>NW_023416357.1:33503867-36323867 GCF_014108235.1 Myotis myotis
ATTTTTAGCTATCTGAATGCTGATAACTAAGCAGAGAAAATATATTTGCAGGAAGTGGAGCAGCATTTAAACACAAGCAGATTCAAAAGACCAAAAGCTCCTTAAAAGGTGGGTGAAGAAGCCCTGGTTTCTGGTTTCTTGATTCCTGGTTTCACAAGCCTATCTGTATCTCAGTTTTTATACTGTTATGCAAAGCGCTGAGGTCCCAGAAAACCTAATGGTGTTGTTCATGGGTTCCAAAAAAAAATAACCCAGAGGACTGGCGGTGAAAGACATGGTTTTATTAGGATTACGTGTGCACCAGTGGCTGCTGACTGGTGAAGTTTACCACCATTCTGCCTGCCACTGGGGTGATAGGCTGCACCGGGGGTGGCAAGCTGGTGCTGTTGTTTTGCCACCACTTTCCTAATGCAAGGTTTATGGAGTACAGAAAACAGAAAAACAGGGCATGTAGCAGGAGGGGGCTAGGCCCCTGTGCAAGCTGTTTGAGATCAAAACACTAGCTGTTTACAATCTAGGCCAGGGGTGGGCAAACTTTTTGACCTGAGGGCCACAATGGGTTCTTAAACTGGACCGGAGGGCCGGAACAAAAGCATGGATGGAGTGTTTGTGTGAACTAATATAAATTCAAAGTAAACATCATTACATAAAAGGGTACGGTCTTTTTTTTTTTAGTTTTATTCATTTCAAACGGGCCGGATCCGTCCCGCGGGCCGTAGTTTGCCCACGGCTGATCTAGGCTCACATCTAGGCTCACAGATGCCCTTCACTATGATCCCCACAGGGTGGGAGGGAGAGTTGGAGCATGGGAAAGGGCCCATGTTCCCACTTACCATACACACACCCTTGAGGCTGCCTGTGGAATCCTTACAATTGATCTCCCTTCACTGGAACTAGCTTGAATAGCTTTCTTGCAATAAATATTCCTGACTAAGCTGCTCAACCACCTGGGCCTAATTATCCTTAAAATAAATTAGAATAAACACCTAAATTTTAAAAGTTTTTCTGGAAGTGATTATCCCAAAAAGGAAAGAGGTGGCCCATCCACTTACCTAGGTAAATTCTGTGTTCTCGTTCAAAAAGAAAAATGAGCCATAATTAACCATGTGCAATAGATGAGCAGCTATGTTTCATTACTTAGCTGCCTAAGTAATCAGGGGCAAGAGACTGATACCAAGTAGCTACGAAGTTTGATATCAAATCAAACTCAATAAACTAAAATGGAGATGGAATCCGCTGTTTATTTTCAGGTAGCACATGTTAATTAGCTTTTCATTCTGTCCGAACAAGAATTATATTAAAATGTCAATGGTTCTGTTCTTCTGTCTCCTATTCCTGTCAGGACATGTGAATAATCTTTACTAACAGAGCTTTCTATGTTGACTTTCTTGATCTCATTAGGCTTAGATGTCCTCAAATGTTAATATACCAGAACAGAATTTGAAATCATTTATTTCCTTTACCTCATTGCATTTGCAAGCATTAAAAACAATCATTGTAACTGGATATTTTCAATAAGACATCCTCTGAGACTACTACATCAACTTGTTCTAAATCTAATATTATCTATTGTTTGCAAGCATTTTAAAGTTTCCAAGTCCTTTCCTATGTAGCATTTCATTTTGTCCTTGGTAGGAAAGGAATATGGATTATCCCTATTTTGCAGATGAGGAGATAAAGGCCAGGGAAGCCCAATGCAGACTCTTGCTTCCTTTGTCAAATATTAATTGGCCCTAGAGCATGGTTCAATTTCTAGGTTCTCCGTTCTGTTCCATTGATCTATGTGTGTATTTGTATGCTAATACCAGGCTGTTTTAATTACAATGGCATTGTAGTATAGCTTGATCTCCAGTACTGTGATACCTCCAACTTTGTTCTCCTTTCTAAAGATTGCTAAGGCTATTCCGGGTCTTTTGGGGTTTTATATACATTTTTGGAATATTTATTCTAGATCTGTGGTATATGCCATTGGTATTTTAATAGTAATTGCATTGAATTACTAGGATTGCTTTGGGTAGTATGGACATTTTAATGATGTTAATTATTTCTATCTATAAACTTGGTATATGCTTCATGTTATTTGTATCTTCTGCAACTTCTTCAATGGGTCCATAACATCTTCACCATGTAGCAGACTCCTGAGTATTGTGAGACTTATCTCCCAACCTCTGTGTCCATGTGTTCTACCAAAGCACTTTGAGCTTTTTGCTCATCAGACCTTTTTAAAATATTGCCATCAACATATTGGTTGAAAGGAATGTCCAGACTGCCCAGTTCCCTTCTGAGTATATTGTACAGCATGTGGAAGAGTTAATACTGATCTGGAGACAGATTGTGAGATAACTAGTCAGTGTAAAGATGAATCACTTCTTCTTCCTTATAGCGATGGAAAGAATGCATTCACAAGATCAATAGCTACAAACTCTACACTAGAGACTTTGACTGGGGCTACTACCTGGTTGGGTATATGGAAACCTATGGGGCGCGGCTACAGTGTTTTGGCCAGGTTCAAGCCTCGGACTAATGAAAGGACAGGGTCCTCTCATTGCCATGTGCAAGTCCCAGCTGGAGGGCAGGGCCCTCCCAGCACAATCATAGCCAACAGCTGTGGTTGTAAGCTTGAACCTATGTCCGAACATGTGGCCCCACGTGCCTTGTGATAGAGTTCAGGTGCATGTAGTTGAGTAGGGTTGAAACTCACGAGAATGCTGTAAACAACTTGATCACGCCCCTACTTTGCCTCGTGGCATCTGCTATAAAATAAAGACACAGCTTGTGGGCGCTGGCACTCTCTCCTCATCAGGGAGCAGCGCCCCACTGAGACCCAGCTTTCATTCTCTTGTCTGTCTTTTCTCAATCCTTCACCCCCCCCCCCCCCCCACACACACACACACTCAGGATCACCTTTGGCTGTAACAGAAGCCTACTGACATATGCCATGATCCATCCAGTTTTTGCAAATGTCAGACTTGTCTATTAAACGGAGATATGACTGAGATCACCATCTTCACATTTTTTAAGTCTTTGAGTATTGTGATAATCTCTGTAATCTTCCCTGGGATGGATTATTATTTGACTTACTATAGTGGCAGGGGGAGGGCAGGGACATCTTCAAGGGCTTCTCTTTGCCCTTTCCTGATAAAATAGCTTGGATTCAATGGGTCAAAGAACAAGTGTGAGTTCCATTACGAATACATATTAGGGACTGGAGACATGACCACCAGGTGGGTCCATAGACCTAACAGACTCTGTGTGATGGATGTAGGTTAGAGCTCCATTTATATTGGACCCTGATGTGTCCCTATTCTAACAGGAGGTCAGGGATGGTGCTTGAGTTTCTTGGTGTCAGTGTCAACTTTAAAAATTGTGGGTAGTCTCTTTTTCATAGTTTATTTTTTTATCCTAGCATGTGGCTGCAAGGGTATTTGGGGAAAGGACAGCTAGAATCTAGTGTATGCATTATATATACATTACTGTATGCTTTTGCCTTACTGTTGTAGGATGTTTCCTCATGCAGACCCAGCCTCCCCTTTAGTTGATAGATCCTGGGTGCAAGAACTAATTCAGAGGCAGAGACTGATAAGGGATAATAACTTTTCATTGATTTGTGACTTCAGCCTTCTGCTCATCCAATCTT
This sequence comes from Myotis myotis, assembly GCF_014108235.1. NCBI lineage: Eukaryota > Metazoa > Chordata > Mammalia > Chiroptera > Vespertilionidae > Myotis > Myotis myotis. Next base: position 33,507,505 of record NW_023416357.1, read on the forward strand.
GATTGCTTCTAGAGATATATGTGGTCTCAATCTAACCTTGGCCCTATCCATGCAGCTGTGGAAGCTTTAGACCAGTGTAGTCCAAAGAAATATACTGTGAGCCACAGGTGTAAAAAGAAACAGATGAAATTATCCTTAAATATAAAAACCCTGGGTCCGTCACAGCCACACGACCTAACACCCAGGCTGCATGCACAGCAGGCTGTGGTGGGTGGGGACTTGTGGCAGCAAAGACAGGGACGGGGGAGGCGGGGCCAGCACTCACACTCACTCACAACCACACACATGCACAGACACACATAGCACCCACCAGCTCACAGCCTTTTCTCCCTTTCCCTCCCTCGCAGCTCACTCTCGGAGCCTCTCTCAGAATGAGGAAACAAAACAGACTGGGCCTGAAGAGGCCTGGATGGAAGGGAGGATGGGCAGAGGGTGGAGTGGCCCCCATTGGCCCCGCCCCCTCCCAGCCAGGAAAGAGGAAGAGGAAGACAGGGAGGCAGGAAGGCCTGGAGGACTGCTGAGAAAAACAAAGAGAGACAGAGACTGGGTGAGATCAGGCCAACAGGGGAGGGCAATTGGGGCCAACCAATCCATCAGGGGAAAGCAGTTAGGGGTGATCAGCCAGGCAGAGGCAGTTGGGGGCGAGATCAAGCCAGCAGGGGAAAGCAGTTAGGGACAATCAGGCAGGCAGGCAGGCAGGTGAATGGTTAGGAGCCAGCAGGCTGGGCTGAGGGAACACCCCCTGCTCCCCCTGTGCATGAATTTCATGCACCGGGCCACTAGTTTTAATATATTTGTTTCACCCCAAATATATACAATATTGTCTTTTCAACATGTAATCAGTATTTTAAAAGATAATTAATGAGACATTTTACATTTTTTCTCAGTAAGTCTTTAAAATCAGTGTGCATTTTATACTTTCAGCACATCTCAATTCCAACCAGTCATATTTCAGGGGCTCAGTAGCTACATGTGGCTATAACTGTATTGGATGGCACAGCTTTAGGCTGTAAACAACACCACAGAGATGTCCCACCTTGAGTCAAGCGTGGCCATTCAGTTAGTGTCTACCTCTATTCAGTCAGTTAGTACCTGTTTTTAAGAAGGCTTCTCAATGTGAACTACTCCCCAAAGCTGCAAGTGCTGGCCTGTTGCAAATGGAGACGGAGGAAACAGGGCAAATCTAATACATCTAGCTAGGTAAGTCTGCCAAGTAAAAACAAATTCTTAAGTTAAAGCAGTGGCTCATTAGCTGGGAACTTGTCAGAAATGCAAATTCAAAAACCCTGAAGGTGGGGACCAGCCCTCCCGGTGATTCTGACTCTCGCTCAAGACTGACAACCACGGAGTTAAATGCACAGTTTAACTTGAGAAGGCAACCTCTGCTTAGCACCACAAAGGAAGACATTAAATATCTATGTCCTTTGACTCCTTTGAAAAGTCAGACTAGCTGTCTAGATGAACAACCCTGATACTGTGTGCGCTTTCCATGAGAGGTCCGGGAGGGGCAAAAGGCCTTCATATTTGATGTATTCCTAATTAGGATAGCACAACTTACTGCTTCTATATGGTAGAATGCTTGAGGCTAGTGTTCTATTTTCAGAGTTTATAGGACAGAAAATGATTCGGAATTTTTACCTGATGTGTTTCTGTGGGGAAGTACAGCACAGTATGACACCTGCTGGTGCAACAGACCTAACACATTGTGACAGAGAAACAGAAAGGATAGCCATGCCTATCCCCTCTGCCAACCTGCCCTAGATTTGCTAAGATTCATGGCTAGGTAGGTCTGGGGAGTTCACAGAGGGCTGATTAGTTTCTTCCCTGAGGATGCAAGGCTCTCAGCCAAGTTTCAAAGAACAAACTAGTGATCAGGACATAAAATAAGTTCAATTAGCAGCCAAACACAAAAAGTCATCAAAAAAGAGCCAAGGGACTCAAAATACACTGAAGACTCTCCCTAACATCAAATAATGAGCATTTTATGTATCTGATATTTTTAGTCCCTTAAATATTAACCATCAAAACTTACTTGTTTATAACAAATAGGACAAAATAGGACAATGTTTAGGTATTGAATTTAATTAGTTCAATGCCAATTCCTATTCTCACAGTTGCTATCATTGCCATCTTGTTCCAATTCCAATCCATTTAGAAACTCTGCAAAAGTTGTTGCAAACATTTGCAGATATTTCTACTCTAAATGTTTAGTAAAATAATAGACACATAATACAATATTAAAATGTACTTTTCTATATATAATAGCTGTTATGCATGATGATTCTATTTAGTACAGTGGATCACTAAACACTGATAAAGCTTGCCTGTGTACCTTGGCTTATTGAACAATTTTCAAGGAACAAAATGTACTAAAATGTATAGCATTTAAAAGCTATAATGAAGAAGCCAGATGTGTATGTGTACTAGTATGTGTGTATGAGAGAGCATTTTAGGTGCTAGCTGTATTGCTGGATTATCATCATGACCATTTCCTGTGATTGTACTGTTCATGTGTAAAGAATTAGATCAGAGAACATTGAAATCTCATTACCACCATTTACCAGTTACAAAGCCCTGAGCAAGTCATTTAACTACTTTGTGCCTCAGTTTCCTCTTCTGTGAAATAGGGATAATAGTAGTGCCCACCCATGTAAAACAATTTGAACAGTATCTGACACAAGATAAGCACTATTTAAAAATGTTAGATAATATTATTAATTAAATGCCAGGACATATAATTTACTCTATTTTTTTCTAAAGAAATGTATAGGCAAATTTGAAGCCAATTATTTTATAGTCTCTTGAGATATCCTTTGGAGAAGGTGGAAAAATAAGACTGAATGACAGTTCAATGAAGTGAAATCACTGAAGAACCAAGTAATAGCATTTTGATTAGTGCTATCAATGATGATATCAGTGATCATGGAAACCTCTACTGCAATTTTCAGAATTCTCTATCTATCCCTACTTGTTTAATATGTTATTAATGACCTGGATAAAGATGGAAAAGCGTACATACTTATCAAATTTTCAGGTAAAGTTGAACGAGTCCATAAATACAATGTCTATGTATAACAGAATCAATAACAACAATAACACTAATTAAGAGTTACATCTATATTCAGTACTGTTGTGGGCTATTTATATGCAATATCTGTAACTGGCAGGGTGATCCTTTGAGATTGTTATCATTAGCTCCCATAGCTGGACATTTGTGATTATCTACCTTTCCTTCCTCAATAACAACACCTTGAGGGAAACCACCTATCCCATATGAGTCCCAACCTCAACTTCTGTCCCAGGGGTACATCATGTTTGTCTAAGCTAGTGGCTATCTGGATGCGGTCTCTACCAACAACATCAGTATCATCTGGGAATTTGTTAGAAAAGGACATTGCTGGGCCCCACATCAGACCTATTGAATCAGAAACCCTAGGGGGTAGAGCCAAGAAAGCTGTGTTTTAACAAGCCTTCCAGGTAATTCTGACACATAGCTAGTCTGAGACCACTGGGCTAACCAAGCCAATCTGATCATCTCATATCCCCTGTCAGGGACAGATTCAAACAGTCTTATGATAGAACACTGGTCAGTGAGATGTGAGGGGAAATCTGAGGGGCTTTTAGGAAACTTTTTCTTCTTTATTAAAAGGAACTTTGGGGGAAGAGGAGCCCTCCTTTGCTGGTGGACGTTTTCATGCCTCCCTGCGATGCATGGAGCTGTGGCAGCCATGTGGAGGCTGTGAAGGGAATTAGCCTGAGGAGGATACACCAAATGCAGCAAAATGGGAAAGTGGAAAGAACCTCAATGATGTCATTTAGCCACCAAATTTGCCAAACTAAAACTCTCTTATCTCTAGATTTCTTGTGTTGGATAATATATTCTTATTGATTAGCCATTTTATTGTGGAGTTTCTCATATCTGCAATCAAAAGCATCCTAAGCAATACCACACAATTTTACAGCAAGGCAAACTGAAGCTCTGAGAGACTGAGTTACTTTCTCAAGCTCATAATTCAAAACTATTTCATAGACCAGACATGTGGTTATACATCTGTGTAGCTTAGGAAAGGTCTGGAAGTAAAAGAGAAGAGATAGAGGTGAGGCGTTACTTAACATAAGTTTGGATGAAAGGCCTAAGAAATTCAGATGTTGTATAAGCCAACAGTGCTAGTATAGCAAGCTATAAAAAGAGAGAGAGAGAGAGAAGTTTAAGGTAATCTAGGTCTCTGCCAGTGAAAGTCTAGGACAAGGGGGCATAAACAAGGAAGGAAAATGTTTGACTGTATTCACACTAGTGTAGTCTATTCTCATCCAGAGTACTATGTTCAAATCTGGGTACTCTAGTTTTCATGGGGACATTAATAATTGAGAGTACATGTAGTATAATGTGATTCCAAGATGAAAAGGTCTGAGAATCAAACCATAAATTTTTATAGCCAAGAAAAGACTCACAAACATATTTTTGTATTATTCAAGACTCTTTAGGGGCAATTAATAGACACTCATCTCAAACTGGCTTATGCATAATTTTTGGCTCATATGTCTAAAAGTATCTAAAAGAGCCGAAACCGGTTTGGCTCAGTGGATAGAGCGTCGGCCTGCGGACTGAAAGGTCCCGGGTTCGATTCTGGTCAAGGGCATGTACCTGGGTTGCGGGCACTTCCCCAGTGGGGGATGTGCAGGAGGCAGCTGATCGATGTTCCTCTCTCATCGATGTTTCTAACTCTCTATCTCTCTCTCTTCCTCTCTGTAAAAAATCAATAAAATATATTAAAATAAATAAATAAATAAAAGTATCTAAAAGAAATAATATAGCCTAAGGACAGCACCAGGTGATTTAGCAACATGGTCATGGATCTGTTTCTTTCCATCTCAAGGCTCTGCTTTTTTTGGGTTAACCTCATTTTCAGGCAGGCTCTCCTCTCAAGCTCTAAGTTCATATTCTAGCATCTCCAAAATATGGAGAGCTTCTCTTCTCTAGCATTCTCCATAGAAGTCCTGGTATAGAATGCATTGAACTAGTTTGGATCACTAGCCTAGGACTGAAATAATCACTGTGGCCAGATGAATGGAATATGCTGAATGAGAGGGTCTCAATTTTTGACCAACTCCTAGGGGGTGGAGGAAAGAAAGATTTCACCCCATGATAAACCACATCAGTGGAGAATAGGATGAAGATAATTTCCCATTGAAAAGTTGATTATGCTGAGAAAGAAACATAATTGGATTCTGGGCAGGCAAAACTAGATGACCTCTTACAGAATACCTGTCTTAAAATATTTAAATGTCTGACAAATCAAAAATAGATTCAATTTATTTTGTGAAGTCTCACTTGAGATAAAATTTAATGTATAGAAGTTACTGGGAGACATATTTATAATCAACACAAGAGAGAACTTTAGAATCATTAAAGCTATCAACAATGAGTAGGCTGCACCAAACAGGGAAGGTGCCCTATGGCAGGCAGTTTCCAGGTTTCGGTTAGATGGCCACCTGCAACTGGTGTGATCCAAGGGATTTCCTGAATTTGTAGGAAGGAGGTGTAAATAAAATCTAAGGCCCTTTCCAACTCTAAGTCTGTAATATATTCTATAAACATTGGAGCTGAAAATTATCTGTTATCGTTCCTTTAAAAACCAATTCAAGCTGTACTGGCATTTCTGGAAGGCTTCTGTCTGGCCTTTGGGAAGATCAGATGATAAATTTTTGACCAACTCTTCAGTTGTTATGGTAACTAGACAAAGGGACATTGCAAAAAGAATTGGCTCGTGATTGGAGAGCTCTTAAATAGCAATCGCTAGGAATGAGGATTTGATAGTATGTAGCAAACAATGCCAGAAGAGCAGTCTAGCTGACCCATCATTTGGAGAAGAAAAGTCGGGATGGGATATGCAACCAAAAAGCATGACAGAATTTCAAATACAAACACTCACCTAAACAAGAGGAAGGAAGATTAAACAACTGTAGATAAATACTGGTATAGGAAGTCTAAAACTTTTCAGAGTCTGTAAGGTGGGTTCTTTTTTATTTTTATGGTTTTTGATTTCTGGTATTATAGATAATCCCGTCTTTAATAGCAATGCATCCACCTGCTCTTCTTAAATCCCTGGGCTGAATAAACTTATAGAAAAAATATTAAATCAGGGATATATATCCTACATGATTTTTATTAATTGGTGTAATGAAAATACAATTACTTTCATCTTATGTGTTTTTTTACTTAGTTCAGAAATCTGCTTTGAAACTTTTAAATACTGAGGTGGCTCCTATTGTCCTCTGAGTCTAAGAGGAAAGGCTGTTTGTTCTCATTTGTCCGTGCCAGCTGGAAGGTGTGCAGACTTCCTGTAATAACCTTCTCCTTTCTCTTCGACATCATTATATTTTTCCTTTTCTCATTTGTTTCACAGGCATATTGGAGTTAGCATAGGATTCAAGATATCCATTTCTGAAGCTAATCCTGTCACAGGGATCACTAAGTGCTTTTGGTGGGTCATAGATCCTTTAAAAAATCTGGTGGGTATATTCCCTATGCTTTGCATCCCTGTGACTATTTTTATAACTGGCAATTTGTGCTTCTTCTTAATCCCTTTCACCTCTTTGTCACCCAGTCCCCAAACCCTCTCCCATCTGGAGACCACCACTTTGTTCCCTGAATCTATGAGTTTATTTCTGTTTTGCTTATTTTATATTTTATATTCACACATAAGTTAAATCATGTGGTATTTGTCTTTCTCCTCCTTACTTCACTTTATATAATACCCTCTAGGTTCATTCATGTTGTTATAAATGGTAAGATTTCATTTTTTCTGTGACTGAGTAATATTTCATTGCATCCTCTGGACTATTTACACCTAGCTTCATCTTTTATTATTCTTTTTTCTACTTTTACCAAAATATCCATCCTAAAATGTTAAACATTAAATTATCTTAGCCTGATCTATAAAAAACATATGGCAGGGTATGTTTTCCTGTCCTTAAGTCTATACCAGTGGTCGACAAACTCATTAATCAACAGAGCCAAATATCAACAGTACAACGATTGAAATTTCTTTTGAGAGCCAAATTTTTTAAACTTAAACTATATAGGTAGGTACATTGTTATTAACTTAATTAGGGTACTCCTAAGGCTGAGGAAGAGCCACACTCAAGGGGCCAAAGAGCCGCATGTGGCTCGCGAGCCGCAGTTTGCCGACCACGGGTCTATACCATTGCTGACATAACTTGATTTGTTAATAAAACACTAAACTACTTAAAATTATCCAAGGCCATTGATTCTTTTTTACCATTATTAGTCCTAGCAATTATTTTCATCCTGTAGCTTAGTATTCTATCTGTATTTTCTTTTAAATATAAAACATTGGTTTGTCCCTGAGGAATGTATATTTAACTTTTGTGTGTAACCTAGAAATTTTAGGGGGGGTACAAGAAAAGTTTTCTTGCCATAATTTTTTCATCTTGTCCATGTCTCCTTGAATATCTTTTCTTCCTCTCCCTACTCCCATGTTGTGGAATTTTTGCACTCTGATGAAAATATCACACAACTTCTTGCAATGTCTTTCTCTGCTTTGTCACAGATCCTTTCAGTGGTGATTCTTAGGACCCTGTTGTTCTGTTTGATCAAGACAGGCTCTGTTTAGAAGTAAAGTTGTGCATAGACCTTTGATGTGACCTGCTCTCTGACTACTCGGGGATGTTTCATTCATTTCCTGCCTCAGATTTGTAGCTGGAGGGCAGGATAATGTGCACCGATGTGCAGGGCTTTACGTCTGCTCCCCTGAAGCAGCACCATTGCCTGCAAGTGTGTTACTCTGAACCCCAACTCCAGAACGAGCCCCTCTGTCATAGCTCCCAAACCACTTTACTTGTTAGTATTACTCTGCCCAAAGGCTATGCTGCACCTCTAATTCTGAACTACTTCCCTTCCCCCAGTTCTTGCCCAGTTATTTTGTGATGGAAATATCTTGGCTGGGTGTGGTAACATAATAGGGAAGAATAACATTTGAAGGTTGACGGTGGGGCAAGGAGGCAGGCAATTCAGCACCTTTGGGGTAGAGAGACACCTGCCTACTTTTCTGAGTGATTCAGATCCTGGGGCTCTGGGTCTAGGACTAGACAATAGTAATGGTAGTATGGTTTCTCTTCAAAGTGTGTTGTATTTCATGAATCAGAGCCCAGATATTCCATAAAAAGGAGCAGAACTCTTAATATCATATTGCCCACCTGTCTCAGTTTTTGGAGGTGATGTGAGGTTACCCTTTTTCTTTTAGTGGAAAGTTGGGAGAGATGGAGAAATGCTATAATTGAGGCTGCCAGACAATTGCCATATTAAATGAGGAGTCATTCCTGTAGGAGCTTATCTCTCAAAGTGCCTTTGAATTTTAATCCTTTTTACTGAAGCACAAATCATTTTTCTGAACTTGGTATTATTCATGAACTTGATTACTATGCATAGCAGATTGTATTTTCCAAAAATAGCCACGAAAATATCTCACATGCTCTTCTGCATTGTGTCCTTGATATTCCCTCATCAAGCAGTAGAGTCAGTTTCTCTATCCCCTTGAACCTGGGTAAGACTTACACTTCTTAACCAATAAAATATAGCAGAGTGACACCATTAAGGCATAATCTTAACTTGGCACTTTCACTTTTTGTTTCTTATGAAACTTTCTCTTGGGGTGCCATCCTATGAGAAGCTCAAGCTACAAAGAGAGGCTATGTTAGATGCCCTAGGGCAATAACCCCAGCTGAACTCTCAGGGGACAGCTAGAATCAATTGTCACCATGAGAGTGAGTCATCTAAAATATCTAGCCCAATTGAACTTTCGGATCACTCATGCCCCAGGAGTCATATGATGAATTAATATGAGAGCCCCAAAGAATCACCCAGTTGAGCTCAGCCATCCACAGAATCAGGGGAGAAAATAATACTCCTGTTTTAAGCTGCTAAAGTTTGGGATGATTTGTTAAGCAATAAGAAATTACCGGAACACTATGTTAAATGGAACCAAATCGTATAAATCATCATCTTTTTTAGTCTCCTCAAACTGATCTTGAGCTTTTCAATGATAACTTTTTGGGAAACATACAGTATGCCAAAATGTCTTTGAGGTTAAGAGTAAATTGAACTAATATTAATAGTATTGGTCGAAATAGTGTGTGTGTGTTGGTTGGATTATTAGTTCTCTGGGGCTGCTATAACAAAGCCACCACTGGTGGCTTAAAACAACAGAAATTTATTCTCTCATAGTTCTGGAGGCCAGAGTCTGAAATCAAGGTATCTGTTAATACAGGCATGCTCTCTCTAAAGTGTCTTCTTTTCTCTCTCTCTCTCTCTCTCTCTCTCTCTCTCTCTCTCTCTCTCTCTGTCAATTTAAAACTTATGAGTTGTTTATTTCTGGAATTTTCCATTTAATATTGTTGGACTGAGGTCGACCAGGAGAATCCTTCCATGTCTCTTCCAACTTCAGGTGGTGCTTGACGTTCCTTGGTTTGTGAGTACATCACTCTGGTCTCTGCCTCTGTCTTCCTGTTACCTTCTCTGTACGCCTGTCTTCTCTGTATGCCTGTCTGTTTCCTTCTACCCAGAATATTCAAGATCATCTCCTCATCTCAAGATTCTTAACTTAAATATATCTGCAAAGACCCTTTATCAAGTAAGGTAACATTCTTAGGTTCCAAGGATTTGACATGAATATTTTTTTTGGGGGGGGTGCATTGTCTGGCCTAACAATTGGTACGGGAAGGAAGTCTATATCACCCTAAGGTTAGAGGGTAGGTAAATAAAGTTTATAATTATCAAGCCAGTGAATCAGTTCATTGCATAACACTTCAAAAACAGATGGTAGTTTATACTGCAGTGTGAGTTCTTTGCTGACCAAGTGTGGGATACTATCTGTATTTGCCTTCTGTTCAGTTGTTATGATCACTGACTACATATATTAGTGTGAGATAAATATAGACAAAATAAGTATTTGTAAATGTATAAAATTTACAAATCAATTAAGGATTACATAGATACTGACAAGGTTAATGTTGTCAGACAAAAAAGGATGACTTTTTGTTACACACTTTGGAATTCCCATGGCGAATTGCCTACCTGGACCACATATTAGTTGGTATTTAGCCATTCTATGTCTTTAGATCATCTCCTACATATAATTATCCTAAATTTATTTCTGATTATTTTCTTTGTAGTATTTTATCATTATCCTGGTACTTCAAACAATCTAAGCTTCTTACTCACCCTACTGTCTCTAAAAGAGAAGAACTCATAAGTAAAACTCATAGCTTTTATTCTCTCACTAAAAATAATAAGAACTAGTTAAGTAAGGTCCAACTAAATATTCCAATAGTATTGGCAGGTGATATGATATCTGCTGACAAATGCACTGAAATACCTAAGTCAGTTAATGTTGGCAATGTGTTATTAGATGTTTATGATGTAAATTCAATCACTACTGACTGAAATCGTGCTATATCTGAGCCAAGAATAAATAAATAGTTAACTTCCTCTTCCTAGCCACACATATCCATTAAATACTTGCACTGGTCAAAATAAGCTGATTTTGAAATATAGAGAATTATCATTCTCTCTCTCTCTCTCTTTCTCTTATAATTCTGACTAGAGGCCTGGTGCACAAAAATTTGTGCACTCGGGGGGGCGGGGGGGACAGAGAGGTCCCTCAGCCTGGCCTGTGTCCTCTCACAGTCTGGGACCCCTTGGGGGATGAACATCTGCCAGCTGAGGCCTGCTCCCTAGGGGATTGGGCCTAAGCTGGCAATCAGACATCCCTCTGGCAGCCCGGCAGCCATCGGGGGATGTCCACTTGCCAGAGGGGAGCAGACCTAAGCTGCAGTCGGACATCCTTAGTGCTGCTGAAGAGGCAGGAGAGGCTCCCACCCCCACCGCTGTACTGGAAGCCATCAGCCTGACTTGTGGCTGAGCAGAGTTCCTCCATGTGGGAGCTCACTGACCACCAGAGGGCAGCTCCTGCATTGAGCGTCTGCCCCCTGGTGGTCAGTGTGTGTCATAGTGACCAGTCATTTCCAGTCTTTCTGCTGTTAGGGTCAGTTTGCATATTACCCTTTTACTATATAGGATAGAGGCCTGGTGCACTTATCCTATAGAGTGCAGTTGGTTGGTTTGCCCTGAATGGTGTCCCGGATCAGGGTGGGGGTCCCGCTTGGGTGCCTGGCCAGCCTGGGTGAGGGGCTGATGGCTGTTTTCAGGCTGCCTTCACCCCCTTCAGGGTGGGGGTTCCCACTGGGGTGCCTGGCCAGCCTGGATGAGGGGCTGATGGCTGTTTTTAGGCTGCCTGCACCCCCTTCAGGGTGGGGGTTCCCATTGGGGTGCCTGGCCAGTTTGGGTGAGGGGTTGAGGGATGTTTTCAGGCGAGCCAAGCCTGCAACTGAAGCTCCCAGTCTCTCCTTTTTTTCTTTTTTCTTTTATTCTGGGATTTATTTACCTTCTGTATTTGAAACTTTGTTGCGGCTCCAGCTCTGAGGCCGGCCAGCTGAAAGCAGGTATCTGGGTTTTGTTTAGCTTCTATAATTGCAACATTGTTGCTTAGAGTGCAGCTCAGAGCCCAGCCGCCGCAGGCGCGGAACCTTGGCTTCCTCCGTCACTGGAGCAAGCAAGCCTCATGTTCGCTTCAGCTGCGTGGCTGCCGGCCGCCATCTTGGTTGGCAGTTAATTTGCATATCACCCTGATTAGCCAATGGGAAGCGTGTGGAGGTATGGTTAATTACCATGTTTGTCTATTATTAGATAGAATATTTAAACACACACACATACATATACACAGAGAGAGAGAGAGACAGACAGACAGACAATGGCTGTGATTTGATCTGCCAAAAAAAATTAAGACAGAAAATAAGAAATGTCAGAATATAAAAAATCTTGCCCTCTCTAGTCTTAGAGAAGAAAAGCCAAATAGAAATATAGACAACATTTGTTATACTATGTTCTTTTCCTAGTACATAAATCTGATTATTGGGAATTATTTCCTGAGTCAAAAGCTAAGCATTTTTTTAAAAAATACTAAAGCCATAAAATTAAACCATCACTGTCACAGAGCATATTCAATGAGATTAGTGACACATGTCGATATTTGTAATGCAGAGGGTCCCAGTTTTGCATGTGTAGCCAGTCTGTTGAACAATCTGAACAAGAAACAGTTTTCTTTTTAACCAACTCCTTGTTTCATAAGTTATCTATGAGATCTACCTTCCATGCTCCCTTACAACATCTCAGATATAGTCTCATTTTAGTGAGGATAGTTCAACTTTAGGTATTAAAAACATCAACACCAACTTCACACTCTGTCTCTAATTCTGTGTACACCCACAAATGCCGGGGAGTGAGATGTCAGTCTCACCTTCTTACAGTCATTTCGAATCTCAACAAGAAGTGTTCTTAGGATCCCTCTGAATTGGAAACCCCTTTATATTAGTTTGCCAGCACTGCCATAATAAAATACCACAGACTAAGTGCCTGAAATAATGGAAATTTAGTTTTTCATAGTTGTTATGGGCTGGAAGTCCAAAATCAAGGTGCTGGCCAGGTTTCTTTTTTCTAATGGCCTTTCTCCTTGGCTTGCAGACTATTCTCTCACTGTGCCCTCACATGGCATTTCCTCTGTGTATATACATCCATGGTTTCTGTTTTTCTTCTTATAAGACCACCAGTCCTATTGGATTAGGGCCCCACCCTAATACTATCCCCAAATACTGACACATTGGGGGTTAGGGCTTCAATATATGAATTTTAGAAGAACACAGTCACTTTCTGCTCTCTCCAGAAACTTGCAAACAATAATCACTTTTCTTCTGTACATAGTCATCCTCTCTCCCTCGACTGAGTCTTTCTCATCAATTCTTAGATAACTTCAAGTCTCTAATACATTTAAAACCCTAATTTGTCTATATTCCCCATTTCAGCAACTTCCCTGTAATTCTCCTTTTTGCACATTCTCACTTCTCAAGTCATTTTTTAAAACTTCACTTTCAGCTCATTTCTCAACTTACTAAAGTCTGCCGACCCACCCTAATCCAATAAAACCTGTCTAATAAACCTATCACTTTTGAACAGATGACACCAAATTTTTATATTCATCTTAGACTTTCCTCTGAGTTTGACTACTGACCTTGACATTGCCTCAAATTCCTGATGTCTGTAACCTTTTCCCACAAATCTGGTCTTTTTCCGGTATTCCCCAAATAAACAATTAAATGCACTAGTTATGCAAATCAAAATCCTTGGAGTCATCCTTGACCCCTCCTTATTCCTCACCCTTCTTATTCAGCAATCACCAAATCCTAAAAATCTCACAAACCCCTTTCTTTCTGTATGCACTACCAACACAAAGTTCCCAGCTACCATCATCTCTTCTTTGTACTACTGCAATGGATACCTAAGTGGCCATCTAACATCTGCTCTTACTATCCTCAAACAGTAGCCAAAGCAATCCTCTTAAAATACAAATCTTACTACCTTAACTCCCTTCTAGAAACATAACCAAGTTTTCCTATTGGTCTTATAAAAACAAACCTCCCTATTGTTGCCTGCAATGCTATGCATGACTTGGTCCCTATCCACCTTTCCAGCCTCATTTGCACCACTCTGCTCCCTCTAATTTGGAACATTCCAGCCACACTGGCCCTCTTTCAGCCCTTTGTGTGTGCCAGGCTCACTCCCAGCTCAGGACCTTTCCATGAATCATTCTCTTGTCCTGGGAAACTCTTATGTCCTCCTTCAACTAGTACAGTGATGGCGAACCTTTTGAGCTCGGCGTGTCAGCATTTTGAAAAACCCTAACTTGACTCTGGTGCCGTGTCACATATAGAATTTTTTTGATATTTGCAATCATAGTAAAACAAAGATTTATATTTTTGGTATTTATTTTATATATTTAAATGCCATTTAACAAAGAAAAATCAACCAAAAAGATGAGTTCGCGTGTCACCTCAGACACGTGTGTCATAGGTTCACCATCACTGAATTAGTATATACATTTTCATCTCTCAGTGACATCATATGCATAGACTATTATGAAAACAATAGAAGAGGCAAAACCTGTCCTGGGAGAAAGACAAGGAAGATTTCCTAAATCTTGGGCCTTTAGTCTGATTCATAAAGGCGCTGGGGCAGGTGAAGGGGGCAGAGAGAGCATTCATGGCAAGGAAACATAGGGGCAGTGGAACAGAGAGATTGATACTGTTAGAGCCAGAAGTGGAGGGAGCAGTTGCAGGGAGATGAAGTTGTAGAAGTCGAGGGGATCGGTTTATATAGGGCTGAGAGTATTAAAGGCCACCCTGTAGCCTGAGAGAGTGCATTAGAGAGTGTTAGGGGAAAAGAATAATAGATTTGGAGTTCAGTGAATTGTTCACAGTCACCAGTTAGTTATGGAATCTGGACAAAGTCTTCAGTTTTCTGACACTCAGACCAAATGTCATTCTACAAGCCTAACACATCAGAATAATCTAAGGGCCTGTTAAAGCACAGATTGTTGGGCCCCACCACTGGTGTTTCTGATTCACCAGACCCTTGAATGGGCCCAAGAACTTGTATTTCTATTGTTTCCAGGTGCTACTGGTCCAAGGACCACACTTTAATAATCGCTGCACTAGACCATCTCACTCAATAAATGGAGAGTCGTTCAAAGAAATTTGGCTCTTAAAAGAATAAGGAAGAAAACCTGAGGCAAAAAAAATTAGATAACCTAAGCATCATTTATAATTACTTTTGGAACATTTATTTTTTTAGCAGGAAACATAACTTTCAGACACAAATTAATCAATCGCTTTGCACCTCATTTTCCTTACCTGTGAAATAAGGTCATTGAACTCCAGTTCTAAACTTCTACAATCCTATAATTTAGCTTCTTAATTATAGTTTGCTAAGGTTTTTATTTAATTACTTTTTACTCTGTAAGTATACATTTGGGTGCAAATAAGGAGAGGAGAACAGTCTAGGAGAGTCCTGGGAAGTGGGTAAGAGTTGAGAGAGGAATCCTATTCATAATTAAAGGAAGAGCCTGACCATCATGCCTAATACACAAACCTATGAAGGATGGTCACGAATAAAATTAAAAGACAAAAGTATGTAATTTCCTCAAATTCCTGAACTTAGAAACATATAACAACTCATCTTTTTAGGCATCCTCCTAAATGATTGTCTTTATCTGAAACAAAATCTAAATGATTTTTTCCCTTTACCAACCATCTCAAACTATCCTTCTTTGCCAGAAATGCCATCTTATTAGCTAAGATCCCTATGGTGAGATAAATTTTAAAGCACCACACAAATAGTAAGCAATGTCCAGAGTCTATGTAATATTCATGAGTGGGTTGTTTTTGTTCCAAAATCAGCATCAAAATAATGTTTTAATAAGATTTTACATGATTCCAATTTTTTTTTAAGTTTCACTTATTAAAATTGTTCTTAAAGACCACCAGATTGTTTCTTTGTTACATTTTCATTCCTTATTGATTTTGTATTAGGAATTAAATAGTATCCAGTGTTTTCTTTGTGGATATTGATTTTTCTGTCCAGTTAATGCCTCTATATAATCATCTGTGTCATTCACATTAAATTTTCAGCTAGATTCTAAACAAATGATATTTACGTTGTCACAGCCCTGGAATTTTGTCAAATGTCTTTATTTATTGAGATGACCACTTTTTTTTTCTTTCAGTTTGTTAATATGGTGAATTACATTGACTTTAGAATGTTAAGCTGAACTTGTATTCCTGGAATAAACCCTACTTGGGATTTATATATTGTTGAATTTAAATTGCTAAAATTTCATTTAGAATTTTTCACCTCTGTTCATGAGAGATACTGATCTGTGGATTTATTTTCTTGTCTGATATTGGTGTCAAGAAAGGCTGTCCTCATAGAATGGCTGAGAATGTCACTTTCTCTTCAATGTTTTTGAAGAGTGTGCATAGAATTTTTTTTCATAAAGACTTGCAAATTAACTAGATAATGGTAATAAAACTTTAACTGGGATTAGAACAAAACACATAAAGGAACAAAACTTCTGGGCCAATGTTTGCCTCGGAACAAGTGCAGAGTAAACCAGAGAAAACTACTGCAATTATTCTAGGTGACAAGATTCAGCCAACACTAAGAACCACACAGTTAATGTTCCAAATGGATCCTCGTTCCCAACTGGTACATGGAGCCAGACAGAATCCACTCTTGCCAACAGAATTAATGTCCAAAAACAAAAACACTGAAGCAGCTATTTAAACAGCTTGGAGAGAAGAAAGAGCTCTTTTTTCTGTTTTACTTGAAGGCACTGGATATTAAATAGCTTTTGAAATGATATGATTTTAATTTATTCAATATAAAAGTGGTCAAAATGAAAAGCCCATCCACTTTGTTTAGTACTCCTTTAATATTTATTGAGCACTTACTATGTAACAGTAACTGTCACCAAGCATACAAAAGTGAGTACAGTTCGTGCCCTTTGGGAAATTATAATCGCATAGCAGAAAGGACATGGAAGCCAATGATTATTACATCTCAGGGCTATAGAGAGGTAAAAGGAGGCACAATGAAAACACAGAATAGGGAGCTCTAGGCACTACCCAGAGACATCAAGAAGAGCTTCCCTGAGGGGATGACATATGAACTGAGTCTGTAAAAATATGTAGACATTCTGCAGTTGCACAGGGAATGTGGGAATAGTCATGGCATGGCAGGTACTCTACGATACAATCCTGTTACTGCTAGCAGATATTTTTAAGTTGATTTTGAGAGAGAGAGAGAGAGAGAGGAGAGAGATGAGAGAGAAACATGGATCAGTTGCCTCCCACATGCATCCCGACTGGGGATGGAACCCTCAACCTGGCTTTGTGCCCTTACCTGTAATCAAATCCATAACCTTTTGGTGTATGGGGTGACGCTCCAACCAACTGAGCCACACCAATCAAGGCTGCTAGCAGATATTTTAATTGTTATGAATTAAGGAGAAAAAGTCAGAGGCAGAAGTAATTCATACAGGATACAGTCATGCCATCAAAGATCATATAACTACCTGGTGAGCTAAATGAACTATAGTTTCACAATAGTTCAATAGATAAAAGTAAGAAAAGAATACAGGCATCATATATCACAAGTCAAATGGGCAATTATATCGCAAATGAAGCTGCATCATTGACGTCCAGATGGTGTTCATATTGCGAGTGATAATTCAGTTTTAGCAACAACTTCTGCCATGTTGAATTCATGTTCTTCATTTGCTCTCATCTATTCTTTTGGCTCTTAATACCATTGTAAGCTATATCTCAAAAAAAAAAAATCACTGCCCTAGATTTGTCCTCTGATCTCCAATTTGTTATATGACCAATAGGCATCTCAAACTAAGCATTTCCAAGTAACAACTCTTGTTCTCCTCTCTACCTTCATCCCTCCAACTTGCCCTTCCCCCAAACTTCATCTCAGTAAATGGCAACACCAGTCGTCTGTTTGCTCAGTCATCCAGTCTTCTTCTTTCACACCCTCATTCAATCCATCAGCAAATTCTCTACCTTCAAAATAGACTCAGATCTTGCCCATATCTCGCTTCATCCATTCTATCATGCTGGTCCAAGTCACTGTCCAAGTCACTTGTCTGCCTCCTTATCCTTTCCCACTCCTACAGTTTATGTATCATATAATTCTCAGTGAACTATTTAAATATGCCATGTTGCCCTGGCCAGTTTGGCTCAGTGGATAGAGCAAAGGCCTGTGGACTGAAGGGTCCCTGGGTTCGAACCAGGTCAGGGGCCCATGCCCAGGTTGCGGACTTGATCCCCAGTAGTGGGCGTGCAGGAGGTAGCTGATCAATGATTCTCTCTCATCATGGATGTTACTATCTCTCTCTCCATCTCCCTTTCTCTCTAAAATCAATAGAAATATATTAAAAAATAAAATAAAAAACTGCAATGTCATGGTGCCATGTTATGTCCCTCCTCTATACAGTATTCTCCATTAGCTTCCAATCTGATTCAGAGTAATATACGCACACATATACGTGTATATGTGTGCCTATCCTATATAATAAAGAGGTAATATGCAAATTGGCCATCATGCCCTCACAAGATGGTGGCGCCCACAGTGTGGGCGGGGCTGGCTGCTCTGCGCAGGTCCCCTCAGCCCCGCCTGGGGCCTCGGGTCCTCCTGCACCCCGCACTGACTGATGCTCAGGCAAGCAGGGCCGGCAGAGGCGCAGGCAAGCCTTGGATGGCAGCTGCCCAGCCGCCCAGGACCGGCCGAGGCGCAGGTAACCAGGGCCGGCTGAGGCTTGCGCTGCCGGCAGCCGCAGCAGCAGAGGTGTGAAGGGGACATTGCCTTCCCCTGATAGCCGGGTCGCCTCCCGTCCCTGAGGGCTCCCGGACTTGAGAGGGGACAGGCCGGGCTGAGGGACCCCCCCCTCCAGTGCATGAATTTTCATACACCGGGCCTCTAGTGTATATATACACACATAAAATTGCCTACCAGGCCCTGTTAAGTGTTCCCACCTGTCCTGCCACACTTTACTATGTCTTAATATTCTCTCTTAGTCAATCGGCTCCAATGCTTCAGCCACACTGGCTTCCTTGATGTTCTTCAAACATATCAACCAGCCATGTGCTTCAGTGTTTATTGTCCTCTTTGCGATAGGGTCCTTTAGGTCTCAGAGAGTCCTTCCTGGCCGTACCTAAAATGTAAATGCCACACCTTCTACGTCCCTTCACAGCTTTATTTCTTTTTATATAAGTCCTGACTTACCACATATTTTGTTTGTTTATATTTCTTTTCTGTCTCCCTTTCCCTGTTCCAGGAGGGCAGATCTTTGTCTCTTTTTTTCATTGCTGTATCTCCAATGCCTGCTATTGCTGAAACACAGAATCTGCTCAATAAATAGTATTTAATTTTTTAAAAAAATTATGTAGCTTTTCATCACACACTACATACAATTATAATACATTTCTAGGATTCATTAAACAAATATTTGTTCAGCATTGAAACCAGAAGGGGGCAGCAAAGCTTCACCAGCTCAGCAACCAACCACCACTCTGAGCCAGCAATTCAGAGGGACAAGTAAGGGAAACAGGCTGACCAAAAGCCCCAGAGTATGAGCTGAGAGGGAAGCCAGGTTGCTGGTTAGGACTGTGTCCTCGCCAAGAAGCAGGGAGAGAGGCAGGAAGAGAGAAGACAAGGTTTGTCCAGCAGAATGAGATCCTCACTGGGGCTCCGTGAAAGGAATAGATCAGTTGTTAGAGAATTTGGTGGTACAGAATTAGGCAAATTATCCCAGCAAAGTCAGGCAAAACCATTGGTAGTGGCCACAGTGAGATACCCCTCTCAAACACAAACCTATTTATCTTTGTAGCCAGAGTCTGGAGTCAAAATTCACCTAGATTTAAGAGGACAGGCGGGGACTTGTATAGGTCCCAACAAGTATGGTACCCCTTCTCTGACTTCTAATATTTTATTAAGTATAAACAAAGATGGCAAGTACTTAAGTTCAGGTTATTACAAAATAAAACCAGATATCGGGGCCTTTAAACTATCAAAACAAGTTAAAATTGGTCACAGATGTTCAGTAAAAAGATGGGCTTTTTCCATTATTCACTTGGACTTACTAAGAAATCATCATTCCTTAGATTTTAAATATATATATATGACAGTCCTTTCAACCTTCTGTTTTTAGTCTCCTCAAGCTTTGTACCTAGTTCCTTTTTCCTCGTGTTTCACTCAACACATTCTTCTTGTCTTCCTTACATGACTCAGAACTACTCTGGCCATATGTGGATGGCTCCTGAGGACTTGAAATGTGGCTAATACAACTAAGGAACTAAACTTAAAATGTTATTCAGCTTCGATTAATTTACATTTAAAAGCTCATATTTGATTCCATTACTGAGTATGAGTCTACTTGCAAATGAAAATGTTATGAAATACAAATTTTCAATTAAATTTAGCATCTGAATTTAGATAGTTTACAAGTATAAAATACACAGTGGATTTTGAAGACTTAGTTCAAAGAACATATAAAATATTTTAATAATTTTTATATTGATTGCATGTTGAAATGCTATGTTGGAAATATTCGGTCAATTAAAATACATAAAAAATTAACTTCATCTTTTTTTTACTTTTAAAAATATACATATTTTTATTGATTTCAGAGAGGAAAGGAAAGAGGGAGAGATAGAAACATCAATGATGAGAGATAATCATTGATTGGCTGCCTTCTGCACGCTAGGGAATCCAGCCAGAAACCTGGGCATATGTCCTGACCTGGAATTGAACCGTGACCTGCTGGTTCATAGGTAAACACTCAACCACTGAGCCATGCCAGCCAGGCTTTTCTTACTTTTTTATTGTGGCTGCTAGAAAAGATTTGAATTACACGTATACCTATCTTCATATTTCTATTGAACATTTTGGTCTAGAGCAGTGATGGTGAACCGTTTGAGCTCGGCGTGTCAGCATTTTAAAAAACCCTAACTTAACTCTGGTGCCATGTCACATATAGAAATTTTTTGATATTTGCAACTATAGTAAAACAAAGACTTATATTTTTGATATTTATTTTATATATTTAAATTTATATAATTTAAATATATAAATTAAAATTTCATTTATATATTTAAATGAAATTTTATATATTTTTTTCATTTGGTTGAAAAAAATCAACCAAAAAAATGAGTTCACGTGTCACCTCTGACACATGTGTCATAGGTTCGCCATCACTGGCTAGAGCCTTACTACTCAAACTATTCTCTGTGCATCAGCAATAAAGGTGTTACTAGAACGTCTTAGAAAGGTAGAATCAGAACCTGCGTTTTTTTTTATTTTTTTTTAAATATATTTTATTGATTTCAGAGAGGAAGGGAGAGGAAAAGAGAGATAGAAACATCAGTGATGAGAAAGAACCATTGATTAGCTGTCTCCTGCACGCCCCCCCCCCCCCCCCCCCCCGCCACTGGAGGTCGAGCCCACAAGCCAGGCACATGCCCTCGGCTGGAATCAAACCCAGGACCCTTCAGTCCACAGGCCGATGCTCTATCCACTGAGCCAAACCAGCTAGGGCGAACCTGCATTTTTTTAAAAATCCCTGAGCAATTTGTTTACCCATTAAAGCTTGAGATGCAATGATCAAGATGGCAACCACTAATCACCAGCCACCCACTTTTCCTCTGATCTCTGGCATACAGAAGCTGTTCCATCAACAGTGTGTAATTTTAAAACAAATTTGTAGCTTCTCATTACACACCTGTCATTCCCCTCCAATGGCTGGGTGTACTGTCCTGACCAAGCAATCTGCCAAACAGCATTGGTCTAAAAAAGTTGCTGCCCCGTCTTCCCAGGCCTTCCCTGCTCTTCAGGTACCCATATGCTACCCCGACTCTGTCACTCTGCGTACTATAATCATACTCAGAGAATGCTAGAATCAGACAATGACTATCATAGGTTCACTGCCCTGGGAGCAGAGTGTGAGACGGAGTTTTGTATTCAAGTGATTTATTCAGGAAGCATCTCAGAAAAAGATGGGGGAAGAAAGCATAACAGAGCGTGGGGGGGGGTGGGTAGGGGGGCAGAAACTAAGCAAGGATATAGTCTCCCTTGAGACCAGCTTTACTCTGATCCTACAGGGATGTCCTGGAGCCCAAATTGTACCAAAGTATTGCTCCCACTTTAAAGCAAGGGTGGTCCTTCTTGTACTTTCAGGCTAGTCAGTCATTGGCAGAAGCTGGGGGTCAAGGCATGGCCTCCATACTAGTTGGTCCCTTTTATCTGAAGTGTTCTATGGATGAGAGAAGCTGTGATTGGAGGGTGTACCAGCCTTGAATGGGAATTCTTCTCTGAAGTCCTGCTACTCTTACAATTAGGTCCTGAGCCTTCCCTTCAGAGAAGTCCTCTGGCTGCAGAAGATGCTGCCAAGGAGGCCCCCTGATCCTCACTCTGCTTTATATTGTTGTTTAATAGATAGAGCTTTGTCATCTCTCTTCAACAAATTAATGGCACTTAGCAAGAGCCACCCAATGTCAGTCTTTAAATATATTTTTATTGATTTCAGAGAGAAAGGGAGAGGGAGAGACAGAAACATCAATGATGAAAGAGAACCATTGATCAATTGCCTCCTGCACACCCCCTACTGGGAATCAAGCCCACAACCCGGGCATGTTCCCTGACCAGGAATTGAACTGTGACCTCCTTCCTGATTCCTGAGTGGATGCTCAACCACTGAGCCACACCAGCCAGGCTCTTTTTTAAAATGGCTAATTTCACTGATAGTTTGAATCCTTCAGGATCTTAATATTTCTAGTTTGATGTTTGACCTCAAAGTAAATAATTACCTGTTTTTAAAAGATAGTATGGATTGGCAGGGGGGTGGTGGTGGTGGTGGTGATGGTGATGGTGATGGTGATTTCAGAATGGAGATTTGAGACCCAGGAGGAATGGCTCTAATTCGGAATTGAAAATGATAAGCTTTTCCTATCTAAATATGATATGCACACATACTTACATAGCATATGTACATGCAAATGACACACTTAACTCTATTTTCTGTAGCCTTACATACATCAGGCCTGTCCTCTGCTTCTTCAAGTTTGCCATTGAGGATGCCCAAGTGTGTAACACTTGGGGACTTTATTTTTTCTAGTGCATTACAGAAATTACCACAAACACAAGTGTGTCCTGCTGATGGATGCTCTTGGGAGACTGACATTCAACGTTCCCTTGTTTTGCAACAAGTACTTAGGATTGTGTTTGGGTTGTTTTCTACCAATTATTTCTACCTGGTGGGCTGACAGGCACAGTACACTGAAATAAAGCCAAGTCTTCTTGCTGGAGGAATCCTTACTTTGCACCAGGGACATCATCCACAGCTAAACTGTCCGTGGGAAACTCTGGTATTGTTGGAAGCTGTCGTTCCATCTGGAGGGATGCTGTGCTATTTCTTACCTTTTTTCTATATCCTTTCTTACTTAAGAAAAGGTTCATCCTCCACATCTGCCCATTTTATCTTTCCTCCATTCATACTACTATTCCATTATGGTGACCCTGTGTGCAGAATCATGCTTGCTTCCTTAATAAGGAGCTGAACAGTAAAGAGTTAGCTGAAAGGGCCTCGCACATGGTAACGTTCAATAAATGCACTCCGTGCTATCTTTCCTCTTTTCTCTTTTAAGTCCATCTCCTTGATCCCCTTATCTCCTCCGTGCGCTCTTTCTCAACTGCAACAATAATGCACCAATGAAAGGTGTGTGTCCTAGCAACACTCATAGCATTTATAAGGGAATTTCTCCTTTGTAGCCCCTGCCTTAAGCTACGAGAACACCTGCAAAAAGTTAATATTAGCCCCCCAAAATATTTTTCCGTCATTTTCCTAAAAGACAGAATCCAAACTCTGCCTCCATTTAAAAACCAAAGTTCAAGCTCTGGAGATTATTTAGAATTACTTTATTTGGCAAAAAAATTAAATAAAAAATCCTACAAATAAATGAATTAAACCAATAATCAGGTAACTCAATAAGGGGTTTTTTTTAATGCTGAAAATGTGCCTACTTTAACATAAAACAACTTTTCACTAAATATGGCTATATGTTTTCTGAAAATTTGTGAACTTTAGATTTAGGAACTAAGCACGTAAAGATGTTGATGATAAAGATGATAAACAACATGTTGAGAAATTACCTAAACCAATTTGATCATTCCTAATTATTAGGTAGTTGTTGGTAACCTGGTTCAAAGAGATATGTAAGGACTAACGTTCCCCCCCCCCCCCCCCCGCCCCCAAAGTCTGGCTACCAGCAAGAATGTTACAATGAAAGCAAATCTCAGGCCAAAATTTGCCAGCGCTACAAACACTAGAAAACACGTAGGCAAAAGAAAATGTGACAGTGGAATGTTAGTCAGTCTGAAAAAGGAAGGAAATTCCTACACATGCTGCAAATGGATGAACTGGAGGATCTCATGCTAAGTGAAATAAGTTAAGACAAATATGCATGATTCCACTTAAATGAGGTGCTTAAAGTAGTCAAAATCACAGAGACAGAAAGTAGAATGGTGATTGCAAGGGCTGAAGGGAGTGAATCATAGGAAGATAGTTTAGTGGATGCATAGTTTCAGTGTTGGAAGATGAAAAGGGTTCTGGAGATGTTTGGTGGTGATGGTAGCACAACATCATCAGTGTATTTAATACCCCCTAACTGCGCACTTAAAAGTGCTTGGAGTGGTAAATTCCATGTGTGTCTTACCACAGTACAAAAAATTGGGGGAGAAAAAGGTCATTAACCTACTCTGTGAATTCAGTGATGTCCTCTCCTTAGTCCTTTCCAGCACTCTGCAGGAAAGATTCCCTCCAGGCTGATTCACCAATATTCTAGTCGTAAGATTCTGCCAACCTTCTGATCAGATCAGACAGCAGACTCCTCCAAAAATGTCTAGACATGTAACTCATCGGAGTCCTTAGGTTTAGGGTCAAGCCATTCTCAACAGCATAGCCTCCTGGGATTGTTGGATTCTTATTTCCCGTTCATGCAAATATGGAGTTAACTATGAAGTACTTTTTGCCAGTCTGTCTATTTTGAACCCCGCCAATAACATGAATGAAGAATCATTTATATCATCCTATACTAATTATTAACCCTTTTGATATATGGCTGGCTGGTGTAGCTCAGTGGTTGAGTGTTCATCTATAAACCAGGAGGTCTCGGTTCGATTCCCAGTCAGGGTCGCAGGCTCAATCCCAGTAGGGGGAGTGCAGGAGGCAGCTGATCAATGATTCTCTTATCATTGATGTTTCTATCTCTCTCTCCCTCTCTGACATCAATAATAATTTTTTTAAAAAATTTAAAAAACGCAAATCTTTTTATATGGATCAGTGATAAATCTGGTCATTCTGGTTATCTTTTTAAATACTAGCTAAACACCTCTATGGTATGAATTCCTTATTAATTATTTCAGCCATTAACCAAATGTCCTAGGGTAGGGACATTTATCACACTATTTCTCTACTTGCAGTTTCATAGTCCTATTACTGGATTGCCCTTCATAAACTCTTTTCAAATAACACATAGGTTATTATATCATGAAGCATTTTCACAATGTCTACCTTCCCCAAATCTTTCCAACTAATGTATCCCCTTCACCCTTCTTAATTTCCCAGTTTTCTTATCCCCACCACCCCATCCTGACTTGTGAGTGTTTTAGGGAATGACTTCTATGTTAAACTCAATTTTATGTTCAGTTCAACACTGTTCTATGCCCTGTGGTTTCATTTAGACACTTAGGAAATAAATAGCCTGATTTTTTTTCTAGGAGGTAGGAATGGGAAAATATAAATATTTCACAGTAAAAATATTTGTTAGAAATTTCACTGTATATTCATTTTAAATTTACTATCTCCCGCTGCCCTAGGGGAATGGGCCCTAGTGCCTGGAAGGTCCTTGGTTGGTGAGCTTTGTGAGGTATAAAAGTCTAGAGGTAGAAACTAGAAAACTCCTAAATTTCTCTGTAGAAGGAAAAAAGAGAGATAGGAGAGATTGAAACAGCTGAGAAAGAAAGGGCCGGGAATGCCAAAACCAGGGTGGGCGTGCTGAGCCGAAACCTGTGGGGTGGGAAGGGCAACAAGAGGAGCCCAGTGATTGTGCGGCCAGGAGCCGACACCCAGGAAGGGCCAGCACGGCGATATTTTGAAGGATATATTGTGTGAGGTGATCCACAAAACTACAGCGATGGCGATATCCTTGGTGTGGTTGGGTTTCTTGAGGAAATAGAGAAAAGAGCAGACTGAGAAGAACAGGAACAGCTGACCTCTGGGTTAAAGATGCATCTGATGCCTTAGAATCCAGCTCTGAGTATGAGGCGCTGAGATTTGGAACATTGTATAGGACAGTGGAGGAGATGGAGCCCCGTTCCATACACACCAGCCATACGGCAGCTGGCTATTTCTGTACCTTCAAAGTAGGTGCCAAAGCAGACGCACCATGAATCAATAGCAGGAGTTGCCTGGATTTGCCAGAGTCATAAGCACATATGATGGGTGCAGAACAGTGTTCCCTTAGTCATTTTGCAAGTAAACATTTAAAGTATTTGGTACCTTCAAATTTTATTTCTTCATTTTTCCCCCCTATCTTTTCAACTACCCAGTTCTATCTTCCAGGTCTATCACCAAAAGTACACAGAAGAAATAGTACGGGACACATATAACAAGAAGAAAAATCAGAAGAAGGCCCAAAATGTAAATTACATGCTAATAGCCCAGAGAACAGTCAAGGCTTGGAAAGTGCTGTTTTAAAAGACAGTATCTACTTATGATGCAAGGTTTCCAAACCATGGTCTTGACTGGAATTTAGCATGGTTAAATACATGGAAAGCATATTACCAAATTTCAGAGGGCTCAAAATAAAAACAGTAGCTAGCACTCTGTATAACAGATCAAAATTTTTGAACTATTGGTAGATTTGTTTTGTTTTGAATATATTTTTTATTGATTTCAGAGAGGAAGGGAGAAGGAGAGAGAGAAACATCAATGAGAGAATCATGGATTTGCTGCCTCCTACCTACGCCCCTCCTGGGGATCAAGCTCACAACCTGAGCATGTGCCCTGACCGGGAATCTAACCATGACCTCCTGGTTCACAGGTTCGATGCTCAACCACTGAGCCACGCCACACCAGCTGGGCTAGTTTTAGTTCACCAGACTTGTGCAAATTCACTCCTCTTAAGGACCATGGTTCTCAGCCTTGACCATGCATTGGGGTCACCTGAGGCCCCACTGAAAGAAATTCCGATGCGGTTCTACAGACAATGGGGCATGAGTGTTTTCACAAGCTCTTCAGAAGTTTCCAGTGTGCTGCCATTCTGTTTCTTTGTTATGGGGTGGGGCCACAACATTAGTAACAAAGAAAGAATTTCCGGAGGAGGAGGCCCAGAAATCAGGATTTTAAAAAGATTCCCAGGTGATTCTAATGTGCAGCCAAGGTTGAGAACCACTGTTCTAAAGGATTGTGCGATTAGAATCGTCCACCTGGACAACCCAGCATACTCTTCCCATTCGGGTCCATAACCAATCGCATCAGCAGAGTCCCCTTCGCCGTGTACTGTAACATACTCCCGGGCTGCGGGGAGTGGGGTGTGGACCTTTCGGGGCCCTCTGCCTACCACAGTGGTCTTGGGTGTCACCTCCCCTGCTGTCAGACCCCTCATCACTCCTGCGTTGCAGTGGAGCACATTCTCCAGTTGTTTTTCTGAGAAAGGATGCATGGAAAGAACATTTAAAACTTAGCATGTCTAAAAATATCTTTCGATCATGTATTTTCATTGCTCTGAGTCCAGAGTTTATTGCCGCTAACGTGTCATCATTTACTTCAGGCGGCCTCCTGGCTCCCGGAATAAGCACTTGGGTTGACCTCCAGCCTCCAGCTCTTACTCACTGCCACCTGCCAAGAGTGGAGGCAAGAACACTACAGCGGTGCAACCGGCTGCGCACAGGTGGGCCCTTTGGCACCAGGAGGTAAGCGACTTAGGGGTGGTGTCCGAAGGGAAGACTCAGCCCCCGGGCATGGGAAGAGCCTTAGGCGGCGTGCAGGTGGGTCGTGCAGGTGGGTCGTGGAGGTAGATTGTGGAATAGACCCAGCAGGTGGGCTGGGAGGCCACCGCGACGCCAAGGGCCACTTCTGCCGCCCGAGGCTGGGAAGACGGGAGCGAACTTTCCCACGGGCCCGCCCGCCGGGCGCGGCCGCGCTGCTCGCGGGTCTGCGCGGGGTCAGGGCGGCGCCGCCCACGCGGGCTCAGGTCGAAGCGCAGACGCGGGAGAGCCGGCGGCGGCGGCGGCGGCGGCGGCGGCGGGGAGGGACCGGCTCGACACCAGGCCGCGGGCCCGGCCGCCGGCGCCGCTCGAGCGCGTTGCGCGGGGTTTGGCTCCTGTCGCTTCCCGTCCCGCCGAACCGGCATCGCCGCCGCGGGAGCCCCGCGCTCCTCGCCGGGGCCGGGCCGCGGGCGCCGGGAGGGGCGCGGAGCCGCGGCTCGGGCTTGGGACGCAGGTGAGGCCGGCGGCTCCGGGAGCGGCGGGCGGACGGGTCCCCGCGGGCACCGGCTCGGCCCGGCCCGGCGGCGCTGCCCGGAGGACGCGGAGGGCAAGGCTGGCTGCGCGGCCGCCCCCGCCGCCCGAGCGGCCGCCAGGGAGGGGCGGCGGCCGGGCAACTCGCGCACCTGCGGCTCCGCGGCGGCGGCGGGGCGCGCCCCGGGCGAGGGTGGAATTACACGGCGCGGAAACGCGAGCCGGGCGGCGGGCTCGGGGCGGCGCTGCGGGTCGGAGCTGCCCGCGTCCCGTGCCTTCTCCGGGGAGCCGGGGCAGGTGGGCTCCGCAGACCCCCTTCCTTTTGTCTGGTCCGGTCGGCGCGGGCGCCGCGGCTGCGAGGGCGGCCGCCCCGGGTCCGGGAGCGCAGACCCGACGCCGCGGTCCTGGGCGCCGAGATGCGGCGGGCGCAGGTGGGGAGAGGGCCGGGTGGGGTGGGGTGGGGGCTGCCGTGCCTTAATCAGCCCTGGCGGCTTACATCGCCGTCTCCTTTTAGAGATCACACTCCATGATTTTGTAGCATCTGATCGTTTTAAGTGCACCCGGAGAGCGTTCATTAGTTACCTTCAAAGGAGCGCTGAGCAGGCAGGTGGCTATTAAGTTGTCCCATTTTATAGATGGGACCGCGGAGGCACCAGGAAAGGTGATTATAACCCACCCGAGCGCGGGACTTGTCGTGAGAACTCGTCCGGCTGACAGCGGTCCTCAGCCTCCAACCGGAGGTCGCGCTCAGAGTGCCTGCCCCACGTTTCTTTATCCCTTAATTTCTAAAAACCTTCCTTAAAACATGGAGCTGAGTCCTTCCAGACCCCTGACATAGTACCCGAAAGGTGATACTTAAAAGGCCAGAATCATTTCAGTTGTTGACTAGGGTGGGGTTGCAGTAGGGACTAAATTTATTACGTCTTTCAGCTGGTAAGTCTTTAATCTCCTACCTAAATACGTTTTCCACTGAGACCCAAAGATAGCGATCATCAGAGCAGAGACCCCAAATGTTTGTTTAATGAATAAGTAGAATGAAGGAGGCGAGTTGCTAGAT
Organism: Myotis myotis; assembly: GCF_014108235.1. Taxonomy (NCBI): domain Eukaryota; kingdom Metazoa; phylum Chordata; class Mammalia; order Chiroptera; family Vespertilionidae; genus Myotis; species Myotis myotis. The sequence goes on from NW_023416357.1 coordinate 33,536,610, forward strand.
ATCCCTAACTATTGACCAGGTAGTTTTCTAAGTTTAGGAGAATAGTCCCTTTAGTACTTTTAATGAAAGTTACCTTGTAATCGTGCATATTTTAGGGGGAATACAGTAAGTAGATCACCTATAATACTGAGACAGTACCGAGTTGGGGTGTATTTAATATAAAAGTTTGAACTTCCTGTAAATGTGAGTGTAAACCTTTATAATAATTTAGAACCATAAAATTTGCCTCCACAGTATATATGTTTTGCCTGCAACACAGCTGGGTCAAAATGGCCTCATCAAAACACAGAATTGCTATTTTCAAAAAAGATGTTATCAGGTTGTGTGTGCAACAGATTTCCCTGATGACACCAATTACCAGATGCATTCATCTTTTTCATTTCTGGGTTGTTTGGAAATGTTATAACTGTATTACATGTGTATTGCATGTCATATATTGTGTCAGTCTGGTATAACAAGCAGTTAAGAAGATATTGACCTGGTCCCCTAAAATCAGCAAGGAGGTTTATGATAAACATGAAATCCTTTTCTGAGGGAGCAGTTAGAAGTAGATAATTTTCTGTGCAGTCTGTAGCTTGAGAACAGAGGTACTACTGTGGCTACAAATATTCTACATTCTACTGCATAATAAATGCATAATCAGGAGCATATAAAGAGAGGGGGTACTCGCCTTTTGATATTTAAATGTTAAAAAGTTCCACCATTTAGCAGCCAGATCCCTTTTACGAATGGTAACTTTGAGAAAAATCAGATTTTGAGATACAGACTATTGAAGTGAAGTAAATTATCAGTTGACAAAAGAAGTTTCCCCTAGAATAGACCTTTCTAAGATGAGAAAGAAAAAATTTTTCTCCTCCTTATGTACTTAGTTTGTGTCAAGGTAATGGTCCATGCCCATCTCATCCCATCCGTGAATTAATTGTACCTTGCCTCTGACCCTCACTCTAGTCCCTGAACTTCCTGCATCTTTGGTTGCTGTCTTTGGGCAGAGGAAAGTTCGCTCAGGAAGGAAAGAAGGCTCAGAGAAGCTATGAGGATATCTGTTTCATATATAACATAAATTTTCCCACTCAATTTGGAAATGTACTAGTTTATATTTAAGGTCTAGTCAAAATGTCCCTTTATCAAAGCCCCAATAATGCCCACATTAAAATATCTTTATTTGGCCTTGTATACAATAAAGTGTAGAAAAAAAGAATCATATTGATGAAAACTGAGTATACTTGGTTAACAAGGTGTTTTGTTGCTGTCTTAGATTTTAGGAAATATTTGGGAAATGACATGAGTGGTAAGTCTCTTACAAAGCTAGCTGAGAATATTGGCGTGGTTACATTTTTTTTTTTTTAATCTTGCTACTTTTCTCTGTAGCCAAGAGAAATATAGGAGATTATTCTAATAATAGAAGTGTCCTCAAGTTCTGTAATTTCTTTACCTTATTAGTTCACTGATGGTTTAGTAGCCTGAAAACCTTAGAAGCAACTTAAAAAAATTTTTTTAAGAATAAAACACTTTTAATGTATTTGTCATTAAATATGATTTTGAAAGTGACAATTTAAAGAGCGATTGAGAAGAGTCCCACATCCATCATGGGCTTGTGGTTCTATTATCAGAAACAGAACAGAAAAAGCACTGAGAATACGGAAAACAAGTGTGTGTTACACTACTGCACCTGCTTCGAGTCAGCAGCTTGAATAGCACCTTGACCAGGTGAGGCCCCGCCAGGCACACCCCCACCTCCCCTCCCCCTGCCCCCTCTCAGGCTCCCAGCGTGCTCACTGTTGCCCAGGGCGTTCCAGGAACTGTCAGAGGTGCCTTTGAAGGCTCCCTCCCACAGTCCTGGTGAAAGTGGCCTTTGTGGGGAGGGGGGTGGGTGGGAGTGGGGGGGTGGAGAAGGGGGGGATACACCTACTGGAGGTGGTTACAAAGCTGTTTTAGTTTGTAATTGACAAGGGTCACAGTAATGGGCCAGAGATCACAAACACCCCTGTCCACCTCACTCAAGGCCCAGCCTCACCTGACCTTTCCTCAACCCAGACACCACCCAGGCCCTGTACTCATAGAGGCGAGGGAGCGGGGCCCAGCCAAGCCCAGTCTCCTTCCTCAAACCGGGTGTCTTGGAACCCTTCCAGCTGAGTGCCAGCCCAGCTTGCACCTGCCCCCCAGGAGGCTCCCTTGGTTTCTTCCTGTTTTGGGGCCGTTTCGGTCCAGGTGGCCGCCAGGGAGAACAGCAGTTCAGTCAGGCAGTCGTCTGGGGACTCACCCCTCACTCCCTGGAGGTGCTGGCCTCGGGCTGGGCGTGTCTGCTGTGATAGGCCTCCAGCCGGGTCTCCAGCCCCCTGCAGCTCCCTGCTCCGCAGTCAGGAGGCCATCAGGAGGGCAGAGCCCCTGCCTGGTCCCAGGGGGCAGCTGTGCAGGATTTGCTGAGCTCCTCTGGGCTCAGAGCAGCGTCCATGCCTGTGAGGCCTCAAGACAGGTGTGGGCGAGGCCAGCTGCCTCTCTGACACCATGTGGTCAGACTGCCTCGGTCAAAACATTCTTTTAAAATTGCTGAGATAAGCATGAGTCTTATTGTGAATGAGAATTGCCAGGCCTATTTAAAAACTCGTTGAAAAAATTTATCCAGGGAACCAGAATTGAATTATGGACACCAATTTATTCAGCATGCAGTGAGTAGTAGAAACCTGTGGGCCAATGATGATATGTCAGTCGGGGACTGTCTACTTATATTTTATTTCATAGGCAAAGAAATTAAAACTAAGGTAATTCTTTTGCCATATTCAGATCAGACTTTTGGTTTTAAGGTATAGCCTATTCTTTTCCAGGCCATTTGTCTTCTGATTTTATATATATATATATATATATATATATATATATATATATATATACACACACACACACACACACACACACACACATATATATTAGTAAGTTGTATAATAAATACTAATATAGCTATATCTGTTTGACTTAGAACTAGCTAAGGCTGTAGAGTCCTAAATAAAGTTTTCCCTGCTTTCGTCAGACATTACACATTTTGCTCACCAAACACCATACCCTTTCCCAACTTGCTGTGTAGCTTCTGTTATTTTCCTTGCTCAAGATGCCCATTGCTCTCCACTTTCGATGCTAAATCCTCTGTGTCCTTTAAAACCCAGATGGAATGGAGGTTACCGTTATCCTAAACTTGGTGTCTCTAATTTCCATTCATGTTTTTATATTTTGGCTATATATGCATGCATAGTAAACAAACTATAACATTATTGCACATACTTTAAAAAAATTTTGTAACTTAACTATGCTGTGTTATTCTCTATTGTGTGTATATTTCTGCAGGCTTTTCCTTAACATACTTTGAAATTTATATATATATATTATATAATATATATATTTATATATATAATATAAAATATATACTATATATATAATATATATAATATATAATATAATATAATATATATTATAGCTTTAGTTATATTGCTGTATAGTATTACATTGTCAATGAACAAAAAAGTATTTGTCAAATCTCCTATTGATGAACACTTGGGTTGTTTCCAATTTTTCCCTACTACCATAAGAGGTTGCTAAAATGAACATTTCTATGTGATATAACATAAGGCACATACAAACCTAAAAGTAAAACTGCAAATCAGTAGATTCATGTTTTATTTTTACCAAATCTTGCCAAATAGCTTTCCACTTTCGATGTTATCTAAATCCTCTCTATCCTTTAAGACCCAGATGGACTGTCGTTTTCCCACTTGGTATTGTTAGACTTCTGCATTTTCCCCAATGTGATTAGTGTGGAATACTTCTTTTCATTTTTATTTTCCTGATTTCTGGTGAAGTTGAACACGTTTCTTATGATTGTTGGCCATTTTGGTTACCTCTTTTGGAATTGTGCTTTCAAAGTCTTCGTTGGATATTTGTCTTACTAAAATTTTGTGTTGTAGAATTAATTGTAGATATTAACCATTTGCTTATAATATTTGTTGATCTCTTCTTCCTGTCTCTGAGTTGTCTCTTAATTTTTGTATTTTCTTATACTGAAATTTAAAAAGATATCAATATTTTAAATTTATTAATATAATTGTTTTTTGGAACAGTTTTATGACTCAACATGTAGTTACAACCTTGGTGAGGTTTGCAGCTTTCCACCTTTCATAAATTCTTTCTCAGGTAGGTGATAAATAAATGAAATATGCCACACAATTTATCACTGAAATACTATACATACAATTATTCATCTTTAACAAATTATGTAAAAGTTCCCTAGTTCAAAATGGCATCTAAATAGCAGACTCCAGGGTAGCCTTTTTCTCATTTTTCATTAGTGTACTATGAAGATGTAAAATAAAATGAAAACTCACCACGAAACCAAAAAGCAAAACACTCCTACGAACCAGGAGAAAGTGACATTAAGAACTAGATTGTCCTCTATTGAGAGGAATTTCTCTACTTCAGCACCTGCGTATCCCTGCTCCACCCTCTTGATACAGATTGTCTGATACAGGCAAAAAGGCTTCTTTCTGCCCAATACAGTCAATTCCCTCAGATACTTAGGTCCTCTACCAACTAGCAAAATGGGAAGACATCCCTCTCTGCCTCTATCACTGCTCTGTAAGGCAGGAACTGCTGTATTTAAATTTTCACTTTCTGTTCCCAGCAAATTTCAGGAAGCCACAAGGCAGAACGTAGGGGGTTTGTGGTGGGCATTTAGAGAAGAGCGACACAGAACCCTGGTGATAATAAATAGCAGCATTGTGACTACAGTTGTTCTCGTGGGTCATGGCATTTCTTCCAGGGAAACAGATAGGCAGTAAACGGTGGTGCAGGATGCCCCCTCTGGAGAACAGGGTGCAGAACGGAGAACCAGGCTGTGAAGGCTGCTAGAGACAGAAAACTGGAGTGAGTGCTTTGTGTATCAGCAAACTAGTTTGTGTATAATTTTCCCCAATTGTCTCAAAAATATATATTTTTGTATCTATTTGTTTGAATCGAGATACAAATAAGGTCTACACATTGATATCTTAAATCTCTCATGTTTCTCCTCCCTCTTTTAAAAGCTTATTTTTGTTGACAAAAAAGTCATTTGTCATGTAAAATTCCCCATATTCTGTGTTTAGCTAGTTGTATCCTCACAGTATCATTTGACACGTTTCTCTAGTCTTCATAAAGTGGTTCTTGGATTTAATGCTTGATTCAGTTTGGTAAATTTTCTTAAGGATATAGATGGTGCTGAGTACTTCCAATTGCTTTACATCAGGAGGCACATGATGTTTGGTGGTTGTTGTGGGCTAATTGTACCCTCCCAAATTTATTTGTTGAAGAGTTAATTCCGACTTCTTCCGAATGTGACTGTATTTGGAGATAGGTCCTTTAAAGAGGTGATTAAGTTAGAATGAGGCTGTTTGGGTGGGCCCTAATCCAATCTGATTGCTATCCTTATAAGTAGAGGAAATTTGGACTTGGTTGGAGTATTATCCCATACACCAAAAGGTTTTGGGTTTGAGTCCAGGTCAGGGCACAGATGGAAGGCAGCCAATCAATGTTTCTCTCTCACATGACGTGTTTTGTCTCTCTCTACTTCCTTCCCTCCCCCTCCTTCTCTCTCTTTCCTCCTCCCCTCTCTGTCCTCCTCCTCTCTCTAAAGTATATCCTCAAGTGAGGGTTTTTAAAAAAGAGAAAGACATCAGAATGCATGCCTAGAGAGGAAAGTTCATGTGAGGACCCATGAGAAGGCAGCCATCTAAAACCTAGAAGAAATCAACCCAGAAGGCCCCTTGATCTCAGCTTTTTAGCCTTCAGAACTGTGAGAAAATGAATTTCTATGAGAAAATGAATTAAAGCCACCCAGTCTGTGGTACTTTGTTATTGTAACCCTATCTAGCAAACTATTATTATTTAGTTATGACATTAGGATTGATCTTTGAATGCAGGTGGTAGCCGCTTTATATCTCTCTATATAAAACCCCAATGTGCAAATAGACCAAGTGGCACAACAACCGAACAACTGGTTGCTATGACATGCGCTGACCACCAGGGGACGTGCATGGGAACACGGTGGGCGTCGGCAGCAGGCGGCAGAGTGCAGAACATGGTGGGTGTAGGCCCTAGTGGGATGGTAGAGCAGGTGAGTGGGGCACCAGACCAAGGCGGGGTGCCAGTTGCTGTCATAGGGGTGAGCCTCTGGTTGTCAATGAAAATTCTTTGCTCCTGTGTGCCGCGGTCCTGCCCGGCGCTTGCACCTGCTGTTGGTGCCCAGCGCCGGCCCTGATTGCTTGGTGTTGTCATTGGGTCAAGCAGCGGCTGCCAGCCCTGATCACCCCTGAGGGCTTCTCCACCTCCCCCTGCTCCTGTGGGGTGATCGGGGCAGCAGCTGCCACTTGCACCCACTGCTGGTGCTGGCCCCAATTGTTCTGCACTGTCAGTGGATGCAAGCAGGACCGGTGCCATCAGCCTGTGGGGAGCAGCAGTGGGAGCGGGGCTGCTGGCAGAGAGGGGTCCGGGGGCTGCGGCAGTAGGGGCCAGGCAGGGGCACAGAGGATGGGCCGAGACTTGCCCCTGTGCCCACCACAGCCTTGTGGCCTACAGTTCCTTTCAAGGTGCATGAATTCGTGCACTGGGCCCCTAGTATTCATTATAAAATGCTCCCTTCTTTTATTCTAATGTTTTTAATATCAATGTTTTCCCCCAGAAATTAGGGGTTGAAAATGGTGATTATATTAATCATTCTATTTTATTAGCATGGTGAATCTATACTAAAAAATATTTTCTCACCAACTATTTGGTTACCCTGAAATAGTCTGTATAGCAAAGGTAAAATAGGTGCTCGATTTGATTTTCCCCCTGTTTATCCATTTTCAGATTCTGACATATCCAGATCACCTGAGAATTCTTAACTTGAAACTTTAGGAATTGAATTTATATTACCAGAGTGAGCCAAGGACCCTTAAACTGAGAAACTTACCTGAAAGGTATTCCTGTGCTGGTGATGTCCCTTGAGCACCTGGCAGATACAATATGAAACTCTTCTTCCCGGAGGGACAGGTCCTCAGACTAGGTCCCATCTTGTCTCAAGGCAAAGATGAGTTCATATTCCAAAATTACAAAACTTGGGGGGAAGTGAGTGCGAATTAATAGACATGATTGAGAGGAAATTTAGACCCCCAGAAAATTTAAGTGAAACCAGGGGTTAGTCTTGGATTCTCTTCTTTATCCATACTCACAAACGGATTTCTCCATTTTCGTGGCTTTAGAGAACAATCAATCCCACATTTAAATATCTTGTTTCAACAGTCTTCAGAACTCCAGATTCTTGAATCCAGCTGTGTTAGTTCTACTTGAAAGTTGGACATGTGCCCTAGCCGGTTTGGCTCGATGGTTAGAGCGTCAGCCTGCAGACTGAAAGGTCCCAGGTTCGATTCCGGTCAAGGGCAAGTTTCCGGTCAAGGTCACATGCCCGGGTTGTGGGCTTGATCCCCAGTGGGGGGTGTGCAGGAGGCAGCCAATCAGTGATTCTCTCTCATCATTGATGTTTCTAACTCTCTCTCCCTCTTCCTTCCTCTCTAAAATCAATCAATATATATATATTTAAAAAAAAGTTGTACATGCATCTCAAATTTATATCCGAAACTGGAATCCTGATTTGCCCCTCCTATGTCACTTGAATCTTTCCACATATCAGTTGATGGCAACTCCATCCTTACAGTTGCTTATGTCAAAAATTTTAGAGCCATCTTTGATTGTTCTTTATCTTGGACCCCATATTCAATCCATCTGGAAATCCTTCAGTATATGTCCAGAACTTGACCATTATTTACCACCGCCACTACCATCACCTGACCTGAGCCTTATCTTTTGGCTGGATTCCTGCAGCAATATTTTTCTGCAGGAAAATGGAGTTTGGTAGAAGGGTTAACTGATAGTTTTCATAATCATACTTCTGCTTTATACTCAGAGAATTTTAATTAAAACTAAAGCTACTAAGACATTGAAAAGGTGCTACCTTTTCTCATTTTTCTTTTCTAACTTTCATTATGAGTAAGTAAGAGTTTACTAGGGAGGGGGCAGAATTTGTGGAAGCACATGGTATACTAGGACAAGCATTTTGATTCACATTTTGCGCCGTGGTGTCTTGGCAGTGGTGGCTGCGTTTTGGTGGGGTGGTGATGGGATCTGTGTTCCACTTGGGGGAAGCCAAGTGTTGGTTTGTCGGCACCAGGTCCGTGGTGCCATTTATTTTTTATTATTTTTTTTAAAAAAATATATTTTATTGATTTTTTTTACAGAGAGGAAGGGAGAGGGATAGAGAGTTAGAAACATTGATGAGAGAGAAACACCGATTCAGCTGCCTCCTGCACACTCCCTTTTGGGGATGTGCCTGCAACCAAGGTACATGCCCTTGACCAGAATCGAACCTGGGACCCTTTAGTCCGCAGGCCAACGCTCAACTGAGCCAAACTGGTTAGGGCGCCTTTTATTTTTAAATGGCCAGTACACATCATGGCAGTTCCTGTGTTGAGTGTCTACCCCCTGGGTGTCAGTGTGCATCATAGCTACTGGTCGGATGGACACTTAGCTTTTTATATTTATAGAAATGCAGGGTATTTGGTGTTGTGAAGGATTATATAGACTTGAGACACTGCTAAAAAAAGAGAGAGAGAGAGAAAGACAGCAGGATATGTGTCTGCTAAGGCACATTCTCTGGAGCTTACAATTTAGAGGAAGAAACAGACGTACACATTAGTATAGTACTATGGTGGCACAGTGACATGAGGACTAAACAGAGGCTTAGGTAACAGATGAACTATCCAAAGGAGAGTTTTTTTCAGGAAAGAGAGAAAATAATACAAGTACTAGGAGCTTTAAGTCCTTTTTGAGGGGGAGGGTGAACAATGATGGGATAAATAAGTAAAGTAAATAAGCCCAAGTCTCTTAGCTTCCAGATTGGTGCTTGTCCTACGAGGAGATACCTACCTCTTTGTTGTCTCCATTATCTAGCAATCTTTTGCAGTAACCTAGTATAGCTGCCTCTACCCAACAAAAGCCTCTCTGTGTAACTGCTCTTTTTCCCAGAAGGAAAAAGGAGTTTGAAGTCAGGCCAGAATGTTTATCTTTGCTGCCACTTTCTCATTGAATCTTTTCTTTATTATTGCTACTTGACCCATCAAAAAGAATGTAACTATCCAATAAGATTATGGCAAGTTAGACAACTACTTATTATTAACTTTCAGTTAAGACCACGCTTTATATCATATTAATGTATTCCACATAAAGGAATATATTTTAGCTCTTATATACCCTTCTGAGAAATCAGCCTGATAGGCATTTGGGGAAAGAAGACTCTGTCTGACCTCAGGGTCAATTCTTAGATGTTTCCCTCTGAAAGCCCTGAGAATTTTGCCTACTCTCCTACCCACCTCTCTCCCCCTCGTATACTTTCATAATACAGGTATTTGTTATTCTTTGTGTTTACTGACAAAATAGTAGGTGCTATTACTAATTACTATTACTAGTAGTAGGTGCAAATATTTACTGAATGAAGAATATCTGTAGCCTCTAAATACAACTTAAAATTGATTTTTTAAAAATCACTTGATTTCATTTTCTTCTTGCTATTGTCTCTTCTTGGTCCAATAAAAGTTTATTGGCACTTTTATTTAAAATGTGTTTGTATATATCTTTAGGTTGCTCAAAAATATCCCAGAATGGCTAAATGTATCCTTTGGAACAAAACTTGTAGAATCATTATATGGTGCTTTCTAAGATTTACATGTAAATACAAATATACACACACCTTTTAGAAAAGTATATTTCATCTTTGCTCACAACTATTAATTCTGTATGAAGTATCTTTTGCTTATATTTTCTCCCCCTTTTTTTTAACCAAAGAATAGTGGCAGTTAAAATGGGCAAACTAAATCAAAATACAGACGTTACAAAATGCCTGCATTTCTTCAATTATGATTATTTTATTTTACAATTCTTAAAGATATCACTTGGATTGAAAGACTGCAGTGAGCATTCAAGACCATGTGTTTGAAGATGTTTATGAGAGAGAAAAAAAGGAAAAGGAAAAAATTTTTAAAGAATAAAGAGATGGTATTCAATTGTGTAGATTAAGAAGATGTAGGAGAAGGTAGGAAGTACCTGGCAGCTACAATAGCATGAAATTGTATTACCTTTTCTCCTTAAGGTTAAATATGCATGTCTAAGAGGTCAGCAAGCCCAGGGGAGGTAGAAGGAAGGTAGATGAGAGCTGATTAGATGATGATAAGGTAGTTTAAACCATTGAATACTTTCTTACCAACAAAAGTTGGGTGCTTTCCAAGAAAGATGTATCTGGATATGAATACCAAAGGGTACTATGCAAAATCATTTAACAATTAAAAAGCTGTTGAAGTTGACTTCACCATGTTCACACCCCAAAGTGTGTATTGAAGAAGATGGAGGTCTCTCTGTGTAACTCATGATTTAGACAGTTCTAGAGTTAATAAATTGGAGGCCTCAATTGCCATTTTAGTTACTGCAGCTACCAAGTCTAGACTTACAGAATTGACAGCTTAATCACCTGATCCAGTCTCCTCATTGTACATATAAAGTATCTAATACCCTTGACAAAGATTGAAAGCTAATGTGAGAGGGATCCTGAATTACAAGCCACCTTTTACTAAATAATACATGTTCTAGAAATATCTATTGAACTACATAAGGCATTTAAATTATACAGGAACCTAATAATATCTCTAAAAGCCTGTTTTAATTTCTGCTTAATATGAAGTTACTTTTTTGGTCCTAATGTGTTGTTATATAGTTCACAAACAAATGTGGTGACTTTCTCTTGCTATGAAAACTCAGTCATTTGTATTTTTGCAGTATTCCACAAACTATTGATTGCAGTGTTATTAGTACTTCCTTTCTGTGGTCTGCTTGGATTTGGGCATGTTTTACTCCAGGTCTTCTGTGTTTATAACACATTTAAATAAAAAATATCCAGCATTAGCAGGGGGAGCTGACATGGTATTAGTTCTGCAGAATAATCAATATTTGTGCAGCTGTTCCCAGCAGTTATTACATATGATGTTCTGTCCATGTGAACAATCACTGATCCTAAAGCCCACTTCTGCAAAACAGCTGTGGATTACTTCTGGGGTTGCTGTGTCCCTCAGAACAGTCAGATTTTTCTTACTTTAACAATATGCTGTTTCTTTATATTACAAAAGGAGTATTCTCATTTCATGGAAACATAATGTACTGAGGTGATTGATTATGCACCAGTCTAATGGCCACAAATACAGAATGGTGCTTTTATGCTAAACACACACACACACACACACACACACACACACACACGCACAAAACAAAAAAAAACAAGGTATATACACATTTTAAATTTAAATACCCATAACGTATGGTGCCGGGGTGTTTCTCAGCATCTAGAAGGGTTCAGGAATCTGGAGAAGGGGCTGTGTTTAAATTAATAAAGAGACTAGACATGAAATGTAAATTTGGAAGGCATTTTGGGGAGCCAGAGGAGACCTAGCTTCAGTAACCAAGTTCTCTGAATCTCTGGACACCTAGGTTTTTATTAATACCAATTGCCCTAAAGCAAAGCAGATATACATATCAAAAGGTAAGGTTTGGCCCTAGCCGGTTTGGCTCAGTGGATAGAGCGTCGGCCTGCAGACTCAAGGGTCCTGGGTTTGATTCCGGTCAAGGGCATGTACCTTGGTTGTGGGCACATCCCCAGTAGGGGGTGTGCAGAAGGCAGCTGATAGATGTTTCTCGCTCATCAATGTTTCTGACTCTCTGTCCCTCTCCCTTCCTCTCTGTAGAAAATCAATAAAATATATTTAAAAAAAAAAGGTAAGGTTTGGTATACAGTAGGCATTGTCAGGTTTGGGAACTGCCTTGGCTGTCAGGCAGGAGGCAATAATATATGCAAATCTTTAGGTTTGGGGAAATGCTTTCAGCTATTCTGGCAGGCAATTATATGTATCTTCAGGCCTGCTGAAGCCCCAAGTTCCCTCAACCTTTTGATGAAACTTCTTGCATTTATGACATGCTGGAATTAGCCTCCAGCAGTATGGGTAGCATTTCTGCAGGCCATTCTCTCTGATTTTAGTAGTCTTCCCCCTCCCCCAAATCCTGCCAGAAACCAGTAGACTTATTTAACCTTACAAATACAAGAAAGGTGCATATATTTTTTAAAATATTCAGAGTTCCTTAGATAGTTCTGTTCATTTTATTTTTACTACTATCATCATTGCAACAGGAAGGCTGCTGACAGTCTGTATTTTTCTCTATAGCATCATTCCTTTATAAGAGCTAATGACTGGTTTGGTTGTACATTAAATAGGAAACTCATCTCACCAGCATTAAATGTGTTCCCAGTGATGTTTATTCATAGACCTCCTACTTTCACACTAACCCTCAGCAGACTTAAGGGCTCCAGATGTTGCATCATTTAGGTGTAGTAACATGGCATTGAGAGTCAAGGCTGACATTATCCCTTGTCTGTAGTGCAGTTTCATTAGTTTTTTCTTTAAAAAAGAAAAAAAAAGACCAAAATTTAGAAATATTATTTGCTCTGAAATGGTTTGAACTGGCTAAATCAGTTTAGTGTTTAATATTCTAATTAAATATGCATTGTTCCTTTCACATTTTTACCAATTTTACCTCCCTTGGCTTTTTTTTTTTTTGGTATGGCAAAGGTGGAGATTTATTGAAGAACAAGTACAGGCTCCCACATGGAGAGAGGGAAAGAGTCCCACAGAATGTACTTCCACGTGGGGAGGGGGAAAGTGTCCCCCCCCCCCTTGGCTTTTTATCTTGTATTTACCTTCCAATTTTTAAAGAAATGTACAGATAATTGATAAGGGAACTTCAAACTTTTTGGCCATTTTATTTTCTGATTTTTCTTTCTTGTTCATTTATAAATGACTTTTACCTTTTTTAAAAAAATACATTTTTATTGATTTCAGAGAGAAAGAGAAAGAGAGATAGAAAAGTAAATGATGAGAGAGAATCATTGATTGGCTGCCTCCTGCATGCCTCCCCACTGAAGATTGAGCCTGCAACCCAGGCATGTGCTCTGACCAGGAATCGAACCATGACCTCCTGGTTCATAGGTCCACGCTCAACTACAGAGCCGCACTGGTCGGGCATGACTTTTACCTTTTGAGAAATTATCAACTCAGTATTTTTCTCTTTTATACCAGAGCTTTTATTCTATGCCTTCTGTAACAGAAAAGATACACAATAAATAAAACAGCATTTTAATAATGTCAAAATTGAGAAGCTTAGGTTCTTTCGGTACTGTTATGAATTGAGTTGTGCTGTGCCCCACCCCCTCACCACCAAATCCATATGTTGAAGCTCTAACCCCCATATTCTGATATTTGGAGATAGGCTCCTAAGGGGAGTCATTAAGTTAAAATGAAGTCATAAGGGTGGGATGCCAATCTAATAGGACAGTTGTCATTATAAGAAGAGGAAGAGGGCAGAAATGCACATGCACAGAGGAAAGGCCATGTGAAGACTCAGAGATAAGCAGCTGACTGACTACAAACTAGAAAGAGAGCCCTCACTAGAACCCCAAACTTTTGGCCCCTTGATCTCAGATTTCCAGCTTCCAGAGCTGTGAGAAAACAAGTTTCTCTTCTTTAAGCCACCCTGTGCGTGGTATTCTGTTACAGCAGGCCAAGTAAACTAATACAGGTATCATACTGACAAGATAGAAATTTTTCTTTAAGGAAACCAATGTTGTCAAATTTCAAAGGAAAAGCTATTTTTAATTATCTCAATAGCCAAGACAAACGCAAACTTGCCCTTTTCAGTTAACAAAGATTAATAACTTTGAGCATATGTTAGTATTAGACATCAAAAATAACTATTTTTAATCAACAGAATTTATTTTTAGAGCAGTTTTAGCTTTCAAACATTGATCAGAGCCCTGGTCAGTTTGGCTCAGTAGATAGAGCGTGTGGACAGAAGTGTCCCAGGTTCGATTCCAGTCAAGGGCACATGCCTGGGTTGTGGGCTTAGTCCAACATGCAGGAGGCAGCCAATCAATGATTCCCTCTCATCATTGATGTTTCTATCTTTCTCTTCCTCTCCCTTCCTCTCTGAAATCAATAAAAATATACTTTAAAAACAAATAAAAAACATTGATCAGAAATCTCCCATATAATCCCTCTTACACAGTTTTTCCTATTATTAACATCTTGTGTTAGTGTGATACATTTTTTACAATTGATGAATACAGGCTGGGGCAAACATAGGTTTACAGTTTGTATGGAAAATAATAGAATAATTAATAAATAATACAAAAATAAACTGTTTCAGGTACTCACCTTATATTGATGTATTATTTTAATCTAAAGTTCTTAGTTTACATTAGGGCTCAGTCTTTGTGTTGTATAGTTCTAGAACTTTTAGCAAATGTATAATGTCATTAATTCTCCACTATAGTAACTAAAATCCTCCTATGTTCAACCTATTGTCCCTCCCTGTCTCTCTACCCAAATAATTAGATGTTCATATATAAGGATGATGAAATTGCTGGAAAATACTAATTTAAAATTGTTTTTCTTTATTATTCTGATAGAAAAGTTAGAATATTCACATTCAAAGTTCTGTGAAATACAAAATTACAAATCTGTTGTCCTGATGACTTATAAGAACTTTAATATCGTAACTTATGATCCAAAACTTGAATTTTTGCAGCTTGAGGTGTGAAGCTGCTTGCAGAGCATAACTTTGCCCTTTTGGGCTCCAGAAAGGCCAGCAGCCTCCCCCGGCTGATTGTACTGTTTGATAAATCGTACTCCTTGTGTCATTGTTAAGTAATACTCCCTGTACTAGGATTGTGTGATCCAAGACAGCCTTTTTGTTCTATGGGCCTGAGCTGAAACTAGGACTTGCCAAGACAAGCATGAGACTGAATTCATTTATTATATATTTTCTAGAGGCCCAGTGCACGAATTCGTGCATGGGAAGGGTCCCTCGGCCTGGCCAGTGATCGGGGTGGCCGGCCGGGGAAGGGACTACAGGAGGTTGGCTGTTAGGCCAGCTGTGGGGATGACTGCAGGAGATTGACAGCCATGGGAGGTTGGCTGTGGGAATGCACTGACCACCAGGGGGCAGCTCCTGCATTGAGCGTCTGCCCCCTGGTGGTCAGTGCGCATCATAGCTACTGTCTGGTCATCCGGTTGTCCAATTATAACAGTCGCTTAGGCTTTTATATATATAGATTGTACTCACCTTACAACCCAACTTGCTTGTTCACTGGGTCAGCCAACTACTGAAAGTCAAAATGCCCCCACCAATGCGAAATGGAGTTTATGGTCTTGTTGCCCCTAGCAACTCATCTCTTTGATCAACAGCTCCTAGCAACTTTTGCTTTTATAAACTCTGAGATGCCCCCTCCATTTTGGAACATATTCCCAGTTCATACTGAGAATATCAAGGACTTCATTTCCCAGTTTTCAAATTGTTACCTAAATATACTCTCTTTAAAAAGGCATCTCCAGATTTTTGTTTACAGTCCCGATGTGAGAGGTTTACTTTATGTTAAATTTTTCTGCCTTGGCCTATTCCCAACTGTTCAGGATTTGTATTCCAAAAGTCTTCATTCACATTTAACCATTTCTTTGGTGTGAATGGGCTGGGACTGCTTATCCACATATAAACTGATATTTGATTTATGTCACTTTCATAGTCAGAGAGCAGCAGGAACACATTCCTATATCTCCATTCTCCAATGTTTCCTTGGTGATAAGTAATCCCCTGTAGGAAGAGGAACACACAGCTCTGATTTCTTGTCCCATTGCAGTTCCTTGACTTCCACCTATCATGACAAACTGACCTTGTGTCCAGGACCAGATGATGAAAGTTGTCCCTGTAGGCATTGCTCCATGTTGAGCATTCTTTATCCACTGTTTTCACACAGAGACAGGCATGGACATGGGGCACAGATGAGGGGTGTGGGGCATAGACACACACAAAAGGCTAACTAACATTACTGCAAGTTTTTACAGTAAGTACTGAGTTTCATCAAAAGTTTTGTTTTGCATCTTTTAAGTTGGCCATGTATTTTTTCTTTTAATAATTTTGGTTTGTGTGTGTGTGTGTGTGTGTGTGTGTGTGTGTGTTTGAGTGTTTGAACGAAACACCCTTGAATTTCTAGAAATGAATTTACATGGCCAAAATGTGTTATTCTTTTAATTTTCTGATCAATTCTGTTGGCTAATATTTTACTTAGAATTTTATTATCTATGTTCATAAATATATTGGTATGTAATTTTTTATACTCTCCTTGCCTAATTTTATATCTCCTTGTCTAATCAATACACAAGGTTATATTTGTGGAGTTAGTCTTCCTATTATATGTTCTGGGCCACAATTATATAAGTTACAAAGACTATTCATTTCTTAAAGGATAGATAAAATTTTCCAATTATATAAATTTTGCCTGGGCCTCTCTTTATTTTTCATGGGTTTTGAAGAAAATATTTCAATTCTATTTTAATTTTTAAGTTTTTTGGTTTATTTTTGTTTTCTAATTTTAGATTAATTTTAATAGTTTATAATTTTGTCCACTATATTTCATTTATATCCATGAATTACAAAGAAGAGGTAAGCAAAATTGGAGACCCAGGAGTATAGAATTAGACCTCTGATATTTTATCAGAAAAAGTGGTAAATAGCAAAAGGTAAATGAAGGAATGAAAATTCTTCATGGAGGTTATAATTCCAGTAGCTGGCTTTATAGAAAATTCAGCCAATTTGTTATAAATATGTTTTTCCATAGAGACACATCTATTCTTAAATATTTTAAAGAATATGTAGCTAATGCTGTACAAAGGGTTTAGAAAATCAAGTTTAATGTGACAGTTTAGCATTCTAACATTAATTTATTTCCCCACAGATGAAAAGAAGTAAAGAAGTGATAACTGAAAATCATAATCAAGAAGAAATAAGTGTTCTTCGGTGTTGGAAATGTAGAAAATGTATTGCACGTTCTGGTTGTTTCATGAACTATCTTGAGAATCAAGTGACTAAGGTCAGTACCGCTAACTCTAGTTTTAGTTTCCTAGTTTAGAAATGGTGTGGCCACCCACACGGGCACACATATCCCTCCACACCCGACTTAGCTTTACCTACTAAAAACATTTCAAAGTGCTATTCAAAAGGCATCCCACCTTCCCCAGTTACTTAATTTTACCTTTAGCTGCTCACATTAACATGACCTTAAAGTTTCAAGTGTAATATCATAGACATAAGTTAAGGTAATAATAGTCCATATTTTTATCCCTACCAGGAGTGAATCTTACTCATCACCAATTAAATTAAATTAAACACAATTAAATTCAAAATCCTATTAAGAAATGGAAAACCTATTGTATTTTATTTTTTGAGGAGTCACTATGAGCCTAGAAGAGAAAGTTCATGTATAATCAAAAAGTCAATAGGAACACCTGAATAATATTCAAAAAGTGTTACCTGGTTGCCCTGATAAAAATAAATATTTCTGTATGTTTTTTTTAGTTGATTTTGGGAGAGAGAGAAAGAGAGAGAGAGAGAGAGAGATCAATTGGTTGCCTCCTGTATGCACCCCAACCAGAGATCAAATCCGCAACCTGGGTATGTGCCCTAACCAGGAATTGGACCTGCAACTTTTTTGGTGTATAGGACAATGCAGCCACACTGACCAGGGCTAAAAATAAATGTTTTTAATTCAACAAAAGTAGAATCCCTAAACTTCCCTAAGAGCAATATCTAAGAGGTGTACAATAGACAGCAATCCATGGATCTTACAGGGAATTCTCACTTCACCAGAGAGAGTGGCTGTGGTCACCTATCATGGTTTTCTTTCTCTTCTTTGAGAGACACTTGGGTTTTGTGTGTTTTGCCTCGGCCACATTTGATCATGGTTATTTCCTTCTCACTCTAAGATTGTCTCATTGTCTGAGGCTATTTGTGTTTTCTGTAAAATGTCTTTTTTTTCTTGCCTGCTTTCCAATTAGGTAGTTTTGTTTTTATTTTTGCAAGTTCTTTATTCTAAATACTAATCCCTTGTTGTTTATTGTATTGGCAAATAGCTTTTGCCAGTTTATATAACTTATATTTCTCTCTTTATGGTCTTTTTGATGAATAGTTCATAACATAATATAGATGAATTTATTAATCAAGTCCTTTATGTTTTTTACTTTTTGTTAAGAAATCCTTCTGTACCCAGAGGGGAAGATTTTTTTCGTTTCCATCTACTGAATACCAAATTTGAGATAGGCAGGTTTCCGGCTGTGCTGTCCTAAGCAACAGGTTTATGGTTCATTTACCCTGATGCTGACATTACAACCCAGCTTTATGTAGGGATTCCCCCTTTGGGTCTCCCTACCCTGAGCAAACCCTGGACTTCTTCTTCATATGTTCCATACCCTGTCAGACATGAAATGGCTCTCGGAACAGCATTGAGGATTAGAAAGCTGGGAAACAGCATCCATAGTTTTTGTCTCCAGGACCGTATTCCTTTATCCTGGCTCCGTGCCAGGAAATGGGAGTCTCACACTCTGCCTCTCAGCCCCCACAAAGCTAGGAACTGGGCACTGGAGTTACTGAAACTTTTGCTGCACAATAACCAAGTGCTTCCAAAAACAAGTTTGCCTGAAGTCAGCACAGATAGTCATCACTTCTGCTTCTGTAGTATTGAGCAGGTGCATCAGCTTGGTGGAAGCTAGGCCATGTGTGGAACTTGAGCTGAAAGGAAATCTGGGACATTTGAGCTTTAGTTTTCCAGCCACTTGCATGTAGTAAGGGAATTCAGAATGGAATTTCAAACAATCTACTATGTCTACAGGGAGAAAAGGGGGCTCTTAACACACCTTCAAGTCTGAGATGCATGAAATGTAGCAAGAACCAAACCAAAAGCAAAGTAACAATAAAAGTTCTAAAAATCTCTCTATATAAAAGCCTAAGCGACCATTACAGCCGAACAACCGGAATGACCGGTCGACCAGTTGCTATGATGTGTACTGATTACCAGAGGGCAGACCCTCAATGCAGGATCTGCCCTCTGGTGGTCAGTGTACTCCCACAGCCAGCCAACCTCCTGTGGTCCCTCTCCCTAGTCCCCCTGTCTGGCAGGCCCCGGCAGCCGGCAGGCCCCAATTGGGACTGGGCAAGACTAGGCCCTGATCGCCGGCCAAACCTAGGGACCCCACCTGTGCACGAATTTCGTGCACCAGGCTTCTAGTATAAATATAAAATAACAGAAGTGATGTCCAGGGCCATGAGGAGAATGGTGTCCTCAATTTTAGTTTTTTAAACAGTTTCAATGTACTTTAGGACATGTCAAGTTTATGCGACCTACAAAACATTCAAATAGAGATTTGGGGGTTTCTGCTGGTTCTATGGGTATGGAATTTATAATGGATCTGAACTATATGGGAGTCGTCACATATAAGAGGTGAGTGAAGCTTCAAGAGTAGATGAGAACACCATATAGAGTGAATGAAGTGAGAAAGAAGAGTTCTTAAGAATATTTAAAGAATGGACAGAAAAAAGAAGTTCACAAAATAGGGAGGTGGGAATAGCAAGAAAGATAAGACTAGGAAGTAGGATACAATGTTATGAAAATCAAGAGGCACATGTCTTCCAGAAGTAGGTATTGGTTAGTCATATTGAATGTTATGGGGAGATGTAGAAGATCAGACAGTGCCTTCAGTGAGCATGCTGTGCACTACACAGTTCTAGAGGATGCTAGTCAGTGAAAGGTGCCCCAGATTTGTGCAGAGTGTGGAGACCCTGAATGAGAACTAAAAGTGTGCTAAAGTTGTAGCAAAGAGATCATTGCTCAACGTTCATTGTAGTGTGAGAGTTGTAGGGGCAGATACCAAATTCCAGAGAGTGGAGGAAATGGAAACTGGGGAATGGTCCAACACTTGCTATGAAGCATTATAATCATTTGGGTTATGACTTTTTCCGTAACCAGGCTATGCAGTGTTTCATTCTTATGTTACTAATACAGTGATGGCCATAAATATGATCGATGAATATTGAATTGATCATAGGTTATATAGTTCCTCCTTCACCTTTTTGGCTGGATATTTTTGCTCATTTTCTTTCTGGCTTTATTATCTTGCTGGTATCTTTTCTTCAATAGCTATAATACTGAAATAAATTCTATTTGTATTGCTTATTACATTTTAAATATTTTATGTGCCCTTTTCTTAGTGTTAGCATATATTTATTCCATACGTAGTCTTATTACCTGCTAGGAACTAAATTGTGTCCTCCCTCCTGCCCCCAAATTCATGTATGGAAGTCCTAACCCCCAATATGACTGATTCTGAAGATTTGTCTTTGGGAGGTAATTAAGGCTAATGAGGTAATAAGAATGGGACCCCAATTTGAAAAGAGGCTATGGGCTCTCTCTATTCTCCCCTTCTCACCACTCTCTTTCTCCCTCTTTCTCCATTACTCTATTCCTCCCACGTGAGGACACAGAGTCTGCAATCTGAGAAGAGAGCTTTCACCAGAACCTGAACATGCTGGCACTTTGATCTCTGACTTCTAGCCTCCAGAAATGTGAGGAATGTATGTCTGTTGCTTAAGCCACCCAGTCTATGGTATTTTGTAGGGCAAACCAAGCAGACTAAGACACAACAGGTCCTGGGATAGGCACTGGAACGTCAAAGAACAGAAGGGAGATATTCTGTCCTTGTGAAGCTTTCAGGATAGGGATCAATCATACATATTAAATTTTAGCTGTTTAGGTGGAAAAAATGAAAAGTATAGTGAGCCGTAAGAATAGGATATAGACCAGTGATGGCGAACCGATGATACGCGTGTCAGAGGTGACACGCGAACTCATTTTTTTGGTTGATTTTTCTTTGTTAAATGGCATTTAAATATATAAAATAAATATCAAAAATATAAGTCTTTGTTTTACTATGATTGCAAATATCAAAAAATTTCTATATGTGACACAGCACCAGAGTTAAGTTAGGGTTTTTCAAAATGCTGACACGCCAAGCTCAAAAGGTTCGCCATCACTGATATAGACAGAGGGTTGGACCTACTTGTGTCGGGGAAGCTTTTCTGAGGAAGTGACTTGTGTGGAGATAAGGTGGATGAGTAGCAAGGGCAGTCCAGAGGGAGAACATTCCAAGCTTTGGGATCAGCATGTGCAAAGCCCTGTGTTGGAGAGAATGTGGTATATCCTTGGAACTAGAAGATTCCCATGATTGGAGCTGAGAGATCCAGAGGGAGTTTGGCAAGATTTGAAGCTAGAAAGATGAGTATTGGTTAGATCATTTATGGGTTTTGTTCGCTAAATTAAGGACTTTGATCTTTAAGAGCTTGGAAGACACTGAAAAGGAATGACATAACCATTAAATTTTAAAAAAGATAATTTTGGCTATTGTGTGATGAGTGAATTAGAAAGGTAGCAAGAATGGATTCAGGGAGACAGCCCTTAAGTGAGGCTTTCATTTTTTTTTCATTCATTCCCTTTCACCTTGAAGTACCTTCTTAAAGTATAAATAGAAAAACCAGGCAGTCCAGCAGAATGTGGTTTCTTTACATTTGTAATACTTTAAACATTTAATTAGTAATGTTAATTAAATGACATTTTTGTTACCTGATCTGTTTCTGTAGTGTTTATAACTGCAGTAGTTAAATAATATATTTGGCTCACTTTTAATGAATTAGTAAGGGAATGTTATTGCTAACATGAGAAATATAGTATTAAACATCTTTCAAAACATTATATAATAATAAATTCTTTGCATCAATATTTTACATTTAACATGTTCTGCTTAATTATAAATCTTAAATATCATTAAATGATAAAGATGATAATGCATAAAATTTGTAATTTTAAAATTAGGTTCTCCTACACAGCCATTAAAAAGTCTCCACCCTTAACACAAAAATAGAAATAACAGTGCATTAGCCCCACCTGCTGTTCAAACAAAAAATTTCATTTTCAAAATATTTCATCAACATTTTTCTGACAGCATTGTGTGAAATTGTTAGTTACTTTCTCTTTCCTTCCTCTCTTCACCCAATGTGATAATTTTCAGACATGAAAATTTGTCTAGTAGAATTTATAAAATCCTCATAATAAAGTTTTTCTAATTTTCAGTTTAATTTTTTCCCAAGGAGATAACCTTTTAGTCCCCTACTATAAAGGCTTTGTTCAAATCAGGTTGCTTCCAGTTTAATCAATCATCTTAACATACACTCATTAGAACTTGTTTTATCATATATTTGTGTGATTTTTTTTAAATTAAGTGACTGTAGACTTACAAACCTTAATAGTTGCTATGTCCCATTTTACCTGTAAAATTATATTGGAAGTAAATAACATGAATGTCATACACATTATTTTTCTAAGGCTTTGTGTTCATAAATACGAGTGAAGTAGTTGTCAGTCTCATTTATAATCGAAGCTTCTGTGTTTACCCTGGTTGCCTCTGCCATTTCTAAGCTTCCAGGAAAGGGAGCAGAATGCTATACACGCTTAACCCAGCCTTTATACTCCTCTCACCTATATCAGTTGCTGTAACTGGTTTTAGTTTGTTGTTGTTGGCATAAAAGTATGCTTTAACTTTTAACTATTTAGAGAAAAATAGATGCTTATTTTATATTAATTGTTCTCAAATGAAGGAGATTGGGTTGGGTTTCACATATCAATCAACTGTGGAATGTTTTCTAAACCTGCCTTTCTTCTGTGTAAGTTTGTGTATATTCTTGGCTAATTTAAAAATAAATTATGCCCCAGGTTTTTGTTTGTTTGTTTTGTTTTGTAAGCTTAGGGAAGAATAGTAGCATTGTGTCTTAAAACACACTTGGACTAATGATGTAAGGAGGTTCATTGCCCTCAGAACGATAAAATTAATGATTTATTTGGTGTAGGAAGCTTAGTGACCGAGGACACGAGTATTGAAGCCAGACTGCCTGGATGGAAATCTTTGCTTTGCTGCTTATCTGTGACCTTGGACAAGTTACATAGAAGTTACTTTATTTCTCTTGTTTCTCCTTATTTGTAAAATAGTAAAACCCTTAAACAATGCCTGATCATAGTAATATCTTTTTGTTAACCTAGTAAGAATAAGAATAGGTACATTATAAAACTTCTCCCACTTACCTAGAAATACAACTCCAATGTTTATTCTCATAGGAATATTCATACAGCATCTGTAAAATTTATAGTAGATGCCCTTGCTATCTTAGTCTTCTGAGAGTTTTTATCATGAATGAGTGTTGAATTTTATCAAATGATTTTTTCCACATGTATTGAAATGTTCTTCGTCTTTTTCTTCCATATTCTGTTAATATGTTGAATTATATTGAATTATTTTTGCGAGTCTTATTTATCTTTTCAAAGAACCAACTCTTGATTTTTTTTTCTTTTGTCTTTTTGTTTTCTATTTCATTTATTTCTGCTCAATTTTTTTTTATTATTTTACTTCCTTTGGGCTTTGTTTGTTCTTCTTTCTCTAGTTCCTGAAGGTGTGATGTTAGATTATTTGAAATTTTTCTGTTTTTTTGAAGTAGGCCTGTACTGCTGTTAGCTTCCCACTTAGTACCTCTTTTGTTGCAGCCCCCCAAATTTTGGTATTTTGTATTTTCTTTTTCATCTGTCTCTATGTATTTTTAAAAACTCTTATTTCTTCTTTGACCCAATAGTTGTTCAATAGCATGTTGTTTAATCTCCACATATCTGTAGTTTTCCAGATTTCTTGTAGTTTATTTCCAGTTTCTTTCTTCTATAGTTGAAAAAAATGCTTGATATGATTTCAGTCTTCTCAAGTTCATTGAGACTAGTTTTGTACCCCAAAATATGATCCATCCTTGAGAATGTTCCATGTGCACTTGAAAACAATGTGTATTCTGTGGTTTGGGGATGGAAAATTCTAAAAATAGTAAGTTCATTTTTTCTGATATATCATTTAAGGCTGATATTTCCTTATTGGCTTTATGATTGGATGAGCTATCCATTGCTGTCAACAGGGTATTCAGGTCCCCTACTTAATTGCATTTTTTTCAGTTTTTCCCTTTATGTCTGTTGATAGTTGCTTTATATATTTGGTGCTCCTAGGTTGGGCGCATATATATTGACAAATGATTAATTGTCCCCTTTATCATTATAAAGTGTTTATTTTTGTCTCATGTTATCAATGTTTTTCATCTTGCCTACTTTTATCAATTTTAATGGTGAGAACATGTCTAATACTTCTTACTCTAGCATTTCTAGAACGAATATTTTATTTTTATTTGAATTAATTTTTAAGTAACATTTAAATTTTACAAAGTATAATATATTATCCCATTAAAACAATCATGGAAAAGTTAGTTTCCTTTTAGGTACTTTTTAAAAAATTTACATATATATGTTTCCATAGAAAAGTGTAATACTGCCTTTAAGCTGTATATGCTTTTAATATCATAATGCAGAATTGTATGTATTTCTCTTTCACTTGCTTTTTCAAAGAAAACCAAACAATATGTATTAGAGATATATATTATTAGTGCAAACAAATCTACATCACACTCGTTATAAGTCATGGTACTATTTTCAGTGAGAATAGAAGTTGGTCCTCCCTAGCTCATCTTCTGCACTTACTGTGGATGCTTTTCATTTTTTCCAGGCCTTTCCAGCCACTCTGCGATGTTGTGCTATTTCTCTCTCCCCCAAATACTATTGGCTGGAGACACACAGACTTCATCTTCACTTCTAATAGTTTCCCAGAGCCCTTCCTGCTTCTAGTTTCCACCACTTTGGCATGAACCATTCTCTGTTGTTCTTATCTACTATGTACTTGGATACAGTATGTTGCTGTTTCCCTCATTAATCTTTCAGAGGTTCCTCTCAATTTCTGGTTCATTGAAATCTCCCCATCTGTATTTTCTAGTGTAGCTATTAATTAAGAAAAAAAAATTTTAAATATCTTGTATAGGTTTTGTGGCTTAACAGGGAGAATAGACTGGAATACGAACTTACGTTGCCAGTTTGAAACCAAGAATTAAATCCCTCTCTACCTGAAATGTCCCTGTTATCATCTTACGAGGATCTGTGATAAAAATAACTTCTGTAGGTTTGGCCGACACTTTAATAGATGAACTCAGTGAACTGGAGGGCTTTTTTTTTTTTTAATTCATGGGCAGTTATTTCCTGAAAATACTTCTTTTCTTTTTCTTTTTTGTCTTTGTGGGTTTGTTTTTGGAAATGGAAATGAGGAGAGGAAGGCACTGTCTATTCCTTCCTTGCTAAAATTGAACTTATATTTTTGCGTTTTATTCAAATACGAATTTGTGAAATGAATTCTGAACTGGTAATAGCTAATACCATGCATTTTGATATAACAGGACTCAGCTGATGATCAAAATACCTGTCGTGTGTGGCACATGAATATAGAAGCTCTTCCAGAATGGATAGACCGTCTACTACAAAAAGTAAGTTCCCGGAGTCAGAGTGAAATTAGGGATGTACTGCCTTCAGATGTCCTTATTTTAGAGCTATTTTTCTTAGATGCATTATTTCAACAGACATGGAAAGCTATGTAATTATTTTCTTTTTTAAAATTACTTTTCAAAGGAGACTTGACTTGGGGTGGTGAACACACAGTACAATATACAGAAGCTGTGTAACTCTTAATTACACTTATGGCTTCTTTATTATTACTGGAGTGCTTCAGCACTTGTCTACTTCAACTTTGCATTTGGTACTTCCCCTGGCTTGAAAGCTCTTCCCACAGATACTCACCTGTTCCCTCCTTTCCTCTCAAGGAGGCATCACCTGACCTCTCTATCAACTATCCTCACTGTTACCACTATTCACACTCCTTTCTTCCGTCTCTGCTCTACCTACCTATCTATAAGTTACACAGACACAGACACAAACTATAAGTAATACTTTAAATATGCATAAGTACATCTTACAAATATAATTACATGAATTATTATACACATTTTAAATTTAATGTATATAATGCATATATATGCACTCTTGTCAATTGCCCAGCTCTCCTACTAGAATGTAGACTCCATGAAGTCAAGGCTCTTTATATTTTGTTTATTACTGTATCCCCAGCACATAGAACAGTGTCTATTGAGTGAATGAAATATCCTGTATATAGTATTCATGTATGCATAATAAAATAAACTGGATAATTAATGACTTAACACAGTAAAAATCAAAATACCACACTTTTAAGGATCTTTAATGAAATATAAGAGTAAGAACTCACCTTGTTAATAGTATAGTATCATTATTTCTCACAATTCAAGACACAAGTCTTAGAAAACTATAAGTAATATGAGTTCTAGAAAAATATAGTTGTCTTTCTCCACTGACTACCTTAACGTTTTTGTTGCTGTTGTTAAACGATAACATTTGATAGCTAGCTATTCCTTGAATCCATTCTCACATTGTAATGATTCATTGGGGAAATGCCAGTGTGGTGCTTGTATGTGTCCTGAGCTTCACAAACTGTATTAGGACACAGCAGATGTTTCACTGCCTCTGTTGAAAAGAGGATTTTAAGCCAGCCCATCGTTAATTTCAAATCTGAGTATAGAAAATGCTCCCTCGGAGTGTGCAGCCAATATCTTTTGGTTGTGTATAAACGGCAGGAAGAGCTTCATTCTGATGGTTGGGGGAAATTCCCTCCCACAGTGCTTGGTATGCAAGAAGTGTATCAAAACAGACACTTTTCTGTGAGATTTTACTTGCAAATTAAGCTCTATAGACTGATGTGCTTCTTGGTTCCGTAGTGTATTTTTCTTTTCATTAGCTCACACTGTATCCATATTCAACCTATTGTTTAAGAGATTCATTTAGAATTCTTAGGAGTATTGTTTCAATGGACACGAAGTGCAATATGTTATCATTCTAGAACTTTGGAGCTGCTCATCTCCATTAGAAAGCTTGTTTCCATTGACTATTCTGTCTACTAATCAGAAAACAGAAAGCCAGCCTTTTCTGTGGCATAGAAAACTTTCATGTGGTTGGCTTTAAAAACACACGCACACACACACACACACTCCTTTTTATCACTTTACAATGAATGCATTGTCTTTATCTGCCTTTATTACCTGCAGGCCCGGTGGACAGTGGGAAAACTGAGTTGTCCTTTTTGTGGGGCCCGTTTAGGGGGCTTTAATTTTGTCAGCACTCCAAAATGTTCCTGTGGCCAGCGTGCAGCTGTACACCTCTCCAAGAGCCGGACCGATTACCAGCCAGCACAGGCAGGCCGACTAATGAGACCATCGCCGAAATACTTGTCACATCCTAGAGTTCCGTCAGGTGGTGACAGCGAAGCTCTGCTGACGGGCGGCGCCTTCAAAAACAGACATCGCAGGCTTTTAAACATGGCCCAAAAGAATAATGGCTCTGGGAGATTAACAGAAGCACTGTGCCTGGAGGTGCGGTCAACGTGTGTTCAGATGAAGAAGGAAAAACTGCTCTTCAAAGCATCCGATTCAAAATACCAGCTTTTTGTCCCGCAGCTTGTGACTGGGAGAGGCACCAGAAGAGCTTCCCACAGAAAATCACAGAGCTTGGATCTGAGCATCAGTGAGAAGCTGACTTTATTACCCACATTTTATGAAATACATAGTAAGACTACCGCCTGTGCCAGACTAAATGAAACCCAGCCTGAGGACCTTTTGGACCTGCCTTTGGAATCTAGTAAAAATAGCTGTTCCTTTCACGTAGCGTCCAGTTTTGATCCGAATATGCTGCTGCAGAGGTTTTCAGTGGCTCCCCGTGAGACCCAGACACAAAGAGGAGGAGGATTTCAGAGTGGTCTGGGCGCTTCTGCGGTGTGCCCTGACCATGCCAGTTCTAACGGCCTGGCATTCCTGATGGACCTGCCCTCCGCTGGCAGGCGTACGCTGGAGGCGTCGGACCAGGAGGAGCGCCTCTCGCCCCTGGACTTTCTGCGCTCGGGCAGGTTTTCACTGGGTGCCATTCATCAGAGGCTCAGCAAGAGAGAAAGGAGCAAGTTGAAGAGTCTGAGGAGGAAGCAACGAAGGCATGAAAGATGGTTGCAGAAGCAGGTAATTTGGTAAAAGAATTTACTGAAAGTTAAGTTCTACATTATAAATGTTGACGCTTGGGGAGGAGCTAACTTTGAATACCTTATAGAAAAAATTGGTTTTGATCATCTTTGAAATGACATTTCTCTCTGGGCGAACTTAATTAATTATACAGCTGTCTTGTAATGGACATGTTTATCTCTGCTCACACATGTTTAGGAAATATTCTTTTGTGAAGTTTTTCCCAGTACTGTTAATATTCTAGAGGAACAGTCGTCTCCATGATATTGAGACTAGATTGTCATATACATTTTAAATTCAAGTTAGGATTTTATTTCAAGTTAAGTTGAAGCAAAATAGTTGCTCTAAGAAAATCTAATCTAGTGACATTCGTTCCCTTTCATCATGTTTAGCTTTAATAGGTATTTTCCAGGACCTTATTTAAGTGCCCACATGATCCAGGTATGGTTAACTGTGAGGCTGTGAATGTAATCTAAAGCAGGGTGGGGGAGGTCCGGCCCACGGGCCCTATAAGGCCCGCAAAATCAAAAGCATTAAGGTGAGTTAATTAAATGTTGGACCAAATATAGCAGGCTAATTTTTAAGTTGAGAATTTTGTATGACAAATGTTCACATGGCCCTTGGCGGAAAAAAGGTTCCCCACCCCTTATCTAAAGGACAATTGACCATTACTGCAGTTTTATGTGAGAATATGCTTCTCTTTGATTTCAGCTTCTGTACCCAGGATGGTATGTTCAAGGGTGGGATGTGTGAAGGAACTAAGCAATAAATGTTAGGTGCTGAGGAAAGCAATTAATGTCAATGGATGAAAATTTGGAAGTTTGAGGACTAGTATATTTCTACATCAACTTTATTTTTGCAAATTGCCTTTATTATTTTCATGTTCATAATAGACTAGAGGCTTGGTGCATGGGTAGGATCCCTCGGCCTGGCCGGTGATTAGGGCCGGCCTGCGAGGGGAGAGGGACCGCGGGAGGTTGGCCGGCTGAGGGAGGCTGGTTGTGGGTGCACTGACTACTGGGGGCAGCTCCTACATTGAGCGTCTGCCCCCTGGTGGTCAGTGCGTGTCACAGCTACAGGCCAGTCGTCTGGTCATAATGGTCACTTAGGCTTTTATATATATAGACTAGAGGCCCGGTGCACAAAAATTTGCACTCGGGGGGGAGGAGGGGTCCCTCAGCCCGGCCTGTGCCCTCTCGCAGTCTGGGACCCCTCGGGAGATAACGACCTGCTGGCTTAGGCCTGCTCCCGGGTGGCAGAGGGCAGGCCCAATCCCTGGGTGCAGCCCCTGGTTGGGCTCAGAGCAGGGCCGATTGGGGAGTTGGGTCGCCGCCCCCTGTCATGCACAGAGCAGGGCTATCGGGAGGTTGTGATGCCACCCTCAGTCACGCTCAGGGTAGGGCCGATTGGGGGGTTGGGGCACTGTCCCCTGTCACACTCAAGGCAGGGTCCGATGGGGAGGTTGCGGCGCCACCCCTGTCACGCACAGAGCAGGACCCATCAGGGGGGTTGGGGCTTTGTACCCTGTCACGCACAGAGCTGGGCCAATCGGGGTTGGGGCGCCACCCTCTATCACCCACAGAGCAGGGCCGATCAGGGGGTTGGGGCGCCGCCACTCTCACACTCAGGGCAGGGCTGATGGGGAGGTTATGGCTCTACCCCGTCACACACAGAGCAGGGCCCGCGGGGCCGGGGGGGGGGGGGGGGGTTGGGGAACCGCACCCTGTCACACACAGAGCAGGGCTGATCAGGGGGTTGGGGTGCCGCACCCTGTCATACACAGAGCCGCAGGGCCATCAGGGGGTTGGGGAGCTCCCCCCTATCAGGCACAGAGCAGGGCTGATCAGGGGGTTGGGGCGCCTTCCCCTGTCACAAACAGAGCAGAGCGGATAGGGAGGTTGTGGCCCCACCCCCTGTCACACACTGAGCCGCAAGGCGATCAAAGGGTTTGGGCGCTGCCCCCGTCACGCTGATCCCGGTGCTGGGAGGCATATTACCCTTTTACTATATAGGGTAGAGGCCTGGTGCACAGGTGGGTGCCGGCTGGTTTGCCCTGAAGGGTGTCCTGGATCAGGGTGGGGGTCCCCACTGGGGTGCCTGGCCAGCCTGGGTGAGGGGATGATGGTTGTTTGCAGCTGGTCACACACCCTTAAGGGTGGGGGTCCTCACTGGGGTGCCTGGCCAGTCTGGGTGAGGGGCTGAGAGCTGTTTTCAGGCTGGGGGTGACTGAAGCTCCCAACCGCTCCTTTTTTTCTTTTTTTTAATTCTGGGCCAGCTTTAGCTTTGAGGCTTGGCTCCAGCTCTTAGGCCTCCGCTGCTGAAAGTAGGTTTTTGGCCTTTGCTTACAATGTTGCGATCCTGCTGGCTGAAGCCTGGCGGACTAAAGCAGGTTTCTGGGGTTTTGTTTAGCTTCTATATTTATTACATAGTTGCTTAGAGTTGCAGCTCAGAGGCCTGCAGCGGCAGGCGGGGAACGTTGGAGTCCTCCGTCACTGAAGCAAGCAAGCCTCATGTTAGTTTCAAGCTGCCTGGCTGCCGGCCGCCATCTTGGCTGGCAGTTAATTTGCATATTGCCCTGATTAGCCAATGGGAAGGGTAGCGGTCATATGCTAATTACCATGTTTCTCTTTTATTAGATAGGACTAGAGGCCCGGTGCACAAAAATTTGTGCACTCGGGGTGGGGATGGGGGGGTCCCTCAGCCCGGCCTGTGCCTTCTCGCAATCTGAGATCTCTCAGGGGATGACCACTTGCTGGCTTAGGCCTGCTCCCCGGGGGATTGGGCCTAAGATGGCAATCAGACATCCCTATGGCAGCCTGGCAGCCCTCCGGGGATGTCCACTTGCCAGTGGGGAGCAGAACTAAGCTGTAGTCGGACATCCTTAGCACTGCTGAGGAGGTAGGAGAGGCTCCCACCACCACTGCTGTAATGGCAGCCATCAGCCTGGCTAGTGGCAGAGCAGAGCTCCCCCCTGTGAGAGCACACTGACCACCAGAGGGTAGCTCCTGCATTGAGCGTCTGCCCCCTGGTGGTCAGTGTGTGTCATAGTGACCAGTCATTCCCAGTCTTTCTGCTTTTAGGGTCAGTTTGCATATTACCCTTTTACTATATAGGATAGAGGCCTGGTGCATGGGAGGGGGCCGGCTGGTTTGCCCTGAAGGGTTATTCGGATCAGGGTGGGGGTCCCGCTTGGGTGCCTGGCCAGCCTGGGTGAGGGGCTGATGGGTGTTTGCAGCTGGTCACACCCCCTTCAGGGTGGGGGTCCCCACTGGGGTGCCTGGCCAGTCTGGGTGAGGGGCTGAGGGCCGTTTTCAGGCTGGCAGGCAACTGAAGCTCCCAGCCTCTCCTTTTTTTCTTTTCATTTTTATTCTGGGATTTATTTACCTTCTATAGCTGTCACTGGAGCTGAGAGCCAGCTCCAGCTCTGAGGCCCGGCTCCAGCTCTGAGGCCGAGGCTGGCTGAAAGCAGGTATCTGGGCTTTGTTTGGCTTCTATAATTGAAACATTATTGATGTCCTGCTCGCTCCAGCTCTGAGGCTGCAGCCAGCTGAAAGCAGGTATCGGGGGTTTGTTTAGCTTCTATAATTGAAACATTGTTGCTTTTGGAGCTGTTGCTTCAGGAGCTCAGAGCCGGACCGCGGCAGGTGGGGAACCTTGGCTTCCTCCATCATTGGAGCAAGCAAGCCTCATGTTCGCTTCAGCTGCGTGGCTGCCGGCCGCCATCTTGGTTGGCAGTTAATTTGCATATCGCCCTGATTAGCCAATGGGAAGCGTAGCGGAGGTACGGTTAATTACCCTATTTGTCTATTATTAGATAGGATTAGAGGCCCAATGCACAAAATTTGTACACAGGTAGGGTCCCTAGGCCTGGCCAGAGGTCAGGGCTGCTCTGTGGAGCGACTGGCGGGGTGATCGGGGGAGCCCCCCCACTGGCACCCGCCTTGGCTGGCCTGAGGCCTGGAGGCTGGGGGAAGCTCCTGCATTGAGTGTCTGTTCCTGGTGGTCAGTGCACGTCATAGCAACCAGTTGTTCCACCGATCGTTCCGCTGTTCCGTCGATTTGCGTATTAGGCTTTTATTATATAGATCAGCAGTTCTCAACCTGTGGGTCGCGACCCCTTTGGCAGTCGAACGACCCTTTCACAGGGGTCACCTAAGACCATCCTGCATATCAGATATTTACATTATGATTCATAACAGTAGCAACATTATAGTTATGAAGTAGCAACGAAAATAATTTTATGGTTGGGTCACAGCATGTGGAACTGTATTTAAAGGGCCAGAATGTTGAGAACCACTGATATAGATAGTAATCCTTATTCATCAGTATGTTGAATATTAACACATTGCAGACCAGTAATCTTATTGCTAGCTTTACCCAGTGGCGATAATTTTCTATTGAACAGTTCAAAAAACGTTTTACATAAATGTTAAAGGCACGCTTTAAAATTAAATACCTATTGCATTTTGAAGTTACTTATTACATATTCTTACAAGCCAATATCTTTTTAAAGTATGATACTTTGTAAAACACTGTGTAATATGAAGGGAGAATTCTCATGATCCGTCTGCAATGTGTTAACAATGTCATCAAAGCTAAAATGTAGAAAGCTGCAACTTTACATAATAGTTCATTCTTTTAAAAACAGTTAAGCAAACTCATTATTGCTTATGATCTAGTTATAGACTGAACAAAGTAAAGTTACTGCTTTAAGTGCTTTAATTAGGTTAGGTATTTTTCATCTTTCAATTAGATAGTATAATTATAATAATAGGTAATAGTTTATTATATTTTTGACTGGTTAACTGACAAGAATATTTCAGTTTGGTTTATTTGCAAGTGATGGTGTAATGCGACATCAAAGCATATATTGTAGAATGTATCAATGAATATATTTAGCACCATTATAAAATACTTTATAGTTTAATTTATTGAAGCTGTAAAACTAAAAAAATATATTGAAAATTTGACCTAAACCTAGATACATTGGAGATAGTCACATGTTCAGTGAATATCCAGAATTTCTTAAAAGCAATGTGGAGCCCAACAGGTGTAGCTCAGTGGTTGAGCATGGACCCATGAACCAGGAGGTCACAGGTTCCATTCCCGGTCAGGGCAAGTGCCTGGGATTGCAGGCGGGCTGGATCCCAGTAGGGGGTGTGTAGGAGTCATCCAATCAGTGTTTCTCATTGATGTTTCTATCTCTCTATCCTTCTTCCTTCCCCTCTCTCTAAAATCAATAAAACATATTTTTTTAAATGTGGAAGGCTCTAAAATAATTCTCTAACAAATAGAAATTTAAAAGAAATATTAAAATTATACTTACACTGTATTGTAAGTATATACAGATTACATATTTGCAAATTTAAAAATGTGTTTAATTCTTGGGTTGGGTACTTCTAAAAACCTCAGCTATCTTAGTAATCATTTTCCAGCTAGGAACACTGTTTTATAGAGTTTAGAGCAAAGCAAGACTACAGTTAATGGTTTTTTCCCCTTTGATGTTTACTTTTATTCATTCATACACATGTGATTTAACCCATCTGCTTAGCTAATAAATGAGTCTTAGACCTGTGACAGTTCATTGATATGCTGGTATCCTAGTAGGTTTCGTTGGTTGCACAGGAGCTACAGGCAAATGCCCAATGTCTCCTTAGCAAAGAAAATTTAAAATAGAAATGACAGGAGTTGGGGATATGAGTGCACATCATGGTTTGAGCCAGAAAGAATAAAGATAAAATTTAATAGTTTTGCTAATTCAAACAAAAAGGTAAATTCTAGAAAGAGTTAATATTTGAGATGAATTAATGGCTGAGCTATTCAGCTCATCCCATATTTAATAAAGATTAGTTAATTCTATAAGCATTTATTAACTGTTTGTTTGGTATACCATGCTTTTGTGTATTTCAGTACAGATCCTGTCCTTTTTTTTAATGTAGAAGGTAAGCATACAATATTTTTTAAAAGTTTTTATTAATGATAACTTTTTTAAAGTTTAAATAATTGGCTGGAAAATCTAGATTTTTGACTTTCATTTGACATTTTAAATTATTTGTTCTTGTGCAAACTAGATATACTTCTGTGGCACATACCATTATAGAAAATGTTAATGACCGCACAAAAAGTTGTTGAAATTTTTGAAGCTTAGGAATATAAATGAGATTGATATTGAAGCAGAAAATACAACCAGTTTTCAGTGGTTTTGTTCAGCAAATGTTAATTAAGCATCAATTTTGGGGAAAGATAGTACTGAGCTACATTCAGCCAACAAGCCTTTTTTAATTCAGCATAGTCTTTTTGGTTGTGTTTTTTTAAATTATCATCATGCAATAAAATTGATTATTCTTAGAATGCAGTTCTATGATTTAAACACATGTATAGATTCATATAACAACCACCAGGAGGGGGATACAGATAGTTTCATCACCCCAAAAATCTCCGTTGTGCCTTTATAATTGTGCCTTGATTATATCTTCATTTACCGTTCTCTTGTCCCATTCCTAATCCCTGAAAACCACTGTTCTATTCTCCATTACTTTGGTTTTGCCTTTTTGTTAATGTTATAAAATAATAATATAGTGTTATAAAATTAGAATCACATAGTATATAATGTTTTGAGACTGGCTTCTTTTACTCAGCACAAATGCCTGTGAGATTCATACAAATTGTTGCATATATCCATAGCTGTTTTATATTGCCCAATAGTATTCCATTGTATGAATTACCACAGCTTACCCATTCAGCTGTTGAAGGATAGGTGGGTTGTTCCAGGTTTTGGCAATTATGAAATAAACATTCATGTATAGTTTTCATTTATCTAGGGTAAATACTCAGGAGTGGGATTGCTGAATCATGTGGTAAGTGTGTATTTAACTTTATAAGAAACTGTCAAATTGTTTTCCAGAATGGCTATTCCATTTTGCATTCAAAGCAGCAATGTATGAGAGTGCCAGTGCTGTGCATCCTTGCAAACACCTGGTATTCTCAATATTTTTTATTATGTCCCTCAACAGATACTTTAGTAATATCACATTGTGATTTTAATTGCATTTCTCTAATGCTGTTGAACATTTTTATGTGCTTATTTTTTCATTTGTATATATTCTTTAGTGATGCATCTGTTGAAATCTTTTGGTAATTTTTCAGTTGGGTTGTGTTCTTTGTGTTGACTTGTAAAAGTTCTTTGTATCTTTTGGATCTAGTATTGGATATGTGAGCTGCTGGAGAGTTCTGAGTAGCTCCAGGCGGGGCCTGCCCTAGGAGCTCAGTAAATGGTTGCCGAGTCGGTGTGAACTGAACAAATAAATGATATATTTAATGTTTCAGGCTGGTAAATGACTTAAGGGTAGAGGCTAACAGTGCTTCTTAACCCTGCGTGGCTGCAAGGTGAAATCCTTTCGGGAGCTCTTAAAAATGCCATGCTTGAACTCTGTCAGAGTATGCTTTGCTTGGTCTAGATGGCACATCACTGTGCATTTTTGTACATTCAATAAATATACTCTTTCAAGTGATTCCAATGTGTAGTCAGGGTTGAGAATTATTGGAAAGATGATGATCAACAAAAAGGAATTAGTGATTTAGAACTGAGTTGATAGAGTCCTTGACAAATGATTTGTTAACAAGAGCAAAGAGAATTAACCTGGTGGCTGTAACAGGGGGAAGACAGCTGTAACTAGGAAGTAGGCGGAAAAGGAATCAGGAGAAGTACCAAACTGGGGAAGACAAGATATTTTGACCTTACATTTTCCAACAACCTTGTATAGATCCTTGCTTGTAGTAAAATACATTATAAGTATCCATGCCCAAATACATATATTCAGATAGCTTGTCTTAGCCTGGTATTAAGAAAATGAAAGTTTGACTAGGAGCAAGGGGGAGGGTGGGAATGGGATGGAGAGGTGGTGGTGGTGAAAGTGAGGATAGCAGCTGTTAACATTTATTGAGCTTTACTCTATGCTAGGTACAGTAAAGGGTGGTTTACTTGTATTGATTTTCATGAGCTGTTAGGTTGCTGGAGCATGGGAAAGCTCTGATGACGACAAGGTTTGAGCAGCTGGAGAGGAGAAGGAAGGCACTGGGGCAGAAGGCAGCTGGGAAGTAGGAGAACTGCCGAGATGCATGCTATCCTTTCCCAAATTTAGTGTAAGGCCAACTTGTTTGGGGAAGGGAAAAACAGTCATCAGTAAGCTAGACCCAGAGTGACAGAGAACTGGAGCTTATCACCTAGGACGGGGCTTAGGGCTCCTGGGTGTGACAGTTAGCACTAGGCTCTGCCTTCAGCTCTCTTAGCCTTGTGTGCTCTGGAAGGACTGTGCCTGATTTGCATTCTAAACCTTCCCATTTGGCTTCATGGACCTCATTAACCAAGGTAGTCACTGCCCACCTGTTGTCTCCCTCATTGCCCCATTTCAGCCCTTACAGGGTTTAAAAATCACAGTCACTTGCTGGCAGTGCCTCAGGTCCTGTTCAAACCTCCTTAAAACTCTGATGCTGACGTGCTATTCTTGTTTACTCTTCTCACACCTGGGAACCTCACAATACCAGCTTCCATGTGCCCCCCAACTGGGGAGGTGTAGTTGGAATCCTCGCCCTCACTCTGCATGACCAATTGTACTTGCTGTCACTTGAGCTTTCTTTTATAAAGTAATATTTTATAGTTAATGTTCAGTTTTAGAAGCAATATAACAGTGCTAGAGAAAGTATAGAAAGCTGAGAAATACCATTACAGATCAACTGAGTGGTTACCCAAGATGGGGAGGGAGAATATGAACTGGGGTACTGTGTTGGGGGCTCCAACTCTACTGGTTATATTTTAGTTCTTCAGGTGGGTAGTATTATCACAGCTGTTCCCTTCTGTTTTATTTCATTTCATATTGTCTCCAGTATCTTATAATACATTGAAGAGTCAATTATAAATCATACTACCCCAATAATGTCATTCCCTTTTTATTCATTACTTTTGCTACAAAATCTTAGATCATTCATCTTTGTTCTCCTGGTTGCGAAGTGGCAAGCATCAACAGATGGTATAACAGGTATTCTTTTACCTAAAAAGCTCCATTTTTTAGCAGTCGCCCTATATAATAAAACCCTAAAATGCAAATTGACCAAACAGCAGAATGACCGGTCTCTCTGACGCACACTGACCACCAGGGGGCAGATGCTCAATGTAGGAGCTGCGCCCTGGTGGTCAGTGCGCTCCCACAGGGGGAGCGCCGCTCAGCCAGAAGCAGGGCTCACAGCTGGCAAGCGCAGAGGCAGTGGCAGGAGCCTCTCCTGCAGCACTAAGGTCCCCTCAGGGATGAGCAGGCCTAAGCCAGCAGTCGGACATCCCCCAAGAGGTCCTGGACTGTGAGAGAGTGCAGGCCAGGCTGAGGGACCCCCCCCCCCCCCCCAGTGCACTGGGCCTCTAGTGCTTTTATAATACTTCATCAAAATAAAATTGAGTATTTAATAATCCATGAGCAAAACTTTCCAGTAAATAAATATATATATATATATATCTGTGCTGCACTGGAATGTGCTATCCTGCTCCAAAATTCTACACTTTTAAAAATCCTCACCAGAGGACATGTTCATTGATATTTGGAGAGAGGGAAAGGAAGAGGGGGGCGGGGAGGGCAAGGAGAGAGAGACAGAGGCAGACAGACAGACAGAAAGAGAGAGAGATCGGCTGGGGATCGTGTTTTGAACCCACAACCTCAGCATGTGCTCTGACTTGGAATCTAACCCATGACCTGTCAGTGTACAGGACAACGTTCAAACCAGCTGCACCACACTAGCCAGGGCAGAATACATGTCTTTTAAGAGACTCTGTGGAGTGCTAGTTTGTAAAGGTGACATGGACCATCTTGTTTTCTAACACCAGAGGGCACCAAATTTTCTCTTGTAGCAAAACAGTCAAAATCATTTTTTTCCACTAAAGAATTTCATGTACTGGGTAGAATATGGAAGAGCATATTTTTAGTCTCTTGAGAGATTAAAAAGAGTGAGATGTGCTTTGTGAAAAAGAGCTTACAAATCATAGTAAGGCTTTCTCTTGCTGTGATCAGCTAAGACTCTGCTAGTGCTTTTACTAAGCTGCCTTTCAGGGATATTTATTCTGTTTGTTAGCGGTATCGCTGCCTGCGATAAATGACTTTGAAGGAGCTATAGATACTCCATCAGTTCTGGTTTTCCCTTTCAGGTGGCATGTACAATTTTCTGGAAATAGGTATATCCTCTAAATTCAGAATAAAATCAACAGCAAATCTTGTGCTACAGGGTGGAGTGGGGTGCTGGCAGAGAGGAGTGAAATGATATAAGCCAGTAAATCATCTTCCTCAAACTGTAACCTGACAACCAAGGGGTCCAGGCTGCCTGTCACTACTTGAGCCAGTTAAGCAGAGGCAAGGTTGAATCATATATGAATTTTATTTCAATAATGTCGGCAGTATGGGAGAGCAGCAGGTCATCCACAAAAATCTGCTCTGCACCCCACCATAAGCCAGCTGCTTGTAACATGTAACGCACTGTAAGATTGGTGTGCATGCCCTGGCTAGACTGTGGGCCTCTACAAGGCAGGGCCTGTGTGTCTTTCATCCTAATACTTCACAAGTCCAGCTATCAGGTAGGCTGTTAGTAATTGTTTGTTGAATGTGATATAAAGTGATTTCTAATTTCCTCCTCCTCCTTTTCTTTCATGACTGAATTGGAATAGTTTGTTGAAGATCGCTCATGGATCTTAAGTGCTCTAATCATGAAAAATAACATAACTAAGAACAAGTATAGTTGAGTGCATGCATGTTGAAGTGGGAGGGAGGGCCTTCTCAAATGGAATATTTACTCAGTTTTATTATAAAGGAAATTCCAAAAATAAAGTTCTGTCTTTCAAAGCCAGTACTAAGCGAATGGTACTTGAAGTAATGATAAGAATTTTGTTTTTTATTACTTTCAAAACCCTAAATTCTGAAACTGCTGTTTATTAGCTGTGTGATTAAAAAGAAGACTACTAGGTACTTTTGACATATTATTTCTAATTTGTACAACAACTCTTTCATATAGGTATGCTTATTTTATAGACAAGGAGACTGAGGCTTAGAGAGGTAAATTATTTTAATGTGAGTCATTTAGCAAGTAAGTGGTAGCATTGGCAAGAACACTTTTTTTTTTTTAATATATTTTATTGATTTTTTACAGAGAGGAAGGGAGAGAGATAGAGAGTTAGAAACATCGATGAGAGAGAAACATCGATCAGCTGCCTCCTGCACATCTCCTACTGGGGATGTGCCCGCAACCCAGGTACATGCCCTTGACCGGAATCGAACCTGGGACCTTTCAGTCCGCAGGCCGACGCTCTATCCACTGAGCCAAACCGGCTTCGGCGGCAAGAACACTTTTGTTAATGTTTTAAAATAATCACAAAAATGAAATGTATACTTTAACAATATGTTGTAATTGAATAATATTTCAACTGTGACATATTGAAAGGAATATTATTGTTATTGACATCAAAACAATTTCTAAATAATAGTCTATAAGAGATTATTTTGTCTATAGATTTATTATCCATTTCTTTTTTTAATCCAACCACCACTCCCCCCACCCTAACACACACACAGACTGGCACTTAGCAACGTGATTCTGCTGGGCTGGTGCCAGGCAGCCTCATTGAACAGGATGTCTCTCCTCTGCTGACTGCTCCTGACTGTCTTCCTTTGAGTTGCTGATATTTAGAGATGTTGATGTAAGTTTTTCTTTTTAAGGCTACTTCCCTGCATTTGCATTTCTTTATGTATCAATTAGCATATACTGGTATATGTAAAAGTTCCTGTCTGCCCACATGTTTCTCATGTTCTAATTTTATAAAATACTTACTTTGGTTTTTTTATGTATTGTGTAAATAATGATTTACTTTGTTCATTTCTCATCACATATGTTATTCTTGCTGTTAAAGAAGCAAAGCATGTTAAGAATAAGTACCTTTTCAAATTTTACTTTCAAATAAAACTTGTTTTATCATATTTTTAGCATTTATTAGGATATGTGCCTATATTAGGCTTGTTTTCATATTTTATAGTTTTATCAGAAATGAGTTTTTTTTTCTTTCTGAAAAGTATCTAAAAAGTTGTAAAACTAAGGTGACTTTTGATTTGAAAGGTAAAACTTGGATAACTGAATGATGTAAATTTGTTGTTGTTTAATTGCGGATCAGTGAATGCTTCAGCTCATTAAAATAAACATATTCAGCAATGTAGCCCCAGCTGGGTGGCTCAGTTGGTTGGAGCGTCATCCAGTACACCAAAAAGTTTGTGGGTTTGATTCCCGGTCAGGGTACATACCTAAGTTGTGGGTTCGATACTTTCAGGGTGTGTATGGCAGGCAACCTATTGATGTTTCTTTCTCTCTCCCTTCCTCTCTTTCTAAAATCAATACAACAAATGCTCAGATAAGATAAAAAAAATATTCAGCAATCTATAAAACAGGAATCAGAGAAAGATGAAATTTGCATAAAATTAATTGTTCAGAAATAAATCTTAGAAGTACTCTTAAAGGCCAGTTAATCTTTGTGAAATCAAAAACATATATATGTGCATGTATGTATGTCTATGTAAAAATACTTTTTTATGCAAATAACAATTAGTAACATTTCCCATAAGTAAAGGAAATCAAGATCATAGGTTTTAAAGTCGAGCTTTATTCTATACTGCAGCTAAATTAATTATAGTATTTGAAATAGTTGCAGATCTTTTGATAGTTCCTTGAGGGCCTAAATTAATACATACCTTTATCCTTTACATTTGTGGAATTTAATAGAGTTAGAACATGCCTGAAGATAGTTGCACCCAATGAGGAGGTTGGCAGACCTGGGGTTCATACCACTGAACCAGGGCTTGGCAGAATCCACATGAATGCCAGGCTATTTAGACAGTCACTTCAACGGGTGAGACTGGGTTGAAGGCCAGCGGTAAGCCATGCCGGCATGTAGTAAGTATGAAAGTGTCCAGAAAAGAAGAAAATAGTTACTAGGGGTGGCAGTAAGGTGGGGGAAAGAGCCTAGTGACACAGACTCCATTCAGGTTAGGGTCAGGGAGGGAACCAAGACCCAGATGAGGGACTCAGCTCTCTGCCCTAGGACTCCCTTTCCCAAGAAGATTGGGGTGAACAAGGCAGCATCTAATACGCCTGAGGAGCACAGTAGGGAACCTGGCCAGGTGGCAGTGGGAGGGGCAGAGGTCACGGCCCCTGTTACAATTGGACTACATGTAAAGGTAGATTAATTTAATTGATACAGAATTTACCAGGCGACCGAAAAATACACAGGAGTACTTGGAGGTGCAGGATAAACCCATTTATTTTCAGATGTTTCACATGTACTAGTACAGTGACTCAGGGTCACTTCTCCAAATCCTGAGTGAGTGAATATGGAGGAGGCTTTTCCCTTTATACCCTACGGTTTGTTTGTTTTCTATCTGTTTCCTAACTACCAGGCTTTTGTGGTGGGCTTCTACAGCCCCTCCTGACTCAGTTAGATGGGGAACTTAGACTGTATCTAAATGACTGGTCTGGGTGGTGTCAGTGACCTCCCCTGGAGCTAAGCTGTTACATTCTTTGTTTATGACCCCTCTGTAAATTGGGAGTAATTAGGAAAACAGGTCTTGCTAGACCAGATTGTGGAGAAAGGGGCAGTGACTTAATTATAGGCCATTAAGAATATACATTAGGTTACTGGCACAGATTCAGATTGCTAGCCCCCAAAATATCTTATTTTCTCTATCAATTGTATTGATTTAATTGATTTTTTTACTATAGTGATGAATCGGTATTGCTCTGACCATGAAGCTTGAAGGTATTCTCACATTCTGCATGTATAAGAATGGCTAAAATAAAAAGCAATAGTTTTTTTATGCCGTGAGGCTACATGATTATTGTCAGAGTTTCTTTTTTCAGTGTTCTTTGAACTCCTTTAACCTGAAATATTGATTTCTTGACTAAATAGATCTAACTTTGTTTCTTGACTCAGTAGTGGGTGAAAACCTGCAGTTTGAGAAACACTACTTTGAAGGTTATGGACAAATTGTGATAATGTTGTTTTTGGGTTTTTTTGTTAATCCTCAGCCAAGGCTATTTTTTCCATTGACTTTTTTTAGAGAGAGTGAAGAGAGAGAGAGAGAGAGAGAGAGGAGAGAGACATCGATTGGTGGCCTCCCACACAGGCCCTGACTAGGGCTGGGGATCAAGCCTGCAGCCCAGGTATGTGCCCCTGACTGGAATCAAACCGTGATTCCAGGGCCAACGCTCTCTCCACTGAGCCAAATCCCTAGGGCATGACTGTGCTTCTTTATCTTGGAACCCGAATCCCATGCTGCTGCTCAGAACAAGTCAGTTTACAAGTGTTAAAAGTCATTGGAGCCCTAGCCAGTTTGTCTCAGTGGATAGAGAGTCAGCCTGCAGACTGAAGGGTCCCCTGTTCGATTCCCGTCAAGGGCACATGCCCGGGTTGCGGGCTTGATCCCCAGTTGGGGGTATGCAGGTGGCAGCAGATCAATGATTCTCTCTCATTATTGATGTTTCTATCTCTCTCTCCCTCTCCCTTCCTCTCTGAAATCAATAAGAATAGAAATAAAGTCATTTGATTTGCCTGCCTGTTGCTGTTGCTGCTTTTCCTCAATATTGCACAATACTTCTCAGGAGACTAATCGGCTAGCACTAGGCAGAAAAAAATAAACAAGTAGTTCAAGTGAGGAATTCAGTTCCATATGGGTTTGCTGTATAAGACCCTGCCATGTGTCAGGCATTCTGCTAGGCACTGGTGTACAGGAATGTATAAACATTACCTTTTTCTTGGAGAATGTAGGATACTAAAGCAAGAAAAGTGGAAATAAAGTATACTGATGGGAATCTTAAGGGGGTGCAGTGGGGGTACAAAAGAGGAAGTGATCAGTTCTACCTGAGAAAGAGAGAAAATGTTTCACAGGGATTGAGCAGTGCAAGTTGGTGGTTACAGAATAGTCATGGGATGTAAAGTACAGCCTGGGGAATATAGCTAATAATATCTTAATGCTATGTAAGAGGCCATGTGGGCACTGGAAATATCAGGAGGACCACTCTGTGGGGTAAGGATTGTCTGGCCACTGTGCCATACATCTGAAACTAATACAGAATAATACTGAGTGTAAACTGGAATAGAAAAAAAAACCCACACAATTAGGTCATGAGCCCAAAGAATATAATGACCTTAATCATAAGTACTTGAGGCACATTGTAAAATAATAAAAAATGGTAAATCATAGAAATATACAACATGTTTCACAGGGGCCATAATGCCTGAGCTGAGTCTGGTAAATGAGATGTTACCTTGGAAGATGAAAGGTTTTTGCTGGCTAGACAAGGTAGTGAGAGCAATGTG
The DNA here is from genome assembly GCF_014108235.1 of Myotis myotis. Taxonomy (NCBI): domain Eukaryota; kingdom Metazoa; phylum Chordata; class Mammalia; order Chiroptera; family Vespertilionidae; genus Myotis; species Myotis myotis. The sequence continues at coordinate 33,580,069 of NW_023416357.1, forward strand.
AAGAAAAGTACAGAGGCATTAATTAGCCTGGTTCTTTCTTTGAACCTCAAATAATTCAGTAGGACTAGACAAAGACTAGTAACCTCATGGAGGGGGACTCAATGACAGACGTGTAGTCCATGCTAAGGAGACCTTCTGGCAACAGAGAGGCCCTGACAACAGGTTTACATTTTAGAGAGATTACTCTTCTGAGCATACTGTGGAGCCTGAGATAGTTGCCTGGAAACCAGGAGATCAGAACGTAGACTAGCAAATAATCTGGCAGGACTTTAAACAAGAGAGCATATTTAGGAATGGAGAGAAGCATAAGAGAAATGCAATTTAAGAAATATCCTTCAGTATTAAAATGTTTACTTCAAAGCTGAATTAACCAGAGGTATACTAATTGTTTATGGTAGGAACTGAAAATTGATCATCCTCAATTATCCATTGAAGTACCATATCACTAGGAGAATTGTCTCAGCCATAGATTACTATAATTTCGGCTGAGTTTGATATTATTAATTAACTAGAGGCCCATGGGGAGCGGGCCTAAGTCGTCAGTTGGACATCCTTAGCACTGCCGAGGAGGCTGGAGAGGCTCCCAACACCGCTGCTGCGCTCGCCAGCTGTGAGCCCGGCTTTTGGGTCAGCGGCACTCCCCCTGGGGGAGCGCACTGACCTCCAGGGGGCAGCTTCTGCCTTGAGTGTCTGCCCCCTGGAGGTCAGTGTGCATCATAGCGACCAGTTGTTCTGTTCAGTCAATTTGCACATTAGCCTTTTATTATGTAGGATAATATGGTTATATCTTCTGATTTGTCCCTAGAAAGATTTGAGGAGGAATTCAAAAATGCATATATAGTTATATTTTTAAGTAAGGAAATATGGAGGATAAGCAAGAATAGCTAAAATAAGATGAAGCTATGGGTGAAATTAGTACACAGAATTTACACAGCCAGTACAGTGAGGGAAATGACTTAGATACACAATTTATGAAGTAAAAACTAGTTGCTTTGGAAACCAGTATTTTTAGTATTGCTGAGAAGTCATCTCCCCTAAGCCTCTCATAAAAAGGACATTTGAAGTAGAGAACCATATTCTCAGTGGCTTTTCTTGTAGTAAGTGGGAAAATAAATTTTGGAGAGTTGTTTCTATAATGAACTTTTATGTAAGGCCACAGCTTCATGCCAGATCTGCAAGGAACCAAAGTGTCATCAAAGTGTTTATTATTTGGTGGCATCTTTCACTAAAACTCCTTGAAGGCAGTGATATTTTTCACTCATATATTTACCTGTCCTCTATTTGGAGCTAAGTAAATTTTTATTAAGCAGATCTAGTGAAGGAGAAAAATACTTGAAAGGCATTAAAATACTACTTTTGAGAAAATTAAACTACATTGTGCTTTTAAGAGATAAGAAATAGTACACTATGCATTACTGTAAGGAAGCCTAACAACTTGATTTTTAGATGTATTTTTACAGTTGCTGAGTGAACTATCTGAATAAAGACCCAAATAAATATATTCATAGCTCTCATCCATTCATCCAGGGAGTGTTTGAGTTATGTCATGTTGTGTGCCAAACACTGGGGATACAACAGAGAGCAAAACAGGCATGGCCCTTGCCCTTGATGGAGCTCAGTCTATCAGTGAAGATATCAAACAGGTAAATACTATACAGTGGGGCCTTGACTTACGAGTGTCCTGACGAGTTTTTCAAGATACGAGCCGTCTCTTGGCCAATTTTTTGCTTTGAGTTGCGAGCTAAAATTCGGGTTATGAGCCAGCTTCAGATACCCCACCGCTAGCTGGCGCAGCGAACTCACAGTGAATGCCACAACATCAGCCCAGCATCACGTGTCTCACTCGTTCACTTCTTGATTTGACATACGAGTAATTTGAGTTACGAGCTCCGTCACGGAACAAATTAAACTCATAAGTCAAGGCCCCCCTGTACAATGTAAAGAATGTTATAGTAAGGGAAACGTGGGGTGATTGAATACATACAGCAATGGAGTTTAGGAGTCCCAGACATAGTCCCTGAAGAAGTGATGTTGTACTGAAGGAAGCAGGGTTAACCTGTGGAGAAAAAATATTCCAAGCCGAGTGCCACAGGGAGTTCAAGGTTATACTATCTTGCTGATATTCTAGTCACCAATTAAGGACAAGTCCATGGGCTTTACCAGTAACCAAGCTGTAGGTAGTGCCTTAGTACAATAAATAATTTAGATTATCTTAAAACATGGTAAATAACCTTTGATTGAGTAATCTCATCTCTTAAGGTACTTTTCAGGGTCTTAATTTATTCTTGGGATATAGTCACTATATGTCCTTATAAACTTACAGAAAATTAAAGCTATCCTGATGTAAGAATGGTGTGATTTGTTTTCCATGACCCTAAAAGCATAACTGTTTAAAGGACATATAGACTGGCTTATATAAACAACAACAAACCGGGAACAGGCCGCCTGAGGCATCACCAATGGTCAGTTAGGTAGTGCTTACCTCATCACACTTTCTGCAAGAGTTTCTGCTTTTCTCCTGAGGGCACTCTTCCATTCCTTCCTGTTCTTATAGCCTGAATGTTTATATCTCCTGCCATGTACCTGAAGAACTACTCATAACATTTCTCTCTTTCTGTCCATGTAGAATATCTATTCATTTATGTATTTCTCTATAACTAGATTTATATTGATAAACTTTTAACTGTTTGGTCTTTACTATCATACAGGAAAATTGTAAAAAAATACAGAAAGCAAAGAGACAAATGGAAAATAAACTCTGATCCCACTAGTAATAATTTCTATCAACCTCTTTATAAATTTCTTATCATCTATATTTTTTATATTTTGTCATTCCTTTTTACAAAATTAAGCCAAATTGTATCTTAAAAACTGCTTTTCTCCCAGTAATTATATAACATCTTCTCATGGTAGTACATAAACTCCTGCAATGTTTTAAATAATTGAATAGTCTTTAAATGAATTATCAAAATATATTAAAATATATGCATATATTTTAAGTCTTTATTGAATATATTTGTTAGGCAGTGATTGAGCATGTTTAAATGGCATCCTTATACTTAATGTTATTATGTGTATCCAGGATTATTTTCTTAGAATAAATTCTGGAAGTAAAGTGATCCATCAAAGGATATGCAGAATTTAAGACTGTTGATAACTTATTGCTAAATTGCCTTGTGAAAAAATTATCATATGCTGTATAAGTATCTGTATATACTGTGGACTATTAAAACATTTTAAGACTTCTCACTTAGTGAAACAATGACATTATAAAATAATATTAGAAAGTAAAATTAAATAGGTTAAATAATAAAAAAATTATTAAAATAGCATTAGGGAAATCAGTAGAATTCTTTGAAGTATAAAAAAGTGTGTGTGGTGTAGGCTTATTTAGTGCTTATTCTAGAAGTAATATTTCTAATTTTATAGTTTCTGCATTTACTCTTCTTTAGTATATGAAACAAATGGGATATACGGTAAACAGATTAACAACTGCCCAAATTCAAGGTCTGTGTCTCTCCAGAGAAAAGTGCAGGGTGCCTTCCTGGTAGTGATGTTTAAGTGATTAAGTAACACATGCCTCATGCATTAGAAGCTTCAATTGTGACGGCTGCTGTTGAAAGGAAAGTAAAATAAGAAATTTAGTAAGCCCTTGGGAGGTGAGAAAGGTGTAGAATACTGGGAAATGAGGTTGAAAGACAATATGATATCGGTTTTCTTTTATGTCACTTGTTACCCTTCCCTCACCCAAGTAACACGGAACAGCATAAATTACTATTCCAAACTTTCCATCTGGACACATTGATTCTGAATTTTATCATCTCCAGTGACATTGAAGATTTTGGAAACACAATGATTTTACTAGATCAAAGGGGAGAATTAAAAAATCAAATGATTTAGAGGAGTTATTTATTAAAGGTAATGAAGTCCACTGGTCAAATGTAAATTATTTAACATATATTTGCTCTGCATGTTTTCAAGTTTAAATGTAGAAAGTAAACTTAACTTTGTGTCATTGTGTAGTGTACATACAAAGTTCTGTTTTTGTTTCATAAAAAAAAACACACACAAGTGTCACTTAGCATTTTGTTCCTTGTCCATGTATAAATACCTTGTCTGAGCCATCATAGCAAGAGGCCATTTATTATTTGGTGGCATCTTTCACTAGAACTCCTTGAAGGCAGTGATATTTTTCACTCATATATTTACCTGTCCCCTATTTGGAGCTAAGTAAATTTTTATTAAGCAGATCTAGTGAAGGAGAAAAATACTTGAAAGGCATTAAAATACTACTTTTGAGAAAATTAAACTACATTGTGCTTTTAAGAGATAAGAAATAGTACACTATGCATTACTGTAAGGAAGCCTAACAACTTTATTTTTAGATGTATTTTTACAGCTGCAGAGTGAACTGTCTGAATAAAGACCCAAATAAATATATTCAACTTTATTTATATCTTTTGAAAAATTTTGTTAAATTTTTAATTACAGTTGACATACAATATTATATTTGTTTCAGATGTGCAACTTAGTGATTAGGCATTTATATAGCTTACAAAGTGATCCCTCAGTAAGTATAGCAGCAGTCTGACACCATACATAGTTATTATGATATTCCTTATTCTGTACCTTTTACATCCCCATGATTGTTTTTATAACTGGCAATTTGTACATCTTAATCCCTTGAACTTTTTCACCCATTCTGCCATCCACCCTCCCATCTGGCAACCATCAATTGGTTTCTTCTTTGTATCTATAAGTTTGTTGCTCTTTTGTATATTTATTTTTTTTAGATTCTACATATAAGTGAAATCATATGTTATTTGTATTTGTCTGACTTATTTCACTCAGCATATTACCCTCTAGGTCCATCCATGTTGTTGCAGATGCCAAGATTTCTCTTTTTTATGGCTGAGTAATATTCCATTGCACATATGTAGCACTTCTTTATCCATTTGTTTATCGATGGACGCTTAGGTTTCTTCTATATTTTCATATTTACTATTAATGCTGCACTGAAGAACATAGGAGTGTATATATCTTCTTGATTTAGTGTTTTGGATTTTCTTGGGTAAATACCCAGAAGTGGAATTACTGAGTTATATGGTAGTTCTGTTTAAAACTTTTGAAGGAACCTCCATATTGTTTTCACAGTGGTTGCACCATTTTATAACTCACCAACAGTGTTTGAGGTTTTCTTTTTCTCCACAATCTTGCTAACCCCTGTTTGTTGATTTATTGATAGGCTTCATTCATTGTGGTTTAATTTGCATTTCCCTTTAGTGATGCTGAGCATATTTTCATGTCTATTGGCTATCTGTATATTCTCTTTGGAGAAAAGTCTATTCAGGTCCTCTGCCTATTTTTCAATTTAATTATTTTTTTGGTGTTAAGTTGTATGAATTCTTTATATATTTTGGATATTAACCCTTTATCAAATATATCATTGGCAAATATATTCTCCCATCTAGTAATTTTGTCTTTTAGTTTTGTTAATGGTTTTCCTCACTGTGCAATAGCTCTTTAGTTTGATGTAGTCCCATTGGTTTATTTTTTTCTTTGTTTTCCCTTGCCTGAGGAAACACATCCAAGAAATTGTTATTAAGAGTGATTTCAAAGAGTTTACTGCCTAATTTTCTTCCAAGACTTTTATGGTTTCAGGTCTCACATTTAAGTATTTTATCCATTTTTATTTTATTCTTATATGTGATAAGGTTGTCTTGTTTCATTTTTTTGCATGTATCTGTCCAGTTTTCCCAGCACCATTTATTGAAGTGAACTGTCTTTACCCCATTGCATATTCTTGTCTCCTTTGTCATAGATTAACTGACCACATACAGATGTGAGATTATTTCTGGGTGCTCTATTCTGTTTCTTTCATCTATAGGTCTGTTTTTATGCCAGTACCAAAGATTTCTATGGCCTTTTAGTATCGTTAGATATCAGGTAGCATAGTACCTCCAGCTTTGTTCTTCTTTTTCAAGATTGCTTTGGCAATTCGGAGTCTGTTGTGGTTCCATATAAGTTTTAGGAATATTTGGTGTTCTAGTTCTGTTAAAAAAATGCTATTCATATTTTGATTGGGATTGCATTGAATCTGTAGATTGTATCATGCACCCATTGCCCAAAGCAGTCTCTTTCTGTCCCCATTTATCCCCACTTTGCCCATCTCCACCTACCTCCACCCTCCTTTTCCTCTGAGTATCACTACACTGTTGTCTGTGTCTGTGTAAATTCTCTTTTAAATATTATATTTTTATCATTTAAAATATTAACTTCTGGTAAATTCTTCTATACATCTTACATTCAAAATGTTTAAAACAACATTGAGTTCCTGTTTTATTTCCAATTCTGTACTCAACTTTTTAACATTCTAGAACATTAAATATTCTCAAAAATTATGTGACTATATTAAATATTTCTCATCCATATCTCCTTGTTGAAAACTTAGGTTACCTGTTTCCAAATTTTAATATATACTGGCATCCTTGAATCTAAATCTTTGTGTTCTGAATATCACAGCTACTTTTCTTAATCTAAATTCCTAGGAACAGAATTGTTCAGATCTTGGTTACGTTCATAGTACCAAACTGTAGCCTAGAAAGATTGAACCATTTTATCTTCTTACCAGCAATTTATGAATATTCATTCACTGCATATTTAAAAATGCTGGGTAGCCCTGTACAGAGTTCTGCCTTGCTTACTGTTAGACCACTTCAGGATATTGTTGCTTGGATTTGGACTTTTACATCTGCTAGTTATCTCTACAGTTCCTAGAGCTAATATGTAGGCTCAGGTGCCAAAGCAGAATTACTAGCATAATGATATCTCAGACGGGTATCAGCAAGAGACCAGTTTAATCATTTTTTAAAAAGGCAGAAATTGCTAACTCTTATATCATGCTTACTATATGACAGGATCTGTTGTAAGCACTTTACCTCTATTAGCACATATTAATCCTTGCCACAGCCCTTGTAAAGGTTATACTGTTAGTATGCCCTTTTATAGGTGAGGAAACTAATTCACAAAGAGATTCAGTAGTTTATTCAAGATCTGAATTTGGGGGACTAAAACCAATGTATTTATGTCCAGGAAAGATGTATTAATTTATTCATTTGCTTTTATTGAGCTAAATAACATTTATCTATTTTAGGTACAAAAAGCCTTCCAAATTACTCAGAATCTACTATCTCTATGTTTGCATATATTTAAGTAGACAATTTTGCGCATACCGTAGCTGTTTTTAATGACAGTGTTCTCTAAACAATTTCCCATGTCAATAAATATAGATCTATATCAACATTTTATTGGCCATGTAGTATTCATTATGGATGAAATAAAATGGATTATATGGTTTGTAGATATACCATCATTTAACTGGTCCCCTTCTTTGGTCACTTTGAAAACAAACACATAGTTGTTGGCTGATATAACTTATTCTGTGCAAACATCTTCAGTCTTGTAATTTCCTCAGGATGAATTCCTCGAAATGACAATTGGTAGGTATGTGTTGCTTAACATTGCATCCTTGCTCCTGTCCAGTTGCTACCCTATCATTATCTCCTTGATTGATACCTTTTAGGTGGACATCCCAGTTTTAGCCAGGAAGTTTAACATCTTCTCTGTAAGAGTCCTCCATGTTCTTAATATTCAGATTAGTTTTTTTCCCCCCAAACTCATATCAGCTGAAATTTTTATGATTTGAAGGATTATAATGGTTATTGGTATTTTCTGAGTGTTTTGTTTGTTTAATTTTGGTTTCAGAGTACTTATTATTGCTTCCTCTACCGGTAAAACATAACAATATTTTTTAAAGAAAGGATTTGAGTATTATTTTTACTCATGGAGTTAAGGTCTCCCAAGAGCATCCCAGGTGTAGGAACTTTGTAAATAAAATACTTTAGGTCTTGCTACTCAAAGCCAGGTTCATTGACAAGTACCATCAGCATCACCAAAGAACTTATTGCAAATACACCGTCCTAGCCCCACTCTGCCTTCTGAATCAGAATCTGCATTTTAGTAAATTCCCAGGTGATTCAGGTGCTCTTTACTATTTGAGAATCATTGCTTTACGCTATTCTGTTCCCAGCTCTTATTTGTCATTTATACATAGCTCACTTTGCTACTGGTAGTAATTGCTTTTGCTATATGTTGCACTTTGCTGTGTGCTAGTAAACACTGGCCTTTCTTTGAAAAAACTTGCTATTTTTTATGTGTCTAGCTCAAAACAAGTATCATTCCATAGTTGAGTTAGAAGCTGTTGTATTGATTTTGGCATTTTAGAGCTAGCTGAATTATTAATTTGGCTTCGTTTTACAGACAGAAACATTTTAAAATCAAAGATCTTGTGAAACCTAGTGCCCTCTCATGAAGCGGTTAGCCTTCTCTTACAGATATGCTAGTGCTAATGAATTTTTTATAATAGCTATAAATAAGTAACTATCATCCTAAAAACAAGCATTATGTTTATCTGAATATGCTTACTTTGCAAATTCATTGTTTCAAAGAGCTCAAATGTGCATTTAAAATGAGAAACATGATAAATGTTTTTTTTGAGATTACAGTTGTTTGCTGAAATAACAAAATATATTTTTAGATGTTACCTTTTCAAATGTTACACAAAACTGCTAAAGTGCTGCTCATCCATCAGAACATAAAGGTATCCTTCACTCTCTAAACTCAGGAACCAAATAGATTTGAACACATTTTTTAGAGATACACATTTCAACTTCAAATTGCTCTAAGGGATATTATCTATATACTTGTGGCCTGGTGCACAGATTTGTGCACAATGAAAGGAAATTAACTAGAAGAAATATTTTAATATTGCTCTTTGCACTTTCTCTATAATAGAAATGTCAGAGATGAAAGAAAATTAGTAAAATGTATATGAAAATAATATATAAATTTATTAATAAACAATAACAACATGATATAACAACAACAAAGACATGATATATAAACAACAAAAACATGATATAAAAACATTGATAAAAACAGTGACTGATAAATTGATTAAACTTATTCTAATATCTCCCTGTATACCACATTAAGAGTAAAAACACTTTCAGAGTGCTTGACTAATTTCCCTTGTGATTAAGTATTTACAACTTTAATGTCACACGGTCTTCAAACTTAAGAGAAAGCAACATATAACTGACCATCTGAAAACAGGTTCAGGTAGTAATATTCCTACTTTTTCTAGAGTTTGTCCTTGTGATTTATTAGTAGTCATTGCAAATGCTGGCATCACGGGAAACTGTGTTTTAATTAATTTAAATGGGAGGCCAGTGTCAGACGGGGACTTAAGAATATCAATAAAAACAATCAAATTCAAGCCTGAGTCCTGGGTACCTGCTGGCGGCTGGAGGGAAGCCCGGGTTCTGGATGCCAGAGGGAAGCCGGTGCCAGCAGCTGGGGGAAGGAAGGCCTACTCTTGCACGAATTTCATGCATTGAGCCTCTAGTATAGATACAAAAGCCTAAGTGACTGTTCAACCGTCCAACTGGTAGCTGTGATGCACAATGACCACCAGGGTGCAGATGCTTTAACCAGTAGCTATGATGTACACTGACCATCAGGGGGCAGACGCTTAATGGAGGAGCTGCAGAGCTGCGATGACTTGACAGCTGCGGTTCTCTGGTGATGCACCCAGGACCAGAGAGCAGGGAGGCTGATTCGGGGATGCGTCATTCTAGAACTGCTCTCTCGCAATCCAGGACTCCTTGGGGGACGTCAGAGAGCTGGTTTCAGCCCGATCCCTGCAGCCATGCCGAGGGACTCCACCAGTACATGAATCTGTGCACCAGGCCTCTAGTGTTATTATACTAGTATATAGGCTCCTCCTCCTCCATAAAGTTATTACTATTTACAATGTGTGTGACATATAATTGAAGGGATAATTTTTTGCTGAGGGAATGAACCCAGAAAATCATAGGCAACCAGCAGCTAGAAACATCAGAGTCCTCACTACAAGGGATGCTATGCCCTCAGACAATTACCTGTTATCAAAGTTGTATCACCTGCTTTCCCTGAATTGTTGCAAAGGTATAAGATGGCTTTCTGCTACAAGTTTAACTAAACTGTACAAACTTTTAAGAAAATCTTGCTACTAACAAAATTTTAAAAATGCAGAGTAGAAAAGCTATGAAATCAAAACTAGGGGAGGAAAATAGATATAACTTGGGAAAGGGATAGAGCAGATGAATATTTTATGTACCTATACAAAAATAGGACCACATTCCCATGCCAGGATTTTTCTTTGCTTTTCAAAAGCCACCCAATGGTAATACATCACAAAGAAGTTTAGGAATATTAAAAGGGGCTTTATGCATCTCCATTGAAAAGGTACAGTGGAGATTTAGTAATGTGTCTTCAGAAATTAATGACTGTGTAGTATAAAATTTTATTTCATCTTCCATTGATTGATTGCAGCATTTAAAATACATTGTGCACTGAAGCAGGGTGTGTTTTTTTAAATACCCATTTATTCACAATATATTTCCCTGCCATATTCTTTTATTTTATTCAGTAATTTGATTGGGGTGACATTGGTCAATAAAATTATACAGGTTTCGAGTGTACAATTCTATGATACATCATCTGAATATTATGTGCCCACCACCTAAAGTTTAATCTTCTGTCACCATATATTTTACCCCCTTTACCCTTTACAACTGTCCTACCTGTTTCCCTCTGGAAACCACTGTACTGTTTTCATGTGTCTATGAGTTGTTTGTTTTCTTGTTTGTTCATTTGTTGCTGTCAGTTTTGTATGTGTTTTTTAATCCTCACCCAAGGATATTTTTTTTAACGTTGATTTTAGAGAGAGAGAAAGGGAGAGAGAAAGAAAACATCAGTGTGTGAGAGAGACAACAATCGATTGCTTCCTGTACATGTCCCAACTGGGGATTGAACCCACAACCTAGGTATGTGCCCTGACCAGGAATCAAACATATAGCCTTTTAGTGTATAGGACGATGCTCCAACCAACTGAACCACATGGCCAGGGCTATTGCTTTCAGTTTTATATCCCACATGAGTGAAATCATGGTTCTTGACTTTTTCTGTCAGACTTATTTCACTTAGCATAATATTCAGAAGATCCATCCATGCTGTCCCAAATGGCAGTATTTTCTTAATCTTGTCACTTTCGACACTTTGGACGGGACAGTTTGGTTGGGGGTGGGGTGCTGCCTGTGCCTTATTAGAAGTTTAACAGCATTCCTGATCTCCATACATTAGGTGCACAGGCACTAATAGCACTCACATTCCCAGTCATTCAGTCATGGCAGTAAAATGTTTCCAATTATTGCCCAATGTCCCCTTTGGGCAAAATCACCCCAATTAAGAACCATTGCTCTCCAGTGGTTCTCAACCTTTCTAATGCTGCAACCCTTTAATACAGTTCCTCATGTTGTGGTGACCCCCAACCATAAAATTATTTTCATTGCTACTTCATAACTGTAATTTTGCTACTGTTATGAATAGTAATGTAAATATCTGATATGCAGGATGTATTTTCATTGTTGGCGACCCCCGGTTGAGAACCGCTGCTAGACTATTTTGCATCCTTTATGAAGGATAGAAAAGAATACAGATTTGCAGAATGTTCACAGTGGGGAGATAAGTATACCATAATCTTATTTTTGTAGGAAAAAAAGGTCATGCACACACATCAAAAACAAAATTGAAATCACATAAAATACTAACAACAGCTATCTTGGTTATCCATGATAAAGTGTGACTTGGAGTTTTATTTCCTTCATATTTTTCTTGCATTTATTATTTTTTAATTAGAATGATAACGTCCTCTATATCATATTCAGTCATTTAAGTGGAAGATACAATGTCTTAGTTTGCTTTGGTATTTATAACAAAAATAACGTAGGTGGATTAAACAAATATTTGTTTCTCACAGTTCTGGAGCTTGGGAAGTCCAAGATCAAGGTGCTGGCACATTCATTGTCTGGTGAGAGCTTGCTTCTTGGCTCCTAGAGGGCCATCCCCTGCGCCCTCACATGTTGGAAGGGGCAGGGGAGCTCTCTGGGCCCTCTTGTACAGAGGCACTAACCCCATTTCTGAGTTAACCCTCATGGCTTAAGCATCTCCCAAAGGCCCCACCTCCAAATATCATCACATCAGGGGTAAGGATTTCAACATATGAGTTTGGGGGGCACATTTAGTCCATAACATACAGGTAATTTCCACAAATTGGGCAACATTTAAAATTTTAATTTAGACTATTATACTCAGCATTATGCTTTAAAGGCTTAAGTAAATATTGTATGTGAACTGAATTTTTATTGATGTCCATGGAACTAGAATAAAGTATGTGCCTAATATTTTCTTTTTTTGCTTAACCAGTGTAAAGATAGTTATAAACTAAACCACTATTTTAGTGAACTAGATTGTTCTACTTTCTGCCTGTTATGTTACTTATCAAAAAAGATTGCTTATTCCCATAGGGGAGGTTAAAACTAGGCCACCACACCGTAGATACGATAGAGTGAATAAGATGTAACTTTTTTTAGTCACATGTTTCTGACTAGCCTAAAGAGGCATAATGTGTCTCAATTATTCCTATCTTCTTAGAACTTTGTTTTATTTAAAAATAATAAGTTGGCAATCTCAGCTGTCTTTTTTCTTCACCTCACAATGACACAAATGAAAGAGAACTTCATCCACATCTCAGGAACATCTCCAGATTTACACATACTCTCCTACTCCCCATCTATAACCGTTCCCCTTTCCTCCCCAATCAAGAAAGAAAATTAAAATGCATATAGATTTAGAGTATGAGGATAAGAGAATAGATTAGAAATAAGGAATTTAGAAACTAAATTGATTGTGAACATTGCTAATTTATTAAGCATATTAAAATATCTCCTTCATTCAATTGATACTGAGTGCATACTACATAGCAGGCAATGTATCCAGCAGAGCGTACAGTCTCATGGCAGTGGCACACAGTAATCAAGCTCTCATACACAAATATGTAAAATTCAAACTACAATAAATGTTGTAATGGAGAAATGCATGTTGCTATGAGAGCACATAACTGGGGACCTATTTTATGTTTGTTTGTTTGTTTGTTTGTTTGTTTATTTATATTTTTGATAGTTCTGCAAAGACCTTTATTGGATGGTGCCCTTGACCGGAATCGAGCCTGGGACCCTTCAGTCTCCAGGCCGATGCTCTATCCACTGAGCCAAACCGGCCAGGGACTGGGGACCTATTTTAGATTAAGGAGTCAGAAAAGGTATTCCTGAAATTATATCTTTATAGTTTTGGAGTTCAAAAAAGAGGCCAGGGCTAGCGTTATAAATCTAAAAGTCATTTATATACAGGTAGTGGCAGAAGCTGTGGGTCCTTTGCCTAGGGAAATTATATAGATTGGAAAGGAAAAATGAGGAGGCAGTTTAGAAGTAAGCCTTTAAAGAAATCCAACTTCATAGGAGATAAAAGGACGATGCACCAAAGAGGAATAAAAAATATTTTATCATAAAAATCAAGAGAAGTGACATATATTTAAAGACATTTTTAAATATTAAGACGATAATGATCAACAGTGTCAAATGCAACCAAGAGATCAAGAAAGATGAAAACTTAAAAATATCTATTAGATCTAGTAACAGCTAAAAATAAATTGAAGAATATTTGCAAAAGTGAAAAAATTTAGAAAGCAAGTAGAGACAGTTTATTTGAGAAGTTTGGCTCTGACAGAAGGAGAGAGAAGGAAGGTGGTAGCTAGAACAAAGTGCAAGACTAAGAGAATTCCGTGTGTGTGTGTGTGTGTGTGTGTGTGTGTGTGTGTGTGTGTGTGACGCGAGAAGCCATTGGAGAAAGAGAAGGCCTACATGCATGGAGAATTTGAAAGGAATGGTGACTGGTGGAGGTTTCAGTAGAGTCATATCAGAGAGCCAGTGGCTTAGTCAAAAAGACCAGAATTCTCCCCACAGGTTTGACACTGGAATTGGGAGAAGAGAAGAGTATAATACAATTTAATGATTAGAGAAACATTTAGAGTTTTATTTAAAAGATATTTTTAGAGAAGCCTTGGTTTTAGTGCTGAATTAGATGATTTTCTAAATTTTCTTATATTCCTATTATGTGCTTAGAAGGATTCAAGGAAGTCTCTACCTTGTCTCTCTAAGATAAGCTAAGAATCTTAAAGATTGTTTCCTTTAGCAATGTTTTCCAGTTCACTGAATCAATCTTTTTTATCCTGGCTCTTTTACATTTACAATTTCCATTTGGGTTCTCTTTTAAATTCACTTTTTGTTTTATTATATTTTTTATTATTTTTATTACATTATATGTTTATTATATCTTGTTTTGCCTTATTGACTGTATTCCTCTTTTAAATTCTCTTTTAACATATTATTTTAAAATTTTTATACATTTTTCAGTTACATGTAATTCTTCAAAGGTGAATTTTTCCATTCATACATCTACTTATACTTTTTATTGGCAGTTTGTTTTCTGGCATACTTTGTAATTTTTTACTATAAGCTTACCTTCAGTAGAAGTTGTTTCTGTGTGAATCTCAGGGGCCCTGAATTTTGGGAAATTGGGACCAGTTTTGTGTTTGACTTTGCTGTGGTCTTATGGCTTCCACTAGTTTAAGATTTAATGTTATTTTTTTCTATGCACCGTTTCCCAGCTTCTTGGGAAGTACTAATTCAGACCTCACACCCACAAGTAGTGCAGATCTGACATGCTGGTATTCTCTCTGTTGACTCTGTCTAGAGTAGCTTGCTCTGTACCATATTCCTCAGACCAAACAGCTTTTCTAGTGTGCAGCTATACATAGAGCCTAGATATCCTAATCTATATCTTCAACGTATATGTTAGGTTTTTGAACACTTTTTTTTAATTTAAATTCTTTATTTTTTAAAGTATTACACAAGTCTCCTTTCCCACCCCCATTGACCTCTCTCTGACTGCTCCCACCCCCCCAGCACATGCCCTCACCCCTCTACTGTCCGTGTCCATTGGCTATGCTCATATGCATGCATACACATCCTTTGGTTGATCTCTTACCCCCCGACCCCCAGCCCCTGCCTTCCGTTTTAGATTGGGAGGTGTGTTCAATGCTTCTGGCTCTATTTTTGTTCATCAGCTTATGTTATTCATTATATTCCACAAATGAATGAGATCATGTGATATTTATCTTTCTCTGACTGGCTTGTGTCGCTTAACATAATGTTCTCCAGGTCCATCTATGCTGTTGCAAATGTAAGAATTCCTTCTTTTTTTATACCAGCGTAGTATTCCATTGTGTAGATGAACCACTGTTTTTTAATCCACTCATCTGCTAATGGGCATTTAGGCTGTTTCCAAATCTTAGCTATTGTAAATTGTGCTGCTATGAACATAGGAGTGCATATATCCTTTCTGATTGGTGTTTCTGATTCCCTAGAAGGGGGATTACTGGGTCAATGGGAGTTCCATTTTTAATTTTTTGAGAAAACTCCATACTGTCTTCCATAGTGGCTGCACCAGCCTGCATTCCCACCAGCAGTGAAGGACGGTTCCTTTTTCTCCACATCCTCGCCAGCACTTGTCCTTTGTTGATTTGATAATGATAGCCATTCTGACAGGTGTGAGATGGTACCTCATTGTTGTTTTGATTTGCATCTCTTAGACGATTAGTGACTTTGAGATGTTTTCATATGTGTCTTGGCCTTCTGTATGTCCTCTTTTGAAAAGTATCTATTTAGACCCTTTGCCCATTTTTTGATTGGATTGTTTATCTTCCTTTTGTCAAGTTGTATGAGTTCACTACAAATTTTGGAGATTAAACCCTTGTCAGATATAACATTGGCAGATATGTTCTCCCATGCAGTGGGCTTTCTTGTTGTTTTGTTGATGGTTTCTTTTGCTGTGCAAAAGCTTTTTATTTTGATGTATTCCCATTTGTTTATTTTCTCCTCAGTTTCCATTGCCCTAGGACAGTGATGGCGAACGTATGACACGCGTGTCAGAGGTGACACGTGAACTCATTTTATTGGTTGATTTTTCTTTGTTAAATGGCATTTAAATATATAAAATAAATATCAAAAATATAAATCTTTGTTTTACTATGGTTGAAATATCAAAAAATTTCTACATGTGACATGGCACCAGAGTTAAGTTAGGGTTTTTCAAAATGCTGACACGCCAAGTTCAAAAGGTTCGCCATCACTGCCCTAAGAGCTATGTGGGTAAAGATATTGCCATGACATATGTCTGATATTTTGCTGCCTATGAATTCTTCTAAGATTTTTACGTTTAAGTCTTTTATCCATTTTGAATTTATTTTTGTGTACGGTGTAAGTTGGTGGTATAGTTTCATTTTTTTTGCATGTATCTGTGCAATTTTCCCAACACCATTTATTAAAGAGACTGTCCTGACTCCATTGTATGCTCTTGCCTCCTTTGTCAACTATTAATTAAGTATATTGACTTGAGCCAATTTCTGGGTTCTCTGTTCTGTTCCATTGGTCTACATGTCTATTTTTGTGCCAGTACCAGGGAGTTTTGAAAACAGTGGCTTGGTAATATAGCGTGATATCTGGTAATGTGATCCCTCCAATGTTGTTCTTCTTTCTCAGTATTTTTGAGGCTATTCTGGGTCTTTTTTTAGTCCAGATGAATTTTTGGAGAGTTTATTCTAGATCTGTGAAATATGCCATTGGCATTTTAATGGGGATTGCATTGAATCTATAGATTGCTTTGGGTAGTATGGACATTTTAATGATGTTGATTCTACCAGTCCATGGACACGGTATATTCTTCCATCTGTTTATGTCTTCCTCTATCTCTTTTTTCAATGTCCTGTAGTTTTCCGAGTACAAGTCTTTTACCTCCTTCGTTAAGTTTATTCCTAGGTATCTTAATTTTTTTGGTGCAATGGTAAATGGGATTGTTTTTTAGTTTCTCTTTCTGTGAGTTATTAGTGTATAAAAAAGGTATAGATTTCTGGGTGTTAATTTTGTATCTTGCTACATTGCCAAATTCATTTATTAAGTCTAGTAGTTTTTTTATGGAGTCGTTAGGATTTTCTATGTACAATATCATGTCATCTGCAAATAATGACAGTTTTATTTCTTTTCCTTTTATTTCTTCTTCTTGTTTGATTGCTATGGCTAGCATTTCCTGCACTATGTCAAAAAGGAGTGGTGAAAGTGGACATCTATGTCTTGTTCCTGTTCTTAAGTGAAATGGTTTTAGTTTTTGCCCATTGAGTATGATGTTGGCTGTAGGTTTGTCATATAAGGCTTTTATTATGTTGAGGTATGATCCCTCTATTCCCACTTTGCTGAGAGTTTTTATCAGGAATGGGTGTTGGATTTCTTCAAAAGCTTTATCTGCATCAGTTGATATAATTATTTTTGTCTCTCAATTTGTTTGTGTGATGCATCCCATTTATTGATTTACAGATATTGTACCAGCCTTCCATCCCTGGATAAATTCCACTTGGTCATGGTGTATGATCTTTCTAATGTAATGCTGGATCCGATTTGCTATAATTTTGTTGAGGATTTTAGCATCTATTTTCATCAGGGATATTGGCCTAATTCTCTTTCTTTGTGGTGTCTTTATTAGTTTTGGGATTAGGGTATTGCTGGCTTCATAGAAAGAGCTTGGAAGTGTGCCTTTCTCTTGAATTTTTTGGACTAGTCTGGGGAGGATAGATTTTAGTTCTTCTTTAAATATTTGGTAAGACTCCCCTTCTGAAGCTTTCCAGACCAGGGCTTTTGTTTGCTGGAAGTTTTTTTTTTTTTTTAATTATTGCTTCAATTTCATTGGTAGTTATTAGCCTATTCATGTTTTTTTTAATTCTTCCTGATTGAGTTTTGGAAGCTTGTATTTTTCTAAGAATATGTCCATTTCATCTAGGTTGTTCAGTTTGTTGAAGTAGAGTTGTTTGTAGTGTTTTTACAATCCTCTGTATGTCTATGGGGTTGGTTGTTACTTTACGTCTTTCATTTCTGATTTTGTTTATTTGGGTCCTCTCTGTTTCCTAGTGAGCCTGGCTAGAGGTTCATCAATCTTGTTTATCCTTTCAAAGAACCAGCTCTTGGTTTTATTGATCTTTTGTATTATTATTATTATTATTTTTGGTCTCTATGTCATTTATTTCTGCTCTGATTTTTATTATTTCCTTCTTTCTGCTTACTGCAGGCTTTTTCTTGTTGCTCTTTTTCTAATTCTTTGAGTTGTAGTGTTAGATACTTTATTAATAGTTTTCCTTGTTTTTTGAGATAGGTCTGTAGAACTATGAATTTCCTTCTCAGGACTGCTTTCGCCGTGTCCCATAGATTTTGGATTGTTGTGTTTTTGTTATCATTTGTTTCCAGGATGATTTTTATTTCTTCTTTGATCTCTTTGATTATCCAATCATTGTTTACTAGCCTGCTATTTAGCCTCAAAATGTTTGCTTTTTTTATTGTAGTTGATTTCTAATTTTATTCCATTGTGATCTGAGAAGATGCTTGATATGATTTCCATCTTCTTGAATTTGAAGAGATTGCTTATGTCCTAATATGTGGTCTATCTTTGAAAATGTCCCATGTGCACTTGAGAAGAATGTGTATTCTGTAGCTTTGGGGCGCAGTGTTCTGAAGATGTCAATTAGTTCCATCTGATGTAGTGAGTCATCTAGGATTGCTGTTTCTTTGATGATTTTTTGTTTAGAGGATTTATCCAGTGGTGTCAATGGGGTATTAAAGACCCCTACTATGATGGTATTGCTGGCAATCTCTTCCTTGATATCTTCCAGAAGTTTTTTAATGTATTTGGGTGCTCCTGTATTGGGTGAATATATGTTTACCAGAGTTATATCCTCTTGTTGAATTGCTCCCTTTAGTATTATGAAGTGGCCCTCCTTATCTCTTGTTCTGGCCTTCACTTTGAGGTCTAATTTGTCAGATATAAGTATTGCTACCCCAGCTTTTTTTCCTTTTCATTTCCATTTGCCTGAAAAAATTTTTTCCATTCCTTCACTATCAGTCTTTGTGAGTCCTTTGTTCTGAGGTGGGTCTCTTGTAGACAGCAAGTATATGGGTCATGTTTTCTTATCCATTCAGCTACCCTATGTCTTTTGATTAGAGCATTTAACCCATTTATATTTAAGGTTGTTATTGATAGGTACTATTTGTTGTCATTTTTATTCTTTATTCCTGTGTTCCTTCTTCCCTTTCTATTTCTTCTTTTTACACCAGTCCCTTTAGCATTTCTTGCATTGCTGGATTGGTGGTAATGAACTCCCTTAGCCTTTTTTTTTTTTTTGTCTGTGAAGCTCCTTATTTCACCTTCAGTTTTGAATGATAACCTTGCTGGGTATAGTATTCTTGGATTCAGTCCTTGCTTTGCTCTGTGTATTTGATTCCATTCCTTTCTGGCCTGATGTGTTTCTGTTGAGAAATCAGTTGTTAGTCTAATTAGAGATCCCTTATAGGTAACTTTATGTCTCTCTCTGGCAGCCTTTGAGATTCTTACTTTGTCATTGATGTTTGCCAATTTAATTATGATGTGTCTTGGTGTGGGCCTTTTTGGGTTCATCTTGTTTGGAACTCTGTGTGCATCTTGTACTTGTGTGCCTTTTTTCTTCCCCAAATCAGGGAAGTGTTCTGTCATTATTTCTTCAAACAGGTTTTCTGTTCCTTGCTCAGCTTCCTCTCCTACTGGTACCCCTATTATTGATTCTTCTTTATTTCCTGTTGATTCTTACATGTTGTTGAATTTGTCTTCCATCCTTTTCAGCATCCTTATAACCAGTGCTCTTTCTCTGATAAATTGCTTGCCTCCATTTCATTTATTTCCTTTTCTGGTGCTTCCTCCTTTTCTTGCATATGGGGGTTGTTTCTTTGTTTCCCCATTTTTGCTGTTCCTTTGTGATTGTTTCTATGTATTAGATCATACTGCTATGCCACCCCGATTTTTTGAGTTTGTCTTAAATAGTTCATGTTTTGTGTGACCCAGTAGCGCAATCTGTCAGGTCTTCTGGGCTGGGTATTCTAGGGACGCCCCCTACTTGGGATATTTGGGTTCTCTTGGTATAATTGGGTCTTGAGTGTTGCTGTCCAGTTCGTGGATAGAGTCTCCTCTCATGGTGTCTGGTTATGTGGCTCACTCTCTACCACCTTGACCAAACAGCACAAAATACAACTTGACAAGACACAACACAAAAGGAACAAAACCCGAATGTACTCATGACACCAATAACCCCAATTAAAGTGACCACCAGAGAAAAGAGAATTAGGAGAGAGAAAAGAGAGCAAAGATGATATCAAGGAAAGAAAATAAAAGGTATGAGAGAAAATAAAAATAAGAAAACACCACAAAACAAACAGATAAATCAAAAAATGCAAACAACATACACCCACAAAACAGGGGTGGGAGGGAGGACAGAATCAGTAGAGGCAGAGCTTATATACAGAAAGTAAGGTTAAGGAATTGAATGAATAGGGGAAGGACCACGGTTCAGTATAGAGGAGGTGAAAGAGAATGAGTGGATAAGAAGAAAAGGAAAAAATAAAATAAATTAATTACAAAATAAATAATAAAAAGATAAAACAGCCCTAACCGGTTTGGGTCAGTGGATAGAGTGTCGGCCTGGGGACTGATGGATCCCAGGTTCGATTCCGGTCAAGGGCATGTACCTTGGTTGCGGACATATCCCAAGTGGGGGGTGTGCAGGAGGCAGCTGGTTGATGTTTCTCTCTCATCGATGTTTCTAGCTCTCTATCCCTCTCCTTTCCTCTCTGTAAATTATCAATAAAATATATTTTTTTTAAAAAAGATAAAACAAAAATATATGTATATTTTTTAATTTATTCATTCATTTTTGGAAAAGGAGAATAGAGGAGAGAGCAGGTAGGCTTGAGTTTATTGAGTGAAACTAATTAAACAATTGGGAGAAGAAGAGAGCATGAGAGGAGAAGAAAAGCAAGCATACATTTTTAAAAAATGACTATTAGAGAAAGAGAAAGGAGAAGGGTTCATGGAATTGGAGCAGGGGAGAGGAAATTAGATATATGAATAAGCCAACAGAGACTACAATAATAATAATACATCAGTAAAGCAGATAAAGAAGATCAATTTTTAACCAGGGGTAAAAAGAAAGGAAAGAGAAAAACTGAAGTGGGGACAGGAAAGTGGAAAATATGATGGAAGAAGGAGAAGTGGGGAAGAAAAGGGTGGAAAAAATAAGATAAAATAATAAAATATTTTATTTTTTAAAATAAAAGATAAAGAAGTGAAGTGTCATTCACTTCAGCTGAGTTTTAATGCCCCATGGGGGCTGGTTTAAGACCCCACTCTTCTGTCTGCCACTTCTCAGTTTCCTGTTAGGTAGTTAGCACCTTGTTGAAGTTCCAAGTGATCCACAGCTCCTCTGTTTGTGCAAGCAGGCGGGACCAATCTGCCTGCTGTCAGTCTTAATCTCTCAAGCTTGTTTCCAACAGGGCTTTAGGTGCTGTATTGCTTTCCTTTTCCCGGGACTGAGCCCCCCTTTTCAACTCAGTCCCTGAGGGCTCTTTAGGGCTATTCAAGTCTGTTTCCTTTGTACAGCTCAGGTTGTAGTCTGGGTCTGGCTGTAT
This sequence comes from Myotis myotis, assembly GCF_014108235.1. NCBI lineage: Eukaryota > Metazoa > Chordata > Mammalia > Chiroptera > Vespertilionidae > Myotis > Myotis myotis. The sequence continues at coordinate 33,601,659 of NW_023416357.1, forward strand.
TGGCTGTCTTGAGGCTGCTGGGAGGGGCTGGCTCTTCAGGAGTAAAAGGGCTGCTTAGATGTCTCAGTGCCAGGCTCCCAGTCACCTCTCCCCCATCCACTCTCCTCCACAGCCTCTCCCATGACTCCACAAACCCACACCTCCACCACAGTGAGTACTTGTATTTGAAAGGTCTTATGAACTGGTTTTATCGAATAAAGACAAAGACAAAACAGCGGCAAAACAACTGTGAGTTTCTCCCTCTCCCCCCCCCCCCCTGCATCGCATGGCTCGGGCAACTCTTCAGGCCTCCTTTCTGGGCTCAGCCTCTTGCAGCTGTGGACTTAGATCTAGAACCCTCTGTTGCCAGCAACCCTGTGGACCTCTCTTCCATAGTCGGATGTTATGCCTGTCTCCAAGGGACGCGGACTTGGTGCCATGCAGCTTCCTTCTGACCTTATCCCGGTGGTCACACACGTCTCTCTCTCCCGCCCAGATCCCCGATTCTACCGTTCTCCAGGTGTGCTGTGCCCCTCCCGGCTGTGAATGGTCTCACCAGCTGTGTCTACTTCGCCAATTCCAGATGGATGTTACTCAATTTAGGTGCCCCATTTATCTGCTCTGGGATAAGGCTCAGTACATGTCTACCTATTCAGCCACCATTTTTTCCTTCCGCCAGGTTTTTGAACACTTTATGTAGCTTTATTTTTTTAATTAGCACTTGAGTGAGGCTTATTGCATTAGCCTGTTTTCCCGTATTGACCAAAAGTGTTTTTTGGGGAATATAGAAAACTCTTCCAATTATTTCCTATAATGTATTTTTGATGACCGACATGGAAGTGTTATCCATGGGGAGAGATCCTCATCTCTACCAGTTGCTTGTAGAGGTGGTCTTCTTACAATAACCCAAGAAAATGAATTTTCAGAGACTCACACGAGTGGATGAGGTGTTGTAGAAAGCTTTATTTCTGTTGAATTACACTCCCGTTTCCAAGGACCCACTTCCCCTTGTCCTGCCAAGGAAGAAGTGTAGCTTCTGCTTCAGCAGAGCTAGAATCAGAGACAGTTTCCAGAGTTTCCTCTCCATGTTGGAGCAGTCTAGTCCAGATCAGGCTAGCTTAGCTTGTGTTCCTTGCTGCAGTCCATCAGTCCGTTCTGTGTGGGGTCAGCAGGGCCACATGGCTATGGAGGAAACACAGGCAAATGCAGAAGAGCAAATTCCTTTAGTTAGGGGATTATCTATTCCCAAATTTTTGCAGGTTTGCAGTGACCCTGCCTACCTTGGGCAATGATCTCTGTTTCCAGGTTTTGACTGAAGACATCTTCCCTATGTTGTACCAGTTTTACTGTGCATGCATCTATTTCCCTTTGTTGGACCCCTTTCGCCAGTGGTCTGCAGGGAATGGGCTGGTGGTTCCCTGGGAGTGCAAAGTTGCAGCTTCCTGGTGAAGCTGCCCAAATGACATCTATAATATCTGGCTTTCTCTTTGCTCCTTTCCTATTATTAGTAACTAGCTAATTACAGAAGCTAGTATATATTAGAAATGCAAAACTATCAAATTTGGAATATGCATTTGTACAAATTTGAAGTCATATTCTGATACTAGAAATACAGATTCTTATGACACAATGACATAAAAATTTACATTTTTTAAGAATCATAAATGAAAAGAATTCTGTAACATTTATGTCTGTATATTTAGAGTAGCTTTCATGTGCCATTCCTTAATTACTGCTATTTTCTGATAACTTTAATAGCTAAATTTTTTCCATAACTAGCATGGACTTTGTATCAAATATAGAAGGAGTTCTTACCATTTGCAACAGCATGGATGGAACTGGAGAGCATTATGCTAAGTGAAATAAGCCAGTCAGAGAAAGATAAATATCACACGATCTCACTCTTTTATGGTATATAATGAACAACATAAACTGATGAACAAAGACAGATCCAGAGACAGAGAAACATCGATCAGACCGTCAGTTTATGTGAAGAGGTTAAAAGATATAATGAAAAGATGAGGGAGGGAAGAATTTGTTCTAGGAATGAATCATAGTCCACAAAGTCAGGTATTCAAGAAATGTAATTTTCAGTATTTTTAACTAAATGTTATTTGTACTTAACAAATATGTAATGGATATTTTCTGAATGAATGAATAAATGATTGAGTAAATTTAATTTTTTTTGAGCCCTCTTTCTGTTGGAGACTAGAAACTAAATCTTAATCAATACACAACTTTTTCCTCTCCTTTCCCCCCTAGGTATGTGTCCTCAGTTTCTAGGTCAGCATAATGAAAGGTGTAATGAATATTTGGCGTGGTTGACACCTACTAAGCTGTGTGCATGGTTACTTTACTTTCTTTCTTGTATTGAGTGATTGATTGACAGTACTTTAACTGTCCACTCAGTGCTAAGTCAGTGCTATCTTTTGCTGCTCCTTCTGTGCTAAGCATGAGAGAATTCTGAGACCTTGCTTCCTCCTTAGACTATATTCTAGAGATTGGAGGTTGTGGGCTTCCTATCAAAACCCAAAATCTGATGGAATTTCTTATCCTGTCCATTATTCTCCGATTTAGGTGAATATGTTGCATAGTGTTCTCTCAGAGATCTTCCAGATTTCTGCCCAAATCCCAAAGAATCTTTATCTAGTATATGTTGAGCATAGGAGATGGGGAAAGCAGAAGCAGGAAAAAAAACCTCTTCATTTCTATCATTTATACTCAGAATCCTGGCTTTTGAAAATCAAATGCCAAAAATTTAATAATTTCTTTGTTATTTACATACTGCTATGCCATCCATTCCTTGAGGCAATCAAACATTATCTATTTCTGCCTGAGTGGAGAAGAAGGGTCATGGATAACAAGGTCCTAGAACAGAAAACACACTGGTTAATATATAAATGGAGGAGCTTTTTTTGCTACAAAGATACAAAGAAAATAAAGAAGTAAGTAATACGGCAGGAAAAGAGGCCCAAGAGCTTTAGTAAAGAAGAAAGAAGACTGAAAGAACTCTTTACTCTCTAGTAATGAGTGACAGGCTGTGGTTTTGAGCAGCTGCATTTAGTGGATCTGGAACTGATTGACAGCTCTAAGGATTGGCACTGGAGGCTGAAAAATGGCTTTTATTATAGATGTGTTCACTCTCCATGGTAGCTCATAGCCCAATGGGACTTCTCACCTCCCTGGAGGCCAGAAACACGGATCTTTGACTTCTTTTTTAAAAACTTCAAAAGAAGTTGCGAAATGCAAATAAGAATAAAAATGTGAACTCAAAGGATATGATTATTTTAAGATTTAAGAGGGGAAAAATCAAATTTTTCATCATAAAACCAGTGCCTCCTCCTTAACCAAAATGAAAATTAGCTGTTGCTGATTTTGGTTTCAAAATATCTTAAATTTTCAAGGCAACCACTCTGGTTCAGGTCCTTGGTACCCATTCCTTAATTACGGCCTCTTTCTGCCACTTAAGACTCACATTCTTATAAATATACTAGAGGCCCTGTGCACTTGCCTGGCCTGTGGGGATCAGGCTAAAACCAGCTCTCCGACATCTCCCAAGGAGTCCCGGATTGTGAGAGGGCGCAGGCCAGGCGAGGGACCCCACCAGTGCAGGATCGGGGCCAGGGAGGGATCCTGGGAGGGCTCCAGGGCATGCGTCTGGCCTGTCTCACCCAGTCCTGATGGCCAGACCCCAGCAGCAAGCTAACCTACCGGTTGGAGCATCTGCCCCCTGGTGGTCAGTGAGCATCATAGCGACTTGTCAAACAGAGGGACAGTTAGCATATTATATATAGAGAGATTTTTCTTCTATATATATATAGATTTTTCATATATATATATATATATATATATATATATATATATATGTAGTTCTTTTTAAAGAACTAGTTCTTAGGCCTTACTAGCTTGATATGTTCACTGCAGTATTCCTAGTGCCTTGTGTATCGGTGCTATGTACTGAGTTGTGTCCTCCCAAAATTCATCTGTTGAAGCTCTAACCCCCAACAAGATAGGGATTTTAGGAGATAATAAAGATTAAACGTGGTCATATCATAGGGGTGGAGGGAGTGGTCACATAGGATTGCTGGCCTTGTAAGAAAAGGAAGAAAGATCTCTGCATGCACAGAGGAAAGGCCGTGTGAGCGCAAAGAGAGAAGGTGGCCATCTGCAAGCCAGGAAGGGAGCCTTCCTCAGAACTCACCATATTCGGCACCCTGATCTTGGATTCCCAGCTTGAAGACAAAAATATATGTTTGCTGTTTAAGCTACCCCGTCTGTGGTATTTTGTTATTGCAACCTGAGCAGACTAAGAAAGCCTGAAATAATGCTTATTAACTCACTCAATAAATATTTATTGATTGAGGGGGAAATTAGCAGTGCTGTGTTCAGGAACATAATGAAACTTCTCAGGCTAGCAAGGAATGGTCTCTACTGTAGGCTTTGCCGATCATAGTCTCTGTCACCACTGCTTAGTTCTGCCATGGTAGCACAAAGCAGCCATCCACAGTACAGAGGCAAAGGAGCATGGCTGTGTTCCAGTGAAGTTTTACTTACAGAAACAGGCAGCAGCCTGTCTTTGGCCCATAGTCTATCACTTGCCCAGTCCTGATCAATAGCAACTGACCCACCTTATCTCTCCAAGGAATATTTCCTATTCCTTATTGGAAAAACCCTGTGTAGTCAGACTGACAGGTGCCTCATCCTCACTCTCCATGGTTTCCCCATACTTTCCTCTTAACTCAAATTTCCTTTCCACTTTCACCCTTCATTCCAATTTCTATTCTTCCCTCCAGGTCCAGGAGTTAAGAAAAAGTAAATAAAGCATAATCCATGCCCACAAGGGTCATATAAATGTAATAGAGGAGGACATATGTAGAACAAGCGTGCTTGATGTAGAAGTATTGTGGAAGGTATCAGAAGAATAGTAGGGGCCTAATAGAGGGGTGGAACACTTTACAGAGGGCAGAGTAATAGAAGGAGAGTGATCAGGCGTCAGAGAGGAATCAGAAGAGTGAGAGGAGGAGCAAGTCCACAAAGACAGGAAGGGGGAAGGCAAGCAAGGAGAGAGAGAGAGAGAGAGAGAGAGAGAGAGAGAGAGAGAGAGAGAGAGAGAGAGAGAGAGAGGGAGAGAGAGAGAGATGTGGGGGGGGGTTGGGGAGGGAGGGAGAGAGAAGCTGAAACATGAAAAGATGAGATGAGATAATTTTATTTATGTAAAATACGTGTGTACCTAGGTTAAAAATAAGAGGAAAAGATAGATCAATATCTACTGATACAGGTATTCATGATATGTTGATAAGTGAAAAAGTAGCAGCGTGTTTATGTGCACATGTGCTTTTATATTTTGTGTGAGCCAAGATAAGGTATGAAAGGTCTTAACCACTGTTGTCTCAGGGATGGTTGCTTGTGAAAAGTAGGGAGTTAGCAGGCAAGTGGAGATGGTTATTGTGAGTTTAGCTCTAAATAACAGAACCTTGTCTGACAGGAGCAGCAGCCCACACAGACTAAGACAGTCATTATACTTAGTAGGAAATTGAGAATCAGAGTGATTGAATAAGGTTAAGGTCACAATAACTTATTTAAGCCACAGGTCTGTTTGACTTTACAGCCCAAATTCTGAACCACTTCTCTATACTGCATCCATAAAATTTCATACGGTGGTGGGGGTAGGACAAATGGAGAATCTTTAATCCTGGGTCTGGTATACCTAACACTTACTAAGTAGTGCTGATTACTTAGAGATACAGGTGTGCTTAATGTGCTTCGGTATATGTTAGCATTTAGCATTCTATAAAAAGAATAATGGAGATTTTGAGTTTTTTCGTGTGTTTTCAGTTTCTTCTTTACAAGGTAGTATTTCTGTCAGTTTGAATGTCACAGAAACAAATGTTATATGCTTTTATAAATATTTTCATTCATTTTTAACAAAATATAAAGTCAGTCTCTCTTTTTTCAAGGAAACTAATCTCATGCTGAACTAAGAAAAATTGGTTTTGCTTATGTTTTGCAGACTTTGACTAATGACATGAATACAGATGATGAAAATGAATATGTAGAAGAAAAGGAAAGCTACATCTGTGCAGTGTGTCTGGATGTTTATTTCAACCCATACATGTGTTACCCTTGCCACCACATCTTCTGTGAGCCGTGCTTACGGACTCTTGCCAAAGACAATCCTGCAAGCACTCCCTGCCCACTATGTCGGACAATTATTTCCAGAGTCTTTTTCCAGACAGGTAACTGATCCCTTTCATTAACATGATTGCCTCTGTATTCTCTTTGCTCCAGATCTTAATGTATTTTATAAACTACTAGAGGCCCAGTGCACAAAATTTGTGTGTGTGGGGTGGCGGGGGCGGGGGGAGGGAGTTGTCCCTCAGCCCAGCCTGCGCCCTCTCACAATCAAGGACCCCTCAGGTAGGGTCCCTAGGCCTGGCCGGCGATCAGGGCCTATCGAGGCTTTCCTTCCCCCTGCTGCCAGCAGTTGGCCCTGCCCCCGCCACTGCCACTGCTTGCCATCTGTGCAGCTCTTTCCTCCCCCCACCCCCCCGCCCCCACCACCGGTCGCCTCCCTCTGTAGGCGATAGGTGTGGGGTGCAATTGCTTGGCTGGCCCGGGCCTCCCTCTGCGGGATGATTGGTGGCTGTCCCCACACACCCATCACAGCATCGCTAGCTGGTGGCCTGGGCCTCCCTCTGTGGAGCGATTGATCGTGGGGCCCCCAGATCGATCGCCCTGTGGAGGGGGGCCCCGCCCACCCGCCGCAGCACCACCAGCCAGGTGTCCTGGGCCTCCCTCTTTGGCCACCGGCCGGGTGGCCTGGGCCTCCCTCTGTGGTGCGATCATGGGGCGTTGGCGGGGCCCCCCAACCAATCACATTGCACCCGCCTTGGCAGGCCTGGCGCCAGTGGGTGTCATAGCGTCATCTGGAAGGCCATCTGGACGGTCGTTCTGCTGTTCGGTCATTCGGTTGATTTGCATATTCTTTTATTATAGATCATGAGAAAATTATTGAAAATCATATACAGTGTAACATAATTTGTTACTCTCCCTCCAGTTTATAAAACAGTGTTTGCCCAACTCATAGAACTCTGTTAGAATCATAGGCTCATAGGTAAGAATAGTTTCTCATCTTTTTAATCCCTTACTCTATGCTGAGGTCTTTTCTAGATCATCCTAAGTAGCTATTTTTTAGTCTTTACGGGGACTTCTCCAGTGTCAAGGATATTCCATTGAAACTTGAAGCAGCCCTATTGATTGTTTATTCCTCATATCTGCCTTCCACTATTACTCATTCTTTGGCCCTTGTTATTATCTCTGGAGTATCAGAGGATATACCTGTAAATGTCCGAGAAAAACTATTATGCCTTCCCCCACACTCCAGATCATCCCAACCTTCTTATTGTTCTTAAGGTCTTTCTTCTTAAATGAGAAGAAAGTAAAATTGGAGCAAGGATTTGTTTATTTTATTATCATACAAAGATGGAATATAAAACAGTATTTAAAACACACTATAGATACAGAGACAAAGAAGTATTAAACAGATTGTCAAATTCAGGGGGAAGGCAGGGGAGGGTGGGGGGAGGGGCAGGTTAGAGATCAACCAAAGAATTTGATGCATGCATATAAGCATAACTAATGGACACAGACACTAAGGGGGTGGGGGCATGTGCCGGGGAGGCCAGGGGGAGGTCAGTGGGGAGAAAGGAGACATATGTACTACTATTTGTAATACTTTAAACAATAATAAATAAATAAATAATATAAAATAAAACTTACTAATGAAGAGAGAAAAAGCTAATGAATGTGGATCATAGAGAACTGCCAAGAAAAGAGGGAAGAATGATAGAGGTGAGCAGAGCTAATATTTACTGAGTGCTGCACTACAGTGTGCTAAATGTTAAAGGAAAGAATGTCTATCTCCACATTCTTGCCTCAACCACAGAGGATTTGATGGGGATCACAGTAAGTACAGTAAATTGGAGAAAACACATGGTACATTTTTCTCCCTGAAAAGAAAATCCAAGGACCCACCTGCAAGGGGGAATCAGATTTCGAAGATAAGCTTTGAGTGGCCTAACCCAGCCAGCTGCATGACAACTAGCAAACCTGGTTTTAGGCTTAGTAATCAAATCATGAAGAGAAAATAAAGCTTCACCTCTTTGGTCTGCCCAGTGCATGTAGACTGGAGCACAAAATCCCTGAACTGAGCTTGGGCAGACCTGGGGATGAAAGGAGACAAAAGGGCATTTCAAGCATAGTGACTTTACCCAATAGAGAAATGTGATTGGGACATTAAGTTGTCATCAGTCTCACTACGCAAATCTCTCTCTCTCTCTCTCTCTCTCATTCTTTGTTGTTTCAAGTATTACATATGTCTCCCTTTTCCCCCATTGCCTTCTCCCCCGCTCCCAAGCCTTCAACACCCATTGTCTGTGTCCTTGGGTTGTGCATATGAGTTCACTGGTTGATCTCTTACCACCCCCCACCAGGCCCCCAGCCTCCCCTATCTTCCCTCTAAGGTTTGATGGTCTGTTCAATGCTTCTCTGTCTCTGAATCTATTTTTGTTCATCAGTTTATGCTGTTGATTATATTCCACAAATGAGTAAGATCATGTGATATTTATCTTTCTCTAACTGGCTTATTTTGCTTAACATAATGCTCTCCATGTCCATCCATGCTATTGCAAATGGTAAGTTCTTTTTTACAGCAGCATAGTATTCCATTGTGTAGATGTACTACTGTTTTTTAATCCACTCACCTGCTAATGGGCATTTAGGCTGTTTCCAAATCTTAGCTATTGTAAATTGTGCTGCTATGAACATAGGGGTGAATATATCCTTTCTGATTGGTGTTTCTGATTCCTTGTGATATATTCCTAGAAGTGGGATCACTGGGTCAAATGAGAGTTCCATTTTTAATTTTTTGAGGAAACTCCATACTGTCTTCCACAGTGGCTGCACCAGTCTGCATTCCCACCAGCAATGCATGAGGGTTACTTTTTCTCCACATCCTCGCCAGCACTTGTCATTTGTTAATGATAGCCATTCTGACAGGTGTGAGATGGTACCTCATTACTGTTTTGATTTGCATCTCTTAGACGATTAGTGACTTTGAGATGTTTTCATATGTCTCTTGGCCTTTTGTATGTCCATTTTCGAAAAGTGTCTGTTTAGTTCCTTTGCCCATTTTTTGATTGGACTGTTCATCTTCCTTTTGTTAAGATGTCTGAATTCCCTATAAACTTTGGAGATTAAACCCTTATCGGAGATAACATCGGCAAATATGTTCTCCCATGCAGTGGGCTTTCTTGTTGTTTTGTTGATTGTTTCTTTTGCTGTGCAGAATGGGCAGATTACTCTTTTTTTCCTTGGGAAGAACAAGTAAAGGATGGAGACAGTGAAGAAAGCAGTTCCATGAGAGGGCAGGAGCTCACTGAAGGCTCCTCATTTCTGGCTTATATTGATGTGGGGAAAGCAGTTCTTTCTAATACCAGATCTCTTGGGGTCTTTGGAGTGAAAAAAGTGGAGGTACCAATGACATCCTTTCTCAATATTATCTCTGGCCATTTGTATGAGAAAGCATTTACTAGAAGCCTGTTTCAATAAGAAGCATTTAGACCATGTACACAGCGATTTAGACAGATGTTGTCCCTGCCTTTCATGATCTAATTTAACACTGATAATTATTTTAAAAATTGCTTTCCCTAACATCTTAAAGCAATGATGATTCAAGTGTTCTTTTGATTCATTTATCAAAACAACAAATATAATTTCCTTTATTTTCAAAATCAGTTTTTTTCTAACATAAGTCATATTGAGAATACATATTCCACTGGAATAAGTATTTGGTTGTGTACTATAATATAGAAGCTGTCAGTAATAAAGGGACTATTCCTACTTAATTATTTATACCCTACCTCAATAGAATTTGAGGTGCTTTAAAGATATAATTAATGAAGTAGCAGCACAAGGGGATGTATTAATTGAAATAGAATATAAAGACCAGGTGAGAATGGATGGGCTGATAAATAAGCCATATGGCCCTACATTATAACTACAATTAGATATGAACTACCTGGTTTTAAATAATCTGGCTGCCTAGGGAAAATTAAAACTATGTACACAATTAAATGATTCTCATCATTCATGAAAAGAAACATAGCATTTCCTAAAGGTGAGCAAAGATTTTTCTGGCACTTTAAAGGGAATTTTTCATGTGATTTCTCCTAGAGGATATATTAGAAAAGCTGATACTGCATTTGCTCTGAGGATTTTTTAAGGTCATCACCTACTTGGTATCCTTAGGTTTTGCATCTGTGGATTCAACCAACCATGATCACTCCTGAGCCTCCCATGATTTTACTCTAGCTATTCTGTTGCTACATCCCTAACACACTATTATTCCCCCCTTTTTTTAATGTGCCTTCTATTTCCATCTTTTAGTCTGCAATCTTCTTGAGGGCAGGAGATATGTCTTATCCACCGCTGCATCCTCCACGTCTGGCAGAGTATCTGACGTATAAGCTTCACAGTAGATGCATGTCCTATGTTGACATAATCAAAGTTGCCTCAAATATGAATTTGGGAGAATTTCATTTGGCTTGGCTTACAAAGAAAATTGACTCTAGTTTCGTCTTCACTGTCTTAAAGAGATCTGACTATATTACCAAAATATTACAACAATTATTTTTTGTGTTCTTGCCATTTTACTCAAATTAATGTTTTAAAATAGTTTGCTTTTGCTTTATTCTAGAACTGAACAATGCCACAAAAACATTCTTCACTAAAGAATATTTGAAAATAAAACAAAGCTTTCAGAAATCCAGCTCTGCTAAGTGGCCCCTACCGAGCTGCAGAAAGAAAGCATTCCATCTTTTTGGAGGTAAGGAAACTAATTAAAAAAAAAAGGTCTGCTAGCTTTGTACAAGCTTTCTTTTTAAAGCTGCTTCCTTCCTGCCTTAACAGTGTTACCAGAAACATATTTCTGAATTGATCAATTTTAAGTAAGGATTTTGCTGAAAGCTACATGTGTACACATGAAGAAAATGGAGACTATGCAATACAAGCAATAATTGGGAGAAACTCATTAAATTTACTTTGCCTTGTGGTCAGTAATGTTTAATTGGGTAGGTAATGAAATGCGTCTCAAAAGTAAGAGATTCGTCTACTTAGGGTTAGTATTTTGCAGTTGTCTCACAAGATGAGGACAAGTAGTTCGAGGCAGAGCCTTGTCTTAGAGGCGTCTAGTGGACTAGGAAGACCAGCCTCTGTGTTCAGGTCTAACTAGCTGTTTGACCTCAGGGATATCATCGAAACCTCTTCTTTTGTTTCTGTCTTCTGATCTGTTAGATGGGAATAATTATATCGGCCCTGTCTAATTAATGGAGTTGTTATAAGGATCAAATGAGCTAATGTGAAAGCACTTCCTAAATTATAACAGATTGCACTACATAGAAGGAATTATCAAACTACGGGCAAGGCAATCTATAATACCTTTTCCACCTTTGAGAATTTCTTACTGTTTATACAGTAACAAATGATCATACAATATGAGTTTAAAATATAATTTCACCTTTTATAAAACCATGGTATGTCAGAGAATGATCCATTGTGCAGTTTTAGTACTTGCCCTTGATGATATTACGGGGTCTGGGAGGGAAGGGTTAGATGTGGGATATGGGGAACTGTGATCTTCAGGGAACAGGAGGGACTTCTGTAAAGAAGATGGATAATAGCACAGCAAGGACATCAACCAAAAGGAGAAAGAAACAGAGCCTGCATGCTTGAGGTAAAAAAAATTAACTGATTTACAAACTCCCTAAGGTTTGAAGAAAGTAGTTTAAGGATCAAATATAACTTTATACAGTGGTTTGAATGAAGAAAGTAGTTTAAGGCCATTATATAAGCACATATATTTTAAAGTGGTTAGTATCTGTAGAAACTCATTATCCAAAGAATTGGGGTAAAAATATTTAAAATGTATCACATTTTGCCCCAAATATGAAATCAAATCTAAGAAAATCAGTCTTACTTAAAGGATTTTATTCTAAAGAGGAGAGAATTTATAATATGAATTATGTGTTTTAAAATATTCCTTTGTATCCTACCTTCTACGATACACCCAAATTTTAAAAAGAATGAAGCACTTTGTGATCACCCCATAATCTCCTTCATTTTTTGTATTCGTGGGTGCTGATGCTACAATTTAAACAGTTACTTCTTTGTGGTTTCATCGTATTTGTCCTCCACACAGAGCTCAAGTTTTTATGGAGGAGTTCAAAGTAGCTTTATTCCACAACCTAGCTTAAGCAATAGGTTACTGTCAGGGGCTCAGGGAGAGCCCAGCTGTCAGGCTCAGTCAAAACTGAAAGAGTTAAGCCTTTAACCACTTGGTGCAATGCTATAAGCAAGAGTCTAAAACCAAAGGAAATGCCAAATCCCCCTCCCAACAACCCCCTCCCTCCGTTCCATTTTCCCCCTGGAACCACACCCTGGTCCAGGGTCAGGTGGATCAGCACAGAGGTGGGGATCATCTCACTGCTGAGGGAGTTCTGATCAAAAGGCACCGGCAGTTTAATGGACCCTGAGGTTTGTAAGGGCTTTTTGTTGTTGTTTTTAGGGGATATTTTTAGTCGGGGGGAGGGGGTAGCAAATGAGAAGGGCTAGAAGTGGAAAAGTACTGGGTACTAACTCAGAGTCAGAAAAAATGTCTTGAAGGTTTCCCCCTTCTCGCAAAGAGAGCTCAGCAGAGGTGCCTGGAGAAGCCCTCTGCCACGGCTTCACGTGAAGGACCTGGGTAGGAATGAGGCGCTGGGATAGGATGTCAGTATGTGAACGAGCATCACTGGCGAGGGGGCCTGAGACCTTGACTGCAACTCCTTCAGAGACGATAAGCCCTGGCCTGGCCACACACCAAGACTGGTGTGGGAGGGCCCCTCTCCCTGCGAGGCCTGCCAGGTAAAGCCTCTGTAATTGCCACACACAGGATTTTAATCGCACACTGGACTCCTCAGTTATCAGGGTTACTGTGCCCCTTCTGTATTTCTTTGTTTGCTTTCTGTTCCCTGAATTTTGTGTCTATCATTTCTTTATATAAGTATACATGTGTATACTTACCTTCATTTAATTTTGGTTGTCTTTGAACATTTGCAATGTTAATGTATATATTCTTCTACATACGCGTTGTCACTCAGCATTATGTTTCTTGGATTCATCCATTTCAGGAAGTGTAACCACATTCATTTATGTTTACTGCTATCCTGTTGTTCCTCGTGTGGATATGGCGCCATTTACTAGGCATCCATTCTTCCTGATAATGAGCAACTGAGCTGTCCAGGTTTTTGTTGTTATAAACAGTGCTGCTATAAACATTGTCTCTTGTCTCCTGGAGCATAAGAGTTCCTCAGAATATATTCCAGTAGAAAACTGCTGGGTCATAAAAAAAAAAAATCTTTAACTTAATTACCTAAACCAAACCATTTTCCTAAATGACTCTATTGATTTATCACCAGCTTTGTCTACCACATTTGATATTTTCAGTCCTTTAGCTTTTGATGGTCTGATAGGTATAAAATGAGATCTCATCAGCATTTTAATTTCTCTAATTATTAATAGGAATTGAACATACTTTTATATGTATATTGGGCAATTGAGTTTCTTCAGCTGTGATATTCATTTCTGAATTTTGTCCATTTTCCTATTGTGTTTTTCTTGTTGATTATTGAGAGTTTTTAAAATATTTTTGGTGACTCCTTTTTCTGTTAATTATAAGAATGGCAGCTGTGGTCTTTTCACTTTATGATATCTTCCAATGAATTATAGTTCTTCATCATCTTTCTGGTGTGTATTATCTCCTTAAGATATTCTTTATCCATTTCCTGAGTGTTTCTTAAATAGATTTAAAGGTCTTTGGAATTGATTTGTGGTGGTGTTTTGTGGGATTAGGGGAGGGGGAGCTGCTGTGTTGTAAGTGGGGATCCAACTGCTTGGGGGATTTTTCTGTTTAATTTTTTTCTAACTATTTATTGAAAATAATTTATTTCCCTACTGATCCTCAATGCTAATATGTCATACTTTAAATTTCCATTGTGTGGGTCTATTTCTGAGATACCCTTTTGTCTTAATTGCTAAAGTTTTATGTCCTGACATCACCTTTTAAAAACTTGTTTTTCTGTAAGAGAGCCTTGGCTTTTTTCTTTTTGGGTTTTAAAACCAGCTTGTCAGGTTCAATGAAAAACTATGTTGGCTTGCGTGAGGGACGACCTATTCAATGTATTAGTCAACTGGGGGGAAAATGGACACCTTTTAGTAATAGCTTTCCCTATCCACTCACTGGTTTTTCTCCTTTTATTGAGATCCTCTAAATCTTTTCATCTTATAGTAAAATCTTACAATTTTCTTTACAAATGTCATACACATTTTTTAGGTTAGAGACATTCCCATGTACTTGCTGTGTTGTTGTTCTCCTTGTTTTCTGAACATTGGGTACGGGGGAGAGTTGTGCCTGTCCTGCTTCTTCACTTACAGCATACCATCCTCACTAGACTGCCCCCAGTCCTACTTTCCATGAGGCTGGGTTTATTTATCGTCTGTTTGTATTCTTATATAATGTGTACTATTGGTTTTTGTGCATATATTTTTAATTTATGGAAATGGGAGGTTTGGTTTGTTTTTGCTTGAGTCTGTCTTTGTATCCTATTTAAAGAACAGAGCCACACTGGTATTATAGTGTATAGTTATATTGTGTTTGCAGATTAAATTGTCATGCTGTGAAAGTTTGTGTTTTTAATTTTCTTCCCTTTTTATTGTTTTATTTTATTATATTTTAAAATTCTTTTTTTCTTTTTGGTTTTGTATGAAAGGGAGATTTAAAAGGTTTGATTCCCAACATGTTTCTTATCTTTTTCACCTAGCACTAGACTTTTAGATCCATCCAGGTGGCTATGTGTATCTCTAATCTGTGGGTTCTAATTAATGCTCTACTGAGGTGTGTATCTACCTCATTTTTCCTCTCTATTCACTGACTGGAATCCAAAATACCTCCAACTCCCTGTCACTAAAATAACACTAATGATACTGTAGTGTGGACCGTGTGAATATTTATTTGGTAGCCAAAACTGGTTTGGCTCAGTGGATAGAGCGTCGGCCTGCGGACTGAAAGGTCCCAGGTTCGATTCCGGTCAAGGGCATGTACCTGGGTTGCGGGCATATCCCCAGTAGGAGATGTGCAGGAGGCAGCTGATCGATGTTTCTCTCTCATCGATGTTTCTAACTCTCTATCTCTCTCCCTTCCTCTCTGTAAAAAATCAATAAAATATATTAAAAAAAAAATATTTATTTGGTGTATAGACTTAGGAGCAGAATGTCTGGGTCATAGAATCCTATATAATAAAAGGGTAATATGCAAGCCGAAACCGGTTTGGCTCAGTGGATAGAGCGTTGGCCTGCGGACTGAAAGGTCCCAGGTTCGATTCCGGTCAAGGGCATGTACCTGGGTTGCGGGCATATCCCCAGTAGGAGATGTGCAGGAGGCAGCTGATCGATGTTTCTCTCTCATCGATGTTTCTAACTCTCTATTTCTCTCCCTTCCTCTCTGTAAAAAAATCAATAAAATATATTAAATAAATAAATAAATAAATAATAAAAGGGTAATATGCAAATTGACCCTAACAGTGGAACAATTGGGACTACCGTTCACTATGACATGTATTGACCATGAGGGTGCAGATGCTCAATGCAGGAGCTGCCCCCTGGTGGTCAGTGAGCTCCCACAGGGGGAGCTCTGCTTAGCCACAAGCCAGGCTAAGGGCTGCGAGCTCTGTGGTGGTGGCAGAAGCCTCTCCCGCCTCCTTAGCAGCACTAAAGATGTCCGACTGATGGCTTAGGCCCGCTCCCTCCAGGAGCCTAGGCCGCCAGTCAGACATCCCCCAAGGGCTCCTGGGCTGCCAGAAGGATACCAGCTTAGGCCTGATCCCCTGGGGAGTGGGCCTAAGACGGCAGGTGGACATGCCCCAAGGGGTCCCGGACTGTGAGAGGGCACAGGCCAGGCTGAGGGACCCCCTGAGTGCACTAATTTTTGTGCACTGGGCCTCTAGTATGAATATAATTAACTTCACTACATAGTGCCAAGAGTTCTCCCAAATAACCAGTATAATTAACAGTGTGTGAAGGTCGGGAAAAAATTAGAACTATGGAAAATGACAAATCTGGCAGAAAATGGGAATTAAGAACATCATTACTATTTTATTTTGCATTTTTTCGGATCTCTATTAATTTGAAATCCCTTTAAATGCATGTCAGCTTTTTGGATGCCTCTTTTGTAACTGCTTTCTTGATCTTCTTTACCCCTTCATCTGTGGATGTTCACCTGGGTTGCTTCCATATCTTGGGTGTTGTAAATAATGCTGCAATGAACATAGAAGTGCATATATCTTTTCAAATTAGTGTTCTAATTTTCTTTTGCTAAATGCCCAGAAGTGGAATTGTTGGGTCATATCTTATATCTATCTTTAGTTTTTTGAGGACTCTCCATACTGTTTTCCATAGTGGCCACACCAGTTTTCAGTCAGACCAATAGTGCATAAGGGATTCTATTTCTCCACATCCTCACCAACACATTTTATTTGTTCATATTATGATAACCATTCTGACTGGTGTTAGGTGGTATGTAATTGTGGTTTTGATATGCATGATGATTAGTGATGTTATCTATAGGGTTTAGGGGGCTTTCAACGAAGACAATCATATCTGTAAATAAAGACAATTTTAGTATATTTCAGTCTAATATGCATACTTTTTCCTCTTTTTTCTTGCTATACTTTCTAAGCTAGGACTTTTGTTTGATTTTCCATAAAAACAGTGATGGCAGCATCCCTGACTTGAAAAGGAATGCTTTTACTTATCATTTAGTAGAACTATTGCTGTGTGTTTTGGAGGTTTTAAGAAAGCTCCATTTATTCCCAGTTTGCTAGTAGTTTTTGTTGAATGAATTTTTTTAATTTTTTGAAATAGTTTTAGCATTTCATGGTTATAATCAGTTTTCTAATGTACAGTGCTATTGTATTTCTGGAATAAACTCAATGTAATCATTTTTGAGACTTTTACATCTGTATTTACTAGTAAGATTGTCTCTTTTTTCATATTCTGCTTTGTCAACATCTTGAGTCAGTTTATATAATTTATCTTTTTGTTAGGAATTTGTTCATATTTATTTTTTGTTTTAAAATTTTTTATAATGTATATTTTAATCTCTCCTCTTATTTATAATTATATTCTCTTTGTAGTTTTATTTACTCATGCCCTGTTTTTTTCCTGATCTTGCTAGATACTTGTCAATATTATTTTTAAATAACCAATTTTTTAAATTAACTGAATTGTATCTTTTTCTCCTATTTCATAACTTCTGCTCTTCATTAAATCCTTTCTGCTATTCTCTTTGGATTTATTCTGTCCTTTTTATACCCTATTAAAGTGGCATTCTAGATTAATTTTTATCTCTTTACTTTTTAAAAAATTATTTAAAACCATATATTTTCCTCAGTGATTTTATACATTCCATGTAGTATTTTTGTTATTCTTTATTTCTAATTATTTTTCATAAGAAATTAACTATATTTAATTGGATATTGATTGAATCATCTTCTTTAAAAATGATATAAAATTGGGATCATATTTGAAAACTGAGATTGTGACTTTCATAGTTATACCACACTGCTCCACATACCATGCCATGTTCATTGTGTCCCTAAGAGAGCTTCTGTTCAGCTTAGTATTCTAAGGTTGGTAGAAGGAAGTAGTGCATAGGGGGATCTTATAGGAAAGAATAGACATCTCCATAGATGCCTTTGTCTCTACAAAATTAGTGTTCTTTTCACAAAAACAAAACATTTTGACATTGTTTTAGATTTTCTAGCCAAAGAAGCTCATATAAACTCTTCCTGAATTCATTCAGCTATTGAGCTTGCTCACCTCACATGGACTCATTCCTTCTCACCCTACCAAGTAGTGTCTCATATTTATGAGTATGCAGATGTGTTTTAAATTTTTTCTTCTTAAAATACATATTTATGTATTTCTACATAAAATGGGTAATGTGAAAAGTAATGGAAATACTCTAGGTAAATGTGAGCTAGCCCTTTACATCTCTTCTCAGGTACTAGTTGCACTGATGGCTCTGTGAATCTTAGTTCTTTCCCCGTAAGTGTCTAACATTTCCAGGAATTGCATCTCAGTAACCAGTATCAAGTTGATGTATTTCCAGCCATGTTAGTTGGCTCCCTAAAGAAAAATGACATAAGTATATAAAGATAAATATACCTATAATACTAAAATATTATATATAAAGCAAACAAGCTAGCAGATTTTACTAAGATCTTTTTGCCAAAAACAAACAAACATGAAAAATGAAACTTCCATGCTGTTGAATTCTTTTCTAAATATACTCAAGTCAAAGAAATGGGGGGAGGGTCATGATTTAATATTCCATGCACTAAAACATGCGTGTTAAAATGCTGGTGTCTGATATATATATTTTGGACAAATCCATCCATTTCTTATAAAAGCCTAGGGAATTGTTTTTATTTCATCATTAATTTGCCTGAAGGTGTTAGATTGATTCTGCAAGTTTAAGCATGCTTAGTATAAATGAAGGAATATCCACATGGAAAAGAAAACAAAACAGTACATGCTCAACCAGAAGGAAATTGAATATAACCCAGAAATCTGTCTTCCCAGAAAGTCTGAGGTAAGTCAGTGAGATTTTTACTAGTTGTACCAGTTAATAATGCGAATTTTTTTTCAAAAGTGGAGTTACACATATGTTGATATATATGCGATTTGATATGTATGCTGTTTTGTTGTATTGACAGCAAGCTTCAAAACTTCATGTGTCAAATTTGCTGAAGGTGTTAATATCATAGATATTTTTATGCTTAAAAATGTCAAATTTCATGCCCAAAAAAAGAGCATTTGTGGGAAGTTTTAATTCATTACTTTATTTTGAAGGAAAAGTTATCATATGCTTTGGGAAGCTTATGGTGAACATGCTCCATCTCAAGATACTTGTGAATGCTGGTTTAAATGCTTTAAAAGTGATGATTTCAATATGAAAGACAAAGAGCATCCAGGTCAACCAAAAAAGTTTGAAGACCAACAATTACAAGCATTATTGGATGAAGATGAGTGACAAACTCAAAACAACTTGCAGAAAGATTAAATGTTGCTCAGCAAACAATTTCTGATAGTTTACAAGCAATGGGAAAGATTTTAAAGGAAGAAAAATGGGTGCCACATCAACTGAACGAAAGACAAATGGAAAACCGAAGTCATCAGTAAAATGTTGCTTCAATGGCATGACAGAAAGTCTTTTTTGCATCCAATTGTGGCTAGTGATGAAAAGTGGATTTATTTTGAAAATCCCCAACGCACAAAGTCATGGGTTGATCTAGGTCAACCATCAACATCGACTGCAAGGCCAAATCGCTTCGGAAAGAAGACAATGCTCTGCGTTTGGTGGGATCAGAAAGGTGTGGTGTATTATGAGCTTCTAAAACCAGGTGAAACCATGAATACTGATCACTACCGACAACAAATAATCAATTTGAACCACGCTGTGATCATGAAACGACCAGAATGTTCCAGAAGACACGGCAAAGTAATTTTGCGTCATGATAACGCAACATCACACACTTCAAAATCAGTTAAAGACATGTTAAAAGATCTTGCCTGGGGAAGTATTAACCCACCCGCCGTATTCACCAGACCTTGCTCCTTCAGATTACCACTTGTTCCGATTGATGGCACACACACTTTCTGAGCAGCACTTCAAAACGTACGAAGAAGTGGGAAATTGGGTCTCTGAATGGTTTGCCTCAAAACAAGAAAAGTTCTATTGGGACGGAATCCACAAATTACCTGAAAGATGGAGGAAATGTGTAGCTAGCAATGGACATTACTTTGAATAAAGCACTTTTGATGTTTCTCTTGAAATTATCGTGTTTTCTTTGATTACAAAATCTGCCATTATTAACTGGTACACCTAGTAAATGTACCCTAGACTTGGTGTGCTGCATTTTAGCAGAAAGTGCATTAAACCTCCTCTGAAATGAACAATTTTGTTCACAGATAATTTTTTTTTTTCATGAGGGAAGAGCTAAGGTTTTGTTTTGGTTTGGTTTGGGAAGCCACACTGTTCTGGGTATTAGTTTCTGTTGTTTCACACTTATGACCTCGAATGAATCCCAAAGGCCCTGGTCATATCCCAGGCCTCTTAAATCAGAACCTCAGGAGATGAGCTCCAAATATGAGCAGGATGTGAAGCTCTGCAGGAGATTCCACTATGCAGGCAAAGTACCAAGATACATTGAGAAGTGGCTGGGACTTGACTAAGTAACAGAAGTGTGGACTCTGGATGTAAAGGTACAGGTCTCTTATTTGTTCTCTGACTCCAGTCAGTAACCTATCTTAATTACTACAAAGAATGAATGAATCAGATAGAATACAGTGTTATAAGGAGATGAATGGTGTCTATGTTACACTGAAATGTACAGTGATGGCTTAATAGTGCATAGCAGTTATCCATTTGGTCTAGATAGCAAATACAAGTGTAATTGAAACTGCAGTGCAAATATTAGAAATCTGCACAAATTAGAGTTTAGCCAATATGCTGAGAGCACCACCTCGCCAAGAAAAATGTCGTGGGGTTTGGGAGACCACAAAGTGTTTAGCACTTCAATATTAGATCTAAAGCACTAAATCCATCGTCTGTTAAAAAAAAAGTCATACTTAAAAAATCTGTTAAATGAGGGTTATCAAGGAAGTATTGAGAGAGGAAGAGAAGTTCCAGGAAGAGGAAGTCCCAACTTCTCTCCCTTGGGGACATGACAAGTACACTCACAATCTAAGGATATGCTTGAAAGTTCCAGGTCTTTTTTGGCAACTGGTGGAGCTACTGCTGTAATTTACATACCAAAGCTTGCCCGCATCTTTCATTTTTACAGTGTACATGAAGTAGGCTTATTTATTATTGCTTAAGACAGGTGAATATTAAATGAGAGGTATGACCACAAATTCCAACAGTTATTAGAGTATCGGCTCACTAAATTAATAGGATAATATGAAAATATTTACTTGCACCAGCAGTGTCAGACTTGTGTTATAATTAACCAAAACAGTTTAGGATATTTCAAACAAACTTCACAACGATGCTGGCAATGAAGTGGCTTTTATTAGCAAAGTTGTACTCTACGTTCATGTTTTAACTTCTCTAAAATTGTATTGTAGTAATTCAAGTTTTGTTGAGAAATTTTAGATACTACTGTTTTGTGAACAATTCTATACTGCATTATCACTTAAAATCTATACTGTATTTCTAAAATATTTTATAGGTAAATTGCAAATAATATAAGGTTATATATAAATTAAAGATTTTATGGTATAATCTGAAAATATATCTGAAAACATTTAGTTTATATCCCATTAATTTTCCTTTATTACTGCATTTAAATATCCTTTTCCTAAAATAGCAAAGAGAGAACACAATAACATATGGCACAGGGGTGGGTTTTTTGTTACTTTGTTACTGATCTGAGAAAATGGAAGGCCATAAGGATAATTTCTCAAAATATTCCAAAGAGAATTTAAAAGATGTCTCTTTAAAATGACTAGAAATTTTGAGTTCACTCTGATATATATGTACATATTATGCTTTCAAGTCATTTTATTCTACATTACTTATGTGATAAGATTTACTAAGATTTCACACAGAACAAAAAATAAAGTTACTAGTTTACTTTAAAAGAGGTTATACAAACCCACACCTGAAACCTATATGTTCATGTTGACTAATGTTACTCCAATTTAATAAATATAAAAAGGAGATTATACAAATAACTGGTAACCAAATATGAGGCTTTTCAAGCTGATTTGTCCTGATAACAAGGCCAGATATGGACATTACAAGAAAGTAAACTACTGGCCAATATCCCTGATAAATATAGAGTCAAAAATTCTCAACAAAATACTAGCACACCAAATTCAGTGGCTCATTAAAAGGCTCATTCACCCTAATCAAGTCAGATTTTTCTGGGGTACATAGATGGTTCAACATGTGCAAATCATTCAGTGTGATAAATCACAATAATGAGAATGATATGATCATCTCAATGACTCAGGAAAAGCACTTGTCAATATTCAACATTTGTTCATGATAAAAACGAAGCAGATATAGGAGAAATATGCTTCAACGTAATGAAGGCCATATATGACAAGTCAACAGCTAATAATAGAGGTTGGGGCAAAAGTAGGTTCACAGTGATTTGTAGGGAATAAACTGTATTTTGCATACTCACACTGTAAACCTACTTTTGCCCCACCCTGTATCCTCAGTAATGAACGCTTTTCCTCTAAGATCAGGAATAGGACAAGGGTGCCCACTTGCCACTCTTACTCAACATATATTGGAAGTCCTAACCAGAGTGAGGTCTGAGAAAAAAATAAAAGGCATCAGAATGGGAAAGGAAAAAGTACAATTGTCTCTATTTACAGAAGCATGTTTTTTTTTAATGTAGAAAATCCTAAAGAATCAACCAAAAACAATTTTTGAACTAATCAATATAGCAAAGTTGGAAGATACAAAATGAACATGCAAAAATCATAGTGTTTCTATACACTAACAACAAATTTTCTGAAAATACAGAGATAACAAATGCTGGTGAGGATGCGGAAAAAAGGAAACCTGTGTATACTTTTGGTGGGAATGTAAACTGGTACACCCACTAGGGCAGTGATGGCGAACCTATGACACACGTGTCAGGGATGACACGCGAACTCATTTTTGTGGTTGATTTTTCTTTGTTAAATGGCATTTAAATATATAAAATAAATATCAAAAATATAAGTCTTTGTTTTACTATGGTTGCAAATATCAAAAAATTTCTATATGTGGCATGGCACCAGAGTTAAGTTAGGGTTTTTCAAAATGCTGACACGCCGAGCTCAAAAGGTTCGCCATCACTGCACTAGGGGGAACAGTAAGGAGGTTCCCAAAGCAGTTCTACTTCTGGGCATATGTAGCTGAAGAAAACAAAAATTATCTTGAAGAGATATCTGTGTTTTCATGTTCATTGCAGCATTATTTCCAATAGCCAAGGTATGAAACAACCGAAGTGTCCATTGATGGATAAATGGAAGCCTCGTCATTTCTGGTTAGGATGTAAAATGATGCATCCCACTATGAAAACAGTTTGTAGTTTCCTCAAAAAGCTAAACATAAAATCACCATATGATCAACAGCTATACTCATGCGGATATGCCCAAAAGAATTGAAAACTGGGACTCAGGCAAATACTTTTATGCCAGTGTTCTTTGCAGCATTACTCACCACAGCCAACAGATGGAAACAACCCAAATATCTGTAACAAAGTAATGGATAAACAAATGTGGTACATATATACAATGGAATATACTCAACCATAAAAAGGAATGAAGTTCTGATACGTGCAGCAATATCAGTGACTCTTGAAAACATTAAGTGAAATAAGCCAGAAACAAAAGGATGAATATTGTATGATCCACTTATATGAGATATCTAGAATAGTCAAATTCATAGAAACGGAGAGTAGATTAGAGGTTACCAGAGACTAGAGAGAGTAGAGAATTGGGCCATTATCTCTTAATGGCTAGAGAGTTTCTCTTCGCGATAATGAAAAAAAAATTTTTGAAATACTAATGATTGTGGCACAACTTTGTAAGTGTAATTAATGCCGCTGAATTGTGTACTGAAAGTGGTTAAAATGGTAAATTCTGTTATATATATTTTACTACAATAAAAATGTTTTTTAATAATGATTTTTCTGCCTGGTTACAGAAACAAAACATTTAAAATTTTTATAATTTAGCCTGATAATTTTATAAACTATATTAAAAATTAACTGTTATAGAATTATAAATAATCTGCAACATATTTTTACTTATTCAATATAAAATTTAATTCTGTAGAATTTATATATATTTGACTCTGCAATCCTAAAGTTATAGGAGATAAAGATGAAATTTAAAATCCATTTTGCATTGTTTTCAAGCATATTAACAAAGTAACTCTATACTTACCTGGGATTACAAAAATATCACTCCACCTCTGCTAAGGCCTACTTATATCAATCAACGTTTGGCACCAAAATTCTTATGTAATTGAAGAATACAGAGCAGTATAACACCGTATTTCAACCTTTGTCCCATTGCATGAAGGATAGGACATACCTCCTTTTCAATACTGATGTCAGGGCTCTAAATTATATATAGTATCTCAAATATTTTTATAATATTCAGTTCCTACTGAAAATGCATGTGAGAGGCTTGATTTCTGACAGTCTCAGATAATATGATAATTATTCCCTTAAGTACATCCTTTTATATACAGGTACCCTTTCAACAAACACATATTGAATACCCACTATAAGCTCTGTGCAAGTTGCTAAAATTGCAAAAATGAATATCTCAAGATAGCTGTTGACAGTCTGTCTTTGGGAAAAATCAAAATAATGTAGGTTATTTTATGGATTTTGATAGCAAATATAAATTTGGGCCATATTCTGTGGGGAAAATAAATCATAGCCTTGTTTTCTCTCAGATATGAGAGAAATTGTGAATAAATTATTTTTACAAAGTAAAATTTATGGAGAGGCAGGGGTACCTGTTTGAGATTCTGGAAGGCTGGTTCTTTAATTCTTCCAATTGCATGGATGCTTGCAGAAGACCCGAGACGAGACTTCTGGGTCACAGACAGGATGGTTTATTACTCACAGCAGTAGCCAGAGCAGCAGCATTTGTGATGTGCACCCCTCCTCTTATAGAGTCTTACCAATAGGGCCAGATGCTGTCTACACATGTGGTAGAGTGCATTACCATGGAGAGCATTACCATGGAGAGCGCTAAGCTTAAAAAACTCAAATATTTTCTAACAGGCATTTACTGTGCTGTTTTAAAGCTATAAACCAACCCTTCACAGAGGGATATACTATCTCCCAAGACTATTTAATATAGAAATAATTCTCAAAAACAATACAGAACAAAGGCAGTCAGTATCTCTGCTTGCAAGATATGGAGATATCCATGGAGAATTGTCACCTCACTGCCAACATGTTTTATGAAGCCAATCAAATCATAATATGCAAACCAGGCAAAAATAGCATAAAAGAAATTATAGACTAATCTTCCTTACAGAAATAGGCATAAAGATGTCATAAAAATATAGAAAACTGAATTCACTGGTGCATAAAAACCAGTATCACAAGCACATGGAGTTTATCCTAGGTATGAAGGAATAAATGATTAGCATGTTATCTGAGACTGTCCTAGATCAAGCATCTCAAATGATAAAATGTTGGAAAATCTATCACTGTATTCATAACTTTAATAGATCTTTTAAAATGTGTTCAACATTTTTTTTAAAAAATCCTATTTGAATTCATCACATTAACAGATTAAATGGGGGAAGCCGTATGAACAGCTCATTAGATACAGAGACACCATTTTGACTTGACCAGATAATGAGTATGGATAATATTGGCACAAGAATCCAAATTTCCTGATTGCTTGAAGAGTTTGATTTTCACTGCACTATTATGTAGCCAGAAAAGTATGAATTATGTGTCTTTATTGTGTAATTTACTTTAAAGTAGCATAGTTAAAATGTACTAATAATAGTGAATACTCTTTAAACCATGACAATACCAAACTAATTATTATCAGTTTGTCACCAATAGTAGGATGTAGTTAAATCTGTGTAAAAGTGAATTCCTAGTAAAGAAGCTTCTCCATTAACTCCAATAGAAATCTATTGTTGGAATGACATATTAAAATATCTTATTGCCCAGGCAGGTGGTTCAGTTGGTTGAAGCATCATCCCATACACCAAAAAGGTTTGCAGGCTTGATTCCTGGTCAGGGCACATCATATAAGTAGATATATAATTAGAAATTTATAAAAAATTAAAGTTCATTTTATTTTAGCTTTCCTAATTTTATTTAATTAATTAGCTAATTTAGCTTTGCTCATAATTTATTGTCCCTACCCTGAAAACCCTTAACTAAAAGAGACTTCTCATAGTTACTTACCACTAAAAAAAACTGTCAGGGATAGGAAAACCACTCAGTGAAATTTCAGTATGCTCAGTTCATGGTACCTGTGTTCATAATGCAGCATCCTTTCCGATCACATACCTGAATTTAATGAACTTTAACATGTTCATACATCTTCTAGGTTTCCACAGACGTGCAGCTCCAGTTACAAGAAGGCAGTTCCCACACGGTGCACACAGAATGGATTACCTGCATTTTGAGGATGATAGCCGCGGTTGGTGGTTTGACATGGATATGGTGATCATCTATATTTATTCAGTGAATTGGATCATTGGATTCATCGTTTTCTGCTTTCTTTGCTATTTTTTCTTTCCGTTTTAGGAATTTTCACATCTTACCACAATTGAACAATCACAGATGATGTAGACAACAATTACTTAAACATTTTTTAAGTGTGCTTTGAAATTTTATAATGTTGTATTATATAAAATGTGTTTATAGAAAGTCTGAGAATAAGTAACTTATTAATGTTTTTCATGTAACAAACTAAACTTTTATCTGTCTAGCTCTTAGCAACAATGCACTATGAATGTAATAGTTCTTCATTTAGGATTTGTGGGCTCTAATTTTACAGTGTCTCTTTTATACTTATCTTCATTGTAAAGACTGAGGTTTTCCTCCACTTATAACTAGTAAAAATACAAAATGAAATGATAATGTGGATAGATATCAGAAAAAATATCTAGTCATTCACCACTTATTCCCAGGAATATAATATGCATTAAAAATAAACCATAGTCTCTGGAACTAAATCTAACAGGGTATATTCCGTTTTGATTTCCAGTCATCCCAAATAAAGTCCCTTTCTATTACTGAGAAAGCTGACTATACCTTTTTTACAGACTGAAGAGTAGCTTTAGTACAACATTTTAAATTATTATAAGAAGAGAATAGTAAATATTAAAAGAGACTAATTCACACCAATAGAAACTTGGAGATATATATATTAACACTTTTTGAATTACAAGATTACTCACCCAAAGAAATTTAAAAAATTTTTTGACTGATTTTTAATAGTCTAAAACAGCAATGCATGTCCAAAATATAATCAACTTAATGGTTCATTTACTATAAGGTTGTCAAATATATAGTAAATGTGCAATAAAGAGTGTTTTTTACATTTTATTGTTATGTGATTTAATGTCTGGAATAAAGAATTGTGGAAATAGATTTATAGAAGAAAACCTGAAATTTATTTTTATTTCCTATTACAGTAACCCTTGGAATTAGTTTTTCCCTTATTAAAAACAAATAGGAGATCTTTACTGTCCCCATGTGGGAAGGTAGTGGCACAAGTATCCCAATTTTAAGAGTGTGAAACCTGGAGCACAGCGAAGTAAGCTTATTTATCGCAGTCACTCAGGGGGTCTTTGTGTAACCTCGGACAAAAGATTTTATTAGGAACCACTAACCCAGCATTCCTACACGATAATGTCATACATCTGTTAATGCAATATATGACATTAACAGACATACTCAATAGGTGAATCTCTCAGGGCACTAAAAATACTACCATCATCCAAACAAATTGGGATGCATCAGGCTTCAATAGTTCAGTCTATGAAAATTCTGGCCTGATGACTTACTACTGGCTGTATTTTTTTTTCTACTGATTGTATTTGAATAAAAGCACTTACATGACAGTGTGTGATGTTCTAAGAAATACAAAAGCATGGCACATATTTTTATTCTAAAACTGTTAGTATTGTGTTTAATATTATATCTGTGAAAGAAAACAGTGTGTATAAGACATAAAATTCACAAAGCAGAAAACTACAATTTAAAGCATCGATTTTGCTCTTATGTCATAATAAAATATGTAAATTATGCTTGCAGTCTAGTGACAGGTTACTAATATTAAAACAGTGTTGTCAACAAAGCTCAGTATTACCTTAAAAATGAATATATAGAATCTCTAATTTATTACTCAATGTAAAGATAGTATGATAAAAGGGAAAATATTGTCTTCCTAAAATATATCTTAGGGCTGAAAATTTAAAACACATATGGAGAGCAATATTTAAAGAATTTTAAAATAAAGTTTGTTGCAGCTATTTCCCATGCAATTCCTGGTTTCTAAGCTCTAGCAAATGTGCCTTCATTAATTTCTTAATTACTTAAAAAGTTCATTTTAATTGTACATGAAGTAAAATAAAATAAGTAGTATTACATATGCATATTTCTCTGAGAAAAAATGTTGATTCCTAATATTAGGTGAGTAATACATATTTGTTTATAGATCTGTATCTATAAACTAAATACAAATCCTATATAATAAAAGCCTAATATGCTAAGTGTCTGGTCATCAGTTCAACCAATCAAAGCATGCTAATGATATGCTAAGGCTGCTCAACTGCTCGCTATGACATGCACTGACTACCAGGGGGCAGTTGACTGGTCAACGAGTCACTATGACATGCACTATCCACTAGGGGGCAGATGCTCCAACTGGTAGGTTAGTTTGCTGCTGGGGTCTGGCTGATCGGGACTAAGCGAGATGGGCAGGACACGCCCTGGAGCCCTCCCACGGCCCATCCCCAGGTAGTCAACCTCCCGTGTCCCTGTGTGGTCCTTTGGCCTAGCCTGTGCCCTCTCGCAATCCAGGATCCCTTGGGGGATGCCAGAGAACCGGTTTTGGCCTGATCCTGCAGGCCAGGCCAAGGGACCCCACTCGTGCATGAATTCGTGCACTGGGCCTCTAGTATATAATACATACACATATATATTATATTAAATAACTTATTTAATATATATTAACTATTGGTATTATATATAATACCCTTAAAAATAAAGCATAGTCTGAAGGGATATTTTAAATGGATTGATTATATGCATATTGATTAATAACTTGATCTGAGAATTAGATCATTTGGCATATTAAAATTAAAAGTAAATGTGGAAAATTATAAACTCATTTTACTTTAAAATATTTTAAATTCTTATGCAAATGGAGTTCACAGCTGTGAAATATTAAGTACAACATGTCCTAGAGCTACCGGCTTATGAGAAGCCAGACAGAACTGGAATTGAAAAGGAACCATTTTCCTGGTATGTATCACACAGTAGCCATTCAATAGATGATTGATAAATGTATAAATAAAATACATGAATGAGCTTCATAGTGAAACAGAAAATTACATATTCTTACTGTCCTTTCTGCACCCTTATCCAAGAATGGCAAATATCTGACATGAGTTGATTTTTCCACATCAATTACATAAAACTCACTTTCCAATAAAGAACAAAAGAAAGGAAGAAAAGGAAAATCCTAAAACCAATCAAGGACTACAATATTTGCCTTAATGCTATTTAACAATTTTCATTTTTTGAGCTATCACTATCAATAATTTTTATTTTTACTGCACTTAATTATGGTGAAGGTTAATTTTAAACTTTTTCACACATTCATAAAAAATACCCAGATTGAAGTACATTTCTGAGTACTTTAAACAGGTGATTTATTTTTTCATTTTAAAAAAGCACTTTCAGCCCAGCTCATATGCGCAGTGGTTGAGCATTGACCTATGAACTAGGAGATCATGGTTAGATTCCCAGTTTGGGCACATGCCTGGGTTGCGGGCTCAGTCCCCAGTAGGGGGTGTGCAGGAGGCAGCCAATCAATGATTGTTATCATTGATGTTTCTATCCCTCCCTCTCCCTTCCTCTCTGATATTAATAAAAATATATTTTAAAAAAACAAATTCACAAACCAACACCAATTCACTTTATATTTAGCCGAACCTAGGTAAATTTAGAGAAAATATAAAAGGAATCAGAATTTGCTCATACAAAGTATTGTGGGAAATAAGCATTTCTACCTTTGACAAAGAAGGTTCTTAGGGAGATTCCTAGGCACTTCACCCTAAACTGTACAAATAGGAAGTTAGTTGTTTCTTGAGTTTATTTTCTACATTAACATCAGATTAGTTTGACGTTAAAACATAATTTACTCAATATACAAAAATACCATTTGTATTTCTATACACTATGAGCAGTACAAAATTGAAATTAAGAAAAAAATTCCATTATAGTAGTATCCAAAAGAATAAAATACTTAGGAACAAATTTAACAAAAGAAATGTTAATAGTTACAATCTGCAACTACACAACACTGTATGGAGAACTAAATAAATGTTAAGAAATTCTGTGTTGATGGATTGAAAGACTTCAGATGACAATACTCCCCAAATTGATCTACAGATTCAACACAATCCACATCAAATTCCAGATGCCATTTTTGAAAAAAATTGACAAGCTGATTCTAAAACTCATGGAAATACAGAGGACCCAGAATAGCCAAAATAAACTTGAAAGAAAAGAATAAAGTTGGAAGACTCACATTTCCCAATTTTAAAGCTTACTACAAAGCTACAGTAATCAAGACAGTGTGGTATTGCTGATAAGGACAGAATTATAGATCAATGAAACACAATTGAGAATCTAGAAATAAGCCCTTAGATTTATGGTAAATTAATACCAGGCAAGGATGCCAAGACAATTTAATGGAAAAATGGTTCTGAAACAAATGAATATCCATAGAGAAAAGAATAACGTTAGACCCCTATATTACACCTTACATACACAGAAACTAACCCAACAGGAATCAAAGGCCCATAGGTAAGAGCTGAAACTATTTTTAGACCTTCTTGGGAGAAACATGGGCATCTTACCTAATAATAGACAAACATGTAAATTGACCATACCTTTGCTATGCTAACCAGACAATCAGGAGAGTATGCAAATTAACCTAACAAAGATGGCGGTTAATTTGCATATGTAGGCTCCAAGCGGTGGAGCAAAGCCTGATGGCCCGGGGGCCGGGGCCGGCAGAGCAGCGAAGCCTCATGGCTCCAGGGCCGGCTCCAGCTGGAGCCTGGCCAGAGCAAAGGCCTGGGTGCCAGGTGCCGGAGTAAAACCGGTGCCAGCAGCCAGGGGAAAGGAAGGCCTATTGTATGAATCTCTTCGTGGAACAGGCCTCTAGTAACTCTATAATCCTGAATTAGGCAATGGTTTCTTAGGACAACAAAAGCACAAGCAACAACAAATTAAAAATTGGACTTCTTAAAAATGAAAAGTCTTTGTGTTTAAAATAACACCATAAAGAAAGCAAAAAGACAAACCACAAAATACAAGAAAATGTGTACCAATAATGTATCTAATAAAAGATTTAAATCTAAAAGAGATACAGAACTCAATAACTAAATTTTTCAAAGGGCAGAGGATGTGATTAGACACTTCTCCAAAAGAGAAATACAAATGGTCAATAACTACATGAAAAGATGTGCAACATGAATAGCCATTAAGGAAATGCAAATCAAAACTACAATGAGATATCACTTCACACCCACTAGGATGGCTATTATATTTAAAAAAAAATAACAGTAAGTGTTGCAAGGAAGTGGAGAAATTAAAACCTCAAACACTGCAGGTGGGAATGTGAAATGATACAAGTCACTTTGGAAAATAGCCTGGTAGGTTTTCAAAAAAAGTAGAATTACCATCTGACCCAGCAATCCTATGCCTAAGTATATACCCAAGATGAATGAAAAAACATCCACACAAACACTGGTACACACATTTTCTTTTTTGCTCAATCCCTCCACTCCCACAACACCCCCATACCCCCCCCCCAACACACACACACCAGAGCTGCCTGCTCTCTACGAGTCTGTCTCTATTTTGCTTGATAGTTCAGTTTGTTCATTAAATTCCATATATGAGTGAAATCATATGATGCTTGTCTTTCTCTGACCAGTTTATTCCATCAGTAGATAAGTGGATGAAACAAACAAAAAAACAAAAACCTGTGGTTGCCCAGCTGGTGTGGCTCATTAGTTGAGCATCAACCCGTTCACCAAGAGGTTACCATTTCAACTCCCGTTCAGGGAACATGCCCTGGTTGCAGGCTCGATCCCCAGTAGGGGGTGTGCAGGAGGCAGCCAATCAGTGTTTCTCACTCACTGATGTTTCTCTTCTTTTCTCTCTAAAATCAATAAAAAACATTTTTTAAAAAGCTGTGGTACATTTACACAATGGAACACTGCCATGAAAAGGAAGAAAATGTTACCCTTTGTAACAGCATGGATGGACCTGGAGAACATGATGCTAAGTGAAATAAAGCATTTTAATGGGTGGTATGCTGGATATCTTCAGAAGGCTCCTCCACATTCACTCTCACTTTCTACCCTGCTTTGGGCTCAAGTAAGCCACCTCTATGAACTGCATCAACTGATGATTCTACCCACTGGCTTCATGTTGGATTGAACCAATGGTAGACACAGGCAGGATTCTGAGAGGAAAGGATTGGGGAAAAGAATATGGACAAGTATTTCCCAGATTCTCTCCCTTCTAGGACACTGTATGGTAGAATAAGTACAACCTTCTAGTGAAGGTCATAGTTTCTATGAGCTCATCTTTCCATGGACACCTCCCTTTCCCTTTCAGGCTTAGAAATGCCTCTATATATACATCATACTAGTATTCTCTAATAAAAATATAATGTAAGCAATGTATATAATTTTAATTTTTTTGGTAGCCACATTTTTAAAAGGAATATCATTAATTTTAATATAATTCATTTAACAAAATACTGTTTCAACATGAAATCAATATAAATAATGACTAATGAGATATTTTTAATGCTTCTGTTTTTGTAGTAAGTCATAGAAATCTAGTGTATATATTAAATTTATGGCACACCTGAAGTTAGACTAGTTACATTTCAAGTGCTCAATATTATCCTTTGCTGAGAGTTTCCCTTCCTCCCTCTCCCCATACCTTTACAAATAGTTCTTTTATTTAATTATCCTCAAATTACCCATGTGGGTGTGTCATCTATTTTCTGCCAGGATGAAACTGACACACATGGGGAAATGCTTAATTTAATGTTCAAGAAAGGCAGTATGTAAAATTATACAATTACAGTACAGTCTCAACTACATGATAAGTGCACATAAAAGAAACTTCAAGGAAATATAACACAATGGTAACCAAAAATAATGGAATTATGAATGATTATTTTCTATTTCTTGGTACTTTTCTATACTCTTCAAACTGCATTAAACATGTTTAAAAAAGAATTTAAAGAGTCAAAACAAAAGTCCAATATAATTCTTAAGAAAATCGATAAAGTGAATAAAACCAACAGGAGTTGACTATTTGTTCTAACCTTTTTATAACAAGTATGCCTATAAACCCACCCAAAAATGTCTATAAAAAGAAAATGAAATTAATCAAATATAGATTTTGGTATAAATAGAATGTTAAACAAACTGAAACTAATATCACTTCGAGCAAATCTATACATTCCTTAGAAAGGGGAGTCAAAGACCAAAGGGCTCAGACCATGCTGCTAGCATCTGGAGTTTTCAGCATCAGCTCCCTTCTTTCATATACAGGTAAGTATAAGTCAGCACACATGGCCCAATTCAATGTTCAGACTAAAAATTGAGACCAAATATATACTGGATTTATATGTGGAACATTTCTAGATTCTAAATTCTAATGGTAATGAGTTCAGAACAGTCCTTGGCAGATAAAACAAAGAATAGGGCAAGGAGATAAAGGGGAAAAAGGGCAATTAAAGCCCAGGACTGATTCTTACCTCTTTTCCTTTGTTCATTATCTTCTCTGTCATCATTTAGAGTTGGGAAGGATGGAACAAATGATAGAATTATATGTAATCATTTCCTTCTTTAACTATTTGGCCTTACCATATTGCCTACTCTTACAATAGACAATCCCTAACACCTGGCCAAGTGTTTCAACATCCGTGTGTCCCCCAGATCAGCCTCCAAACCTCCTTCAATGTACAGTTTTATTGTAATAACAAAAAAAAAATCAGAAACAACTTAAATGCCTAACAATAGATTCATTAAGTAATAAAACATCAACCATTGAGTGGAATACTATACAACCATTAAAAATCTTACCTAATAATAGACAAACATGTAAATTAACCATCCCTCCGCTATGCTCACCAGCCAATCAGGAGAGTATGCAAATTAACCCAACAAAGATGGAGGTTAATTTGCATACGTAGGGGCGAAGCGGCGGAACGAAGACTGAAGGCTCCATTTGGAGCCATGAAGACTGAAGGCTCCATCCAGAGCGAAGGCCTGGGTTCTGGGTGCCAGAGGAAAACCGGTGCCGGCAGCCAGGGGAAGGGAAGGCCGATTGCATGAATCTCTTCGTGCACCAGGCCTCTAGTTAATGTTATAAAAGACTAGAGGCCAATCGGGGCTGTTGGGGGTGGGGAGGACAGGCTGCAAAAGGTTGGCTGGCTGTGGGGAGGGACCCCAGGAGGTTAACTGCTGGCCCCAAGGAGGGAGCTGGCCCTTAGCCCTCCTGGGAAAGGGGCTGTGCCCACCGCCACCCACCCCCAGTTCCCCAGCAGGGTCGGGAGAGGAGGCTATGATTGCTGGACCGGGCATGGAAGGAATGGCCACGGCCACCACTGTCGGTGCCCTGCCACTGTGCAGTTCCCCACCTCCCCCCTTCTCCTTCTCTCACTGCCATGCTGTGACTGCAGCGGGTGGGCGGATGGCCCCCAGGGATGGAAGAGGACAGGAGTGAGACAAACCTTTGTGTTGAGGGCTGACTTTCAATAGATTGCAGCAAGGGAACTGCTCTGCTACGTACGAAACCCTGACCCAGAAACAGGTCTTCTACAAATGGTTTAGCACCAGGGGCTGATGGGGGCTGGCTGTCTGGGGGGAGGGACCACAGGCAGTTGGCCAGTCAAGGAGGTTGGCTGTGGGAGTGCACTGACCAGCAGGGGACAGCTCCTACATTGAGTGTCTGCCACCGGTGGTCAGTGTGCATCATAGTGACTGGTCGTTCTGGACGTTCGGTCGTATGTTCGCTTAGGCATATATATATATATATATATATATATATATATATATGTAATTTCATGTGCTATAATGTGAATGTACTTAATGCCACTGAACTGTACATTTTTAAATTATTAAAATGATACTTTATGTTACTTATATTTTTACCAAAATAAAAAAAAGATTATTTCATAACATGGAGAAATACCACAATGTATTGTTTTTTTAATGCAAATAGTATATATAGTATGATGAACCAGTGGGAACCAATCATTAAACAAGGAGACTCAATGATTCCATTACTTCATTGAATAAAATTTAGGAAAGCTCACAGAAGAAAAAAAAATAAAAACCTTCTGTACCATGCAGCTATAACCACTATATAGCTATATGTATATTGAATATATATATATATTCGTATGGAAAAATACAATAATTACCAACACAAGAATAAATTTTGTGTTTTGCATTCTCACAACTGTAAACCTCCTTCTGCCTACTCCTGTATATTCCTAAAATGGGATGGGTGGATAGATATAGATCTCTATTAATATCACCCTCTAAATTCCCTAATGATTTTAATGTAGGCAAATAATGTCCAGACCATTGTCTCCTCATCAAAATTCCACGCATTTCACTCATGTAATTCAAATATCCTTTTTCTTTATCTGTTACCTGCTCATCTTAATAAAAACAGCTAAAATGAAGTTGAGTGCTTACTCTTATACCATTCACTTTATATGTTTATCTTGTTTCACCCTTGCAAATACTCTGTGAAGTAGGAACCATTATTTTTCTTATTTTACATCTGATAATACTGAAGCTTTGAGAGATTAGCCATGTTTTTCAAGATCACTTAACTAGAGCATGGTGAAACCAGGGTTCAGATCCAGGTCCAGCTAACTTCAAAGCCCATGATCTTAACTACTGATAATATTTCTCAAGGAAAGGCACAAATGAAAATCTTACCACACACACCTAACTGGTTTGGCTCAGTGGATAGAGCATCAGCCTGTGGACTGAAGGGTCCCAGGTTCAATTTCGGTCAAGGGCATGTACCTTGGTTGCGGACACATCCCCAGTAGGGGGTGTGCAGGAGGCAGCTGATCGATGTTTCTCTCTCATTGATGTTTCTAACTCTTTATCCTTCTCCCTTCCTCTCTGTAAAAAATCAATAAAATACATTTTTTTAAAAAAGAAAAAAAATCTTACTACACAAATCCAATCCTAGGTTTGATGAAAAATGTTCAGATTCATTGAACAATCCTGTTAGCTCCTAAATACCCTCTCAGTGTCTATAAACCAATGAAACAGGATTATTCAACTCCTCTGTTTAGTTCAACTGACACTATCTTCCTAGGCACTTATCTCTCTAACCCCAGCTTTCATTTTATCTTAGTATTTCTTTCAGCATTGTGTTGTTTCATGCTTCCAAGTGTTTACTCTTACAAGGGCCATCTGCTGAGAATCCCACTTCTACTTCTTCCCAAACTCCTACTCTTCTACTAAAATTTAGCTAAAGCTTTACTCCTTTCAAAGCAGTAACTCTACCATCACTCCAGGCGATTTGATTCCAGATTTGATGTCCCTGTCCCATGCTCATATAATGTCAAGGGCATATCTCTATTCCATCACTTTCCATATTCACTCTAATTATATTTTGAATTAAATACCCTCTCCTTCACTCCTCTGTGAACCCCTTGAAGTGACTTTCTTACTCATTTTTTTTTTTATCTCACCTTTTAGTATAGTATCTGGCTATGGCTAAATGTTTTATGGATTAATAGATTTACTATATTCTCCAAACACCATGATTTCTCTTTTTCATTCTCAGATGACCTTCCCTGTGGAAAAAGTAGAATAAAAAGAATTCCCCAGTTTTATATCCACTCCCACCTTATCTTTCTCATCATACTTCTTCCCTGAGTACCTATATCAGCCTTCTATCTACAACTAATTCCTTCAACCATGAACATGATAGAAGCAATTATTTAAGAAATAAGTCTAACATGCAAGTAATTGGAATCCCAGAAAGAAAGGGGATCAGAAACAAGATTTGAAGAGATATGACCAATAATTTCTCAAAGCTGATTAAAGATATTCACTCACATATCAAGAGTCTCAGTGAACTGTAAGGAAGGATAAATACACACACAGACACACACACACACACCCCTTGGCACATCATAGTCAACCTGTTAAAAACATGAAGAAAACATTTAAAGTGGGGGAGGAGTATTGGTGGCAGAAAACATAGATTGTTGACTTGGCGACACTAGCTCCAGGTTTTCCCCTTAGTAAGTCCTGCCTCTAACACCTGGCCTCCAAAACCATTGCACTTACTCACTAGGACATGCAGGGAGCTGCAACAGAGGCCCAAGGGCTGTGTGGGGGAGTCCTCACAGCTTCCAGACCTTCCTCTGCAGGTTTCCAGAGTCACCATCCCATCTCCCCGCTGGGACTAGAAGGTGGCAGTCCCACCGACACCGCCCTGGGCTCCTGCGATCTTGGCTCTACATCGTAAACTTCATGGAAATAAAGGGTGGTCAAGTCATAGGGCCCAATGTCTCCTGACCTGTCCCCACAGGTCCTGGATGAGGGCTCAGTCTCCAGCTCTGAGGGCTGAGGCCGTGCTACTGCGGGGGCCCCCTCCCCGGCATCCCTTTCCCAAGAAGCACTGGCCTTAGTGCTGGGGAGTCTGGGCACCACTGGAACGGGCGTGGCACGTGGCTCATGGTGCCAACCGCACGAGCTGCTTCCAGCTTGCCCTACCAGTAGCCCACCACCTCCAGGTGCCCCAGACTAGGCCAGGGCTGGAGAGGTCTGGCCAAGGGCTGGGGGCCATTGAGAGCCTAACATTAAACATGATGCCTCTAATCTCTAAACTTCTTAGGACCCAAGAAGCAGATCTCAAACCAGCAGAGCACATGGTTAAGGGAGAGAAGTCAAAGCACATTGTTTTAAAATCTTGCTGGGAAAACATTTTAGTCTATGCACCTCACACTCTTCTCTGTAAGGATTTTGCCCTTATAGAAAAACGGGCTATTAGTCAAGAACTCTTTACAGAAATTCTATTCTGTACCCACTTCTGTGGTTCTGCCTCCATCTCTTCCTCTCTGAAGGATCCTTCAATTTATCCATTAATTCAAGATAAACACCCTTCTTTCAGGCTTCTGTGTGTGGAGCTGGAAGTAAAAAGAACAGAATAAACACAGCCCTGGCCCTCATCCTGGTCCCGTGCTTTCCAGTTTTGCCACAACCCTGGAGGCCCTTTTATGCCTCTACTATAATTCTAGTGTGTCTTTCCTTTTACCTTTATTTATAATCTGAGCACTTTATCTTTTTTCTGATTTAGAACATGATTCTTCAATTGTAATTTTCTATCGTCTAACATTAGGACACTAGTGAAAATAAAGGGAAGCCTCACGAAAATGGACTGGGAGGCCAGCAGGGGGAGCTCTCAGACAGTACCACTCCATGTCAACTTCAGGGATAGCTGTCAATTAAGACGCCAACAGAAGAATCATCAGCAATTATGGGCCCCAGCAGAAACAGACTCTACAAAAAGTTGACTGACTACCCCAGCAACTCAGCCCATGAGAAACCGCCATTTCCCTGAACTCATTTTTAGCCAATGGAATTTCATTCAAACAACCCTTGCCAACCTCCTCGTTTTTCTCCATAAAATAACTGTTTCTCTCCTTTTTTGATTTGCCTATGACTTTTGTCATAGTTTGTTTGACCCAAATTGCAATTCTTTATTGTTCTGGAATAAACCCATTTTTGCTGGTAAAATAACTGACTTTTATTTTTAAGTTCAACACACTAAAATGCTGACTTCTGTGTTACCTGTGATAATATAGTAAGAGAGAGACTAATGCTTATTTTTAATTACATTTTACACTAGTTATTATGAATAATGGAATCCAAGTTAATCAATAAAATGTCTCATAGTGCTGCAACCTCTTGGAATATACCCAACTGGTCATTTGCTCAATTGATCCTGGATTGAATGTCTACATTTAAGAGAATAAAAAGTAACAGATTTGATAAAAATAGAAAAAGCAAAACTTGAACAAGCAAGTGGACATTACAGAAATTGAAATGGTGGCCAAAGATCTCTCCTTCCAAAAAAAGCTATAGCCCAAGCATGGATGTTTGTACAAAGCTGACCAGCTTGTTGCACAGGGCTAGAGTAATCACAATTCCAAAATCAGATAACAACAGCAGAAAAGAAAAAAAAAGTATACTCATTTTACTTATGAATTTGAGTATAAAAGTTTTTAAAATGCCTGAATCCAATAGTACATTTCAAAATGATATTCGTTTTGGACTTCATCCCAAGAATGTAAGCATGGTTTAGCATCAGAAAAATTTATCAATGTATTTCACCATATTGAAACATTGATATATAAAACTGAGGCAAGGCAAATGATGCAAAAAAAGTATTGGATAAAGGTTAGTTTTGTTTAAAATGCATAAAAATTTTAAAAATAAAGGGAACTTATAACAGCTTGGCGAACCAACAGCATAATTTTTACATAATAAGCTAACTGCAAATATGTCCCTTCTAATACCAGAAATAAGACAACGATGACCTCTGTTACCACCACTGGAAACTCTCTGAACATTTAGAAAAAGAATAAATAATCATAGTCAACCATATAACAGAATATTATAAGTCAATAAAATGATTTTTAAAATAATTTTTAAAAGCAAGGAAAATGCAAGGCTAAAATGAAAAGCAGGCTACAAAACTGTATAAATGTAATATAATGTTAAGTGTGTAAAAAATTAAAAAATTTAATTGTAGATTATTTTAGGTTTTCTCTATAAAAGATAGAATAATTCCTTTCCAATCCTTATTTTTTAAAATTTCTTCTGATATTACCATGTTGGCTAGGACTCTAATGCAGTGTTGAATTCAAGTAATGATGGCAGATACTTTTGTAGTTTCTCTGATTTTATAGGCCATGTTTTCAGGATTTCAGTAACTTTTATTTCCTAAATTGCTTGCACACTATTTATGTTGAATAGCTGTCAAATTTTTGTCAAATAATTTTATCTGTTAAAAATCATCATATAATTTTTCTCCTTTAAGCTGATAATATGAAAAATTATATTTACTGGTTTTCTTATATAAAGTCAACCTTTCATAGAAGTTATAAACCCAACTAGATATAGTAACATTTTCTTAAATAGTTCGATTTTTTTGAAGGCATTATTTGAGTTTATTATGTTGATTGCATGTTATATAGACTAGCAATTGGTTCAATTTAAAGGATAAGAAAATGCCATGATATTATTGAAAATGTTCTTTGATTTGAACTCCAATAATATTCTTTTTTAAAATATCATTTCACAATAGAATATGGACCATATGGATCATTTGTGTTGGTATTGAAATATGTAAATATGTTGTGTTTCTTAAATACAAGCAGCATATCAAGCATCCATGTCTTTTCCCATATGGTAACTGAAGGGAAACAGTTCATACATAGTTAGGTCTTAATTGCTAATGTTTTAGGGTTTTGCATATATGCTAATACATGAGATTAACCTATAATTTTCCTTTCCTGTCCTTGTCAAAATTATGCTAGTGTCATTAAGTTAAATCAGGAATGCTCTCTCCTTATCTATATTCAGGAATAGCTTGCTTAAGATTAGAATTATATTTTGCTTAAATATTCTATGAAACTTACCTCAAAAGCCATCTGGGGTTGGCATTTTTTCTTTGTGAAAAAATTTTATCTTAATTTCTTAACATAAGTTTTTCTAAGAATTTTCCTATGTCATCTAATTTTGCAGTGTTTTGCCACAAAGTTGTTCCTAATAGCCTCTTACTGTCTTATGTCTACAACATCTGTAGAAATGATCTCTTTATTAGTTCGCTAATATTGTTTATGTATGCCTTAGCTGTTATTCAAGTTTGCCAAAGGTTTGTAAAGTGTATCTTTCAAAAAGACAACTTTAGACTTGACAATCTTTTCTATTGTCAGTTTGTTTACCACTTCATTAATTGATTCTTATCTTTATTATTTTCTTCCTAATATATTCTTTGAGGGTTTTTTTTCTGCTTTTCTTTTTCTAACATCTTGACTTGGATACTTAGCTCAATAATTTAGCCCTTCTTCTGTTCTTATATAAATAATTAGGCTGAAATTACCCTCTTGATACTATTTCAGATCCATCAAACAACTTTAGGTACAGAATGCTTTTATATCATGCAATATAAATATTTTAAAATTTATAGTATGAGTTATTTGACACATTAGCAATTAGCAGTATGCTTTTTTATTGATTTTCAAACACCTGGAATTTTCTAGATATCTATTGTTTGTAATTTCTAATCTAGTTAAAGAATGAAGTCTGAACATTTCTAGTCTTGAAAATTGTTGAAGCTTGCTTTATGGCCCAGATGGAGTTGATTTTCCTAAATTTATACATTCTGTAGTTGTAGAATACTGGGCAATTTATTGTTCTATATCGATCTACATTATTATTGAAATTTTAACAGTTTGATCTATTAATTATTAAGAAAAGATATATTAAATTCTCCCATTAAGAGTGAGTTTGTCTGTTTCTTCTTTAGTCAATTTTTATTTTCTATATTTTGATTTTGAGGTTATCAGATAGCATCCTCATAAATTAAAGTTTTTACCACTATTCCATCATCATAAAGATCTAAACAGGCTAATGTACGAGATGACTTAGCCACCTGAAGTTAGGCAGCCTTTGTCAGCGCTCTCCCACACTCGCCCCAGTGTGGCACAATGGCTTAGAAATGAAGTGGCCACTTTGGCAGACATGCACTGGGACCTCATCCAGGAATGTCTGGTTCCGGGGATGCAGTCGGACCCTGTCTCTGCCTCCCATTGTGGTGGTGTCATTGTCAGGCAGGCTTTCTTTATGTGGTAGAAAAGAGGACCACAGGCTGCTTCTGGTTGCATCACCCACAGTTAGTACGTCCAGAGAAAAGAGGTAGGCCCTCTTTAGCTTGGTCTCCAGACTAAATACTAAAAACCACTGAGTCATATCCCTATCAGGCACTATATCTAAGGGATGGCTTCTTTGATGGTCCAGATTGGGTTGCAAGCCAGCCTATATGGTATGGGAAGTGGGACCCCATAATTGTAGGTCCCTCCCCTTGCCCACCAGAATCACACTGCACCAGTGGTCAGTGAGTTTGCTGCGTGGCCTGGGTGGTGAGTCGCTGCTCTACAGTCTCCTGGAGAAGCAACTGTTCTCAGGGCTTAACCTTTCACTTCTACCAGGATTCTCACACATGCATCTTGAGCCCTAATCTCTTCACTGAATTTCAGACCTGGCATTTTTCATTATCTGTAGGACTTCTTCCCTAAGAAGTTGCTTTATCATCTTGATTTAACACATCTAAATCCAAGCTAATTATTTTTCCCACCAAACCAGCTTCTCCTGTGGATTTTGATATTTCAGCAATGGTCCCACATTATTCAGCCTCCTAAACATAAAACTCTAGAGACAGCTTGTCCTTTCCTACCCCACTGCTGCTTCTGATTTCCAGGCTCTTGTGGCAACAATCTCTCTCATTCCCCCCTCTACCTATCCATCTATATTCTAATATCAGATTACTCTCCTCAAGACATTGCTAGACTTTCACTTCCAAAATTAAAAACAAAATCAATTTTCTCTATTGTTCATAGGACACAGTCCAATGCTTAGCCTGGTATTTCAATATCTATTATAATTTGGCTTCCACCCATCTTTCCAATCTACTTGATTATTATTTGCTTATACAAACTCTCTGATTCAGCCAAGCTGATGTACTTAAGATGCCCCATAAATACTATGTCCATTTGAACTACCCTCTTGTGCTTTGTTCATACTGATTTCCCTGCCTCAAACGCTTTGCCATTCTTTTCTCCATATCTAAGTCCCACTTCATTTCTTTACAACCCACCTAGAATTGCACTTCTCCCTGAAATCTTTCTTTACAACTTCAGCAATGTGCTGGCTCCTCCTATATGGCACCCTGGCCACTACTTATTGAGTAATGAAATGTGAGGCCCTCCCCTCTGTAGTCAAATACATGGCTGAGTGAGCACAGAGCCTGCTCAGCTCTAAAGCCAGATCCCAAGACACTCCTCTCACAGGCAGGTAGCACATTAAAAATCTGCCAATCTAAAATCAGTCTTGTTGCCAAAGGCCAGATGCCTGGTGAGGGCAAGTGTGTATACCAATGTAGTCATTGAATTGCTGCATTTCTCTGCTCCTAAGAGTGTTGGCATGGTTCTTATCACTGAATTTCTGCTTCAAATTTTTCTTCAGATTTCCAGTTCTTTCTGGAAAATGGAGCCAAGCTCTGTATCTCAACCCAGAATCTCATTAAGCTCTTGTCAGCCTGTTTCTCTGTTCCCCTGTCTGCTGGGAGACTCACTCATAAGACTTCACTCACAGATGACACTGCCACCCTATATATAGCTTCCCTTTCCACTTCTGTTACTGAGTTCCTCTTAGACAGGGATTCACCTTATTTGACTGTATCCTCAGCAATTAACAGATAGTAGGTATGAGTCATGTTGTTTTGAACCCCTAGCCCCCCCCAAATATGCTAATTAAATTAGACCTCCATGAATATTTGAGCTAATCTGAATCATGCCAGTTGTGTCCTCTCTCTTTGGACATGACATAATGGAAGGTTAGTTCCCCATCAAGGAGCAGATCTCCTTGTTCAAGACTCTTTTTTTTCTCCTCCTTGTCACCCCCTACTACTAACTTCCCAG
This sequence comes from Myotis myotis, assembly GCF_014108235.1. Taxonomy (NCBI): domain Eukaryota; kingdom Metazoa; phylum Chordata; class Mammalia; order Chiroptera; family Vespertilionidae; genus Myotis; species Myotis myotis. Next base: position 33,645,372 of record NW_023416357.1, read on the forward strand.
AATGCCTCACAATCAGGCATGAGTCATGACATTCAGCATTTGCCATCTTAGATTGACATTTGTTTGGATGCCTCTAAGAGCGAAAACTGTCATCTCATCTGATTTCTTGGACCTCTATTACATGGCCTAGTGCCTTAAAAAAACTGGAGAGTCAATCAAGTTTTGCTGATGACGATGTGGGTTTACTGTATAAAACTGAAATGCTCCACTGTCTTTTAGTCTTGCAATGAGAAATTATCCATCAATCATTCAATGTAAGTTTCTTAGTCCTCAATATATCCCTGGATTGTGCCAGATTCCGATACTGCCTCCAGATGTGGAATACTTCTCAGTTTACTTACCTAAGGACTTTTCAATAATTTTCATAGCAATTATAACTATGGAGTAACAAGAAAGAATGGATTTTTTAAAAGGAGGTGATTAATAGTTCCTTTAATGTGCAAAACATAGTCAATAATAATATAGGCCTTTTCTTTTGAAATTTCGGAATAAATCAACATTTCTTTCTGTCTTATCTATTTTATATGTTTTTCAGACCTGGTCTAAAAGCCTATTGTTATGCCTTTTTTCTGAATAATATTATCATATAAGGTAAGAATTATGTTCTATCTATCATTTGGGCCACAAAGTCAACATAGATTATTAAAGCAGTCCTTTAATTTTAAAAGTATTAGAGCCTCAATGAATTATTTAGATATAATATGAAGGTATAATAAAATTGCTTTGACTTTAATTAGGTTATTATTAGATACCTTAGAGTTTAGTTTCCATTATCTTAAAATGACAAAAATGATGGTGCATATTTCTGGGGAAAGGATGAAGGAACTAAAGCAATTTTGCCTGGAAGTAAAATTAAAATAAAATAAAATACAAAACAAAAAACAGATGTAAGGGTTACTGTAAAGAAGACAGCAGCCTCACATTAGCTATGGTCATGCAGAAATCAGTAGAACTGGCGATGGACTCAGCGCTGGCAGTTTTGAAAAAGCCAGAGGTATTGCGGCTGCATTTGTAGCCAAACTGGAAGTCAGATGCCTTCTCCTTCTACCAGAACAGAGACATCGCTAAGTCCTTCCAGCTTCTACAGCAATGGGGAGAGGACAGAATGAGCCAGAATGAAGGGGCCAGCCTGCATCCTGGTATGATGCTGAAACCTCCCCTACAAGGACCCTCTTATTCCCCAGCTCCCTGGAGGAGGAAAAACCTTAGAGATTTTACAGTTAAGAGACACTCTCCCAACCTAATCCTCTCCCCATTTCTGTACAATCTTAAAAGGCTTACCATCATATTGAAAAGCCAGTTTTTATTTTATATCATCTATCTTACTTTGAGTCTGGCAACAAATGCTATTTATTTTCCATATTCACTGAGGAAATGGAATTAAATTGCTCCGGGGAGGAATTTAGAATATACATAAAGAACAATGCCCTGACTGCAAAGTTTGTTGGATGCTAGATGAAGTTGTTGAGAAGAATTATAGAATCTTTTTCCAGAGCCAGCTTGAGGGGAAAAATACAGGCCAGGCCCTGAGCTGGCCTCCTGAGTGGGAGATTGGAGGTCCCTTACCACCCTCTGATGCAGCAGAATTTCAATAATTAGGTTAAAAACTCAAGAATTTAAATGCCTCACTCCCCAAACCAGCTAATGGTTCTATATTGTAGCCTTTTATTCAACAGATTATTTTGTTAACATATTCTAAGGACCTAGATGCTTTAAACCTGGATTTCATTTTCAGTATGAACTGCGCTCAGCAATCCTGAATTCCTATTAAAGACTCTTGGAAAGATTTTCTAGACTCTTCGCATTTGCAAAAAAATCAGATTTCCATTCATTTCCATTTTGGACCACAGTCTTTCTCCTCCCATGCTTTCTCTCTATAATTATGTCTTTTTGTGGAAGCAACATCTCTTTGCTTATCCACTGGTTCTCCCCTTCTTTTTCGAACATGTCCTTTTAAAGGCAAACACACACTTTCCAGAACCTGCCATTCTGTAGCAACTGACCTACCTCTATCCTTGGCCTCATACTGGTGGCCCATGTATTCCGTGTCTTATCCCCATTGCTCGATTACAATGTAGGGTTTACTGCTTCCATTCATTAGATCTACCAACTTTCCACAATGACTTCTGCTCACCAAAAGGTTTTTTTCTAAGCCCTTTCCTGCCTTTATACCTCAGGGACAACATATGTCTCAATCCTTGAAAGTGACTCTGCCTTGTACTCAGTGGGTCCTTCCTCTATCTTCCTGGCTGTTCCTACTCTGCCCCTCCTGCTGACTCTTTGCCTCCTCCCACCTCCTATCTGTTGACTCGCCTGGGGCTTATCTTCACCCCTCTGCCATTTTTCCTTCCTACACTTAATCCTTCCTAGAAACACATCCATTCTCTAGGTTTAATTGACCACTCTTCGCTTCTGACTTCTAAGTTTATATCTCCAGCCTTAACCTGTTCCTAGTTTAAGATTTTGAATTGTCCAGTTCTATCAGGGAAAGCTCCATCTTCTAATTTCTCAGAGAAGGAAATTCAAATGCATCTTTTACTCTTTTTTCTCACCCCCTAGGCTGCCTATTTTTCCAAAGAGTAAGCAATTTAAAAGCCCACTCTTTCAGAGATGGGCCACACCCACTCAGGGCTACTCCTAGAAGCAGGAGATCTGGACTCATAGGGTGTGAGCATATGGAAGGAACCTTACCAGTCTATAGAGTATCATTCTGCAGAGATTCTTTGCTGAGACTGAATTATTGGAAGTCTCGGCAGTAAGAATATAGCATCAAGAGAAAAAGTCAAGTTGCACAAATTTAAAAGTTTATCAATATCAGACTGGCTAGTATGTGGAAAAACGGGTACTTTTGTAAAATTCAGCATGCATATTTAATTTGACATAGCCACTTTGGAAAGAAATTTCGGAGTGTCCTACAAATGTAAATGTGTATACTCTATGACCCAGCACAGTTAAAAAGTTCATGGCAGCATCATTAACAATATTAAAAACTGGAAACAATCTAGATGTCCCAACTAGTAGATATATGATAGCTTATTAACTATCATATATCTACTATTCTAGAGCACTATGCAGAAGTACAAGATTGAGGTAGATTACCCTAATATAGAAGCCTCTCCAAAGACATGAGTGTGGCTGGAAAGAAGAAAGGCATATGGCAAAAGGACACATATATCATTTCTATAAATGCATTCACATACATAAACAGCACTGAAAAGCTCTGTCCTTACAGGAAGAAGTAAACATACAATTGTGTAATAGATCTACAAAGCAAACAGATAAGAAGGATTATTTCTGGAGAAGCAGGAGAGGACTGAGGCTGGGATGGTGGTCAAAGAGGACTTTATCCTTATCTGCAATGTAATTTTTTTAGAATAAGAAAAATATATGTTTGTATTAATTGTGTGATTATTAGAAAGAGAGGGAGAAAGGGAAGGGGAGAAAAGGAGAGGGGGAGCAAAGGAGAGAGAGAAAGAGAGAGAGAGAGAGAGAGAAAGAGAAAGAGAGAGAGAGAGAGAGAGAGAGAGAGAGAGAGAGAGAGAGAGAATATAAATGAGTGAATGAGACAGAGAGAGAGAAAAAAATGAGAGGGGAGGGAGGGAGAGAAAAAGAGAGAGGGAGGCAGAGAGAGAGAGAGCCACCAGAGGAACCAGAGAATAAAGCAAAGGTAGGAAATGGAATGGCCAGAAATGAGACAGGGTGCAGCTGGGTCAAAGGGCAGTTAAGGAACTGGTTCTGCAGACACCACTGCAGTTTTCCTCCAGCATGTTTTGCAGCATACTTGGCAAGCCCAGAAGTGTCCTTAAAGGACCAAGTTGTAGTGGAAGGAGTGGCCACTGCAGACATGGTTGGTGGGACCAGTACAAAGAAATCAGACCAGCAAAGCGGTGGCTGACTAGTGTCTGGCTCTGGTGTGGTGCAGGTTAGGTTTAGATCAGAGCCATGGTTGGCTAGAAAGAAGTCTAATCAATGGGCAGGAGACTCAGCAGAATTCACAGGCAAGAAAGGCTGGAGTATGGCCCATGGGTACATCCCCCCTGTATGTAGAAGGCAGGAACTACTGTATAGAGCAGGGGTCCTCAAACTTTTTAAACAGGGGCCCAGTTCACTGTCCCTCAGACCGTTGGAGGGCCGGACTATAGTTTTTAAAAAAACTATGAACAAATTCCTATGCACACTGCACATATCTTATTTTGAAGTAAAAAAACAAAACGGGAACAAATACAATATTTGTATTTGCATGTGGCCCGTAGTTTGAGGACCCCTGGTATAGAGCCAGTGTGAGATGCAAATTTCAGGGATATTAGTCAATAGTTTATTTCCATGGGAGATTGAAATGCCTGTTGCTTTTACCTTGCTTTTATCTTGAATCATTTATATTGTTTCCTAATCAGTTCTGTCGTGAGGTAATGTTTTGACCTTAAAACCCTCTTAAATCTCTCCCTGATTCTTAGCAGCAGTCAGGTTCCTCCTCCACTTGGATTATTACAATATCCTAAGAAATGGCTTCACTACCTCTTCATTCCAATGCATGCTACATATCACTGCCGAATTAATTTCTTAAAACATCACTTGCCTCTTATTAATTCACTTAAGAAATGGCAGTGGTCTTCTTTTGCCCACAGTCTATCTCAACCCAGCATCAGGATCAAACTCCTCTGTTTCGCTCTAAAACAGTGGTTCTCAACCTGTGGATCACGACCCCTTTGAGGGTCGAATGACCCTTTCACAGGGGTCGCCTAAGACCATCGGAAAACACATGTATAATTACATACTGTTTTTGGGATTAATCACTATGCTTTAATTATGTTCAATTTGTAACAATGAAAATACATCCTGCATATCAGATATTTACATTATGATTCATAACAGTAGCAAAATTACAGTTATGAAGTAGCAATGAAATAATTTTATGGTTGGGGGTCACCACAACATGAGGACCTCTATTAAAGGGTTGCGGCATTAGGAAGGTTGAGAACCACTGCATCTAAAAAAGGTCTAGATAATGGGAACCCTGACACTCTTAGCTAACATTAACTCTTAGGCTACCCAAGACTTGCATCACTGATTCCTCTAATCACTGGAGTTAGACTCCAAGTTCATGCCTTCAAAAATACAGAACATCGGTGGTAAACATCAGATTAGTCCTTCAGTGGATCAGCAGCCCAATGTGGCCTCAAATCATGTACATGACTCTCATCCAAAGAGAATGGTCAGGTTTTTCCGTTTCTCACCTACTACCTCGTTCCTGTCCTAAACCAAAGGCATCACTCCATTAACCCTACTTCCATGACCTCACCCAAATCTGTCTTTCTTCCCTTCGATGCATGTCAGTCTCTGTGTCTTTGCTCCTGCTATTAACCAACTCCACAAAATCTCCCCACTCCTCCATCTAACCAGATGCTATGTGTACCTACTTCAGGTTGCATTTCTATCATGTAGCCTTTTCAAATAACTTCAGCCTACCGAGGTTGATCCTGTCACTCAATTCTTCCAGTAAGTACATATTTCAGAAAACAATGCTAACACATATTTTACCATTCTTCATTACCTCATTTGTGCATATGTTCATTTCCCAAGTGTAAGTACCTTAGAAGGAAAAATCGTATCTTTAATTTTATTGTATTCTTTCCAGTTTTTAACACAGATCCTTGTTTATTGTGAACACTGAATATGCACTAGACCAGTGATGGCGAACCTTTTGAGCTCGGCATGTCAGCATTTTGAAAAACCCTAACTTAACTCTGGTGCCGTGTCACATATAGAAATTTTTTGATATTTGCAACCATAGTAAAACAAAGACATATTTTTTATATTTATTTTATATATTTAAATGCCATTTAACAAAGAAAAATCAACCAAAAAAAAATGAGTTCGCATGTCACCTCTGACACGAGTGTCATAGGTTCGCCATTACTGCACTAGATGATGGATTGATTTGATGTATACCATACATGTACACAATTATTCTTTACAGAGAACAAACTGATGGTTGCCAGATAGGAGGAGGCTTGAGGGGCTGGGTAAAAAAGGTGAAGGAATTAAGATAAATGTTGCTACAGGGATGTAACAGTACAGCAGAGGGAATATAGTCAATAATATTGTAATAACTATATATGGTGTCAGGTGGGTACTAGACTTATTGGGGGATTACTTCATAAATTATATACATTTCTAATCACTATGCTGTACAATTGACACTAATATAAAATAATATTGAATGTCAACTGTAATTGGAAAATAGAAGAAATAAAATAAAAGGGATGTCGTTCACCTAACTGAAATTGTAGGTGTAGTTTGACTTAAGGCAAAGCTGGATCCACATGTTTAAATAATATCATTAAGAATCAGTCTTTCCACAATTGGGTCAAAACAATAAAATACCTAGGAATAAATTTAACCAAGGAGGTGAAAGACCTGTATAATGAAAAATATAAGACATTGATGAAAGAAATTGAAGAAGACAAAAATAAATGAAAGATTTTGTGCTCATTTATTAGAAGAATATTGTTAAAATGTCAATACTACCCAAAGCAATATACAGATTCAGTGCAATCTCTAATAAACTCCAATGGCATTTTTCACAAAAATAGAACAAACAATCCTATATTTTGTAAATACCACAAAAAATCATGAGTAATCAAAACAATCTTAAGAAGAACAAAGTTGGAGGCATCACCCTCCCCAATTTCAATCTATATGACCATACTATAGTAATCAAAACATATTGTCATCAAAACAGACACATAGATCAATGGAACAGAATAAGAACCCAGAAATAAACCTATACATAATGATGAGTTAATTTATGACAATGTAGCCAAGAACATACAATGGGGAAAGGACAGTTTCTTTATTAAATGGTGCTGGGAAAAATGGACAGCCACATGAAAAAGAATGAAATTGAACCACTATCTTAAACCATACACACACAAAAAAATCTCAAAATGAGATTAAAGACTTGAATGTAAGACCTGAAACCATAAACTCCTAGAAAGAAACATAGGTGGTAAACTCTTTGACATTGGTCTTGGTAATGATGTTTTGAATCTGACACCAGAAGCAAAAACAACAAAACAAAAATGAACAAGTGGGATGATAAACTAAAAAGCTTCTGCACAGTAAAGGAAACCATCAACAAAATGAAAAGGCAACCTAGGGAACAGCAGAAAACATTTTCAAATCATATACCTGATAAGGGGTTAAAATCCAAAAATATATATTAAAAAAACTCTTACAACTCAATAGCAAAAAACCAAACAATCCAATTACAAAATGGGCAGAAGATCTGAATAGACATTTTCACAAAGAAGACATGCAGATGGCCACAATGTACTTGAAAAGATGCTCAACCTCAATCATCAGGGAAATGCAAATCAAAGCCACAGTGTGATATCACCTCACACCTTTTACAATGGCTATTAGCAAAAAGACTAGAAATAACAAGTATTGGTGAGAAAGGGATCTCTTATGCAGTGTGGGCAGGATTGAAAATTGGTGCAGCCACTATAGAAAACAGTAAGGAGTTTCCTCAAAAATAAAAAAATAGAACTACCATATGATCTAGCAATTCAACTTCTGGGTATTTATTTGAAGACAATGAATATACATATATATATATATATACATATATATATATATGTACATATATATATATATATACATATATATACATATGTATATATATATATCCCTATGTTTATTGCAACATTACTTACAGTAGCCAAAATATTGAAGCAAGCTATGTGTCCATTGATGAATGAATGGACAAAAAAACTGTAGTAGATATACAATGGAATATTATTCAGCCACAAAAAAAATGAAATCTTGCCCTTTGCAACAACATGGATGGAACTTAAGGACATTGTGCTAAGTGAAATAAATAAGTCAGACAGAAAAAGACAAATATTATGTGACCTCACTTATATGTGGAATCTTAAAAAAATCTAAGCTCATAGATACAGAAAACAGGTCATTAGTTGCTAGAGATTTGCGGGGGGGGGGGGGGGGGTGGTGGTGGTGGTGGTGGTGGTGGTGAAATGAGTGAAGACAACCAAAAGGTGCAAATATATAGTTAAAAATTAAATAAGTCATGGGGATGTAATGTACAGTATGACAATCATAGTTAATAAGTCTGTATTATATATTTGAAAGTTGCTAAGAAAATAAATCTTAAAAGTTCTTATCACAAACCTTGGCCCATGTGGTTCAGTAGGTTAGAGTGTCACGCCATACACTGAAAGGTTGTGGGTTTGATTCCTGGTTAGGCCACATACCTAGTTTTTGGATTTGATCTCTTGCTGTGGGCACATACCTGAGGCAACGAATAGAACTCTCTCTCTCTCTATCTCTCCCCCCCTTCTTCTCTCTAAATAATCAATAAACAAACCACACAGACAAAAAAGTATCTTCAGTTGAGAATTTAAAAAAAAAGGTTCTCATCACATGAAAAATGTCTATAACTATGCATGGTAACATGTTAGCTTGACTTAGTGTGGCGATCATTTTGCAATATATACAAATATTGGATCAGTATATTGTACACCTGAAACTAATATAATGTTGATGTCAATAAAACTAAAAATAAAATTTAAAACATCAATCTTTCTCCATCTCTCCATTCTGATTTCCTCTGGGTTGGCTCTCAGGCAGTCTGTTGACCATGAATAGCAAAGGCAGCCACCAAAAACTCCAGGCTTTCATGTCATCACTCTAGAAACCCAATGGAAACGTTTAATCGTGGCTGAAATATATAAAATTGAATTTAAATAGGTCAAGAATTATTGAATAATGGCACCTTCATATGTTTCAACCTAATTGTTGCAGAGAAAGCCCTGAGGCCTAAAGTTTATTGGGTCAGTTTAGATTTCATACCCATTATTAAACCAATCGCTGTGGCCACCAGAATGTAATAATCTTATCGGCCAGGTCTGAGTCATATGCCGAACCCATGAGCCATGTGACAAAAGGTGAGAGAAGACTGATTTCTCAAAGGAAATTTAAAGTGCCATCTTCAGAAAAGGGAGAATAAAAACAAAGAAGGCAAAATGCCAGATGCCCACTGGGCATATAATAGACACCAACTGTGAAAATTTACCATGAACGTAATGAAGCCTAAACTTCAGGGAACCTCACTTTGCATGAGCTCCTTCTAAGACCATATATCTAATTTTGTTTTTAATTTTTTGGATTATTTATCTTAAAGAAGGCCCCCCCCCCAAAAAAAAATTATATAAGCTTTAGGACCAACAAAACCTGGAACTGCACCTAAAGAACACTCAAAAATATCTGAAAAATTAATAAGTAAATGTTCCCAATAAATTGTACTTCCTCTTGTTTTTAGTGGGAATAAACCATTTACTAGTTTATTCACTAAATTTTTCACAATAACTTAATCTCTTTGGACACTAACAGAAAATAACTTGATTATGCCCTTCAGCTCTCCCCAATGGCTCAGAACTCAGCATCTTAATGTGTTTTTCTTTGCTGCTGTCACAGACTCACACAGGTTAAGGTCTTTTTTCATCTTTGCCCTTCCTTGAACTTTACTCCCAGCTGAAACCCGCCTCCCTGTATCTCCTTTCATGAGAGACCAGTCCAGGTTGAGATGTGCATGTCTGGTCCTACTGTGATTTCTTACAGAACCAATTTGAAGAAACCTACCAACTTGCTCACATTCACTCTAAACTAGTATTCATTTTGGTAAAATTCCAAATCAAAATGAAGTCTCTAAAATTGCCATAGAGAAAACATGAACCATCAGGTGGATCTTATATTGGAGTGAATCTAGGATGTGACTCGGGTCAAAGCCATATATCTATAGAGGACCCATTGTTGGGGTTGTGCCAACATTGGGTCTGGGTAACCAGAAAACATGCTCTCGTTGGAATTAACTGCATTTACCCCTCTATTTCGCAGTCAGACAGCACTAGGAATGTAAATCATGCTGTTCTGAATGTGGGGGAAGGTGAGGGAACTGAGCTTGCCTGCTGCTATTCTGATTACAGCATTTGTCCCTGAGAGAGACAGCTCTGGGATGGATGCTATTTTTCTCCCTTCTCAAGAAAATGGCTTGGGCTGCACATTGGGGAAGGCCAAGGTGGGCACCTACAAACAATCATTCTGCTTAATCCCCTGCAGGTTTCCAAATCTGTAGTCCTGCAGATGTGGCACCGAGTGTGACCCATTTATCCCTTCCTTCCACCTCCTATAAGAAATATGGCACAGAAACAGGGCGGTGCAATTGTGTTTTGGGATTTTCTTTTCCTTTTCTTTTTTCTTTTAATTTGTTGAAACTGTCTCTAGGCAGAAGGGGCCCGGGGAGGGGAGGTAGAAACCAGATGGTTGTAGCTAGAGTAGAAACCTACTACTGAGGAGCTTTGAGATGCTCAAATCTAGTGACAGTCACTATTTCCCTGTAGGGAAAGGGGATGAAATAGAGTGATGCCAAAAGAGGTCTAGAAGCTTGACCTCCAGTGTTCTGTTTTCTCTACCCCATGTCTACACACATGAAAAATGCAGCCCCTTTTCCTTTAACTCTCTGAAGTATCACCAACCTTGGGCTAAGCAGACTTTACTTTTTGGGGGGGCAGGGTGGGGGGAAGTTAGTAGTAAGAAAGAGGGTTTATGCCACAGGACTTAAGTAATTTACAAATGATTATTATCCCTTCTTCCTTAAAGTCTCTTAGCTTCCCTATACCTTTTTCCTCAGCATCCCAAGCACTCACTAAACTCCAGCAAATCCCACCAAATCACCTAATGTGTTCCTCAGCCTCTCCTCTCTATACACAGGAAGTAGAAATAAAATTGAGACCAAGGGGAAGAGAAACAGAGAGTTGACTAAGAGTTAACCTATTTTATCTTCCCATACTTGGGGAGATTCAGCCAGCTGAAGAGCCCTTCATCTTGGTCCACCTAAAACACCTGGAGGACTGCAGCACACCAAGGTCTGGGGTGGGAGGTGATACCACCCTCCCCAACTCTGTGTTTGGGAAAACTGACTCGATCTTTTGTGAAATAATGTACGAACACATCTAAGAACCCATCAGATTTCTACCTACTAGGTTTCTTCCTCCCAAGCAAACATATGGCATCTTTTTCAACACTACTTCAATTTCCAGCACCAGTGAGGTGCCCTACAATTCAATTCAATTCAATTCAATTCAATTCAGGCACTAACGCTCCAGACTCCACAGGTTTAAGGGCTCAGTCCCACAAGACTGTTTTCACTTCACAGACCAATTACAAGTATCCTGTCCCCGGGTTACCCACACTTGTATCCGACTTGGCTGAAAATTCAGGGATTCCCGCATACCCTCCTCATATATTTGATAATTTGCTAGAATGACTCACAGAACTTGGGAAAGTGCTTTCTTTGCCTATTATAAAGAATACAACTCAGGAATAGCCAAAGGGAAGAGATGCAAAGCACAAGGTATGGGAAGGGAAACGCAGTTTCCATGCCCTGTCTGAGCAAGCCAACCTCCTAGCAACTCCATGTCTTCAACCCAGAAGCTCCCCAAACCCCATCCATTAGGTTTTATGAAGATTTCATTATGGCTTTTCATGATTAAATCAATCCCCAGCCCCTCTGACCTCCCCAGAAGTTTGGGGGTTGAGCTGAAAGTTCTAGACCTCAAATCAAGGCTTGGTCTTTCTGGGGACCAGAGGCTTACCACCCTGGTCATTCCTGAAAGTCCAAAGGTTTTAGGAGCTCTGTGTCAGGAGCTGGGGACAAAGACCAAGTATTTTTCTTATTATACCACGCCACCCCCATTATGTTTACGTGGCTTGGAAAACAAACAAACAAAACACCACACACAAAAATTCTAACACCTCCTTAGGGTGCTAGCTTCCTAGCTACCTCTGGCTCTCCCTAGCTGTGTCCTCTCCATATCCCCCTATGAGATGAGACTGACCAGGAACCTTGATTAATTCTTCATTAGGCTGTTCTACACATAATTAGTTCCCCTGTGGCAAACTTCTTTATCTGTCCCCTCCAAATAAGCCATTCACAGCAGTCAGCATTCTCAGAACACTGGCACCGAATGCCCACGTCCCCTCTCTTGCTGCTGAAGAACCTTAGGCTGTGCGTGGTAAGGGTTGACTTAAATGGTCCCGGAACTCACTCCCACCTTCTCTCATACAGGCATTTTGGGCCAACTCCATAGCCCCTGGGTCACTGATGTCCCATAAAGGAGAAGAGGGTCCCCCTGAGTGGCCAGGGAGACCTGCTTGCTCAAGTCTCTATTGGGAAACTCTCAGAGCTGGGGATCTGGAGACTCTGAAACGCAAAGCCAAAAAATTTTCTAATTAAAACGGGGTGGGATGAGGACCAATGCGACTGATGGCCTCAGTGCATTCTGCCCTGCTGGCTTCCTGACCCCCTCCTCGGAGGAAAAGCAAAAACACCACCTCAGTAGAACTCAGGGAAACAAGGCTTTCCTCCTGGGTTACCCAGACATCTTCCTTTTGAAGCAAAAGCCTCCCTCCCTCCTAGGTTTGGGCTTGGGTAATCTTTGGCCCTCAGGCAGCCTCAGCTAGTGAGGCCTCAAGCCCACACTAGTTGATTTGAAATCCCTGTTTAGGTCCCAGCATGTGACAACGTGCTCCACTCTGATGACACGTTTGGTTTCTAATAATAGAGCAGATGAAGTAATATTGCAATTGATGTTCCCGGGGATTTGATTGGATAAGTGCATAAACTGTGGAGGGGGAAGAGGGTTGTGTGGACGGATCACATTCGTATTCCGGCCCTATCAATGTGCGGGGCCGAGAAGGACGTCAGCGGGCCTGTTCCCTGCGTCCGCCAGTCCCGCCACAGATTCACTTGGGATCCTCAAACAGATGAGCTGGTGGAGACAAGGGATCAAGGCGGCCGGTTAGAGCCAATTGCCTGCTTCAGGGACTGCCAGCCCTTCCAGGCCTAGCAACAGGGGAGGGAGGGGTAAGAGGAACCCAGCTTCTCTGCGGGAAGACACTGAAGCCAGAGCGACACCCCCCACCCACCCTCCCCACCTTGCAGCACAAGCTTTGAAAAGCTGCTCCCGCATCTGAATGGAAACTCAGAACCGCCGGGAGGCGCGTTCCTTCTCGCCCAGCCGTGCAACCTATGCCGAGGGGAAGGGGGTGCGAGCCAGCGCCCAGCTCCCGGGACGGGGCCAGCAATGCTGCTGAGCAGAACTTGACTGAGCCTCTTCCTCGCTGCTAGTGGAAGCGATGCTGCAGGGCACAGCCAGCGCTCCCCCGGCTCTCCTTCAAGCTGAAGGTTACCCACCCGCGCAGCCAGCCCCAGCCCTGTGAGTGCCGCGCTTCGGTCCTCGCTCCGGCTGCTCGGCGCAGGGCAACGACTGGGCCGCCCGCGCAGGGGCGCACTGCACCAGAGGCTTCGGCTTGGTGGATGTGTATGCATGAGTTCTGCACCGAATGGGCGCAAAAAGCGCCCCAGCCGGTCCACCCGCTCCTCGATCTTTCAGATCAGCAAGCCCCAGCTGCAGAGCGGGGAGTGGGAACGCAGGGGCAGCGGCTCCGAGAGCGCCAGCAAAACCCAGCGAACCCTGGACGACTGCAAGATGGTAGGTGAAAACTGCGCTTTTTTTTTTTTTTTTAGAAGAGATGGGGGAATCGTGTCTGTGTGTGTTAATCGTTTGCTTGAGTACCCGCCACTCCCCCACCCTCAGGCCTCCATGCCGATCACGTGCACATGCACTATTTTTAAATCTGAAGTCCCCTAGATCCGGGGTGACACCCAGGTGGTGATGGCCCCTCCAAGAAGTGCCAGGGCAAGAGTCTTGCGGTCATGCCTCTTCCCCTCCGAGAGTGGTGGAAGTGAAGACGCTGTGAAAGGGCTTGCTCCCCAGGGAGGGAAAGGACAGGGCGGTGGAGGGGCTGCTTTGTGGGGAGACAGCGAACAAACCCAAACGGAGTGCCCGGGGGCCTTGCCGAGGGGCCAGGAGGGGACGAGCGGTCCCGTCAGAGGCTGTGCCCCGTTTTCCCATCAGGCTCTGGAGCCTGAGCAGTTCAGTGGTCCCGCAGGAGGTGGATGGTGTGCCTCTTACCACCTCTCTGGCCTTTATCAACTTCAAATTCATACCCTTGCTGTAATCCACGGAGCATTCTGGAGGAGAGCGCCCAGCCTCGCAGTCTAACAGGCTGAGAGTGGCAATGGCAGTGCTCAACTATGCTACCTTCAGAAACTGAGTCTGAATGGGCGGGGGCCAATAGGTCCGGAAGCAGAGCCTCCACCACCGGACTTCCCCATAAAAAAATAAACACTTGCCCAAGACAAAGAGAATGTACCATCTTTGTGTTTTAATCTTTAAATAATTTGTAGGCTTTTAAACCAGAGAGATTGGGCAGTATGTGTGTGGGGGTGGGGGGGGGGGGGCTAGGGGGGAAGGCTCCAGGGTCGGTGAAACCCGTTTATGTACACCAAAATAGGAAATTTTCTGATAAGTGTTTCTTGAAAGAAACTCACTTCTTTTCCAGCTTGTCCAAGAGTTCAACACGCAAGTGGCCCTGTACCGAGAGTTGGTCATTTCTATCGGGGACGTCTCGGTCAGTTGCCCCTCACTCCGGGCGGAAATGCACAAGACAAGAACCAAAGGCTGTGAAATGGCCCGTCAGGCGCACCAAAAACTTGCTGCCATCTCAGGGTAGGAGACTTGGCATTATGTGGTAATTCATATAGAGGATGCATGCACATTGGCATACTTACGGTGGCCAAGGGCTCAGAGATGAACTCTGCAAATTTGGGGTTTTAGATAATCACCCTGAGATCGGGATTCTCTAAACGAACTATAGTCCAAATAATAATCAAAGGAAGTATAATCATCAAGATTATTTTGTCATCTGTTGCTAAACATCTGCACAAAGACCTGTGCAGTAGAGAAAATCTTTGCTAAGTCCCAGGTACGCTAAACTATTTATACCATGACATAAATTCCTATGATACCATTTAAAATAAAATCCCTAAAATAAAGTCGTGGATCTAATTTACTCTCTTCACTGTAGAATACAAAAGGAAAGGTAACTTATGCCTTTGGTGGCATTGTAATTGACATATAGCATTATATTAGTTTCAGATATATAACAATGATTTGATATTAGTAACTGTGAAATCATTACTACAATAAGTCGACTTTAACACTGTCACCATACAAAGTTAATTTTTTTTCTTGTGATGAGAATGTTTAAGATTTACTCTAACTTTCAAATATGCAATACAATGTTAT
Organism: Myotis myotis; assembly: GCF_014108235.1. NCBI lineage: Eukaryota > Metazoa > Chordata > Mammalia > Chiroptera > Vespertilionidae > Myotis > Myotis myotis. Next base: position 33,660,605 of record NW_023416357.1, read on the forward strand.
TAATTATGGTTGTCATACTGTACATCTGAAAGGGAAGTTTTAACATAAGAAAACTTTTTAAAGATTGGGATAATTCACAAATCTAACTAAACCTAAGTTGCTTATGCCCCCCAATTATTTTTACGTATTTGTATCACATTTTTGGATTCCCACGCTTATTTTAGGTGATAATATAGTGAGTAAAAACTCTTTTGGGACTCTATCCACTTCTTCCTGATCTCTCAACATGGGGCAAATAGTGATGGATTTTATTAACAGTTCCTATTTCCACATAAGGAAATATAGAAAGGAAAGAATTTTTATACAAATATATTAATTGTTTGGTTCAGCTTGGATATAGCCTTTTATCTGTTTATCTGTGTGGATGTGGCTTTATCAGAATGCACATGCAAATTAGATCACTTGATAATGTTGCAGAATGATCACTTATAGGAATTATATCTAATTTTCCTTGAAAGAATCATTCTTTGCCATTTTTAATGCCAATATTGTGCATAGTGACTATGATTGAGATATAAAGATTAGAAAGCCATATGTCGCCTCTCTTAATTACTAGTTTGCATTTGATACATTTAAAAACAAGCATTTTCTATCATGAAAATAGATAGAAAATCTATTACATGAATAATAGAGTATACCAATCTACTTGAAGTGAAAGAAATAAAATGTTACAAACCTGTTTTATTCAGTAAAAGTATAGAGAAGCCTTCTCCTTTTCTGTTTTAACTGTTATACTGTACTTAGCAGGAAGTGAATCTGGGAGTGAATCGAGACAGTGGGAGGAAATTAAGTGTCTCAGAAATTGGGGAAAGAAATGCAACTGTGATACATACCAGACAAGAATGGTTTTCCCTCATTTTTAATCGATAGAGAACTAATGATTCAGAAGTAAAAACAGGTTTAGAACAGATCTTTTTATACTCAGGGCTAAGGAGTAGCATCTTTGTAAACTTTTTGCCCAAGAGTGTATCATGGGGTTATATCAGGATTCCTTTTAGTTGGAACTCAAATTGATAACATGTTCTCATCAGAGAAGGTGGACTGGTTCAATTTAGTTTATTTTGTTATATATGAAATTCAGGTTCTCCTAAGGTTTAGAAAAGGAAGATCCTGAAACGAATGGCTAAAAGTGGCGTTTTGAGGATTTGAGATGGATTTTATTTACTCAGGTTTGTAGCCCTTTGCTCCTTGCTTACATGTTACCTGAGGGTTGATGTTACAGGGGCAGTTTTATAAGAATATGCTGTTCTTAGAGCCTTACCAAGGTCAGGCCAACTCTATAAAATATTCTAAAAAATTTGAAATGTTTTTCTCCTTAAAATAATAATTAAATACAGTTTAACCTTCTTTTTAAAAAATGACAGCAATCTAATTGAAGGAAATCCCTTTAGCTCCTCACCATCTGGGCTCCTTTAATGAAGGAAGTAATTCCCTGAGCGAATTCCATTCCTCAAGCTGCTAGTTATGTGGGCTCTCATTTCAAACTTGATGTGAAGCCTGGAAGGAGGCTATAGGATTCATTTTATATTAATTTTATGGAGCAGGTTGGGTAAGTAAAGCAAAGGTTTTTGGGGAACTGTAGAGAGGAAGTCTGGATTTTTTGAGAGCCCATTATTTGCTGGCACACCCCAGCTAACTCATGGAGGGATTATTATCTTTATCCTACACATCGGTCTCAAAGAGGTTAAGGAACTTGCCTAATGGCCACATGCCTAAGAAGTGGCACACCTTTGCTCCAGCCCTATGTTTGCATGCTTCTGAAATCCACTCTTTCCTCTACATAATGCTGCCGTTCAAAAAAGTGGTAAAAAGGAACGAAGCGCTGAGACATGCTAATATATGGATGAACCTCAGAAAGAAATGTATGCTAAATGAAAGAAGCCAGTCACAAAATACCACATATTATATGATTCCATTTATATGAGGCACTCAGGGAAAGCAAATCTGTCAGAAACAGAAGTAGATTAGTGGTTGCCTAGGGCTGGGGGTGGGAACAGGGAGTGACTGCAAATGAGCTTGAGGGATCTTTTGGGGGATGGAAATGTTCCAAATTGAATTATGGTAATGATTATGCAACTGTGTATTTACTAAAAATCACTAAATTGCACGCTTAAATGCATGAATTTTAAGGTATGTAAAGTATACCTTAATGTGTGTTTTTTTTTAAAGATGTGATCACCATCACCACGATTAACATTTGCCTTTCCTTGGCTTTATTCTTCGCTACATATGTAGTTTTTAGTGAAAGGTATATGAGCTATGAGAGATGGGGGAAAAGAAAAGTTGGCTCTCCAAGCATTCATCAAGATGCCGGCCTGAGAGCTAACATCTAAGCACCAGTGTTTGCTCTGTGTAGGGATTACAAGTGAGGGAAAGGAGTACATGAATTCACTCATTTCTTACCAACAAAGACCAGTCCCTTCCTGTCTATCACCTGATTTGGGCCAGAGGAGAGAGACAAGATTGAAGGAGGACAGGGTTAAAAAAAAAAAAAAAAAAAAAAGCATGAAGCAAGATAAATAGAAAGAGAGAAAAAAAGCAATGCATTTGATTTAAACAAACTACAAATGCTTCATCCCTCTTAGTCCTGACCCATTGAAAACCCCTAGGACTGGTGACCATGAAAGAAGAAAACTCAGATTGTATTTCTCACTAACTGGCATGAGTATGAAAACCACGGAAACACACACAACTGAAACACTTCTTCACAGACCCATTGCAAGTATCAAGTCCCCAGGTTACCCACGCTTGTATTTGTGTCTAGATCTGCAGAAGTTTGGGTATTTGTGTCTAGATCCGTCAGAAGCCTTTTCTTTCAAAGGCATCTGACGTTTTCTGGACTGAGGCATCCAGGTGAATCAGAAGTCTCCTCGGACTGGCTTGATTTACTGCAGTTATTGTACCTTTGCAAAGCTGATCCTCTCCCAGGTACTGAAGCTAAGAGGGGCCTTAACAATTAATTGGCAAAAATGATCCCACACTCTTTTAGCAGCAGAATCCCCCCTTCAGTCGTAACGTGGAAAGCCAGAATTATAAGGCCAACGTGATGCTGCACTGCTGTGTGAGTGAGTGTGTGTGTGAGTATATGTGTATTAGTGCCTGTCTGGGCCCTGTCTCCTTGGACTTCCTTTCCCAAATGACTTCTGAGACACCTTCAAAGAATCCCTGGGGCTCCATGGCACAGAGAGAACTAATTTAGCACCATTACCTTGTTTTATATTTGAGGAGTCAGATTTAGAGGAATGAAGTGACTTTAGAGGCAACGTGGTCAAGTAGACATGAGGATTTTGCATTCAGGCAGACCTGGGCAACATAATATCTTTTGTGACCTTGATGGAATTTTCCTCAACTCTAAATCTCACTTCGCTCTCTGTAAACCAGGTGTCATGCTCACTCATGTGGTTGAGAGGATTAAGGGAGCCGGTACGCGGTGCCCAACCTGTCCATGGCACTCCGCCAGTCCCAGGCTGCTCTGAGACTGGAACCCAGGTCTCTCACTCCCTGCTCTAGTGCCTGTTCCATCAACCACATCACTTCCTGAGAAGGAAGAGAGAGGAGCACAGCGCACCAGCCAGGAGTGACCTGGAGGAGCCAATCTCCTCCAGCAAACCCAAGCGCTTGTGCTATGGCTGGTGAGCTGGTGGCTTGGATTCCTTTTCCTGCACTGCTTCTGTGATGGCTACTGCACTGTACTTTCTCCACTGCCTTCTGCTTGTGTCTGCTGATGAGAGTGAACAGTGAAGTTGAAGTCTGATAATGTGAGAGGCAGTACATTGTGTGATGGGAAAGAGCACTGACCCTAAACCAGAGCAGACCTGGTTAAAATTAGGGACATAGACCTACTGATATGCAAGTTGCTTCACAGAGTGGTAATTGGTAACCTGGTACCTTGGCTAAGTACATAGACTTCAGAGCTAACCTGCTGGTGTCCACATTTTAGCTGCACCATTTACAAATAGTGTGATCGTGGACAAAGATATTGTTTCTCCTTGCCTCAGTTTTCTAGTCAGCAAAATGGGCTTAATAAGTAACAGGACCAAAGCGTATGGTATTATGATGATTAAATTAACATCCATCAAGCACTTAAAAGACAGTAAATGCTATTATTAAGTGTCAGTGTAATTATGAATACGATTTAAAATTTAAGTGGTCAAGATGCATTTATATAAAAGTATATTTATCCATCAAATATTTTTCAAATAAATACTTGTATTTATGTCTAGATCTGCAGAAGTTTGGGTATTTGTGTCAGAATAAATTTTTGCTTACCTTAGTTTCTTACATTGTCTTCTGACAAATTTTCCAAGTTGATATTTTCCAGATGGTTATCAAAAGGCCTCTTCTTTAAAATCTTAAAAATAATATGGAGATGTGAGGGTTCAAAAGTACTTAAGTTTAGAAATATTTTCTTTGTATAAATTGGCCTAGAGGCTTCATACATCATGTAATATTTATAAAATCTATTCACCTCCTTCTAGTATGGCTGCATGTCACTGGACACGTCTGTTAAGCTTTGTACATCTCAGTGAGAGGGTTGAACTTGAATGACTTGTGAGTCTTGTGGCTCCAGCGTTCTAAGTTAATTCATGTAGAATCACATTTGTTTACAGAACAGAGCTATGAAAACATGAGCACTATGGAGGAAGTTTGAAGACGGAATGCCAGAAATAATTTGTCAAGCTGTGAACATAGTATGATCACAGAAAGAATCTTAATTTCCTAATGGCTTTCTGGAACAATAGAACGAATATCCTAGAGACCCAGGCCCACAAACTTCAGGTTTTTTCCCTCCAGCAGTTATTTTCCTGGCCGGCCATGCCTATGTTCCCCTACTTTTCAACATCTCTCTTCTCATTCTTTCTTCTGTTTTATTTATTGGAGGGGGTCTGTTTTAGTTTTATTGGATTCCTACTTGACTTTTCTGCTCTATTTTTTCCAGGCCCACTTCTGGCTGGTTCTTGTCCATTCCCTATTCTGTTTCCTGGGAAGTTAGGAGGCCGGAAAAGGAGAATAGAGCCCTGGCCAGTCAGTAATGCTCCCTTTCGACATGTGGGCTGAGACAGTGGCCGGCGTGTGGGCTGGTGGAGTACGCAGAAGTGCTCGGTGCCATGGAGGCAGCTCGCTCAGCTTTCCTTGCTCCACATGCTGGAGGAGGCCTGGGGTGTTAGTAACAGAGGCCTGGTTGGCAGGCATGCCAAGCCACCCACTCTGTCCTTTAGCTCCCCTTCCTATTACAGGTGTTTTTGCTTTCAAATGTTTAACTCTCATTGATCAAACAGTGAAAGGTGAGTTCCATCTGCACCAGCAGAACATGCTGACCATCAGCCATAATGCCGGGAGACAATTCTGTATCAGTTTGCCAGAGCTGCAGTCACAGAATATCACAAACTGGGCTTACCCAGCAGAAATGTCTGGTACCTCAGTTCTGGAGGCTAAAGATCCAAGACCAAGGTGTGGGCAGGGCTTGCTCCTTCTGAGGGCTGGGAGGAAGAATCTGTTCCTCTTCTGTGTGTGTGTGTGTGTGTGTGTGTGTGTGTGTGTGTGTCCAAATTTTCTCTTTTTATATGGACACCAGTTATATTGGATTAGAAGCCCACCCCACTGTAGCAGGACCCAATGCTACCTTCGCTTATTACACCTACAATGACCTATTTCCAAATAAGGTCACAGTATGAGGTACTGGGGGTTAGGACTTTAACATATGAATTCGGGGCAGGGAAGGCAGACATAATTCAACCTGTAACAAATTCACGTCTGCAGTAGAATGCACACTTTGGCCTGTTTTGCCCAATGGTGATGGAGCTTTGCCCAGATCTACCTACATACTCTCTCAACACCTTCACACAAAAACTCCCTGTGCCCAGTGTTTTCTCGTTTGCGAGACCGCAGCTCGTATCAGGGGTGGGGGTCGTGACCCTGGAATAGAAGGCTTTCTGTGTGAAATGGATGTGGTCACAAAGGTGCTAAATGCCCACTATGGTTAGCACTTTGCTCTCACCAATGTAATTACTGGTTTCTGAAGGTGGAACCAAGATCCTGCCACAGAAGAGAAGGTGTGGGGAGTGAGAGAGGCACCTGACAGCCCACATTCAGGGCTTCACCTTCTCAGGTGTTTGTGGGAGAACTGAGCAGGTCGTGGTCACCTGGGGGTGCTACTACTGCTACTTAAGGACCATAAGCACACTCTGGAGCCAGCGACAAAGCACGGACTCGCTGGTTAAAGCAGAGTGCTATTATTAGCAACAAAACTGAATGTGACATGGAATCCAGACAAGTGCTCTCTCGTTGCTTGTTGAAGTTTAGCCTTTTCATGTTTTAATAATCTAATGGCTTTCACCTTGTTAGAGCCTTCTTGATAGATTTCCAATTAGAGGGAAAATTAGATTCTAAACCAAACTTTAGGAAAATTTGTCACTTTGCTATTTATACTGTGAAGTCCAAGAGAGCAAGGCTGTGTTCATTCGCATTGGCACCTGGGTGGCAAGCTCGGTGAGGATGTGTCTTGTTTGTTCATTCGGGGGACTTAGTATTTTAAAACCTATTCTTCAAAGAAACTGTGTCTTTGACATAGACTTTAGTAAGAACTGAGAAATTAGATTAGCTTACAGTTTATGACATTTCTACTGCATTTGACTGTTTTTTTTCTGGTTTGTAACTATAGAGTCATTATGTTCATTTTTAAACAGTGGAGGGCTTGAGGAGCTCACTTCAGATGGATTTCTGTGGCATGGGAGCTCATTATTACAACAAATCGGGGGGCAGTGTGTACTACAGAATTACTCATAAAGTAATTATGTCTCATTGAGGTTAGCTGACAAAATATTTCCCTCACCTCTGTCTGCTGGGTGGTGTTATACTGAATAATTAAATAACCATTTTCCATTGAGATTACCTTTTCAATCCATTCTTTAAACTTTTAGCCCTTAAATGTTTAGTTGTGCCTCATCCAAAAGGATAGCTGCATAAATCGTAGCTCCAGAGCGGTAACTGTACCCCCAGTTATTTCATCTGCTCTACAAACATGACTTAAAATAAAAATTAAAAAAAACTCATGGAAAATATTTAATTGCTTGTCTAAATGCATATATATGTAAACAAATGCTAAAATTGGTGAACAGACTCTTGTTGGGATAAAGTGTCTGAGCCTTTAACTAGAAGAGCTGATTAAGCAAATAAAGGCTTTCCATCTAATGGGAAACTCTAGACACCACCAGGTTAGCAAAAATCAGCTTAATCTGCAGCTGTAGATATATAGTGAACTAGTTTAATTGAGTTGGAGTGAAGGAGGGAAATACACTAACCGGAAGAAGCCAAACCCCTAGCACATTCTTAAGTTCCCCTCCCCCCACTCCGTCAGTTACAAAGTCCTGTAGTGTTTTATCTTTTTTAGTGTCTAATGTCTCTCTCCTTCATTCCCATTTCTCTGGTCACTCTCTTAGTTCAGAATCCTGTCCCCTCAGGCCATCAACTATTGTAGTGCCTCCCAGTTGGTCTCTTTAGTGTCATTCTCTCACCTTTTCTTTTCCATTGATTCACTAGATCCAAACTAAACCTTAAATTCTTCTCTGATCTCATCACTTATTTGCTTTAAAATGTCCAAAGATTCCCATTGTCTAAAGCAATGTTTCTTCAAGTGTGATCCCTGGGTTGCTTGTCTCAGAATCACCTGGGGCACCCTCAGACAAAGAAATGAAATCTCTGAGGAGTGAGGCCTGGAAATCCAAATTTTTAACAAGCAACACTCCATCCCCCAGGAGATTCCTGAACATGCTAAAGATGAGGCCTGTAGGCCTGAAGCAGTGATTCTCAACCTGAGCCGCACACTAGAGTCACTTGGGAAGCTTTAAATAATTGCTGATGCCTGAACTCCATCCCTAGAGTTTCTGATTTAAATGATCTGGGATGCACCCTGGGTATCGGGGTATTTTTAAAGCTCCCCAGTGAGCATCTTCATCAAAATGGATTATATTGGGCTTCATTTAACTAAAACTTCAAAAGAGCAGTTGCTCAAAGGCACCAGGGTTATTCTCTCACAGAAGAGCAGCCCTGGAATGGGCAATGCAGAAATTGTCTATCCTCTTTCTGTTGCCCATTCTTAGTTTTCCCCCATCCATCTCACTTTAGGATACAAGATGCTATAGGAGCCCCATCCATCAGCCCAAGTTCCAGACTAGAAGAAAAATGAAGCGCAAAGGCCCCACTTCCCAGCGAGGTCAGCCCTCTTGATGCAGCCCCAAACAAACCTTCCTCCCAAGCTGTGTGGCAGGGTGCCCCTAACCACAGAGAGACTGGGAAAAGCATTCATTATCGTTGCCAAAGGAGGACTTTATTACTAAGGAAAAGGGAGAAGATGGGTACTGAGAAACTACTAACACAGCCTGTCACAGCCCCCAACCTGTATTCCTGGACTTACCTTTTACCACTGAACTTGTAAATTCTTTACCTACTCAAACTGTCTGCTTTTTATTCCTCAAGTGTGTGTAACAGGATGGCCCTACCCTATTAGTCTACAACATCTATGGTTTCTCTCTGTAAAGGCATACTCTTTAGCTATTCAAAGCAATAATTTACTCTCCTTAATGTCAAGGTTGTACTTGCCATCTCATCATAGTCCACCATGCTCCCCACACAGAAAACCATAACAGAGGGTAGGGTCTCAAATGGAATAAGATTGTACTGCTTTTAAATGGACTCGTGAAAAAGATAAGTGGTTTAGAAAACCATGTGGGAGAGCAGGAAGTTAGGGAAGATGCCTTTGAAAGGGTTCGAATAGAATTTTCAGAAGGCCGGATGTGAAATGGGAGAGGGCCTGCAAGGATATAAGGAGTGGCACTCAAGAAATCAATTTTAGAAAATCTACCTGAGATTGACAGGGACTCTCTAACCCATAATTCCATAAATTATAAACCTATTCAACATCTATGACAGTATTTCTATGGGGAAATATATTCATTTCCAACTCTGGAAGTCATCTCCTTTTCTGGGAACCTATTCACAGAACACTCTTCTAGCTGCTAGAAATACAACAGTTCTGAACAAAATAGGCAAGGCTCCTGCACTGATGGTGTAGGACAGTGAGGGCGAACCTTTTGAGCTCGGTGTGTCAGCATTTTGAAAAACCCTAACTTAACCCTGGTGCCGTGTCACATATAGAAATTTTTGATATTTGCAACCATAGTAAAACAAAGATTTATATTTTTGATATTTATTTTATATATTTAAATGCCATTTAACAAAGAAAAATCAACCAAAAAAATGAGTTCGCGTGTCACCTCTGACACACATGTCATAGGTTCGCCATCACTGGTGTAGGAGGATTGAAAATTGCTATCGTCTGAATATTTTGTGTCCCCACCAAATTCATATGTAGAAACCCTAATGCCCAATATGATAATATTGGGAGGTGTGGCCTTTGGGAAGTGCTTAAACCCTGAGGGTGGAGCCCTCATGAATGGGATTAGTGCCCTTACATAAGGGCCTCCAGAGGGCTCTCTGGCCCCTTCCGCCATGTGAGGAAGCAGCAAGAAGGCACCACCTATGAGCCACAAAGAGGGTCCTCACCAAACACAACCATGCTGGTGCCTGATCTTAGATTGCCCAGACTCTGGCTGTGAGCAATCCATTTCCATAATTTACAAGCCACCCACCCAGTGTATGGCATTTTGTTGTAATGCTCAAATGGACTAAGACAAAAAGAAACAAGCCAGAGAGAGAATGTTTCAAATAGTGATAAATGCAGTGAAGACAATTAAAAATAGGATGATATTATTAAAGAATGATGGATGCAGGGCAGGGAGTTATTTTCAGATAGAGTATTCCGAAAGGCCCCTCTGAGAAATGACATTCTAACTTGATGGTCTGAGAGGGAAGCATTTCAGGCACAGGGACTAGCAGGTGTAAAAATCCTAGGATGAACCAACCCTGCCATGTCTGAGGAAAAGAGAAAGACTGGATTACCAGTTTGGAATCATCTTCATCTGCAAGTAACACAGGCCAGATTTTGGTGACTTAATTAAACACATAAGGGTTTATTGTTCTCACATATTTAAAAACCCAGTGTAGGGGACAGCAAGCATTGGTTCATGATTCAAGGATATCAGGACTGAGATTTCTATAGTGCTCCCTGCCTTTTCCTCAAGGCCCCAAGAAATTGTGTCCCTGTGCCAGGCAAGTAGGAAAGACAGAGAGCAAAAGGCAAAGATGTAGCCAATTAAGTGTGCCCCCTTTTAAAAGGGCTTTCTCAGAAGGCATATTTCCATAAACATCTAGTTGGCCAGGGCAGTCATGTGGCTGTGCTGGCTACAGGTTATTTGATCTGATTTACATACATCTCTCTCCAAATTTGCTGTCCAGGGAGAACAAAAATACTTTCGTCTGTAAGCCAAAGTGATGCTTCCTGAGGCATCCTTCGCAAGCCGGGGGAGACAATCAGGGTAGGGTGCTTGGATGGGAGCAGTGGGGAAAAGGGTGCTGGAATGGAGAGAAAGAAGTGCAAGAAGATCCCTCAGCACCTCCCTCTCCTTTCTGCCCATCTCCGTGTTAGTTTGTAGCTCACTCATATATCCATTTAACATTGAACCACCCATTATGGGCCAGACTGCATGCTAGGCTTTGGAAGTATAAAGATAAATAAAACACAGCCCCGGCCCTTGGGGACCATATCACCTAGAATCTGTGTAAGGACAGACCTATAAATAAATCATTGCAAAACAGTGTGGTCCGTGTGGTTATAGAGATACACAGATGACAGCGTAGAGGCATAAAGGAGGCAGCCATCAGCTCCGCTTGAGTGGGTGTAGCCAGGAAAGACACTTCATAAAGGGCATGCAGCCACTTAGACTGGCTCTGAAGAGCAAGTAGCAGTGTCCTTTCCCTTATATTTGTGTGGCCCTGGGCTTCCTACAATGAGTAAACCTCAGGGGACTCTATTTGTCTGCCTTGAACCAAGGGAAACAGAAATAGGAGTTCAAATGTGTGGAGAAGCAACTCATGTGCTGTACCCTTTGAACCTATTACTCCACAAGTAAATGAGTTCATCTGAAATATTCACTTAGAATCCAGTGGGATAATGTGTTCCCAGCGTGCCCCTGTCCTTCTTGGAGGGGCCCCAGGATTGACCAACGTGCTTTCCTTCCCTTCCACTGCCATGGGCTGTTATTTCCACTCAGAGTCTCTCCTCCCCTGGACATACTGCAGGACAAGGGTCTCTTTAGCCGGCAAATAGCTGATTTGAGGGTTTTAAGTTTCCTCAGTTAGAAAGGAAAGAAAGGGAAATAACACAGGATGGCCCCACTGAAGCCGCCCCAGAGAATGTGAACTGATCCTGGCTCTGCATTCCAAACACCTCAAGCACTTCTCTCTGGGCCCCGAAACTTTCAGACTTTCTTCCTCCATATGCCTACTCAAGTTGCTCCATCCTTGACACCTCCTCGTGTGTTTGTCTGAGCCAAGACTAGAGCTGACCACGTTGGGTTAGACATGGCCTCAGGTCTAGGTAGACTGAATTCTGGGTTTCAACACAGACCTGCTTCTCCCCAGGAGAGGACATTTGCAGGGACACTGTCCTCCCAGGGCCACTCCAGGACACCAGTGAGTACTGGGGTGAAAAAAGAAATGGAGGGAAGGGTGAGGAGTGATACTAAGTGTTGGAGGGGCTCAAAGGAAAGACAGCTTCCCACTAGGGAGAGGAGGACATTCAAGAAAGTTACATTGAGGTTGGATGAAAAGAAAGCTTCAGAGGAAATGAGACTGGGAAGAGATTCTCAGACCGATCTCAAAACACCATTTGTTCATATACCCAAAACCCTTGTTAGTAAATCCATAGGAACTCCTGTTCCTCAGCAAATGGAGTTTGAAATCATACCAGGATTCATCTAAATTGCCCCCCTCGTGGGATTTTCAGTCTTTGGCCAAAATTATGGCATGTTAGAGCTTCAGGCTCAGAGTTTTAGACTCTTATTCCCTTTATGGGACTAATTTTGAAGCAGTCCAATTTGGCTTAGAATTCTTATTTCCATTCTTGCCATCTACTCACTGAGCTGAGGAATTATGTAAAGTGTTTTGTTCTGTTTTGTTTTCAGTATCAAGAAACAGATAATTTCTGATTTTTCATCTTTTAATATCATTCCACCACTGTGGAAATGCCTTATTTGTCTTAGAATTAAAGAATAAACCATTCCCTCTCACCTGCACCCAAATATTTCTGAGGATGAAATACATTTTCAGCTACCACATCTGTTCAGACTGAGTGTGGCTTTAAATTATTTCTCTAAAATTTAGTATTAGATTATTATTGTATAGGCACCAGTGTAGCTCTGATGTGGAAATGAGAAATGAGTTCAGATATCTATTTAGGTGTAATCTTTGCAAAAGAAATATCATCAGTATTCATTCTGGGAAAATCGTGCTTCATACTTCAATATTCCAAAGGCATTCTCCCACTTCTGAGAAGGCAATTCTGTGGGATGTGAGGGGAAAAGAGGCAGGAAAGGAGGATGAATCAGCTGGAAAGGAAAAAAGAAATTGGAGAAGGAGGAACTAATTTGTTCTTTGGGAACTATGTTGATTAAGGAGTCAGTACTTCCAAAAGATAAAGGAATGAGTTGAAGGGGAAATAAAGGAGAATGAATCCGTGGGGTTCATGGTTGGAGGCAGTATGTAATTCAAGGCCTCCAAATTCAGGTCCACTGGGGCCCAGGTAGGCGATGTCAAAACAGTGAAGAGGCCCAGGTTGGGCCATGGTGAGCTGGAGAGCACACACCTGCAGATACGAAGCAGGCAGCTGCCACGCAGGTTGCTGATTCCCAGGTGGAAATGTGGGCCAAATGTGCCATATTTTTGCTTTCTTTTTTTCTTCTTAAAGGAATCCATGAATTCATGCGTGTGTGTGAAATATCACAATTTTTAAATGTTGACTGATAGAAAATATTTGCCAACCACAAGGGGACCCCAGCCATTAGTGTCTGCCTCTTTAATGATCATCTGCTTGCTTGTGCTGGATGCTTGCAGATTGTTAGATGTGCACAATAAGAAAAATGCCAGGATGTCTCATCATTTCTGTTTGTATTAGTATCTTTGACCTGTATTACCTTCTTAATTTCTTTGTTGCTTTCAGAATGGCACAGAGAGTGTTAAAATGTCATCACCTGTCACTCATTTTAAAAAAAGAAACACCTACCACATACAGAAAAAGAGGGGAAATATATTCTGACCTTGAATTGTCAGTTAATTAAGGCAAACATATTTAGTGAGCTTTATGAATATATTAAACATTTCTGGAATTAAAACTAAGGCTAGAAATTCCTTCCCAGTATTCGGTGTGTCCCTAGTCCAAACTCAAGATTCAGTGTAGCCCAGTGGATCATCCATTTTTCTCTTGCCCTTCCCCCTGCCTCCCCCTCCCTCCCTCCAACAATTGGAATAATAGCTACTAGGACCCATATGCCTTCCCAGGTGGTCTCATGATGACCCTCATGCTCCCTACCATGGCAAGGATTCCTTGGGCCTATAACTTTAGAGCTAATGGGGGTATTGTATACAATTCCTTGACTTCCCAGAGCCTTAGAAACTCCCAAGAGGTATGCTTACCTTAAACTGAATAAATAGAACTCACTATCACTATGGATAACTAGTGCTTTACAGGATGCAAAGTACAAATATCATGTCACTGAATCCTTTCTATACCATTATGAGCTGGGAATTATTTCCCCCGTTTTATATATGAGGAAACTGAAGTTCTGAGAGGCGAAGTATCTTGACTTCGGCCACATAGCCTGGAAGGGACTAAATTGGAACGAGAAGCTAGGTCTTCTGGTTCCAGGCCACAGCCAGCCCTGTCCACTGCCCCACAGGGACCACTCTCCCCCATCCTCTGTTATTTGCCTTTAAGGAATTTCTATAGAACCAGAGCAGACACCATGCAGATGGACAAGCATCTCCTCTGCTTGTGTTCCCTCCTTTACCATCAGTGCATGTTCTGATGCAGACCTGAGGCTCCAGATCACAGGAGGGACAGCAGGGAGTTCCCAGGAGCAAAGCCCCCAGAAGGAAGAAGGAATCAGCACTTTGCTATAATGTCTACGGGACTGGTGTTCTGGGTATAGCAAGGCCCCTAAACTCTTCCCAGCCCAGGCCCTGGGATGGAACCTGTGTGCATAAACTAAAAACTGAATCACTCAATGCTAGAGCTTTGCAGTCCAATTAACTTTGCTTCCAGATGCTTCTCTAAATAAATGGAAGACAGAGCAAGCTGTCTTTTTCTAATTCTCAGCCTCTGACCTGGAGAAGTGGTGGGTAAGCTCTGTGTTCCCAGCCTCAGGGTACAATTTCCAGCTCCACTGTACCAGGAAGGGGAAATGACAGGATGGCCAAGTTCTAGTCTGACTGGCACCTCTGTGGCTCAGGCCAGCTTACTGTGGCAGTGAGCAACAAGGGACTGTTTAGATACCTACCAGTGTATTGCATAAAGACAGCCCCAGGGTTCTTAGAGATACCTGGGGAGGCTGGCTGCCACCAAGCGGGTGGGGGCTCAGGGCTGAGAGCTGAGGGCTCATGCCAAAGGGCTGTGTAGCTGTGAGTTCAGGTGGTGAGAGGCTCAAGCTGTAGCACCTCATCTGCCCCAGCTCTTCCCCTGGGCCAGTTCTAAAGCAAACATTCAGAACTCTCAATCTGACGGTTACAGTCGAATAAGAACTTTTATTTCAACTTTCAAGAAAAATACCCCATGAAAATTGGCTAAGATGTCACCAGAGTAACATACATGGATGCTGTTAGCACAAGAAAGAATAGTTGTCGGATGGTTCAAGTTCCCTCTTTAACTCATAGTAGTGATGCTAATAGGATCCTAGGAGACCTCTCTGTGTGGTCTTGATTCCAGAAGCCATGGTGCAGAGCAGTGATCCTAACCCTGCGGCACATTTGAACCCTAGAGGAGCTTTGGGAAATACTGATTCTCAGCTCCCCTCCAGGTCCATTAAATCAGAATGTCTGTGTTGAGGCCTAGACATGATTTTTAAAAAATCTCTGTCAGTGATTTAAGACCCTGCAGTAGGGGTTGAGAGCCACTGGTGTAGAAGAAAGAGGCCCACACTGGTAATCAGTTTAAAGTTTTAGCCAGGCTTTCAACTGGGTCATTTTGATCAATTCTCTTCACTACTCTGAGCTGTAGTTTTCACATAATTTCTAAGTTTTCTGTAAGCTGCAATGGTGTATGTACAGTACAGCATCACTTGCAACAGTGAAAGATAAGAAATGTTCTATTTATCCAAATGGGGTTAAACAGATAACAATATTCCCGGGTGCTAGAATACTATGCACACATTTAAAATGACATTAAGTGGGGAAAAAAGCAGATTATAAAACACTTTTACAGTATGACTCCATTTTTTAAAACCAAATGAAGATTATATAACTAGATATAATTGCAAGAATGTACACCAAAATCTTTATAGTTTTTCCTTTCTGAATAAGTGACTTTCATTTTCTTCTTTTTACAGATCTGTTTTCTATATTTTCAGTACCACTTAAATAACCTGTACTAAATATTAAGGGGGAAAAGTCGACTCACACGTCAAGCCTTGACTATCTAGAAAATCTCAAATATAATTATACTTGTGTATGCAGAGTTCTAGGTCTTCTATTCCTTTACCTGCAAAAGCCTGATGCTTTGCTTTTCCTCTAGGTTACTTACAAAATGCGCTACCCTTAGACTTGTTCTTCTTCCTGATTTGGAACTACCGTTCTAAAATATATATATGAAAGTATTTCTCCTGCAGTATTTGTTCTGGGTCCTGGTGGGGCTGCCCCATTTCACTGGTGAGAATAATTAGAGAGGAAACAGAAGTGCGAGGGTCAGGAGGACAGAGAGCCAGGAGAGAAGGCTTTTGATCCGTTTTTCTTCCCCAGAGCATTCTGTCATATTTTTGCCTGGTGTGGTGGTGGTTATGAAGATAAAATGAGAGGCAGCAGTGAAAAGACGTAGCACACATTTAGGCACACATTTAGGAACAAATGTTGGTTCCTTTGTGCATGCCTCTGAAGGGAATAACTTAGCTACTTACCGAATGTGGGACCTCAGAGCGTTCTCATCCCCAGCAAGCTTCAGTTTCCACTCCTGAAAAGTAAGGATAATAATAGTGTTAACCTCACTGGATTGCTGTGATGTGAAGTAGGTAAAGCATTAAGCAAACATCAAATACATCCATGATGAATACATTCAGCTGTTATTATTACACCTTATTCAAGTATTCCTTAACCAAAATACCTCACAATATTGATAAGACTTTCATTGTAATCCAGAAAAGGAGAATTGTTAAAGCTTATGGCTTTAACAGTTTGGGGTAGGAATAATAAAAAAAGATTGGAAGATTATATTTTGATTAGAAATGTATTTTTTGTCATCTCAGTCCTAAAAAAGAAGAGTATTATTTCAAGTGCTGAATCCTCTGCGGTTTGACACCAAGAATAGAGTATTTCATTTCAGAAAGAATGCCTTAGAGAGATGATGAGCCACTGATAAAGGCGGTTACACTAGAAAGTGACTGAGTTTAAGGCAAGTATTTTTCTGTTATAAAAGTGATTAGAGCCGAAACTGGTTTGGCTCAGTGGATAGAGCATTGGCCTGCGGACTGAAAGGTCCCAGGTTCGATTCCGGTCAAGGGCATGTACCTGGGTTGTGGGCACATCCCCACTGGGAGATGTGCAGGAGGCGGCTGATCGATGTTTCTCTCTCATCGATGTTTCTGACTCTCTATCTCTCTCCCTTCCTCTCTGTGAAAAATCAATAAAATATATTTTAAAAAAAAGTGATTAGAACTTTAAAAACATTTTCAAAGCAACACAGCATATACACATAATATAATGAATGTATCTTGACTTTTCTTGTCAAGGTTAAGATTCAAAAGAACCAGGACTAGGTAGAGAAATGTGGGGTTGTGGGGGGGGGGGGACTTTATCAATTCACAAGCTTTGTTGAAATAGAGTATAAGAACAACATTGATCAGTGGTCCCCAATTTGTGATGCCCATTGGAATCACCCGGGGAGCTTCAGAAAGTACTAGTGCCTTGGTCCTGCTCTTGGAGGCTCTGATTGACGTGGTAAGGGTGTGGCCTGGGCACCAGAATTTATTAACTATGCTAGGTGATTCAGCTGCATAGACAAATTTGAGAACTACTGGCATAGACAAAGGATCCACCTGAGCAAACGTGCCCAA
The DNA here is from genome assembly GCF_014108235.1 of Myotis myotis. NCBI lineage: Eukaryota > Metazoa > Chordata > Mammalia > Chiroptera > Vespertilionidae > Myotis > Myotis myotis. The sequence goes on from NW_023416357.1 coordinate 33,677,815, forward strand.
CCCTGGGCCTCCCTTCCTCTTTGCTCAAAGGGATGTTCCCAGGGTGTGGCAATGAAGAGTAGCCCCCACATGGGACTCTCTCTCCTTCTCCCCCTTTTTCCTGCCCTCTGCTGAAGAGCTACACCAACTACCCCCAGAAATTTATGTTACATCATCTAAGACCAATGACCAGATGTCAGACTTAGCCCTTGCTGTGCCAGCCCGATGCCACCTCCCCTTGTCTGCATCCCCACCTCAGTTTCCACAGCCTTCCTCCAGTGGTGCCTGCGTCACATGACCAGAAAACGTCCATTTACGTCCACTAAGAGCTTCCTTGGGTAGGACCTCACTTTATACTAAATGACGTCGGTAAACCAGAAAAACATGTTTTAACCACTAATTTTAGTTAGAAGCCAAAGTTCTTCGATGGTGGCCTCAAAGGACCTGGTGATCAATAAGCAAATGAGCTGTGGTTTGAGCTCTGCTCATTGTGTGTGTGTGTGTGTGTGTGTGTGTGTGTAAGAGAAACAGGTTCTGAATGGAGAACAAGGAAGTTATCTACTCATCTTTTCAACATAGTTTAAGTTTTCTACTGCTTACATTGGAATAAGGTATTTTTTAAAACTAGAATTTGAAGTCACCTCCCAGGCTAGATCCAAAAAAGAAAAACAGGAGATACACTATAACAAATGTGGATTATGTGCAAAATGAGATTACACAGAGGAGATTTTGTTGGCCTGGAATAATAAAAATAGATTTAAGATTTAAAAGTGCCTTCATGATAAAAAATAATCTCATATTGTCCATAAAACATATGTACCTCTGTGATATTTTTATTCGTGTCCTGTAAGTGAAGAAATGGAGGTTCGTAGAGATTAACTGTCTTGCCCAATGTCACATAGTCAGTAAATGGTAGGGTCAGTATTTGATTCAAAGGCCACTAGACGACTTGCACTGTGCCAGGACTGAAAGAATACAGATAGTGTCTGCAGATAGCTTAACTTTATTAGATAAATAAATTTATCTTCATTTTATTCATTATTGCCAGGAATAGGCTTATCTCTGTTACTGATCAGTAATTGAGGAGATGTACTAGTATTAATTACATTGGTTTTTTTTTTTTGTTCTTGTTTTTGTAAGCAAGAGTAGCTAGCTCTAAATATCTTAAACAAATAGGAGGAGTTATTGGAAGGTTATGGGGGGGAGGGACAGATCATACAATCAAATGGGGAAATTTGAGGGAGGGCTTAGAAAACTGACATGAACCAAGAAGACCATATAGACTGCATAGCAGAAACAGGCTAGCTTAGACCTTGCTCTAGCCAATGCTGATGGACGCTGCTGCCCAAACCAGTCCTAGCCGTCCCTTCCTCTTAGATCACACCCTGCGGCTTCAAGCGCTGGTAGGAATGCCCAGTTGGTCCCTAAGCATCCTGTCTGCAGGCAGGGGAGGGAGGCTCTCTTCCCTTCACAGAGTGGAAAGCAGGACACTGTGACTCCTCAGTGCCACCGAAGTGGGGACTGTCCCAACAGAGAGAAGGGTTGAATATGGGCTGGCCAAAGAAATGACAACTGTCCCCCACAGAACAGCACTAGTTTTAAAAAAATCTCTCTTTTTCCTGCAGTCTTAGAAAATCTTATAAGGGAGCTTCCTAAAGAAAATCACAAGCTACTGTAAAAACAAGAACATCTTTATTCTTTTAACTTTAAAAATCTGTTTAATCACTCAAAGTCATTGGCGACATCAGACAATTTGCACATGGAGTAAACTTGTGCAGCTGGGGAGTTTGTTAGGCGGTCTGTGGGGCATACTCCCTCTGGTTAGCTTTCTAACCCAGCTGCAGTGCATGCAGAAGTCCCCGTGCAGTAGCGTTAGAGCGGCGCTCAGCCAGAGTCTGGAAATACCCTCCTCGCTCGGCCCTTAACTCAGCTGACATTTATAACACACTTTTCTATGTACCAAGCACTGAGGTTTTTTGGTACCTGGTTCTGGGAATACAAAGATAAAACATTCATAGGTCCTGGAAGCAAATCTAGTTTATGCATATGTGTGTTGGGTGTGTCCTTGCATGTATGATTTTGAATGTGTGTAGGTTGCAATGCAAGAATTACAGAGAACCCAATTTTCAAATCACCTAGGGCAGTGGTCGGCAAACTCATTAGTCAACAGAGCCAAATATCAACAGTACAACAATTGAAATTCCTCTTGAGAGCCAAATTTTTTAAACTTAAACTATATAGGTAGGTACATTGTTATTAACTTAATTAGGGTACTCCTAAGGCTTAGGAAGAGCCACACTCAAGGGGCCAAAGAGCCGCATGTGGCTCAAGAGCCACGGTTTGCCGACCACGGACCTAGGGGATTTTGGTAGTTTATAGAATCCCTTTATCAATAACACTGAGTACCAGAGAGACTAATATGTTGAGGCAGCATTAAATTTTTTCATCATCTTTAAAGTTCACCTCCTGCTCCATTTTTTTATGTCCTCTTTGCTACATGCAAACACACACAACTAAAAAATAAAAACTCCTTATTGGTAGGTAAGTACTATTTTTAGAGAAAAATCTCAGGTCTTGAAAGATTTTGTTTCATAAATATTTCCGGCATGCTTACTGTCTTTCAAAAAAATAAAGAGGAGAGGACTCACCAAAGACACATTTATACTTAAAGTCAGGCTAATTCAGGTGATAAAACCTGAGCCAGAGCCATTTATACAAGAGCCGAACAATGACTTAATGTTATCATTGTTTAAATCTTTTTCCAGACAACGCAAACACCACCACAATTTGCTGTAATATCCTCTTTCCTGAAGTTGTACCGGGCTTGTATCCGCTCAGTGTCTGTTTTCATAAACCAAAACAGAAGGAGCTGCCCGGAACAATGAGGCTTCATCTGCAAAAGCTTTACAAAGATGGGCTTTAGAAAGAGCCTTTACTCTCAGGAGAAATTGTGTAAATACCTCTTCAAGTGTCAAAATATTAACCCTTTGTTTCTGGAAGTTAAATGATGGAGCATCGATGTTTGCTTTTCTAGGCATTTAGAAGGCCATTTCCATTTAAAAACAATATGTCTAGCGATCTAGTCTCCCACTTCACAGAGAAAATGAAAGCATCAGTCTGCTCAAATACCTCTGTGAAGAATGAAAGTTTCTCCAAGTTCCTCATCCCTGGGGGCCTCCTCTTACCTTTAGTCCCCATCAGATCTTCTCTGGGGAGCCTAGAGCTCTCCAGGTCCCCACACCCCCTTGCCAGGCCATTCTGCTCTGGCAAGTGTGGGGAGCAGGGGGCCTTGTCTGCTGTTGGGTCAGCCCGTGCTGCAGCCTGAATCACTGATGTTACCAGACTGCTCCCTTCAGCACTGCTCTTGCTTCTTGAGACTCTGGAACTTCCTCAGAGCTTCATTGCCTACACAGGCTGATTGAAATCTGGTCTGCCTCCCTTGTGCCTTCACTTCCCAGAGCACTGCTAACTTAAACCTCTGTTACCCGGTCATCTTCCCTGCTGACCAGCCAGCCCCTGGCTGGCTGCCCAGAGAACTCTTCCATAGTGGTATATGGTCCATGTGATAACCATACCACTTTCCTGATTGGGCCCACATGTAGCCTCTTGGTTTCTGTTCTCTTGAGTGGAACATCCCCCCACCCCACCCCCTCCACACACCTACATTCAATTCTCTTCTCATTGCTCTGAAACCTCATCAACCTTTTGTTGCTTTAGAGAGGCTGATGTGGATGATGATACTGAAACTCAGCCAGGATGAATAGGCCTTTCTATCACCGGTTGTACTAATGAATGAGAAGCTATGGAAACCTCTAATACTAGGTTCTAAAGCAATGGCTCTATTGTCCAGATTTCATGGGCTTTGGAAAGCATACTTCATGAGGTCCACGAATATCCCCTAGAACAGGTGTTCTCAACTGTGGCTGCATATTAGAAATACCTGGGAAGCATTTACAGCTTGTGATGCTCAGGCCAGAGCCCACATCAATTACATCAGCACCCCTGGAGTGGACCCACGCTCCCCAGGTGATTCCAAAATTAAGAACCACTGCCTTTGCCCCGCTAGCATGGCTCAGTGGTTGAGTGTTGACCTATGAACCAGGAGATTGTGGTTCAATTCCCAGTCAGGGCACATGCCCAGGTTGCAGGCTCAATCCCCAGTGCGGGGCGTGCAGGAGGCAGCCAATCAATGATTCTCTCTCCCTCACCCTTCCTAAAAAATAAAATAAAATAAAAGAACCACTGCCCTGGAAAATAGCAGGATTGGAAATTAAACATAAAGATCAACACCTGATATGTTTTCTTCCCTATGAACTTGATTACCTAGAGGAGACCTGGATTTAAGAACAATTTCACACACATTCAAAGCTTTATGCTTCTTTGTACTTAGACACATTGAAGTAACACTGTATTATCAGTAGAGGTTGGAGGTTACTTCAGTCTTTTTTCCTCATGGCTATTTCTGAGCTACAGTTACTCTTTCAACAAAGATTTATGGAGCACCAGCCATGTACCAGATACAGGGTACCCCAGAAACTAAAGCAGGTGTGACATGCCCTCATGGAATTTATATTTTTAGAAAACATATATGATAACATAAACAAGATAATTACAAAAGTGGTATGTGTACAAAGACAATAATGTATGAAAGGATAATGTGACAGCAAGTATGTCCCATCCAGGGGCAGGGAAAGGGCAGCTATCTAAGGAAGTATTTAGATTAGGTGTCCAAAGACATTGTTTCTGAGGGGTGAAATATGAGATATTTGAGTTATAACCAGAATGGTTAAAGGAGCTGGTCATGTGAAGATCTGGGGCAGAGCATTTCAGGCAGAAGGGGAGCAAGTGCCAAGGCCCTGAGGCAGGAACAGAATTGGCGAGTTCCAAAACCTGCCAGATCGTAGTGCAGTGAGAGGGTGGGGGAGCAGGACAAGACAAGGTCAAGGATGGGGTTAAGTGGTTCTTAACTCTAGAATCACCTGCCCTTGTTAGGTCACAGAGAAGAGTAGATTTGATTTTTTTAAAAATGCAGTTAAAAAGCAATTGGAGGATGAGGTTTGTGATTGTAAAATGTGTGAGGGAAAGAGGGAGCTCAGTTGCTGGGGTGATAGTGGCTTATTTTAGAGGTATTGTTTTAGAGGTAAGGCCAGAAGGACCTCCAGATGGATGGAGGGTTGGAGGGGGTGGGGTGAGAGAATGAGGGGAAGGGAAGAATCAAACAGGAATCCTTCACTTTTGGCCTGAGCAACTGACTGGATGTCGGTGCCACACAACGGAGCAGGAAGGTCTGGGGGAGGCGCACTGTGAGGGATGAGAGAGCAAAAACCCAAAGCTCGGTTGGCACATCATAACTTTGAAATTCCTTTAGGCATCCATTAATGCCCATTAGAAGAGTGGTTCTCAGCCGTGGCTGCACATTAGAATCACCTGGGAATCTTTTTAAAATCCCGATTTTAAATCCAGAAGCCCAGAAATCAGGATTTTAAAAGGATTCCCAGGTGATTCTCATGTGCAGCCACGGTTGAGAACCACTGCATTAGAAGCTAATGTCCATTAGGGCAAGTCTGGAGCTCAGAGGAAAGGTCAGGGCAGTAAATTTAAATTTGGAAGTCATGGGTATGGAGGTGGTATTTAAACTTTGGGCCTGGGTGAGTTCACGTAGGGAGATGATGTAGATAGAAAACAGAATACAGTGAAGGACTGAGCACTAAGGTACTCTGAAAGTTTTGCAAGAAAAAGAGAGCAGTAAAGGAGATGGAGGAGAGGCCAGGGACCTGGGGTTATAGGGCTCTGGGAGTCAAGAGAAAAGGTGTCTCAAGGTGGAGGGTGTGATAGTTGTGCCAAGTGCTGCTGATGTATGAGAGGACGACAGGGGACTCCATGGATTTTGTGGGAGACAGGTTTTTGGTGACTCTGACACAAGCAGTGGGGTCAGGAGTTCAGACTAGAAAGTCAAGGAGACAATGAGAGGTGAGGAAGTGGAGACTGTGGCTATTGACTTGAGTACAAGAAGTTTTGCTGCGCCCATTCTTGAGTGAGATCTTTGGACAGGCTCATGGCAATGTACACATTTCTCTTGTCAAGGGCACAAGTGGATGCATTAGATGCCTGATCCCAGGTGAACGTCATATATTCAGAGAATCCCCTGGTTGGAATAATGGCCTTCAGAAACCTGCATCAGTGCTTGGGGTGGAACTGGTTCTGTGCTCACCCTATGCAATAACTTCTCAAAAGATGCTTCTTACCAGGCCTGCCTCTCCAGCTAACCATCATAACAAAAGAGCAAAATATATGGTTAGCTTCAAAGCTGTAAATAAAGATGGGTCATTAAATGACAGGAAAGGCTACCTGACATAGAGAGACTTGATATTAAAGAGGATAATAAGGCTTCCTCACATTCCTATCTCCACTTAAAACTCGAATAAATTCATATGGCTTTTTGGGTGAACTAGATTCTCACCTTCCCTACATAGCACTCAGGATTCTCCTTTTTGGAGATTAAACAGTTTTGCTAGCACCTTTGAAGTGTGGCCTCAAGAAGCAAGTGGATGTGTTTGGCCAGTTACTGTCAGTTACTGTTTTAAAAAGCAAAAATCTAGTCTTTTGGGAAAGAATCTTGGGGATCAAAATGGGTAACAGTAAAAAATACTCAGAGACTTAGATGTCTGGGTATCCATATGGACAAGCCCTTTGGGGTACAGTCACTACTGAAGTAAGTTACTATAGAGGTACTATGTAAGTCTCTGTTTTACAGAGGAGGATCATTTGTAACTCTCAAAGTCAAAATAGTCTTGCCCTGGATAGCCGCCCTTTTAGAACCGGAGCCCAGAAGTTTCTTCAGGAGGTAACATCCTAATTAGACAGTAAGCAATCGCCAAAAAAGTAGCTCATGATCTTGGAGCAGGGCCAAGTCTGAAAACCAAAGCCTGTGGCCATAGCAGTATAAGGAAAATCGCCCTGATTTCTGTGAGCAAACCTCAGATGGGAGCAAGAAGTAGTGCGCATGGGGAGGAAATAGAGAAGGGTAGGAAATTCTTACAGGGACTATGTGAGGAATCTAGGGGGAATCCGATACCTGGATGGGGGGAGCCTGGAGAAAAAGAGATTGTGTTCACCAGGGTGATTATGTCCCTTATGGTGTATTGCCATGTACAGTCACAACAAAAAATCCAAATATGTTGAGTAGCAGCAGCAGCCGGAGTGGTAGTAGTTGTAGGATGAAATCTTGGTCCTATTTGCCCTTATGGCTGCAATTCTTCTTTGTGCAGAGGACTGATTTCTCATCGAGACAAGGAGCGCATATCACACATATTACTTTTCAAAACAATGTATAAAAGCATACCTGTACTCTGTCAGCCTACATTTCAAGTCCTATAGATATTCTTTTTAACTGACGTTCACTTCCTCGAGTCACTGAATTAAAGGAAGCTCTCCATTCTCTCTGTGAATCCTTCTGACTAACGCCCGTGTTAGCAAGCATCTTCTAATCCCCGCCATGGACCTCTGTCCCTCCAGTTGGGTTGTATGCTTATCAAGAATTAGTTATATTGGCTTATGTTTCTGCTGTAATTCTGATTAGTTATAATCTAATAAAACAGGAGGGCCAAAAGAGAACTGTTAGTATAAAAATTAAGTAGTCGAATACTTTAGAAAGTGACCATAAAAGTGAGCGTGTAAGAAAATAATTGCTATCAAATTAGGTGTGAACAAGATAACTGTAAAAGGCTATGAACAATAATGATGAAATTCTAGGAGGATTCTGTACTTGGGGTACCTCACAAAATATCTTTAAGTTATGGCTGTACCTCAAAGAAACTGAAAATGGAAATTGGAGATGATATGAGATGGGTATGGTTTTTGCCAGATGAGAACTCCAATCAATAGATCCATACTCAAAGGCCAGACCTTCATCAGAAGATTGGTGGATGAGTGTATAGTTATCAAATAACAGTTTAAGATAGAGTTATAGCTGACATTAATCCCCAATTGCCAGCCTCAATGACACTGGGTAAGAGAGTTTCTACTGTACCTGCTTGGGATGTTCATTTTGGAGTCTCAGTTTTACTTCTCACTAGAAGCTCAGCTACAATCATTTATGTTCAAGAGAAATATCCTAGGTATATGTTAGCCACAAGTTTCTCTAAGTTCTATCCCCGGCTCAGTCAGATCCCCAGAAAGCTACATCACAGGACTATTTTGCTCTAGATTATTATGGAAATTCCTTTGCAGAAATGTGATTTTAGTGTTAACTCTTGACTTTTATTGAGGTTCCATAAAAGAGATGATTGTATGAAGAAAACCTCTGTCAAACTGCTGTATAAGCTTTCTAATATATATGGTAAGCCTCATACTTGAAGAACCACATGATAAACTTCACTCAGTGTTAAATGCCTAAAGGCAGCCACATGGGAAGAATGGGAAAGACAGGAAAGGAAGAGGAGAGAAATCATAGCCTTAGACATAACCATCTCAGCCAACTTATAATAATAAAAGGGTAATATGCTAATTAGACCAGACATCATTCCGAACGTCCTTCCTGATGAAGCCGGGGTCAGGTTGAAGCCAGCCCGGGTCCCGGGTGCCTGCCGGAGGGAAGCCGGTGCCGGCAGCTGGGAGAAGGAAGGCCTACTCTTGCACGAATTTTCATGCATCGGGCCTCTAGTTAAATATAAAACTCCTTTCCTCCTCTGCTTTAACATGTTTTCTTGTGGATTTATGAATTTTAATTAAAAGTTGGTAAACCTAATCAATATGCATTACTTTATCCCCACAACCTAAACCATATATATATAACCAATTTCAATTAATATTATATCAAAATTTTGAATGCACTTATGAAACTTAATTTTTCAGCTTCAAAAATCAACATTTCCCCAATTTTCCCTTTTAGTCCCCCTACTTTATTTTTTTTTAACCTTTTAAAATTCGATTTAACTCACATATACTAAAATTCAATTTTTTGTTGCACATTTCTATGAGGTTTGGTAAATGCATAGAGTTGTATAAGCACTACCAACATCACAATACAGAAGAATTTTATCCCCTCAAAACATTCTCTCATGCTGTCCCTTTGTAGTCAATCCCTCATCACCATCCCCAGCTCTTGGAAAAGGCAAATCTGTTCTTTATCCCTCTAATGTTACCTTTGTCAAAATGCCAAAGAGCATGTAGCTTAGCTGTAGCACAGAGCATCTGGCTTCTTTCACTTCTTTTACTCATCCAAGATTCTACTTGAGATTCGTCCAGGTTGTTGAATGTCCACTCCTTTTTATTACTCAGGAGCAATCCATTGTACAGTTTGTTTATCCACCCACCAAATGAAGGGCATTTGTGTTATTTTCAGTTTGGGTGATTATGAATAAAACTGCTGCAAGCATTCACATATGGGTTTTTGTGTGAGCATAAATTTTTGTTTATTTGGGGCAATACCTAGGTATGGAATTTCTGGATCCTATGGCAATTATGTGTTTAACTTCATAGAAAATGGCCAAACTGATGTACCATTTTGCATTCCAATCAGCAATGAATAGAATTAAAATATCTCTGCATCCTTGCCAGCACTTAATATTGTTAGCTTTTGTTTGTTTAGTCATTCTAAAAGAATAGAGGTGTCTTCTTGTGTTTTTAATTTGAATTTGCCTAATGTTTAGCACGTTTTAATGTGCTTCTTTGCTATCCATATATCTTTTTTGGTGAAGTGTCTATATAAGTCTTTTGCTTATCTTTTATTGGATTGTTTGTTTTCTTTTTTTAAAAGAAATATACTTTTATTGATTTCAGAGAGGAAGGGAGAGGAAGAGGGAGTAGAAACATCAATGATGGGAGAGAATCATTGATTGGCTGCCTCCTGCACACCTCACACTGGGGATTGAGCCTGCAACTTGGGCAAGTGCCCTGTCTGGGAATCAAACAGTGAGTGACTTCCTGGTTCATAGGTTGATGCTCAACCATTGAGCCATGTGGGCCTGGCGGTTTGTTTCCTTACAGTTGAATTTTGAGAGTTCTTTATATATATTCTGAATATGAGTCCTTTGTCCGACATGTGATTTGAAAATATTCTTCCCAGTCTGAATTTTTCAATCTTTAAGTGTCTTTCACAAAACAAATTTTAAATTTTTTAACAGTGTCTTTCACAGAACAAATCTTAAAAAATTTTTGATGAAACCCTAACTGGTTTGGCTCAGTGGATAGAGCGTCGGCCTGCGGACTGAAAGGTCCCAGGTTCGATTCTGGTCAAGGGCATGTAACTTGGTTGCAGGCACTTCCCCAGTAGGAGGTGTGTAGGAGGCAGCTGATCGATGTTTCTCTCTCATCAATGTTTCTAACTCTCTATCCCTCTCCCTTCCTCTCTGTAAAAAAATCAATAAGATATATTTTTTAAAAAAATTAAAAAAAATTTTTTTGATGAACTCTAATTTTCAATTATCTTTTATAAATCCTGTTTCTGGTGTCTAATTTAAGACCTCTTTGTCTAACCTAAGACAACAAGGATTATCTCCTATTTTCTTTTAAAAGTTTTACCTTTATGTTTTACATTTGGATCTCTGATCCATTTTGAGCTAATTTTTATATAAAGTATGATAAGTAGGATGAGTTCATATTTTTTTTAATACAAATGTCTAATTGCTCAAGCACCATTATAAATTGATTTGCATTTTCAAAAATAGTAAAATCTAATTGTATTGAAGATTACTTTTAAAAAATTTAAAAAATTCAGGAGAGTAAAGAATAATATTATTCATAATATCTTCACCCCCCAAATAACCAGTGATCATATTTTAATATTTTTCTTACTTATTTTATAAATATGTCTATAGGTATAAGTTAAATAGCATGTATTTTTGGCATAGATAATGTGTTTATTATAGAAAATTTAGAAATTATAATACAAAGCACAAAGGAGAAAATTAAAATTATATCCTTGACTAATACTGTAGTTCATCATCTTTGGTATAATTAATTTTTTCAGTCATTTAAAAACTCCTAATATACTAAATCTACCTTTGTCAAATGGGATGTAAATACATTTTTCCTTTTTTTTATTTTGCCTATCAATCCTTTCTCTACCAGTTCATCTCTTGATTATTTACTTATGTAGGAAGAGCTTTCCTAATTCAAAATCAGAATTATTTTCAGACATTTTTCTATTTTATTCTAGTTTTTTAAGATTTTCTCTTCTTTTTATTTTTGTAGTATGCAATCTAAGGACGGGTTTCATTTATTTCTAAATATTTACCAATTTTCACAGCACTATTTTTGTAAATAATCTAGCCTTGCTCTCTATTCTGAAATGCCACCTTTATCCTGCTTCTTATTCCTTATATATACATGGTGTGCTAACCAAAGAGTTGAAAGGTCAAAGTAGATGCATGAGTATCATACATCTTATCCAACACAAAACTTTCCTAAGGATCCAAGGATACTGGCAAGAACCCAAGATAAGGCACTTCTTTCAGCGGCGCCCGCGCCCATCACACACAGCTTCCCCAAACTTGTCCCTGTCTCCTGTGTTCGGATATGTTTTGATTTCACATTAACAGCTGAGTTCTGAACAATTTATGTGAACATGTTGTTCTCAAAAAATAAATAAATAAAGTCATTTTGGTTTTGGGGTTTCCAGTTTTATGCTCCTTTAGTTAGACAGAAAATGCTTACGAGTACTTCTCAATCTCTAGCCAGCCATACCCCATAAATCCATAAACTGCAGATTTATTTACAATACACAGTCTAGACAGACCAGGTCTATGCTGCCAAAAAGTGTTATTTTAGATAAGGACTCTCTGGTATCTTTCCACTAATAAATACCATTAGCGTGTTTATAAAGAGCTCTGGTTAAGGTCACTCGCTTTCCCTGAGTAGGAGAGAGGGTGTTTCAGGCTGTTAACTCTTTGCTTCCCATGTGGGCATTGCTTGATTTTCCAATAAAAGGAAACATATGCAAGCAATTTCTTTTGTATCCTTTTACATGTCTCCTCCAGCACCATGAATTGAATAACCTCAGCTCTGTGTCTAAAATTCATCAACATTTTATGGTACCACATTTTCATCACAGGAATGAATGAATGAATGAATACAAAGTTATTAATCCCATGATGCTTGTCTCTTGCACATGCATCAGCCCCTTCGGCCTCATAAAACTCTGTGATTTTGATGTTGGGGGAGAACTCCTCTACATCATTCCAGGTATTTTCCTTCATGTGTAAGTAGCTTCATTAATGTCATGGTTTTGGTCTTTTGATCCAAATCAGGAGGCATATCCCCATTTTATAAATGATACAACATTGCTATTTCATAATAGTTCAATGGAGATGCTGAGAGTACACATGACATATGCAGGAAAATATATAACTTAATAGTGCCAGTAAATATAGGAAGACTACTTAAGTGTGAAGAAATACTCAAAAAACCTTTAGAATTCTAAATTAAGCAAATGATTCTCTGTCCCATTCACTTTTCATGAGATTAGCATCAAAATACTAGACTACTGAAGAGAGTCAACATATATCCAAAAAAATGCATAGAAAATAGTCATCCTTTTAGAGCCTTAAATAGGGTGATGTCAAGAAATATTTTACAAAGAGTTGCCCTCTGAACAAGTAAAATGGTGGAGTCCATCTGTGGACACACACACAAAGTTGATGCTGAGAAAGACTTCTGCTGGTAGAACATAACCATGCTATCTATAGTTAGTGTACTGATTATTAGCCAGATTATTGGATGTTTGGGAACCTTCCTAGGGTAATGTTGGCCAAGACAGAAACAGATCTAGAGCATTTCACTCTAAAGTAGTCAAGGTTCTTTTAGCTGCAAGTGATAGAAACCAACACAGAATAGCTTAAGCTGAAAAGAGAACTCTACCAAAGTTCTGAAACCAGATGTGGGAATAATCGGGTTTGGGGTGGCTTTCAGGAATAACTAAATCCAGAACTTTAACACCAGGAGGAACATTTATCTGTCATTTCTGTGACAGTTCATCCCCTTGGCACTCAAAACCAGCTCCCTCTAACTAGAAAAAAAAAGTGGAAAAAAAATCCCAGAGAAGGAACAGACTTGCTCCCATCTCTAGAGTAATCAGTTGGGGATAACAGGTGGGTACTGTGATGATACAGCTTAGGTCTGGTGTTCTCTCTAACCAACCCCCTGTGGCCAGGGCAGCAGGGTCATGAAAGAAAATGACGGATCTGCAGGAGATACATTAGTGGAGCAGGCAAAATAGTTGTTCCAGGGGGATCTGTGCTCAGACACAAGGAAGGTGTGTGGGGCAGCTGCACAGGGTATCCACTGAATTCTCCCTGGAGGACAAAAAGGAAGTGGGAGGGCAGAGGCCTTTAAGACATGGTCTTTAATCACTAACTGAAGTCCTGAGTTCTATTTCTGTGGCAAAATAAAGTCCCTGCTATCTTTGTACAATAGGTAAACTTTGAGTATTAAAAAATAATAACTCTTTAATAGGGCTCCCTTGCCGGGAATGCCAAAAAATATGATGATGATGATTTAGACATCCCTGATTCATTACTTTCTGTTAATAGTACAATTATACATATAAATACACTAATGATGTTTAATATTTAGTACTTTAGAAACAGTTGGCTTGTTCTTCATTTAACAACTACTGAGTCAATATGTCAGGCACTGTACTAGGCACTGGACAAAAGTGAGTAAGGCACAGGCCCTGCCTTCATCAAGCTGATGGTGCAGTGGGGTAGAGAGAGAAGCAAGCAGGTCATGATAGTTCAGTATGAGACATGGCATTCCAGGGTTAAGTAGAGAGTGCACTGGCATCTCACCAGGATAGTACTTCATGCCAATTAGGGATTTTAGGGAGAATTTTCCAAAGAAAGTGATATTGATATCTAAGGTGGGACTTTAAGGATGTATAGGAGTTGAAGAGGACAAAGTTGTTGAGAAAAGTGTGACAGCCAGAGGAAGAGATGTGCAAAGGCCCTGCCTGGGCTGCCAAAAATTGTGGTACATTTTAGAACTGAAACTGGTTTTAATATAAGGCTGTAGTGTGGCAATCGATAAACAGAAGAGAGAGATTAGGCTGGAGGGGTAATCAAGATCCATGTTCTTGGCCACATCAAGCAGTTGGCTTATATCCTGAGGACAATGGGAGCCATTGAAGAGTTTTAAACAAAGCAATAACACGATCAAATTTGCATTTTATAAAAGTGACTCTGGCTTTACTGTGAAGGATGTGTTGGAAGGGTCAAAACTTAAGAGGATGTTTGGGTAATTGATTTGGGCAGTGATGTTAACCTGAATTTAGTTAGTGTAATGAGAATGGAAAGAAGCAGAAGGAATTAAGCATAATTCAAAAGTTAGAATCAAAAGAGCTAATTGCAACCGAAGAAAGAAAGAAGGGAATAAATTAAGGCTAACCCATAACATTCTGGCTTGGTCATCTGAGTGAATGGGGGTGCCATTCATTGAGATGGGGAATACAAAGGGAGAAGATTTGGGGGCAGGGTAATAATATTGATTTGGGGTACCTGTGGGAAATCAAAATGGAAATGAATAATAGGCTTTTATATAAATGGATCTGGACGTCAGTAAAGTGGTCTGGGCTGGAAGTAAATGTTACAAGTGTTAATGGAAGTAACGGGAATGGATAAGGTGGGTGGGAGAGTGAGTAATGTGAGATGAAGAGTGCCAGGCAGAACCCTGAGGAAACCAACAGTAAGAAGAGAGATAATGGAGCCGGCCCAGGAGACCAAGAAGCAGCACCCGGGAGGCAGGAGTAAAACCAAGAAAGAGCATCACAGAAACAAAAAAAGAGACACTTTCAAAGAGGAAAGACAATTCAAGAGTGTCAAATGCTACAGAGAGGTCACACAATAACTGCAAATTGTCCTTTAGACTGAATAGCAGGAATATGGGTGACCTTGGGAAGGACTATTCATGGAGGGAGAAGGACAGTGGTTGAAGCAAGATTGGAAGATAAGACATAAAGAAAGTGAATGCAGACATTTTTGAAATAACTTTATAAACAGAACAGAGGCAGGTATGGGAGGGGACACAGGAGTAAGGTATTTTTTAAGATGGGAGAAATTTGAATATATTTATTCTAGCTATCATATAGCTAAAACCATCAAGGATAGAATGTTTTTCCCATATAAAGCAGAACACACATAGAACACAGTGGGTTCATGCACTGATCTTAAGTATACAGTTCATTTAATCCTACATGTGTGCACGCCTGTGTACTAGTAAAAACCACCTAGATCAAGATGTAGAACACTCCCTGTATCCCAAAAGCTCCCGTCATGCCTCTCCCCACTCAGCCTCACCTCAAGAGATAAATAAGCACTGTTGTAATTTCTATCACCATAGATTAGTTCTGCCAGTTTTAAATGTCATGTAAATGAATTGATACAGTATATCTGAGATCCATCCATGTGATGCATGTAGCAATTTTTAAAATCTACTGCAATTTATCTGTTTTCCTATTGAACTACTTTGAGTTTTTTCTGACTTAAGACTATTATGCACAAAGCTGATATAAATATTTTTGTATATGATCTTTTGGTGGACAGAGATTTTCAATTCTCTTGGAGTAAAATGCTGGCTCATAGAACAGGTGAATATTCAGTATGAGTAAGTAAAAACTACTGGGGCAAAAGTAGGTTTACAGTTGTGAGTATACAAAACACAAGTTTATTCTTATATTATTACTTATTTACTTTTGCTCACCCCTGTATAAACACAGATTTTTTAAAAAGGGGTAGTACCAATTACACTCCCAGTATCAAGATATAGAAATTCTTCTCACCTAAGCTTGGTATTGTCTGTCTTTTTTATTTTAGCTTTCTGGTGAGCAGATGCTTTGAAAGTCAGGCTATTTGAGATTATACAGGCCACAGCTTCTCGGTTGGTATTTATAAACATTTCAAAGCTTTCTACCTTAAGCATTTTCCATTATTGGCTACTGCCGTTAAGTTGGCCAAATCTAATATTAAGAACATGTAAACAGAATTCAGATGTTTCATAAGAAAGAGGTAACTTAATTCCCCTTTAAAGTTAGCTAAATTATAACATAATGATCAGGAAAATCCTGTCAGAAAGGATCTCACTCTCAATTATGAAGATGTAGGAAATATTACCATCAATGTCTTAGTAAGAATTGAGTGGCTTATATTATGATGGAATCCTTCCTTGATACATCTATTCCAATTTACATTCTGTGTAAGTAGTGAGTTTGAAGATGATGGCTGTTTCCTCTTCTCATTTTCATTTTAATGAACTATACTTAAAATCATCATTAACTATGATCAGAATTATAGACTCCACTGTTTTTGAAGAATGCTCATGAGTCTTTTGGGAGAAAATAATAAAATAGAATAAACTATTGACATGAAATTGAATACTGGCTATTCTATAATTTGACGCATAAGCTTCCCCTCTCTTTGATGCAGTTTCTATTTGATGCAATATCTAAAACCTGACAAAGAAAGTAAATATATGACACTCAAATAACATTTTCTGTATGATTTATTCACGTTAATATTACACATGAAGGTGGTTAACATCATCACCTAATAATTTAAATGTCATGGGAAATCTACTAAAAAATCTGCTCACATATTTTACCAAAATAAGATGACTTACAGATTTAAGTGTAAAACCTGAGGTGATGAAAGTACTGAAAAATAAGAGATACATGTTTATATAATTGAGTTGGGAAAGGCCTTTCTAAAAATGACACCAAAACTAGTGACCAAAATTTAAAGTATTTGATACATTTGACTGCAAATTTTTAAATTTCTTTACTCAAATAAAATAATACCACATAAAAACAGATCAGTTCAGAAATGTGAAACATTTTATTGGACAACTGATCAGGTCTCTTAAAAGTCAATTTCATAGGGGAAAAAAGGCAAGGGACTTCTGTAGATGGGGGGGGGAAAAAAAAGGAAAAAGACTTAACAACCTTGTGTGAGCCTTGATTGATTCCTGGTTTTAAAAATTAAAAAAACAAAAGATATTTAGGGACCATTGAGAAATCTTGAAAACACATTAGATAGTATTAAGGATGTTTTCTGTATTTATTAATTGTATAATTAATTAATTTCTATAGTTACTTAGTTGCAATTGAAGGACAAAGAAAAAGATTTTCAACAAATGTTTCATAAAGAAATGAACACACTTTAAAAACAATTAAAAATTAATAAAAAGACAAATACTTTATAAATAAAATAAGCAAAGGATATGAAATCTGAAGTAATGAAAGAAGAAATAAAATGATCAGAAGATATATGGCAAATTTTTCTAGCTTGCTGGTAATCAAAGAAATGTCAATTAGATTGCCAAAGATTGAAAAAAGTTATGAAATCTACTATTATCTCAGAAATGGCTGGTAGAGGACATAAATTAAAGTTGATGGATGATTTTTTTAGCAACATTTATCAAAACCCTTAAAAATATTTCCATTTTTCATAAACCTGTTGGCCATGTTTATGTCCTCTTTTGAAAAATGTCTCAGCATCACTAGGGGTCAAGGAAATGCAAATCAAAACCACATGAGATGCCACTTCACACCAGTAGGGAAGGCTATTATAAAAGGACAAAAGATAAGTGGTGGCAAGACTGTGGAAAAGGACTCTTATATACTGTTGATGGGGATGTAAATTGGTATAGCATTATAGGAAGCACTATGGAGATTTCTCAAAAAAATAAAAATTAAACTACCATTTGATTCAGCGATCCCACTTCTGGGTATATATCCAAAAGAAATGAAATTGGTATTTTCAAGAGATATCTGGACTCCCATGTTCACTGTGGCATTATTCACAATAGCCAAGATAGGGAAACAGTCTAACTGTCTACAAATGAATGAATGGATAAGTACAATGTGGTATCTATACATATAAAAGCCTACGTGACTGGCCTACCGGCCCATCAGCCAGTAGCTATGATATCCACTGACCACCAGGGGGCAGACGCTCAACGCATGGGCATGGAAACATGAAACAGACTGATAAATCTCGGAGAGAAGGGGGGTGGGAAGGGCAGGAAGAGATTAACCAAAGATCTTATATGCATACTAGAGGCCCGGTGCATGGACTTGTATACCAGTGGGGTCCCTCGGCCTGGCCTGTGAGGATTGATCCAAAACCAGTAGTCCAACATCTGCTGAGGGGTCCCAAATTGCGAGAGGGTGCAGGCCAGGCCGAGGGACCCTACCGGTGCACAAATGCCTCACTTACCTATTATAATAAAAGCGTAATATGTTAATTAGACCAGACATCCTTCTGGATGACCTTCTGGAAGAAGCCAGGGCTGTAAGGGAAGCTCGGTCCCAGGTGCCTGCCGGTGGCTGAAGGAAAGCCTGGGTCCCAGGTGCCAGAGGGAAGCCGGTGCCAGCAGCCAGGGGAAGGAAAGCCCACTCTTGCACAAATTTCGTGCATCAGGCCTCTAGTAGTTAATAATACTGTATTGTATACTTGAAATTAGCTAAAAGAATAGGTCTTAAGTATTTCTACCATATGCACAAAAATAGTAATGATGTGAAGTGATATATATGCTAATTAGTAGTAACCATTTCACAAATGTATACAATATCAAAACATCATATTGTCTACTTTAAATGTGTATAATTATTGTCAATTATACCTCAATAAAGCTGTAAGAAATATTTCCACCTTTAATTCCATAGTGATTTATGCTAAAGATATAATCATGCATTTTACAAGGATATGTGGGTAAATTTTTCTTAAAATGAAAATTTGTAGGTATACTTACATGGAAAAGCATTATTGTGTACCATTATTCTAAAAGCAGATTATAAAACACTATTTATATAATCTCATTCATTCTAAACTTGTGGATTTTATATCTTATATATTCACTTAAGAATTACCACATACACTCAATCCAATATGTCTTTGGATGATCACAAGATGGTGGTAATGTGTTCTAAGGAAACAGTCTAGAGAAGTTTACCCCTAAACAACAGTTCCCAAAATAATGTTTTAAAATGTACACATTAGAAAAATTCTTAATTTTCTTATTTTTTTACTCCTTTATTGTCTACCAATTCTGATTATTTCTTCCAAAGTCAATGATATTTTCTAAATAGCTTCCCAAAATATATCTAGTTTTTAGACTCTATCAGCAACTTTTCTTGATTATTTAGCCTTTCAAGTAGGATGTGTGTTACTGCATTCTATGGGTTTCTTTTTTGTTTTTGTTCTAATTTCTCAACAAAGCAGAATTTTCCTTTGCTTTTTGCAAAACAAAAGTTTTAGAATATAATTGACCTCATATACCTAATATATCTTCATTTTTAATTTTTCTACATGTGTAGCAGTTATTTGACCTGATTTAACATAATCTGGAATTAGAATTTCTTCTCTGTGCTCTACATCTGGGTCTGAATTTAAATTGAGGGTTTTCTAGACTTTTAAATGTTGCTTTTTTTTCCATCCATGGTGTCTGTTGACCGATTTATCTCTTCGGAGGCTTTTGATTCTGTTTTAAAGTCATGTGGTCATGGTACAGTTGTAGATGCTCAGATAATCTGAGATCAGGACATTTTTATTTGTATTGTCCAAAGGAAAAGAGATGATTAGGATTTACCTTTTTCCTCCCATAACAATGGCTTCTGTGGAAGGATCAATGTCAGTGTGAATTCACACCTGCAACCTATAATACTTACATGCTAGTTCTATATTAGTGACTCTCTGGTATTCTTCCTTTTACACCCACATATCTTTCTTTTGGGGGACTTTACACTTAATCTTGGAGCTCCCTTCTCCCTCCCTTCCTCTTAAAGAGTCAGCCACACAGCATGCCTGCATTCAATGTTTAGTGCAATAGACAAAGCCTGGACTTAGGACTCAGTGTTCCAATCCCAGACTTAATATATATGTGACCCAACCTCTGCTTCTTCATCTTTAAAAATGTGAATAATATCTACATCCGAGAGTCTTGTGTCTTCTATTTCTGGCAATACACTCAGTTAGATAACTCTAAAACATACAAGAGAGAGAAGCTGTATAAAATATGACAAACACTTTTAAAAATATATAACTGATATAGAAAAGAGATACTAACATAAAGTCGTGCCTGCCCTTGCTGCTCAGATCCGGTCTTTGTCTTTCTCCACCCTGTATCACCAGGCTCCCTGGTCCTCTAGCTTCCTGTTGAGCTTAGTCAACTGGGAACCCTGGCCAAAGTTTGTAGGGATGGGGAATGGTGAGGTCAAGGCATTTATTCTTCTATATCCCTCCTTATAAGGTCCCTTTGAACTGGCTGTGTCCCATAACCACTCGTAACTGTTCTACCCAAGGAGGCCTGCACTATACAACTCTCTCTCCGCTCATCATTTAGTGCCTAGAAGTGTGACAGTGCCATGAGGCCAGTCTCAAATTCCTTATGGTCCCTGCTTGCCATGCATACCTTTGTCATCAATCCCTAGGTCAGTGGTTCTCAACCTTCCTAATGCCGCGACCTTTTAATTACAGTTCCTTTATGTTGTGGTGACCCCCAATTTCATTGTTATAAATTGAACATAATTAAAGCATAGTGATTAATCACAAAACAATATGTAATTATATATGTGTTTTCCGATGGTCTTAGGCGACCCCTGTGAAAGGGTCGTTCGACCGCCAAAGGGGTCGCGACCCACAGGTTGAGAACCGCTGCCCTAGGTAAATAAATGCTTTTTGAATCTTTCATTTGTTTCCTGTTGGGATTCTGATACAAACCACAACACTCAAAAGGCTACATGTTTCATAAAAGGTAGTCTGGGGAAAATATACCTCCAGCACAAGAAGATAACTAGGATGTTTGCTTGATTCAACCTCCTAAGAAATAATAACTATGCTTCTCACTGCCATTGTAGTCCAAAAGCAATACTTCTCAGGAATCTACAAAGTCCTGTTGAATATGTGACTTCAAGCTTAAGTCGTAAAACACATAGAGAAGAAGCTAGAATGAGAACATCCAACATATTTCTAATAAGAGTTTCAGAAAGGAAAAATAGAGAGAATACAATGATGACACAGGGCACCAAGGAAAAAGGAAGATCTTAAAAACTGCCAGAGAGAAAAGACATTGCCCACAGAGGAACTACAATGAAACTGAAAGCAGGTTTCTCCACAGCAAATATAGAGACCAGATGACAATGGAATAAAATGTGTAGCAGATCACAGTAAATGAACCAATTTGGTAAATGAGCAATACAGTTGCCTCCACCTCTTAGTTGACTGTTTCCTATGAACCAAATGAGTTCTTTATACTTTATGCATATTTGTCTGTTTTACTCAATGTAATTCAGTATTTGCATCTTTCTCTTGTTTTAATAGTAGTTTAGTTTTTCCATACTTGTACCTGTTAATCTTTTTAGAAAAATTTTTTTTTATTGATTTCAGAGAGGAAGCTTACGAGAGAGGGAGAGAGAGAGAGAGAGAGAGAGAAACATCAATGATGAGAGAGAATCATTGATTGATCAGCTGCCTCCTGCATGCCCCCTACTGGGGGATTGAGCCCACAACCCAGGCATGTGCCCTGACTGGGAATCGAACAGTGACCTCCTGGTTCATAGGTCAGTGCTCAACCACTGAGCCACAGTGGCTGGGCTGTACCTGTTAATCTTAACTAAAGTTGTTTTAACCTTTAAATGAGAAACTGTTAGTAAAAATGCAGAAATATTTTAACACTTATTAAAAAACAAAATGGAAAAATTATACTAAAGTTCTAGGAGATATAAATTAGAAAGAAATTAAGGAGTCTATAAAATTGGTTAGTAACTATTGCCAGAAAATATATATATTCCTGGGATTTATAGCAAAGACTTTAGATGAAAAATGACAAAGCTTATGGATACACAATTGGAATAAACAAACATGAGGAAAAAAGGCAATTCTGTTAATAGTTGAAAAACCATATGGTAAACTAATATATAGTATTTTACACATTGCATATTAGCAAAATGTCAAACATGATTACAGCAGCCCTGGTAATTCTGTGGTAAAATTGGTATACTTATATGTTGCTAAAGGCAGAGACATTTACATTTGCAGAACTGAAATTAGAAATTCAATTTTTCAGTCACATTAGCCTATTTCAAATGCTCAAAAGCTACAGGCAGCTATTGGCTACCATTCTGCTCTGCACAGAAGACTATTTCCATCACCACAAGGAGCTCTGTGCTGCTCTAGAGGACAGACACAGAGTAGAATTGATGCTGGTTGAATATGCACAACTTCCATTGGACCTGATGCTTCAAATTGTTCTCCATTGGTCGTATTAATTGACCTTTCCATTGGCACATTGCTCCAGCTCCTCTTAAACACTTGGTATTTTCAGACTTTTATTTTTCTAATCTAGTGGGTATGAAATGTTATATTTCGCTGATTTAAATATGTATGTCCCTGATTACTAATGAGGTTGAGTGCTTATTTATTTATGTATTTATTATCCTTTCATATTTCCTTTTCTGTGAGTTCCCTGTTTGTTTTTTTCCATATTACTATGCTAAAATTATTTAAAATGGGAAAATGTCTATGATAAAGGGATGTTAGAAAAGAAGAGGAAGAATACAAAATTGGCCTAAAATAATTTCAATTGGATGAAAATAAATATCCGGATGATCAAAGTTTGGAAAATATGTCACAAAAGTTAACTTAGAAATATTAAAAAGTAGGATTTGGGGGTAACTTACTTTTCATCTAAAAATTATTTTACTATTGTCATCATACTATTTTATCATTTTCAAAAAACAAACAAATTTAATATTGCTTGATGTTTGGGAAAATTGCCCTAAAGCTTCTTACTCTTTGTTTTCTAAGTCTTCTTCCTGGCTCCATGTAGACTGGGTGATTATTTTTCTTTATTCCTGCTATTATTGTTATTTGACATTATTCCTTTCTGGTAGAACACTGTGTGCTTGACCTAAAAAAATAAAAGTGTGTGTGTGTGTGTGTGTGTGTGTGTGTGTAAAATAGAGTGGTGAGAGAAGAAAAACATTTCAAGATTTGTATCTTTAATTAGACGACATGTTTAAATTGCGGTGGAAACTGCATTTCATAATTCATAGAAGATGGAAATGGGTTTCTGCGCCTATCTCTTGGAGACATCGCATATTCATGTTTGGAAATGTAACTTAAGCACACAGTAGTTAAGTAAGTAGTCCACTTAGGGAATGAATGAGGTTGTTTAAAATGTGGAACTGCACCGTTTAAAACAAAAATAAAACCGAGACAGAGAGAAATGGTTGTGTAAAAATTAAATACAAATTATTTCCCATCTACCTAAATTTTTGAGACAGAATGGGCTGTCTTCGTGTTTCACAGCCACATTAGCAACCAGCATGTGTAACCTCCCACTAGTGAAATGTGCTTAAGTTCCCACGCATACCCAAACAGACTTGTCCCCCATTGGCCCCTTCCCTCTGTCTTACTAGTACCGTCAGCCAGGCGTCTTTCTATTATTTTTCCATTTCCTGCCTAGATCAACTCTTGCAGTCTTCCTGTTACACTCCGCTGAGTGATGACTTCTGCCTCTGGTGCGAGCATTCTCTGCAGCAGTTCCTGAGAGCACAGCCAGGACCTTTACCTTTAACAAGGCCAGACTGGAGCTGTCTTTATAGTTTGTCTCTGAAACTGCAGGCTCCAGTGATGCTGCAGTCTTACATCCTTCAAGCAGACTGAGTATCTCCTATGGATCTCTGGGATTTTAGCAGTGTGAGCTGGAACGTGCCTTTGTGCATTTTCATCTTTCCCACTTGCTTCCCAACAAGCATTTCTTAGATGACTTGTTCAGAGCAGAAGGCAGAGAGCCTCTGAGTTCCTTGCTCTTGCCCTTGCCCTTGCCCTTGCCCTTGCCAGGGACTGTGCCACTTTCCAGTTGTCTCTCCATGTGGGGCTGTTTGTTAATGCATGTTCTCATTTGTAAAGTAGGTGTTGCTGTGTTTCCTTTGATTTGCAATGAGATGTCAGATCGTATTTGAGTGCTGGCAACATGCGTTCAAGGACAGGAAATAAAAGGAGGCCAAAACGAAGCAAAACTTTTAAAACAAGACGTGGAGTGCAAATGAGGATGAAACCTTGCCCAGTAAAACCTGGAGTGCGAACCAAATAGGATTTGCAACTTGAACGCACACCCTCCAGGAGGCCTCTCAGAAGAATCTGGCAGGCAATGCTTGGCTCCTGGGGGCGCCTGTCACTGGGATGCCATGTCACTGCTGTCCTGGAGCCTGCCTCCCATGGTCTCTTCCATCTGCCTAAGTTGAGCTAAGGTGTGAGTTGGAATCTGTTTACTAAGATTTCCCTAATGTGTATCCTGAATGTCATCTGAAAACATTTTTTTCTCCATGTGCCTGGAATGTACTTGGATGTTTACTGAAGCTACTCTTTTGCTTAATGGAATGAGCCTGTGGCCTTGTGTTGTGATTTGGGGGCACTCCATAGGGTCATCTGCCTTAAAGATCAGCCTTACCACTGGCATGCCAACATCACTGCTTCTTTCCTTTGGATGCTAGATGGCTTCCCTGAGGGATATGGCTGTAATAGGCTCACCCACTGCTTCTCAAAGAATGGTTCCTGGATCTGCTGGGAACTTATTAGAAATCAGATGATCAGACCCCAGCCCAGACCCACTGAATTAGAGACTCAGGGGAGGCAGTGCAGCATTGTGGCCCACATGCCTTCCAAGTGACTCTAATGCTCGTTAAAGTTTGAGAACCTCCCACCTGAGCCTGTGGGCTTCAAAGTGATGCGTGCAAGGTGATCTGAAAGAAAATATTATAACCTTGGATTTTAGAGTCTCCTTTTCTAATTCCTCTTTTTGTACATTTTAATATACTCAAGATGTTAGTATCGTTGTCTATGAAAAAAGTTATCAACAAATACAGGCTGTATCTAAGGAGTGCTGCATGTTTATTTTATTGATGGGGATGCATAGTATACAAAGTTTGAAGCCTACCTGTCTAACATGTAAAAATTCTTATGCTCTATATCCAACTGAGCCATTAGCCATCAAAAATGTCAGTTTTGGTTTTTTTTTGCATTAACACAGGGGTGGGCAAAAGTAGGCTTACAGTTGTGAATATGTGAAACACAGAGTTTAATCTTGTATTGTTATTAATTAATTACTGTATTATTTTCCATACAAATAACTGTAAACCTACTTTTGCCCGCCCCTGTATATTTACTTCACTACTCACTTCTGAAATGCTTTGCAAATAATTTATAGTGTTTGTGACTTCATTTGTATAGGGAACTCTCCTATTCCTAGTTAAGTGGTAAAAAAAAAAAATCCTCTGCATTGCATCCTGGATGCTTTGGCCTCTTCTTGGGCAAAGACAGAACAATAATGTCTCACAAGCAGCATCAATGCCACCTTCCCCCTTCCCCTCAGTGCACTCATTGTTGTGCATGCAGAGAGAGAGACAGAGAGCAAGAAAGAGGATTCCGTATCCAATCCTTACCTTGCCCTTTCCCATTCTCATTGCTTTGCTTAGATGAAGGATCCCCAGCAATTTCCCCCAATTCCCCCGCACATACCAGCCTGTGCTAGCCTGGTGTGCCTCCTGTATTATGCGCTTATGCTCCCCTGGTTCTAGGCGTGCCCCTGAGTTAGGCAGAAAATATTGTACACCTATAAATACAAAAATGAATGGAACTAAGAGTAGGGCCGATTTTTAAGCCACAATAATTTAAGGGCTCAACAAAGAAAAAGTAGGACATTTTTATTTAATTCCTGGCACCATATTTTACAGAAAGTCTGCTCTCAATATCTGTGCATTGGATGCATGAACAAACAGATGAACATTCCTAAGCACATTGTGGCAACTTCACGTAGCAGTTGGAAGCATAAATGTAGGTTTGAGTCTTATCATTCCGTTTACTATTTGTGCGATTGAGGAAGCGCCATAACCTCTCTTAAGCCTCATTTCCTTCCATCTGTAAATTAAGGATAAAGACAGTAACGACTTCATGGGCTCATTGTGAGAATTAAATGAGATGTAAGTGCTTACTTAGCATGGTGTCTGGCACATAGTAAACTCTCAGTAAACGTTTGTTATACTGCGTTTGGCTACTGCTGAGTCAAATGCCAAGCAATAATAAAGCAGGTTTCTACCCTCAAGTCCTTTGCCAGTGAGTTCATTAATCTTTTTTTCCCTGTAGCAAAGGACTAATGATCTTACATAATTTATGCTAGCTTGAAAATCAAAAGGATTGCTTCTATGGGAGGGACTGACCTAAACGTGTGTTCGTCATTATCTCCTCCTGCCCAGATGTCCGTCTGCCTGGAAGAGCTGTTTCTGCTCTTGAGCCAACCATCGGCAGAGGCGCAGAGTCCTGTCATTCCGTTTCACCTAATGGTGCATTATACTTCATTATCAGAGAAAGAAGAAATTAGAGGCAGCTCTCCACGGTGGAGCCATTTACTTGAAAACTTGATGGCAGTAAAATGATACCACACCAAGGAAGGAATAAAAGACTGCAAGTTTTCTATCACTGTGGAGAAAAAATTAATTTGTCTTAAAGGAGACTTTACAATATGTTATGATCAAAAAACCATGGGATAATCCTGGGAGTTTCAATGCACTCTTACAAAAGGATTCCAGGAAAAGTAACACTTTCTTCTCTTTTCCAAATTCACCCTTTGTGGACAGCAGGAAATCACAGTAAATACTATGTGAATGTGAATTAATAATTAAGTAAGAAGAAAGCCTGTGACAAAGATAGAAAGATGTCTAGACATCATATATACAGTTGCCTCCCTGGGGCACTTTGCCATTCATTTGTGCTGGTTATGACCATATAGCTCCTATGTATTATTTCACGTAAATCTTTACATAATGCCAATGGAGCAGCTATTCTTATTTTAGTCCAGTATTTGAGACCCTTCGCGGTTAAGGAATCTGCCCAAGGTCACACCTTATAAGTCACGACATCAGGAAATAATAAACCCAGACTGTTGGGCACTGGACCACTTAGGCTTCACTGTAGAGGTTGTGGGGTGGTCTTTATGTTAATATTTATTCCTTCTTAGAAAAAATGTGAACAACTGCGGTCAGATCCACAGCTGCTGAAATTACCAGCCTGGCCTCTTTGAGAAGAGTGCTTGTGCCACACGGTCAGCCTTGAATGTTCAGTTGGATTCATTTCCACAGCCATGGATTGAGAGCCTTCAGTGAGTCAGACACTGTGACTGCGCTAAGTGCTTAGAAAACAGAAATAATGAATAAAACGTCCTGCTCTTGAGGATATTAATCTGGAAAGAAATGTACCAAAAGCTTAACAATGGATACTTCTGGTATTTGTGTGTCATCTTTTCTCTTTTTACTTTTCTGAATAAAATGTCTGTTCATATGCATTACTTAAAGAATGCATTTTTAAAAGAGGTCTTCAAGAAAAGAAACTCTTAAGAAACCTAGCTGTGATGGTGAAATGTAACCCCAGCCTTCCAACTCCTCACATCTCATAGGCTCTACTCTTTAAAGTCTACCCTGAGAACCAATTAATTGAACACCTACTGTGTACTAGACAATCTGCTAAGTGTTTGTTGCAAGTTACAGATAAACAAGATAAACCTGCTGGCTTTGAGGAATTTATAGTCCTGTGGGGAACGCTCCTGGTGGAATACGATATTTTTGTACACAGACACTGGTTCTGTTTGCATAAGGCTTTTGCCTTTTTGTAAAAAAAATAGCTTTTACATCTGTCTAGAAATGCGCATTTCCATATTGGCATGAAGTGTCATCTTTTCAGTTATGCAAAAAAATACAGATTTTCATTGCATGCCAATAAAAAGGCAGAATAACACCACAGAATCCTATCAATACTAATAAAAGGGTAATATGCTAATTAGACTGGATCGACCAGACATCTTCTAGATCAGCTGTGGGCAAACTATGGCCCGCGGGCCGGATCTGGCCCGTTTGAAATGAATAAAACTAAAAAAAAAACAGACCGTACCCTTTTATGTAATGATGTTTACTTTGAATTTATATTAGTTCACACAAACACTCCATCCATGCTTTTGTTCCGGCCCTCCGGTCCAGTTTAAGAACCCAGTGTGGCCCTCGAGTCAAAAAGTTTGCCCACCCCTGTTCTAGATGTATGACATCCTTCCGGACAAAGCCATGGTGGTGGGGGCTGAGGCAGTTACGGGAGATCAGGCCAGCAGGGGAGAGCAGTTAGGGGCGAGATCGGGCCTGCGCAGGGGAGCAAGCAGTTAGGGGCGCGATCAGGCAGTCAGGCAGAGGCGGTTAGAAGCGATTAGGTCGGCAGGGGAGCAGGTAGGGGCATCAGGCTGGCAGGCAGAGGCAGTTAGGGGTGATCAGGCAGGCAAGCAGGCAAGCGGTTAGGAGCCAGCGATCCCAGATTGTGAGAGGGATGTCCCCTAAGGGGTCCCGGATTAGAGAGAGTGCAGGCTGGGCTGAGGGACCCGCCCCAGCCTCCCCCCCCCCCCCCCGCACGAATTTCATGCACCAGGCCTCTAGTTAGATATAATAGTTAAAGAGCTTCTAGTGTTGGGTAGAAGTCTGAAGTTGAAACAGTAAGCTGCAAATGCTAAAAAAAGTTCTAACTCTTTTCTAAATCCTCCTTATAAGCTAAAGAATGAACGAAAGGGCTAACCTGGAGGCACTGAAGCTCTATATTTACAGTTGCTATTAGTATGATAAACAGAGGCCATTGTCTGCCCTAACCCCTAAACCCTGCCCAAAGAGCCTTTCTGCCTAAATCTTCTGTGAGTCTAAAACATAGAATTTCAGGCCTGTGTTGGCCGTATTTTGGACTCTCCTGGTCTTTTGTCACTGCTGTAAACAGTCTCACATGTAAGAGGAGGTGATTGGCATTGCAACTATGATGGGTTTGAAAATTAGTTATTCTATACCTACACAATTCACATGTCACAATTCATTTTCAAAGTATTGACTGGCATTTTGTGCTGTTATAGTTAAAGGAGATGAGGACATTTCTTTTTTTTTTTTTTAATCAAAAACTCTCTTTTATATTAACTGAATAACTTCCATTTGCCCAGCTCTCTTGGGTTGTTTTAAAACTGGCATTGTTTCAGCAATATTGATGAAGCCTGCAGCTTCAGCTAAAGAGAAATAGAGCAGCACCTGACTTAATGACATAATTAAGAATGAAGGGCTCAATACCATTTAGCTAAACTAACAATTCAATATGTTGAGGCCTAAAATCCCAGTGGATAAAAGCAGGAATGAACTGCATGCTGCAATTAATGACCCAGACTTTGAATATAATGAAAATAAATGAGTTGAATTCTTTGCAGTGTATCACATGATAATTGAATGATAATTGACCTTTAAAGATCATTGACATCAGGTATAAATAATAAGCATCTGAGATTGAAAATCTTGATTTTAGATGCAAAAAAAATATTTTTCAGAATAAAATTGGAAACAGATAGTTATATGTTTTTGTAAAATAAATATACTCACACATACTCACACACACATACACATACACATACACATATATATTTAAACACAGACTGATCCTAGCTATAGTCAGCGGGGAAGAGCTGTGTTCTACCCATGTAACCTAATGTGCCAATTGTCATTCCAGCAGAGATTTAAGAATTCAAGACTCAGACTCTCTCAGCCACAGGCCTCTGTCTGCTAGCTGTGAGAATCCCAACCCCTATAACCAGGACCTAATGAGCTGTTTGCAGACTCCATATGACCCCAAACAGGAGATCATAAAGAGAAAACCACTGAGAGAATCAGAGGGAGAAAAAAATGGAAGGGCCAATGCACTGGCCAGTGTGCTAAGTAGTTAGAGCATCGGCCCGCACTCTAAAGGGTCTTGGGTTCAATTCCAGGTCAAGGGCACTGAGTTGCAGGTTCTGTCCCTGGCCAGGTTGGGGTGCATATGGGAGGTAACCAATCCATATGTCTCTCTCACATCAATGTTTCTCTCCCTTTTCTCTCTCTCTCCCTGTCTCCCTTCACTCTCTATAAAAATCGATGGGAAAAATATCCTCAGGTGAGGATTAAAAAACAAACAAACAAAAAATGGAAGGCCCAGGAAACCCTCAAGCCCAAAGGATAGAAAGATGAGGGAAGAGGCTAAGACAGAGTAAGAAAGCTATTTTATTTTGGAGATTGAAAAGATCGGGCCTTATATATAAAGGTTCATTTTCTACTGATCAACAGGCATGAGATTCAAGTATCACGAAAAAGAATTTATGATGTGTAGCCTATTAACTCTGTCAGCCTCTGATGCCCTGAGAAATTCCCAGAAAGTCTCAGAATCGCCAACAAAGTCACCACCCAGTCCCAATTCTCTCCAGCAATGCCTTAATCAGTAACTTCTAAGATAAATAAGGTGATTTACAATTCAATAGTCATATTTTTAGTCTTATTTCATTGTAAGTAGCATAACATCAGGAAACTGATGGCCATTGATTTTTTTAAGTGTTTAAAATCTGTTTAAATATAGTTTTTAATCTTTAAATGGAAAATAAATAAGCTGCTTGGTAATACTACCCAGTATTTATCAACTCTCTCCCAACGGGGTCAGGGGGAAATGTCAGAGGTCATGTCAGAGATCCTGCCAGAGGACAAAACAAAAGTAACAGGGAAATGAGGGCCATAAATAATATGGCCCTAAACCAGCGGTTCTCAACCTGTGGGTCGCGACCCCTTTGGCGGTCGAACAACCCTTTCACAGGGGTCGCCTAAGACCATCCTGCCTAACAGATATTTACATTATGATTCATAACAGTAGCAACATTAAAGTTATGAAGTAGCAACGAAAATAATTTTATGGTTGGGTCACAACATGAGGAACTGTATTTAAAGGGCTAGAAGGGCCCTGACTGGTTTGGCTCAGTGGATAGAGTGTCGGCCTGCGGACTGAAGGGTCCCGGGTTCGATTCCGGTCAAGGGCATGTACCTTGGTTGCGGGCACATACCCAGTAGGGAGTGTGCAGGAGGCAGCTGATCAATATTTCTCTCTCATCGATGTTTCTAACTCTCTATCCCTCTCCCTTACTCTCTGTAAAAAATCAATAAAATATATTTTTAAAAAAACCTTAAAAAATAAATAAATAAAATAAAATAAAATAAATAAATAAAGGGCCAGAAGGTTGAGAACCACTGCCATGAACTGTGCTAGCCCCTTGAACCTAGTTGCTTTGCATAAAGGTGCTCAAGGTAGCGACCAAAAGGTAATTCAGTTGCACTTCAGTTTCTCCTTCCTGTGAAAATCCTTTCATTTCTGACTCAACCCGAATAGCTCCAGGGTAGAGTTTGATCCCCACTGGTGTTCAGTGGTGAGGACATCACAGAGCCATATGTTCCCATGAAAGGAGGTGCTGTGAAGTGAGGGGATTTACTGCAATTATTTCTCCAATGGTCCTGGGAGGACCAAACTTGCTATGACTCTCTATGAAGAAACTATAGGTCTCTGCCTAAAACACAACTTTCATTAAAAAAAAAAACTCACTAGAAGAAGATTATGAGGAAAATGAAGACATAGGGCGAAAAATGTCTTCTTTTCATTTCTTCTCATTAACTAGGCTTCTCTTTTAATTGCACTGCTTATTTTGGTATACAATAGTAGAGTCATTTAGTGAGTATCTGGCATATGTTCTGGGTTTATGAACTCGGATAGACCCTATAATTGCCTGTAAGAGTGAGTCTGAAACCTAAAATAACAACTAGGTCATGTATCCACACACATGTGTGCCCTCTTTGACCTGTGACTCTCCATGGGTTATATACACTCAGGGGACTACCTGAGTGTCTACTTCAAGGAAACCTCGAAGGCTAGAATCTGAGGCTGTCCTTAAATTTGGCACAGAATTAGGGTTAAGTGGAATCCATGTGGGAAGAAACCACAGGCGGTATTAGAAGAGATAACCTGGAGATAAAAATCCTTGGGTAAACCATTAAATCCCTTTCCTCCCTGGCTGTTTGCTCTGAAAAATAAAGCGAAGGGTATGATCCCTTCCCTCATCCCGTTTGGCTTCCTGAATCTTTCCTTACCATTTGGCTCAATAGCCAACAACAGGACTGATTGGGAAATGACAAACTTGGTTACATTGGCTGCAACAGGAGTTCTGGTTCCCATCTCTGCTATAGCAACAAACCCCACAAGTTTACTAACATCTGTGAAATGCTGATGCTTGTCAACGGGGTCACACCTATTTTCCTCAGCCTAACGGCATGTTTATTTAACCAAAGTTCATATGTGGGAGCAGTAAGCACATAAGACATGTAATAGGATAGCAGATAATTTTAAAACTAGAGACTCTACGCAAGCATGAGGCTAAGTAAACACAACTTTCATGAGTTAAGATGGATTGCAGCCAACCTCTAACAGTCCTTCACAATTTGTACTCGTTTTCCCACACATGGTCTCATTTGATCCTTGAAATAACCTTGAGGGACTTCAGCCCAAATAGTTGTTATCCCTAGCTCACAGCTTGGGAAACTGAGTCCCAGAGAAGTGAAGGTGGCTTTTCTAAGATCACAATTCTAACCAGCCAGGTCTATATTTAGCGCTAAGTTTTCTGACTCCAGAACCCATTTTCCTTTTATTATGTTTTGCTGCCTTCAACTAAATATATAAACCACTACATTAGGGACAGACTTTCAAAACAACAAACATTTGCTGGTTTTCAAAAAGCTTTTAGTAGCTGCTCAGAACACCAAAGTCTGGCAAATTCGGCAAAAAAGCAGACACAGGGCCAAGGCATTTTGTAACTGAAATCCCCAGTGTGTTCTCTCCTAAACTTGACCTCACTAGCCATAAAGCTTCTCAGTTGTTTTGTTCAATTTATGCCATGAAAATAGTTGGGGAAATGAAAATCCTTGGACATCAAGAAAATACCCATCACCTAGATTCTACAATTAACATTTTATTACACTTGCTTTACCACATATCTACCTGTCTTTTCATCCCTCTATCCAACCAGAAATTCACATTATGTTTCTGAAGTTGCAGACATCAGTAAACTTTACTCCTGAACAGTTCAGCATGCATATTATTAACTAGAGGTCAATACTTGCTTATGGTTCTCTTTTTAGGTACAATTTTCTTATAAGCAAATACATAAATCTTAAGTGTACCATTCAGAAAGTTTTGCCAAATGAATACACTCGTGTATCTCAAATCTCTATCTACCCTCAGCCCAGAAAGTTCCCTCCCCTCATGCCCCTTCCCATCACTATTCTAATATTTGTCACTATTAATTAGTTTTATCTGTTCTTCAACTTCATATAAATGGTGTTATGATTTATTTACTCTTTTGTGTTATGGGATTTTTCTTGCTGAAGATCATGTTCTTGAGATGCATCTGTGTTGTTTCGTGTGTCAGGAGTTCATTCCTTTTAATTCTTCAGTATGGAAATATACTGAATTCTTTATCCACTTTCCTCTTGACAGACACCTGGCCTATTTCCAATTTTGGGTTATTCTAAATAAAACTACTGTGAATACTCCTATAGAGATCTTTTTGTGAATGTTTTCATTTATCTTGGGTAATTACCTAGCAATGGAATTGCCAGGTCATAGGACAGGTGTATGTTTAATTTTATAAGAAACTTTCAGAACTATTTTCAAAGGAATTGTACCATTTTAACCCCCACCAACAATGCATGAGAGTCTCTGTTGCTGCACATCACCATTGATAGTTGGCTTGGTCAGTCTTTTTTGAATTACGAAATAAGAATATCCACAATAGAAAGTGTTTCTATCATCAAGTGACTGAGGCGCTATCCATACACATGTACCCTTGTTACTATATCAGTTCAGATTTCTTAAGTCGGATAATTAAAGACATTAAATCCTAATTCTCATCTTTAAGGAATTATGTGAAAGATACATTATTTGGCAGTTATTTTAAATGTTTTTGCATTCAACTTGAGCTCTAAATCACTGAACTATTGTTGACGTTCATTTCTAGGGTGTTTTCCTATTAATACTGAGGCTTTCAACATAATCAAAATGATCAGTTTAGCTTTTGACTTATGCTCATAAGAAATAAATAATCACAACCTAGTCGCTAACTGATAAAATTTCTTTTGTCTGAATTGAATGAGCATCAGTCACCTCAGGAATGTCTCATAGACCTAAACTTTAAGAAGAATGAATCATTGTAGACTAAGTCTAAGTGATATTCGGTAAAGTTAGCTCTGAGTTAAGTTGCTGCCATTTCCTTTTTAAATCATTATTTAAAAAATATGATTTCAGAGTGAGGAAGAGAGGGAGAGAAAGATAGAAACATCAGTGATGAGAGAGAATCATTGATTGACTGCCTTCTGCATGCCCCCTCCTGGGGATAGGGCCTACAACCCAGCCATGTACCCTTGACTGGAATCCAACCATGACCTCCTGGTTCAAGGGTCGACGCTCATCCACTGAGCACACCAGGCGGGTACATTAATGTAAATGTTTCCTTAGTCTTTACCATTTATCCCTGGGAAGTTTCACACTTTCAAATTGCTGTTTTCTTGGCTTTCCTTCCATTCCCCATGCTCTGACTCTTGCTCATTTGTTATGAAAATAACCTAAATGATCTTAACGCTTCTCAAAACTGTGTTTCAGTTCACTGCTTATAACATTAAACATAGTCTAACCCATTTGAAAATTTGCCTTTTAATGAACCTTTAGTAATTAGCAATACAGCTGAGTGCTCTAACGTGGGAAAAATACAATATACAAGTCTCGAGGCTAATGTAACCCGGTCAAGGGATCATGAATCACTGACATGAAAGATAACATTTCCACTGCTCTTTAACTAGTTCCTCTCTTTCTCAATTTTTCCAAGCTCTCAAAGGATAATCCACGCGTATATGTATGAAGTTTCTAACTAGGAAATGTGTAATGCAACTTTAGCAGAAATTAATTTTAGTTTGGCAGATTCCACTTCCAGTGGCACCTATTTAGTTCCTTCCCATAACAGCTACAAAGGGCAAAATGGTTCCACAGTTCCTGGAATCGCCATTGGTTACAAAGGCATTAGGGAGATGGCACCCAAGGAAATGCTATGAATTAGGCATTTTAATCTCCGTTTCGATTTGCCTTTTTACAGAAGCATTTAATACATTGCTTTAGCTCTCTCTGTCTAGCTACAAAATAATAAACAAAACATACTGGCTCTGAAGTTATGGCTAGAATATTAACTCTAGTCATTTCTTTAAATTACTTTAAATGTCACCTATCTATGAGGTTTGCATATTTTTGGAACTAAGCCACTAAGCACATATTTTATATCTTTGAAAATAAGAATACTCCATGGCTTGGAATGATACTGTCCTCGCTAATTGTCCCAGTCATCAAATGTACAATACATACAACAGATTTACTATAGGTGGCTTTTTAAATCTGCATATGAGCCACCAGGGTGAAAATAGGCAGCTAGGATTGGGACAATGAAGCAGCACAGAAAAGACCTGCCTGCCTTAAAGTATTTTCCCTCTAACCTGCCTTAGGGATGAGACACTATCTTCACATTTTTCTATCGGAGTCAATGTATTAGCAGGTAACATACAGCACGACTTTTGGTTACACCAACTAGTAATGCACAGTATCCCTTCAGAGTCTAGTGGGGCCATCCCGGGATGGGCCACAGACAGGGACTTTTTGAAAGGCTCAGATGCTATGAAATCATGAGACCTTATGTGTGTGGTGGAGGAGTATGGGGTCCAGCCTGAGGGTGGGAGGCACCCACAGGAGGAAGCTCTGAAAGAAAATCTGGAAACTTCTACTAGAGATATGCTTGATCTCAATGTTGGCCTAGGGCTAGAACCCTGAGACACAAATGAGAGAGTATTGCAGTCTTTTATTTTTCTGCTAAAGCCACATTTTGCATAGAAGCTCTTTTGAGACACTTTGTTCTTTCTGACACAGGAAAGACACAGGATGAGTGTGCCCCTCACTGGCGCTGAAGCAAAGAATGTTGCATTTTGGGGGGTTATGTAAGCCACAAAGTTAGGCACACTCTGGCTCCGCCACTAAACAAGTACTGAAAGTGAAAACTGTCATTGTAAAGTGTGGCATACATACAAATTCCTTTTACATCCAGAATTTAAAAATTGAAGCCTCAATTTTTCTCCTAATAATTACCCCAGACATTTTGCCACTGACCCACTTTCCAAAGGAATCAAATCCAAACACTGCATTATTTCATCAGATTTCACTGCATTTTAAATGAACGGGGATAGAAATAAAAATAACGCATTAGGACAATTGACAGAGTTCACTTGTAAGCTCCTTCCATTTTAAATCTCGCTCTAAACTTTATCCCTTTTATTTAGTTTGCTTTATCCAACACACGCTAATTTACTTGTATATAAAAGAAAGAGTTCTGCCCTGGTCGGCCTGAGCACCAAAGGGTCTCGGTTTCAATTCTGGCCTAGGGCACCACTTGAGTTGCAGGTTCACTCCAGCCTAGTCAGATGCTTGTGGGAAGCAACCAATGGATGTGTCTCTATCACATCGATATTTCTCTCTCTCCCTTCGATCTCTGTCTTTCTCCTACTCCTCACCCCCATTTCCACTCTCTCTGAAATTCAATGGAGAAAATATCCTTGGGTGAGGATTAAAAAAAAAAGAGTTTTATTGCCAACTAACTCCTCTTTTCTTAATCAAAAAATAAAAGTGATCATTTGTGTTTTATCATATTCACATTTATTTTTTTAAATATATTTTTAGTGATTTCAGAGAGGAAGGGAGAGGGAGAGAGAGATAGAAACATCAATGATGAGAGAGAATCATTGATTGGCTGCCTCCTGCATGTTCCCCAGTGGATAGAGTACCGGCATCCACAGGCCAAACCAGCTAGGGCTGTCATATTCACATTTATATTTTTATTGTAGTTAATAGAGAAAGGCTCAAGGACTGTAGAATAAATTTTAAAACATAAGTTCAGTATTTAGCACTACATTGTTAGGTGTAATTATTAGAGTTTTATAACTTTTCTCTTTTTTCATAAAAATTTTATTTTTTCATTAAAAACTTTTAGCCTCTCATAAATTAACCATAGCAAACAATAAAGGAACATCCTGTAGACGGAAACAAAGCCTTCAATAAAAATAATCTGTATCTGGCTCTCTAATCATATGCTAGGGTCTTAACTATTAAAGAACAATCTCACCACTGGCAATTGACTAGCTCTTCATTTGTCTCTCTGAAAATAAGAGGTTTTAATCTCTTCTTGCAAGCTAGGATATTTTTATGGTTTAAATATATTTTGGAATTTGTTCCAATAGTTAAAGTTGAAAATATCTGATATTTTCAATTACTTAAAACATTTATGATTTTCAGCTCCCAGCAGAAATCTGCTGCTGAAGGGGGGAAAAAATTAAGAGCTGTTAGTCAGAAAGACACTTACGTAAGAACTATGAAATTGGTCATATTCACATTGGTTTGAAAGCAGGAAGTCCTAAATTTTAGACTCAAAGATTTAAGGAAGCATTATTGAGCACCTTTTCCTCTCAGAGCTAAGGCGAATGGCTGATGAGTGAAATCCTGAGAATGTTCACAGCTTTTCTCTTTCATTGTGTTGCAGCCCGGAAGGTGGTGAGATTCATCCAGAAATCTGTCGGCTTTATATCCAGCTGCAGTGCTGCTTAGAAATGTACACAACAGAGATGCTAAAATCCATATGTCTGCTGGGATCTCTTCAGTTTCATCGAAAAGGTAGCTACATTGAATATATTGCCATAAACCCTGAGGAATATTAAGCAGAAGTTCATCTTTCGCAAAGTACCTACACGCAATGTGTGTCTATCCACATACGATTAGAATGGATGTAAATGTTCAGGAAATATTTGATATTAATTAATAAAATAACTCAATATCAATTCTAAATGCCTAAGAACACTGATCGCCTTGAGCAGAAATTGTGATAGAAACAGTTCTCAATTTATTATTTTACCACTTGTGAGCATGACTTTGGTTAGAATCGACATAGGCATCAAAAATATATAATGATCTTACTAGGCTAGTGAATGCTATCCAAGATTGCTGCTATGTATTTCCCTAAATGAATTAGGTTGCAAGAAGACAAATTACATACTGTATCTCAAAGATTTAAAAATAGGAGAAACTCAGCAAACAATAGGGAGGCATATTAGTTATAGAAAATCTCATTATCAGGCTTAAACTATAAGGGAGTCTATTGGTTGAAACGACTAAAGACTCCAGCAGTGGTAGTGGCTTCCGCATGGTTTGGCCAGACTACTGACTCCCATTCTCAGTGATGCTCTGTCTTCTCCTGGCTTTCCCTTCAGGCTGCCTTCCCCCACATTAGCAAACTGATTGCAACAGTTCCAGTAATAACATCTGCACATCACAAGATCCATAAAGAGTCAGAACTTCTCCCTACTACAGACTAGCAACCATCCTAAGCTTCATTCTGATTGGGCCAGGTCAGATCATGGGTCTACACTTGAACAAATCACTGTTGCCAGAGGGATGGAATTATGCGGACTGGTTTAGGCAACCAAGGCCCATTCCTGGAACTAGCAGAGGGTCAACCTCACCCAAACAGTGGCTCTTATATGATGTGAGAGGGTGGAATGGAGTGAATGCTGGGAGGAAGCCAAAAGTTCCATTACTGGAGGAGTAACCCGTATGTTCTTCACTAATTCACCAAACAGTAATTTATTGGGAACCTCCCGAATGCAAACATTTTGTGCTTGAGCTCAGGAGAATAGAGGGTACATAGAATTAAATACTTGTCTATGATTTAAATTCAGAGATAGAAGAAGTCAATAAACTAATACTCAAGGAAAATCTTATTGAAAGGCTTTGGCTTGAGTTGGGTTGTGAAGAAGACGGGGTTCAGGTAGGAAAGGAAAAAGACACTTCAGGGGAAGAAACAAAGTAGAGATTTGAAATCAAATGAGCATGTAATTTGAGGGGAGCTAAATAACATGATAAAGTATTTGTAAAAATTATATCTGTGTATATACAGACATATGCACATAGCAGGACTAAAAACAGGGTCATGCTATGCTCCAAAAAGAGAACATTTTCTCCATGTACAGATACTATTTATTTTTATCTGCCTCCCAAAAGCTTACCTTTTAATGATTTCTATCTTTACTTCTGTTACTAATACAAGTGAACTTGTTTGGAGAGATTATCTCGACACTCCTGAAGCCTGATGAGAAAAAGGAGTATCTTACACACTGATGAACTGATGACATCCAAACAGGTTGTCATGGCCCAATGTATTTACTTGTTCTCTCTCTCTCTCTCTCTCTCTCTCTCTCTCTCTCTCTCTCTCTCTCTCTCACACTCTCACACACACACACACACACACACACACACACTCACACACATCTACCAGCTCTGTTTAAAAGTAAAAGAGGTTCCCTCACCCAGATTTCTTCCTTATTGTATTTGGTTTTGAGCATACAAATAAAAAACACATCACCTTTGAACTGATCAGCTCATTTGGTCTTCATTGTCCTCTGTCTCCATTGTCAGGGTTTGACCTACTTCCTTCCCTTCCTCTTCTTTTAAAAATAATAAACCCTGCTTCTTGCTCTAGTGCCCAACTTACATACAACTCTGAAAATAATATAGCTGATACAGTGGTATCTTTAATGTGGCCTTGGGCTAGGGAAGGGACCTATCTAGATGAACTCACTAAGTTCTTTAAGAAATCAATGCACCACCAGTCACCCAATACCCAAGCCAGAAACCTTTCTTTTCTCATTTATTGATTTAACAAATATTTATAAGTCAACCTCAATATACTACTAAATTCTACTACTTAACATCAAATTTAATAATTTATAATTCATGTTGATTGTTAGCATTCCTGAACATCTCTTTAATCTTCTGTCCAGGTCTAACCTATGTTACTAACCTATGTTAGTCAACAATCAATTTAACCTATGTTACTATGTTATAACCTATGTTATATCAATTCTAACCTATGTTACTATGGATCCATCTGTCTGCCTTCCATATTCAGAGAAATAGAGATAGATTAATGGAGAGAGAAAGAGAGAGAGAGAGAGAGAGAGAAAGAGAGAGAGAGAGAGAGAGAGACATCAAATAGTCCTTAGAGTCTTAGGGGAATAGTGACTCTCATTCTAGCCTGTAACACTCGAAATTTCTTTATACTTAGAACCCCTTCTGCCTTCTGGTATGCTCCTTTTAATGCTATTATGAAAAGTGGTGTTTTGATAACTTTTAGGTTACCTAATTTCTTCTTCCTTTGTGTGAGTGTTACAGGTTGGCCATTCCCCTCTTCTTTACTATTTCTTTTCCATCAAAGAAAGAAAAGGAATTGTAATTGAGTCATTAAGTTTGGCTCAATAAGAGTCTCTGGTCAATTTTTCTTTGAGATTAAATACTGAAACCAAATTGCTTCACAGTTATTTTTATTTCTAATCACCTCCCTGGCTGCCACCAGAGGTCCAGAAAGTATTGTATATCACACTTAGTTTTACTATTGTATTGAGTAGTCATGAGTTTACTCTTTGGAGGCCACATAAGGTCACTGCAGGTGCAAAGAGTATGGTTTCTTAGTGGGTAGAAAAGAAGCCTCAAATCATTTTAACATTTCTGCAGTGTGCATAAATTTAGTAACAAGGATTGTCATTTTCTCTCATTTAAGAAAATCATAATTATCCTTAGTCCTTAGCAATAGCTTTAGCAGATCTTTATATTTTTTGCATATACAATGCTTCTGAATTGTTGCTATCTCA
The DNA here is from genome assembly GCF_014108235.1 of Myotis myotis. Taxonomy (NCBI): domain Eukaryota; kingdom Metazoa; phylum Chordata; class Mammalia; order Chiroptera; family Vespertilionidae; genus Myotis; species Myotis myotis. Next base: position 33,718,460 of record NW_023416357.1, read on the forward strand.
TAAGTTTGATTGATACAATCTATTATTTGGAAATCTTTTATACTTTACATCAAGCTATCACCAAAGAAATGAAGAATAACAGTACTAAAATGATGTTTTTGGTTTTTTTTTTCATAGCCAACAAAATTAAATTAAATTACCGAAATGTGAGGTAAAATCCACATTTAATAAAGGCTATTGGTTATCCCATGCAGAGTGTGGTTCTAAAAAGCTATGTTTGTTTCAAGAAGATGACAGATGGGAATAATTTTAAACATCTTGTAGTTTCATATTCCAGTATGTTAAATTATAGATTGGACCATTACTTGACAAAGTCTAATTTCCATGTTTATAGTAAAAAATAGTTGCTCTCACTTTTTCACACTTTGGTTGGTAGGAAATCTTTTCCCATAACTGAGTCCATGTATCACATTGACCGTTAATGCCATTTCCTGCCACCAGATGAAATGAGATTGCAGGTTTCATTCACTCTAAGGGAATTGAATGAACCTGCTCTAGGGGCCATGGCTTTCCTCTCTCTCTCTCTCTCGCATTCTCGTCCCAGTCAATCAGTTTTGGCAACAGTCCCATTCTGAAGGAGCAGAGATGACAGAGCACTCCATGCGACTCCCCTTCACACATGACCTTGCTCGCTCCGTCTTTGTTCTCATCTCACCTCACTTGTCAGTGGCCGTCTCTGGCTCTGCTCTGCCTCTGCTCTGTCTCTCTGCCACAGCGTACAGCAAATCTGTGCCCAGGTCCTCTGAGCATATACCATTTTCCCATTCAGCCCCCAAAATAAGGGGTTCTCTCCAGGAATGTATCACCACGATTAACACAGAGATAAAAATATGCAGAGGAAAAGTAATCACAAGAGGGAAAGAATGGAAAAATGTTAAAAACTGAAAAATCTTAATTCAAAATCTAGTGGGAGCTGAGGCCTCAAGAGGCTCTAATGAGAAATTAATGAACTGTTATCCAGCAAAATTCAGGATGAATTCAAGACAAAGAACAGACTATGAACAGTAAAGACTCTAGTGTATTCAGCCTCGCATTAAGAAAAGGAAATGACCCACACCAATAAAAGAAACCAGCGACATAAAGACAGGAATGGAATATAGTCAGAAGTAAAGGCCTTATCCTTTTCTAATGCAACGAGGCAGTTGATACTAAAATAGAACAGTAGGTCAGAAGAAACGAAGCAGAATAAACCTTAAAATAGACTATGATTCCAATTCTGAGTGGAAACGTGCATTCATTGTTTGAACAAGTATATATTGAGCACCTAGCACATGTAAGGCATCATTGTAGGAGCAGTGATCAGGCTGAAGAGATCCCTGTTCTTGTGAACTATATAGTCCAGTGCAAAGAAATAGTTTTTAAAAAAAATGTTGTAAACATCCCAAATACCAATAAGTGAGATGTCAGTAATGAAAATAGAACGGGTGATGTCATCATGACTGGGTGTTTTAGAAGAGATGGTCAATCTCTGTAAGGAGATAGAATTTAACCTAGATTTGAATGACAAGAGGAAACAATCTCATAAACATTGGTATCTAATGCAAAGGACCCAAGATCAGAACACATGTACACTGTTTGAAGAATATAAACATGACCAATTTCTGAACTCTAAGGGTGATCTAAAACCATCTGTTATTATTCTAGCTTCATGTCTTCACATACCGAACAGTTACTAGGACACCACAGTCATCACCTTTTGTCAAAGTAGATATGAGCTGAGCAGTAGGATTAAAGGAATGATAACAGCCTCCACTGATCAGGCACCTTCCACTTGCCATGTGCTTTATACATGTTATTTTGTCCGTAAGTATCATTTCCCCCTTTTCACATTTGAAGAGCCTGAGGCTGAAAGAGGTGACTTGTCCAAGGCCACACAGCATATCGGTCCCATTGCGAAGTTTGTAATTGTTCCTCTAATTGTCCCATTTTCCACTCAGCTCTATTGGAGAAGGACAAAGAGAGCATATTAAATGGAGAAATGGAAAATAATAGCACTATGGTTAAATTTTACCCACAGATTTGGCTTATTTAATTATTAGTGGGCATACTTCAAAATACCATGTTTAATGTATAAAATCCATTGTGTTTAATTTCTTACCAAAATAACATGAAGTTCAGAGAGTTACGTTTTTAAGATGGGAAAGTTAACTCCATAAATCATTTAATGATTTATAAAATATTTTACTTTGAGTTAGGAAGCTTAATGTTAAGAAATAATGATACTTGGTAAAGTAAAATAAAATAAATGCATTCAATTGGTTAGAGCCGTGGTCGGCAAACCATGGCTCAAGAGCCACATGCGGCTCTTTGGCCCCTTGAGTGTGGCTCTTCCACAAAATACCACTGCCGGGGTCCAACCCCAGCGGGTCCAAGGGTCCCCAAAGGTGTAGACGGAGTCAGCGAAGAAGGAGGGACACGGAGACAGTGTTCAGTTGATCAGCAGCCTAGCCAGGATCTCCAGCCAGGATCTCCAACCAAGTTCTGGTCTGGATCTCCAGAGAGGTTCTGCTTAGGATCTCCAGCCAGGTTCTGTATCCATGTTGTCTTGCTAGGTTCTCCAGCCAGGTTCAGTCACCAGGTTCTAGTCAGGTTCTCTTGCCAATTTCTGTAGTCAGGTTCAGTCCAGGATCTTTTGCCATGTTCTCTCGCTAGGTTCTGTCTCTAGGTTCTGAGGCCAGTTTCTGTCCAGGAACTTTTGTCATGTTCTCTCCAGTGAAGTTCTTCTGTCTCTAGAGAACGTTCTGTGTAGGTTCTGTGCCTAGGTTCTCTCTCTCTTGGTTCCGTATTCTAAGTTCTGTGTCTTGCTGTCTTATTACATCTGTATTTATACCAGTTGATTCAATCCTATCAATCTCTATTACAAAGGTTAGGGCGTTTCTTATCTCCATTCCAGGGAGTAAAGATTATGTAGCTTAAGCATGATTGTTCGTAGTTAAAGTGATTAATTACCCACCTGGCACTAGTTAAGAGGTTTTATTCCCTCCCTAACTTCAGGGGAAAATCCCTACCTGGGGAAACAACCTTTCTCAGAGACCTTGGTTAAAACACATAGTGCCAAGAAGGTGAGCAAACATATTAAGAACAGTATGCCATATATGCCAGCTCCCTTGAAACAGCAAGCATGGACTGGCTCCCGGCATACCACGTGCGGGTGCGCACGTACAGTGATATTGAAACTTTGTGGCCCATGAGCAGAAGTCGGTATTTTGTGGAAGAGCCGGTATTTTGTGGAAGAGCTACACTCAAGGGGGCAAAGAGCCGCATGTGGCTCGCGAGCCGCGGTTTGCCGAGCAGCAGTTTGCCAACCACTGGGTTAGAGCATCGGCCCCATACACAAAGATTTCAGATTCAATCCCCGATCAGAGCACATAAAAGAATCAACCAATGAATGCATAAATAAGTGAAACAACAAATTGATGTTTTCCCTTCTCTCTCTCTCTCTAACCAATAAAGAAAAATTTAGCCTTAGCCGGTTTGGTTCAGTGGATAGAGCATTGGCCTGCAGACCAAAAGGGTCCCAGGTTTGAGGGCACATACCTTGGTTGCAAGCTCCTCCTGGGCCTGGGCCCTGGTTGGGGCGCATGCAGGAGGCAACCAGTTGATGTTTCTCTCTGTCTTTCCCTCTTTCTTCCAGTCTCCCTAAAAATCAATGGAAAAATATCCTCGGGTGAGGATTAACAAAAAATTAAATTAATTAATTAATTAATAAATAATCAAAATTTAAAATCTACCACTGTGTGCTCCAAAAGGAGCATGGAACAGACTGGAATCTCAGAGGGAAGGCAGGGGTGGGTGGGAAAAGAGTAGCCAAAGAACTTGTATGCATATATGCATAACCCATGGGCACAGACAATAGGGTGGTGAAGGCCTGGAGGGGGGCAGGGCAGGTACCGCCTAGAAGGGGTGAATGGGGGACACAGAGAGACATCTGTAGTATTTTTCAACAATAAAGTTTGTGTGTGTGTTTTTTAAAAAAGGACCATGATTTAGCCTTAGATACCCACTGTGGGAGAGCTGAAATTAATTAATTGCACAATAAATCCATCTTGTCCATTGTTCTGCTCTACTTTAAAGGCCAGAAATGAGCAGTAACAGTCTCAGAGGGGCCTCTTTTAAAGTATCTTCTATTGTCTGCCCCTTTCCTGTGCTGCCAGGGGACCTCAGCTCCATGAAGCCACCTCAAGGGCTGCCACTCTAGGATCAGCGATGGCACTACAGTGCCTAAGGATCACAGAGTAGCACTGAGGGGAAGTGAGGGGAAAGGGGATGGTTCTGTATCTCTTCTGAATTGGCAAATGTTTATTTCTCAGTGTATGGGGAAGAACGGAGCTCTGTGTGTGATATAATTGTTGTTTTCCACTATGTGTTTTATGGCACTCTGAATAACTTCTTACCATAGTATAGAAAAGCATTTGAAACCATTTGAAGCCAGGTAAACAACTGAATTAATGTAACTTATTTCTATTTAAATTACATGCTTTTTAGAAAGGAGAGAGTCAAAGTGGATTACTTAACAAGCAGCCTATATTTTCCCATGTTTCTTTTCATGGTGCGTGGAATTAAAAGGCACCTACCAGTTCTGAAAATGCATGAGAGTGAGAATAACTATTCGGAGAAGCTTCCGTGCATCTCATGCCAACCATGTTCATTTTGTTTTCACAGTCAGTATGACAACTGTCCGAAAACCTTCCCTGGGCATAGTCTCATAGCAGATAATGTGTCAGAGCACAAAGGGCATAGGGAGTTTGCCCCTGCCACCAACGAAATCATAGTACACAGTTACATTATTAGCTCAGAGACGATGGGTTTGTTTTGTTTTGATTCTGGGGGAAATTTACGTAAATGAGTAAAATTGACTTTGCTGAACACTAGAGGCTACACTCAGGACCTCAGAAAAAGGCACTGTTTATGTCAGTGCTTCTCATTGTCACTGGTTGGCTGAAGACAGGCAGGAAAGCAAGAAAGAATGGAAGCAAAAAGGAGAAAAGAGGAGAAAGAAGACAGGAGAAATAAGAGATCAGGAGAAGGGACGTGGTCTCTAGAGTGGAGTGTAAAAAAAGACCCCCACTCTAAATAAATGACCCCTCCCAATCCCTCGGGCCAATGGCTAGGACCTCTGAGGGTGAGGGTGCTCTGTGCTACTCTGGAGGCTGCCCCACAATCAGATGTAGTTTTGTTCCCCTAAAAGGGCTGACGATTTCTCACGAATATAAGAATAACCAGCCTTCCAAACTGGTATGTGCTTCATGGGTGGTTTCCCTTAACATTTCCTCAAACATGCCTATTATATTATCCATAAACAGGCTAAAAATACATGGAAGTCCCCAAGGAGCTGGAGGCAGAAAGCTTTGCAAGGCCCTGAGAAAAGTGGCCAACTTTTTGATATCCTAGTTCTAAACAGTGATGAAGCCAGCTTAATGATTTCAAGGTGCTCTAAAAGCTCTCCTTCTCCCCTACCCCCATCCCTTATCTGAGCAAATATTTGTTCAGTGAAGCCTGAAATTGATTTTTCAGGGGACAGAGTTTATTTTATTTTATTTCATAATAAGAAGTGAAATGATATTCAATGCATATTCACTTTGTTGGGTGAAGTAACACATTGACTTGAAGATGCCATTTGGAAGCAGGTTGGCTCCTTTCCTGAGAGCCCAGCTGATGTTAGAGAAAAGGGCTCCATTCTAAGAACAACTTAGAACGATAATTCTAATGGTCAAAGGGGGAAGCTGTGGAAGAACTCGAGTTGGCCACTGTCCAGATTTGTGGGGTGTTTCTCTGCTGACTCCTTAATGTGGCTTAGCAGAGCATCTATGAACTCTGATCCTTTATCCTCTCCAGCCTCATTGCTCACCAGCAAGCCCCTCACCTGTGCCCCACCCCATACTCTGCCCTACCACACTCAAGGCATCTTGAACTACTTGGAGGAACCTGAACTTCCAAGTTCTTCCAAGTTGCTCCCTCTGCCTGAAACCCACACTACCACACCCCACACCCATCCCTTTCAACTGGTCTACCTCTATACTTTCCTTGGGTCATAACTCAGACGGGACTTCTTATAGGAAGAAGCTTTTCCTAGCCTTTCAAGGCTGGGATGATGCCCACCAAGTGTGTCTCCCAGGCATTTCCATGGCACAGATTGCAGCACATTACATTGAGGGATAGTTGCATGGTTTCTTGTCTGTTGTCCTCTCTAGATTTGATCGCCTTGAGTGTGCTCACCATTGTATCCCCAGCGTTTAGCACAGTGCCTGGAGCAGAGTAAATTTTCAATTAATAATTACTGAACAAGTTAGTGAATTGCTTTTATTCTGTATCTGTTGTCAAAAGAGAGGGAGTATGATTGGAGGAAAAGCTTGTTCAGAGATGTTGAACTAAACTCATGCATGTAGTATTTTCCCTCCTGAGAATCTATTGAAATAACAGAAAAAGATATAATGAAAAAAATAAATCCATATTAGTTCTTATATCTATCAGGGTAGAGTAACTGCTACATGAAATACCAAATCTCAGTGGGTTAGAATAATAAGAGTTCATTATTTATCCATCTCATAGTCCAATGCCAGAGCTGGGTGGGGTTGGCAGTGTCTCTTTCTGTTCTCCACATCCAGTCAGTCACCAGGGAGAGGAAAGAAAGCATAGGGAATCATATGGGAGGATTTCTAGGAGCCAGTCTGGAAAAGGTATAAATCACTCCTGCTCAGAATTCATTGGCCATACCTGTCACATGACCCCTCCTGTTTGTAAGAGGAAAAGAATATAGAGGTTGTCTCTCATGCCCCTGAAAAACAAGAAAGGATGACTTCAACAAACTAGAACTTTTAAGGAATTTCTAAAAACTAGGGAATTTCTCAAAACTAGAAAGTACTTGGGATTAGATTGGTGAATATAACTACATAGAGGAAACCATAGTTGGATAAGAAATTCATGAAGAAACAAAACAAATTCATGCAGTAGAAAATTACTGCAAAAGTGAAATCAGTTCTGGAGATACTTCAGACTTGGAATCAACAATTGCAAATCTCAGACAGTTGGAACTATTGTCAGGGAAATTAATGTTTGAAGTTGTAGTCGAAAAGCTGGGCTGCCCCATGCTGAGCAAAGGGCATCAATGCTTGCTCCAGGAAAGTGCCTGGTCTGAGTGTGAGGACTGCAGCACACAGAGCACGGTGTAAAATAACTCTGAGCTTCTAAACGGACAGCTGTTGAAATAAGAAATAAGCACAGGACTCCAGTGTTTTTTCCCAGGGTAAGTTGCTCAGTATATTTCATTAGAATAGGAGTGGCAAACAGGAAACTCAGCAAGCGTGGGACCCCCAGAACAGGCTGATGAGAAGCACCCAGAGAAAGACAAATATGATAGGATTTCACTTACATGTGGAATCTAAAGAACAAAATAAAGTTGAAACAGACTTATAGACCCAGAGAACAGACTGATGGTTGCCAGAGGGGTGGGAGTTGGATGAAAAGGTGAAGGGATTAAGAAGTACAAATTGGTAGTTACAAAATAGTCACAGGATATAAAGTACAACATAGGGAATATCAGCACTAATCCCATATAATAGAGAGCTAATATGCAAATGGTCATCATACTCTCGTGCCCTCGCGCCCTCACGCCCTCACGCCCTTGCTGGGGACTGGGGGACCTAAGGCTGGGCCTGGGGAACCTGAGGCCACACCCCCCACCTGGCGGGGCTTGACAGGGGACCTGAGACTGTGCCCCCTGCCCAGTGGGGCTTGATGGGGGACCTGAGGGTGCGCCCCCTGCCCTGTGGGGCTTGACCAGGGTGGGGCCAGCCGGGTCTGGGTCTTGCGTGATTTCGAGGGGTGTGGGTTGGTGGGGACTTGATTCTGGGTCCCGCAGCGCACCCCAGACACTGACAGGAGGGATAATTTCATAGATATTTTACTAATTTTCTTTCATCTCTGACACTTCTATTATAGAGAAAGGGCAAGTAGCAATATTAAAATATTTACTCTAATTCCCTTTATTGTGCACAAATTTCATGCACCAGGCCACTAGTCTATATATATAAAAGCCTAAGGACCTTTATGACTGTTACGACCGAAGAACTGGAATGACTGGCTGACCAGTTGCTATGGCGCGCACTGACTACCAGGGGCAGACGCTCAATGCAGGAGCCACCCCCTGGTGGTCAGTGTGCTCCCACAGCCAACCTCTGTGGCCCCTCCCCCCCGCCAGTCCCTCTCTCCAACTGACCCCAATTGGGGCGGTGGTGGCCCCCAATCTCCCACAGTTCCTCTCCCCAGTAAGCCTACCTCCTGCTGTCCCTCCCCTCTGCCAGCCATCCCCCCTGATGGCCCCGATTGGGGGGGAAAGCTGGCCAACCTCCCACGGTCCCTCCCCCATGCCGCCCCCCACGCCCCACCGGCCATAGGCCCCAATCGCTGGCCCAGCCAAGGGAACCCAACCATGCATGATTTCATGCACTGGGCCTCTAGTATTGTAATAACTATGTATGGTGCCAGGTGGGTACTGGAAATACTGGGGAACACTCTGTAAAGTATATGATGATCTAACCACTATGCTGTACACCTGAGACTAATTTATACTAAATATAAACCATAATTGAAAAATAAAATTAAAACCTCCTTTCAAAAATAAAAAAATAAAAGCACCCTTTATAAGCTTTAGACACACCTTATCCAGCCACACATCCTGCCCCTCCCCTACAATAACCAGAAAGAGGATATTGTAATCAGAATGATAGGCAAACAAACAGATGTCCTCAAAGACTAATCTGAACATGCTATCAAAGAAATGTGTGGGTGGTCTTTCTCCTTTGCTAGTGGAAGTGGGGTCCTTATGATATCTCAAGAAAAAGAATTTTCTGAGACTCGCACTGGAGGATGAGTGATATTTATTTGTGTGGAATTGCATCCCTCCACTTTTCCCTTTTTTAAGGGAAAAGTCCCATTTCCCTTAATCCAGTCCTGGAAGATGTGCAGCTGGGGCTTCAGCAGAGCTAAAAGCAAAGCCCATGTCCAGAGTAGAGCTGGGTCCAGTTTGGCATTAGGCTAGCTACAGTCCATCAGTCCATTGTGTGGGGCCCACATGGCTGTGGGAATTGTGGGTGAATGCAGGAGTGTGAGGCAAGAGGCAAGAGGAAGAGAGAGCAAACTCCTTTGTTTAGGAGTTAAAGTATCTCAAATCTTCCCATGCTTGCAGTGGCCATGCTATTCCGGCCACTGACCTGCTCCCAGGTGTGAGCCATAGACAAGTACCTTCCCTGTGTTACCTAGACTTTACTGGGCATGCGCCTATTCTTCCCCTGTCTAGTCCGTTTCCCCAGTGGGGGACAGGCTGGTAGCTTCATGGGGAGTATTCAACTGCAGTTTCCTGGCAAAACTGCATAAATGACTATACTATTTGGCCTTTCCTTTGTTCCTTTTTATCTTATGAATAACCAGGTTATTTACAATGGTATCAAATAGACATCAGGAATGACTAGATTTTTAAGAAAAACCAATACCCTGACAGGAAAATGCCAAATTCAAAAAACAAACAACTGATACTTGAAGAACAAATTTTAAAGTGGAAGCAGATGAAGAATTCAAAATATATGTAATCAGTATTCTCAGAAAGTTTTATTAGTCTGTCATATCCATAAAGCAATAATTGTTTGCAAACAGAAGGAAGCAGCCACATTCATTGGAAACAAAAATGGTATCAACCAATAAAAATGCAATAACTGGATTAATTACTGTTGGAAGACAATTCTCCTTTAGTCTCTTGCATTTCTGGACATCTTGCAAAGTGAGGCACTGACTGTCCCTTGTTTTACACTATCTTTTCAAGGATGTTTATTTAGTAAATACTTTGGGAAATAGAGACAGTGTCTCCTTCTGGAGCAAAACATGCTTACTATTCAGTATAATGAAAATGTTTCCCTCTGGAGCAAAAGGCAGACATGCTTATAAAAAGACTCAAAATCCCTAAGCTCAGCATTCCTGTTCTGTCACACAGGCTCCTGGATGTATGGATAAGATCTGGCCTTTTTTGTATCTCCCTGTGGGAATTAGGACTCAAGAAACCAATGCTGATACTCTGGCTACTGCCATTGTGTGAGTAATAAGCTGTCTCCGACCCAGGAGTCTCCTGTCTTCTTTCAGTATCTATTAAACTATAGCAGGCTAACTCACAGATAGAGGAAAATCTCAAACCCTTCACAGTTCTTAATTATTTTAATAGACATACTGAGAGCCTAAAATAATGAAATGAAAAATCAAGTCATGGTATTATCCCAGAATTTACCTTAAAAATAATTATGGAGTATGGGGGGTAGTTAAGAAAAATAGATGAAATTCTGAAAGAACAGAGAGAATAGAAAGAAGTAATCAACAAAAATAGATAAAAATTTCTAAAGCCTAAACAAAGATTTAAATTGAAAGGCCATAACATATCAACAAATTTCTCCATAGATATTTCATTACAAAGAGAAAATGCTACATCTACAATGGTAAAAGCTGGCAGAAACCACTTTAACCAAGCAATCAATAACACTTAACTAACATCATTAATAATGGAACAAACTGATTCATGTGCTTTCTGACACAACGTAAGAAGGTCAAAATATCACTTCTATAATATTCTTGCCAAAAGGTTTACTCGTAATCTAGACATACGAAATAATCAGACAAATCCAATATGAAAGGCACTCTATAAAACAACTGGCCTGGACTCTTCCTTCAAAAATATCAATAACATGAAAGACCAAAAAAAGATAAGGGTGCTGTTCTAAATAAAAGGAAAATAAAAAAACAGAACAACTAAATGCAGTCCATAATCCTTAATTGGATCCCTTGATAAAAAAAAAAAAAACTATAAAGGATATTATTGGAACAATTATGGAAATTTTAATATAGACTATTAAATAATGGCACTGTACCAAATTGCATTGACTCATATTTAACCAACGATTTTTTGGGATACAATAATTATTTAGAGGTTATATAGGAAAACATCCTTGTTCCTTATGAAATATATGCTGAAGTAATAAGGATAAAGTGTCATTAATGTCTGCAACTTACTTCTAAATTGTTTATATAGAAAAAATATATATGATCAATATAATATATATGAAACCTATGTACAGTACATACACATATAGATGAGAGAGACAAAAGCAGAGAGAATGAAATATAAAAGAAAATATGGCTAATTATTAACAATTGGTGAAACTAGAATATCTGGGTGTCCATTGTATCATTCTTGAAAGTTTGCTGTAGGTTTGCTAATTTTCAAAATAAGAAATAGAAGGAAATTGGCCTAGCTGGTTTAGCTCAGTGGATAGAGCAGCAGCCTGCAGATTGATTTCGGTCAAGGGCATGTACCTAGGCTGCAGGCTCATTCTGGCCCGGGTCAGGGTGCCTGTGGGAGGCAACCAATCAATGTGTCTTTCTCACATCAATGTTTCTCTATGTCTCTCCCTGTTTCTTCCACTCTAAAAAAAAAAAACAATGGAAAAATATCCTGGGGTGAGGATTAACAAAAAAAAGGGAGGAAATTGATTGCAAATGCTAATCAAATGCCAAAAAAAATCTATAATAATAAAAGCATAATATGCTAATTAGACCGGACATCCTTCCGGACAATCTTCCCGATGAAGGCGAGGCTGCAAGGGAAGCCTGGGTCCCGGGTGCCAGAAGGAAGCCAGTGCCGGCAGCCAGGGGAAGGAAGGCCTACTCTTGCATGAATTTCATGCATAGGGCCTCTAGTTAATATAATAAGAATCCATCCCTAGACATATTTCGGAGTCCTTTCATAACTCAAAAATTTAAAGATAACATTCTGAAATTTTTTCAGAGAGTTTGTGAGCTGACACAAGTACTAAACTTCAAGTCCAACGTTCAAGAGCTATTCTTGTTCATCCACATTATAGAGCTAGGTCTGGAAAATGAGGAAAAGGAGGATATTGCTTGCCATTACAATCTCACAGGCGTTTCAGGAATACATGAATAGTTATTTTACTTTGACAAAGCTATAGAATGGTATTTGTCTTATAAAAGTAGAATTATTGCAGGCAGTAAGTGCAAACAAAGTGGTCATGAACTGGATTCTATTGATGCTTGTGTTGTAAAAGGTGTACCTATGAGGAAGGTAGAGAGAGGACTCCAAGAAGGAACATTACACTACCAGTTCTCTAAAGCTAATATGCCTGAAACTAATTAGTATACCTGAAACTAATATAATATACCTGATATATTTCATTTTGAAATAAGGAGGTGAATTCATTTTGAAATAAGGAGTAAAACCTTTGGGCACCATAGTCATGATGGCAGGACAGGGGCCACTGTGGCCCCTAAGCCAGGCAGAGCCCACAGAGCAAGGAATTCCATCTGTGTGTATCTTCTTTGCTGCCCAAACCATACCCCATTCCCCAAGGCATTTCAACCTCACAGACTAGCATCCTACGCTGACCTGCCCAGAGGTGGGGAGCAAATGGACTGCATTTGCTGCACTCTCCCAGGAAGCACACTGCAAAAGCTTTTAAGAGGTCAGTGCCCTCCCACTGTGAAGTGGTAATATGCTAAATTATGTGCTTAATTAATTTCCACCCAACAGCATGCCATAAAATTGGAAAAGCAATTCCATTACCCAGGATCAATGTGCATAAAGTCCATGCAAAATGATCAAAAGTTCTCATCGGTGAATTTGTGTTTGTGCTTTGGCTGCATATTCAGAGGCTCATTTCTACTCTAGGCTGATGAATGGTATATAGTTCATCACCACTTAATTGCTTATCTCCTTCTCCTGATCTAACTCCCTAAGAATGGGCTACAGAGCACCAACACTGCATCCAAGACAGGACCTTTACTTTTGATCTTCAAATTGCATCGACCTCAAGCTATCTTCCCCAGAATGTTGTGCAAACATGCTACACACATACACACACACACATTTATTTTTACACATCAATTATTTTAGTATTCAGAAATTAGTGTTAATGGAGCATTTGGTCCAAAGCATAGCCAACCTTTGTAATGACGTCTTGGGCATACAGCTGCACTTATGATTTCTTGTCTGTCTCCTCTTTACCAACACCCCCTCCCCCCCGGCCCCACCTCCCTGCCCCTTAGGAAAGGAGCCTGTCGGGGGAACCAAGAGTTTGGATTGCAAAATTGAAGAGAGCACTGAACCACCTGCTCTAGAGGACTCCGCTTCATCCCCCGTCGATACGCAGCAGCATGCCTGGCAGGTTTCCACAGACATTGAGAACACTGAAAGGTAAGTGGGAAGTTACCCTAAATAGACCACCAATCCTCCTCCACTCCTCTGGGCTGCAGAGAGTCAAGATTTTGTGTTTCAGAGTCAGAAACAGACAGAGCGCTCAGAAAGCTGGATTGAGAAGTGAAGGGGTCCAGACTGCCATGGAACCGCAGCAGAACCTCATGCAGAGGCAGGCTTGCTCACCCCACTCTACCACAACCGCGTCTCCATGGAAATAAAACAGTGCGCTTCCTTGGCAAGGGAGAAAGTTGGACTACGTACTGTCACAGCTTATCTAGTGGGTGGGTCCCCAGATTGTGCCAAGATGCCTCTGGGAGGTTCTCGGATTTCAGATGCTTGGAATGGCCTGCTTAGCTGCCACGCAGGGGCTGAGCATGCTGTCTAGTTCACAAACAGCTTTTTGCTGGGCTCCCTTCTCTTATTCTCCCAGAATGTAGCCGATGGCCCCTTAGTGGTCAAAGCGAGTTAATGCATCTGTCTTAGCGAGCAGTTGCTCACTGCTAGACAGGGAGTTTCTTTCTTGGGAAGAAGAGATTCTACAGTGATTCTGTTTCACTTGAGGGAAGGGTGCAATGATAAGTGCCATGTCTCATCTAGATGCTAAAAATGCTATTCTGTGAGGCAGAAGGACAAGGTGCTTGTTTATTGTCCTTCAAGCTAATATCTTGTCCTTTGCTACTGATGTCCCCAGCGTCTGCGCAAAGCAGCTGAATGAATGCTGGGCATTTCCACCCAGCGCTCTGTGTGGGGTGTGAGGGTGTGTGTGAGGGGAGGGGTGGGGGAGGAGGTCATTGACAAGATAAGAAAGATTTTCTTTTTTAATTTTTGGAAATGTAACACACGAGGGCATTTATAGCCATTGTGGTTCTACTTTCAGATCATAATATAATTCTAAAGCTAATTGCCAAATTTCTGTGTTTTATAGAAAATTGAAGCATGTGGTAATTATGTACTATTAATAAAACTTGGATTTTGTATAAGCTTGTAAATCCAACAATTCAAACAATAAAGCTGTTTGGCACAGTTTGCTAGAACTATAGACAAATGATGAGGGAGTGATTTATCTTAATTTATAAAATGGATAATGTTTTGCTCTATGCCCAGGAAGAAATATCTGCCAGAGGGCTGTGGTCAGGGCATAAGCCATCAGCAAAGCCTTTTTTCCTTTTTTGAAGCTTTGCAGAGAAGCCACATCCAAGCCCTTATGCTTGCAGAAGCAAGCTATAGCTAGCCGTAACAATAGGGGCATCTAGCCCAAGGAGCTGGCCCTGTTTCAGTTCATCCTAAAGCCTGGATTCAGGTTGAAGGAGATGGGAATGACTGAGAGAAGCAGGAATATAGACCTGTCTGGGAAGGTAGCTTCCACAGTTCCTGTTTTTCAGCCCTAGGATCTCACACTGGACTGCACATCACAATCACCAGGAGGACTTTTTAAAAACGTTGATGACTGAACCCCACCATAAACCAACCAAATCAGGCTCTCAGGGAGTAGGGCTCAGCAAAAGGTGATTCTCCCATGAAGCGTCCAAGGCTGAGAAAGGGTGCTCTCCAAGGAGACCTTGCCTCCCATACTGTATTACTAGCCCTTTCCCACCTTGTGCCTGCCCACCACCCACCATCCCATCTACCCTTGGGAATGTCACAGGAAAACATAGGGTGCCCTTGTGTTTCTGGATGCAGGGCCCTGCCCTCCTTCTCCCTCTCCTCAACTTCTTTTTCTAGAAATACTCTTTGGGGTTTAGCAATATGCAGTACCGCACAGACAATCCTTACACCTGTGGAAAGTGTTCTGCGTGTTTATACAGGTGTATTTCCACAGATCCACAGGCTGCTTTCCGCTCCTTTTCCAACAGCTCCTCCCGAGTTCCTTCTCACATACCAGTCAATACTTGAGGAGGAGAGCCCATAGGGATCTCCCTAGGGCAGTGGTTCTCAACCTGTGGGTCGCGACCCCTTTGGGAGTCGAACGACCCTTTCACAGGGGTCGCCTAAGACCATCGGAAAACACATATATAATTACATATTGTTTTTGTGATTAATCACTATGCTTTAATTATGTTCAATTTGTAACAATGAAATTGGGGGTCACCACAACATGAGGAACTGTATTAAAGGGTCGCGGCATTAGGAAGGTTGAGAACCACTGCCCTAGGACAAGTGGTTCTCAAACTATACTCAACAGAACAGTTGTGTTTCATGACATGGACTGAGGGATTTCAAGCCTAAAATTAAAATATGGCTCTATTTCCTCAAATGGCAGGAAAAAAATTGATTAATAGATAGTATATCCTTCATTTTAAGATTATCCCCCCCCCCCCCGAAAAAACTTTTTTTTTCTTAAATCCTGGGTGCCAGCTATTGCTTGCCTAACAAAAAAGATGTATCTGATATTTGCTCTTTCAAATGAAATCCACCACTATGTCTTGGGATTTCAAGAGTGCTGACTCCAGTGGATAACCATTGCTGAACATATGGGGAACCACTATCCCAAAGATTTGAAAAGTCCATCTTGCCTCCTCCTACTAGGAGGATGGCTTCTGACTCTCCAGCTCTGTGGTCTCATGCTCATAGGTAGTCTGGGATGAGGAAGGATGTTGGAGGTATGCAGTGTCAGACATATAGGCCAGTGTCTAGAGGAAGGCCCAGCTGTCCCACACCACCACCACCCCCTCCACCAATCCCTGTCATATCTCTCTCTTTCTCTCCCTCTCTCTCTCTGTTTCATCCACTATGAAGAGCTCTTCTCTGACAGTGTTAGAACTTGTCATACTCTCTCCCATCATTCCAAGTCAGTTTAATAACTATTGGCCCTGTGAATGCTTAACACCCGTGTTACACCAAATTCCAATCCCAACAACAGGGAGTGAACCTACACAACCACAATAGCCATCTGACCAGCACCCAGCCTCAGCTTTACCCAGGGTAACCCCATTATTCTAGTTGTGTGTCCTCCGCCTCCCCCTGGAAATCTGAAGTACTATCCTTGTGACCAGAGGCTCTTCCCTGATCTTGGCCAGGTCCAACCTGTGGCAGAGATGAGGGCTCCTGAAGCAGAATGTCCGAGAGAAATCTTGGCCAGGCTAGTTGTCTTTCCTCCGAGAGTCACTCATCTTGGGTTGCTTTTTTTTTCTTATAAAAGCAAAATAGATTCAATATTTGCTTGTTGCAACTAGAGCTAGTACAATTAAGCACAGACTCTTGTCCTTCCGTTGAATCACAGAACAGACTGAGATTGCATTTCCAGAATTTACAGCTGACGATTTTTTCTTTCTATCATCTTACAGAGACATGCGAGAAATGAAAAACCTTTTAAGCAAACTCAGGGAAACTATGCCTTTACCACTGAAAAATCAAGGTGAGTCATGTCATTTCCTTTTGAGGCAGAGGATGTTTTCTAACATGAGAACCTTGGGACGTGTTTCAAGAGAAATTAAAGCAAGTTCTCTTACACAAACAACAGAAAGCACTTGGTGTACCTTTGTCTTTTCTCAAAAAATGTGATAATAAGAATGGAATCCCTCTGGGGAACACAGTTTTGCCTGAAGATAGCCCAGATTTATCCTGACCTCAAAGCAGACGTGTCCTCCGCTGGCTCTATCAGTCAAGAGCAGTTACCTGTTGCCCGAGCTGTAGAAGCACTATAATACCAGGTGTGGCAAACACAAAAGAACTGAAGTCTTGGCCTTTGCCTTTAAGAAGTTTACAGCCTAGTGAAGAATACTACCAAAGGAAGATCTCTTCCATCTACACATTTAATTATCTAAATAAAGTAACAGTAATAGTTAACATACATTGGGAACTTCAAGTGTGCCACTATGATTCAGCACCCAACTAGGACGTGCTATCTATACCACCTAGCAATTCTGATGCTACCTGGATATAATATCAGATCCCACAAGTCAAGGGCTCTGCCCCCCCCCCCCCCACACACACACACACTTCAGATATCAATGGCAATTTAAGGGTTGTCACCTGTGCTTCTGACCAACTGGCTATGTATTGAAGGTCCCCAAAACCCCCTTCATGGGTTTAATTTGCTAGAGTGGCTCACAGAACTCAGAGAAAACTTTCACTTACTAGATCACCAGTTTATTATAAAAGAACATATCTTAGGAATAGCCAGATAGACTAGATACATAGGACAAGGTATGGGGAAAGTATGCAGATTGTCCTAGATCCCCACATGTCCACCAACCTGGAAGCTCTCAGAGCCCTATCCTTTTGGGCTTTTATGGAGGCTTCAGTACAGGAATGATTAACTAAATCATTGGTCATTGGTTATTGAAATCAATCCCCAGCCTCTCTCTTCTTCTCAGAGGTCAGGGTTGGGACTAAAAGTTACAACCTTGTAATCTCACGGTTGTTTCCCCTGGGAACCCGCCTCCAATTCTTAGGCGGTTTCAAAAGTTTCCTCATTAACACAACAATAGACACCTCTATAACTCTCATCACTTAAGAAATTCCAAGGGTTTTAGGAGGAAGACCAAATATATATTTATTATAAGTCACAATATTACAGCTACTGTCCTAAATACATTACTGTAGATTATTAACTATTTTAACTTACTTAATTCTAACGACATCATTGAGAGGAATGTTATGAATGTTTCCAATTTATAGGAAACTGAGACACAGAGAGGTTAACTGACTGAATCAAAGTCACACAGACTATAAGTAGAAAGGCTTGGAGATGACTCCAGGCAGTACTTCTCCAGAACTATTCTATGGGAGTATGCACCCTAACCCAGAAAGGGAAAAGGGATATTCCATGAGGGAGGGACTGCTGTAAGCTTTTGTAAACTATTGTATCTCCAGTACCTAAAGCAACCCTGGAACATAGAATAACATTGGCATGAACAAGAAATGTTTGTTAAATCTGCACCCAACTTTGCAGCCCCAAGGTCTGAAGCTGTGTACATGGGACTAATAATAATGGTAAGCACTTTCCCTAAGCATACATGGCCGGAGCAGCCTTAAGTGAAGCATCAGCTTCAGAGACTGGTACATAGAGGGCGGGAGAGGATTTTTAGAGGTAAGAAACTCCTGTGTTTCTGTTCCCTTTGGGGAGATCTTCGTGTCTCCATGGGTTGCTATGGGAGTGGGCTTCTTGAGATATCCCAAGAAAAGAATTTTCTGAGACTCACAGGGGAGGATGAGATATTGTAAAAAAGCTTTATATCTCTGGAATTACACACCTGCATTTCCAAGGTCCCATTTCCCTTTGTCCCACTAAGGAAGAAGTCCCATTGCCTTCAGCGGGGCTAAGATCAAAGCAAGGGCCCAGAGTTTCCATTCCATGTCCGCACCGTCCAGTACAGCAGCAGGCTAGCTTAATTGGTGTTCACAGTTGCAGTCTATCAGTCCATCATGTGTGGGTCCCCAGGGCCCTGGACCATGCAGCTATGGAGGGAACACGGGCAGGAGCAAAGCCACAGGAACTAGAGCCAAGGGAGAGCTCCAGGAGTCACACAAGAGCACTAGCTCCTTTGTCTAGGGGATTATGCATTCCCACATTTTTGCAGGTTTGCAGTGGCCCTGCCCACTCTGGCCAATGATCTCTGTTCCCAAGTTTGACTGCCAGGCACCTTCCCTACGTCACCCCAACTTTCCTGTATAGGCACCCATTTTCCCCTTAGTCTGGTCCCTTCCCCCAGTAATCTGTGGGGAATGGGCAGGTGGTTCTCTGGGGAGTGTGAAATTGTAGCCTCCTGGTGAAGCTGCCCAAATGACACGCCTATAATGTCTGGCTCCCCCCTTTGCTCATTTCCTATTATTAATAACTAGCTAATTAAACAGTATCATTCCCACTGAGCAAAGCCTGGGCAGGAGGGAGCCCCGGGTGCTGCCTGCCCCTGAGCAAGGAGGGAGAGGACTTGGCAGCAGAGATGGTGCGCCGCTTTGCTGGGAAGCAGCATGGCAGCAGGTGGAGAAGTGGAAGTGAGAACACCAGACAAGGAGGCCAGGGAGTAATGTGGCCTTAGCCCCATGGGCTGGAGGCAGGTGTCAGAAAATAAGAGGCTGGGGATGTGGTGTATCAGATAACTGAAGAGCCTGGTGAGCACGGCTAACTGGCTTGAGCCATGGGTGCAGTGTTTTGGTGACCTGGTGTCAGTTCTAAGGAGGCAGTGTTTTACCACAACATGTGACCACACCATGCGAGTCTGTTGCTAGAAATAAGCCCAGTGGTTGGGAACAGGGACTTTGGATTTGAATGCTGGCTCTGCCACTTACCAACTTTATGACCTGGAACAAGTTGTTTAACTTCTGGAGAGTTCCATGTCCTCATCCCTGAAAAAGAGATAGCAGTACCACTTGGTTCAGAGATTATTGTGGGGAATAAATGATGCAATGCATGTCACATACCTATTACCACCCTTACAGAGAGCAAACATTCGCAAATGCTTTACTATATTGTTGTTGCTATTGTTGATGTAACTATTGTTACTGTTATTTACTGGCTGCCCCAGCAACTCAGCTCAGGAAAACTCGAAGTCATCATCAAAGACAGCAGTCCCTGTTACCACTGATGATATGTAGCCATCCGTGAAAGGTTGAGCCTGCAGTTCAGAACACTGATTCTCAAGACTTTGGATGTGGGATTCATGTCTGAAGCTATCCTCAGCTTCCTAATGTGTTTGGCAAATCTACTCCCATCAACAGCACACAGGCCTCTCGCTGTCATCCTCACACAGGAGGATGACGGCCCAGAGTGCCCCGTCTGAATCCCATGTATGCCATGTAGCCTCTTTTCTAAACCAGGCCATCCCAAACATCCCTTCTACATTTGGTGAAAATTCATCCAACAGTTTTTGAACCATGCATTAATGGAAAAACAAAATTTCATTTTACTTACTTAGAATGTTTTTAGAATCATAAAAAGTATATAAATATTTTTGTGTAACTTTATATCACTTTTATAAACAGAAAGATAATTTGATTTTAAATATCATAATAGTAGTTAAAGATTGATACTGTAAGTAAAAACGTGAATGAGGCCCGGCCGGTGTGGCTCAATGGTTGAACATCAACCGATGAACCAGGAGATCACAGTTCAGTTCCCAGTCAGGGCACATGCCTGAATTTCCTGCTTGACCCCCAGTAGGGGGCGTGCTGGAGGCAGACAATCAATGAGTCTCTCTCATCATGGATATTTCTCTCTCTCCCTCTCCCTTCCTCTCTCTGAGATCAATAAAATTAAATAAACATGAATAAAAAGAAAATAGTCATTCAAATAAATGATACCCAGGACTTGAACCTTGAATCAATTTGGGGAATTTCAGTAAAAGGAAAAAGCTAGGAGAGTCAAGGACTTCTCATGGAGAGAGTGATGCAATAGGATTTTAAAATATTTTTTTAAATGAGGGAAGTCCTGTGGGTAATTCAGTTTTCTTCATTTGCGGGAGAAATGGGAACCCTTAGCATATGAAGATACATCTCTGTTCTCTACATGTTTAATGGGTGCTTGCAGCATGATGCCACTGTGAGCTGACCAGTAGAGAAAGGGGTGTGAGTCTGGGCCAGGGTCTGAGAAGGCCCCAGGGAAGGGGAACAAGTCTCTGGAGCTGGAAACGCCTTTTAGCAGATGCATATGGCACCATTTTAATGAACAAATCAGCCAGATTCCTTTCTCTGACTTCTTATTGCTGAACTGCACCTCAGGGACTTCCCCATCACCTTCCAGGTGATTTGTTTCTTAAGCAGGTCTAGGTTAATATATGCAGGAAATGGTCTGGGGTGAAATGTAGACAGTTTTATTCCATTTCTATGGGACCTTATGGTCAAAACAATACTAACTGGATGGAAACTATTATAGAAAGACATCTATTTTCTTTTTGGCTTTTTATTTTCTTTCTCTTTTTATTCCATTTATGTGTGTTTGAAGCAGAGGGATAAAAGGGAAAAGATTCTATTCCTTGTCCCTCTTTTTCCTTCCTCAAAACCTGACCATGTGAAAATCCTGCTAGGCGAGTGCTGGGGGAACCCACACTGGAAATGCTCAGCTCCCCTGGTCCCCAGGCTCCATCCCCATCCTCAAATCAGAAACTGTTCTGCATTTATCATGGCACTTAAAGATTTAGTCAGATCCCCCCTCCCCTTCCTGCCACAAGCAAAACTTGACTTAACAACAGTGTACTCTAAATTGACTTTCACTGGCAAATAACGGAAGGTGGCCAAGAGCAGAGATTTTAATGGTTCGTGATTATGCCGCTATTTTAGACAGGGCCTTTCAGGTTAAGGCTGGAGACAAAGAGGTTCGTGAAGAAAGAGTGAGCCACCCTGTTCCTCCAGACAGTGTCCAGATCTCCTGGCTCTCAGCCCGCGTTCTTTCCACTGCTTCAGTGACTCTCCTGTCCTACATTCTGGGTCACTGGCAGTGCTGTAGGGAGCTTCATTAATTATGATTGTCTTGCTGTGTCAAATGGATTACAAATGGAGACACCTGTGGAGAGCCCACAAGGTCACTGACAAAGGCTGCAAGGAGATTGGAAAGTGAAGGACAAGTATCTTCTGAATGCACGCTGTAATCAGACAAAACAAATCGGTGGGAATAAATTTAGCCTGAAAGACAGTTTCACCTTTTCTAAAATTCTGACTGAATAAATGCAGTGGGGGTGTGTTAGTACATTTCCTCTTGCCTAGAATTTGGTTGTTAATACTGTTCATGTGAATAAGTCTGACGCAAATTCGTCAGTAATGGTATCTGCTCTAGAATGGGTCTCCTCCTGTGGACAGTCCTACTCCAGACTAAACTGGGTCTAGGAACAATTCCCCAGATTCATACCCCTGATGCACTCTCATGTGGACCCCCATACACAGAACCAGCCGTATTGTGTCAGACAGAAGAGTCTGACATCTGGCAGAGGAACACTGGACAGTTATGCCATCTTCGAGCCTGGAAGTGACCTTGTGGGTCCTTCCCCCAGGGCCTGCCATAAAAATTTTCTGTGCTTCAAGTTGGTGCCTGAATGTTACTCTGGGCCATTTTACTGGTAGCCCCATACCCTTTGTAGTGTCTACAACCTTTTATGCAGAATTCAGTGTGACATGCAATCTCTCTCTTTCCTCCAGTCTGACGCACACATCACTGATCACGCATGAGTTTCTTAATGGGTTACTCTGATTACGTTGAGCCCCTACTCACAACCTTATCTGCCTGCTCATTGTCTACTGAAGGAAGAGCAAGCTTCTTTCCCTGCCATCCTTTTTCAACACGTGATGGGCACATATGATGTGTCCAATGCTGGGCAAGGTGATGGGGATGTCTCTCCCCTTAGAGGCTCTCCGTCTCAACAGAACAGATAAGAATCACCTTAGAAGTTTTTTCAAATGACATATGCCTCCCATCACAGAAATTGTGATGGAATCTGCAGGGTAGAACATGTAAATTTTGCAAACAACACACACACACACACACACACACACACACACACACACACACACACACACACAACTGGAAAGACGAAGGAAGTGGTGCTTAGAATATAATGATGCCATAGACACAGGTTGCTACAAGTGCATATTGTATTCTCACCTAGCCAGATTTGGGAATAGGGGGGATATTGATAATTACTTTTTGAAAAGTATCTGAACTGAGATTTCTTAGGATGAATCAGAGTTAGCCAAAGAAAGAGATAGAAAAAAAGATAGTCTAGGCTAGTG
Source organism: Myotis myotis (assembly GCF_014108235.1). Lineage (NCBI taxonomy): Eukaryota > Metazoa > Chordata > Mammalia > Chiroptera > Vespertilionidae > Myotis > Myotis myotis. Next base: position 33,741,366 of record NW_023416357.1, read on the forward strand.
ATGGCAAACCTATGACACGCGTGTCAGAGGTGACATGCGAACTCATTTTTTGGGTTGATTTTTCTTTGTTAAATGGCATTTAAATATATAAAATAAATATCAAAAATTTAAGTCTTTGTTTTGCTATGGTTGCAAATATCAAAAAATTTCTATATGTGACACGGCACCAGAATTAAGTTAGGGTTTTTCAAAATGCTGACACGCCGAGCTCAAAAGGTTCGCCATCACTGGTCTAGGCAGAAGATCCTGGATATGTGAAGGCATTTCTGGAGATGAAAGAGTGGGGCATTTTGATGAACTACAAGAACTTCATTAGTTGGGAAAGTAGTTAGAAAAGAGGCTTTAGAGAGAGACTAGGGAGATAGGTGGGCCTATATCTTTCAGATCCTTGTAAGCTATAGTAAGAGGTTTGGACTTTACCCTGAAGCCATTGAAGGGATTTAGTGAGGATAAAGCCAGGGGGCTGGAGAAAATGATATGACCAATTGGATGGGCCGCATAGGGAAGAAGGCAAAATCAACAATGAAACCTAAGTTCAGACTTGGAAAACAGAGTGAATGATGGTGTCATTCACTAAGTTAGAGGGAACAGAGGAGGAGCAGTAGAGATAGAAGACAATTGAAGTTTTGGACAAAGGCGGAACTCCAAGAGCAATTCCCAGTGGTGAAGAGTGGATATACATACAAGTCTTATGCTGAGGTGAGACATGTAAACTGGAGCACTGAGAATACAGATTGAAGCATCAGCAGCATAATGGTAACTGAAGCTCCAAGAATGCTTGAGACCACCCAAGGATAATGTGCATAGAGGAGTCCTGGAAGGCATTTCCCTGAGGGGAGAGGAGCAGTTTACCAGGGGGACTGAGAAGAAAATCTGAAGAGCCTTATGACATCATGTTGGCACAAGCAGCTTACTTGGAACTTGGGGCCTGGAAGCCTAATTAAGGAGGTTTGAGGAGTGAGTGGGAGATGAAGAGCTGGTGTAGCAGGGTGAATTTATGAAGGCTTCTATGAAGAGTTGCTTATAGGAGGCTAGGAAAGACGGTTGGAAGCAGATAATGTGCGAAGGGCTGTGGCATTTGTTTACAGAAGGAATGCAGAAGCATGGAGCAATCAGAAAAGACTTTGCAGGGGGAAAATGCTTAAGCTAATGAAGAAAGGGGTTGGCACTTCCTTGGAAAAAGAAACGGCATATGTGAAGGCAGAGTGGCAGGGGGAGGTTGGCCATATTTAGGAAATTCTTAATAGTTCTGTTTTGTACTATCCCCTCCTTCATATACCCTTCGTTGCAGCCAGGCTGGTCTGTTTATTTGGGCCCAAATTCAGGCTACCTTTGTTCACGTTACTCTCTCCATCTAGAATGCCTACCCCCTACTTCACAAAATGTCCAAGTTCTCCTCATCCCTGTGGCCCACCATGAATACCAAGGCCTCTGTGGATTCACGAATGTCTTCTTCCTTTTTCCTTCTTCCTCCAATTGGGAGTAACTTCCCCACTTGGAACTCTCATAACATTGTATTTGTATCTCTCTTGCAGCATTGCTGTTGAAGCCTCATAGTTACTCAAAGGAAGGTCCCTGAGGCCAAGGACCATCTTTCTGTTAGGATCCATCTATACCTGATACAGAGCATGCACTTTGGCTAATTCAATGGCTCTCCAAGTGTGGTCTCAAGACCAACAGCATCGGCAGGTCTGGGAACTTGTAAGACATGCAAATTCTCAGGTCCACCGCACACCTACTAATTCAGAAACTCTGGAGGTAGGGCCAGCCATCTGTGCTTTAATAAGCCCTCCAGACAATGCTGAGGAAGCTAATGTCTGAGAACCACTGGGTTAACTGAAGGTCTTTTACTGGCCATTATAAGTACTTTTTTTTTACTTTACCTAAGAACATAGCTTTAAACTCAGATTATTATTTGAAAACTTCTCTATATTTTTAAATCTTTACCAGAGGATATGTTTATTGATTTTAGAGAAAGAGGAAGGGAGAGAGAACATGAAACATCTATCAGTTGCCTCCCATCCTCACCCAGGCTAGGTATGTGCCCTGATGGGGAATTGAACCTGCAACCTTTTGGTACGCTTGGCCATGGCTGAAAACTTCTCATTCATTTTTATGTCTTCCTATTTCTTGTCATATCATTTATATAAGAAATCCTTTATTAGCTAAGGAAATTTGAGCAATCGAAACATGGTATCATTGTGCCTTAGAGAACTCCAGTGGCTCAAGTAGCATCCAAGAATTAAACATTGAATGATTGAGATCTGAAATAACTGATGGTTGAATTTCCTAGTCCGTTTTTTTCACATTCTCCTATGCATTCCTTCCTTCCCTTTCTTTTCTCACTTTTTATTTTCACATTTACAATTCTCTTAGGTTAAGTTCTCTGAGAGTATGTACTTTTGAGGAAAGATGCTACAAAAATTTCAAACATTTGTAATAAAAATCAAAGATGTCTCAACAAGCTCAAGTGGAGTAGCCCAGAAAGTTTAGAATGAGTGGGGAAACGATCCATTTTGCTCACATTCTTTTGGTCACCCATTACTTCAGAGACAGGATTTTAATCAATGTGGAAAGACATCTTTCCTTGGACTTTAATTCACTTCACACTGTTGCAGGCATACTTACTGCTCTGTGAATTTCAGCATTTACTGCAGGGGTCAGCTTCCTATGGTGTAGAAAGCTGCTCTGAACGTCTGCCAACAACTTTTGAGCTTTTGTGTCACCTCAGCTCTGGGTGATAATCAGACAAGCTCTGGGCTAGGCTAAGGTGTCACCAACGCTCAACAAAGATGCCCCAAACCAGCAGTCATCCTTAATAGGCAGCCTGTTCTTTGCTTAACATCCTAACACTTTCTTATCATTCCTAACACTTCCTATTCATGTGTGAGTACTATACATGCTTGTGTGTGTGTATAGCACTCACACAAGTGAAATATAGATATAAAGACTGAGTGAAGAGAATTTCAGTAGCACAAAAGGTTTCTCATTCACTGTAATGAATGCATAGATACAAGGGTCAGTTCTTTTTCTTCAATTACAGTTTACATTCAATATTATTCCGTGTTAGTTTCAGATGAACAGCATAGTGGTTAGACAATCATGTACTTTACAGAGAGGCCCCCCCTCTGCCTCAAACACCCACCTGGCCCCATGCTTATTTTTCACGATATATTCCCTATGCTGTAATCTACATCTCTGTGACTATTCTGTAACTACCAATTTGTACTGCTTAATCCATTCACCTTTTTCACATAGCCCCTCAATCCTCCTCCCCTCTGACAACTGTCAGTCTTGATACACATCCTATATAATAAAAAGCTAATATGCAAATCGACCAAATGGCAGAATGACCGGTTGCTATGATGCACACTGACCACCAGGGGAAGATGCTCAACACAGGAGCGCCCCCCTGGTAGTCAGAGAAGCCAGGCTCACAGCTGATGAGCGCAGCTGCAGTGGTGGGAGCCTCTCCCACCTCTGTGGCAGTGCTAAGGATGTCCGACTGCTGGTTTAGGCTTGCTCCCTGCAGGGAGCAAGCCTAAACCGTCAGTCGGACATTCCCCGAGGGCTCCTGGACTCTAAGAGGGCACAGGCCAGGCTGAGGGACCCCCCTGAGTGCACAAATCTCGTGCACTGAACCTCTAGTCTCTTATTATCTGTGTATAACAAACAGGAGAGAATGGGAGCAAATGTACAGCATCCACATACCCCAGCATCTACATGCATACTTTCTTTGTAAATACAACATTGTAGTAGACATCTCCTCATGTAGTGAGAACTGTACATATCAGAATTGCATTTTATAATATATAAATACCAATTAGGTCACTCCCCAAATCTCTTAAATGTTTAGAGAAAGGATATATGGAAATTCAGGAAATAGGTCTTCCAAGTCTTAAAGAAATAGAGTACAAAGATTTTCTTTCCTATAAATATCTTCATAGTTCTGGTGATTCTGTTCCAAGGAAGCATTGAATTGCAGATGAACTTGAGTTTCAGGAAATGTAGTCAGTATCCAAACAGATATCGAAAGATAAAATTCTTTACTCTTAAGAATCTGCTATATCTTTGCCATATCCAATTAGGTTACCAGTAAGTCATTGCTCATTTGGTGGTTAAAGAAGTAAGAGTCCGAAAAATGGTGAGAAAGTGAGCTATCTTTCTGTTCCGAATATATCATGATTCATCTCTGAGATACTATCTTGAGAAATCTGGCTCATATAGACTCTCTGACATTGCTTTCAGTGTCTTAACTATTTAGGGTAAGGTTTGTTTTTGCTTTTGTATGTGTATGTGTTTTTACTTTTTATTGAATTTATTGGGGTAACATTGGTTAATAAAATTATATAGGTTTTAAACTATTTTTTATTGATTTGAGAGAGGGAGCTAAACATCAATGTGAGAGAGGAACATCGATCAGTTGCCTCCCATACACACCCTAACCAGGGATTGAACCTGCAACCTGGGTTCATGCCCTAACCAGGAATAGAACCCACAACCTTTTAGTGTATAGGACGATGCTCTAGCCAACTGAGCCACACTGGCCAGGGCTAAAATTATGTAGGTTTTAGGTGTATAAGCCTATAACACATCATCTATACATTGTACTGTGTATTTATCACCCCAAGTCAAGTCTCCTTCTACCACCTTTATTCCCCCTTTACTCTCTTCTACCTACACAGAGAAAGTTTAATTATAAAAGAAGGACATCCTGGTTTTAGCTTTCAAAATGTTGGCATCCAGATTATAGTGAATTATTTTTCACCATGGAAAGGACAAAGAGAGTCTTTTTTCCCCTCCATGTTAGCATAATGAGAGTTTTAAGAAAGGATTTTAATCTGTGGAGACTGGAAAAGTGCACTGTGTTTGACTGATTTGCTGTGCCCAGCGGAGGCGCCTGTTTTCTTCCCTGGCTCCAACTTGCTATTCAGTTTCACCTAAATGTATAACATAGTACGTACCATTCCAAGGAACACTGTCAACTTGGTGGGTGATGCTCATTTGCTTACATGAACCTTTGGGAAAGGGGAAGAAAGGCCTGGGCATTGGGATGACACAATTTACATAAGAGGACCCAAAAGCCAGGACTCTTTGTTCCTGACAGTTTCCGGAGCGTCTAGGCTCAGTCATCAACAAAAACCAACCAGCCATGGGGTTGCCCGTAGCTCCAGTCTCACTATGTTCTAGCACCATCCCAGCTGGCAATGAAAAGCATACTTGTTCATGGTCCTTCTCGAGCCCCTGGGACCCACACTGGCCAGTTCTGCCCAGCAGGATATTTCTACTCACCCTCTCTTTGGACTGCACTATTTCCTAAAGCCCAGCCCCTTAAACAAGACTTGGTTTGCAGGCTTATTTCTTCCTCTATTTGTCATCATGGGGAAAAATTTCAAATAAAACATTATGAATTCAACAGCTGGCCAGCTTCTCTTGCCCTTGTTATGGATATCTATAGAAAGTTGGAAGGGAAGACTGAACGGGGAATAGTTGACACTTCTTCCTGAGACATGAAGTAGGTGAATGGAGGCAAGGCGACCTTCCTACATAAAGGGGAATAGTTAATAGTAGCTCTATTTACTAAGTGCTTCCTCTCTGCTAGGCACCAAGGTATCCACCCAAGCTAAATGTTTTTCATAGATTATTTCACTTAATCCTCATCTAAGCAATATGAAACCCTATTTGACAGATGGGGAAACTGAAGCTGAGTGAGTTTAAGTTGCATGTTCAAATCACAGAGCTGGTAAATAGCAGAGGCAAGTTTAGAAAAGAAGCCTGCTTTCCCCAAAGCGTGGGCTCTTCCCAAGAATCTATACTTTTCCCAACTGAAAGATGGCAGCTAAGCAGTTTACATTTAATTCCAAAGCCCTGCTTCTCAACTGTGTGCTCTCTGTCCCTCCCCCAGGGAACATTTGGCCATATCATTGTCACAACTGGTGGGGGAGTTGCTACTGGCATCTAGTGAGTGGAGGCCATGATGCTATTAAACATGCTACCATGCCCAGGACAGCCCCCAATAACAAAGAATTATCTGGTCCAAAATGTCCATCGTGATAAGGTTAAGAAACCTTGATTCAAAAGATGGTGGATTTTTAAAGCCAATTCACAAGAAGAAGGTTTTGTCTGTACCTCACTCATATGTACTTTGTCCCATCACAGATGACAGCAGTCTTCTAAATCTAACTTCCTACCCTCTGGTTAGAAGACGGAAGAGAAGGTTCTTTGGGCTATGTTGTCTCGTCTCCAGCTAGACAACTCCTCCTGGAAACCCACCCCAAGGGAGACCTGAAAAAAAAACCACAGACGCCGAGGACTCCAGACAGCTCGACCACAGTTATTGGTTTCTGACTATGTTTTCTATGCTTCCTTATTACTTCTATCCGCCTCTCTCTACCCTTTTAAATGATTTTACATTTGAAAGTAGCTGCTGTCAAGGGGGAAAAAACAACAACACAGATTCAAAAAGCAGGCTGTTTTTAAAAGGATTTTTAAAGTCGACATTGTTCATGTCTGCTCCAAACCATACCATGACAGATGCAAGAATTATGATTTTTAAATTATTTAAAGGTCTTTTAAAATGGATTATACAGAGAAAAATCATTTCACGTACACTAATAACCCTATAGCTCTTGCTGATCTCATGTTAACAATTTATCTTATGTGGAAGAAGTCTTTAAACATAGAAATCCATTTTAAACTGCAAAACTGTGTTAAAATCCAATCTATCAATATCATTAGAAACAATATAAGCAAACACACCACCTCACCTATTGCTTTCTCTGCTTTCATTTACATTTAGTCTTCCATTCCGTCAGAATCTAAGAGCTTCAACAGAAAAATATCTTAATTTATAATGCAGCAAAGACCATATATGAAAAGTGTTTAAATTTTGTAAATACACAATAATCCTAATACCTTCGTACAATGCATATGGGCAACTAATTTCCTTTTGATCCAATGGTGTCTTTTTCAGCTTCTTGGAGAATGAAGTAATCCAGTTAGGAAATGGTGTAGTAACATATACAATTACCCTCAAATGTAAAATTTGAATATTATGACATTTTGTTCTAATTGAACTCTGAAGCATGAAGTCTGCGCATCAGCATAGTGTTAACGCTTTAGGGCATGCTGGAATTAGCTCAGATCGTAAAAATATTTAACATTTTACATTGTTAATAAAATCTTTTCAGTTCAGCTAAGCTTGTCTCATTTTAGATGACTATGCAGATATGACTTTTCCAATGTGTACTCGGTGTCTTATCTTATGCAGATTTCTGAAAGCAGGTACATGAAGCAATACTACATTTTAGAAAGGAGGAAGCCACGTGCTGTTTTTCTGCTCACAGCTTTGTTGTGATCTTCCTCCACTAAACTTGTAACATGGTACACATGTTGTTGTATTCCCCACTGTTCTTTCTTTGGCCCATTTCTCAGACAGAATTTCCCATAGGTTGGCAGATCAGGCCTTTGGACTTCTTTTCTTTTTACCACAGTCTGAAAAATACTGAAGTCAGACAAGAGGCACCAGTGTCTGGTATAATAAAAGGATGAGCAAGATGCCTATAAGCGGTTTATTAAAAGCGCATCTTTAATCCCAACCCTATAATTTCTTCCTCCTTATGAACACAGGCATTTACATGTCCACCAATATTTTGACCTGAAAACTTTCATAAGTATATTAAAGCCTTTAGCTTTAGTGAAGATGAAGACCAGGTACAGACAAATTACTGGAATAATTAGTGTATTAGGCTGAATTATATGAAATAGCTGATATTTGACTGTTTTGACCTGAGAAATGGCAGTTTCATATAGTTCAACATAATATCTAGTGTTGTGGAGATAATCTTTGGAATTGTCTTCTAGGTTTTTCAGGTTGAAAGGATTAAAGGGTTGTAAGAGATCTCAAAGGCTATGCAGGTCGCTGTGTGGATCACACCAGCTGGCTGTTGGCCTTATTTGTGGAGTCAGAGTTGTGTTCCAATGAACTGGTAGTGGATGCATGATTATAGGTATGCTTGACTTCATATAAAGAAGTACACTAAAAAATTACCCAAGAAAATCACAATTTTCTAAATCAAATACTTGTAAAACAAAACAGTTGTGGGAATATGCTATTTAAAAGACACGTCGGGTGAGTGCCCCCCCGCAAAGCAGGTCACCATTCCCAGACTCACCTGGTCTGCAAACCTTGGTTTTCATAAACGAGGTTTGATTAAAGCTTAATGTCCTTTCCTGAATGTGGTTCATTTTTATCCCCTGGTCCATTGTTTTAGAGATTATGAAGTAGCCTAATTTGGCACGTTCTCTCTCCCCTCTCTGTCCTCTCCCATCTTTCTACTATATTAAACCCTTAGCTTCATTCTAGTTCCTACTAATCCATGCGCAGTTAATAACGGATAACTCTAACCTTGGTGTTCAGCACGTTCTTCTAAATGCCTGGCCTAAATCACTTCTGCTTGGTTAATTTGTGCTCACTCTAGCCTTAGTCTCTTAGTCTCAGCGTAAAAGTACCACTTAACTTCTGTGCAATTGTGCTTTGTACAACTGAAGACTGTTAATAAATTCAGGTCTCACCTCCATGATTGGGAGGACCATAGTAGCATTTCATGGAGATGGGAATTTGTCTAATTCCCTAGCTAGGCTTTTCATACCTAAGGTAAATAAATGCAACCACTTTCTCTTCTATTCATAGTGCCTGTTTCCCAGCCTTTGATCAGTTTTGTAGTTCCCTTAGACACACTCCAAGATTTATAGATCTTTTTTCAGTGGCAGGTCCTAAAAATTAAATTCAGTCCTCAAAGTCCTGATCACCTACACTGGCTCATAGTTGCAACAGGTAATTCACCGTCTCCCATTAGATATGCCAATGCGTCTCTTTAGGAGCCTGACCCCCTGTCCTCTCCCCACCAAAGGACTTTCTCAGGTGTAGTTCCATGAGATAGAGTTCTAATGTCTCAGCTTCCTGCTGGCATCTGCTTCCAGATTAGCAATAACACTGAGCTGATCTCTAGGGATAAGGAGAGAACCTTGAATCCATTTTGTTGCATGTACTCACGTGCTTGAAAAAGAAAAGGATGTGAGCGTCTTCTGGCACACCATCTTCCATTTTACCGCCATATTTTTAATGCCCCATGCTGCCTTCTCTTTTTTATTTTATGATTATGAGGCATGTTCTTTGCAGGAAATCTAAAAAAATACCACTAAGTATAAAGAAAATAAAAATCACCCAGATCCCGCCACGGTCACATTGTTTAAATCCACAATTCTAGGCGTTGCATCAGTCAGTGGAGGGGCCCACAGGCACTTTTGGATAAGGTTTATAAAGAAATGCCTGGAAGGCCAAGGTGTCACTTTAAAATATGGGTCCACTAATGCTTTGCACACATCGAGGACTTCTGGGTGTGCCATTGTTCTGGAGTACAAAGAAGACTTTAGAAGTAGCACAGCCCTGCTGCCTCCTCTAATGAAAGCTCATGGGGAGATTCTAAAATCCTGCCAGATCCTTTGGCTCCTTGGTGCTCCATGTAACATTTGATGCTTACTGTTTGGCAATACTGCCACCTTCTGAAAGCTGAGCTTTAGAGTGAGAGGGGGAAACCAAGTATAAAAGCATCTAATTTATCTTAGACAGCAAACAAATGGGCCATATTAACAATGATCCCATATGAATTTCAGACTCTGGAAGTCTCAGAGTTGAAAGGATCAGGGATATCACCCAGATTAATTTCCCACCCCACACACATCCCTAGGCAATGTCTATCATTTCTTTGTATTCTAGAATGTCACCAAATGCAAAATGCTCAATTTTCAGGTAACTATCGATAGCATGAAAAAGAGTAGTGATGGTATTGGCTCAAAATAAATCATTAGCATTAAATATAAAGTCCAGGAATAAACCCAAGAACATAGACGAATGGAGTACATTATAAAAATGACATTTCAAATCCCTGAGGAAAGATTAGATTATTAAGTAAATTATATTGGTACTAGAGGCTCAATGCATGGATTCATGTACCAGTGGGGTACCTTGGCCTGGCCTTTTGGGGATCAGGCCGAAACCGGCTCTCTGACATCCCCCAAGGGGTCCCTGATTGAGAGAGGGCAGTTCTCAGGTGACGCACCCCAGAATCGGGTTCCCTCCTCTGTGGTTCCAGGTGCATCACCTGAGAACCACAGCTGCCAAGTCACTGCAGCTCAGCAGCTCCTTCATTGAGCGACTGCCCCCTGGTGGTCAGTGCATGTCATAGATACCGGTTGGATGGTCACTTAGGCTTTTATATATAGATAACTGGTTAGCCATTTTGAGGAAATTATTATATCTATGCCTCATAACTTTTATCAAAATCAATTCTGACTGCAGTAAAGATTAAAATGCTAAAGCAAATAAATAAACATATAAAAGGACTAGCAGGCAATACTAATGAACATTTATATAATTTTCATGTGGAAAACAGCCTTTCTAAGCATGACACAAGAGGAAGAAACAACAAAGGAAAAGATGGACCAATTAAAAATCCAAAACTCCTATACAATGAAAAATAAATCAGATAAAGAGAAAACAAAAGTTGAAATATATGCAACAAAAAGTGTAGACCTGTAATATATATCAGGAGTTTAAATCCCACTACTTTGAGAAGTTACCATGGTTTACAATACCGTATCCTTCCAAATGTTGCCATTTCATTCTTTTCTTTTCTACTGCATTTTTTCATTATTGCTTATTTAATTGTCTATATCCACTAAACTGGAAGTTCAAGAAGGCAGCAACCATGTCTCTTTTGCTTACTGCTATATCTTCTACACCTAACACAGTGCTAGACACAAAGCAAATACTAAAAACATTTATTGGATGAGTGAGTAATGAATTCATGAGTAAATGACATTTTATGACTCAAAAAAATATCAAACTTTCCAATAGAAAATTGAGCTAAGACACGAACTGACAATGTACCATAAATTTAAATACCAAATTTATGTATAAATTTAAATGATGCACTAATGATAAATATGAAACTATTTGAATATACTGGTAATCAAAAATGTAAATTATTGTAATATATTCCTTTTTGTGTATCAGAAAGGTATAAAGAATTAAAGTGCCCAGGGACAGAAGGAAGTGTGGAAATGAATATTCTCTTACAGAGTCAACGTGAGTGTAAATTGAGTCAATCTTTCTGGAAAATATTTTGGCAATGTATTTTACATGTATGCCAGGTAATTCCACTTTAGGGAAATTCTCCTCGAAAAGGTCAGAAAAAATGAACTAAGTTACATTCATTCATCATTCAAAAAATATATGCAAGAAAGGATGCTTATAGCAGCAATATTTGGAGGAATAGAAAAATGTAAATACGTCTACAGTAAAGGGCTGGTTAAATATGGTATATCCTTTCAATGGAATACTGTGCACCAATTAAGAATAAGAATCATATGTACATGTAGGGAAATGAAGAAGCTATATTGTTAATGAAAAAAAGGAAGTTACAGAAGAAATCCATTTAAAAAAATATACATATTCATGTGTGCATTAGAGTCTGAAAGGCTATTTGCTAAAATTTTAACAGTAACTATCTCTGAGAGGTGAGATTTGGAGCAATTATATTTTCTTTTTGCATATCTGTAATTTCTGAATTTTCGACAATGAGCATGTAGTATCTGTATAATTTTTCAGGGAATAAAGAGCAATGTTCACAAATATATATTAAATATAAAACACATGTTATAAAACAGTATGGATAGTATGATACAATATTTGTAAAAAAGAAAATTATATATAAATCTATCTATGTATGTATATATATGCATAAGAAAGCTAGAAGGACATACATTAAATGTTAATAGTAGCTATTTATGGGTAGTGGGATTATGGGTGATTATTATTTCTTTTTGCTTTTCTGTGTTTTCTAATTTTTCTACAATGAATATGTATTACTTGTGTAATAAAAACTATTAATAAAAGTTAAAAAAAATAATTAAAAAGTGAAATAGACATTGTTACTCACCACTTCCCTTCATCCTCCCCATACCCAGAAAGGCAGAGAGGAGAGGAGAAGAGAGGGAGGGGAGGGGAGGGGAGGGGTGAGGAGGGGTGGGACTCAGAGGTAAGAAGAGAAGGGAGAGAGGGAAAAGGTATAGAAAGAAGTCAAAGTCAAGTCAGTGGAGGAAAGATTAAAATAGGCTTTGGAAACTATTTTACTCACGATAGCACTGTATCTAAATTTAGTTCCATTTTTCAGAAAGCTACAACAACAACAAAATACATTGAGTTAAATAATTATATTTTCTAATAAAAGAAAATTATACACATGTGTGGGGAGACATCTAGGAATTAAGCTCTGACAGGAATGTCTCCCAAGAATTTTCTCCAAAGGCAAGCTTTGCGGTCCAGCTAGTTGTCATGAGTTGTGCAGTACAGCCTAGAGCAGGGGTGTGCAAACTTTTTGACTCGAGGGCCACAATGGGTTCTTAAACTGGACCAGAGGGCCGGAACAAAAGCATGGATGGAGTGTTTGTGTGAACTAATATAAATTCAAAGTAAACATCATTACATAAAAGGGTACGGTCTTTTTTTTTTTTTTTAGTTTTATTCATTTCAAACGGGCCGTAGTTTGCCCACGGCTGGAGAGTCACACAGACTTTTGTCTGAATCTTGGCTATTCTGCAAATAAGTATACGACTATGGCTAGCAGTTCCAATATCCATTCTCTCCTTTTTTCCTGTAGTAACCGAGACCCAAAATTTCAGCGAGACACTGGCCACCTAAAGTAAAGACTCCATTTCCCAGGCTCCCTGTGGCTATACTGTATATCTGAATTTTGGACTAAAGGATCTGAATGGAATTGTGTGATTTCCAGTAACATTCCTAAAATAATGGGCATGCATTTCTATGTTCTTCCTCTTTTCCTACTAGGCTGCAATGAAAACATAACAATGGAGCTGAAACAACTATTTTGGAGTCAGAAATGGACACTACATGAAGTTAACAGAAGTGCCTTAGCAGCCCCGAGTCCCCTTTCTTCTTCTTGTTATCTGCTAAATGATGAATCCATTTATAATTTATATCTCATTTAAGGCATTAATAAGGTGAATCTTTGTACAGAAGAACCTGCTCACTAAACTAATTAACATCTGTGAGCCTCAATTGCCTCAGAGTAAAATGAAGAAAATATTAATATCACAAAAGGTTCAACCCAATAACTGTCCACTTGTTGGCTTAGTACCAAAGCTCATTTATGAGAACAATCCAAAAAATGAATCATTGCATGAGACTGCACAGAACAGTGGACAAAGGGAAATCTTTTAAATAAAGTGTTTTTAAATCAAATGGTCAATTGGTTTGCATATGAAAAAAAATTAAACTTCTATTTTGCCTCATTCCAAGTTGATTTTTGACCTTAAGGTAAATGGTAATAAAACAATAAAGCTTCCAAAGATGATATGGGAGAATATCTTCATACCCGTAGAGCTGTGAAATTGTTTCTAACAGTACTCAAACCACTTTGGAAAACTGTTTAACACTATTTACTATTGTAGAGTACATGTATACCCTGTGATCCAATAGTTTCACTCCTAGATAGAGACCTAACAAAATTGTGTGTGTGTGTGTGTGTGTGTGTGTGTGTGTGTGTGTGTGTGTATACACTCAAAGACAGGTAAAAGAATGTTCATATTGGCATTATTTTTAATAGCCAAAGCCATAAACTTTTCAAAGATCTATCAACAGAAGAATGGCAAAGTAAATTGTGTTATAGTGATATAGTTGAATACTATAGGGCGGTAAAAAGAAATGAACTCCATTACAGCCATATACAACCACATAAAAGAATGAAACCATAATAATGTTGAATGCAAGAAAGCAAGATGTGAAAGAATATACACACTGCCATTAGCAGCCAACGTTCACAGCCACTGAGAGATGGATGCCCTGGCTCAGTGAAACAGACACCATGGCACATAGGACAGCTCACCCCTAGCACTGCGCAGATCCACTAGCTTCTCACATTGAGTTGCTCCATCCAGATCAAGCTTCAGGATTCTGGGATCACAGTTCATATATACAAGATGAGGGATAATGAGACAAACCACAGCCCCACTTTGTAGTTGGTCCCAAGACTATATAGGTGATATTCATCGTGTTCCTCCTCTAATTGCCCATTCTAGACCCCCTCATTCTACTTGGGCACTCCTGACCCAGGAGTCACTTGGTGACCCAGACCCTCACCCCTGAGTGGTCAGACACCCTGGTTACCATGCCTTTAGTAGATTGTGGTTGCTGCACTTGCCCATTTACAGTTAAACTTGGGCATGAGCATACCAAGAGATGACCTGATGGGTCATCTGAGTGCCAAACACACTCCTCTGGGCCCTCATTATGTTGCAGTTACTCTGCTTCCTCGTGATAATCAGGGTCCATAACCTCGGTCAGTTTGGTAACTCTTATTTTCTGGCATGAGGAACCTAAAGTGACCAGGTAGCAGTGGTAGCTTAAGTTTAATGGGACTCTTATTTCCTACACCCTAGGACTAGGCACTCCAGACACACACGCAGTAGATCCTCAGATAAAAAGCACAAATTCCTCAGTAGATCACTGGGGCCACACCTACTTTCACCCCTTAACTTTTTTACCCATATATTCTGTGTATTAGTTACTCAGAACTATATAGTGGCCATTGACTAATTTAAGGAGTATAGTGAATTCTGAAGGTTAGTACCAAATGTTGCAAGGTGTCCTCTCCTTTCTGCCACCACTCTCTTGGAATGGCAGCTTCTGCTTGGTGGAGTATGTGTAGGAAGAGTGGATCCCACAGTTGTGTTTTCACTAATGCACATCCTTTGCTGTAAATGTTATGTAAGTCCTTGGTCTTAGGTACTGTTATGTGGTACCATGTCAGTAGATCAAACACTCTGTAAGTTCGTGGATACTGGTGCTGGCTGAAGCCCTGTAGGTGGTTGATAATGGCAAACCCATATCAAGGAAGCAGGTTTACCCTAGCCAGGGTGGAAATGGTCAACTTTTCACCAAGAAGCAGGTTGTTCTCCCCAAGGAATGGTGTTGAATCAAGGGCACAGTGTCAATCTCTGTTGCCAACAAAATGGACATTCAGCAATGGCTGTAAATGAATTAATCTTGGTGATAACAGCCTTTTTTATTGCTGCTGTAACAAATTACCACAAACTTAATGGCTTAAAACAGCATAAATTAATCACTTACATTTCTAGAGGTCAAAAAATAAGTTCCACTGGCCTAAAATCAAGGGGTCAGCAGGCCGGCATTGCTTCTGGATGCTCTAGGGGTGAATCTATTTCCTTTCCTTCTGCAGCTTCAGAGGCCTCCTGCATTCCTAGACTCATGACACCTTTTTCCACCTTCACGCCAGCAGCATAGTGTCTTTAGTTCTCTCTCTCTGATTCCTACTTCCATCATCACATATCCTTCCTTGACTCTGCGTCCTCTGCCCCCCTCATATAGAGACCCTGTCATTGCATGGGGCTCACCCA
This sequence comes from Myotis myotis, assembly GCF_014108235.1. Taxonomy (NCBI): domain Eukaryota; kingdom Metazoa; phylum Chordata; class Mammalia; order Chiroptera; family Vespertilionidae; genus Myotis; species Myotis myotis. The sequence continues at coordinate 33,756,864 of NW_023416357.1, forward strand.
GATAACCCAGGATTTTTCCATCTCAAGATCCTTAATATTTACAGATTCCAGGAATTAGGATGGGAACATCGTTAGGGGACCATTATTCCCAAAGCCAATGCTGTTGGACCCATTCATAGCCTGCATCTCTGCCAAGGGCAGCTTTTCAAATGGGATATTATTCTCTGCTTCAGAGAGCATGCGTTAGAATTCTACGGGTCTGTACCATGACTCTCTTATTGGAGTTTGCCAGAATCTCCATTGCATCCTTTTAGACCCATACACCTCTGGTACCATGGCCTCTGCCAGAAGATATGGCCCAAGTAACAGAGCTGCTTATGCTGCAGAGCCTCTTTTTGCTCTGGGAACCACTTAAAACTAGCACCCTTAGTTACCCAATAAATAAGGCAGAGCAGTACCCCAACTGTGAAATATGCTGCCTCCAAAACCCGAGAGGCTGACTTCTCAAGTGGTAGGAGATGCAAGGGATGGTACCTTGCTTTTTCTTTGAAGGGATGACCCAGCATCCACCAGACCCCCGGACACCTATAAACTTCACTGATATAGCAGGCCTCTTAATCTTTGTAAGGTTTATCTCCCATCCTCTGTGGTCCTTATGTCTTACCAGGCAATGTGGAGTACTCACCACTTAGCCAACTCCAGGTAACATGATGGCATTAATATAGTGGACAAATGTGATGTCCTCTAGAAAGAATGCTGAGATCAATAGGATCTGACTATTCTGCTATGAGGCATGGTGAGGTCTTCTAGGGACAGAGAAGTCTAGTTCCAAAAGGTCATCTAAGGACATGGAGTTATGCTAAACACCAGATACCCAACCACTCAATGATTAAAATAAACATTATACAGTGAGAACAGAGTGCTATAGACATGTGAGGTCTACTAGTGGTAGAGAAGGCTGGTTCCGAAAGGTCATCTGAGGACATGGAGTTGGGCTATACCCCAGGCACATAGCTGCTAAGTAATAATATTATACCATGAGCACATAAAGTTCCATTGTCTATATTCTCATCTAATCTAATAAAAGACAAATAGGGTAATTAACTGTACCTCCGACACGCTTCCCATTGGCTAGTCAGGGTGATATGCAAATTAACTGCCAACCAAGATGGCGGTTAATTTGCATACGTAGGCACCAAGCCACGGACTGAGGCTTTAGGCCTGGGTCAGGGAGGAGCCAGCCAGCGATCCTTGAGCCAGCGATGGTTGATGGCGGAGGCGGCGGCGAACCGAGGCGGAGCCAACCAGCGATCCTTGATGGTGACAGCGGCAGGGAGCTGGGGGTGCCCCCGCCCAGGCCCAAAACCTTGGCCAGAGGCTTTAGGCCAGGGTCAGGGAGGAGCTAGCCAGCGATCATTGATAGCGGCGACGGCAGGAAGCTGGGGGTGCCCCCGCCCAGGCCCAAAACCTTGGCCAGAGGCTTTAGGCCAGGGCGGGGCAGAGCCATCCAGTGATCATTGAGCCAGCGATCGTTGATGGCGGCGGCAGGGAGCTAGGGGTGCCGCGACCCAGGCCTAAAGCCTCGGCCAGAGGCTTTAAGCTTGGGCCGGGGAGGAGCCAGCCAGCGATCCTTGATGGTGGTGGTGGCTGGGAACCGGGGTGGAGCCAGCCAGCGATCCTTGATGGCCATGGCGGCAGGGAGCTGGGGGTGCCCCTGCCCAGGGCTAATGACTCGCCAGAGGCGTTAGGCCTGGGCAGGGGCCAAACCGGCAATTGGTGTGAACTACAGAGGAAACACCTTTTCTGACTGCTGATTGGTTAAGCTCCCTGTATGCCACTGGTAATATTCTTAGTAACTTGGGTAATAAGAGTCCAAATAGGTGATCTAGGGTTTTTTTTACCACATTCCTGGAGAAAAAAAGGAAGATCTGCTGCTGGAGGGTTAAGAAATGTCATATCCTGCCCTAGCCGATTTGGCTCAGTGGATAATGCCTCGGCCTGCCCAACACAGATTCTGGGTTCAATTCTGACCAAGGGCATGTACCTAGGTTGCAGGTTCCTCCCTGGCCTGGGTCCAGGTCAGGGCTCATGCAGGAGGCAACCAATCAAAGTGTTCCTCTCACTTTGATGTTTCTCTCTGTCTTTCCCTTTCTCTTCCACATTCTCTAAAAATCAATGGAAACATAACCTCAGGTGAGGAGAAGAAAAGAAAGAAAGAAAGAAAGAAAGAAAGAAAGAAAGAAAGAAAGAAAGAAAGAAAGAAAGAAAGAAAGAAAGAGAGAGAAAGAATGAGAGAAAGAAAGAAAGCAAGATCATATCCTATGAAAGATACTTCTTGAAAATGCCTAAAGAAAGCTGTTATTTTTTCATGGTAAAGGGACTGGAGTCCGTGCTGATGAAAACACCTTGGTGGCTGTGGTGACTGGCAGTGGCTGCAACAGTGCAGTGATGGGGCTGGTGCCTTCCCCTGATCAGCCTGGTCAACTCCCACAAAGGGAGGCCAGACTGTGGCTTAGGCCTGCTCCCCAAGGCAAGCAGGGAGCAGGTAGTAGGACATCCCCTAGGGCTCCCAGTATGTGATAGGGGGCAAGCTGGGCTGAGGAAACCCCGCCCCCCCTCCAGTGTACAAATTTTTGTGCACCGGGCCTCTCGTTGTTAGATAAAAGCCCACCACAATCTGGTATAATTTGTAACAGTGCCCATGCACTTGCTGGTTGATAAAAACTCATCCTGCGCTTTTAGGGATTTCCTCTCCACCTGCCCCCAGTAAAACCTCTGCTGGGAACACTGAAGGATGGAGAATTTGTTGCAGGGAAGCTAAAAGTAGCAACTCATTCAGGACTCACAGATCTCTAAATCTTGATCCTCTTCAAACTTCTTGCATCTTTTTTCCGTCTAATACAGCACAATTAGTAGAGACCTTTGAAACTGTGTTGAAGTCTCATGACACGTACCCGAGGCTGCATTAATCTGGTATAGTAAAGATACCGCATTCGGCAAGGCAGCTATTATTGGGGTTTCTTGGATAAGCTGTGGCAGTGCATTTCATCTGCCATGACCCATCCAGTTTTTGAAGGAGCCAAACTGGTGAATTAAATGAGAGATACAATAAGACTCACCACTACTGAATATCTTTCATTATCCTTGATTTGTAAAAATGTTTTTCATTAACTGTCTTGGTGAAGATGGAAGAGTTTCAGGAACTTTCACTTAGCCCAGTGGTCAGCAAACTGCGGCCCCTTGAGTGTGGCTCTTCCACAAAATACCACGTGCGGGCGCGCACATACAGTGCAATTGAAACTTCGTGGCTATACTCAAGGGGCCAAAGAGCTGCATGTGGCTCTCGAGCCGCAGTTTGCGGACCACTGACTTAGCCGTTCCTACTACAATAGCTCCTCCCTTACATGTCAAGAAATCAATGTGAAAGTACTGCCAACTGCTAAGTGTGTCTATGAAATTACATTCTGGAACTAGAGAAATGATTACCCAGTGGGTCCGTGGACACAGCTGGCGCACTATGAGGCAGATCTGGGTGAGGACTCCATCTACGATCTGAGTGCCATTTGTTCTTCCCCTCATAGGTGTTGGGTCCCTGAGTATCAGTGTCAGCTCAGATCCTTTATCCGAATCCCTTGACGGGTCTCAATATTCTCCTTTGTCCACTGTTTGGTTACCTGGATAAATGGTAATAGGGCCCTTTGTGAAATCACTACTGTATACAGTTTGTAATCTTGCAGCGACCATCTTAAAGTCCATGCAGGCTCTTCTTTGGCGACAGGTTAAGGTTTAGATCACTATTTCAGGTCTGGAACTGGATAAGAGAATGTCACTTTCCTTTGGGGAAGCAGATGCCAGGCTCCTGCTCATCCATTTTTGATCTCTTCAAATTCTATATATAAAGTCATACCCTTCCCACATGTCTTACCCTTAGGAATACCATGATCATCATTATTAGCCATCTCCAAAGATACATGCTGGTCATCCTCTCCTGCTACCATTCTGATCTTCCTGCCTATTACAGGAATTAGGCCCACCATGCCACAAAATTCTAATGATAGACCTATGCTGTGTGCACCATATATTTACCCTAGGATGAAACCATTAGTCAACAACTACTACTCACAATCACCTTTAACTACTAATTCTTAATCATAAACAGACACGCAAGGCTCATAGAATAGTGTACAACTTGAAACAGAAAGATGATCATCAAACAAATGATTCCAAAACACTAAAAACCCCCGAGATAGTTCTAAATATACTCACTAGAGAAAACAGAGATGGTTCTAAATATACTCAAATAAATTTAAAAATTTATTTGAAATACCCAAAAGGAAGTGTTGAGGAGGCAATTGAGTATGAGCCTGCCTCTTATGAAAGAGATGAGACTTCAAGACACAGATGTGTGAGCCAACAACATATGGTCTGGATGAGATTACCTTGAGAAACAGCGTGGCTGAAGATTAGTAACAGAGACTGAGCTGGGAAAAGAGGAGGAGCTGGCAAAGAAGTCTGAGAAAAAGCACCAATAAGGAAGAAGGAAGATGATAGTAATGGGTGCTCAAGGACCCATGTAAGACTGAAAGCTCTCTCACCTAGTCAAGAAAAATCAGTTGTGCTAAATATTGCTGAAAAGTAGAATAAGGCAAAGCTGGTAATCATTGGGCTTGCCAACTTGTAGGACGCTGATAATTTCAATGTTGAATGATAGAGACAAAAGGAGGTTCATGAAGAGTTGAAGGTTATAGAATGGAGACAGCCTATTGCGTTTTGCTATAAGGTGGCAGCTATAAGGTGGGGTTAAGGAAGGGTTGTTCCTAAGAGAGAAGATATTAAAGCATGTTTGTATGCCGATGGGAATGATCTAGCAGAGAGAGAAAAAAAATTATCATGCAGGAAAATGGGGGAGATAAGTAGAGGAACAAGGTTTTGAGGAGATGAAAGGGAGTAAGATCCACTCTATAAGCAGAGGAGTTGTTGCCTTATAGGAGCTTAGGCATTCTAAATTATTGGTTCTAAATTATAGCCATCCTATCTAATAAAAGAGAAACATGGTAATTAGCATACAACCGCTACCCTTCCCATTGGCTAATTAGGGCGATATGCAAATTAACTGCCAGCCAAGATGGCGGCTGCAGCCAGGCAGCTTGAAACTAACATGAGGCTTGCTTGCTTCAGTGATGGAGGAAACCAACGTTCCCCACCTGCCTTGCCGGCCTCTGAACCTGCAGTTTGAAACATTGTAACAAATATAGAAGCTAAACAAAACCCCAGAAACCTGCTTTCAGCGGGCTGGGATCTCAGAGCTGGATGTATACATTGTTTCGATTATAGAACCGAAACAAACCAGATACCTGCTTTCAGCAGCGGAGGCCTAAGAGCTGGAGCCTCAGAGCTAAAGCTGGCCCAGAATAAAAAGAAAAAAAAAGAAAAAAAGGAGCGGTTGGGAGCTTCCATCACCTGCCAGCCTAAAATCAGCCCTCAGCCCCTCACCCAGGCTGGCCAGGCACCCCACTGGGGACCCCCACCCTGATCCAGGACACCCTTCAGGGCACACCAGCCAGCCCCACCCATGCACCAGGCCTCTATCCTATATAGTAAAAGGGTAATATGCCTCCCGGCACCGGGATCAGCGTGACAGGGGGTAGCGCCCAAACCCCCTGATCGCCCTGCAGGGGGCGGGGCCACAACCTCCCTATCCACCCTGCTCTGTTCATGACAGGGGAAGGCACCCCAACCTTCTGATCAGCCCTGCTCTGTGCCTGATAGGGGGGAGCTCCCCAACCCCCTGATCAGCCCTGCTCTGTGTGTGACAGGGTGCGGCGCCCCAACCCCTAACCCCCCACGGGCCCTGCTCTGTGTGTGATGGGGTAGAGCCATAACCTCCCCATTGGCCCTGCCCTGAGTGTGACAGTGGCGGTGCCCCAACCCCCTGATCGGCCCTGCTCTGTGGGTGACAGGGTGCGGCGCCCCAACCCCTAACCCCCCACGGGCCCTGCTCTGTGTGTGATGGGGTAGAGCCATAACCTCCCCATTGGCCCTGCCCTGAGTGTGACAGTGGCGGTGCCCCAACCCCCTGATCGGCCCTGCTCTGTGGGTGATAGAGGGCGGTGCCCCAACTTCCCTATCGGCCCTACTCTGTGAGTGACAGTGGGGAGATCCTCAACCCCCTGATGGGCCCTGCTCTGTGAGTGATGGGGGCAGCGCCCCAACCCCCTGATTGGCCCTGCTCTGTGCGTGACAGGGGGTGGCGCTGCAACCTCCCCATCGACCCTGCCTTGAGTGTGACAGAGGGTGGTGCCCCAACCCCCCAATCAACCCTACCCTGAGCGTGACTGAGGGTGGCATCACAACCTCCCGATCCGCCCTGCTCTGTGCATGACAGAGGGCGGTGCCCCAACTTTCCAATTGGCCCTGCTCTGAGCCCGACCAGGGGCTGCACCTAGGGATTGGGCCTGCCCTCTGCTATCCGGGAGCAGGCCTAAGCCAGCAGGGCATTATCTCCCGAGGGGTCCCTGTGAGAGGGCACAGGCCAGGCTGAGGCACCCCCTCTTCCCCCAAGTGCACAAATTTTTGTGCACCGGGCCTCTAGTATATTATAATCCCTTGAGAATTAAAAAAAAAAAAGTCCATACCAGATTAAAAAATATTCCCTAGGAGTGGGGCTTGGGCATCAGGATTAAAAGAATTCTAGGTATAGCCCTAACTGGTTTGGCTCAATGGATAGAGCATCAGCCTGGGGACTCAAGGGTCCCAGGTTTGATTCTGTTCAAGGGCATGTACCTTGGTTGCAGGCACATACCCAATAGGGAGTGTGCAGGAGGCAGCTCATCCATGTTTCTCTCTCATCGATGTTTCTAACTCTCTATTCCTCTCCCTTCCTCTCTGTAAGAAATCAATAAAATATATTTTTTTAAAAAAAGAATTCTAGGTATAGCTCCCATTTATAAGCACCGATGCACTGTGAGACAGGAACCCAGAGAGTGAGTATAAATGCAGGTAGTCTAATTGACTTGATGGCTGGAAGATAAGGCAGTTTTCCTCTGATTGCATCTGTTTTCTCAGTGAAATATAAAACAAAGCCTGAGCTGAGAGGGTCCTGTTGGTTTCAAGCAGTGGTTCTCAACCTTGGCTGCACATTAGGATCACCTGGGAATCTTTTTAAAATCCTGATTTCTGGGCCTCATCCTCCAGAAATTCTGTTTCTTTGTTATGGGGTGGGGCCACAACATTAGTAACAAAGAAACAGAATTTCCGGATGATGAGGCCCAGAAATCAGGATTTTAAAAAGATTCCCAGGTGATTCTAATGTGCAGCCAAGGTTGAGAACCACTGGGTTAAAGAGAGATGGGGTTAGGTATGAAATAATTTTAGGAAGTAGGAAAACAATGACTCACGCAATATCATAGGATTGCAAGGATTTGCGGAGAGCCTACTTGAGATATGTGGTGATAAATGTAACGTGAGACTAAATGAGCACAGCTGTGTTTCTTCTCCAGCTCCATCCACCCGGGTAAGCAAGGAATAGGTGGGGGATGTTCTTTTGTGACATTTGAAACAGTTGCTACTACTTGACTCCTGAGTAAAGCTGCAGGGTGGAGGCAAGTCATCTTTGGAAATTTTCTACCTCCTTCCTGCTTCCTATAATGAAGATACCTCAGGATGACCTAACCCCTACCATGACCACACCAGAATGTTGTAAAAGAGGAGCCAGGAAACCAGAATGGAATTCTAGTTGGTGGAAAGGGTGAAGGAGAGGAAAGGAGATTTTAACAGTATCTTACTGAACCACAATTCACAGGACGTAAAAATGTATGAACCTTATGTGTACTTCTTGACAACTTTACCTACTTATATGCACCAGAATTGGCTCACCACTACATCAAGATAAAACGAAACAAAAAACACAAAAAAACATTCCCATCACCCCTCCCCCTCAAAGTTCCCCTCCAGCCAGAGCTCACATTGGCAGATCAGAGGCTCTAAGGCTGAGTTTCTGATTTCCACTCTCAACCCAGACAGGGCCCAGGGTCAGAAACAAATAGCTCTGCCACCAGAGTTTCATTTATTCATTCATTCTTTCTTTCATATATACTAGTAGATACATAGACAATACATACGTGTAGAGCCTGACGGCTGTTGTCTCTGCCCTTGTGCCAGAGATTGACTTTCTCCTCTTCAGGGCGCCTCCAAGACCTGAAACCTACTACTTTTCCTGTTACTAAATCCCTGAGTTGAGCTCGGGGGCAGCAGACAGGAAGCCATCTACAAGGATTGGTTTCTAATGTTCCTTCCAGTTTTAACAGCTAATCATTCCAGGAGACCAGCCTCATCCCTTTGCATAGCTCTGTGACAGGTGTTAGTTATTGTTGACTCAATTCCTTATAATTGATCTAAGCTAAAAAGCCTTCAGGCTCTACATTGGTGATCATAATCACTGTTGCTGGTACGTTTAAAACATAGCTACATTGCTTTTGGAAAACAACTGCACATGAGTGTAGTTCCAAATGTGTCCCAAAGAGGGCAGTAAAATAATACTTTGTGTTCTGCTGTATCTTCAAATATTTTTAACTGGTGAATTATAAAGCATGCTAAGGGGAAAACATCATGAGAATGCAGAAAAACAGAATTTTTGTTTTCTATTATTCTATTGTTGCTGAAGGAATATGACTGCAAATAAATAATATTGTAAATAATGCAAAACACCATCACATACATGATTTTATTTAATCCTCACAATAAACCTTTATGATGGTTATTTCCATTTATATCATGTAACATGACTAATTCAGGTCAGTCAGCTAGTAAAGCAGCAGAACCAGTTTTCCAAAGACCAGAGAACTCTTTCCTGCACACCTCCGCTTATTTCTACAGATCCATAAATTACTTCAAATATCAAGGGTTATCATCTTTTTAACTTAAAAAATTTTTAATTATAGTTTACATTCATTATTATTTTATATTTAGTATCAGGTGTACAGTATAGTGGTTAGATAATCATATACTTTACAAAGTGTTCCCCTTGATATTTCCAGTATCCACCTGGCACCATACAGAGTTACTGCAATATTATTGACAATACTAGAGGCCCAGTGCATGAATTCATGCGCCAGTAGGGTCCCTCAGCCTGGCCTGCAGAATCGGGCCAAAACTGGCTCTCCAACATCCCCTGAGGGGTTCTGGATTGCAAGAGAGCACAGGCCAGGCCACGGGACTCCATCAGTGCACAATCGAGGCCGGGGAGGGACGCAGGAGGGCTCCAGGGCATGTCCATCCTGTCTCACTCAGCCCCAATCAGCTGGACCCCAGCAGCAAGCTAACCTACCAGTTGGAGTGTCTGCCCCCTGGTGGTCAGTGCATGTCATAGCAAGCAGTTGAGCGTCCTTAGCATATCATTAGCATATTATGCTTTGATTGGTTGAATGGACAACCGGATGACCAGACGACCAAACACTTAGCATATTAAGCTTTTATTATATAGGACTAGAGGCCCGGTGAACAAAAATCTGTGCACTCGGGGGAGAGGGGGGTCCCTCAGCCCGGCCTGTGCCCTCTCGCAGTCTGGGACCCCTCGGGAGATAACGACCTGCTGGCTTAGGCCTGCTCCCAGGTGGCAGAGGGCAGGCCCAATCCCTAGGTGCAGCCCCTGGTCGGGCTCAGAGCAGGGCCGATTGGGGAGTTGGGGCGCCGCCTCCTGTCATGCACAGAGCAGGGCAATCGGGAGGTTGTGATGCCACCCTCAGTCACGCTCAGGGTAGGGCCGATTGGGGGGTCGGGGCACCGTCCCCTGTCACATTCAAGGCAGGGTCGATGGGGAGGTTGCGGCGCCACCCCCTGTCACACACAGAGCAGGGCCAATCGGGGGTTGGGGCGCCGCCACTCTCACACTCAGGGCAGGGCCGATCAGGGGTTTGGGGTGCTGCACCCTGTCACACACAGAGCCGCAGGGCGATCAGGGGGTTGGGGAGCTCCCCCCTATCAGGAACAGAGCAGGGCTGATCAGGGGGTTGGGACGCCTTCCCCTGTCACGAACAGAGCAGGGTGGATAGGGAGGTTGTGGCCCCGCCCCCTGTCACACACAGAGCCGCAGGGCGATTAGGGGGTTTGGGCGCTGCTCCCTGTCATGCTGATCCCGGTGCCGGGAGGCCTTGAGGCTCCGCTGATCCCGGTGCTGGGAGGCATATTACCCTTTTACTATATAGGGTAGAGGCCTGGTGCACGGGTGGGTGCCGCTGGTTTGCCCTGAAGGGTGTCCTGGATCAGGGTGGGGGTCCCCACTGGGGTGCCTGGCCAGCCTGGGTGAGGGGATGATGGCTGTTTGCAGCTGGTCACACATCCTTCAGGGTGGGGGTCCGCACTGGGGTGCCTGACCAGCCTGGGTGAGGGGCTGCGGCTGATTTCAGGCTGGCAGGTGGTGGAAGCTCCCAACCGCTCCTTTTTTTCTTTTCTTTTTTTTTATTCTGGGCCAGCTTTAGCTTTGAGGTTTGGCTCCAGCTCTTAGGACTCCGCTGCTGAAAGTAGGTTTCTGGCCTTTGCTTACAATGTTGCGATCCGGCTGGCTGAAGTCCGGTGACTAAAGCAGGTTTCTGGGGTTTTGTTTAGCTTCTATATTTGTTACATAGTTGCTTAGAGTTGCAGCTCAGAGGCCTGCAGCGGCAGGCGGGGAACGTTGGAGTCCTCCGTCACTGAAGCAAGCAAGCCTCATGTTAATTTCAAGCTGCCTGGCTGCCGGCCACCATCTTGGTTGGCAGTTAATTGGCATATTGCCCTGATTAGCCAATGGGAAGGGTAGTGGTCGTACGCCAATTACCATGTTTCTCTTTTATTAGATAAGATTCCCTATGCTGTACTTTACATTCCCATAACTATTTTGTAACTATGAATCTGTACTTCTTAATTTGTTCACCTTTTTCACCCAGTGCCCCAACTCCCCTCCCCTCTGCCAACCATTAGTCTGTTCTCTGTATCTATGAATCTGTTTCTGTTTTCTTTGTTCCTTTATACTGTTCTTGAAATTCAACATAAAAGTATAATCCTATGGTAATTCTCTTTCTCTGACTGACTTATTTTGTTTAGCATAAAACCCTTTAGGTCCATCCCTGATGTCATGAGAGGTGAGATTTCATTGTATTTATGAAAAATTTATTCTTCTTAAAGAAGACCCTTTTTTTTTCATTTCTTGTAATACTGGTTTGGTGGTGATGAACTCTTTTAACTTTTCTTGTCTGGGAAGCTCTTTATATGTCTTTCCATTATAAATGAGAGCTTGGGTGGGTAAAGTAATCTTGGTTGTAGGTCCTTGCTTTTCATCACTCTGAATATTTTTTGCCAATCCCTTTCTGGCCTGTAAGGTTTCTGTTGAGAAATCAGTTGACAGTCTTTTTTTTTCTTCAAATTAAATCTTTATTGTTCAGATTATTACAGCTGTTCCTCTTTTTCCCCCCATAGCACCCCTCCACCTGGTTCCCACCCCACCTTCTGCCCTTACCCCCCCCACACACACTGTCCTCATCCATAGGTGTACAATTTTTGTCCAGTCTCTTCCTACAACCCCACACCCCTTTCCCCCCTGAGACTAGTCAGTCCATTCCCTTTCTATGCCCCTGATTCTATTATATTCACCAGTTTATTCTGTTCATCAGATTATTTATTCACTTGATTTTTAGATTCACTTGTTGATAGATGTGTATTTGTTGTTCATAATTTGTATCTTTACCTTTTTCTTCTTCTTCCTCTTCTTAAAGGATACCTTTCAGCATTTCATATAATACTGGTTTGGTGGTGATTAACTCCTTTAGCTTTTTCTTATCTGTGAAGCTCTTTATCTGACCTTCTATTCTGAATGACAGCTTTGCTGGATAAAGTAATCTTGGTTGTAGGTTCTTGGTATTCATCACTGAATATTTCTTGCCACTCCCTTCTGGCCTACATAGTTTCTGTTGAGAAATCAGCTGACAATAGTATGGGTATGCCCTTGTAGGAAACTGACTTTCTTTCTCTTGCTACTTTTAAGATTCTCTCTTTGTCTTTTGCTCTTGGCATTTTAATTATGATGTGTCTTGGTGTGGTCCTCTTTGGATTCCTTTTGTGTGGGGTTCTCTGTGCTTCGTGGACTTGTAAGTCTATTTCTTTCACCAGGTAGGGGAAGTTTTCTGTCATTATTTCTTCAAATAGGTTTCAATATCTTGCTCTCTCTCTTCTTCTGGCACCCCCATAATGCAGATGTTGGTACGCTTGAAGTTGTCCCGGAGGCTCCTTACACTATCTTCATATTTTTTGATTCGTTTTTCTTTTTGTTTTTCTGGTTGGGTGTGTTTTGCTTCTTTGTATTTCAAATCTTTGACTTGATTCTTGTGATCCTCTAGTCTGCTGTTGGAACTCTGTATAATATTCTTTATTTCAGTCAGTGTATGCTTAATTTCTAGTTTGCCCTTTTTCATATCCTCGAGAGTCTCACTAGATTTCTTGAGGGTCTCACTAAGTTTATCGGCGGTTTCTAGAAAATTCTTCAAAAACCTTAAAAGTGTGGTTTTGAATTCTATATCCTGTAGTTTGCTTTCCTCCATTTCTGTCATTTGTGACCTGTTTCTTTGTCTCCGCATTTTGGCTGCTCCCCTGTGTTGATAGAGAGGCTTTCTGTGCTAGGTGTCCTATAGGGCCCAGTGGCTCAGCCTCCCCAGTTACCTGAGGTGGACACTCTTGGTGCACTCCTTTATGGGCTTTTTGCACAGTCTTGTTTTAGTTAAGCCTTGATTGTTGTAGGTATCACTGGGAGGAATTGACCTCCAGGCCAATTGGCTGTGAGAATCAGCTGTGTCTGCAGTGGGAGAACTTCTGTGCTGGAGACACCCTTCTGGGGCAAGACTTGCTTCAATGGGGCTTTGGTGCTCACTGAGTCTGCCCCCTGAGTGTGTCCCTTATGGATCTGAGGAGCTGTAATCTGGATAGTCTCACTCTGACCACTGGGTACACTGGCTCTTGGATCTCTAAGGAGGTGCTAATTAAGCCTCTGCCTGAGGCTACCCAGCAGGAGCTATGGAGAGATCTGCAGATTCCTCTTCTTTGTTTGGGGTTTGGAGGTGCCCAGATGAGGCCCAGCTGTGAAGCAATGCAAGCTGCTGTGGGGCCTTGGGCCTTCTCTTGGAAGTTCCGGGTCTGTCTGGCCCAGCTGCAGTTTGTTAGGTAATTTTCAGATTGCAAAGGGCCAGGCCTTTCATATGCAAAAGCCTCTGTGCACAGCTTGGGTGAAGTGGGGTCTCAGGGGATCAACAGGGCAGAGCAAACAGCTATGGCTGATCCTCAGTCCTACCCTAAGTGGCCCCATGTCTCAGTGTCCTGGTAATCACTGCAAGCACCTCTGAGAGAAAGTTGCCCTTGAGTTCTGACTGATGCCAGACAATCCAGTTTCTCCCCGTATGAGTCTGGGTCCCCAGAGACTCGCCCGGAACTGGAGTTCAGAGCAGTCAGGAGCTTGAGACTCCCTCCCGATTGAAAAAGACAACCTTGTCCTCAGTTGCCAGCCCTTTCAACGTGTGCCTCCATACCTCTGCACTTTACTTCCGCACCTCCTTTGAGTCTCAGTGTGCTTTTCTCTTTCCTTCTAGTTGTAGAATTTCCACTCAGCCAGCCTTCCTGTGGTTCTGGATGATATTCGTTTTGTCTTTTAGTTGTATTTTTGAAGTGGTTGTGCGAGGCAGCAATTTCTGGTGTTTACCTATGCCGCCGTCTTGGTTTCTCTCTCAATTGACAGTCTTATGGGAGATCCCTTGTAGGTAACTAACTGCTTTTCACCTGCTGCTTTTAAGATTCTCCCTTTGTCTTTCACTGGGGGATAGAGGAGGCTAGGGGACTGTCTAGGGCGGGGGGATAAAATGGACACATATGTAATACCCTTTGTAATACTTTAAGCAATAAATAAATTAAAAAAAAGATTCTCCCTTTGTCTTTAATCTTTGGCATTTTAATTATGATGTGTCTTGATGTAGGCCTCTTTGGATTCATCTTGTTTGGGACTGTCTGTACTTCCTGGACTTGTATGTTTATTTCCTTCATCGGATTAGGGAAGTTTTCCATCATTATTTTTCAAATAGGTTTCAATTTCTTGCTCTTTCTCTTCTCCTTCTAGCACCCCCATGATGTGAATGCTGATACTCTTAAAGTTGTCTCAGAGGCTCCTTACACTATCCTCAATTATTTTTTTATTCTTTTTTGCTGTTCTGATAGGGTGTTTTCCAAATAACCAATTCAATCCCCTGCCTTATTTAATCTGTTGTTGATTCCTTTAGTGTATTCCTTATTTCAGTTATTGCATTCTTCATTTCTGACTGGTTCTTTTTTTTTAATATATTTTATTGATTTTTACAGAGAGGAAGGGAGAGGGATAGAGAGTTAGAAACATCGATGAGAGAGAAACATCGATCAGCTGCCTCCTGCATTCCTCCCACTGGGTATATGCCCGCAACCAAGATACATGCCCTTGACCGGAATCGAACCTGGGACCCTTCAGTCCACAGGCCAACGCTCTCTCCACTGAGCCAAACCGGTCAGGACCTGACTGGTTCTTTTTGTGGTTACTATGTTGTTGTTTTTTATGCTTTTGAAGTTCTCACTGACTTCCTTGAGCATCCTTATAACCATTGTTTTGAATTCTGTATCTGGTAGATTGCTTGCCTCCATTTCATTTTTGGAGATTTCTCCTGGTCTTTCATTTGGGACCTGTTTTTTTGTCTCATTTTGGTTTCTTCCTTATATTTGTTTCTGTGTATGAGGTAGAGCTGCTACGTCTCCTGGATGTGGTAGAGTGGCCTTATGTAGTGTCCTGTAGGTCCCAGTGGCACAATGGGTGCCCAGTGTCCTATGCTGAGAGCTCTAGTTGCAACCTTTTGTGGGCTGTGTGCACTGTCCTGTTGTAGTTGAGCCTTGATAGCATATCACTCAGAGGGATTGAGCCCCAGCTAATTGGCTGCAAGGAGTGGCTGTAACTACAGAGGAGGAGCTCGAGTGTAGGGGCTGACCCCACAGAGCAGGATTTGCTTTAGTATGGCTTTGGTGCTCACTGAGTTCTCTCCTTGAATGTGTAGCTTGTGGATATGGTAGGGTGGTAATCTGGCATGGTCTACAGCTGTCCACTAGGTGCATTAACTCTGGGGCCTCCTAGGAAGTGCAAGGTCGGCTATTGCTTGTGCCCTGCCTGGGGCCACCTGGCAAGAACTATAGAGCAGTCTGCAGATGACCGCTGGGCTTGGAGGTGCCCAGGAGAGGCCATGCTGCTAACCAAGGCTAGATACTGCTAGTGGCAGGCGTGGGGCCAATTAACCAGAGGTACAAGGTAAGAAAAAGCCAGATCCTGCTTCTTTTCTGAAGTCTGAACCAAGAGTGGCCATTTGTATAGAAAAGCCACTGGAAATGTCTTGGGTTGGGCCCACAAGTTGGGTGGGGTGGGGTCTCATGGAATCACCAGGGTAGGGCCAACAGTCTTAGTGAGATTGATAGAAATTCAAATATGGCGCCCACCTGGGGTTCTGTGAGGGAGGGCTCAGAAAAGGAACAATGGCCTCTGCCAAAACTTCTGTCTGGGAGAAAACTGTCCCCCTAGCCTTCACCCTGAAGCCAAACAATTCAGTTCCCTACCTATGTCTCTGGTGCCTTTTGAGCTGCTGCCCTAGCATTGAAGCTCAAAGCAAGAAAATCTGAGTAAGTTCCTGTGTGGGCCCTTTAAGAGGAACACCTGGGACTCCGGCAGCCCTCCATCTCACTCAGCCACAATCCATGCTAGCTTTCACAGTTAGAAGTTATGGGGACTTCTCTTTCTGGCACTGGAACTATGGGCTTAGGATACTGGTGTGGGACTGAGACCCCCTAGCTCCTCAGGGGGGTTCTCTGTAGCCAAGATATCTCTCCCAATTTTTATCCACCATACGTGGGTGTGGAACCAGACCATTCCTGTCTCCGTTCCTCCTCCCAGTCTCGATGTGGCTTTTTCTTTATATCCTTAGTTGTAGGACTTGTGTTTAGCAAGATTTCAAGCAGTTATGAATAATGGTGGTTCTGTAATTTTGGTGTGGTTGTAGGAGGTCCCCAATATTGCATTTACCTACTCCACCATCTTAACTGAAACATCCAGGGGATATTAGCATCCAGCAGAAATTTGGGATTAAAATCATAAAATTTGGAGCTGCAGTTGTCTCAGTAAGATGAACAATTCATCTTGGTTTGCTTGGGGCTTTACCAGTTTTAGCACTGAAAGTCCCACATCCTGGGAACCTCCCTGAGTCCCAAACAAAACAGGACTGTTGGTAATGAGCATCCTGAATCACCTTGTCCATTGGTTACCTAATGGCTCTGTGGAAGTTCTGTGAAGTGCTGCCCAGCACATTGCCTTACCCTTAATACTATTCAGGAAATATCTATGAAATTATAATTCAGTGTTATGTTTTGTTTGGGGAAAAATATTTTCTTCTACTTCCTAGATAGGACATAATCTTTGGAATTACTCTTGTTGATTCGAGACTTACTGGCTCAACACATTTGGTATCATTATCTACTCTGGTCTCAGCTTGGTTCAAATTTCCTTGAAGTTTTAATATGCTATTCAGAGGCAGCTTTTTGTGAGAGGGCAGCAAAATGCAATAGCTGAAAGATATTGTGAATATAAGAGGACATTTCTCTACTTGCCTCTAGTCCAACACATCATAAAATAAAACCAAGTTATTTCCCCCCAGTTCAGATATTTTAGCACTTTGTCAGTGTTGAATGTGTGATACACAAATGGTCAGTCTTTCATTACCCTTTAAATTAAGGATATATGAAAATTAACATGCCCCTGAGAACATAAACAAAGTCAGGTCTCTCAGAAATTCAAGTTGTCTTTCTTCTCCCCAGTAAATTAAGTTCTCAGGGAGGGAGACATTCTGTGATAGCCCCAAAGAAGGGAGGAGCAGAGTGACAAATCCCCCCTCCCAGGAAGAAAGATATGGTGGAAGGCAAGAGGTGGCAGTTGGGACCGTCTCAGGCTCTAGGAGGTTATGGAGAAGAGAAAAGGACAGAAGTAGAGACAAAGCAAGATTTGTGATGTTTGCTGTCTAATTTCTTATTTCAGGGCTGGTATCCCAGTGAAGATAGGCTGAGAGAAAGATGCAAACTTCGAGGAGGTACCTGGGATCCTTGCATCACACAATGTCAGAAGGCACAACTTTGGGAGCAGCCCTTCAACAACTTGAGGCAGCTGATTTAGAGTAAAATTGCAAGAGCTAAGAGATTGCATGGTCTTGGCAGCTGCCTAATCTTCCTCGGCTTCTGGTGATATGGAAAATTACTCGTAGCTCCCATGTGGCACTGGTAGAGCACACAGGAGTCACTATTGCTGGCGATAAGCTTTTCAGGGTCATCCTGCAGTGAGAGCCATGTCTCCAGGGGAAGAACCAAATAGGATTCACAGCCAGATCTTAGGGGAAATATACAGCATCACCAACAGCTGAGGGGAGTCTGAGTTAACAAACTAGACTAGTCTGAGAGAAACTAGAGCACAAGCTGTCCGGTAACCTTACCAGACTTCAGCAACGTGAGCTAGCAGGGAGAGCAGGGACAAGATGGACAGGTGACATTCTTTCCACAGAAGCACAAGGATCCACTCACAGATAGGAGTACTCCCCCTCCCCACCATCACTGCCATAGGACACATAAGACCATGATCCCAGAAGCCGTCTTTGTCAGGGACAAGGCGGAAAGTGAAAAACTGGGAAAGAATAAGCATTTAAAAGGCATAGACTAAAAGAAGACATTTGAAAGCAGACTATGATAAACCCTTAATTTAAGTTTCCCTGGCCCACACTAACAAGTAGGGTAGGAGTTTGGGGACTGAAGGGAGTGCTCATAAGGGAGATTGAATTAATTGTTGAAAAATAAAATAGCCACATTTTCTTTGCATTTTTATGGATAGAATGAGTAAATATGCCATTCTGCTATAGTAGCTAATGGAATGAAGTTTTAAGTGTATTGATAATTCAGCAAGCAGATCTTTTGATGAAGCAATCAATCAGCTAATCACTGTATCATAAATCATGAACTGGTACTCAGCA
This sequence comes from Myotis myotis, assembly GCF_014108235.1. Lineage (NCBI taxonomy): Eukaryota > Metazoa > Chordata > Mammalia > Chiroptera > Vespertilionidae > Myotis > Myotis myotis. The sequence continues at coordinate 33,774,881 of NW_023416357.1, forward strand.
AATTGGTGTTTTAGAAAACTGATCTTTTGATAAACTGCTATTCAGTGAATTGATCTGTTTTGCACTCGTGGTAAGAAAATGCAAAGAATCCCTACTTCCATGATATTTATTTTGACTCTACTGTTTTAGCCACTCAAATTTTGCACTAGTTGAAAACACTTTAAGATACATTTATATTGCTTCCATATTAGCACCCAAAGCTTCACTGTTTTGGCATAAATGTAAAATCTAATGAACCATGCATGACTAGTCATGAATCTGGTGTAAGTGGCTCTCTTAATACAGGTCCAGCCTTAGCAGAATCCTCCCAGGCATGATCAGAATGCAAAAGAGGAAAGGGTGTGGGGGGGGGGGGGAGAGGAGGTGGAATAATACAAATAACCCTGAAGCAACCCGCACTAATGCCCTGAAAATGTACGTCTTGTGCTGCTTGGAGATAATCTTCCCCACTTCAACCCACTTTGTAGTTTCATACCACACAGAATTCTTTCTTATGGCAAACCTTTGTTGGTGTGTAGTATGCAACATTTTTTCCTAAGGTCTGCTTTGCGTAAGTTGAGACTCGAGTGTCCCCAGCACATCTGTAATAAGACATCCTTACAATAAAAATTATCCCGATGTCATACTCCACAATGTGGAAGGAAGCCCTTGCTGTCAGATAGGTTCCATTTTAGCTCTCAGCTTCAGCTCAGTGCAAGCAAGTCAGGACCTTCCATATCTCCCAGAAACCACAGGTCATTTCTGCCACAGCACTGTCTCTTGTTCTCCACTGTCCCCCCTGCCTGTGCCCTGCTCCATTTTTAAAGCTTTCTGATCTCAAGAGCCACACAAAACCTTCCACCGACGGCCAAGGCCCCCACAGTGATCTCGTCATTTCCTGGAGACCCTATAAGCACTGTTTACCTGCATCGTTCACTTTTGGCTTTCAAACTCCATACATGTTAAGTTTTACTTCTTTCATGTATGCAACACTCCAAACACCAAAACTTCCTGAATTCAGGTGTTGTATCTGATATTTCCGCACCTTGTTCTGTGATGAGGACATCCACATCCACTCTGATAAAGCTTCCAGAACTGAATGAAACTTTCAGCTGTAGGTTAAATACTTTGCTATGATTTAGAAATAATTCTGCTTGCTCATATGTTCAAAATAGACACCATATCAAATCACTTAGGAAAAAGAATGCTTTTGGAAAGATTTTTATAACGATGGGAAATGATGGTATTCAGAAATAGAACTGAACTGGTTCTTTGAAAAACAACTTTGGAACATAATAATCTTCTTAAAAATTTGTTGAATAAAGCATACAGATCCAGCATATACAGATATGTCAGGGGAGGGGGGGACAAATTAATTTAGGATCCAAATGAAATAATAGAGACTGAGCAATTCACTTAATAGAGAAAAACCTTACAAAGTGCAAGACAAGGAAATAGAGAAAGAATTTATCTTCATGTCACAATAGGTCATAAATTGAATGTTAGGATATTTTTAGAGTAAATATGACATTAAAGATGATGAATAAGGCATATAATACTAATGAACAGGGATTGAAAAACAAACTACTTTTTGACAAAGGGCTCATACACAGGTCTATCTTTAAATAGCAAGTTTCTTAAAGTTTCCTTAAATGAACTTAAAGTCATTTATTAGTGCAGTTCATGCATATCTCAAGAATAAATGTATGAAGTACTTGTGGGCATTAAGATATATTCTTCATGTTCCATTGCAATTGTGTAATCTTTAAGGTATAAAATTTTCAGTTGGAAATCTCATCTAGAGATGTGGAGAAATTGGAATAAAAAGCAAATGAAATAGAGACCCCCCAAAAAGCAGAGGTTAAAGATTTTGTAAGCATGATGTTACCTATATAACTACTGTGAATATTTTTGATGTGTATAAAAGTAAAAATGTTACCATTATATTTTTAGAAATATAGAGAAAAATACCAGAAGAAACAACTAAAAGATTTGAAAATAGTTCCTCTGTGGAAAGAAAAATGGAGACGGAATAGGATAGGGAACAGGGCCTAGATTTTTTTCATTATAAGTTTTGTAATACTAATGGGTTTTTTAAAAAATGATTCATGCATTACTTTGAAAAAACTAAAGTTAAAATTTAAAAAAAAAAAAAAGTGTGAGATGCCCAGGAGCCAACTGGAGACTCTGCAGACCTGGGTGGCGCTGGGCAGCTGTTGACCTTCACTCTGGGTGATGGGTAGATCATGGGGACCAGTCATCTGTGATTGTAATTAAATGAAGGCCTTTTCTCTGCGGCTATTTTCCTGAAGTCAGTTAATAGTGTCCACAGTTGACCAATCAAGATTTCAGTATAAGCGTATTTTTAGAGATTGTCACCAGAATTAAACAGATTTTTTCTCTAAGGAGTGATGGTGAGGAGCTGAGAAGAGCAAATTGTCACTTTGCATTCAAGCCCACTGGGAACACTTAAACATTCAAAGCGTGGTGTGTGCCACAAGGGGAGAGAGGAAGGGAGTGGGATGGTGGCCCTCCTCGCCTTTGGTCCCAGCACCCCCTCAGCTCCTCTGGTGTGAATGACTCCCACCCGCACTGCGCTCTTCAGGTTTTAAACAGGTAAAAGTTTTTTTGGTGCAATCCATTATGAATCATTTTCAAAATGTAAATAGCAATTGTGCCATTTTTTATATTTGTTTCTTTCACGTTGCTGAGTCCCATGCTTTGCACATACTAAGTAATCAACAGGTATTGAATGAATAAATGAACCTTGCCCTATACCTATCTAACTGTACCCACACTGTCTGTTGGCTTCCAGTTGACTGGGCCATTGGGAGGCTACTCCAGGGGATCTGATTATGGGAAGAGATAGAGGTCCAGGTATTTGCTCCATCACCTCTTCCTCTTTCCCCCTCTCTCTGTCTCTGCTAGGTCACAGTTTAGCAGTGTCTGTGTTCCCCCACCCAAGTTGACAGCTCTTGCTAGACAGCCTTTCTCCTACAGCTTCAGTTCTTGCCAGATTCCAGCAGCCACGCCCTCTACTTGTCCCTTCAGACCCCGAGAAGGAGAAAGCTCTCTGCTTTTTCTAGCCCCTACATGTGTTATAGTAATCATTACGGTACTTAATATTAGGACCTTAGAATGTAAGACTTAAAGCATGTAACCCTGTGTGGACTGTTATAGTAATTATTATAGTGCCTAATGTTAGATATAGGAATACTGTGTGAGACCCAAGAATGCACCCTTGTAACCCAACTAGTACTGGTAAACAACCTATCTGATGGGAACGCCCAAAGCCTGTACACACCCATAGATTAACAGACCCCGGGTGGATCCACACATGGCAGCCGCTGGTAACACACACACCAACGAAGACCACGCCTACAGAGGGGTATATAACCAGACAGTCTGATCAACTCAGCAGCGCATAGCTCTCCTGTCGCCAGAGCGTGAGGACCTGTGTGTGCTCACATTTCGGTTCCCAGCATGAAACTCTGCCCAATTAACTGTCGATTGAAGAAAGAGCCAGCAGCCAACGGCATCGTCTACCCCTTTGTGTGTATCAGTGAGCATCACCGGGTGGATGCTTCCCGGTGCCTGAGACCCATCAGGAACTGGTAAATAAACCCCCTGTGTGCTTGCATCTAACCTGTTTGTCTGTGTGTAATTTCTCCGGCTCGGCTCAGATCTCGGTGCTGTCTCTGTGAAAGTGTCTGACCAGAAGGTATTGGCACAAGCCTCAAGCAGATGGTCCAGACCACCTGTGCATGTCCCACTTAGGAGCAGCACCTATATGGGAACCCCCCGCACCTCAACATAGGTGACAGGCCTTAACTATATAAGAAATAGAAGCTATTTGGGACAATATGCTTCTCCACCTTCCCTCAACCCACATCTTTGTAAAGAGTTCCTTCTTTAAACTTCATCCTATTTCTCTTTTGGTTCTTTGTCTTCTTGATTTCTTTCCTTTTCCTGCCCAAACCTTGTCAGATTCAACACATACATAATATACTTAGTCCAATTCAATGAGTTTTTAGGGTGCAAGGCATCGTACAAGGTAATACAGAGGACACAAAGATTCTGTCTTGCCTTTTAGTTCTTCAATACAGTGAGGAAAAATGAGAAGATATACAAATAATTACATAGTAGCCCAGCTGACATGGCTCAGTGGTTGAGAATTGACATATGAACCAGGAGGTCATGGTTTGATTCCCAGTCAGTGCACATGCCCAGGTTGTGAACTTGATTCTAAGTGGGGCGTGTGCAGGAAGCAGCCGATCAATGATGTTTCTCTCTCTCTCTCTCTCTCTCTCTCTCTCTCTCTCTCTCTCTCTCTCTCTCTCTCTCTCCCTCTATGAGGTCAATAAAATATATATTTTGGAAAAAACAAATAATTACATAATCAACATACAGATCAATTCTATTCATTATAAATATTAAAATAGAATAATTGAGAAGGCAGACAATGTTCAAATTTGCTCTGTTCCCTATTGTTTAAAAAGAATCTCTTTAACAGCTAGTGACTGAGTGGGCACATATCTGTCTTATCTTGTGTAAGAACAAGGCAGAATAGTTACCTTAATATACATGTTTCTGGACCTGGGACTCACTCCAGCACCTATCTGATGTATGTTTATGACCTTTGAAGGCTGACATGGGGCAACAAGATATATAGCAAAGGCCCAGATCCACTAATATTTATGATGCATAATCTTTTTGGTAAAAAGTGAAGAATACCAAGAGCTCAGGATTTACGGTTGGTGATTTCCCAGAACAGAGGGGGAAAATAATCTGTTTTCCTGATCCTGTTCACTTTCGTCTGCCCTCCTGAGCTTTGTCATGGGAGCTGTTACAGTGTTTTGTTGGGAGAAGAATAGAATTTGTGAGCCAGGATTTTAAAATTTATACAACAGGCACTATGGCTTACCAGTTTAGGGCAGACTGCTTGGGTTCAATCTTAGCTTTGCTATTTCCTTAGAGAAGCCAGTTAGCATTTCTGTTTTTCATTTATCTTACCTATTAAATGAGAATAAGAGCTGTACTTATCTCATAGGATCACAATGAGAATTAGATGAGTCAGTATGAGCAAAGTATTTATACACAGCACATGCTATATACCCATTAACTGTTGTTCTTGTATTTTTAGAGTTTATAAAGATACTAGAGGCCCGATGCACGAAAATTTGTGCACTGGGGCGGGGCAGGGGGGTCCCTCAGCCCAACCTGCCCCCTCTCACAGTCTGGGAGCCCTTAGGGGATGCACTACTGATGGCTTAGGTTGGTTCTCTGCGGGAGGTGACCAGGTGATCAGGGGAAGGCACCACCCCCATCACCTTGCTGCTGCTACCACTGCTGGCCACTGGCCCTCCTCAGCCCTCACAGCTGCTGCGGCTGCCTGCCCTCCTCGGCCCTCGCAGCCACTGTGGCCTTGTCCATAAAGACGTCCAGAAGGACATCCAGAAGGACGTCCAGTCTATTTGGTCTAATTAGCATATTACCCTTTTATTAGTAATTATTTTATAGATTCTAAAACCCTGTCTCTGAATTAGACATGGCCTGTCACATGAATTGACTTTCTTGGTGTGAAGAATTCCATGTGGCCAGTAAAACTCTTGATGTTCTGTCAGGTAAATGTGTTGTAAGAACTCTTCAAACTCTAAGCTTCAGAGGACTCAAAGCAGGAAGAGGTCATTGCTGATTGAGAATAGGTCAGCAGGCCCTTTACAAAGGTGTATGTTTGAGACAGGACATAAAATAGTCAGTAGGACTTAGAGAGGAGGAAAGAAAGGTACTCTTTCCTCTTAGGAAATTATTTTTAGTTCCCAAATTGTGCTTATCTTTTGTTTATTCCAGGGTACACTTTCCAAAAGCACTTCATCCTCCCAAGGACAACACTAATAGTCTCTGATGTTGTCTATTGTGTGGGGTTGGGGAGAAAGACAAGTAAAGGTTACATAACACATTTAAAGTCTTTGTGTTTCTCTGTGGCAGAATTTCAGTAAAGTCTGTGAGTTTACAATAGTTAGGAGGTACTGACTGCGTGTGTGTGTGTGTGTGTGTGTGTGTGTGTGTGTGTGTGTGTGATCCAGATTCCAGCCTTCTCTCCCTGTCCTGTCTTTTCTTCAGGGGAAAGGAGGATTTGTTTCATACCTTTCCTAAGTCAGTTTCATGTCAGAGCTGCACCTCTCTGTCTCTGTTAGGATTCCCAGGGCCATCATTCACTTTACTGCTAGTTGCTGCCAGGACACTTGGCCCATTGTCCCAGTGAAGGTATGTTGTTACTACTAGTTGTAGGTGTCAGCAAAGGTCTGGCATTTTTACTGCCCTGACTTTTTCTTTACCCCATCACAAGGTTGTTAAATTTACACTGAAGATTTAGTTATAGGAAGTTTGCTTCATAACAACACAACTTACAACGAACTATTAGATGTCCTTAGTTTTAAATGTCTTCCAGCTACTATTGGGAATTTACTTCCTCTGTCCTATTGCCAAATCTCTTTCTCCTCTCTGAATCCTCTGTCCTTTTAGATTCACCCCAGTATAAATTCTGTTTATTCTTATGCAAATAACTTACCTACCTTTTAGTTTTATCATTCTCTTTAAATACATGCCCTCGGGGTCTTTCCCTTCATCCTCATACAGCTCATCAAGGCATTTTCCAAATAAAGACATGAAGACAACTCTGAAGAGAGTTCTGGCACCAGGTGCTAAATGGTAAACATATGTGATGAGATGAAGAATTCTCACAGAGGAAAACTGTACAATCATACCTCCGAGATACTGTGGGTTCCAGACTGTGGCAGTAAAGCCAGTGTCGCAATAAAGCAAATCATAATCATTTTGCTGGTGGAAGGTCTTGCCTTCAATTCATAAAAAACAAACTCAATATCTGTGAAGTGCAATAAAGAACGTGCAATCATACAAAATGTGCCTGTAACTGAATATGAAAGGATCAGCCTGGATAGTTATCCCTCCTCTGATGTGCTAACAAATCCACAGACAACAGCAAAGTGGAAGACCATCTTTGCTCAGTCAGGTCAAATGTGAGATGACTGTCTTAAGCTGGATTCCCTAGAAATGGAACTGAGATGCAAATTACTGTGCAAGTTGTTTCATTGAGAAAATGCCTGCAGGGAAAGCCTGTAGGGATGGGGAAAGCAGGATGAGGTCAGGGGAAAAGCCAGGTAAAGATGTGGGCTCAATCAGTATGATCCCAGCTTGATCCCACAGGAAACTCTGGAGCAAGAATGATACCAGGGGGCCAGGCCTGGAGCCAATTAGGCAGTTCTGGAACTGGCCAGACCCTGGAGATCAAATATACACCAAACTGCATTCCGCCGGTCACTTTTGTTGCATTTTTATCTTCTCCAATTAAAAATGTCTACCCCTTTTATATCTTTATATTTTATATTTTTATTTTCTTGACTCACTAACCATAAACATTTATGTTCTGATGAATATTGATTGGCTCCACAATGGGCACCACTACAGTTGAGCTACCAATTCTGTTAGCTAGCATAGCTGGACACACATATGAGGCCTATAAAGGATTGAGGTATTACTGCCTTCTGATTGGTTGGATTACTGTTGACCCTTGAACAATGTTGGAGTTAAGGGTGCCAACTCTTGTGCAGACAAAAACCCATGTATAAACTTAACTACTAATAGCCTACTATTGACTGGAAGCCTTACCAATAACATAAAGTTGATTAATACATATTTTGCATATGTTTCATATACTATAGTCTTACAATAAAGTAAACTAGAGAAAATAAAATGTTATTAAGAAAATTGAAAAGAAGAGAAAATACATTTACAGTACTATACTATATTTATCAATGCTGTAAATTTACACAGTTTATTTACAAGATGGAAAAAATCCACAGATAAGTGGACCCATGCAGTTTAAACCCATGTTATTCAGGGTCAACTGTAGATTGATTGATCCAAATCTTAGCTAGAGTGGCAAAGATTCACAAATATTTGATTGCTCTTGCAAAACAAGATGTCATATTTAGTTAATATTTTATAGAGCAGTTTTTTCTAAGCAAATATTTGACAATGTCTTTTTATCTGATAACTACAGATAAAAATAACCCAAAACACAAAGGTATCTTATATCAAAAAAGAATTGAAATAAAGCATGCACCATTATCTATAATAATAAAAGCATAATATGCTAATTAAACCAGACAGACGAATGACCCTCTGAACATCCAAATCCAGACAAAGCCGGGGGGCTGAAGCAGAGGTGGTTAGGGGCAATCAGACAGGCAGCAAGCAGTTAGGGGCATCAGGCAGTCAGGCAGAGTGGTTAGGGGTGGTCAGGCAGGCAGGCGAGCGCTTAGAAGCCAGTGGTCCCAGATTTCAAGAAGGATGTTGGACTGCTGGTTTAGTCCCAATCCCGCGTGGGATCGGGCCTAAACCAGCAGTCAGACATCCCTCGAGGGGTCCCAGATTGCGAGAGGGTGCAGGCTGAGCTGAAAGACACCCCCCTCCCCCATGCATGAATTGTGTGCAGCAGGCCTCTAGTATAGTATAATATTAAGCCAAGATTTGTCAGTTTCAAAGAGCAATCAAACTAATCCTACTAAAGAAAGAAGTTAATTTCAAGGCTACATAAACTTCACAGATTCCAAGACAATGAGACGGAGGGTGGGACTATTGGAAACTCTCTGTCTTAGTGATGGTGTGGTCTCCTTCTTCTTTGATTCTTTCTACAGTCTACTCCAACTGTCATCACCTCAGTCATTTTTCTTTATTCCCTCATCTTATATTGGGCCATTGGCCCAACTTCACATTAGACCGCCAATGACTGGACCCTCCCTCTAGGTCTCTTGATTCAAATCCTTGAGAAAAGGAATCTGATAGAGTGAGGTGACTATCTCTGGACAGGATCACCTATGTCCACTCAGCATGGCTGGAGCAAGAGAGTTTAAAACTAGAAAATTAAATTGGGTATGAATGATACATTGGTATTTTTGCTAAAAATAAATTTTTAAATTATATTTTTATTGATTTCAGAGAGGAAGGGAGAGGGGAAAAGGGATAGAAACACCAATGATGAGAGAGAATCATTGATCAGCTGCCTCCTGCATGCCCCCTCCTGGGGATAGAGCCTGCAACCTGGGCATGTTCCCATGACTGGGAATCGAACAGTGACCTCCTGGTTCATAGATTGATGCTCAACCACTGAGCCACACCAACCGGGCTATGCTACAAAGAATTTACACAGACCACACATGTTCACATTCAGTAACTGGGTATTCCACATTCTCCTGTTAAGGCCAGAAGAAAGTTTATTCTGGTACAGGCCTAAGGCCTAGAGACAAATAAAGCCTTAGAATAGACTACAGTCACCTTAGAATAGACTGAATTCTGTGGGTGGAATAAATGAGGGCATAAAGAATACATCTGGAAGAAGTTTTAGCTTTGGATTATGTCTGTCTATTCAATGACCCAAACGAAGTAGAAATGTCAGTGGGGAAAAAAAACATAATTTTTTCCTAAAGTTATTTTTGTTCTATGACACTGAGGTTGAAACTAAGATGTAGATTCTGCTCTAATCGCCCCTTCTCAGTCTTATTCAGCTTTCTGAAGCTCCAGGAATGTGTCTGACTCACAGGCCAGCCTTGTGCGTTCAAGTGACAAATGTTATACATAGTATTATACACAGTGTGCTTGGAGAAGCTTCCAGAAGGCCATGACTACTCCAACAGGACCCTGGCAAAAATAAAAAATAAAAAAATAATGATAGCAATGCCAGAAATCTCATCATTAAAGATGCATCTAAGCCAGTGGTTCTCAACCTTCTGGCCCTTTAAATACAGCTCCTCATGTTGTGACCCAACCATAAAATTATTTTCGTTGCTACTTCATAACTGTAATGTTGCTACTGTTATGAATCGTAATGTAAATATCTGATATGCAGGATGGCCTTAGGCGACCCCTGTGAAAGGGTCGTTCCACCGCCAAAGGGGTCGCGACCCACAGGTTGAGAACCTCTGACCCAGATGCGTTTCTAAATACCATTCCCCACTAAAAGGAATAGCACATCTTGGAAATGGCTGATTCCAGGTCAAGGGCAGAAAAAGTTCAATGTGAGCCCTGAACATCTTGTCTCACAAACCAAAGAAATGCTCAGCTGGGTTGGGGGATGCGGGGGAGGGGGCTATAAGGGGTCAATGGGAGGAAAAAGGGGACATAGGTAAAACTTTCAACAATAAAGATTTTCAAAAAAAAGAAGTGCTCAAAAACTAATTGGGTCATATCAAAGGGACATAGAGACTTCCACTGGTTAAATGTGGAATAATGATGACAGTGAATTATAACCTCCAAAAGTCCATAGTTATATTTAAAAGAAAAAAAAGGCAAGTTCCTTTTTATAAAAGAATGCAGCTAATAAATGTAGATGAAATGGTAGAAGGAGGAAATGAACATTTTGCAACTCTCAACATAATAGTCAATCAAAGCAAGGATCCTCAGTGGATTTTTCAGTGATTACTATTGTTGGTGATGTTGGTTCCTGGGATCCATGCCATCCTCTCACTTCTATAGTTACAGTTACACCAGAGCCTTGAGTGTTGGAGACTGGCACCCAGGCTAGTCTGTCACTTTGGCAGAGAGCAGATACTTCGACATTTTTATAGCTCTTGAACTATAGTAGATCCAACATTTTGGACACAACATTGGGTCCACACATTTTGAAGCAATTTGTGCAGCCACTATCTTGTACCTTCACAAGAAATGTGTGTAATTATATGATTTTCTAATTAAGTGGGGTGGGGGGAGAAGTACACCTCATTGATTGGTTTTCATTTCTTTGTTCACTAATGAATTTGAACTTTTTTCTAATATGTTTATTGAGTCCATGGATTTCTTCTTGTGAGAATTTGACTATTTGTAGAATTTGCTCATTTATGTTTTTAAGGCGTAGTGTTCTTTTCTCATTTGTTCAGTCTTCTATGGTCTATGATGTATTATGATTTATTTTTACTGACATTGAGGATTTTTAAAAGTATATTATAAAAGGCCTTTGTTATAGGAAAAGCAATAATAGAAGAGCTGATGACACTGCAGAGATGAATTCATTCTTCTTCAAGAGGTCATAAAATAAATACTGTAACTTCTTTTTGTTTTTTACGTGCAAAGGCTGTTCTTTGTATGCACTCAAATTTGTCAGTATTTCCTTTACTATTATATCTATTATTTCTAAGCTTATAATTATAAAGATATCCCTTCACAATTTTCATAGCTGTTAATTATATTTTATTCTGATTTCTAAATGTTAGTATTTTATTAGTCTAACTTTTAAATGTATCTGAAATGGATTTTGAGACTGAACAAAAATAGTTTAAAATGTAAAAAATGACAAATTGACTTTCAAAATGGACTTGCTCTTTACCTTTTATCCAGCTAAATTATGACTACAGTGGATGGAAGAAGACCATGAATCCAGGCATTGCAAAGAAGATAAATATGCATGTCAAAAAAAGGAGATCTCAGCCAAAGAGAATAATGACAGAGAAGAAACTCATAAAATGTTCTTACTGAGAGACTGTTTGGGTTTTATTTTGTTGTTCTGATAGCTTGATTGTTGGGGGAGGGCTGCAAAAAGAAATGCAAAAAACTAGCTGATTTTAACTCGGTCTTATTGCAAAAATGCCTGAACAATACAAGAACAAGCTTGAATGGCTACAGCTGGTGCAGCCTCGCCTGGCCCACCTCCAGAATGAGGCCCAGAAATCAGGATTTTAAAAAGATTCCCAGGTGATGCTAATGTGCAGCCGAGGTTGAGAACCACTGGATTAGCCAAACCATGACTATTACACTTTCCCGAGCAGATAATCCTTCTATTTCCTGAATAAGCTCAGCAGTTAGGATTTACTTCTTCATCTTTTTCGGTGTTCCTTTGATTAAAATCTAATGAATTTATGATGTATGCACTTATGTTCTTTAATGACCAAATCGTTTACAGTTTGCACTCAGATCCTTTCACTTTCCTGAGGCCTGTCTGTTCGCCCCAGACGCTAACCTTTGGCTTCCAGGCAGTCTTTGTAAACAAGGAAAAATCATGGTCACTTTTTGCTGATTGCCTGGAAATATAAGAGACCCAGATGACAGAAATGTTCTCGGTGCCCTTCCTGTGGCTTTCTCCCTGCAGAAATAATTTGGTTTATTGAATTCATACCATTCTTACCTCCAAGCTGGTGGACGGTATTTATCAAGCTGCTTTCAGACTTCACACCTGGGTAATTCTGTTGCTTGAATTTTCTCATTGGTTGTTAAATAATTGAACTATGTTCATTTTTTTCTTTGTACCGTAATGTTTTCGTTTCCAATCGCAAACAGCTTCTATCTGTTGAGGATTCAGTTGTTCAAAATATACTTTTAACTGTTTGAGGCTCATAGTTGAATTGTGTATCATAATTGCAAAGGAGAGGATAGAAAGGGAACAGGAAAACTTCTAGTTTTAGCCTATCAACCCTAATGGGCAACAGTGGCTGCTAATTCTTAAACTGATATTATCTGGCCTTTGCTTTAAATGCATTTTTATTGTTGTTGTTGTTGAACCACAGTGTCTAACAGATATAAATATCCCTTAAGTAAATGAATGAATGAAATCCAGAAATTTAAATACTATACTCCAGAATTAATTAAAGACTATATGGCAGCCTAAAACCAACCCATTACAGTGATGAATTTGAAGAAAGTACATTAAATCATTAGACAGATGGGCCCATGCCTCATTTTAAAAATGTAATTCTCTTTTACAACTTTAAAAGCTAATACCATGAGAAGGCAATTTGGTCTGTTTTCTGACTCTATTAGAAACAGCTGATTAACATTCCTGTTAGCTGCGTGTAATTCATATTAAAGGAAGGGGAAAAACTACACTTTCATATTTTAAGCTCTTTTTCTTGTATTGTGAGATCTGGTTCCTTTACCACCCAGCCTTAGAATACATTTCTTAGGTGGATTTTACCCATTACAAGCCCCTATGAAATGCTAGATTCCCAGGTTGGCTTCTTTTATTAGATTAGCTATCTTGTTTTTACCCTCTTGGCCTTCCTGAGGGACTAGGTTCAATGTGGCTAAATTGTCAAGTCCAGGGGTCCTCAAACTACGGCCCGTGGGCCACATGCAAATACAAATATTGTATTTGTTCCCATTTTTTTTTTTTACTTCAAAATAAGATATGTGCAGTGTGCATAGGAATTTGTTCATAGTTTTTTTTTAAACTATAGTTCGGCCCTCCAACGGTCTGAGGGACAGTGAACTGGCCCCCTGTTTAAAAAGTTTGAGGACCCCTGGTCAAGTCGATGAGGGGTGCAGGGAGGATGGGAAAAGCTGGGGCAGGAGGACACTGGGCATCTGTCTAGATGGGAGAGGAGAAGGGAAGGAAAATTATAAAGGAAACAGGAGAAGGCAAAAAGGATAAGAAATAAGGATAATTTCACCCTTAATGTTCATGCAGCCCATCAGTCAGTCAACCAACATTTATTGCGTGCCTGCTGTATGCTGGTGCTGTGCCACTTCCATGCTGTGCAGGTGTCAAAGACACCGCTTCTTCCTGTCTTCAAGGATTGTATAACCTAGAAGAGGAGAAAAGGTGAAGACAATGATGTTAACAGAAGGTAGAATGAGATCAAGGCTGTGCATTCATTCATCCTTGAATTCCTCTCCTCCATTTTCTCTTAAGTCCACTCTAAAAAGTTCTTACCCCCACTACTCCTCCAAAACCTCTTTCAGAAAGGTCACTCATGATCAAATGCTAAATGTAATGGCCAGTTCTCAGTCCTTATCTGACTTATTAGCAGTATTTGTCACAACCCAGCATTCTCCCTGAAATACAGTCTTTTCTTGGCTTCCAGAACACGCACTCTTGGTTTCATCCTCTCTCTTCTGTCTCTTTTTGAATCCTTTGTTAGTTCTTCAGCTTCTCTCATATTTCTTTATGCTGACATGTGCCAGAACTTGATTGTCGTCCTCTTCTGCTCTCTGTCTACAGTCACCCCCTTGATGATCTCATCTAGGTTGATGACTCTAAATACCACCTTCTTGCTGATAACTCCCAAATTTATAGCTCCAACCGAGACCTTCTTTCTGAACTTGAGATTCACATATCCAACTGGGTTCTTGATACCCAAACTTGAACATCTAATAAACATCTCATGTCCAACCTATCCAAAACTGAACTTCTGATCTCTACCGCCCACCCACCCCCCATTCCATCAAATCTACTTAACCTACAACTTTCCTTTTCTCAGTTTATGGCAACTCTATTCTTCTATTAACTCGGGCTTAAAACCTTGGAGTCATCTGTGGTTCCTCTCTCTCTCTCACATCTCATATGCAAACATTTTTGGAACAAAATTAGAGTAAATATGTTTAAGTTTTTAAAAAACTTAAAACTTTATCATTTCTCACCATCTTCAAAGCTACCACTGTGATCTAAGTAACCTGGTCCTGTCAGGTTTTCTTACATTCTAACTGATCTCTCTACTTCAACTTTTGCCCTCCTACCTTAGACTATTATCAACCTCGCTGCCAGAGTAATTCTTGTAAAACTTAAGTCAGATAACTCAGATCATGTCCAAAACCCCACAATAGCTTATCTTTCAACTTATCATGAAAGCCAGAGTCTTTACAAATGGCCAAAAGTCCTCTGAGATGATGTTACTCTTCTCCTTCTCCTTGCTCACTTGCTCTAGACCAGGGGTGGGCAACCCCTGGCACTCGTGTCAAACATGGCATGCCAGTAACTTTTGCTGGCACGTGAAGCCCTCTCTTATAATCTTCCATTTACAATTTTTTTCTTAATATCGACTTCTTTATTTTTCAGATAAATTCAGTGTAGGTGCATCTTAGATAAATAATTTTACATAACAAGTTATCTTAAAGACCATACACATGGATTGACGAGAGAGGGGAAGAGCAATTTCTATGCCTCTGCCTTAACTCCCCCTGCCTTCCTAGATCTGACCAGTGTTTTGGTTTCATCCACATACGCTTGTGAATCTTTGTTCTCAGTGATGAATTTTGTTAAGTCTCATAATAGGAGTAGCCTGACGGATGAAAGTAGTAGCTCGTGCATATCTCTGAAGGTCACGAAATATAAACCTGATGTAAAATCTCTGTCATCAGTGATGCAGCAGCAAAAGTCCCATTGATAATATCAAACGGAGTCATAAAGTTTTCTGTCGGACTATCAGTGTACATGTATACATTAAAAAATAAATGTATTTTTCATCATCATATACTGTGTTTTTGTCGCTCGAATGAATTTTATTATTTCTTCAAGGTTCTTCACATACGTACACCTTAAGAGATATCAAGTAGGCGTAACATGTTCTCAAAAAATTAGGGTTGACATGCAGAAGAATTTTGAGTCAGAGATTTTGCTGGTTTTGGCACGCACTCACAAAAAGGTTGCCCACCCCTGCTCTAGACACACTGCCTCCTGCTATTTCTCCAACACACCAGGAATTCTCAGGGCCTTTGCACGGGTCATCCCTCCTAGCCACTCTACCCCTAGCCCAGATGCCTGCATGACTAACCCCTTCCGCTCCTTTAAGCCTTGGCTCAAAAGCCACCATTGCAATTGGACCCCCCGACCACCTTATTTAATGCTGCAGATTACGCACCTCCATTTTTTCTTTATACTTTAGCTTTTCATTTTCATTTTACTTTACCTTGTCATTTTTCCATAGCATATATATATCACTTTCTAACATATATAATTTCCTTACTATCATCTGTATTGTTTGTCTCTCCCTGCTAGGAGCTGAGCTCCATGAAGGAAGGGATCTTTATTTTATGTTTTTTTAATTAAATTTATTAGAGTTACATTGGTTAATAAGATTATATAGTTTCAAGTGTACATTTCAATAACACATGATCTGTATATTGCACTGTGTGCCCACCACAAAGTCAAATCATCTTTTGTCACCATATATTTGGCCCTCTTTACCCTTTACTACTCCCCACACCCTTCCCTCTGGTAACCACCAAACTACTGTTCATGTCTATGAGTTTCAGTTTTATATCCCACATATGGGAGAAATCAGATGATCCTTAGCTTATTCTGAATGACTTATTTCGCTTAGCATAATATCCTCAAGGTCTATCCATGTTGTTGCAAATGGCAGTATTTTGTCTTCTCTTTATTCACTGATAAAACTCAAACACCTAGAACACTGTCTGGGATGTTGAAGGTGCTTAATGAAATTTTTTGAATTGAAATTGAATTCATTCAACATCCATTTGACAAATACATATTTAGTACCTACTATGTGCCAGGCACGGTGCTAGAGGCTTGATATTCAGCAATGAATAAAATAGACTTGTCCTTATGTTCATGAAACTCACAGACCATCAGGGATCACGGATTCTGGGCAAGTAATTGCAATGTGATGATTGTCACAACAGACAAGTAAAGAGCATTATGGAACATATATTAGGAAGCTCATTGATGCTTAGGAGTCACAAAAAGCCTCCACAAGTTCAGACATGAATAAAATTTAGAGGGGGACCAGCTAGTAGGAGGGCATGGAGAGAGGTCTACACTGAGAAAACCCATTGGGTTGGTATTGATAAAGGAATGCCTACAAGGAATAGTTCGCTTATGGCTAGCAGCGGTTCTCAACCTGTGGGTCGCGACCCCTTTGGCGGTCGAACGACCCTTTCACAGAGGTCACCTAAGACCATCCTGCATATCAGATATTTATATTACGATTAAATAGGCAGGAACATGTGGAGCTTACAAGCTTCAGTTTGCCTGGAGCATAGGAGTGGGTTCTCAAGGAAAGCACCGAGTGAAGAAAAGTAGGTTGGGGCCAGAGGCAATGAGGAAGTCCTGATAGATATTTTTAAAAAGTATATTTTTATTGATTTCAGAGAGGAAGGGAGAGAGATAGAGATAGAAACAGCAATGATGAGAGAGAATCATTGATCAGCTGCCTCTTGCACACCCCACACTGGTGATCGAGCCCACATCCCAGGCATGTGCCCTGACCGGGATTCAAACTGAGACCTCCTGGTTCATAGGTCGATGCTCAACCATTGAGCCATGCCAGCCAGGCCTGAAAGATTTTTAAGCAGAATTGTAACAGGACCAAAACTGCACTTTAGAGAGATTTAATTGAGCTGCAGGATGTAAACACTAGGAGCAGGCAAAAGCAGGGTAGCTGGGCCTGTAGGGAAAGCCTGCTAAATCTCGCCTTCTACTTTGAAGTCCCCAGGCAAGGAACTTGTTTGCACTAAGGGCTGAAAGACAGACCATGATAATTAAAATCCACAGGGGACTAGAATGAGCACAGGAATTCTGATTCATTTATTTACTGTGAGAAGTATAACGTCCCACAGACTGGAAATTCTCATGTCAAAAAATTGAACGTATTCTTTCCATCATAAATTGGAAAATCATGACAAGAAGCTCTTTTAGAATGTGCAAGAGAATCATCACAAGAAGTTGATGAGTGTGAACTCCTTCTCTAGCCGAACTCCAGTGAGCAGGGAATTGCTCAGTAAACATGGAATCAGAATGAAATGCTAGCTGGCTTGGGCTAATGGAAGGTATGATCCAGGTAGACCTCTGAGCCTGTCTTATAATTGGAATTTAGAGTTCACCAGAGGATTGCAAATGTAGAGTTTACCTGGATTACAATCTCCTGGAGAGCATTTAAAAAATACCAAGGCTAACACACACACACACACACACACACACACACACACACACACACACGATATTCCAGAATAACCCAAATACTATATCAAGATAATTTCTGATCCTCATAGCATTAAACAATTTTTCAACCTTGGCTTTTCTTTGACTATGCAGGCAAAGGATTAAGAAACAAATAAATTAAACAAAAATGTTTAAAAAATTAAACTCTGTAATGAGTGTCTCCCACATTGTTCAGTGTTTTGTTTTGCTTTGCTCTTTTTGAGATAAGAAATATAATTGCTTCATTTACATCAGTGTTCCCAGAGATGTTGAGAGGCAATATGTTGTTTACCACTTCCCTTTCAGGTTTTTCCTCTGTGTTCAGAGACATAGCACAATCACATAGCCATCTAAATAGCTATCCTACTGAGTTAATAATAATCAGCCCACTCACTATTTCATTTTAGGAGTTTCCTTTTCCACTATTTGGATTCAATGGCAATTATCTCAGTTAAAAAGTAAACCAAATTGAAAAGTTTTGGACAGAGGTAAAATATGATATCTGAAATTTTAGAAACTGAACATTTCCTAAGTTTTAAAGACAATAGCTTGTCATCAGTGGTTTAAAAAAAAATCCTTTCTTGCTAAAGTCTTTACTGAAGGCACTGAGAACTTTTTAAATGAAATTTTTTATTGATTTCAGAGAGGAAGAGAGAGGTACAGGGAGATAGAAACATCAAGATGAGAGAGAATCATTGATTGGCTGCCTCCTGCACGCTCCACACTGGGGATAAAGCCCGCAACCCAGGCATGTGCCCTGACCAGAAATCGCACCATGACTTACTAGTTCATAGGTCGATGTGAGCCACACCGGCCAGGCAGCACTGAGAATTTTTCTAGAGTCATACAGTCAGCCTTGGGGACCATTGCTCCTGAAACACAGTATCCTCTGGGCTCCATCAGTCTCAGTGGGATTTGGAAACAGAATACTGACAGAACTAGATACTCTTTGGGAAGTTGGCTCTATCCTCGCTGTCCCCAATACACCACAAACTGTCAAGGCTGACCACAGCAAGGACACGCTGCTTGCTTGCAGGTCTGCAGCTCACGGTGGCTCAGCTGGCTTAGACTTGATTCTGGGTGGGGTCTGTGTCCTGTGCCTCTCATTCTGTGTGTTTTCATTCTGGCAGGCAGGAGGGCAAGAGGGTCAGTGGGAACACACAATGCCTCTTAAAGTTCAACTCAGAACTGGCACTGTGTTCCTTCACCTCACGTCCCACTGGCCAGAGCAAGTCAGATGGCCAAGCCTAAGGCGAGTGAGGAGGCAACATATAAGCATGACAAGAGTAGGCAGAGGACAAATGAGAAAAGGTGCATGTTCCACCATTCCATTTCTCTGAAAGCTAACATCCTTTTCTCCTCGGGGCGTGGGCTCTGGCAGGAATGTTTATCAGTGCTATTGGAACATAAAACCCAACTTTAAAAAGCATTGTCACAATGTGATACGGTATGGTCTTTCCTTACCATTTGAAAACATGAATAGTAAAGCTGACTTACTTTAGCATAGATGGTCCCCCTCTAAAATGGCCCCAGTGATCCCTGCCTCCAGGTTCTTACACCCTGTGTAATCCCCTTTCCTTGAGTGCGGGCTCAATCTAATAACTCGGTTTAGAAAAAGTACCCCTGTGTTTTTCTTTACTCACAATACCTCTGGCACCAGATGTGTGGGGTTTACATACATGGCACAGTTCTCTGCAGCACCAGGGGTAGAGGGAGTGACCTGTAATTCAATTAAATTCTGACACTATCTATCTAGAGTTAGTGCTTCCCACACGGGCTCAGTGCCTTAGCTGTCCCATTTCAGATGCCAACCACAAGTCCCAGGTTGTCACCTGTTCTTCCGACCAATCAGCCATAGGTTGGGGTTCCCTCATCCCCTCCTTGAGTTCGATAATTTACTAGGATGGCTCACAGAACTCAGGGAAACACACAGATCTATTGTAAAGAATATAACGAAGGATACAGATGAACAACCAGATGAGGAGACACACAGGGCAAGGTGTGTGGGAAGGGCATGGAGCTGCCATGTCCCCTCCAGGGACACTGTTCTCCCAGGCCCTTCACATGTTTACCAACCTGGAAGCTCTCTGATCCCAAATATTGGGGATTTTTATGGAGGTTGCATCATCTAGTTGTGACTTATCAATAACTCATTCACCATTCCCTCTCTCCTTCCCAGAGTGGTCTTTGGTCTTTCTGTTGACCAACTCCCATCCTGACCTGTTAGCTCACCAAGAGTTGTCTATTAGAACAGAAGACACTCCCATCACCCAGGAAATCCAATGGGAGGAAGGGGTGAAAAAAAGAGGCCTGCAAGTATTTATTCCCAAACTCTTCTCTGAGGATGTGTCCGTGTAGGTCTTCAGGAAGCACACTGAGGCAGTTAGGAGTGTAACAGGTAAGAGGTGGGGGAGGGGCAGTGCAACACCTTGAAGAGAAACAGGAGAAGGAAGCAGGAATGGGCAGGAAGAGTTTTTGGACCACGATTCTGTGAAAACAAAGGGCTGGGGGAAAATCAGAATTGTTAGGAAGACTCTCGGATTGCAATGCAGATCCAATCGTCTCAGCTGAACCAATGGGAAGCTCTGAAGCAAAGATCACTGTGATGGTTAACTTGAAGTGTCAATTTAGTGAGACCACAGTACCCAGATATTTGGCCAAATATTATTCTGGATGTTCTGTGAAGGTATTTTTTAGATGAGATCAATATTCAAATCAGCGGACTTTGAGTAAAATGACTATCCTCCATAATGTGGGTGGGCTTCACTTAATCAGCCTTAATAGAAGACTGACCTCCCCAGCAAAATGACTTTTGACTTGAAACTTGTTTTGGTATATGTGAAATACTATAAAATTTATATTATTGGTCCCCGCCCCAGCTCCACACAGAGCTCTTAAAATCCTCACAATTTCCTTGCCTGACCAGTGTGGCTCAGTGGTTGAGCATTGACCTATAAATTAGGAGGTCACGGTTCAATTCCCGATCAGAGCATATGCCCAGGTTTCGGGCTCAATCCCCAGTGGGGGATGTGCAGGAGGCAGCCAATCAATAATTCTCTCTCATCATTGATGCTTCTCTCTCTCCCTTTCCCTTCCTCTCTGAAATCAATAAAAATATATTTTTTAAAAATCCTTACAATTTCCTAAATGATAAGAACACTAGGGGCAACTCCTGTTCTAATATTTGGTCTGCTGGCACCTTGAATTCAGCCTACTATGAGAGATAAACTTCTGTTAATTAAGATGTCAATTTGTGGTCATTTGTTACAGCACCCACAGGAAACTGACATAGCTCTCCATCATTTCCTCAAAACTAAAAGAGCAGAGCTGTGAGTAGTTTGATTGGGGCACCTAATCTGCCTGTATCTAAATAATTTGCGTAAAGTGTTCTGGAAGGAGATAAAGTCATTACCACTGAAAGAGCAAAGATAAGAAAAGCAGAGGTTTCCATCTGCCTATTCCTCTTTATTTAGAAAGTCACAGAAGCAGGAAAAGTGAGCCAGTTGAGCATGGGCTCAGGAAAGGAGTGATGGGCAAAAGAAGGGCGCTGGGAGTTTAAGAGAAAGCAAAGTACACTCCAAAAGAAGATTCAGGTGGGCGTGCTCTACAGAGCAGGGGTGCGCCCCATCTGCCCATTTTTAAAATTGTAAGATTTACCATTTCGACCTTCATTACCTAAGATCAGCCTTCAACAGCAAACAAGTCCTTAATGTATAATATAGGTATTAGGGTTATTATTTCACAAAAGAAATCTTGTGGTTTTGTCCATTAAGATGTATGAGTTCCTCTTTTTTTAGTATCCTTTAGCTACTTATCTTCTTTGATCCATCTGTTCTCCTAATTAATGTTATTGAGGATTTAAAAAGCCCCTGTTGATTTTCTAGGATTACTTGTAGGATAGGATCGAAGACGCTTCTAAACTTTATTTTCATCATACACGTTGGAGAGATAGATAGACTTTTTTCAAACCATGTTCCTCGGCTTACAATTTTCATTATACTGCATCCAAAATTTCATTTCTTATTACATCTTTATATGAATGATTTCTCTGTGCAGTGTGTTTTCTATGATTATTTATTAAATGGAAATGTAAATGTGGCAGTGTTGTTTATTTCAGTGTGTATGCATGCCACAAACACCATTTATTATAGAAGTTGCCTTTTATGTTTTTCTATTTTGGGGGTGTTTTGTTTTTTTGTTTGTTATAACCCTTAATTTCTTTGGGAATTATTCCTATGAGAGCAACTTCTATAGAAAATGGAACATTTACAGAGAATTGTTTTCATTGCTGCATATGTCCATATTATTTCTCGGATTTTCCTATAATTTACATAACAATTAGGAAGTTAGTTCAAATTTGAAAGTTTTGATTATTTACGTTACTTTATTTATTGCTACCAAGTTGAATGTTCTCCGTAGCCTTTTTAACTATTTATTTTTTATCTCCAATATGAAAAGTAAATTTGAATTATTTTATGGACACACATAGACCTATCCAGTTTATTTCATTAGAAAAGTAGTGTTCACTGGTTTGCACACTGCTTTGATGTGAGGATAATTTTTTTACAGCTTCATTGAGATACAATTCACATACCATGCAATTTACTCACTAAAGTGTATATTTTAATGGTTTTGGATTGTGTTTTTCACTCATGATTAATTTCTTAAGTAAGACTCCCCATGAAACATGGTCATTGCAATGGAAGTTGCATGGAGGGTTGGAGAAGAATCTAAAGAATCTAGAACCTTAGGGTTTGCAGAGGGGTCACCAACCAGAGGTGAGGGGACACTCTCCTCTCAGACTACACAGCACTCACTGCAGGCGCCGGCACCCGGAGCCTGACACAGGCTGACTCAGCACTCACGCAGCCAGCACCAGAAGGAGACACATGGGTCGAAAAAACAATTAAGTGACGATCTGTACACTGGATAGTGGGATAGGCAGCCTCCTTCACCCAACCCACTCCCGGCAATACCAGCAGCCAAGATCACACACACACCCAGACACACACACACCCAGACACACACACACCCAGACACACACACACCCAGACACACACACACCCAGACACACACACCCAGATACACACACACACACGGATACACACACACACACACAGAGGAAATTAGCAATTGCTTTTCCAGAAAAAAACTGAATGCTCCAGAAAAAAAGAGCTTCCACAAATTATACTTAGCGGTTTCCCAATACAAATCTGGCAAGCCCACACAACTCACAGAGCTTCAGTTCAGATTTTCAGTACTTCACATTTCAACACGAATGGACTCAAAGATCACTAGACATTTAAGGAATGTTCTAATATGAGAGACTAAGGGACACATGTACTAGTATGCACACATACATACACACATCACACACATCTGGCAACTGCAGAAAATGAGACCAATGAGGGACAAAAGAAATTCAAGAAGAACGAAACCTTGTACAAGAAAGAAGCATAATCATATCAGATGATTTGCCTCCATAGTGAACAATTATAATAATAATGATTAATTATGATATAATTATATGTAGTATTATTATTACAATATCAAGGCAGACTAACTAAGGTGCTATAACTATATTGGGAGGGAAGAAAGGAATACAGGAATATATATGGAAAAAGCTAAACATCTATACCATAAAGTAAATTGATAATGTCTAAAATGAATAAATCAATAAATAGCAAACATTATTTTAAAATATGGAGAAGAGTAGCAAAAAGTAGCAAAATTAACAGCTAAGTCACTACCTCCAGGAAGTGAGACTGTATTAGGGAGAGTGTGCGGGGCAGATAGGGAGGAAACCCATTAAAGGACTACTGCTTTCCATGATAAGCCTTTTAGTACTATTTGAATTTTTAATTATCCACATGTATTACTTTGATAAAGAGGAAAAATTAATTTAAAATAAATTATCCAAATATTGTTTGGTGTGCTTTCTGATTTTTTGAAGGGAGAGGGCAAAAACTTTTGTTCTGATAGCTATGTAAATTAACCAATGTTTCTAATATTTTTAAGTAAACTGGTTACATCCTTAGATGATCTGGGGGGCGGGGGGATTGTAGTAATTTCTTGAGAAAATAAACTTGGACATCTTAAAAGGAAACCAAGCAATAATTTCTACTGCAAAAATGAAATAAAACTTCAAGGAGTGATAATAATAATAATTTTATCAACTATACAACTGTGGCCTTGATTGCCTAGAGCCGTGGTCGGCAAACCGCAGCTCGTGAGCCACATGCGGCTCTTTGGCCCCTTCAGTGTGGCTCTTCCTCAAAATACCACGTGCAGGCACTCGTACAGTGCGATTGAAACTTCATGGCCCATGCACAGAAGTCAGTATTTTGTGGAAGAGCCGGGATTTTGTGGAAGAGCCACACTGAAGGGGCCAAAGAGCCGCATGTGGCTCGCGAGCCACGGTTTGCCAAGCTGCAGTTTGCTGACCACTGGCCTAGAGCATGTGGCCAGGTTACCTTTTCCCCCTCTCAGTCCTAGCTCCTTACCCGCTTCCACCTTTTCTACCTTCCTTCCCGCCCCCTTTCTCCCTCCTGTCCCCTCTCTCCTACTACAATTTTTACCAGCACTAACCATAATATGACCTGAAAGATTTCTCTTTTTAGGCATACCTCATTGAATAAATAAGTGGTGAGTGAAATGGCAAAAAGTTCTGTTTAAACAAAAATGATTTTTTTAAGTCCACAAAGACTGAAAGAACTATGTACATTTTTTAACTTGCTTGAGAATGTTGATTTGGGTGGGAGTGTCAGCGATACCTAATCGCAATAGAATATTCTACATCCCTAATTTTAAAGAAGAGACATGCACAGGCGTGCTTTCCATCAGCTATGGCTGATAGATACATAGCTTAAGGCTTTAACGGACAGACACAGAGACTCTCAACTCGCTGCTCTTCTCCTAAGCACAGTGCCTCCAGATTCAAATGTGATCAATGGAGGTAGAATGTTTTCCATCTGATGATCTTCCAGGTGGACATAGAGCCTTCAGATCTCTACCCCTGACTTTTCAAAACTGTCTGTGGCATTATGTCATCTCCTTGATGACTCGGTCCTTGTTCTACCTTGCAGAGAACAGAATTTCCCAACAATTTAACATGTCAGCATTTCATTTCTGCAGTTCCTGAGGAATGTTTATGACCATTTTAATCTGGGGAGTTTGAAGCTCTTTGAATGTCAAGGTACTTGCTTTTCTTCATGTTTGACAGAATTAATTAATCTCTATGCTAGAAAGAGAATGATGAAGAAATTTGATTTTAATATACATTTAAAACATATCTAATATTTAAAATAACAGCGTCTGACATTTTATTTACTTACTTTTCTCTCTCTCTCCCTCTCTCCATTTCTGATAATTCCAGGATTTACAGAACATTAGGATTCCCTCTCCCTCCCATCCCCACTCCCCTCCCATCTATATTTGGGTTCAGCATGACATCAGTCTGTTGCTCCCACTCAGAGCTTGTACTGGGAATGCACTTGCTGGTACTTTCAAGTGAACTTGTATTTGATTGAACTAGCAGGCCTTTGCCTTCTTCCTTGTAGCCCCATGTACCCAGTTTCCGAGTAGATAGCTCAGAAAAACTCTGGTAATCAAGGAGGTGGTTGTTGCTAAGCAACAGAAAGGCAAGCAGGATGCCTTGTGTTTGGGTCTTGGCAGTGTACTAGGAATAAAGAAGACCTGCCAATCATTTCTTGTCCTCAGGGGACCATTTAAAGTGCAGGTGCAGGGTAAGTCGAAAATGTGGCGATTCAGCACTAGCATCTGGGCTTCTCTCTGAGGCCCTTGATCGTCACCATTCATTCCCTCCCCTGATGCCTCATTCTGATAATGGAGCTGCCGTGCCCAGTAGACATACATACTCCTTTCTTCTCCTGATACATTTTAGTTCCAACTGTTCCCAGTTGGAGATCCTGTTTCATTCTTGAGATCCTGCGTAGGGTCTTCAATCTTAGCCCCAGCCTGGGACAGATCCCTTGATAATAACAATTGTACCTTCTAGCTATTATCACCTGTCCCAGCTCCAACACAACTGGGTCCAACATCTGTTGGGGGCTTCCTATATTCTCCATGGCTGGCAATAACCATTTCCCAGCTCCTTCCTGGGTCCCATCCCAGTTTTTGCTCTGCCTGGCTAGAAGAGTCTAATATTGGGCCTTGGCCCTCATTCCCCCTTCTAACTATAATCCTTTCCCCACATACACCCCAAGTTCAGGCGTCCATGCCTCTCTGATAAATCCTGAGGTAAGACGTGACTATCCACTTGTGCCTTGCTTTGATGCCCTTCGTTTGAACCTTTGTTCTGAACATTGAGGCCCACACTGTGCTTTAGGCACAGGCTCGAGTACGTGGCCCAGACTGTTTGTGACGTATCAGAGGGTTTCTAATTTACAAATGGATTTTGTTCCCCAGAAAAATCTATTCCTTAGATAACAATTGAGTTACAGGAACAAACATTTCAGAATTGACATTTAATTGTAGCTGGGCTCTCACGTCAGCCTACAAAAAGCCTACTTGATATGAAAGGCACCAGCCATGAGAGGTACTGCCCCCAAGCATTAGTTCAGCTCTGACGAAAACTGCTTCTGTGGAGAAATGGAATCTGGGTTCTAACGAGCACTTCCAGGCCCAAGTCCCTGAGCTGCAGCAGGAACTTCATTGCCTTCTAATGAGAGCAGGTGGAGTCAGAAGGGCACTGGAATACAAAGAGTTTATTACAGTTGGAGAAGGAATAAAAGGGCTAGAAGCACATTGACCTCAGCTATTGGTACAGAAACTGGGGAGTGGGGAGCTCAGCTGAGGGAGAAGGAGGGAGAGAGAAACTCTGTGTTGAGAACCCTCATTTCTGGGCTGTCAGTGCCATTGGTAGAGAGACGGGGAACTAACATGACCCAAGATATTGACAGGGGGATTTGTATCAAATCCGGGACAGGACAAATCTGGGACCGAACCAACATTATGCAGAAAAGAGATACAAGGAGTGCTAAAAACCTATGCAGATTATGCCCAGAATCTCCTTTGAAGAAATAGTTCCCTACTCCCCACCCATATCCATAGGCATGTCATTCCAGTCAAATGAAGGGCCTTTCTTCCTCCCAGGAATTGGATTTTAAGATGGGAGATTTGAGGCACTCTCAGTATACCTGGATGTAAAATACAAAACTTCGGGGACTACGTGTTGGCATGTTCTGCCATGTGGCCACGGATCAGAGAAAACTGGCATGCAGCAGAGAAGTCATGGCTTCAATCATTCAGTGAAGGGGTAAAGGGAAGGCAGAAGAAGGGAACTAATGTTTCACCAGAGTGTACGTGCTAAACAGGAGATTACACAGAGGCTGCAGAGAAACCCAGACAGACGATGGCTCAGGAACCGGTGATAGCAGTCAGTAGGAGGAATAATTTGGTTGTGATGATTAATGAGGAGCCAGGCTCCAAGGACATACCTTGGCTGTTTGGGATGCCTATCCAGGGACCCCAGGGACCCCAGTCCTACCACCACTAAAGAGAGTTTTTCTTCTCTTTCTGAATGCAGCAGACCTAAGAGAACCTCGGTGGTGACCTCTGAGGATTAGTAATTTGTTGTTTTCTATATGCATATAAGAAATACTAACCACCCAGTTTGAATAGCCATAGTGCTGCAAAGCAAACCAGTGGTCAGTGCTAAGGAAGACAGCACCTGAGACAGACCCCCAACAGTCCTCAGGGTCCATGAAGCACCTGGCATAACATTATGCACAATTGAGTGCTCAGTTAATACTTCATGGTTTAATTGATGAACCGTCTCTTACACAACTAGGATCTTCTGTCAGCTTCAAAGACACACCATCATCCCTGTGATACACAATAACACATTATACTAACAAGACTACAGAACAATAATATAATCAGTGATGGACACTGCCATGTCTCACAAAAATGAAGCCAAATTGTAATTAACAAACTCAGTGACTCAAGTGGAATATAATATTTCTAAGCATTTGTGATTTAAGAGCACTACAAATGCAATCGTTTTTACGTCTCTAAATCGATAGTACTCACAACAATGTCGGCTTCAGTAAAATTTCATGGTGAAGGGAGAAGGATAGAGAGTTAGAAACATCAATGAGAGAGAAACAAAAACTAAGATGGCGGCATAGGTAAACACCGGGAAATTGTCGCCTCACACAACAATTGAAAATTACCGCAAAGGACTGAGCAAACATCATCCAGAACAACAGAAAGGCTGGCTGAGTGTAAATTCTACAACTAGAAGGAAAGAGAAGCACACTGAGAGCCAGAGGCGCTGCGGAGGTGAAGTGCAGAGGTACGGCGGCTCGCGCGCGCGAGGAAAGGGGGTGGCACCTTCGGACGCGGCTGTCTTTTTGAATCACAAACTCCCGACTGCTCTGAACTCCAGTTCCGGGAAGTCTCTGGGGACCCAGGTCTCATACGGGGAGAAGCTGGTCTGTCCGGCAGTGGGCGAACTTGAAGGCGGCTTTCCCTCAGAGGTGCTTGCAGCAATTAGCGGGTCACTGAGACCCGCGACTCCGGGCGGAGAATCAGCCATAGCTCCCTGATCCGCCCTTTGATTCCCTGAGACCCCGCCCCACCCAGGCTGCAGCAGAGGCTTTTGCATGTGAATGTACCTAACTGCAGCCCAGCCAGGCAGACCCGGAACTTCCAAGAGAAGGCCCAAGGCCCCGCAGCGGCTTGCATTGCTTCACAGCTGAGCCTCTTCGTGGCTCCTGCTGTGTGGCCTCAGGCAGAGGCTTAATTAGCACCTCCTTAGATCCAGGAGCCACTGTACCCAGTGGTCAGAGGGGGACCATCCAGATTGCAACTCCTCAGATCCATAAGGGACACACTCAGGGAGCAGACTCAGTGAGCACCAAAGCCCCACTGAAGCAAGTCTTGCCCCAGAAGGGTGTCTTCAGCACAGAAGTTCTTCCACTTTAGACACAGCTGATTCTCACAGCCAATTGGTCTGGAGGTCAATTCCTCCCAGTGATTCTACAACAACCAAGGCACCAAGAGTGCACCAAGAGTGTCCACCCCAGGTAACTGGGGAGGCTGAGCTACTGGGCCCTACAGGACACCTGGCGCGCAGGGCCACTCTATCAACACAGGGAAGCTGCCAAAATGCGGAGACAAAGAAACAGGTCACAAATGGCAGAAATGGAGGAAAGCAAACGATCGGATATAGAGTTCAAGGCCACGTTTATAAGGTTTTTCAAGAATTTTATGGAAACCGCCGATAAATTTAATGAATCCCTCAATAAGTATAGTGAGACCATGGAGGACATGAAAAAGGACCAACTAGAAATTAAGCATACACTGACTGAAATAAAGAATAATTTACAGAGATCCAGCAGCAGACAAGAGGATCCCAAGAATCAAGTCAAAGATTTGAAATTCAAAGAAACAAAAAATACCCAACCGAAAAAGAAAAAAGAAAAGAGATTCCAAAAATATGAAGATAGTGTAAGGAACCTCTGGGACAACTTCAAGCGTACCAACATCAGAATTATAGGGGTACCAGAAGGAGAGAGAGGGCAAGATATTGAAAACCTTTTTGAAGAAATAATGACAGAAAACTTCCCATACCTGGTGAAAGAAATGAACTTACAAGTCCAGGAAGCGCAGAGAACCCCAAACAAAAGGAATCCAAAGAGGACCACACCAAGACACATCATAATTAAAATGCCAAGAGCAAAAGATAAAGAGAGAATCTTAAAAGCAGCAAGAGAAAGACAGTCAGTTACCTACAAGGGCGTACCCATACGACTGTCAGCTGATTTCTCAACAGAAACCATGCAGGCCAGAAGAGAGTGGCAAGAAATATTCAAAGTGATGAATAGCAAGAACCTGCAACCAAGATTACTTTATCCAGCAAAGCTATCATTCAGAATAGAAGGTCAGATAAAGAGCTTCACAGATAAGAAAAAGCTAAAGGAGTTCATCACCACCAAACCAGCATTATATGAAATGCTGAAAGGTATTCTTTAAGAAGAGGAAGAAGAAAAAGGAACTCTGACCATTTGCCACAGCATGGATGGAACTGGAGAGCGGATAAATACCACATGATCTCACTCATTTGTGGAATATAATGAACAACATAAGCTGATGACTGTCAGGACTTGGAGGGAAAGTAGGGGAGGGTGGGAAAGATCAACCAAAGGACTTATATGCAAGCATATAGGCCTAATCAATGGACATGGACAACGGGGGGGTGAGGGCATGAGCGGGGGGGGGAGGGGTAGAGGGTAACGTGGGGACAAGGACACATGTGTAATATCTTAATCAATAAAAAATGTATTAAAAAAAAATGATAGAGAAACATCAATCAGCTGCCCCCTGCACAACAAGGTACATGCCCCCGACCGGAGTCAAACCTGGGACCCTTCAGTCCACAGGCCAACGCTCTATCCACTGAGCCAAACTGGTTAGGCAAATTTCATGGTACTCTTGACTAATGTGGCAAGACAACCCAAGAGAAAATTTGACTGTGTTTCATGTTTCTCCAGTCTCAAGACAAAACAATGAGAGAGATTACCCCAAATTCCCTGTCCCCATCCTGACCTATCTCATTTTAATAATATACACAATGAGGAAAGTTGAGCTCTCTCTGCAGGAGAGCTATGTTAGGAGAATTTGGTTTCTGAAAACCTTAGCAACAAGCATAATTGTCCAGGAAGGGTAAGGTACTAAGCGTGGAGAGGAAAAGGATGGCCTGACCCAACACCAGACTAAGGAACGAATGACAGTTACCAATGGCCTCACATTGCCTACAACAAGGCAGAAAGTGGCTATTTTGTTGATGGGTAGTACATGAACGCCAGGAGCCATTGAGACTGCCCCAGTAACTGGGCGAGCAGATCTGCCACCTTTAAATAGACCTACTGCCTAGAACAGTGGCACCTGCATTGGCGTGAACACCAGAGCAGGGGCATCGCTAGCACCTTGGACGCCAGTAGCAATCATTAACTTCACATCCTTATCTCCATTGGCCAGACTTTAAAAAAAATTAACCACATAATAATAACTTTTTTCTTGATTTATTTCTTAGTTGTAAAAGAGTTAATAATATAAAATATAAATTTCTAACTTACTAGTAAAACGTATGCAAACTCAGTAGGATATTTCATTTAGGAACTAAAAGGCACTAACCAAACAAAAATATTATCTGCAATTTTCATTCTAATTCACTGCTTTAAATTTTAAATACAAAATTAGGAGTTGTCATATAAGGAGAACTGAAATAACTGAAGTTCTATTGTTTCATCTTTATAATGAGTGTTTTATCTTTACTTGTTTTGAGTTGAATCTACTGTTTACATGCAGGAATAGGTAGCACACAGGGCTTCCTTCAAATGATTCCTAATCTTCAGGAACTCATAGCTAAACAAATGTGTATGACGATGGGTCCCTGGCAGAGGTGGGGGTGATGGGCAGGGAAGAACTGAATAACTAATGGTTCTTCTAACTGAAGTCCGTGTAGAATAAAGTATTTTTAAAGGATATTTAAGAAAAAGTTCCAATTTGTAGTTTACATATATTATTAAAACTCAATAGTATTCACAGCAAATGTTGAATATTTATACCCATAAAAATTTGTTTTTCACAGTGGAATATCTATCACTGTTTAAAATTGCCAGTGTGTGGTGATAATAAAAAGCAGAGCAACTTTTTAATCAGCATTATTTTTGTACGTAATTACTTACAAAATGCACCCCCTTATTGCCTGTCCCTGAGCAGACTGTTCCTACCATCCCACTCGTAGTACTTACAAATTATTTGAAATTGCACAATATTTCCAGGACACTTGCTGTGCTGGGGGAATAGCAAAAGGCCTCCCAAAGTACAACTGAGATTAAATTCCCCACCAGTTACACTGGTGCTTGTATCAGATTTCATTTGATTTTAAGGAATGATTTTCACCTGTGTGCTGTAAGGTAAATTTGTATCAGTTATAATACTATAATAAATATGGCCATAGCATAACTCATATAAGTAATATAGTACATGATTAAACATTTGATTTTTCTAAATAAAAATATCTAAGCAGCCCTACCTGGTTTTGCTCAGTGGATAGAGCATCGGCCTGTGGACTAAAGGGTCCTGGGTTCGATTCCGGTCAAGGGCACATGCCCAGGTTGTGGGCTCTATCCCTAGTAGGAGGTGTGCAGGAGGCAGCCAATCAATGATTCTCTCTCATCATTGATGTTTCTATCTCTCTCTCCCTTCCTCTCTGAAATCAATAAAAATATATTTTTTAAAAAATCTAAGCATCCTCAGGTGTATTTTTTCCTGGCAAAATATGGGAAGAGGTGGTCAAATTTTCAAAAATTTATGAACTTAGTAACAATGTTTTTCTAGATAATTCTATTACCAGAAAATCTTATATAGGTATGGTAAAAAAACAAAACAAAACAAAGAAAACACAAACTTTTATATTTTCCCTCTCCAAGTTGTTAGTCATTAAAAGTGTTCCAGGCTTGAAAATTGTTCAGACTGTGTTTTCCCAGGTTGCACCATTCTAGAAGCAAAGAGATGTCATATAAATAGTAACTAAAAGCATTTCTTTGACTCAGATCCACCCACTGTCTCAGCACTTCCAGTCACTTTCTGTCTCCCAATTACCTGCATTTATTTATAGGTGAATTCAGGAGGTAAGTAATTTTTGTAGATAAGCTTCTTGGCTTTCATCAACTCAGAGATCCCTACTGCCTCTCCCCTCCACAAAAGCTTTAGAGTCTTCTAAGGCCACCTATGCTGCCACAATGGCCCTTTGCTTCCACTGAGCTCACCCATGTCGCCTCCACAAAGCTGTTGCTGTCACTGCTGTTGCCATAGCCAGTACTGGTGCAGTGTCTGGTTTAGACTTGACTCTACACTCATTTGAATATTGGTAGCAGCACTTGAAATTACAACCAAAGCTAAGAGGATGGGCAGGAAGAAAACAAGGAAAGAATGTTCCCCCAGGAAGCATGACGAATCTGAGATGGCCAAGAGGCAGCCTCAGATCCCAGAGTATAGGAACCAAGATCATTTCTCCTGGTAGGAGCATCCCTGCCCCCCAAGGTACCCAGACTTTCAGACCAGCGGAGCCTATCCCCAGTCCTTGATTCTCAGATCTTCATAACCTAGCAGAGAGAGCGAGAGAGGCAGAATCTTTGAGTAAATGCTGGTTCAGACTAGTTTCTCCAGCCATACATGTCAAACAGAACCTTGGTAAATTGACTAGCAATTTTGTCCTTGGGGACTACTGGTTCCATGGACCAAAGCTAAAGATCTAGATGTATTAGGCTACCCCACTTGTACCACTCTATGGGACTCATTGCTGTGGACCACCCATTCTCACCATGTTTAACAGCCTCAATCAGAGCAGTACCTCTGCCATCCTTATACTAAACTCCAAGAACACAAGCAAGTTTCACTTTAATCTAAGAAAAGAAGGAAAGATGAATTACTCTTTATAACTATACCTGATTCCTAGTGAATGCTAAATGAAGGAGAGCCTTTTCAGTTTTTTGGGAGTGGAAAGGGTAGCTTAAACAGTGACTATAAAAGCAGGTTAATAGCCGAACCCGGTTTGGCTCAGTGGATGGGGCTTCGGCCTGCGTACTGAAGGGTCCCAGGTTCGATTCCAGTCAAGGGCATGTGCCTGGGTTGCGGGCACATCCCCAGTGGGAGATGTGCAGAAGGCGGCTGATCGATGTTTCTCTCTCATCGATGTTTCTGACTCTCTATCTCTCTCCCTTCCTCTCTGTAAAAAATCAATAAAATATATTTTAAAAAAAAAACTTTTTTTAAAAAAAAAGCAGTTTAATAATGACGAAGTGTAGGTTACTGCAGTGAGAGAAAACGCTTTAGAAAGTAGTA
The DNA here is from genome assembly GCF_014108235.1 of Myotis myotis. Lineage (NCBI taxonomy): Eukaryota > Metazoa > Chordata > Mammalia > Chiroptera > Vespertilionidae > Myotis > Myotis myotis. Next base: position 33,808,461 of record NW_023416357.1, read on the forward strand.
CACTGACAAATGGAATGCTAATTAAACTGCCTCCTCAAATGATGAAGAGACTCTTTTCCCTCTCCCCACATCCTGAGATGTCCAGGGAAAGAGGAGGGTCGGAAATCAGTCGCTTGGTTGTGTTATAATACAGTAACCTTGTCTCATTTCTGGCCCAACCCAGGTACTAAAGGAAGACTGAGGCCCTTAAGAGTTGGGAAAGACCCTTCTCTCAGCTCAAGTCATGAGTGTTACTTAGTGTGATGTGCTTTCCATGGAACATTTGTATCATTTGTTGGTAGGTGATAGCCACCACTTTCCAGTAAAGTGCTATTTGTCTTCACAGTCACTGTCTAGGTCCCTCAACTCTACCATGTTCAGCCATGTCCTCACAGGAGAGCACCAACTTTCCCAACGTCTAGACACAGTGATACTCATCCAAAGGAGAAGGGTGTAATCAGCCGTGTCTGCCGGGCCATGAGTCCTGAGCCCTTTTAGCTTATTCCTGGGCCAGAATGCTCACCAGGTACAATCAGGTCTTGGATGAAATCTGACACCTCTTTCTACACCAGACTGTGAACTCTGAGTTTGCCAGCTGGTTCTACCCTGCAGCTTTTCCAGAAGGGAGCCTACTCTTGGGCCAGGCACCCTTCCTCCATCAGGATGCTGAAGGTCCCAGGGTGGATCCCAGCCTCTTAGGGAAGGGGCACTCTGGGGATTTTGACAAAAAGCAACAATAATATATATAAATATAAAAAGTAAATAATGTGTAATTTTATACATATAAAATATACATGGACAGTATATGTGTGCATACAAAATACATAATTTAAAACTATAAAGATGAATATCCTTCCACAAATTACTGGAGGAGTCTGGGAGCAGAAAAGAAAATGTGGTGTGTAGTATACGGGTTGAGAAACCAGAGTCACATTGCAGTGGTGCAATTCCTACTCTGCCTCTTACGTAGGTTAAGAGGTTTAAGCTATCGGACCTTAACCTCTCTGTGCCTCAGTTTCCTAACCTCTGAAGAAGAGATACCCATAGTTTCTACGTCCAAGTACAGCATGAGAATCAAGTGAGACAATATATGTGAAGTGTGCATGGCAGCACTTGGTGGTACGTAAAGAATGATCAATAAATGATAACTGTTAGCATTCAGTTCGTCTGTATGTGGTTGGGATCCTTTGATGGGAAGGAAGAGGGAACCACTCTGCTTTACCTGGTAATGAGGGGGTGTTATAAGGCCACACCTGGAAATAGGTACAATAAGTGTTGGATGCTTCCCTAGCCACATTGCTGATCTCCCCCCAGCGCATTTGGGGTGTGCAGGCGTCCCCATTGCCACTGTGCATATGAATGAGGCTCCGTAGCCTGCAGTCTGACAATGCTGCTGTCGCTGATTCTGTGTCCAGCTATCAAGTTAGTCACATGGCTTTAATCGAATGTGTGCTTTAGTAAAGACATTTGCAGTAGAAGCTGCTCTGGAATTTATAGCACAGGAATCAGCCTCTAAACCGCTCTTTGGCCAGAGAGCAGGGTACTTACACACCAACTGCCCCAAATAGTGTCATGTTTCTCCTCTTCCTGTGGCTTATCCAAGAAGGAATGTCAAAGTGGGCACAGTGTTTGTTAGGCTACTTCTGGTTATAACAGAAAACCAACTCAAAGAGGTTTAAACAATAAAGGCAATGAATGGCCTCATGTAACAACAACCTGATGGGGTTGGCTGGTCCCGTGACTCAGTGTGGAGAAAAGACTCAGTTTCCTTCTGCCTCTCTGCCTGGCACCTTCAGTGCCCTCTTCCCCCCAAGGCAGATTCCCATCTTGGTTCTGGATGGCTGTCCGCCAGCTGCGCTTTCCTACTGCCAGGAGGAGACAGACAGCTTGTTCTAGCATTCAAGCAGGAGTTTGAAACTCACCCAGGTTCAACATACTTAGGGCCTATCCTTAACCCTCGAACCAATGATTGCAGCCAATCAGCTGGAGGCTGTCCCTGGTGCTGGGGGGGAGGGCCACCACTTCTGAGAAACTAATATAGGGATAACCTTAGAAAGAAGGGAGGAATGGGTGGATGCAGCAACAAATACCCATTATAGGCATGATGTGGTTTGGAAATTGTGAAGGGTTATCCATCTGGAGGTCCTCTGACCTTAGCTATGTGTTCCCAAAGAGTAAGTGACAGCTGCCATGTGGAATATGTTAAGGACTTTGATCCCAGAAATGGGGCACTCAGAAGACTCCAGGAATATCCAGCTCTCCTGGAGACTGCTACCTGAAGAATACAGCACCGCTCTAGGGACAGGGTTTTTTATCAGTCCTTCGGCAGCGAGAGCTCATTAACACCCAACCACCACCATTAGATTCACTCAGTAAGTCTCCTCTCTGCTTCTCACCTCCTTTTATTGACAACAAGTCATTTCACTCCTTTTGGTCTTTCATATGTTTATGCATATGTTCTGCTGCCTTATAGCTTGTAAACCATGATTTCAGCTTCCTCATGACCCCTGCTTCCTTGTGGTGTCACTGTGTGTGTCCTTTCAGATTCTCCTCTAACCCAGTAATTGCTCAATTCTATCAGTTTCAGGGAGCTACATGGTGAGAAAATCCTATGGCTGGGCTTTGAAAACTGACAAAGGCTTGGAGAGAAAAAAGAAAACCATGATACTTTTTGGATAGAAAAACATAACATGAAGATGTTTCTGGGGCAGGAAGAAGACTGATTAGCCAGAGCAGGAGAGCCTGCTAGAGATGATCAAGAGAGCAATAACGTTGGAAAGTCGAGTGGCACTGATTATAGAAGTTTTGGAAAATAAGGGTCTATTGAAGGCTTTTGAGCAGATCACTCATCCGTCCTCTTCATTATTTCTATATCCACGTCAACTTTGTTTGAACTCTTATTTTGCTTCTACCCAATAGCAGATATTTCTGGTTGCTAATTGCTCCCCATTTGTTCTATCATGCCAGTTTTGGGTGAACCTGGTGAGCTAGTGATGAGAAGGAAGGAACAGCACTCACCTTTGAGACACAACACTGGCCATTGTCCTATGGTTAAGTTAGATCAGCAATTCTCAAACCCAACAGACTCAATGTTCATTTTATAAGAACTATTTCTGTAATTCTTCTTTTACTATCTTGAATAAAATTTGCCTGTAATATGATGGATCTACATACATAATTATAATAGACTAGAGGCCCGGTGCACAAAAATTTGTGCACTCAGGTAGGGTCCCTCAGCCCGGCCTGTGCCCTCGCATAGTCTGGGACCCCTCAGGGGATGACCACCTGCTGGTTTAGGCAGCTCCTCTGGCAGCCTGGGAGCCCTCGGGGGATTTGCACGTTTCTCTTTTATTAGATTAGATCATGGTGTGTTTTTTCTTGCCATCATTAACCATTGTAACTGTTGCTTATGTATTAAAGTTCTATTCCTGCTAAGTCTAGAAGCAGCCTCAGAATTCTTCTCACCATTCATCTTAAGTCTGATGCTTAGTTGATCAGAATTAATACCTGAGATGAAGCCTCTTACTGCAGATGTATCCCAGAATGTATGGCATCCTCTTTGCTTTATGATCCAGCTAATAATACATTGCCTCAATCATGTTGATTGAGGTCATTTTTCCCCTTGCAGTTTCTAGTAGTAGATTACCATCTACTGCCTAGGAAGAAAAATTGACTGTCTCCATGTAGATCGCAAAATAAGGCATTTTTCTCATCAATAAAATTTCATTCTTTCAGCATGAGTAATTTTGTCGACAACGTTTTGAGGCAGTAACAGTTTATAACAAATTGAGTGAATTATTTTTCCAGGTACTGTGCTGTGTCATACACAGATTTCATTTTATCTTTGCAACAACTCTATACAGTAGGTACTATAATGACACAGATGAGAACACTGAGGTATAGAGAGATCAGGTAACTTGACCAGTAAAACCCAAAAGTGGCTGAGTCTCATTTCAAATCCATGAGCCTTGGCATTTAACCATTACACTTCATTCAATATTGTGCTAAATCCTGTTCTTACTGGCTCACAAATTTTCAGGAATTTTTTAAGGTGGTTGTTAAACATGTTCATTATTAAAAATTAAGTTATATAATCTTAAAAGTGAATAAATTACATTAAAACCAAAGGAAATACATACTCTAAATTCATCACTCCTCAATTATTTACTACACTTTACTGTTCTGACTCTTGACATTATTTATATCTTTTGGGTCTTTCTGGTAGAATATAATAGTGTATTACTGCATGTTTCTCCTCAGCTCTGCATTTAGTGGCATCATATTAGCAGCTGAAATCAGCCTTGGATGGAGAATTTATGCCACAGAAATTGGCCGACAGTATAAATCAGAGTTTTGTTTTCTTTGATTGAGAGCCAGTTGTTAAACATTTATCAGCACAACACTGACCACATTGGTGATGGTCGTCTTGTCAGAATGTGTTAGATTATGCAGATGAAAACCTATTTAAACAGACTTGATGTAGATATTTTCAAAGATGGAAGAATGGTCCCTGTCAACTATGTTAGTTGATTCATATCTTCACTAATTGTCATCATTGCAAAGTTTTCAGTCCCCATATGGATTGCTGGATATAATAGGTCCCTGTCCTTTGTAGCCTTTGTTACCTTAAGGACTCTAGTTTTCCATTTATATGTTTAAGTACCAGCCTTATCGGCTTAAAAATGTAAGCTTTTAACACTGCTCTGTTCCATATCCTTCTGGTGAAAAGTGGAGTTGGTTTGAGGCACAGGAGAGAAATTCAGAAGGGGAATATTGAAGTAATGACTGCAGTGGGAGAAGAGGGAACCTATTTCCCAGGCCACAAGCGCTGACGCCCTGGACCACAGGGCTGGCAGCTTCTCTGGGTGGCTGCAGCCTGGGACCTCCGGGCGGGTGGCTTGTCCATCTCCTGGGCCGCAGCCAGCCGCAGGCGCTGGCGCCTGGACCACAGGTGGGCGGCTTCTCCGTGTCCCCTGTGATGCAGTGTGGGCAGCTTCTCTGGCTGGCTACAGCCTGGGATCATGGGCAGGTGGCTTTTTCGTCTCCTAGGCTGCAGCCAGCCTCAGGCACTGGGGCCCGGCTTCTCAGTCTTCCCGGGGACATAGGGCAGGCAGATGTGGGGCAGGTGGCTTCTCCAGCCTGCTGCAGCCTGGGATCACGGGGCAGGCAGCTTCTCTGGCCGGTTGCGGCCTGAGATCACGGGCAGGCGGCTTTTCTGGCCTGCTGAGGCCTGGGATCACGGGGCAGGAGGCTTCTTCGTCTCCCAGGCCGCAGCCAGCCTCAGGCGCTGGAGCCTGACTTCTCTGTCTCCCCTGACTTCTGCGTCTCTAATAGGCCTGGAGCGGCCAGAGCCGGGATGCTTGCATGGTAGCTGTGGCTGCAACGCAAGTATCCCGGCTCTGGCCTCTACCATCTTTGTTGGGTTAATGTGCATATCTCTGGATTGGTTGGTGGGTGTGGCTGGTGGGCGTGGCTGGTGGGTGTGGCTTGGGTTTAGCGAAGGCACAATCAATTTGCATGTTTGTCTATTATTAAGTAAGATGAACCATGTTTCTTCAAATCCATATGATGAAGTCTTTGCCTCAGTACCTTAGAATATATCCATATTTGGAGATAAGATGTTTACAGAGGTAATTAAGTCAAAATGGGTGGGCCCTTGAACCATTATAACTGTCCCTCACAAGAAGAGGAAATTTGGGAACAAACACAAAGGGAGGAAAGACAATGTGAAGACCCAGGGAGAAGACAGCCCTCTGTAAGCCATGAAGAAAGGCCGGGAGCAGATTCGTCCTTTACAGCCCTCAGAAAGAAACAGCCCTGAACACCTTGATCTCAGACTCGTAGCTTACATTACTATGAGAAAATAAATCTCTGTTGTTTAAGCCTCCCAGCCTGTGGTTATGGCAGCCCTCGCAAAGTAGTACACTAATGATAAATACGAATGACTTTTCTATAATGTAAAGAAGAAATAAATGGAATATGATTTACAATAAAATATGTATTTCCATTTGTGAGTGCTCAAGCACATCTATACCAAACATTTACACCACTATTGTGCATGCAACCAGCTATAAGTCACTGTGGAGTGACAGTTCAAATGCAGGCTGACACAGATGGCTTGCAGTATTGAAGACTCAAGTACAAAATCTCGAGCAGCATTACTATTGGTACATCATTTTCTGAAAGAATGAAAAACACTTGGTAAAATGCCAAATGAAACAATCAACAATCTTCCCGCAATTTAAATGGTAGTTACATTCCTGGAAAATTCAAGAACTACGTTGTATTTATTGTAACACAGGAACAGGTGCTAGGGGTAGATAATTATAAATAGGTTTTTCAACTACATAAATGTCCCATGGAACATTTGAAAGTCACAGCAGTTCTTCATTTTTTTCTGTACATGTTGCAGGATGTCAGGATGTTTAGCATCCCTGGCCCACACCCATCTCAATCATCGTGACAACCAATAATGTCCCCCAGCTTCCAAAATATTCCCTAAGTGTTCCCTAAAGGGGAGTACCACTTTTGTTGAGAATCAGTGAGATAGAAGAAAATAAAAGATGCAATCAATTTGTGGTTAACTTTTGGGTTATGGGTGTTGGTCCAGCCCTACCCCCACTCCCTGACAGAACCACTCCTGCCTGGAGGCAAAGGCCTGGGGACTAGGTGACGTGGGACCACACAGCAGGCAAATCAAGCAAGTGGTATACATCTTCTGAACTGGTATTGTTGAAAGCCAGCCTTGACCTTGACCTTAAGCCTTGGTGCAGAAAAAGGCTCCTTTGCTTAGACTTCAGAGGCCTGAAGGTATTTGAAGCTTGGTACTGGCTAGCAGTGGGCCTGCCTTTCTCTCTGTGTGTTGCTAAGAGTGCTGCTGTAATTACAGAGACAGGTGTGAGCCAGTGCACAGCCACATAGAAGCATCCTGACTAATCCTATTGTTCATTTCCCTGCCCTTGTTCCTGGACTATTGACCATTCATTGTGGGAGAAAATCACATGAACCAACAAGTTGGTTCCACCAGAAAGCCATGATCTCTAACTATAACTGGAACAGTGCACTCAAACCTTTGCTCCACTCTGCTTCACCCAGGCATGCTTCCGGCTGTGCTTACCCTCAGCCTTCCCATTCTCTTCAAGCAGTCAAATTCCACCTTGTTGTTATGCTCTCTAGAAGACTTTTGTACCTTTTACCACCATCATTGTCCTGAAGGGCTTCCCTCCTTCTCACCTCAAAATTTATTTTCCTCTTGTGTAAGAGGAAGCAAAGTCCTTTGTTGCCTAAACTGCCTGTTCGACCCCCCCGCCCCCGCCTTCCCAGGGAACCTGCTCCATTGATTAAAGAGCTTCAGTTTTTCCCTTTCAACTGCCTTCTCCCCTCCCCTTTGCCTGAAGATGTGCTCGATGAGTCAGAACCCTTCTGTGGCAAGCTGTAGAATACAACTTCAATGCACTTTAGCCAGAAAGGGGATGTTATTCCAAGGAATCCAGGATGTCTCAAGAAACCCAATGGTAGGAATGCCATGGTGTCAGGAAAGGACTTGAACATGAACTGTGCAGCCATCAGCAGTCTTTCCACCGTACTTTTCTGCTCCTCTTAGTTTGCTCCATGTTGTACACTCACTTCTTGTGGCTTCATATCCTCAAGGCAGAATTCCAGTTCCAGGAGCAAGAACCGTACTTGACTAATTTGGATCAGGTTCAGTTTGCTGTCAAGTCCAGCTAAAATAGCTTAACAGGGACCAGATGTACCCTGCTGCCCGAAACAAGTGAATCCATAAAATATAGGAGCACTGGGTTTTGAACATGGATACCAGGAGGTGGAGGACAGTGATCCCCAAAAGTGAAAACAGGAGGTGAGCCTTATGGTTGCCTCAACTTGCTGCCTGGAGAGTTTCCAGGCTGCAGCACAGGTTGGGGAACCCGAGAGGAGCCCTGTAGTCTCCCTGAGTTGAGAAAACAGACCTGGGAGTGTGAGCAAGACACGGTGGCTAGAAGTAGCAGGACAGAACACCAGAGAGAAGAGAACTGGAGAGGAGAGTGGGGGTTGCGGGGGTGGGGAGGGATCTCACTGAGCCTTAAGCTGAGTACTGACCAGTACATCCATGTAAAGAAACCTCTGGAAGGCAGGAAAAGGGCCACCTAAAAGGAGCTGTCACAGGGCCTGACATCGTTTGTTTCCACCAATCAGACCATGGGGGGGGGGGGGTTGGGGGGGGGAGTTAGTCTTGTAATTGACAAGGTATCCAGTGGAATTCTCAGAGGTTTTAAAACCGGCCAAGGCCTCTTTCTCTGTTTCCCTGGCTGCCCAGCTCTCCAGAGAACCCTCCCTCTCTTAATTGAGTCTCTTGGCTTTCCTACTCTTTCCAGGATGTTAATTGAACACAACGCATGGCTGGTTTTCGGAGAAAATTTTGTTTCTTTTCTGATTTTTACATGGGCAGATTTTATTTTATTTCTTAATATTTCCCCCCTTTTTATTAAATGTATTGGGGTGACGTTAGTTAATATGGTCATATAGGTTTCAGATGTGGGTTTCTATGTTACAAAATCTGTCTATTGCACCGTGTGCCCACCACCCAAACTCAAATCTTCTCCTGTTCACCTTATATTCGGTCCCCCTCTACCCTGCAACTCCTTCCCTCTGGCAACCACCACATACTATTTGTGTTGGTGAGTTTCAGTTTTATATCCCACATATGAGTGAAACCATGGGATGGGCAGATTTTAATGTTTCACATGTACTCCTCAAAGAAGGGGTACTTCTCGACACCCCCTCGCTGGCAGGTAGTTCAGCGCCTTTTGTTCTGCCCACTCCCCCACTCCTCGGGGCGCTGGCCTGTGGTGGGCGAAGGCTCCCCCAGCCCTGCTCGGTTTGTCTGGAGCCCACCTGCCCGGTGCTTGGGCAAACAGAACTGCAACTTGGGCGCATCTGTGTACGGGGCCAACGTGTGGAACTCAGGTGAAGTCTTCCCGGCATGGAGTGGGGCCAGGCTGTTGACAAGTGAGGGCAAGTGGAGGGGTGTCTGGAGGGCGCGGGACAGGAGGCACAGGGCTGGTACCTCGCCGGTGGAAGGACCGACCGCTCAGTAGTGAGAGGGAGCAGCGCGAGTCCAGCGACCAGACACCATGTGCGCAGGGGGAGGAGAGAGAGCAGAGGAGGCGCGCGAAGGCTGAACCCCGGCAGCCAGACACCAGATCCGAAGAGGGGAGCCGGCGGAAGGGGTCCGCGGGCGCTGGCGGTGCGGAGCGCGTGCGGTCCGAGGGCAGATCGGGGGACCTGGCGTGGCCCTGCCCGCAGCCCGCGGCGATGGGCGAGGCGAGCCGGGTGTGCTCCGGCTACTACAGCCTCAACCACAGCTTCGTGGAGCCCTTCCCGTGTCCCCGGCGCGGAGAGGCGGCCGCCCTCCGCTACTGCTGCGGCTTCGCAGACCTCAAGTACTGCTGCAGCGAGCCGGGCAGCTACTTCCCCTACAAGCACAGCTACATGTGGAGCCTCAGGTGGGCAGGGCAGGTGGCTGGCGGGCCGGGGCCAGGGAGGCGACGGCGAAGGGCAGTGCCACCTCGGGAGGAGGGAAGGCGCCCGCGTCCCCACCACCCGCTCAGGGCGGTCCCTCCGGAAGGACACGGAGCCTCCTAGACCGGAGGGGGCTCCGCAGAGAGACCCCCCTGCCGGCTCGGAGATGCCCCGGGAGCGGCACTCCTCGGGCGAGGGTCGGGCTATGGCCGCCAGAGATGGGAATCCGCCCTGGGACCCCAGGCGGCGACTCGACTGGCTGGCAGAGACAAGACACGCAGATAACTTAAGGAGGTTTTAGTTCTTTTTAATTTGGTGCACTTAAACAGAAAGGGGCTCCTATGGAGACAATTTTAAGGCATTACCTAAGGATCAGAGTATTTCAAGTCTCTTTGGAGGTAAGAAAGAATTGGCTGTATTCTTTAAACTATCAAAAAGGTAGGGGCGTATGTGCACGCGCGCGCGAGCAAGCAACTGGGCTTTAATCTGACACACCCCGAACCGAACTGGACACCCACAGAGGTACAGTTTGAGGTGCTATGATCTCACACTCTGTCGAACCTTCCCAGGACACCCTCTTTCTAAACGGGGTGGCCACTGCTGAAGAGGCTCTCTCAGGTGGGGCCTTTCCTGCCTCTTTTTACTATGATGGGAATTTTACTCATTCCAACTAGTATTTACGGGGATATTTTAAATTATGAAGCGCTTTTCCTCCCCTTCCACTCCAAAGGTTGCACACTTTGAACTTGGTTCCTTCCTTTGGCCTGGAGAATGAATGGGGTGTCAGGATTATAGGAAAGAACTCCCACCCACCTTAAATTGCTGAGAGAGAGAAGGAGGGAGGGAGGGAGGGAGAGAGAGAGAGAGAGAGAGAGAGAGAGAGAGAGAGAGAGAGAGAATGGGGGGGTACAGCAGGGATGGATTGGAGGAGAGGACACCCTTGTGGTCACTGCAGAAGCTTCTGGGCCTGCAGCTTCCTCACAAAATAATTGATGCCATTTGTGGCCCAACTTATCCTCTCCAGCAGGATTATCAGAGTGTTTGGGACTCCACAGCACAGATGCATGTTCTATATTATCGAGTTTTTCAAACCTGTAGTTGGGTGAGAGGCCTGGGAGATTTCAGATGACTATCTTCTAGCTTTTGTGTCACCTGACCAGCAGAACAGCTATGTTTTAGGGCTAAGTGTTGGCCTGTGTATCCTTCCACAGGGATTCACTGAAATATTTTGTTTACACTCCTTGTCCGATGTCTATTGGCTACCTGGGAGGCACAGTATCCAACTCTGTGTCATGTCACGGGTCATGTGTCTAAGCATTTGGAACTTTTGTAGAAAATGTGTACCATTACCACTGCACATTTACTAACTTCTTTTACAAAACAGAAGTAGAACTGCATGTATATCTTGGTAGCCAGTTAAGCATAGTTTATGTATGTATTTCAATAGTTTTAGTAAATAATCTCAGTCTAGCAAAAAAAAAAAAAAAAAAAAAGAAGCTGTAGTTGATAAAAGTTTATCTGATAAAAAAATCTCAGCAATTGAATAAGTTGGATTCATTTCATCAAGAAGCGATCATAAAATGCTTGAAAAGCATGAAAGATGAAATGAAGCACTCCCCGTCAGGGGAAATAGTTGGTATTTCCTCTGCACAGCTACCGGATTTTGATTGGCAGTTAAAGCTTGCACTTTCCATAGACAAAATTGCTACATTACAAATGCCACTTTTCAACCTTCATCTACATGTAAAAGAAAACGGGGAAGTCAAATCATATTCAGTTGGAAGGAGTAAAGAAGAGCTGCAGAATCTGGAAATTTCTTGGAAGCAACTAATAAGGTCATCCTGCAATTGAAATAACTGGAAATGATGACTATCACCAGCATTATCAGATTCCACGGCTATAGCTGCTATCACACAGTAAATATTGTGTGTTCAGAAAATCTGTGACACGCTATTATGCCAAGCTGGGAAAGCAGCAGTGTTGAGATTACAAAGATAAAAATTTGTCAACTTCTATAAAGAACAGGAAATTAGATGGTTCACAGAAAACACATAAACATAAAAGATAAAAAGTTATAATAGCAGTTTATATTTTCATAATGACTGTTCTGCTTCATTTATTAAATATCTTAGAAATCTTTATATAGAGTTTTACTGAAAATTAACCATAGGCGCTAAAGTAATGTAAACATACAAAGCACAAGTAAATTGGACTCTTGCTTTAAGAAGTATGTGGCTCTGGCCAGGGGGTTCAGTTGGTTGGAGCATCATCTTGTAAACCAGGAGGTTGTGGATGCGATCCCTGCTAGGGGAGTATATGGGAGGCAACCCATCAATGTTTCTCTCTTACATCTCTCTCTCTCCTTCTCTCTAAAATCAATGGAAACATATCCTCAGGTGAGGATTAAGAAAAAAAAAAAAGGATGTGAATACCAAGGATGTGTGCTATGGTTATATGTATATGACTGATTTATGACATTTTAAAATAACTTTCAAAGAATGTATAAGATGCATATATAACTCAGGAAATTCCATTTCAAGGGAAAGATTATAAAATGTAAACTTTTTTAGAAAAAGAAGCTCTTCAGACATGAACAAGAAAAAAACCCTAAATCTGTGTAAATAATTTTGAGTTTATGAATTCTAGACACTGAAATCTTGTACTGGAACATAGGAAAAAATGCAATGGCTACTTTTGTATTTCAAGGTCTTGGGAGAGAATGAACTGACAAAAATAACATATGCTGATGCATAGTGTATATAGTACTATCCAAACATCAGCTAAGACCACATATATCTCCTTTTTTTTTTTTAAAGTTTCAGTTAGTCTTTATCACTGGATACAAGAATAATACAAGTAAAGAACTGAAGTTTTGGGTGGGGGTGATCATATATCTCCATTTTTGTTATAAACTCTTAATATTGAATTTAACAGTTTTGGATGTTAACTTTATTGGCAAACAGATCATTTTAATTTCAGTTGTTTAAAGATAAGCATTTTGAACATAGAAGTACAATTTTATTTCATTAAAAATATGTTTACAGTTTTGAATATTCTTGTATTATTATTTATTAATTGTATTATTTTCCATACAAACAACTGTAAACCTACTTTTGCCCCATCCTGTATGTTTTCTCTCAGTCTCCTAGGATGATCCAGGATTTGGCAGGCATGCCAAATCTACAACAAATGACTTTAAGTGTTATTTCCTGAAGCAGTAAGATAATTTTTTAATGTATTGCAAGCTTCAAAAAATATGCAAAGGAGTGCCCACTTACCAATGAGTTCAACTAACAAAATTGTGATGTATCAGAGTGGGGCAAAATCTCAAAAATATAATGAAAGCTTATCCTTATTATTTGGAGAAGCATTGTATATGGTACTGGCATATTATTTGGCCTTTTGGAAAATAATGTAATAACCCAGCTCTGAGACTTTGGAGATGTTAATAATGGTAGCAATAGAGACTGACATGTCATAAGGCAAACTCAGTTGTTTGACTTAAATCCCCAAAGTGCCTGCAAAGTGACAAGCAGCAGAGGTTGAAACCTGTCCTAAGGTTTATGAGGGCACAAAGGATTGAACAGTTTGCTGGGGTCTTCGTTCAGCACTGACAAAGTGGACAGTGCACCTCAGTTCCTGGGAAATATAAAAATGTTTCCAGCTGATGGCCTCAGTTGGCAATGTTAAACCTGGGGGGTCTTGTTAGTTATTGAGCTCTGAGGACACACTGGAGAACTCAACCCCTAATTTAACATAGTTCAGTTGTGAAAAATATTCCAGAAGTCACTACCATTTGCTCTGAGATTCTGCAGCTACTGGAGAAAGGCACAGGTATAGCTACTACCAGGTAAGTAAAGTTGCTGAGTAGGAGAATTGCTCATTACCATGATGACAGCTGCAGACCTTCTCTCAGGGACTGCCAGATGGTGTTGTAAGGAAGAATAAGTCTCCCTTTTCTGTGTCTAGCCCACTTCCATCTTTTCTCCTCTTATAGATCCCTAACCTCTTTGGTAGTCTTCTTCAGGACCTAGGAAAATAATGCCTATTGCATAGGGCTATATGCATGAGTTCAATAAGTATGTGTTGAAATGAATATCTTAGGAGATTCCCAGAGCTCCATCTAGGTTAGCATGCATAGAGCAATATTTCTGTAAAGTAGAACTGTGACATTGAAATAGTGTGTCAAGATTGGGAAGACCTCTTTTAAAAACAAAAATAGAGACCTAACAGGTTTGGTTCAGTGGCTAGAGTGACAGCCTGCGGACTCAAAGGTCCCAGGTTCAATTCCAGTCAAGAGCACGTGTCGTAAGTGTTTCCCTCCACGTCCTGCGTGGTTCAGGGTTCGGGTCTGGAAGAGGAGCCGCACAACAAATGAAAAAGAAAAGACAGGAGATAATTTGGGAATATTGGGGGACCAGGCGGCAAGTCCAACTCAAGAGGAAGGACTTCCACTGTGCTCAGGCCTCACCAAGCTTTTTATAGTGAGCGGTAAACAAGGTAGTGGTTACCAAAGTTACACTTTTTTTTTTTAATTAAATCTTTATTGTTCAGATTATTACATTTGTTCCTCTTTCCCGCCCCCCCCCATAACTCCCCTCCTCCCAGTTCCCGCCCCACCCTCCGCCCTCACTCCCCACCCACTGTCCTCATCCATAGGTGCACAATTTTCATCCAGTCTCTTCCCGCATCTCCCACACCCCTTTCCCCCCCAAGAATAGTCAGTCCATTCCCTTTCTATGTCCCTGATTCTATTATAATCACCAGTTCATTCTGTTCATCAGATTATTTATTCACTTGATTCTTAGATTCACTTGTTGATAGATGCATATTTGTTGTTCATAATTTGTATCTTTACCTTTTCTTCTCTTCCTCTTCTTAAAGGATACCTTTCAGCATTTCATATAATCCTGGTTTGGTGGTGATGAACTCCTTTAGCTTTTCCTTATCTGTGAAGCTCTTTATCTGACCTTCAATTCTGAATGATAGCTTTGCTGGATAAAGTAATCTTGGTTGTAGGTTCTTGGTATTCATTACTTTGAATATTTCTTGCCACTCCCTTCTGGCCTGCAAAGTTTCTGTTGAGAAATCAGCTGACAGTCGTATGGGTATTCCCTTGTAGGTAACTGAGTTTCTTTCTCTTGCTGTTTTTAAGATTCTCTCTTTGTCTTTTGCTCTTGGCATTTTAATTATGATGTGTCTTGGTGTGGTCGTCTTTGGATTCCTTTTGTTTGGGGTTCTCCGCGCTTCTTGGACCTGTAAGTCCATTTCTTTCACCAGGTGGGGGAAGTTTTCTGTCATTATTTCTTCAAATAGGCTTTCAATATCTTGCTCTCTCTCATCTTCTGGCACCCCTATAATTCTGATGTTGGTGCGCTTGAAGCTGTCCCAGAGGCTCCTTACACTATCCTCGCATTTTTGGATTCTTTTTTCATCTTGCTTTTCCGGTTGGGTGTTTTTTGCTTCCTCGCATTTCAAATCATTGACTTGATTCTTGCGCTCCTCTGGTCTGCTGTCGGCAGTCTGTATAATATTCGTTATTTCAGTCCGTGTATGCTTAATTTCTAGTTGGTTCCCCAATATAACATCGAGGGTCTCATTAGTTTTCTTGTAGATCTCATTAAGTTTATTGGCGGCTTCTAAACAGTTCTTGAGAGACCTTAAAAGTGTGGTTCTGAACTCTATATCTTCCATTGACAATTTTGTCCTGTTTCTTTGTCTCCGCATTTTGTTATGCTTCCTTGGTGCACCCCCTAGTGGTCTTTGTGCGCAGTCTTATAGTTAAGCCTTGATTGTTGTAGCTAATTCCAGGGAGGGTTTGACCTCCAGGCCAAGTAGCTATGAGAATCAGCTGTGTCTGCAGTGAGAGAACTTCTGTCCTCTAGGGAGGTGCTAATCTGGCGTTTGCCTGAGGCTATCAGGCAAATGCCTTTGTGCAGGGCTTGGGCAGGGCGGGTCGCACAGGATCAACAGGGTGGGCCAGAGAGAGCAGTTATGGCGGCTCTCAGTCCTGTCCCTAGGGGCTCTGCCTCTCTGAGTCCCAGCACCTGCTGCAAAACTCGGAGAGAAAGCTGCACTCGTTCTGACCGAAGCCAGACAGTCCCGCTTCTCCCGTTTGAGTCTGGGTCCCTAAAGACTCGCCCGGATCTGGAGCTCAGAGTCTGCGACTCCCTCCCGATTGAAAATGCCAACTGAGCCCTCCGCCGCCAGCCCGCTCCACGCACTCCACACCTCAGAATTTGACTTCAGCACTGCGCCTCCTCTGAGTGTCCGTATGCGTTTCTCTTTCCTCCTAGTTGTAGGACTTCCACTCAGCCAGCGTTCCTGTGGTTCTGGGTGATGTCCGGTCCGTTTTTTAGTTTCACTTTTGAAGTAGTTGTTCAAGGCAGCAAACTTCGGCGTTAACCTATGCCGCCATCTTGGTTCTCCCAAGTTACACTTTTCTTGTGAGTTTCACTTGTTTACACCATGGTTACACTTCCTGCACTTCCTCAGCCCATTAGATTCCCAGATAAGATCTAGGGAGTGTTATAAGGTCAAGCCTAATTATGCTAAGAGGACTGTGCCCTCTAAGCTAGGACTTGTTTGTGACTTTGCCAGCAGGTCAGTCCGAGGCTTAACCCTATATCAGTTTCCCACAAGCATGTACCTTGGTTATGGGCACATCCCCAGTAGGGAGTGTGCAGGAGGCAGCTGATCAATGTTTCCCTCTCATCAATGGATCTAACTCTCTATCACTCACCCTTCTTCTCTGTAAAAAATCAATAAAATATATTTTTTTAAAAAACAAACAAAAAACGGAAAATAGAGCTCAGCCGGCCTGGCTCAGTGGTTGAGCACTGACCTATGAACCAGGAGGTCACGGTTCAATTCCTGGTCAGGGCATATGCCAGGGTTGTGGGCTTGATCCCCAGTGTGGGGCATGCAGGAGGCAGCCAATCAATGATTCTCTCTCATCATTGATGTTTCTATCTCTCCCTCTTCCTTCCTCTCTGAAATCAATAAAAATATATTTTCAAAAACAAAACAGAAAGCAGAAACAGCATATTCTGTTTTTGTTTTTCTTCATGTGGACTGGTTTTTTAAATTGTGTACGTTAAAAGCCCACTATATGAACGCTGAATTCAACTAAGTTGCCAATTTTACTTTTAAATTGACTAAATTATGTGGTGTGTTTTTTTTTATGAGATTGTATTTTTTTAATAACCGGGCTCTCACTTCAGAAATCTTGCCAGATATCTGGCCTCCCAGCTGCCTTGAGCAACAGATAATATTAATGAAATGGGTTATGTTCCCATGTACCTGTGTAGAGTCCTCACCCTCCTTGACCTGTATAATCTACAAAAGTCATCTTTGGGGCAAACAAGCAGGAAAGAGGAGTTGCCAAAGCCAGGAGTCTACCCCTTGGAGTGCACCAAGTGAGTGCAAACTCCAATGTAACTATATAACTATAATTCTTGCCACAGAATTACTCACTCTTCACTTGTGTGCAAGGCTAGGGGAAGTGGGCTGACGTGAATAAATCAAGCATAAGAATTTCCATGCCTGTGGCTCAGGAGGCAGCCTCTAACTTGCAGGGGTGATTTATCTCCTAAAAACAAGGTTAAATTAGATGAGCTTAGCCCCTTACTTTTAATTCTGTTCTCCTTACTTCCAAGGCAGTGGCATACCTAGCATCGCTACTCAGATTCTCCCTTCCCTCCCTTGTGGTACATGTCTAACTTGTCAAGGCCCTAATCTCTGGGAAATAGCAGAAGCCTGAGGCAGGGGGTCCCACGGGGGTGAGGCCGACAGAGTCCTAACGAAGCATGCCCGACTCCGGAGACCGGTTCAAGATGCAGATCTGATTTTATTGTTTAAGTGCAGCAACATATATAACATTCCAGACCAATCAGAAGTTTACACCATCCTTAGGGCAACCAATGGTAGGAAAGATAGGGTACTATGTAGGGGCTCTAGGGGGCTTACTCAGGCGGGCGCTGCCACTTCCTGGTGTGCCGAGGAAGCTTGTATAGGCGGAGTGCGCTCACGCCATTGCATCTGCCACTGCACTGAGATAAATCTCCTGAGCTCTTCCCACAGAAACCTACAGGCAAGCCAGGAAGACAATGAAGGAAAAGGTTATTACTTTTCAATAATGATGAATTTTTAGTTACTACAAGTAGACCCATCACCAGTAAATTATTATTTACTTCCACTTATGGAACATTTATTACAAGCTATGGATTATGTAAACACTTTTAATAATTGTGCAAAACACCATAGGAAAGTCAACAGAAGTATCTGCCCTTGAGAAGCTTAAAACCTAATTACGTATTTACACACCCACACATACATATGGTTCATGAAGGTACATATATTTGCATTAGTCTTTCAGTCCTTTTTCTTCAAGCTCCATCTCCCATTTAAAAGCATTAAGTTCACAGGTTTATGTAAACTATGTTAGTTCTCATCTGATTAGTCTTATAGATAATTGTATCAGAAGGAATTATTACAAATTAAGTGTAGAGCAAATATTATCAGATATACACTTTATTTTTACAGGAAAGTGCAAGGGTTTCTTCCTTAATGCTAGAAGCCATTGGTATTATGCTCTTTTAGAAAGGAAAAACTCATACTGAACAGGAACTTTATGTAAGTTTCATAACTATTGCTTTCCTTTATTTAAACCTTCTTCTCCTCTTTTGTGATAGTTGTGGTTTGGTATAATAGTAAAAAATATCTCCCACACATATCTCCAAAAGAAAAGTTCTGCATTTCTGGTAAACATTTGTTTCAGTACTTCTGTGGAGGAAAATGTTTGTTTGTTTGTTTGATATATATATATATATATATATATATATATATATATATATATATATATATATATATAGACTTTTTTACAGAGAGGAAGGGAGAGGGATAGAGAGCCAGAAACATCAATGAGAGAGAGACATAGATCAGCTGCCTCCTGCACACCCCATACTGGGGATGGGCCCGCAACCAAGGTACATGCCCTTGACTGGAATCGGACCTGAGACCCTTCAGTCCGCAGGCCAACGCTCCATCCACTGAGCCAAACCGGTCAGGGGGCGGCAAATGTTTTTATAGTCATCTTTTATTGGTAAACCTGATCTTTGCTTCTGGAATATATTAATAACAGAGTCATGATTGAGATGTTTTTTAACTATCTCTAGGGAATCATGTAACCTTTTACCTATAATATGAATTCACATGATATTCTATACTAATATTAACAGACTAGTGGCCCGGTGCATGAAATTTGTGCATGGGGGAGGGGGTGTTCCTCAACCCTCTCCAATCTGGGACCCCTCGAAGGATGTCCTACTGCCAGTTTACAGGGATTGGGCCTAAACTGGCAGTCGGACATCCCTCTCGCAATCCGGGACTGCTGGCTCCTAACCGCTCACCTGCCTGCTTGCCTGCCTGATTGCCCCTAACCACTCTGCCTGCTGGCCTGCTTGCCCCCATCTTCCCTCCCCACTGGCCTGATCACCTCCAACTGACCCCCACTGATGGCCTGCTTGCCCCCAACTGGCCCCTCTGCTGGTCTGCTTACCCCCAATGGCTCCGCCCCTGACCAGCCTGATCACACACAACTGCCCTCCCCTCTTGGCCTCTAACCGCCTCTGCCTCAGCCCCGCTACCATGGCTTTGTCCAGAAGAACATCTGGAAGGTCTCCTAGAAGGTCTCCCAGTCTAATTAGCATATTGCCCTTTTATTAGTATAGAGGCCTGGTGCATGGGTGGGGACAGGCTGGTTTGCCCTGAAGGGTGTCCCGGATCAGGGTGGGGGCTCCCTTGGGGCGTGGGGCAGCCTGGACGAAGGGCCTGTGGTGGTTTGCAGGCCGGCCATGCTGCAATGGGGTGAGGGTCCCCGCTGGGGGGGCATGGCCAGCCTGGGTGAGGGGCTGATGGCTGTTTGCAGGCTGGCCATGGCCCTGAGCAACCCAGGCTCCCAGACCCTCCTTGAGCGGAGGCCACAGTGGCTGGAAGCAGGTATCTGGGTTTAATTTATTTTCTATAATTGAAACTTTGTAGCCTTGAGTGGAGTCCACAGCTGGCCAGGGCAGGTGGGAAGCTTGGCTTCCTCCATCGCCAGGGGCAACCCAAGCCTCCTGTTTGCTCCAGCTCTGTGGCTGCTGCCATCTAGGTTGGGTTTATTTGCATACTCGCTCCTGATTGGCTGGTGGGCATGGCTTACGGGCATGGCTTGTGCATGTGGTGGAAGTATGGTCAATTTGCATGTTTCTCTTTTATTAGATAAGATATATGTATAGAGAAAATATGGTAAGAATTTCATGGTAGAGAAAGGAGAGCTGTAGATTGCAATCATATACTACTATTATTTATCCTAAAATATAATTTGATTATGAGTAACTGAAGCAAGAACTAACAGTATTTAAACCTCCTCTTTAGCTCCTGTGCAAACTGGTCTGTGTGACACTCACAATGTTTTCTGTTTTCCTCAGCATCGGTGCCCTGATTGGATTGGGAATTGCTGCCCTTGTTTTACTTGCCTTTGTCATCAGCGTCTGTGTCCTTTGCTATCTATTTCTGCATACAAAGCCTCAAAGGTTAGACACTGGCCTTAAACTTCAACACCTAGAGACTTCTTCCACTCAAGAAGGTAATTAGTACCCATTATTTGTAGCCAATTACCTGTACTCTGTTGAAAAGAATAACCTGTACCTGGGTAAGAGATCATACTGCTAATGAGTGCTTTTTAAAAATTCAATTCATTATGTTTCTTTGTATAAATACATGCTAAATTAGGCCTCAATGATGAAATACCTTAGAGAAATTGTGCCTGAGGGAAAATAGCAGCAGGATGTAGATGTTCTTGTGAAAAATAATACATTGATCCAATAAATCCACTTTAAGATATGTATGACTCATTACAAAGTTTTATCTTCTTGGAATTTTTAAATTTTGTTTTTGATGGAGCCACAGAAGTCACATAAAGAGAGAAACGACAACCTGATAATGAATTCTCGGTGTTGCATTACTCTAGATTGGTTAGTCAATGGCCAGCTAAGCATTTACCTTGTGCGCCTATGGTGTACAGACTTCGGAGGAGGTGTGTAAAATAATTCAGAGGCATGTAAAAGAAACAGAAAAATAGACAGAAGATAGTCCTGTTTTTGAGTAGATTATGAACTAGTTACATATAGTGATGTGTTTAGTGTGACTATAAAGTAGGAAGACATTTTTATGTGTCGTTCATGGAACTGGGTTTCATTGTTATTTCAGTTATGATGTGCTACACATCAATTGGTTGCCTCCTGTATGCTAATTGTTATCGTTAAGAAACTCAGAATTATTAATATTTTGTGAATATAAATTTCTGCAAGTGTATTTAAAAAGTAGTAATTATGGTCCAGAGTTGCTCAGTAGGTTAGAGCATTGTCCTGTGCACTGAAGGATCGCAGGTTCGATTCCCAATGAGGGCATATACCCAGGTTACGGGTTTGATCCTGCTTGGGGTGCATACAGGAGGCAACCAATTGATGTGTCTCTCTCATATCGATGTTTCTCCTTCTCTCTCTCCCTTCCTCTCTCTCTAAATCAATAAAAACATATCCTTGGGTGAGGATTTAAAAAAAAAAGTAGTAATCATAAATTGTATTTCGACATATATTTAGAATGTATTTTAATAAAAATTTAGAATATACGTATATATATTTAAAACATGACACACATGCTGACTACCATTTAAAAAGAAAATTTAGAGAGTTGTTTTAAAAAATTGGAAAATTCTCTGCTCATATGCTCTATTTTAGCTGAATCCTGAAGCTTATAAGTATGGAGCACATGCTCTGTGACCTTTCAGTCCACTGCTGCTGCATGATTGCATAAGCTCTCCTTGCCTTCTCTGTGGGGAGCTCTCGCAGGGGTATCTCTTTACAGTCCTCTTTCTGAAGCAATTTCTGAAGTTTGGAGATTGCATGGCAGACTTGACAGGTTTTTATGGGTTAAACCCTTGTTTCTCCACAGGCAAAATGAAGCAGTGGGTTAGTGATTATGAAATAACCAGATCACATAATCAATTTTTGTCTCAACTGCTTAGATAATGTAAGGTACCAGTTCTTAAGTTTTACTACGCATGAGAATCACATAGGGAGCTTGTAAAAACTGCAAACTTTAAAACAAATAGCTCCCTTTCCTATCCTCGTTCCCCTGTTGTCTACTGCCCACGCTGGCCAGGCATGACTGGTCCTTTTTAATGCTGTTGAGCATCCTTATAATCATTACTCTGAACTCTATAGCTGATAGATTGCTTATATTCACTTTATTTAGTTCTTCATCTGGAGAATTCTCTTGTTCCTGCATTTGGGGCCTGTTTCTTTGTCTCCTCATTTTGGCTGCCTCTGTTTGTTTGTTTCTTTGTATTAGGTAGGTCTGCTATGGCTCTCAGTTTGGGTAGGGTGGCCCTGTGGGTGGCCCTGTATAATAGGTGACCTGTGGGACCCAGTGGCGTAGTCACCCTAATCACCTGAGCTCAGAGCTTTAAGAATGTCCCTTGAATGCATTATGTGGGCTTTCCTGTTGTAATTGAGTTGTGATTGCTATTGGCCCATTTGTGCATGGGACCAACCCTCAGCCTGGCTGACAGTGAGACTCAACCCCCAACACAACATGCAAGCTGCTGTGCAGGAGTTGATCACATGAAGTGACATTTGCCTCAGCATGGTCTAGTGCCTGCCGAGAACTCCCTGTGGAAATGCTTCTTGTGAAGCTTATTGGATCCTGCTGTGTTGTTTTCCGGAGCTGACCACTGGGAGTATTGGTTTGGGGACTCTTTGGAGAGACTCTGGAGCAGACCAATGTCAGACCCTGTTTGTGACTGACCCTGGGCAACCTGTTTGGAGCTGTTAGCAATCCACAGCTGTGGCTCCTTCTATTGGGCCTGGTGCATGTGGAAAGGGACAAGCTGTGCACCAAGGTCTGCTTTAACTAGCACCAGAGCCCAGGGGAAGGTCAGGAAATGTTTCAAAACACCCAGAGATCTGCCTCTGCCTGCAGGCTGTCTCTTAGGTTCTGTCACATAAAGATCCTTTGGCTGCACTCCTCAGCAGGACTTAAGCTCCACAAGGTGGGACAACTTGGATTCCCAATGGGTGGGACTATTGCTCCCCCCCCCCCCCCCGCCCCGCCCAGGCTGATGCTGCATAGAGGGGAATGCTCTGCCTGAGAAAGATGGCTTCTGCAGGATAAGGGAATGACTCAGCACAGGGATACTGGTGACTGACCTCACAGCTCTCACCCCAGAGCCACCAACCCCAGACTCTCTTCATGTAGCTCTAGTCCTGAAGCCCAGTGTGAATGGCTGCAAACAAAATGTTGTATATTGGCCCTTTAAGAGGCAGACAGAAATCTCTCTGCTTTTCACAGTCAGATTTTATGTAGTCACCTTTTCCAGTTCTGGTGCTTTGGACTAGGGAAACCACCTTGGGGTCTAGACCCCAGGCTTCTCAGGGGGAAAACCCCACAGCTGAGCTATTCCTCCAGAACTTCAGTTGCCATCCCTGGGAGTCTGGCCAGCCTTCTTGTGCCTCCACACTTCCTACTAGCCTTGATGAGGCCTCCTCTGCAAGTCCTTGGTTATAGATTTCTCTCCAGCTAGTCTTCACTTGGTTATTCAGGATGATCTTTCTATACTTTAGTTGTAATTCCAGTTTGGTCCTGGGAGGTGAGTGTAACTTCCACCTGATTCATCACCATCTTGGATCTCCAGCCTCCATTTATTCATTCATTCATTCACTCATTCATGTATTTATTTGTTGAGAGTACAGATAGATGTCCCCCATACTCATTCCTTTAGCCCCCACTACCCAACCCCCACCGCACCCTAGGCCTTCCTCACATTATTATCTGTGTCCATAGGTTACGCATTTATGCATATATGTTCTTTGGTTACTCTCTCCCATTATTTTAAATTAATTTTTATAATTGAAACTGTTTTCATTAGAAGCAATTTGCATGGCCTTAAGGGAAATGTACTTTTGTGTACACACTAAAACTGACTTAGGGCACTGCACTGGATTTTTTTTTTTTTTTTTTTGTCTCTCTAAATGACAGCAAGTTTAAAATAGTTTAATCTTAAATAATTTTGCCAAGATTTTTCCTTTCTGTATCTTTATTCTATTGGGTTTCATTTTTTTTTCAATGTATATAGTTTAAGGCTTTATACATTTTGAATTGATCCTGAAAGAAGCTGGTCTCTGGCAGTGACCATAGCGTTTAATTGGGCTACCTCCAGGGCTCACTTTGTGTAGAGATCCTATTTCTAAGCAATTGATTAGCCTTTAAATTGTGGCCATAACCATTTCTTCCTTTTTAACTTCTGTATTTTGAGTTATGCATGTTTCAAATGCCAACATTTAAAAAGAATAGCACAGCTTGTAAATCATACTGTATAAGATGTACAGCTCTGAGCAGAAGATGGCTGTGTGAAGGGCATTTTTCTGAGTAGACACTCCTGAGGGTGAAGCCTCATTTGAAAACATATGAATTAGTAGCTAGTAGAGGAGCAACGAAAGGGGCGAGAGTCTTAGATCCCTGCTTCTCAAACTTTTCCATTGGTGAATCCTTGAAGGTCAATAAGAGAGGAACTTATGCTTCCAGAAAAGCAAGAGCTAGAGTGGAAAGGCCTGCCTTAAGCCTTATGAACTTTTAATTGTTTGAAGTTACCCACTTTAGTTTTTAGTTTATGGGAATTTTCTCTTTGACTGTATAATGTAAGGGCTGGCTTTACTCTAATAATATCTTATTTTCAGATATGAGTGAAATTGATGCTCCAGGACTGACAGCATATTCACCCTGTGATTTTTGAGTGCCCATCGACACCCTGCAGCTATGGAGTGGGGTGGAGAATAGAGGAGAAGCGTTCTGAGAAACAGAGTTTTTGATGAAAATTAGAAGGCAGATATCAGCAGGGGTGCCTGGTACACATAAATAATATAGCTGTATGGGAATAATAGACAACTCCAAGCCTGTATTTGGTGATTTCTTTTGTCAAGGCAGGTGATGTAAATGAAAAGGACAAACAAATCAGCAGTAAGACACAGTTGTCTAGGAGAAAAACGTAAATTACATCTGGAGTACTGAGAAAGAAAGCAAATTGAAGATCATATAATCATTTATTCTGCCTGTGAGCAAAATAGGACTTAGACTGGCTCAGAATGATCTATTTCTTCTTTTTAGAGGACACCCTTACTCCTGAGTTAAAAACAAAAACAACAACTCACTTCTCTTTAATTGTAGGAAAATTAGAAAATATAGAGAAACAAACAAATAAATGACATCCATGATCCCACCATATAAAGATAATAGATATTAAACCATAGTGAATATCCATGGACTTTTTTTCTTTGCATCTATAGACATATATAACAAAATGGGGAGGGGGTGAGTCTTATAATAACGTGCTTTTTTTTTTTCACTGAATAATATCAATATCTTTGTTTGCCAATAAATAAATACCTTTGCCATAATTTTTAATTTTTAATGGTTACATTTTATTACCATGATGGAGTACTATGAGTATTTATTTATTTATTTTTTCTATTGATTTCAAAGAGGAAGGGAGAGGGAGAAAGATAAAACATCAATGGTGAGAGAGAATCATTGATCAGCTGCCTCCTGCATGCCCCCTACTGGGGATCAAGCCCATAACCCAGGCATGTGCCCTGACCAGGAATCGAACCAGTGAACTCTTGGTTCTTGGGTCGATGCTCAATCATTGGGCCATACCAGCCAGGCTATTTTTTTATTTTGATATAATTTCACATTCCAGAAAAGTTACCAAAAAATTATAGAGAAAGTTATATACCTTTTCTCAGTTTTACTAACTTAATATTTTGCCTCATTGTTTTCATTCTTGACTTTCTCTTGATATATATTTTCTGAACAATTTGAAAATAATTTTCAGATATCCTATCTTTTAACCATAAATATTTCGGTGTGCATTTCCTAAGAACAAGAATGGTTTTTACATAATTACAGTAAATTTATCAAAGCCAGGAAATATAACATTGATACAGGAATATTATCAAATCTGTAGTTCATATTCAAAATTTGCCAATATCCTTAATAGCTATTTTTCTTGTCTCAGAATTACATCTTGTAATTAGTTGTCATATTTCTTTAGTCTCCTTCAATCTTCAGTCTTTCTTTATCTTTCATGATCTTGACATTTTTGAAAAGTAAAAGCCAATTATTTTGTACAGTGTCCCTCAATTTTAATTTGTCTGATGTTTTCTCATGATTGGAGAGAGATTATAAATTTTTGACAAGAATACCATAGATGTTATATGCTCAGGGCACCATAACAGGAAGCACACACTATATTGGTTTGTTCCATTACTGGTGATGTTACCTTGGATTCTTTGGTTAAGGCTGTATTTGCTAGATTAATCCATTGTAAAGTCACTATTTTTGCCTTTGTCATTACTAAGTAGTTGATTGGCAGGTACTTTGAAATTATGAAAATATCCTGTTCCTCCTCAAACTGACAACCCACCCATTAATTGCTATTAATTATAATTTTTTTCATTCAGAATTTCAGAATAATTTCAGGATTATTATTATAATGGGTGTAAAATGGTGATTTTTCTAACTTCACCATTCCTTCAACATCTATTAGTTGTTATTTAATTACAGGAATTCTACTTTCCATTCTTCTCTATTTATTTACCTGTTCATTTATTAAGATCAGTATGAACTCACAGTCCTTATCATAAAATATCCTACTACTACAGTTATTTATTTTGATCCTCGAATTGTTTCAGATTTGACCCATGGGAGTCACTTTATACATGGTCCGGTGTCCTTTTTGAAAAGTGTTCATTATTTTTAAAGCGCTTTTTTGCCTTCCATCACAAGATGTTCCAGGGCGTTCTGTACTTTCCCTGTTCCATCCCAGGAACCTGACATTTCTCCAAAACCCTGGTGCATTTTTGTTGTGAATGGTGTTTAGAAACCGAAGTCTGGGTATGCCATATTTTATTAAATTACTGACTTTGAACTAGCTTCCATCAACCGCCCCCCACCCCCACCCCCACCCCCACCCCCATTACATACATACAATGAACATTTAAGCATTTTCTTAGCACAGATCCCTGGGAGTGAAGTTGTTGAGCAAAAGGATGGGCACATATTAAAGGCTTTGGATACAAGCTGCTAATGGCCCACCAGAAAAATACTATTTCATGGGTATTATTTCAAAAGATATGTTCTACTAATTTCATTGAGAGAAATAATGTAGTGTTTTGGTTTTATCTAATTAGGAGAGTGGATATTTTAATGTTTATTTGTCATTATATTTTTGTGGCATGTCGTTGCTCATATCTAATACACATTTTTCCATGGCAGTATTCTTTTTTCATTGTTTTATAAGAACTTTCCTTACAATAACTAAACTCTTTTTCATATATATTGCAAATATTTTTATAGTTATTTCCTTTTTAATTTTGTAAGTGACAATTTTTTAATTTGTTTCACCTTTTGTGATTTCTCCCTTTAGTTTCATATAATACATTGATTCATTTGTTTTTAACATTTAAATCTTCAATAAGCCAGGAATTTTTAACTTTGGTGTAAAGTGTGAGGTAGGGATCTGCTTTCATTTTTATTTTGCAAATAATGAGCCAATGTATTGAAAAAGCCATATTTCTTTTGCCAATATAAAATATCATCTTTGTCATAAACTAAATTTTTATATAAACAGGGATTTGTTTTTAGATTTTCTGTTCTGTCAAATTTATCAGTCTGTTTATTCTTAAACCAGTAATATACTTTTAAAATTATTATAGCTGTATAGTTTAATATTTGATTAGGCAAGACTTTCTCTTCTCTCCATTATGCTTCTTTTTCAAAATTTCCTGGCTACTCTTGTAAGGGTCAGATTTCCAAATAAATTTATAAATCACACAGTCAAGATTTTAAAAATCAAGTGGTATTTTTTTTCTCAATTTACAGATAATTTGGGGAGCTATTTTTCTTAGTAGGTTTAACACCACTCCAACAAAGCACTGCTTAGAACTCATTAATTAGGCTGCCAGATTATTTCGTAATACTATTCTATTTAGAAGGGCTTTAAGAATTCACTGAGATCTTAGTAGAGGATGGACTAATTTGAACTTAATGACAGAAGAGGCCACTTGTGTCTCCTAAAGAGAATTTTCTACTTAAAATAATGAGTCTGGAATTTCCTATGGCTGTTTTTGTTCCTAGAATGCAGAAAACCAAATTGCTCAGCAGTCTATGGCTACATTTAGCATCCCTGAGTCCTCCTCAGGGCACAGTGTTAAACAATCCTGGTTGATGTTGGAAACAATAAGCAAAATAGAAGCCAGTCTCAGTGTGAAAATTCATTGAAAGGACTTAAAGTATCAGTTAAATTCCTTTGTTAGTTGTGTTAACCATCAATGGATGGGAAAGATTAACAATGCACAAAATGTAAAGAAAAGAAAAACCAAGTGTGGAAAAAATAGGGTAGGAAAACATTTCTGGATAGAATTGCCTTTACTCATTGACAAATGGACAAAGCAAAAATGCAAGTTTAGGATTTAAACTTTCACAATGAATTTTTAACTATGGCTCCCTTAAGGGAAGGCAGGGCAGTAAGAGGGGAGAGGTCTATAGTTTTGCTCTTCACCATTTACTTCAGATCCAGCCCTGTGCCTCATATTAAACTTGAGAGGAAAATGTCTTCTTGCAAAAAAACCCCTTTTAGGTGAAAATCTAAGATTGCTTGTTTCCACTAGAAGGTACAGTGGGATGAGTGGGATATGTAGATTTTCTACTAAATAATAAAGTGAGCCAGCTGATTAGTAGTTAGAAGCTGTTGTAGGCCTGCTGAATGGTACACAGAAGGTAGGAGCTAGGCAGACAATGGCAGAAAAGTTTAATTATAATTCTGCCAGAGAGATAGGAGATGAAGACTGGCAGAGGTCCCAGCATTTTTTTTTTAAAAAAAATGGCAGGCAAGAGTATTGTACATAAATAATAAAATACATAGGAGAGTCCTGGCCATGTTCTCAGTGGTTAGAGCATCAGCCTGCAAACTGGAGGGTCATGATACGAATCCCCATCAAGTGCACATACCTGGGTTGCAAGTTTGATCCCCAGCCCTGGCTGTGGTGCGTGCAAGAGGCAACCAATTGATGTGCCTCTCTCACATCAATATTTCTCTTTCTTTCTCTCTCTCTACCCCTCCCTTAGTCCCTCCCTTCCACTCTCTTTAAAAACCAAAGGAAAAAATATTCTTGTGTGAGGATTAATAGAAAAAGGAAAAAATACATACAGGAAAACATAGGTACTAAACTTATGGACCTTGGTCTCAGAGAGGTTTATGTGAACTTGCTCCTAAAGGCAAAAATAAATGAATGGGACTACATCAAACTAAAAAGCTTCTGCACAGCAAAAGAAATCATCAATGAAACATAAAGGCAACCAACGGAATGGGAGAAGATATTTGCAAACGATACCTCCAATAAAGGTCTAATATCCAAAATATATAAAGAACTCATACAACTCAACAACAACACCAAAAAACAAACCAATTAAAAAATGGGCAGAGAACCAGAAAGACACTTTTCCCATGAAGACATACAGATGACCAACAGATATATTTTAAAATGCTCAACTTCACTACCTATAAGGGAAACCACGAGATATTAACTCACACTTATTGGAATGGCTATTATCAACAAGACAAGAAATAAATGTTGGAGAGGCTGTAGAGAAAAAGGAACCTTATACACGGCTGGTGGCAATGTAAATTGGTACAGCCATTATGGAAAACAGTATGGAAGTTCCTAAAAAAAAAAAAATTAAGAATAAAGTTACCATATGACTCAGCAACCCCTCTTCTGAATATCTACCCTCAAAATTTGAAAATATTTATTTGTAAAGCTATACACTGAGTGGCCAGATTATTATGACCACCCCATCAGTACAACAAAGTGAATTAGTTATGCAAATAATAATAATAATAAAACCTTGAGAGTATTTTCTTAGGAAGTTTTCAATATTCAATAATTTTGGAAGTGTCAATGAAGTACTGATGGGGTGATCATAATAATCTGGATGGTCATAATAATCTGGCCACTCAGTGTAGGATATGTACCCCTATGTTCACTGCAGCATTATTCATGGTAGGCAATACATGGAAACAACCTAATCAACCAATCCTCGATGGATAATGGATATGAAGCTGTGGTACATATATAAAATGGAATACTACTCAGCCATAAGAAAGGATGAAGCACTGCCACTTGGGACAACACAGATGGATCCTGAACTCTCAAGTACTAGTATCATGCTAAGTGAAATAAGTCACATTGAAAAGGATAAGAACAATATGATTTCACTCATAGGTGGGATATAAAACAGAAAGTAATAAACTCATAGACACAGACAACAGTATGGTGTTACCAGAGGGGAAGGTGGGAAGAGGAAAGATGGTCAAATATAAGGTGACAGAAAGGACTAGACTTTGGGTGGTGAGCACACAATGCAATGTATAGAAGGTGTATTATAGAATTGTATACCTGAAAATTTATATAATGTATTGACCAATGGTTACCCCAATAAATTTAATTTTAGTAAGCAGTGTCCACAGAAGAGTTTATAGGATAAGTGGATCCCTGAGGAATGGTTCTGAAAATGAATACAAAATTTAAATCTTATCAGCAAAAATATATTGGCCTAGAACTGTGAATGAGGATAGGTAGATTGATGAATTTGATTTAAATGAATACTATTCATTTGATTAAATGAATTTAAATGTTGATAAAGATTAAAATTTTAATTTAAATGCCAGTCTGAGAAGTATAGGATTAAAGGAAGATTGAAATTTACATATGATGACCAGATTAAAAGAAAAAAAAAGGGAAGCCAGCAGCAGAAAGCAACTAATGTCAACCAGGGAAAGCACATGGATCTTTTTTTTGCAATCTGTACTCAGGTTAAAAAAAAGAGGCATTAGATAAGAAAAACTGCTTTATGTGTAACAAATCCCTTGGAAGCTCAATGGAATTATAGATTTCTTACTTTAAATCAAATCCATATTGTAATTTTTTGACCCCAAAGAGGCAGCTGGTTTTACCCCTATTTTGTTGGTTAAAAAGTTAGCTTTTGTTTCTTAAAGCAAAAAAAGGAACTGTCTCAACCACATTAGGAAAAGCTGAGGTGGTTGAGACAGTTCCTTCTTTCTCTTTTAAAATTCTCCTAAAGGGGCCTGGCCAGAGTGGCTCAGTGGTTGAATTTCAAAGTATGAACCAGGAGGTTGAAGTTCTATCCTGTTCGGGGCATATGCCTGGGTTGGAGGCTCGATCCCCAGTGTGGGGAGTGCAGGAGGCAGCCAATCAATGATCCTCTCTCACCATTGATGTTTCGGTCTCTCCTTCTCCTTTCCTCTCTGAAATCAATAAAAATATATTAAAAAAAAATTCTTCCAAAGGGATGCAGTCAGCTGCAGGAAGAGAACATTGGGGATGGTAACATGCTCATCAAAGCTCCTGTTTCAAATAGTGTCAGTATGATATTTATAACAAATCTTTTCTTGTTCGTGGAGTGAATTGCTTGTTGGGGAAACTGCCTTACCTTAAGAGGCCAATCTAAGAAAAGATCTCTGTACCTACACTAGTTAGAGAAATCCAGGCAGTAGCCAAGGAAATAATGAGTCAGGGCTGAAGGAAGGGGACCGCACAAGTCCTTGGTGAGAAAAATCTATAGTAACTGAAAGGTACTTTGTGAGCCTCTAGGTTTCAGAGGGCTGTAGACAGGTTAGATAAACCCCTTGAGTTGTTGACAGAAAAAAAGCATAATGGAAACTAGAGATGTCAGAATGTTGAAGACTTAGAGAGAACCTCAAACTAAGTTGGGAAATAACTTCCTGAGTTTATTCATCATAAAAAGAGAACAAAAACGGTGACAAGGTAGACAAAACCACCTTGCAACCCTGATTAAAATGTTATGAATTTAATTAAGTGAAAAGCTTTGGAAACATGAAGGACTTGAATTACACATTAGTTTTCAGATTTCCTGGAATTCCAATAAAATATTCAAATTTTAGATGTTTAAAGGACATGTTTACATGAGATACAAATGCTACGCAGATAATATGAAACTTGGATCTTTTACCTTTTTCTGCTATGATACAGGAGAGTAAAAATAATACTAAACAAATGAAAAATAAACCACAAACATTGTTTTTCAGATATTATAGGAGGAAAATAATTTCAAGGGCCCTCATTTAGAATATATTCTACTAAAGTATTTAATTGTATTTAAATTTGAAGCAAATATATTTTAAAAGTCTACTTTGCAAATAACAATCAAGAACTTATCATTTCACCCAATTTTCATGCCAGCTTTCCCTCCTATGTTTACTTTAAACAGCTTTACTTGCTTATTTGGGCAGAGGGCTACTTGCCAAGTCAGAAAATGTGCCTTCCGCAAATTAGCTTTTACAAATCAAATGGTTGAAACGTTATGCCTGGATGTTTAGAGGTAGAACATTATTTTGCCACCAAAAAGTTCTCTATCCTTGGACATTCTGGACTCATATTTACATGAGTGAATGAGATTGTGGCACAAGTGTGTTCTTTTTTAAAATTACATCTAAATCGACTTTGATGGCAAAGCCTTAAAGTGCTGCAAATTATGATGATTGGCTTCAGTATAGTTTTGTTCACTTCAAGAATAGGGACAGCCACACTTTTGTTCAACAATTCAGAAATCGTTACCTTCTCTTCAAATGTGTAGTTATCTCCAAAGAAGAGTGGAGAAAGGTAAGCATGGAAATAAAACCCGACTTCTGTTACTGAACATTTCCCTTATGTGACTTTCAGGAGGAAACGCTCAAAAACAACTTTGAAGGGATTCAGTTCTCACGTATCCACATAGTGTTTTCAGGACATCGTATTTTCAATATTGTTACAAAATATATGTTGTCAAGCAAAACTGTTACAAAGTCAAGTTTCATGACATAATTTCCCATTAATTATTTCATTTTGTTTTGTGTATTTGCAGGCAACTCAAATAGGAAAATCAAAACCCCCAATTCAAACGCAGCATCAAATTCAACAAATGAAACAATCTATGAAGCTGATGATGTAATTGAGGAAAAAACAATGGATACAACACAAATCAACATCGTGTATTATTAAAAATTCTGTGTTATAAAAGCTCACAGGAGAGATGGAACAGTAAAAATAAAGTGCATTTTAAATAGTTTGTAATAATACTTTAAAAAAATTCACCACTCACAAAGCAAAACATAATTTTGCATTTTTAATCAATCTTTTTATTAAACACCCACTAAGGATTTAATAGATTTTCATGTACATGTTTACTTTTACTTGCTAATTAAAATGTACATTATACAAAATTATGCTAATACTTTCGGCAAAGTTAAATAATTTATCAATTAGCAGATAAGCAAGCCTATCTCTGTGAGAAACAATGAGACATATTACCAGAATTTCACGACTTTTTGGTACTTAGAGGCAGTTATTTTTTTAAAGCGATGGCGCAGATAGGTAGATTTTGGGAGAACGGTCTTATAAACTAGAGGTGGAATGCTCCTAAGTCTCTTAAAAGTCAACCCATGCCTTTTTTTAGAGGATTTGCTGGCACACTCACCATATATTTATTGCCTTTATAAAAGCTAACATTCAAAACCAAAATACATTACAATGTATAATCTGCATAATACATGTTTTCTGCATACTGAAGGATAACCATGACAAAAGTCCTTCACTGAGAAAGTTCCTGGATCTACCTAATGCCACTGAGACAGCTACAAATAAACTACAGTTTCTGCAAATTATAATTGTCTTAAAAGATTTTTTTTCCCCTTAAGTGGTATTTTTCTTACAAGAACACAGACTTGGTTTTATAATAGAATTCAAAAGGAAAAAGGACTCATTTTAAGCTGGCTCTGCCGAACACATACATCTCTGTGTTGCATAAAGTCTGCAGTTGGGAGACTAGTCTTCTTCAAAAGTGGTGACTATAGCTTCTGTGTTCCGATAGGAAAAAGAAAAAATGCTTTATTGCTCTCAGAGATAGAACTTTTGATCATTAGGTGGCCAAAATTTCTACCAAGAACTGGGGGTATCTTCTAAACGAGTGCTGTGCAGTGGAAGTTTCTGAGAAGATGGGAATGTCCTTTCTCTATGTGCATGGTCTGGCAGGGTAGCCACTCCATACTGTGGCTACTGAGCACTTGAAATGTGACCAGTGCAATGGAATACATTTTTATATTTTTAGTTAATTTAAATTTAAATAGCCACATGTGGTTATACTGACATCATAGTTCCAGATGTAACGTCTACTGCCTATTATATTTTATGTTTCAAAAAAGCGCAATTTGGTCAGTGTTTAGATATTAAGATTGCTTAGGGTGCATGGGAAGTCTAGAAGTTAAAACACTACATTACAAAAATTTTCATGTGGTCACAAAAGCCAAGAATTTTCATTTCTTTTTGTGAAAGCATGTATAGCATTTGTGGTACTTCTTGATCTTTTAGCTAGCTTGATTTAAAAGAATTCCAGAAAATCAGCTATCTTAATGCACACGTTAATAATTATATTACTAATTAGATGTTGCCTCTGGTGAAAATAAATGTAGGTTTAGTTAAGGCACTGGTACAGTTCTACTTTTCTGCTCAAGGGGAAGGACACAGGCCATAAATGACATAAGAAGTAGGAAACTTAAGATTCAGGGTCTGCAAAATGCTCATGGTCCCAACTCCTGACCTGTGGGACAGGCATG
The DNA here is from genome assembly GCF_014108235.1 of Myotis myotis. Taxonomy (NCBI): domain Eukaryota; kingdom Metazoa; phylum Chordata; class Mammalia; order Chiroptera; family Vespertilionidae; genus Myotis; species Myotis myotis. Next base: position 33,842,749 of record NW_023416357.1, read on the forward strand.
GGCTGGGTGTGGCTGGATGCCTCCTGGGTGTGCTCTGGGAGACACATCCCAGTCTCGGGCACTGCATATTTTTTTTAAAATATATTTTATTGATTTTTTACAGAGAGGAAGGGAGAGAGATAGAGAGTTAGAAACATCGATGAGAGAGAAACATTGATCAGCTGCCTCCTGCACACTCCCCACTGGGGATGTGCCCGCAACCAAAGTACATGCCCGCAACCAAGGTACATGCCCTTGACCGGAATAGAACCTGGGACCCCTGAGTCCACAGGCTGACGCTCTATCCACTGAGCCAAACAGGTTAGGGCAACACTGCATATTTTTAGAGGAGTTGGGAGAAGACAAATGAGGTCAGAAGACCCTGAGCTTCACAAGTGGGATTAGCGTTATTCAGGCCTAAGAAACCAGTTCTTGAATGCTGGCTGCCCAAGAGGCTTGAATCCCAGCACTAGGACCAGGTGGAGTTCTTGAAGCACTCCCTGTCTAGCCAGGTAACCTGAGGGGGCGCCACAGGGCTCATCCAGTGAACCAACAGGTTGTCTCTGTCACTTGGAAGCAGTTGTGCTTCATAGATTGAGACAAAATATTAAAAACAAGAAGCCTTACAGACAACAGTGTGGTGATGGCCAGAGGGAAAGGTTGGAGGTATCTGGAGGTGGAAAAAGGGGGAGAATGGGAACAGAGAGACTTTGCTTGGGGTGAAGGCCATTTGTTGCAGTGTGATGACGTTTTGTTGTGCTGTACACTTGAAACATATATGGTTTTGTGAAACAATGTCACATCAATAACTTTTTTTTTAAAAAAGCAAGAAAGCTTATCAAATTACAGCACAGCCTGTGCATTTTAAATGATTTATTTGGACATAACAAATACTAACATAGTAACAGAATTTGTCAGTCAAAAATAATCTAAAATAAAATTAAAAACAAAACACATTTCATAGTATGTACATATGCATGAAATTCTGGGGACAGGTCTGATAAAGAATACTGCAGCTTTATGTGTGTTTAGGAGACAAGTCACTGTATGATTTTCGGTAATAAGCAGATCGTAGAAAAGTGGGACTAGAAGAGTACAAATAACAGGACATAAAGATTCTAATCATTTTTATGTGGCCTTCTAATGAGAGCAATTTTATCTTTTAAAACTGGTGGAATTATGAAATAAATGAAACCAAACCCCAATAAGTCATTTCTTTCCTTAAAATTCTGTCATGGTGCCTCAGTGCTTACACATTAGAGTCCAAACTCCCTAAACATGGAACCGAAGACCTCCTCCTTTTGTTCCCGAGAACCTAGATGGGAGTCTGAAATCTTACTTCTTCGGCCTCACAAATTGCTTGTTAATTCTGACACACATACCCCCCAGCCTCCACTGTGGTCTTTGTTCAGTGCCCACTGGTCAGGAACTACCATAACTGCCACCCTCATCCTCAACCAAAATGCACTTCAAGCACGACTTTCCCTAAGGAGCCTCTTCCAACTTCTCCAGAGCTGGTGAAGTACCCCTATGTGTTTCTCTAAACCCACGTTCCGGTCAATTACTGCACTAAAGTGCTGTGTTTCTCCTACCAACTGAATGACGAACGTCTTCAGGGAAGCCAATTAGTCTTTTTAATCTGTGTATTCCCAGTGCTTAGTAGAGTGTTTGCCGTGCCAGGCGATGCAATAAATGTTTGTTGAAGAAAGGCCACGATGGAATTTTTATGAACACTATTAATAACTCTTCAACCTAGTTTAACTGAGGGTGACATAGGGTTCTATAATTTGAGAGTGTTAAGTATAGATACATACAGTCATTTTGCTCATTTACTGATGTTTTGGCCTCGAAGATCAAAAAGCAGGTGAGTATTAAACGTGAAGCACTGGAGAGTCCTCTGAGAGATGTTAGTCAACAGATGATCCAGAGAAAATAGGGAATTGTGTGGGGAGTGGGTCCATCACCCCAGAAGCAGTAGCCTCAAGGTGTTCAGATAATGTGATTATTGATACAGGTCTAAACAAAAATTCTATCTGCATCTAGCAAAAATGGTGCACGTTGGATGGTAAGGATGTGAACCAAATATCAATTATCTGCTTGCAAAAGCTGAATGTGCTTAACAGCAGTATTAATAAATTTGACCTTTATCATTGCAGACTGCTACCTGCTCATCTGTAATAATTTCTAAAATGAACCATATCACCTGAATTTTACTAAAATATCAATACTCATACATTAAGGACTGGAAGGGATCTTAGAGATAACTTGGTACAATATTTTATAGATGAAAAACACCAAGGCCCAGAGAAACTAAAGGACTCTGCTGAAGGTCACATAGGTAGTTAGAAAGTCCAGGACTTTTTGGATTTTTACTACAAAATTGACTTTTCTGCCTGCTAATACTGCCAGAGAGGAAATTTCACTATTTTTTCCCCTAAAATATACTACTGAGATTTGCATTGAAGACCAATAATAATAGTATCACTTTAGAAGAAAATCACTTTAGTAAAAATAAATTTATTTAATTCAGAGGAGGCGTTTCATAAACTATTCTCATATGATAGAAAATTTACCTAAGAATAATTCTAAGATTGTTTCTGGGGGAAAATAATTACCAAGCATTAAAATCTTTCAATTTGCATACCACAGAGTTAATGAGAGCTGAATTTTATGTAACTCTCTGAACCATTATTAATCATGTCACCATGCAGAAACAAATTTAATGAGCCAAATTATAATCTTTACAATTAACAGAATTAAACTTACAAATAACTAAATTAACTCTATTCAGTAAAATTATAATATTAACCACGTTACACACTCAAGAGGATGAGACCATTCTTTTGCATATGGCACTTTCCAATAATTTAAATAAGACCTTTTTTACTTATTTGGTCATTTTGATGCCAAAGAACTATATTTTCAGAAAATACAGATTTCAAAAATACATAAAATACAGCAAAGGAAAAACAAGCCCTTAAAAACCTAATAACTCTGTGTTTCTCTCCAAACAACTGACTGAACTTAATTTAAACAAGGTAATTTCTTTTCATGGCCATATGACTAAATTAGGTATGGAAAAGCTGTAAGTGTGAGAGCTTCCATGGCTGTAATGCGATAGGACAGGGATGTGGGTGCAGCATCCCTAGAAGCTGAGCATGGTAAGCATACGTTAACAGGGGTTGTGAGGCTCCCCAGGCTTACTGAAGTCATGCCAGGTGGGGGTGTTGGGTAAAGAAAGAATCAGTACACCTCTCCGGCCTGTGAGGATACGTGTACTTACCTGATTTCCCCATAATGAGTTCGTCTGTAGCCATGTCTGTAGGTTACCAATTTGAAAACTTACAACTGCACCACAGTGAGGTACCTGCAATCTTTGGTGCTGTGCATTGGTAATGGATTGACTCCTGATGCTGCTACAATAAAAGTATTTAAGTTATTGGGCGTAAGGGATACCCAAATGTTAAGTAAAGTAACTAACACTGATCACTGTGACATTTAAAATGTAAGAAACACTTATATCTACTAATATTGTTTGAAAATGCTTACCCATATAAAATTTCTATTGTTATATAAAGACTTTCATGATGCAACTCCCTGGCTCTTAAATTTTAAAAAGTACAGAATAAAATTCTTAATCCTAAATTTTTATCACTGCTCCTGAGGTTTATGACTGAAGTAAAAGAAACACCCCAAACGGGTCATTTATGAAAGCATTAATTCGGTGTGAAACCTGCTTCAAAACTACAAATTATTTCAGACAAATAAATATATATGTTCACATTTATAAAAATTTTCCACATTACCCATAGAAACAAGTTTCATAAAATTTACATACGGAATACAATAAAAATCAGTTCTAATGAAGATTTCGCTGTCATCTCCTAAAGAGGTCTGTTCTTGAGGTATCACTCTGAGAGATGCCAATATGGCACATTTGTAAAACAAACCAGGAGTCTATTCTAAAAATCCTGCCCAACACAACATTATCTCTATGAGACTAATAGGCTGAACTAGGCTTGTGTTTTTAAACAGGAAGAAATATTTTAATAGTTATAAAAATAAGGAGGCAGGTACTAGAAATGCTGCATGTCATAACACAATGAAACTTTGTTATAAATATTTTCATTATCCTCTTCCATTCATTTAAAAAGTTCTAGTCAAGACCAAGAAATCAGCTTTATCTTCTATGACATCCAAAAAAACCAGAGATTAAAAAACAACAGTAAAGAATATTACTATCTTCATACATTATCATAGGATATAAAAAGCTATTAAATTCATCAGTGTCAAGAGCAAAGCATTATCCCCTATCTCACTGTATCACTGGAAGGTAGACACTTGATTCGGCAATACTCATTAACTGCCAGGTAGATTACCTGTGTTGACCATAGTACAATCAACTTATGAAGTAAAAATACTAGTCAAACATACAGAGACACGGATGCCAAAAATGATGTGTTTGTATGTACAGATATCCATATTGGGGCAGACCTATCAAGTAATAAGACTGATTCATACTTTATAATCATAGTACATTAAAAATATATTGCCAGAGGTTAATGGTCTCATATGTGGAAAATATGTCCATATGAACAAGCCCGTGATTTATTGCAAAGCATAATTATATAGCAAATTCCAAGGAAGGTGAAATGATTTTCAAAACCAAAATTTTAAATTTAGTGGCTTAAAGCCACAGTCTGTTATTTTTTGGAGATTTCAGAAATAGTAGGGGTGGAAGAATGCTTTTCCTTTTTTCTCTTCTTTTTTTCCTTTTTGTGATGTTTCCCCTTTTTTGACTTATTCTTTTTTTCTTTTTTCTTTTCTTTCTTCTGATATTTTTGTTTCTTTGGTTTTGAGGTGTCCTCTTCAGCGGAACTGGATGAATAAGACCTATGGGCAATAATGTATACTGACTGATAACTGCATTTATAGCTGATAGGTAAATTTAAATGGGATTTTATCTGCCTTAAATCCTTCTTGGAGCAAGGAGGGAGTATAAACAATGAACTCAAAATGTGCTCTATATATTTGGATTCTCTTAAAATGCTGAATTTGGAAATTTTACTATTTGGTCACTGAAACTGACAAAACAAATATCTCTATTCTGCTCAACTCTAGTTATATAAGTTTCATATCCTATATAATAAAAGCCTAATATGCTAAGTGTCTGGTCATCTGGCCGTTCAACCAAAGTGTAATATATGCTAATGATATGCTAAGGTCGCTCAACCACTCACTATGACATGCCCTGACCATCAGGGGGCACACAGTCAACTGGTCGACCAGTCGCTATGATGTGCGCGGACCACCAGGAGGCAGACAGTTGACCGGTCGACTAGTCGCTATGATGTTCTCTGACCACGAAGGGGCAGATGCTCTGACTGGTAGGTTAGCTTGCTGCTGGGGTCTGGCTGATCGGGACTAAGCGAGATGGGCTGGACATGCCCTGGAGCCCTCCATGGTCACTCCCTGGCTGGCCAACCTCCTGCATCCCACCCTGGCCCAAATGTGCACTAGTGGGGTCCCTCAGCCTGGCCTGTGCCTTCTTGCAATGTGGGACTCCTTGGGGGATGTCAGAGAGCTGGTTTTGGCCCGATCTCGCAGGCCAGGCCAAGGAACCCCACTGGTGCATGAATTTGTGCACCAGACCTTTAGAAGTTATACATAGTTTTATATAGTTACATAGTTACAGTTTTATACAGCCATAAAAATTATAAATTTGGTGAGGATGAAAACTATTTTTCTGATTTTCAGTTTTTCATCCTATAGTACCCTTCAAAATCTTATAAGGCAAAGTTGCATTTACCAAGCCTTATTATATACACTAGAAGCTCAGTGCACAAAACTTGTGCACAGCTGCGATCCCTAGGCCTGGCCAGTGATAGAAGCGCAAGCGTCTGGTGTGGAAGGGCAGGTCCCAGCTGACCTCTGGGCTGTGGGCAGCACCTGGGCCCCCACACTCCCACGCATCCCCCCTCTGCCTGAGTCTTTGGACCCCCGCCACTGCCTCTGGTCACTGCCTGCGGGGCAATTGGTGAGGTGATCGGGTCCCCGCCTGGCTCCCTCAATGCCTGGGAGCCGGGCGGCGGCCCTGACCCCCACCCCTACTGCTGCCACTGGTCGCCGTCTGTGGGGTGAATGGCGGGGCAATTGGGCCCTGCTCGCACCTGCTTTGGCCTGGCAACGCCCACTCACCTGCTCCACCATCCCGCCACAGTCCTGCTCTCGTTGGGGCCCACTGGGGCTGGCAGCGCCTCCACTGCTGGCTGCTGCCAGTGCTGCATTGCTGATGCCCACCATATTCCACACCGCTCCCTGGTAGTCAGCACATGTCATAGCAAGTGGTCGAACTCCCGGTCGAGGGGATAATTTGCATATTAGGCTTTTATTATGTAGGATAACTCACTTGTATTGCAATAACTTGTTAGCATATTCCATCAATCTTCAACCTTTTTCATCTCATGGTAAAAATACTAATTAGTAAAATTCTGCAGCACACCAAAAATATATATTACTTTTGCTGATCTGACAAAAAAAAATAGGTATAATTTTGATTCATTCACACCGGATGGCTATTGTTGTGTTGACTGTTGTCATTTTTTTAATTGACAATTAAGGAAAAAAAGGTCAGTGCCTCTGATTATATAGTCAGGTGTTGCATGTTTTAAAAATACTGTGGCACTCCAGTTGAAAATTGCTGGCATATTCTTTTAAAAGAGCCACAAAGGAATGCGATTATATAAAAAGGGTTATAATTACATAACTCAGTATAAATGGATAAAAGCTCAAAATTAGCAAAATAAAAGCACTTTTGTTCTTTCTCTTTTTTCTCCCTTTATTTTATTTTTTTCCATTACCCTTTATCCCCCATATACCCTCCTCCACTTCCACCCACTCACGTCCCCCCAGCAGTCACTGCACTGTTGTCCATGTTCATGAGTTCTTTCTTTTTCTTTTTGCTCAATCCCTTCAGTGCTAATTCTTTTGATTTTTTTCAAGTTAAAGTACTTGATTTCTCTAGATCCAGAGTGATAACAGATACATATTTTTATTTAAAAATAATTTTCACTAGTTACAGAAAAGATGCTTTTAAATGAATATTTTATATAAATTAATTATAATGATTTATTATTATACTTTATTTTTCTAATATTACTGTAATACTAAATTGGGGAAAAAAACTATAGAAGTCCTTCCTCTAATATTAAAAAATAAAAAGAAAACAAAAAGTGGAGAAGCCATCTCTTAAGACTTTCTATGAAGTGTGCAACAACCTACCCTTACCCAAACCCCAAATATGTATGACTATACAGGAACTGCATCAATTTAAAATAGGCATCTCAAGAGATAGTTCAGGGATCTAGACATTAGAAGCTAAAACCCAAAACTAAAAAAAACTCCAGAGATTCAAAGAGGAGAAAAGTAAACACATGAGACTACAAGGCTGTTTCTGCAGATTGACTTGTGTGAACTCCCTGACTGCCTGCCTTGATTAGGGACCAGAAGCTCCCCTGGTTCTGTGAGGTTGTATTCCTTTCTCCTCCTTGTCTACTTACTTAAGACTTCTGGCCATTTCCTGAGCTTATTTACATGCATTCTCTTATTTCCTCTTCAACTCTATCATTCTCAACTCTTCCCTGTCATCCTGTTTTAAAGAGCCTGCTTGGCCTTTGGATTCTGCTGAGAGCTTCTTCTCCACCTGCACAGTTTTTGTCTTTTTTGTTCTGGAATCTCATTTTATTTTTTTATTTTATTTTATTTTATTTTATTTATTTTATTTTATTATTTTATTTTATTTTATTGTTGACACTATTACAGATGTTCCCCTTCTTGGTACAGCAACTCTATTAGGTGGCATTATCTCTATTAAGGGTGCCTAGAAAAGTTCATATGATTTCAGCTCTGTCTGAGGTTTGTAAGGCCCAAGATAGAAAAGCCTGAATAAATAATCTGTTACAATAAAACAAGTTTATTAGATTTGGAAGAAAATAATCTAACTTTCCCTATAAGCAAACCACATTGCTGTGGCAAAGCAATAATTCAACAATATACTAGTCAGACTACACAATACACTTGAGGTCTATCTTCCTATTAGTTTTTATATTAAATATTATTTTAACTCCTAATAATTATTCCAATTTATAAAACAGCTGAGGTGTTAAAATGTATATATTAAATGCTCTATAAAAACTACAAAATGACAACACCTGATTTGCAGAATCTGCTGTCAAAGCCAAATTATTATTGCCGAGGGCTTTAAAAAATGTCTGTATGCATATCTTTGTTCTACTATAAATGAAACTGTACTCATTAACCATGGAAAAAGTTGCCACCTAATTCTTTTAATCTATTTCTTTAACCAGTTAATTGTTAAAAAAATTGCTATAAAAATTCATAAGTGGCTGATGAAGGTTTTGAAAGACTTGAAGGAATTTTTAGCATGACAAGTGAGTATATAAATCCTATTAATAAATTAATATCTAGGCATGGCAATGATATTTTGAAAATACAAATATTTAAGCTCCCACCTCATACAAATGAGGAGAAAATATATATGTGAAGAAGTTAGACTTATATTCCTTTAAAAGATTAGCTGATGTTCTAAAACTCAAAATTCTTTAATATATAAAAGAAGGGGAGGGGTGTTCCTTATTTATATCTTGATTTGCTCCAAGAAGAATATTTAAGGTGGCTAAATGCTGACTTTATTTTTGATTCCTGAAATGAATGACTTTTAATATTTCACTAAGACAATTGAGTATCTAACTTCTACTAAGAAAAAAATGTTAAATAAACTGGACTATACAGGAAAAAAAATTGTAATCCATCCTGGATTCACAGTCCTACTTTAAAAAAATGATGTTAAAAAATACCTTTTCCTTTTTTTTTTCAACTTGATTTTCTCTTTGCTTTTTGCTTTTTTCTTCTCCTCTTCTTCATTTATTCCTGTGTGTTGAGAGGAAAGAATCAGGTCACTATGGGTCCAAATAATATAGTATGTACACATTTTTAAATTTTGGTTGTTGGTTGATGATTTCACTCATTAGGATATTGCACTTTTCTTGTAACAATTGCCCCTTTCTTAAATTTTTTAAATTGAAGTATAATTGACATAACACTATATTACCTTCAGGTGTACAACATACTGATTCAATAATTTAATATATTGCAAATCAATCACCACAATAAATGTAGCTTACATCTGTCACCATATATAATTACAAAAATATTGTGGGTTTTTTTTGATGAAAACATTTAAGATCTAATCCCTTACCAATTCTCAAATGTACCATACAGTAATAAACTAGAGTCACTGTGCTGTAAATTACATCCCCATGATTTACTTATTCTATAATTGGAAATTTGTACCTTTTGACCTCCTTCACCTATTTTGCCCCCACCCCCAGCCCTGCCTCTGGCAATCATCAATCTGTTCTCTGTATCTATGACCTTAGCTTTTTTTCTTTTTATCACACATACAAGTGAGATTATACTGTATTTGTATTTCTCTCTCTGACTTATTTTGCTTATCATAAGGCCTGCATTATTTTTATTATATGCTTTTAATAAAAATTTCAAATACTATTAAGTATATTGAGTAAAAGTATTTTAATGTTAATTCCTATAGCAAATCAATTTTTGATGGGCACCATTCCAGGCCTTAAAAAACAAAATGATACAATCAAGTATAGTATTAAAATTTTCTTTTACAAACAAAATTGGGATTGTGGGATCCTAGGATCATGGGACAATAACAATAGACTTAATATTTATGCCATTGGTGTTCTAGAAGGAGAGAATACATACTGTTAGGAGAGGATATAGGGAAAGAAAGGAAAGTAAGGTTTCCACATTTTACTTAAACTGGTAAAGTGACAATACAAGTAGACTGATAAATTATGTATATCCAATACCTGGAGTAACCACTAAAAATACTATACAAAATACCACAGAAAAATTTAAAAACACCATGATATATTCAAGGACACTAGATGAATCAACATGGAATTCTATAAGTGTTCAAGTGACACTAGATAAATCAAATCAAATTTTTTTAGAATTATAGATAATTATAGATAATTATATAGAATTATATAATATATAGAATTATGTATAGAATTATAGATAATTCTAAAAAAATGTTCAGGTAACCCTCAGGAAGGCAGGGAAAATAAAAAAAAATGCAAAACAGAGAGAAGAAATAATAAAATGACAATTATCCTTAACATATACATAATTACATTAACTTTTAAAAAGGATACCAATTAAAAGAAATTGACAGAGTTGATTGAAAAATATGACCCATATGCATAACATCTATAAGACTTTCACCTACAATTATAATAACACTAGTGGCCTGGTGCACGAAATTCGTGCACACTGAAAGTAAATTAATTAGAAGAAATATTTTAATATCGCTATTCGCCCTTTCTCTATAATAGAAGTGTCAACCAAATTCATGATCGACAATCACAGATGGAAACACATGCATGCGACTGGCGCCAGCGAGAGCTTTATATGTACTGAGCATGCACGAGTCACCTTAGCCCTTTATAGATATAGAATAAACTGGCTTAATTTGACCTGCTTTCTGATGTAGCTAAACTTTCTTCAGCCCAGTGAAGCACCCCAACTTCTCTTTCAGGTAATTTTCAGCAACGTAGCAGTAAATATCAACACAAAGATTATTATTATAGATCACGCAGGGAGAACAAAGGGTAAAATATTTAACTGCAGCAGTGTTTGTATTTGACAAAATTCTGTGCTGTGAGAAAACCTGAAGTCATTTTCAAGGTCCACCATTTCTTACTTCTTTTCAGTCAGGTCAAGTTTCTAAACTTTCTAAATCTCCATTTTCTGGCTAATGAAAAGAAAATAGGATTCCACCGAGTCTCCTATCTACCTACTCCAGGACTTTTGTGAGGATCAAATGAGATGAGGCACGTGAAAACGCTTCACAGATATTTGGTTACAGTGTGAAATGTTTGCACCTGGCTATAAAGCAAGTTGTGTTCCTGGGCTGAAGAAACTGCAAGGAGGCTAGTCGTCACTAGGGAGAGGAAGCCGGGTGTTGCTAGGTGATATCATTACCTGGATGGACACTTAGCATATTAGTCTTTTATATATAACTAGAGGCCCAGTGCATGAAAATTTGTGTACTGGGAGGGTGGGTCCCTCAGCCCTGCCTGCCCCTTCAACCAGCCGATCAGGGGAAGGCACCGCCCCCATCACCCTCTCACTGCTGCTGCCTCTGACCTCCCTCTGTGGGAGGCAACTGGACCGATCAGGGAAAGGTGACGCCCCCATGACGCTGCTGCTGTTGCCACTGCCGGCCGCTGAGGTTGCCTGAGCCTCAACCCGGCCCTCGCAGCAGCAGCTGTTGCAGCTTTGTCTGGAAGGACGTCTGGTCCAATTAGCATATTACCCTTTTATTAGTATAGATAACATAAGTACATTGAAAGTGAAAGAATAGAAATGTATATGCCACACAAACATTCCCAAAGGAAAGCTAAAGTGGTTTTATTAATATCAGATAAAAATTGACTACAGAGCAAAGAAAATCACCAGTGTGAGAGAGAGACATTATATAATGATAAAAGTTTCAACTCACCTATAAGCAATTCTAAATGTGTACAGGCCAAACAACAGAGCTGAAAAATACATGAAGCAAATCTGATAGACTTGAAAGGAGAAACAGAGAAATCCACATTGGTAGTTAGAGACTTCAACACCCCTGTCTCAACAATTGATAGGAACTCTACAAAAAGTCAAAGATAGAGAAGAACTCAACACCACCATCCATCAACAGAATCTAAACCACCTTTAAAAAACATTCCACCTGGCAAGAGTAAAATACACATTTTTTTCCAAGTGCCTACAGAAAATAGACCAAGACAGAATACATCCTGGGCCACAAAGCAAACCTCACCAAACTTAAAGGAACTGAAATCACACAGAATATGTCTTGCACAGTGGATTCAAATGAGAAATCAGTAACAAAGATAACAGGAAAATCTCCAAATACTTGGAAACAAAAGAACATACATAATCCATTGGGCAAAGAGAAAATCTCAAGAAAATTAAGAAAATACATTGAACCAAATTAAACTGAAATATAATATATCAAAATTTGTGCAATCCAGTGCTGAGAGGGAAAGTTATACCACTAAATGCTTACAAAAGAAAAGGAGAAAAGTCTCAAATTGATATTCTAAGTTTCCATCTCAAAAACCTAGGGGGAAAAACTAAATAAACCCAAAGCCAGTAGAAGAAAATAATAAAGAACAGGAATTAAAAACAAGAAAAAATGAGAAGACACAAATTACCAATATCAGGAATAAAACAGGGGACATCACTAGACACTACAGAAACCAAAAGCATAAGTGAATACTGTTAACAACTCTATAAACATAAATTTAACAACTTAGACAAAATAAACTCCTTTTAAAAATTAAAAGACACAAATTGCCACTAGTCTAAGATGAAGTAGGTCATTTCAATAACCCTTTAACTATTAAGGAACTTGAAATTGTAACAAAAAACTCCCAAAAAGGAAATCTCCAGGCTTAGATAACTTCACTAAAGAAGTCTACCAAACATTTAAAAAAGAAATAACACCAATTTTACACAATCTTATCCAAAATATAAAAGAGAAGAAAACTCTTCTTACTATTTTAAGAAACAAATGTTCTGAGGGAGTTTTAATAAGTAAATTCAACAGCTTAGGTAAGATGGACATGTGAAAGATACAAAGCACCAAACTTTCAAAAGAAAAGAAACTGAGTGGCTCCATGTATTAAAGTAGTTAAATGTTCAGTGTTAGGACTTTCAGCAAAGAAATCCTGGCTGCTTTCATGAATTTACCAAAATTGGCTGCCTCCTGCACGTCCCTCTGATACCATAATCAGACTAAAATAGCATATAGTAAGAAAACTACAGACCAACATACCCCATGAATATAAATGCAAACATTCTTAAGAAAATATCAGCAAGTAAAATTCATGTATGTATCTCCTTATTGCATGGCTAGAATTTCCACTACAATGTTGAATAGAAGTGGTAGGAGTGATATCTTTGGTTTGTTCCTTACATTATGAAAACATTCAGTCTTTTATCATTAAGTATGATATAATCTTTCAGTTTTTTTTTTAAAATATATTTTATTGATTTTTTACAGAGAGGAAAGGAGAGAGATAGAGAGTTAGAAACATCGATGAGAGAGAAACATCGATCAGCTGCCTCCTGCACACCTCCCACTTGGGACGTGCCCGCAACCCAGGTACATGCCCCTGACCGGAATCGAACCTGGGACCCTCCAGTCCGCAGGCCGACGCTCTATCCACCGAGCCAAACCGGTTTCGGCAATTTTTCAGTTTTTTTAAAAGACATTATTTATTAGGATGATGAAATTCCCTAGTTTGCTAAGAATTATTTTTATCAGAAATGTACAATGGACTTCCTCAAATAATTTCTGAAAATATTGTAATTATCATATAATTGTTCTTTTTTCCATCTGTTAAAAATGGCAAATTACATCGACTGATTTTTATGTGACTAAATCTCATATTCCTGGGATACACTATACTTGGTCGTAACATTATTTTTACATATTGTTGAATTCAATTTGTTAAAATTCTTTTAATTGCTTAAAATTCTGTGTGTCTATATTTATGAGAGTCTACTTTTCTTGTAGTGCCTTTATCTGGGTTTGCTATCAGGGTAATGCTTGTCTTAAAAACTGAGTTAGAAAGTATTCCCTTCTCTTTGATTTTTAAAATATTTGACGTAAAAATTGTATTATTTTTCCTTTAAATGTTTGGTAAATTCATGAAAGCAGCTGGGATTTCTTTGCTGAAAGTCCTAACACTGAGCATTTAACTACTTTAATAAATGGAGCCGCTCAGTTTCTTTTCTTTTGAAAGTTTGGTGCTTTGTATCTTTCACATGTCCATCTTACCTAAGTTGTTGAATTTACTTATTAAAACTCCCTCAGTATCTGTATAATCTGTAGTATTGTCATTCCTTTAATTACTGATATTCGTAATTTATGACTTTTTAAAAAATATTTTTATTGATTTCAGAGAGGAAGAGAGAGGGAGAGATAGAAACATCAATGATGAAAGGGAATCTTTGATTGGCTGCCTCCTGCACGTCCCCCATTGGGGACCCAGCCTGCAATGCTGGCATGTGCCCTGACCACGAATCAAACTGTGACCTCCTGGTTCATAGGTTGACGCTTAACCACTGAGCCACGCCAGTTGGGCATATGACTTTTTTTAATCTGATCTGTTTGGATAATAATTTTTCAATTTTACATATCTTTTCAAAGAACCAGCTTTTTAATTCACTGATTTTCTCTACTGTTTTTCTACGTTCCATTTCCTTATATTATCTCTCTTATTTCATTTCCTCTGCCTGTTTCTGGGTTCCATTGACTCTTCTTTTCTTGTGCATTACAGTAGAAGCTGAAAGTCATAACTTTGAGGGCTTTTCTTCTTTGCTATCACAGGCAATTAGTGCTAAAATGTGCCTCTAAGTACAGCTTTAGGGGCATCACATAAATTGTATATTGTATTTATATTTTCATTAATTTCAAAATATTTTCTAACTAGAGGTCCGGTGCATGAAATTCGTGCATGTGTGTGTGGGGGGGAATATCCCTCAACCCAGCCTGCACCCTCTCCAATCTGGGACCCCTCAGGAAACCCCTCAGGGGTTGGCAGTTGGACATCCCTCTCACAATCCGGGACTGCTGGCTCCTAACTGCTCACCTGCCTGCCTGCCTGATTATCCTGAACCGCTTCCGCCTGCCGGCCTGATCGCCCCCTAACTGCTCCCCTGCCGGCCTGATTGACGACTAACTGCTCCCCTGCTGGCCTGATTGCTCCCAATTGCCGCCCCCCTGCTGACCCGATGGCCCCCAACTGCCTTCCCCTGCCAGGAACTGATCGCCCCCAACAGCCCTCCCCTGCCGACCCGAATGCCCCCAGCTGCCCTCCCCTGCCAGCCTGATGGCCCACAACTGCCCTCCCCTGCCGCGACCCGCCTCCTCTACTGGAACCCGCCACCTCTGCGCGAGGTGGCAGAGACTCTGGGACCTGCCTCCTCTGCGCCTCACAGAGCCGCGGGACCCCCAGCCCTCACCACGTGGAGCGGCTGCTGGGCCCTGCCTCCGCTGTGCATGTGGCCATTTTGTGGCAGCCATCTTGTGGCAACATCGTGCAAGGGTGTCACATGAGGGCATGATGCCACCTAGGCTTTTATTATAGAGGATTTCCTTTTGCTTTTTTGCTTTGGCCTGTGGGTTATTTAGAAGCATATTAAATTACAAATATTTGGAAAATTTCCAGGAAGCTATCTGTTACTGATTTCTAATTTAATTTTCTTGTGGTTAGAGAATATGCTTTGCATAACTTGAATTGTTTAAAATTATTGATACTTGATTTATAGCACAGAATAAGGTCCACCTTGGTAGATGTTCTGCGTGCACTTAAAAAAAAGGACATTCTGCTGTTGTTTGGTAAGGTTAAACAGGCCAAGCTGGTTGACAGTGTTATTCGTCTTCTATATACTTTATGATTTAATGTCTACTTGTTCCATCAATTATTGAGAAAGGTGTGTTGAAATCTCCAACTATAATTGTGGATTTGTGTACCCACAAAAATTTTCCCTGGGAATTCTATCAGTGGTTTGCTTCATATATTTTAAATTTTGTTTTTAGGTGCATAAACAGTATTTTTATGTTTTCTTGATTAACTAAGCCTTTTATCATTAGGGAAAAAAACTATCTTTATCCATAGTAACATTCTTTTTTTGAAATCTGCTTGATCTGACATTTAATAGTCACTTTAGCTGTTTCTTGAATAGCTGTCTTTTTTTTTTTTTGTAGTTACAATAAGTTCGGAATGATTAATTGTAAAAATGCCCCAACACTTCCCCCCCAAAAAAGGTTGAGTAACTAAGCAAATAAAACAATAGGTATGGGAATAATTACCTCATCCACTTAGGAATGATGGATAACTAGCCCACTGACTAGATTATATAGAGAAATTAGTTCTAATAGAAACAAAACAATCCTAGAATTCAATAAGTACTTATACAGAGCCATCTACCCTTAGGAACAACCAGTACTGACAGTAGGATATGAGAATCCAAGCACTGAAGACAAAAGTTTATTTTAGAGAATTCAGTGTTTCTGTACTACCACTCTTAAAACTATTCCACGTCTATTTATTGAGGTTCTTTCTGAGACAGAATGTCGAAATGTACACAAGCATAGCAGGGAGAAAAATTTAAGGTTTTGCATAATAATAATTTCTTAGAAAATTATCAACCAACCTTTGGAATACAAAATAGAAGGCAAAAAGATCCTGTGTACATTACCACTTAAATTTTGTAATGATCAACAACAGTGGGGGTCTCTTATGTAACATACAGGAGTCGGAGGTTAGGATCCAGTGCTTACACATATATTTGGGATAGAATGCAAGATCCATCCTAGTAGTACAAGCTGGCTCAGCTACTAGATCTTTGTGTGTATATCCGTCACCAGCTACTTTTAAATACCTGAGTAGGCAGTTCCAAACCTAGACCCATTAATCTAAATTTCTCATTCCCTCTTGTATCTTCCAACTACTTAACAAATATCTTTTAGAGCTGAACCAAATATAGGCTTTACTCCAATTATTGTGTGAATTCATTTAAGCCTATCTTTACAAAGCTTGAAGCCACCGTTGTAAGTCATTCATCTGAATCTGATTTCAGCAGGAAAAGGAGAGAGACAATTATGGCAAAATGCAAATACTTATGTAGTTTTCAGTGTCAACCATCTTTAAATAAAATCAAGTATAAATTTAACATAAAACTCTCTTAAACAAACAAACCAAACCAAAAAAGGCCCCAAAACCAAAATTTGTCAAAATACATTACTTTTCTGTACTAAACAAAAGAATATAAAAAATATTAAGGGATGAAATATGAGAGAACTATTTCCTAATACCAGGCAAACTGCTGATTAATATTAAATAACACTAGATTAAACAGAGTATGGAAAATCCATACACTTGAATTTCTTGGATCCTTTGTAAATACTGAAATTCTTTTACCTTGACTTTATATATACTGTAACATAAATAGGTTTTTAGATATTTCTACCATATACAATTCCAAAGTTTCTTCAGGAAGTTCAAAACACAGTGTAAAGTTTTCACAAGCTTCCTGAAGAACTGTAGTGCTACTAGACAACAAGCATGCTCACACTTTGATCCTTGCTATATATTGGTTGAGCTTTCCCTGTTCATAACACCAGTAATATAATTTTCTATGGGGGCACAGGTCCCAGGTTGTTATTGTATAATAGGTAACAATGCTTGTTCCTGTCCATGCTAAGTCCTCCTCTCACATTCTTTAATTGCATCAAAAATTATATTTGTCATTTAGAATTATATTTGTTTTAAATGAAAGATATTAAGATATTAAATGCATTGGAAAATATGCACTATAATAGAAGCAAATATCTACAATAATAAAAGTTTAATATGCTAATTAGACTGGACAGCCAGACGACCTTCCGAACGAAGGTCCGGGGCTGCGAGGGCCAAGGCAGCCACTGCAGCTGCGAGGGCCAAACCCCTTGCACAAATTTCGTGCATCAGGCCTCTAGTATATATCTATAGAGGCAAAATAGAAAATAGAACTTCCATAAAAATAAGTTCTGAGTCTTGTTTTTTAGGTGACATTTCTCTCTCTATCCCCTTTCATGGCTATTTCATAAAAGCAGAACAACTAAGAATTCTTTGCTTTCTCCTGGTTCACTATTTTTATTGTTATTAAAACAAACAAACACACAAAAACCTTACCATATTCAAGATAGTTGGTACAAGAGCTCTCTATCTCCAAGGACCAAAGTAAGGGTGATGTGGGATGAGCACTCACACTCAACAAGTCAGTGTTTCATCCTCACCCCTTTAGAGATCTGAGCCATATCAGAAAGTTATCAATGGAACTAAGCACCACGACCTGTACACCCTCTTCCTCTGTGTACTCAGGAACCAACCTATTGTTTATTCGGGTAGGGCTGGGTCACTGGGTAGTAATAGGTGACTATGAAATAAATATGGATCCTTTTTATAATACTTTATTATTGGAATCTGCATGATATACTGAAATGAGCACTGTTCTGAGCGGAAGTCACTACACTTGGAAACAAGTTCTGAGCCTTTAACCAACCATGGGCAAGCATCTTAGAAGGATAAAAAAAAAACTAGATGGAGTCCATCATTCTCAATGTGAGGTTGGAGGAAAGCTGATTCTAATAAGGAAAGTTTACCAACTACTTCTTATCCTGGCGTAGTATGTTAATCCCTTCTCCTTCCTCCGAGGGTGGATTTGTCCCACTGATTAAACAATCACCTCTAGAATAAACCACCCCACTATTTATGTTTTTTATCCTTCCAGACTGATGTGATGAGGGAAAAAATGGTCAAGAAGCAAGAGCCTAGATCAGGGGTCCTCAAACTACGGCCCGCAGGCCACATGCAAATACAAATATTGTATTTGTTCCCATTTTGTTTTTTTTACTTCAAAATAAGATATGTGCAGTGTGCACAGGAATTTGTTCATAGTTTTTTTTTAAACTATAGTCCGGCCCTCCAACGGTCTGAGGGACAGTGAACTGGCCCCTGTTTAAAAAGTTTGAGGACCCCTGGCCTAGATGATCATTAAGTTTGGAGAGCAGCATGTTAGAATGAAAAGAGTGTCAGGAAACCTGGACCATGATTCTGGCTTTACTGTGACCAGTTAGTGATTTGGCGAAGTTACTTGTTCTTAATTTATTTTTCTTTAAAACTAGGTGTTTAAACTTGTGTTCTCTAAGTTCCTTCTTAATTCTAAAATTTTATGCATTTATTTTTTAAAAAAATAGGGCAGTGAAGATCAAGCATGTCAAACTCGAAGGCTAACACGGGCCAAATAAACTAGGCATGGGGTCCGAGGGCTGCAAGTTTGACATGCTTGGTGTAGATGGATGGGGTAGAAACTGCCCTTGTGGAATGGACAAGCTTAAGCTTTCTCTCCTAGAAACTTCTGTTCCGCTCCAAGGTGATTTGGCCGCTCTGTGTCTGGGACCTCCCTGTTCCAACATCCCAGGCATTCCCTTCTTCTCTCTTCTGTTTCCCTTGTTCCATGTCTTCCTTTTTGGGGTCTACTCCCTTATTTTGACAGATAACAGCTTACAAGTATTGCTTTAGAGAAGTACAAAGCTATTCTGACTCCTGATCCTTTACCTGTGACCTGTTTTGGCCCTGGCTCCAAAAAGTTTGAGTTATATTCTCCTTGTTTCCTATGGTATAAGTTTCACAATGGTGTGCCTCTGTATGGGTCTATTTTTAATACTGTGTTTGGTACTTATTGAATCTTTTCATCTGAAAACTAATGTCCTTCAGTTCTTAGAAATATTTTTTGTTTTCTCTTTCTGGGACTCATTGAATAAAGTATTTCCTAGACATATCCTTCAGTTGTCTTATTTTTATTCTCATTTTGCTCTTTCTAAGATTACATCATCTTTATCTTTCTGCTTTATCACATTTTATGCCTGCTTCTTTTTTAATTTCTAAAAGTTCTTTTGTTGTTTTTGTCCATGAAACTGGATATTAATTATTTCTCTTAGGTTTTCTCCTCCCTTCACAGACTGGATTCTTCAAGTTGATGTTTTTGTTTGTTGGATTTGGTATTTTTATTTTATGCTGGAGTCTTTCCTCAGAAATGTAGTGCTCCTTGGTGGTCTAAAAAGCTGAGTGGAAGCTTTCAGCAAGCAAAGCTTAGAAACCTGGATTTCCTGGGAATCTGGCTCGGGCCACGTCCTTGAAGAATCCTAGATGTCAGTATCTTTATTACTTTCCCCTTAGAGTAGGCAGAGTTCCCAGGGAAGAATCTTCAAATCTTACACTTAGGTGATATACTAGTATATCTGGGAACCAAACAGGTGAAGATGGCTGAAAGGTTCTCACCACTCAGTACCTATGCTTAGCTTATGTTTCCCTCTGTGTTTGGGCTACCCCTGTTTAAGGACCCTTTGTCTTATGCTGTCTAGAAAATGGCCTTAGAATAGTCTGTGAGGTGATGGAGGAAAGCAAGCCATCCAGCTTCACAGAGCAGGGAAGGGAATTGAGTATCTAACTGCTTCAGCTTTTTACCAACCCTGTTTTTAGCCTTATATAATTCCTCAGTTACAAAGGTACCTCATTAGCAAGTCTTTGGAGGGATTTGGAGTGTGTGTCAGGTTACTTTTCAGCTTTCCACACTGTTAAGGATATATCTTTCTCAAGTATACAGTCTGTCAACACTAATACACCTGCTTTTCAGCAAAATTTTGTTACTACTGCTTCCTATCCTATTTTCTTTGCCCTTGTCGATTTATGTCTTTTAAAAAAAATTCTTTTACTGTCATTTCAGTGATGCTACAGTAGGGAACAAATGTAAGCGTGTGCATTCAGGGCTGTCTTTACCCCGCAGCTGTACGTACTCCTATGCAATGTCCCTCTCATTTGCCCTCTTTGCCTTCTCACTTGCTCCACTACCCCGGCGCATTTGATCTCTCCAGTTACTTTCATTGGCTATAATATGGAAAGCTGAAAATTTTTAAAGTGTTTATTGTTATCTGGTGATCTAAAACGAGCTTCACTTTTTGTATTTCTCTTATCCCATGCCTAAATCCATATTCAAATAAATTGCATTTTGCTACTGTAGTTCACAAAGCATTTTCACATACATTTTATTTCTAAAAACCTCACTGCAAGGATGGGAGAGAAATGCTTAAACAGTAGGTCTGTAATCTCTCTTCTCTTTGAGGGGGAAGAAGAGGATGCCTCCAGGAAAGAAATTTCTTTACACACATGCTAATTACAGACCTTCTGGGAACAAATGAATGGTACTTGCTAGCAAGAGAACCCTTTTAGGAAGAAGGGAGTGATTTAAATAACAGAAACTTATTTTCTCACAGTCTGAAAGCTAGAAGTCCATGCTCAAGCTGTTGGCAAGAGAATCCTTATTTACAGACTGCTTATAGCAGGATGCACTGGCTTTGCTAGGATTGCTTATGATTAATAATCCTGGAACCTATGGATTTAGAGGGCCTGGTTCCCTGAAAAATGCAGGTGTTTCATGATAAAATGACTTCCTTTTGTGTAAGTACTTAGAAACGTCTTATGTTAATCCCAGCTA
Source organism: Myotis myotis (assembly GCF_014108235.1). Classification (NCBI taxonomy): domain Eukaryota; kingdom Metazoa; phylum Chordata; class Mammalia; order Chiroptera; family Vespertilionidae; genus Myotis; species Myotis myotis. The sequence continues at coordinate 33,863,950 of NW_023416357.1, forward strand.
GAGTGGGTTCTGAAGTAGAAATAAATACCTGGGAGCTGATTTGGCCAGCCCAGAGCTCTGGCTGCTTTGCCTCTGCCTCAGGGTCATTTATATACTTCCATCATTAGCAAAGCTTGATGTTGGCTAAAATCACTGATTTGAAAAAGTGTGATTTGATAACCCATTCTTTTGTGCTTTCCACAAGGAACTTGAGGTTCAGAGTGGTTAACTGACTTGCTGAAAGTCACGTGCTAAAAAATGGCCCAATAGGGCCAGAAACCAAGTCTTAAATCAGATGCTCTGTCCCAATGACACATGCTAGGGTGATGGAACAACATCAATAACAATAAAATCTGGGTTCTAGAATCAAAAACAGACTTGCCTCCTGGTTCTGCAACTGATGAGCTGTTTGATTTTGGGAGAATTATTTACAACATTCAAAGCCTATTTCCTTACCTATGCAGTATCTCTTACATAAAACAGGAAAGATATCTTAGTGATAAACGCAATTGAACAATAGATAAGCATGACACAATACACACATTTCCAAACATTTGTAAAGAATGAAGAGAAAAAAGGCATCACTTACTTTTTTCTTGTAGTGCCTGCAATTTATTCAGTTCCTCATTCTCTTCATCACTCTCTTCACTGCTTGTGCTGCTCACATCCAAGACTATGTCCCTCTTGGGGTCTACTCGGAGGAAATTGCGGCATTCAAAAGTCAGGTGACCAGCTAAGTAAAAGGAAAAAACATGAATGACAAAATGATACATTACATAATTATTGTTGGTTGTCTCCTGGTGAGCAACAAGCTGCAATTTTAATAATATAATGTTTAGTTTTAACGTTTACTAGTGGGTGGTGGTTTGCTTTCCCTGAATGTAATGCTAAGAAAAAGAACTTTTCCTTTTTTCATCAGGGCTTCTAATTCAATAAGCATTATTTTTGGGTACTGAATTACTATAGTTTTCCATTTTATGTAATACTAGAGGCCCGATGCACGAAATTCATGCAGGGGGGTTGGGGGAGTGTGGCCCTCAGCCCGGCTTGAACCCTCTCACCATCCGGGACCCCTCAGGGGATGTCCAACTGCCACTTTAGGCCCAATCCCTGCAGTCGAACATCCGGCAGTCGGACATCCCTCTCGCAATATGGTACTGCTTGCCTCTAACTGCTCACCTGCTTGCCTGCTTGCTCCTAACTGCTCGCCTGCCTGCCTGCTCAGTGAGCGTCATAGCGAGTGGCCGTTCCAGTCGTTCTGCCATAACAGTCACTTAGGCTTTTATATATATAGAAGACTAGAGGCCTGGTGCATGGATTCGTGCATATTGAAAGGAAATTAATTAGAAGAAATATTTTAGAGGCCAGGGAGGGGCCACGGGAGATTGGCTGGCCAGGGAGGGACTGCGGGATTGGGTGTGTCTGGCCCTTCTTGCCCAGTCCTGATCAGCCGGACCCCAGCAGCAAACTAAACTACTGGTCGGAACGTCTGCCCCCTGGTGGTCAGTGCACGTCATAGCGACTGGTCGAACAACAATCAGACAGTGAGCATATTAGGCTTTTATTATATAGGATTATAAGAAAATACTCTCATATTAGGATTTTATATTTAACTAGTGGCCCGGTGCACGAAATTTGTTCGGGGGGAGGGGGGTGAGGGGGGGAGAGGGTGTCCTTCAGCCCAGCCTGAACCCTCTCCAATCTGGGACCCCTTGAAGGATGTCCTACTGCCGGTTTAAAGGGATCAGGCCTAAACCAGCAGTCGGACATCCCTCTTGCAATCTGGGACTGCTGGCTCCTAACCGCTCACCTACCTGCCTGCCTGATTGCCCCTAACCATTCTGCCTGCTGGCCTGCTTGGCCCCAACTGCCCCCCGCTGCCGGCCTGCTCACCCCCAAATGCCCCCCCCGCCAGCCTGCTCACCCCCAACTAACCCCCGTGCCAGTGTGGTTGCCCCTGACTGCACCCCCTGTCGGTCTGCTTGCCCCCAACTGCCCCCCCTGCTGGTCTGCTCGCCCCCACCTTCCCTCCCCACTGTCCTGCTCACCCCCAACTGCCCCCCTGCTGGCCTGCTCACTCCAAACTGCCCCCCCCCCGCAGTCCTGATCACCCCCAACTGACCCCCACTGACGGCCTGCTTGCCCTAACTGGCCTCCCTGCTGGTCTGCTCATCCCCAACTGGCCCCACCCCCCACCGCCAGCCTGATCACCCCCAACAGCACCCCCCACTGGCCTGATCACCCACAACTGCCCTCCACTATTGGCCTCTAACCACCTCTACCTTGGCCCTGCCACCATGGCTTTGTCCAGAACGTCCAGAAGGCCTCCTGGAAGGTCTCCCAGCCTAATTAGCATATTACCCTTTTATTAGTATTGAGGCCTGGTGCACAGGTGGGGGCCAGCTGGTTTGCCCTGAAGGGTGTCCTGGATCAGGGTGGGGTCCCGCTGGGGTGCCTGGCCAGCCTGGGTGAGGGGCTGAGGGCCGTTTTCAGGCTGGCCACACCCCCTTCAGGGTGGGGGTCCCCACTGGGGTGCCTGGCCAGCCTGGGTGAGGGGCAGATGGCCGTTTTCAGGCTGACCATGCCCCCCAGCAACCCAAGCTCCCAGCCTCTCCTTTTTTTTTCTGGGATTTATCTTCTATAATTGAAACTTTGTAGCCTTGATCAGAGCCCCTCCTTTAGCGGAGGCCACGGCCAGCTGGAAGCAGGTATCTGGGATTTATTTATCTTCTATAATTGAAACTTTGTAGCCTTGAGCAGAGCTGAGGGCCAGGCAGGGCAGGTGGGAAGCCTGGCTTCCTCCATTGCCAGGGGCAACCCAAGCCTCCTGTTCGCTCTAGCTCCATGGCCGCCGCCATCTTAGTTGGGTTGATTTGCATACTCTCTCCTGATTGGCTGATGGGTGTGCCTTGTGGGTGTAGCGGAGTGGCAGAGTGATGGAGTGATGGTTAATTTGCATCTTTCTCTTTTATTAGTGTAGATGAAGTCTGTATGATATCAGTTCTTTGGTATTTGCTGAGATTTCTTTTGTGTTCTTCCATATTGTACATTTATATATTTTAAAAGAATATACATCAATATTTGTTGAATAGGGTTCTATGTCTATTTTATCATTCAAATCTTCTCTACCTTATATTTTTATCTAATAACTTCTGAAAGTAGTTAAATTTTTAAGTACCTTTATCATAGATTTATTCATTTCTCCTTGTGAAAGCTTTTGCTACACATATTTTGAGATTATATTAGTAAGCAAATCTTCTTAGATTATTTATTATTAATAAATTTATTAATTTATCTTCTTGGTTGATTGTTCTTGAATCTCTCTTTATCCCTAGTACTACTCTTGCTTCAAAAGTCTGATATTAAAATTGCTCCACTAGTGTTTTTTGGTTATTAGTTGAATCATATGAAGTAACAATTTTTATGAGTGAAACAGCTGAATCTCAACAAGATTCAACCTAATATCTGTTCGCCCCACCCCTTTATTTTAAAATTTTCTAAGCAGTTTTTAGTTTTCTACATAGTTTTAATAATGACATGTAAATAGAATTAAGTTTTTTAATGTAATGTGATACCAGTCCAATATTTAATGTTAATTTTTTTAGCTTGGGAAAACAGTTTCTGCCTCACTGGGTGGTACCTTCATAAAGGGGATCAATGCCTTCCTTATAAAAGGGACTCCAAAGTGATCTTTGGCCCCATCCCCTATGTGAGGATAAAACAAAAAGCTGGTGACTTGGAGAGGGCCTTCACCAGACCATGCTGGCAACCTGATCTCGGACTTGCAGCCTCTGGATCTGTGAGCAATACATTTATTTGTTTATAAGCTGCCTGGCCTGTGATATCCTATATAATAAAAGCCTAATATGCTAAGTGTCAGATTGTCCGGTTGTCTGTTCAACCAATCAAAGCTAATATGCTAATGATATGCTAAGACCACTGAACTGCTCACTATGACGTGTACTGACCACCAGGGGGCAGACAATCAGTCGACCAGTAGCCATGACATGCATTGACCACCAGGGGGCAGACACTTCGACTGGTAGGGTCTGGCCAATCAGGACTGAGTGAGATGGCCAGACATGCCCTGGAGCCCTCCTGCGGTCCTTCTCCAGCTGGTTAACCTCCAACGTCCCTCCCTGGCCTGGCGATTGTGCACCAGTGGGGTCCCTTGGCCTGGCCTGTGCCCTCTTGCAATCTGGGACCCTTCAGGGGATGTCGGAGAGCCACTTTCAGCCCGGAGGTGGAACAACTGGTCGCTATGATGCACACTGACCACCAGAGGGCAGACACTCAACCCAGGAGCTGCCCCCTGGTGTAAGTGTGCTCCCACAGGGGGAGCGCCACTCAGCCAGAAGCTGGGCTCACAGCTGGCTAATGCAGCGGCAGTGGTGGGAGCCTCTCCTGCCTTTGCGGGCCTAAGCTGTCAGTTGGACATCCCCCGAGGGCTCCTGGACTGCAAGAGGGCACAAGCCGGGCTGAGGGACACCCCCTCAACTGCACGAATTTCGTGCACCGGGCCTCTAGTTCTGTATAACAGCCCACGTGCACTGAGGCAGTTCCATACTTTCCTCATGTAAATTTCTGGAAAACAGAGACATCACAGACTCTCTGCACTTTTCTTATTCCTCACCATTCAGGCCTGAATCTACATTGTTTGTTCTATAACCTACAAATCAACTTAAGCTAATCTTACTAAGGTCAGCAAGCATCCTACCTGGCAAATCCAATGAACATTTCAAAGTCCACTTCTTACTGATCTTATCTGTCACACCTGACAATGGCCCTCAATTTCAAAAAGTTCTGTGCTTCTTTGACTGATGTGCGGTTGCCCTCTCCTGCTCCCCCCTGGCATGTACTTCCCTTGTCACCTTTTCCTCAGCTCATGCCTATACATTTTACTCCATATGCTGCTATTGTACTCCCCTAAGAGTTGGTTACTATTTCAAAATGTGCTTATATAACATCATGCAGGCCAAAAAATGTAAGTGTGGAAAAGATAATGAGTGGTAATTTCTATGAAACAAAGCTGTACTTTTTCTTTAGAAAGAGTTGATTTAGATGAATTGCTTTTAAAAAGCAGTTTTCAAAATAGGCTTTGGCAAGAAGATTGTACAAGATGGGGACTGGGGGGAACTAAAACAATGAAAAAATGGCCTGTTTCTCAAAGGGGATACCATTAGTATTTTAGGCCAAGCAATTCTTCATTGTTTAGGAATGTCCTACACATTGCAGGTCGTTTATAGTCCCTGGGCCCTACATACTAAAAATGTCATATTGCTCCCCACCCCTATGGACAACAACAAAAACACCAAAAACTCCAGATTTCTGGAAGGCTTTATCACCCCGAGTTGAGAACTAATGATAGAAGAATTTTGCACTCAGATTTCTTTACAAGTATATTAATTGTTTCTCTACCTTTGAAGAAACAACAAAGTGGAAAATGCATTTCAGACATGATTTGCACTCAAAAGACTGTGTAACACCAATTAGCAGATCCACAGACAAAAGGTCATGAGTATATATCAGTAGATTAGGATTTTAAATTACATAAAATGTTAGGGTATTCAGGTATGTTTTTATTTCTTGCTTCTGTAATCAAATGCTCAGCTAGAGTTTACAAGAACACTAAGCCATTGTCCATAGAATACATGTCTCAAATAATGTCTTCCATGGACAAAGGCTAGTGTCCTTGTAGCTTTTCAATTTTCAGAAATTGCCAATTAAAAATAAATAAATAAAACTCATTATAGAAATAACCATTCTTCTAATGTTGCTGAAGAAATTCTGCCATGAAAAAAGTGAGATCCACGTTATTTAGTAGCACATTCATCCTTAACTTGAAAGTTTTAAAAACAGTATTAACTACTATTGAAGTATTGACAAAATATTTTTCTATTTTTCTTTTTCATTGAACTTAGAGACAGAGAGAAGAAGGGAGGGAGGGAGAGAGAGGAACAGAGGGAGGGGAAAGAGAGCAAGAGAAAAAAAACAATTTGTTGTTCCACTCATTTATGCATTCATTGGTTGTTTCTTGTATGTGCCCTAACTGGGTATCAAACCTTCAACCATGGTGTGTATGGGATGACACTCCAACCAATTGAGCTACCCAGATAGGGCTGAAATTTTTTTAAATCAAGTATTAACATTTTTAAAAATTATAAAATCAAACCCCTGTTTTCACAACAATAAAAAGAGATAATACTCTTTTGTAACTGACTGATGAAAATCTACATTTTCAGCCATTAAAAACATTCAAAGGGTTTTGTTAACCTTTCTCTTACCTCCATAAGCAATACAAAGGTTCTGGCCTCCAGGTAACAGAAAATTTTAAAAATTTAGTTTCTACCAGAAAGATTTGTAAATGAAGAAGACCCTCAACCTCTAACAGCTGTAAGATGTAAGTTTAACCCAGAGGAAAATATTACTAAACTTTTCCACAGCAGACAAATTAGAAGTTGTTTAATAACTTAATTACTAAAATCAACGATCTGAAAAACCAAGCAGAACTCAACTTGGAATACTGTCAACACTATTTCCTTACTAGGCTTCTCTAAAAAAATTCTGCCCTGGCCAGTGCGGTTCAGTTGATTGAGCATCATCCCATGCACCAACAGGGTGCTGGATGGATTCCCAGTAAGGGCGCATGCCTAGGTTGTGTGCTCAATCCCCGGTAGGGAGGCATGCAGGAAGCAGAAGATCAATGTTTCTCATCTCTCTCTTTCTCCCTCTCCCTCTGTCTCTGAAAATGAATAAAAATATTTTTAACAATGTCTAATTACTACAGATGCTTCTGTTAATGTCTAAAATAAAATAGCAATGCGGAGACTAGATCAACAAATATTCTATTTCAAAAAAAAATTTTTTTAATTGTTTTCCTACAGGTTTTAAGCTAAAAGAAGTCCAAGTAGATAAACTGATAGTAGACAGACTGGCTATCCTGGATTTAAAGTAAATACAATAAATACAGTAGGTTCTTAAGTCTTGAATAAAGAAATGAGACATGGAAATTAGCAAGGATTGGAAGAAAGTAAACAAAATAGAAATAAATATAAACAAATTTAAACAGAAAAGATTTCATTGCACTCATTCTTTACATGCAAGTACATTCTTCAGAAGTTTTTATTTATATGAAGAATACGTGTACTTAAGTACCCACTTTATTAATTGAGCAAGCTTCCCTTGATCCAGGTTCCAACCTTTGATTGGAGGCATGTGAGTTGGTTCTCCCAGTGTGCCTTTATTCTAAATCCTTCTGATGAGTAATATTAATGACTAGATTGCTTTTTTATCATGTGTTCTCGCATGTAAATCTTTTTTTAAATCACCTTTATTTTGTTAAAAAATAATTTATGACATTAACAATAATGTAGGCTCATTTGCATGGTCTCCAAACAACTTAAAAAAACAGAAAATATTATTATAGCTTTATCAAAGCCTTAGGGATTGCTACATTTAACTAGACAAATAGCTGCTTATAGTCCATAATGATAAATTCTGAGTATATAATTACACTTGTTAAAGTTTATTTTTCCATTCCATTAATCATAATAGAGATTAATGGACCATTTAAACCAAATTTTGTCAGTGAGTAGAAATTCTGGGTCCAATTTCACCTTTATAAAGGAGAGTAAGTTCAACAAATAGGAAATGTTTCATAAATAGTTTTCATTTAGTGCTGATCGATACATTTCTAAATCATCTGCAAACGTGCACTAAATAACAGGACTAAAGGACTGTGTGCGCAGGGCCCTGAAAGCTGGATGCTAAGTCACACTGCCCAACGAAATAATGATTCGCCATACACACAGTGCTATTTTTTAATGTACTTACGGTAACCACATTTTTTACACCCTGCTCGAACACTATCCTTGTTGCAACCTAAAATACAAATGGATAACATTTTAGGAGACATATTAAGTAAAAACACAAAAATTTTATCACTTAAGAAACCTAAAAAACCACTTGAAGAAATTATTTAGAAAAAAAAAATCATCTCAACCTAGCTTAGTAACATTACTCCATTATTATGTTTATTAGAAATTATTGAAAAAGTCAGTTTACTCAAGTTATTTCTTTTTTGTTTTTTTAAATACTTCAAAATTTTATTTATTTAAATCATTTAAAAAATTTCCAATATAGTTGACATACAAGATTACATTAATTTCTGACAGGTCCTTTTTCATGTCTTTGACATTCTTATTTTATTTTATTGCTTAAAGTATTACAAAGAGTAGTACATAATGTTCCTTTTTTTCCCCATTGACCTTCCCCCGGCCTCCCCTACCCGCCAGTATATTGCGTCCATGCTTATATGCATGCATACAAGTCCTTCGGTCATCAAATTATTTCTTTTAACAAATACTTTAAGAACATATTTTTCTCTAATTCAACAAATGCAGTGTCAACATATGCTGCACTGTGTGTGTTGTGAGCAGTGCCCATACACATCAGGTGTGACAACTTTCCATCTGATTTCATATCATGACCTTCCTACCATTACTTCAAAACAACGCACAAGCTGCAAACTTCAGGTCTTTTAAAGGTATAGTGCCCTATTTATTGCAGTTTTTATGTATCTTTTAACCAATTAAGATGTGCAAAATTATACTACTATTTTCATCAGGTTCCTATTACTTTTATTTATTTATCACGGATGAAGTTTTTGAGTACTGTGCCCAATCTCATTTTTCTCTCATAAATGTTATGGTTCTTATTGCATAGGGTAGGGACACATATGCTGTGTTTTTAGCAGAACTGTGGAATAAAACTGGATTAATAATAATAAAATCTGAGGCTCTTTCAATATGAAATAATTGCACATTGAAAAAAAATCTCAGAGAATCCAGGTCAATATTAAGTCTGTTTCCATAGAAACCATAGATACTGAATAACACTGAATAAAACTGTGCTAAATGCACATTACCATTCCTACAAAAAACTAAAAATGTTGTAATGACAGATCCGAAATGACCTCTCTGAGGCAGTATTAGAAATTAACTAAAAAAAAGAAGAAATTAACTCATTTATGACTTAAAGACATTGATAAAACTCCTATCATCCAAGTATCTCATATTTGTCGAATAAATGAAATATAAAACTTTTTCAGAGGTCATTTTTAACAAAGTTATAAATTTTACAAGAAAGGAAAATATAACAAGAACTCTAAATAAAGTAACTCCAGAGCTCTATTTCCTCATCAAATGTTGATAATTAAGATTTCAACCTTCATTTGTCTATAATTTGCATGAATGCCTGGTCAATGAAATGCTTCTTCTACCTGAAACTTAGAATCTGATGTAACTGATACAATACATGTGAGACAAATAAAGTGGGGGCAGCTCCTAATGGCAGTGATGATACTGGCTGCAGCAGCCCTATCCTGCTATAGGCCTGTGAAAGATCCTGGCTCTGGGTTCCCTTGGTCTTATGAATTTTCTGAGCCTTATTTTCCAGCCTTTGTGTAGACCCTGTGAGCCATACAATTGTACATACTCGAAATCCACCTCAAATTGAGTAGCAAGACTACAGTGTGAGGCCCCTACTGCTCAAAATGTTCCTTTATAATCATGACCCCTAATCCCCAAAAAGCCTTTGAATAAAAACTTATAAATATGACTGCATAAAAAATCTGAATGACAAAGACCACCAAAAATAAACTCAAAAGACACATGAACACTTGTAAAAAAATATTTGCAAATCATAGAGCCAACAAAGGATATTATCCCTACTATATAAATCCCATCAAATCATTAAGAAAAAGACCAATAACCAAAAGGGGAAAAATGGACAAAGAAACTGAACAGAAAGTTCACAGAAAAGGAAACAGAAACAACTTTGAAATATATGAAGAGATGCTCAGCCTTATTCTTACCAAGTAAAGTGTACATTAAAGTCTATACTGGGATTCTATTTTCACTTACCAGAATAGGGAAGATGGAAAGGGTGGAAGAGGGTTTGGGGGAACATACTCCTGAACACTGTTGGTAGGAGAGTAAGTCAGTACCATCTCTATGGAAAGCAAGCTATCAAAATCTGCCAGAACTCTCCACGTGCATACTCCTTAACCCAGCACTTCCACATCCAGAATTCATCCTCTCAACTTATGTGCACACACACTATACTGACTTATGTATAAAGTTATTCACCACAGCATTTTTTGTAACAGTAAAAGAATAGAAATAATTTAGACAAATTATGGTATGAAAGAATAAGGATGGTTTTTAATAATGGGCAATAATTTCTAAAATATAAAGAGAAAAGAGAAACATGTAGAACAGTGCTTATAGTATATTGCCATTTATACAAAAGAAGATTTAATATATATAATATAGATTATATAAGATTATATTTAAGGATAAAGTTATAAAAAAATCTTTATAAGGATATACACTGGTTACCTGAAGAACGGAGAACTGGGTCGTGGGGTAGAAAAGGTGGGAGACATCACTATACACCTTTTGGATCCTTTAAAATTTGAAACGTGTGAATAAACTGCCTTCTCAAAGACCCAACCAAAAGGCCTGACTCAAACCAAATCCTTACACAAAAAGAGGTGGTGTCATGCAAGCATTCTGTGACCAAAGGCAATGATTGCAGCTGTAAATATCTCAGAGAAGCTACATTGCAGATTTTCAATACAATTTTATTAACTGACTAGAGGCCCGGTGCACAAAAATTTGTGCACTCGGGGGGAGAAGGGGGGTCCCTCAGCCCGGCCTGTGCCCTCTCGCAGTCTGGGACCCTTTGGGAGATAACGACCTGCTGGCTTAGGCCTGCTCCCAGGTGGCAGAGGGCAGGCCCAATCCCTAGGTGCAGCCCCTGGTCAGGCTCAGAGCAGGGCCGATTGGGGAGTTGGGGCGCCGCCCCATCATGCACAGAGCAGGGCGGATCGGGAGGTTGTGATGCCACCCTCAGTCACGCTCAGGGTAGGGCCGATTGGGGGGTTGGGGTACCGCCCCCTGTCACACTCAAGGCAGGGTCGATGGGGAGGTTGCGGCACCACCCTCTGTCACACACAGAGCAGGGCCAATCAGGGGGTTGGGGCGCTGCCCCCTGTCACACACAGAGCAGGGCCCATCAGGGGGTTGAGGAGCTCCCCCTTTTCACTCACAGAGTAGGGCCAATAGGGGAGTTGGGGCACCGCCCCCTGTCATACACAGAGCAGGGCGGATCAGGGGGTTGGGGCGCCACCCTCTATCACCCACAGAGCAGGGCCGATTAGGGGGTTGGGGCGCTGCCACTGTCACACTCAGGCAGGGCCGATGGGGAGGTTATGGCTCTACCCCATCACACACAGAGCAGGGCCCGCGGGGGGGGGGGGGGTGGGGTGGGGGGGTGGGTTGGGGCGCCGCCCTCTATCACCCACAGAGCAGGGCCGATCTGGGGGTTGGGGAGCTCCCCCCTATCAGGCACAGAGCAGGGCTGATCAGGTTGGGGCGCCTTCCCCTGTCATGAACAGAGGAGGGTGGATAGCAGGTTGTGGCCCCGCCCCCTGTCACACACAGAGCCACAGGGCAATCAGGGGGTTTGGGCGCTGCCCCCTGTCACGCTGATCCTGGTGCTGGGAGGCCTTGCTGCTTCGCTGATCCCAGTGCCGGGAGGCATATTACCCTTTTACTATATAGGATAGAGGCCTGATGCATGGGTCGGGGCTGGCTGGTTTGCCCTGCAGGGTGTCCTGGATCAGGGTGGGGGTCCCCATTGGGGTGCCTGGCCAGCCTGGGTGAGGGGATGATGGCTGCTTGAAGCTGGTCACACACCCTTCAGGGTGGGGGTCCCCACTGGGGTGCCTGGCCAGTCTGGGTGAGGGGCTGAGGGCTGTTTTCAGGCTGGCAGGTGACTGAAGCTCCCAACTGCTCCTTTTTTTCTTTTTCCTTTTTTATTCTGGGCCAGCTTTAGCTCTAGCTCCAGCTCTGAGGCCTCTGCTGCTGAAAGCAGGTATCTGGTTTGTTTGGGTTCTATAATCGAAACACTGTATCAACTCCAGCTCTGAGATCTCGGCCGGCTGAAAGCAGGTTTCTGGGGTTTTGTTTAGCTTCTGTATTTGTAACTATGTTTCAAACTGCAAGCTCAGAGGCCGGCAAGGCAGGCGGGGAACGTTGGTTTCCTCTGTCACTGAAGCAAGCAAGCCTCAGGTTAACTTCAAGCTGCCTGGCTGCTGGCCGCCATCTTGGCTGGCAGTTAATTTGCATATTGCCCTGATTAGCCAATGCGAAGGGTAGCAGATGTATGGCTAATTACCATGTTTCTCTTTTAGTAGATAGGATGGTTTCAGAAACAAATTTTAGAGGTTTTTATTTCTTGTATTTGTTAAGTGTAGAAAAGGCTTACTTTGAATCTAGAAATCTATTAAACAACTTGCGTGGTAGGGAAGGTCACAGGTAATGGGGATAGTCCTTTACCTCCCAGTAACTTAAAGGGAAAAGATCAGTTTCTCGAAATTCTGGACCATGCCAGATAATTTTGTATACAACTCAGTACTTAGCATAGTGTAGAGTTCTTATGAAGTCTTCAACAAATATTTGAGGTTTGAGGTAAAATTAAGAAAATACTTCAGCACTGGGGAACAGGTAACTTCTGTAGCTCCCAGTTGACATGAAACTAGATAGTGTCTGCAGTGTCACTGGCCTATCTGAGGCATGATAGGCAGAGGAAAAGGAATAAAAGAAGGATAATAGAAATCAAAATAACAATTGCTGGGCAGGGGAAGGGGAAAAGGCAGAGGTAGGTACATGGCAACTTTCTGAGGTGATAGAAATAGTCAAAATCTTGATCTGGGTGATAGGTAGAAAAAAATATATACATATATATATATATATATATATATATACACATATATATATTTATATACAATTCTTCAAGCTGTACATTTGTGATTTGTGTCTTTAAACATGTAAATTATACCTTAGTAAAGTAGTTAGCATAAAAGGGAAAAAATAAGTTGGGCAAAGAAGGAAGAAGAGAAGAGATAAAGGTTAGAGAAGACTAAGAAGTAGGAACAATGAGTAAAGGAATGAGCAAATGTGAGAGAAAGGGAGAGAATACCCCTCACAGTTGCCTCAGGTTGTTCAGTGGTTCCCAAAGGTATGGCAAGCCATCATATTGACCTAAATTTATTTTCTTGAAATTTCCTATCAACTAATGTTTCCAAAGTCAACAATTTAGTCATTGGAAAGTAAACAGTGACACTTGAAACTGAATATTTCTCTCTTATTATTTCTGACTTTGGGAAAGGCTGTCAAAGTTTTCTTTATATGAAAATATCTTCTGTAATCATTTAAATTTAAAATTAAACAGCTTAAGTAACTAAGTTTTCTTTCTATTAAGCAGTTGGTAATTGCAATCACCTCTGTCCATTCTTTACCTTTTTAATTTGATTCGATTTGATTCTTTTTCTGTTTGTAACACTTGAAGTTTTATACTTGGCTACTCCATTATAGTTTCAGTTACCATAATTTAGGGACCCTTAAAGAAAATTAAATGTATAAAAATGCTTTCATTCACTTGCCTCAGAAAATACAAATAACTTGTGAAAAAAAAAAGCTATAGGTAGTACTACTTTAGACTAAGAAGAGACATGGAGATGTTTAATTATTATCTAATGAAACAGAATCAAGATTGCTGTCAAGTTTAGTCTGTTTATTTGAGTACTAGATTCCACTCAGCAGCAATTCTAATGATTAACCCACTAAACATTATTTACCTACTATGGATAGAATCTGAAATGATGTTAGAGAAACCATAAAGATGAGTAAAGTTCCTACAGTAAAGGAAACGATATTATACTAGGTTAGGATAATGTACCCACAGCTGTAATACATGCTAGAATGTGCCAGTATAAGACACATAGTTCTATTAACAAGCAGGAAGACTGGCAGGCAAGACTCTCAGCTGAGGGATCAGCAAAGTTTCCCACAGGTAGGTAGCACAGTAGAGGAGGAACAGTGAGAACAAAGTTTGTACGTAGAAAAGCACAGGAGAGGTTCTGGGCATAGCTGGCCATGTCTCTAGACTGTGGAATGCGCCAGAGGAGAGATGGGAGGACAGGGTAGCAGGAGCAAGCACTTCATTCTCCCAGAGATGGGAGCTTTGGCATTACAAGAATTTATTACAACTCCTTCATTACAGAGACAAGGAAATGGAGCCTCAGGAAGGGTAAGTCACATGAAGAGACACTAAATTCACAAGTACGAGTCAATGACAGGATCAGGTATGATTTAGGAAAATTATTTCAGCAGCAATGTGCAGCACAGACTAGAGAGGAAAGAAACGACTTCTGCGTGAGAAGACTGGATGCAGTGTGATTCAGAGTTCTTCTATGCTAAGACGCTATAGCAATGCGTTTTAAGAATTTCACTCACTTTGATATATCAGATGTAACGTTAATTTGGCTACAGAAAACCCTACCTTGGCTATATAGATTTCTCTGAAGAAGAGAAACAAATAGAGTTTTTGTGCCAGCCACATCAGTAACATAGATGCCAACTGTGCCAGGTCAACTCTTCATGGGGAATGGAGACTCATTAAAATGAGAGTCAGAACTAATTTCAAGCAGTTTCTAGAAGAAAGTAAACTTCACTGAAGCCTGTGTTTAAATGTAATTTCTTTAATAACAGCTAAGAGCCTATGATTTCCCTTGCCAAGAGAGTACGTACTTCATTGTTAGTTACATAATGGTGTAAGCTTATACACAATGCTGTGGAAAAACAGCTGAAGCAGGTGACCACAAAATAGGCGAGGCTGATTTTCATTGTACTTTATAGCAGCCTCTTTACTTTATAGTCATGCCTTGTAATAATCACTAGTACAACCACGTAGGACATGCCATGCTGAATCCATATGATCATTACACCTACAAACAAAAGGCATAACAATACTTGTCCTTCTTGATGATTATCTCAAAATGTTTCTGATGGAGCCCTATTTCCATTAATACACTATCTGGATCAATCAAGAAATTATCTTACCATTTTCTGTGTCTATATTTTCTAATGGCACTTGCATTATATTTCTGCAGTGCTATCATCCTTTTTTTTTTTTTTTTTTCTGGGTTTAAACCAAGCATGTCAAGCTCAAAGGCTTGACAGGGGGCGGCGCCCCAACTCCCCAATTGGCCCTGCTCTGAGCCCGACCAGGGGCTGCACCTAGGGATTGGGCCTGCCCTCTGCCACCCGGGAGGGCCAAATAAACAAGGTTTAAGTGTATGTGGCTGCAAAAAAACCAAAAGCTTCAATTTTCATAGAAATGTAGGTTTATTTCCATAGAGACATGCTGAATACAAAGGGCTGAAATAAATGAGTAATAGACATGTTAACTTTCTTTCAATTCAAAATTATAGGTTAAAGTGTAACAATTACTTCTAACTGGTGACTTTGCCTTCAAAGTAGCTCCCCTCCAATCCAATATGCAGTCAGAATGATCTTTCCAAAATGTGCATCTGTTTTAAAACCTTTAAAAGGCTTCCTATCCTCCTCAGGAAAACATTCAAACTCTGTCACACTTACAAGATCCTTTAAGAGCTGGAAACTACCTTGTAATTTATACTGTAACATGGCAAACTGTATAAAGCACACAGGGTCTCAGGCACAGACTGACCTGTCACTTACTAGCTGCCTCATAATAGGCAAGTTCCTTGATTTCTCTGCCCTCAGCGTCCTCGTATGTAAAGTGGAAATGCTAATAGCTGTTTCACAGTGTGACTGTTAAAACGAGATAAAACCCGACATGTGCCACAGTGTCTGACACGTAGCAAAAGCGTCGTGAATACTAGCTGCTGTTATCTCTCTAGCTAATTTCTCACTTCTCTTCCATTTATATTCTATATTCTGAGTCCCATCCACAGTGAACGTCTCTCATTTCCTCCCCTCACACATTTGCAACTGCCCCTCCCACCACTCCCCCCCTCCTGCACCTCTCCAGGTCTCATCCCAGGTGCCACTTCCCCTGGAGAGTCCTTCTGGCTCCCCCCGGCTCCCCCCGGCTCCCCCCGGCTCCCGTTAGGTGGCCTTACTGTGTGCTGCTGGAGGTTCTGTACCCTCCCTGCCACACACTGGCCTGAGTTTCTGGTACCTGTTCACTCTTTACTGCTCTTCAGTAAGTTCAGTTTGAAGAATAACCGTCTTGCTCACCACTGTATTCCCAATGCTTGGCACAGGCAGCGCCTAGCACGCAGCAGGCACTTCAGAAAGTTATGTGTGTGAATGAGTGTATTTTCCCCCAAACTACAGTGGGTGCACAGCTTTCCCACAGCGGCTCTCTGTACAATAAGGTGCAGAACAGGCGTGGTCACATAACACTGGGAGGGGTGGGCTGAAACACAGTTAGAACTTCTGAACCACAGCATGTCCCAGTCTTTTCTATGCTAACGTGCACTGCCAATCTCCAAGGTCCCCGTGTGTGTGTGTGGGGGGCGGGGGGGGCGGGGGGGCAGAGAGAGAGGGGAGTACATTTCTCAATCATCAGTGTCCCCTGCCAGCAGAGTTCCTTACGCACATCCTGGCAAAACGGGGTTCAGGAGACGCCCCCTTCCCCCCCACTGGAACTTCCGAGTAAGGGGGTGGTTGCGGGCGGGAGATCTCTGAAGCACTGACTTGGCGGGGTTCACTGTTTTGGGGTCGGCACCCACTGGACGCAGAATCTGAGGGCTGTTGGCAACCACAGACATAAATGAACAAATCTACAGCAAATGCAGAAGCGGAGGCCCACGAGGGCAAAGCGACGGGCGCGCGGCCACGGAGCAGCTAGTGCAACAGGAAGCGCGGAACCCGGACGCCGTTCCGGCCGGCGGCCCCAACCACAGACAATGCCCCCGGCCGGCTGGGCACGCCTGGCGCCCCCCCCCCCACCCCCCCAAATGTCTTATTTTCAAACCCTATCGGAGGAAGGTCGGCTCTTCTCGGCCACCCGCCAGCCAGGCCTCTGACTGCCCCACCCCCACCCCCGGCTTCTCTGGGACCATCCAATGCACTGGAAGCCTGGCGGGGGCGGCGTAGACAGTTTCTTTCTTTCCTACTTTCCATCTGAGTTTATTTTTGGAGTGTAAACTTGTCCACGTAAACCAAACGATCCTGCGCATTTTAAAGCCTCCGCCTACAGCCCCCCGGGCGCTACTGCCCACCCTGCGCACCCCAACCTCCCCTCCCCGCTTCCTTCCCCGCTCAAACCCAGGGGGCCTGCTGTCCGCACTTCACCTGGGACTGCCATGGCGCTGGGGACGGGATCGCAGGAGCCCTGGGCTTCGAGGGCACGCTCGCTTCCCGCCGCCGGCTGCGAGGCCGACGCGCTGCGAGGGTGGCGTCTCCTCTGCCCCGCGCCGCGGCACCTCGGCGGCAGTCGGGGAGGCCCTCCGAGGCGCCCGGAGAGAGGAACCCAGGAGCCGCCGCTGCGGTTTCCGGGGGAGCCCTATTGCAGAGCACGCGGGCCGAACCATTCCTGCCAGTTTCGGGGGAGCAGGGATGCCTGCAGACGCATGTAGAGAAGGAAACAACACCAAGACTTAGGAATCGTTATTTGAAAAGTTGTCATAGAAATTAAAGTTATCTATACAGGATCTTAATGCTTTTTCTCGTTCCCTGGAGGACATTGGGATCCCCCTGCTCGGGATTAGCGGTGCTCGAACCCCGGAGCAACATGGCGGCGTCCGTGAGGGGCTAGCTATGGGCAAAGATAGTGTTGGGTGTCGTTTTCTCTTGGGTTATTGACGGACTGGAGCTTTCCGCGACCGAACGACGAAAGGAAGTGTGATAAGTGGGTAACTTTAGCGACCGGCCGCCCGCGTTCCTCCTCAATTAGGAGCCGAGTCCTGGGCACTGACCAGCATGAGCAATATCTACATTCAGGAGCCTCCCACGAACGGGAAGGTGAGAGCCCCGCCTAGGATACCTGGGTCCCCCAAAGTGACACCTCACCGAGTAAGGGAGTCCTAGGGGTGGGCGGGACCACCAGGAGGCTTGTCTGTCCTCCGGCCTCCGACCAGGATGGCATCGAAAGCCATCTGTTGGCACTTGTCAGCACAGGCACACTTAGAAAAAGTCCTCAAGTGGGGATGTCTCCATCGACCCGCCTGCGGCCCTGTTTCTAGCCTCAGCCTAACTCCTGCAGGCGAGGGTCTTAGGTAGAAACCTAAACACACGAGCAGATCTGACTTAATTCTACATCCATTGAACGAGGCGCCTGACACTGTACTAGGTGCTGGGGATACACAGACGGATGGATGAGGTCTAGCTGTTGCCCCGGACGAGCTTATGGTTTAGTTTGGAGGCTGACAGGTAAAGGAACATCTTATGCCATGTCTAGTAGGCGTGCTCCCGAGAGAGGGGCACGGTGCTAATGGGAGAACTGCGAAGTGCGCAACTGGGGAGGTAGGGGAGAGCTTCGTGGAGGAGGTATGGCTGCTGGTCTTAGAACGTGAGGTCGTTGTCAGCCATAGAAAGTGGGGCCTGGGAAATGTTCCCACATTGGACTGGGAGAATAATGTTCTGGTTGATTTGATCGTCAAGGTGTGTCAGTTCTCCTCCAAGGTGTTCACATGCGGTATGAAGTAGAGGAGTCGGTAAGGTAATAAGTATCACCTGAATTAATCTAAGACCTAGTCTGTGTCATCACGTATGAAACATGATGAACTAGCAAAATGTAGACAATAGTGGGGCTGAATTAGGGTGAACTAAATTTATATCAGGTATAATTCTGTTGCATGACTAGATCATGTTACTTATGCAATCTTTTGTTGATTGACATTTGGTAATATAATGAGGGCAATTTGAAAATAATAACAGAAGTTTTGTAATTGATAGTCCCAGCAAAAATTTTAGTAGGTATTTTGGGCAAAGCAATTATTTTAATTCTTGGTTGTTTGAACTTTTTTTTACTCTTCACCCTTACCCTGCATCATTGTAAAAATTCAGAATAGCTACCTTCTTTAATTTCCAAATGTTTATTTTTTAGGGTGATAATCATCCCCAGTTGATAAATACTGGTAGGGATTGGATACATTGCCTATCCTGCTAGGCAGGGTCTTCATAATTGTGGTTCCTTTCTCTGATATACTCTTTAGCCTGCACAAATGTCACTTTAACAGAGGCCTTTCCTATCTACTCTTTTATAAAATAACAAACCTCATTTATGTTCTGCATCCCAGCATTCCCTGGTCCCCTTAACCTCTTTAGTTTTTTCTATTGTTTACTAGAGGCCCGGTGCACTGATCTGTGCACCGGTGGGGTCCCTCGGCCTGGACCGTGGGGATTGGGCCAAAACCAGCTCTCTGACATCCCCCAAGAGGTCCCGGATTGCGAGAGGGCGCAGGCCAGGCCAAAGGACCCCACCGGCGCATGAATCTGTGCACTGAGCCTCTAGTATGCATTTAAGATCTTTGGTTAATTTCTTCCTACCCTCCCCTTCCCTCTGAGATTCATCAGTCTGTTCCATGTTTTCATGCCTGTGGTTTCTGCTCCTACATTAAGCATCTGCCCCCTGGTGATCAGTGCTCATCATAGCTGTTGGCCGGGCTGGTTACTTAGGCTTTTATATATAGAGATTGTCTCCTGCCCTTATCTTTCTCCTCCCGTCTCGCCTCCCCTTCCCCAGGATGCAAGCACTACAAAAGCAGAGATAAACATCTAAAAATGGTACTTGACACATGGTAGGAAATGTTCAAATATGTACTGAATGAATTAATTAATACTATTTCTCTCTTCTGAGAAATATCAAGCATCAGTGAGTTTGTGGTTATAATGCTGCTTGTCAAGGGCAGATTTAGTTGCTTTACTCTGAAGGAAGATTTTACATGGTCATAAAGATGAAAACCTTTAACAAAGGTACTGCCTGAACAGGAGATCTTTCATTCTACAAATATTTATTGAGCATCTAGCAGGTGCCTGGCTCTATGTTCGGTTTCAGATACCAATGAAAAGAAAAACCACCATTGTCCCTAATATAATGGAGTCAGTTGAATGAAATGTATATTGATCAAATAATCAAGCAAATAAGTGTCTGCAAACTGATAAATATTGTCCTGAACAGAATTGGGTTGAGGGAGAATATCAGGCATGACTCAAGTCTTACTTCAAAAACAATTTTGGAGAAACCAAGATGGCGGCATAGGTAAACACTGGAGTTTGCTGCCTCGACCAACCACTTCAAAAATACAACTAAAAGACGGAATGGACATCACCCAGAACCACAGGAAGGCTGGCTGAGTGGAAATTCTACAACTAGAAGGAAGGAGAAAAGCATACCGAGACTCAGAGGAGGCACAGTGCAGAAGTAAAATAATACTAAGGTGCAGAGGTGCATGCGGAGCGGGCTGGCGGCTGAGGGCGCGGTTGTCGTTTTCAATTGGGAGGGAGTCTCAGGCTCTGAGCTCCAGTTCCTGGGGAGTCTCTAGGGACCCAGACTCATGCAGGAGAAGCGGGACTGTCTGGCATCAGTCGGAACTCAAGGGCAGCTTTCTCTCGGAGGGGCTTGCAGCGATTACCGGGACATTGAGAAGCAGAGCCTCTGACAGCAGGACTGAGAGCAGCCATAGCTGCTAGCCCCGCCCTGTTGATCCTGTGGGACCCACCCCACCCAAGCCCTGCAGGGAGGCCTTTGCTGGATAGCCTCAGGCAAAGGCTAGATTAGCACCTCCCTAGAGATCCAGGAGCCAGGAAACCCAGAGGTCAGAGTGGGATCATCCAGTTTGCAGCTCCATGGAACCATAAAGGACACACTCAGGGGGCAGACTCAGTGAGCACCAAAGCCCCATTGAAGCAAGTCTTGCCCCAGAGGGGTATCTCCAGCACAGAAGTTCTCCCACTGCAGACACAGTTGATTCTCACAGCCAATTGGCCTGGAGGTCAACTCCTCCCAGGGATACCTACACCAATCAAGGCTTAACTACAACAAGACTGTGCACAAAGACCACAAGGGGGTGCACCAAGAGTGTCCTCCTCAGGTAATTGGGGAGGCTGAACCACTGGGCCCTAGAGGACACTTAGCACAGAAAACCACTTTATCAACACAGGGAAGCATAAATAATGCGGAGACAAAGAAAAAGGACACACATGACAGAAATGGAGGAAAGCAAACTACTGGATATAGAGTTCAAAACCACACTTTTAAGGTTTTTCAAGAATTTTCTAGAAACTGCTGATAAACTTAATAAGATCTATAAGAAATCTAATGAGACCCTCGAGGTTGTGATAAAGGACCAACTAGAAATTAAGCATACACTGACGAAATAAAGAATATTATACAGAGATCCAACAGCAGACTAGAGGATTGCAAGAATCAAGTCAAAGATTTGAAATACGAAGAAGCAAAAACCACCCAACCAGAAAAGCAAAATGAAAAAAGATTCCAAAAATATGAAGATAGTGTAAGGAGCCTCTGGGACAGCTTCGAGTGTACCAACATCCAAATTATAGGGGTGCCAGAAGAAGAGAGAGAGCAAGATATTGAAAACCTATTTGAAGAAATAATGACAGAAAACTTCCCCTACCTGGTGAAGAAATAGACTTACAAGTCCACGAAGCACAGAGAACCCCACACAAAAGGAATCCAAAGAGGACCACACCAAGACACATCATAATTAAAATGCCAAGAGCAAAAGACAAAGAGAGAATCTTAAAAGCAGCAAGAGAAAGAAAGTCATTTACCTACAAGGGAGTACCCATACGACTGTCAGCTGATTTCTCAACAGAAACTTTGCAGGCCAGAAGGGAGTGGCAAGAAATATTCAAAGTGATGAATGCCAAGAACCTACAACCAAGACTACTTTATCCAGCAAAGCTATCATTCAGAATTGAAGGTCAGATAAAGAGCTTCACAGATAAGAAAAAGCTAAAGGAGTTCATCACCACCAAACCAGTATTATATGAAATGCTGAAAGGTATCCTTTAAGAAGAGGAAGAAGAAGGTAAAGATACAAATTATGAACAACAAATACACATCTATCAACAAGTGAACCTGAAAATCAAGTGAATAATCTGATGAACATAATGAACTGATGATTATAATAGAATCAGGGGCATAGAAAGGGAGTGGACTGGCTATTCTTGGGGGGGGGGGGAAGAAGGGGTGAAGGGGATGCGGGAAGAGACTGGACAAAAATCGTGCACCTATGGATGAGGACAGTGGGTGGGGAGTGAGGGAGGAGGGTGGGGTGGGAACTGGGTGGAGGGGAGTTATGGGGGGAAAAAAGAGGAACAAATGTAATCTGAACAATAAAGATTTAATTAATAAAACAAACAAACAAACAAAAAACCCCCAATTTTGGACTTTTTTCCAGCCTAAGGCTGATTGAAGACATTGAAGTTACAAAGTTCTGTACCAGAGTTCATAGAGAGCATGGCAAAAATTTTGGCTTGGAGCCGTGGCCGGTGTGGCTCAATTGATTGGACTTTGTCCCATGCACCAAAAAGTTGTTTCACTCTCACATCAGTGTTTCTCTTTTTCTCCCCCTTTCTCTTCCTCTAAAAATCAATAAAAAATTTTAAAAATATTTTTCGGCTTGGAAAGAATTCAAAGCAGATGTAATAAGTTTTCTCAATGAATGTTTAGTGTTTACACTCTAATGTTACATTAAGTACTGAAAGGATATAGAGATAGTATTCAGAAAAAGGGGGACAAAATTCCTCTCTTCAAAGAGTATAATATCACCCTGAGAAGTAATTGATGCATGATGACACTGGTTGACCCCCTCAGTTGTACATAAATATGCTGTGTTTTGCTGTTGTGCTATAATTCTGGCTTCTGAAGATGAGGCACAGAAATGAACTACTTGATAGAAATTTCCTTATCCACTGAAGATTAAATTTCCACATATAATAATTTAATCTAAATTATATATTAACATTTATTCTTAAGTAACATTTTACTATCAAAGTATTGTTTTATTTGGAAGCTTTAAGAAAAGGAGCCACTGCCCTGGCCAGTGGCCTCCACACTGAATGGTTGCAAGTTGGATTCCCAGTCAGGGGCACATACCTGGGTTTCGGGTTTGTTCCCCACCCCTGGCTGGGGCACATGGGAGAGGAAACCATTAAGGTGTCCCTCTCACATCGATGTTTCTGTCCTTCCCCTCCCCTTTCATTCTCTCTAAAAAAACAATGGAAAAGTATTCTCATGTGAAGATTAAAAAAAAAGAAGCTACTGATGCCTGACAAAATGTAATGGCCAATAGGAATGTATGCATGGCCAAAGGAGGAGGGAGCCATGTGTCTTTTTCTTTTTTTTAATTCAGTAGCTTATCAGTGAAGATTAAGAAACCCTGGTAAGCAAGGTGACCCAACCTTACTTTTATGCATTCTTTTGCATACCACAAGATGTAAGTGGTATGTGTCCAAAAAAATGTATGAAAACAATGACAACAATAACAGCTACCATTTTTTGAACATTTATTATTTTGTCAAGTGCTGTTCTAAGTAGTCTATGTACCTAGTGTAATAACTCATTTCATCATCACAACAAAGCTATGAGATTATTCTTATTCTTGGTTTTAGATAAGGAAATTGAGCCACAGGAATGTTAGACATCATGCCCAAGGTAAGGAAGCTACCTTACCCTTCTTAGCAGATGGGTCAGTATTTGAATTTGAGCAGCCTGACTCGAGCCTGTAAAGGGATGGGGATGATGTGCCTTTGATTGTTTTTTAGAGCAGTGGTTTCTAAACCAGTGAGCACATACTCTAGGGGTGTGGAAAATCATCCATGAGATACAGGGAGAAAATCTACATACAGGCAGTCCTCAGGTTACGTCGGACTCGAAGTACATCGTTTCGTGGTTACACCATCTCCCATTTATTTATATACAAAAAGTTCCATCATTTTGACATACGTACATATGTGCTTTATGTTTTTTATTATTTATTTACCACAAGTAAAGGTCAGGAATTGTTATCTTTCTTTTAATTTTTTTTTTTACTGTTTCACTTCATTACTGCTGTGTATGTGCTCCATGTGAGTGATGTAGGTGCTTATGTAGGTGTGTTCCGACTTACAGTGAAAATCGTGTATGTGGCGCAGTAGGAACGGATCTCCGACGTAACCTGAAGACCTACTGTACTTCTCTTTGTATTTATTTTGTCCTTTACTTGTTTAAATGCAGTATTTAATATATAAAAAGGAACATAAGTTCACTTACTCACCCTGGCCAGTGTGGCTCAGTTTTTGAGCATTGACCTGTGCACCAAAAGGTTGTGGGTTCTCTTCCCAATTGGGGTGTGTATGGGAGGCAACTGATTGATAATTCTCTCTCATCATTGATGTTTCTATCTCTCTCCCTCTCCTTCCCTCTCTGAAATCAATAATATAATAATACGAGTGGCCTGGTGCACGGATTCATGCACATTGAAAGGAAAATAATTAGAAGAAATACTTTAATATTGCTATTTGCCCTTTCTTTGTAATGGAAGTGTCAGCACCTCCCCCTCATCTCCACCATCCCGCCTACGGGGTGATCGATCAGGGCCAGGCCCCCCCGCCTGGCTCCCTCAGCACCTGGGAGTCGGGCGGCAGCTCCGCCCCCCACCACTGCTGCTGGTCGCTGTCTGCAGGGCGATCGGGCCACTGCTCGCACCCACTTTGGCTTGGTGCCATCCGCTTACCTGCTCCACCATCCTGCTGTGGTCCCGCTCTCGTCAGGGCCCATCGGGTCCGGCAGTGCTCCCACTGCCGCCTGCTATCAGCACCGCATCACCGATGCCTGCCATATTCCGCACCACCCCTGGTGGTCAGTGCACGTCATAGCGAGGAGTCAAACTCCAGGTTGAATTCCTGGTTGAGACAATTTGCATATTAGGCTTTTATTATATAAGATACTAACTTTTTTTAAAATAAAAACTACCATTATATAGATATTTCCACCTCTCCACCCCCATGGTCATTAAAGAATATCTATGAAAGAACTATGAAGCTAGTAAAGGCCCAAAAGCATGTAATAAATTCACCAATGTTATATAAATTATGGTATTATCTGGGCCTTTGAAACAAACTGAAAGGCAACTGAGCAAAAATACAGTGAGAGAAATGCTATTCCTGCTTTGCTATTAATAAGCTCTCAGACTCAGGGCAATTTACAATTTCTTTGAGGCATCTGTATAATGGATTGGGTGATGGGGCTTAGCTGAATGACTTTTAAATTCTTTCCAGTTTTAAAAAATTTGTGGAAATCAGGTAAAGGAGTTTTAGAAAATAAAAAGTGTGACTTATTGATACTGACATCCTGTGAGAATCAGTTTCATGTTTTTAAATACATAGTCACACTGCATACACTTTATTTGTAAAAACATTCTAAATGATGGTGATGGTCATAAACCATTGACCATTGGGGGAGAAAAAATGATCCTAGAGAAGTTGGACTCCCACTGTGCAACAATAGTCAAATTTAGAGTCTAACATTCTTTTTGGTTATCCTCTACAATAATCCTATATAAAAAAAGCCTAATATGCTAAGTGTTCAGTCACCCGTTCAACCAATCAAAATGTAATATGCTAATGATATGCTAAGGCCATTCAACTGCTCGCTATGACGTGCACTGACCACCAGGGGGCAGACGCTCTTACCGGTAGGTTAGCCTGCTGCTGGGATCCAGCCTATCGGGACTGAGTGAGACAGGCCCGACATGCCCTGGAGCCTTCCCGTGACTCCTACCCATAGCGGGCTGGCTGGACCTCACCGTGCACAAATTCGTAAAAGCATAATATACTGATTAGGCTGGACAGCCAGATGTCCTTCCAGACGTCCTTCTGGACAAAGCCGTGGCAGCTATGAGGGCTGAGAGCAGGCAGCCGCAGCGGCCGGCAGTGACAGCAGCGGCGGGGTGAAGGGGACAGCACCTTCCCCTGATCGCCTGGTCATCTCCTGCAGAGGAAGGGGAGGGAGCGGGCCTAAGCAGTCAGTAGGACATCCCCTGAGGGCTCCCGGACTATGTGAGGGGGCAGGCCAGGCTGAGGGACATCTCCCCCACCAGTGCACGAATTTTGTGCACCAGTCCTCTAGTTTATTAATAAGATGGTTAAAAGCTGTTTCCTCCTGTGGGTCAGTAGGGGTTTTGGTTTTAAAAGATGGCTGGTTGCACCAAGGAATAACTGCCTTTATGAGCTAGTAGAAAGGAGGTTATCAAAAGATTCCATTTACATTAAATGGTGATTTTCAGGCATAGCATTTTAATAATATACAACCCAGAATTCGATTAAGACTATTCCTTTATAAACTTTCTCATTCATGAGTTTGAATGAGAAAGTAGAGTGTTTATATGTAAAAGAGGAATTGTAAAATTGGCTTATAGTTTCATAATTTCATGTGTTCATTGTTCTTTAATTTCTTAATTTGCTACACCAATTTTATTAGAAGAAATGCTGTGGCAAACTGTCTTAATGAAAATAAGTTTAAATTATTGATTTTTAAATGAATGAGCTTTTTTCTTTGATTAAACAAGGTGTATGCTATTTTTCTTAAATCCTAAACTATTTCTGAAAATGGTATTTGAAAGGTACAAATGAACAGTGACTTGTATGAATAGTTGAAATTTTTATGAGCCAAGCACAGTTTCTAATTTTTACTTTAAAATTGAAAACTCATTAGAGAATGCTTCAAAGTTGATAGGTCATTCAACTGATTATCAAGCAAAACGATAATTTGATATAATGAGGTTATATTCTTTCTACAGGTTTTATTGAAAACTACAGCTGGAGATATCGATATAGAGTTGTGGTCAAAAGAAGCACCTAAAGCTTGCAGAAATTTCATTCAGCTTTGTTTGGAAGGTAATCATAATTGTTGAGCTGTATTCTACAGGATAAATTTTGTTAATTTACAAATAAAGTGCAGTGTATTTTTCTGCAACATTGAAGACTGGTATTAAATAGTGGTAATGAATGATAGGAGTTAATAGGAGTGATATGGTGTTGAGCTATGTTTCAGGAAATAGAGAGAGGAGATAAAAAATTAATAAATAAATCTATATACCTTTAACAGAGAAATTTACTCACCAAATGATACTTTGATCCTTTTTGGTGTCCTTGGCTATTTTCCACTTCTTTCTTTCATCCTCTAAATGGGTATTCCCTAAGATTGCCTCTAGTTCTCTATTGCCTCACTCCTGAGTTGTTACTTCATTCAAATGACTATTAAATTTAGAATTCCAGCCATTTCTTCTCATCTTAGCTCTAATTTACATATCAAATTGCCTAGTGGACTTTCCTCTTCAATCTTCCAGTGTCAGTTATAACTAAAACCAGTGTAAAACCAAATTTATTAGGTTCTTCCCCAGTCTGCCTTGACTTTCACCTACATGATTGTAATTGCCTTTTACCTGGTCTTCCTCCCACTCATCTTTAATATCTTTACCTTCTTCTTTATTCATCTGGTAGTTGAATCTTCAGGCAGCATGGCTTCCTAGCTTTCCAACTTTATTTTTATTGCACTCAGTAACCCCATGGTATTAGTTGATCATCTTTACCTCCTGAGCAGTTCATTCTCATTCCCACTTTCACACATATCCTCAGACCTCCTTCAGACAAGATGAGATTGGGCACATTCAGGGTGGTATGAGCATAGATGCATACCTGCTTCAAATCCTCAGTTTCTTCATATCTTCAGTTTCCTTTTTGAAATACTTTCTCTTCCTTTTTTTCTGCTTAAGTCTACCTACTTTTTAATGTCTGTTCAAAATTCCACTTTCTCTGTGAAGCCTTCCATTTAGCATTCAGTGATGTTATCAATGCCTCTAGTATTGTTTTAGATTTGAGTCATAAAGTGACTGTTTTTCTTTTCTGTTTAATCCTCACCCAAGGATATGTTTATTGATTTGAGAGAGAGAAACATTGATATGAGAAACATCAATCAGTTGCCTCCCGTACTCGCCCCAACTGGTGATCAAACTTGCAACCTTTTTAGTGCAGGGATGAAACTCCAACCACCTGAGCACCAGGTAGTATTTTTCTTTTTAACGAACTTCACAGAATTATACATTCACTTGGGTGTTCTCCCCTTCAGAATATTTCCTTACAGAACTAAACATTTCATGCATTTTGGTAACTTGTTGGCATTTAGAATACATTGCATATGGACTTGAATATCTCCAGTCATGGTAAGTCATTGTCCTAAGTTATATCAGATTTTTAGAGACAGACAAGGTTAATCAGGGTTCAGAAAATAGCATTTTGGGTCCAGAGCAAGGTGTGAAAGAGAATCAAAAATATCCAACAGGAAGGCACAGAGCTCTTTCAGTAGATAATTGGAACAATAGATAATTACCAGGGAAGATCTAAGGAGTAAATATACGCAGACCAAAAAAGAAAAAAAGATAGATAGAAAAAAAGACGCCTGCAAAGGCCATTATTAATAATTGCTATGGCAGGCAGGAAGGAAATTGAGTCAGACAGGTAGTTCAGTCAGAGAAGCATCAAATAACTGTCAACATAGTCAACACAGTAGAAGAGTCAGACTTGTTTCTGGAAAGAAGTTTGAAGAATTGAAAGCTCAAATTTTACAGTAGAAGAGGGAAAGTAGAAAAACATTAGAAAGAATGAATGGTAGATTACAGTCTATGACCAGGCAAATGGAAGAAGCAGGAAACATCTGGATATAATATGACAATGAAGAAGAAAGAAGTTTCCTAAGTTAGATAATGATGAAACTTAATTGCAACAATAAGAAATTATTCCTCTGTTTCTAAAAATATAAGAAGAAAGAAAGCATAGAACAATAACTAGAGCAGTTATCTTAATTGGACAGGTGAGAGAGAGAATTATCATTGCCAAGGATAACAAGAAGCCCGAGCAGACTAATTTAAATGAAGATACTTGTAAATGAATAAAGTCAGGGTTTTAAAAAATATGATTCAGAGAACCCCATTTTTTAAAAAAAAAATTTTAAATATATTTTTATTGATTTCAGAGAGGAAGGGAAGAAAGATAGATAGAAACATCAATGAGAGAATCATCGATTGGCTGCCTTCTGCACACTGCCTACTGGGGAACAAGCCCGCAACCCAGGCAATGGAACTCTAACCTCCTGGTTCTTAGGTCTACGCTCAACCACTGAGCCATGCCAGCTGGGCGAGAACCCCATTTTATTTCTCTTGCCATGATTTATTTACTTATGATTTTTAACAAGTCATTATATTTCTATATCTTGTAATATTCTTGTATATATACTTTAAAACATAGTTTCCATAATTAAAAGTAAATGAATGAAAATGAGGAAGGGGAAGCACAGCCTCAGCTATGGCTCTCAAATAAAAGTTTTCACAATTAAAGGGAAGTTTTGAGCTTTTTATTTTTCAACTTTATTGAGGTACAGTTGATGAAATTGTATATATTTAGGTTGTATGACATGACTCTTTAAGGGCGTGCAATGTGATGATTTAATATACATATACATTGTGAAATGATTTCTACAGTCAATTTTAGTAACATATCCATCACCTCGCATAGTTATCTTTTTTCTTATATTTTTGTGATGAGAACACTTGAATCTACTCTCTTAGCAAATTTTAAGTATTCAGTACAGTATTATTAACTGTGTTCACCATGCTGTACATTGGATCCCCCAAGCTTATTCATCATACAACTGAAAATTTGTACCTTTTGACCAACATCCTTCGAGTTTCTTCACCCCCCACGCCCTCAATTCCCTGGCAACCACCATTCTACTTTCTGGTTCTGTCAGTTCAACTGTTTTAGATACTACATATAAGTGAGAGCATACAATATTTGTCTTTCTGTGTCTGGGGGGAATTGTTTTAGTTTTTATGAAATCAAAAGATCTATAATTACACAGACTTAATCTTGGATTATAGGTCTTTGCAGGATAGTTGAACATTTAAAAATGAGTGAAAATTTTAACTAATTCTAACTTTTAGAAGTAGGTGAAAAAGATAGATGGAAAGGGAAGCTTGCTAGCTTTGATAATTTTATTAGTTCCTTAGAAGTATAAGGAAGGAATACACTTTTAGGGCTGCAGTGCAGAGGGGAGAGCAGAAAGAGAAGCCGATAAGAAAACCATTTTTTTAAAACTTTATGCAATTATTAATCTCTTTACTTCTATTTACCTCAGTCTTTTTTCTCCAAGATCCATGCTTCATCATTTGCCTTTTATCCCCTTACCTCCTTTAATAGTAATTTAATAACTCTTTAGAAGTGACAAACATAAGTATATATTGAGATATTAAAAGACAAAACTAAAATATTTGTTAAAAAAAAACAGGCTAAAATAAATGGGGCAGACAGATCACAAAAGGAGTTTTTAAAGAGTTCTTTGTAGTAATTTCTACAAAATTAAACACAAGATTCTAAAGACACACATATAAGTGCTTTAAAAATGCAAATCTTAATGTCTATATGTACTAAGGAAATATAATTAGTCAAAATACATAATTTATTGCACAGCTAGAAACAAAAACTATAATGACTAATATCAGAGGCAGAACTGCCAATTTAGAACTTCATTTTATATTTGAAATATATGTAAATTTCTTTTTTCAGTAATGGAGAAAATTATGGAGGATATGATGAACAGGCATAATGAAATAATAAAGCCTCTTTCTTTAAAATACTTATGGGAATGCTACATGCAATTTAAGAAGACAGTCAACTTTATTGCAAGCAGCAAAATCTATTAAAGCCCATGGTAATCTGGCTAATCGGGACTGAGCGAGATAAGCCGGACACACCCTGGAGCCCTCCCATGCTCCCTCCCTGTCTGGCCAACCTCCCGTGTCCCTCCCCAGCCCTGATTGTGCACTGGTGGGGTTCCTCGGCCTGGCCTGCGTCCTCTCGCAATCTGGGACCCCTCAGGGAATGTTGGAGAGCCAGTATTGGTCTGATCCTGTAGGCCAGGCCAAGGGTCCCCACTGGTGCATGAATTCATGCACCAGGCCTCTAGTTATTAATAAATTGCAAGGAAGTAAAAATGGTGGATATGAAAATTTTGTGGAAATTTGAAATTCTAGCCATGAATACAAAATTATGGTGTAGATAAACTGTAGAAAATTCCTACTCAATGTGTGTGTGGTTTTAGTCATTCAACAAGAATATCGTTAGGAAAGTAAAAAAGAAAAGCATAAAGTAAAAAGCCATTATCTCTGAAAGGCTTTGTAAGAAATAGCAGAAAAGAAAAGGATAGGTAATTTTAAAATTTGAAAGCACAAGTAACAAAGACCTCTTTCATGTCCTGCTTCCCTTACATCTAATAGATCTCTGAGTCTTAATCTGCTTCCCAGAGAATTCTTGGGTCTGTTCATTTCAAGAATGTTTTGACTCTTAGGACAACAATAGTTTGTTTTCTCTCCCTCTCTCTCTTTCTCCCTTCCCTTCCCCCACCCTGAGGGATTATTTTCATTTTCTGATATAGACTAGGTTATGTTTTATATTCAGATTTGAAAAGGAATTTATAGAATATTTTTGTAAAAATATTAAAGTTTGACATCATATTTATGTTGAACTTGAAAGCTTGTAGGTTGCATCTACATTATCTTATTTAATCTTTAGAGCAACTCTGTGAGTTCACCTATATTATTAGTTGTATAATGAGAATATTACATGTACTATAGTTAATACTATATTGTGACTATAGTTAATACTATAGTTAATATTATATTGAATTTTTGGAAGCTGCTAAAGAATAGATCTTAAAAGTTCTCATCACAAGAAAAAAAATTGTAACTGTGGTGACAGATGTTAACTAGATATTGTCATTAATGATCATTTCACAATGTTGAATAAGTTTCCAATTATTATGTTGTATACTTGAAACTAATATAATATTATATGTCAATTGTATTTGAATAAAAATATTAAAAAAATTGAATTTAAGGTTGCACAGCAAATAGGAAGCAAAACTCAAGAATTCCTGACTTCTGCATACAGTGTTAATCCAAGTAAATGGTTACTTAGGGATACAGGAGAGATACTTTTACCCGTTTTGGTTTTTACAGTTTCCATTTATAACTAGGGAGAACTTGTCTACACTGGGGAGCTCTTGTGAATATAGCCCAACAGCTCTTCACTGGGAGAAGTGATTGAAAAAAATTAGTGGTCTTCCTTTCAACTTCTTCCAATCCATCCTATGTACTGGATAAAGTTGTTAGAGTATAGAATACATATTTTGAAATACGGATTTTATATCCATCTGTAACTTATAAATGTAAGCCAGCAAGCCAGCCACTATATCATAGTACTTTATGAATTACTAGAGGCCCGATGCATGAAATTTGTGCACTTGGCGGGGCGGGGGGGGGGGGGTGTTGTCCCTCAGCCCAGCCTGCACCCTCTTCAATCTGGGACCACTCGAGGGATGTCTGACTGCTGGTTTAGGCTTGATCCGATCAAGCCTAAACCGGCAGTCGGACATTTCTCTCACAATCTGGGACTGCTGGCTCCCAACCGTTCACCTGCCTGCCTGCCTGATTGCCCCTAACTGCTTCTGCCTGCCAGCCTGATCAACACCTAACTGCTCCCTTCCTGGCCCAGTCGCCTCCAACTGCCCTCCCCTGCAGGCCTGGTCTCCCCTAACTGCCCTCCCCTGCTGGCCTGATCACCCACAACTGCCTTCCCCTGCCGGCCATCTTGTGGCTGTGGGTGCCACCATCTTTGAGGGCGTGGCAGTCAATTAGCATAGTCCCTCCTTATTGGCTGTGGGTGCCACCATCTTTGCAATGGTGTGAGGGTCAATTAGCATATTCCCTCTTTATTAGATAGGATGATAGACCATAGTCATGTTTTGACCCTTAAAGTACACAAAGTACCTATTATATATGTCAGTAGTTACATCTGTGTAATTATGTCAGTTCAATTCTTACATAGTAACTATACCATTTTACAACCCAACTTGCAATGTAAGAGGGTTCCAGTTTCTCTATCTCTTCACTAACACTTGTTTTCCCTTTTTTTATTGATAGCCATTCTAATGGGTATAAAGTAGTATTTCATTGTAGTTTTGCTATGCATTTCCCTAATGATTAAAGATGTTGAGAATAGCCAAAGCCGGTTTGGCTCAGTGGATAGAGCGTCGGCCTGCGGACTGAAAGGTCCCGGGTTCGATTCCGGTCAAGGGCATGTACCTGGGTTGCGGGCATATCCCCAGTGGGGGATGTGCAGGAGGCAGCTGATTGATGTTTCTCTCTCATCGATGTTTCTAACTCTCTATCTCTCTCCCTTCCTCTCTGTAAAAAATCAATAAAATATATTTAATACAAGATGTTGAGAATTTTTTCTTATGTATATTGGCCCTTGTTGCTACTTATTAATATAAATTCTATGATTCAGTCAAGCCCTAATTCTTTCCCTTTCACCCCCCATCAAATTCTTTGCTTATGCTTTACCCTCATTTAGCTATCATGATTCTGCCATATTCTTTCTCCTCTGTGAAGTAAGTTTCCAGAATGATTCTAGGTTCTAGATAGTAACTATTAGGAGATCATATATGATCGTCTTTTATGTTGCTGGCTTCCAGATAATATATTTACATATATATATATTAATAATTTCTTTTAATCATTTAGCAAGCTTATTGAGAGTTTAATTGGATTCAGTTATATAGTGTGTTGATTATTGAAAGTTTCTTTGGGGGTGGTGCATTGATAGTAGACCTATAATCAATTAGTACTTTTGATATATTTTGGGTTTGTATATTGTTTGTGTAAATTAATTTTCTAGGAGGAGAATAGGAAAGAAGGCATTGATCTCCACTATGATTTCTGAATCTCAGCACTGTTGACATTTTGGGCCAGTAATTATTTGGTGACATCCTGTGCTTTGTAGGATGTTTATGAGTATTCCTGGCTTCTACCCACTAGATGCCAGTAGCATCTCCCACTTGTGACAACCATATACTTCTAGATATTGACAAATATCCCCTAGGGAACAAAATTGGGTGGGGCTTTTTTCCTGAATACCCCCTCCCCCAGCTGAGAACCATTGATCAATACCAAAACTCTCAAATTTTTATTTTGAAAACTGTAATCCAGAGTTTGAGAGAATTCTTTTCTTTTTTTTAAAAAAAAAAATATATATATTTTTTAAATATATTTTATTGATTTTTTACAGAGAGGAAGGGAGAGAGATAGAGAGTTAGAAACATCGATGAGAGAGAAACACTGACCAGCTGCCTCCTGCACACCTCCCACTGGGGATGTGCCCGCAACCAAGGCACATGCCCTTGACCAGAATCGAACCCGGGACCCTTGAGTCCTCAGGCCGACGCTCTATCCACTGAGCCAAACCGGTTTGGCTGAGAGATTCTTAAAATAATTTTAAAAAAACCACCACCACAATGATTTCTGTGGAAATTGTGCTATTTTGAGAAGATATTTTATAATAAGTAGGGAAGAAAAGGTTTTGGTTTAGGAACCTACTTAACATTCAGGGGAGGGGAACCTTATGATTCTAGTTGTAGTAATTCTGGTAACTACAGATACACTTTGTTTTAAACTTTGATAAATTATTTTTTCTTTCTTTCAGCATATTATGACAAGACCATTTTTCATAGAGTTGTACCTGGTTTTATAGTCCAAGGAGGAGATCCTACTGGCACAGGAACTGGTGGAGAGTCTATCTATGGAGCCCCATTCAAGGTGAGACCTAATTTATTATTATTACTTATGTGCAAATCAGCTTGGATTTCTTAATTGAAAATAATTATGCCCCACAAGAATAAAATGCATTTCACATTAGTGCACAAAATCCGGTGTCTATCACATAATTAGAATTACACAGGTATAATAACAGCACTTACCCTATCAAGAATTCTTTCTAAGTTGTCTTATCACAAACTATTATGCTATATTGAATTCAGGTGGAGCTAACGGTGAGTGAAAAATAGAAAAACCTGATACAGCATATTTCCTGATACTTGCCTATGTTTGATTCTGCAACTCTGTAGATGTAAAACATTTTTAGAACATTGCATATGCCATTCCATTTTAAAACATTTTGTTTAATACTATATGAACTTTGTATCAATCTGCTTGGACCTCTGTAACAAAGTACCATTGACAGGGTGTCTTAAACAACAGCAATTTATTTTTACAATTCTTTCTTTTTTTTTTTTTTTAAGTATATTTTATTGATTTTTTACAGAGAGGAAGGGAGAGAGATAGAGAGTTAGAAACATCGATGAGAGAGAAACATCGATCAGCCGCCTCCTGCACATCTCCCACTGGGGATGTGCCCGCAACCAAGGTCCATGCCCTTGACCGGAATCGAACCCGGGACCTTTCAGTCCGCAGGCTGACACTCTATCCACTGAGCCAAACCGGTTTTGGCTTATTTTTACAATTCTTGAAGCTAGGAAGTCCAAGATCAAGATGTGGGTTCCTGGTGAAGGTTCTCTCCCTGGATTGAGAGAAAGAGAGAGAGAGAGAGAACATGCGCACGCTAGCTCTGGTGTCTCTTCTTCTTATAAGGGCACCAGCCCTACTGGATTTGGGCTTCATTCTAATGACCTCCTTTAACCCTTAGGATCTTCTTGACAGGCCCTATGTCAGATATAGTCACCTTGGGGTTAGAACTTCAAAACAGGAATTTGGGGGAGCACAATTCAGTCCATAATAGATTTAATTCTAAATTTTATACAATAGATAGAACTCTGTAGCACAAAACGCATGCCATAACAGGAACTCAGCGGAAAAGAAGAAAGAAGCAACATAAAATTGTTATCAAAAGGAGTGAATATTAATAAAGAATAGGTCAGTAGTTTGTTAATTACCAACATAGATTTAAAAAGAAAAAAGAGTTGATATTATGCTTAAGACATTAAGAATAACAGTGGGTTCAGGTAAAAGCTGAAAGTTCAGTTATTTGTTAATCTGATAGTACCAATATCATGTTCTTTGAATGAGTAAATCTTAACAGCTCTTAAAAGATGGGTGTTTTT
Source organism: Myotis myotis (assembly GCF_014108235.1). NCBI lineage: Eukaryota > Metazoa > Chordata > Mammalia > Chiroptera > Vespertilionidae > Myotis > Myotis myotis. The sequence continues at coordinate 33,899,785 of NW_023416357.1, forward strand.
GAAGACTTTGTGTTTATACTAATGGGATAGAGTACCTGGAGTTTCCTTTAATATTTAACTGGGTCACTGTGATTCTTGCAAAAAATATTTGAACTGTTTTTGTTTGCTTTAATTTCTAGATGATAGTATCTTTAGAAAATGTGGAATGATTATAAAAGTTTCTCACATATTTATATTTTACCAAATTGAGGTATCTTATGGTTTTACAGCCTCCACCTAGTAGGAATCATTCCTTTATTCTATTATTTGGTGAAACAGAATAGCTCTTTTTGGCAGTTTATTTCTAAATGGAGATTTTTGCTAATCATGTTCAGGTAATGAGTTGTCTTGGTAAATTTTTCAGTTAGGTCATTTTTAATACAGTATGCAGAGTTATGATCCTTTGAGTTTAAATCTCTTGAAAATTATTCATTAAGGGAAAATAGCCTCTTTTCTGAAAAGTATTGATTATATAACAACTATATTATAAATGAGTCTAGAATGCGACCTGGACAGAAATTCTATTAACTAAGAGACTAATGTTTATGTTATGTAATGTAGCCTGACCATGGCAAGGAACCCACCTTAAAAAAGCTTGCTACTGCCCTTTTAAAAATTCAATTTAGGACTCTAAAAAATACAGTAAAGCATATAACATAATCATAGTAGATTTCTTGAATTAAAAAAACAAGGAGGAAGCAATTGTTTCCTGGCTTAGAATGGGTTGGAGGGGGGAGGTGGGCGGCAATAGTTGAAGACTCTTCAGTGATTCAAAGGTAATTTTCTTGGAGAAAAAATAGAAGGTTCTAAAAGCTTAGATGACTTTGAGGGATGGGAAAAAGGGAATGACTCTTAGAAATCCATTCCCCTTCAAGTACCCTTTGTCTGTGTAAGTAGGCAGATTTCCACGAAATAGGCTAAATTTGTAGCTGAGTATATTCAGAAGATACAGGCTACTGAAGTCAAGTTTAATAACATTGAAGGAATAGTAAATATTAGATATGGTTAAACTTGAAAAACAGTTAAATACAACTTCAGCATTTTTTATTAGAAGCTTTATGGAACCTTGTTGGTTAAACGAATATGAAGGGCCTTATCACTGAGGTCATTCACTAAATCTTTTCTTTTTTATGCTTCAGGATGAATTCCACTCACGATTGCGTTTTAATCGGCGAGGACTGGTTGCCATGGCAAATGCTGGTCCTCATGATAATGGCAGCCAGTTCTTTTTTACACTGGGTCGAGCAGATGAACTTAACAATAAGCACACCATCTTTGGAAAGGTTTGTGTCCATTATATTAGGCTTCTGGGATACATATGATCAACTTATCTATGAGCTGCCTTCTTAAATTATTCCCTAGGATATTTATTTATTTTTAAAAATGACAGACTATATTCCTGTTATAATGAACTATGAATTTTTGTGTGTGTTTCAAATAAGACATTGGTTGTGACTTCAAACTTTATTTTTCTAAAATCATACTAATCATATTAGCTACTATGCCATTCAGCTGATTCCATTTTTTATGATTTTTGAAAGACACCTAGGTAATAAAACTTAGCAGTTTAATGTTTATTTTGTTAATGATGAATTCCCTTAAGTTTAAAGTGGAAGTTATAGTAACATTAAAATTGTTTACCTGAAATATTACTTTCAGTAATAATTATTTAATCCTGCACACAATCAACATCATATCAGGGAATGTCATTTCCATAGAATTTTTAACAGTTTTCCTTAAAAAGGTTTCTGAAGGTTTTCTTTTCTTACTCTTCTCCCTTCTCATAAATACTACATCCCTGTATGTTTTGTCTTGGGCATGTTAGACATCACTAGTGTATTAGCTCCCTCTACTGGTTCGGTAAGAATGGTTTCTCCATAGCCTAGGCAAAACTGGATGTTGGGAGGATGAAAGGGAAAAAACAAACTTAGCACAAATATAAAATTGGTATTATTTTAAAACTTGATAAATGTTGAATGAAAGGAGTCCCGCTAAAAACATGCAATACAATATTGTTGCTTAATACTTAACAACGTGGGTTAAGAAGTATGCATTGGCACAGTTGAGCCACTCTGACACAGGTTGCTGATGTTCATAGATTTTACTTTCTACTATTTAAAAAAAATAAGTGTTTAATAAAATGAGATTTAGGTTGCCATTCTGCACCATTGTTTACAGTTGATGTTATATAATCTACACATTATATAACTAACAATGGTTAGAATTCTGAAAGGCCATCACTGTGGGCTCTATAACTTCTTTGAACCTCAGTTTTCTTATCTGGAGAATGAAGATAATGTTAATAACTACTTTTAGGATATTTGTGAGGATTAAATGAGATATCTGCAAAGCAATTACCACATTATTATTTGCTTGTTTTACTCTATTATAAAGTCTACATATGTTTCTGATGTTTGAATGAAAAGTTGTCATTCAGTAAGAGGTTATTTGGCACAATATTTTCGTTTTTAATAAAAGTACCAGTATATATTGGAAATTTCACAAATATTTTATTGAGGGGTTGGACTTCATCTAGGCTTTTTCCTCTTAAGATGAAGTTGCTTTGTTTGCATTATTTAATGTATATGCTCTGATATAATTATATGAAATTCCCTTTTAATTATTTAAAATATATTTTCAAAAGTGTTCCCTTATTTCAAAGAATGAATGTAATAATTTGCAATTAAATTTTTGTTTTTATTTAATAGATTACAGGGGATACAATATATAACATGCTGCGACTGGCAGAAGTAGACACTGATAATGAAGAAAGACCACTTAATCCACACAGAATAAAAAGTTGTGAGGTAGGAGTATGATTAGTATAAGATATAGCACTTAAATCAGCGGTTCTCAACCTGTGGGACACGACCCCTTTGGGGGTTGAAGGACCCTTTCACAGGGGTCACCTAAGACCATCGGAAAACACATATATAATTACATATTGTTTTTGTGATTAATCACTATGCTTTAATTATGTTCAATTTGTAACAATGAAATTGGGGGTCACCACAACATGAGGAACTGTATTAAAGGGTTGCGTCATTAGGAAGGTTGAGAACCACTGACTTAAATGGTCATATAAGAAAAATTGTCAGTATTTTTTTAAAAAGTATAGTTTATTGTTTTTTTAAAGAGAGAGGCAGGGAGAGGGGGAGAGAAACAATAGATGTGAGAGCCTAACATTGATTGGCTTCCTCCAGCACGCCCCCTACTGGGGACTGAACCCACAACCCTGGCATGTGCAATCTGACTGGGAACCTTTTGGCAACCAACTGAGCTACACCAGGCAGGGCTGATGGTTACTATTTTTAAACTATCAGATGAAGTCTTTATACTAAATTAAGGCACAACTCAGATTTTATCTGTGTAATTCAGGTACAGTTTTTTTTTCTTTAACCCTCGCTCGAGGATAATTTTCCCATTGATTTTCAGAAAGAGTGGAAGGGAGAGGGGATGGGAAAGAGGAGAGAGAGAGAAGAGAGAGAAACATCAATGTGAGAGAGACACATTGATTGGTTGCCTCCTGCATGTGCTCCGACAGGGCCAGGGGTCGAACCTGCAACCCAGTATGTGCCCTTGACTGGGAATCGAATACGAGACCCTTCAGTGGTATTGGATCAGCACTAACCATTGAATAACATGATCAGGGCTAGAACAATTTCTGATTAAGACTTGTTTTAAATTGAAAGTTTTGAATTCTAAGATGAAATTTTAGCTGATAATCTAATGAATGAAAAGCTTAACTCAGAATGGAAAGTTAGAGGAATTAGGTTCATTTAATCCAATCAAGTGACTTCATTGGTAACTTAAGAGTGATCCTTCATTGAAGGAGCCATTGAGGGTGATCTTTAAGAACATTTGATTTGGAGTCAAAATCAGGAGAGATCTGATTTTGTTTCTCATTCTATATATTAAATTTTCTTGAATATTTTTTCCCTTTGTAAGATAAAAATAAGATATCCTTTACTTAATAGCACATAGGATTATTGGGAGAATACATTGAGGCCATGTAAGTGGAAGCACTTTATGTAGTATATGTTTCACTATACTTACAATGTTTTTGTGAGGAAAAATTATAGACACTAATGTCAATACAATTAAATATTGTTTTTAATTTTCAAAATGTTTCTTTTCATAGGTTTTGTTTAATCCTTTTGACGACATAATTCCAAGGGAAATAAAAAAGCTGAAAAAAGAGAAACCAGAGGAGAAAGTAAAGACATTGAAACCCAAAGGCACAAAGTAATCATAGTAGGAAGATTTTTCTTCAGTTTGTAAAACAGCTCTGATTCATTTAGTTCACTTCATTTCCTTTTGTAAACATTGTTTACTAGTGAGGGGGAGGCCAGTTTGGACCAGGGAGATATCTGAATTAGGAGTGTGTGTATTCTATTCTGCATGGGCATTTCTTGTATTCAAATACAGTATATAACTTAAACTTAAGCTAAAGAAGTATTGCCTCAGATGTCCATATAAAATCTGTATTAATATAAATAAGCAGTGATTACTACAGCAATTACTTATATAAATGAGTTATTGAGAATTGTTCTGTTTTTTACTTGTTTTTCAATTAATATATGCTCAGTATAAGGAAATTGGAAAGTAAAATATGAAGTATATGATAATGTTTATATAACTTTTCACTCCTTTTTTGGTGTTTATAAATATTTTTAAGTATAAAGCTCTTTCTGTATTCTAGATTATTTCCTTAGAATAGTTTTCAAAAAAATAGAAACTCTTTTTTTTATTAAGTTCCAGCATTTTGTGAACAGTATTCTTTACATTATTAGTTTGTTTTATTAAAATAGATATCGAGTGTTAGATTTCAATTGATTCTTTTATTGAATTATGGCATTTATATTAGGGATTTTATTGTACTTAAAGTGTTAGGTTCAGATAGTTCTAAATATAATCCTGCCTAACCCAGTAAATAAAAAGCAAACTTTATTAATCTGTTTGGCCTTTAGTTTTCCCATCTTAGAAAATGGAGATTATAATAAATATAACACCTGGTTGTTATGAAGCTTAAATGAGAAGGGAAATTTGAAAATACTCAGTAGTAAGGCATTTAATACATACTCATTTCTTTCCTTGATACCCTACAATATAAGTAAGTTAAGTTGTTTTCATAAACTCTCAGATATGAGCAGACAGTTTAATAAGCAGTTGATGTCTTATGGCAAAATAACTTTATATAGAGCTATGTATTTAATTTCCTTTTATTTATTTATTTATTTATTTATTTATTTATTTAGACTAATTTATCTTTGGGTGAAAGGTCACTCTCACTATGTTCCGATACAATATTTTTTTTCTGTAGTTTATCTTGACAACAAGCTCCAAAGTTGGGTATTTTTGTTTTAATTCATAGTAAATATATTGGGAATTATGTGGTAGTCATTGATTGCGTCTAGGTTTTGAAGTAGAAGTTTCTCTTTTATTACCAAATCTTTTATTTTTATAATATTTGAGGAAGAGTTTTTTACTTATTTATTTATTTTTTTTGATTTCAGAGAGGAAGGGAGAGGAAGAGAGAGAGATAGAAACATCAATGATGAGAATGAATCATTGATCGGCTGCCTCCTGCACTCCCCTACTGGGGATTAAGCCCACAACCCAGGCATGTGCCCTTGCCTGGAATTGAACCTGGGACCCTTCAGCCTGCAGGCTGACACTCTCCACTGAGCCAAACCAGCTAGGGCTTGAGGAAGAGTTTTAATAACAAATTATTTATTTTTCTTGGGAAATCTTTGGTTTGAATGCTCAAAGAAAAAACTTAATTTTTTCTCCCATAGGCTATTTTAACAGTTTTGTTTAACTTATGAATTTTAATATATTAAGCCATATTTTGGCAGACACTAGATTAATTGCTTCCCATTTGTAGTGCTCTCAGGTCTATATATTTATTAGTTTTTCAGAATTCTCAATTTTGATAACCAGTGTTGATAAATATAAAAAGCTTAATTATTTCTGTCATGTTTGATTTAGTATATTTAATGGTAGTGCTCAGAATGGATTTTTGGTCATTAGTTTAGTCTAGTATATGAATCATATGTGATCTGAAGCCAAAACTATAACATGCTGAAAATATAGATCTTTAGTATATTTCTACTGAATATTAAGTAATAGTGTCTACTGTTAAACAAAAGTGTCTCTTCTTGTAAGTTCTACTCTATTTTTTTTGCTAATAAGAGGGCAGAAGGGGGTTGGGTAAGAGATCAACCGAAGGACTTGTATGCATGCATATAAGCATAACCAATGGACATAAGACATTGGGGGTTAGGGGAGGCCAGGGGATTGTCAAGGGCGGGGGAAAAAAAAGGAGACATATGTAATACTCTTTGTAATACTTTAAGCAATAAAAAAAAAATAATGTTCATCATAAAAAAAAAGATATTTATAAGTTTTGTTTAATTTTTTCTTTCTAATTTTCTTTCATTCTTTTTTCCTTTTTATTAATTAGAAATTTTAGTTTGCTTTCATTTGGAGAGGAAGCTGAGGAAGAAGAGGAGGAAGTAAATCGAGTTAGTCAGGTAAAACCGTAATTTGCCCTTTTTTCTGAATTGTAAAAAAAAATTAAGGTTTATATCTTACTCATTTTTGTATTTCCGGATGTACATGGAGCACATTCAGTAAACGTTCATGGAACTAATTTGTAAAATGATTTATGGTCAATAATATTTGCATCTTCAGAGAAGATTTGCCCTCTTAAAAAAAACTCATGGACACGGACAACAGTGGTGATAGCATGGGGCAGGTGGGGGAGGTGGAAGAAGGTATGGGGGGATAAATGGTGATGGAAAAAAAGAAAAAAATTGATAGTTTTTTTTAACCTGGAATTTTTTTTTCCAGTCAGTTAGAACTAAAGTTAAAGAACTTTATGATTCAGATTTTAATTGCTATTTGTTTAATGGGTTTTCTAGATGATAATGTTTATTGTTAGTATTATAAACAGTGATAGACCAAAGCTCTTATATGCATTTAAATATTTATATATATTTATTCATTTTTTCAATTCTCATCACAGCCCTTTAAGTTAGGTATTATTATTATTATCCCCATTTTACCCATGATTATATTAAGGTATAGGTAGGTTATAATTTGCTCAAAGTCACAGAAGCAGTAAGTTATCGAGAGCTGGGATTTGAACCTACATTTATCTTGCAATAAAATCCATGTCTTTGGATTATATATTGCCTCTTGGCCTTTTACCTCACAATACTTCCCTTTTGCCTTCAAGTGTGATGTTCCTCAGTCTCACTTTCCCCACAGTACTCATTGCTGAAACCCTTACAGTGCCCTGCCATTGTTCAGAGCAGTGATTCTAATAAGTATACTTCAAGAAAATCATCTGAAGTGTTTCCACTCCCCAAGATTCTGATACATTTTCCTTTTTGGAAAGTTAGTGAACACTGAGATCTAAGGATTAGGTTCAAAGTCTTTACTGTAGTAATTAAAACTCTATAACCTAACACTGCCTTACTTGCTTAACTTAGTCACCTATATCTTACCAACACTAACAATAGTATTGACTTAAAAACACATTATTGTTACCCTTGTCTTTACTTCTTTATCCATGTACTTTGCTCCCTTAACCATTGAGCATAGTTTTGGTAGGCTAACATTGAGCATACAGTAAGCGTGCTACTTACACCCCTTGTATTAAAACTGAATTACAGTGGGCACATATTAGAAATATTTTGGTCATAATTTTTTTTTTTTCACTGACATCAGTGTTCTTGAGTGATCTGTTTGCTACTATGATTCAATTATCACCTGTAAACTAATATTCTGAACAAGGAGACAAGGCTGAATATTTCTTCTGGGCTCTTCCTCATTCTGAGTGCCTTGAGGAAGAATCTCTACTTCAGGTGTCAAAATTAAATTCCTCTTTACATGAAAACTTGCCGGGGTCCAACCCCAGCAGGTCTAGGGGTCCCCAAAGGTGTGGACGGAGTCGGCGAAGGAGGAATGACACGGAGACAGGGTTCAGTTGATCAGCAGCCTAGCCAGGATCTCTAGCCAGGATCTCCAGCCAAGTTCTGGTCTGGATCTCCAGCGAAGTTCTGGTTCGGATCTCCAGCCAGGTTCTGTGTCCATGTTCTCTTGCTAGGTTCTCCAGGTTCTCCAGGTTCTCCAGCCAGGTTCTGTAGCCAAGTTCCCTCGCTAGGTTCTCCAGCCAGGTTCTGTCCAGGTTCTCCAGCCAGGTTCAGTCACCAGGTTCTAGTCAGGTTCTCTTGCCAGTTTCTGTAGTCAGGTTCAGTCCAGGATCTTTTGCCATGTTCTCTCGCTAGGTTCTGTCTCTAGGTTCTGAGGCCAGTTTCTGTTCAGGATCTTTTGCCATGTTCTCTCCAGCGAAGTTCTTCTGTCTCTAGAGAATGTTCTGTGTAGGTTCTGTGCCTAGGTTTTGTCTCTCAGTTCTGTGTTCTAAGTTCTGTATTCTAAGTTCTGACTCTTGCTGTCTTATTACATCTGTATTTATACCAGTTGATTCAGTCCTATCAATCTCTATGACAAAGGTTAGGGCATTTCTTATCTCCATTCCAGGGAGTAAAGATTATGTAGCTTAAGCATGATTGTTCGTAGTTAAAGTGATTAATTACCCACCTGGCACTAGTTAAGAGGTTTTATTCCCTCCCTAACTTCAGGGGAAAATCCCTACCTGGGGAAACAACCTTTCTCAGAGACCTTGGTTAAAACACATAGTGCCAAGAAGGTGAGCAAACATATTAAGAACAGTATGCTATATATGCCAGGTCCCTTGAAACATCAAGCATGGACCGGCTCCCAGCAAAAACTTCCTTTCCCCATTCCTTATCAATGTCACTGATATGTCTGTCACCCCAATAAAGTCATCTTCATTAGATGTCAGTGCACTGGTCTTGCACTATTCATGATTCAAATATGTGTCTCATTAACATGAAAGATTTACTATGCCATGATCCTATGGGTATATTTGTAAATGGACAAAACCACAAATGTTAGATCTGGGAATTGCCAGGATTCCCTTTCATTGATGTTTTCTAAAGATGTTAAGTTTCCTTGCATACTCATGCCTTCCCCACAGTCTTCCTAACCATTTTCCCTTTTGTTTAAAGCATGCTCTCTCCTTTATGTGGCTAATTGTTGTTTTTTCTCTAAGATTTAGCTCCACTATCAACACCTGACTACCTCTACCTCCCTCCCCTACCCAACTTCTACCCAGGCTGAGCTTAATTTCTTTCAGTGGTAATCTGCCTCTGGCCTTCAGAAGCACTTATTATACTGTATTGTATTGATTTAATAAATATTTGACTGTGCCAAATACTTAGTTTATATAATCTTTATAACAACCATATCTCATATAAATTTTGTGAATGAAGAAACCAATACTCAGAGAGGATATGTAGCTTTTCCAAGGCTGTGTAATTAGAAGATGTGGAATCAGAAATTTGAAGTTAGGTTTCTGTAGCTATTTAAGTCTCTATTATGATTTTGAATGCTGCAGAAGCTGCCTAGTTCAAACATAAGCCATTTAAAAGGCTGGCCAGAAATTTCACTGGTAGCACAGCATCCTGGGGTGGAAGGCAGCCTAGTGCAATTTGCCTATGCCGTTCCCTATCTCCCATAGGGTCCTGGATTCTAGGTTGAGCAGCCTTGGAGATCAAGAGTAGGACAAAGGAGTTTTTCCTGTCAATCTTGAATTAAATATTTAATTTAGTTGAGTTAAATATCTGGTTGAAAGTGTTTTGTTCACAATTACTGTGAGATTGTCTTCACTAGGAAATTAGTTGAAAGTTTTTCTATTTGTAACAGCAGCATGTGTTAAATGTTTAAAGCTTATCTTCCTTCTGCTGCACAACATTAAAAAAAAAAGATATGTTTAACTTATACTGAATATAGTAAATTTGATATTCCAAAAGCACTTTGAGCTTGCTACAAGGTTGTTATGTGGAGGGATACCACCACAGATAATGTTAGCTGGTTCTTTATGTTTGTCCTTAAACCTGAAAAATACTTTAAACATTAGAAAGACTAGGTAAATGCTTTCCTCTTTGCCAAGAAAATTGCAACCTACAGTCCATTAGCAAATGAGTAGTATAACCCTAGTATTGTGTCATCATATTTCTCTCATCTGACTCTTAAATAGGATGGGCTATGTGATAAAATTATCACATTTTTGTTTTTGACTTTTAAATCTATATATCTCAGCTGGCTTACTCTTCTTTTTCTGCCTACTGGATATCTCCCTGTTTGAATATCCTGCTAGTTACCCAGGTCCTAGCCAAGGCTTAATTCATTATATTTTCTTCTCAAACTTCTCCATGTCCTGTGACTTTTCTTTCTATTCCCTGGCATCAGTATCCTCTAAATATTTTAGATTCAGTTTTGACTTTTTTCTTAATTTTACTCTGCACAACCAGTTAGTTTTATTGTCCTACCAGTTTTTCATCCATACTGTATCTCAAATCTATTTTTTTCTTTTAATTTATATTGCTGCTACCTTTGTTTAGGCCTTCATTATCTCTAGCCTCAGCTGCTGTGTAGTCTACAGACTGGTCTCCCATCTCTCTTCTCTTCTTCCCCTTCCACTCAATACTCTCAGAATAGTCTTTCTGAAGCCTCATTGCTCTCTGCTGACTGTAGATATAAGGCCAAATTCTTTGGCCTGTTACTTCAAGCCCCTGCGTTCATGACTCCTCTTTGCCAACTCTGTCTTTTAGCCTCATACTTCTTAAATTTCCCTGCTGGTAAAAATCACTGATAGTACTTTTTAAAAAAGTAGATTCCTAGGCCCCATCTCAGACCTACTGAATCAGAATCAACAAGGAAGGAGGGGCCTGGGAAGCTGTACTTTTGTTGAATTCCCTGTAATTCTTATCAGGGAAATATAGGAAACACTACATCAGCAGATCTGAACTGTTTGCTGTCCTATATAATAAAAGCATAATATGCTAATTAAACTGGACATCCTCCCGGATGACCTTCCAGATGAAGTCAGGGCTGCGAGGGCTGAGGCAGAGGCGGTCGCAGCGGCGGGGGCCAAGCCTCTGGCATGATTTTTGTGCATCGGGCCTATAGTTTTACATAAATGCCTTGTGTTTTCCCTTTTGTGTTTGTGTCTTTGTTTGTGTTCTTCTCCCTGCCTGAAGTGTCCTATCCCACTTCTGATATCAAAGTTATGTTTATTTTCATAACCTAAAATACAGTCTTTTCTAAATGTCTTTTCCACTTTTTCATAATCTTTTCTTTTTCTGGTCTAACCTTTGCCTTGTGATCCTTAGATTTTGTTTTTAAAAACATTTTTTGCTTTATTGTATAAGAACCCTGACTTTGTTGTCATTGTGTACTACTAAAACATTATCCCCTTTTCTTTCTTCCTTATTGTGTGGAGTTCCAGGCTGTGAGTTCCTTGGTGGTAAACTTTGTGTCATTTTTGAGTGAGAGTGTGTTGGAGTAGAAATAGCATGGATTTGAGGTCATACAAACTTACGTTGGCACTTCACTTTCTACTGGTACTTGGTGATCTTGGATAACAGTCTCTCTGAGCCTCAATTTTTCTCTTTATAACATGGAAATAATATGTACTATTTAGAGTAGTGAAATTAGGCTATGTATATCCTTACATTGATATATTATACAATCTTGGAAATGTTTTTGAAAGTTAAATGTCTTAAAGTAAACAATATGCTCTATGTTATAATTTGTATTTTATTCTCAGAGAGCTAAAGAATATCAAACAATCTCTAATATGACCGTAACTGTTATACAGAAGCTGCCACCCTCATGCTTAAGCAATCTACTTCAGCTTTCCGGGGTAGGAAGCCATATGCACAGTATGACTAGCCTAGTGCCCTTCCACAGCCCTCCTAGAGGGTCCTAAGCACTACCTTGAGCAGCCTGGAGAGCACAAGTCGACACCTGTACAGCATGACTCATCCGCAGCCTGTTCTCCACATAGAAGTGTGTCTTGGCACGCTGTGCAGAGTCTTTGGCCTACAGAATTTAGCTGTTTTGTCTGTTTATATAATAGAGCCATTGTTAAATTCATCTTGAAAAAATAGAACAACAACAAAAATTGTTGAAATTTACTGGCATAGAGGAAAGAAAATTTCTCTACAGGGCACGAGATTAATTCAAAAGAGATTCAGAATGGAAGTGTATTTTGTTTATTTTGTTTTTGAACTATTCTTTAGACTATGAGCACCATTCAAATACATTTTACATTATGGGTAAAATGAACCCGTGGTTAAAAAAAAGGGCGGGGGGGGGGGAGGGGAGAGGCTAGCTTGAATGTTAGAAAAGTCTGACCTGTAGAATATATATATATATATATATATATATATATATATATATATATATATATTAAAATTTAGCCTTACTGTTTTAAAAGATATATAATAACCAGAAACAGAGTCTTTTACAATGACTAAGAACAATTTGCAGTTTTAGTAGTTGCATGAAATTAAATATTTCTAGAGGACTTGAAAATAATTGTTTCATTATTCATTTGCTTATCAAGTTTCTTTTTTCAGTGACTCCACAGTGTTAAGCTTTATTCCAGAACCAGTCTAACATCACAAGTTAATAATTGGTGAAGTCTGAATTGAGGCTTTACTTTATGTGAAAGGAGAAATAAGATAGAGTCCCCTCTGGTTTATGGATTATCAGTGTGGGATTACAGACACCGCTTCACCCCACTCATTTATTTGTGACAAGGCGCCTCTCCCACGTGGGTTCACTTTCCTTCATTATTTACTTCAGTATCTTTCTACTACCTGATAAAAATCTCTTTTAGAATAATAGAATTTTATAGCTCAAAGGGATCTAGTCCAACTTCCTTTCTTTATAGATGGGGAAACTAAGACTCTGGTTAAGTGACTTTCCAGACTGACTCATTTCCTTTTTGATAGGATTGCATGATAGGGGGGTGCCATAATGACACATCTTGAGTTCAGGAAAGCACATTGTCAGAGTCTCTCATATTCTTGTGGACAGCATGAGGAAATGTGATCCGGGAGATAGTACAGTCAGATGGATTTATAGCTGATTGAATACTTCTGCCCAAAGAGTGCTTTGTTGTCAATCTGTGCCTGATTATTTGAACTAGTCAGTTGAAATATAATAGGAGCACATGTAAATTCTATACTTGAGTTTAATGAAATCAGCTGAATAGGTATAAGACTTAATAGCCTGTAAGCCCTGGTTGAATTATTAAGACAGTAAGGTCTCTGGAATAAGGAATTTAACATTCTTTGCATTTTTGCTCACAGTTGCAGCATTTTGTTCAGTTCTGAACACATTTAAGAATTATGTTGACAAACTAGCTGCATCCAGAGGCTAAGAGGGTCGTGAGAAGGATGGGGATGATACCAGAAACCATCTCACATGGGGAATGCTTGAGGAACGTGATAGACTTTGGAGAAGTAAAAACTAAGTGAAAATGTAATCCTAGGCTTCACGTATTTGAAAGGTTTTTGTCTGGCAGATGCCTCCCTTTATATTGCTTTCTTAAATAATAGCTTTATTCAATTATTTGTATTGGTTTAAAGTTTATTGCTGAATCTTTGTGTGTAATTTAAATTCAGATGTCATAAAATATTTTCAAATGAAAGCTTATAATCAGACAAGTCATTTTTATGAGGCAAATTAAATGGTAGATTTCATTATAAAAGAATCTCAATAACTTGATTTTAAAATAGTGATGAAATTGTACCACATTTACAATAGTGATGCATATAATATTTCTTTTACTTCAAGATGTTCACATTTTTACTCCAAATGCAGTTATAAAAGGCTTTTTTTTTTTTCTCACCCAGAAAAAGTTATATTGATAGAGAAATATCTTTCAGAAGGGAGGGGAGGAAATGAGGAGTAGGAATAGAGTACTGTAGCACAGTGCCTGGCACAAAGTATATATTTAATAGCAGGAGTAGTTGCTATTTTACAGTTCTATTTATATCTTCCTATGACTTGTTTCTCTACTAAAATATAAGTTTATTGAGCACATGAACTTTGAACGTAAAGCATTTATTAAGCATTTGGTCATTGATGAATGTTGTCATACTTGAGAAGCTCTTCCCTTTTGTGTTTTCTGCTTGTTGAATAGCATCTCGTAGGTGCACTCATCTGGCTGCTTGGGCACATTTAAAAAGTGGTTCTGTGCAATGTAAAGAATATACTTGGAGGATAATAGTGTACATTTATTTCAAATTACTCATGATTTATCTTCTGCGTTTTAATATCTGGGTCAAATTAATTAGTTTAGCTGTATGTAAATCTTATGATGGTTCAGTGTTTGGAAATAGTAATCAATAAACTTGTTTTCAAGGATATGTCACTTTTTGAAAGAAAAGATGTTTCTAAAATAATATTTTCAGCCAATTCAGTAAGGTTCTCATTTATAAAGCTTGAGTTTATACTGACATTTTCAGGAACACATTTCTTTTGCTGACCACATTTATCGGTACTAAATTTTATGTAAATTTGTTCACTTGTCCTTTTGGAAGACTGTTCCCTCCCCCCCCCCTCCCCCCCCCCCACCACACACACACTCATGATTTTATCATGCATTCCTTTCTAGAGCATGAAGGGGAAAAGCAAAAGTAGTCACGACTTGCTTAAGGATGATCCACACCTCAGTTCTGTTCCAGTTGTTGAGAGGTTGGTATGGTACTAGTGTGATTCTAAGTTCTCATTTTCTGGCTTAGATAATTTATAGCTTCCTTTGTGAGTAAGCAGTTGTTTCTCACATGTCAATTTTTTTTTTTCAACCCAGCCAAAAAGCTAAAGCATTTTGACAATGGCAGTAGTAGATAGAGCTTCTCGCTTATGGAGAACAGCACTATAGTCACTTTTACTCCTCTTGCTATCTATTTCAGTTGAACTTATTAAATTTAAAATTGTTAAACTTTTAAATCTTGGGATTGTTTGAAGACTAGGGAAACTGTTTGCTTTAACACTTTTATGTTTAATTCAAAGTTGCTTTGCTAACTTTTTCCTTGGAGCATTTTTGTCTCAGTTGGTATGTTGGGTAAAAAAAATCAGAATTCAAGGGTTTTGTGAAAGTCACCACATTTGGGGCCAATCCATTGAGTATTATTTCTTATATATTAAAGGTGTTAACAGAAAATTATCTTACTATCTTTGTTGCTTCTCTTTGAGAAGGGATGATATCTTGCAGTTACATATAATTGCATGTGAAATATTGGGCCAGTGTCTTAAAGGGGGACTAAACTACTACTATACCAAGTTTAGCTCAGTTTCAAAAATTCTGTTTCAAAACAGTATTTTCTTAATATCATTGTATTTGAAGGATTTGATTTCATGAACCAGAATATGTCAAGCCAATGAGATAAATTGTTTTCTGTAGCCCTTTGTTCATAAAAAATAGCATTGTTGATTTTTGTTTTGCAATTTTTCTTTTAATTCTATTGATTTTGTGTATGTATTGATGGAGCATACCTCTTATTCTATTTATTAAAAAATGGCTCATTTTTAGTATGTTTCTAGTTACTCTAGAATGCCATTCTGAAATTCTATGTTGAAATAAGTTTTTGAAGTATTAATCCAACAAAATATTCTAAATTTTTGGGTTACTGAATAATTTTATTACTTCCATTTTGAAGCTAAAATTTACTTGTTTTCCTTATTTTTTATTTTTGTAGTGAAAAGGGTGATGCAGCAGGAGATTTAGATGATGTGAGTATCTATATATATGAAGAATTAATATGCAAATTAGGTCGGTACGCCGTAAAGGTCACGACCAGCTCAGGAGGAGGGGCTGGGTGTGGCCCGAGCCTGAGATAACAACATGCAGGCACAGAGCCTGAGAAAACAACACACAGGAGTGCCACTCCGAACCTCTGCAGTATGGCTGGGGGCAGGCCCCCAGCAGACACACACAGGGGTGCTTGCTCTGAGCTTCCACAGCGCAGCTGGGGGAAGGCCCCCAGCGGACACACATGGGGGCATGCTCCAAGCCACCACGGCCAGACTGCGGCCAGACTGCGCCCATAGGGAGCGGGCCTAAGCCATCAGTAGGACATCCCCTGAGGGCTCCCAGACTGTGAGAGGGGGCAGGTTGGGCTGAGGGGACCCCCCCCCGATCCAGTGCACGAATTTTGTGCACTGGGCCTCTAGTTTTATTATAAATATAGTTTGAACAATTTACAGAAAATTCAAAATTTTTATAAAAAATTAAATTGTTTTTCTTAAAAGGTTATATACAGGGTGTCCAAAACAAATGTATACACACTTTAACAACTGATAGCTCAATTGATGTTTCTTACTTTTCAGATTTAACCCATTAGAATTAATAATTATTCAAAATGTGTATATA
This sequence comes from Myotis myotis, assembly GCF_014108235.1. NCBI lineage: Eukaryota > Metazoa > Chordata > Mammalia > Chiroptera > Vespertilionidae > Myotis > Myotis myotis. The sequence continues at coordinate 33,916,088 of NW_023416357.1, forward strand.
TTTTTGGGGACACTCTGTATATTACTTTTATAATTATGCATATCAAATTTTGAAAAAATATGAAAGATTTTAAAAATATATTTTTGCTATTATAATATTTTCTTCCAAGTGTATGTCTACATGTGTGTGGAATCTTATATATTAATTTCTAGACTGTTTTTTCTCCCTATGATATAACATAACTTGAATAATCAGAATTCAGGTGTTATTTTATTTTATTATGTTAAAAGTTGAAATGTTGATGCATGGCTATCCTATATGATGTCTGGGAAATACTTGGATCAGTCATTTATAGCAGTATCCCTTCTTTATACACACATTTCAGAAGATTCTCTTTCATGACTGTAGTTATCTTTTTAGTTATACTGGCTTAAAGCTGATAAAAGAGAAGGCAGTTTCCTTTATATATAAGAGATCAAGTTTTTCAAGTCATCTATTTGTCACTTTATGTAAAACCCATTGATCTGTGCATCGTATATTTCAGTAGGAAGTACATAGCTTTCTATGCATGAATACTATTGCCACAGTCAAAAGAGAGGGTTCTTTCTGATTATGGAGGGTAGAGAAAGAATGAATATCTAACCTGTTCAAGAAAATCTTCCTGGAAGAGATGATTGTGTTGTGTCTTATAGAAGAATTAGGAGTTAACTAGATCAAAAAAGGTGGTGAAGGTTCCCCTAGCTCAGAGAATAGCATATGCTAAAGCACAGTGACAAAGAGAGATTATCCTATCTAACAAAGAGGGGATATGCTAATTGACCTTCACACCATCGCAAAATATGGCGGCGCCCTCAGCCAATAAGGAGGGAATATGCTAATTGACTGTCCTGCCCTCAAATATGGCAGTGCCCACAGCCAATAAGGAGGAAATATGCTAATTGACTGCCGTGCCCTCAAAGATGGCAATGCCCACAGCCACAAGATGGCGGTGCCCAATCCCCTCAGCCCCACTCTGCATGCCTGCCTCCAGAGTCCCCCAGTCCCCTCAGCCCCCCAGCTGCCTAGGGCCGGCCTGAGGTGCAGACAATCCTCGGATGGCAGCTGCCCAGCCACCCAGGGCTGTCCCGAGGCTCAGGTAACCAGGGCCGGCCGAGGCTTGTGCTGTCGGCAGTGGCAGCAGCAGAAGTGTGATGGGGCGTCTCCTTCCCCTGATCACCAGGTCGCCTCCTGCCCCTGAGGGCTCCCAGACTGTGAGAGGGGGCAGTCTGGGCTGAGGGACCCCCCCACCTCCAGTGCATGAATTTTCATGCACCGGGCCTCTAGTATCTTATATAGGAAGCACAAGCTGAGGTTAAAGTTTGAGAAGGAACTGGCCTTATGTAAGGAGCAGTGAGGATGAGTGTTGAAGGTAGAAGAAACTACACATACAAAAGGCTCTAAAACAGGAGAGAGTTTGGTATGGAAGACCTAGGTCAATGGTTATCAACTTCTAGGGCTAAAGAATGTCTTAAACATCTTATTGAAAACATTCACAATTTCTGTTTCTCAAGATTTGGTTTGGAAAGACTGGGATAAGGGCTAGGATTTTATATTTTTAATAAACAATCCAGGTTATATAGTCTGAGGACCAGACTTTGAGGACCATTGCTCTAAGAGTCTACAACCTCAAGTTAAGAATCTTGCCTCACTGTTACTCAGCTGATCAAAAAAACAATAGAAAAAGATCCCCTTGAAATAGCATCTTTCTTATCCTCCTTTCTTTCCTCCCTCCCTTCCTCCTTCTTTTTCTCCCCACTCCTCTCTCTGTTGATGCTGGGAACTATTCTGGAAGTTGAAGATATAGCAGTAGGCAAAATGGTCCAGAATATTAGCTCTCATAGAATGCTTCCTCTAATTATGGGAGCAAGACAATAAACACATAATTAAGTAAAATGTAGGTCAGATGAGTGATAAATGCTTTGGGGGAAAACAGGGAAGGAGAATAGAGTACTAGAGGTGGATAGGTGGTTCTGCCATTTTAATAGGGTGATCAAAATAAGTGTCACTGAGAGGGTAACATAGCAGAGATCTGAGATGAAAGAGCAAGCAATGCAGATAAATGGAATAAGGATGTTTCAGGCTGGAGAGAAATAACAACTCCAAAATTGGCTAGTGTGGCTGAGATGGAGCTGTATGACATCATGTCAAGGAGGTACAGATTTGAGTAGGGTCTTGAGTGAGTTGGAGATCCACTGAAGGGTTGTGAGAAGAGGAGTAATTGCAGATTATAGGAAGAAATCTCAGCTGATCCATCTCTACCTCTTCTACTTGATCCCTGGTTGAGGTCAGCATGCTGGTGATACAGAAGGAGCACAGTTTACTGCACAGAGGGGCTGGGTGTGAATTGAGCAAACAGCCCTGACTGGGTTATCTCACACTTACATAGTTCACCCTGAGCAGAACTCAGGGGTATTCTCACCTGTAGCAGATTCTTCATTCAGCCTTTGCTAATTCAAAACCCAACAAAAAGAAAAACAAACCTGGCTTAAGATGCAATGAAGAGTCTGGAAGTGAAAGGGGAGATGGAATGCCCAGCACATACTCCATTTCAATTTCTACAGGATGAAGAATTTGAGGGTGCAGAGAATGATGAAAACATTGATGGTGATGAGAAGAACCTGATGAGAGAAAGAATTGCAAAAAAGTTAAAAAAGGACCCAAATGCAAGTGTTAAATCAGCTGGAGAGGGAGAAGGAGAGAAGAAATCAGTTAGCCGCAGGTAAGTTGCTTATTGTGCTTCTAGGTATCAGAGTATTTGTCTTTTTATACTTCATTTTAAATTAAGATTGAGTCCTCTGTTCAACTTACTGTTTAAAATACTATTTCATAATGCTTGGTATATGTACTAGTTTTGCTAAATTAGCCCATTTGGAAACGTAAAAGAAAATAGGCCAGTTTTAAAGTAATTACAGCAGTGAATCAAATTCCACTTCATTTTTCTCTGATCTCATCTTTAAAATCCTCTATATAATTTGTTATATATGAGCAAGCAATATTTTAGCTAGATAGGGAAGGTTGTGTTTGTTTAATATTAATGAGAGCAGCAGAATAATTGTGTAGAATGAAAAGAGATGTCTTCAGATTCAGGTGAGTAAAATTTGTCAAAACTGGTTAAGGAAAATGTGTGGGCATGAAGCATTTTTAAGTACCTTTTCAAGTCTGATTTATACCATATACCCCTCCTAATCTCTATAGTATTATAAAAAAATTTCAGCAAATGCCTGATAAAGAGTTGTTGAACTTTGTGACTCACATTTTATTCTCCTGAAATTCAACTTAATTGAAAAATTCTCCTTTGTGATTCTATTATTACAACTTTATGTTATATGTTTTAAATAATATTGCTTTAAAAAGTAATACTATTTGTTTTTTTTGGATGGCTTACATTTGGGGATAACATAGGTGTAACTACATATAAACAACATTTTTTTGTGGTTGTTTCTCACCTTCTTATAAAAAAAACTTTAAAAAGTATTCCCATGTTATCATTGCTTAGCTCCCTTAATTTTTTTCTTTATGTAACTAGAAAAGTAATTTTCACTGATGTTAACAACCTTTTGCATTCAAAAATGGTACTTAGCAGTTACTTTAAATATCTTTTCTTTTTCCAGCAACATTCACCTGACAAGTAATCACTGTTGAGTAATTTAACATAGTAGATTAACTTTGGGCCAGTAATAACTGAAGATTTTGGTGATTATGCTTATTCATAAATGGAGTTGATGAGCCTCTCATAACCTTTCTTTTAGTCAAATCATGAATATAGTGAAGAATCCTTTATTTCTCTCTCTCTCATTCAAAACAGATTTTCTGCTTTTTAAGAACTATGAGTTAGGTTTGTAATGTGACAAAAATATATTTTTAATTTTAATAAATAAAACATATTTGCTGTTTAAATGTTTCCTTAAGTTTTCAACTTTATCTTGTGGGCCTTAATACAATTTCAAATACTTATGTACCCTCTAATTAATAGAACTTATAATTTAGCAAAGTTGAAGTTTCTGTAAGAACTAAAGAAAGCTTATTTAACAAAATTGGCCTTAATAAACACCAAACATCTATTTGTAAGTGTTCTCTTTCCCAAATTTTCAATATTCACATCTTCTTCTCTCCCTCCTTCATCCTGTTTCTCTCCTACCTACAAAGGAAAATAAAAGAAAAATAAGATCAGGAGAAAGTACTAATTTCTTAGGGAAAACACAGTTTTTCACTCTTTTTTTTATACATTTCCATGAGTATCTAATTGCCATTTATTTTAAGAACAAAAAATTTCCAAAATCATTACTGCTTTTGGTCAGTTATACTAGCTTCACTATACAGTGGTGCCTTGACTTACGAGTGTCCCGACTAATGAGTTTTTCGAGATACGAGCCGTCTGTTGGCCCATTTTTTGCTTTGAGTTGCAAGCTAAAATTCGGGTTATGAGCCAGCTTCAGATATCCCACCGCTAGTTGGCACAGCGAACGTCACAGTGAACGCCACAACATCAGCCCAGCATCACGTGTCTCACTCGTTGACTTTTTGATTAGACATACGAGTAATTTGAGTTATGAGGTCAGTCACGGAACTAATTAAACTCGTAAGTCAAGGCCCCACTGTAGTTTAAGTCTCAAGTGAGTTTTATGTTAAAAAAACAGAAAACCTCTAAGAGTCTTAAAAAATTGTAAGGTGGTGAAAAGGATATTTATATTTAAAGGAAAATGACTGTTCAGTCTAAGTTGAATTATAATGGAAATAGCTGCCATCCAGCTAGGACATTAGTGTAAAATTATTATCTACTAGAGGCCTGGTGCATGGATTCGTGCACTGGGGGGAGTGTGTGGCCTGCAGGGATCAGCTGCTGTGGGAGCGCTGCTCATCCTGGTCAGCCGAGTGGCGCTCCCACTGTGGGAGCCCACTGACCACCAGGGGGGCAGCTTCTGTGTTGAGCGTCTGCCCCTGGTGGTCAGTGCGCATCATAGCAACTGGTTGACCAGTTGTTCTGGTTGTTCCGCTCTTTGGTTCCTGGGTTTTTATATATATATAGTTAGATTTAAAACTCAGTGATTTTGCTGTATACAAACTTTTCATCTGGATGTGCCTGCAGTATTCTATTATCCTTTGGTCAGTTTCTTTTTCAAGCAGGAGGGATCAGGGACTAGACTAGTCTACCAGCCCTTTCAGCAAAGAGCCACTTGATATTGCTTTTATTGGTAAAGAAACATCTGGAATCTGTTAAAGCTGCTTATCACTTTGTATATTAAACCTACAGCAGGTTTGCTGAGTACTTAATATTTAAGCTGGGGAATGGTACTTAGCAGTATAATTTTCAACAAATTTATATAGAGTACAATCTTTTCTTAATAATCTATTCTCAGCAATGTCTCCAGTTGTTCCATTGAAAAGTACTCAGGAGTTTGAGAGAAATAAGTCCAAAGTTCTCCCTACCTCCTCTCCGTTCTTTTTTCTCATTATATTTATTCTGACTTCTTTAGGATTTTGGTCCCTTGCCTCCTCCCTTTTCTAAACGCATCAGTCTCACTCTCGTTCTTATTCAGCCCACCTTCTCTAAGCCTATATCTTGAGTACTGGATGTTGATGAGCAAAAGCACACAGCCAAGTACAAGCCCAGCCTTAGCTGTGCCTACAGTACCTCTTTGTTCCCCACTTCCCATGGTGCTTACTTCAACCCCAGCCTCACTCTCATCAGGTCACCTGGCAGCCTATTCTGTGAACTAGGAGTACCTTCTTCAACTCATTCTTTTCTCTTAAAACCCTTATGCTTTTTAGACCCTACAGTTTAAAGGTAGAGGAATCCCTCTGTCCTTTCAAAATGATCCCATTCTCTTTCCTTTGGCTTCAGTTTTCTCTCTTTCCTGGTTCCTTTCCTTAGGCTTGTGATTAAGCATCTTCCAGCATTCAAGAGTAAAAAGAAAATCATTCCATTTTATGTCCTGTCTCCACCTTCTTACTTTGCACTTATTTCTAAATACATATCATTGAGCTTTCTCCTCATCACTCCACTAAAACTCCTCTCACTAAGGCCACTTAACTGACAAATGTAATGGCTGCTTTCCAGTTTTCGTTTTTCTTGGTGTTTGTGCTGTGGATTTGACATTTTTTTTATCTGTCCTTTCAAAACTAATCTTCCTCAAGAACCGAATTCTTAAAATGTAATCTGTGGGCCAATAGTATTAATATCACTTGGGGAGTTTTTAGAAATGCTGAGTCACAGGCCCCAGCCCACACTTTCCAATTCAGAATTTGCATTTTAACAGGATCCCCAGGTGATTTGTGTGTCTATTCAAGTTTGAGAAGCACTCCTCTAACATACTAATTTTTATCCCTGCTGCTACTAGACTACTAGACTGATTCAAGTTTATAAAATCTTGACTCCAAGATCAGCAACTTGTAGGCACATTCTCTGACTCCCAGGGCATCTCTATTGCACCTTTCTCCACTTCTGTGATAGTTAGTATGACATTAGGTTACACTTTCCCTCCTCTTCCTGTACTTGTATTGTAATTTTCTTAAAGGCAGAGCCTGTGTCCCTTTATGTTTTATCTCTGTGGTCAAACATCATAGGTACCTAAATACTTGTATGAATGAATGAACAAAAAATGAGTGAATCCTTTATTGACAAATCAGTTTCTCTTCCTGGTCTTGTAAGTAACTTGCTTGTATATATCATATGGGATTTGTTGGTTTGCCTATCCCTTGGCTGAGACTGAGCTCCTTCAGAGACTCTTATTTATCTTTACATCCTCTGAGTCATATGCATATAGTAATTGGTCATTAAAGTGTGTGTACTGAGTGGATGAGTAAATGAATGAATACAGTTGTGATTCATTAGAGGAATGGTTTTCACTGGGCACTGCACATTAGATTCATTAGATTTCACTCCTGACTGGACATTAGATTCTTATTAGGTTAACATTAGATGCCTGGGCCTCACTCCCACAGATTCTGTCATTTTATCTGCAGTGAAGCCTGGGCACATCTTTTTTTTTTTTTTCCTTTACTTTTTAACTTTTAATTGAAGTATCGTATACATACGGAATATATTTGTATAAGTTATATTTCATAGTACATATATCATAAACTTACATGGCTTGCTGAATTTTTATAAGCCAAATACACCCATATACCCACCCAGATCAAGAAGCAAAACTGCTGTTACCTGGAAGTCTCCCTCTTGCCCTATTCTGGTTACTTCCTTCCTCATCTTCTAATAATAGTAAACATTTTTCTAACTTCTAAAAACATACATTAATTTAGGACAATAATTCTTTATACTAGTAAAAGCGCTCTAGATAGTCTACTGTGTACCCAGAGTTAGAATCCTAGTCCCCACCAAACATACACTCCCTTGGTTATTTCTGAGGCATAGAATAACATAGAAGTAGATTTTAAAAATTCTAGTGTTACCTCAGATCTTTTTTGTAGTCTAACAGGGATAAGACATTTATATCAACTAAAGTGAATTTCGATCTTTGAAAAAAATAAGGGCCAATATAGGAAATCAAGTAACTTTAGAACCATGGTCAGCAAACTGCCGCTCGCGAGCCACATGTGGTTCTTTGGCCCCTTGAGTGTGGCTCTTCCTAAGCCTTAGGAGTACCCTAATTAAGTTAATAACAATGTACCTACCTATATAGTTTAAGTTTAAAAAATTTGGCTCTGAAAAGAAATTTCAATCGTTGTACTGTTGATATTTGGCTTTGTGGACTAATGAGTTTGCCGACCACTGCTTTAGAAGAAGGAAAATATGATATTTGAGTATTCCTAGTGTTTTTAAAAGATGTGTACTGGTAAGTATTTAAATCAGTCTCCTTGAACCTTTTCTGTATATTTGGATTACGTGAGAACAGGTGATCAGAATTTTTGGTATGGGATCATACACATTTTAAAAAGAACCCAAGTTATTCTGATGTGCACTCAATGTTAATTGAAAGTTGGGGGAAATTGGAGTTTTATTTGGAAAGTCCTATTTTAAACTTAGTGTAAAGGATCCTTTTCTTGCCTGTAGGTGGAGCTCAGCTGCTGCAAGTTAACCATGTAAACCAAATTGAGTTGTCTGCCCTACTTGTTTTTTGCATATGTGTATTGATTAATAATAAATGGCCAGTGAGCCTGGCTGGCATAGCTCAGGTAGTTGAGCATCGACCTATGAACCAGGAGGTCATGGTTCGATTCCTGTCAGAGCACATGCTTGGGTTGTGTGCGGGGCCAGTTGGGGAGAAACATATTATCATTGGTGTTTCTATCTCTCTCTCCCTCTCCCTTCTTCTCGGAAATCAATAAGAATATATTTTTAAAAATGAAATAAATGGCCAGTGAAATCAGATGTAACAGACAGTCAGAAATCAATGGTTTGTTGTGATTTTTACAGTTATTATGGAAATTCTCTTTTACTGTATTATTTCTATCATTGGTAATTTTATTGTGATTTCTCTTCTAAATTATTTTCATCAAATTGAAATATAAATCAAAGAAATCTTGACACATACCATCATATCTCAATTATTAAAGCTTTGATAGTAATCGTTCAGGGTTCATTAGAGTGGTATTAGTTTTAGAGTTGAAACAGTTACTGTGGCACTACTCCTTTTTCATAAACCAGCTCTCTTATTTGGTAAAGTTAAGTAGGATTTATGTTTTACTCATGAGCTGTATTAGGTTGACTGAATATGAAATATATCACTGTAATGAAAGCATCAGGAATTTAGATATGAATATTGCAGTTGAGGTTAAAGGTCTCATGAGTTGGAGTGAACTTTAAATTGTGGAGCGAGGGATAATAGTCATGACACCCCCAGAGGCCTGGGCGAACACCCACATGAGCCGTTGCTAGTTTTAGTCTCTCACATCTCCATTTGTTAGGATTTCTTATGGAACTGTGAACCTCCGCACTTCCTCCCAGTATTTCTAGCCTTCTCAAAAACATTAATAACCTTTCTCTTAGCTTTTGAGAATTTTTGGATTTTAATATACTTCGTGTTCTGGTTTCTCTTAGTTAATGATTAGACTTAGGAAGTACAGAGTTGTCTTTGTACATAAACTCTGTTTGCTTTAGCAAATTCATAAAGATAGTACAACATTTAAATTTCAGAAATTTAAAGATAGTACACATTTTATAGTGATTGTAAAAATTCTAAGAGAACCAATGGACACAGACAGTAGGGAGATAAGGACTTGTGCTTGGGGGAGGAGGTGGCAGGGGAGAGGCCAATGGGGGAAAAGGAGACTCATGTAATACTTTAAACAATAAAGAATTAAAAAAAAATCTAAAAGATTACTATAACAAGGATGGAAATCCACAAATATTCTAATAACCCTATTAAAACCATTGGAATCTTTACCTCTAAGACAGTGATGGCGAACCTTTTGAGCTCGGTGTGTCAGCATTTTGAAAAACCCTAACTTAACTCTGGTGCCGTGTCACATATAGAAATTTTTTGATATTTGCAACCATAGTAAAACAAAGATATATATTTTTGATATATATTTTATATATTTAAATGCCATTTAACAAAGAAAAATCAACCAAAAAAATGAGTTTGCGTGTCACCTCTGACACACGTGTCATAGGTTCGCCATCACTGCTCTAAGAAGTCCCCTCTTCATTTCATCAGAACATTTACAAGGAGTGAAATTGAACAGCTCGAGCATTTCTGCTTTCTTTCGCCTTCTTTGCCTCAGGTGTACTTAAGCAAACAGTAAAAGGGAGTAAGGAAAAGAAACAACAATCTACATACTAGGTCATTGGTCTCTGAATAAAGAAAATTGCATTAATTATTTCTTTGGTATGGAGTAGTAGTGTTCCAGATGTTGTATTTTCATGACATATTTGGGTTTAACAGTAAATCTGAAGCTTCGGAGCAGTCCTAATTTTAATTAAGCTAGCATTTAGTAGCACTTGTTTTTCAGTTTTAATATGTTCTTTCCTGTCCAATCATTCTATTCTCAAACATATGTTACTCTTGTTGTGAGTCATTGTGCAGGGACTGCTGTGTGCCAGACAGTACTAGGCTCCAGGGACGTGAAAGTAAAGGAGAAAGGGCTTCTGTCTGCAAACTTTCATAATATAGTGTAAGAGCTAATAAACAATTAACTACAATTCAAAATGGAAGTGTGTGCAAAGAATTATGGAATCTAAGTAGACAATATATATTTCAGGAAAAACTCAAAATGCCAGGTTAAAAAGGGTTGAATATAAAATTGCCATTTTTGTAGGTCAAGAAAAGTAAAATATCAACAATTTTGTAAGTTTCACTCCAATGCTAGTAAGATAAACACTTTTTTTGGAGCCATTCTTTAAAAGAAATAACATTTTAGCATTAAGTTAAATCCTTTAATGTTGCATAATCTCCGAATATAGATTAATGGTTGTTTTATTACTTTTACCTGTTATGTGTAAAATTTTGGGACAGTAGCAATTATAATATAAACCATACCATCATTTGGCATTTCTGGCAAGCTTTCATTTCCTTCTGTTTGCATCTTTATAGCAAGAATTTTGGATATTCTGGACAAAACCATGCCTTTGGCTATTTGAAATAAAATGCCACTTTAAAAATGTCCAATTAATTCATTGAGAACCTTAATCCATATCCAAGGAATCACCTATGAAATAAAATAAAACAAAAAATTCTTGAATTTCAGTTACATGCTTCAGAAATATGACAACCCTACTGTTTTTCCAATTAGATTTTGTAGGGCAGACAGGATGCAGCGAAATGCACATGTGGGGAGATTCTCCTGTCCCAGTGAAAAGGGGTACTTGCATCTCTTTAGAATGTGTTGACTTGTGTTACCCTTCAGCTATATTCTGTTGCTCTTGCAGTATCATTTGTTTATCGGGAATGGAACTGTACTTTTGACATGTAGTATTGAGATTATGTGCAGAAAAAATTCTTTAAGTATTCAGCATTTGAGGAAATGTTTTCTCTCTACCCTGGAACATATATAATCACGTTGGAATGTTTTGAAATGTTCATTGCTTTTCTGCCTTCCTTGTCTTCCTAATGAATTAATTCACCTGTAGATTAAATGGGCAAGTATAAGTTGGATAAAATGAAGAAGAAAAGGGCCACCCAAGACACAAAGTTCTTTGTTTAGCACTAAGTTAAAAGCACATGAAATTACACAGGCCACACTCTATAAAACAAGAACTATTCAAATGACCTAGAGACAGATTTTAAAAATTTATTTGATTTTTACAAAATGCATATCTTAGGACCCACTCCCCTCAGACAAACCAAAAAAAAAAAAAAAAAAAAAAAAAAATCTCATTCAGTATGTCTAGCATGTGATTTGCTCATAGTTTTTGTAGCCAATTAATTAGTGATAAAATTACATGTTATTTAACCTTTTCTTGTATATTGGGAACATAAGTGAATAAAGGTAAATAAGGTTGAAAAGCAAGTTTGGATCTAAATTGTCAAGATTAATCTTCTAAATGAGTGACTTTGGGGGGGGTAATATTATTCTCATTTTATTTTTTATATTTTTATTTAGTTTTTAAATCTTTATTGTTAAAAGTATTACATATGTCCCTTTTTTCCCCCCTTTGACCTTTCCCACCCTGCCCCTGCCTCCCTCTCTAGGCCTTCACCACCCTATTGTCTGTGTCCATGGGTTATGCATATATGCATATGAGTTCATTGGTTGATTCTCCCCCCCCCCAACTCTCACCTGCCCCCCCCCCCCACATCCTCCCCTGCCTTCCCTCTGAGGTTTGACAGTGTATAATGCTTCTATGTCTCTTGGTCTATTTTTGTTTGTCAGTTGATGTGCTTTTGTTCTATTTTGTTAGCCTTACTGAATCTTTGTCTTTATTTTAGCTTGTCTTTTAAAAAGTGGACACAGTATATAAACTATTCAGTAATGACTTACTTTGAAGAGGAATCTCATAGAATTCATTAAAGTTCTTTCCTACCTTTTTGCCAATTTTGATATGCTAGTAATATTTGATCTCTCCTCACTCCTTAGTCTTTATTATTTAGATTTATCGTGTATATCAGTTTATTCAATATATGTTACATTAATATTGATTTCAAAGTGTTTACTATTTAATTGCACTTATGAGAGTGTTAAACCTTAAATACGATTTCCATTATACTTTGAAGTATATCCATAGCTTCCTAGACTTTTAATGTAATTTTATATTTAATTTATTTTTCTTCTACTCACTTAATTTTTTAAAAAAAGATCCTTAATACATTTTCCTGGTACTGCTAATTACCAGTGTTGTTATGGCAACTTACTCTGATTTCTGTTTTAAATTTTATGATATTGATTTAGCTGCTTCTTTAAAGAACTCTCTTGTTTAAACAGTCTTGTTTATTATATGATAATGGGTAGGTTTCTGTGCCTACTGAAAAGCATTTTTCTTATGGTCAAAGGCAGATATTAATTGGCATATGAGTTTAAGTACTGAATTTTTTTTAAAATTTGTATTTTCAATTTGTTCTAGAAATTCATTAGATCAAAGGTATATATGTACTCAACAAATAGGAAGTTAGAATTATTCTCTAATGTATATTTGATTTTCTTGATTTTATGAAAAAGAATGTTTTCTTAACTTTGTAAGTTACATAATGACTTCATGGCAATTTCTTCTTCTTGTTAGATAAGTATTTACCTTTTTAGTTTTATTAATCATTACAAATTAATAGAAAATTTCCGGATATGCTTATTTGTTCACAATATTGACAGTAACTTGAAATTCCTTAAAGAGAGGGTTGTTTAAGGGAGTTAAAAAGAAAACCCTTGGCTTGGCTTCAAAGAGTTTAGAAAGATATCTTGTAGGCATCAAAGACGAATGTTGCGATTGTATTTTATATCCTGCTGCTATTTGGTAAGACTCCGTTTTAGGTGCAGGTTGTATGTATTTGCCCGGTCCCCAGAAAAAGAGATTTGTGGCTGACCTGTGAGAGTACATTTGGTGTGATAGGAGGTGGGAATGTCTAACCCTGATGCTGCTGGAGAGGAGCCTAGAGATTGAAGGCTAGGATAATATAGCAAAGTTATTCACCACCCTTAATTTTTCGGCTTTATGCTCATTATTATCAGGATTTATCAGTATTCTAGTGAAATTTTAAAAATCATGTTTTATTCCTTTTATTGTTTTATACTATGCTATGTAGGATGGAAAGAATGTTGGAACAAAATGTGTTTGCATTTTAGTAGATATCGAAAGGCCTTTGCACATAGTTTTTGTAGCAAATTAATTAGTGATGAAAATACCCATTACTTAATTGTTGCAGAAGACACTGGTCACCCTACTCTAGGGAAGTCAAGTGAGAGGGTCCCTTCTCTTGGCCAAACTAGCCAACAATTTTCAGTAGGAAGAAAGGGACTTGCACTTAACACTTGTTATAGTACTTAAGCACAGTCTGCAACAAAAAATTAAGCACCTATGACCCTGAGACAGGTTAACAGCCTAAGGATGGTTGACTTGCAGCATCACTGCTTTGAGTTTTGGTGTTATGGCTGTAATACGGAAGGTTTCAACTACCTTAATTCCTGGAATTAGATGGAGCCTTTTACAATGTCCAGGAGCTCCTACTCACTCAAAGTACTTTTCATAAAACACTGATTAAATACTGTTTATTCCAACAAAAAAGCATAAAAATCACTTGTGTGTGAGAAAATTAATTTGCTTGTTCTTTTTAAAAGTTTTAAAAACATTTTAAGAATGTAAGTTCATATTGTATATTGTATGTATCTTTGAATTATTCTTTTTAAAAACACTGTAACTGCTGAGGCTTAGTATTAATCACCACCTGGCACCTACACCAGGTTAAAACAAAATGCAAACATTAAAACCTCCTAGGAAGCTATAAGTCGGACTTGGAAGGAGAGTATACCAAAGGGATTCACCTCATCTGGCTCTTGAAGGTGAAAAGCTCCCAGTTCCCTGGCGCAGCAGGCGCCTCGCCTTAGTGTATTTTTGCATGCTGCCACGTTCTCTTCTGCTTCACATTAGCCAGGTTCTGCTTAAGTTAGCCTTTTTGTTGTTATAGACCCTCCTATGATATGTATGATACCTTCAACTAGAGGGGTTATTTAAGTATATGCTGTGTACCAAAATCCAGAGATTACATGCTTATTAAATCTTAAACCGAAAAAAAAAGATGGCTAAAGAATAGAGATAATGGAACAGAATACAGAGCCCAGAAATAGACTTACACAAATATCATCAACTAAGGTTTGATAAAAGTGCAAACATAATTTGATTGAGAAATGATAGTCACTTCAACAAATGGTGCTAGAACAATTGGAGGTCTTCATGCAAAAACAAACAAAAAATATGAACTTTAACACATACTTCTGACTTTATACAAAAATTAAATCAAAAACTACTAAGCTTCTGAAAGAAAACACATGAGAAAATCTGTATGGACCAAGGTTTTATAGATTTTTAGACACACACAAAAAAACCCACATGAAAGTCACTGATAAATTGGATTTCACCAAAATTTAAAAATTTTGCCCTGGTCTGGTGGCTCAGTTGGTTGGAGCATTGTCTGTACACCAAAAGGTGTGGGTTCGATTCCTGGTCAGGGCAATACTTAGGTTGGGGTTCAGTTCCCATTGGGCACTTATGGGTGGCAACTGATTGATGCTTCTCTCCTTCTCTCTCCCTTCTCATTCTCTAAAAATCAGTAGAAACATCTCCAGTGAGGATTAAAAAGAAAAAATTTTAAAACTTTGGCTCTGCAAAAGATGCTGTTAAAGGGATGAAAAGACAAGCTGTAGACTCGGAAGCATTATTTGCCAATCCCACATCTGATAAAAAACTTGTACCCAGAATATATAAAGGACTCTATTGTTTAAAACTCAGCAATATAACAAACAAACCAGTTTAAAAATTGGACAAAGGGCCCTAGCTGGTTTGGCTTAGTGGATAGATCATTAGCCTGTGGACTTAAGGGTCCTGGGTTGGATTCCGGTCAAGGGCACATACCCGGGTTGCTGGCTCCATCCCCAGTAGGGGACATGCAGGAGGCAGCCAATCAATGATTCTCTCTCATTATTGATGTTTCTCTCTCCCTCTCCCTTCCTCTCTGAAATCAATAAAAATATATTTTAAAAATATTGGACAAAAGATCTGAACATATATTTCACCAAAGGTATATATAAGGCAAGCAATATATGAAAATAGTTTATATGTACATTCTAACTGAGATGGATGACTATTATAAGCAAAAAGGGACTTAAAAATTTCTTTGTTCACAATACATGTAGTGAATAAGGAGCTAGAAAAAAAAGGTAAAACCTTATTTCTTTTTAAATCTGGAATTTAATTATTTCTACCTATAGGGAACATAGAGCTTAGTTTCTAATGCTGGCTCTTAGTTTTGTATTTTACATAAAATCCTGAAGTTGCCTACTAAAGCATAGAAGAGTAGCATTACAAGAGTAAGGGAAGAATGGTGAAGCTAGAGGGCGTTCCAGTCTTCCCTTAATTGTATTTGCAAAGTTTAACTTATTCAGGATTACTCTCCAAGTAATGGACAATCTAAGATTTAAGCTCAGATACATTTGACTTACATGCCATATTATACCTCCCCTGAGATGCGGCATAAAGAATGAGATATTAGAATGATGGACCAAGGATGCAGATAGTATATGCAAGGGGATAGGTGAGAGTTTGATATCCTGATAACTGAGGGAACTTGTGTACATATGGACACACATCTGTAGGAATTATGGTATAAAGTATTAGAGAAGTAGACTGGGGCCAGATCAAGATGGGCCTTGTATTGGCATATTGAGAAACTGGACTTTGACCTTTAGATGGTGGAGAACAATATAAAGGTTTAAAATTGGGAAGTGACGTGATTAGGTTTTTGTCTTAGAGGGCTCACTGTGGTAGTAATGTGGAAAATAAATTGGAGGTAGCCAAGACTATAGGTTGAGGAGACTAACTAGGAGATTGCTTTAATGGTCCAAGTCCAGACAAGACATTATGAAAGCCTCAATTAAGACAGTGTTTTGTTTCTTGGGTAATTTGCATTCAAAAAACATTTCTTTTCAAACATCTACAATATGCATATAGTAAATCCTGTATAATAAAAGGCTAATATGCAAATTGCCCCCTTGATCGGGAGTTCGACCAGGAGTTCAACCAGGAGTTTGACCAGGGGGCAGGGTAGGTTGGCCAACCACCTGCAGCCCCTCCCCCCAGCCAGCCTGGCCCAATTAGCCCTTATCGGGGTGGGCCAGTGGACCCCACCCATGCACAAATTCATGCACCGGGCCTCTAGTATAAAGATAAAGAAATATAATACTCTTGCCCACATCTCAACTGAGGCAGGTAGATAGACATCTGTACTCACAATGAACTCTATATAGAACAGAGGTTCAGAGAAAATATTGCAATTTCTTGAGGAGAGAGAGATTAATTTTGATTTTAGGGATCAGGAAGTCTGCATGTATGCATACTAGATAGCATTAATACTAGGCCTTGAAGAAGAGTTAGAGTTTGAATAAGAGGAAATGGGTGGGAAAGGGAATTTCCAGTAGAGGAAACTGAGAGAAGTGCAGCGTGTATTTAAAGAACAATCTGTTATGATCAGAAGAGAGGATGTAGTTGGAAATAAACCTGGAAAGATAGGTTGGGACCAGCTTATTGAGGTCCCTATCAGAATACTGAAGGCAAATAAAACTCATTTTGCTTTATTTATTTGTTAATTCAAGTGTACAGCTAAACATAGATCAACTACTTTTTTCAATTAGAGTAAATTTGAGAGATTCAAGGTTGGGTGAATATTGGATTTCTACATTTTTGGCGGGGAGTAATACAAGTAAAAAGGTTTGGTGAGATTACTATATTAGATGATTATGTTTATTTTACTTTTTATCATTTGAAAATGAATACCAAATCCCTATAGTAAATAAGGTGGTAGTTTAGGGAAGAGGAATGAATCTACCTAGTGGCAAGATGAAAACAAATTTTATTTCTAGCACTATGCTAAAAATGTTATTTGTATAATGAATCTTTTTTAAAATATATTTTTATTTACTTCTGATAAGAAGGGAGAGAGAGATAGAGGTAGAATCATCAATGATGAGAGAAAGTCATTGATCAACAGTCACCAGCATGCTTCCTACTGGGGATTGAGCCCATAACCAGTGCACGTTCCCTGACCCAGAATCCTGGTCCTCCTGGTTCATAGGTCCACACTCAACCACTGAGCCACTCCAGCCAGGTTGTGTAATGAATCTTACTCAAATTTAATGACAACTGTGATCTATGAAGACCCAGATTCTGATCCCAGCATCATTTACTCTAAATGAGATCTGAACAAATCAACATTTCTGAACCTGTTTCCTCATCTCAATAGGGATGTGGTCAGGCTAAATGAAATACCATAATTATGTTAAACTACTTTTAAAACATGATTCCATTGATGGCCTATGATTATAGAGTTTAAATCCGTTGATGCTGCACAATGCAACCTTCTCATTTAACAACCATAGAAGAACTCACTTTTTGATACTCCCTTTCAACAATGGCATATTTCAAAAAAAATGAAAAATTAATTTGTCAGGAAACTAACCATAATTATTATCAATAGGATTTATGGCAACCACAGTAGTCTTTAAGAGGATGTATGTATTTAAGGGATATGACACCAATGAAGCAGAAGAGATGAACTCCATCCGTAGGGACATTTTGGAAAGATGAGCCAAGCTTACCTAGAAAGAAAAGTAGTCACTGCTGTCCTTCATAAACATTCTGGTTCTCTCATCTCCTACACCCCTCTCTTGAATACGGAGAATGTGCTTTGTATAGATGTGAATATTGCTAAAATCATGCTCCTATAAAACATGAACACGTGAAATTACTTAAGACAGTAATACATTAAAAAGTTCCAAATGGCATAGACAGACTGAGTACTCTAAATACATAGGAAATTCCAAGTAAAATGTTGTTAAGTCAGATGAGGTTAATTGGTATTCCTGAAGGTGTGTGTTAAGGCAGGTTTATTCTGCCAACAGCCAGAACCTCAAGTGGAGTATGTAGATTACAAGAGAATTCTGCTAGTAAAAGAAATGGTCTCTTCTAAATTAATAGGCATGCTGATTTGTTATATTTTAATTAAATTGTTAATTACCATTTTTATTTCATTTGTTTCATTTTGAATATTTATAAAAATGGAAGCATTATTTTTTGGAACATCCTGTTTATAACAAAAACATAACTTCATAAAACAAAAATAGCATGTGTCTACAAATGTGATTATGGACATGTTCACTTAAGGAAACAAATTTAAAAGATAAATTTCTAATTTTAGCTCATGTAGGCAACTGTTTTACTTTAGAAAGATAAATGTCCTGCTGAAAATTCACTGATGACATTTATTGCTCAGGAAAGCATGTTGTTTTATTTTTTCCTTCTATGTGTTTTTTAATGTAGCACTTAAAATCTTACTAAACAAAACAAACATAAAATGTCACTTTTTAAAATGAAGTACTAGTAATAAAGTTTTCCTGTCTACTCTTAACATTGTGATTCTGCTTGAATATTTACAATATTAGAATTTTGGTATGCTAAGAGTTTTAAGATACAGCTTAAGTGTTTTAAGATAGTTTTTTAAAGGTTTCTTTCCCCCCCCAAATTTACTCGATAAATGAAGTATTTTTATGGATTGACATGATTTGATTTTCTACATTTGATGAGATGATTGGTAAACAGGCTACTGAAAACAGTTGTGTAGATTGTGACCAGAAAAAAGGGGGCTTAGCCAGAAAGTGTGACCTGGAGTTCCACTCCAAGCCAAGTGCATTGGTGAAGGGCCTCATTAGTCTCAAGGAATGGGTGCCTTTTTCTAATCTTTCAGCCAATAAAAAATGTATTTATATCCTTGGAGGTTCCCACAGAGGGGGTGCCTTTTTCTAATTCACATAAAGGCACTTCATGTGCTAAGCCTGTAGGTAAATTTAGAAGTAAAAGATAATGAGCAGGTAGATATGGTGGTCTGTTTGCCAGTGGTTACTGTGGCACAAAGGCCTAGGTGTGGCAGGTTTTAGTGACATAAGGCAACTTAGAGACAGTGTATTGCAGTAGGAAGAGCTCTGGGAAGGGGTTTTAAAAGCCAGGGTTCTAGTCCTTGTACAGGTTTTTTTCCCAGCTGTTTGGCCTAGGTGTTCTTTTTTGAAAATGAAAGGTTTGAACTACCTTCCATCTTCAAGGTTACATCCACCACAATTTATATGGAAAGTTTTATCCAGAGCGTGGTAAGCAGTGAGAAGTTGGAGCTGGGAATTTTCCAAATTAGCACACATTTGATGTCATTAAAAGACCTTGAGATGTCTCTTTAAGTGACCTATAATAGTAAGTCTTGAAATCAAGCAGTCCTTCTGTCTACTTACTTTCTGTTTAATTTGCTTCTTCTTTTTCTCCTCTTCTCCCTCTTCTTCTTCTAGTCTGATTTGTTGTTACTGTTGTTTTTTAGCTTCTTTTGCTGGAAGCTTAGATAGTTGATTCTAGACTTTCTTCTTTTCTACTAGAAGCATCTAAATTTCTCTCCAAGCACTGCTTTCTCTGCATTTTACCAATTTTAATATGTTGTTATAACAGTCTATTTTATGTGTCATATGCCTAAGCTATAGACCTTAGTTGTTCAATCAAACACTAATATAGTTGTTGCTCTGAAGATATTCTATAGATGTGAGTAAAGCCCATAATCAGTGACTTCGTGTAAAGGAGATTATCTAAGATATTCTGGGGTCTGATTCCATCAATTAAAAGACCGAGAAGCAGAGCTGAGGCTTCCCTGAAGAAGAAATTCCAGTCACAGTCATCCACAGCAGTTTGAAGTTGTGCTATGGGGGAGACTTCCAACTTGCCCTTCTTGATGTCCCACATGCTCAAATTCTTGGTCCAGATCTTTGGGATTTACTATTTACGGGTTATATATATATATATATATATTCTACTAGTCCTGTTTCTCTGGTTAAATCTGGACTGATAGAAATGTGCTTATATCCTAAGTTTCCCTTGCACCTTCTTTTTTGACCTTTGACCTTTGACCTTTAGAAGTGTACTGTTTATTTCCCAAATATTTGGAAATTTCCCAGATATTTTTCTGTTACTGATGTCTAAATTAATTTTATTGTGGTCAGAGGACATATTCTGGATGATTTCAGTTATTTTACATTTACTGAGACTTATTTTTTGGCCCAGGATGTGGCTTATCTTGGTGTATGTTCCATGTGCATTTGAAAAGAATGTGTACTCTGCTGTGGTTGTTTGGAATGTTCTAAAAATGACCCAGTATTTTTTATGGCACCTAGACTTGCATTTTAATGCTTCAATTGTACCTGGTAGCTTACAAATTTCCTTGATTGATCAAATTTTTTAAATGAACTTATTTCTGAATATCTAAAAGACCAAGCAGTAAGCTCCAACTTTATTAATTATCTCAATTAATAAGTTAACAGTTATTTTTAATTTTTTTCCTTGCTATTTGATTACTTGCAATAGGTCATATAGTATATGACAACTGTTAGTTATGTCTTTTGCTTTTAGTTTTATCCTATATAATACTTAGAAATCTTTCTGTTTCCTGTTGATTATCCAAGAATAAATTTTTAGTTGGTAAACTTTATTGGATGTGTACTACTTAATTTTCTTCAGAAAACTTTGCATGTGTGTATGTGGCACTTTTGTTTTCTTTTCTTGGCCGAAGAATAAAGTACAAGGAAATGAAAAATCAATCAGTATATTCTTTGTTGGAACAAGTTTTTCCCATCTCTAAGAAAGCATTATTAGGGTTAAAATGGCCTTTTGAATTTTCAAAGTGTGTTGTTTTTTTTAAACCCAGTGAAAGAACAGTCCTATATAATAAGAGCTAATATGCAAATAGTCGTCATACCCTCATGCCCTCACACCATCATGCCTTAACTGCTCAGACACTCAACACTGGGAAGAGAGGAATGGGGACTAGCCAGGCACAAATGAGCTCGTGAGAGAGGAATGGAGACCAGCCAGGTTGCAGCACGGGAGAGGGACAAGCTGCCCGCCCCGCAGTCCCAGGTGCCAGCGGCTGCACCTGTGGCCCAGGAGAGGACAAGCCGCATGCCCTGTGGTCCCGGGTGCCTACGGCTGGACCCAGGTGAAGCCTCCCGCCCACAGTCCCCTGTGGCTGCGGCTGGCCCGGATGAAGCTGGCCCGGGTCATGGGTGCCTGCACTGACCGGAGGAGGGAATCCCGGGTTCGGGTGCAGGGCAAGGCAGAGGCGGTTAGGGGCGATCAGGCCAGCAAGGGAGCAGTTAGGGGTGATCAGGCCAGTAGGGGAGTAAGTAGGGGCGATCTGGCAGGCATGCAGTTGGGTTAGGGGCAATCAGGCAGGCAGGCAGGTGAGCGGTTAGGAGCCAGCGGTCCCAGATTGTGAGAGGGTGCAGGCCGGGCTGAGAGACCTCCAACCCCCCGTGCACGAATTTTGTGCACCAGGCCTCTAGTAAGTAAATAAAAGCGAGTCTTTGGATCCTTTTCTTAGAAGACTCCCCGCATTATTCCTTTAAATCATATGCTTATTATTTGTGATTAGTCTATAATTTATGTAATATATGCTATAAATTTCTATAATGGGTGGGAAATAGATTAGATGACCTGTTTAAGCTTTAATAAATTGAGAATATTCCTTACATTTGAGACTCGGATGGTGCCTGAGAAGCAATCTAAGATAGAATTTCACCAAGTCCCAGAACTCATTTTCCTGGAATTTATTCCATGTTATAAGCTGTTATACCATCTTTGTCTGGGATTTATTTTTCCATGTTATTCCATTTCCCATTACCCTTAGTAATTGAAACTTGACAGTAGAAAAAGAAACTCATTTGTAGGAATAAAAATGTATTGTGTTATGATAGTAGAAAAAGTATTGCTTTGGAGTCAAACAGACCCAGTTTGGAATACCAGCTGTGCCATTTTTAAATTTAGGGCCTTTGGATGAATTATTTAATCTGAACCCTGGCTTCTTCATTTTAAAATAGTAATAAAAACACTTATTTTATCAGATTATTGTATGATGAGTTAGTAGCATTCCATAAATCATAGTTATCAAAATCACATCAGTTATATTTTCTTTTTCTATTTTCAAGATACCATGTACTTATATTATTCTCTAATATATTTTCAGAATTTTTCAAGTGATTCTTTCTGAATACTATTTACTTTACT
Source organism: Myotis myotis (assembly GCF_014108235.1). NCBI lineage: Eukaryota > Metazoa > Chordata > Mammalia > Chiroptera > Vespertilionidae > Myotis > Myotis myotis. Next base: position 33,938,247 of record NW_023416357.1, read on the forward strand.
CTTTGAGTTTCTTAATTTAAGAAAAATGATTAATGTATAATACATTAAAAATGTTATTGATTGATTTTAGAGAGTGAGAGGTGGGGGGGCTGGGGAGACAGACATTGATTTGTTGTTCCACTGATTTATTCATTCATTGGTTGCTTCTTTGTATGTGCCCTGACCACGGTCAAATCTGCAGTCTTGGTGTAAAGGGTCAATGCTCTAACCAACTAAGCTACCTGGCCAGGGCCTATAATACAATTTTTAAACATCTAGGATGAGTCATTTAGAGTCCAGAGGTCCTCAAACTTTTTAAACAGGGGGCCAGTTCACTGTCCCTCAGACATTCCACACATGCTCACTGTGGGCCTGGGACGAGTTGGCTGCTAAGCAGGACAGGCAGCGGCGGCAAAAACACCTGGCTGGCCGGATAAATGTTTTCGGCGGGCCGAATGTGGCCCGCGGGCCGTAGTTTGAGGCCCCCTGATTTAGACAACTTTCATTTCCCCATCAAGTAGCATTTAATCTTCTACCCCACTTAATCTTCCTATGCCAAATATTCACAGCAGCTAAATAGAATTATGAAAGTATAAAGTTAGATGATCCATATCAACTGTGTCTCAGTTTCTTCATTTTACAGACAGAACTTTTAGAAGTTAAGTGACTTGGTCAAAATCATCTTGTTACTGTCAAACTAGGTAGTCTCATTGAGTCTGAATGTGAATCTGGCATTCTTTTTCCTATATTTCCTTCTGACATTCGTCAGTTTATAATAACATATTAGATTATGTAAGTAGCTATTAACTTCACATTATTTTTCCTCTACTCACTAAATAGTTAATAAAAAAGATATGTGCAAGTAAAAGGCCAGGAAGCTGTCTAGCCAATGGTCATCTGATATATGGTAAATACCCAATCATTGTGAGAGGAATGAGTGAATGCTGAATCTATGATTCATGCAAAAATCATGCCAGTGATTGAGCAAAATGAAAGTGTGATTTTTAGTATTTTTACATTTATTTAAGACAGATTTGATTACAAAAGAGTAATTAGGCTATGAATGTCAGTTCTCATAAAATGATTTTTCTTGATTTGGGCTTTTTAAAAACAGGCCTTATCTATACCTTTTAAGACTCATATGTTTTATTATTTTATTGTTAGATTATGTGTTAGGGCAAGGAAATTTAGTCAATTTCCAATTTTAGAATTATAGGCTCAATGTCAGGGCACTTACTGACTCATAGTATAAATGGATTATATTTGTAATTTTATTTGTTATTTAAAACTGAAGAAAATTTTCCTATGGAAACAGGCTATATTTGATAATTGTTTTTTCCTAATTTGGGAAATTTAATTTGGGATCTATTGGAACACCACTAGGAAAAAAATGGTGTCAAGAAATAAATATGTAACCTATATTTGTATACATACACAAAAGTATGTGTGCATGTGTATAAATCTATGGAGTACCATTAGAACCACACATAAGGTCACACCTGCATTATTGTGGAAGTTATTCTAACAATATTTTCAATGAACAAGTCTGAGGAAGGAGAATCATTTAAATCAGTCTATTCACTTAGTTTTTTAGTTAACAGTGAACATTTATTGAGCATCTGTTGTGTGATTATGGCATATTTTAAGAAGTTTCTACCTCAACTGGATCTTTTAAGGATGAATAAGATTTAAATGGGTGGTATATATTATATTATCTTGTGCTTATATCAGTATTTGCTTTATATTTTAAATACTATCTGTCTGTGAATCATACATTTACTTTTGTGGTCTTCAAACATTCAGGAGTACTCAAATAGGTTTGTTGGTCATTTGACCCTCAGAGCTTTCTAATTTTTTATTATTTTCTGCTTAGTCAAAATACTACTTTTAAAAAATGCTAAATACCAGTTTCTTACATTATCTACACTAATAAAAGACAAAGATGCTAATTGACTGTACCTTTGCTATGCTCATCAGCCAATCAGAAGAGTATGCAAATTAACCCAACAAAGATGGCCGTTAAATTTGCATACTGCAGGCAGATCCCGCTGCAGGGTGGCAGCATAATCCCCAGCCGCCGCCTGCCCCAGCTTGGGATCCAGGCCTGCCATGTGCGGCCCGGGGTGGGGGGGGGCGGGCAGGCGGCAGCTCAATCCCAGCCACTGCCTGCCCCAGCGCGGGATCTGGGCCTGCCGTGTGCGGGGCGGGGCGGGGGGGAGGGGCGGGTGGCAGTGAGATCCCCAGCTGCTGCCCTCCCCAGCATGGGATCCGGGTCTGCCGTGTGCGACTGGGGGATACGGGGCAGGCACCGGGGGATCGGGCGTGCCATCTGCCACCAGGGGAGCAGGCGTAAGCCAGCAGGTGGTTATCTCCCAAGGGGTCCCAGACTGTGAGAGGGCACAGGTTGGACTGAGAGTTCCCCCCCGCCAGTGCACAAATTTTTGTGCATCGGGCTTCTAGTAGAATTATAATTGCCCAGCTCATTTTCACAGGTGTGTCAGTATATGCCCTTCTTAGTAGGGAAACAGGGGATTCCATGTCAGAAGCAAGCCAAGCTCCAAAAGATGGGTAATAACTATGGGAGCAGCCAGGGGCTATTTTATAACAAAACTATTGTGCTCAAGGGTTGAAATTTCATAAAACTAATAGTTCTTACTGCTTCATCAAGGGTATTATTAAGTGATACTTGCTTTAAATTTTTTTCTCTCTCCTGTGAGTGCCTGGCAGTGACAAATACAATGACTTCTAGCATAGAGTGCTGCCTCCGCTACAGTTTTACGCGCTGTTGCTCTGTACCATCAGTACAAAATGTGTAAACAGTGAGAAGAGGAAATCTCATCTTAATATTATTGCTAAAATTATGTCTACCTCATGGACTCTCTTGAAATGGTTTCAGGGTCCTCCAGGGTCCACAAAGCATACTTTGGGAACTGCTTGTGCAGTGATTCAAGAGCAGATATCACAACCTCTAGAACAGTGGTTCTCAACCTTCTGGCCCTTTAAATACAGTTTCTTATGTTGTGACCCCAACCATAAAATTATTTTCGTTGCTACTTCAGAACTGTAATTTTGCTACTGTTATGAATCGTAATGTATATATCTGATATGCAGGATGGTCTTAGGCGACCCCTGTGAACAGGTCATTCGACCACCAAAGGGGTCGTGACCCACAGGTTGAGAATTGCTGCTCTAGGACTAAACGATCCGACTCTGCCTGGCTGTGAGATCTAGAGTCTAGGGCAAGTAATTCCCTCAGCTTTCTTTGTGTACTGAGTATATAACAGTACTGTATACAGTAGGTTTATGTCGGAGATCCGTTCCTATGGCGCGACATAACGCAATTATCGCCATAAGTTGGAACCCACCTGCATAAGCACCTACGTCACTCACATGGAGCACATACACAGCAGTAATGAAGCGAAACAGTAAAAAAAAATTAAAAGAAAGATAACAATTCCTGACCTTTACTTGTGGTAAGTAAATAATTAAAAAACATAAAGCACGTATGTACATATGTCAAAATGACGGAGCTTTTTTTTATATATAAATAAATGGGAGATGGTGACATAACCACAAAACAACGTACATGGAGTCCGACGTAACCCGAGCACTGTCTGTATAAGATTCATGTGAGGGTATGGGTTAAACTAGGTAACCTCTTAGACCTGTACCTAGCATAGAGTAAGCTTATCTGTTTGCAGATTATTATTTTGTATTATACAGATTAATTCTGGATATTTGAAACTCCATTCAAGTTCATCTCACCACTTTCAAATCAGCTCATATTTAAACAAGACCAAATAGCTGACACATTTCAGTTCCAAAGATTCTCAGAGATAGCTTCTGTATTCAACACCTTACTTACACCCCTTTAGGGTTTCAGAGTGCACTTTGACTTGCTCTGCCAGCAGTGATGCTTCCCTCTACAACTGGATTCTCTTATTGACCCTGTGTGCTTTTGTGATGATTCCTTCTGCAGTTTAAATGGCCTTGAGAGATGTTTTCAGTGTTAAAGTGTTGTTGGATTGATTTGGTGGTGAATGATGGCACAACTTGTCTAGTCTTAAAAGTTAAACAACCGGTGGTATTGCTTTCTGTGGGTAAATTGCTTTTAGTTCATATGTTCTTTGCAACCTGGGTTTACTTGAAAGTTGTTAGCTCTGTGATAAACTTTAATTTCGATTCTCATTTTCCTTTGGTCTTCGTCCAGAGCATTGTTCTAAGAGGTTAGTTATCTTTGCCCATGAGGTATAGGAGGAAAGTAAGTAAATCCATCATTTATCCAAAACCCACAAACTATTGATAGCTTCTATCTTTTTTGAATAAAGTTGCCAGAACTTCTGATTGAAAGTAAAAGTAGCTTAACTGTACTTTGGGGGCCAACTGGAGCCTTTATGCTATTGATCAATCACATTGAATGAAATTATTCTGTTAGAATAGTAAATAACAATTACCTCAAATTGTATAGTATTACCAAACATGAGATGGGTGAAAACAATTGTGAATTTTTTTGAAGCATCCTCAAAATTTGCCCACTCTTTGAACAAAGTAAATCATGTTGCATCATTAATATTCAAATTGTACATTATAAAGAAAGTAAAACCAAATTAATTCTTTGAAAAATTTCAACATTTATTGAATTACATATGTTCATATAAAAAGTTAATAAAGAAAATTCTTGTTGTCATCTTTGTAACGAGCAACAAACTCTGCTCTTTTCTGATTCGAACTTTAAGTGAACTCTTCCCTATGTCTCCTCATGCTAACTCAGTATTCTTCTACATAGCTTAATCAAAAAATGAGCTGGCTTTTTCTTTTTTTTTCTTTTTCCCTTTTTTAACCAAGGGAACTTTAATGTAATTTGCTAGGACTCTACAAAGATCTGGAATAATTTCATATTTTGTTTTAACCTCATGTTTATAATTGGGGTTTTGGAGCTCTATGAAACACCTTTCACTCTAAGTTAGACTAGATGTTAATCACTCTTCTCAGGCTGGCCAAAAGGTAATGGTCAGTTCAGTGACACACTCACAGGAAGATGAAGATTTCCAAGCATTTATCTTAACTTTATTTTTACTGATGTATGTCTTTTCTTGTATTTTCTGCTGTTTATTTTGATTGAAACTAAAATGTTTCTTTGTAAGCTCCAAGGACACATACGTGTTCTCTACCTAGGGCCCAAAAGTTTCCCATTCATATGCTTCTACTGTGCTGTTTAGACTTGTGTACACCTAAGCTCTTAATCCTTTCCCCTGAGCCATCTCCAAAAGAAAGTTTCGTATTTGGTGAAGCAAGAATTGTTTCTAAAGATTGTCCTTGGACTCAGTTATAGAACAGGAAAGGAGTTTGCAATGCTGGGAGTTCCCTGGCTTCTACCTCCAAAATAACTTAAGGGTTCTGGAGCTTGCAAAGCTCCCCCGCCTAAGAGTACAGAGACACGTCTTTTAAAACCCGGATTAACAGACAGAATTGGAGAACATTATAATAAATGTGTACTTTCTTGTGGTTTTTAGGTTCATAAGCATAATTTTATTTGATAAATAAAAAGCTACGCTTTCAGGCACATATTAGTAACTTTTCTAACAATAGGACATCTCGATTCAACTTCTTCAGTATGCATTAACATCGTGTCTTTAAATAGTAAACATCTTCCAACATTATACCTGGAAAATTTCTTTTCAAAAGTTACTAAATAAATGAACAATTACTTTCTCTGTAAAGTGAAAGTCTAAATTGCATATTTAGAGGGTTATGGGCTAAATCCGTGTTCCTCATTCCCATTACATGCACATCCATAGAACAGAAGGCAGTCCTGGCTGTGGATCTCTCATGCATTCAAACTGTAGATTGCTGAGCATTTGGCCAAAATAATTATATACTTTGGCTTGGGATGTGGAAACAGCAAACTTTTCCACTTTCCATTATATAAATTAGCAGTGGAAATAGCTGTATATTTCTCTATGATACCTTGCTAAATACAGGTAATGCCAATTCGTTTCTGTTACAAGGAATAATATGCCACAAATTGATAGTCAAATTTTTGTGTAACTTACATTTTATAGTAATCTGTTTTCATTGTCTGGAAGATCCAGTATCTTTCAATAATCTTTTTCTCTCAAGGCCCATGGAATTATAGCCTGTAGCAAAATTAATCAGACTCCTCTGGTGACTTGTTTTATAGGATATATTTATATTTTGAGGGGTTTTATGCTTGTTTATCTTTATGAGGGAGACCTCTGTATTCTTGCCATAGGAAACAAGACTTGTTCTGCCATGATATATGTTGTTTCCATATTTCTTGTTTCTTTGTGAGCCATCTTAATTTGGGGGACTGTTGAAATGTGGGCAGTAAAGCCCAAACAAAGATTTAAAACTTCCTAGTGTAATTTTAATGATAAAATAGATAAACATTCAATTACTTAACTAAAAAGAAAATATTTAAGAAGTAAACTACTCTTCAAATTTTATCCCACATCCAGTTTAACAAATATTTAAATACTCTATTCCAATAAGTATTTAATTATCACACTTAAGGCACTTGGCTGAGACTATATTATTCTTATCTATATATTCTATATATATAAAAGGCTAATATGCTAAGTGTCGGACCGTCCAACCGGTCGCTATGACACTCACTGACAACCAGGGGGAAGACGCTCAATGCAGGAACTGCTGAGCTGCACTGACTTGGCAGTGGTGGTTCTCAGGTGACACATCCCGAAACCAGAGAGGAGGGCTCCCGATTCCTCAGGGGGCCTTGTGATTCCACCTTCAGCAGTGGGTTATGTTGCTGCCGGGGCACTGTCAGCCTGAATCTGGTTTACTGCACACTTGCGTTTGCGTTCCTCACCCTGTACGACAGCAACTTTGCAGAGTGCCCTCTCGTACTCCGGGACCCCTCGGGGGATGTCAGAGAGCTGGTTTAAGGCCAGTCCCCGCAGGCCAGGCCGAGGAACCCCATCTGCTCACTCTGCAGACGTGGGGGAGGGACTGCAGGAGGTTGGCTCCAGGGCATGTCCGGCCCATCTTGCCCAGTCCTGCACTGCTGGCCACCTTCTAATTAATTTCCTTTCAATGTGCATGAATCCGTGCACCTGGTCACTAGTCAGTTGATAAATAACTAAAAAGCCCAGTGCACAAAATTTGTGCACTGGGGAAGGTGTCCCTCAGCCCAGCCTGCACCTTCTCAAAATCTGGGACTGCTGGCTCCTAACCGCTCGCCTGCCTGCCTGCCTGATTGCCCCTAACAGCTTCTGCCTGCCAGCCTGATCACCCCCTAACCGCTCCCCTGCTGGCCTGATTAACACCTAAGTGCTCCCCTGCCGGCCTGATCACCCCCAACTGCCCTCCCTTGCTAGCCTGGTTGCCCCCAATTGCCCTCCCCTGCCAACCTGATCTCACCCCCAATTGCCCTCCCCTGCCAGCCTGATATCGCCCCCAACTGCCCTCCCCTGCTGGCCTGGTTGCCCCCAACTGCCTTCCCTTGCAGGCCTGGTCGCCCCCAACTGCCCTTCCCTGCCAGCCTGGTTGCCCCCAACTGCCCTCCTCTGCAAGCTTGGTTCCCCCCAACTGCCCTCACCTACCAACCTGTTTGCCCCCAACTTCCCTCCCTTGCCAGCCTTATCTCGCCCCTCAACTGTTCTCCCCTGCCAACCTGATCTCCCCCAACTGCCCTCCTCTGCCAGACTGATCTCACCCCCAACTGCCCTCCTCTGCTGGCCAATTTGATTCTGATTGGTTGGTTTCTATGCCAGTCATCGTCAAAAGCTTCGCCTCCTATGCAGCCATTGGCTCCTCACAGTTGACCCAAATTTGGATCTGATTGGTCAGTTTCTATGCCAATCAGCGTCAAAAGCTCCGCCTCCCAGGCAGCCATTGGCTCCTCTCAGTTGACCCAGATTTGGTTCTGATTGGTCGGTTTCTATGCCAGTCAGCGTCTCTGGGCCTATCAATGGGGCCTGATCAAAGAGGCAGGGCTGATCAGCAGCCCCGGTGGAGGCCTGGAGAGAAATGGAGGTGAGGCTGCTGATCAGGCCTGGAGCTAAAGAGAGAGGCAAGTACTGATCAACAGCTGCCACAAGGCTACCTACGGATCAGACCCTGCTTCTCTCTTCAGGCCTCTCTCTGGGCCTGATTCGCAGCCCCCTCCGCAATCAGTGTTGGGTCACTGTGCCTGCAGCCATAGCAGTCAGCAGTGGGTCTCCACAGCAACCCAGCGCTGACTACAGGACTGACTTCCCATTGGTCGAGCCTCCCGGTCATTGTGGATGTGACGGACCCAGGGTTTTTATATATTAGGATAATGGTATCTAGTGAACCTTCAGCAAATGGCTTGCAGTTAGGTTCCAATACTGCTGAGGCCCCACTTTTTCAAAGTGTTTCTAAGTCCTATATATTGCGTGGTTCTAGAAGACAATGAACAGGAAAGAGATGAATTTCAACAAATTCAAGATTAAAATTCAAATTCAATTTCAAGATTATTTGCTGTGACTTTTCAGAACCTTATGTGATATGTTCTATTTTTAGATTTCACTTAACTGTTATGTTTTTACTTTCTTTCAATTACTAATCAAGAGTTTCCTCTGTGAAGATGTTTTTGCCATTCTTGGAACCACAAGGAGTTTTTCCTTTTAATAATGATGCTGTTTGCTGAGGTCCCAGGCATGTGACCTTTAAAGAAAAAAATGGCAAATCATTTTCCTACTTTTAGTATGTGGTTAGGAGTGAGTTGGCCCATTCACATCAAGCTTAATTTGATGTGAGTTAGTACTAACCTTTGACAAAATCCATGGTTTAAAATTTAGACCAGAGTAGACAATAAATCTTACTGTTTAAATCACCTAACAGGGTAACAGTACTGTTTGTAACATTTCTCCAGTCTTCATTCCTAAATCTGTTATTCTGTGATGTAAAGCCTTGGTTGCTTTTCAGCACTTTTAAATTTGTTTGCAGAAGGTGGGGCCCAGAAAATGTGCCCATCATTGAAGGCTCTAAGTTTAGCTGAGGAAAAGCAAGGCTGCTGTAATGTTTCTATTCTAAAAATGTTGTATTTATCTGAGTTACAGGACTGGTTTACATAAATGAGAAACTAAGATTTTCCATACACCAGGAAAAGTTTCAAAAGGATGGCTTTTGTGCTTGCCACTTCATATCCACCAAATGTTGCAAACAAATACTCATGTTTGCAGTAGGCCATTTGTGGATGTGCGTAACTGTGGTTCACAGTCCTCAAGCTCAGGGCTTTTCCAGGTACTCATGGGAAACCCTCAGAAGGTTAGCCCTCCTTCTGCATTTCTGGAATGAGGTGCAGCTTTTAAGGTTTACAAATTTATTTTTTGCCTAAAAGTAGATAGATGAGACACTCACTTTATTTCAGATAGGAATTCTAATACCTTTGGTGTGAAATGGCACTATCTTTAGTAATCTTTATCTTATGTAACTACATTTTTGGTTTTGGAGATTGGGACTTAAAAATGTTAAAATCTTTAATAGCTTACTTTATGTTAGTTAACTTTTAAAAAGACCTTTGCACACTGTTACGTTTTTAATGTGACTCCATTGCTTACTTTGGCTACTAAAGTGCTAAATTTGGTGTCAAAACTCATGAGAAGATAAATCAGTCTCTGTCATAAGGCAACCAGGAAAGATTTCAGTGAAGATAGTGTTTAGTATTTAGGATTAGTGTTATCTCTAATTAAATAGCAAAATGGTTTGTCCTTAAGCCAACAAGAAGTCCAGGCTTAATGAAATCCCTCTTACCACTGTTTCTTTCCTTTTTTTTTTTTTTTTTTTGACTTAAAAAGCAAGAAAATGGAACAAAAACAGCTCTCAGGGTTCTTTATTATTTAGAGTTCTACAACTTTACAAATCATTAATTTAGTGTGTGATATAACCTTTTCTGTCTTTTGAATTATCATTTCTAAAAAGTTGAAGATCTCTTAAAAGCACTTTACTAACACTGCATTTTTCCTAGAGATTCTTGAATTATCTAAATATTGCTTCCTGATCAAGACCTCTCCTTAAGAGTGACTTCGATTAATCAAATGAGCATTTTACACAAATAGTATTGATCACACAATCAACTTACTCTTTAGTAATTAGAATTACTTGAAGTGTTTAGATTGCCTCTGCTATCTTAGTTTTTCTCTAAGTCAGATACACTGTTTTGGCTGCTTGATAGATTGACAAGAGGAGAACATAAAAACATATGTACATACATACACATGTGTGTCTTTTAGCTTTAGTTTCCAATTTCATTAACCAAAGATCCAGTATTTTATCAGAAGTAAAGTCAGGCCCAGCCAGCGTGGCTCAGTGGTTGAGCATTGACCTATGAATTAGGAGGTTGTGATTCGATTCCTGGTCTGGGCACATGCCTGGGTTGCAGGCTTGATCCCCAGTAGGGGGCATGCAGGAGGCAACCAATTCTCATCACTGATGTTTCTATCTCTCCTCTCTGAAATCGATAAAAAAATTTTTTTAAAAAAGTGAATTCAGGGCAAACACAGATACACTATAATCTCAGCATAGCTTTTCTTAGCCACCGTGGTCCCTAGTAGGGATCAGCAGTTGCTAATAACAATATGCATGCAAGATAGGGTCCCTGAATCAGGAAAGTTTATTTCTTGCCATGTCACCACCCTTTTACTTCACTCTTCTAAAAGAAATAACAATCCGTGGGCTATTCAATTTTCATAACTATTCCAGAAAAATGTGGGCTTCCTTTTATGGGAATGTTTATAATTACTAGACTTTTCTGGTTCTTGAACCCAACTCAGTGTCAGCAAGGATACTTTCTCATCCAGAGGGAGAAAGCAGAGTTAATCCCCAGGTGTCCTCTGCCTCTTAGCTTACAAGTGGTCTGGAAAGCCCATTTCCCCATAAGTATTAAAGCTGACGTTTATAACTTTGAATCTTAAAATAACCAAATAAGCTCTTGGTTTTTGCCTAAAGAAAAAAAAAGTAACAGAAGTATGGTAATCTAAATTGACCAAATTTGTAAAATTCTTTATAATGTTTGGATTTAGAATGCTTTTTATACTCAGGTTTGAATGTGGTCATATAAGCGTAGGGTATTTGTGAAAAATAATGAGTCATATTGTGAAAACTTGACTCAAGAGGAACTGAGAAGCTATCTAGTCTATCTCTTCTTTAATAGGAAAAGAATCTTTCAAAAAATTTCAGGCTGTCCATAAAAGAAAAAAATATTTGTCTACTCACAACACTTTTGACAACAAATGTGTGGGTTTTCTAAACAAAGCCATTCTGCATGGACACCAACCAGGTGTTCTGCAATTTAATTTAAATCTGATACTTACTACCCAGCTTACTACCTGGACTTAGTGCACACCTCATAGGTTTCATACATAATTTACTCCCTAACTTCTATCCCCTGCCTGATCCTATACTTCCTATACTGTAGCTTTTTCACCCTGAAGTCCCACAAGACTGCCCCCTCACTTCACATGCCAATTGCAAGTATGTAGTGGGGTCCCAGGTTACCCACACTTTTATCCAACTTGGCTACAAATCTGGGATTCCTACAACCCCCCTCTCAGTTTTGATAGTTTGCCATAACGGCTCAGGAACTCAGGGAAACACTTTTGTTTACTGGTTTATTTTAAAGAAATTTATAAGGGATACAAATGAATAGCCATATGATGATGACAAGGTACATAGCATTAGACTTGCAAGGATGCCAAGCACTGGAGCTCCTGTCCCCTTGGAGTTTAGGGTACACCATCTACCCAGCACATGGATGTTTCACCACCCAGAAGCTCTCAAACCCCATAGTTTAGGGATTTCGATGGGGGCTTCATTACATAGTCATGTTTAGTTAGTAACCCAGTCTCCAGCTCCTCTCACCCCCAGAGAATGGGGGGGAGGGCCTAAAAGTTCCAAGCTTCTCCATGGCTTGGTCCTCTGGTGACCAACCTCCATTCTGAAGCTGTCTAACCCACCAAGAATCACCTCATTAGAACAGAAGATGCTTCTACCACCTAGGATATTCCAAGGGATTTAGGAGCTATGTATAAGGTGCTCCTATCACCCCTCAACTCAGGAACTTACTAGGGTTTTAGAAGCTCTGTGTCAGGAACTAGGGGCATAGACCAATATTTTTTTCTTATGTCTCAGACCATTTTTGTAATTTTAATTCAGTCCTCTTTGTGAATTTCTAACTTCTGTGCCTGACATATACTAGGTGCTCAAGAAATGTTTATTATGTGAGTAATAAGTACTTGTATGTATTAATTAATAATAAGTACTTATATGTATTAACTAGTTTAATTAGGCCCTTAAATATATTAGGTGTGCAGAGATATGAGGATAGTCTTGCTTCTTAAAATATTTGTGTTCAGAAGAAACAGTTACTCAGTATTCACCTGCTGTACATTGAATTATGGTGGCCTCTTTAAAGATTCCAATAATGACAAAATGATGGTACAAAAACTGTAGTATCAGGAATCATGGGATGGGGTAGGGGACAGAAATTGAGGAGCGTGTATGTATGACATAGACCCTGTTAAAGGAATTCAAGTTGACTCATATGAACAAGGAAAGCTTGACAGAGTAGACAGCATTTAAGGTAGACCTTAAAAACTGAGTGGGAAAAAGACAGGCAGGAGTTATTCCTTTTTGAAAAGAATTTGAAAAAATACCTGGAAACCAGAAAACACAAGACCTGGTGAGGGAACTGGGAAAGGCCCAAGTATCTCCATAGGCAAATACTGGGGAAAGAACTGTTGAGCTGGGGTGTGGGGATCTTGAGGCAGACTGCTTCAGCTTTCTTCAGAGGTCTATTTAAGGTTTGTGAGCACCCCATTAATAAGATGAATTACAGTGGAGGAAGATCAGTTAGGAATTAGGGGCAGTTATACAGGGAAAGATTAAAGTACTTGAAAAGAACATGGAAAAGAGAAGATGGGGGAAAGTTGGTTGTGAAAGAAAAAAGGGCAACTTGATTGAGTGCCCAAAGAGGATGGAATCGGAGAGGATTCCTGACACTTCTTATAAGGAGCATGCTAACTGCCTGAGCAAGACCATCTGTAGCCAGAAGACTGCAAATTATCAACTCCCCTAGATCTAATTTTTCAGGGCTCTCTTGGGGAGGAAACTACTGAAGATGAGCTCCCTGCCAGGGACATAGCCCTTCAAGCTTGGCTTCTCTGGAGCCAAACCTCCAGCTCTGTGTCTGGGAGTCATTGTGGTGGGAGCAAGTGGCTAAGTGTGTCAGGCAGAGAAGTGAGCTCTGCAAGTTGCTCAGGAGAACACGCAGCAGGAGCCAGTCGTAGGAGAATGGCTGCTGCACCCAAGTAGTGTCCTCAAGGGATAATAGATATAAGGACAAAGCCTTCCCAAGAACTGATCAGAGGAGTTGGCAAGAAAAGGGAGCTTGTTGTTCTTGTGTGTTTTAATAATCTCCCTTTTCATTCAGAAAAAGTAATACGTATTCATTAAGGACATTCTAGAAGACAGGTAAAAAGGGGGAGAAGAGTCTTCACAGCATATATACATCTGTTAATATTTTGGTATAGTTTCTACAAGTTTTTCTCCGAAGCAGGATTTTTCAGCTGAAGGTAACAGTGTGCACCATGTAGTAAAGGCGAAAGAGATCTATGATTGCTCGTTACTACTTGTCAACAGCAAGTAGAAGTTAAATCATAAAAGGGCTTATGTGCTGTTAGAGAGCTGTTGGAGAGTTTTATGCCTGGGGTGGGGTCGGGGCATGATAAGATTTACACTTTAGAATGGTTCCTTGTCTATTGTGTAGACGATGTATTAGAGGGCCCAAGGCTTGATGTCCAGGTCATAAGGGGCTAACCAAGGCATTGGGAAGAAGGGAAGGAAGTTGAGAGTTTTATAAAGAAAAATTAGCAGGATGTAGTGCTTGAAAAGGTAGGAAGATGGAGAAGCATGCTATACTTTCCTGTTTCTGCTTTATTACATCCCCTCACTTTAAAACTATCTCAATTAGGTATCCCACAGGAACTTCAGATTCAACATATCCAAAACAGAAATTACCAACATTCTTCCCCAAATTACTCCCCATCCTAAATTCCCTTTCTTGAGGCCTATGTTCTTGCCCACCTAGTTGCCCAAGCTAGAAATTTGGAAGTCATCCTAGACTGTTATTTCTTCGGTAAGTCTACCTCTCCATCTAGTCACCAAACCTACCAGATCTTTTACTTGAATCTTTAAGATCAATTTCTTTATATCTTCAATGTCTCTATAGTTGCCAAGTTCTGGTTTTCATTTTTGACCTGTGGGTTGGTGAACTGCAATCTATAGACCAAATCCATCCTGCCCCTGTTTTTGGAATCACCTATTTGTGAAAGTTTCAGTAGAACTTAGCAAGCTCATTTGTTTACATTTTCTCTATTGTTGTTTTTATACCAAAGTGGTAGAGTTGAGTAGTTGTGATCCTGACCATGTGCCTACAAAGCCTAAATATTTACCATATTGTCCTCTATAGAAATCTTGCTTATAATGTTGTAATATAATTGGTTTCCCCTCTTTCTGTTCTCAATCTGGCCTTTACTATGTTGATGGAGTGATTTTCCTAAAACACTGTCTGTTCATGTCCATCCGCCTTGTTCATATTTCTTTGATGGTTTTCAACAGCCAACAGAATTTAATCTACAACTCCTTAGCATTTATTACAGGTGATGAATTCTAGTGTAGCTTTTCAAATCCCAATTCTTCCTCAGTCTACAAATGGCTCACTTTAAAGGGATTATTTACATGAGTGCAATCTCCATTTAATGTTTAAACATATTATGAAGTTTAGTCTTTCAAGGTGTTATATTGGGATTCTCTGATAAATCTGTAATTTTACGAGTGATTTCTTGGAAAACTCTGGCCATTTGTTGTCAGTTGGATATGTTAATAAAAAGGAAGAGAGTAAATATTATTGCCAGACATTAGCTTTACTTGTTCAGCAAGAACTCTGAGGTTTGCTAAGATTTTAACACCTCTGCTGTTTTCCTTTATTTTGTGATTCTGAAAAGACCATTACTGTACGTTATCATGAACTCAAAGAGTCTTATATGGACTTTCATATTCACTACAATGGAAAAGTTAAAGATGGTTTTCTATGCAAGAGAGAATTGAATCAAAACATATATGAGAGAGTATTTATTTTAGCATCTCAATTCCAATTGAATAATATTTATCTATAGTGTTCAGGCATTTCATTTGCAAATTTAATCTCAAACAAACTTCATTAATGGCAATTCCCAGGAGAGATTGACAGTATCCAGAAATCACCTCCTTCCCTATAAAACTTAGTGCTATGTAAATGTTTGGTTGTATTGCATATGGTAGAAAGGATAATTCTAACAGAAAAAGAACCTTATTTTCTAGTTTGAAAGTGAAAGGAATTAATAGATCAATTTGGTGAAGATCAACAGATACTTTTTTCTTTCTGAAAATTAACATTTTATAGTATTGAGAAATCTAAATGGAAATGTAGTTGTAGCCATTCAAATAGCTACATAGATTTTTCTTTTTTTAAATAAAATGTACTGGGAAGTGGTTATGAAAGGAGAATTGACTTGGTGTGGTAGACACACAATAGAATATACAGATGATGTATTATAGAATTTACACCTGAAATATATAATTTTATTAACCAATGTCACCCCAACAAATTCAACAATAAATAAAATGAAAATCATGCAAAACTAAAAGAAACAAACTAAAAGGATAATAATAATTCTACTACATTGCAGTTTACCTAATATCAAAAATGATCATCTGTTTACATACTATAACTGTATTTGAGGAATAATATTTACCTTTTCTAAATGCTGGGGGAAATGTTAAATAAGTGTCCCTCTTTTTGTTTAAAAAAAAATTCATTGAAAATGATTTTTTTTTTGCAGTCTTTTTTTTTTTTATTGCTTACAGTATTACAAAGGGTATTACATATGTGTCCCTTTTTCCCCCCCGCCCTTGACAATCCCCTGGCCTCCCCTACTCCCAGTGTCTTATGTCCATTGGTTATGCTTATATGCATGCATACAAGTCCTTTGGTTGATCTCTTACCCCCCTCCCTCCTGCCCCCCACCCCTCCCCGGCCTTCCCGCTGAAGTTTGACAATCTGTTTGAGGCTGCTCTGCCTCTGTATCTATTATTGTTCAAAAGTTTATAATGGTCTCTATTATCCATGAATGAGTGAGATCATGTGGTATTTTTTCCTTCATTGACTGGCTTATTTCACTTAGCATAATGCTCTCCAGTTTGAAAATGATTTTTAAAAAAACCCTTAAAGGCAGCTTAATTATTGCCGAGCTATTAAAGTGAGGTAAAAATAATTACATAACTAATCTAATAAAAATAAAAAATGTATTGGAATTTTTTTTGAGAAATATCAAACTTAGTTGTATGATTTCATTTGAATGCTAAACAAAAGATACAGAGTTAAAAAAATCTTTGCTCATTTCAATTCTGGATTTATTGAACATTTACTAAGTATAAAGCAGTTAGATGCTCATTTAGTCTATATTTTATCAAAAACTTGAGCACATTTAATTTACCTTACTCATTTTTTTCCCTTTTCAGGTGAATGCCAACTCTTTTAGAAGCTAATAAATATTTCAATTCAGTACTTGAAACCAGACTTTTCAAAAAAGTTTACAATTATTTCAGTGTAGAACATAGCCTATCAATATAATTTAGAGAGCATAGCCCAGTGGTCTGCAAACTGCGGCTCGTGAGCCACATGCGGCTCTTTGGCCCCTTGAGTGTGGCTTTTCCACAAAATACCATGTGCGGGCACACATGTACAGTGCGATTGAAACTTCGTGGTCTATGCGCAGAAATCGGTATTTTGTGGAAGAGCCACACTCAAGGGGCCAAAGAGCCGCATGTGGCTTGTGAGCTGCAGTTTACCGACCACTGGCATAGCCTAATGGTATAATTTTTAAAACTTGATATTGTTACCTAAGTTACTTTTCTTATTTTCTGAAATAATATTTCACCAGTACTTATGCACAAGAGATACCCTTAGAGATGAAAACATAGAGTGCTTCAGTAATTTTGTTTCTGCTGCTAACTAATGCCTAGTATTAGTTCATGTTTATACGTGCTCAAGTGAATGCAGTGATCACAGTGACTAAAAATATTTTAATTGCTTTAGATTGTGTAAGTGCTGAACAGCTAAACTCTCCAACACTAATGAAAATGAAATGAAGAGCTACTAATAAGATACATGCTAATTGCATTTATTAGATGTCTGAGAGCTTCTTGGGGGAAAGAGCAAAAGAGCCAAATGGAATTTCAGCATCTAGCTGTAGTGATTCAAGAAGTAAAACTCTTTTGGTTATTAAGTTGAAGTCTGCCGGGAGCCGGTCCATCCTTGCTGTTTCAAAGGACCTGGCATATATGGCATACTGTTCTTAATATGTTTGCTCACCTTCTTGGCACTATGTGTTTTAACCAAGGTCTCTGAGAAAGGTTGTTTCCCCAGGTAGGGATTTTCCCCTGAAGTTAGGGAGGGAATAAAACCCCTCAACTAGGTGCCAGGCGGGTAATTAATCACTTTAACTACGAACAATCATGCTTAAGCTACATAATCTTTACTCCCTGGAATGGAGATAAGAAACGCCCTAACCTTTGTAATAGAGATTGATAGGATTGAATCAACTGGTATAAATACAGATGTAACAAGACAGCAAGACTCAGAACTTAGAATACAGAGCTTAGAACACAGAACTAAGAAGACAGAACCTACACAGAACTAGAGACAGAAGAACTTCGCTGGAGAGAACATGGCAAAAGATCCTGGACTAAACCTGACTACAGAAATTGGCAAGAGAACCTGACTAGAACCTGGTGACTGAACCTGGCTGGAGAACCTAGCGAGGGAACATGGCTACAGAACCTGGCTGGAGAACCTGGAGAACCTAGCAAGAGAACATGGACATAGACCCTGGCAGGAGATCCTAAGCAGAACCTCCCTGGAGATCCAGACCAGAACTTGGCTGGAGATCCTGGCTGGAGATCCTGGCTAGGCTGCTGATCAACTGAACACTGTCTCCGTGTCATTCCTTCTTCGCCGACTCCGTCTACGCCTTTGGGGACCCCTGGACCCGCTGGGGCTGGACCCCAGCAGAAGTCTTGCATTTTCAAATAGAAAGAAAACTTAAAATTATAAATGATTTTAAATGAATTATCATTCCTTTGAAAACTTCCAATCAGAACATTTTTAAACTGTATTTAAGAAAAAAATGACTTAAAATTATATGGGTCCTATTGCCCATCCTGCAGGGCAATGAATTAATGAAGTTTCTGGCAAAGAAACCAGAGACTATGGTATCATGACATTGTCCCCTAACCCCTTTATACTGAAAGGCATTCATATGAAAGAAGAGCTGGGTTATTTCTGTCCTCTCTGAGCTCCTAAGGGCAGAACCTGGATCAATGAATGATAGTTACTAGGAGACAGCTTTGGGTTCCACAATAAGGAAAAACTTTCTGACAGGTAGGCCAGGCCCAAAATGGAAGGAGTACAAATATACTTCACTAAGAAGTACAAATGGTCAATAAATTAGTGGCCCTTGGCCTGAGGTGCTAAGAGAGTGGGCTTTTTATTTCTGACTAGAGGCCCAGTGCATGAAATTCTTGCACTCAAGGGGGGTCCCTCAGCCTGGCCTGCACCCTCTCGCAGTCCGGGAGCCCTTGGGGGATGTCCGACTGATTGCTCAGGCCCGCTCCTCGGGAGTCAAACATCCTTAGCGCTGCCGCGGAGGTGGGAGAGGCTCCTGCCACTGCACTTGCCAGCCGTGAACCCAGCTTCTGGCTAAGCAGCACTCCCCCTGTGGGCGTCCACTGACCACCAGGGGGCAGCTCCTGCGTTGAGCATCTGCCCCCTGGTGGTCAGTGTGTCATAGTGACCAGTCAGTCAATTTGCATATTAGCCTTTTATTATATAGGATTATAAGAAATTAACTTTAAGCCTCCTTTTCTTTTTTTTAAATTTAAATATATTTTTATTGATTTTAATAAGGAAAGGAGGGAAAGAGGGATAGATACACCAGTGATGAGAGAGAGTCACTAATCGGCTGCCTCCTACACCCTCCCTCCCTCCCGCCCCCAACTCGGGATCAAGCCCACAACCCAGGCATGTGCCCGACTGGGAATCAAATCATGACTTCCTGGTTCATAGCTCGGTGCTCAACTATTGAGCCACACCAGCCGGGCAGGCTCCTTTTGACTTGAATGATAAACCCCTGCTTTTCTCTAAGGGAGCTGTGTAAAACTTCTGGATCTTTTTTCAACATATCATTAAGAACTTAATTTACTTAATATGTATTGAGTAGTCTCATATGCAAAATTTTAACATAATTTCTGCTTCCTTCTCCTGCCCCCATATTTCACTTTATAAAATTTTTTTAAATGTTAATAGTGGTAAAATACAAATAACACAGAATGTATTATCCTAACCATTTTAATTATATATCAGTAGTATTAAGTATACTCATGTTGTACAACCAATCTCCAGAACTTTTTAATTTTGCAAATCTGAAACTTTACACCCTTTAAACAGCTCCCCATTTTCCCTTCTTTCCAAGCTCTAGGCAACCACTATTCTACTTTGTGTTTCTACAAATTGGACTAATCTAGATACCTTATATAAGGAGAATCATACAGTATTTTATTTATTTCACTTAGTATCATGTCTTAGGGTTCATCCATGTTATAGTGTGTGTCAAAGTTTCCTTCTTTTTTAAGACAAAATGATATTCCATCATATTTCTAGACCACATTTTGTTTATCCATTCATTCATCGATGGACACTTGGGTTGCTTCTGCCTTTAGCTGTTGTGAATAATGCTGTTATGAACAGGAGGGTGCAAATATCTCTTTGAGATCCTGTTCAGTTCTTTGGGACAATTACCCACAAATGGGATTACTAGGCCATAAGGTAATTCTACTTTTAATTTTTTGAGGAACTGCCATACCGTTTTCCATAGAGCTGCACCATTTTACATTCCCACCAATAGTGCACAGGGTGCTGAGTTCTCTGCATCCTTGCTAACACTTGCTCTTTTCTGTTTGTTTGCTTATTTTGCTAGTAGCCATTTGAGTAGGTGTGAGGAGTACTAACATAATTTTGACTCTAGTGCCTTGTACAATACCCTACGCATAGCAGCTGATTTATAGACCTTATGGTGGAGATGTCCTATAACTTTATGTTATGTTTCATACAGTGTTTGCCGTATAAAGTTGATCTTGGATAAAGATTCTTAACGGAGTCAATGTTCTGTGCTTTAGGATAAAATAAAGACACAATTTAGAAATAGCTCTTCTTATGGCTGTTGCTCTATTAATATTCCAATTTTCAGCACCAATGCTGACTTTTATGTGCTGTTCTCATAAATACCCATCACTGTCCTAGCTTAAGGTCATAAATTATCCATGGCTTTTGTAGTGTGTTTCTCTCTTTAATTCCAGCAATTTGTATAGCACTTGTGAAAGAGAAACTTGCTGATTCCTCTATAAGAAAACTATGTAGTGTACCTAGGAATTAAGGTTGGGGTTTTTTTTTGTTTTTAAGAATCCTGTCAAAATAGAATCTAGTTTACTACATTTAGAGTTGTGGTGTTTAGTCTTTCTCTTCTCCTTTTCTCCCCTGCAGTGCCTACAGGCTGATATGAGATCACTGGTGCTCTGAGCCAAGTTTATAGTTAGTGTGGACATGTTTAAATTTTTGGTATCTTGACTAAATGCTTGGTAACTTTAATATTAATGGTCTAACAATTAGTAATTCTTGGCCTATGGAAAAGAGATTTATTGTTGTCATATTTGGAAAAAATGAACTGGGAATAAATAAGAAAGTAAGAGCAAATAGTTTTCACTCCTAAGTAGTTATGTTTTAAGTAGTTTTTTATTAGCAATGAGAGAAATCAACATTCTGAGACTTTGTGCTTGCAACTAGATAATATAGATCTTTCTCAGAACATGTTGTTGTAACTACAGGTGCTGTGTAGCTGTTTCACTTTGTCTAGTGTTGATATAGACCAGGGCTCCCTTCTGTGTTTAAAATAAGGAGGTTTCAATTAATTTACTGCTTCTTTGAGAGCAATATAATAAATGTGTAAGGTATAATTATACTCTGTTATGAGCAAAAACCAAACGCTATGAGGCTCAAACAAGTAGGACACCTTTTAATCTTACAGAGATAAGTGTTTATTAAATAACTAGAGGCCTGGTGCATGAATTCATGCATGGGTGGGGTCCCTTGGGCTGGCCTGCAGGGATTGGGCCCCAGCTCGCACCCTCAGCCTCACAGCCTCACCTGGCACCTTGCCATGGCCTGGTGCTGCCCCCTCACCTGTTCCACCATCCCGCCTGCAGGGCAATCGATCGGGGCCGGGCCCCCTGCCCGGCTTCCTCAGTGCCTGCCGGGTGGCAACCTCACCCCCCACAGCCGCCACTGGTCGCCATCTGCAGGGCGATCAGGCCCCCGCTCTCACCCGCCTTGGCCTGGCACAGCCCACTACCTGCTCCATCATCCTGCCACAGTCCCACTCTTGTCAGGGCCCATTGGGGCTGGCAGCGCCTCCACTGCCACCCGCTGCCAGTACCGTGTTGCTGATGCCTGCCATGTTCCACACTGCCCCCCCGTTGGTCAGAACACGTCGTAGTGAGCGGTCAAACTCCCAGTAGAACAATTTGCATATTAGGCTTTTATTGTATAGGACTAAAGGCCTGCTGCACAAAATTCGTGCAAGAGTAGGCCTTCCTTCCCCCAGCTGCCAGCATTGGCTTCCCTCGGGCACCCGGGACCCGGGCTTCCCTCGTAGCTCTGGCTTCGTCCAGAAGGTCATCCAGAAGAACTTCCAGTCTAATTAGCATATTATGCTTTTATTATAATAGATGAACAAGGCAAACCTGCACAGTGAGCAGTTAGGGATAACCTGGTAACACTACACCTACATAAATTATGCCCCACCATGACCATTTCACAAATAATATTTGGTTGAATACAAAAAGAAAGCTTCTTCAGGTTTGCCTTTTTACTTAATAGGACAAGACAGATGAGGGTATGGAAACATGAATAGCTATCAGATTGAACACATGGAAGTAACCTTTTTTATTCAGGCATTTTTTCTGACACTTTAGACACTTGCTTTTATAAAATATAACTCTTTCTTGATTTAATGCAGTAATGCTTTAGGCCTCCAAGGGATAAGCAAAGAAAGAAAATAGCCTTTTGTAAAAAAATCTGTAATAGGGGCCAGTCAAACGTAAATTCAGCTATCAAAAGGAAGATTGGCTTAGGGGGAATTATTAATAGCACTATCCTCTTTACTCCAAAAGCTTATAGGTCATTCTTTTGGATGCAGATTTTGTGCTTTTTTTTTTTTTTTTTTTTTTTTAAGATGACTGCAATCTTCAACATTAAGGATTTTTTTAGCAGACACCTCACATTCTTGTAAAAACGAAAAAAGTGTCCTTTGGTGGACCAATCCCATCATTAGCACTCACCAAGTAAATCAGTACTTATGGACACAATTGATTTGTTCTAATTGTCTCAGTTTTTAAAATATTAAAATGTTTATGCTTTAATCAAAGCTTTTATAGGATGGATATATATATTGTTTACTTGTTTGTTTTAGCAATAACCATGCCTCAGATAAACCTCATTGGCTACGATACTGCCACTGCACAAAGGTTAGAATATATTTTCAAAAGTGAATGCAAATGCTTTTTCTAATTAGCAGAAACCTTATAAAGCATTTACTGTAGAACTGATATAGTTCATTTTTTAAAATTTTCTCAAAACTATGTATATTTTGAGAGCTGTTATGCCACTTCCATGCTTATCTTAAAGAAATTTGGGATATATATGAGAGGTTCCTAGATTTTAATCTGAACTTTTAATTGTTAAGTTTTTCAAAACGTTTTTGTTTTTTATTGGTAACACTTGGGATAAGAAATTTTTGAAGTTCTCTTATTGCTCTAGTTGCAAAAAGTAATCCTAGGGAAAATTTGGGGACTTGGATCATTCTAGAATATCATGTCCATTAGAAGAAAAGAAGATCGTGTTAACTCGGTCGTAATTTTAAGGGATAGAAATTGAGTTCAAAATAAGCATTACAAGGAATATTTAGAGGCAATAGAATTGAATTATTCTTAGTTGTCTTTTCACAGCCTTTCTGTATAATAAATTCCACTTCTTATAATTCTGAAAATCAAATCTACATTAAGTTTTATTATTTCTGTAAATGATCTTCATAGAATAACACTATGTGAGGAGCCAGATGTTGCTAGCCCAGTTTGAAAATATAAGTATGTTGATAAAAATCTATAGGTGTGTAAAAGCCCATAAAGAATAGTGGTATTTTAGTAGCAGAGAGAAAAGTGTCAGTTGACAATGCATTTTCCAGTCTATTCACCCTGAGAAAGTACCAGATTAAAGATGTTGTAAGCTCTCGCTTGATTTAAGGTTTGAGTAAGTTAACAGCTGGGCGATGTATTGTTTTAAATAATAAAGTCTAGGCAGCACCATTTATTACCGGTTTAAATTTCAGTATTCAGTTCATTTATCACTGCCTAATAAAGACTGTACTTCCTTTTCACCACATTTACTCACTGACTGGTATTCCACCATGATCCAAAAAATAGACAAAGACTGATGCTTATGTGTGGGCAGAATATGCTCAGTCAGGATTGTAACTGATGGCTACCAGGTTTCAGAAATCCAGTAATGCAGGCCTATAAAAGTACAACCCCTGACAAGGACCTACTGTTAGAAAGTTAAGAATCATATCCACAAAGGACCTGTTAGCAGCTTTTGGCACCCTGGAGAGTATATTAAGTGCATGTTCCATGTTAATACCCAATTTGTTGACTTTGAGAAAAGGAGTCAAGATAATACTCAATGTAGTTGCATAGATAAGATAGCATTACTAAAATACTGCAAGTCAAGGATTCATTCAAAATGGTCTTAAAAGTCAGGGGAAGGGGGAAGACTTAAAAATGGAGTCATTTAGTCAGGTCATATGTATCAAAAGTGGAAGAAACCCTGCATCAGGAGTTAGTGACAGATCTAAGTCTCATTGAAAACTCATTTGGGCCTCATTGTGTGTTCTTCTGGACTTGATAAATGATTATTGGAATTGTGATTGCACTTGACATCATTTCAGTGTCAGTTATACCTTAAGGGATAGTAAGGACTTTTACAAAAGTAAAATTTTCAGCTTATTAAAAGACATCATTTATAAAAGTAAAGAGGTGGCCACGGATTGGTAGAAAATATTTGTGACATGTACATTTGATAAAGACTTGTATCTAGAATCTTACCATTCAAAAATAAGAAAAATGTTTAAATGGGGAAATGACTTGAATAGATATTTCACAGGAAGACAAATAGGTGGCCAATAAGCAAGTGTTTAGGGAAACATAAACCATTATGAGATAACACCTAGTAGACTAGCTAAATAAAAAAAAACACACACACAAAAAACAAGAAAACCTAATTTTAGCAAATATGTAAAAGCAATATATGATAAACAATTTGACCATTTTTATGAAGTTAAGCTTACATATACACTGGGACACATCGTGCCTAGGTATTTTTCATGCTCAAGTATTTATCAAAGAGAAATGAAAGCACTTTTCCCACAAAAATACTTGTACATGCATGCTTATAATGGCTGTATTTATAACTAGAGGCTCAGTGCACGAAATTCGTGCACGGAGGCAGGCGGTCCCCTCAGCCCAGCCTGCACCCTCTCCAATCCGGGACCCCTCGGGGAATGTTCGACCACTGGTTTAGGCCTGATCCCGCAGGACATCCCTCTCACAGTCGGACATCCCTCTCTTAATCCGGGACCGCTGGCTCCTAACTGCTTACCTGCCTGCCTGCCTGATTGCCCCTAACCACTTTCCCCTGCCAGCCTGATCATCCCTAACCACTCTCCCCTGCCTGCCTGATCGCCCCTAACCTCCTCTGCCCGCCTGCCTTAGCACCCCTAACCCCTCTGCCTGCCTGCCTGATCACCCCTAAATGCTTCTGCCTGCCTGCCTGATGCCCCTAACTACTCCCCTGCCGGTCTGATCACCCCTAACCATCTCTGCCTCAGCCGCTGCCACCATGGTTTTGTTCGAAGGACATCCAGAAGACGTCCAGTCTATCCAGTCTAATTAACATATTAACCTTTTATTAGTATAGATCAGTGATGGCGCACCTATGACACGTATGTCAGAGGTGACATGCGAACTCATTTTTTTGGTTGATTTTTCTTTGTTAAATGGCATTTAAATATATAAAATAAATATCAAAAATATAAGTCTTTGTTTTACTATGGTTGCAAATATCAAAAAATTTCTATATGTGACATGGCACCAGAGTAAAGTTAGGGTTTTTCAAAATGCTGACACGCCGAGCTCAAAAGGTTCGCCATCACTGGTATAGATAGCCAAAAACTAGAAGCAACCCAGATTTTCATCAATAGGATAATGGGTAAACAAACTATATACAGGCTATCCCCAAATATATATACACTTTACATCATTTCAGTGTCAATTGTACCTTAAAGGGATAGTAAAGACTTTTACAAAAGTAAAATTTCAGCTTATGAAAAGACATCATTTATAAAAGTAAATAGGTAGCGATAGATTGGTAGAAAATAGCTGATAGCTGAATTTTGAAAATGAAATGTATATTAATAAACACTGCCTTTATAATTATTCCAAGTGTGTGTATATATTTTTTGGGACATCCAATGTATCCATATTATACATAGAATAGTAGTCAGCAATAAAAATAAACAACTACTAATACTATAGTACTTTCTGTGGGTCTTGAAAAACACTTTGTGCTGAGGGAAAGAAGCCTGACACCAAAGAGAACATACTGTCTGATTCCATTCAATATGAACTGTTAAAGCATGCAGACCTAATCTACAGTGATAGAAAACAGAACATTTTGTGGGCAGGGTGTGAGGAGGTGGCAGGCATGGCAGAGATGACGTACAAAGGGAGTACAAGGTACTTTCTGAGATGATGGAAACATTCTAGGAGTTTGGGGTACACAGGTGTATACTTCTGTCAAAACTCATTGACACTTAAGATACACTTACATTGTATCTAAGTTACAGTGTATCTTCAAGAAAAGAAAGAAAAATTTTAAATATAGGAAGACCTGATTAGAATTCAGAGGGGAATGGCAAACATTACTAGGAAGTAGGCCTGTCGGGAATAGTAAAATTACTAGAGTGTTTTGAGCATATCGTTAAAAAGAAAATAGACCATTTATATAAAAGTTTGTCTAAGGAAAGTACTGTGTATACAAGCATTAAGAAGATAACATTCTGGAAGTAGAATCAGATGATTTCTTATCTTTTTCTACTAAGATTCTGTTATTATTATGAGCATTTATTATGTCCCAGGGACTGTACTGAGTCCTTTATGTTGATTTTCTTATTCTTAGTGAGACCTTTTCCAGAGAGTGTGAAAATTTAAAATGTGATTGTTCATTTATTTTGACTTTTGGACTGTAATACCAGCATTTTGTTGATAAAGTAAAAATGTACAAATAATCCTATATAATAAAAGGCTAATATGCAAATAGACCAAATGGCAGAACAACCGGTCACAGTGACGTGTGCTGAGCACCAGAGAGCATGGAACATGGCAGGTGTGGGCCGCAGCAAGATGGCGGAGCAGGTGAGAGGGGGTGCCAGACCAAGGCGGGGTGCCAGTCGCTGTCATCGGGGCAAGCCTGTGTTGGTTACTGAAAATTCTTTACTCCCAGGTGTCACAGTCCTGCAGGCGTTCACACCTGCTGCCAGCGCTGGCCCCACTTGCACCTGCTGCTGGCACCAGAGCCACCACTCACACCCACTGCTGATCAGCAGGTATGAGCAGCAGCTGCCAGCCCCAATCACCCCTCAGGGCTTCTCCACCTCCCCCCTGCTCCTGGGAGGAGATCGGGGCCAGCAGCCGCCTCTTGCACCCGCTGCCAGGCACAGCCCCACTCGCACCCACTGCCAGTGCTGGAGCCACTGCTTATATCCACTGCCACCATCAGCCCCACTCACACCTGCAGCCAGCGCTGGAGCCACCACTCGCACCCGCTGCCGGTGCCCAATGCTGGTCCCAATCGCTTGGGCGCCATCAGTGGGTGCAAGTGGCAGCTGCCTGCCCTGATCACCCCTGAGGGCTTCTCCACCTCCCCCTGCTCCTGACGGGCGATCAGGGCAGCAGTTGCCGCTCACACCCGCTCACTACGCCAGCCCCGCTCGCACCTGCTGCTGACACCAGCCCCAATCACTCCACACCTTCAGTGGGTGCGAGCAGGGCCAGCACCATCAGCGTGTGGGAGCAGTGGGAGCGAGGCTGCCGAAAAACGGGACAGAGTCTGCAGCGGGAGGGTCCAGGCAGGGGCGCAGAGGATGGGCCAAGACCCACCTCTGTGCCTACTGCAGCCTCGCGGCCCACAATTCCTTTCAAGGTGCCCAAATTCGTGCACTGAGCCCCTAGTCTATAATAATAAAAGCGTACTATGCCATTAGACCAGACATCCTTCTGGACGACCTTCCAGACGAAGCCAGGGCTGCGAGGGAAGCCCACGTCCCGGGTGCCTGGAAGAATTAGAATATTTAACATGATGACATGAGATCTTAAAATATATTTAAACCCTAAATGTGAATAAAATGCAGAAATCTTAGCATATGTAGTAAATAAAACATCAAAAATCTACATCTGTCTAACAAAGCTTTTGTCTACCTAGGCTGCTGAGCCAAGTCCTTTATAACCCATGAACTTCCCTACATGTGATTTCAAAGCACACCACCCTCTATGACAGATGTCATCAAGCCAGATTTTCACATTTTTCTAGGTGTTTTGAATATGTTTTATGATGGATAGCTGTTCAACACAGCTCATTGAGGTGTTTTGGTTTTTAATGTTGTTAATATAACAGCATTAATCTTTTCTGGTTTAAAATTTCCCATAAAAATTTTGAGTGGGTACTTAAAATATATAACAGTATGTTTTATTTTATTTAAAATGTTTTTTAATTTATTTTTTATTATAGTCCACATACAATATTATATTAGTTTTAATTATATACCTTACAAAGTGATAATCCCAAGAAGTCTAGTACCCTTCTGACACCGTACATAGTTATTACAATGTTATTGACTGTATTTCCTGTGCGCTACTTTATATCCCTGTGACTTTTTTAATAGCTGGATATTTGTACTTCTTAATTTCTTTCACCTTTTTCACCCATTCCCCCTAAAATCCCTTCCATCTATCAACCACCAATTTGTTCTCTGTATCTATGAATTTTTTTTTGTTTTGTTTGTTTACTTTTTTTTAGATTCCACATATAAGTGAAATCATATAATATTTGTTTTACTCTGTCTGACTTAGTTTACTTAGCATAATACTCTCTAGGTTCATCTATGTTGTTGTGAATGGTAAGATTTAATTATTTTTATGACTGAATAATATATCCACTATATATATAATAAAGAGGTAATATGCAATTGACCGTCACTTCATCACAAGCTGGCAGCACCCACAGCAGGGGCGGGGCCGGCCACTCCACACGCCTGCCACCAGAGTCCCCTCAGCCCCGCCGCGGGCCTCAGGTCCTCCTGCACCCCCCACTGACTGACAGCTTGCCCAGGCTCCTCCAAGGAGCTGCCCATCCCTCTCTTTCTCTCTCCCTCGAAGCTGAAGCCTCACTGTGGTGTCCAATAAACTGGAAGTTATAACTCATGTCGTTGAGAGTATCCTGCATTCCTCAGCCAGGGCCGGCCTCTCCTCACTCCTGCCACTGGAGTCCCCTCAGCCCCGCGGGGGGCCTTGGGTCCTCCTGAACCCCCCACTGACTGAGGCTCAGGCAAGTTGCAGATGGCGGTGGCCGCTGCCCAGGGCCACCCCGAGGCACAGGCAAGCCTCGGATGGCAGCTGCCCAACTGCCCAGGGCTGGCCCGAGGCACAGGCAAGCCTCGGATGGCAGCTGCCCAACCACCCAGGGCTGGCCCGAGGCACAGGCAAACCTCAGATGACAGCTGCCCTGCCGCCCAGGCCAGCCAAGGCTTGTGCTGCTGGCAGTGGCAGCAGCAGACGTGTGATGGGGGCGTCGCCTTCCCCTATTGCCAGGTTGCCTCCCGCCCCTGAAGGCTCCCAAACTGTGATAGGGGGCAGGCCAGGCTGAGGGACCACCCCCCTCCAGTGCATGAATTTTCATGCACCAGGCCTCTATATTCATATCTTCTTTATCTTTTCATCTATCAATGAACACTTAGGTTGCTTTCCTATCTTGGCTATTGTAAATAATGCTGCAATGAACATAAGGATGCATCTATCTTCTCAAATTAGAGTTTTGTATGCATTCTAAAGATTTCATGGAATTTCTATCAAAATACCAATGACAGTTTTTACAGAATTAGAATCAATAATCATGAAAGTTAAATGAAACTACAAGAGACCGAGAACAGCTAAAGCAGTAGTGAGAAAGAATAACAAAGTTGGGGGTATCACGCTACCTGATATCAAACTATACAAAAGGCTACAGTAATCAAAAGGAGATGGTACTGGCACAAAAACAGACCCATAGATCATTAGAACACAATAGAGAGCCCATACAGAAACCACAGCTATGTGGCCAACTAATCTTTGACAAAAGAGGCAAGAATGTACAGTGGGGTAAAGACAGTCTTTAATAAATGGTGTTGGAAAACTGAACAGATAGATACATGCAAAAAAGAAATGAAACTAGACCACTATCTTCTACCTATAAACTCAAAATGGATTAAAGACTTAAATGTAAGTCCTGAAACCATATAACTCCTGGAAGTAAACCAGGCAGTAAACTATTTGATATCACTCTTAGCAATATTTTTTGGGTATGTCTCCTCAGGCAAAAGAAACAAAAGAAATTTTAAGTGAATAGGAATTTATCAAACTAAAAGTTTTTGCATGGCAATTTGTGTTTTATCAAGCCCTCCGGTGATTCTGATACCTGCTCACGTTTTAGAACTACTGTTTAAACTATGTTCCATTGAAAACACTTTTCACTGTTTTCTAAGGAGTCTTTAAGCTCATATGTCCAGGCAACTCGTTTGTTTATGGTGCTGAGGGTATAGTATGTGTAAAATATATCCTTTTTATTCTCCCGGGTTTATACTTTGCAGTTCTATTTATTGTACACTGTCCACCAGGTAAGCTAAAGTGTTGCCTCATGTGCTTTGCTGTTTCTGTGTCATTATATTTGCATATGCCATTTCCTCTGTCCAATCCCTACTTATAAAAATAAAAACCTTTTAGAGTTTGATGTGAGGATAAAATGAGATAACATATAGAGATGTGCTTAAAAGCACAGTACTTGGAACATTTTCTTGAATACAGAAAAAGATAAAAAGTAACCTTGTGAAATTTCAGTCATATTACTTTATTGATCATAATTTTTTTAATGAATTTACTCCATTAAAGAAAATTTTAGTTTATTGACAGAATGAAGGCCAAATATTGAATCCTGCCACATATCAACAAAAATCAGTAGAAGTACATGAAGGCCAAATGAGCACCTTATTCTATGAAATGGTAGCTCTTATTCATGAAGCATGAATCAAGCCTAAATTAAGAACTCATATAAATATAAATAAAGCATCTTTTCCAATTGGACTGAACTAGTTTGGATTTCACATTAGCTAAATTAAAAATATGTTTTTATTAGGTGCAAGTAGTTTCCAAAGTGCTTTTCCTGGCTCACATCTTGTCCTTATTTTCTTGAAGGGTTGGTTAGCACAGTTCAAGCAAAATTCTTGGTCCTGTTGGTCTGCCAGGTGGTAACAGAATAGGAAACCCACAGAAAGGTTAAGTCTGCGTAGACTTATGGAAAAGAAAACTGGCCTTCCCTGCAGCAATAGTCTGGGCATTAGTCAGCTCTGCATCCAGTCACCATTGTCTCTGAGGATGCAACTTGTTTTCAGCTAAATACCAGCGAGCGTTCTAGCAGTAGAGAATCTGCAGATTAACTTAGAGCACATCTTTAAGCCACAATGTAGGTAAATTTTTTACAAAAGTCAGAATGCACACTTCATGGCCCCTGCTGTGGCTTAGAGCCTATTGTGTCCATAATACTTTTTTACTGTATTGTGTATGTTGTGGAGGTTTATTGTTTACTGTTGAAAAAAAAACAGGTAAAATCTTTCTTTCCTTCTTTTCTCTTCTCACTGCCTTGTTTACTTGCTGAAGTCTTCTCCTTATCTCTTGCCCCCCATGGATCTTAGAATAGGAAAGAGCTTTAAAAAGTGTAAAGGTTTTTATTCACTCTCCAAAACACCTTCTTAGTAGCATAGTGGCCATAGAACAGAAGCATAAAACAGCATAGTTCCCAAAATGTGTTGTTTTGAGATGTGAGATCAAATTTGAACATGTTTTTGAGCGACTTGGGCTTGTAATTTTATCAAAGTCATACAGTGAATTTATTTATCCATAGTGATGGATAATACAATTACAATGGAAATTTTTAGAAACTTGCTTGAAGTTTCAATACTGTCATTATGGTAACAGACTTATTAAGTAGTACAAATTGGAATATACCCTATGATAAAATTCACTTGTCTTGTAAATAGAAAAATAAAAGCATTATATAAGCACTCATTCAATTATACCACACCTTTCTCAACTTAATCATTCTGTTAAAGAAAAATAGTCTAAAGTATTTGAGGTTATGCAGTGAGAACATTGTGGAAATAAAAAAGTTTTAACAACTAGATTCTTAAATCGGTAAAAATGACCTGGACATTAGATTATGTTCAATTGATTGGATTTAACTTCTTAGTTGTAGTTCTTTATTTTAACTTTAGAGAAGGGCACAGAAGGAACAATGAATCATAATACCTACTGCAGATATTCAGGGAAAATCATTTGAAATATTCCATCTAGAAAAGAAACTGTTCTCTTTTTAAACAGAAGTAGATTTATCTTTATAATGAAAATTATGAGTTTACAAAATTGTTGTCACATGGTATTGTACTCTACAAAACTAACTAGTTTTTATTTTGATAGAACTTTCAAATATTTCTCTATTTTTTTATATGCTGGCATGCACACACACTCATAAACATGATTTTATTTAAGTCAAATAATACTTTGTCTCTGTATGTAATCTATATTATGTAATGTGATTATT
Source organism: Myotis myotis (assembly GCF_014108235.1). NCBI lineage: Eukaryota > Metazoa > Chordata > Mammalia > Chiroptera > Vespertilionidae > Myotis > Myotis myotis. The sequence continues at coordinate 33,970,393 of NW_023416357.1, forward strand.
TTAAAAAGACACTTCCCATTATAAACAATGTTGTAATGAACAGCCAGAACATTCTTCACTTGCATTTGTCCAGGTACTTTCACACTTCCAAGTCCTTAGGATGCATTCCTGGCATTGCTGAGTTGAAGGATACACACTTTTAGCACTGAGGCATTCTGACAGTGCTTAAGAGAAATGAATTATTTTTTAGTGTTAAATGTACTCTTACCTACCAAAATGATGAAAAGCTGCCACACTAAGCAGTCTAAAAGAAAAATTGCCACCAGCAATTTAGTTTGATTTGATGTATTTACTGAATGCTGAGTACTGCTTATGTGTCAGATTCCGTGCTAGTTATGAGGGTTGCAAAAGTAAAATGACTAATGGAAATTACAAAGAAGTAACAGGCAGTTAAAATATGATAGGGCAAGTATGACAGTAAGGATAAATATAGAGAGTTTGTATACCAGTATCAGGAATTCAAAAGTCTTTGTAGAGAAAGTGGCCTAGAAGACGAGATCTGAAGGATAAGTGTGATTTATGAGAAGAGAGGCATGTTTTAGGCCATGAGGATTAGGTATCAGAGGTTATGTTGCATTCTGAGAATTAATATGATTTTAGAATGTGTGGAATGCATGCAAGGGGTGAGGCACCAGAGACAGAGCTAGAGAATAAAGCAGAGCTGAGACCATGGAGAACCTTGTAGTAGAGTTCCTGAGTATGGATTCAGAGAATTAAGGGTGCTATAATAAGGAAGCAATGAGATCAAATTTGAGCTTAAAACAATGACCCTACTTCTAATTCGAGAAGTAACTTGAAAGCAAGCAAATCACAGAGTCCCAAGGTCAAACGTTTGTGGCAAACTTGATTCGGGAAGGCATCTGTACCAAGAGTCCAAGCTTACCAATTAGACAAAGCAGTAAGGAAGGGCAATTTTCAGAGTCAGGTAAGCAAAAGTACCATTTATCTCATGGGTCTTCTTGAAAAAGCAAGCAAACTATTTCCCAGGGGACATGGGAACTGCCACCCACCACCCACTCTCGTCTAAAATTAGAATTAGAAAAACAAGGTATAATAATATTATTATTATCATCACCATCATCCTCTTGTAGCTATTAAGAGAAAGACTACACTTAGGTATTCTTAAGTATAGACCTAAAACAGTGACTCATTCTTGAGCAGAATAGAAGCTCATCATATGCTTCTCGCCTTCATTACAAATTATTCAGAAGCCATGTGGGATGGGCTTGTAGGTGAAGGAGTGACTGCAAGGTCTCTAAATGCAGTGGATAAGAAAGGCAGGGCCAGCAGTCCTAGACTTAAATTTTGAAAAGTTTCAGTGATTTAATAGGATCACCTACATGCAACTACATTTGTGAAACACTGTAAAACTTTATGATCTTTTAGAAGCCAATTTGTAGAATTCTAATTCACACTGACGAAAGTCTAGCTGAATGCCAGAAAAACTTCTGCCTCATTTCCCCCCTGTTTAATCCATACCATATATTGTATTTAAAAATTATTTGTTCAGCCCTGGTTTGTGTGGCTTAGTTGGTTGGAATGTCTACCATACACTGAAGGGTCACAGGTTGGATCTGCAGTTGGGGCGAATGCGGGAGGCAACCAGTCAATGTTTCTCTCTCACATTGATGTTTCTCTCTTTCTCACTCCCTTCTCCTTTCTCTAAAATCAATAATTTAAAAAATATATATCCTTGGGTGAGGATTAAAAACTTTATTTGTTCACATTTTCAATCTTTTATATAACATTGAAATCATTTTGATGTCAGGAAAGCAAACTTAGTAAGCCAAGGACACTGTGGGAAATGGGAAATCTTTAATAGATAATTTACATAATGCTGTCACCAAGCAAGTATGACCTTCACAAAAATGACCTCATCCTTTTTAGTTAGACATTATTTTATCTGGTGCAGTTTCTTAGTGATTTTTATTCTGTGTGAGACGTCTATTTTCTCATAAAAGTCTTCCCTAGTCCCCATACCTCTGATGCTTTACAGGATTGGTGTTCTGATACCATTTCTCTTTTAGTTTATGCCTGTACTTACTTAACATGTACTACATATTGAATCACTGTGTTAGATACTGTGATAAATATAGCTCATTAAATATTTTTTCAAAGTGACTTTAGTTTCTTGTAAAAATGATGCCTACTCACAAAAAATTAAGGCAATGTATCAGAGAGAGAAGAAAATAGAAAACCTAGAACAACACACCTAAAAACATCCAGAAATAACTGTCATTGGCAGTAAGTGTGCATCATTCCAGATGGCGCTTGAACTCAGGACTAGAGGTGCGGGGCTGAGGAGATAGTGGTAAACAATTATCCACTTAAATCAAAAAGTAAGACTATACAGCTGTGAAAATCCTGCAAATAAATGCTATGAACATTGACAGTGTAAAAATAATAATATAACTAACCAAATTGGAAAATGTGGGGGGAAAATGTTACATATACTAATTTCCTCAACCTTTAGGGCAGGAAGTTAATCAGTACAGCATAAAATTGAATCATGAAATTTTTTTAACGACTCCAATTTCTTAACATTTTCATAACATCTTTTGAAATGTTATGAAATGGAAGAATTCCATAGGAAATCTCTTTGAGACAAAGAAGCATTTACATACAATTTAGAAATTTCTTTAGTCTCACTTCCATTTAATATTTTTATGTTACATTAAAATAAAATAAAATAATAAAATAAAATAAAATAAAATAAAATAAAATATGCTCTTTAATAAAATTATTTAACCTTGCTTTTTCCTCTTCTTGGCTCACTGTGGGAGATGAGGACACTGGGCATATCCCTTCCCTCTCGTTTGGAGAGAGGCAGACAAATACAGAGTTGCAGAGTACCTGAGCACAAGTGAACCCACCATGGGAACAGCATTGGGATAGAAAACTTGAACTGTAACTGACAAATTGCTGGAGGCACACTGTGGACAGATCTGAGAGTTAAAACTCCAGGGGGAACTGAGTCACAGGGGGGCCTCTACAATACTGAGATTTACCTTCCAGAGCTCAACAAGGTTCTCGTAGTAAATATCACTGGTAAAGCTTAACTTTGACCTCTTGGAATAGTTAAGCTAGTTAGAATTAATTTGTAATCATTTTTGTTTAAGCATCCAGCCATTATTTGTTCTTCACTTTAATGGCTGTAATGAAAGAGATCATTGATGTCTTATGTTGTGTAAGTCCATGACTGCTTTCTTCTCATGATATGTCAGTCTACATTATGTCAAAGAAAAAAGTAAACTTCATTTTACATGATTTATCTTTATTAATTTATGCTGATTGTTTTAAGATCACTTTGTCTACTGTGTTCTGCATCTTGACTATGATATGCTTACATTTGAATTTTCTTTTTATTTATCCTGCTTGAATTCATTGAGCTTCCTGAATCTGAAGACTGAAGTTTTTCATCAATTTTTGATAATTCTCAGACATTATTGTCTCACTCTTAACCTCTTTATTTTCTCTTTCTGCAATTCCACATATACATGTAGTGGACTTCTCACTCTGTCTTCCATGTCTTTTAACCTCCTAGAGTTGATTTTTTTCACTCTTGTTTTGCTTCCTGAAAGCTATGCATGCTTTCCATATATCTCTTAATTTACTCACTCTCTTTTTCAGCTATTCAACTTTTCATTGAGTTTAACTTTAGTTATTCTACTCATACTTCTAAAAGTTGTTTTGGTTCTTTTTCCAGTTATTGTTGTAGATCTTACTTTCATTTTTTTTATTTTCTTTAATTCTCTCCATATAATAAGCATTCTTGTTTATTTTTGCATTGTCTGAAGATTTGAGGGTGAGGCTCTGTTATCTGTTGTTCCCCTGTTTCATTGTATATTATGAAATCTTATTTTATAGGAGCTATTTTATTTTAGAACTCTTTAGAGTTTGTAAAATCTAGATTGAGAATTCCTTCCTTCAGATAGCATTTGCCTTTGGTTCTAGGGGGTGCATTAGAGTACTATCACTGGTGATTTTAATTAAAAATACTCCTTATATAGTACCATGAGAATATTCATTAGCTTGAAAGCCTGCTTATCTGCATGAACCTGAGACAGACAAGCTTTTTTAGTAGATGTGTTCATTTCCATCCTTCCAATGAGTGGAGAATCCTTATTTCGTGTGTAGGAATAGCAACTGTATCCTGATTGTTAAAGCCCCACATTAAAACTCAGCCTTTCTAGGTTACTGAGACTAGTAACTCAGAGTGTACCAATAACAGGTCCGATGCTTTTGCTCTGGTTTTCAGTCCTTTCCTTATTTTTCAACCCCTTCGTTTTTAGTGAGCTAAGTAAGCTATGCATTTAAAAGTATTTTTTAATGTACTTATTCAACATTTCTAGGTATTTGATTGCAAGAGAGTTTTTAGGTTACTAGTATGCTGCCTTACCGGGAATGGAAATCTCATTTGTTTTTCATATTGAGTTAATATCATTTGTAAAGTTGGATTGAGGAGTAGACATATGGCTAAAGACCGAATTTCTGCCACAACAAATTTGCTCCACTTCTGTGAAATATGGGCTAAGCCAAGTTCTTGCTGTGAAATAACATGTTTGATTCTGAACTCCTTACTTGGTATTTAGACAGAATAACAGTATCATCTTCTATTGTCATGGACGTTTTATGATTTTATGCAATATTCCTGTTTATTAGTAGTCTGTTTTGGAAAAGATGATTTCATTTTTTAAGATTTGAAAGAGATCTTACAAAGATTAATGACAATCTACATCTGCTGTCAAACTTTTTATTTAAAAATAATTGTGGCCCTGGCCGGTTTGGCTCAGTGGATGGAGCGTCAGCCTGCAGACTTAAGGGTCCCAGGTTCGATTCCGGTCAAGGACATGTACCTTGGTTGCGGGCACATCCCCAGTAGGGAGTGTGCAGGAGGCAGCTGATCGATGTTTCTCTCTCATTGATGTTTCTAACTCTCTATCCCTTTCCCTTCCTCTCTGTAAAAACATCAATAAAATATATTAAAAATAAATGTGATCTTTCATATGAAAGGAGTAAGATTGTAAGTCTACAGGTGTTATATGGGTACATTTAGATTTCTCCTTCTTTCCAAGTTGCAATGTACTTATTGATAGGTATATAGTCTCAATTCCTACATATTGGTCTAACAGATTATAAAAAGCCTATAGAACATTAGCTCTTACATTAAATGTTATCTTCTGATAGAAGCTTTCCAGGATCACTTAGGATAAAATAATGTAGGTTCTGTTAGCCTCTCTCATAGAATTAGTGAACATATATATGTATATATAAGAGAGAGATTTCTTAGTTGTCTTGTTTAATTTTTACCTTTCAAGTAAATCATAATGAAAGAATATAAGCAATTCAGTTCCAAGTGTTACTGACCTGAATTAGGATATGAGAATTTTATAATTTTTAATTTTTTTAAATGTTACATTTCCCATTTTCATAGCATATGGTTTTTAATCCAAGCAGTGCATCAATGGCAGAAACCTATCAGCAAGCTTTTAAATCTATGCACCCATGAGAAAAATAGAAGGATTTGCCTTTTTAATATCTTTAATTAGCCTGAGGTCTCATTTTGTTGGTAACTGAGTTTTTAAATAGTAAGAAAAAAAGTAGTGTTGGTGGTAGAAGTGAGAACAATAATGGTAATAATAGAAGCAAACTAATGTCAAGTATATATTCTGGGCCAAGCACCATATTAAGTATGCTAAGTAGTTTCCATGGAATCATATTGTTTTCTTCCAGCCTTACTCTTATTTTCGTCTCCAGATAAGGAAACTGAGACTTAACATGGGTTAACTAGTTGTCTGAAGCCATACTGCCAGTAATAGGGAGAACAGAGCTTTGAACACACAGGGAGTTCCTGATTTAATTTGGTTAGATATTTCCTGGATATATGTATATATTTTCAAAATTAATGTATAAACTACAGCATATTCTGATACTTTCTGATATATGGTAAATATGCATCTCTGCTACTGCTGATGATACCAAAGTCTAAACGTCATGTCTTCCATCTATAGTTTTAATACCTATAATGGCCTTTTTTATGGCTATTTCATTATTTCATCAACAGCCAAATTATTGTTTTATTAAAAACAGATTCAGTATCTTTGTTATTAAAGCAATAGACTAAAAACCAGGAAGGGCGTACTGTTTGGTTTTCAATCATTTTCATGTGTTATGAATTATTATCAGATGTTGGGAAATTGCAGGCTTAAGCTAACTGCAAGTGTTACATCCATGGTCCAAAAAACAGTGTCTGTAATGGACATGTGTTTATCTGTCAGCTTGCCTAACAAGGTCTCTAAGCAAATTCATTTACTGTTCTATAAAAGAAATTTATACATATTTCATTCATTTTTGTAGGTTAAAGTTCTCTTCAAAAACTTATCAAACGCCAAGTCTCGACAACTTCACCTTTTTTTTTAAGGTGTATGTTAGAGAAGGTCAGTGTTTGAGCTTACCACCCTTATATTAAGATATGTCTTATGCCATAAGAACAAAGAACAAATATAACTCAAAATTTTCCTAAGGCACATTCCTAGAAACTAAAGAAAATTAGAAAAGCACCTGGGAAAAAATAACAACTGACTGAAAATTATGCCATTGCCATTTTAAGTCTTCAATCTCAAATTGAAAAGCTGCATGATTAAAAAAAAGTGCAAGATTTTCAAAATCTTTTATGAAGTAATATAAATAGTCCGATAAATTTAAACACACTATAGTTATAAAAACTTTCCCATGTAGTCACTTATTCATAGTACCTTTTGTTGCATAACAAAAAATTTTAGCTTAAAAATAAGGTATTCAAATTTAAATATACTTTTCACTCAGTGGGTAGTTAGCAGATTAAATGAGAAACTGCATAATGAATTAGGAGGTCTGTATCAGGTTTACCATTCAATTACTGATGTGGGCAATATTGAAAAAAATCTCTCACTATCTCTACACTCCACTTCTTTGTATCTAAGATGAAAATGACTATATTCTGCATCTCACCATTTCCTTAGATAATGGGCTTTAAGATCCTAAATCCAAAGTAATTGAAATAAAATGATCTACAGATTATAATCACTTTTCACACTTATATTATAATTATGATTATGCATTTCAGAAATACTAATTTACACCCTCCTCAGACTCTTCTTAGTTGATGATAAAACAGAGGCAAAGAAAGATTAATTGCTTTTTTATGGCCACATAGTGATGCTGGGTCTAGATCTTCTCATTAACATCCCTTTTTTTACAGGATGTTAAAGACCCCCAGGATTTTTAATATTTTTTTTGTTGTTGATTTCAGAGAGGAAGGAAAAGGGAGAGAAAGATAGTAACATCAATGATAAGAGAGAATCATTGATCAGCTGCCTCCTGCACACCCCACACTGGGGATCGAGCCCACAACCCAGGCATGTGCCCTGACTGGGAATCAAACCAGTGACTCCCTGATTCCTAGGCCAACGCTCAACCACTGAGCCACGCCGGGCGGGCAATATCTCTTTTTTTACCCAAATGTTTTGTTTAATCTTTTGTAATGGATGTTAGTTTTAAAAAGAAAAAAAGTCCATCAATAACATTGGAGTAGACATCTTCAGTGCTCTCGTAATTAGTATCATTCTATTATCAATTTTTACTTGAAATCATTTTTATCATTTTTATTTATTTAATTGTTTATGTAATTTTACAGTCATGGGTTGGTTGTATTTTATCATTAAAAAACTGCCTCCTAGGCACCAGATAGTGTTCTTACTAATATTAATCCTTAATATTTGCATTAGTCTTACTATAATACATATGGTGAATATAGCCACAATTTATAGATGAGAGAACTGACACCCAATGAGGTTGGCAACTTTGCTCGAGGGCTATGCTTAAGTGCCACATTCTCCAGGAAACCTTGAAAGATGAGGAAGATTTTAGTAGGCAGAATAGGAGGAAAGACCATTTTAGGTCACGGAAATGGTATGAACAAAGGGGTATGTGTGCTCTAGTTCAGAGTTTGCCAAGGTGTGCTGAAGCCTAAAGTTTGCCAAGGTAATTATGACTAGTATATTTTGGCTGAAATTTATTATAACTATAGAAGATATGTGAGAGACAAAGTTGAAAAAGTAGTTTGAATGTAGCTCATGAGAGGGAATTAAATGCTTGGAAAAGTAATTAGTGCACAATTCAGTAGGATTTAGGGAGATCTGGAGATCAGGGGAGTAGAATTGTACAACTTGGCATAAGTGTGCAAAATGAATGGAAGAAACATTAGAACAGAAGCACATAGACCAAATAGGAGACACTATAATAGTTAAGTCATGAAAGCCCAGACCACTGTCACTAATCACAGAAAGGAAGAGACTTTGTAAAGGAAGAAGGGTGATTACTTATCAGCTGTAGAAAGTAAGGGAGTACCCAAAGGTGGGCCTCATAAGATGGTCAACAAAGTCAGATTCTCTTAAGGTCTAAGTTACCACTAAAGGGAAGCTGTTGAAATTTTTGATTAGGAGGTCATAAGTTACTTCTTGAAAGACAGCAATCTAAGGAGTGTATGGGTTATAGTAAGGTATTAAAATAGGTAGAGAGTGGGTAAAATGAAGACAAAAAGAGCAGTTAAGAAACTGGTTGTAATATATATATTCAAAGGTGTGGAAAAATTGAAGGAAAATATTCTCACCTGGCTACTCAAAAATGCTTAGTATTTAGACTTTGCCCCAGATTCTCATCCTAGCTCTATCTTTTGTTACCATCACCCCAACTCCTTTAAAACATTTATGCTTTAGCATAATGTTCTAACATGCACCTGCGTTTTCCCACCTCTCTGTCTTCGTTTAGGCACACTGTTTGGATCTTCTTCACTGTATCTCCATATGACTCACTCCTACTCATCTCTCATAGCCCAGTTCACATGCCTACTCTGAAGCCATCGCTTATTTAGCCTGTGCTAATCTTTCCTTCTCTGAATTTCAAAATGCTTTAAGTCATTTCTTTGTCATGGCAGTTACTGCTTTTTATTATGTACTGTTGTTATTCTTTATGTATTTGGCCTATGTCTGTCCCTCCTTGGAATTTAGACTCCCTTGGAGACTTTCTCAAAGTATCAGTGTACTATAATGGAAAGAGCATAGAAATCAGTCAATCTCATTTTTAGTGTCTAACTCTCCCATTTACTGATTGTGTGACTTCAGGCTAAGTATTTAATCTCTGTAAGCCTCAGCCTTCTTACCCTTAAAATGCTTAGATCACAGGTTATTAAGAAGAGTAAGTGGGCCCTAACCGGTTTGGCTCAGTGGATAGAGCGTTGGCCTGCGGACTGAAGGGTCCCAGGTTCGATTCCAGTCAAGGGCATGGACCTTGGTTGCGGGCACGTCCCCAGTAGGGAGTGTGCAGGAGGCAGCTGATCGATGTTTCTCTCTCATCGATGTTTCTAACTCTCTATCCCTCTCTCTTCCTCTCTGTAAAAAATCAATAAAAATATATTAAAAAAAGAAAAAGAAGAGTAAGTGGTGAGGGAAGAAACTGCTTTAAACAATCTATTGAAGTTAGGTTTCTTCCCCTCCATATTCATCTTGATTTCTGTGCTATCACTCAGAATGGTACCAAATAAATATGAAATGCTTCAGAAATTGTTGAATGAATTAGTAGTTTCTTTGTTATTATTAAAATATAAAGGCTACTATAATTTCTAGACTGCTGATATTTTATTGGACTGCTTTTTTAAAGAAATTCTTTTTGTCATTGGAGCAGAGCATATTACATATTTATCAGATTAAAAAATATTATAAAACAACAATCAGACCAGATGACTCTTGCATCCTTAAAGGAAGAAATAAAAATAACTCTAAAAGAAAATAATGTAAATTCATAGGGAGATTAGAGAAATCATTACTAAAAAGCAATCAGAAAAATAAAGAGGTTTTGGAACTCAAAAACATTGTTGAAAACTGAATTAAGTATCTTGAAGCTCAGAGGAAGAATTATCACATAAATAGGAAAACCTCAAGGAAATATGAGTACAAAGCGAAAGATAGATATGAAAGATACATCCTGTCATCTAATAATAAGCTGCCTATACCCTAATATAAAGTACATATAATTCTAAGAGCTACCCTACAGTATAAGAAAGAGCATGAGTGAAAACTAATGTTCAGAATGCTTTCTGCAAGCTCATTGTAATAGCAAAAAATATAAGCAACCTAAATGTTCATCAATATTGGCATGGGTTAAATAAATTTAAGGCATGTCCACTAAAGAAAGAAGAGATCTGTATATACTGATTTAGAGTGTATGTCCACAAATATGTATATATTTTATATTTTTATTGATTTCAGAGAGGAAGGAAGGGCGGGATAGAAACATCAATGATGGGAGAGAATCATTGATCAGCTGCCTCCTGCATACCCCCTATTGGGGATTGAGCCCACAATCTGGGCATGGGCCCTGACTGGGAATCGAACCGTGACCTCCTGGTTCATAGGTCATTGCTCAACCACTGAGCTTTACTGGCTGGGTCCCAAATATATTAAGAGGGTAAAAGCATATTATACAAAAATTATATAGCATGGTTTTGTTTTTGTTGAAAAAAAGTTTAATAATATGTGTGTATATGTATAAATGTTTACTGGTATGTATGCATGTATGTGTGTTTTCATAAGCATAATTTAGAATGTTATCCTCACACCCTATTGATAGTAATTACCTCTAGGAAATGGGCTAGAGTGTTGGGTAAGATGTTCGCTTCTTTATAAGCTCCAAAATAAATCTGTGAACTTGTGAACTCTTTTAGTTCATTTTAATACTTTTTTGTATTTTCCAAAATTTATATGTATATATACAGTGCAGAATTATCTGGTGGATAATGGTGATGTCATACAAATCACATTACAATTCAAATGAATTCAAATTAGAAACACCCTATTAGAAAAAAATTAATTAGCTTAGAGTTAATAGCAACTTATAAAAGCCACTAGTGGCCCAGTGCACGAAATTTGTGCACTTGGGGCGGGGCGGGGGTGGGGGGGTGGGGGGGTGGGGGGGAGGGTCCCCCAGCCTGACCTGTGCCCTGTCACTGTGTGGGAGCTCTGCGATCCATTGCCCCAAGAGGTAGGCCCCGCCCACCCATCCGGGGCTCCTCGATGGATTGCCCCAAAGAGGTAGGCCAGAGCCAGGGGAGACCTGCGGACCCCCGGGCCGGCACAGGGGGTGGGGACGTGAGCCTCACGTCCCAGGCTTATTGCCAGGGGCGGGGATGTGAGCCTCATGTCCCGGGCTCATTGCCGGGGGCAGGGATGTGAGCCTCACATCCCGGGGCCTGCGCAGTGGGTGGGGACGCGAGCCTCACGTCCCAGGGCCCATTGCAAGCATCAGGGACATGAGCCTCATGTCTCTGGGCCAGCGCAGCGGGCGGGAACGCAGCCTGCTGACTGGTCGTTATGTGACGGCATCCCGACCAATTTTCATATTATCCTATTATTAGATAGATTTCTTTTGCCATACAAGCAGAAATTAGGCTCTAAGGGAGCCAGAAAAATGCTCTCTGGACTCAAAAGCCAGCCCATAGTTTGTATGCTTGCTTTGTAAGCAGTATTCTTCAGGCTTACAATTTTCATTCCCATTATATCAAATTTTAATATATTCTAGTGCCCAAGGATAGGCTTATAATCCAGAGAATATAAGATTGGGAACCCTAATATCAGACTGCAATCTAAAGACTAGACTAGAAATTTGCACTTCATTCCAAGAGTCATGGATCCCACAAGTACTAACAAATGGTGTTGTTTGAATAGTCTGAAAGATTATGACAATATTGTAAACTCTTCATCACATGAAAAATTCAGGATAATGAAGCATATTTTAATAATCTCTATCTATAGGCCTACTTTTTTATCTCACTTTGTCTTTTTTGAATTTTTCTGAGAGGAAGGGATTTTCTGAATCCAAAGTTAATCCTGTGCTCTACTGCTTCTATAATAGTATATGCTTTCATTGCCTCTCATTCTCTGCATACTTCAAATTACCCTTATAATGTTTATTCAGCCACCATGCAGCATTTCCTCTTTAATCTTCAGCATACCGTAATCTTAGTCATCAGAAAACATTATCTACATTTCTGAATTACTTACCAAAGTAAAAATGTTTTAAATCATTATAATAAAAAGATAAGGGTATTTAGTGGACAGAGCAAAGATGTGGTTGCTATTCCCTGTGTTTATATAACTTCAAGAAATAGGAAGTAATTACATTTATCTAAGAAATACATAATGAGAGCCTAAACTAGGCATTAATGTGAAAGTCAAGAAGAGCGCTTGTACGTGAGAGAGATTGGAAAATGACGTGCTTCAACAGTGATTCAGGGAAAGGGAGCGGGGACAGTCCCAGTGGAAGTTTAAAGTCTGGTCATAACAGAAAGTGCTTCCACAATCAACTAGGCACCTCAGAAGAAGGAACAGGTTAGGGCAGGAAGGAGATGACTTCAAGTTTGGACATAAAGCTTCTGTAATTATTGTGACATCTAGCCTCTGCTATTCCTCTAGATCTGGACCCTTGAAATGTGGCTAATTTGAATTGAGATGTATAAAGTACACACCAGATTTAGGAGATATAGCACTAAAAAAGAATGTAAAATATCAAAGTAATATTTTTATATTGGTTACATTTTGGATATTTTAACCTGTTTTTGTGTGTGTGTTGTTGTGTGGGTTTTTTTTGGTGTGTTTTATTTTTACCATTTGTTTAATGTAGCTGCTAGGAAAGGTATGTGTCTTACATTTTTGTTGGACAGCACTAATATACATGGAGATTTGTAATAGATAGTTACAAATGCAGGACCAAAATCAGGGCAAAACGTTTAGATTTGGAAATAACCTATGTAAAGGTGATACTTGATGTTATGTGATGATTAGATAAAAATGCCAGTGTACAGGGTATGGAAATGGGGAAAATGCCAACAATTATAGGATGAGAAGAAAAAGAGTAACTAGGAGAAGGAGAATTGGCAAATCAAGACTCTTAAGTGGTAGTTAAGTCTGATTAGGATAGAATTTCAAGAAGGAAGGAGTGGTTAATATCATTGCATGATAGGCCAAAGAGGAAGAGGAGGACTGAGAAAAGGCCATTGAATTTGGTTGATACAGAAGCAGTTTCAATAGAGTATAAAAAGGATAGATTGCAAGAGATTAAGAAGTTAGAGGTTGATGCAATAGGCTGTGTATATAAACTATTCTTTCAGGCAAGGAGTCCACTTGGGAAGATAATAATCACTTGATTGGAGCACAGTCCAAGGAAATGTGATCATGTTTGTTGGCTGAATAAAAGGATCTTTGAAGTAGGAGTGCTTGAAGTTGTAAGAAAGAGAGATAATTTCTATAGTAAGGTCCTAATGCATTGGGTCCCAAACCTGAGTGTTTAATGGAATCACCTGGGGAACTTGTCACAAAAGCAAATTCCCAGGCAGCATCCAATATCTAAAGAGATCATATTCTCTAGAGGTTTGTCTTCTGGAAGTTGTTTTAACAAGCTTTTTAGGTGATTATGATGTATCCATAAGGACAAACAAGTTAAGAAAATTAAAGGTGCAGTTGAGCACATCAGTGAAATGGCTGAACGAATCATCCAGAATGGATAGAGAGCTAATTGGGCTTAGGATAGGACCAGTAGACCATGAACTACGTTAAGGATTTGGCTTTTGTTATTAGAAGAGTAAGCACAGGTTCAGACAAATGAATGAGTGAGAAAGCTAAAAAGGTTGCATGTTCAGCATGGCTCAGTGGTTGAGCATCAACTTATGAACCAAGAGGTCACAGGTTCAATTCCTGGTCAGGGCACATGCCCGGCTGTGGGCTTGATCCCCAGTAGGGCTCATGCAAGAGGCAACTAGTCAGTGATTCTCTCTGATCATTGATATTTCTATCTCTCACTCCCTCTCCCTTCCTCTCTGAAGTCAATAAGAAAAAAGTTTTTTAAAAGGTAATAGATATTGATCAGAAGGAGAGTTTCAGAATTAAGGATCTTGGAGGCCAAGCAGATACATAACATGACTGTGTGTGTTTGATGTGGGAAAGAGGTAAAAAGAAAACTGAGTCACTGACATTGTAAGACCTATCAGTTTGGTAACTCTATTATAGGGCAGTGGTAAAATATATATATGTTTATAATCTATAAATCAGATTTAGAGATCAGGATGAAGAAATAAAGGTTGAATCAGTATAGAATTAATCAGACTTAAGATTCCACTAAACCTTCACATGGGTGTCTGTCTCAGTCTTTGTGATCCACTGTAGCTTTAGTTGAAAATAGAGTGGATGTTTAACATTCACAGATATAAAATTCATAGTTTTGATTATTCACAAGTGACCCTGCCCTAGCCGGCTTGGCTCAGTGGATAGAGCATCAGCCTGTGGACTGAAGGGTCCCAAGTTCAATTCCGGCCAAGGGCACATGCCTGGGTTGCGGGCTCGGTCCCCAGTGGGGGGCATGCAGGAGGCAGCCGATCGGTGATTCTCTCTCATCATTGATGTTTCTGTCTCTCTCTCCTTCTCCCTTCCTCTCTGAAACCAATAAAGAAATATATTTTTAAAAAAAAAACAAAAATAAGTGACCCTAAGGGTTCATCCCAAGTTAATAAGTTTTTCCAAGGCATGAATTTGAATCTCCTGTCCTAAAACTGGCTTGTTGAAACTAGTCACTTAACTAGTGGCTTACAGTGAAGTCACCATTTACATTTCACTTTGCCTTTAATATATGATTGTATTCATCATCAGAATACATTGGTCTGGTAGTTTTCACAGAAGAGGAAATTATTTGCCAAATTGTGGTATTAAGTGGGTATTAAAAGGTATTAAAATTTTTATTGAGTTTATAAAAATTTTAGCACTGCAGCTAACTTGTAATAATTGCTTAATAAATGGTAGTTATTTGTGCCAGTTCAGGAATTCAGTAAGTTTTAAAGCCAAATCTTTTTGGGTATGCCCAGGTTTAGTTATTAGTACTTATATTAAAAATTTTACTTTGATTTGGCTATCCACAAATTATTAAACTGAAACTAGGTTGTTAAATTTGCAAGTAAATTAGAGGGAGAACAATGGGTCATTTATCACTTAACTAATTCTGTTTGATATACTTGAAAGGGGGTATATTTTATAATAATTTATATTATACTAGAGGCCCAGTGCACGGATTCGTGCACATTGAAAGGAAATTAATTAGAAGGTGGCCAGCAGGGCAGGACTGGGCAAGGCAGCCAGACACACCCTGGAACCAATCTCCCGAGGTCCCTCTTCAGCCAGCCGCACCTGGGGCTGCGCCAGGGCTCGAAGGGTGTCTACAGAGTGAGCGGGGTCCCTCCAGCAGGTGGGGTCTCTTGGCCTGGCCTGCGGGGATTGGCTGAAACTGGCAGTCCGACATACCCCAGGGGGTCCCAGAGTGCAAGAGGGCACTCTGCGAAGTTCCTGTCGCTTGGCAGCTCCTGTGTTGAGCGTCTGCTCTCTAGTGGTCAGTGCATATCATACCTACCGGCCGGTCAGCCAGTCGGAGGGTCAGCTGGTTGCTTAGCCTTTTATGTATATGGATAGATTGCTATTATAACTTAAAAATATTCTTTAAGTATATTTCCATACCACAAGTAAACATACACAAAATTAATTACATTACAAGCTGTGTTTTTCTTAGGGATTTAATGCACCTGAAAACCAGAATTACTTGTTTTTGCTAAGCAACTTTCTCTCAGTATATTTTATACTTATGTGATTGTTTTTGCTTTATAGTGAAGAGCTCAGAAAAGAAGCAAGACAATTAAAGCGGGAACTCTTAGCAGCAAAACAAAAAAAAGTAGAAAATGCAACAAAACAAGCAGAAAAATCAAGTGAAGGTAAGGGTATTTGCTTATATTTTAACTTGGTACTTCTTCTTCCTTTATACCTTCAATGTTAAGGTCTTGTATAATCATAGTACAATGGTTAAAACCAAGTAATTAATGTTGATACAGCACTAGTAACTAACTGTAGACCTTATTAGAATTACCTTATTAGAATTGGAATTCACCAGTTTTCCCATTAATGTCATTTTTGTTTTATGATTCCATCCAGAGTTCCATCATGTCTCCTGATCTCACTTAGATATTTTGTAGAATGTCTCACCTTGTTTGTCCGGTGTTTTCTCATGTAATATTGAGATTATGCATTTGGGGGCAAGATTGCCACATAAGTGATATGTCCTTCCCAGTGCATTATATAGATGTAACAGGATGTCTATTGTCTTTTTACTGGTGATATTACCATAATCTCACGGTTAAAGTGATGTCTGCTGAGCTGCTACACTATAAAATTACTCTTTTTCCCTTTGAGATTATAAATATTTGGAGGAAGATACTTTGAGACTATATAAATATTCAGTTTCTTTTCAAGCTTCCCCCACTAATTTTAGCGTCCATGGGTGGGTCTTGTCTGTAGGCAACAGTTATTTACTGTGGTGTTGTAATGGTGAGTTTGTATGTCCCTGATACCTGTTATGTTTATTACTTGGAATTCTTCTGTAAGAGAGAGGTCTCTCTTCTATTATTTATTTATTTACTTATTTATGTCAGTATGGTTAATAAGCATTTATTTTCTATGTTTTAATCCCAAACTGTCATTATTCATTTGTTGTTCAAATAATATCAGCATTGGCCCTTAGTAGCTCTTTCTGGCTGGCCTCTGTCCTTTCATCTTGCCCCATCCTTTGCGTACTCTCTTACTTTCTGGCACAAGATGCTCCCGATTGATCTTGTGTTTTGCCTTCTGCACACCTGGAATCAAGCACTTCTCCAAGGAACTCTGGTTTCTCTTATTGGAGTTTGTATTTAGAAAACAAAATGTGAACACTAAGTTGGTCATTTTATTTTGATTCTATTATTTTTAAGAGTGTTACTAGGAACAATATTATATTGTCACCATCTTCTTAGAATGCTTAACGAAATTCATATTTAGCCCCTATCTGTAATGCGTTATGGGTTACCTTTTTCTTAGGATTAAATTTCCTCTAAACTTATTTTGATCTTTTAAAATAGACAAGTGTTGCTGATAAGATGTTAAAAAATTATTTAGTATGAAAGATTTATGAATATCAGTAGACATTATATTTTATTTGTTATTTACATGTTTCTTTGAAGTTTTTAAGTATAGTAGTCTTTCTTCCCCAGGATTGAAAATGATACCATGAGCCATCTCACTGCATAGCATTGTGGAAACAAAGTAGAATTTTAGGCATCCTTGAACGTTTGTAGAATTTAGCCTATCTTCCCAGCCAACAGATACTCCAAGATTAGGACTATGTAAACTCTGGGAGCAGATCCAGAGGTTCTCATATGCATTTGCATGGTGAGATTATCACATAAAAAGAAGTAGGAAAGTGTTATTTGACCATGACTTTATAACATCATTCATCAGTTGAGCTGAATACCCTCATGAATCTGTTCAGGAAAGATTTCTTGTTTGGGCTATATGGCTACATATCAGGCTTTTATAAACCATTTTCTTTTAATCCAAGATTAAATTATTTGAGTATTATAGCAACTCTGTATGATTTGGTCTTTTGAACATGATTTGAAAAGACTGAAAATGCCTGGTCGTACTTTCCTGTTTGTTTGTCTGCTTGTTTATATCTAGCTATTTAATTTGCCAATAAACTTAGAAGTAGATAATCAATATTAAAAAAGAGGCTTGTGGATATTTTGTTGTATAGTAAATTGTGTAATATAGACTTACCTTTCACAGGAATTTTTTTTTATCTGGATGCGTAGACTACATCTGCTAATAACAAAGGGACTAAAAATACATTAATTTTATTTTTCATAGTAATTTTGACAGTAATATTCAGTGCTCAATATATGTAACACTAACAATTATAAGAATCCTTTGGAATATTATAATTTCTCAAAAAATAAACAGGAAATGAAATTCCCATTTGACCCAGTAATCCTACTTCTAGGAATATATCCCAAGAAATCAGAAACACCAATCAGAAAGGATATATGCACCCTATGTTCATAGCAACACAATTTACAATAACCAAGATTTGGAAATAGCCTAAGTGCCCATCAGCAGATGAGTGGATTAAAAAAACTGCGGTACATCTACACAATAGAATACTGTGCTGCTGTAAAAAAGAAAGAATTCTTACCATTTTGCAACAGCATGGATGGACCTAGAGAGCATTATGCTAAGCGAAATAATCCAGTCAGAGAAAGGTAAATATCACGTGATATCACTCATTTGTGGAATCTAATGAACAACATAAACTGAAAAACAAAAATAGATCCAGAGACATAGAAACATCGAACAGACCATCAAACCTCAGAGGGAAGACAGGGGAAGGTGTGTATGGGGGGGGGGGGGGGGGGTGTAAGAGATCAACCAAAGGACTTGTATGCATGCATATAGGCATAACCAATGGACACAGACAGTAGGGGGGTGAGGGCATATGCTGGGGGTGGAGACAGCCGGGGAAAGGTCAATGGGGGGAAAAAGGAAACATAATACTTTAAACAATAAAGAATTTAAATTAAAAAAAAATAAACAGGAAAGTACTAAGACCAGGCATTTTCAGTCTTCTCAGTAAAGCTCAAGATCTGATATTCCTTATATCATAAGGATATTGTCAGATAATGGATATAATTATAGATCTGTATAAGAAGAGCATTATCTAAACATGACCTGTTCACTTCTGTCATTGGTTTGCCATCTATTTACTTTTTAAAAGCTTCAGATAATTTATAAAAGAAGTCTTTAGTAAATGAAAAGAAAAGAATGTCAAGGGATAAAATCATTATAGTCATACTAGAAGTCCGATGCACGAAGATTCGTGCAAGAATAGGCCTTCCTTCCCCTGGCTGCTGGCATGCGGCGGGCTTGCTCTGGCTGCCTGTGCAGCGGCGGCAGCAGTGGCAAGCCCCTCCGCTTCCTCCTCACCCTCCTTCTCCAGAGAGTTCCTCTGGCACTCCCGGGGCGGTGCAGAGGGGAAGAGGTGGGGGGAACGAGGCAGGCGGGGAGGACTGGAGAGGTTGGGTGCGCTAGTGCGTTTCACTTTCCCATTGTGAAACTCGGATGCAACTGTCCCCCTTCCTCATCCTCTTCCTCCTCTGCCCTCCGCCTCCTGCCTGCCCACCCTCCTTCCATGCCCATTGCCCCTCCCTTCTTGATTTGGCGAGATAGGGAGGAGGGAGATCGGATAATTTGGGTTACTGTGTAGGTGACCTCTTTCATCTATTCAAAACAAAGCTGAGCTACCTGCTGCTGCTGCCATGGCAGCCACCATCGCCCCTTGGCTGGCCCGGGGCTGCCGGGGCACGCTAACTGTGCACCGAGCGAGCTCCCGCCTGTACCCACGGGGCTTCTCCAACACTAGGGTTTTGTTTACTAGAGCAGTGGGGCAGAAATGGGATAGAGCAGTGGTTCTCAACCTTTTGGCCCTTTAAATACAGTTCCTCATATTGTGACCCAAACATAAAATTATTTTCGTTGCTACTTCATAACTGTAATGTTGCTATTGTTATGAATCGTAATGTAAATATCTGATATGCAGGATGGTCGTAGGCGACCCCTATGAAAGAGTCATTCGATTGCCAAAGGGGTGGCGACCCACAGGTTGAGAACCGCTGGGATAGAGGGAGACACCAGACACTGGGAGCTATGACCTCAGGCACCAGAAGGTTGTCTCTGAGGCCGGGAGCTGGGCCACTGGGAGGCTGCAAGGACGGTTGACAGGTGTGGAGTGCGGTAGGTAGGCCCTGAGGAGGCACGCTGCCAAGAGACCCAGAGCGGCCGGGGGGCAGGGCCACTGCTAGCTTTGTTGGGTTAATTTGCATACTCACTCCTGATTGGTTGTGGACATCACAAAGTGATGGTCAATTTACATATTTCTCTTTTATTAATATAGATAACTAGAATTTTTATAGTAGCATGAAATTGAACTTAAAATTCTAAGAAGTTTCATATCTTGTTGAATGCAGAGTTGCAGTAGGCTGTAACATCCCAATGTAGGTAAACAAGAAGTGTGGTGTTTTACTTAGAGACAGCATTGTCAGGAGAGATGTGCTGCAGGACAGTTCTGTTTGCAGCCCAGGAGTCTCGTTAGTCCCCCTGTAAATCATCCAGGCCTGTAAAGAGGACGTTTGGGGGGGGGGGTAATAAATTTTAAATAAAATTGGTAGTTAATTGGAGGCAGAGTTAGTTTCCTGTGTTGGCTCTGTCAAGTACTTTAATAAACTATATAATCCTTTTCATTAAATTGTGTTTCTAAGTACTTCCCAGGTTTCTTTAAGTTGCATCATATCAAACTAGTACCAAAATGCACATAGTCACTTAGAGATATAGTTTTGGACTATTCTCTAATCAGCTTTAGGGAGATAAGGTGTCAGATCCTCTTTTCAAAGTTCTAAGCACACAATACCTGCTCTATAGCTAGTGCCAGAAATTAGAGGAGGAAGGGGCAACCGGAGATTGTAAATCAAGAAAGAATTTTAAAGCCTCTTCATGAAGCACATCCCTGAGGTGCTTAGTTCCTCTCAAATTGCACTGGTCCATTTCAGGCTTCTTCAAACTGTCTTTTTAATTCTGGATTAAGTCAGACTAGGGCCCCTCAGGTTTTATAGGTTATGAAAGTGTATCTATAGTTTTTTACTACTTTTCATCTATCTAACCTATAATGTTAAACTAGCTTAATCTTGGTTTTTATAAGAAACAAAAATCCCTTTGGAATGTTAGCTTTGTGCTGTGTCCGATACCATGTAGAATTAATTCCTCTTTTTGAGCAAACTAAGCAAAAATCCTTTTTTCAAGGATTTTTCTTCAGGTACTCTTGAATTATTTTTCTTGGGAGTCAGAAGTATGAGTCTTATTTTTCCTGTAGTCTACTTTTAATTATGTACTAACTTTTAATGTCATTTATGTAGAAAAGTGAAAGTATATGCCCGTGGTTCATAGAAAGTCTCTGGGACCAGTATTACCAGTGGTAATACTCTTTATTTCTTACTTTGGTCATGGTGCTAACAAATTGATTATCTGATTCTAAGTTTAAAATAGACTAAAGAATAATAAAAGTCAGGGACAGTATCCTTTAAGATGGCAAATTCATAAAATGTATGACTATTTAACTACATGTCTCAAAAATTAAAATATAAATAAATGAACAAGCAAAGGAAAAGCGAGGGCAGGGACTGGCCCATGGATCTCTCTAGCCAATTATATTATTGGGCTAAAAAAAGTGAGAGAGAAAGACCCGGGTAGGGATATCTATTCTGACAGCAGCAAGAGGTGGAAGCTGACCACCTGACATTAGGTAAGTAAGGAAACACAGGAACATAGGAGTGGAGTATTATGGAAACCTTTGCTGTAGATGATACTTCATTTATTCTTAGAGAACATGTCAGATGTTCATTATAATAATCCTGATTCATTAAGAAGAGTTTAGATGGTATTTATTATTGCTTAATACGATTGAGAATGGGCAATGATTCTAACCTAATTGGCAAAAAAAAATAGTCATTTTAGCCAGTTAAAGATAAGATTCTCTTATCTGAAATATTCAGTTGTGCAGAGCATCCTATTTCCTGGAAGTCTTGGAAAAATAAAGCTTCCCTTTGTAGTCAGGACCACCAGTCTCCCCGGTGAAATTTTATTGCATACATGTTGTTACCTTCATGAGCCAGAAAGCACATTTCTAGCCATATATCTTACAGTCGTATAATTTTTTAAATAATAAAGACTTTTAAAGGTATATAATGAATATAAAGATGTACATATCCTCACAATTAGACAAAGAATCTAATCTCTTGGTAAGGTGAATACGAGATGGTCACTTTAATTTGAGAGTCCATAAAGCACTTTGTTCTTTTTTGGACATCTGGATATCAAGAGCAAGTCTTGTTGAAATTTATTTTAGAACCATTCATTATGGGCATATTTAATTTTTATGTGCATTGAAAAATAAACTAATTTATATATTTTTCTTTTTCTTGAATTCTATACCATCCTGCAGACCTCCTAATGGTAACTTAGGACTCATCTCTAGGAACCAGTATGTTAAGGGTATTTCTCTGCAGCCCTTCACTATCTTTATATAGTTTTTTACTAAGCATTCTTTCTGCCTGGTGGTTGATGTAATTCCAATGAAGGAAATTTAACAAGAGCCTTTAGCTATACTTATCATAACTCTAGTTTGTCTTATTATTAATATCAATGCCATTCCTAATCCAGTAAAATTAAGTTTGTTAATTGATACAGCTAAGCATTAATCTTTGGTGGTAACTGTTAATAAAAGCTATATTATTTCTTCTAATTATAAAAGTAACATACGTCCTTTGCAAAAAATATCAGAAATACAGAAAAGCATGTAGATAAAAAGAAAGATCATCCTGTAATACTTCTTCCAAAGACAGCCATAGTTAACTTTGTGATATTTATTTTTCTGGACTTTTTAATCTTCATGCCAGAAATATACAGGTGTATTGTTTTCCATATATTTTATTATAATCTTTTTGGAATATGCTTTTTAAAAAAAACATTCAAGTGAAATTGGCCAGTAACTCTTAAATATATAACCTGCTTTTAGGGGTATTTGTTCCTCTTAATTCTATCATATCAGACAAAGTAAGATAGCGAAGACATGGATGTAAAGACTTCACGAATGTGGTGAAGAGATAAAAAATTCCTACCGCCTTCAGCTCTAGGTTTAGAAGATGTGAGGGTACTGGCACCCAGGGACTTCATCTCGTTACTGATGGGAGTTATTTAGAACTCTTATAAATTAAAACAAAACAACAAGCAGGGACCTGCTGACACTGCCTGGTAGCCTGCCACCTCCTCATGTCTCAAGTGGCCACTGATAAATCTGCAAGGAAATTTTATAAATTGCATTAGATATTTGGACCCTGAACTGACATAATTACAAATTTGTCCACTTTAGAAAGTAAATGAGGTGAGTGCTGTGTGTGTGTGTGTGTGTGTGTGAGAGAGAGAGAGAGAGAGAGAGAGAGAGCGAGCATATGGTGTTTTTTATTTTGTTTTGGTATTTAGATTGTCTCATGGCAGGGGGACTACTCTCATCATTAAAAGTTTGATTACAACCAGCATTCCCACTTAGGAATGGAGTTCTTGACTATTCCAGACTGCAGTCAAGACATTATTTTAAGTATGATGTTTTTCTTTTATGTGACATTTTCTGAGGTTTTGCCAAAAATGACATCAAACATATAATTCATTTGAGTGCTGACTTTCTTCAGCATCTTGCAGCACTTAATCAAATTTGAAAAAGATATATTCTTTTCACAGCTTTATAGTGTAAACCTGTGAATATGTTGCATTAAAACTTACTTTGGACAGTTTAATCTGTGTGGCATTAGATTGATTTTTTAAATGATTAATGCAATGTGCTGACAGTTTTAAATGGTTGTAGTTTCAGAATTCTTCACATCAACTCCTGGCACATTGTACAGATGCAGCTTTTGAATATTAGTAATTTCTCATGCAAAAGGCAGATAATCCCTAAATTATACTAATAGCTACATTAAAGAATTTGAAATGCCAGAAAGAACAAAGAGAATAATAAAGTTCTCAGAACTAAGATGATGTCAAAATATTAAGAATTATTAAACATCTATTTTGAAGTACAAAAGTAGTTTATATTGTTTTTTTAAAGTGGCCACACCAGAGTGTAAGCTTATTTAAAACACTGTGCTGCAGTGTGTTTAAAAATGTGAAAGTAGGCTTGCTTTAAGAAATACCTTGTGCATCAAAACTCTGATCTTGAATATGCTCTATTTACATTGCATACTTCTGTGCAGTCGTCACAGTTTGGGTTCTAAATGGAGCATCCAGTCCTACCCTTCCATTATATACATGGGAAACCAAAGGCCAGCCAATTAAGGGGCTTACCCAGAATCACACAGCAAATTAATAGGACTAGAACTCAGGTCCCCTGGCTTCCAGTCCAGTGCTCTTTCCATGACTCCATTCTTCAATTCGATCCAACCTCGAGTAGATACAGTCTGTGAAGTTTTCATTGGTATTTATGAAACTTTACTTTGGTTTTGGTGAGAATACTTGCTTTTAAAAACCCCTTAGTAAGCCTAGAGTCCTTTCAAGAGCACATTATTATCATGCTTGTTGTCAAAAAGTAAACATAATTTTGGAATAGATGATAAAATTTTAAATGTTATTGAAAATCGGTTTCTGGCAACATGACAGCCTAAGAGTCCAAACCGATCCTTCCACTAAAAACAATTAAAAATCTTGGATATAACATGAAAATATCTTCTCATATGTTACTATGAACTTGTAAATAAAAAGAAAAACAAAACAAGGAATACTCAGACCAGGGAATAAGTAACTATATGAAGGTAGAGAAGTAAGGGAGCACAATGACAGTTGATAAACTGGGTGAACTGGAGCACTTTTTCAAGTCTCACACCAAGGGAATATAAAGCGTAAGACTTCCCAAGATAGTAGTTGTCTAATAGAAGACTCTCCTATTTAGATGGGGACCCAGAGACTTCACCCTTAGTGGCAGGGAGCATTAGCAATAAGCAGCCATCTCCCTGTCATCGGAGGACTGCAGGAAAACTGACCATCTTGAATTGTGGCACAGAATATTTTGGGGCAAGAGCATGTCCTAGGAACTGTAGCCACAGGCAGCCTTCCCATCAGTTTGGAGCCCAATTCACTGAGCCTGGGTGGCCTCAAAATTCTCCAGCCAAGAATTTAGTTGGAAATGATCCTGGATTCTTAGTGCCCCCAGAAGTCTGATACAAGCAAACATAAATCCTTTCAGGAGGAACCTACTTTTATTCCCTGTCCTTGAAGAAAGTACAAAAGAAAATGAGTAGCTCGAAATAACACACACACACACACACACACACACACACACACACACACACTCAGTTCAGACATCCTGACAAAAACTATTAAAAGCAACAGACAACAGAATCAGATGCACAAATTCTTAAGATTTTATTCAGACACTGAATGTTTAAAAAATATGTATAATATATTTTAAGAAATACATTTAAAAATATAAAGAACAAGCAGATTTTAAAACAAAGCAAATCGTATCTAATAAAGAGGGAATATGCTAATTGAACTTCATGCCATCACAAAGATGG
This sequence comes from Myotis myotis, assembly GCF_014108235.1. Classification (NCBI taxonomy): domain Eukaryota; kingdom Metazoa; phylum Chordata; class Mammalia; order Chiroptera; family Vespertilionidae; genus Myotis; species Myotis myotis. Next base: position 33,995,495 of record NW_023416357.1, read on the forward strand.
CGGTGCCCACACCAATAAGGCGGGAATATGCTAATTGACTGCCACACCCTCAAAGATGACAGCACCTGCAGCCAATAAGGAGGGAATATGCTAATTGGCTGTCACACCCTCAAAGATGGCGGTGCCCACAGCACAAGATGGCGGCGCCCAGTCCTCTCAGCCCCGCTGAGGTGGCAGGCATGTGGCAAGGCCAGGCCTGCCCCTGCTGCACGCCTGCCTCTGGAGTCCCCCAGTCCTCTCAGCCCCCTAGCCGCCCAGGGCCACCCGAGGCTCAGATAACCAGGGCTGGCTGAGGCTTGTGCCGCCGGCAGTGGCAGCAGCAGAGGTGTGATGGGGCATCGCCTTCCCCTGATCGCCGGTCGCCTCCCGCCCCTGAGGGCTCCCAGACTGTGAGAGGAGGCAGGCCGGGCTGAGGGACCCCCCCGCCTCCAGTGCATGAATTTTCATGCACCGGGCCTCTAGTCTAGAAATAAAAAATAATAGTTGATATTAAAAACTCAATAGGTTTTATAGCAAATTCGACTGCATTAGAAATCTTTTTGAAAAAATCTTTAAAACATTGGAGAACTAACAAGGAAGTGAAGAATTTCAAGGCTAAGAGCCAGTGAAGAATGGAGGTCTGGGGTTTTGGTCAACTCTTCCCTTAGGAAAATTTGCTGAATTAATGGGGTACAGGGTGGGGCTGAAAGGCAGTGTAGTGCTTTTAGCAGCCTCTTAGTTTTGGAAAGGGGGGTGGGGAATGGGTGCAGGGCCTGGAAAGTAGATGTTTGTGACTGCCTCTCGCTTTGGTCTGGTTGCCTCAAGGCTTTTCTCTGGTAGTGCAGGTCAACTGGAAATGGACAGGCTTTTATAGGTACAGCTTCTAATCTTCTCGGTTCCTGAAATTAGAATAAGGTGATCCTGAATTGCTAGAGCCTTCGGGCACTGGAAGAAGCCAATGTAAATCATCAGTGGAGGAAAATAATATCATTTAGGTGTTACTTTTTTTTTCTTTACAGACAATTTAGCAAATAGATTACCTGGCATACAATAAAAAATAGCCAGACACACAAAGAAATATTATCAGTGACTAAAACCCAGCAGAAACAACAAATAGAAAGAGTCCTATGGGCGGATAAGGACACATATCTAATACCTTAATCAATAAAGAAATTTAAAAAAAAAAAGAGTCCTAGAGGGACTCCAGATATTGAAATGATCAGAAACAGTCTTTAAAATAAATATCTTACTTTGTTCTTGAAATTCAAAGACAGTGAATTTCTAAGTATCTGTCTTAAGAAGTTACAAAAGAGAGCAGCAAATTAAATCCAAAGAAAGAAGTAGATAATTAAAAATAAGAGTAGAAATTAATGTACTAGAAAACACACATAAAGTATAGGGATTACAAACACCAATTCTTTTAAAAGACTAAATCACATTGATAGATTTTTATTTATTTTTATTTTTTTAATTTCTTCACTGATTAAGTTATTACATATGTGTCCTTATCCCCACATTACCTCCCCCCCCCCCCACCATTCCCCACCACTCATGCCCTCACCCCCCTGTTGTCTGTGTCCATTGGTTAGGCCTATATGCACGCATATAAGTCCTTTGGTTGATCTCTCTCCCTTACCCCCACCCTCCCCTACATTGATAAATTTTTAGTGAAACTGGATGAGAAAAAAGGTGTAAATAATCACCAACAATTTTAAAAAGGACATAATTACAGGTCCTATCAACACTAAAATGTTTTCAGATGATATTATAAAAATTGTTGCAACTAAAAATTATTACCCCTTACCAAGACTAATCTAGGAAGAAGTAGGATGCTGAATATCACTCTTATTAGAGAAATCAGATCTATAATTTAAGACTTATGCAAATAGCACCAATCTTAAAGAAACTCTTCCAGAGAATAGAAAAAGAGGGAACACTTTTACTCTTCGATTTATGAAGCCAGTATAACCTTGATAAGAAAACCTGGTAAAGACATTGCAAGAAAAGAAAATCATAAACCAACCTCCTTAAATTCTAAACAAAATACTAATATATCAAGTGAGGCAATATTTTCAATACATAATACATCCTGACAAATTTGGATTTATTTCAAGAATGCAAGTTTGGCTTTATATGCAAAAGCAACCAATATAATTTACCACAGTATTAGAATGAAGAGAAAAAACATTTTATCATTTTGATAGAAGGAGAAAGAGCATTTAATAAAATTCAACATGTGTTCATGATTTTAGTAAAACATTCTAGCACACTAGAAATAGGACTGAACTATTATAAAGGCACCATAGGAAACAGAGCAGACACCATGCACAGTGTTGTGGTGATATCTGGAATGAGTGAGTGATGCACACTATAGTCTCTCTTATTCAACATTATTACATTTTAAAAGATTTACTGTAGGTCCTAGCTGCTGAACAAGGCAAGAATTCGAAATGAAATGGTTTAAAAAGCAAAGAACTGTTTTCTATCTGTGGTACAATCATATCCATACAATATCCAAAAGAATCTATGGGTGAATGTTAAAATTAATAAGTGAGTTTACAAGATAATTGTATATAAATACAGTAGAGACTCATCAGTAGCTGGGGTGAGCAACAGGAGTGCTTCTGCAGGGCCAGCAGGGTTTGAACTCCTGACTTGGGTGTTCTCTTTGTGGTAAGTCATTGAGCTATACATTTTAAATCTGTGCACTTTTTCAATGTGTGTGTTACCTGTCACAATAAATACAAAATTAAACACACACACACACACACACACACACACACACACACACACACACACACGTACGCAGGGAAGAGATCCTAACAAAAATTAAAAATTTCTATCCATTAGATACTTTTATCCTTTGAGTTTCCAATTTTGTGTTATTCCCAGATTCTTCTCAGCAGGCTTCTCCTGTCAGCACCCTAACCATTGTTACCGGACTCAGTTTAATGACTATAACAATAATAGCAACTACCGTTTCATAAATGCTTACTATGTGCCAGGATCTATACTATAAGCTTTATATATGTTATTTACAGCCTTTTCTTGGTATCAGTGGGGGATTTGTTCCAGGACCCCCACAAATACCAAAATATGTGGATGCTCAAGTTCCTTGTATAAAACATCATAGTATTCGCACAGAACCTATATTTGCATGTAGGCTGCACTAGGGTATGCGTACACATTACTTCATTCACGTGGATTCAGCGTAGTGCTCAGCACATGGCAAATTCAAATTTTGCGTTTTGGAACTCTGAGGGGTTTTTTCCTGAGTATCTTCACTCTGCAGTTAGTTAAATCGGCAGGCGTGAAACCCGCAGATATGGAGGACCAACTGCGATTTAATTCTCACCGTGACCTTATGGAGATAGACATTACCATCCTCATTTTACAGAGAGGGAAACTGAAACTCAGAGAGTTCATTGAGCCCATTTCACACAGTCGTGGAGCTAGAAGAATCTGTGTGTGGGTCTTTCCATTGTATTAACCTGCAACAGGAAGTCAGTGCTCTTTTCACTCTCCACCCTCTTCTCTGAAGGCATTGACTCCTTTCCTCTCACTGAGGAAGAGCACAGCTCGAGTGTCATTTTCTTATACCTTTGGAAGCCCTTTTAATATAATACCCAAATATCAGATATGCCCAGTAAAGGTTTTCCTTTCAACAATGAAGTTATATTTTATAGAGTAATTTTACAAGATTTTCCATGTTAGCTTAACTACTTTCAAGAAGTTTACTAAGAAACCAAGATATAAAATGAGGAGAATATTATAATTTCTTTTGGTGGCAGATAATGTTGCAGGATCCCAGTTTTCAAAAACCATTGAGATGTCATGGTTAAGAACACAGCCTGTGAAGTCAGAAAAATCTACATTTAATCTTTACTGATATCTCTCTGCTTCTGTGTATTATATAATGTATCTGTATATTTCTTAAGGTTCTTGGTTATAACCAACTACAATTTAAGCCACAGGATAGGATACTGAGATAGCCAACAAAATGGAACAAAGCACCAAATAGCTAAGCTTCAGAAAGGCGGGAAGACCAGGGGCCACTACAGAGTCTTGGGTGCAGGAGCTCTTGGACTCTTTCTGGGATCTATCATCAGGCACTCACCCTAGCTTCTTTCTAGCATTCTTGAGAACCCAGCTCCCAGGAGACAGACAACTCATTGATTGATCACATATCACTTTGGCATAGGGACAGGATCTGTTACCAGAAGAATGGATCAAAAAGCACACTAGGCAAACGAAAACATACCTATAACACTTGGCCTCTCTTCGCCTCAGTTTTCTCATCTGTGAAATGGGTATGTTTATTTGTTTATTGTAAGGGTTAAGCATGTAAAGTATATAGTATTTTCATAAATCTCTTTCTGCTTATATATGCATCTATTGGTCCTTTTTCTCTCTTTGGAGAACCCTGACTAATACACCCAATAAGTAAGGACAAAACAACACAAAAAAACCCCTTAATTTTCCCAGTTGACATAATTAGTAATAATTCACCATCCTGAATGTGGTTGACAGTTGCAAAACAGACCACTACCCGCACAAAAAACACAATAGAAAATGGAATTCTTGATTTAGCAGATGATATTCACTGTTTTTAAATCTTAAAGGTATCTACATATTATTTGAATAAACCACAAGAATGGGAATAAGCCCCATGGTATTAATATTTTTCTCAAATTTAACAAGCGTAATGCAATCTTACCTTGGATCTTTTCTGCTCGTTTCTTCATGGTTTCAGTTTAATGTCTTCCACTTCCTTTCGTAAATGGTTGTATAATGTTACTGCTGTGTTCCACAGAATATCTACCACAGTCCTGTTCACCTCTCTGCCCACCCAGCCCACCTCCATCCCTCAGTGGTTGCATGTTGAACATGAGCAAAGTCATTCTTCCAGGGTTTGGAAAGGCCTTTGGGATTATTGAAAACAAATGGTGTTATATAAATGTCAGATTGTTTCATAACAGTTCTTAAAACAATGAGATAATGTCTGTTAAAGAATTTTAAGTTCCATGGAGAAATGCAGGGCATAAAAACAAGTCCTTTTATGTGTTATATGCATGTATTTTCACTATACAACTCAACGCATTATAATATCCTTTAAAGATATGTGTGTGTGTGTGTGTGTGTGTGTGGCTAACTGAATAGAACTAAGTAAATAGATTTTGTTGCTTCATTTTATCATTTGAGTCCAGTAAATTTGTTACCATAAATACTGGTTAGTATAAAATTAGAAATCTAAAGCAGTCTCTTTTTAGGGTTAAAAATAATCTTTTTTTCTCTTAAGTTAAAGCTATGTAACTTGTGCAATACTGGATTTACCCCTGTATAGATTAATGAATTTGTGAGTTTTATAAAAACTTCAGTGAAGTCACTTATTTAAAATAATTCCCAAATCCTTTTTCTACCTCTAAGCTGCAGGCCCACATTTCCAACTTCCTTTTAAATAAGTTTACTTAAAACTAATGGTGACCAAAATTAAGTGTATTTTTCTCCCACAAAAACATCCCCAGACCTAATTTTTCTACTGCTATGTATTATTAATGGCACCATGGTTCTTCCAATGAGCCAAGCTAAAATAGTTTGGTATCATGTTTGGCTTCTTTTGCTTCTTTACTCACCCATTATCCCTAACCCCATAGACAACCATATATATTTTCACTTGTCCTTTCATGTCTGTTACCTCATTCATTCCTCTAGGTGTGTCTCTCACTGCCTCCTCCTAAAATAGCATAGCTAATTCCTAATTGTTTTCCTTATCTCTGGTGTTCCTTATTCCAGTTAGTCCTTGAGTTGAAGAGTTGGCATATGGGCTTTAATCCTAGTTTCACCTTATGTTGTTGTTTCCCTTAGAAAATTTACTTCAACTCTCCAAATCTCAGTTACTTTTTCTTGAAAATAACTATCTCACGGGATAATTCACTGTAGTAGTCCACTAAGATGATATATTGTTCTAGTCTATACTTTATTGGGTCATTGTCCAGGAACCATTTAGCTAGCTAGTAAAGGAGATTTTTGTAAGCATACAGTGAAATCTTGTGAGCACCCAAAGACAGAACCAAAGAGTAGATAGAGAATGTGATCAGAAACTGAGGCTGATTTCCTTCCAGAGCTGTGTGATCTGCTTCTCTCTTTGTATCTTTGCTTTTCTTTCTACATCTGCCCTGTCCTCTTCTTTCTCTGCAATATATTTTATTCTCCTTTAGAACTTTGTGTTACACATGGTATCAAATAACCACCCTCACTCTGAATGTGCACATATTTTTACATAGCACCAAAAGGCTCAGTCTCACCATATTTCCCAAAAAGGAATCTGATTGGTCTAACTCATATTTTGATTAGCTACACAAGTCATAAACCCTCATGAGCATGCATGGCTCATGTCACCCCTGGCCCCAGCTTCTGAGTCTAATAGAGAGAGCAGCACTTGTAGCCAAGAAAGATTCTATTAGAAGTGGTCATGGATAAGCTGGTAATGATTGGCATCTATAACAATTTTATGTGAAGTACTTAGCACAGTGCTCAAAAAATAGTAGTTATTATTTTTATATACCAAAATAAACTAAACAAGAGAGAGGAAAAGACCTGTGGCAAAATGTTAAAAATTGGTGATTTTGCATAAAAATATATGAATTTTACATTACTCTTCCACTTTTTTGTAAGCTTAAAATTATTTCAAACTAAAAATATTAAAATGTCTATTTAAAAAATATATCCAAATTGATGAACTCATGTTTTCCCTTTTTCCTTTTTTTACTTTGTAAGGTATTTTAAACATACAAAAAAGTACAAGGATTCAACTGATTTTTTTACCCAACTAATCATAATTTTTTTCATATTTGTTTTAGACTTTTTTCAAATATAAGTTTTTCAAACACCATTTAAGTCCTCCATGTACACTCTAGTTTTATTTCTCTCCTCCCCAAAATTAGCCACTGAGAAGTGAATGTGTTTCCCTCCTGTGCATGTTTTTAATCTTTTACTACATTGTGTGCTTGTATGTAGCCATTAAAAGTAATATGTAGTCATATAAGTGGTATCAAATAGTATGCATTCAGTTGCACCTTGTTTTTTCGCTTAACATTATGCTTTCCCCACTTACCCATGTTTTTATGTGTAATACATGTTTATTCATTTTAAATGATACTAGAGGCCTGGTACACAAAATTCATGCACTGGGGGGGCGTCCCTCTTACAGCCTGGGACCCCTCACTCCTTAATGCCCACCTGCTTGCTGCTCCTTACCGTTCGGTGCTCGGTTCGCTGCTCCTTAGTGCTGCTGTGGAGGTGGGAGAGGCTCCCACCACTGTTGCTGCGCTTGCCAGCTGTGAGTCTGGCTACTGGTTGAGCAGCGCTCCCCCTGTGTAAGTGCACTGACCACCAGGGGGCAGCTCCTGCGTTGAGCATCTGCCCCCTGGTGGTCAGTACGCATCATAGTGACCAGTCGTTCTGGTCGTTCAGGTCACTTAAGCTTTTATTATATAGACCAGGGGCCCAGTGCACAAATTTGTGCACGTTGAAAGGAACTGTGGGCCATGAGACTGCAATAGGCACAGGGGTGGGTCTTGGCCCATCCTCTGCGCCCCCGCCCGGCCCCTCCCGCCGCGGCCCCCAGTCCCCTGTCTGCCAGCAGCTCCGCTCCTGCCACCGCTGCTCCCATGCGCTGACGGTGCCAGCCCACTTACACCCATTGATGGCGCAGAGTGATTGGGGCCGGCGCCAGCAGCGGGTGTGAGCAGCAGCTGCTGCCTCGATTGCCCCTCAGGAGCAGGGGGAGGTGGAGAAGCCCTCAGGGTGATCAGGGCCCGCAGCTGCCACTCGCATCCGCTGGTGGCACCGAGTGATCGGGACCGGCACCAGGCACTGGCAGCGGGTGCGAGTGGCGGCTCTGGTGCCAGCTGCCGATATGAGCGGGGCAGGTGTGTATGGGGCCGGTGCTGGCAGTGGGTGCGAGCGGCAGCTCCAGCACCAACAGCGGGTGTGAGCGGGGCCAGCGCTGGCAGCAGGTGTAAGTGCCAGGTGGGACTGGCACGTAGGAGCAAAGAATTTTCAGTAACCACCAAAGGCTCACCCCCATGACAGCGACTGGCACCCCGCCTTGGTCTGGCGCCTCCACTCAACTGCTCCATCATCCCGCCACTGCCGATGCCCACCATGTTCCATGTTCTGCTGCCTGCTGCCAACGCCCATCATGTTCTGCGTGTGCCCCCTGGTGGTCAGCTCACATCATAGCAACCAGTTGTTAGGTTGTTCCGCTGTTCGGTCTATTTGCATATTAAGGTTTTATATATATAGACTAGAGACCCAGTGCACAAAAATTGTGCACTCGGGGGGCAGGGGGCGTCCCTCAGCCCGGCCTGTGCCCTCTCGCAGTCTGGGACCCCTCGGGAGATAATGACCTGCTGGCTTAGGCCCTCTCCCGGGTGGCAGAGGGCAGGCCCAATCCCTAGGTGCAGCCCCTGGTCGGGCTCAGAGCAGGGCTGATTGGGGAGTTGGGGCACCGCCCCTGTCATGCACAGAGCAGGGTGGATCGGGAGGTTGCGATGCCACCCTCAGTCATGCTCAGGGTAGGGCCAATTGGGGGGTTGGGGCACCGCCCCCTGTCACACTCAAGGCAGGGTCGATGGGCAGGTTGCGGCGCCACCACCTGTCACGCACAGAGCAAGGCTAATCAGGGGGTTGGGGAGCTCCCCCCTGTCACTCACAGAGCAGGGCCCATCAAGGGGGTTGGGGCTCCGTATCCTGTCACGCACAGAGCAGGGTCGATCAGGGGGTTGGGGAGCTCCCCCCTGTCACGCACAGAGCAGGGCCCATCAGGGGGTTGGGGAGCTCCCCCCTGTCACTCACAGAGTAGGGCCGATAGGGGAGTTGGGGCACCGCCCCCTGTCACACACAGAGCTGCAGGGCAATCAAGGGGTTTGGGCACTGCCCCCTGTCACACTGATCCCGGTGCCGGGAGGCCTCTCGGCTCCACTGATCCTGGTGCTGGGAGGCATATTACCCTTTTACTATATAGGATAGAGGCCTGGTGCATGGGTGGGGGCCAAATGGTTTGCCCTGAAGGGTGTCCTGGATCAGGGTGGGGGTCCCCACTGGGGTGCCTGGCCAGCCTGGATGAGGGGATGATGGCTGTTTGCAGCTGGTCACACACCCTTCAGGGTGGGGGTCCCCACTGGGGTGCCTGGCCAGTCTGAGTGAGGGGCTGAGGGCTGTTTTCAGGCTGGCGGGTGACTGAAGCTCCCAACCGCTCCTTTTTTTCTTTTTCTTTTTATTCTGGGCCAGCTTTAGCCCTGAGGCTTGGCTCCAGCTCTTAGGCCTCCGCTGCTGAAAGCAGGTTTCTGGCCTTTGTTTACCTTCTGTATTTGAAACAATGTTGCGATCCTGCTGGCTGAAGCCCGGCGGACTAAAGCAGGTTTCTGGGGTTTTGTTTAGCTTCTTTATTTGTAACATAGTTGCTTAGAGTTGCAGCTCAGAGGCCGGCAGCGGCAGGCGAGGAACGTTGGATTCCTCCATCAGTGAAGCAAGCAAGCCTCATGTTCGCTTTAAGCTGCCTGGCTGCCGGCCGCCATCTTGGCTGGCAGTTAATTTGCATATTGCCCTGATTAGCCAATGGGAGGGGTAGCGGTCGTACGCTAATTACCATGTTTCTCTTTTATTAGATAGGATGGTCACTGAATGCTATGCCAGTTTATTTTTCTCCTGTTCACAGACTTTGCAATTCTTTCCATATAGATTTTATTTTAAGCATTTGGGGACAGCATCCTTGTACATTTCTCCTGTGCACATTAGCAAGAGTTTCTCTAGGGCTTGACTTAAAATGGCATTGCTGGGTGCGCATTGCCGTCATCATCATGATCATATGGTAGGTGATATTTACCACTTCTATGTGCCAGGAGCTCTTCTAAGTGCCCTGTATGTGTTTATTTAATCCTCAAAATAATAATAGACACTATTATTACCCACATTTTACAGATCAAAAAGCTGAGTGGGTAAGTAAATTGTCCAAAATCCTGCAGGTTGGCAGCATCAGAGCCCTGATTCAACTGATGTGTTCTTAGCAACGACACTATGCACAACCCATATTCTGTGGAGTAGGTACACCTTCAGCTCCTCGAGATAGTGCCATTTTTTCCCAAAGTAGTTTTACCAATTTATCCTCTCAACAGCTAATAGAAGTGTTTTTTAAAGTTCTCAATTTATAAAATTAAAAAGCATCTCATCTATTAAAGTTTGTTTGGAATGTTTACAGGTCTCTACAGTCTGCAAGTCTGAAAACCACTTCCTTACATGACACTGTTTAGACGAACATGCTTTATAGAATCGTAAGGCCGGAATTACTGCTTCCTTACTTGACACTGTTTAAAAGAACATGCTTTTATAGGATTACAAGGCTGGGATCCTGAGCCTTTAAAAGGCCCAGTCATAGGAAATCCTCTTGAATTAACCTGAATTCAAATTGTTCTCTCAACCATCCAGCCTGGAATTCTCAGTAACATTTACTGCTTTTGTCTCTTCTCTACCTCTTCCCCTATTTTTATCCCTGTGCCTGGGCCATCCATTGTGGAATCTCTTACCTGTTCTGTTCTACTTCCCTAGGCTACTTCAGGTTCTTAACATATCTTTCTTAGCACTACTGTAAGGAAACTTAAACTGTTTTTTTCCTCTAAAATCTCCCAGAAATGATCCATTTTATATACTACTACTAGAGTGATCTTAATATAATTATTATATTATTCCTTTGCTCACAAACCTTTAGTAGTGTCTTATTGTATACCATAGTAACTATAAAAATCATCTATTATTGTTCTCCATAATCTTGCTTTCAAGTGATTTACTATCTTACACCCTCTTACTGTGCTATGTTCTATCAGTATGGCATGGCTAGGTCTGGGATGGAGCTGGAGAATTTGCATTTCTATCAAGTTTTCAGGTAAAGCTGGTGCTACAGGTGCAGTCTGGGCACTACACTCAGAGTCACTGCTCTAGCTGGTCTGTAGGGCCTGGCGTGATGTCTCAATGTTGAATAGAATGGAATATCTTTCTTAAGGCCTAGAGAAGCTGATTTTCCTTAGGTCCCGGGGACTAAGCATTCAAATCATAAGAGATGGTTACTTATGTTGAATATAGTTTTAACTTACCAAAAACTTAAAAGAATGGTGCCATGAATGAACACATATAGCTTTCACCTTGATTTGCCAGTGGTTTACTTTTTTTTTTTACATTTGCAAGCGCTTCATGTATGATATGTCTGTGTATCTAGATAACGTGTTTTAGAACCATTTGAGTGTACTTTAGTGATATCAGGTCTTTCCTGTAAGTAGTTAAGAATCTGTTTCCTAAAAACAAGGACTTTTCTTTTTTCTTTTTTTGTTAATCCTCACCTGAGGATATTTTTTCATTGATTTTTAGAGAGAGTGGAAGGAAGGGGGAGAGACAGAGAGAGAGAATCATTGATGTGAGAGAGACCCATTGATTGGTTGCCTCCAGCACACACCCTGACCAGGGCCAGGGATCGAGCCTGCAACCAAAGTTCGTGCCCTTTACCAGAATCGAACCCAGCACCCTTCAGTCTCTGGGCCAATGCTCTTTATCCACTGAGCCAAACTGGCTAAGACAAAACAAGGACTTTTTTATGAGCAATATGATTATCAAAATCAGGAAATTTAATATTGATGTAATACTAATTATTATTTCTTTGCTCACAAACCTTAAGTAGTGTCTAATTCACAGTCAAAATTAATATTTTGTCATTTGTTCTAATAATGTCCTTTAGAGCTGTTCTCCACACCCACCCCCAGTCCAGGAACCAATTGAAGATAATGCATCAATAATATTTAGCTGTAGTGAGATTATCAAACTTTCACAATTAGTTTTAGTATTCACTGGTGATTTTCTAACTCCATCATTCCTTTTATATTTATAGTTTGCATTCTATTATAAAAGAGCTGTCCTTTCTTCCCCATTTACTTATGAATTTTATCTAAGAAAGAGTTGAATATGCAAATTGACCATCACACTGTAACGGTCAAGATGACTGCACCCACGGGGAGGCCGAGTTTTCATGACAAGCCTTAACGAGCAATCAGCAGGGACCTGAGGCTGCGTGGTGCTGGGCTGGGGCAGGGGACCTCAGGCTGCACCCCCCCCCCCAAGTGGAGCTTAACAGGGGACCTGAGGCCACACCCCCCACCCAGCAGGGCTTGACGGGGTACCTCAAGGCACGCCCCCTGCCCCAACCCTGGGTACCTCAGGCTGTGCCCCCCAACCGGCGGGGCTTGACAGGGGTGGGGCCTGCTGGGTCTGGGTCTCACGTGATTTCAAGGTGCACGTGGATGGATGGGGACTTGACTCTGGTTTCCATGGCGTGCTCCAGACTCTGACAGGAGGAAGATTTTCATATACATTTTACTAATTTTCTTTCATCTCTGACACTTCTATTATAGAGAAAGGGCAAATAGCAATATTAAAATATTTCCTCTAATTAATTCCCTTTTAATGTGCACAAATTTTGTGCACCGGGTCACTAGTATCAATATAAACTCGTAGAATCTCATTTCATGGGTTATAATATGTTTTTAATTGTTATTGGTTTTGATGCTCAAAATAAATATTTTTTATTTTGATTTGGTCAGTGTAGCACCTTCAAACTGGCTCCTGTTTGATATTTTCCCATTATTATTTGAGCACTTCTTTATTTTCTGACTGAAAAAAATGTTCTAGACTTATATTTCCCTTGCCCCATCCTGAAATCATTCTTTTTCCTAAGGTGCTCTGGTTTCTTGTCATGGAGAAGAATATTTACAAATCAACACTGGGTGCTGGGTCCTGTTGCTTCTACGCTCTCTTAGCTAATAGACTTGGGAAATATACTGATAGTCTAATTACAGTCCCACTCTTGTCTTCCCACTCTACCATATTTGTAACCATGTTCTTCAAGAGCAAGAATCCTTGTTCCTTTGCTAATTCTTTTATTCAGGCAAATATACTATTTAAGTATTTTAAATATGCTATTTAAAATATTTATTGCAGGAAATTTTACCATAAAACAAAACAAAGAAAATGAAATCACCATTTTTCTCACCCAGAAATAGCCACTGCAATATACATTTCTATTCTCTTTTCCTGTACAAATATGTGTATAAATATAGAGATAATATATATTTATAATTTCATTTTAAAAATAGGATTGACAATGAAATAGCAAAATACAAAATCTTACCTTTGTGAAACATTTTAGCCCCTCTGTCACACTGTCAGGAATATGGTTTTATAGACAGTATGGCAGACAGATGTAGGCTTCATTACTCACTCTGAGAGGGGGATGGGCAATCTTGGACAAGTCATTTCTGAGCCTCAGTTTCCTTATTTGTAAGATCAGAGTAATAATAAATAAATTTGATGTAAGATACTAAATATATATAAATCACCAATCACAGACCTCTTAGTTTAGGAAGCATTCAGCACATTACCCATTCTTCACATTACCAAAGCACTTATTTACACGCGTAGACAAATAGTTCATTAATAAGTTTGTTAGCATGCTGAGTATATTACACTAGATTAAAGCACGTTAAAGGGCAGGAAGTATTGAATCTTATACTACTAAAGAAAAAGTTTACAAGCATGCTTTTTAAAATAAATGGACAATATGAATGTACCAGTATATGCATAGTAGCTTATGATATATTTAAGACAGAGCTGTTTATGCCCTTTGCATATAAATCATAAATTAAGAATCACAGTTTTATATACAACAAAAGATTGATAAATAGATGTGTTATTTACTGTTAGCATGTGCTTGGTTAGCCTGTTTTTAACTTATACATGTTCATAAGGAGTAATGAAAGCATTGACTTTCCACAGTCAACCAAATATTTGTTTTGCTGCTACTTACTTGTTACTGTAGACTAAATAATTTTTCTTGCCTTCAGCAACATAAATATGGTTTTAGACAAAGTGCTGGATACTTCAGCTTTGATTTTATTCCTGTGCATAGAATGCCACATGTGTGCTCTTATAATAAAATTGTAAATACTTTATCTTCTGTTTCATAGTGAAGGAACTCATTGTACTCAGGTATACAAAAATGATTCCAGGGGGGGAAAAAAAGATAATGGTATCTGCTAAAATGAAAGAAAGAAAATGCATGCTGGCATGGAACACAGAAATATAACCCTTCTAAAGAAAATAACAGACATTGAAACTCTTAAATGTCTAAAACAGGGCATCCTGTATACTTTTCAATAAAAACTGGTGATAGCCGTGGTAAAATGTTTCATCAGTATTAGTGTAATCCTAGGTCAAAAAAAGATGGAGACAAGAGGGGGAAATGAAGTTAATGAATAAAACAAATGCTATCTAAGATCATGGCCCTATTTGTGTCTTACCAAGGAAAAATATAAAGATTGTGTAAAATACATTTATTTTTATAAAAAATTGAAGAACTTACAAAATAATATTGTTATGGGACAAAAATCATTTTAGAGTTAACATTCAAACAGTGATGACCTGATTTTCACAGTCCATGAAGAAGTCCATTTCATTTCTGAGTCAAGATTAGCTAATCCTGCCTCAGCTTCTTAGCACACTTGGAGCATGGGAGTGTAATTATCTCTTGATTTGCTGGTGTATATATAGGGTGGCGCAAAAGTAGGCTTATGGTTGTTCATATGGAAAATAATACTGTAATTAATAAATAATAATACAAGAATAAACTCTGTTTCACATACAACTACAGACATATTTTAAAAACATAGCCCATTCTGATCATAGTTCATTTACTCCAGGAGTGTTTACTTAGTGTATACTATGTTCCAGCCACTCTTTGGACACTTTGGGTATACCAGGGAACAAAATAAAGAACTCTGAATCCTTTCACAATGTATACGTATTTCAAGTCATTAAATGTACACTTTAAATAGCTTACAACTTTATTTGTCAATTAAAGCTCAATGAAACTGGGGGGAGAAACACTTCTATCCTAATGGACCTTACATTCCACCCATATTTGCAAATTTACTGGAATATTATAGATTTCCCTCACGGTCATAAGATGTCTACAGCTGCTATAAGCTTCATGTCTTCTTCATAGGATAGCATTCAAAGCAGGAAGGAAAAGTGGTTGCAAAAGGTGTTTCTCCTCTTGGACCTTTCTCTTTATAGGAAATAAAATCTTTCCCAGAAACCACTACCACATCAGACTTCCCTTAACATATCATTGGAAGGTAGAACAGGTGGTATTTTACACAAGGAAATTGTGGCTCAGATAAATTAATTGATTTCCCCCCTACCCCCACAAGAGCATCAACACAGCTAGTTGGGCTGAAATTTCCTAATAGCAACTGCAGTCCTCTTTTCTTAGTGTCTAGTACAGTATTTTGTGGAATACTGCGTGTGAGCCAGGAGAGCCTTCAGCTCCAAAACAGTGATTATGAATCTGCTGGTTGTTTGTTTGTTTGTTTGTTTGTTTTTTGCCTGGCATTTCAAAATGAAAAAGCGAACACTGCATATTTAAGATTCTATTTTATATATCTTGGATGAAAGTACTTTCATAATAATTGATAAATTAGTTACCGATAGCTTATTTACAGTCAGGATGTACTTTTTACACAATGGAATGCAGAATATGTTGATTTGTCATCACATTCCTCCATTTTGATCCACATCATTTCCAGTCTTCCCAACAAGAAATTATAGCTTCCAGAACCGCAGTCAGAATATTCCAAATGCTAAATAAAATTGTTATTTTCAATCAATCAAGTAAGTGTGCAAGCATAGTTGTCACCTGTTTCTGTTAGGTGGTAGAAAAAAAAGATAATTGTAAACTCTTTTACCTAGAAAGAATTATTTGAGATATTCAAGCATGCTTAGGTACTAGTATGCTAGCTGTCTACTAGTATAAATGTATTTATGTGGATACATACCATAAATGTGTACATGTGTAATGCATATGATAAAACTATTCTGAATATGATTTATTCCTTCTTTCACATTTCAAAATGTATTTCTGGATTTTGTGGCTTCTTTTGGTAGGTTTCAGGGAAATCATTTATCATTTGCATTGTAGATAAACAAATATTCAGTTTCACAAAAATGTGGAGAATGGAGTGAAGAACATTCAGGTTCACTATTCAGTGAAGAAGACACAGTGACTGCCCTTAGGTTCTAAAACGAGGTTAGATGATGGAGCAGATGAAGGCAATGGCTTATATTGGTGTTGGACTTGAGAGTGAATACCTCTGTGCTAAGTTTAAGGAAGATGTTTATTAATGAAACTATTGTTGTCATTTGCCGTTACTAACTTTTAGCGTTACAAAACTTACCTGACTCAAGTTTTACTTCTTCCCTGAAGTTACACAAGAAATTTCTTTCCCATCTCATTTTTATATTGGCATCATAAGTTGTCTGTGATTTTGGGTTGGAATGGTGAGTAGCCGGGCCTCTCAGCTGCTAGGACTCATCATTCCTACATTACTATTTTTCTCATGCCTAACCTACTGATGTAAAAGGCCAAACATATCTTTCATCAACTAGAACTTAGTTCAGTTGCTAGTATGCATATCTACAAGGCCAGATATTAAGTTATAATTATTTTTTTCATCTCAGTGTCTGAGTGCCTTCTTGTATATATGAGCCATTTACTTGACTGTCTTTGATCTACAGTTTTCTAAAAACTAACATTTCTTATATCAGCAACCTGTGACAGTCCATTCCAACCAGCTTTTTATATATCACCTCACTGTTACTTCCTAAAAAGGAAACATTCCCTCCAGCCAGCAAGTGTTCCACCTTGTTCCTCATCAAGTAGGGCTGGCACCAGTTCAAGTTCTGTCAACACTGTTCCATCAGATAAAACTGCTAGAACATGAAGGATGCGAGGCGGTGGTATGCATACACGTGATATAAGCCCCAGTGAACGGGCTGCCCGCACTCTCTTTGCTCCCTTGTAGCCTGTGTGCCTGTGTTCTTGCTTGAAGCTTCCTCTAATTTGGCTGTGCCTCGGGGCTAATAGTGACACTCGCCCATGGGTAATCAGCATCTGTCTGATAACAGCTGAGTCACTTGGATAATAACTTGTGTTTACTGGTTTTCATTGACACAATGGTTAGTAATTAAACATCCGTACAAGATCTTTATATAAACATCATTTTTACAAGCTAAAAGTTCAATCAGAAGGTAAGCAGTACTTCTGTATCTGTTCTCACCTGTACTGTTTCACTAGTTAGTAACAGAACTGGATAAGCCCCACTTTTAGAAAATGTTAGACAGCATGGAAATGTTATGCAGTTCATGTAGCATAATGATCTTCTAGAAAGCAAGACAAGAACTGTCAGACAGATATATCCCCTATAGGCTTCCCCTCTTTGTGGGAATCAATCTGGCATTCATGTAAAGTTTTTTAGAATCAGAAACGACTTTGCAGAGAGCCTTATAAAACACATCAGGGTGGCCCAAGGGATGACCCTCATTTTGAACATTACCAGTCAACCAGTCAGTCAACCACACTGAGTACATTCTATCATATGTGATCAGTTCATTCTCAATTCAGAAGAGATTTAGTCAGAATCCAGTATCAGAATTCTTTCCACTTAGTGTGATCCTTGCCACTGAAAAGTGTACAGAGAGTTTTTAGACAGGTATGCCACCTTTATTACTTGCTTCATCTTTACCCTGCTGTCGTGGTCCACTTGTGAGTCTCTCAGAATCCTCTTATCAGGTTCCCCCTAGAGGCAGGCCTAGATTATAAATTAGACGCTAGAGTGGGGTTTTCCAATTGAAGCCAGTAATTCACTGGTGGATTATGAAGTCAATAATGTAGGTTAATATTTTTTATTGAATGGAATGGTGTAGACAAGTAAACGTCAGAGTGTATCATATGTAGTAAGAGTAAAGAGTGTTTTATGAAATTTTGATTTTATTTATTATATTTGGTTGAGCAATATGAAACTGCTGTTTTGTAGATAAACAAAACAATGGAATGTCTGTAATTTCAATCTTATATATAGTTTTATTAGCTAAATGCTAAACAAATATGTGTATAGAGTTCAGATGAAAATATATACTCTTTAGAATAGATTATGATCCAAAGAGCTCAAAAGCCACTAGGTTAGAATAAATGTCTAATAGCATGTGCTAAACTCAAAAAATTCCCACAGAACACTTCTCCCTACTGCTAAAATAGCTAGCCTCCACTGCATAGAACAAGGCTAATTTTGGGAAACAGATATTTTATAATTGATAGTCAACCATTATTAATAATCAATAGTCAGAATAAAACCATATTCACAATCAGTAGACATTTCAAGTGCTGCATTTTGTGTGCAGATGATCTGTAAGACTTCATGATATTCAGAGCAGTGAGAACTCCTTTAGTGAAGAAAAGCTTCCTTGTCAGGGGAGGTATGATGAAGAAATGGGTCTGAAACATGGTCATTTCTGAAACATGAGCTCAACAGTTTACAGAACCTTGATTCAATAGAACAGGTGCCTATATAGGGAAGAAATCATGAATAATACATACTTTTGATGAATTAGGATCAGAAAACAGTTTTACTTTGAAAAGCACTAATTTTAATGTGGTCAAGAACCTACTGTTTGGAAAGACTTTTGAAATCTCACTTTAGAGTTTCTGGTACCTTACAAGACAGCTTGAATTTTACTTAGTTGGTGTTTTGGGGGGTCTTTTTAGATTTGATTTTTCTTTTAAGAACCCTGGGAAATGTGGAAAATTATAACTTTAAGGAAATTTATTATTTTACTTAGGAAATAAAAAATTACTTAAGATTTCTTAAAATGAATGTGAAATCCAAGACCTTGGGGGTAATTATTTTGTAAAGTTATTGTGCAGATACATAGAGGTATTTTAAGAGAAAAACATAATTTATCATGTGTCAATGGGGGATTAGCATTTGCATATTTTTCTAAATGAATAGTATTAGATTCAGATTTCAAAGTCCTGCAATATCCTTAAAACAAATCTGTTCTTTGTACATTTCTCTCGAAAACTCTGCTCCTTCCCTACAGGTTTCTAGTTTGTGCCTAATGTACTACCGTGACCATTTTAGCCACAATTTTTTTCTGTTGGGCTGTTTTAACAACCTGCTAACAGGCTGCCAACAGATCTCTGTTCCTAATCTTAGATCCTGCCAATACATTCTGTGTGTGGCTTTTCTTAAACACAAACTTGATCATGTGTCAATCCCCTTCATAAAATTCTTTAATGGCGTCTCATTTCCTACAGGATAAAATCCTCTGCATGCTATACGGGGGCCTATAGGGCCTGAACTTTACCTGCCTCACTAGTATCATCTCTCATTATGGAGCATATGCTCCATGATGGCTAAATTTTTCTACACACCAGCCTGTTTCCCATCTCAGCCTTTGGTGGCACAGCTCCCTCTTCCTGGAATGCTTCTGTGTGTAATGAATACTGCCTCATATTCAAGTTGTTGTTTGAGATCATTTCTCTACGATGTCATTCCTGATCTCCTTCAGCACTAGGCCAATGGGTCTCAAACTTTTCTGCATATTAGAATCACTTGGAAATTCCAAAGCTCAGGAAGTGAGGTCCAGGTGTCAGTACTTTTTGAAGCTTTCCAAGTATCTACACAAGATGGTTCAAACATTCATCAATATCTTCCTCAAGTTACTTTACTTTTAATTGTGTAAGCCACATGAAAATTATTTTAATCTATGATGTGGGTGAGGATGTAAGGTTTGTAGTTTAGCAGATGAAAGAGGCAAACTACCAGGTATTAATACAACATGGTGTGTATTCTCATGAAGGTTTGAAGGAGCAAAGGAAAGGCAATTAAATCTAGATAGCAACATACCTTTCTAGATACACAACCCACAAGGAATCATCAGTTATGGAAATGGATAGTCTCCAAAAATGTTTTATTATACCTCTAGAATGAAGCTTTTGTTTTTTATTTTATTTTTAATGGTTTTATTGAGGTATAATTTATATACCATACAGTTCACCCATTTAAAGTGTGCAGTTCAGTGGTTTTTAGTATATTATAGATATCTTCAACCATCACAGTCAATTTTAGAAAAGTTTCATGATCTCAAAAAGAAACCCTGTGCCCTTTACCATCTCCTACTGCAACCTCAACCTCACCTCCCCCAGCCCTAGACAACCACTCATTCACTTCCTGACTCTATAGATTTCTCTGTTCTGGATATTTCATCTGGAAGAATCATGTAACATGTGGCCTTTGTGTATGGCTTCTTTCACTTAGCATAATGTTTTTAAGGCTCTTCTATGTTGTAGGATATATCAAGTGCTCATTCCCCTTTATAGTTCAATACTATTTCATTTTATGGCTATACCACATTTTGTTATTAGTTGATGGACATTTGGGTTATAAAATAAATTGTAAATACTTCCCAAATATGTATTTATATATATTTTTTATTGATTTCAGAGAGGAAGGGAAAGGGAGAATCATTGATCGGCTGCCTCCTTTATGCCCCTCCTGGGGATCAAGCCCACAACCCAGGCAAGTGCCCTTGACTGGAACCAAACCTGGGACCCTTCAGTCCACAGGCCAATGCTTCTATCCACTGAGCCAAACCAGCTAGGGCCGTATGTATTTTTAAAATGTGTTTATAATTCATGCATAGGTACTACTGAGCAAATGTATTGTATACTATTTATTACACACATTTCCCCCTCCACCCCCCCCAAAAATAAATAGTTTCAACGCTACAACAAAATATAAGTAGGAATCTAGCATTTTCTTTTCACCTCTGAGTGGGTCACTTTGTACTCCAGACATCTCTCACTTTTACAGATTTTTGAGGTTAGTTGTTCAGGTGAGTAAGTTAGTTGAATAAAGGTATTCTGTACAAAGGATACAATGTATGCAAATACATGGAGATAAGAAAAAGCATGATACCTTTTCTTATCTTGCAAGTTCTGTGTCTGGAACACAGAGTGAAAGGGGTTTGGAATTTTTCATACAGTCATTGTATCTTCTCCCTCAATTCTATAGTTTTACTATTACTATTTGGTATTGTATATTAGACACTATATTGCTAAACCTTTCTCTCTAGAAACAACCTTACAGTTTGGGCTTCTTTCAAATAATCCCAACCAAGATTAGCTGCTTTAATTTCCTTTTACCACTCTTCTGGTTTACTTCTAGACATCTTACTGCAGTGTTTTCTGTGACGTAAGGAAACTGGCTCTCTGCTATAGAAAATCAACATAAAAAATAAGTCCTTTGTACTTTTCCTTCTACAAAACCCATGGAGAAAGTCCCTTATGCTTTATTCTGTATTGTGCTGACTTTCCATATAGAAGAATAGTAATGTTTATTCTTAGCCAATTGGTTGTAATTGAAGAGACAGTGGTCATAATATTTACTCTGCTACACCCAAAGACTTTACTAGTCTTGGTATCTTGTGAAGATGCTAGGCAGACTTTGGGATAAAATCCAATCAGTTTCTCAGAAATATTTCTCAATATTGGCTTGCTTATTTTTCTGTTATTCACACTCTTATTATGCTGGGTGTTTTTAACAGTGTATCACACATTCATTTACTGCATTACATACCTTAAAGGTGGCAGTAACTAGCACTGAATTTACCATCTAAGAAAACAGAAACATAGCATTTGTGGGGTCAACTTAATAAGCCTTTACGCCAGTGAGTGACAGAGCTGGGAATAGATTTGAAGTTGCTAATTCGAAATATTGAACCTAGTCCATTCAATGTGTTGACTTTGTTTTGTGACCAAGCCAAAGATTTTTCAAAAATTAATCAGTAAGAATGTGCCTGAAATTATGTTCTAATCCAAAATAAGAGGGTGAGAAATTTTCCACTTCACCAAGAAAAAGTGCAAGATTGCTTTAGTTACAATTTCAGTTTATGAAATTATTCAAACAAACCGAAATAAACTCCTTCTTCATTAAAGGATTAGTTCATGTCATTTCAAAACTGAGACACGTTAAAAATAATTATTTTTTCTTTCCCCAGCAAATGTGTTTTTGTGATATAGAGTTCAGAGACGTTAGTTCAGAAATCCCTTTGACGAGTATTGTATTTGTGTTGTTTGGCTGTGTAACACAGACATTCAGAGACATTAAGCCTAAGATGGCACCTGATGATTGCAGTTCTTCAAGATTTGGGGCAAGGAAGGCCAATTATTCGGCCTGTTCTGCTTTATCCCTACCATTTTGCCCTCTTTTTCAATTACTTTCTCTAGGAATGTTTTCCTCTGAACAAAATCACTTTCCTTTTAAAAAAATTAATTCATTCAAATACGATTCTAGACTCTGGATATAAAATGCCAAATAAAGCAGAAAAGTCCCTACCCTCAAGGAACTCACATTCTTGTGTCTAACTTTGGTGCCTTCTCACCAGAGCTCACTCACATTCACTCATCAGATATATATTTTGTTTGTTTGTTTTCAGCTTTTTCCAAAAGGACAGATTTCCAAATATAATATTTACTCTACTACAGCCAAAGACTTTACTAGTCTTGGTATCTTGTGAAGATGCTAGGCAGACTTTGGGATAAAATCCAATCAGTTTCTCAGAACTATTTCTCAATATTGAGTTGCTTATTTTTCTGTTATTCACACTCTTATTATTCTGAGTATTTAAATGAGTCACTATGCATAAGACAGTTAGAATGCTTATTGGCATATAGAAAGCATTGTTTGTACCAGGGTCAGCTATGAGTAGCAGACAGGATAGCAAAGCCTTTTCTATCTTATCAGTACGCCCGCAGATCCTGCTTCTTCTTAAGCAAGTTCTGAATTATAGCTAAGCCTCATGATAACAAGGCTACATTTGAACATCCAAATATATGGAAATATAAATTAAATTTTGATAATTCACTTCACAAAAGTATTTTCTACATTCCAATGATAAGTTTTATTGGTGTTTTGAAAACATGATTTAATATACAGAAATAATTTTTATTCAAACAAGTATGTTAATAAAATGAAAATATTGTATCTACTTGCTTCTTCAGATGAGATATAATCATCTAAAGGAACCATGACTATAAAGTAGCATACAGACATAAATATGGTGTACTGTAGTCACTGCCAAATAATAATACCTCATATTTATATAACATGAACAACTTACAAAATCCTATCACATGCCTCATTACAGTTACCTCTATAACAGTCCTGAGAAGTAGATTAAACAAGTATTATAGTTTCCATTTTGCAAATGAAGAAACCAAAGCATTAAAGATATTTAGTTCTCAGTAACTTAAACAGTAGATTTGAGGAATCAGTTCTTCTGTCCAATATTCTTTCCACTATAAAACTGCAAACTATTGTTTCCTTAAAAAATAAAATAAAATGAAATAAGCCACAAGCAATATGACCTGTTAGCTGGAAGCCAGAATCAGCAGACAGATTCTGGCCTGCAATCGACAGCAACACCACCACTAAGATTGAGTAGGTAACCCCCATCCAACTCACCCTCCAACTCCGGGCTCCCAAAACACATTTGGACACAGGTCAACTCCAGATAAAGCATGGTTTGATGACCTTTTTCCTACCTTCACATCATCTCAGAATTTAGCTTGCTAGAGATATCATTAAATATGTGGTTGGGGATTTAAAATCAGTAAATTTGTGTACCTATAATAGAGAACGTGATCTAGGCAGGTAAAAAATTCTGAGATGGTGAACAGACATGGAAACAACCAGACATGGTGCTTTCAAATAATTGTGTATTTTTTTTCACCTTTAAATTAGAAATTCTGGTAGATGTGGAAAAATAATTTACCAGGATATTTTTCAGTTTCAGTTTCCCTAAAGTAATTGGGAAAATCTCAACAAGATTTGGGGACTCAGACTCACTCTCTGTCTCTCTTTTCCTACCCTCCTTTGCTCTCTTGTTCACTGAACTGCTGAGGCGTGTACTGTTTGCGCTGAGAGAAGTGTGAGCATTGGAAACTTGGAACTTTATCCCCCATTTTATCAATTAACTCCAGCTAGTGCCATGAGAAAATACCCTTTTAAAAAATTCTTAGAAATGAGTTCAAACAACACAACAGTCTAGGTTGGTTCAACTCACTTCATTTAGTTTTATAAAAGGCAAAGATAGAAATTGTGGCTGCTCATTGCTTCCCAAAATAAAGTTCAGATTCCTTGATCTGGCCCTCGGGGACTTTCACGATCAGATTTTATCTTATTTTTGTTATCTCCCATTTTACCTATCCACCCTTCATTTTCACAATACAGTTTTCCTCCCTCACGTGCATCCTGCACTTTGTTGCCTCCATGCTTTGGTTAGTTAATACTGTCTCTCCTACTGTTATAGCTAAATCTTTCCCCATCAAGGCCCAGTTATGCTTACTGCCACTACCTCCACCCAGCTTTCCCTCTCCTTCCTCTGTGTGAGTTTCATAAGTACTTTATCAGGGGCTCTCTTATGTTATTTGTACCACCACATGGTTAAGAGTATGCCTTATCCCTTTTCCAGCCATTACGCTCCTTTACATTGGGAACTGTCTATTTTCCTCGCTGCCATACTTAATAGAGCCCCTCTCCTTCATGACTGTTTGCAGTGGAACAGAATAGAAAAGGCATAGGCTTTGAAGTCTGACAGCTTTATTTCAAGTCCTTGCTCTATCATTTATTAGCCATATAACCTTGGGCAAGATACTTAACCTCTCGGAACCTCTGTTTCCTCATTCATAACACAGAAATGACAATACCCCTTCTGTCCTGACAGAGTTTAGTGAGAAAGCAGGTAGAGTTCTTATCTAAGTTCTGAAAAGTGATGTTGGTGCTGGTAATAGTGGTCATACTTGTACTTCTAATAATGACTTTGAAATTACATAGATTTACTAGAGGCCCATTGCACGAAGAGATTCGTGCAATAGGCCTTCCCTTCCCCTGGCTGCCGGCACCGGTTTTCCTCCAGCACCCGGGACCCAGGCCTTCAGTCTTCGCTCTTCCGGCCAGAGCCTTCAGTCTTCGCTCCGCTGCTTTGCACCTATGTATGCAAATTAACCGCCATCTTTGTTGGGTTAATTTGTGTACTCTCCTGACTGGCTGGTGAGCGTAGTGGAGGGACATCAGTTTACATGTTTGTCTATTATTAGGTAAGATAGTATAGTGTGACCATTTATAAAAGTAAAGCCACTGTATTGCTTTACTTTCCTTAACCACATAGGAGACATAAAGAATACTCTGCCATACCACACATGTAAATATATGAGAACTATTTTGAACCAGTTTATAAGAAAAGCACCCCATGAGTTTACTACAAAACAGTAGAACCCACCTTAGTACTATTAGGAAGGCAGATATTCTGCAGTGTTTAATTTGCTAGAATTATCATAGCCATAGGCAATTTTAGGTAGCAATTATTTCTTTAATATTTTCCCATATTGGTTTTATGAAATCTTTTTATCTTGATGAATTTTATATTTATTTTCTTATTGCTACAACACAGAGTTTATAATTTGTAGTTGTCACATTTAGAATGACAGGGCAACATAGGAGTGTTGTCAAAGTGCCCATCAAACTCTAAGCACCATCTGTGGGTAACACCATCTGGAAAAGTATAGAGTGTGCTCTGTCGAGGACCTGGGGGCAGCATCAATCAGCCTTTGTGCTGGTCCTGAGGTCTTTGAGGGAGCACAAGGTACATTTGAACGGGAGCAACACACTGCAGCTGACAGGTGGAAGCGGGGTCCCCCAGGAGAAAAGCTACTCGTGTCCTTTAATAATTTGTAATAATAATTTATATATTGTAATTATTTTTCATAATCACTATTAAGCCAAATAGAGAAGTATGTTACCAAAAGCTTAGCAAATAGAGTCTACATAATTTACTATATAGGTAAGTATTATATTAAAAGATAAGAGGATCCTAATTTAAACCAATGTAATGTTTAGTATTCAGAACCTGTCTTTACTGATCTAAGTTCTCTTCATCTCTCAGTTTTTTTGATAAGTTCACTTAAATTCTTTGAATTAGTTTTTAGTATAATACTTTGTTGTAACTAATTTATGTGCTTTTATGATGGTAAGATATTACCAACATGACTGGTATTTGAATTATAAACTCAACAAAGCAATATAACTCTGAAAAAAAGATAAAATTTTATATTTAGATAGGAATGGGACTTGAAAAACTTTTAAAACATTTTTTAAAATTTCTTATATCTTAAGGAAAAATAACAAAAGTAAATATTAAGAATATTCCTAATTAGAGAATTAAATCTATATTGGACTTCACTGCCATTTTATAAATAGTCACACTATACTATCCTATATAATAAAAGCCTAATATGCTAAGTGTCTGGTCATCCGGTGAATGGTCTACTGTTCAACCAGTCAAAGTGTAATATGCTAATGATATGCTAAGGCTGGACAACCTCTCGCTATTATGTGCATTGACCACCAGAGGGCAGACAGTCGACTGGCCGACCAGTCGCTATGACGTGCACTGACCAATGGGGACAGATGCTCCGACCAGTAGGTTAGCTTACTGCTAGCGTCCGGCTGATGGGGACTGAGAGAGATGGGCCAGACACACTCTGGAGCCCTCCCGCGGTTCCTCCCCGGCCAGCCAGCCCTGGCCCCAATCAGGACAGGGTGAGACGGGACCAACATGACCTGGAGCCCTCCCGCGACCCCTCCCCGCCCCTGATCGTACACCAGTATGGTCCCTTGGCCTGGCTTGCACCCTTTCACATTTCCAAGACCTCTTAGAGGATGTCAGAGAGCTGGTTTTGACTTGATCCTACAGGCCACTCCCCTTGCGAAGGCGCCAGATGCAGGTCTCACAGCTGGCGAGTGCTGCTGCTGTGACGCAAACCTCTCCTGATAAGGACTGATTGGACGTGAGCCTGCGGCAGGCACAGTGGGGCCGGGATGAGCGGGAGCAGCAGGTAGGAGCTAAAGGTGGCGCTGGACTGCAGGTTTTGGCCCAATCTCCTCAGGCTACCCCAAGGGAACACACTTGTGCACAAATTCGTGCACTGGGCCTCTAGTAAATCTATATAAATTCAAAGTGATTATTAGATTGTAATGAAATATACCTGTAGTGATTATATACTACAAAGAGAAAGTACATATAGTAGCACATATAGAGAGGAAACAATATTGAGTCATCAGGAAATCTGGGTTCCTATATTCCCAGCTTAGCACAATCATCTAGCATCTCTGAACCTGTTTTTTCATCTGTAAAATAGCAGGTCATTGCTGCCTAATAACTTCTTAGACTAATATTTTGTATTGTGATTCTAGACATACTTTTTTTTTACACTGAATTTAAAAATTAAGATTAAGTAATTAGTAGAATATAAATATACAGAACTCTTAGATATGAACTCTCATATAGTCCCAAGCTACCCCTTCTGGAAGTGTCACAGAAAATACAGCTGAAAATTGTGAGTATTTTTATAGCTTATATTCCAAAATGGAATACAATTTGAAAATATGGATAAATTTAACTGTATTATAACTTGTTACCTTCACATTTTCAAATCAGCTAGTACAGAAAGACAAAGGAAAATGTTCTGTTACCTTATTTTGAGAATTTTTAAGCCCTAAAAGTATTGAAGCTAGGATGAACAACAGGGAAAGAATAATAAAAACTTCATGTAAATGTAGACTGAATTCCATTTAATCAATGTTAGTGTTGAGCATACTCTAATATTTAATGTTTAGTGTGCAAGCATGTTTCAGGTAGTTTCTAAATCATTTAACCACTTTTGACTAATTTTCATGAAACTCTAGTCTAGAGGCTTATTTTGACCACCAGATGGAGCCAATATTATTCAATTTGTAGAATAAAAATTATGCTGAAAATAGAATTTGATGAAATAAAATGAATAAATTGTAGATTTCTTATTTTAGTTCATTAGTACAGAAAAAAAAAATTTAGCCTGGTCTTTGCCTAAATTTCTGCATAGTTTTTGTAAATGTCATAGAGACACCTTCATTAAGTAATTTCTTTATTATGAATAAGCTTGCATTTTGACTCTTTCATTGGCTAGAGAGACCAGTTTTCTTCTTTCCACTTTTTAAAGATATCATCGAAGCAACTTTCAATTATCTTTAAAACAAAATTAGTACAGATTCAACCTCTAGTCACTCAACAAATATTATGGATTATAATTACAAAGGAATGATAATAAAGAATATATTCCATGAAGGTCCTCATTTCAGTGTCACAAGATATTCTCATTATTATCATTTCCATAAAGTGTTTTCTTAATATAACAAACCAATGAACAGGATATGAAGTTTACCCCCAGAAGCTCCTCAAGGAAAGGTAATACGTTGGTGAATGGCTGCCACTCTTACAGAGACTCCACCCAGAAAGCTCAGTGCTCAGGGGCTTTAATCAGGGGCCACTGCCTTAAAGTTTACTTCTCTTACTTCTCTCACCTCTATTTAATAAGTGCCAGAAATTATTTAATTCCTTACAATTCAACTTAATTAGGCAACTATTAATTGAAAACGTATTTGTATGCTAGAGGCCTGCAACCTCTGTAAGTCCCCAAGAAGCCACTCCATCTAGCATGCACAGTAAGGCACTGTGGATACTGTTGTAATCTAAGACCCCAAAAATGATCAGTCTGATCATTTGTCTGTTCAGCTACTGTTTATCAAGTACACACCATATGCAAGGCATATGTTTGGCCACAAACGGGGCAGTCCCTGCTGTATGAGTTTATAGCATAGGAGGCAATACAGACAAAGAGGCAGTTATAATGTAATGTGTTTAGGAGCTACAGAGTGTTTAAAGGTTCAAATAAGGGGGAAATATGCATAATTAAGGACAATCAAGAAGAAGCATAAAGGATTCTTCCTAGGTGGAAATGTTCATGTAAATCCACGGTTTGGCAGACTGAACTTCCCATTTATTATGGTCTGGGAGGAGTTTTGGGCCTTTTTTGGTAGGATACTATTTCAGCAGGTTACATCCAGTTAGTGACCTGATGCCTTTTTATGTCAAATTTGAATATTTTCTTCTGAGTTTTCTTGTGATTCAGACATAAAGAAGAAAAAATCAAGCTGGTTAAAAGATTATACTTTTGAACCAGACTGCATGGGTTTATAGTCCCATGTTTATAATTCCTGAGATAAATTTTTTAACCTCTACTGCCTTAGTTTCCAATGCAAAATGGGGCTAATAGTATGCATTCCTCATAGGGTTGTTGCTTATGAAAGGATTAAACAAGTAATGTAGATGCTAGTATCTGGCACATAGTGAGCATTTGAAATGGTAGGTAGCATGTTAGCTATTTTCAAATCTGGTACTTTTCCTGGAATTAATTTAAGATCTCATGTATATAAAATTTCATAAAAGCATACTTTGTAGCTTCCAGAAAGAATGATGAGATACAACTAGATAGTTTTCTATATCCTTTAAAGTCTATCCCTTTTGCTTTCAAATGCTGTTTACTTTCATCAGTAACACATCACTTTTATTTATATAAAAGTTCTCATTTATTGTGGGAATTTTAAAAAAATTCCTTGAAATACTGATTCCAGATTTTTTTTAAAATCATTTGTAAGCAGCCTTACTAGCAGTTTCTGATACATAATAATCACTCAACAACCTTTTTCTTAAAAATGAATAAATGTGTAGCTACTTGGACTTGTTAGCTTCTTGTGCTCTTGTACTGAGACAGTAGAGGGTATAAGCCCTTTAACTACCAAGTGAGACTTTTAGATGGAAACTGTTGGCTCATTAACTAAGTAACAATAATTGAGTAGTCATCACCCCTTTACGCTCAGGACAAACAGGTTGCAGAATGAAGAGATTCAAGTGGGGCCAATGTGAAGTTTCCGACTAGCTCTTAGGGAAGGGCTAGAGACATTCTTTATAACGTGCAGGGCTAAAAGTGCAATCCTGAGTATTGGCTACAGATTATCTCCTAAAGTAAGAATCAGAACACGTGTTTTATCCCACGTGCTGCTTCTAATCCACATGGGACACTAGCTGAGTAACCTCATTTACTCTATGGCTAGCTCACCTATAAATTGAGAAGTTAGATTAGAAGATCCTCAAAAGAATTTTTAGCTCCGGTGCTATAGTAAACTGACGCTCTAGTAGTAAATTAATGGTGTAGTGATGTTGAACATTGTCTTCATCAGGCCTTTCTATATATATCACCTAATTTTATCTCAGAAAAGCCAAGATATTTTTAAACTTGTATTCCAGTACTAAAATATAGGGAAGCTTGAAGCCCCTAGAAGGCTGCTATTCTACCCATGAATCCACAATTTGACACTTACAATCAATGGCTGATTTCTTAACTATGTTCACATATATTATGTTCATTTTACCCTTTAGATTAATTTCTAGAATAAAAAGCCAATATTAAAAAAATGTTTTAGCTATCTTTCTTGGAGTGCCAGGCATATGTGGAACACTTATTAAATTTTGCTATCTGAATTGAAGTTGTAATTGAAGACAGTAAGGAGCAGTGTGGGTCTTTAATACCATACAGACCTGGGCCAAAATCTCAACTTTACTATATTCTAATTATTATCCAACTAGAGGACTGGTGGACAAAATTCATGCACAGGTATGGTCCGTAGGCCTGGCCTGTGATCAAGGCCATGTTCCCCAGCTGCCCACAGCTGGCCCCGCCCCCTGCCGCCGCTCATCCCCAGTTCCCCATTTGCCATCGGGTGATTGGTGCCTGACTGCTGGGGGAAGGGACCGAGAGGTGGTCAGTGTACCTCATAGTGACTGGTCCAGCAGTCATTCTGGTCATTCTGCCATTAGGGTCAATTTCCATATTACCCTTTTATTATATAGGATAGAGGCCTGGTGCATGGGTGGGGGCCAGTTGGCCTGCCCTGATAAGGGCCTTGGATCGGGGTTGGGGGGTTCCTGCTGGGGGATGGTGCTGGCCAGGTTGAGGGGCTGCAGGGTTTTCAGGCCAGTCCCATTTCCAATCAGGGTGGAGGTCCCCACTGGGGGCGGGGCCGGCCTGGGCGAGGGGCCGAGGGTGGTTTGCAGGCCATCCAAGCCCCCGATTGGGGTGGGGGTCCCTGCTGGGGGTGGGGCCGGCCTGGGCAAGGGGCTATGGGTGGTTTGCAGGCCGGCCACACGGCTTTGTCAGGAAGGATGTCCAGAATGATGCCCAGAAGACGTTCGGTCTATCTGGTCTAATTAGCATATTACCCTTTTATTAGTATAGATTATGTTTCTTCATTTGTAAAATAGGTTTATAGATCCTTTCTTCGTGGATAATAAGAGCACCTTTGCCTGGTGTCTAACACATACTAGGTCCCTAGTAAATTTTTTCACTAATTTTCATTGGTATTTATTTAGCATACTAGAGGCTCAGTGCACAAAATTCGTGCACTGGGTCGGGTGTCCCTCAGCCCAGCCTGCCCCCTCTCACAGTCCGGGAGCCCTCAGGGGATGTCCTACTGACAGTTTAGGCCTGCTACTCTGCGGGAGGTGACCGGCTGATCAGGGGAAGGCACCACTCCCCATCACCCCGCTGCTGCTGCCACTGCCGGCCGCTGCAGCTGCCAAGGTGTTTTCATCAACACAGACTCCATTCCCTTCACCACGAAAAAATGACAACTTTTTTTGGTATTTTCAAGATGTCTCTTTCATAGGATATGACATTTCTTTCTTTCTTTCTTTTTTTAATCCTCACCTGAGGCTATTTTTCCATTGATTTTTAGAGAGCGTGGAAAAGAGAGGGAAAGACAGAGAGAAGCATCAATGTGAGAGGGGCACTTTTATTGTTTGCCTCCTGCATGAGCCCTGACCTGGGCCCCAGCCAGGAAGGAGCCTGCAACCTAGGTACATGCCCTTGATCAGAATCAAACCCGGACCGTATGGTCCACAGGCCAAGGCTCTAACCACTGAGCAAACCGGCTAGGGTAGGATATGACTTTTCTTAGCCCCTCCAGCAGCGGACCTTCATTTTTACCTCCAAGAGTGAGGTGGAAAAACCCTAGATCATCTTCTGGGATTCTTATTACCCAGGTTACCAAGAACACTGTGAGTGGCATACCGGGAGCTTAGCCAGTGAGCGGTCAGAAAAGGTGTTTTCTCTGCAGCTCACACACAAAGGCAGGACTGCTGGTGTGCTGAGGCTGGAACAGGCCCCCTGTCTGTGTCCGCTCCAGGGCTGCCTGTCTCTGTCTCCATCTCTGCTCCAGGCCTCACGTGCGCACACACCTCCTCCTGACTGGTTGTGACTGTTACGGCGTCCCGACTAATTTGCAAATTACCTCTTTTTATATATATAGGTGTGTTTTTTTGTTTGTTTGTTTTTGTTTTTTTTTAAATATATTTTATTGATTTTTTACAGAGAGGAAGGGAGAGAGATAGAGAGTTAGAAACATCGATGAGAGAGAAACATCGATCAGCTGCCTCCTGCACATCTCCCACTGGGGATATGCCCGCAACCCAGGCACATGCCCCCGACCGGAATCGAACCCGGGACCCCTCAGTCTGCAGGCCGACACTCTATCCACTGAGCCAAACCGGTTTCGGCATATATAGGTGTTTTATAGAAATTTCAGTTAATGGCAAATAGTCATCATGCTGCATCATTATTATTTATGAATTATCCATTGTATATTGAGAGCACAATGTACTTAGAGAAACTGAAATTTTCAAACTCCTTGTGTATTTTATTAGCCACTTTTATGTCACTAAAATCGTCTAGTCACTTATTCAATTTTTGTTTATTCAGGGGGATTCAAGTACATAAGAAATAAATGTGCTAATTCCTGTTCTGGCAACATGGACAGAGTTAACACAGAACTTCTTTCTCCTACAAATATATAGAAATGCTGGATTAAATACGATTCAGCCCAATTTAAATACTTAGCTAAGCTACAGAGAGAAAGAGAGAGATTGTAAGAGAGGGAGGGAGGAAGGAAGGGAAGGAAGAAGGGAAGAAGGAAGGAAGGAGAGAGAAAGGGGAGAGGGAAGTCCTAGGTACCAAAAAGAGGAAGCATAACCAGAGCTTGGAGTGGACAAGCTGACACTATAGTTGCCCAGGGGGGTATTGGAACCAGATGTAGGCTCTAACAGCTAGAAGCTGGGTTTTTAATCTCAAACTTGGACAGAGATGTGGCCTCGGGTCAAGAGAGGTAGAAACTACAGAAACTGCCCACCTGGTCAGTAAGGCCACAAAGAAGCTTGCCATTTTTCAGAGTTATGTGTGGGAAAGGGGGGAAAAGTCTGTCATAAAAAATCAAAATCAAAACTCTAAACTTCTACCAGCCATGGTTATAAAGTCTTAATGTACACTACCTATATGGTACAAGAATCCTAATCCAAGAAATTAACTTAGAAAAAAATGGTTCTAAACCAGTGGAACCCCTTAATTGCCTGGTAGAAACAAATGCAAAAGTTCTCTGTAGAAATTTTTACACAGCCCTGGGTGCCTAGGATTCCTATGGAGCATGGTGTAGATGCAGCTCTAGCTGAAGATAAACTCACAATTAAAAATTAGAAAACACACAGAGAAATGTCTATACTAGGGAGAGAGTCGGAAGACATAACAGAAGGATTCCCAAGAACAACATGAAAGATACAACATAACAAGTGTGTTTTAAATAGAGATTTTTAAGGAATAAAAATTATATTAAAAGACTAAGGCTATCAAAAAGAGTAGGTGAATTTTTAAAAGAACCAAATAGAATATCTAGAAATTAAAAAAAAACACACATAATTATCACTATCAAAGACTTAGTTTGTGTTTCAAAAACTGGTTAGATACAAGTAAACAGAGAGTGAACTGAAATATAGAACTAAGGAAATCAGCTCAGAGTATACTGCTGAGAAAGTGAAACATGAAAAGTGAATGTATTATGATCATTTATAGTTGGTCACATTATAAATAGAAGGACTTTATATTAATATGATAGACCCATTAAAGAGTGGAAGAATGGACCTGATTTTTCACAAACTAGGGTTTGTGCAGCATATATTATTTCATTTGGCTGTGTGTACTGTGTGAAAGTGTTTGGGTTCATTTCCATGAAGTCCATGTGGAACCTTAGCAGGCTTAATCCTGGCACCACAAACGTGTATAATAAAAAACCAACAACCTTACAACTTTTGTCAAGCTGTTTGCCTGTACATTTGGGCTAGAAATTAAAAGAGGAGGTGGGAAAAGATATCCTTAAACCAGGCAATTAAATACAGTACCTCAGAAGACCAAGAACTAGAGAAGCCATTGTGAAATGATTACCACAATCAAGCTAATTAATATATCACCTTATGTAGTTACAATTTGTTTGTGTGTGTGTGTGCGTGTGTATATGGTAAGAAGACTTAACATCCACTCCGTTAGCAAATTTCAACTATATAATACTATATTATTATCTATAGTCACCATGCTGTACATTAAATCTCCAGAACTTACCTTCCCACATAATTACACATTTGTATCCTTTGACCAACATCAAAATCCTAGTAGGTGACCATTAAAATGTGTTTCTTGGTTCACACATTTTTTTTAACTAGAAAATCTCTTGAACAAAATGGCTGATTATTAATACAGTGCACATTAATAATACTCTTTAAAATGGGTAACAAAGAGGCAAATAAACCCAGGCTTAAGTAGAAAGATTACTAGCATTCTTTTTTTTTTTTAAATTGATTTGAGAGAGAGAGGGAAAGGGAGAAAGAAAGAAAGAAACACTGATTTGTTGTTCCACTTATTGATAAGTTCATTGATTGCTTCTTGTATGTGACCGGACTAGAGATCAAACCTCAACCTTGGTGTATCGGAGCAATGCTCTAACCACCTAAGCTTCCCGGCCAGGACCACTAGCGTTCTTGATTACATCTGGCTCCTCTTGGTTTACCAGTCCAGGACAAGAGACAGGTTATTGTTGTTTTTTCAGTCACAAATTTTCATTAATATGTATACATGTAATGTATTATAAATGTTAGTACAGCCCTCGCTGGTTTGGCTCAGTGGATAGAGCGTCAGCCTGCAGACTAAAGGGCCCCAGGTTCGATTCTGATTAAGGGCACATGCCTGGGTTGCGGGCTGGATCTCTAATTGAGGTTGTGCAGGAGGCAGCCAATTAACGATTCTCTCTCATCACTGATGTTTCTATCTCTCTCTCCCTCTCTTTTTCTCTGAAATCAGTAAAAATATTTTTTAGAAAACGTTAGTACAGTACTTGTTTTTTTGAAACAAAACTGTATTCTCTAACTCCAGATGTTAACTAATCTTCACGTGGAATTATTGCAGGATCAAATGCATACATTTGTTTTCTAATTTGTAATTTAGTAAAAATTATTTTTGCCTGCTTTTGGTAATTGTCCTAACGGACTTATTTGCTAGATATATTTACATATTATAATGCCATCAAAGTGAAGTTGTTTGTTACTATTCTTCTTCTTCTTCTTATTATTATTATTATTTTTTCACTGGGGGGGAAAAGTAGCAGGTAATTGGAAAAAATCAACCAATATTGAAAGAGTGTATCTTATAAGGCAAGGGAATAATATAAAATGGTATTACTGAATTTCAGGAAAATCATAGTTATTCTAAAAATGAGATAGGTGATTTTAATATAATAGAGAACAACTGCAATAATTCAGCATATAATAAAGATGTGTATAAAATTGGTTGATAAATTAACATCAGTCACTTTCTAATCTAGGAAATAGTTGTTGAGCTAGTCGAATTTATTGGTTTGGTTTTTTAATTAATGGAGGCAAACCAGCCCCAGGTTCTGACCTCCTCTTCAGTGATAAGAGCATAGACTTTAATATGAATCCACAGAGCCTTTTTACGTTTATTCTAAGAATATTCCATCATTCTTCAGAAGAAGAGGCTGCTCTAGGTGGTGCTGTTGCAGAATACAGAAGAGAAAAGCAAAAGTATGAAGCTCTGAGGAAGCAGCAGCCCAAGAAGGGAACTTCCCGGGAAGACCAGGTAATTTCACAAACTAAATTTATTGCCTTTTAACTGTCTTCAAGTATTGTTAATGGAGCCTAATTTGATTATACATCAGGGGACACACTATCTCTTAGCAATGAAAAAGCACATGTTTATATAGGGCGGGGTGCCAAGGACCTTGGCCACTCATGCAAAAGTCCAGAGGATAGAGTTCTTTCCACACATAGTAGATGCAAAGCCTAAACTTTCAGGTTTTAAATCTGTACTCCCATATCAAGCACGGGAGCCTCATAAAGCCACATATTATCAGTTTCTTGGGTGGAAACTCTGGCTAAGTGACCATTATGAAGTAGAGAAGTAGTGACGACGAAGGGCTCTTCTGGCCCAGCATCTTATAAGCTGACTAGCCAGATCCACTTGAAACTGCAGGTTGCCTGCAGAGAAGGCATTTGGTCTACTAGTTGACGTCTACTGTAAATCGTATTGCAAAATTCTGCTCAGCAAGTATTCCTGTTTCTTTAACTAGTAATATAGGAAGATTGCCAGAAGTCAGAGTAAAAAGAAATAGGGAATCAGCTCAACAATTTGAGAGTCCACCATACACACCATGCAGCACTTGTCCCTCAATAAAATAAATCTCCCTCAGTAGCCCTTCATGTTGAAAAGCTAAGGGGCAGACGAAAATCTTTTCTCTTTAGTGCTGCCATATATATATATGAGAACACACCATTTTAGATGTATAAATAAAATAGGCAAAATAAAAGTAAATTAAAAAGCTCAA
This sequence comes from Myotis myotis, assembly GCF_014108235.1. Classification (NCBI taxonomy): domain Eukaryota; kingdom Metazoa; phylum Chordata; class Mammalia; order Chiroptera; family Vespertilionidae; genus Myotis; species Myotis myotis. The sequence goes on from NW_023416357.1 coordinate 34,032,121, forward strand.
GACTATTTGGATAAATAAATCTATCAGGAACTCTGCTATAAATGACACCTAATTCCCAATAACAAAGGAGCATGCATCATTACTTAGCATGAAAATAGTCATAGGGAAAGTTTAACAAGAAGTAAAGTATAGGAAATAATAATTGCAAATAACTAACTTATACAGTTTTCAAAAGAAATGGAACAGCAAATAAAATTAAGAAAAAGTACATTATTAACTTGCTTTCTTGGAGTCACACTGCAATGAATATACTACCAAAGATCTAAGGATTACTCTTATTCATGCATTCCTCTTTTTTCCTTCCTCACAAATAATTATTAAGAACTTACCATGTACTAATCACTGTATTTGGTGGTAAACAAGGTGGGCACATCCCTGCCCTCTCTGAGCTATCAGGAAAAAGAGCCAGTTAAACAGGTACAATAATACCAATAAAAAGGGGGAGCATTATGCCAGCTTAGGTACAGGGAACTATACCTGTACTTAAGCTGTATAGTAGTAGGACCGAACATGTCCTAAGAATGCGGGAAGGCCTTCCTGAGAAAATGTTTTCTAGGTTGAGCTTTGAAGTTTGAATAGGAGATGTGTGGCGCTAGACAAAAGGAACAGTTTAAGACAAGTCTTTGATCTCTTTGCAAAGAACGAAAAGATGTTAAGTATGACTGGAACATAAATGAGAAGGAGAGAGATGATACTGGAGAGGTAAGCAGAAGCCAGCTCATTCAAGGAAGGTATTTTTGAGCCTTAATAAGGAGTTTAGATTTACCCTAAGGGCAGTGGGCAGCCATCAAATGGAGGAAGTATTATGATCTCATTTGCAATTTGGAAAGATCGCTTCAACCCGGCCGCAGTAAGGAGACTGGACTGAACTGGGGCAGGACTGGAGACAGAGGCCAGTTGAGAAACCTTATGTGTAGATATGCACACACAGTTTCCGAAGGCGGGTCCTTTCAGAGCAGCTTCTCCGTGCTGGGAAGACCCTAGCGGTGCGGCAGGTGGTTGACCTGCCTTCGGTCAGACCAGTTCCCCTGTAGATGGCAAACAGAAATACCTCCATGCAGATCCTATCTTCTTTACCCTGTGCTGTAGCCCATTACTTTTGTGATGTTTGCTTTTCTGCCTAGTGTCTTCTCTTGCCTTTAGAATGCAGCTAGAGAAAGCCCAGCCTTGAATAGGAGAAGCTAAGCCAGGCCAAGAGGATGTTTTTTGTTGGTCATAGCCCCCGCTTCTTTGAGGAAATGCCAGTAGCACATTAACTGGCTCTGAAAACGGACTGCCTTGCCACTTTCGACTCAAGGAAAAAGATCCAGGTCTAGTGTAATTTGCTAGGGAGTTTTAAAATTTCATTTCACTAAGAAGTATCCTTTGTTTTCATGTTTCTTTATGCCCTCAGAAAAGCCTTTTCCAAGTATACAAAAGTCCACCATTACAAATTGATGGGATTTACCTTTAAGTGATAAATGATTGATTGATAGATAGATAGATAGATAGATAAATAGATAGATGATAGATAGATGAAAATAGATATTTATATAATATAGATATAGGTATTTAAGCACATACACACACAAAAACACATAAAAAACCTTTAAGAATATTTACCAAAATGTCAGCAATGGTTATTCTGAGTAGTTGTATAATATTTTTGTTTTGTTACTCTTTATTTTCTAATATTTCTACAGTAAACAAAATACAATAAAAGTAGATTTATTTTAATGAATAAGGTTTAAAAACAAGGGATGCTTTCTTTTCTGTTAAACGTTTGAAGAGCTTAGTCCTGCCCTAGCTGGTTTGGCTCAGTAGATACAGCGTCAGCCTGTGGACTGAAGGGTCCCAGGTTCGATTTCTGTCAAGGGCACATGCCTGGGTTGCGGACTTGATCCCCAGTATGGGGTGTGCAGGAGGCAGCCAATCAATGATTTTCATCATTTATGTTTCTGTCTCTCTCACCTCTCCCTTCCTCTTGAAATCAATAAAAATGTATTTTTTTTAAAAAAAGAGCTTAGTCCTATAATCTACTCTAGAGATGGATAAAATATTTAAACCCTAACCCACCAGGCAGCCCTCAGAATGCCCATAAGGGTATTCTACAGGACTTTATAGTTTTTCTCTCAAAATCATGTCATTCAGCAGTTACGGTGATGTGTATATTTTCAGCTGTTGTCTATGTGGGCATTAAATTTTGTGAAACATATAAAGCACATTTCACTATCATTTTTTAGCAATACTGCTTTTGCTTTTATTTTGACACCACCTGTCTTCATTAAGCTTAGGTTCTAGACCAGTAAAACCAACTTAATTTTTTCATGAACTGTGGTGTCTCGATGATATTTGGCAGATAAACTCTGGAGCCTTGCAATTTACTGTGACTCCTTACTATACCTGTTATTCACATATTGAACTATCATACAACTTTCTCCTTATGAAATATATTTTGGTACTAAATTCCATGTATCAATATTTTAATTAGATACTTGATTTTTATATATGGATAATACTTTATCCTGTTTTCTAATTATATTTTTTTAAAAACCGTAGAATAAAAATCTTTTTCAACTTCTTTTCTCTGCTCAAATTCTGGAGTAGGCTGTTAAAGTACAGCCCAGAGACAATGGAATTATCAAATTGTAAGCACTTGTTTCTGCTCATTCACAAAGGGCAAGGGAGACAAACGATAATCAAAGGAATGATCCCTTTTTTAAAAAAACATACTACACATGATATTTATATCCTACTTCTTTCACTTAACAATAGAATGAAATACTTCATGTATAGAATTTAGTAACATAATCATTGCTTTTTACCAAATGTATCTAGTTCTTTATGGATAGACTTTTAACATTTCCATTTTCCCACTTGGGTGACTGTTGCTGGAATGCACATCCTTCACATAAGTCATTTTCTGTGTCTCAGAGTATTTTTCTCCATGTATTCCCAGTATTGGAATTATTGAATCAAAGGGAATGATCACCTTAAAGTTTCTAGAACATAAAAATAGTTTTTAAAGATATCACTCCAGTGTACCCATCTTCCCAAAGTTAATGTGTCCATTTATTTCACCTTCCCCAGTATTGGTCCTTTTTTTTTTTACATTTTTAGGGAATTGTTCAATGAAAAATACTATGTTAGTATTTTGTTTTTTATTTTACACTAGAGGCCTGATACATGAAATTCGTGCAAGGGGCTCAGTCCTCGCAGCCACAGGGGCTTGCCTCGGCCCTTGCAGCCCCAACTTTGTCCGAAGGTCGTCCAGAAGGATGTTCAGCTGTCCGGTCTAATTAGCATATTACACTTTTATTGTTATAAATATCTTAATGACGTACCTCCCTGTTTTGTGGACAGTAAAAAGTTAACTATTAGTAACAAGCATGCATGTGAAAATTTAAGTATCTTCTATATAAGCAAATTTATGTTCTCCAAGTAAGAAAATAATCATGTATCTCTGAGGTAAAATGTTGGTGCAGATGCAAATAGGGTAATGTCAGGGATTGTAAATATCAATCACTGTTGCAGCAGGAAGGCAGTTTTGTTATTTTCCTTCAAAAGTAGAAGTTTATCTAAGTGTTTTCCACCCTGGTAGGATATTTTTTCTAACAAATATAAGTGTGTTTTCTAAAGTTACATTTATCCTTATCAAAAAATGTATTCTTATTTCAGACCCTTGCGCTGCTAAACCAGTTTAAATCTAAACTCACGCAAGCAATTGCTGAAACTCCTGAAGACAACGTTTCTGAAATGGAAGTAGAAGATGATGAAGGATGGTAAGGGCTTTGATTTCTTTCTGTTCACCAAGAACAAAGAGGCTCAGAGCAGAGACACTTCCACTACATCATCCCTTTGTTTTCAAACTTTGCCTTCAATCATACCCTCCTTGTTATAGGGCAGTGGTTCTCAACCTGTGGGTAACGACCCCTTTGGCGGTTGAACGACCCTTTCACAGGGGTCGCCTAAGGCCATCCTGCATATCAGATATTTACATTATGATTCATAACAGTAGCAACATCACAGTTCTGAAGTAGCAACGAAAATAATTTTATGGTTGGGTCACAACATGAGGAACTGTATTTAAGGGGCCAGAAGGTTGAGAACCACTGTTGTAGGGGCTCATCACCCTTTACTTCATTTCACTTTGCTAAGCATTTATTGAGTGCCTACTGTGATCCCAGCTTTGTGCTAACCAGTGCAAAATACACAAGATGTATAGGACACTATCCCTGCCCTACATTATCTGCTATTGATAAGACTCACGTTAAACAACTAAAAAAACAGCCTTAAAAGATTCTAAATCATTAATGTTTTTACACTTTCCCACAAACATTTTAGAAATCACTAATCCATTTCATAATCCTACAAGTTTCTCTTCAAATTTATTACCTACAGGATCCTAGGAATACATGCATAGTTAACTTATTTTTATCTTTGGATATTTTTCAGCTGTTTAAGACACTGATAAGAAATAAAGGAATTAATGACTTGTATGCATCCTGTGCTTAGCACTTTATCCTATACTGGCAAAAAGAAAGAAAAAAAGAATAAGAATTGTGTTTTCCCTTATCACACTCCTCTGCCCTTCAGTTGACTTCACATGTAGTATATTAGCCTCCCCACACCTACTGCCTCCATCTCCCACTGCACCCTGGCTCAGGCACATTGCTGCGTGCAAGCCAGCAGGTCACCCCCACACATGATTCATCGCTGGAGCCTCTGAACTGTCACATGTGCCATTACCCCAACCCAGAATCGTAGCCACACTCCTCTCTGCCAGACAGCATCTCTCCCTATTTCAAAACTCTGTTCAGCACTCCCATCCTCCAGAAAACCAGTCAGCAAGATTTGTGGTGCACTCACAAATCTAGAGGGTGGAGGAAAGAGGCTGGGACACACGTTTAAAAAGACATAAAAACACTCATTAAGAAAACATTTAAGCAAATAAGACTCGGCAGCTATATATAACTTGAATCAAAAGGGCTGAGAGGAGGATGATTTGAATGCAATGAATCCTAGCTACTCCAGGACCCTGAAAGTACTTGTGTATTTCTCTATATATGGTTTCTGTATGAGTTGAGTTGTGCCAAAATTTTTTTAAAGCCCTGGGTCTCTCTTAATAGGTTTGTATTACTTACATATTTGTTTATACTTAAATTCTAAGTTGCTTAAAGACAGAAGCTGGCTTTTCCCATAATTCTATGCCAGAGGTGAAGGTTCAGTGAGTGTTGATTAACCCATAGAGATAAATGCACATTGCATAGCATAGCACTTTCTGTTCTTTATATGACTGGACATGTTTAGTTCTATTTTGGATTCCATGAATGTCTCAAAATATCTTTCAAATGTTTTGGGTTCAGTCACCACACACACAAAAAATGTTTTTCCAACTTTTCTTCCCCTTATTTTTGAATCCATATGCATTTTTTAAGGAAATATGATCCATGTGTTTCTGATTCATTTACACTTAACTCATCAGGAGGGTGTTTTGTAAGAGCAGTTTGATGCCCAATACGTTTTTTTTTAACTTTTTATAAGCCATTTAAGTCCTTTTTTATTGAACAGGAAAGTCACCAACAAATTTAAACCCAGAAGTTCCATTTGAAACTCATAACCCACAGGATTCAAATTTACTTTCAACTTGGCAAGACCATTTAACTTCCCAAGGTTGTCCCTCGCCCCTTTGGCGCAGTATTTTCTCATTTTGAATTCCTCATTAGCTTCAGATATCAATTAGTGTCATTATTGTTTTTGATGTACTTTCACAATACAACCACTGTTCTAACATACTCATTAGAAAATTAAACAAATGAGGAAACTTCACTAGATAGGGGGGAAATCACTGGTCAATGATGTTGGCCAGTCCTCAGAGAGCAAAAATAAGTGGCAAAGGGAAAGCAAACATGTTAAAGGAGCCATTACCATGTCTTCCGGGGTTCATTTCTGCCTGTAATTGCAACCTCCTAAACAGAAAATCAGTACTGTGCACTATGTACCTACACATTTTTCTGGTATTTGCTTTTTCTAATATTTAATAAAATGCCTTTAGTATTCAAGGCACTATACAGAATCATATATAATGCCTGGGTCCCCTGTATAATGCCCTCTTGTTGAAATATAGACTATTGAAATTTTGTAGCCTGATAAGGAACCACATCATTTCTGTTCATAAATAAACCAGTTCGGCTTTATCAAGTCTCTGGTGATTTAGATCATCTCTCGTAAAGTATATATTGCACTCAGAAGAGAAGTCTTGTATTCACAATGATTTATAGCAAATATTAGAAGTATATGGCATGTGCCTGTGTGTTATGCATAAATTACACAGCTTCCAGAGTATTTTGTAGGTCACGGTTGCCGCTTTTCTCAGAAGTGAAAGTCAGCCAGTGCTGTAGCACTGTCAGGGTCTGTTATCTGAGGTAAAATGATTGCTTCTGAGACATTTTTATGTGTCCGCATGAGTGACCACACATTGAGGGATCATTTTCATTTTCTGTCAAGATAGAAACCATTACCAATTTGTTATGTTTTCTTTTACTTGGCAAACTGTTCTATTTGCATTTTTGGCTGGGCTGCTGTATTGGCATAGTATACAACAGACATTTGGGTACCATTCAGCAGCATTCTATTTTTTATGCAAAAAAAAAAAAAAAAGTAGGAAGGGGAGGGAAAGAAAAGAAATATGATTCTATTGTAAACACTATATATGGTGTTTGATAATTATTCCCAGATTTCACTGTCTAGCAAGGCATTTAAAGAAGTGTTATTAGTAGATCTAAGCTGAAATGCATGATAGAAATTTTTCACTCAAAATTATTAGGATTCTCCCCTTTGTTGGGATATATATTGCCAATATTTGGTGGCAATGATGGGCACCAGATTCCAGGGTAGCAGCAAGGGCCTGTTTGCCACTACATTCCTTCTCCTCACAGCATTGCATTCTCATATAGAATCCTTTTCCAAGCATGGATTTTATAAAACCGATTAGATACATGGCTGGAGTCATCAGCCAAAGGATTCATATGACCATGTGGATGAAGTCCATATGTCATTTTGGGTTTGTTTAGATAAAGCTTGGTTAGCTCCCAAAAAAGTTTTGAGAGAGCTGTGTCTGACAAGGCAGTCAAGAGACTTATAAAAAAGAAAGCCACCTGCTCCTTACGCAACAAAATCAGCATTCCAGGAAGAGGAGAAAAATTAAATCTATGAGAGGATATTGCGATCCTGTGAGTCTTAACTACTCACTACTATGTTCCATTAAAAATTCTTTCCAGATAGTTAAGTCTAAGAGTAACCTAAAGCTTTACAACAAATGGACATGAAAAACAATGCACAAGGGAGGTCTGTCTGCCTCCTCGTTATCTATCTGCCCTCACCACTTTCCCATAGTACCTACAGTATTCAGTATTGTAAGAGTCAGAAAAGCACTAACAATCAATTGCATGGTTGCCTCCAGTAAACATTTTAATATTTTTATTATATAGGGAAAATATGTTTACTGTAGAAAAGCCAGACTCCTCCCAAAAAAAGTAAATAAAAATCACATGTGATCTAAAACTCAATAATAAATACCATTAATTTATACATGTTAAACCCCTCCAGATATTTTTATGTGGAGACATATTTTAAGCAGAAACGTGATCATATAATACTACAACTTTATAACTTGCTTTTCCCCTCAGCAATATATAGTGAATACTTTTCCTTGCCATATATAATTTTATGATATAATTTTAATATTTTGTTTTTATGGCCATCTAGTATTCCAAAATATGATGAACCACAATTTTCTTGATCAACTTCATGTTGGATGTTTAGGCTCTTTCCAGTTTTTTTCTTTTTTTATTGTACACTACATTGTAATAAACATCCTCCTATCTTTGTCGTTGCCAATTTCCTCAGGATAAATTTCTAAAACTGAAATTCTTAGTGCAGTGGTTCTCAACCTTCCTAATGCTGCGACCCTTTAATACAATTCCTCATGTTGTGGTGACCCCCCCAACCATAAAATTATTTTTGTTGCTACTTCATAACTGTAATTTTGCTACTGTTATGAATCGTAATGTAAATATCGGATATGCAGGATGTATTTTCATTGTTCGCGATCCACAGGTTGAGAATCGCTGTCTTGATGGGTATGCATGTTCGACTTCTGCAAAGTATTTTCAAATGGCCCTCCCAAAATGTCATTCCAATTCATACTCCCAAGTAAATATCATTTCTATGACTTGCTTTTGGGCTGTTAGTTTCTCAAGACTTAAGTAAGGTACTTTGCAGTGCTTAGTGAAAGAGTAATATTTTCAGAGAAATGCTTTGCCTTTGAAAACTTTTTAAAAATACGAAGCCTGATTTCCTTCTGTTTTTAATAAAGCAGGTACAGATTTCAATGTATCTCTTCTTGAGATGCTTAGCTCATGGGGCTTTTCTTGTTTGACTATTAATAGGATAAATTACACTCATTGATTTTCAAATCTTAAATGGCCTTGCAGTCATGTAATAAACCACACTTGATCGTGATGTGTTTCCCTTTTTAATTTGCTGAATCAAACTTACTAATACTTTGTTGATGATGTCTGTATCTGTGTTCATGAGTAATACTACTCTTTACTTTTCTGCTGTTTTTGTCTGGTAGGGGTATCTGGGTAATACTGGCCTCATAAAATAAGGAAAGTGGTTCCTCCTCTTGTATTTTCTGGAAAAAAGCAAGATTACATAAAATTGGTGTTATTTTTTCTTTAAATATTTGGTGCAATTTTCCAGTGAAACCAGATGAATATGGAGATGACTTTTTCAGAAAAATTTTAATAGACTTTTATATGTTTAGTGCAGTTTTAGGTTCACAGCAAAACTGAGAGAAAATACAGGGAGTTCCCATATTCTCCCTTCCCCTTCCCCCACCCCCTATAGTCATCCCAACTATCAGCTTCCTTCACCAGAGTGGTATGTTTCTTCCAGTTGATGAATCTGCATTTGCACATCATTATCACTGAGTCCACACACTAGGCTTCACTCCTGGTGTTGTATATCCTATGGGTTTGGACAAATATAAAATGAGCTGTATCCACCATTATAGTACTTGACAGAATAGTTTCACCACCCTAAAGTTTCTCTATGCTCTGACTATTCATCCCTCCTCTAACCCTGGCAACCACTGATCTTTTTCACTATGTCTGTAGTTTTGCCTTTTCCAGAATGTCATGTAGTTGGAATCATACACTTTGTAACCTCTTCAGATTGTCCTCTTTCTTTTAGTAATAAGCATTTAAGTTTTGGATGTCTTTTCATGACTTCATAGCTCATTTCTTTTTAGTACTGAATAATATTCCCTTGTCTGGGTACACCAGTTTATCCATTTGCCTACTGAAGGATATCTTGGTTGCCTCCAAGTTTTGGCAATTATGAATAAAGCTACTATGAACATCCATATGTAGTTTTTTGTATGGACATAAGTTTTTTGATAAATTCCAAGGAGCAAGATTGTTGTGTCATATGTTTCGTTTTGTAAGAAACTACCGAACTGTCTTCCAGAATAGCTGTACTATTTTATATCTCCATCAGCAATGAATGAGAGTCCCTGTTGCTCCACATCCTCACTGGCATTTGGTGTTGTCAGTGTTATGGATTTCAGCCCTACAAGCAATCTATTACTAGATGTATAATGGTATCTCATTGTTGTTTTAATTTACAGTTTCCTAGTGACCTCTGATGTTGATCATCTTTTCACATGCCATTTGCCATCTCTATATCTGCTAAGGTTTTTCTTTCCACTTTTTATTCGGGTTGTTCATTTTCTTATTGCTGACTTTTACATGTTCTTTGCATATTTTGACTGACAATCCTTTGTCAGATATGTCTTTGCAAACGTTATCCCAGTCTGTGGCCTGTCTTATTCTCTTGACATTGTTGTTTGTTTGTTTGTTTTTTCTCTCATTTTTTTATTTTCTTGATTTATTATTTTTTTTTCAAAATTATTTTGTTTTAGTTTCAGATGTATAGCTTAGTGGTTAGACTTTATAAAGTGTTTCCCCCACCCCCACCCCTGATATTTCCAATACCCACCTCACACCATAGATAGTTATTATAATATTATTGACTATATTCCCTATGCTGTACTTTCTATCACCATGACTATTTTGTAACTATCAATTTGTACTTTTTTTTATTGTTTAAAGTATTACATATGTCTCTTTTTTCCCCCATTGACCGCTCCCTGGCCACTCCCCCCACCCCAATTAATCCCTTCACCTTTTCACCTAGTCTGTTAATATCCCTCCTCCCCTCTAGCATTGTTTTTCACAGAGCAGAAATTTTTAATTTTAATGAAGTTGGGCTTATCCATTATTTTATTCATGGATCACCCCTTTGATGTTATCAAAAAAAAGTCATCACCATGTAGTCATGTAGCTTTTCTCTTATGTTATCTTCTAGCAGCTTTATACTTTTGCATTTTACATTTAGGTCTATGATCCATTTTAGGCTAATTTTCTGAAGGGTCTAAGTGTCTAGTTTAATTTATTTTTACTTGTGGAACATTTCTATTTTCACAGAATTTTTTGTTTGGACACATCTTCATAGGTGCTTTAATGTGATATCTCATTGTTTCTTTTAAAACCGCTGGTTAAGTATATTTTTAGCCAATTATAAGTTATTCAGATTAATTAATAAAATTATATAAAATAAGTGAGTAGGAGTCACTCATACTTTAAATACTCATTCTTTTATGCCTTTTTTACTCTTATACTTCTCCTGGCATAGGAGATGAAGGTGGTTCTGGATCCCACCAATTCATTCTTGAAGCAAATATTTGCATATGCTATTCAGTTGACCTTTGAACAGCTTGGGTTTGAACTTCGAGAGTCCACTTACACGCAGATTTTTTAAAAATAAATACAGTTAGCCCTTTTTATCCGCATCCTCAGGTTCAACCAGTCAGTATTTTTGCATTGCAAACCACGGTTTCTCAACCATGGATTACCAACCATGAGTCAAAAATACTGCTTTTGCTCTGAGGTTGGTTGAATTCCAGGTGCAGGGGGCCAACTGTAGTTAAGTTTTAGGGGAACCAGAAGTTATACAGATTTTTGACTGCGTAGTGTTGGCGCCCCTAACCAACCCCCTTGGTGTTGTTCAAGGGTCAACTGTATTGCAGGCAACTGCTAGGACCCTTATGCTGTCTTCTCTCATTAACCCTCCTACGAGCCTCATGGGGCTCATAGGTTAGGGACCAGTTGTGGTAGATTTGTTTCTTACAGTTCCATCAGATAATTAGTATTATTCCCATTTTATAAATGAGGAAACTGAGGCTCAAATAAATTAGGTTACTTGCCCAAGACTATACAGTAGTAAATGGTTATTGTGGGTCACACTTAAGATCTCATGCTGCTTCCAGAACACCAGCTTCTACCAACAGTGATTTCACTGTGAAGTAATAATCAATGGGATAAGAAGAAAAACTCAACTTGACTTTTAGAGACCTTTAATTCTAAATAATACCTGTCTTCTGGAGCTGGTTACAGCTTATATCACCATTCTCATCTCTGGAATACTTTCCACATTCCTTTAAAGAAATGCACTATCCTGGAGGCTCTCTGTAATCCACATATTGAATTATCTCCTAATTATAAAGTGGGCTGGCAAACCAGACTGCCTGGGTTCAAATCCCTGCTCCAACAATGATTGCTGAATGACCTGAGCAAGCAACCTCTCTTGTAAAATTTCATTTCTTCACCTGTAAAGTGGAGATAACAACACCTATATCAGAATTATTATTAAAATTAAGTGAGATGATTTATGTAATGTAGTTAACATAGTGCCTGACTCTAAGGAAATGCTCAGGAAATATTAGGTGTGAGGGAGGGAGGTGGGTGTATGGGACTGGGGTAGTATTGATAAGGCTTGACAAATTACTCAAGCAACACAAACTAAACATTGTAAATTAAATTGGCAGAATGTTAGTTATACAATCCTCTTGTAAAAACCTCAAAGAAAAATACATAAAGAAAAGGTGAATGTTAATTTACTTCAGATAAAGTTATCTGTGACCTAGAAGGAATGTAAGTATATTCATTAAATTTGCTAGGGCTCGATGGTTCTATTTTAAAATCTGTTGAGAAAAAGAGAAAAGTATAGTAAGGCATGTTGATTAGCTGAATTGAGATTATAAAATGCTGAGGCTTAGAGTTTAGTGAATATAAATTTAGCAATCATGGGAAAAGTGGAGAGTGAACAAGATTACCTTTTCTATGCTGGGAATATACCATCATAGATTTTAGACTCTCTCCAGAATTTTTTTTTCTTTTTAGCATACATAATTTTGGAACAGATAAAAGCTACCTGGGCATAAGTGGTTTATTTCTATTGGAAAGAAAGTTTAAAGAGCAAGGGTTCTGGGGATTAGCACAATATAGTAAAAAGTCATTTCACAATGATGTTCCAGATAACAGCAAAGCCTGTAAGTACAGGATGGAAATTCCCATTGTACACAGACAATTAAGATGTTATCAACAGCACTCTGGCATTTTAACCATCTCCACAAGTTAAATGATGCTTCAAACATGATAGAAAACAAAAGTAGTAAGATTCCAGGTGAAATTTAGTGAACAAAGATGCATAACTTCTAGGCAGTTGTTTGTATCTCTTTAAAGGCAGTTTTTTGTTTGTTTGTTTGTTTAAATATACTTTTAGTGATTTCAGAGAGAAAGGGGAGAGGGAGAGATAGAAACATCAATGATGAGAGAGAATCATTGATCGACTGCCCCCCTGCACGCCCCCTACTGGGGATGGAGCTCACAACCCAGGCATGTGCCCTGACCAAGAATCCTCCTATATAATAAAGAGGTAATATGCAAATTAACCCTCACGCTGTCACAAGATGGCTGCCTAGGAGGTGGAGCTTTTGACTCTGACTGGCATAGAAACCGACCAATCAAAACCAAATCTGGGTGATCTGCAAGGAGCCAATGGCTGCCTAGGAGGCGGAGCTTTTGACACTGACTGGCATAGAAACTGACCAGTCAGAACCAAATCTGGGTGAACTGCAAGGAGCCAATGGCTGCCTAGGAGGCAGAGCTTTTGACGCTGACTGGCATAGAAACCGACCAATCAGAACCTAATCTGGGTTTACTGCAAAGTCAGAACCTAAGGTGGGGGCTGAGGAGGGGTTTTAAGGGCAACAGCTGTTTGGTGTAAGGTGTAAGAAAGCAGTTCAATTTTTTAATGACCAGTTTGGCAATTTAGTGCATATGGCTGGCTATCAGTCCAGATATAGGGATTATGTATTTTTGTCTGCCAAGAGCATCTCCTCCTGCTGAAAAAGGCTCCCCCCTCCCATTTAAGCAATCCTATCCTATATAATCTATCTATACTAATAAAAGGGTAATATGCTAATTAGACCAGGTCAACCGGCCATCTTCCAGGCATCGGACTTCCTTCCAGACAAAGCTATGGTGGTGGGGGCTGAGGCAGAGGCAGTTAGGGGCGATCAGGCGAGCAGGGGCGGGCAGTTGGGAGCAAGATAAAGCTGTCAGGGGGAGGGCAGTTGAGGGTGAGATCAGGCCAGCAGGGGAGAGCAGTTGGGGGGTGACCAACCCAGCAGGGGAGGGCAGTTGAGAGCGAGATCAGGTTGGCAGGGGAGAGCAGTTAGAGGTGAGATCAGGCCAGCAGGGGAGAGCAGTTATGGGCAATCAGGCAGGCAGGCAGAGGCAGTTAGGGGCAATCAGGCAGGCAGGCAGGCAGGCAGAGAGGTTAGGGGCTATCAGGCAGGCAGGCAGGCAGAGGCAGTTAGGGGCAATCAGGCAGGCAGGCAGGTGAGCAATTAAGAGCCAGCGGTCCCAGATTGCAAGAGGGATGTCTGACTGCCAGCAGTTGGACATCCCCCAAGGGGTCCCCGATTGGAGAAGGTGCAGGCTGGGCTGAGGGACACTCCCCCCCCCCCATGCACGAATTTTGTGCACTGGGCCACTAGTCAAATTATACTTTCCTGGTTCATAGGTTGATGCTGAACACTCGAGCCACACTGGCTAGGCTAAAAGGCAGTTTTAAACAATGTGTCATTTTCTTTTATAGAGTTATTAGATGAAATTAATACTAACTGTCATATTGATTTTTCAAATAACCTAAGTTGTGTTTATAATACATGTTCAATATATAAACATTATAAAAGGACAGGAAAAAAATCACTAGTAATTTTATATATCACACATAATCATGATTAATGTTTTTTTTAATCCATCCTCATATATTTATATTTTCACTTTTTCCAAGAATGGAAAAATTCATCTGATTTTATATTATAAGCCTTCATCAGTGAATAATCCATTAGTAAAATATTTTTTCAGATTCACTGTTATTTCGTTAGGCTAAACGAAGTAAAACTGAGTCAAATGTGTGTTCTTTTTTGTTTTTGTTTTTACTATAACTTAGTTATAAGAAAATACATAGTTTGGCCCTACCTGGCTTGGCTAGTGGATAGAGCGTCAGCCTGCAGACTGAAGAGTGGTGGGTTCAATTCCAGTCAAGGGCACATGCCCAGGTTGTGGACTCAATCCCCAGTAGGGAGCGTGCAGGAGGCAGAGAACCAATGATTGTCATCATTGATGTTTCTCTCTCTCCCTTCTTCTCTGAAATCAATAAAAATATATTTAAAAACAAAAAAGGAAATACATAGTTTGTATCTGTTTATCTTGATGAATTTTGACAATTATATACACTCATGTAAATACCACCAAACCAAGATCTAGAACTTTTACATCACCCAGAGGGTTCCCTTCAGCCAGCCCCTCTCCCAGCCACTCAAACTTCTGTCAGCTCTGGTATGCCTTTGATGACATTTTTGCTAGATTGCATTCCAGAAGTTGAATCCTTTTTGCCTGTACCAGCAATAAATGAAGTTACTGATTGCCCCTTACTCTAGGTATTATGTGAGCATGTATGTGTCATAATATATCACAGATAACTGATATAGATATACTAATCTTTACCAGCTTCTACCATATATCATTTTGTATTTCTTTGTTTACTAGTAAAGTTGAACTTTTAAAATGTTTTAATTGACCATTTGTATTTTATTATTGTTATGATTGTGGTTGTTAATTGTATATTCTAATGTGATTATATATCTCTTGATTTATAAAAGCTCTTAAATATTAAGGATATCTTTTTTTAAAATATTTTTACAATTTTGTCATTGCCTTACAATTTATTTATGGAGGTTATTGGGTTGTTTTGTGTTTAACATGGAGTTTTAACTGGCAATCTTGTTCTTCATGTTTTCTGCCCAGTGCCATTCTCTACATCTTCTTAATACCAGGATTATATAAATACCTAGTTATAGTATTCTCTAGTATTTTTATGGTTTTGTTTTTACTTTATTTTGGCATTTTTAATCCACATGAAATTGATTTGGAATCAATAAAAAGGCCTCATTATTTAACAGGTGGCTATCACTGATCTACACTAATAAAAGAGAAACATGCAAATTGACCGTCCCTCCACTATGCCCACCAGCCAATCAGAGCAATATGCAAATTAACCCAACAAAGATGGCGGTTAATTTGCATACACAGGCATGGATTGAAGGCTGAAGACAGTGTAGAAGGAAGACAAGCACTGCAGAAGGGAGCAAAGCAGCGGAGAAGGGAATGGAGCCGAGGCAGTGGACATGGGAGGGAGTGAAGTGGCAGAGAAGGGAGGGAGCGAGGCAGTAGAGACGGGAGGGAGCGAGGCAGTGGAGATGGGAGGGAGCAAGGCGGCAGAGAAGGGAGGAAGCAAGGCGGCGGAGACAGAGGGAACTCCAGCCTCAGGAAGCCCTATTCTTGCAGGAATCTTCCTGCAAAGGGCCTCTAGTAATTGAATAATCTTGAGTTTCCCCACTGATACTAAATGTGTCCTTTGTCATAGAGTAAGTTCTTATGTATATTTTTCAGTTTTATTACCCTACATGAGTTTTTCTGCCTATTCCTGTGTCAATACCTCACTGCTAAATTATTATAGCAATATAATACTACATAATATCTGGTGAGCAAGTTGGACCTTTATTGTTCGACACATATTTTTACTTTAAAAGCTTAATCAGCTGGATAATGTGCTATAATTATTTTGTGTTAGTTAAGCACACCTGGAAAAAGCTTAGACAATTGACCATGGAATCAATAAAAAGGCCCCATTATTTAACAGGTGGCCACTACCTGAATTACAACCCTAGTGCCAGAAAGGAAATAATCACTCTTTAGACAAATGCCCTACCTTCAAAGTGATGGAAAAGATCACATGTGGAAAATAAGTAGCATGAGGAGTAACAAAGAACAAAATCTAGGATTTGGTTGCCATTTTCAGCTATAGGTATATAAATGTTTTTATGAAACGTTTGATCAGATTTTTTTCCATCTCTCTGGTACTGAACCAAAACACAGAGGATTAACAAAGTTATAGAGCAGTGGTTCTCTCCTTCCTGTATTAATGCAGATAATGCATTACATGTAATAATATTGTTCTGTTCCTTGTGTGCAGATAAGTCAGTTTATTATGATAGGTAAAATATTGGGCTTGGCCCCTTTTTTAGTAGAAATCAAAGTTATAGTTAGAAGCCCACTTTTAGTGGACATTTAAGAAACACCAATTAATCTTTTTAAACTATAAGCTAGATATTGTTCTGATGCGCAAATGATATGGGAAGAATCTGAGTCACAGAAAGGTTAAGTAACTAAAGGTTCGGGTCACGACCTCATAGCTAGGAAGTTGTAGAGTTCAAAAATAGTCAATCATTCTTGGCTCAACAATTTAATTCTGTTTGTTTTCAAAGACATTATCATTTGTGATTTTATATTGCACTAGTTTCTCTACCTGAGCTAGCCTGTATATTTTTCGTATTTTCAAATAAAGTAGTGTCGCCGAAACCAGTTTGGCTCAGTGGATAGAGCGTCGGCCTGCGGACTGAAAGGTCCCAGGTTCGATTCCGGTCAAGGGCATGTACCTGGGTTGCGGGCATATCCCCAGTAGGAGATGTGCAGGAGGCAGCTGATCGATGTTTCTCTCTCATCGATGTTTCTAACTCTCTATCTCTCTCCCTTCCTCTCTGTAAAAAATCAATAAAATATATTTAAAAAATAAATAAATAAAATAAAGTAGTGTTGTTGTTGTTTTTAATAATGCCAGACAAGTGACTTCAGGACTTGATCAAACTGTTGGTAAGAAATTGTCTAGCCCTCTTTAAATCGTGGAAGATGTTAAGTCCATATCCCTAATATTATAATCCTTGTATTATTTGAAAAATAAAAATAAAAGTTATTAAAAGTTTGCTTACCTTGAACAAGAAGTTCCTGCCACATTTACCCATCATTTTCCACAGTAATATAAATAGTAGAGTAGTTATGAGTATGGGATTTGGAGTCAGGCCTGAATCTGAATCCCAGTTTGGAAATTTACTGTCTGTGCAATCTCAGGCAAATTATATAACCTTTCTAACCCTGCTCATTAATTTGTAAACTGGAGGTAATAATAGTACCTCCCTGGTGGGTTAAATTGTGGATTAAATGAGATGCTATTTTTAAAGGATTTAGCGGGATGTCTGGAATAATCAGTGCTCAGTGTTTGTTGTTCTCGTCTACAAGGTTGTCATTGATATTTTTAAGAACTTATTTCTCTGGATTTGACTACTATCAGTAGATCCATCAAGATGATGGTTAGAGTTTCCACTATTTCTATAATTTTTTTGTTTTGTGTGTTAGTTTGTTTTTTACCTTTTCTTAATCAACCAATAATACTTTGCAATGGTTAACATAAGTTTCTAATCATAATTCCTAATATTCTGAAATAAAATAAATTTGAGATTTGAGACTTTTACAGTGAACAGTAATTCCTCATTAATGAATTTTTTTTTCCTTGAGGCTAGAACTAAATAAAAAGAAAAGGGGGGTGGACATCAATTGTAAATATAATTTAAATAGAAAACAAAAATAATATCACTTTGAAGAGCATAGAATTATAAGCTCATCTTAATGTCTATGTTTTGCTTCCATTCCTCTCTCTGAGCCAGCGGTTCTCAACCTGTGGGTCGCGACCCCTTTGGGGGTTGAACGACCCTTTCACAGGGGTAGCCTAAGACCATCGGAAAACACATATATAATTACATATTGTTTTTGTGATTAATCACTATGCTTTAATTATGTTCAATTTGTAACAATGAAAATACATCCTGTAGATCAGATATTTACATTACTATTCATAACAGTAGCAAAATTACAGTTATGAAGTAGCAACGAAAATAATTTTATGGTTGGGGGTCACCACAACATGAGGAACTGTATTAAAGGGTCGCGGCATTAGGAAGATTGAGAACCACTGCTCTGAGGCAAGTACTAAGGTAGTGATAAAACGAAGCAAGAAGGAATGTGATTACCCACCAGATACCCTAGTTGGTGTGTTCATTTTATAAAGGAGTATAAATGCTGCGGAAGACCAATGTGGTTCTTTCATAAGTAAATCTTGTCAGAGTTGCTGATCCTGGAAAGGTGATTATTTTTATTCTAAGCCCTCCATTCAATCCCTGACATCACCTCTTTTTTTGCCATTTTTCTTCTGGATGAAGAAAACTCTTCTGTATTGACTCTACTTTCATTTAGTGTGCCCTGAAACAAGTTTCTATCACATTAGGGGGTTTGTTTCAGAGACAGGCAGATAGCCATGTCCCCCTGCTGCTTACCAGGCCTGTTTGGTTGGGAACCCTACCTTCCCTATGTGGTTTTGTTAGTTCACTGGCCATAGCTTACTTATGCTATGTGCTGAGCAGTTGTTTAAGCCAAGGGCAGGTGTAAGAATGCATATTACTCATTTATTCTGGAAAGGCGCTTAAGCCTTTCCAACTGTGTCCTGCTGACTGTCAGTATGTTAGATAGGCGAGAAAGCAGAGAAACTGCATTCCCGTGTTGCTGAAGATATTTTGAAAATTACATCTTTCACATGTACTCCAACAATACTCAACATTTATTAAAGACACTCAATAATAGGAGGACTTCTTTTTTCTTTTTAACTGAGGGAAACAAGTCATTTTTGAGAGTTTGCTTTTCAAAACCCCAAACTGAGAGGAAAATACTAGCATTTGTTCAAAGATCAGAACCAAGGTTTTTCCCTGTGAATGGTGAACAGTAAAGGAAAATCTGCAGGTTTTCATCTTCTGTTCTTCTTTTAAAGGCCGGTTTCCTCTGTTTGGTTTACTTAATGCTCTATATACCTATACTTATTTCTGTTTGTTCAAATATTTTTAAAATTTCTTCCTATTTTTCTTCTCCTGAGTTTTTGCCATTTCTCTCTGCTATTTTTTATTTGTTGTTTGCTTCCTTTAAGTCACTGTTTCTGTTTCCCATCTTGAGTTTTATTTCTTCTTTACTTTTCCTCCTTGGTTTCTTTCTTCTCGTTAGCCTCTTCTGTTTCTCAGTCATCTCTGTCCTGTGCCTAAGAATTATAATATGGGGTTGATTGTAAATTATAGGATCAAATACTACACAGTGAATAAAGCAATGTTGAAGTATAGTTATTCATGTAAAAGAAGTTTGTGGTATGTGAAAAACAATTGTAAAATATATACATCATGATACCTTCAAATATATATGTATATATGTATGTATGTATATATATGTACATATATATACATACACACACACAAATACATGTGCGTATTTGTATATATACATAGACATACATAGGAAAACGTGCAGGAAGTGATGTCTATATGTTTACGGTAGTTATTGATGAGCTACGGAGTTTCAAGTAATTTTGTTGTTGTTGTTTTATGTTTTTGCCTCTCAGGATTTTGCACAAAGAAAAAGTTCCCTCAACAGTGAATATGTTAATCATGCTATACTAGTAAAAGTTGTTATAATTCTTTGATACTATAAACAGTTTCTGCACTATGGCTTATGGTCTAGTAATAGATGGGACATATTTTAAAATATAGATATAAGTCTCAAAGGTTAGATAGGATGAAGTATATCATGTGTGTATGATGATGTACATGAAAACACTTTGAAAAAGGCAATGCAATTAGTAGAGTATTATAAAGATGATCAACAGTTATACAAGCATAGTTTATACATAATACACACTCACACAAAGTGCAAAATGAGTTGAAATGATAGTCAGTGTTTGGACCACACTTTTTCAGGCATGATGTTTGAACCTCACTCTGATTCTGAGGCAAATAGGGTGCCTATTACCATCCCCTCATCACAGATAAGCAGTGTGACTCTCCTACAGAAACACTTAGTGACTGATTTGTACCACAAACCCAGGCCTTCTGACTGCAGTCCACAAAAGTTTTCATAGTATCAAAGGCGAGAGCAGGTCCTGAGGCCCAGGGCAGTCAGGAGAATGTGGGAATTAAGCTGGGCTATGAATGGAGAGGGTCACAGACCATGGGAAGGAGGTGGGAGGATGTCCCAGAGCAGTGACAAGGACAGAAGCACCAGAGCGGGCTGCAGCCCATCTCCGGTACAGAGCAGGTGCAGTCCTTCACACTCAAATGTGGGCAAAACTGGAAGTTGTTTTGTCTTGCTGAATTTTTTAAAAAAAACAAAAAAAGACTGTTTTGCTTCTAAAATATGTCTCCTTCCAAGCTCCATGCCCCCCCCCCAAAAAAAAAAATTAAACCAGATCATTTAAGTTTCTAACCCATAGTCCCATAGAACGATAAACTTAAGTAACAGGCAGGAGTTATTTCGTTTTGTTTCTTAAGAATTCTAACTGAATAGAGAAGTGAGAAGCTATCAGAACAGTATATTAAACACAAATTATGTGGATGCCAGTTTCACAAAGAATGGCAAGGGCTTTCAGACTGTGTAGAGCAGCGGCTCTCAACCTGTGGGTCGCGACCCCTTTGGCGGTCAAACGACCCTTTCACAGGGGTCGCCTAAGACCATCCTGCGTATCAGATATTTACATTATGATTCATAATGGTAGCAACATTACAGTTATGAAGTACCAACGAAAATAATTTTATGGTTGGGTCACAACATGAGGAACTGTATTTAAAGGGCCAGAAGGTTGAGAACCACTGGCGTAGAGGAAAGCTGAAGACAATGTGTGCGTTTCTCCCCTGCCTCATCCCTCACAGAGAGTTAGTATACAGAAGACAAATGTCAATCACAAATGTCAATCACTAGGCAGTTTAACTGGTACATCTGAGAAAGTTAAGTGTTAGATTTTCATAGCATAAGTTAGTGGTGGTGAAAATACTTTGTTTTAGTGTTTTGAGTACAGTATTAACTTTTCTCTGGTGTAGTTTAAAAGGAGAGTTACTAACCTGGAAAACTCCAGGGTCTATAAACATTACTGCTAACTAATTTGGAATTATGTATTAATACTACCAAGGAGAAAGATGAACAAAACCAGGATTCTAGCCAAAGGTTTTAGAGGTGACTGGCTACCCAGAAACATCTGTTTATTCAGCCAACATTTATTGAGGGCATTCTTCTTGCCCAGCATTGTGACCAGGGCTGGTACAAAGGCCAGTGAAACAGAGCCAACTGCAGTCTAGCGAGGGAGAAGAGAGAGCTGACAGAAGAGTGCCCTCACCCTGGAAAAAGAGCAGGCCAGGCCAGAAGCGGAAAGGGACTGGTTCCTAGAGGGGATGACAACCTCAGCTAATAGGGAGAGAAGTGTATCACCCTGAAGAGGCAGCCAGGAGGCAGGAGAGAGCAGGTTTTGTTCAGGAAACTACAAATAATTCAGGATGTCTAGAGCAGCGGTCACCAACCTTTCGGACCTCGGTCCGTGGACCACCGGTTAGCGACCAATGGTCTAATGATGAAAAGTTTTTGGGTAAGGTGACAATGGGAGCTTAAAGAGGGGATCAAAAGCCAAATCAGCCGAAACCGGTTTGGCTCAGTGAATAGAGCGTCAGCCTGCGGACTGAAAGGTCCCAGGTTCGATTCCGGTCAAGGGCATGTACCTGGGTTGCGGGCACATCCCCAGTGGGAGATGTGCAGGAGGCAGCTGGTCGATGTTTCTCTCTCATCGATGTTTCTAACTCTCTATCTCTCTCCCTTCCTCTCTGTAAAAAATCAATAAAATATATTTAAAAAAAAAAAAAAAAAAAAAGCCAAATCATAGAGGCCACATAAGCAACTTGAGTTTCATTATGTAGACAATGAGGAAACACTGAAGGATTTAAAACAGGACAGTTATCATGGCGAGATTTGCATTTTTAAATATATATATATATAACAAAAAAGACCTGGATATCACCATCAACTGCAAGGCACTCCTTAGTAATTTTATGCCTGAGAGAAATTGTCAGACTTCCACCCTTCCCGGTCCAGGCCATGGACCTTGGCTCTGCCCCACTGAGACCTCCAGCTGAATGGGGGTCCCTACCTAGTACCCTCATTTTAGAAAAGTTAGGAGAAACTGGGACTGAGATTCCAGAGAGCAAAAATTAAAGGCAGTGAGGAATAAAACATTTACAGTGAAAATCAATGCTTCCCTGTTTTTAATTAAGTGTTCACCTAAAGGAGAGGCTCCTGCCTGGCCAGTGTGCTCAGTGGTTGAGCGTTGGCCTATGAACCAGGAGGTCATGGTTGGATTCCTGGTCAGGACACATGCCCGGGTTGCTGGCTTGATCCCAAGTCGAGGGCGTGCAGGAGGCAGGCAATTAATGGTCCGCTCTCATCATTGATGTTTCTATCCCTTGCTTCCTCTTCCTTCCTCTCTGAAATCAATAAAAATATGTTTTTAAAAATAATTAAAGAGAGGCACCTTTTTCCAGAAGATGCTTCCACATTGCTCAAGGCATTTTTGGAACTGTTTTTTTTGGAATTCCTTTAAATACCAGCTTGGGAGCCACACAAATAGTCATTCTTGTCTCTATAGTTGCATTTTTAAATTTTTGTATCCTAAAATAAGCACCAACTATCCAATCTGACTTATTTATCCTTCTTATTAGGACTTAGCACTGAGTTAACACTAATTTATTCCTAAAGTTAAATCTATCTTCACAAGATGAAAGTTTACCTCTGAAGACATTACCAACCAGCTCTAAGTTTCTTGACCATGAACCTCACAAATGGCGTGTGAAGTGAGGGTGATAATAACATCTTTCCTGTCTACCCCATACAGCTTTTTTGAAGATAATACCAGACAGCATGTGCAGTACTATGTCAGTGGACGCTTTCATTATTATTGCCTCACACTTGGCAGGCAGTTCCAAAATATGCATTTGTCCTGGAGTCTCTGTGTGTTCACCCCCTAGTAGACTGTTCCCTTTAGGAGAGCAGGGCTTGGGTCATATTTGGCTTTGTGTCTCTGGAATCTGACATTGGGTCTCACACATAAACAGCACTCTGATGTTTGCTGAATGAATAATTGAATCTAGCTCCTTGCCTTATCCTCAAACCATTAATAAGACCTGGCAATACACTTAAGATTCTTCAGTTAAAATAATAGGCTCAGAGGCCATGTAACTTCTTCAAGTAGGTGAGCAGTTTGTCACTGGGAAGCATCTGTTCTCATCTCTGAACGGTCCAGACCACTGGCTGATGAAATCTATCAATCTGAAAGTATAATGGTTCTTTTAAATATATATATAGATATATTTTATTGATTTCAGAGAGGAAGGGGAAGAAAGAGAGAAACATCAATGATGAGAGAGAATCATTGATTAGCTGCCTCCTGCACGCCCACACTGGGGATTGAGCCTGCAACCCAGGCATGCACCCTGGCGAGGAATCGAACTGTGACCTCCTGGTTCATAGGTCAATGCTCAACCATTGAGCCATGCCAGCTGAGCTGAAAGTGTAAAGTGTAAAGCTTAAACCCTAGTGCTGCAATCTTAACTTTGGCTGTATTTTAAAATCACCAGGAAAACATTTTCAATTCCTGATGCTGGGTCCCCATCCCAACCACGACAATTGATTCAGTACCTCTGGAGGTGAAGGCCAGGCCTGGCACCCAGTTGATTCCAATGTACAACCTGCGTTGAGGTAGGGAGGGCTCTAAGATTAGACTTTGCGAAACATTGCTTTAAAGAAATTGCCTACCTAGTTCTACATTAGTGCCCTAGGAAATGGAAAAGACTTAAGACCAGCTCCCACTTTAGTCTTCAGGGAATAAAAACTAGCACTCACTGATGGGGTGCAGTGGGAAAGCAGCAGTCTATGTGCTGAGCCGGGATTAAGTCATGGAAAGGTGGGCTTGTGCTGAGCATGGGACTTTCTGCAGAGCCTGCGAGTCATTTTAGAAGTGTATCCGAGAAATAAAAGACAGTCTCTGCCCACAAAAGCAGGGTCAAGTGTTAGTTTAGCAAACCAGCAAGTACCAGCCAGCAGGCCTGGCCGACACAAAGGTTCTGAAGGCTTTGATTCACACCAATCACCATTCTTGGCCCTGGGAATACAGCTGTGAACAAGGCTCAGAGTGTCTCGAATAACTGACAGTCTGTTCAAAATTAAGTAAACGGGCAATTACAGAAGGTGAGAGCTGATGAAAGAAAGGAAAAGAGGTTGGTGAGATAGGAAGATCCCATTGTTAGAGGGTTTTAAGGGTCAGGCTGAGATTTCAGTCAATACAATAGCTGGTAGTTCCTGCTCAAAAGGACACTGTAAAAGAAACATGTAAGAAAGTTTACTTTGGAACCTTTGGAAGATTATAAAAAGGAGAAATAGTGCAGATGCAGAACAGTTAGGACACTTACAACACTCTAAGGGTTGGGTGCTAAGTTCCTAAATTAGGGAGACTTGGAAATGGGAAGGAGTGGTTTATAGACTTCCCAGTGAAAAACATAGCCGTTTTAATTATAGAAGCATAAATAATTTAAATACATCTCAGTCAGAAGTGAATTGTTAATATTGGAATTCTATTTTGAATGATTTACTATATATCTGAGAATGCATTTCCCATTATTAATTGCTGTCATATCTTAATCTATTTCACAACTATGTGAGAAGTTTAAAAACTGGTTGTCAAATTAGTGAGGTTAGTCAAGGTCTGGGTTCTTTTAAGAGAATCAGCTGTTTACTTTTTGTCTGTAAGCCCACACAGTCTCTGACCAAAAAACTTACCTGTCCAACACAGCCTCTGTGACAATGGTAACCCTCCATATTTCTATTACACACTCAAGTCAGTGTTCTTATGAAGAATCTGAGCTTATGCAAAACTTTTTACCAATAAGAACTAAATTTCTGTCTTTGCCTTCAAGTGAACAAGTTTTAAAATTTTCACATGTAAATGATCAGTGTGTAATTCCAATAAACTCACTGCTCTTGTTGGGCCAATGCCATGACCAGCCACAGAGTGAATAGTATTGAGTTGTCGATACATACAAGACTGTAAACTACCAGACCCTATGCACTGGAATTGGGTCTGCATTATAAGTCTGCATGTGTATTCTCACCGGAGGCTGTAAAATGTGGGCACGCTTTCAATCCGTGCAGTCTGTGATTTATGGAGGCACATAGGTCAGGAGTTTATTATGCTGAAAATCATAATAACTGTTTTGTTTGCTCTCGAAAATGAAGTGATTGAAGCATGTTGAAAGATAAATGGGTGAAACATTTTGATTATGCTTTTATTTCTATTAAAGATTAAATATTATTGCTGAGTAACCAGCCCTGCTAAGTATTATGATATTAAAGCTGAAGTAGTGTGTAAGCCGATAGCCCCTTCTTTCCTCTGGGTTTAGGTTTGTTATTAATCAAAACGTTGGACCTGTTTAGTGCAGTGGTGTCTGAAACAAACAGTCGAAAAAGACAGCTACTTTAATTTACGGCTTTCTGTTTTTCCAGGTTTATAGGCAAATCTGTTTCTCTGTCTGGGCTTTGTGTTGTGTTCTCATGTCTAGAGGTCATTTCTTAGACCAGGGCCAACGCAGTCCAATAGTTGCATGATTCTCTCATGGCATAGAAAGGAGGAAGGTGCCTTATTATGGTTTTAGTTGACAAATTCTGGCAAAGTCATATTTGAAAGAAGGACAGTCCCTACTAGAAGTGGATATTACACAAAACCCATATGTATTGGGGAGCAGAAAAAGCAATAATTTTTTTAAATAGAAGAATGCATATATGGAGAGGTATTAATAAGTTAACTAAGACGGTGGCTTTTAGTGTTTTATATCAATATAGGAGTATTGAATAAAATATTTTAAAGGGCCTATGATTCCAGCTACTTCCTGGTGTTGGCTTAGGCGTCTGCACAAGAGTAACTTGGAAAGTGCTCACCACTTCCAGAATTGCAGTGTGGGGTGGGCTCCCTAGACGCGTGGTCAGGGACTTTTAATAGGACCGTCTGGCCACTCTCCTAAACCTGGTCCTCAACAGTGGTAACACACTCACAATTTCTAGACAGTGCGCTTTGTGGGGAGTGCAGCACAGATTGTAAGAAGTATCAGAGGAAAAGACCACCTCTTAATATGTGAAACAAAAGGCTGAGTTTACTACTTCCTGAAGTAAGAAAGGGCTGTGCTTTGAGGCACAGTCTCTGAGCAAAGCTGGTTGCAAATCCTTATATAGATTTTTGGGCTGGGGATTGTTAGGAGTGGACATCAGCCTCAGAAGCTCTTCATTCAGGAGAGATTGTCTGTGATTGGCTGGCTTTCGGAAGCATGTTCACTGGAGTGAGTCCTCCACTGAGTGGCCAGCTTTCAGAAGCACTAGGCGCCACTGAAGAGTTGGCTTTCGGAGGTGAGGTTATGAAGTATTTACTGAGGTGCGTTTAGGCCTAGGCAAGTCATCATTAATTGATTAAATCTGGTGTAATTATGTTTCACATCCGTTCTAGTGGTCACTGTGGAACAACCAGCCTTTTTCTAGGAGTTGGAGATTGTTTTATTCTCATAAGCTAATGCTTAAACTGTAAGAAATTGAAGGACTCTGAGGAATCCCTCTAAATAAGCAATGACCCTATGATGCGTTTTTCTAAATCAGGTGCTTACTAAAGCAACAGGAAGTATTAAAACTCTGGAGTTCTCACATGTGAGGTGGCATGTTCATATACAGAGTGCCCCCCAAAATGTATGCACTTTAACAGCTGATAACTCAGTTTTGAAAATGGAATATCCTATCTAATAAAAGAGAAACATGGTAATTGGTGTACGACCACTACCCTTCCCATTGGCTAATCAGGGCGATATGCAAATTAACTGTCAGCCAAGATGGCGGCCGGCAGCCAGGCAGCTTAAACTGAACATGAGGCTTGCTTGCTTCAGTGACGGAGGAAACCAACGTTCCTCACCTGCCTTGCCGGCCTCTGAGCTTGCAGTTTAAGAAACATAGTAACATATAGAAGCTAAACAAAACCCCAGAAACCTGCTTTCAGCGAGCCCGGGATCTCAGAGCTGGAGTTGATACAGAGTTTCGATTATAGAACCGAAACAAACCAGATACCTGCTTTCAGGAGTGGAGGCCTAAGAGCTGGAGCCTCAAAGCTAAAGATGGCCCAGAATAAAAAAAAAAAGAAAAAAGAAAAAAAGGAGCAGTTGGGAGCTTCAGTCCCAGCCTGAAAACAGCCCTCAGCCCCTCACTCAGACTGGCCAGGCACCCCAGTGGGGACGCCCACCCTGAAGGGTGTGTGACCAGCTGCAAACAGCCATCATCCCCTCATCCAGGCTGGCCAGGCATCCCAGTGGGGACCCCCACCCTGATCCAGGACACCCTTCAGGGCACACCAGCCAGCCCCCACACGTGCACCAGGCCTCTACCCTATATAGTAAAAGGGTAATATGCCTCCCAGCACTGGGATCAGCGGAGCTGAGAGGCCTCCCAGCACCGGGATCAGTGTGACAGGGGGCAGCGCCCAAACCCCCTGATCGCCCTGCGGCTCTGTGTGTGACAGGGGGCGGGGCCACAACCTCCCTATCAGCCCTGCTCTGTTCCTAACAGGGGAAGGCGCCCCAACCCCCTGATCAGCCCTGCTCTGTGCCTGATAGGGGGGAGCTCCCCAACCCCCTGATCGGCCCTGCTCTGTGTGTGACGGGGTAGAGCCATAACCTCCCCATTGGCCCTGCCCTGAGTGTGACAGTGGCGGCGCCCCAACCCCCTGATCGGCCCTGCTCTGTGGGTGATAGAGGGTGGCGCCCCAACCCCCTGATCCGCCCTGCTCTGTGTGTGACAGGGGGCGGTGCCCCAACTCCCCTATCGGCCCTACTCTGTGAGTGACAGGGGGGAGCTCCTCAACCCCCTGATCGGCCCTGCTCTGTGCCTGACAGGGGGGAGTTCCCCAACCCCCTGATGGGCCCTGCTCTGTGCATGACAGGGGGTGGAGCCGCAACCTCCCCATCAACCCTGCCTTGAGTGTGATAGGGGGCAGTGCCCCAACCCCCCATCAGCCCTACCCTGAGCGTGACTGAGGGTGGCATTGCAACCTCCAGATCTGCCCTGCTCTGTGCATGACGGGGCGGCGCCCCAACTCCCCAATCGGCCCTGCTCTGAGCCCAACCAGGGGCTGCACCTAGGGATTGGACCTGTCCTCTGCCACCCGGGAGCAGGCCTAAACCAGCAGGGCGTTATCCCCCGAGGGGTCCCAGACTGCGAGAGGGCACAGGCCAGGCTGAGGGACCTCCCCTCCCCCCCGAGTGCACAAATTTTTGTGCACCAGGCCTCTAGTATTTTAATAAACACTGCCTTTATAATTATTCAAAGTATGTGTACATTTTTGGGACACCCTATATTATTGAGATCAGTTATGAATTTGATGCAAATCATGTATTTTAATAATAAATTGTAGAAATGTGAGTTACCTTAGTAAGTTAAAGGAAACTCTAAGTCATTATTATCACTCATCCTCACCTGCGTTCCAATCAGCTTTATGTATCTGGGTGGAAAGGGGTGGGAATGGTAGTAAGACCCCACATGTCAGCCCTGGTGAACTGTAGCTACTGAATCCTGAGTAATTGTAGCATCACTAGTACTGTAACATTTTACTTTCCTCCCAAAATCTTTTTAGGACTCTTTAAAATCTGGGTATATCCTTAGGAGTTTGTCACATAAATAAACTTCACTCAGCATTTGTGCTACTGCAGGGAAAAAGAAGCTAATATAATATTTGGGTTTCATCTTAAAGTTACAGCTGGTGTATGCGGAGTGTTAATCCTATAGGCAATTTGGCCCTATCTTCTGTGATAAAGGAAAATGCTTTGTCTGCCTATTTTAAAAATTGTTGAACTAACTAATGGGAAAGCCTTAGTAGTTTTGTTTATATATAAAAATTGAACTTTCCTCTTTCCAAATTCCTTCAACTGCCCTGAAACCTAGTCTTTTGACTTCCCCGTTTATTCCTGACACCTCCTAATGGGGACAGAGCTAATCGCTTACATGTTCCCCTGCTGCTAAGGATAGCCAGCTTATGACCACTTATGAGTCAAGCACATGTTGATACCTTAAGACCAGTAAGCATTTGATAAAGTAGGAAAGCAGGGTGGTTAGATTTGTTGTAATCAATAGTAGGAGGAGGAAATTAGTCCACGGAGCTCTGCCAAAAGCTTAGTTTCCGTTTGTATGAAAAATATGTATATTTCTTTAATTCAGCAACTCCACAGAAAAGGGAGTCATAATACCATTTGAACAAGAATTTTCTTAACACATTACCTACTCTTTTTTTTAATTTTATTAATATTAAATCTTTATTGTTCAGATTATTACATTTGTTCCTCTTTTTTGCCCCCATAGCTCCCCTCCACCCAGTTCCCACCCCACCCTCTGCCCTTACCCCCCCACTGTCCTCATCCATAGGTGCACAATTTTTGTCCAGTCTCTTCCCGCATCTCCCACACCCCTTCCCCCCCCAAGAATAGTGAGTCCATTACTCTTGATCCATTTAAATACTCAGAACAAAATGAAACAGAAATCAGATAGGAGTAGCTTATTGCAGGAGTTTTGCTCTGCAGCCAGGCTCTCTCTAGCTAAGAAAGTAAGCTCTTTAAAGGCAGTTGGCAGAATGTTCTGGGAGTTTAGTTTAAGGAACACTGTGTGTAGAAGTCTTTTAACCTCCCATCAGGAAAAGAACCTCAAGTGAAAACTGAGGCAATGACACTCACTACTAGAAATACAAGCCAGCAGAACAAACTCCACACATGGTTTTCAAATTCAAGTGTTTTCTGAGAAGTTGGTTTCCGTGTGGCACAAGCACCAATAAACAATAAACCCATCTTTGTGTTCGGTACCCTTATAGTTCATTTTGCCAAGGATGGGGAAGTATAGAATTTCTCCTTTCAGTTTCCACGCCACAATCACTGAACCATCTCTCTCCCTCTTTAGGATGTCACATGTACTTCAGTTTGAGGATAAAAGCAGAAAAGTGAAAGATGCGAGCATGCAGGACTCAGACACCTTTGAAATCTATGATCCCCGGAATCCAGTGAATAAAAGAAGAAGGGAAGAAAGCAAAAAGCTGATGAGAGAGAAAAAGGAAAGAAGATAGAAGGAGAGGACTGACACCCAGAACAGGTGGAACTGTGCCTGCAGTGCATGGCCTCATGACAGCCATTGCTCCCAGCAGCATCACTTAGGCATGGGAAAAAGTCTGGTTTTGAAAACCAGGGTCTTGTTATGTAAACTGTGGACTGACACAAACACATGCTCTTGGTTACTGGAACACACTTTTATTCTGCATTGACCTTTTATATTGTTAAATGTGAAATAAAATCACTTTCCTTCCAGTTTTCATGTTAACCATGTGCAGACCATGCAAGCCTACTTGTGCTTTTTTACCCTAAAATATGTGAAAGCTTCATTTTTGAGATTTTTTCTAAGAAATTCCTGCAAAAAGAATATTTGAGGAAAACCTCTTTGGCATTCTGTCATCAGAATACTAACTTTGGAATATAATAAAATATATATATATATATAATATAAAGATTGATTTTTTTTTTCATATAAATATCTCAAAATAGCCAAATCAACAGGACTCAGTAGCCTGTACCTTAAATTGTGAGGAACGCCCACATGAACACTCACACCTGCATCAAGGCTAATGCCTGGCTTCTACTGATGCAGCTGAGACACCGGCTACTGTCAGCCCAGCTCATGGCACACCCTGGCCGGACCCCAGGCCGCCTGACCCGGGCCACCTGCCCACTCGCCCTTCTCACACAGCAGCCGCAGCAGACACGTAGGGGCCCCATTCTTGCAGAGCAGCTCATTGAGAAGTTAGCCTTTGATGGCAATCATTCTCACGGGTTATTTACTACATATTATCTATATTTAGTCAGGTTTTCATTCCTAGAATCAGAATGCTAAAATTATACCACAGACTGACTTTCAGTTACCTCATAAAACCTCACCAGCAACATCTTTTCAGATAGTGTCTCATTGTCTCTCTCTCTCAAAATGTCATCCAATAGGCTTTTTCTAAGAACACTAGTTCTCAAAATACAGCCCCAGACATTACACTACAGCAACGTCACATGGGGACATGTTAGAAATGCAGAGTCTTGCTGCACTACCCTTCCCCTGCCACCCACCCCTCTTCCAGAGGAATGAAGCCGAAACTTTGAACCCAGAGGGCTTGTTAAAGAGACTCCTGGCCTCACTGCAGGTGATTCAGTCCTTGGAATTGGCAATACCTACTAAAGTTAAAGATGTGCCTACCCGTGATTCAAAAATTCTAATCCTAGGTTTGTGCCTTAAAGAAATTCTCAC
This sequence comes from Myotis myotis, assembly GCF_014108235.1. Taxonomy (NCBI): domain Eukaryota; kingdom Metazoa; phylum Chordata; class Mammalia; order Chiroptera; family Vespertilionidae; genus Myotis; species Myotis myotis. The sequence continues at coordinate 34,063,722 of NW_023416357.1, forward strand.
GTGTTGCTCAAGGAGACCCCTACCGAGTATACACCGAAGCATCAACCAAAGAATTGATAAATGAGTTGTTGTATATCCATACTATCAAATACTTTGTAGTGGTGAAGATCAGTAAACCAGAGCTATATGTATTACCTTATCTTAAACATAATATGAAAAAAGGAGACCATCTGTATAAAAATTTAAAACACACAACCTACCATTATATATTGTTTATGGATATACACATGTGTAGCAAAAATATAAACCAGGTATGGAAATAGTGATTACTTCTGAGGAAGCAGAAGGAATTTACAGGGAGCCTTGCTTGTGTTTGTAGTGTTTTATTTATTAAGGTAGAGGGTGGGTACTCAATCCTCATTATAGTATTCTCTATACATGTTGGTATGCCTGAAATATTTCATTTTTTTTTTCTTTTTGATATCTACAACCTGAGGTGAGAAGACAGGACTCCCAGTACTAACAAGAACCCTTTGTTCTCTTCAGGAAGCAGAAAGTTTCAAAGAGGAGGAGAGGGACAGGGGAGTAGGACATGCCAGCCCCCTCAATGTGGAGTGATTAATCTCACAGCCACCAAACAGTAAGCCAGTGTTTAGAAGTGTGTCCTGTCTTCTCATCACGAAATTGTAACCTTGGTTATCACAGGTATTCACAAAGCAACATTTCGTTTTCCAAACTTACTGAGTCTCTGTCAGTTATTGTGAAATGTATTACCACTTGATTTGTACCTACAAGTTTCCGTACCTACAAGTTTCCGTGTCATTCTTCCTCATGTGTCCACCACCGTAACCAGTGTGGGATTGTCCCAAGAATAGATAAATTAAACCCTCAGGTTGGTTAAATGCATCTTATCCTGGTTTATTCACAAAGACCAGAAAGTTCTGAAATTCCACAGAGATTAGAATCTTATCAGCAGAATTTCACCATGATAATAAAATTCACTTTGAACTTAACTGAATTAGAGCAATAACAATTTTTTAAGAATGTAATTAATTATCTGTTAAATACAAGATGAGGCAAAGGTAGGTCTACAGTTGTGCATATGTGAAATGCAATTTATTCTTGTATTATTGTTTTCCATACAAACAACTGTAAACCTACTTTTGCCCCACCCTGTATGATATTAAATGTGCTTATAGTAAAGTCTTTGGAAATGTCACAGGAGTGTGTTTGGGCCATATTAATTTAAAAAAAAAAAAAAATCAGTTCAAAGACAAAAAAACAAACATGAAAACATGTAAGAAGTTAGCCTTTTTAAGTTCATTCTAATTTTATATTTATTTGGGCTTATTTTTCTTTTCTGTCTTGCCATATGATGTTTTCCTGAAACATGAAGTCTGTTAGCATTCTTGTTCATTGTCTGTGGCAATGCTAGACATTCCAGAGAGCAGGGAAAAGCAACTCCTGCAACTTTTTTAAAAAATTGTCACCTGAGAATATGTTTTTTATTGATTTTTTTTTTTTTTTTTTTTTTTAGAGAGAGAGAGGAGAGGGAGGGGGGAGAGAAAGATATATGTGAGAGAGAAACACTGATCAGTTGCCTCCTGTACATTTATCCTGATGGCTGGGGATTGAACCTGCAACCTAGTTATGTGCTCTGACTGGGAATCAAACCCACAAACTTTTGGTGTGTGGGACAACAGTCCAACAAACTGAGCCACCCAGCCAGGACAATTCCTGGAAAAATTTTTTCTCATTTCCTTACAAGCCGTTTTTTCACTTTGATTGAACCTGTTGGCAACACTAGACCTCTTTTCTCATCAGGTAATTGAAGTGAATGCGGATCTCTCTAGAATTTTTAATGGTGTAATATCAAAACATATTGTGACATGCCCTCGGCTCCTGGTATGCTCCAAGGCCACACAGCAATGCATCTGCTGCAGCTAAAAACGGGGACATCATAAAACAAGGTCATTAAAAAGTGTGAGGAGATGAGTGGTTTGCTGCTGTTGTTTTTAGAACAAGTTCAATAAGCTATGGTGTCCTTATCAAACTGTCACGACCACGTTTCTTGATAGGATCCGACGTGTGAGGTACATAAACCTGTTGTGTTGTATCTGTTGTGTCAGTGTGGCCTGTATGGAAAAGGTTAGATAAATGCAGAATATTGCCCAAACATGCTGTTTAATCTTGGTGATAACGAGGGAGAAAATGGAGGTGTGAAGTGAGTTGCCACTAAGGGTTGTATCAGTATAAGCAATTTGTATGTACGGGGTGTAGAGAAGTTAAGAGGGGTTACATTCTTTAACACTGTCATTCACAAAAAAAAAAAAAAAAAAAAAAAAAAGACAACCAAGGCAGGTCTGGTTTCTCCATGGCTTTGACCCAGCTCCAGGGACTTCACACAGTTTACCAGGTGACACCACTCTGCTTCCTAGAAAGCAGGTTTCCTGTCCCATATATATTTTACCTCTTTCTTCTTTTGGCTTTTAATGAAGAGAAGTGAGGCAGGGACCATTTTTTAGAGAAATCCTTTCTAATAAGGATTTGAAGATATTTGAAATCCAAGAGAAATAATAAAACACTGAGTCTTGCTAAGATGGGGATTAGCAGTCCCCTGCTTTTGAAAGAATAATCATTTATTCTCCAAAACCCTCCTCACCAAAGCTATGTGAATATGTCACAGGTGCTAAGGGTTTTGTTAACCCCCATGGAGAGCTGTTTTCAGTGGTTAAATTGTAAACTAGCTCCCTAAAAAAAAGCGATGGGGGGCGGGGAGGCTCTGGTTTACAGTATTTGCCAATTTCCGTGGTGTAAATACTTGCCATTGGCGGATTTCAAGCCACCCAAGGAAGCCCCAGTATGCAACTGGTTATTTCACAGGGTTTCGCTGCTTAGCTAAAGCTTACATAGTGACCCCTGTGCTGCACTAAAGAGCTCACAGAGGGTTTTAACCTTGATCCAAGACCACAATCTTCACATGTATTTCCACTTGATGTGATTACTTCACACAATTTGGTCAAGTTCTGGCAACATCTGCACCCTCTGTTTACAGACTAATTTGTATCTTCAGATTCTCTGTTGATGCCATTTTCAAAGCCACTGGCTCACATGAATTTTTTCCTCTGCTAGTCTTTCTGCTTTGGTCATATGTCCAACTCAAGAAAAAAGCAAATCTCATAGGAAACAAACCAAAAAAAGGAGGGGGAAGGAAGGCAAGAAATGTAAGTATAGTTCCTTGAAATATAATGTGCAAATTCATCATTTATGTGTGTTTTTTTTAATAAAAAAAAAAAAAGGTACTTGGGGTGAGGAATGGAGAGGCCTACCTGGAGAGAAGACTGACTTTTAAATGAAATGCAGGCTTTTTTTTTTTGCTTTTTTCTTTTTTCTTCTTCCCATCTGCTGGGAAGTTTTTCTTTAGGGTTAGAGCACAGTATTAATATTATGTTACTTGATCAGTAAGAACATCTTTTGGAGGCTTTCTTCACAGCACTAGTCAAAAAGGAGATGTTCTTGGTTCTTTAGAATTTCTTTTTTTCATCCTTATATGCCAAAAATGAATTGTTGCTAAAGTTTTCACACTTTTTAGTGATCAAGATGATTTTGAGAGCAGGAAACTCTTAAGTGACTTTCCCGTTTATTTTCAGAATAAATCTGGTTGGAGTTTTATTATAATATTCAAACAGTTGAGTAACAATATATTTGTTTTTTAAAGTTTTTAATGATTTTCAATTACAGTTGATATTCAATATTATATTAGTTTCAGGTGTACAGCATAGTGGTTAGACATTTATATAACTTATGAAGTAATACCCCCCCATATAAGTCTAGTGCCCACCTGACACTATACGTGTTATTACAGTGTTATTGACTATTGTGCTGGACTTACATCCCGATGACTACTCTGTAACTGTAATTTGTACTTAATTCCTTCACCTTTTTCACCCAACTCCCCACTTGCAACCATCAGTTTGTTCTCTGTATCTAATAACAACAATGTATTTGAAATGAAGGGTATCATGTATAGAAAGTTAATGACTACTTTAAAGTAATATATAGTCCATGGTTAGTTTTCAATAGTTATGAGGAAACTTAACAATTTGTGAATTTCCTCTTGTTTGTGTGATATGTATAAATCATTTTTTAATCTTCAATTTTTGTACCTTCACCCGAGGATATGCTTTTTATTGATTTTTAGGGAGGGAGAGAGAGAGACAGAGAGAGAGAGAGAGAGAGAGAGAGAGAGAGAGAGAGAGAAACATCTGTGTGAAAGAGAAACATTGATTGGTTGCCTCCCATAAGTGCCCCGACTGGGGCTCAAACCCTTAAACTAAGTATGTGCTCTGATCTGGAATCGAACCCACAACACTTTGGTGTGTAGGAGGATGCTCCAACCAACTGAGCCATCCATCCAGGGCTAAGTTGCAATTTTTAAAAATATATTTTTACTGATTTCAGAGAGGAAAGGAGAGGGAGAGGGAGAGAGAGATAGAAGCATCAATGATGAAAGAGAATCATGGATAGGCTGCCTCCTACATGCCCCCCACTGGGGATTGAGCCTGCAACCCAGGCATATGCCTGACCAGGATTCTAACCATGACCTCCTGGTTCATGGGTCGATGCTCAACCATTGAGCCACACTGGCAGGGCAAAGTTGCCATTTTTGAGGAAACATTTTATTTAGGACTAGAGGCCCAGTGCATGAAATTTGTGCATGGGTGCGGTCCCTAGGCCTGGCCAGCTATTGAAGCTCTAGAGTCTGGTGTGGAAGGGCAGGTCCCAACTGACCTCTGGGCCTTGGGCAGCACCTGGGCCCCCATGTGCCCCCCTCCACCTGAGTCATCGGGCCCCCACCTGGCTCCCTCAGCACCTGGGAGCCAGGCAGTGGCCCCAACCCCTGCCGCCACCGCTGATCGCCATCTGCGGGGCAATCGGCAGGGCAATTGGGCCCACGCTCATACCCACCTTGGTCTGGCACCATATGCTCACCTGCTCCACCATCCCGCATGGTCCCACTCTCGTCAGTGCCCATCAGCATTGGCAGGGCCTCAACTGCTGTCCACTGCCAGCACCGTGTTTCCAATGTTCCATGCCACCCCCTGATGGTCAGCACACGTCATAGTGAACGGTTGAACTCCCAGTTAAACTCCTGGTCAAGGGGACAATTTGCATATTAGGCTTTTATTATTTGGGATAAGAGGAATGTGATCATTTTATCTGTGTTATAAAATTATACTATACTGGAGGCCTGGTGCACGAAATTCGTGCACTCAGGGGAAGGGTTGTCCCTTAGCCCACCCTGTGCCCTCTCACAGTCCAGTAGCCCTTGGGAGATGTCCAACTAATGGCTTAGGCCTCTCCCTGGCAGTCAGACATCCTTAGCGCTACTGCGGAGGCGGGAGAAGCTCCCACCATCGCTGCTGGGCTCACCAGCTGTGAGACCGGCTTCTGGCTGAGGGGCACACTGACCACCAGGGGTTAGCTCCTGCATTGAGCGTCTGCCCCCTGGTGGTCAGTGAGAATCATAGCAACCAGTTGTTCCACTGTTCAGTCGATTTGCATATTAGCCTTTTATTATATAGGATTGTTGGTGTAAATGACCAAGAATGGGTACTATCTTCCCAAGCAATTAAAGAATTCAACAAGTGATAGTTTAATTTAAAGTTAGATATGATATTATATGAGGTCCATTTCAGAGTGAAATTAAATAATGCTATTATGTGGATGCCATGTCCCATCAAACCTACACTCCCCAGCACTGCCTCCACTAGACTTTGCTTCATCGGCACTTTCCCCAACTCTATTACTAGCAATGCTGTTTTCCAGTAGCTCAGGCCAAATAGTTTGGATTCCTGTCTTTATCTCACACCCCACATCCAGTCTGTTATGATATTCTGTTGGCTCTACCTTCAAAATATATCTAGAATTTCACCATTATTTACCACTACCCACTGCTATCACCCTGGTCAAAGGGACCATCAACTTCCACGTGGACCGTAGCAGCAGCATCACCAGTCTTCCTGCTTTCACCCTTGTTTCCCTATTTTTTATTACCAAGTCAACAGCCAAGCAAAACATAAGTCACATTGCTATACTTCTCTGCTAAAAACACTTAAGTGGCTTCCCATTTTATTCAGAATAAAAGCCCATATCCGTGCAATAGCCTAGAAGGCTCTATCTAGATAACCACTATCCCTCCGCTCCAATCCCTGACCTCCTCCCTACTGCCCTCCCCGCGCTCACCCCATCCCTCCTTCCTGCGCTCCATCAGATGAGCCAGGTGTGGTCCATCTCAGGTGCTTCACACTGGACTGTCCCTCACCTGGAACCCTCGTCCGAATGGCGGGCTCCCTCAGCTCAATGAGGCCTACAATAACCTCTCTCCTTTATTATTGCAACCTGCCCTCCCCAGCCCCTGCTCCCAACATGTTCGATCCCTCTTAACCTCCCTCTGTGGTTATATTCAACAGCACTGTTAACACCTAAGCACTTTGCCTTATTCACTCTTGCAAACAATCTTATGCAGTAGGGGCTCTTGTCATCATTTTATAGAGGAGGAAGCAACCTTAGAGAGGTTAATACTTCTTTATTCTTTACCATCCATCTCCAGTGTCCTCCATGAGGACAAAGGTTTTTACCAATTTTGTTTATTATTGTTCCAGGGCCTAGAACCATGCCTAACAAATAGTAGACACTTCATAAATATTTGTTGAATAAACAAACCAATGCATTAAAAAAATGATACCCAATATAAGGTATTTCATATTTTATAATTTAATATCACCATCATTTCAAAAAACTGGGACATTTTTACACTAAAAAAAAGAAAAATGAAAGAAGAATAGAACATCAGTTCTGGGACAGCTCTAACATTTGAATAAATTTTACTTTAGAAAAACCTCACTACATTACTTTTCCTCATTTTAACATAAGACACTGTGTCACAGATGGGCACAAACCCAGAGAACTGCCGGTTTGTTGGAAAACACATTTCTACCTACATCACTTCCTTAAATACCTGCTCATTATAAACAGCAATATTCTAATTCTTGAGACTAGGAAGAACTCAGAGCCAACATGTAATGTGTAGAAAGCAAGGCTATCAGGCTTTAGGTCTACAACTGAGTTAATATTTTTCTCCTGGTTCAAGTGGGAGTACCTACCTAGCCATCACAGTCAAAAGAAAGAATGGACAAGAAAACCACGCTTTTACAAAGCATAGAATGATAAGAGCTAACATTTGATGGATACTTCCTTTATGCCAGACCCTCTTCTAAGCACTTAATCTGTTTAACTATCTAACTCTTAATCCCAATAAACAACTCTCTGGGGGAGGCTCTATTACCATCTCCATTTTACAAATGAGATGGAGACTGGAGGCTTGGAGAAGTTAAGAAGTTTGTCCAGGTCACACAGTAAGTAGAAGAGCTGGGATTTAAAGCAAGAGTGACTTTCCGAGTTTCTGCCCTTGAATTCAGAGGCCACCATGCCTCTCACAGCACGAGACAGATTGTTTCATGGGACAGCTTATACATTTACCTACAGTGTTTATAATCTAGTGGAGTGAAGGGGGATGACAGCACCCTCCAAAAAACACAAAACAGGGATTTCAGTTGAAAAGAATTATATATGTGAAAACTAAATGAATCCTAGAGTAAACCAAGAGATCGATTTAGTGGGATTCATCTAGAACTGCCTCGTGGCAGAGGGAATTTTGAGCATAATTCGGAGGGAAGGGAGAATGTGGCATTGAGAAGACAGGCCACGTTCCAGGTGGAGAGAACGTTGTGCAGACAAGCTATTAAGACAAATGTAGGAGACAGCCATGTGTCTACGTGATGCCAAAACATCTGGTCAATTCCGTTTTTAAAAAACCCTCCATCAATGTAGTGCATTTCTTCAGTCAATCCAGATGTTTGGCGTCTTGTAGACAAAACATCCAGATGATTAACTGAAGATTTGACATCGTTGACTGGATTAACCAGATGTTATAGCGTTGCATAGACACTGTGTCAGGACGTTCACTTGGCCGGAGTAGAATCCAGCTGTAGAGGAGATAACGGCTCAGCAACGAGGGGGGGTTTGGGAGCAGAGGACTGGGGCTTGGATTTGATGCAATTGGGAGCTGCTGGAGGAGGCGTGTGGTGTAAATGATGCTTAAGGAAGAGGATTCTAACAACTGAAGGGGAAAAAGTGGTGAGAGGAAAAGTTGTAGACAGGAAAGAGGATGTTAGGAGAGTGCAGGTGTGTGTGAGGTAATTAGAGCCCAGACCAGAGTCAGGCTTGGGAAAGCAGCAGGAAGGAGTGGATCTGAAAAACATTATAGAAAAAGGACAGGAAGTCACGATGGGCTAGACAAGGGAGGGAAACTGCACATCACCCCAAGGTTGGAAGGGCCTGGGCCTGGGAAAGCAGCTGCCGTCAGCCTCACCACAGTAGGACACCAAGATGGGACCCCCAAGGGACACCTCCTCTCAGCCTCGGATCCAGAGGCCACAGCCAGGCCCATGGCGGCGGGAACCTGGAGACACAAACACAGCTCTCATGCTAAGCTTCTCTAATCATTATAGAGGCACCTAAATTGATTTCCCCTCAAGTCTGGTTTCATGAAAGGATTGAGAATACTAGATTCAGATGGTCAGGTATACACAACTTTAGCGAACAGTCTAAAAAGGCAAAATAAATATTTTCATGACATTTGCTTTTATACAGCATATAATGTAAACTGAGATGTCCAGGGGTATGAGTGAATTAGATGAAATGAAATTATGAGAAACTACACAATACCTGTATTACTTGACAGATTAGCATTATAAAAGCCTGTTAATGCAAAAACTGATGGCCAAATCCAAGAATTTATTATATACATTTTAAATCCTTAGTTTATAAAACCTTGGAATGCTAACCCTTGATGTAGATATTTTGCAGGATTTTTTAAAAATTCCACATATCTTATTTGATAAGAGTCAAGTTTATCTTTATAGTCGGAATTCATTAGGATTCAAACTATGATAGTTGTATGTTTTAAAAATATACTCTAAATATCCATGCAATTCATGGTTTTACAAATCTGCAGTTTCAAATGTTTTCAGCCCCAGGTTTATCAGCCCACACAGCCAGTTGTGTGCGCTTTACAAACAGACCAGGTTTTTTCCAATGACGTCCTCGTTCAGAGAGAGAACTTCAACAGAGTTTAATCTCTCTTTGTTCGTGGTTTGGTGCAAAATTGAGAATCAATCTCTCTGTCTCTTTCTCCTTCCCCCTGACCCCACCAGAGGAGCAATGCAGATTGTGAGATCATAAATATATTTACGTGTTTCAAAATCACCATGGAGAAAGTGGCGGGGTCAGAAACATGTTCAAATCAGTTTCCCAGGCCTCAGAAATGACAAGTCCATTGATCTGGAGTGGGAGCCCATGAATCTGTTGTTTTTGTTTTATTTTTAACAAGCTCCTTCAACTAATTCTGATGCCTATTTTCTGAAAACCAAACTTAGGCAAATGCTGCCCTGAAGCAAAATACTAGAGAGTGAAAAACATCCATTGGACATACAAAATCTAAAATAGTAAAATAGCTTTAAATTTTTTTGTTGTTACCCAAGAATCACATCCCTTAATTATTCCTTTATGTAATAAGCTATTAGGTAAATTCACAATGACCTTTGAAATGCAGAATTTTTCACAGAAACTGCATAAAGTCATGTGGACCTTTGCAATCTGAGAAGCTCAGAAGACAACTAGGACAGCCTGTCTGTTCTCAGTTCATAGCACTGCTCACCATAGCCCTTCCTGAACACAATGTTTGCATGATGGGGAAATGTAATTAATGATCTTTGTAAGTCTTTCTAGTTCTCCAAGGCTAAGTGAGTCACTTATTTATCAGACAGGAAAAAAACAGTTGGGTTCACTAAAACAATGGGTGATTTATCCAGGTGTTTAAATATAACCTTCCCACAGCCAGCATTTTTATAAGAAATACCTCAAAGTGAGTAGATAGCAAACTAGTTATTCAAAAAGTTAGTCAGTGGAATGTCTCCAATCATAGCATCAAGATTAGAGTCTTTGTTCTTTACACATAATCTTTTGGGTGTCTTTTTTTTTTTTTTTTTTTTTTTTGGCAGCACAAACTATACTTCAAGACAGATGAATAGATTTTTTTTCCTGGTATTGTGGTTCCATTTGCCTTAAACTCAACTTATTCTCCTAAATCTTTTCCCAAGGACCTAGGAAAGGAAACAGCTTGGAAGTATTTTATTGAGGCCCTTCATGACTTAAGGTGACACAACTGAAAGACAAATGTACTTTCAATAGACTTTGAATGATGCTTTTTGAAACACATCAAAGATTTGGTGGTTTTGGCTTGAGTAGTGATTCCTTCCCACTTAACCATTCTCCTGCCACTTTCAAATCCCATCTAGCAACCACCAGAAATGGTCTCTTGCCCTAGTGTGAGTCAATTAGGACCAGATATTATTGGAAGAGAAAACCCTTAGGAATTTTCAGAACATATAAAGTACTTGCAATTCTGATGCAGGTTAAAACAGAAGGATTCATTTCCAGCGATCTCTTTCTTATCTCCCACATAAAAATGTTAACCTTCAATGCCTCCATCGTAACCATAGTATCGAAAGATTCTTCTTTAGAGTATTTCATTCGTTCTACTGCTTTAATAGCATTTATTGCATGGACTGGCTTTGAATAGTGAACTTTTTTTTACCCTCAAGACCATTGCTAGCCACATGGTGCCTTCGTGTGAATTAGAAAAAGGCACCCATTTCCCAAGACACTTTACTTCCATGTCAGAAAACTGGCAATGTACTAATTTTGTTCGAAAAAGACACTACAGCATCTGCAAGAAAAACTGTCGGTAAAATATCAAATCCATGTTGCTCATCATGTGAATCATGTTCTCTCAGACACGGTACCCTGTGTATGCTCAATGGCACAGCTGTAGGTGAAGGGTCTTCCTCTCTCCCCACTCACTGTCAGCCAGCCCACAGGCACCTAACAGTTCTCCCAGAACTCTCTAAGACTGCTCTCTCAGAGTTCACCCAAGATACTCTTCCTGACAAACGCAAATCCCCCCTCTTGGAATTCAGTCCTTCCACTCATAATTCTGATTCTCTTCCTTTTTGACCAGCAATTTGTGTTTCAGCTCCTGTTTTCTGTGGACTCTGTTCTTAGACTCTAGTTCTGAGGAATCTGGCCCATTCTCCCCATGATAAAATGGTCTTTAGAGCCAAGGCTTTTAGCAGGTGGAAAAGTGTCATCCTTTCCATCTGACTTAGCCTGTACCACTTCCCTGTTTCTCACAGCAAATGTTACAGTCAAATGTTTGTCTTCCTGTAAAATCTCCTGCACAGGCCTCTAGATTTAGTGATGAGACAAGAATTTTTAACTTGGGTCATATGCTATTCCATCTCATTTGCAGAGGCCCATGGCTTGTTAATGAAGAAGATCTGGAAGTTCAGATTCTACAATAAATAAAGACTTGCATGAGTCATTGTCCAGGACCACAGCCTTCTGCCTCTGCCCCTAACCTTCTACAGCACTCTGAGGAAAATGGTTCTTCGCCAAACTATAATTCTATGACCACCCAGTAAGATGAAGAACAAAGACATTCTTCCTAGTCCTGTGAGCTACATGAGTAGCTAAGGTTCTGTCTATAGGCTGATGATGTTTAAGAATGAGGTCTTCATGACCTATTGGGCTAGGGGGTGATCATGTTCCTGGATGACATTTAGATATAGTCCATGACCTGCCACCAGCTTCTGGGTGACCCCTCTTAATATGCATAACACGGGAAATGGATTTAGTGCCCCTCTTCAAAAACATTCCTCTGCTAACAAGGGTCAGCAATATGCTACAATGGTATACTTCTCTTTCTCTCTCTCTCTCCCCCCTCCCCCGCCCCGCTCTTTAAATATCCAAGACACTCGATGTCTCCTGAGACTTACTGGTTGACAATGGGGCTTTAATTTTTTTCCCTCTGACAATCCCATCAAGAACTAAAGAAGAGGCAGCAATTTTAAAATCTGTAGTAGCCAGTGAAGTCGTCCAGTATCTGAAGGCCAGTTCTCTTTGCCTTTTATCCCACACCTTTCTGTCCCTTACTGTTTGTGAGTAAAATTTATCCCACCGATAGGAGAAAAAAATATTTTGTCTTTTTTTTCTTTCTATACATACACTATTCTCCAATCATCTCATGGACTGGAAGTGAAGTAAACATTGATTTAAAAATGTTAAAGCACCTTAAGAACCAAGCAGTGTTTTTCCCGTTATAACCGATATGATAGGGGCAAGGTTTAACATTTCCATAGGCATCAAAAATTACTGTAGAGCTGCCTGGCTAGTGTTTCTCAGTGGTTAAGCATCAACCTATGAACCAGGAGGTCATAGTTCCATTCCTGGTAGGGGCTGTACAGGAGGCAGCTGATCGATGATTCTCTCTCATCTTTGATATTTCTATCTCTCTCCCTCTCCCTTCCTCTTTCTGAATTCAATACAAACATATTTTTTTAAATAAAAGAAATTCCTGTAGGGCTAAAAATACTAGTAACTATGGTGGTCATTGTCCTAACACGAGACTTGTTAAACCTGAAGAAAACTGCTTCCAATACAGGCATATCTCATTTTCTTGTGCTCTGCAGATATTGCTTTTTTTTTTTTTTTTTTTAATCCTCACTTGGTATGTGTGTGTGTGGTTTTTTTTAATTGATTTTAGAAAGAGAGGGAGGGAGGGAGAAAAAAAGACTGATTAGTTGCCTCCCCAACTCACCCTGACTGGGGATAGAACCCCAAACCCAGGCATGTGCCCTGACTAGGAATTGAACCCACAACCCTTTGATGCACGGGATGATGCTTCAACCAACCGAGCCACCAGGCCAGGGCCCAATATTGCTTTTTATTACAAATTGAAGGTTTGTGGCCACCCTGCATCGACCAGTGCCATTTTTCCAACAGCATTTATTTACTTCGTGTCGCTTTGTAATATTTCGTGTCACAATATTGCAAACTTTCATTATCATTGTGTTTGGCATGGTTATCTATGGTCAGTGAACTTGGATGTTAGTGTAGTAATTGTTTTTGACCCACCAGGAACCGCACCCATATACTAGTAAGACGGTGAACTTAACTGATAAATGTTGTGAGTGTTCTGATGGCTCCACCAACCTGCCATTCTCCGTCTCTCTATCTCTCTCCCTCTCATCTGTCCTCCCTATTCCCTGGGACATAACAATATTGAAATCAGGCCAATTAGTAATGAAATAGCCTTTCGTGTTTAAGGGAAAGGAAGAGTCCCACGTCTACTCTTGGTGACGATGCCAGGAAGATTATTGAAGTTACAGCAAATAACTGAGAATATTATGTAAATTTCATAGGTTCAGCCAGTGGCAGGGTCTGAGAGGACTGACTCCAATTTTTGAAGAAGTTCTATTGTGGGTAAAGTAATTTCCAACAGCCTCACATGACTCATGAAAACAAGCGTCAACTGGTGCAGCAAACTCCATTGTTGTCTTATTTTAAGAAATAGCCACAGCCACCCCAGCCTTCAGCCATCACCATCCTGACCAGTCACATCAAGGCAAGATCCTCCACCAGCAAACAGATTACAACTTGCTGAAGGCTCAAATGATGGTTATTTCTTGGTAAAAAGTATTTTTTAAGTTAAGGTATGTACATCAATTTTCTTTTTAGACATAATGCTGTTGCACACTTAATAGACTTGAGTATAGTGTAAACGTAACTTTTATATGTGCTGGCAAACCCCAAAAGTGTGTGTGACTTGCTTTAGTGCAATATTTACTTTATTGAGGTGGTCTGGAACCAAACCTGCAGTATCTCTGAGGTATGCTTACATAGGACTTAGAAACTTCAGAATTTGCTGGAATGTGGTCAACAGGAAAAAAAAAATCCAATCCTGGTTTACTTGCCTAAAGAACCTCCACGAGACAGACTCTATACAGGAAACAATTCCATCTTCCAGAGTGAATATTCACTCATTTGCTTTTCAAGCCAGGAGTGTGGAGGAAGCCAGCAGGCAATGTAGTCATTTGGTAATGTCCTTCCCATTGCCAAGCTAGATTAATGCTGGGAGATCTTACAACTGGTGAGTAATCTGCAGACCCTCCAAGATCCCCAAGGTGTGATTTATTTTCATACGTAGATTTCTGTCATCATCCTCCAAAGGGTGCTTTGTCATTTTCTTCGCTCTTCCTTCACTGTACACTCAAGTCCATATTACAAGGATGACATGGTTTCAAGTCATTGCCAATCTCCTCAAACCAAGTGGTGAGCACTTCAGAGACACTGCTAAGTTGTGAGAGCTATATTAATAAAATTATACTATTTCCTTTTAAGTGGTTCTGGGAAGGTATGAATAGTTGTTTATTAAAATAAGATTTAGAACCGAATCATCCTCTAGTTTTTTCCGATTTGGTTCATTATGCTCTTACCTAATCCTCAGGTTGATATTTAGGTCATAGACCTAAAATCTCAGTCTACAAATAACCAAGTTATAGCAACTTCAAATATGTGAGATGTGAGTTTTTAAATGAAATACTCTTTGCATCTTGTAGCATTGATTGTTATTCACTCCCTACACATCCCAACTCTTCAACTTGTATTCAAACCCATTCTGAAACTAAACAAACCTATGAAGTAGGAAGTCTGAAAAAAGAGCTCACCTTCTGGGATCAAACAGCCTTAAGAGTGAGTTCTGTTTCTGCCACCAACTACCTGGGAATCCTTCGATGATTCACGTAAACTTTCTGAGCTCTGGTTTCCTCATCTGTAAGCTGGACATAGAGCTTACCTCAGAAGATTGTTCTGAGGGACTAAATGGCCTTATCCTTGTCAAGTGTTTAGCAAAGTGCTCAATAAATACTAACCACAATAGCATTTGTTTTGGTCATGGTTATTACTCATATTATTATCTCCTCAGTCAAAGCTTTACTGGTCTAACCCTTGTTTAACCCTGAGTTCTAGGCTGCTATAAGTTCTTTTTTTCACTTTTTAATTGAATTTATTGGGGTGACATTGGTCAATAGAACTATATAGTTTTCAGGTATACAATTCTATAAGTCTTCATCTGTATATTGTATTGTGTGTTCATCACCCCAAGTCAAGTCCCCTTCAGTCACCAATTATCCCCCCTATACTCTTCTACCTCCCCCAGTCACCCTTTTTCCCTCTGGCCATCATCATACTGTTGTCTGTGTCTGTAAGGTGGTTTGTTCTGTTTTTGTGGAGGTTTTTGCTTAATCCCTTCACCTTTTGCCGTTGGCTAAATGGGAACCAAGTGGGTGTGTGCTCAGCACATCCCTTCAGCTCGGACTCCCAAATCTTAAGATCACCCCCACTGTGAGGCTATAATTTTGGGAAACTGGGCCAAATGTACTCCCAGAACCTCCTAAGGTCTGGTCAGCAGCCCCACCCCCAGACACTGTGTTGCCTAAGATGAGTGCTGGTCCTGACTCACAGCAGCCCAAGCCATGAACCAATGGGCCCTGCCTCGGCTGATGTCACAGTCACCCACGAGCTCTGGAAAGCACAGATGTCTGCCCCACTCCCGACCCTGACCGTAGAGGTCTGTATTTTTAAGTTTCCTGGGTGATTCTGATGAGAACCCTGTTTGAGGAACTCTGATTTTAGCAGCTACCAAACATCCCTCTCTGTTCCTCCCCTGTCTCGGAACTGGATTATCTTTTCAAGCTCCATATGCCTGCTGCTGTTTTTCCTAAATGCAGTGAGTTGTTGACTCTGGTTACTATGAGCTCCAAACAGGTCAGAGGGACTCAAGCTGCTGATTACGGCTTAGGAACCCTCCTCCGTATCCCCAGCCCCTTGGGCCCAACAGACAGAAAAGACATCACATTTGAGCCAAAGAAATATAACCAAGAGAGCACCGGGGTTGAAGAATCGGTAGCAGCTAGTGTGGAACGATGGATGAGTTCAAAAGATTTAAAGGCCTGAGACTCCAACAGTGATCAAAAGCAGATAAAATGCCCTCTCCCTGCCAAGGCAATCTAACATCATGCAGCACTGACTTGTATTAGTGAAGTTCATAAAACAACCCGAGAGAGGCCTTTGTTTTGTAAGAGAAAGAAAGAAAATGGAAAAAATTGATTGTGACAAGCCTTGATGTGACTAAAACGAACCAACAAGGAAATGTGTGTGTTGGGTATTTTTTGAGGGATGTCAGTTCTGCTCACCGGGACCCAACCTCTGGCTCTATCTCCAGATCCCAGGTACTTCCCTGCACCTTGCCCACTGAGGTCTGCGGTCCACTGTTTAACATTTGCCTAATAAACTAGACAGCAAGCAGGGGAAGAGGGAGCTGAGACCCTGAGCTGCAGGGTCTCCAGGGGGAGCTCCTTCAAACTCCCCAGAAGGCCGAGGTCACGTAAGAAACAACGTGAAGGCAAGATGGCGGTGTCCCTCACGCCATCCGCTCCTGGGCACTCTGCCCGGCATTTCTGAGCAGAGCCCATTAGCTTCCCACTTAAAATGCTTCCATCCTTCCTCCTGCTTGACCGGCCTGAAAACAATGCGTGGCTTTGCCCAGAGTTATTCTTAGAAGATTTTACAAAGTCATTCATAAGAGCAACATATTTCACTGCCAGGTATCTTTACTGATATCTCAGACCCCCTTGAGTCTTTTGATCACTTTCTTCAGGGTACAGACAGCGTTTATGCAAATTCTACTAGTATTTGGGACCAGTGTGAGTACTCTCTGCAAGGAAAATGGGTGGGTCCTTGGGTTCCTGATCCCCCAGAGAGCCTCTCCAGGCATGAACAGCCCACCCCACAATGCTGCTGGGTGCCCACTCTCTTTTTTCCTGCTGGGGGTCCTCGCAAGGGCCCCTGGGGAGGGCTGGCCTCCAGCTCAGCCCTGGAGCCCAGAGCCCAGCCATTCCCTGGCAGCCGGCTGACAAAACCCCAGTTTCTCCCCAGCGCTGCAGATTGTGGTGTGTTCCCAGCGGGATGAAATGGTTAAAATAATCGTAATAAAAATAAAATCATGGATACTATGTGACTGGAATACATAGCTGATTAAAACAGGCGGCTGGAAACCCCTCTGCTTGAAAAAACAAGAAGAATGGCCTCTCTCTCGAAGGGTCTTCCAATTGCAGTCCAGGTTCTAATTTACCCGTTTTGGCTCTGCTACTGGAACAGATCTCCGCCAAACAATTGTCTCACCGCCTGGTGATAGTCATCTTTAAGATTCACCATGAAGAGTCCCAGCACAGAATGAACCTGGCTGGGGCCCCAGCGCGACGCGACCGGGAGCAGGTGGCGGGCGGGTGTGGGAGGCGGCGGGCTGCAGGCTGCGGCGCACGCGCCTCTGCGCCCCGCGGCGGGACCGGGATGGCGGGCCTGGTGGCAGCGCGGGGTGGCGGCCCGACTGCGGCCCCGCGGCGGGTCTGAGATCGCGACCTTGTCTGGGGCACCTTCTCGCCTGTTCAGGGACTAGTCCTGGCTTCGTGATTAATCAGCACTTTCTGGTTTTCTTAGGGTGACATCAGCCCCGCTCAGAGATGAAACAGGCTCCTCTCTGAAGGCTGCTGCCCAGCGGGGTCCCAGACAGCCGCCGCCAAGCACCCCCCCCCCCCCCCCCCCCTGGCTCCCCGGCCCTGGAGAGCTGAGTGCCCGGCCACTGCGCCTCTGCTGTTGATTGCTTTTGCTCATTGGTTAATTGCCAAAGCTCAAGGTTTTCTTTCCTTTCCCCCCTCATAATTATAAAAGTAGGATTAAAAGGTGGGAAATTATAAAAAGAAACGGAGTCACCTGCGGTCTCATCCTCCCGGCTCAACCTCCGGTCGTTTTGATGCATTTCCCTCCAGTCTTTTTTCTCTCTCTCTTTGCAACAACATTTTAGACTTTAAACCCTGCTCAGCTGCAGTCACCGTGTATCCTACCATCTTTTTTAAAATTAATTTATTTTTCATTGATTAAGGTATTACACATGTGTCCTTATCTCCCCATTGCCCCCCAACCCCAGCCCCCGCCCCCACACTCATGCCCTCACCCCCGTTGTCTGTGGTCCATTGGTTAGGCTCATATGCGTGCATACAAGTTCTTTGGTCGATCTCTACCCCTTCCCCCCACCCTCTCCTACCTTCCCTGTGAGGTTTGAGGGTCTGAAAGATGCTTCTCTGTCTCTGGGTCTGTTTTTGTTCATCAGTTTATGTATCCTACCATCTTTTACTCCATATTGTAGCGGAAACGTATTATGTACTTTTAGCAAATATCGCTTTAAAGCTCATAAAGAATCTCCATAGTGAATGTACCATTAGTTACTTAAATATTATTTCAATTTATGGGCATCTAGGATGTTTCTAAGTTTTACTAATGCAGTTGACCTTTGAACAACACTGAAGGCCAAGCAGTTGAAAATTCACAGCCAGGAGAGGTCAAAGGGGGCGGGGGAGGAGACTGATGTAATACTTTAAACAATAAAGAATTTAAATATTAAAAAAACTTAACTACAATCATCCCTGGGTATCCACAGGGATTGGTTCCAGGACCCCACAGATATCAAAATTCCCAGATGCTCAAATTCCTATATAAAATGTCATAAAACAATGCATACAGTCAGCCGCCCACATTTATGAGTCCCACCTGCAGGTTGAAAATATTGTTTTCCGACCCAGCCAGTTTGGCTCAATCGGTTAAAGTGTTGTCCAGTGGACTGAAGGGTCATGAGGTCTATTAGGGTCAAGGGCAGGTACCTGGGTTGCAGGCTTGACCCCCACCCCCATCCAATCAATGTGTCTCTTTCACATCAATGTTTCTCTCTCTGACTCTCCCCCTCCCTTCCACTCTCTCTGTAAAAATAAAATAATAAAATAAATAAAATAATAAAATAAAATAAAATAAAATAAAAAAATATCCTCAGGTGAGGATTAACAAAAAAAAAGCAAATACTGTTTTCCAGCCGAGGTTGGTTGAATCTGTGGATGCAAAACCTGGGACTATGGAGGGTTTTGACTGTATATAGTCTGTAATTATACAGACTAATGACTGTATAATTACTGAAAAAACAAGCAAAAACCTCCAAATACATGTAGACCGGTGTAATTCAAACCTGCGTTGTGCAAGGGTCAACTGTAGGTAGACCATCTGCACCCTTCCCCATGTTTGCCCCGGGGTTGTTGGTTGGCGAAACATATAGGCCCCAACTAAGAGTTTCACCCCATCTGTGGTCAAGAGTGAGGACAATTGGAAGCTTCTGCTCTTTTCCACATGCTGGTAGTAGAGAACGAGTGGAAGGCTGTGCATGTGCGGAGCAGTAGGATGAGCTTTTGTGCCTGTGAAGCTGGAGGTCACAGGTTTTGCCGTGGAGATGGGGGCAGAGGAGAAACACCTCCCACACAGGTGAGAAAGAGAGGCCAAGAAAAGGCAGTCAGGGGAAGTTAAGGAGCTAATGATTTTAGAACATTGATGATGCACGCACACTCAGTTTTAATTCTGTTAGTCACACACTCCAATGTATTATTTGGGAAAACACTTCTTAATCTCATTTTCTTACTTAAAATATCAGAGAAATACAGGAGGAAGGATTGAGCCTAAGTGAAGGAAGAGTGCCACCCATTGGAGCATTTTCCACCTTGCTGTGACCTGTCCCTCTGCAAAACCTGTCCCTTTTATGAGAGACTAGTGTAATGTGTTTGTAAGATTCCAGATATCTAGGGTGAGCAGAGCCCATGAGCCATCCACATCCTGTGAGCTCTTGAATAAGCCTACTTCTATTCATCTCCTGGAAGTCACCTTGACTAAACTTGTGATAGTAGAAGGAGGTGGTGGAAGAAAGGTGGTGGTTGGAGAATAAACTCAAGCTCCCAGAGCCTTTTTGCCAGACCTAACACACTCTCATGTGTTAGTCTGGTTGGTAAAGAGCATGCAATCCTACTGGCTGTGTGAATACCAGCACTACAGGTCCTGCTGGTGGTGGAGTTGTTACTGTCTGTAACCCACGGGACAAGCAGGAACAGCCAGCCCTTGGCATCTCCCTCTCTGCTTGGTCTGAGAGAAAATGTGGCACTAATCCTGTCTGGCTGAGCCAGTTTTCTCTACACCATCTCTGTGAGGGAAGCTAGACTGACCAACTGGCAACCTCCTCTGTCTTGATTGAACTATGCACCACAAAGCAGGCACTTTGTGTACCTGGCATATTCTTTGCAAAGTAGCTGTCAATTCTTGACCCACCTGAGAACTAGCAGTATGGCAGTGATACGATTTCAGAAAGACAGAGACAGGCCATGGTGGCTTTCTTTCCCCCTCTGAACCCAGAAGAAGTGCCTGCCTCTCCCCCTGTCCCTTTCCAAAGCAGCCCCCTCTCCTGACAGTGCAGCCATCCCCTCCTAACCCACTGCCTCATCTCTGTGGTCTCCACCTGGAAGATAGGTCCTGTGGAGAGCCCACAGGGTGGTATTTGCTCTAGGAGTAGCCTTCTCAGGGCAACACTTCAGACCTGGCTGCCAACAATCAACCCACCAGCTCCCAAATCCCACATCTGCTCCTTGATTGGTACCCAGGGATTCTTTCAGCTCCCATTTCATAGGGTTGGGGGAAAGCCAGCTCCCATCTCATCACATCCAGTGAGGTCAGACCCTCACAGCCTGGCCTCTCAGCATCTCTTTCTCCAACACAACATTCTCTAGGCACTTGCTGACCCTACTGTGTTCTGTCTGTTAAAAGGTCACCTGCTTTTCAAATTCTTTCCACTCTCCTCCCAGTTATTTGTGATAGCCTTTTAGAAGCTTAAAAATAACATTTGTTTCCCCAGTGATTTTGTATATTTCCATTTGTCAAACTTTATTTTGTTCCATGTGTTTCTAAGGGAACAGAAATCAAAATGGTTTACATCCTACTTCCTATACCAGTTTGACTGATGTTGTCAGACTGGAATTGTCCTTCAGCCCAGGGTGGGTACACCCAACCATAAGCTGGGCCTTGATGCAGAAACTATATAAACTACAGAGACATTGGACATTGTTTGGCTGTTGGAAAATCTACTTCATTGTACTTCCTTTAATCAAGCAGTGATTTTTTTCATAGATTCAAGCCATGTGGCATATATATAATAACATTGATAATATTGATAACTATATAAAAATGAGTTATACATTGTATACAATGATGTAATGATACAAATATTGATAATAAAAATGGGTTGCATTATAATCATGAACCAAGACACTGTGTCCTAAGAATATATGCATAAAATGTTCTAGAACGTTGCAGAAAACAATGAAGATCCGGGTGATAGTTCCATAAATATGTCTATTTTGTGAAGATTCATTAAGCTCTATATTTATAATCATATTTATCTTCATGTATGTTTTACATTAATAAAAAGTTGATTTACAATAATCAAACACACTGAGGGGTTTTGTTGAGGTAAGCAATGAAGGCAATTATTCCTTCATTCAACAAATATTGCTTTAGTGCTCATTGGTAAGCATGAACTTTGTACATATTATAGAAATGAGTAAGTTAGTGGCCACAGGGCCTGGCTTCAAGGAGTTAAGAGTCAGCTACAATATAAGTTGAAAGTGCTCAATGTATGTACCAACATTGGATTCTTAGTTGTGGCAAATGTACCACAGTAATGTAAGAGGCGAACATTAGGGAAACTACCTAAGGGGTCTATGGGAATTCTTTATACAATCTTTGCAACTTTTCTGTAAATCTAATTCTATTCTAAATTAAAATTTTTATTTTAAAAATATCCACTATCATAAGGGAGAGCTTACTTTTGAACTAAGGGAATTAGAGATGATTATAGAAGAAAAGATGCATGAACTGGGCCTTAAAGGAAGAATGGGATCATAATAAAGGGAACTGGGGAATACGTTTTGTAGACAGGGGAAAAATGATACAAGGAACTGTGGGCTTGGTAGGCAAGATATGGAAACAGCCTAAATGCCCATCAATGCATGAATGGATCAAGCAGCTATGGTGTGTATATAAATGAGATATTATTTGGGCCACAGGAAGAAAAAAAGATATCCTGCCATTTTGACAACATGGATGGAACTTGAAGTGAAATAAATCAGATAAAGACAAATACTGTCTTATATCACTTATCTGTGGAATCTAAAAAAGTTAAACTCATAGAAATAGGGAGTAGAATGGTGGCTCCCAGAGGTTTGGGGGCAATAGGAAATCTAGAGATGTTGAAATAAACTTCTGTTTCAAAATGAGTAAGTTCTGGGGATCTAACGTATAGAATGGTGATAATAGTTAATAATACTGTATTACAGACCTGAAAGTTCCCAAGCAAGTAGATCTTCAATGCTCTCACCACAAAAAAAAAAAAAAAAATACATGTTTAATTATGTGACACAATGGCGTGTCAGCTAAGCTACTGTGGTAATCATTTTGCAGTATATAAGTATATGAAGTCAACCAAAAAACCCTGTTGAGTGAGTAACTAGACTAGTACAGGGTTCTGGAGACTAGTGGGTTGGGAGCATGAAAGAAATGGTATGATGTAGGAACAACCTTAAACTGTAAAACTTAATGCACAAAAAATTAGCTCTGAATTGCTATTGAAGTCCATTTTACAGCAAAAGATAAGTTAACTTGAAAACTGATAGAAATTAATATATTCAAATTACCTCCCAGGTTTGTGTACATCTACCACAGAGCTAAAGGAATTAACTTATAAGATTTATTGAACACTCACTCTGTACCCAGTACTGTGATAAGCACTTTATGTCTACTATCTTATTTAATCATCCTAAGATCCTTATGAAGCAGCTGTTACCATTTTATTTTACAGATAGAAAATCAAGAACTTCTTTCCAGCAAATACAAAAGAGTCATAAATATAAAAAATAGATACAGCCACCTGAGATCATGTTTGTTTCCAACAAGCACAAAAGTCATAAACATCAAAAATAGATAGAGCGCTTAGTGCCAGAATGTGCTTCAGTGGTTGAAATAGAACTCTGAGTTGAAAATCTGTTTACATTCACATTTTATTTAAATTTATTTTTTAACTGCAAGGAAAGTCATCTGGGACTAATTTAAGTTCTTCAAGACCTAATGGTCTTGATAAGTCCATTTATCAAGTGTGTTTTGTGGAATAATTCAGACAAGCAACTTTGGCAAGCAGTAATTATCACTCGGAGTACCAAAGACTGATAAAGTCTGGCCTCCACAGACTAGACTGGACACAGCATGGGAGAGTTGCTTTCCTATTGGGTTGTAAACTCTTGTTCTGTGAAGTCAGAGACAACACAGCTATGCTACATGGACCACAGGATGTATATCCCAGCTCCGAGTTGTGAATGTTTCCAAGTGTTCCCAAAGAAAATGGACAGGATTTAGCTTTCCTATCTCAGAGTTTCTAGTCTAGAAACATTGTGACTTGGCTGCAAAGCCAAGTTTCTATGTATTTGAGAGTCACTTGACTCAATATTTACCTATGTCATTTCCCCCCTTCTTATAAGACACAGTAAGAAACAAAGTAGGTTTTAGTTTGGCTTTTAATAATTCTCAAATCGCGCATAAATGAAAAGTTCATCAAAGATCCATAGTTGCCATTGAAAAGTTCCTTCTTTTGTTTTTTCCTATGACTTCCCTACAAAACACTTTCCCCCCCTCTTTTTATTTATTGAAAGAGAACTAAACTTTTGAGAGAAAATTTTGTTTTCCTTTAAATCCTAACAAACTGTGTCCTATACCTGATAACCAACAAGGTAAGGAAGGCAGCTGAGTTACTCCAAGAAACATTTTGTTCTTGATCTTGCCATTCAATATCACAGGGTGTGATGAAAACTGGAACAAATATGGAAATCGCAGAGGTGCCAGAACATTACATTTAAAAAATGGAATTATTTGAGTCAATCTGGAATGTCTGGTTCTTTTGGTTTAGGCCTCATGGGTAGCATTGCACTTCAAAAACAACTTGAATTGGCTACCAAGATTCCAGAAGGGTAACATAATCTTGTACCTTTGTGGAAAGATGCTTATCTTTGTCTACTGTTAGCAGAAAGAGGTTGGATTCTTCTACCTTTTTATGTTTCAAAATGAAAGTTGTTCAAATAAGTTTCAAACTTGAAAGCAATTTGGAAACAAGAGTGGGAGGTGGTAATTTCTCAGGTATTTTTTTCAGTTTGTGCTACTCTTAATTTGAAATAAATACCCCAGCATGAATCAAATCCTCTACAGCTACAGAAATATGAGTGTTGGGGGAGGCTCATCATTATCACTTTCCTTCATGTGATTTGGCAATTAAAGAAGAGGTCTCAAAGTTTAGTAATCCTGACTACAAGACTCAGACCTGCTGCAGAGACAGACACTCCTGTGAGACCCATGATCAGGCGGTAGCTCTACTCCCCTCCTGGAAAATACAGTTTGGAATCTGGGGACCTGCACCCCCTGGGAACCATGCTGTTACCTCCACAAAGGCCTCCATCAAGAGCTGTGAACACAGGACAAGTCTCACATCTCCCCTGTAACCAGCACTCAAAGTTATAGGGGTGTGTCTAACCTCAGTAAAGCATTGGGGAAAACCAAAGGGAATTACAACATATAAAGGAAGGAATTTTAAGCTGTCATCTAATAAAGAGGTGGGGGGAAAGCCCTGTTGAGTTAAGGGGACACACCCAACTCCTGATCTTGTTGACTTATTGTCCCATAATGGGAATGAATCCCCACTGTGGGACTCTGTTGCTTCTTCCCATGGGTTGAGTCTAACTCCAGCTTCCTCTTTTCAATGCAGCTCACATCACCATGCCTGGCCAACCCTGCCTGGAAGACTCCAATGGCTCTTAAGAGTCCAGGGTCCAGCTCCCTTGAAGGCCTCACCTTCAGACATGGCTCTGCATTTTTCCACTGGGAAAGTGTACACATAACACACACACACACACACACACACACACACACACACACACACACACATTCTCCCTCCATACCATTATCACATAGAAAAAAGACAACAGTGATACAATTTTCTTGTCCAATACAGTGCTTTTCAACCTTTAATGTGCATGTAAATCACCTGGAGTGGGAGCTGAAACTTTACTTTTTTTAAAAAAAACAACAACAACATATATTTACTATAGGCCCGATGCTCGAATTCATACAAGTGGCTCAGCCCTCACAGCCCCTCATAGCCTCGGCCAGCCCTCGCAGCCCTGGCTTCGTCCAGAAGGTCATCCAGACAGTCGTTCTGCTGTTCTGCCTAATTGGCATCTTAGCTCTTTATTATATAGGATTGATTTCAGAGAGGAAGAGAGAGGGAGAGAGAAATAGAAACATCAATGATGAGAAAGAATCATTGACTGGCTGCCTCCTACATGCCCTCTACTGGGGATCGAGCCCACAACCTGAACATATCCCTGACCAGGTATCGAACTGTAAACCTCCTGGTTCCTAGTCAACACGCAACCACTGAGCTGCACCAGCAAGTCTGAAACTGTATTTCTAACAAGCTTGCAGGTAATCCTGCTGCTACATGTCCCACATGCGGAATAGCAAGGATATAATTAATATACAACCCATAGTCAACTTTATTCAGTTGCCTCAAAATATCTTTGACAGTTCTTATTCTTTTCCAATGCAGGATCCAGTCAGGAACCACTACATTACATTTGGCCATCTTGTCCCTTTAGGCAGAGGTTGTGAGCTTTTTATTGACTTCTCACTTAGTTACACAAAGACCCAGTGAAAGTGTTACTTCCCCCTGAGAGACATTCTCCATTAAATATTTGAACAAGGACCACACTCCTCACAGTCTCAGTAAAGAGAGATTGATGTCTTGTCCAGTTACATCTGGAAGGAAGCACCTGGAGATGACACTGTAATAAGTAGGTTCTATTATGTGTGTTTTTTTCCTGCAAACACACATAATGACCTGGACTTTCTGAGGCAAGTGCAAGGATATGGTGCCTAACTCAGAATAGCAGCACAACATTCAAACACAGCTGCAAAGAGTTTTACTGCCCTTAGTCCCAGACTTAAAGATCTTATTCATTCTCTCCAGAGAACATTAGAGTCCAATGCTACATATAAGCATGGTAACGCCCAGTGGGTGTTCAAACTTCACTTCCGACTTTGCAGAGCTTACAGTTTGGACCATTTTAATGCCTCCTACAGTAACTCTCCCAAGGGCTCAGGCAGGATGGGCCCTGGGAACATGCAACTGTGCAAATCCCACTACAATGTCCAGTGTGGGCTGTACAATCTCCCTCTCTCAGTGTGACCATCACCACTCAGTGCAACCATCATCTCTGCTTTCTCTTCCCAGTGGCCTCTGCTAAAATGCACATATTGCCTAGAAGGGGGGATGATGGACTAATTCTTCTGTTTAGCTGGCTAGCAAAGATTAAAACCTGAAGAACCAAGAAATGGGTTAGGTTATTTTTCAAGTTGCTGCGAGAGAAGGATTATGTGACTTCATAAAGACTCTTCTATATAGGAGGAGTGCAGAGGCAGGGAACCTAGATAAACTAGAAGCACAGTAGATCATCTGCACCTGGGATTAGAGTAAGCATCTCAAGAAAGGAGGCATTGAAAGGAGACCAAGCAGTTTCTTGTTCACCAGCCTCACACTTTGTCCTCAGGTCAACACACCATGATCCCAGGCAGCACAGAAGTTACTTCATGGAATGGAAAAAAATCCATGATTAGAAGGTTGTAGAGAGAGAACCCCCCCCCCTAATATGGCATTCCCATACAACATTGTTATAGAAGAGTGTTAGTCTCTGCTTGAGCATTCCCTCTGTGACGTCTACAATATGCCCTTACAGAATACATACTACTAATAAGCTAGTGGTTATTGAGTGCATTCAACACGGGCATCATTCTAACAGCTTTACACACATTCATTCAGTCTTTTAATATGCACAACAGCCCAAATTGGTGATTCTATTACAATTCCCGTTCTACGGGTGAGGACACTGAGGCACTGTGAGATTTAGTAACTGGACCAGATGACACATGTCTAAATTGGCCCCAAGAAGTGGGATTCCAAGACCAATGACTTTAACCACTTCTCTAAACTGCCTCCCAAAAAGACTTGCTTCCTTGTGGAAGTTTAAATCCTAAAATATGCAGCACATATATACTCACTCAACTCACAATTTTTAAATTCATAATGCAAGATTGTGCCTTGCTTTTCCTACTTTCTATATTTTACTTGTGGTAGGTTCAGCACAGATGCCAGGGAAAGTCTTGTGCCAGAGAGGAAAGATAAAGATTCCTTCTATAATTCACCCATGACAGGAAGCTTCCCAAGGCTGCAGGGGGAATGTGAGAAGGGATTTTGAGGGGAGGAGAGGGGGGAGAAGGAAAGAAAAAAAATGGCTAAATACTACCTCTGAGGTAGATGGTGACTTCAAATTGATAAACTTTTCCCCAACCTTTCCATTTTGGTGTCGAATAGACATCTCCAACTTAATTCCAAACCAAAATACTTGATTTCCACCACCACTCTCCAAACCTGCTCTCACCTTATTAAATCCCACCTTATTAAATCATACCACTGGTCACCTAGTTTCTTATGTCAACATAGGAGTCATCCTAGGTTTCTCTCTCTCTAACATTCACAGCAGTTCCACTGGCAAGTCCTATTGGTTGTACCTTCTAAAGATATCCAACATCCAACCATTTCTCACCATCCTTCCATCCCTATCACCTCTTTAGTCTAGGTCCCGATCATCTCCTGCCTGGATTACTGCACAAGCCCATCTGGTCTACCTTCTTCTACTCTTGCTCCCCTAAAGACTCTAATCTACTTGGCAGCAGTGATCTTTAAAAAACATAAGTCTCATCCTTTTTCTTCATGCTCAGGACCCTCTAATGGCTTCTCATGAAATTTACAATAAAATTAAAAATTTTCATAATTGTCAACAATGTAGATGCTATGTGATCTGGTCCCTAACCACCTCTCCAAGATCATCTTCCACCACTTTCCCCTTGCTCATTTTACTCTAG
This sequence comes from Myotis myotis, assembly GCF_014108235.1. Lineage (NCBI taxonomy): Eukaryota > Metazoa > Chordata > Mammalia > Chiroptera > Vespertilionidae > Myotis > Myotis myotis. The sequence goes on from NW_023416357.1 coordinate 34,091,619, forward strand.
TTACATAGTCTTCTTGCTGTTCCTAAAATGCCCTAAGTTTATTCCCCTTTGCATTTGCTAGAGTGCTTAAATTGCTTTTCCTTGTTCCAAAATCTTTGTAGGGCTCAGTCCCTGATTCCATTCAAATATCACCTCCTCAGAGATGACTTCTCTGGGCATACTTTCTAAAATAGCTGTTTGACACTACCTCTAACCATCACTCTTTATCTCTTTAACCTGCTTTATTTTTCTTTGTAGCACTTATCACTCCTGAAATAATATTATATATTTATTGCTTACTCATTTCTAACTTATCTCTTTACATTATAAATTTTGTGAGAGCAGGGATCTTGTCATATTCACGGTTGTTTCCCCAGTGCCTGGCACATGGTAAGTGCTCAATTAATATAATTTATTTTATAAATATATTCTAAAATCCCAAAATGTGTTTTTAGATTTTCCTTCTTGCTGATATCAAGATCCATATTTCTCACTGTTTGTGACATTTATATTCCAAAGGAAACTCAAACTCAGCATGTTGAAAACTGAGCTCATTATTACTTCCCACCTCTTCCCCAAGCTGTCATACCCAAGCATAATTAACAGCACTAGTCTTCACCCAGGCCCCCAAGACATAAATCCAGGCATCATTCTAGATTTCACCCTCCCCCTCACCCCTAATCTATTACCAAATTCTGTCATTTCTACTTGTATCAGAATTGCTCTTAGTTACAGACAACAGAAGCTACTCCAGCTATTTTAAGGAAGGAAAAATTATTAGGTAGCACTCAGAATCTTCAAGGGAGCCCAAAAGCCCAACTTGGAGGGTCTTCAGACAAGAACATTGCCCAAGTCACCCTGCCAAGCTGTCCAGTGGAAATACTGCTGCCGCCACTGCTGGTACAAGTCTTTGGATCGCAACAAACACCGGGGTGGAAAGAGACTGCTAGGACTACTGTTTCCCAAGACTCAGTATCCCACGGCCATCCTTGTCAGAATGGATTTCCTGTGCTATCTCCTTCTTCACATTCTCATTTCTAAAACAAAGACCTGATGGACATCTGAGGGGTAGAGCCCAGATCACATTCCTGCTCCCCATCTGACCAGGAGGCTGGGAAAGCGTGGTTGTGGCTTTCTCTTTGAGGAGGTGGACTCAGAGTTGGGAAATTCCCCAACCATAGGAAGGGTGTTCCAGAAACTCAGGACAGCCACAGGCATCACCCACGGCGGTTCACTCTATCTACTATTGCCCAAGTGTGCCTATCGCCACTGACTCAGCTCAAGTCTTCATAGTTTGTGGTCTTGACTAATGTGATAATCTCCCTTCCTCTTTTCTCAACTCCACACACATGCTAGAGCAATATATCTAAAAGCAAATCTTACCACGTCACTTCCTTATGTACCGTCCATTATTAAAAAACAAACAAAAAGTCCATCAAAGCCTCTCATTGACTAAAACTGAAGGCTGAATCCTCTGGTTGGCATCTAGAGCTTCTTGCGACATGGTCCTTCCCAAGAGCCTCTCCTCACTCGGGACCCTGTACTTCTTCTCCACCAAACTCTTTGCCCTTCTCCAAACACTGACTGTTCTCTCCTGCTTCTTTCCCTTGTACATTCCTGTTCCTTGGAATGGCTGACTCCCCAACAAACTCTTGCTCATCCTTCAAAGCTCATCTCAAGCATCACTCCCTCTCTGCATCTACCCTGATCCCTCATTCAGGACAAGACACTGTCCACTTGGCTCTGCCTTGACCCCTACCTCCATTTGTACTTATTCTATTATTTTGTAATTGTTTGCTTGTGTATCTATCTCCATGACAGGATGGAGCTCCACTGTGAGTTCCTTGAAGGCAGAAACCATTGCCTTATTTTTGTATCCCTAACAAGGCTGGCTCATGGCAGAAATGAATGAGTATGTGGAAGAAAGAATAAAGAAATGAAAGTGTGAAGCTGACTATTTTACTCTACAGTTAGAATCACTCTCTACCTTGCACAGCCAGAAGACTTTCCTTACCTTTTGAAGTTATTATTATCTTACTTATTTCATTCTGCTTGAAATACAACTGCTTCTTTCCATGAATTCAGAGACAGTAAGCTCCTCGAAAGCAGGAAGTCATATCTTTTTTCACTCCTATGTCTGCCTATTTGTACTAGTTTCCTAGGGTTGACAAAATAAAATCATAGAAACTGGTGGCTTAAACCACAGAAATGCCCTGTGTCTCAGTTCTGGAGGCTGGAAGTCTGAGGTCAAGGTGCGGGCAGAGCCATGCTCCCTCCGAAGACACTAAGGGAGGGTGTGCTCCTGCCTCTCTCCTCGCTCCTGGTAGTTTCTTGGCTTGTGACAGCAGAACTCTAATCTTCACATGGAGTTCTCCCGTGTGCCTGGTCTCGGTGTCCAAATTTATCTTCCATAAAGACAGTCACTTTGGATAAGGGCCCACCCTAATGACTTCATCTTAACTTGGTCATCTGCAAAGACCCTATTTCCAAATAAGGCCACATTCACAGAGACTGGGGGGGTTAGGGCTTCAACATATCTTGGGGGGGGAGCACAATTTAACCCATAAATATCCCATGTCCAGCAAAGAGTCTTACAGTTATCAGGTGTTCAATTAAGGTTTGTTAAAGACCTTGAGGGCCCCTAGTGAGACCTGGCTTCTAGCCAGTGTGTTTGAGACCCTCCACCCACAGACAGGGATGAGGTGAGTGAGCGTTGTCTGGTGGACGCATCATTCTCTGCTAAATCTCTGCAGGGCTGGTGGGTGGAGAGGGGTTGTAGTGAATACAGGTTATCTTCTCTTGAAAACAGCATTTTCTCCCAGGAAGGTTATAATGCCCTTGGGCTCATCTGTAGATAAGAAGAAAGGGATTGGGGCTGGCTGTTTGTATGGCAGTGGTGTTGGGCCAAGAGGCTGTAAACATGCCATCCTCTGGAATGTGTCTGCCTGCTTAGCTTGGCAGATTCCTCAAGGACTGGATGAGCTCCAGCCAATGTCCGAGGAGTCTCTGCCTCCTTACTTGGGGCCCAAGAGAATCTGTCCTGCTGTCCAGAGTCCACTCCTCTGTGCCTTCTTATCCTGCCTTCAGTACTGGCCTCAGGGAAGAGTTCTTTTATTCTGTTTTTAAAATTTAGACACCTATCTTAGATGCCTGGTACTTTCTGCATCTCATGTCATTCGATCTTTACCATAGTACTGTGATGCAGGGTTCTCATTTAATTGCAGAACACATCATATATAAAATGAACACATTTTATCTGTAGAACTTTAAAAATAGTAATGAAATTGGTAATCACTGCCCAGGATAAGAAACAGAACATTACCAGTATCTTAGAGGCTTCTGTGGACCTCTCTCCAATTATATTGTCCTTCTTCCCTGCAAGAGAAACATCTGAATTTTATTAATAATACCCCTGCTTTTCTTTATAGTTTGCCAACTATGTGTATGCATCTCTTAGAATATAATACTTAGCTTTGCCAATTTTTGTTCTTTCTATAAATGAAATCATATATAAATGGAATCATACAACTTATTTCTTTTGGTCATCATTATGTTTTTTTAAATTCTTCCATATTAATACCTGCGATAGTAATTCAATTATTTTCTTGGCTGTGTAATTTTCCATTGTGTAAATATACCAGCATCTATTTATTCTATTCTTTATAGACATTAGGAGTGTTACCAATTGGAGCTATTGTGAAAAATGCTGTTAGGGACAACTTTCTACATGTCTTTTAGTGTATAGGCATTTTCTCTAGGCTACATGCTAGGAGGTATGAAGGATGAGGTCAGAATATGAACATTTTAATTTTACTAGATAATGCCAAAGTGTGTTTGAAATGCTAATGCCAAGTTAAACTTCTGCTAACAGTAGGTTAGAGGTTTCATTACTTTACAGCCTTGCCAATAACTGGAATTATCAGAATTAAAATTTGGCCATCCAGTGGGTATGAACTTACAATTTTTTAAAATATATTTTTATTGATTTCAGAGAGGAAGGGAGAGGGAGAAAGAGATAGAAACATCAATGATGAGAAAGAACCATCGATTGGCTGTCTCCTGCATGTCCCCCACTGGGGATAGAGCCCACAACCAGGAATCCAACCTTGACACCTGGTTCACAGGTCAATTTCAACCACTGAGCAATACCAGCCAGGATAAAATTATAATTTTAATATGTATTTTCTGGATTACTAAAAAGAATAAGCACTATTGAAGTTTAACTCCTCTCTCATGAAGTGCAACTTTTTGTTTATTTTGCTACTGGGTTCTATTGTCATTTTCTTATTGATTTATAGAAATTTTTAATACACTCTGGATACTAGAGTATATTGATTATTGAGTGTATGTGTTGAAATATCTTCTTCATTTTTTCACTTCTTTTTTTTTTCCTCTCTCTCTCTATACAGTGTCTCTTGATGACAGACATTTAACAGAAGTGAATTTATCAATATTTCTTTTTTGGTTTATTTTTTTGTCTCTTGCATAAGAAATCTTTCTTTACCCTTAAAGTATCATAAAGTTATTCTTCTAATTTATCTGCTAAAAGATTTATACCTTTACCTTTCATATTTAAGGCATTATTTCACTTGTACTTAATGTTTAGGAATGACTTTCATTGCTGCTGCTGAGAAGAGTCGATTGTAACTATTGGACCTCTGAAGGTAACCTATGTTTTCTCTCTAACTGTTTTTTATTGAGATATAAATCACATACAATAAAATTCACTTTTTTAAAGTGCACAATTCAGTGCTTTTTAGCATATTTATAATCATACAACCTTCACTACTATCTAACTTTAGGACATTTTCATCAACTCTCCCCCACAAACCCTGCATCCCTTAGATGTCATTCCCTATTACCTCCTTCTTTCTGCCCTTGAAAACCACAAATCTTTCTGTCTCTTTGGATGTGCCTATTCTGGACAACATATGAATGAAATTATACACTATGTGTGGGCTTTTATGACTGATTTCTTTCACTTAAGCATAACGTTTTTATGGTTTACCCATGTTGTAGAGTGTATCAGTACTTCATCTCTTTTTATGGCTGAACAATATTCCATTGTGTGGATATACCACATTTTGTTTATTCATTTATCTGTTGATAGACATTAGGGTTGTTTGTTTTTAGCTATTATGAGTAATCCTGCTATGAATGTGCAAGTTTTGTGTAGATGTTTTCAATTGTATTGAGTGTATATTTAGCAGCTGAATTGGCATATTAATTCTATGTTTAACATTTTGAGGACCTGCCAAACTGTTTCGCAAAGTGGCTACATTATTTTCTCTGATAGCTTTTAGTATATTTCTTTTTATTTTATTTTTTTATTGTTTAAAGTATTACATATGTTTCCTTTTTCCCCCATCGACCCCTCCCGGCCACTCCCACCCCCAGGACAAGCCCCCACCGCCCCAGTGTCCATGTCCATTGGTTATGCTACTATGAATGCATGCAAGTCCTTTGGTTGATCTCTTATCCCCTCCCCCCCACCACCACCCTCCTCTGCCTTCCTTCTGAGGTTTGACAGTCTGTTCGGTGTTTCTCTGTCTCTGGATCTATTTTTGTTCATCAGTTTATGTTGTTCATTATATTCCACAAATGAGTGAGATCATGTGATATTTATCTTTCTCCGACTGGCTTATTTCGCTTAGCATAATGCTCTCCAGGTCCATTCATGCTGCTGCAAATGGTAAAAGCTCCTTCTTTTTTATAGCAGTGTAGTACTCCATTGTGTAGATATACCAGTTTTTTAATCCACTCATCTGCAGATATTATTTTTTATTCTTTGGTAGTCTGTAGTTTTATTATTATAGGTGGATTTTTTTAAACTCTTCTTAAGAGTCATTGGGATTCCTGAATCTAAAGGTTGAAGTATTTCAATTATTCTGAAAAAAATCTCAGCCATTACCTCTTCAAATACTGTTTCCTCTGCATTTTTTCTATCATTTTCTCTAATAATAAAAGTATAGTAGACCTCAGTCTATTCCCATTTGATTTCTTATAATTCCCATCTCTTTATCATTCTGTGCTGCATCCTGGGCAATTTCTTCACTCTTGTCTTCCAGTTCACCGGTTTTCTCTTCAGCTTCAGTGCCTTATATGGTTCATCCATTGAATTTTAAATTTCAATTAATATTTTTTTTATTTCTAGAAGCCCTTTTATGGCTCCTTTTCAAATTCACTCATGTTTCCTGCATATGTTTGCAAGCTTTTCATTTTTTCTTGAAGCAATTAAACATAATTTTTCAATATTGTGTCTAGTTGTTCTGATTCCTGAAAACTGTGGTCTAGCTTCTGCTCTTTTCCCCTTCTCATTCTTAGTCGCTTGCTTTCCTAGGGGCATGTTGTTTTATTTTACTGTGAGTTGCTCATTTTCTGAAATTTAGCTGAAAGTTTTCTTTAAGGCCTGGATTGAAGTTGAGTTCCTCTCAGAAGATTCAAATTGCTTCTGCCAGTCTCCTGGGGGCATCAATCTGGTCTTACTTTAAGTTGAATTTTTCACTCAACGTTTTTTGACCACACAGGTGGCACGAATTTAGACTGATAAATCCTTACGAAGGCTCAGTAGTGATTCCAGTCTTGGGGGAGAAGTTGTTTTGTCCCTTTACCCGGGAAGTAGGTCAACACAAGCAAGTCCCGTCCCCTAGTTCTCTCCTTCTGTGTGGCAGGTTTTTTTCTTGCTCATGCCTTGGGGATCTCAGCTGGTGCCAGGGTGTCTTATTCAGTCTCCACTTTGGGGAAGCTCTAGGCCAGCGGTTCTCAACCTGTGGGTCGCGACCCCTTTGGCGGTCGAACGACCCTTTCACAGGAGTCGCCTAAGACCATCCTGCATATCAGATATTTACATTACAAGTCATAATAGTAGCAACATTACGGTTATGAAGTAGCAACGAAAATAATTTTATGGTTGGGTCACAACATGAGGAACTGTATTTAAAGGGCCAGAAGGTTGAGAACCACTGCCTAGGCTTTATCTCCTGCCTCTGGAGTCCTGTACATACGTCAAAGTGGAAGTTCAAGTTTCCTGGCCTAAGCCAGGGTGAAATTCACCTTGTTTCTCAGTGACCTCTGGGTTCCTGCTGTTTACTTCCCTTTGGGGATTCATAGAATCTTTACTTTCAAGCACTTTAACAATGTGCTTATTAAAAACAGACAAACAAAAAACAATAAAAACCAACACACTTTGTTTTCTCTTTCATTTTAGTTGCTTTGGTTGGAAGGGTCACTCAGGGGATCGAGTTTGTTACACTGCCAGAAACTGAAACCCAGGTGGTCTTCTCCAGATGAGGACCATGAGGATTAGTTTATCCAAGTCCAAAAGCCAGCAAGTGAGTAGTGCCAACACCTGGACGGAGCCACAGGTAGCCTGACCTCTCACACAGCTCTCTCCATGGTGGACAGTGAGAGGGATCTGATTTAAAGCTAGAGACTCTCAAGTAAAGGTCTCAGGGAGGCTTCTGTATTCCCTGGGAAAATGGGAGTTGATATCTGGCAAGTTTGCATGTTTTGTAAAGTAGGAAGAGGCAGGGGGTAGGGACCTTCATAGAACCAGGCAAAGTCAGAACTTTGACCTAAAGGTTCTCCCTTTATGTCTTCATTCAATAGATATTTATTGAGTAATGTGTTGTTCCGGGGGGAGTCACTGAAAGTGAGGCCCAATGTTTGCATTCACGGAGCTTACAGCTGGTGGCAGAGACAGAGGAGCGGACCAGACCTGTAAAGCTAGGATGGCTGCCTCAAAGGGGTAAGCACTGGATGCTGCAGCAGCACTAGGAAGAGAGGGGTCAGGGAGGGATTTTTGGAAGAAGTGACATCTAAACTGAGACCTGAGGGCAAGCAGGGATTGGCCAGGCAGAGCGAAGAGGCCGCAGTGTTCCACATGCAGGGATCCTGGGCCCAGGAGTTAAGGTGAGGAGTGGCAAGAGACAAGGCCGGAAGGTGGGCAGGGGAGATGGAAAGGGTCTTGTCTGTCACCTTAAGAAGGTTGGACTCTGCCTGGAGGGAAATAGGGAGCTATAGAGGGTTTTTGCTTTTTTAAAGGAGAATTCATTTAGAGAAATTGCTCTGGCTGCATTACGGGGAACGGGTTTCAGGGGGAAATGTAGTCATGGTGGCAGGGGCCTGAGACATAGTATTTAGGAAATGGGCTTTGAAACAGACACCTGAATTCCAATCCTGACTCTAGTACTTTAGGCAAATTACATGACCTCCTTTGCCTCAGGATTTTCATCTATAAAGCAACAGTACAATAGGATCAACCTGAGAGAGTTGTGAGGCTTAAATGACTTTTTACATGTATAGTACCTTTGACAGTACTTAACATATATTAAGTGCTTGATCCTATTGTGTGTTTTTTAAAAAATATATTTTATTGATTTTTTACAGAGAGGAAGGGAGAGGGATAGAGAGTTAGAAACATCGATCAGCTGCCTCCTGCACATTCCCTACTGGGGATGTGCCTGCAACCAAGGTACATGCCCTTGACCAGAATTGAACCCGGGACCCTTCAGTCCCCAGGCCAGTGCAGTCCCCAGGCCAGCGCTCTATCCAGTGAGCCAAAACGGCTAGGGCCCTATTGTTATTTGAATAAACAGGACTCAGTGGGTGATTGAATAGAAGAGGTGGGGGAGATAAGAGTCCAAAATGGTTGATGGAGTTTGAAGCCATAAGGAACCCAGATGGACGTGCAAGTTAACTCAATGAAAGGAGCCACTGGGGCATTCATGGAGAGATGCCTCATTTCAGCTGGTGTCCTTGCTTTCTCCTCTTTTATCCCTGAAACAAGAGAAGGGCATGAAGAGTTGGGGGACGTGATAGTAAGATGCAGTTCCTGCCCTTCAGGGGCTAACAAAACTGTTAAGTGCTTTGCTATAAGAATCCACAGGGTGCAGATGGGATGGCTCCTGAGCGGAATTGTGAAGCTGATGGGGAGCAGGGAGAGGAATGAGGCAGGGGCGGTTCTAGGGAGAGGGGAAGCTTTCAAAAGCAGAGCAGCCAAGAGAACAGTCTAGCTGGAGCAAAGGTTGAGGAGGGCAACAGTGGGAGATAAAATGAGGAAAAGGCCGGGGTCTGATTCTATAAACGGTACTATAGAATTCAGAACCTACTTCCTCTTCTCAGCTCCTACAATGAGCCGTTGACTTTTCTTCTTTCTCCTTTACCTTTTCTGGAAAACCTGAATGTCTCCAACACATAAGATGCTCTTGCCCATTGCTGGCACGTAATGAAAATAGTTAATAGCAGGTCTACTTTATCAATGTGGTAGGTCGGTACGCACTGTCTTTTGGGGGCCTGGACTCCTCTGTAATTCTACATAAAAGGGGTTCACTCCAGGGAGCGGAGTCGAGGCCTGGCTACCTTTCCCTCTGTGGGACCCTCAGGACAGGTGGCGGGCTGTGACGGTAATGAGAAAGCCTCTCTGTTCCTCTTCACGTGTCGGGTCTGTGGCAAGGAGCCAGCCAGCACCCTGGACTTCGCTCACCGTCCAGCTCACAACATAATTTGTTCTTTCCGCCTTCGAGACTTGGTAGAGCCACCCAAAATTTCAGCCAAAAATGTAGCTGCAGGCCAACACTGACAGAACGTCCTCATGATTTTCCAACATCAGGAGTGCAGGTGTGCTGGTCCTGGCTCTTTGCAGACCTCAGTTACTGTGAACTGCCTGCAGCAGCCCCACAGCAGCCTCCCCCATCTCCACCCCCAGATTCAGCCCGATGAGTCATGGGCTGCTGATTGCACATGCCCAGTGAAATTTCCTGAAAACCTGCACATTGGTGTGTGTCAAATAGTTGGTTTACTTGGAGTGATGGTCAGAGCTAGCCAGGGCACTTCCCAGAGTCGCTGATGTTCTCCCAGGGGGATACTGACTCCTGACGCCACCTGCTCATTCAGTATTGGGGAGGCAGCAGGTTTCGTGGAAAGCCAGACCTGGGTCCAAATCCTAGCTCAGCCACTTACTAGTGTGGCCTCAGACAAGTTAAGCCTCTCTTTCCTCACTAATAAGAGCCCCTATAAAATAGAGATGATAATAACTAATTTGAAGCATTATTAGAAGGATTAGAAACAATAACGTAAGAGCCTAATGTGTAGTAAGTATTCAGAAATTGACAGCTGCATAGCATTTGGTAAGGTCATAGCATTTGGTAAGATTTGCACCGTAGGGCATTGGACTGCATGATCTCAGAGTTTCTGAGAACAGAGCTAGCCATCGGTGCTGGCATGCCCAGTTTCCTGCCCGGCCAGGCAATGAGGTAGGCTGGTGGTGGGGACGGTGGGGAGGTGATCGTACCCTAGACTCCAGTGTATCTCCTGATTCTTAAGTCAGGTCCCATAGGACAGTAAGGAGATTAAAGGGCATGTCTTTGTCAATGGTTCAGCCTTTCTTTGGGCAGAGGCACAGACTCCCCGTGTTCATAAAACCCTTCTGTCTTCTTTATGAACCACTTTTATAGCTTCCCCAAGGCTAATATTTAATACATAATTTTATAATTAGCACTTCCCAGTCACCATCTCCAACTGGTCTGCAACAACCTTGGGCACTTCGATGTGATAGAATCTTTAACACTCCCTTTCCCACCCCACTTCATGCAACATCCCCCATACCCCCGCCCCACAGAGTTGCCTGAGAAGGAGGATGCAGGAGGAATTTGTTCCCTCATTCCTTGTGGGTCATTTCCTCACTCACTGCAGGTTGTATCTCAATCCCAGCTGCAGTCTTCTGGACCCTTTCTGGACAGGGAGTGTCAGATGTAATGCACATGTAACTCACCTTTCCGGTCTGCAAGCTTAAAATCCCCTCCACAGTTTTGCCTGAGCAGCCTGCAGGAATGCCAGGAGAAAACAGGATGCTGCAAGGCTCCTCAGGATAATCCTCTGGGATTTGAGCAATCTTCCCAGCCAGACGTTACAATGTGTTAACACCCTTGTGAGTCATGAACTAACTCATGGTCAACTCTGTTTGGAGAACAGGATGAATAATTGAGAGTAACTGGGTGTTTGCCTGAATCTGGACCTAACTCAGTATTTATTCTGTTTTCTTGTCTGTTTTCGCCTAAAACAAACATGTCTAGTTTCCCATCTTCCACATTTCTGCCTAATCCTTCACTGGCTCTTAGAGGAAAGTCCAACATGTTTCACCCAGTCTAAAGACTCCGTTGGGTGGTCCTGCCTACTTCTCCAGCATCTTTATGCTGAGCCAGAAAAACTGGACATGAGGGCAACCACATCCTTTGGGTGAAGAGGGTGGTATACATGCCTAAAAGCCATAAACTTAATTATTTTTTTACTTTTTCTTTTAGAATAATTTTAGACGTATAGAGAGGTTGCAAAAATAAAACATGTTTTCCCACTAACATCCTTTTTTTTCTGTTCCAGGATCCAACCTGGGATCCCACATTGTATTTCGTTTCAGGCCTTTTTAGTTTCTTTCCATCTGTGACAGTTTCTCAGTCATTTGTTGTCTGTCATGACCTTGACTAATTTGAAGAGGACTAGTCAGTTATTTTGTAGACTGTCTCTCAATTTGGATTTGTCTAATGTTTTCTCATGGTTAGATTTTTGGCAAAAATACCGCAGAGGTGATGTTATGCTCTTCTCAGTACATCATATCAAGGGGGACATGATGTCAGTATGTCCTATTTACTGGTGATGTCAACCTGGATTCCTGACTAGAATAATCTTCTCTTTATGCTTAGCTTCTAAACATACCATTTCTCTATTCCTCTTCTCCAATTATCTTTATTCCTTTGGTAAGCTCATCCTTTTCCATGGGTTTGAGTATCACCCATCTATACCCTAAATATACTAAAATTTATATTTTGACTCTGGATCTCTCCTTTGAACTTTAACCCATATGTCCAATAGTCTATTCAATCTTTCCACTTGGATATCTAATAAGGATTTCAAACCTAATGTTCAGAATCAAACTGCTGAATTTCTAGCAGTTTTCTACATCTTAGTGAACAGCAACCCATCTTTCCAATAGGTCAAGCGAAAAGTCATTCTTTACTTGGTGTCATCCTTTACTCCTCTCTTTCTTTCTCACTATACCCAATCCATCTGAAAATGTTGCTGCTTCAACATTCAAAATCTATCCACTTCTTATCACCTTCACTAATCTAAACCACCACCATCCTCTTCCACTTGGATTATTGTAATTGTCACCCACTGATGTCCTTGATGTTGGCCTTGTCCCTTTAGTGCAGCGGTTCTCAACCTGTGGGTCGCGACCCCTTTGGCGGTTGAAGGGGTCGCCTAAGATCATCCTGCATATCAGATATTTACATTACAATTCATAACAGTAGCAACATTACAGTTATGAAGTAGCAACGAAAATAATTTTATGGTTGGGTCACAACATGAGGAACTGTATTTAAAGGGCCAGAAGGTTGAGAACCACTGCCCTAGTGTCTTTTCTCATTACAGCCACAGTAATCTTTCAAAAATGTAAATCAGATTATGTAACTCACTTGCTCAAAACCCTTCAATAGCTTCCCAGCCCACCTAGTTAAGAGATAAAAACTTTTTGCAATGGCCTACCAGGCCCTACATGATCCAATTTGCCACCTTCCCCCATCATAGCTCTGTGATTTCATCTCTTACTGCTCTTGCCCTTGCTGTCCCTTGAAAATCATCAAATGTGCTCCTGCTTCATGTTTTCAGTCCTCTCTTTCAGTAATCCCCCACTTAGTAAATGGTAGCTCAGAAAACCCAGCTGTACAAATTGGAGCCCCATAATAATCCTTGACAATTCCCTCTCCTTCATGTCTAATTCATCATCAAATCCTGTGCTTTTTCTCTCACGTAGACCGTGCTCAAAATTGTCAACTTCTCATCTCTCCTGCTAAAACCCAGGTTCCTATTATTTCTCCTCTCTGATCTCTTTGATGACTGCCAATCGCTTCTTCTACTGCAGCCCAAGAAGACTTTTCGAACTACAAATATAATCAAATTGTAGTCTACCTACATCCTCCTTAATGGCTTCCCACTGCTGGTAAATGCAAACCACAATGCTTAACAATGCCTACACAGCACTCCTGGTGTGGTCTGACCTTCCCATACCCCTCCCACGCTGGCCTTCTCTCCACTCCTCACAAGGCACCATGCCTCCCTTGCTACGGCCTGCTTCTCTATTTGGAAAAACACTCCACCCACCCCATCGTGGCCCACTCCCAGCCCTAGTTGAGACCAATACACACTCACACTGTAAATAAATTATCATTTTTCCAGAAGAGTCTCCCCAAGTCCTCAGTCCAGAGGAAGTTCCTTTGTTTTATATTATCAAAAACCTTCCTTCTTGCCTATGGAATGCTTATATAGCTTATAATTGCATGTACAGTATTGGGATTACCTATTAGATTGTGAATCTTATTATAGCAAGGAGCAAAGTGCTTGACACACAGGTGGCACTCAATAAATATATATTGAATGAATGGATTAATTAAAATAAAATCATGCTTTTAAAAGACAGGTCTGACAAAACAATTAATAGAAGGAAGAGACAATGAAGGGAAGGCATTCTGTATAATTAGGAGGCCCACAGAGTTACACAGGCCAAGAAAGAGGAAATGAAGTTCTAAACTAGAGTGTTGAGAGGAACTGTCTCTGGGGTACTGTGTTGTGCTACTGATATACCAGGTCACCCACAAACAGCCCAGCAATGCTGTGCTCAGTGCCAGCTGCTCAGCCCAAATGTGGTGGACGGTTACCACATGCCTGGCATGTCAGCAGTCTCAACCCTGAGGGGAGTTCTGTGGCGAGGACAAAAGGCACTTTCTAGGACACCTTGTCTGTTAAAAAGAAAAAGCCATTTGAGTGACAAAGAAATTCGAGCACTGTTTTGCCATCCTCTGGACACAGGTTTCATAAACAAACTGGTTCCTGTGTGTGTGTGTGTGTGTGTGTGTGTGTGTGTGTGTGTGTGTTCTGAACAGCCTCTGATGTAGTTGATTATATTTTTGATTCAAATGATTCCATTACTACAAGAAGCAACTTCATTACCAGGAGGGCCCAGAGCCCAGACTATACTAGCTCCCTGTCATATAATTTAGCCTCAGTCATACCTCAGACAGTATTTATACAAGGTCACTTCTTCAAACCATGTCTAGCCTTCCCAAATGACAATATTATTTATGCCAAATGCTTCTCCTCGGGGATGGAAAACTGCCAGCTCAGTTTAATAGGCTATACGGACAGGCTAGAAAAACATCATTTGTAGCACACACAGTTTATGCATTTAGTGTATAACTAGGAGCACAGACTGATCATTGGAAACATGGCCGAAAGCTGGCCTCAGGAAAAAAAGCCACAAAAGCACTAAGGTTTGGATCTTTCCTCTCTGATATTAGTTTTGGAAGCCCTAGGTTCAGCCAGAATTATGAATGCACAAGAGAGAGCTGCCTCAGACTTCAGTGGCTACCTGAATATCCAAAATAGGGGGGAAACCTGCAAAAGGAAATTTAACTTGGGCGTCTGTGCCCAGCAGCCATCCTCATGTGGTTGCAAATTAATGTGACCATCCAGTGGAACAGGCAGCCCAGGGGCCCTTAGTAACAGAGAACAGTCTAACCCATTGATGTTAATTTACCAAATTATTCACATCCCACAATCTGGAATAGAAATCAGCAGCCAAAAAAATGCCTCCTCTACACCTCAGTCAAAACACCTATAAAAATCTAGATACCAGGAGGCAAAGTCTGGAACATAAACTACTCCATCCTGTTGCCAATGAGTTATTAAAATACAGAATGATGGAGCTGCCAGGGGTGTCTGGGCTAGGAACAAGCTCCATTCTTGGTGGTGTCTTTAATAAGACATTTGGTCAAAATATGTTGGTGACAACTCTTTTCTCTTAAAATCTAGTTAACGATCCTAGTCATATATTCCACGTATTTCCTCGTGGGCCCCTGGGACTTGAAAATCTCTCTGGTAGAGAATTAACAAACTTCAGGATACCGAGCTTTCAAATAGTGTAACCTATCTGTCCAGACTCACATGACTTGTTGAGGATATAGATCACTAATGAACAATCTGTTCACTGTTGTCCTCTAAATAGCTGCTTACTACTCCTACATAAAACTGCTGCATCTAAGCCCTGACCATTGTGCTTCAGTGTTTAGCGTGTCGGCCCATGCACCGAAGGGTCCCAGGTTCGATTTCCGGTCAAGGGCACATACCTGGGTTGCAGGTTCAATCCCGGGCCACACTCAGGGAGAGTGGGGGAGTCAACCAATTAATGTGTCTCTCTTAAATTGATGTTTCTCTCTCTCTCTCTCTCCCTCTCTCTCCCTCTCCTCTCCCCTCCCTCCCTCTCTTCCACTCTAAAAATAAATGGGGAAAAAGTACCCTCAGGTGAGGATTGACAAAACAACAACAACAAAAGAAAACTGCATTTAATTTAAGTTTTAGAAAACAAAAATGTCAGATTATGAAGAGGTTTCAAAGGGACAAAATTGCTCCTTTGTATTAATAAACTTGGAGTGGTCTTATTCTTTAAAATGCACTTTAAAGGCTGTTGTATTTTTGTTTTCAAGAGCTATCACCAAAGGAATTGTTTCCCATTGGCTCAATAGTCATTAGTACTTAATATTATTATCTATTAATAATAATAACATTAACACTTTATGATGAACACACCCTTAGCCAACAATTCCATGCCCAAGAATTACTTCAGAACAATAATTAAAGAGATATGCAAAGGTGTGTGTGAAAAGACACTCACCACGGAATTATTTATTATTGGTATTAAATGTACAATAGAGAACTGGTTAAACAAATTAGCCGTGTGATGAAATACCATACAACCATAGAAATATCATATTACAAAAGTTCACCATATAATAAGTAAAAAAAGGAGACGAAAAAATAATACATACCAACTATATGTCCAGACAAAATGGTATCAACGTGTTTACCCATGCCGGAGCGTCCCGAGCTCCCCCCCCCCCCGCCCCCGCCCCCGACCCCCGGTGATGTGGGTGGTCTCTGAGAAGGAAGCTGAGGAGGTGACACTGATGTGACTTCATTTGTGTCTGCAGGCAGGTCAGACTTAGGAACATTTGGACAACAAGAACTTTTACTTACGCTTTTATTGTTGAAGTAATTTGCTTCCTACCTGACATGATCCAGGCAAGGAAGGGATGGCACGAGCATTTTCGCTGTTCCTACTCCAGTGGTGGTTTGCTCAGGGCCTGTGTGAGACTCTGCCCGTTCCTCCCTCGGAGTCGCTTTCCCTAAGTCTAGAGTGAGGAGCTGACTTCAGTCGCATAGGAGACCCCTGTGTCCGCAACAGTAAAACACTGCCATATGGTTTCGAACATTACGGCACTCATGGGTAACTCCTGAAACATCTTCATGCCCCTAGGATCCTACAGCGTTGAGATTTATTAGAATATTGTAAATAAAACTCAGGTAAACAGAAGCATGAAGCAGGAGACCCCACAGACTAAAAAAAAAAGAAGTTGGAAAAATAGACCTGTTTCATCAGCCTCTCTGGCAAGTAGATGTGGCCGATGATTTATTAGAACAGGAGCTTTTTCAAGGCATGATTATAGGGAAGAGAAAGCTGAATGAAGCTTTTGCTTAGGAGCATCTCTGTATGCAGCCGCTCAACTTTGCTATCTCAATGTCCTGTGGGCTCCTCAAGCTCAGTCCATTCGAAGCAGAATCGTTCTCCTCCGCTTTCCTTAGCATCACTGTTTGGATGGCGCCCGAACCGAAAAGACAGGTAGAGCAATAGAGGCGGCTACGATCCCTGCAGGCAGGAGCATTGGTCAGGAGCATAATAAGATTGGGGAAGAGTTCCAAGGGCAGACCCTTGGGGACTGGCCCACGTTGGAGGAAGAGGGAGAAAAGGTCAACTCAAAGGGGTCATCTAAGAAGTCAGAGTATGAATGAGTGTCCTCTGCACTAAACCATATAAGCATCGCTTGCTTTAAGATGGAGAGTTTAGTCAAAAATACAGTTTGAAGACAACATAGTTTTGTTTTGTTAAATGCTAATGCATCTTTACTTTGGGGTAAAATAATCATATGTACAGGATAAGGTAAAACAAAAATATACTTACATTTTCCAAGAGCTCAACTATTTCACTCAGGAGGGGAGGGGTAACTTTTTAGGTGGTAATTGAGTAATTACGGGCTTATAAAGGAGGTCCAAAATGTTGAATGAATCAAGAAAAACTTGTAAATGGGTACACCTTGAAAGGCCCCTACGAGCTGTATAGACTAAGTATTTGCATTCTTTAAGGTTAACGTGACATTTTTGCTTGAGCATATTATTAAACGGTAGGAGCTAATGAGAGCTCACTTTTGTTTCCTAGGCTAAGGGTTGTCTGGCTCCCTCTGCTTGGAAGTAACCACAGGGCTCCCTCACTCAGCAGCAAGGCAAGAGCACCCTCCAGGACTGGAGGTAGAAAACTGTTGCCTCTGTGGTCGCGAGGCTGGGATCAGACTGGAGTAATTGTGCCGTCCATTTGGCCCATCTCAGGGACTTTGGCTCTCAAATGGCAGGGCTGTGCAGACTAAACTAGAGGTTATTTTACAAGGACCATCAAAATCTTCATTTGCATGTGTGAAATTCCTGTGGAAAGGCTGGTTTTGAATCAAGCGTGTTGGGCCAGATTACAAATTGAATCTGCCAGTGTGGATGTGAACGGCATCAGCTAGATCTCAGCCCCGCCCACGCAGCCTTTCTCTTCTCTGGCCCAAAGTACTAGCCCGTGGTTTGAATTTCCACACAAGCGACCCCAACATCTGCCATTTGCATTCCAGCTAACAGGAAGACATGAAGCTTTCTTAGAACAAGAAGTCATCAGCAGCCACCACCACAATAATGACGTTCGTTGAGTGCTTACCTCGTGCCAAGTGCTTTACGTGCATTGTCCCTCGGATCCGCACAACAACCCCATGTGGTTTGGTAATATTACCATTTTGCAGGGGAGAGCACTGAAGCTTAGAGAGATTAGGAACAACTCATCCCAGCTCATGAAAGCAGTGGATTGAAATGCAGATAGTTTAACTTCCACATCTATGCTCTCTATCCTTTTTGCTTGATGCCATGTCGCTTCCATATTAGTAGGCTGGCTTCAATTGGCAATTAATAGCAGCAATGAACACAGGGGTCAAAACCAGAAGGTTCTGTGATATGATTAGAACTCAGTTCCCTTTGTCATTTTTTGTCATATAATGGAGCTGTGTGAAATACAGGGAGCCCTCCTACTTGTCAATGGTGATTCTAGTTCTTAAAATATGGACATTATGGCAGAGTATCTGCTCCATCCCTCTAACTCCCAGTAACGGTTCACTCTGTGACTGCCATAGTTTTTGTCTGTGGAATTTAGAGCTTTCTCCGTAGAAGCTTGGGAAAGAGAAAGGAGCCCATAAACAAACTCCTAAATTTGACTGTAGAGAGCAGGTGCCCATAGTGTCGCAGCCACCTCCCCAGCCCCTCTTTCAGGGCTCATGCTAGGGATTGTCAGGGAAAGGGGACCACTTCTTCTTTGGCTTAGAGATTCTTCAGAGTCATCAGCACACCCGTGGTCTTAGAGGTGTGTGACCCAGGTCCCTCGCCTGCCTTTCAGGGAACAACGTAGCACAGTAGTGACACATTTCCCAGTTCTTGGTCCCTCCAGACATATGGAGGGGGGTGTCCTGTACTCATCACCTGGACAGCAGTCTGGCAACTGATGGCCAAAGTGGTTTATAACATCTGGATAACTGTTTCCAGATGTGGCCTTCCACTGAAATACTTGATTAAAAGTTTCACACTCCGCATCTTGAAATAACTGACATGCACAGAGAGTTTCTATCATCTGGACCCAGAGTGGAAGCAGCAGGACCCTTGCAAACATGAGAGTAAGAACAGTTCATAGAATCTCAACAGCCCAAGAAATCCGTGAGGCCACGTTGTCTATGGGGGCCCTCATTAAAGTCAAGCCAATGGAACTAGACCTGAGCCTGGAGGTAGTAAAGTGGACTGAGCAGAGCGAGAGCTTTGGAATCACACAGATTTGCATGCACACACAGACTCCACCATCACCAGCAGGGACTTCAGCAAGGACTCCGCCTCTGGGAGCCTCAGGTTTCTCCTCTGTAAAATGGGAATTCAACAGTCCTCAGGGAGGGGTTGGGATATGCCTAGAACATAGCAAGAAATCAATACATAGCTGTTTCTCTTTTTTAAAAAATTATTGATTGAGTCTATAAATTGGGTCTAACACAATTTTACTGTTATTTCAAAACTGTTAGCAAAACACCCGTAGGACTGAAAGTTTCATTTCACCCTTTATACAGAACATTAAGATTTTTAAAGCACAAACAATAGCAGCAGATGTTTATAATGTGTCCTTTTGAAGAGGAGCTCAAACAATTTCCCATTAAATAAAAAAAATCCCTGAATTTGACTTAAAAACAGATTCAGGCCAATCCTGACCACCACCCCCCCTCCCCCAAACAGCATCCTGTGGTCCCTCACATCCTCTGGAGCTAGACAACCTGATGTCGCACAGAAAAGGGATTCCAGCTACACTGAAGGTTGAGACTCACCAAATCTGTAAATGGATCAGATAAAATTATCCCCATGTAATAAGTCCAGGGAGGTTAAGTAATGTTTTAAGTGTTGGGTTGGAGGTTTAGTCCAAATGAGTAGGCTCATTTTATTCACTACAGTCTCCCCCCCCCCCCCTTTATTCTGAAAACCATTATCAACCTAATAATGGCTGTAATTTATGGAGCATCTGCCCTACTCCACGGCGGTGATACACACTTTTCCTACACTGTTTCCATCTAATCTTCTTTATGACCTGCCTGTAAAGCAGGCATTATTATCATCCCCCCTTTTCAGGTAAGGAAATTGTAGCCCAAAGAAGTTAACTAGCTTAACCACAGGTCATAAAGCCAACCAGCAGCAGACATGGAATTTGAACCCGTTAGTCTAGCTCCAAAGGCTTCTGCCAACAGCTTTGAAACGTCACCTTACCATGCGGTGAGCAAAAAGCTAGCGAACATGGTTTTCCCCACTCGCCTGAGATCGCTAGAGTAGTTATTCTGTAGTGTCCCTTGTTCACTGTGTCCACAAACTGGGCTCTGTCCACTGTTGCTTGTGGTCTCTAGAGTACCTTTTTTTTTGTCCCGAGGGCTGGACAGGTGTGCAGTACAATGGCTCCCTTTTCTCCCATCTGCTTCTCCTGGTGCAGCCAGGCCCCAATCCGTCACGGGCGGCTGCTCCCCACATGTGCTCGCAGCCCCATTGATGAGAAATGGCAGAAGCAGGTATTAAAGGTGGAGGTTCTGGCTTACTGCTCTGAATGTATTAAAAACCATTCCCAGACTCCACATAAAGAGTTTTACACACACAGCACATACGATGCAAGGGAGACAGAGAAGCAGACATGGGGATAACCACAGTGAGACAAGTAACCACAACAGAAGTCTGGAGAGACGGGCGCAAGGAAAAGCTACTTTCACAGACCAGGTGATGGATCGCCTCCTCCGCAGACAGACAGACAGCTCAAGATACTTATTTTTATAAAAAGTTGACAGAAAGAACTCCAGACATCCAGGCCTGCTCTCTCCTCAGCCTTGGGTCCAGAGCTGACTCAGCCCTCTCTGTTTCCCTTTGCCGGGCGTTGAGTTATTCCATGCATTCATGCTAATTATCCACAGCCCGCTCCTTTCTTTTCTCACAGGTCGTTTAAATGTCTGCTCGTCTGGGTTAGAAGCTGGGCGGATGCTGAATTCCCTTCTGCAGTCCTCCCCAGCGCTGCGCGTCTCATACCGAGGGGATTGTTTGTGGGGGAGATTCTTTCCATTTACAGGTCCTTCAGATGGTTACCCTAAAGACTGTTCTGCTAGGCTCTTGAAGATAGTGCTCACTCTATTGATTGAGTACTCAGTAGCCAGATAATGTCCACAAGCTATCTCCTTTAACACTGATAATAATCATACTGGGTAGGTATTAGCCCCATTGTACAGATCAATAGCACAAGGGACGAGGAAACCACATTGCACACTGACTTCCTCAGGGTTTCTTCAGCCTCCAGGGGGCAGAGTGATATGGTGAAGGGAGCTACTCCTCAGCCAGGAGACCTGAATTCGTGGCCTGGACACCAAACAGCTCTGTGATCTGAGCAAGACTCGTCACCTCTGTGCACCTCTGCTTATCTAAATAAACATTAGGAGGCTGGACTAGGCGATTTCTATGTACAGTACATGTGACTCCCTCTTCCTCTCACTTTCTACGGCTATTGACAATTTTCATATTATAGTGAATATTAACAATGTCAGACTCTCGAAGAATAAAGTCCAAAACACGGCTAGGCCATCAGCCCGGAACTGATGTCCTTCATCACCCAGCTCTGGAGAGGCGCACATCCAACAGTGTGTTATAGCAGATTCAAGCAGCTGTAACGCGCTATCCTTTCCAGGGTAACTTAGCATGTGAGAGCTTTTAACGACTAATTAAAGCAGAACATCAAACCCTGTGGCATCATCACAGATGCAGTTGTTTTGCCAGCTTGGACCTGAGAGGTTTCCTTTTAGAAAATAGATACTTGGTTTTAGTTATTTATTGAAAACCACCCCAAAACCAGTGGTTGACAACTATTTACTATGATCTTTCCTGGCTCTAAACCATAGGTCTGGGGCTTTTAGGGCCCAGCTGGGTGTTCTCTTTTAGGGTCCCTCATATAATTTCGGTTGCATGGAGGCAGAGGATGGAGACTTCTAAAGATTTCTTCATTCCCATGTCTGGCATGTGGGCTGGGATGACTGTGGATTCATTGGTCATATCTCTGTCCACGTGGCTTCTCCCTGTAGCTACCTTGTCCTTGCAACATGGTGGTCTCGAAGTACTCAGATTTCTTTCTTTTTTTAATATATTTTATTGATTTTTTACAGAGAGGAAGGGAGAGGGAGTTAGAAACATCGATGAGAGAGAAACATTGATCAGCTGCCTCCTGCACACTCCCCACTGGGGATGTGCCTGCAACCAAGTACATGCCCTTGACCGGAATCGAACCAGGACCCTTGAGTCCGCAGGCCGATGCTCTATCCACTGAGCCAAACCGGTTAGGGCGAGATTTCTTATGTCATATCTGGATTCCCCCAGAGTAAGCATTCCAAGAGAGCCAGGCAAAAGCTGTAAGCTCTCTTATGACCCAGCCTCACTTATGTATTCTACTGGTCACAGCATTCACAGGTCAGCCCAGACTCAGAGAAGTAGGGGCATAGATTCTACTGCTCAATGGGAGAATGACTTGTGCATACTGAAAGGGATTGATGGCAGCTCTCTTGGGGACAAGTTCCTGCACTTGGCCTGACTCAGAGCAGAATAGATTAAAGACAGTCTCTCTCTCTCTCTCTCTCTCTCTCTCTCTCTCTCTCTCTCTCTCTTTCTTTCACACATATGCAAACGTATACTTTCTCTCTTAGAGTTTTAAATGATGCTCATAATATTGTGCTTGACCCCAAAAGATGAATACAAAAACATAAAGTGGGACTCCCAGGGAATCGCATAAGGAAGAGGAGGCCATGGAAGGCATTCTTCCACTTCTTTGTGAAATAGCATTAAGTTCTGTCATTACTGGAGAGGGGAAAACAACTAAATTGGGGGAAATGTCTTCAGGAGAAATAGTAAAGGCATGTTAGTGATCTAGCCACGTCCATCAGGATGGATATTGATATCCCAGTAATCTTAAGACAAATCCAGATATCCATTTGAGATCATCCTTCAGGGAGGGTGAACCCAGCAGGATGCAGTTGCCAGACTCCTTCCCAGACATCCACACAGATAAGCAGGCCCGATGTGTGGCAGTTTTGATGGGCAGGCTTAAGAACACTGAGAAACAAGCTGAGGATCTGGACAATATCACTCTAAGGGAAACATATCATACACCTCAAAGTGAGACATTGTCCCAATAGCAACCCAGAAGCCAACTAAAACCCTGGAGATGCTGGAATAGAAAGCAGGTGAGATACAAGAGCAGTGGTGAACAGAGAAACGTCTGGATAACATGTTGGGGTACAAGGAGGCTGGCATAAGGAATTACAGACCCTGAAAGGCCTGGGATTACGTGTAAGAAAAACAATGTCTGCCGCTCCTGGGGAGGAAACAAGACTTAGAGGGCCATCGAGGAAGCAGCCCAGTGATCCTCCAGCTTACGATGCCAGAACAAAGCTAGAATTACTGTGGCTTGGAAGGTGAATCTGAAGGCCCCCAAAAGAAGCATTTCTTTCTTTTCATGACTCAGAGAAAGTCAGGAATGAATTCCCTAAACATGAAACTGAAGGAGGCTTCTGCCTGTATCTGGAATATGTAGGAGTTGTCAGCCTTGCAGTCTGATGGGCACTTCAGGAAGCTCCCTGAGTCTGTGGGGCAGGAGGTGGAACAAAATTACTTTCCTCTCTGGCTGTGCCTCCACATGGGAATATGAGGCTTGTTCTTTACATTGAAGTACATTTAACACCAGAGCGCCCCAACAAGTCAATCATAATCAACCCGCCAATGGTGGGGGTGGGGGGCACGAACTGGACCTATATTTAGATTACACCCACCCCTCTGGCTCTTAAAGTACCCTCCTGCAATTCTGGTCAACATAAAAATCTGTGAGTCATTTGAATTCATAGTCTCACGTCTGGGAATTGAATACAACTAAACTAACCACAAGCAGGGAAAATATATGTGCATGAAGATGTTCACAACAGCATTCTTTATAAGTAAACTAACTCGGTGCTTCTCCAACTTTGATGTACTTCACTTGGAGATCCTGAAAGGCAGAAACAGTAGGTCTAGGATGGGGCTTGCAACTCTGCATTTTTAACAAACTCTCGGTGATACTCATGCTAGTGGTCTGCAGGCTTACTTTATATGCACCTAAAACTTTCGAATACTGGTAAGACATGGCTAAGTAAATCATAGTTACATCTCCTTGGAATACTGAGATAAGTGTTAAAATGATTTTGAAAACCAGCAACATGAAAAATTATGTATGATATAACATTAAGAGAAAAACACAGGGCAAAAAAATTGCATCCACATTAGCCTAGCAAATGTAAAAGAGAAGCTCTGGGGAATATTGGAAAAGAATCCAAAATTATTAACTGAGTGAGTGGTTGTTTTAGGATGGTAAGACTATGTTTTTTACACCCAAGTTTTTAAGCTTTCCATTATGTTATTACATTACCCTCATAGTCGTAAATGCTGGTAAAAAATAAAAAAGAGAAAGAGAGAGAGAAAGAATTTTCAATAACATTTAAAAATAAAAGTGCTGGTAAACCGTGGAATATTATGTAGAGTGATCACACATCTGATTTTGCTGGAATAGTCCCAGGTGCCTGTTTTCCCTACATAATTATTAATGGTGGTCCCTTCAGTTCCAACAGTGCTTATATAGTTGATAAATTCTGCGGTCACATTAGACATAGGACATGTCTGGGGGCACCTATGTGCTTTCTCTGTTACTCAAAAGCACTTGAAAGCTGAACTGAAATGCCTGCAGAGACAGGGCAAGGGATGTGCAATTTCTTCTTTAAAAAAAGAAAAAAAAGATTTGTTTTTTAGAACACTTTAGGTTCACAGCAAAATCGAGAGGAAGTTACAGGGATGTCTTATATTCCCCCTGTTTCCACACATGCACAGCCTCCCCCGTTACCAACACCCTCCACAAGAGTAGTGTGTTGGTTATAATTAATGAACCTGCATTGACACATCCTCGTCACTCAAGACCATAGTGAACATTTCAGTTCACTCTTGGTGTTATACATCTTATGGGTTTGGACAAATGTATAATGACATATGTCCACTAATTATAGTTTCATATTGAGTCATTTCACTGCCCTAACAATCCTCTTGCACATTCTCATTTAACGGTATATTTAGAGAGATTCCACGGCAGAGGGCAGAGGAAGTCAAACTTTGCTGTGCTTTTCTAAACTCTTGCTTCTTCGTTAGTCCTTTCTGACCTTTTCTCCTTACTGCCTGTGAGGAGTCACCTCATCAGATGGTGACCTGTACATCTTAGGACAATGTGTTTTTCTCCTGCCACTGCTGATTCTCTCAGGGGTAGACTTAATGTTTCAAATGCTGATGGTTTAGTTTGAATCTCTTACGCTGCTTTGGCTAACGTGATATTTTCAGAACCTTTGCATTGCCACCTTAAAACCTATTAGATCTTTTACTTTATGTCTTATGATGAAACTGAATAAAACTAATTCTACTACTCATCACTTAAATTTTTTTAAAAGTATTATTTAAGAGAAAAACTTTAAAACAACAATTGAATGAACTAAATACAAACCAAATTTGCCTTATAGCAAAGTCTAAGGCACTATTCCAATTTCATTGACTTGGAATTTCATTATATTGAATGTTATTTTAAAATATATGAACTTCAACTGCAACTTGGAAAATATCTTATAAATATAACTTCTGTCACATTATTTTGTTCAAATTGAATTTAATTTGCAATGCCATATCTCTTGTCTTCTATGAAATTCATTGATTTCCTTTGTTAAACCAGAAATCAATATATATTTCACACACATACCCTGATGTGAAACACTTAACTCCTAGGCCTGAAATGTTCATTGTGCTGAGTCTTGTCTGCTAGTGACTATTAGGTAGGTGGGAGCCCAGAAAATGATGGTCTTTGTTCTTTCGTTCCCTCTGGCGTATATTCTATTTCACCTGTGCAGAGCTAAGATTACACCCCAAAGGACAAATGACACTAGGTGGATGACAATAGGTGACTCTAATTTGAGAACAGCTCTTCAATATGGGTGTAAATTCTGACTGGGGGTGCTTTTATAAACAGAAAAAATAGGAGCCTTGGAGTGGATATTGGACTTCAGCTTTAGGTCACTTTAAATAATGGTGAAAGAAAGACAGGAGAAAGGGAACGAGAGAGAGGCAATAGTTTGCCTTCTACAGAAATAAAGAAATTAAAAATAGAGCAATACCTTCTTAAAGTATACACACACACAAAAACGGAAGAGTAAAATGGGGTGTTGAACAAACTCAAGAAAAAGCTTTTCATTACTTAATGCTTAGGGGACAAAGTGTTACTAAAGAAAGGAAATTCTAGCTTGTGAGACTGAACTTGAAACAAAAAAGATAAAAATCCTTTATACAATCAGCAAACAAAAGCAAGGAAATATAAATTTTCAAATCCCACGGAGAGCCTGGAAGGGAAGCTGGAGAGACAATGCAGAGCATGTAGTTGGGAGGATACATCAATTCTTTACCTCTTTCTACACAAAAGGAAGATAACAGATGAGGGTGAGACAGGTTTTCCAGCAGAAGGGTAAGGAAGTGTTGAAATGTTTTTCCCTTACCACAAAAAGCCATGGAACACCCAATTCAAATGAACAGGATTCTCACAGAACAACAAAGTCCCTTTCTACAGTTAACATGGGTGTACCTACTTGAGTATGGTAGGAAAAGAGGCTGTCCCCTTTGGCACCACATGAAATATTTGTTGATTCATTGATGAATGGAGATCAATAAGGACGTTAGACTTTGTTGGAGCAGCTTCTCTGAAGGAAGATTTGGGCGTTTGCTGGGGGTATTGTCAGAGTAATTGGAAAGTTGGATCATTGGAACACTAAGACCATGAGCTTCTTACCCATTACCACAGTTTTGAGAGGGAAATAGAGATTGTTTAGAGAATCAAGTTTATTTAAAAAACATTTACTTAAATGTCTCAGCATTTACTTAAAAACAACACAAACACACTCCAAAACCCTGGATTCCAAGAAGCAGAAGTCTGCTAAGATCTTAGAAACTTAAGAAAAAAATGTCGGGCATGATATTGAAGCTGAACATACTTTATCTTGGCAAAAAAACATTTAAAGATCATTTCTCATAATAAAACACAAGACAGAGGAAGTGTTTAGTAAATATATGTAATGTTTATTTTCTTTTATGGTTGGAAAAATAGGTAATCAAAGTGTGTAGTGTCGATGAACCTTATATTAATTTTCCAGCACCAGAGATATGCAGTATGCCAAAAAACAATCACATGAGTGACATGACCATTCTCACAGCTGGATTTCACAACCTCTAGTAATTCTTGTTTGTAACATACTGTCTATATCATCCACCTATGAAATAGACTGTGAGATCATGATACTATTTCAATTAGCCAATTATCTATACTAATAAAAGGGTAATATGCTAATTAGACCAGACATCTTCCAGACATCCTTCCAGATGTCCTTCTGGACAAAGTCATAGTGGCAGGGGCCAAGGCAGAGGCGGTTAGAGGTGACCAGGCCAGCAGGGGTGAGCAGTTAGAGGGATCATGCCGGCAGGGGAGAGCAGTTAGGGGAATCAGGCAGGCAGGCAGAGTGGTTAGGGCAGGCAGTTAGGTGAACAGTTAGGAGCCAGAGGTCCTGGATTGCAAGAGGGATGTCGAACTGCTGGTTTAGGCCTGATCCCTAAACCGACAGTTGGATATCCCCCGAAGGGTCCCGGATTGGAGAGGGTGCAGGCTGGGCTGAGGGGGACCACCCCCACCCCCTGCACAAATTTCATGCACCGGGCCTCTAGTTAACAATAAAAAAGGAGTGAAGGCCGAAACCAGTTTGGCTCAGTGGATAGAGCGTCGGCCTGCGGACTGAAAGGTCCTAGGTTCGATTCTGGTCAAGGGCATGCACCTGGGTTGCGGGCACATCCCCAGTAGGAGATGTGCAGGAGGCGGCTGATCGATGTTTCTCTCTCATCGATGTTTCTAACTCTCTATCTCTCTCCCTTCCTCTCTGTAAAAAATCAATAAAATATATTTTTAAAAAATAAATAAATAAAAAAGGAGTGAAGGGGAAAGCAGACATTATAAGCATGTCATTTGGGCAGCTTCATCAGGAAGCTGCCCTTTTGCACTCCCCAAGAAACCATCAGCCTACTTTCTGCAAAACACTGGAGAAAGAGATCCCACAAAGAGAAGATTGATGCATTTCCAGCAGAGTTGGGGGGACATGGGGAAGGTACTTGTCTGTCACTCATATCTTGGAAAAAAGATCATGGGCCAGAATGGGAGTGGCCACTGCAAGCATGGGAAATTTGGGAATACATAATCTCCTAAACAAAGGAGTTCTATCTTGTGTTATCTTGTTGTTCTTGTGCTCTTTGCTTGCTTTTGGCTTTCTCACATTCACCCCTGTTTTCTCCATAGCCATGTGGCCCTGCAGACCCCACATGCAATGGACTGATAGATTACAGCGGGGAACACAAGCTAAACTAATCTGAGGCTGGATTGGACTTTGCTCCAACATGGAAAGGAAATTCTGAACACTGAATGTGAGTTTAGTTCTACTGAAGCCCCAACTACACTTTTTCTATGATTGGACAAAGGAAAATGGAACTTTGAAAGCACAGGAATTTTATTCCACCGAAGTAAAAATCACTTGTTTTCTTGTGCGAGTCTCAAAAAATTCTTTTTCTTGGGATAAAACAAGAAATTCACCTCCACTAGCAACCGAGGAGACAAGGACCTCTCCCCTCTTTTAACAATAATACCACTTTTCTCTACACTGGCTTTTTTAAAAATTAAAACTTCTGTTTTAATATATTTTTTAATGTTCTAGAATAGGTCTGAGCTTCTCCAAAAAGTAGTTTTAAAGATAACTGGGAGCTTAGGAAGTCAATGCAAATTAATTTGTATACAAACTTGATCTTAAATGATATAGAGAAAAAAGGGAGTTTAAAAAAATAAATAAGTGTCCTTTCCTGAAAAATCTTTTCTAGTTAGAAAGACACCTTCCTGGAGTTTTTACAAGCTATGAGGACTCTTGGTGATATCTTGATCTTCCTCTTTTTTTTTCCCCACTTGCTTTCTGATTTAGAAATTTCCAACTTGGAAAAGAAAGATACAGAAATTGTAGGTATAGGCAAATTCAATTACATTTTTGCCTAATAAAAGGCAGATTTCTCTCCCACGGTCACAGAGCAGTCTAGATTTTGTTGGAGCATGAAAAGAAGGCGGTCTCTCTGATTGGGGACAAGTTAAAGCCTTTTGATGTCAGATGAGTAGAAAACTTAGAGGAGATTATTGATAGAAACCTTCCTGCTCTTTGAAGCACTATGTGGAAATAGCCTTTTCCTTAAATCAAACATTTTAAAAATAAGTTAGTAAAAGAGTGGTAAAACAACAAAAGTTTTGGAAAGTATTTAATTTGCAACTTAGTGGTGGTTATATTTCCTTAAGAATTTGTTTAGATGGTGTGAACACACGTTTTATTAAAATGTCCTTTTTTTATTTTGCTTTCTTTCCTTTCTTCATTTCTTCCCCACTTCCTTCCTTATTTATTTATTTAGCACTATTATTGCCAAAGAACTGGCCCTTAATTTTTCTACATGATCAACAGAAACCAAAGTTAACTCTTTATTTTCATAACTAGAGGCCCGGTGCACAGATCCATGCACCAGTGGGGTTCCTTGACCTGTTGTGCAGGGATTGGGCCGAAACCAGCTCTCTGACATTCCCTGAGGGATCCCGGAAAGTTCTGGCTGGTAAGCTGTAAATATCTTTAAATTGCATGTTTTGGCCCTAGCTGGTGTGGCTCAGTGGATAGACCGTCAGCCAGGTTCAATTCCGGTCAAGGGCACATGCCCAGGTTGTGGGCTTGATCTCCAGTAGGGGGGCGTGCAAGATGCAGACAATCAATGATTCTCTCTCATGATGGATGTTTCTCTCTCTCCCTTCCTTTCTGAAATCAAGAATAAGTAAATAAATAAATAAACAAACAAACAAACTGCCTGTTTTGCCTTGTGTGTTTAGCCCTAAACGCTAACACTTTAGCCTATTTCATTAATCAAAAAGGTTTTTTGAAACAATAAAAAAAAAACATGCCATTACCCAAAAGAATAAAAATTAAAAAGAAACATTTAAAACATGGTTTCCTTGGTTTTGCTGCACTACAATTATTTTGTTAAGGAAAACTTCTGTTAGACCAGGAAATCTTGTTAGAACTCAAACTTGTTGCATTATCTGAGGTGAAGGTACATGTAGTTTGTAGTGAATTCCTTTATTCAAAGCTATTTGGAATGAAAAATCCAGTCTAGAAAATAATCCTTATGATTTGTATATTTAAAATAACTGATTTTTGGTACTTTTTTTTTCTTAGATGACTCACACTGACTTTTCAAATACTGAGTTGTTTTTTAGATGAACCTAAGGGTCATTTGTCTGTAATAACAATACGGAACAGAGTGCCTCCAGGGGCTGTGTCTTCCATTCCTGCACCTAAACATTCTGGCCAATCAGAGCAGGGCCCTTCCTCTGGCCCCAATCTGCTTTACATATATCACATTTAATTTTGACTTCAACATCTGCAAAAAAAACCCCCTATTTCCAAAAAAGGTCACATTCACAGATCCTGGGGGTTAGGACTTCCACATCTTTTGGGGGGACACATTCAATCCTTAACATGACCCTTGACCACCAACTTGAAAGATGATTAGGTATTGGTGAAGCAAACTGGGGAAAGTGCAGGGGAGGGCATTTCGGGTGGCGGAATGTGCATGAGTGTGTGAAGCAATAAAGGGGAGTGTCATGCCTCTCCCTCTCAGTAGCCATGGTTGAAGGATAGATGCAAATGAGGTGAGGAGGTAAGGAAGTAGGCTGACCTACTAGAGAAGTAGGCAGGGATCAAAATGCCGTGATAGGTAATGGGGAACCAAAAGAAAGGCTCCAATGTTGGCGCCCTGACCAAGTTTTTGGCTCCCTGGAAGCAAGGTGTAGGGCAGCCTGAGTTGACCTTTGAAGTAGAGGCACAGTGAAGAGGTCACTGCCCTGGTCTCAGAGATGACGAGGGCCTGAGCTAGGGCAACATCAAAGAGAATACAGGGAGTGGGGCGAATGAGAGTCACAAGAAAATGGAGATGGAAGCCAACCCCAGAGCTTGTTGAAATCCTAAGTTTTTTACTCTGCTTGTGTGTGGGGTCCCTCGTCTCAAGGGGAGCATACAAGCCTTGGGATTTGTGTTCTCTCAAGAACAGAAAGTTTGGCCCAAAGAGACAAAGGAATCTCTCTCTCTCTCTCTCTCTCTCTCTCTCTCTCTCTCTCTCTCTCTCTCCCTCTTCACCCCTGGGAATCAACCTAGGGGCACATCCGCAAAACTTACTGGCGATATTCAGACAGAGCTGTAGCAGGAGAAACACACCCGGCTCTCCTGGGATTCAGATCAAAGAACAAAGAGGAAGAACCTGGTTGAAAGGCAATCTCTATCTAACCAGAAACTTTAGGAACTGATTTAGAATCTTATCTTCCCCAAACCTTGGAATTGGGCCAGCTCTTAAAGACGGGTATTGGAAGAAAAACACCCAAGTATCAAATGGCTCAAAAGATCTGATAAACATATGTGCTCTTGGAGAGGCCGGGCTGATCTGCAAGCACCGTCGTGGGCTGGAAAGTTAGCAGGATTGTTCTAGTCCATGTTCGAGCTAAGTGTTTGGGAGCCCCCAGTTCTCCACCCAATTAGCTACTGAACACAGAGTATGGCAGCTTTTGATTGTGGCCTACCTGAAAGGAGTGCAGGAAACCCCAAAACTAGACATAGTTCTCACAGGGCCCTTGAAGTCAAAGCCAACGTCCTCACCTGGGCTGACTGACCGACAGATGAACTTGGAGGGACAAAGAGAAGTAATGTGGCCGCTGGAAATGAGACACTCCTCATCATCTCACCCTGATGGCTTAAAAAATTTTTCTGGCCCTGGCTGGTTTGGCTCAGCGGATAGAGTGTCTTCGGCCTGCAGACTGAAAGGTCCCAGGTTTGATTCCCATCAAGGGCACATGCCCCGGTTGTGGGCTCGATCCCCAGTAGGGGGCATGCAGGAGGCATCTGATTAATGCATCACTGATGCTTCTCTCTCTCTCCCTCTTCCTTCCTCTCTGAAATTGATAAAATATATATATATTTTTAAAATAAAGTAAAATAAAATTTAAAAAAAATTTTTTTCTGAAAAAAGCCAGATAGGAAATATTTTAGGTTTTGTGGGCCACATACAATCTCTTATAGCCTTTGCTTTCAGGGATGTTTTGTCGTTGTTGTTTGTTTGTTTGTTTGTTTTTAGCAACCCTTTCAAAATGTAAAAATCCCTTTTCATTTGCAGGCTGTACAATATCAGGCCATAGTTTGCTGACTTGACTTAAACCCATGATGCCAATCTGTTTTGCTTAATCATTTGAAGACATTTGGGTTTTTTCCACACCTCTTCCCACCCAGAGTCTGATTAATTGGACTCCTACAGTTAGCTGACTTGTTTGAGGATTCTCCAAAAAGTCAGGAGCAGAGCTTGTGTGGCCTGCCTTCTGATGAACATACCCTGGGTCTTAGGTCCATGGTGATTGATGGGCAGGAAGCAAATGGCCTCTTGTCTTCCACTGACTGTAATAAAGCCATAAGCATTCTTAAGGAAACAGGATCCCTACTGAGGAGCAGAAGGGAAAGGCCTGCCTCTGAGGTAGCCCACCTTCCCACATAGTCGTGGGTTATACTTCCACTCGCTCCAATCTACACAGCAACTCTTGGCCAGTTTACACATGTCAGGTGTTACATTAGTAACACACATCACAGTATCAATACAACAGATCTGGCGGCTGCTTTCTGATTCATGGACATGATTTCCATGGAATTGCAACAGGTATCCCCAACAATGCCCAGTCTGTTTAAGGTACAGACTCTTTTAAGGTACAGGTCTGTCACTCCTGAGACAGACTCAGGAGTGTCTGGTCTAAAGCAATATAGAAAAAAAGTAAATAATATGAGAAGGATGACTTTTAAAAGAGAAACAACAACAACAACATTATGAATGGATCTGAATTCTGAACCCAGATCTCTACACCAAGACCTTCAGAGGCAGATACAATCATACTTACGTTGATACAATGGAATGAATTAGACTCATTAGACATTAGCATATATACAAATAGGATAATATCAAATGTACTAGTATACCTATGTCCCTCAATCTGGTAGTATTTACTCCAGAAGCATTGACAAAGAAGGTGATTTGACTGTACATAAAGATAGTTGGATATTTGTCGAGGAAACAGACACCCTTTGGGTACTTCTCATGCTGGCGAAAAAGTGCACAAATGCTTGGGGCATTCTGTTACCTTCTCATCCTCCAGCTCTGCTTAGCACCCAGCCCACTGTCCGTTTATAGGGCACAGCGTTCTGCCAACAACTAAAAGGAAAAAGATGTGTCTATCATCACAGCATGTGAATTTTTGTCATGTGAACCTAGACAAAGACAGTCTGCTCCAGGGCTGTGTACATGGGTGATTCCCTGTGTGCCTCAGAACCCCCTCAAAATGAGCTCGCAGCTATGTTGCCCAGAAAGCATCAGGTGAAAAAGAAAGGCCCACTTCTCACTTACTGTACTGCTGGCTTGTTTTATGTCCAGAATATTCTATTTAAATAGGGCCTTGGTAGAACCTAATATAACTTGAAAAATGTTATCATTTCTAAAACATCAACATAGACCTCTTGGCTTGAGATGTAAATACACCCAGGAATTACTATGGGACTGCACAAGTTGAAAATTGTCTACAAAGAAATAAAACTGACCAATATGGTAGGAATGTACAACAGTACAAATGCTGGAAATTAAGTTGCCTTTTAAATTGTGTTCATTTAAAAACTGAAAACATTGTACTGCACAAAAGGGATTTTACAAGTCCTAGCATTTCTGCTGCTGTTTCTAAATGCAGCTTCTATCTGTCCCATCTCTTTCTAAAATGCCATAACCCAATGTCCTGCAAGTGTACTTTCTTAAGTACAGATCTGTGAGTTATGATAGTTATAATGCTAGCTCTTCCATGCACAGCTGCTTTCCTTGGCTGGTACAACCCACTGCCGAGATAAATGAACAGCATCCTTTTGTGGGACTTACTGTCAGAAACGCTCTGGTCTCACTTCTGCAAGTTTGATCGGTAACAGAAGCAACTCAAGGAAAAATATGTGATGCCTGCACTCTGCTTAATAATACTGTCTGAGCATGTGTTATTTCAGACCCAGCTTTTCTTAGCAACCACTGAATAGGCAAAACGAATGTGGGAACCCCAGAGTTAATTAACACCAGCTCATTTTGATGAGAAGCATTGTAAACAATCTCTAGACTTGTTTGGGAGCCTGATAATGGTTATCCCTCGGAGTTAGGAATAAAGTATAAATAGACAGATGATTTCAGGTTGCACTCACAGAAACGCGATTGGTAAAAGTGTGTGCCCACCTACAGGCTACTGGATGTAGGAGCATTTTTATTTGTATCATATTACATGAGGAGTAATAGCTCACTTAAATGCAGAGCGATGCCCAGGCTTGCCCTCCATGGAGAAGTGGTAATTATCACAGATCGTGGGCGGGCTCTTCAGAAGTCCTAACTTCCTTTTGCTAAATTTTCTTCTGCATAGTTCTTCAAGAATCACTACTGCTTTGTTGTTCTCAAAGATGCAACAGAAGAAAGTTTAATTGTTCCCATGTTGTTCATAGTGCCCTGAAACTTCAATGGCTCTGCAGCTTGCCAAAGACAGACCTCCGTATGCTCCCCCAGGCTACTTACTTCCCTGCTATACACATCATTCCCCCACACAACTCTATCCTCGGTGCCACAAAAGCACCCTCTCCTGTCTGACAACTGGCACATGAGGCTCAACCACTCAGCAGTTACAGAAACCAGGCAGGTTCTAGTCTCGGAAACGAGTGGATTCGGTGGATTTTCCTTTTTCCGGAGGTTGAAAGCCCAGGTTGCGGCTCTTCCTCTGGCCGCATGCCTTTGGCACTCGCTGCCCATTCACACTTCCATCAGAGCCTGGGCAAGAGCAGTGAGTGAGGTTAGGATTGGAATCTGCCCATTTTGTTGCTCCTTACACACCACCTGGTAAAGGACTTGGCCAAAAAGAGGGTTGACATGTCTAAACCATTTTAAAATAGAAATGATCTATTAAAGAAAGCATCCGTGTTAGGGACTAAAATAATTTTTATGCCTTTTGTAAATGAGTACCTTACTCTAACAACCTAGGAGGGATGTAGACAAGTTGGGATCCAAAGAAAATGAATCAAGAACCAGACGATGGGGAAAGTTTAGAAACGGCGTCTCTGCATCTGGAAAGAGAAAGGTGGATGCTGACTGTTTCCTGTCCTGAAATATGAAGGAGTCACACCGTATGGCAGTGGTGGTGCCTTCCAGCTGTAACTTTTTACGATTTTATGGCTAAGTATAAGGCTGAGTATTATTTGTTCCTCTCTATAGGGTGGTCATTACAAGGAAAACCTATGCACTAAGGGCAGAGCTATTCGGCTTTTCTTTTGCCAAGAAACAGCTCTTTCTAAGGTTGCCAAATATATTCTAACTAGAGGCCTGAGGCACGAAATTCTTGCAAGAGTAGACCCTCACAGCCCCGGCTTCATTCGGAAGGTCGTCTGGATGGTCGTTCTGCTGTTCAGCCATTCAGTTGATTTGCATATTACGCTTTTATTTATTATTATTTTTTTAAATGTATTTTATTGATTTTTTACAGAGTGGAAGGGAGAGGAATAGAGAGTTAGAAACATCAATGAGAGAGGAACATCGATTCAGCTGCCTCCTTCACACTCCCTACTGGGGATGTGCCCACAACCAAGGTACATGCCCTTGTCCGGAATCGAACCTGGGGCCCTTCAGTCCACAGGTCAACGCTCTATCCACTGAGCCAAACCTGTTAGGGCCATATTATGCTTTTATTATTATAGATAATCACTAGGAATCCACCCGTCTCTACCGAGGGCACACCTCCTAGGTGCCAAGCACTACTATTCTAGGAGCCCAGCATACAAAGATGAATAGGACCCGGACTCTGCTGAGGGAGACAAATGTAAACACCGCCCCAGGATAATGGGTAAGTGCTTTGCTAGCAATGGGGCATGGAGTGTGGTGAGTTGCATGAAAGAGCAAGTAACTCTAAGAGGAATCTAAACAAGTTTCTCCTGACATTTTGGTCAGGTCTTGAGGGATAAGGTGAGGGTGTGTCAGGCAAAGAAAAGGAAGGAAGGGCATTACTGAGATAAATGGCGAGTGAGCAATGGAAGGCACAGGAGCAGCTTGTAGGTAACGTGGAGTGAGAAGGTGAAGAGAGCAAAGTGACTAGAGAGAAGTCTAGAAACACCAGCCCCAAGAGTTTACATAGCTCACGCATTAGGTTGGGTGCTGTCTTTAGGAAAATGGTTCTGACTGGTGGTAAGTAGTGATTGCCAGGATTCCAAGGATCCATTCATTGACCATAGACTGAATGCATCTGTATTTCTGATATATATGATTATTGGTCAAATGTGTGCCAGTGCTATATTTAGTAACAACAAAATAAATTTAAAATCATTGTTGAATTTGAAGGAGCTTTTGGTTTATGTAATTTCTCCGTTAACAGGTACTAAGAGGACAGCTCTCATGTTTCTTGACAGAAAGTCTCCATGCAAAGAAGATTGGGAATTACTATTTGAGGTAATAATAAACAATTACACATTTTACATCATGAATGTAGACTGATTTAAATCATTCATTGTAGAAATGAATGCATTTTAGGATGATCACTCTAGAAGTCATTTAAGGATGGGTTTGAGTGAAGTGAAAGAAAGAAAAGCAAGGACATCAGTTAGAAAGCTGGCCAAGGTGGATTATCATCAGGACCTCCAGTGACAGGGAGAGACAGAGGAGAGACTAAACTAGTGAGATATGTAGAAAATATAAATAAAGGACTTGTTGACAGATTGAATGTGGAGGAGAGAGGGGAGGGAGTAAGAACCACTCTCAGGTTTCAAGTTTGGACTGGGAAATGGAGTGTATAGGAATAGAATTGCTGCAGAAGATAATAAGTTTGATTTGGGATATATTCACTTAGAGGTGCCTGAGAGACAGAAAGGTGGAGTCCTCAGATAGAGATGGGGAATGTGAGGGGGAACCCCAGGAAAGAGGCAGAAGCCACAGGTAAAGGTCTGGGAACCACTAGAGTAATTACAAAGAGTAACGGAACCTCAAGAGTGAATGACATTACTCAATGGTGTTGATTGTAAGAAAGAAGCTCAGAAAGGAAAACATCCTAGTCCCTGTGATAGAGGACAAGCTGGAAGGGAGAGTGAATAAATGTGGAATAAACTAATTTCCAGTTTCTCCCACAAATGAATTGTCTTCCCCTCCAAGCCAGCATATCCCAAATTAAAATAAAATTTGCTATAAGTTAGATTGCCAACCCTCTCACTTTTTTCTGCAGAGGCAATACCATTCTTTATGTCCATCAGAACAACAATAACAAAAGCTTAAATCCAACTCCTCTCTCTCTCCATTGACTATGTCTAGTTTTTATAAGGACTCAGTGTTTCCTTCGAGAAGAATGGTTTTGTGGAAATGCGCTTTCCAAGTCTCATTGCCTCTGAGCCTGTCTACAGGCCGCTAAGCTCAAACTCTTCCAAAACATCTTCTGTAAGGTCAGGCATCCTTCCTGACTCTAGTGACCTCAACTTCTGGTCAAAAATTAATTATTACCACGGGGGAAAACATGTGGTGTCTGATTAACCAGTCCTAATATAACCTCTTCCATGAGCTAATAGACCCATGAGCCGAGAAAAACTAAAAACCAAGATGGACAGTCAATCTAGTGTTTCTAAAAACTGGGAGGAAATTCTGCTAAATGCAAAAACCTATGGAACTGAACTGAGAAATTCTATAAAATATGACACATTTTTCACTTAAAATCGAACAAACTAAGGCCTAAAAGAAGGCAAAGGCATTGCTGTTTTCTTTCCCACTCCCGGCTCCCTCTCAGACGCTCAGGCAGGCGCCTCAGAACCTCAGGCAGCTGCCACTGCTCCATGTGGGCACTGCTTTCTGGAGGAGCACGTTCTAGTCCCTCACAGCTGCTTCCCCTGCTGCATCCTTTCACCACCCTCACTTCCAGACTATAACGATGTGGAGGTACAGGAAAACGGCTGTGGAAACCACATCTCCCACCCTGGAAGGTGCCGAGGCTCAGGTGGACAAGAGACAACGGCTGTCACTGTGGCAGAGAAGTCTGGTTGTCCTCCTGTGTCTATTCTGGCCTTCTCTGGACGAAGAGTGTTTAGCTAGATGATGGCTTCCAAGAGTGAAGACTACATATTACGTCTTCCCCTCCCCCCCCCCCCCAGGTATCCTCATGAACTGAGTTCTGACCAGCAGCATAAGCAGAAGATACACGAGTCTCTTTAAGAGGCAGCAGGTGCATTCTCTTTGTTCCCTTTTCTTCTTCCCCTTTTCCATTCTACTGCCCAGCATTCTGGCGGTCACTGCGCACCCTGAGAATGATTGCCAACCCTAGCGATGGAGAAGCAGAAAGCTGGAAAGAGCCCAGGTTGTCAAGGACTCCGTGGAGCAGAACTCTCATACCAGCCCGAGGCTGCATGTCCTTGGACTCTTATGTGAGAAAGAAATGTTTATCTTTTGTAAGCAGCTGTATTTTTTTTTCTCTGTTTCATACACTGAACCTAATCCTAGTTAATGCATAGTATGTGCTGGGAATTATGTTTTTCAAGCACCATATGTTCAGAGTATCAAGGAAGCAGAGAGTTGGGAAAGGAGAGGGTAACAATTCAGCCTTCTAGGAAGCTGGACTGGAAGGTGTACCTCTCCCTCTCACATGGCCTGGGACTCTGAGAAGGGGAATTCTTCTGACCCTGTGAGAGGGACAAGGGAACCACCATCCAGACTGTTGGCCAACACCAGACCTGGATCTGTCACTTCTTGGTTCAGGATAAATGAAAAGTAAAATAAAATAATTTCTGGGATCTGCTTATATAAATTTTTTAACCACAGGAGCCTAATAGATGGCGACAGCAGTCAGAACATGGTTAGCTATGGGGGTGGTGACTGGTAATGGGGACAAGAAGCCCTCCTCAGATACGGATGCTGTTCTCTTTCTCGATTCAGGGGGTGGTCTCATATGGGGGTGCTCATTTTGAGGAAATGAATGGAGCAGTTTGTATATAATTTATGTGCTTTTATGTAGGTAAGTTATTAATCAACAACACGTTTTCAAAAATAAATATAATAGAAAGAGCATTACTGAAGAATGACAGAAAGAGAACTTCTTACTGAAACAGACATCTGAAAACTATCGGCTAATCATATGAATACTTGGTAAAGCTGTTTGGCATTATTAATGAGACACAAGGACACATGTACTTTATGAAACAAGATCAGAAAGCTGTGAGTAGCAAGCAGGCTGCAATGACAAGGAAACTCCTTGAGATTAAAAAAATACATAATTTAATAGCAGAAGTGAAATATGGATCACAGCCTGAAAAGTACCCAATTGGCAGTGCTGAAAATGGAGTAAAAGACATAAAAACAAGCTTGGATTTTTTATTCAGTTTTATGATGGCAAACCAGTTAGAAAAAGATGAACCTAACTTGTCATTTTAGGCCAGGTGCAAAACTCCTTTAAACTACACATAAAATGGACAATTAATTAAAAATTAATGATAGCTATGAGGACTTGAGCCGGAGATCCAGTCATGTTCCTGAAAATGGACCCAGAAAAACCACACAAAACAGACTAGTATATATCTGAACAAAACTTTCCTGAATTGAAAAAGACTTGCATTCACAGATAAAAGAGTCTCCTTATGTTCCAGGCAATACTAATAAAAGGAAACAAAAATACAGTCATATCCTGGTAAAATGTTTACATGTAAAATATACATAAGATTAAAAAATTAAAGGTTTATTTTTTAAAAAGAGAGAGAGATTAGACCATCATTCAGGGGGAAAAGTAGATTTATGACAGAACAAAATTTATGCTGGTCTCCAATTCTTTTCTGTTATTCTATCAAATGATAGGTCAGCAATTTTATAGAATTTTGAGGAGAAAATTCAATTTTAATTGAAATGACAGTGACAGAAAGGCTTAATGCCCTTCATTCATTCCGTTATTCAGGAAACATTTATTGAACACTTACTATAAGATAGACACTTGGAAATAATTACTTGAAGGCATACTTCAGCTATCTGAGTGATAAAACAAAATTAAGAACTCAAAAATGACCAATAAGAACCAAGACAAATTTAACACTTAAGATTAAAACACAGCTGTAAAAATGACTATGAAAGTATCTGCAAAATAAAATTGAAGTTAGGCAATGATTTCTTAGGCAAATACAGACACCAAGCCCTGGCTGGTGGCTCAGTTGGTCAAAGTGTCATTTCAATATGCCAAGATTACAGATTCAATCCCCATCAGGGCACATACAAGAATCAACCAATCTATCTATATAATAAAGGAATATGCAAATTAGCTGGGACGCCCTAACATCATGACCGAACAGCAGGGACCAGAGGCTGCATGGTGCCTGGCCAGGACGAGGGACCTCAGGCAGCGCCCCCCACCCCATGGAGCTTGACAGGAGACCTCAGGCTGCGACCCCCACCCCAGCGCCGGGCTGGGGGACCTCAGGTTGTGCCCCCTGCCTGGCGGGGCTTGACAGGAGACCTCAGGCCATGTCCTCTGCCCCCAGCGCCGGGCCTGGGGATTTGAGGCTGCACCCCTCGCCTGGCACCGGGCTGGGGGACCTGAGGCTGTGCCCCCCTCTTAGAGGAGCTTGACAGGGGTGGGGCCGGTCAGGTCTGGGTCTCACCTAATGGTGAGGTCTGGGTCTCCTGCGTTTTTGAAGTGCATGCGGGTGGTGGGCAAGGACTTGACTCTAGGTCCCTCAGCATGCCCCAGGCTCTGACAGGAGGGAGATTTTCATATACATTTTCCTTCATCTCTGACACTTCTATTATAGAGAAAGGGCAAATAGCAATATTAAAATATTTCCTCTAATTAATTCCCTTTTAATGTGCACGAATTTCGTGCACTGGGCCACTAGTGAATGCATAAATAATGAAACAACAAATTGATGTTTCTCTCTCTCCCCCCTCTTTCTCTCTCTCTCTCTAAAAAAATTTTTTAAAAGACAAAAAAAACACA
Organism: Myotis myotis; assembly: GCF_014108235.1. Taxonomy (NCBI): domain Eukaryota; kingdom Metazoa; phylum Chordata; class Mammalia; order Chiroptera; family Vespertilionidae; genus Myotis; species Myotis myotis. Next base: position 34,132,570 of record NW_023416357.1, read on the forward strand.
ACACAATACAGATACCAAAACCAGGGATGATGGTATTAATTTTGAACAAAGTGGAGTTAAAGCAAAAAACATAATTCAAGGGTCAACTTATTATTTTAAAATATGTAATTCAAAAGAATAAACAAATTTAAAGGGCAAATAATATACTAGAAAAGGTTACAGTAAATATGACAGACAAAAGGCTATCATCCCTAATATGTAAAGATCTGATAGAAAAATATATCAAAAATACTAACATTCTATGCTAGTTCTGTCCAACTGAAAGTTCTGTGATGATGGAGATGTTCTAAATCTTCACTGTCTAACATGGCAGCCATGAGCCACAAGAGCACTTGAAATGTGGCTAGTGCCAAGGTTGAAATGATAGCATTTTGGGTATATTTGGCTAAATAAATATTAAGATTTTCATTATAAAAGTAATTTCATTGTTAACATTTATTTTACTTGTTTCTTTTTATTTGCTTAATGTGGCTATGAGAAAATTTAAAATTACATACATTACTCACATTAGGTCTTAATTGGACAGTGCCATTCTAGAATAATGGTCAAAAAAAGAGAAAATTCACAAAAGGAGAACTTAAAAAAGGTCAATAAGGCCGAAACCAGTTTGGCTCAGTGGATAGAGCGTTGGCCTGCGGACTGAAGGGTCCCAGGTTCGATTCCGGTCAAGGGCATGTACCTTGGTTGCGGGCACATCCCCGGTGGGAGGTGTGCAGGAGGCAGCTGATCGATGTTTCTAGCTCTCTGTCTCTCTCCACTCCTCTCTGTAGAAAAATCAATAAAATATATATATTTTTAAAAAGGTCAATAAACAATGAAAATATAGTCCATCTCACTTTATTATCTAAGAAATACAAGTTAAAACACAATACTATTTTTTCCTATGAAATTGACAAGGTTAAAAAGAAAAACTCATTGTTGGCAAGGGCTCCATTGCATGGACACTCACACACTGCAGAGGCAGTATAAATTAATTCAATCTTTCTGGAAAGCCATTTGACAGTATGAATCAAAAGCCCTAAAAACACATATTCTTTGATCAAGTGTCTCTATTTCAAGGAATGCAACCTAAAGAAATGGTATTTATAAAGTTTTATGTATAAAGATATTCATACAGTGCTATTTCTAAGAGTGAAAGATTGGAAACAACATAAACAACCAATAATAGAGAATCTGTTAGGTATATTATAATACTTCTACCTTATTAACAGTCTATAGTCTTAAACACATTTTTTGAAATATTATCTAGTGTTGAGAAAAATGTTCACAATGAAGAGTGATAAAAGCAGAGTTTGTTAAACAGTATATCATAAAAATAATTTTTTGAATAATCAGTACCATTGTTTCTCATGCCAATTCCTGTGCAAACTTTTCCACACAAAATTTCATGCGAGGAATCCCTGGCTGGTGGTCAGTTGGTCAGCAGATTGGAGCGTCATCCATACAGCAAAAGTTTGCAGGTTCTAATATTGGTCATGGAACATACTTAGGTTTCAGTTCAATTCCCAAATGGGGCATATACAGGAGGCAACTGATTGATGTCTCTCTCTCTCTCTCTCTCTCTCTCTCTCTCTCTCTCTTCTTCTCTCTAAAATCAATTAAAAGACATGTCCCCAGGTGGGGATAAAAACAAACAAACAAAAATGTCATGCAGGTGAACAGCAAGCCATGTGGATTTGATGGGGGTCTCCCAGATACATGTTCTCACACACCAGCCAAAGACAGAAGAGAGGTCCGTCCACCTGACTCAAGCAAACCTACTGTTCTCACAGGCTTCGATGGTGTAGATACACACACTGTGCTAATCAGCCAGGCTCCCAAGGAATACCAATTTTCTAACAAGTTTTCCTCTTCCCATCCCGACCCCAAGAACCACATGCTGGATTCAGTGAGATACAGCATCTCAACAAAGAAACTCACATAAGGGATTTCTTGGTACAAGCCAGACCTAGCCCTGGGTCAGTGTACACTCACCCCACCTTCTGCAATGCCTTTGACTACAGGACTCCTCACCAGGCAGTCATAATCCAAGATCTAATGTGCTGAAAGGTTTATAATCATTCAAGAAAAAGAAATCAGCTTTGTTTAATACAACATCATTAAAGTAGTATTGATAACAGATATTTGACAAGGTGAAAAGGAGTTTGCTTAGGGATAAAAAAAAAAAAAAAATTAATCACCCAGAACATCTCATCTCATCCTCAAATAGATTCCACAAATGTTTTCTGAGCATCTACCCCATGCCGGGCACGGTGCTAGACACCAGGCAGACAGCAGCTCCACTGTTGTCAGCTCCTGTGTGCCCCACCCTTGCCATCCCCCAGCCCTCTTCACTCCCAGCGATGACTCAGAATCAAGTTCACCCTCAAGCCCGCCTCCCTTGACAGCTTGGTGAAGAGGGATGTGGACACAGTAGGAAATGAACAAATATTTGTTGAAGGACTGAAATGGAAAGGAGCCCAAGCCTTAAGCACAGGACACACAGAGTGAGAAACATTCCCTGGCCCCCGGGAGGCAGGATCACAGCCTCACCTGCCAGTGGGGTGGAATTCCTCCCCGGATGCGCTGCACACACGTGCACCAGGGGGCAGCGTGAGCAGCACTTTGGGAGTTGACCGAGGGCCGTTTCAAGAGGGCCCCCCTGGAGCTGTTTGAGACCTCCCAGTAGAACAACATGTTTTCTGTGCTTCTTGGCACGTTCCTGTTTCCAGTCCGAGCTCTGTCTTTCTCTGTGGAGATGCTCTCTCACTGAAACCCAGGGTGATGTTGAGGCCAGGATGGGAAGGGGAGGAACGCCCTTCCCCAGAAAGGGAGTGATCCTTAGGAAATGTTGATCATTCATCGCACCCCTTTGGTTGGGGAGGCTGAAGGAACAGTGGCTGCTGGGAGACTGTCACGGAATTCCACCCTCTCAGGGGCCTTCCACGCCCTGTCTGAATGGCCAGCCCCAGGAAGCCTGCGGTAACAGTAAGGGGGAGGCCTGCTGAATGTTATAGACCAAGAAGAATGTGTCCCGTGTAGAGGACAGTGAGCCCCGGACCCGCTGCCCCAGTCGCTTCTTCCTTTCTCGGCAGCAGGCACCACGCAGAACCCAGAGGCCTAGCCTTACCAGGAACGAATTCAGAAATGCAAACTGAAGGAATTCTGCTGCAAGTGGTATTTATTACTTCAAAAGAGAGAACTGTTTTTCCTTTTATGGTATCTGAGATATCCATTTTTTGAAAATGTTTTCCCAGCACAGTACCAATTACTTCAGAGTTGGGAAATGCTCCTTGCTAGCAAGAGGCTGCGTGCTCTGAGGATCCGTCCCGAATCCTGATTGAAAATGTTGTTTATTCGGGCAACTACATTCTTCTGTCAGTGCGGCCTGGGGAGTTTACTATTAATCCCAAATATAAACCCCAGTTAGAGTTGCTGCTTACAAAAGGCGATTACCATTTAACTCTTATCTTCACAGCACAGCTCATGAACGCCTTCGATAAATGAGATCAGAACTTACTAGCGACGTTAACTCACGTTAGAGATCCAGTTGCTGGCTTAGGTGACCTAAATTACAGCCCCCTGATCTCTGCCCTCACCTCAACTCTCTTCAACTGCCGCAGAAAACGCCTGCGTGTTTGGCCTAAAGCTAAGCTTGCTCCAATTTTCAAGGGGAGAAGGAGGAGGCAGGAAATTGCACCTGGTGGCCGCCATGGTGAGAATGGGCCCCCTTCCTGCTTTAAAGAGTTGCTGTCTGGACAGGAATTGAATTAGAAGAATCATAAAAACATACTGAATTAGGGTTGCCAGATTTAGGAAAACAAGCAAATAAAAAATATTGGATGGGACATTCTTATACTAAAAATTACTCCTTGTTTAGCTGACATTCAAAATGGAGGCCTTCGAGATCTCAAAGAGAAAGGTTCCAAGATTTCTTTTCTCTGGCATCCTCATCCTCAAGGAGCAAAGGAGAACTGGGGAGTCTGGGACTGCCTGGGGGACAAGGGCTGGGCTAGTCCCTCAGCCTGGCTCACTGAAGGGAGATCCCTTGTTGAAAGGAGAGACGAGAAAGTGGAAAGAACCAGACTTACACCTGCTTCCTCTTCCTCCTCCCTCTCTCCCAGGGCTCTTTTTTCTCCTCTTCCCCAAAACCAGGATAACCAAAAACTTTTCACTGTAGTTGTCATGTGCCTGAGTGTAGATGCGACTGAAGCAATTTACATTAAGGTGTGAGTAGTCTGCAAAGCTCCATTTGGATTTGCAGGGTCTGGGCAGGAGGACGGTGCCCACCTGGCCACACACCTGCCTCCAGGTGCCAGGACGCAGCCCCTGCCTCTGCCATTCATGCAGCCTCCCTGCCAGCCGCTGCTGCTGTTTATTAAACTGGTCACATAGCCCTAACCGGTTTGGCTCAGTGGATAGAACGTCAGCCTGCGGAATCAAGGGTCCCAGGTTCGATTCCGGTCAAGGGCATGTACCTTGGTTGCAGGCACATCCCCAGTAGGGAGTGTGCAGGAGGCAGCTGATCGATGTTTCTAACTCTCTATCCCTCTCCCTTCCTCTCTGTAAAAAGTCAATAAAATATATTTTAAAAATAAAAATAAATAAATAAACTGGTCACATAAAGGGCTTGGAATAAAAACATCAACTTTCCAGGCTCAGTGGTGCAGGCCCCCTGGCCCTGGGAAGTTCTGGGCAGCTGGGGCCTCCCAGGGCACCTGCACACACCCAACAGTTGCGCTGTTTCTAGCTTATGGTTTCCTCCAGATTGACTTCTCTTTCTGAGCCCTCGGGCAATTTCTTCCTCAAACCAGATGGGAGGTACCTGCCATCCACCCAGCTGCTCTTCCTCCTGCAGCAGGAACATCCATCTCGGGTTTTATTTCCTCCCGAGACACCAGGGGAAGCCTCAGGTGGGTTTCCATGTCAACCTTCACTGAAATCCAAACATGTGGCTCTCTCAAAGGCAGTTTAACCTCTGCCACCACCTCCTTAGAGTGGCAGAGGATTTTTTTTCAAAGCTTACAAAAAAGAAGACTAGAGCTTTCAAAGGACTCGGGCTTCTGGGGGTTTCTATTCACAGAGTGATAACACATCTTGAAACAGGATATTTATAATTTGTTTGGTTTCACGTTTATCCTCCCAAAGCTAAACAGTAATAGCTGAGAGCTATGAAAACGCTTAGGTAAGGAGAGGGGCCAGCGCAGAGATAAAAAGGATAATTGGAAACAGAGAGGCAGCCTCCCAGTTGCACCTTCTTGAATGCTCACAGCTCATGGGCCAGAGCTCATGGCAGGCCGCAGCATCCTTCAGTTCTGGGCACTCCGCAGCCTCCCCTCTTCCAAGGTTTACTTATGCAAGCTTAGCTGCAATTTTCCACAGATCCTCGGCCTGGTCCTGGGCCACCTTCCCAGTCAGAGAGAGACCTCCTGGGATGGGAGCTTGGGGGAGAACACGTGACCAACTTAGGTTCCTAGCTCCAGAGCAGGCCACCTGGAAATGGGAAGATAACCTGTTGAGATATGGGATTTACCAGGGCCAGGGTGCGCTGTGGGGAGGGGGAGAGCCCTGCGTGTCCAGCCATCAGAAGTTGAAACTGGGAGGTAATATATGGGTCTAGTGAGGCCACACGTGGAATACTATGTTCCTCATGGCCTCACAACGAAGATGCACATACTGAGTTGGCTGCCATTCAGGGAAGAGCAATTAGGATGATTAAGAGGCCAGAGGGAGTGACTTAGGGGGAGAGATAAAAAGAATTAAACATGTATACCTTGGCTAAGCTCAAAGCAGAGGGAATGTGGAAACTCTATCAGCATCCTCAGAAAATAAACACAGGGAGAGCATGGAATTGTTTCACATGGCCCCTCAGGGATGTAACTGGAAGTAATAGGCTGGAGAAAAGAAAACTGAACTACCTGTTGGAGAAAGCTTCTGAGCAGTCCCAGGTCAACTTGGACACTCACGAGCGCCGGAGTCACACCGAATGCTCTTTAAAACAAAGGCAACAAAGGGAGACACAACCTGATAGGAGAGAAATGAGTGACTATAGCAGGGATGGGTCTGACACGGATGCTCTAAAGGGGGAAAAATAATAACACAGGACAACTGCTTTAAGGGGGTATCCAAATCATTGAAAGCTCTCTGCTAACAAAAGTTTATAATCAGATGTCTTAGCTTGACATTCACAGACCCCTCCGTCTGGTCCAAGCTCCCCCTCCTAAAATTATCTTCCATCAATCTTCAACATGAGCATGTCTCCTGAATGTTCCTGGTGTGGTTCCTCCTTTGTTCATGAAATCTTCCAACCTGGAATCCAAACCCACCTCCCCCCAACCCCTCAAACTGTCTGACTATTCAAGTCACCCATTTTTTAAGATCTACTTAAATCTTGCTTCCTCTGGCTACCCCGATCCATAGTGCTCCCTTCTCTACCCCGTGTGCCCCCTCCTGCTCCCCCCCCGCCCCGCCAGAATTCATTATGTCAGCTGGTGTGGGTCTTTATCTTTCTAGAGAGACTTCAAGCTTCTCATTGCCACCAGCTTTTTTATCTTTCTGTGCCCACTCTTCCAACCATTGTGAATCAGAATGCACACGATAACAGGATTACCTCCCAGTTTCTTCTCCCTCATTTATTTAGGTCTTCTTTAATTTCTTTCAACTATGTCTTGTAGTTTTCAATATACAAATATTGCACCTTCTTGGTAAAATTTATCCCTAAATGTTTTCTACTTTTGATAATATTTATAAATGGAATTGTTTTCTTATTTTTATTTTTTGATTGTTCATTGCTACAAGCATGGAAATGCATATGCGTATGTGGGGCTGGGAAGAACCCAGGAGTTTTGTTGGCTTATGACTCTTCCAGCTCTAAAGGATTGTGGAAGCAGCCTTAGTTATGAGCTCTGTAACTTGTATTTGAGCCCATTTATATCTGCTGATTTGCATGGAAAGGACTGATATTGTCAGGAAAAGTCTGAAATGTGTTTCTAATGACTGAGATGCTGGCTAGGAGATGAAAAAACTTAGGAACACAATTTTGTTAAAAATTCTGCTTCCTGGACAAGCTGGCACCAGGAGTAGTCGGGGAGGACAGATGACAAGATTGGGTTCTGAAACTTACAGCCTGTGTATGTGCAGTATAAATAGCCTTGGCACAAGGTGGAAGACCAGTGGTTAAAACCTGCACAGTTGGTGAATTGGGATGATATACCAATAGGAGGGAGCAAAGTAGTAGACTTTTGAGGTATATGAGGCAAATAGTAACTGTGAAACCAATGAAACTGAGTAGATATTGCTAAGTTCCATGGATATTAGGAAAAGACAATAAAAGGCTGAGAGCAAATAACAGGCGATTGAAAGTGAAGTGTGAAAGAAAAGAGTCTTCCCAGCATCAGACAGAAAGGCTCTCAGCTTCTGCAGGGTGGCAGAGAAAGCTCAGGACCAGGACTGGGCAGTGTAGCCAACCTCTAAAGAAGGCTGAGCTCCCAGCGGTGGCAGGTATACAACGCCAGGGTCCAGGCCCTGGTCGGGAAAGAATGATACCCTGAATTAGTTATTTCCAGGCTCATTTCCTTTCACGTGGACTACTAACTACATTCACAGATTAGGGAAGGCAAAGCAGGCAGAGTTTATTTTCCATTAGTAAGGTATGTATAAAATGGCTATTCTTGTGCATTGAGTAGAAAATATGGTGGATGTCATTCATTCAACAAACAATTAAGTTACACTGTGCCAGGTACCATGCTAATTGTGGGAGATACAAAGACAAATGAATCATGGTAGAAAGTGGATAAGAACAGAACCCCAAAATGCCATTCGGTGTATGGGTTTCCAGCTGGAGAGAGGTCCTCAGTGACACTACACGATCTCAGGCATTGCCCATAACTTATTCAATGTTATTCTCCATGATATATATACACTGAGTGACCAGATTGTTATGACCACCCCACCAGTACTTTTTTGGCCACCTTTCGCCTCCAATACTGCGGCGATTCTTCTTGGCATTGACTCCACGAGATGTTGAAAGGTGATGCAAGGAATCTGACACCATGCCTGATGAATAGCACTGTCCAGTTCTGTGAGATTTGATGGTTGTGGAACCAGCTGCCTGATGGCTCTTTTAACTTCGTCCCACAAATAGACAATTGGGTTGAGATCTGGTGATTGTGGGGGCCACCTAAGCAAGGTAAAGTCTCCCTCATGTTCTTGAAACCACTCCTGCACAATATGAGTACCGTGGCATGGCTCATTGTCTTGTTGGAAGAAGCCATCTCCATTGGGATACGCCATCAACATGATAGGATGAACTTGATCAGCAACGATACTTAGGTATGTTGTGCTATTCAGACGTTTTTAATGCTCTGGCCCTCTAGCAACTTCAGGGTGAAATTATAGCTAATTTGCCTACAAACGTCAGGTGGTCATAATAATCTGGCCACTCAGCAGTGTGTGTGTGTGTGTGTGTGTGTGTGTGTGTGTGTGTGTGTGTGTTGGGAATGACATAAAACTATGTAGGATAGCAGGTACAAAAGATGTTAGAATCAAGATACAACCAAGATTGAAAACAACAAGAAAAATTTAATACGGATAAAGAGTATAAATTTTACATTTCTAATAAAACAGGAGAGGGGTGACATGGCTTGATACCAGGTCATGAGGAAGAAATTTGACCCTGAGCTCAATAGGAAAAGTGACTGTGAGAAGAGAATTGTATCATTTGGATCACAGAACGTGTTCCACAGAGCACCTGGACTAATGTATTAGGCACCACATGTTCAAAACACTAATCCACTGGCCGCTAGGCTATGGAAGATCTGGAAATCACACCATACGCAGAGAGGTTATGATACTGAATTTTTGGACTGGAACCCAGATTCTCTCCGGAATCGAAGAATGAATCCACAGACAGAAAGTGGTACAGCAAAGATGGAGATTTATTGAAGAACAAGTACAGACTCCCACGTGGGGAGGGGGAAGAGTCCCACAGAATGGACTCCCACGTAGGGAGGGGGAAAAGGTCCCAGTGAGTCCCTTTGCTCTATTGCTTATAAAGGCTGCAGTTCCTGTGTCCTGATATCCTCTCTGATTGGTCACTATTCCCCTTCAAGTTGGTTACTATAGTAACTCCTGGGCTCAAAGTTTGAACCTCACATGGGACATGTGTGGTTCTCCCCCCCCCCCCACCTCCTTTCTTATTGTTTTCCTATTCCCTCTGAGCTTTCTTCTCCCTCTGAATGAAGGGCTTCCTTCTCTTTATTTTGTAAATGTAGACCTTTCTTGGCTACTCCTAGTTCCCTTGTCTTATGGAAATATACCTGGACCTGGCTTCCTTGTGTTATGGAAATGTACCTTCTCCCAGTCTGCAGCCCTGCATTTTTCCATGGATCCCGATTCTAACAAATCCCTAAGCCTGCCTATGTTCCCCCCAAATTCCTGCTTCAGTTGGAGGAACAGAGACCAGAACCCAGAGAGCAGAGGACAAGTGGCAACTTATATCCTCAAATAGTTGAAGATGTTTTAGTAAATAATAATAATAACTTGTATTTTGCTCCAAACTACAGAATTGAGACCAAGAGCACTTGGTGATTGAATTCTAATAAACAATCCTCCCCTAGACCTGTTCCAGGACCACCGAGAGAGTAGAATGTAGGACTGGGAGGTGGAATTTGATGTTCGCTAGAGAGTCTTGGGCCTCTCCGATCCTTTGATTCCCTTCTATCAAAATCTGCTCTCACATCTTTCATTCAATCACTCAGGCATAAATAATGAATGATAAATTTGGAGCTTCCTCAATCCCCAGGTACCGAGACTTTAATAGAGGTAAAGACATATTAAACGGTTAATTGGCTAGCTAAGGCATTTTAGTGAACAAGGGGGGGTCTGGCGCCCTGTCCATGGCCTTGAATTCCCATGGACCGAGCAGCTTTCCCCTGGAAGCTCAGGTCACTTTGCTTTCCTGGCACAGGGGAAATTTTTGCAAGAATAATGTATTTGTTGTTAAATCCGCTCTTCCCGCAGAGGCTGTCATTGCTTCCCAGGGAACATCTTTACATCACAAAAGCATCAGTCTCCTTTTTAAAATAAATGAATGAGTGAACAAAAATGTCAATGCTTTCATTTCCTTTCATCAAAAGCCATGCTTACAAGCAATAAAAGACGCACGGGGGTAACGGAATATTATGGAAAGGGGGAGGAAGTACCTAGAAAAGCGGACATTAGAAACGCTCCCGGGGCTGAAAGATTTGCCTGTCTGAATACAAAATTGGCATTTCAGAGCCACATAATTTATGTACACGGTAGCACTGAGATAGTTTATCTTGGTCATGTGCATAATCTGCAAAGAGAAAAACGGGGAATCGTCCTCGAGGACAATTTCCTGCCGGAGCTTTCTGGGTGATTTATCAAGAGACTGCGCATGAGGTCACCTCTTTAGGTGGCAGGCACTTCAGATGGAATTATTATTGCCATTATCTGAGCAGGGCCCGAGCCGGCCTCAGGACCCCGCCCCAGCCTCTGCAGGCCGGCGGCCTCCTCCGTAACCATGGCAGACAGCCCTGCACACACCGCCCTGCAGCACCCAGCGCGACTGGGAACCATTAGCCTGTCTTGACGGAGCTCTTCCCCCGACCGAGACTCACTGGCAACACTTTCCTGGGGAGACGGCCGTGTGCGCCTGGCGGCTGTGTCTGCTGTTCCCCTAGATGTCTGGGGGCCCTGGACATCTGGGGGTTGGAGCCATGCTTCAGAACAAACGTGTTGTTTGGGGGAAGTGTGGGGCATGGGTGGGCGGGCGGGGGGGGGGTACTTATTTACACTTAGTGTAATTCCATGCAAGAATGAGGAAGCAGCCCTAACCAGTTTGGCTCAGTGGATAGAGAGTCTGCCTGTGGACTGAAGGGTCCCAGGTTCGATTCCGGTCAAGGGCATGTACCTTGGTTGCGGGCACATCCCCAGTAGGGAGTGTGCAGGAGGCAGCTGATCGATGTTTCTCATTCATCGATGTTTCCAACTATCTATTCCTCTTCCTTCCTCTCTGTAGAAAATCAATAAAATATATTAAAAAAATAAAAAGAATGAGGAAGCAGTAAATACAGTGAAGGGGCTGGTAGAGAAGTGAAATAAAAATGGACCCGAACAGTGAGAGAGCCAGGGTCAAGCGGGATCCGTTTCTTTGGTCTCGAGTCACTTCAGGGAGGTTGAGGTCCTCAAAGGACTTCAGAGGACCTGCTTAAGGCCAGTTTCATGTTTGTTTCCCAGTGGCCTCTTGACAAACTAAGAACAAACTGGAAAGCAAAGGCCATCAGGAAAAGGCCTGGGCAGCACGGGGAGCGATGTCACCCATCTGGTGTTGGATCTGAGGGGAGGCTGTGGCGTGGCCTTGAAACTTGCCGACCTTCAGACTTACCGGCACTGCCATGCGTATAGGCAGATAGCCGGGAGCTACTGTGTAAGTCTCAAAGGCACTAGCAAAATGATCAAGGGCATTTCTACTTGACAAATCATTGCTTTTTTTTTTTTTTCCCTGAAAGGAAGCCTGGAAATTTCTAGACTGTTGTTGGCAATCCTGTGTTTCTGCCAAGAGCTCCCCAAACCACTGATCTGCTTAGAAATCGAGAGATCCTGTTTATTGATTCTTTACTTAGGTCTAACAACTCTGTTTCACACTATGGGAGGCCTTTAGCAGTTCCCAGATAGTATCTGAAAGCAAAAGAAACACCCGGAGAGGAGAAAATAATTTGGGAGTAACCTGAGCCTGTCAGAAAGTGATAAGATCCAAAAAGCTTAAATCCCTAATAACATGGAGGGCAACTTGTTAATTTATTTACTGGCTACAAAATGCTCTCTTTCCTATTGGACAGTTTTCCTTTCTTTCTTTCTTTCTTTCTTTTTTTCTTTCTTTCTTTCTTTCTTTCTTTCTTTCTTTCTTTCTTTCTCCTTTCTTTCTTTCTTTCTTTCTAGCATAAACTTCTTGACTGTTAGCAACTTGTTTTTAAGTGACATTAAAGTGCCCTCTTAATTGGTGAAAAACAATATCTTGCATCATGAAGGATGAGTCATTACAGGACCCAGACGTCCCCTCGGTATCCAGTTTCCTCCGCAAACACTTAGGTAGGAAAGTGGGTCAGAAGAGCCCATCATGCCAGTCATATTTTTTCTCGTATGTTTAATTCACCGTAGTTTTGGACATATAAGGAATTGTTACACTAATCATCCTTTTGCCAAATTGGCCATAATATAATCCACCTACCACTGACCAACTACAGAAGAAAAATTAAACAAACGTTTTGCTGTTGTTATCCTTTTTTTTCCTGGGGGTTGAGCTTCTGAAGCCAGGAGGTCACTTGGATTATGTATACAACTTTGGTAATTGCATTCCTAGATTCTACGAAATGCCAGGGCGCTCACTGGAGTCCAAAATAGCTGTTGCAAACAATGACAATTACTGCCCAGACATTTTCAAACACAGCAGGTTATTGGCTGAGGCCGTGATGGAAACCCTAAAAAATATATAAATATTTTGAAATGCTCTGTAAATCAAATTGATGCCCCAGACACAGAGTGGATTGTCTTGGAGCAGCTGAAGTCATTTGGAGGCTGAGAGACTTTGCGGAAGGATGTTGGAAAACTTTGAGTTTGTGAATATTAAGCCCAAATGTCATAATTAAATGATGTTTCAGTTTTTTCCCTTCCCCAGGAACAGAGATCAAAGTTCTGTCTGGTCATCCCCACAACTCACCTGATAGAGGGCCTCTATAACAAACAAACAAAAACAAACGACGACGACAAGTCTTCAAATTATTCCTCAGGGCTTCCACATGTTCAGTATTTACAGTGCCCAATGGATGCTATTGGATGGTGACTGACAGCTGTTTTTGAGTTGGTGAGCTCTGAGGCCCTTGCTTTGTGGTGATCTGAGAGGCCTCTGGATAGCCAGGTGAGGTCAAAGAGCAACAATAATGGCTGCTAAAGGGGCTGAAGCCACACAAAATCTTGCTTAAACATTTTAACAGTTCCTGCTGCCCTGGGTCAGCCTGTTGAGGTTCAGCTTGCAGAGTCATGGTGCTTTCTGTTTGGGGGTCGGTGGGGCTAATTTTACCATGGCTGATTTCTGGAGGGAAGCTTCCATGTCTTGTCAAATGTAGGGCTAAGATAGGAAATCTGACACTGACACGATGTCACAGCAGTAGGGCAACCTGCCAGGAGAGCCAGTCCCATGCTAGGATATGAAAGAGCCTGCTTCAAGCACTCCTACATGGCAGGCCACCCTCCACCACCCTCAGGAAAGTGGAAAATCAGAACCTCATCCAGGGGACAGCCTTAGTGAGCTTTCCTCCAAAAGGAATAGTGGAGCTGGAGTGAATCTGGAAGATTTTCTTTTCCTAATAAGTGTATATTATAGACTGAATATTTGTATCCCTCCCCCCCCTCCCCCGCCCCCAGATTCATATGTTGAAGCCCCAATCCCAATGTGATAGCATTTAGAGGCAGGACTTTGAGAGGGAATTGGGTTTAGAGGAGGTCATGATGGTGGGGCCCCCATGGTAAGATTAGTGTTCTTATAAGAAGAGAAGTCGATGCCAGAGCTCTCATTTTCCCTGCCATGTGAGCACACAGCATGAAGGTGACTGACCGGCTACAAGCCAAGAAAGGGCCCTTGCCAAGAACGGAATCTTCCAGCACCTTGATCTTGAACTTCCCAGTCTCCAGAACTGTGAGGAATAAATAGCTGTCATTCAAGTCGCCCAACCTGTAATATTTGGTTATGGTAGCACAAGCTAAGACAGTGCACTTGATAGTTTAGGTTAATTTAAACTATCAAGTAAGAAATTTCCTTTAAATGGTACAAACTATCAAAAAGAAACAAATATCTACCTGTATTTAAATTCTTTAAAAAATGTTTGGGCCAGACCCTGGGATACAGAACAACAACAACAAATCAGAAAGACACAGACCCTGTCCTCAAGGAACTTACTGTCTAAGAGTGGAGGTAGACGTTACTGAAGATGAGCTGCGTAATACATTTAAGTGATGGTTTGAGGGGTTACTGACTACCTGGCTATGCATTGTCCCCATTGCTTATGGAATGAAATCCAAGGGTTTTTTAAGGTTATTCAAACTGCAAATAATAGAAATGAACTCATTCTAGTGTAAGTGAAAAATGGAAGATGTGATCTAAGGATTCAGAGTGTCTCATGAAATAGCAGGGAAGGAGCTGAGCTCCACCAGGAACTGAAATCAGACCCTAGGACCCTGTCTGGGACTGAAGCCCCCACATGGACTGTCATCTGTGAATGTCTCTGTGTGTTTGCTTTCTCTTCTCTCTCCTCAGGCCAGCTTTCTCTGCACCTCCATGCATATGGCAGACGATGTCTGCTCCACAGAGCACAAGTTTGTATGTCCCTCAGGTCCAGCCATTCCCAGAGTCTGGGTACATCCTTGAATTCCAACTCCACATTCCCAGGGCAATTCCACATCAATATTGCTTTTCTTATACCATCTAAACATTACCAGAGGCCAGAATATACAGACATATTCTGAAAATAGACTACCTACAAGACTTGGAGGCCCCCAGGCATCATTTCCTAAAGAACAGATCATTCAGTGTATTGATTCAGTGTATTGATTCTTCCACACCAAGGTTCCACATGACCAGCTACAGCCAAGAAAGCAGGGTCACATGACACAAGTATGGCTGTGAGGCTCTCACCTCCTGGATGAGGAGGCCCTTTTTCAGAGAAGAGGGGCTGAGCAGATACCCCAAAATGTATCCATTTTAGTCCTTCACAACATGACTTCAACTCACGATTTCCATGTCTAGTAGTTTTCATGCATTCACGGTGATCATCTCAAACATTTCATCTCATTAAGTGCTGCATTTCAGTTTTCAGCCCTGGCTTCTCAGTTTTCTCCTCTCATATGGAGAAAATAGTGCCGGTTCTCAGGATTTGGCAAATGATCTTCTGTAGGATTGACTCTTGGGGCAGGTTTAGGGGACACTAAGCCTTGGCAGAATCTTCAGCATCTTTATTTGGATTAGAACCAACATTGGATTCTAACAAACATGTTCTGGGAACAGGGGCATAGGCTGGGGGTCACTGCTGAGGCTAGTTATAATCCGTAGAAATATCCAACGATATAGCACACTCACATTCCAAGAATCGAAGGGGGAGTGGTAGGTCAAGCCCCATGTATGAGTGAGATTCGGGACAGGATCACCTTGAGATCTACCACAAGCCAAGGCAATGGTGGAACAGCCTTGGGACACCAACAGTTCGGGACGTGGCATTTTAGAATGACACAGGATGTCAGACAGATGAGAGGCAGAGGTGGAATTCGCTCCTTCGGAGCCATCCTTTAGTGCTTTTTCTGCCACGGTGTTACCTTGTGCCCTCTGGTTGACCTGGGCCTGGGAGATTCTGTCTGTGCTTCTAAGTGGGCAGCAGCTAGGTTTCTGAGGCACAGGGCTTGGACTACAGTGCTGTTCTAGTATCCCAAGGAACAGATGTAAACAACTGTGATCAGGCCATGGCAACACCATTCAAAGCCCTTCTCCCTAGAGGCCCATACCCATCAACAACAATCCTGTCATCTTGGACAGCTGGTCCACCACACTCAGCATGCCAAGTCTCTACCGACTGGCAATTCCTGTTTCGTATTTTATCCTCTTTTGTGATGTCTGGTCAATCTTTTAAAAACTAAGCATCTTACCTCTTTGGTTAAACCATTTGGTTTCCATTTCATTCTTTCAGGATAATTCAATGTATTGACTCTTCCCTTTGCTGATAATCAACTTGGCAGCCATGCCTATGGGAAGCCGTTTTATTTAACTTGGTTCTAGGGCATTTCAAACTGTCTCAAACTAGCTGAATGGGGGTAGCAGCTCCTGTGGACACTCATGGAGGGTTTTGAGCCATGTGCTCAGATCCAGAGATAGGTCTGAGCTGAGCCAGCCTAATGTGGAGTCTGCTATTTGCCAGTTGTGTTATGTAGCATCTCAGACGGCAATCTGAGCGCTGGGGGGCGAACCGCTCCTGTTTGGTGCTTGAGGGGGGCCATGCATAGGGACAGCAGAGGTGTCTAGTGTCTGTCTGCTTCCCTTCAGCAGAGGACACTGACCTGAGCCACACTCTCTCCTGCTCTGCTGTTCTCCTGCCCCTTTGGACAGGTCTCTATTTCGTGTCGCCAATTATTTGCCAACTTCAATTCAAAGCCAAAGCCGTGCTGGGCAGTAGAATTTTTTGGATGTTTGGCGAGTGACATTGTATCAGAAGAGTCATGTGAAGGAGGCGAGAGATCTAAAAAATGCCTCCTTTGGCTGGGAGGCAGAAAACCTAACTCTGGGACTCTTTGTACCATATGATGTTGGAAAAGCTAACTCATGTCTCCATAACTCAACTTCTCCTCCTCAAAAATGGGCATGAGCCTGACTTTCAAAGGTTCCTGAGGCCACTGGGCAGGCTCAGGAGCTGTGTTCAAAAGTCTCTGAGTCCTGTGGTATAAAAAGCTCCCTGCTCACAAACAGAGATGATTATTTATCATGTTGTTACTATTTCTCAACTAGGCCAGACTTGGACTTCTGGCAGAATCCCACGTCTCTCTTCTTGGACTGAGTGCTTAAACTGCTCAGAGAGCCAGTTTGTCCCGCCCTCCTGACAGACTGCCAGCTCATCAAATAATATTTATTGACCAGCCCCATGCACAGGGCATACCACTGGCAGCGGAGACTGCAAACCCTTTGAGCACAGACTGTTTCTAACTCTGTGTTCAGGACAGCAACTAGAAATTAGCAATCAAGAATAAGTTGAGAACACCATCTTGGGCTATTTTCTGTCTGGCAGCTGTGTGCATACAGGCTTCTGCCACGGGCCTTGTTAGCAAAAACCCACTCTCATTCATCTGTCCGCTCTGTAGCCCTGAGGATAGCAGCCTGCACTCTGTGGGCAGCAGCAGCTCTCATAACTGTACCTATTTTGGGCAGATACTGAGGGAACAGGCGAGAATTCTTATAGCGTTACATCGGGAAAGGATCTGCCCCAGATTTAGCAACTTACACATCTCAACTAGGAGTAGAAAAATGTTGAATATTAGGATAGGGAAAAGAAGCAAGAACAATGGAAGGTGCATTTATATCAGTTAAGGAGGAAAATTGAGGCCTGGGGCTATGGTGAAAAACAGCCTCTCCACTCCAGGTTTGGACACTCCTGTCTGTCTGAAGCAATGGCTTTTCTCTTCTGATGCTCTGGCAAGAGGTCCAGGAATTTCCCAGGAGCTCAGAAGGATGGGCTTTTTTCATTTCTCTAGATAAATTTGGAGGAAGACAGATTTCACAAGAGAATCTCAGAATAGTCACCAGATTGGGAAGCAGTCATGTGGCAGAAAAGAACATTCTACCCAGGCAATGCTTTCAGGAAGAGGGTTATGGAGGAAAGAGAAGGCAGGGAAAGAGGATGATTTCATTGCTACATGGAATATGTACTCACATGTCAATACTTTCTTCTTGTTCTTTGTGCTTCTAATGCACTGCAGTGAACATCCAAAATGGACATCATCCAAGCAGTGCCAGTTTTTGACATGCCAATCTTATGGCAGAAGAGGGGAAAAAGAGCCAATCAATAATGGCCAAGATACAGAGTATACACATTTGCTCAGATTCCATTGCCTAACCACAATAAGTCATATGGCCAAGCCCAAAATTAATGCGGCAGATGTGTAGACTCTTTTCTATAGCAGGGGTCACTTCAAGTCACATGGCAAAGGGCAAGGATGGGGAAGGGGAAGAGCAGCTGGGAATGACAAACATTCCACCACAGTCCTATATGATGACTCACTTATGTAGGTGGTATATCCCTTTCCTGTGGGCTTGAGATCTTTTCCCCAAATCTGCACAGTGTTTAGGAGATGGCAAGTTCTTGTGAACTTTCTTTAATTGTGCTATAATATATAATTTCTCACTTAACCATTTTTAAACACACAGTTCAGTAGCATTAAGTACCTTCACATTGTCTTACAACCATCTCTATCATCCATCTCCAGAAATTATTCATCTTGTCCAGCTGAAACTCTGTGACCATTAAACTCTAATTCTATACCCTCTCTTTTCCCCTGGCAATCACCCTTCTATTTTCGGTTTCTATGAATTTGATTACTTTAGGACCTAGAGTCTAGCTAGGTACTTCATAGAAGTGGAATCATCAATATTTGTCTTTTTGTGACTGGCTTCAGTCACTTAGCATAATGTCCTTAAGTTTTATCATTCTTGTAGCACATATCAGAATTTTCTTTTTTTTCTAGGCTGAGTAACATTCCATTTTATGTATGTTCCACATTTTTTTATACATTCATTTGTTGATGGACAATTAGGTTGCTTCCCCCTTTGACTATTACAAATAGCGCTGTGGTGAACACAGGCATAGAAATACCTTTTCAAGTCTTTCCTTTTAATTCTTTGGGGTATATACCCAGACATGGAACTGCTGGAACATATGGAGAGTCTATGTTTAATTATTTTGAGGAACTTCCAACTGGGCATTTTTGGGGAGAAGTATTATTAATTTTGTCTGGTTTATAAGACCAGGGTAATAAGTATACTGCAAAGACTATTTTAGAAGATTGTTCTCCATATTACTTGTGAGTGGTATAATAATAAGAATGAGAAGGAAATATAGTATTGATGCTAATTGACCAATGATGATAACTGGATGTTCAACTGGTTGTCCTCCAATTCATGTTAATGTTAGTATATGCTATTAGCAATCAAAATAATCATTGACAAAAGGATTGGAATATTATATTCTGTTGTTGTGATGTATGAAGTATTGAGACAATAGCTAGAATAGAATGGAGAAAATTAGGCCTAGCATGCTCCCTAATTTCCTGGGAACGGATAGCAGAATTGCATAAGTGAATAGGAACCATCATTCTGGCTTAATGTGTGTAGGGATGTTGAGGCAACTGACTGGAATATAACTGTTGGGTCTCCTAGAAAATATAATACCCAGATTAAAAATAAAAGTTCATTAGAATATCTTTAATTCTGTAGTATGAGTGGAATGGAATTTTATCTATTATGTCAGATGAAATTTCTGATGGATTGTTAGATCCTGGTTCATGAAGAAATAATAGATGAATAATTATAAGGACTGAAATAATGAATGGGAGGATAAAGTGGAAGGTGAAGAATCAGGTAAGTGTAGCTTTATCAACTGAAAATCCTTCTCTGATCCATTCAACTAAGCTGATAGTGTGATAAGGAGATGTGTAAAGGCTGCTGTGCCTCAGAAGGATATTTGACCTCAAGGGAAAAAATAGCCTCTGAATGCTGTGGCTCTCACTATGAACAATAGGATAATTACAATGTCTCATGTTTCTAGGAAGGTATAGGACCTACAGTATTAGGCCTCATCCTACATGAATAAATAAGTAGATGAAAAATAAAGTTGCCTCATTAGAATATAAAAATTACATAATTCAACCATAGTTTAGTTCTCAGAAGATGTGGGGATATAAAGAAAAAGGCAATTATTGTGTCTAATGTACAGTGTGTAGCTAGAAATAGTCCTGTAAGAATTTGTAAAATTAAGCAAATTCTTGAATGGGAGACAAAATTCATCATGATGAAATAATTGGTGGGACTGGTAAATCAATTAATGAATTGTTGATCATTTTGATTTTCAGATGTTGGTCTTTAATATTCTTAGTTGAAATCCAATAATGATTTTTCATGCCATTATTCCATGTGAGAATAATGATGATGTATACTGTATCTATTTTTAGTGATGTTTTTGTGATTGGTTTTATAGGGATTTTTTTGTTTTTCAAAACTTTCACGTATTTATGGTAGGTCAGAGCTCATTGTAAGTGGTGAGATTGGTCATGGTGTTGTGGTGAATTTGGTGATCTTCATTGTAAGTGGTGAGATTGGCTGTGGCATTGTGATGGATTTGGTGGATCTCCTTTAGGTATAATAGTTTTTAAAATTTATTTGGGAAGAATGTTGGTGAGTTTTGGTTATACAATAGCTATGGCTACTGAGCAATATCCTGCGGTTTGAGTTTCTAATTAACTGTCTTAGAAATGTTTCTTTCAGGGCTTTAATAGAGGTTATGGTAGTTTTATATGTCTTGAAAAATGATGAGGTAGAAATTGTTTTTAAGTTAATGGTTGGGAGATTGGGAGATTTATAATACTTAGATTCTGGGTTATTTTTAGTGAAGAGTCTATAGGGATTGCTGCATTATATAGTTATGGGATTTGACTGGTAGTAGTTAGTGGTTGAGTATTGTTTATTGATATTCTAGTATTCTGAAGATTATTCTTGGAAACAAAATAGAATCACATTAATTCAATGAGGAAAGAGAAAAATATAATTTAACTAGATCTTTTTGGTCAGAAATCAGTGTAAACATTTTTATTTGGAAGTGAGAAATGGATTTTGGTAGCACGCTTTCTAGTCAAATTAAGTCTAACTCAGTAATAATGATGCTAATTTTTGCTTTGCTGATAAATTCATGAATGGTGGGTGGTTGTAAAATATCTGAGAAGGTTTGAGAATATGAATAGGTTTGAAGATAATCAAATTTTCAATTTTGTTGATTTCAAATGCCAGAATAAATCCTAAAATAGCTGTGACAAGGGCTGTTAATTTTAAGTAATAGAACATCTATTACTATATGGCTTAAGCTGTTGGAATAATATTGTTGGGGGGAAAAAACTGGCGAAGATGCTCCCAATTAGAAGACAGTGAATGGAATTCAGTAGGAGAGGGTTGTTTCATGAATTATAATTAAAGTAGAAAATTGAGGTTATCCTAGAATTTTGAGGAAAATAATCTGGGTACTCTACATGGCTGTCAGGGAAGTGGCATTGCCAGTGACCAGTAGGGCTCAGGGGTTGGTGCTGGAGGCTTCCATAATTAAGTCTTTAGAGGTGAGCCTGCAAGGAAAGGTACGCCTGTAAATGCTAAATTTCCAATGATGAGTGAGGTTGTGGCAAAAGGTAATGTTTTAAATAGCCCGTGTTCATTTTTAAGGTTATGAATAAAGCCCATAACATAAACAGTAATGCTCTGAAAAAGGCATGTGTGCAGATGTGAAGAAATGCTAGATATGATTGATTAAGTCAATTAGGCTTCATAGTTACTGTAATTAAGCCTAATTGACTTGCGGTAGACAAAAACAATTTTTTAAACATCACTTTGTGTGTGCGCACAGATTGCTGTAAATAGAATGGTTATAGCTCTGAAGCAGAGCATTATTGTCTGAATAGTTTTATTATTTTCTATCAGAGGATAGAAACTGATAAATTTAGCAAGAAAGCACCTGCTATGACTATTGTACTTGAGTGAAATACGGCTGAGACAGGGATGGGCTCTCTATGGCGGAGGGAAGCAGTGGGTAAAGGCCAAATTGGCCAATTTGCCAGTTGCAGCTAGAAGTCCAATTGATAAAAGATGAGTGTGATTGAGGCTGAGTATAAAATTTTGTCTTAAGTTTCATGAGCTTAAATTATATACTACCCAGTCATGGAAGTGCTGGAACATACGGTAACTCTAGGTTTAATTTTTTACTAACGTCCATACTGTTTTTCACAGAACATGGGCCTTCTTATCTCTAAAGCTGTGCTAGGCAGGGACTTCTGCCCTAGATCTCTGTCAGCTTCTTCCCGTGTTTGAGAGTCTAGGTCAGTGATGGCGAACCTTTTGAGCTCAGCGTGTCAGCATTTTGAAAAACCCTAACTTAACTCTGGTGCCGTGTCACATATAGAAATTTTTTGATATTTGCAACCATAGTAAAACTTATATAAAGACTTATATTTTTTATATATATTTAAATGCCATTTAACAAAGAAAAATCAACCAAGACAATGAGTTCGCGTGTCACCTCTGACACGCGTGTCATAGGTTCGCCATCACTGGTCTAGGTCCTAGACTCTCAAATATGGGAAGAAGCTGACTCTAGGTGAAAGTGTTCAGGATTTTGCTGACTCACCTCCTTTTCTAGCATTTATGATGGGTGGGTGCAAAGTTAGAAGCCGTGTCAAACTGTGGGCTGCATAAGATTTTTCTACCACTACCATTTTTCAATATTGACAGCAGAACATTATTCTGCTTCTCTTGTTTGTTTGCTGCTGGTGATTTTTTTTTTTTGGGGGGGGGGGCTTTTCATACTTTCTGTTTGTTTTGTTAGAGTGGGGGAGGAGAGATTCTATGTTATTTTTTCATTCTATCATCCTGGAAATACCAGTATTTTCTTTCCGTTTTTGCTTAAAATTATATTATCTTCTGCACAATTTTAGTGATGGGACAAGTCATGAAAAAGACTTCAGCTGCAGGCTAAAATGTTTTAAAATTATTTGTGGGTTATCACATTTTCCATACCTCATCAAGAGAGTAAACAGTTCGTTGTAATTACACTAACTCTCACTAAGGGCTGCTACAATTTCCTTTATGTGGCAATGGAAGCCCAGTTTTGTGGTTCTGAATACCTTTGCTTTCATGAATAATTCAATAAGGCAGTTACTAAAGATGAGTAGCTGTTCCTATGCAACTGGGGGTGAAATGATGGGAGCTTATTCAAGCTTTTTCAGCAGAGCTATGATATCATTTGGCTAGACGAGACTTTGATAGTTATTTACACAAATCTCTGCTCTACACTTGGAAGAAACTAAATAAAGCATTTCTTAGACTGCGGACATAGGTTCAGCAGGCAAGGAAGACATCAGCATAGGAATCTCCTAGTGATATGGGCCTTCGGTCTCAGGCTAACCCCAGAGGCAGCTTTCAGAGACCCCAATGGGTCCCAAGGTCCCTACAAACAGTGAGTCCCTGCCCCTGGTAGCAGAGGCAGCTTCCAGGAGAGGAGGAGAATCCTACAGATCTTAGCCTCCCTAGGGCCAGGAGCAGAGCGTGGCTCAATCCCGGCCACTGTGTCCCGAGGGCAAATTTGCTGGGGGCTTCTGGGAACACTTCTTCCCTGATAGAAAGTGACACGCCACAGAAACAGGCCTCTGCTCTTTGCTGGCTGCTGTCTCTTCTGCATAAGTCCTAGAACGACTGCTGTAATCTCGCATATGAAGGAGCCATGGTTACAGGGAACCGGGCAGAGGGAAAGACGGGGAGGAGCCCGCTCCTGCAGAAGCTGGGGGATAGGGGGCTCCACTCTGGAGAGTCTCTGCGTTTAGTGTTTAAGACTCGTGTTTAGTTTTGTATACTTGCAGCTAAAGGCCTTCTGATTAAAAGACGCTAAATGGAAATATAAGGACAGTGTAGTAAACTCTACGAAAGTGAAATGTACTCACTTTGGGGTGTTAACATGTACTTTCTTTTCGAAAGGTACCTTGTATGGTAATAATCAATGGCAACTTTTTTTAAATGTCCTTGCTTGGCAAAGTAAAAAGTTAGCCTCTATCAGCCTCCAGAGTAGTTTTGAAACTTCACTGGCCCGTGAAATGTGAAAGTCTGGAAGCCACTGCTATCACTTGAGAAAAACTCGTTCTTGGACCAGGATTCAGAATTGGTTTATAGCCCAGTTGCTCTCCTTTCTGGCAACTCTGAATGAAAGACCAGTGACTCCAACTCCTGCCCTTCGCTGGCTTTCCTGTTTACAAAGAAGAAAAAGGAAAGAAAAGAGTCATTCACTAAGCTTTGACTTTTTGACTGAGATATCGACACAACATGGCTCATTCTCTCTGTTTTCCTCCCTCTCCCTGCCTCACTTGCACACACACACCTACACACACACACACACACACACACACACACACACACATGAACACACACACACACACACGAACACACATGCACTTTCTGTGAGGATGAATATACCCATCGCCTATATTCACCTATTATTAACATTTGTGACATTTGTTTTATTGCTTGTTCTCCACAACCCTCCTCCCCATTTAAAGAAAAAACATCAGTCCTTCTGAAAGCTATTTGCAGAGATCATGGCACTTTCCTACAAAGAAAACTCTTAATTACACACTTTATTCCACAGTTGAGCCTGGTTACAATTAATTATTCATTACTAATGGTTACAGCTGGAAATTTTGCAGCAGAGTTGGGGACTGCAGGGGGAATTCAAGAGAAGTTCATTTACTGGGGGTAGCATTTGACATGCTGTTGTAAAGGAAGTATGGATGGAATCATTTGCAGCAAGAAGGCTGTTGTACCAAGCCATCTTATGTGTCCAAGGCTCAAAGCAGCCATGGTCCAGGGGGCTGGAGAAGGAGCGTTTGCTACTTGTTTTTATAACACTCTTTTGAGACCAAGAAGCACAGATCAGTGCTGGATGGTCCTCTACTGGAATGTGATTTGCAACAGAGAAACCAGATAGTCACTGGTGTTGGGAGAACTGTTTTCTCTTAAAACCAGGTCTTCAGCAGTCCTGTCAGGCTTGACTTGCCAGTGGGCAAGTGTCTCAATCACTCTCAGCTTCAGTCTCCTCTTCCATCTTATATAATAAAGAGCTAATATGCAAATGGTCGTCACACCCTCGTGCCCTCACGCCCTCACGTCAGGGCCAGGGGACCTGAGGCTGTGCCCCCTGCCCCAGCACCAGGCTGGGGAACACGAGGCTGCACCGGGGGACCTGAGGCTGCACCCCCCGCCTGGAAGGGCTTGAGGGGGGACCTGAGACTGCGCCTTCTGCCCTGTGGGGCTTGACGGGGGTGGGTTGGCTGGGTCTGGGTCTCGCATGATTT
Source organism: Myotis myotis (assembly GCF_014108235.1). Classification (NCBI taxonomy): domain Eukaryota; kingdom Metazoa; phylum Chordata; class Mammalia; order Chiroptera; family Vespertilionidae; genus Myotis; species Myotis myotis. The sequence continues at coordinate 34,157,251 of NW_023416357.1, forward strand.
CGAGACATGCGCGGGTGGGCGGGGACTTGACTCTGGGTCCTGCAGCACACCCCAGACGCTGACAGGAGGGAGATTTTCATATACATTTTACTAATTTTCTTTCCTCTCTGACACTTCTATTATAGAGAAAGGGCAAATAGCAATATTAAAATATTTCCTCCAATTAATGCCTTTTTAATGTGCACAAATTTCGTGCACTGGGACACTAGTAGAATCAATAAAAATGATAATAAGATGATGGACAGAAAGTGCTTACTAGACTGCTTGGAATAGAGTACAAAATAGGAATATACCACATTAACTGGACTATACAATCATTGTTGCTTTCCTCAAGTTTGGTGACAGTATTAGAGCAAACTCAGTTTCACAATGAAAAATATAAATAATTTGTGAAGAGTAGTAGAGTCATTTTTTTAAAAAAAGACTTTATCTTGAAATGTATCTTTAAAAGATATCTACTTAAATAATCCACAGTAGAGGAAAATATATATGGAAACAAGATTGGCCATGAGTCAATAATTGGTAAAGTTGGATGAAGAGGAGGAGAAGTCATTAAATGATTCTTTCAACTTTTGCACATTTGAAAATTTCCAAAATAAACAAAAATAAAAAGTTTATCATTTACTGCCTAAAGCAAAGGACATTGAATTAATGTACTTATACAGGGTGGGGCAAAAGAAAGTTTACAGTTGTTCGAATGAAAAATAATACAACAATTAATAAATAGTAAAACAAGAATAAACTTTGTTTTGTGTACTCACAACTGTACACCTACTTTTGCCCCACACTGTATTTTCAACAATGTAGGAAATCATTTCTCAGCATCCCTCACTCTTATAAAAAACATTGCACCAAACAAATTGATAATCCTTTGTCTTCTCCATTAGAACTCCCTGAAGGAACCCCACCTGTCTTATCAGGGCATTTCTCCTAGTCAATTATCAGGAATTGAATTATTATAAAGTTGACCAAATAATCAATCTGGTTAGACTAGTTGGGGGAAGAAAATGTAAACACCTTTAACATGACATCTTCTTCTTGATTCAGAGTGACAGTGGACTCCAAGAGTGTCCCCAACCATAGCTGTTATTACTAATTTTGGGAAACAATAATTCCTGACCACCCAAGGAGACTTTTTGAAGCTATTTAGAGAAAGAGGGCATGGATTTAAAATGATTTGGTTCTTTCTGGGAGTGGGGATGGGGGATATATATATATATATATATATATATATATATATAAATTATGATTTTTAAGGCACATTCCAACAAAAATGTTGGAAAAAGATTTTTTGATTTGTGTCTTGATATATGTTTTATTTTAAAAAACCATAGTGAAGCCCTAGCCAATTTTGCTCAGTGGTTAGAGCATTGACCCTTGGACTGAAGGGACTCGGGGGTTCCATTCTGGTCAAGAGCATGTATCGCAGTTGTAGGCTCAATCCCAGTCACGGTAGGAGCACATATAGGAAGCAACCAATAGATATGTCTCTCTCACATCCATATTTCTCTTTTTCTGTCTCTCTCCATCTCTTCCACTCTCTCTCAAAATCAATGGAAAAAATATCCTTAGGTGAAGATTAACAACAACAACAACAAAACTGGTGAAAATCACACTTCAAAGTTAGATAAATAAGGGAGTAAAAAAAGATGTGCTACAGAAATTGAACACATAGGAAGTTACGGAGCTAAGTGAAAAAAGTGAAGGGAGTAAACAAAAACAAAACAAAATAAAACTCATAGACACAGACAAAAGTATAGTGATTACCAGAGGGAAAGGGGAGTTGGGCAATGGAGATGGAAGGAGACTTGACTTGGGGTGGTGAACACACAATGCAATATACAGATAATGTATTATAGAATTGTACACCTGAAACATACAATTTTATTAACCAACTAGAGGCCCAGTGCATAACATTCATGGACTGGGGGGCGGGTGGGGGGGTTGTCCCTCAGCTCTGTCTGCGCCCTCTAGCAGTCCGGGACTCCTCGGGGATGTCTGCCTGCCGGCTTGGGCCCACTCCCCGCTGTCAGGTGGACATCCCCTGTCAGGTGGACATCCCCTGAGGGGTCCTTAGCACTGCCACGGAGGCAGGAGAGGCTCCTGCCACCACTGCTGTGCTCACCAGCCATGAGCCCTGCTTCTGGCTGAACAGTGCTCCCCCTGTGGGAGAGCACTGACCACCAGGGGGCAGCTCCTGCATTGAGCATCTGCCCTCTGGTGGTCAGTGCACATCATAGCAACCAGTTATTCCACCTTTCAGTTGATTTGCATATTAGCCTTTTATTATATAGGATGTCATCCCAGTGAATTCAATAGAAAAGAAAGAAAGAAAGAAAGAAAGAAAGAAAGAAAGAAAGAAAGAAAGAAAGAAAGAAAGAAAAAAGAAAGAAAGGAAGGAAGGAAGGAAGGAAGGAAGGAAGGAAGGAAGGAAGGAAGAAAGGAAGGAAGAAAGGGAGAAAGAAAGAAATGGGACACATAATTGTATAAATCTGGGCACATCAATATGACTGCTGGGCCTCACTGGTAAGGTAGCTCCTGGCCCCCAGCAGCAGCCTCATTAATGTCTTTGATGGACCTGGATTAATTAGCCCTGCTGGAAAGAGCATGTCTACTCCGGAGATTCCAGGACAGAGAATCCTGTAAGAACAGCTCTTTACCGAGGCTTCGGGGGTACCCAGGGAGGACCGGGCTTGTAGGAAGCCAGAGTTACACCCAGATTTTCAAATGCGCCTGTTATGCGCCCCGAACCCCTGCCTTGTTCCACCGTCAGCCGTGTTCGGCCGGCTCTTCCGATTCACTCTCTGATTGCAGAATAAATTCCCATAAGAAGAACTGCTGCATATAAGGTGATTAAAAAAAAAAAATGATTGAGGAGAAACTAAGATGGCGGCATAGATAAACACCGGGAAATTGCTGCTTCCCACAACAATCGATAAATGCATCAAAAACACAAGGTGGACATCATCCAGAACTACAGGAGGGCTGGCTGAGTGTAAATTCTACAACTAGAAGGAAAGAAAAGCACACTGCGAGCGGGAGGAGCTGCGGAGGTGGAGTGCAGAGGTACGGGGGCTCGCGCGCGGAAAGGGTCTGGCACCTGAGGACGCGGCTGTCTTTTTGAATCCGGAGGGAGACACAAGCTCCTGACGGCTCTGAAATCCGGTTCCGGGAAGTCTCTGGGGACCCAGGACTCATACGGGGAGAAACTGGACTGTCTGGCAGCGGGCGAGCTTGAGAGCGGCTTTCCCTCAGAGGTGCCTGCAGCCATTGCGGGGACACTGGGACTCGAGACTCCTTAGGGTGGGGCTGAGGCTCCGCCATAGCTGCTTTCTCCGCCCTTTGATTCCTTGAGACCCCGCCCCGCCCAGGCTGCGGCAGAGGCTTTTGCATATGAATGCCCCGGCCATTTGCAACCTGTAATTACCTAACCGCAGCCGGGCCAGATAGACCCAGAGCTTCCAAGAGAAGGCCCAAGGCCCCACAGGGGCTTGCATTGCTACACAGCTGAGCATCATCAGGGCACTTCCAAACTCCAAAAAAAAGGAAGGGGAATCTGCAGTTCTCTTCGCAGTTCCTGCTGTGTAACCTCAGGCAGAGGCTAAATTAGCACCTCCTTAGATCCAAGAGCCACTGTACCCAGTGGTCAGAGGGGGACCATCCAGATCACAACTCCTCAGATCCATAAGGGACACACTCAGGGTGCAGTCTCAGTGAGCACCAAAGCCCCACTGAAGCAAGTCTTGCCCCAGAAGGGTGTCTCCAGCACAGAAGTTCTCCCACTGCAGACACAGCTGATTCTCGCTGCCAATTCCCCTGGAGGTCAATTCCTCCCAGTGATCCTACAACAACCAAGGCATAGCTACAACAAGACTGTGCACAAAGCCCACGAGGGGGTGCACCAAGAGTGTCCACCTCAGGTAACTGGGGAGGCTGAGCCACTGGGCCCTACAGGACACCTAGCACACAAAGCCACTCTATCAACACAGGGAAGTAGCCAAAATGCGGAGACAAAGAAACAGGTCACAAATGGCAGAAATGGAGGAAAGCAAACGACTGGATATAGAGTTCAAGGCCACGTTTATAAGGTTTTTCAAGAATTTTATGGAAACCGCCAATAAATTTAATGAGTCCCTCAATAAGTATAGTGAGACCATGGAGGACATGAAAAAGGACCAACTAGAAATTAAGCATACACTGACTGAAATAAAGAATAATCTACAGAGATCCAACAGCAGACAAGAGGATCCCAAAAATCAAGTCAAAGATTTGAAATACAAAGAAACAAAAAATACCCAACTGAAAAAGAAAAAAGAAAAGAGATTCCAAAAATATGAAGATAGTGTAAGGAGCCTCTGGGACAACTTCAAGCGTACCAACATCAGAATTATAGGGGTACCAGAAGATGAGAGAGGGCAAGATATTGAAAACCTATTTGAAGAAATAATGACAGAAAACTTCCCCCACCTGGTGAAAGAAATAGACTTCCAAGTCCAGGAAGCGCAGAGAACCCCAAACAAAAGGAATCCAAAGAGGACCACACCAAGACACATCATAATTAAAATGCCAAGAGCAAAAGACAAAGAGAGAATCTTAAAAGCAGCAAGAGAAAGACAGTCAGTTACCTACAAGGGAGTACCCATATGACTGTCAGCTGATTTCTCAACAGAAACCATGCAGGCCAGAAGGGAGTGGCAAGAAATATTCAAAGTGATGAATAGCATGAACCTGCAACCAAGATTACTTTATCCAGCAAAGCTATCATTCAGAATAGAAGGTCAGAGAAAGAGCTTCGCGGATAAGAAAAAGCTAAAGGAGTTCATCACCACCAAACCAGCATTATATGAAATGCTGAAAGGTATTCTTTAAGAAGAGGAAGAAGAAAAAGGAACTCTTACCATTTGCCACAGCATGGATGGAACTGGAGAGCGGATAAATACCACATGATCTCACTCATTTGTGGAATATAATGAACAACATAAACTGATGAACAAGGACTGATCCAGAGACGGAGAGGCATTGATTGGACTGTCGGGCTTTGGAGGGAGGGTAGGGGAGGGTGGGGGTAAGGGGGAAAGATCAACCAAAGGACTTACATGCAGGCATATAGGCCTAACCAATGGACACGGACAACGGGGGGGTGGGGGGTGAGGGCATGAGCGGGGGGTGGGGGGCTAGAGGGTAACGTGGGGACAAGGACACATATGTAATATCTTAATCAATAAAAATATATTTAAAAAAAAAAAGAATAGCTCTTTACCCACGTCTGGGGCCTGGAGAAGTGGGTTGGCTTCCTGGATGTGATGTAAGGCTCACTCATCCTGAGAGGTCAGCGCTCTTTCTTCTCCCTGACAGATAACAGGCCACTTAGGTGGTCCAGGCTCCGGCTAATTTTAGAACTGGAAATAGAAAAGCATGCAGTGAAATGCTAATATGATGTCAATTTTAAGTTGGGTTATAAAGCAATGCCAATCATTTTTAGACCGAACATTGTACACAAATGAGTGAACTCCATCAAAGTTGTCACTTACTCAAAGCATATTTGGAGTTTCTTTTGTAGTATCATTTGGCGTCAATTGTAAGACACTTGTAGCCAAATGATTATAAGCAATTTACTCACCAGATTTTGTTTTAAGACTTTCACAAAAATCAAACCCACCCGATACTGGAAGATAAACAAGCAACTTAAAACATGTTTTGAATGACGACTTTACTCTTAGAATGAGTACAGAGAGAACTCCAGTGCTTACATTTTGAGAGTTAAGTTCTAACATATTGATTTAGAACACCAGGCATAAGAGATAGTTGGTGCCTATAGTTTTTGCAACTAAGATTAAATATGGGACAAAATAAAATAGTGGGTCCCCTACACTTCCTCCAGCAGGAGCGCCCACATTGGCGGGGACTTGGACCCTGAGTCAGTACATAATGACATCTTCCTGGCTCAACAAATACTTTCTCTTTTTAAACTCAAAATAAAATACTTAATTTCTCAATTTTGCTTTTTATGTTCTAAAGTTTAAGACTATGAATCAAATGATTTTTATTGCAATTAGTTTAGCCGTGATAACAGCTTTTGCTACTCACTTTAATTCAAATTCATATTGTATTTTAGCTACTTCTGTGGGTATTGTTACAGAATACCACAGAATATCAAATAATTCTCTTTATTGTCTAGATTCTTAGAATTCCCAGATATTGCTATTTTTTTGAAGTTGGAATGTCATCAACCTTTGCCTTTATATTTATATAGATACATAGTATCAGTATACTTTTATTCTAACAATAATACACCCAACAAACAGGAACTAGTTACCTATTAATTTTCATCAGATTAATTTGAATGATTGAAATAAAATATCAAAATTAATTATATTGAAGAGCGGTATGCTTTTTGATTGCCTTTGAACCACAAAAGCAATTTTTTAGTGTATGTAAGCTTTGGTTTTCCTTCTCTTCAGCCCCTTGAGTGACCTGGCTTGGGGAGGAGTTGGGGCAAAGGGGCAGAGGGACATGAGGTCCATCTTGCCAGGCTGAGCCAGGCCAGTGCAGCTGCTGGCCTGGGCACAAGTGTGGGCGGCCACCTGTGGCTCCCAGCACAGCTGTTTGGTAGAGAGCCAGCCAAAGCCCCGTCGGTGGGGTGGAGGCAGGTGGCCAGTTGGGCGGCCAATACATTCTGGCATGAGCTGAAAGAACACCTGGTTCCACTCTGTGGACCCACCACAGAAGGTCAAAGAATGTGCCTGCTGGCAGCAACCTAATGGCCCAAGTTTTCAAGCCCCAATGGTCCTGCTCTGACTGAAACAGAGAAAAACCCACCTTTCTTTCTCAAAATTTACCCCAAAGCCAACACGGGAATCATCCGGCTCCAGTTGTGTTGAAATAGGTCAGTGAGGCCACCTGGCATGTCTGGAAATGGGGAGGGGGGTGTGTGTGTGTGGTGGTGGGGGCGGGGCAGTTGTGGCTGTCAAGCAGGAACAGGCTCTGTGATTCAAAGCTGGACGTTTCAGGAGGCAAGAGCCTTCGTGTTGTGTTTGGCTTCTAACTGCCACCGCAGACACGATCCTCCTCCAATGTCTCTGATCTTCCTGCTCCTTCTCTTCCCGTGAACTCTAACTACATGCTTGGGAACTACTGTGGGCCTCCACTAGTCATTTTGTCACTGGACATAGAAACTTTCATAGTGAACACCACCACCTACCGAGACAGGAGACCGAAGTTCTCCTTTTCCCTGACCCCTGAGGTCCCTCCCAAGGCCTTGGGCCCACTGCTTCCCAGGAAGAAGGACTCCATTTCCTCTGGCCTGGGGAGTCAGTGTCTCTCTGGTGGAGGAGCATCCTTCTTAACTTCCCTGTCCCAAATGCAGACCAGGCAGCTCCCTTCAGAGTGCCAAAGAGATGACGTCCCCCTCTTGTTTCTGTGGCCCTAGGCGCTTAGCCTCTCTGAGCCTCAGTTTGGGTACCTGCAAATGGGGATTAATAGCATTGTCCTCACAGTTTTGTTGCCACCCATTCAATGAGAGAGCATATATTAATTAAGTACCTAGCACAGGGCTTTGCACAACCAGCACTCAGTAAATATTGGTTGTATGAATGAATGACCATAGCTGATGCCACTCGTAGACACAGAGGCCACACCTGGCCCTGAACTGGAAATTCCTGCTGCTACATTTGCTTGGGATTTTAGGGGCCTCATCTCACAATGACTGCTTACAACTGCCCTTGCTGGGAGACACAGATCAGGCCCCTCCAAGTCTTTCATTGGCCTGGAGCTAATAGAAGCCACCCCCTGCTGAGACATTGACCAGAGGAAAGCATTTGACTTCTGGGAGGTCTGGAGCTGGTGGGTTAACTTGCTCCTTCTCATGTGCAACTTCTCTGTAAGGCAAGGAAGGCACCCAAGCCAAGATCCAAGAAGAGACCTCTTCTTTCTTTCTCCTCTTTCTCTCTCTTTAATTTTAGAGAGAATAAGGGGGAGAGAGGGGCGGGGGCAGGGCAGAGAAAGGCACATTGATTGGCTGTTCCACTTATTTATGATTCATTGGTGATTCTTTATGTGTCCTGACTGGGGATCGAAAACTCAACCTTGGCATATATATCGGGGGTGACACTCTAATTGACTGAGCCACCTGGCCACGGCCAAAAAGAGACTTGTTGATTGAACGTCACAAGCCTTAAGGTCTTGGGCAGTGGAATCTGACTGGTCATGACGTTCTATTACCTGGAGAGATTGTTCCTGCCTGGTGCTCCCAGGCCTTTGTGTAACTACAGTGTCGTTCCAGTGAACACAGGATGCTGCTGTGGACATTAGCTGTCATCACCTATGCAGCTCAAGGTTTCCAGTGGGCTAAGGAGAGCCATCCACCAAAAGACAATACAGGCCTAATCTTGGTTCGCTCTGAGAGTGAAGCCAGTCCTCAAACCTGTTCCATTTCTAGCCTCAGGTACTATCTATCGGAGGGTAAAACGAGGGGCAGGGAATGCCAGAAATAACCCCCTCAGAAAGAGATGGGAGAAAAGACCATTTTCCTTTTAAGTCCTAGCTTGAGGTTTTCAAGTCCGAGGCATAAAACCATTGTGAAACAGCTGTTCTTTAAAAAAAAACAACAAAAAAACAACCTATGTTAGTTTATTCCACACATTCTAATCATACATACTAATGAGACAGAATTCCAAACACAGCTTCTCCATCGCTTTTTTATTCCATGGCTGATCTTTTCTCTTTCCTGTGACCACTTACTTAGAATCTTCCAGTCCTTGTGGGCTGTGACCATTGTTTTTCCTTTTTGAACTACACTTTTCCCCTTCTTTTAAAAGTAATGGAAGTTCACCCTAGACAGTTTGGCTCAGTGATTAGAGTGTCAGCCCACAGACAGAAGGGTCCTGGGTTTGATTCCTGGTCAAGAGCACATACCTAGGTTACAGGTTCTGATCCCAGCCCTAGCCAGAGAGCATGCAGGAGGAAGCCAATCAATGTGTCTCTCTCACATCCATGTTTCTCTCTCTCTCTTCCCCTTCTCACTCCTTTCCAGTCTCTCTAGAAAAATCAATGGGAAAAATATCCTCGGGTGAGGATTAAAAAATAATGAATCTTATCCTAGTCAAATAAATTCACGCATTTTTTCTTGCCAAGATCAATACCCAACTTACTTTCTAATTTCCTTGAAAAAAAAGGTCACCTGGCCTTTTGGAGCATAAAGTCTTAAGGGATGATCTTAGTGCTCTCCAGAGAGTGGCAGACCTCCAGGGAGGGAGGTAGATTGTTGTGGGGTCAGTGCCCTAAGAAGGATAGTGTCCTTTAGTCATTTCAAAGAGGTGGGGGAGGGTGGGGGGAAAGGATAAAACATTTAACTGAAAACTTGAAAACCACTGTAGGTGAAAAGATAGACTCAAATCTGAGGAATCTAAGCTAAGGCAGGCCTTGTTTCTTGGTATTCCCCCTCCACGCCGCTAGCAGAACTACTCTTTGAAAATGCAGTGGGAAGTTAAAACGGTGGGTCCCAGGGTCTTCTCATTAATTGAACTTTCACAAAACTTCAGCCACTTTTGGCTTCCAGGATGACTTTGGGGAAATACTCCCCAAGATGACCTAATCATCTCACCTGATTTCTTCTGATGTGTAAGATTGAATGTGTATGTATGAGGCTTGGGGGTAAAAGGATTAAAGCGCCACCATGCTCAGGCTTTCCACATCTTCTTATGTAATCGATGGAGCTGTCGTTATGAAAGGACTCAAATAGCTAAGCAGCATATTGGCTGCTGAATTTCCTTTGCATAAGACAGTGAGCCCAGCTCAGCAAAGACTGCATGTCTGAAGGTGGGAAAGCATACCTCTCATGCTTCTATGCTCCCCACGTTGACTATTAGCAGAAACCTTCAAGTATGCATTCTTCTGTTCGGCATTCATTTTTTATTTACATGGAAGGCAAAAAGAAGGAGGGGGCAAAAGAGTTGTAATCCAAGTGACTAAAGGTATGTGGCTGTGGCCAATCTGGACTTCTTCTCTAGTCTTAGAATAGCTGATTGATGGCATCTGAGGATATAGCCCTGCCAAAAATATCCAAAGCCCTTGCATTTAGATATTATTGAAATACAAACAGGTACAGCCTAGCCAGCATGGCTCAGTGGTTGAGCATCGACGTATGAACCAGGAGGTCATGGTTCAATTCCCAGTCAGGGCACATGCCCGGCTTGTGGGCTCAATCCTCAGTGTGGGGCTTGCAGGAGGCAGCCAATCAATGATGCTCTCTCATCATTGATGTTTCTATCTCCCTCTCCCTTCCTATCTAAAATCAATAATAATAATAAATAGGTGCAATCTCTGGGGAAGGTGACAAGGATTCAATAAATTAACTCAATCCTGGATACTACCTGGAAAACTAGGATAATGTAGCTGTGGTATTCCAAGGGATAGCTCCTGCAAGTTTAATACCAGCTGTTCAAGAAATTGCCCTAACCGGTTTGGCTCAGTGGATAGAGCGTCAGCCTGAAGGGTCCCAGGTTCGATTCCGGTCAAGGGCATGTACCTTGGCTGTGGGCACATCCCCGGTAGGGGGTGTGCAGGAGGCAGCTGATCGATGTTTCTCTGTCATTGATGTTTCTAACTCTCTATCCCTCTCCCTTCCTCTCTGTAAAAAATCAATAAAAAATATATTAAAAGAAAGAAAGAAATAGACAACTTCCATTGGAATCATTCTTACAAGCTGAATTTTTATTTTTACTAAATTATCTATGTTAATAAAAAATCTGTGCCTGGTGTGGAATTTCACTCCATCAAGTGTTACAATGACTTTTCATTTTCATTACAAGCAGGAGAATGAATGAAGGACAAGTGTTAGGAAACATGGCAATAAATTAGAATATAATTTACAAAAGCAAAAAAAAAAAATAAGTAACAGTGTACCACATTAATACTGAGTACAAAATAATAAGCAACAACTAATCACAATAATACAAAGGTAATTTCATTCTGTATTATTAAGGATACCTATGTGACATTCACTCAAATAAAAGATTCCTAATGAAATGAACTGATCGGGGAGTCATATGTGTTTCAAGGGGTTTAATCAGTTGGGGATATTTCCCTTTCAGTTTTGAGTAGGCTTTTCTGCCAGTGGCAGATACTGCTCTCAGCCATGGGGTACCAGCTTCCTTGGGGTTCCCTAAGTAGTCTATAGAGCTCACTATTTTTGGAGGGCCTGCCATGGGGCCTCGGCCTCCACTGATGATCCTGCTGTTACTATTTAGGAAAAGAGCGTATGTAGTCACGCGGTTGACTACAGAGCAGCAGCGGTATTGTGGTGTGCTGTGGAATGTGGCATTTTTCCTCACTCGGATTTTAATTCAGGGCCTATCTGAAATGTTTAGTCCTATTACGTTCTGTGCTTGGTTTCTTCTGAGAAGGTGACCTGATGCTGGCCCTGGGAGCCCCCTGGTGCTGTGCACACCCCAGAGGGCACTGGCTGCCCTCCTCTTCCACAACCAGTCAGGGGTGCCTGTTGCCCGGGAGGATGGCCCTCGCAATGTTCGTTTCCAAGTGAGGTAAAAAAAAAAAATAGCCCTTAATCAATAATGTAAGAAATCTGTTTAAATAAACATATGAGCTGATATTTATGTTGGAGAAAAGCAGATCCTGATGGCAAACCTGTGCCTAAAATGCCACAGAAACCACTCATCTTTTGTCTATTTCACCAGATTAGCACCAAGTTAACTGCTCTTTGCAAAGCACCATGGGAATTCAGTGCTGGGGCCCCTGGCCCTCCCTTTGCTGAATGGCTAAGACGGCACCTGGGCAGTATTCTGAGGCAGCATGGACAGGGGCCCTGACAGCAACTCTCAAGTATTGTCAACAGCTCTCCCTGGAAAGCGCAGGGACATGAGCTGTGGGGTTGAGAAAGCAGGTGATGAGAGACAAATGAGCACGACTGAGTGTGCAGAACCCCATCCCATGCTCACTCTCCACAGCACAACTGAAATCTAGGTTGGTTTTTGGAGTCTGTGAGTTTCTCCTCCTTTCTGAAAGCACCTAATCACCCCCATCAAGTCATGGTCTAGGTCATACACCTGACGTGGAGTCTCAGAGCATAGTGATGGATGTAAGTCAGATATGCTCTTCAACTGCAAGTAGTATCTTTACAGAGCAGCCATTTGGCTGGAGTGTGAGGTGTCGGTGTAGCATGGTGGACACATGTGTAGGATACAGAGCACATTCAACGGAACCTGCTGCAAGCTACAAGTGTTCAAGTACAAAATATTCATATAAACAAGTACCCTCTTTTTCTTCTTTCTTTCTTTCTTTTTAAATTTCACTGTCATGGGTTTTGATGAGCATGATGTGAAACTTGTGGATAGGGAATGTGTGAGCTAGTCAATTTAAATTAGGTGGATTTGATTCTAGAATTTGACCTGCTCAAGAAACTGGGTTTCACATTTAGTTGCTATTCAGGATAACCATAAAAAATATAAAATACTTGGTTGAGTGACTATTAAAATTAGGCTTTGTGATCTCTAGTCTTCATGAGTTTTTCTTCTTTGGTTGTTATCCCTTGCCTACTTAAAAACTCAGAGAAATAGCACGTTTATGTGCAAGCATACTCATCTACCCCAAAGCGCGCGCGCGCGCGCACACACACACACACACACACACACACACACACACTTGCTCCCATATAAATAAATGCCCTCCTGCCATATCAAAGAAGGGACATCTGGAACCCATCGTAACTGTCAGCAAAAGGGTCTGCCTGGTTGTTACTGAGCCAGTCTATCTTTTTTGCCTGGTATCGTCTCAGTAAGCTTAGTGTAGGTGCAGCCACCAGTGGGGCAGAAGCCATTCTGTGGCTGTAAACACGAGTGAGTTGGAGTGACTCCTATTAAGAGCTGAGGCATCCGTGTGTGATGGCAGCACAGGACCTGGTACTTGAGTCTCTACCATACCCCAGGTCTGGCTTCTGCATGACACTGAAATGTTTTTCTCTTAAAGTGTTAATGAGAATCTCAGCTTCACTTGCACCATGGCAGGCGGGCCACAGTCTTTTAGCACTGAATTTATAGAGCTGCGCAGCTGCAGTAACTGAGGCACTGCTTTCAACTAAGTCCTTCACTGTCGTTAGGTTTAATGTAGTTTTTATATATGGCTCACAGCAGTGTTCAGAACAGGGAGATTATTCCTAAGGAAATTAAGTAGAAGGAAGAAAAAAAAATCATACAAACTTTCATTAGTCTTGATTTATAATTGCTCCTTAAATTACAGGTTAAAGCCCAGTTTAGAATTTAAATGGTGGTGCTGTTGTAGTGAGATAAAGTATAGTAAATATTTTTTTAAGCTATGATTTAAGATTTCTGAATCTTCTTTACTTCCATAGTTGACCAAATCATACCAGCTACATTTTAAACAGTTTTAAATACAAATGGATTCAGTGTCATTGCTAAGTCTATAATAAAAATTATCTTAATGGTCCAAGGAGGTAAACAGGCTATTGGATTTACTCGAAAGAACACAAACGTTCCACAGTAAGCAAGTCTCCCTGTGTTGTTTGGACCTCTCCAATCTGGCATTCCCTCCTAAAACTGTGTCCAGCACTTTGGATCAATAAATCCTACTTCACAGAAGTTAAAATAATATTGAAATCCTGTCAGCTAGGGCTGACCAGTGGTTACGTTTTCCACAGGGTAATGCATCTGCAAGGACATCAATCCTCTTCCTCCGGGTGGCTCTCTGTGATGGACACGTTTCCAGGATGAAATGACAAGGCTCTTTCTACGGCTTTCCGTGGGTCACTGTCCTTGGCAGGTCTTACAACATATCTGTCTGAAGTATGCTCGATTGCAGAACTGGAACTTGTACACCAGCGGGCAGTAAGCCACTTTGCTCACATCTTTGCACTCTAACGAATGGGGGCAGAAAATGGAAAACAATTAGAGGCACATAAACAAGGACATAACCAAGCCAATGAGCCCGGATGCTGGGCAAGGACCTCCCCTTGTGCCAATCCACCTTGGCTTTCGCATGCATGTGGTTTTTGTTTTTATTTTTAAGCATACCCTGTCTGGGACAGCCTACCAGAAACATTCTTTTGATATATTTTAACACAAATTTTTTAAAAAATGTGCAAGGCTTTTCTCCCAGACTTTTATAAGTATGGTGCATGCCCACTGTGTCTTGAAAGAATTACCATTTGTTTGGATAAGTGATCACTTTAGACAGCTTCGAAACATGAGTCATTTTTCTTACAGCGCTTTTATTGCTTCTTTCTCAAGGGTTATTTTATTCACAGTGCAAGGTTATCCAAAATCAAACATGAGTTGCATTGTTTGATACCAAAGTACACATGTCTCAAGAGAACCTCTGCATCTGTGAGGCGTGGGGCTGGGCCCGGGTGAATGAAAAGGATTGCTGACAGTGGCCTAGATTCAGCAACTACACTAGACAAAGAGGGAAACTTTGAGGGGTTGGCCTCAAATGGCAGCAGTCTGTGGGTTATGGAAACATGTAGAAATGTCTTTTTTTAATTTGGAAGTGAGACATGGCCTTCTTTTTTCCTATGTGTATTTTCTCCTCGGTGCTAGAATTGCCACAGCTGCAGCCTGCACTTCTTGCAGCCAGAAGGTGAATAAATGATTCTTTCTCCATCTCCCCTTGAGGCTGGTTGCAGAGGATGGGGCTGAGAGCCACCCCATGCACACACACACACACACACACACACACACACACACACACACACATAACCCCACTGCTGCGAATAATGATATTCCTCTCCAGTCCTCTGGTCACTTTTATCTGGGGATTTTAAAATACTTTGTAAACCTAGTAATTAAATTTCCATATGCCTCCCAGAATCAAAGTTCCACCCTCATTTTTCCAGGTGGTTACACTGAAGCATCCTGGGTAAATTGTTGAAGGTAATTAGAATCAGGCAGAACACTGGGTCAGGTTTAGTGGAACAGAAGAGTGACTGGTTGTTGTTGTTTGCTTGGTTTTTTCCTGGCTTCAGAAATTCTCTAAAGTTCTAAGAGATCATGTCTATGGTACAGAGCCATGTGATAAGCATAGAAAATTAAATGCAAAGGAATGGGCAAGTTTACAGTTGTTATTATTGAAAACCAGGTAACAATCGTGTTGATCACACTTTCAAGGTTCTTTCAGTGAAAGACTTAACATTGTAAACTGTAAGCCCCAACCCTCTGGAAATATAAGCTCTGCTACCACTGAACTCGTACTCAACATTCAATTTACAGAGAGAATACCAATGAGAAATTCGAATTAAAACTTTCCACCATAGGATTCTCAATAAATTTAAGTTTTGGCTGAAAGCAGGTAGCAGAGACAGAAAAACTTTCTGTAAACTTTGCACTAAAATAGACAATTCAGTCAATATTTGGTCTATTGAGTTTGAATTTGAGGTGAAAAGATCCCCATGTATTTTAATTTGGAGGTCACTTGTTATTTTAGTGGGGTTTTTTTTTCTTTTCCTCTCTGTCATGACCTTGCAAAAGTACCCAAAGAAAGTTCAGACTAAGAATATTTTTTGTGGAAAAAAAGTTGTATCAGTGTAACCACGAGGAGCATATTGTCAAGGTAATGCAGTTATGAGAGTGGTGAGAAACGCTGGCACAATTTCCCTCATCTTTAGTTCCAAGTCACCATCCTCGTGGGCAGCCCGCCTGGGAGACTACTGCACTCACTCTCTGCAATAGGGCTTCGTGAGCTGCTCAAAGTACCAAATACACTTTAGCATTGGCCTTCTTTGCCAAAATATAAAAATGATTTAGTTGATAATCAGATAGAAGAAGACTGGCTGTTTTAATAGTACAAGGAAATAAAATTAGAAGCCAGACTGCCTGGGTTTAATCCTAGTTTTATCATTTACTAACTTTATGGCTCTGAACAAACCACTTAACCTCTCTGTGCCCAAGTTTCCTCATTGTAAACAGGGGTGACAAGAGTGCCCACCCCCATCTGTAACAGGTAGAACCTGTGCTATCACCTAGTGCATGGAAAGCCCTCAGTAAGTGTAGAACAATAAATTACTGTTACTGTGACCACTGTTAGCTATTATCTCTTACTACCTGATGACTGTGAGTTGCGCTCAATGAGGATGCAACATTTAGATTGCTACTGAGAAGGTGCTGTTCTACAGGCACACATCAGTTTTCAGACCAAACAAAGAAGAATATTTCCTGGGAATTATACAACTTTATTGGGAGATTCATTACTCCATTTTTGGAAGAGTTGCTGCACAAGAAACTTCACAGATTTTTTTCTTTTAGATTTAGACTTTGGAATCTGATTCAATAATCTTACCTAATAATATACAAAGATGCTAATTGACCATACCTTTGCTATGCTAACCAGCCAATCAGGAGAGTATGCAAATTAACCTAACAAAGATGGCATTTAATTTGCATACATAGGCTCCAAGCGGTGGAGCGAGGCCTGACAGCTCCGGGGCTGGCTCTGGCCAGAGCCCTGGTCAGAGCGAAGGCCTGGGTCCCAGGTGCCGGAGGAAAACCTGTGCCAGCAGCCAGGGGAAAGGAAGGCCTATTGCACGAATCTCTTCGTGCAACAGGCCTCTAGTAGATAACAAATGACCAGCCAGTGTGACTCAGCAGTTGAGTGCTGACCCATGAACTAAGAGGTTGATGGTTCAATTTCTAGTCAGGGCACATAAATGGGGGGTGCAGGCCTAATCCCCAGTAGGGGTTGTGCAGGAGGCAGTCGATGGGTGTTTCTCTCGCAATGATATTTCTATCTCTCTGTCCCTTTCCCTTCCTCTCTCTAACAGTCAACTTAAAAAACATATAAAAACAAAAATAGATAGAGTTAAAGAAGCATCGAACAGACTGTCAAACTACAGTGGGAAGGCAGGGGAGGGTTGTGGGGGGGGTAAGAGATCAACCGAAGGACTTGTATGCATGCATATAAGCATAACCAATGGGCGCAAGACACTGTGGGGGGGGGGGGGGAGAGGGGAGGGCAGTGCCAGGGGGTAGGGGAGGCCGGGGGGAGGTCAATGGGGAAAAAAAGGAGACATATGTACTACTTTTTGTAATACTTTAAACAATAAAATAAAATTTAAACATAAAAATAAAACACATCAAGCTAAAAAAAATAATAAATAATGAGTATAATAAAATATTCATAAATAGTTTTTCCCTCCAACTATTCCTCCATCCATCCATTAGGACCCTTGCAAATATAGATCCTGGGGAATTTGGAGTTTAGGTGGGTGTTGGAAATGAGAAGGCAGCCTGGGCATGCAGAGGCCCAGAGTCTTTTAGGCCAGGAGCAGTGTCTAGCCTAGGGGTAGACTGGAGGCCAGCGGCCAGCGTGTCTCTCTCTGACCTTCCCAATACCTCTGTTCGTTGGTTCCCAACTAATCTGATTGTGACTAACTTGACTGAAAGCAGGATGTCAATTGGGTCCTGGGGGCAGGATCAAGCTTAGGGAGATGGGAACTACTCATGAGTACCCAGGACCTGCCTGCACCAGCAGCACAAAACCGTGAGGAGCAGCAGATCTGGGGTCAGGTAGGCCTGGGGGTGAATTCCAGCACTGCCTCCTCCCAGCGGATTGGTTGTCCTAGGCCAGTAGTCGGCAAACCATGGCTCGCGAGCCACATGCAGTTCTTTGGCCCCTTGAGTGTGGCTCTTCCACAAAATACCACCAGTGGGAGCGCACGTACAGTGAGAAGTTGACTTAAAACTTTAAGTAAACTTTATTAAGTTAATTTTAGGGAACATTGTGGAATGAAAGAAGATGTAGTGTTGAGGATTGAGAAAGGTATGTTGAGATGGTTTGGACATATAGAGAGGATGAACGAAAGGAGATAGATGAAACAAGTATACAAGACGAGTGTGGAGGGGAGAGTTGGAAGGGGTCGACCTCAGCGAATGTACCTCAATCAGATTGAGGACGTTTTTAGCAAAGGCCAGCTTAGGAGTACCCTAATTAAGTTAATAACAATGTACCTACCTATACAGTTTAAGTTTAAAAAATTTGGCTCTCAAAAGAAATTTCAATCGTTGTACTGTTGATATTTGGCTCTGTTGACTAATGAGTTTGCCGACCACTGTCCTAGGCCAAGTTACTTTACCTCTCTAAACCTCAGTCTGTTTATCTGTGAAACGGAGACAGTGATAAGACCTGCTCACCGGAAGTTGTGGGGCTTATGTGAGATAATACTTCTAAAGCACGGGCCCGTGGTGCTTAACACAGAGGAAGCACTCAGCTTACTGGCTCCTGTTATGATTGCCACGGACACATCTGCCTGTGAAACAACCACCTTGTATTAATTCTCTGGGATCCACCTCAAAATGTGCTCAGGCTCTGAGAAAGGGTTACACGTCAGCACACATGAGCAAATGAATGCAAAGATATTAAACAGAGAGCAGGTAAGTTATGATGGGTGGGGTGGGGTGGGGGCGAGCCGGGGAGGATCCAGGGTTGGGGACTGCCAGCACTCGGACCATGAGCCTTGATGAGATGCTGAAATGGTGACTCCTGGGCTACAAAAGGATGTTCAGCCTCAGTGGAGTATAGGGGGTTCCCACAAAGGAGGGTGTGCAAGGACCATCGCGCTCCCATTTTTTGGTTTTGCCTTCTAGGGACTACCCAACTGGAAGAAGTAGTCTTTGGATTGATGAAAACCTATTCACCGAAACTCAACTATTAACTGGTCTTTTATTCTCTTGGCCTTTTCACTCCACAAGAGCTTAACCTAGTAATACTAACATTAAAAATAATTTGCCAAATGCCTCCCATGTGCCAAGCACTGCCTTAGTCCTTTTAAATATATAGAACACCAGCTTTGCACAGATGGAAAAACTGAAGCTCAAAAAGGTTAAGAAACTCATGCTGGGTCACACAGCTAGTTGGTCTAAGAACTAGGACCAGAACTCAGGCTTGTCTGATTCCAAAATCATCTATTTTGGCAGCACTCTTAGCATCTAAATGAAATAAAGGTTTCTGCCTGTCAGTGCTTCTGTGTTCTTGGCTGATACCACTGATGATAAGTCAACCTTTGGGTACACTGTCAGGAGGTTTGCTCTGCCACCTGAGAGAAGGGATAATGTTTTTGAAAGAGGGTTCTAGGTCACAGGCGTTCAGAATAGCCCAATACTTCTCTTCAGCTATTCCTTTTTCCCTGACTGTTGTAAAATTATGTGAGTGAAAGGTGATTTTAGACAAACCAAGACGTTTTAAGGCTCCATTATTACAGAAAGCTAAATGTAATCTTAACAATATTAGTACCAGTTTTAAATGATATGGGTACACTCAGCCCATCTGTCACTTTCCGAGCTTAGTGAGAGGATTGATTTGTTGAGCATTTGGAATAACTCATTAACATTTGCTGATGTGGTTGAGAGGCCTTAATTATAAAACTTACCATTTACTAGTGTGTCGAATCCTCAAAGACCACTGAAAACATGAAATAGTCATTTTACTCCCACCCTTGAGCCGCTACACAGCTTACAATGGTGCTAACACCATTCTGGAAGAGTTGTGCACAAATTAAATCACATTTTCCCACTGACCTCAAAACAACAACAGGAAAGTTCTGCTTTTATTTCTAAATGATCTTCAGTTGGCATTGATTTCTAGCTAATATCTAAAAAGTAAAAGTCTCTCTATACCCAAGTAATACATAATCTGAAAATAATTAATTAGACTAGGAGATCTAGTGAAAGGAATCCTTTAGTTGAGGTAGAATCTTTTGTAATAAAATCTCTCTGTAATTGATATATTTTGAAGATTAGGTTTTCACTATCCTATTTTCTTCATACGATATACATATGTCTACTGCTTTTTAAGTAGTGGATTCTGAGCCAGGAGAGTCAAGGATGTTAAGATGAAGGAAGGAGCCCGATTTTCTCTTCTACTATCATCATGTACAGTTAAGTACTCGCTTTTTCTCATGAGGCTGCTGGAAGGGTGAGAGGTCCTTACTGTGTGGTTTCTAGGAAATATTTTGATGCTCTAACTAGTCTCTCCTTTTTTTTTTTTTTTTTTTTTTTTTACATAATCACCCCAATCCAAAAATAAAGTTTCACTTTACCCAGGGCCAGAGACTTCTGGCGGGAATGACAACTTAAGAAGAAACCCTAAATTCTTCTTAGGGAGACTTGGGAATATATCCAGGAATAAAAGCCAGCCACTACTAGGCCCTGCAGTGTGAACTAGAACCATTCCTAGAGTCTTAAGTAACTTGCCAGGTATCCTGGAGTGGGTCTCGATAGTAATCTGGGTTTTGATAGAGTTGAATGATAAAAATTAGACAACCTGTTTCACAGGCAACACATGACTCTACTTATCATTGATATTCCAGTGGGTTTTTCCCCCAGGTGCTTTACATTAATCTTTCAAAACCTGGACCTAAAAGACATAGTTTCAAAATACTCATACTGAACGGAGGCTTATGAATTTAGGATGCCGATAGATTCAGATTCATTGTGACTCTGATGGCTTGGCTTTGTCCAAGGAGTACAAGGACAACTCCCAAAATGCAGCGCTCTTGTATTTAACTCGTAAAACATTGCAAAGCCTGCCTAAATTGTATCCTTGGAGTGAGCTGGGATACACAGAGAAATATCTTCCCATGACCCAGTTGGACCATTTGGCATCTTTCTTTGGAGAATGTGCCCTCTGTACCTGTAAGTTGTTTATTATATTCAGAGAAAGAACACAGTGAGTAGAAGTCATGACGTAAGCACTCAGGGATCTACCTTTGGATATCAACCTGTCCATGGAGATTCAGAGCTTGGTGAGAAGGGAGATAGCAAAGGCATTGCCTGTGCATGTGTGGTATGGGTGGGGATGTGAACTCAGTGTACTTTTCCTAATAAAATTGTACTTGAGCCCTGGATATTTTACATATTCAGATGGGAAAAGGATGAAATAAGTTGTGCTTGGGAATTTGATATTATTCGTTGCAATGAAAACAGTACACTAACTTTTTATTCTCGAAGCAAGGTGGTATCAACTACGGAACTTTATTCCTATTTCATCCTATCAAACTAAGCCTCTCCTTTCTCTTCACTTTCTCAGATTCTTTTTACCTGGTCTCATTCCCTAGTTGCCACCTACATTTAACCTCGAGGTGGTATGACCCCAACACAAATCCAGAGTTCCCTCTAAACCAGACAGCCAGGATTGTGTACCAGAATGCTAAGGGGGATTATGAGCTCTTTAAAATGGCAAAGAAAAAAACAGGCCTACCTTGCTTCCTTGAAATCAAAGTCTTCACTTTCACCATTCCTTTTACTGATTTTAATATATCAGATGCCATTTAAAAACCCAAATTCAGTAGATGTTTTGTCCTAGAAATTTTGTGAGATTTTTCTGGAGCTTCCCAGGTTTTCTCAGAGTAATTTCCCTGAGAGAGACTGAGACCCACCAAAGCTACCGTTAGACAGCTGGGCTGCGAAACCAATGCACACTAGCCACACCTTTCCTGGGTTGGTTACCAGCTCATAATGCGCCATAAATCATTACCTGGCAGCAATAAATACTAGATGACAGAGTGCCTTGTGCTACTGAGAAGCTGAAAAGACTCATCATATAAACTACAAGGGAACTTGAAACTGCATCAAGATGAATAAAATGGCATTTGGGGTAGAATTTCAGGTGAGCTGGAGTAGGCTAGTCCCAGCTGCCAGATGTACTTTAAAAAATTACTCTGAGTAGTATTTCAAATGCAGTGATACCCAGCATGCCTATAATTCACTCTCGGCAGCACCGCCGTGTTACCCTCGCCAGTGGCAGTCTGTCAAGATCAAGCCTATAGTGCTTTAACTCTCAGCTGAAGGCTTTCAGAAATAGAAAACTAAAGCAGATGTGGAACATGTTAAATTTTATCTCCCTTCTTCCTCCTCCTATTTCCTTCCTACTATTGACTTTTCATTTTGTGATGCTACACTTCTGATTTTCTTTCTCTTACTATCTGTCTTTTGTTGCTTAACCTCCCTCCATTTCTTCAATTTCTCTCCATTATTTATTTTTTATTGTTTTTTTACTTTTTTAATTGAATTTATTGGGGTGACATTGGTTAATAAAGTTATATAGGTTTCAGGTGTACAATTCTGCAATACATCATCTGGATATTATATTGCGTGCTCACCATCCCAAGTCAAGTCTCCTTCCATCACCATTTATCCTCCCTTTACCCTCTTCAACTCCCTCCATCCCCTCTTCCCTCTAGCAATCATCACACTGTTGTCTGTGTCCATGAGTCTTTCTTTTTTTTTTTTAATCCCTTCACCCTTCTCACCTAGCCCCCAACTCCTGCCCCTCAAATTCCATTATTTTATGATGGCTTTGAGATACTAAGGTGCTTAATTTCCCTATAGATGCCTAAATTCCTTATCATGATTAAAAGTACCATGATTAATGAGTGAATCTGAAACTTGGGGGTCATACTGACCACCTCCATGTCTACTTGTTCTTTTTATTCTCCTTTCTATTCATTTTCTTTATTTTCAATTGGTTACCCTCCTTTTGACCCCTACTCTATCTGCCTTAATGCAAGACTTCATCATCTACCCTGGTATCTTAGAACAACTTTCTAACTCTTCTCCCACACAAGGCTGCCCTCTCTCAGCCCCTTGACACTCTTGCCATTCTAAGTGTATCATTCCCCAACTTCCTGTACTTGTTTCCTAGAACTTGTAGGTAGAGTGTCCTAACTTCCTTCTTCTGCATGCAGGACCCTCCAAAACTAAGTCCCCCCCCCCCTCTCTTTGTAGCTTCATTTCCACGGCTGCTCATTGGCCAGCCCATGACAGCCATGTTGAACATCCTCCACACCACCATGCCTGCATACTCTTGTCCTCTGCCAGGAATGCCCAGAATCTCAACGTCTTCTTGGCAAACTGTCTCATACCTTCCAGTGCCCCGCTTAAGCTTGCCTTCTCCATGATACTCTGCTGATTACCCCATCCTCTGAAGACTCCTGGTAGCTTCTTTCCACCCCTGTAACACTACTGCCCATATGGTGATGATTATTTCTTTACGTGTTGCCACCCTTTCTAAATTGCACTTCACTTGGACCTTGTCATATTCCTTTCATAGTATCTTTCCCCGGCACACAGTAGGTATGTTTGATATGTTTGATAAGTAAATTAATTAATGGTTGAATAAATGGATCATATTATCTAAAAACCTTTACTTTGAGGGATGGACAGATAGATAAAGCAAGTTCAGTAAAATGTTAATGCTAGAACCCAGATGATGGGTGTTCAACTTGGCTGTGGGATACTTGAAAAGAATATATTTTCTGTTGTTTTGGGGTGAAATGCTCTGAAGATATCAATTAAATACAGCTGATCTAGTGTGTCAGTTAAGGTCACTGTTTCCTTGTTGATTTTCTATCTGGACGATCTAGCCATTGATGTCAGTGGGGTGTTAAAATCCCTTACTCTAACTGTATTATTGTCAATCTCTCTTTTTCTGTCCATCAAAAAAAAATTTTTATGGATGCATTCTTTTTTATTATTATTATGCAATCTCAGGTTAGCTGTGGTCTACTGATAATCTCTCCAACCTTCCAGTTGGAACTTGGTACACTGGCTTCCCACATGAGACTGTGGACTCCTTGAGGGCAGGAATTTTGGCTTTTGGTCTTTGTATCCCAGTGTTTAACTTTGTATTTCTTTTTTTAAATACATCTTTTATTGTTGATAGTATTATAGATAGCTCCCATTGTCATCTCCTCTTTCCCCCCTTCTCCCAGCCTCTCCCCGCCCCCCAGGTCTTCACTACCCTATTGCCTATGTCCATGGGCTATGCATATAAGCATGTAAGTTCTTTGGTTTATCTCTTCTTGTCCCCCCAACCCACATCGAGGCATGTCAGAACACCATGCCTCCCTGTTTTGGGTCTTATTTTATTGATCAATTAATTTTGTTCATTGGATTCCACAAATAAGTGAGATCATATGATATTTGCCTTTCTCGATTTGGCTTATTTCACTTAGCATAGTATTTTCCAGGTCCATCCATGCTGTCCCAAAGTATAAGAGATTCCTCTTTTTTATAGCTGCACAGTATTCCATAGTGTAAATGTCCCAATACTTTTTTATGCATTCATCTACTGATGGGCACTTGGGTTGTTTTGCTTTACATATTTAGGTGCTCCTATGTTGGATGCATAAATGTTTACAAGGGTTATATCCTCTTGTTGGATTGCTCCCTTTATCATTATGTAGTATCTTTCTTTGTCTTTTACTATAGCCTTCATTTAGAAGTCTATTTTGGCAGATGTAAGTATTGCTATCTCAGCATTTTTTTCCTTTCCATTTACATGCAATATCTTTTCCTCCCTTTACTTTTATTCTATGGGAATCTTTCATTCTGAGGTGGGTCTCTTGTTGACAGCATATATATGGGTCTTGTTTTCCTATCCATTCAGCTACTCTGTCTTTTAAATATATTTTATTGATTTTTACAGAGAGGAAGGGAGAGGGATAGAGAGTTAGAAACATTGATGAGAGAAAAACATTGATCAGCTGCCTCTTACACACCCCCTACTGGGGATGTGCCCGCAACCAAGGTACATGCCCTTGACCGGAATCGAACCTGGGACCCTTGAGTCTGCAGGCTGATGCTCTATCCACTGAGCCAAACCGGTTAGGGTTACTCTGTCTTTTAATTCGAGCATTTAAATCATTTACATAAAATGATTATTGATAGATACATATTTATTGCCATTTTATTCTTTTAACCATGCCTTTTTTTTCTTCTTCTTCTTCTTAAAGAAGGCCCTTTAATATTTCTTGTAATACTGGTTTGGTGGTAACAAACTCCTTTAGTTTTTTTCCTGACTGGGAAACTCTATTTTTCTTTCAATTTTAAATGATAGCCTTTCTGGGTAGTCTTGGTTGTAGGTCCTTGCTTTTCATCACTTTGAATATTTAATGCCAGTCCCTTCTGGCTTGTGGATCTCCCATGATGGGGAAGCACCAGTCAGGTTCACAGAGAAATGAGGGGAATGTCCCTCACTCCAAAGCCACACCACTCAATCACTGAGACCACCTGAGTCTGCTCAACCCTCTAGACCCCGGCCCAGGCAGCTGACTCCTCAGCAGGGAGTGAGCTCCACACTGTGGGATAAGAGGAAGTCCAGAGGGTGAGGGTATTGCTTTCCCCCAGGTTAATGCCATATGAAAGGGAGTGTTCTACCCAAGAAAGATGGCATCTGTGGTATGGGAGAATGACTCCACACAGGGGAAAGACAGTATTTTAGATTCCAAGAGCTCTCCCTTATGCCTCCCCTGTCTTGCTTGAGATAGAGCTAAACTAGTTTCTCAGTAGCCTCTAAGAGTCAAGGGAACCAAATTCTGCTGGGGAAATGGGGTCCTCTTCTACCCTCCTGCCTTAACCAGAATCTGATCCTTCCTAGACTACTGGACTTTCCTCCCAACCTTCTCTTAGTAAGAGGCATTTTTGTCTCCCTGATCCGATTCTCAGAAACTATAGCAGGTCAACCTCCCATTACTTTCATGTAGGAAGGAGCCTCTTCTCTCTCAAAGCTATGTTATCTGCCCATTTTTATATCTATGAATGATAGTTTATGATTAAACTCAACTGATTCCCAGGGTACACTCTGGGTTTTTCCAACTACACAAATGGCTGGCTCACAGAGCACTTAGTCAATGAAGCTTGCCTCATTTAAAGGTTAAATAAAGTCATTGGTCCTTCATTTGAGCGCTTTCAGCACGGTGCAAACCTCCATATAACACGTTCTACCACCACCCCTTTTTTCAAAGTTTATTCTCTATAAGACTATGAACTTATAAATGTATTTTAATTTTCCATAATGAATGGCAGCGGTAGGCCACAGCAAGCGCTCAATAATTAACTGCTGTTAAATAAACAAATAGTTTCAGGTATTTAAATATATTCAGTGTATGCTAATGGAATCTAAAGAGATCACAAAACAAGTTATAACAGATATATTGTTTGTACTCCAGTTCTAGTTTTGTAAAAAAGAGTGATCCTCTTTTAAATGAGTCAAAAGCTTCAGGGAAATAACAATTTTGAGATTAGTCATACATTATAGAATTAATAAATTTCCTCCTTTACCGAAAAGACTAAAAATATTGTCTTAACTGCTCATTTCAGATTAATATAATAAAAGGTTATTTGTCCAGGCAGATTAAATGATTATGAGATGTTTCTCTAAATAATCCGAGTAACATCACATTAGCATCTATCCATTTTAAGATAATTTCTTTAAGGCAGAAAGAAGTGAAGTTACAAATGATATTCTGCCAACTTATCTAAAAAGAGCATTTCATCTTCAGCTGCAAAGCTTATGTGTAATAATTATTCACAATAGAGAAGCTTTTGGAGAATTATTAAAATGGCTGAAAAAGAAGGGCTAAACATAACCTCAACATATATTATTGTGGGCATGTTAAAAGCCAGTTCTTTCAGCAATGATTAAGCCTTAATCTGTTGAATCAGGTTAAGGGTAATGCCAGAAGTATGTCTACTTCATAACCAGAAGTTCTGTCTTCATATTAAATTACCCAATTTTAGAGAGTGAATTACAAATAGCATATAAATGTAGTTGAAACTGACATACCCTGGGACTCTGCCAAATTTGGATTAAAATCCTGACTGTTACTTCTGAATCTTGTAATATGGGCAAGTCACTATCTTTCTCTGTGCCTCAGTTTCCTCATCAGTAATACGCTCAGAAGGCTGTTGTCATAATTATGTAATATGCATACACGCATGCACGCACACACATTCTCTCTCTCTCTCTCTCTCTCTCTCTCTCTCTCTCTCTCTCTCACACACACACACACACACACACACACACACACACAGGTATTTATGTATGAGATATATAAGATGGGTAATAAATATGAAGGGCCTACCATAATACCCAACAGAAACTAATTTAATATTATAAATATATCCTCTCTTCCACCTTAATGTTTATCTTCCAACTCTGATAGAAAAACTGATTCCCAAATCCATGTGATTGATCACTAATAATTTACAATGGATAAAATTTATTTGCAAAAAAAAAAAAAAAAAGGTTACTTGCTGCAGTCCTATAGAAGATATTTTTATTTAGATTATTTAGAGCCAGAGATTTTGCAAATTAACACTGTAACTTTGAACTAATGAAAGATTAGGCTATATTTCTTTGAGAGAGTTATACAAGAGGTATACTGTGTTGAGATTCTGATATAAAAACCAGACCATTTGTAAAGACACAACGTTTCTGCAGTCTGTCATGCAAGATGATTGGTCTTTCTAAAATCAAATTCCTATGGAACCATTAAAAAATAGGATTTAAAGAAAATCCTTCTAACTGAATAAAGCTGGTCAAAAGGAATATATCTCTTTTTAACAGGTTTATGAGAATATAATTTTCATTTGAAAAATATTAATGACTATATTTAGGGTAGTTATTTATTTGTTTTACTTTGTTTTTCAAGCAGAGCCCTAGAGCTGGGATTCCAACATAATTTAAATTCATGGCTTCAGATGTTCATGTGTATGTATTTGATCATGCCTCTATTTTCATATGAGAAGGTAGTCTGACCTTCCTCACTATGCCATATTTGTCTCTATACACCCCAGTTTCTGTTATAGTGCCTTGCACATAGTAGCATTCAGGAAATTTCAAATAAATATCTAACTGAGTAAATAAAGTATAGTTAATTAAAGATAGAAGAAATTTTAGGATTTGGGTGGCTATCTGTTGTTAGTAAAGAAATTTCCCAATATGTAACAAAGAGAAATTTCAGAGTCTAAAGACCTTTGCCCTTCTATTAAAAACTGCTATGTAATTATCTTTTCTACTTTCCTACAATGAGAAAATTAGCATTTGAAACATAAGTAGTTTCAAACATATGCTTTCATTATAAGTATAACAAGCATGACTTTTCATCTTCATGATAGCAGAGAACCATAGTTATATCCAAGCAGCAACATAAGTTTTCACTTTTAAGCATGGTTCATTAGAAACCGTCTCTATATTTCTAGCACCAGGCGAACACAGAATGCTAGGTTGGACGTGACCTTAGAGATTATCCACTCCAATCTCTCATTATATAGATCAGTGTGGATGAAAAAGAGGCCACGTGCTAACCAGACAAGCTCAGGGAAGGCCTGCTTGGCAATCTTGCAAACTCAAAGACCTAAAGTAACAAAGGATGGTCTGAAAATAAAAACCTTTCATTAAAAAGCACTTATACTGGCTAGTCATGTCCTAGGCCAGTATCTCCCTAGACAAAGATGAACTTTGATCTTTACCTATTGTCTTTTTGTACCTAAGATAAAAAGTCAGGGTAATTTGCAGCTTCCCTTTTTCCAGACCCCTCAGGGCACAACCAAATGCACCTGGGCACCAGGACAGATACCACAAATTCCTACAGTTATTGTCATCATGCTAATAGTTGAGTGTTAACTATCCAGTAGGTGTCTATCATTTTACTTTGTATCCAATCCCAGAGGACGGCCCCCCTCATTGTATCCAAACCCCTCCTCTCCC
Organism: Myotis myotis; assembly: GCF_014108235.1. NCBI lineage: Eukaryota > Metazoa > Chordata > Mammalia > Chiroptera > Vespertilionidae > Myotis > Myotis myotis. The sequence goes on from NW_023416357.1 coordinate 34,185,760, forward strand.
CCCTTGCTTTCTCCTGCTTCCCTAATCTATCACCAATGGATTTCATGTAACCCACTTAGTTCTCCACCTTTGATTGCAATGTATAAAACAAGGTGAAAAACTGCCATTCTCTGGAGCATTATCCCAAAACATTGAGATTCTGCTTCCTGGAATTGCTGACAGTTTGGCTCAAATAAATTCACAAAAATTCTTTACAAGTGTGAATGTTTTTTATGTTAACATTAGTAAAATTAACTCCAGAAAGGTTAAATGATTTAAGAAGGTCATACAATTAGGGAAAGTGTCAGGAAAAGACACAGCTTTCATAAATGCTCTATACAAACTGTTTTTATGGGGCTCTTCAAACACTGGGAATGCGTGAGTCACTAGAGGCCTCTTCTTGGGAAACTCACCTTCAGTATTGGAAGTAGGGGTACCGTCACATTTGCTTTCACACTGCTGCATCGATGAAGGCCGCACAGTTTCCGGACAGTCACTAGATGCCTGTCCAGTGTAGGAGAGACATTGCACGATCCGCATTTGCTGTCCAAGGCCACACTGAGCAGAACACTAAACCCAAAGACAGAGAGAAACAAAACACTGATCTCAACAATTTTCAGGAGGTTAAAAAGATACTATGTCAATTCAAATATCACATATATTTGCATTTAAAGCCCATATGCAGTTCATCTTGGAGAGGTGCATGATCAGGTCATTCTACTATTGACTTGGTCTGGAATCTCAAGGGTCATGTCATTACCGTAGAAAATGGAAGCAATATAGTTCCCAGAAGATAAGAGATAAAGATTTCTTGTACTAGTATTCCACAGTTCCAAGCAGTGCTGGTGAACTCTAATAGGAGTATAATAAGAAAACTCTCATGATGAAGTAGAATAACCAGGCCAGGCTATCATTATTGCTCACTATTTATCTATCATAGGTTTGTGGGCAAAGAACCTGATGGTCTACTCGTGTGCTCTGAATCTGTTCAAAGCATTAGGTCACTGTAACAGCAGTGACTGCTGAGGCCTGGTGACATGGCCAGTTAAAAAAAAGAGAGAGTTTGCCTGGCCGGCATGGCTCAGTGGTTGAGCATCCACCCATGAACCAGGAGGTCATGGTTTGATTCCCAGTCAGAGCACATACCTAGGTTGTGGGCTCGATTCCCAGTGGAGGGCATGCAGGAGGCAGTCAATCAATGATTTTTCTCTCATCGTTGATGTTTCTATCTCTCTCTCTCCTGTTCCCTTCCTCTATGAAATCAATAAAAATATATATTTTTAAAAGAGTTTAAGTAAGTACCACAAATTTTCTAAGGTACTATTAGCCACACAAACCTGAGAAGCGGTCTGGTGTTAGCCAATTAGCATGTGTCCCTCTCCCTTTCTATCTATTCAGGAATTTTGTTATTTCAGAATTGAAGTTATTCTCTGAGCGGCTTAGTTTCAGCTGGGACTGATCAGCTGTCCAGGTTAAAGAAGGAAGCTCGATCTTATTCCTCGATCTATTCTTTGGGCCTGCCATCCAGAATACCAGAAAGCCTGTGAGATTTGAGATCAAAGGGATGAGAAGCTAAAGGGTGCCAAGACAGGCCATTAGGATATTTACAAGGTAAACAAACGAAGGCCCTGTTGGTTTTATTTACAAAAACTCTCAAAGCACAAAGAGAACTTGCAAGGATATTCATAGACACTTTTACCTTGAAGGTTCTTAACACAGAATGACAAGTAACTGCACTGTAGAAATGTATTAGAGCATCTTTGCTTTTTTTTTATACTGGTTAATTTCAATTTTAGGAAACTGAATTGAAAATATGGATGAGAAGAAAAGGATTCAAGGACATTTAAAAGAATATTCTCAAATTGATAACTGTAAATTTTAGGAAATCACTAACATGCAAACACTTTCAATGGGCCTTTATGTAACAGTGCATTACAATGATGAATATATAAGGAAAGAAATTCGTACCTGGTTTAAATAAAAATTATGAGAGCATGTTTGTACTGATACTTTTTTTTGCAAATATTTATTTTTATTTTATTTTTTTTCTATCATCATTTATCCCCCCTATACCCTCTTCTATCTCTCACTCCCCCTCCCCCCAGCAATTACCATACTGTTATCCATGAGCTCACTCTCTCTTCTTTTTTCTTTTTTGTTCAATCCATCCATCCCTCCAACTCCCCATTCAGATTCATTAATAGTATAATATCAATTATATATTGTGATGCTGTCTTACTTCTACAATGAAACACTTAATTGCATACAATGCTCATGTGTATTCCACTTGAGCACTTTGTAAATTAAACTAAATACTGTTATAGAAAACCGAATTATTAATTATTTGCTATACAAATGCAAATGTTAATTACTTTATGATCATACGTCCTTTATCTCCTCACAAGGCTGAGCAAGTATATTAATTTGCCTTAATGGAGACTGAAAATCTTTGCCTGCTCTCCAGTGTGATAGAAGAGGTCTATAGATACTGCTATACTCTAGCAATACTGAATTTTGGAATTTTGGCCAGAATTTTGGTAACAATTTCTATGAAATGCCATTTTTAATAAGTAATGGCAGTCCCAGAGCACAAACAAAATGGTACCAGTGTAGTTATATGCCATTATGATTTATTTTGGTCTCAGATATTAAAAAATGATTCACTACAAGGTTAACTATAAAATCACAGGAAAAGAGCTTTGATAGTCTAGTAATTTAATTTCTGGAGTGTCATTTTTTAATGTAACCTAATAGATTTTCCTTTGTACACTAAAGAACAACAATACTTTAACTTTCATTCTGTGCAAAAATATCAAGTTGCTTTTAAAGGATTTAAGGTACCTTCAGCAAGATAACACAATTTAAAAATGAGAAAGAAAAAAAAAAAGAATTGGAGCATAGACTGGAAATGAGTATAATATAAAAATAGATACCAAAAGCCCTATACTTGCTTCCCAATTCATAATCTCCATCAGAAAAATCCATTGAAGAATAAGTATTAATGACATTTCAAAGACTGTCAATCAAAACCCCCATATCTTTTCTGTGAGGTTAAAAGAAGTTACTTTGCAAGTAGGAAAATTAAGACACTGGTGTTAACTGATTGGTTCTTAAAGTAGTTGAGAGAGTTGGGATTAGAATTCAAAGTTTTGGTAGCTTGTTCAAATCTCTGGCCATCTAGACTATTTTGCTTTTAATTTTAAGTTAAAATGTCAGGATCCAAGGAGTTGATAGAAGTGAGAAGTGTGTAAGTATGGAGAAACATAGCAAAGTGTGTCTATGGGTGGCTGCTGCTGTTTGTGCCTTGTTCCACACTCATATCTTACACCTCGATTTCTATATGTTGCTACCTGTGTCTCAAGGTGCTGCCTGAGGGAAGACCACAGTGCAACTGCCTTACCTGGCCCCAGTCTCCTGTCACCCAGCGAGCAGGAGGGCAGCGGCCCAAACTGCAGCGCATGCGGGTAGAGGGTTTGCTCTCCTGTGGACAGTATGCAGTTGACAACGTTTTAGAAAGGTCACTGCTCTTGCACAGAACAATCCGATGCTTGAATCCTGAACCACACTTGGGAGTGCACTGGGAAGGAAACAAATATTAATGAACAAAGACAGTCAAAGAATAGAGGAAAATTCCAAGAACATGTTTCTTAAAGTAAGTATGTGTTAGGGTATAGCCAGTGATGGCGAACCTTTTGAGCTCGGTATGTCAGCATTTTGAAAAACCCTAGCTTAACTCTGGTGTCGTGTCACATAGAGAAATTTTTTGATATTTGCAACCATAGTAAAACAAAGACTTATATTTTTGATATTTATTTTATATATTTAAATGCCATTTAACAAAGAAAAATCAACCAAAAAAATGAGTTCGCGTGTCACCTCTGACACGCGTGTCATAGGTTCGCCATCACTGGGGTATACAGTACATGTACACACTAAATTCTAGGCAAAGTCTTTCAGATATAAAAATTCCCTAACTTTTTAAGCAAAAGTACTTTTATCTTTTTCCCTAAGGTCTTGAAGAGCTAAACCCAAAGTTTGCTTTTCTTGGCTAACTTATTTTCTTTTTTTATTGTGGGTAGGTTTATTCCTCGATTCCTCCCTATCCGTGGCCACATTCAGTTATGATAAGATTCTGCTAATTTCTGGAATGTGGAATTGTTGGTTTCCTATTTGCTGGGTGTAGTCTTCTGAAGAAAATTCTTATGTTATTAGTAGACCACAAGAACCTGTCTTTGTGAATTAAGTGAGGAGTTGATTTACATGAGTATTCTCACAGGGGGGTAGCTAAGAACACATGAAGTTTTATTGCACAGAAAACCTCTGGACTTTTCCCTGTCCATCAGTTAAACATAATGAATTTTACTATTCCGTAGTTGAATTAGTCCATTCATACTAAGGAAAAAGGTGCTTCTTCCTAGGTCCGAAAGGCTATCATTTACCCCTTCTCCAGGTTAATCTGAGTGCTCTGTTCTTGAGTCACCTACTTAACACAGTGACTAACTAAAGTCTTCCAGCTTTCTCCCCTGCACGTCTGAACACTTCCTTAAAACCTGTACTTTCTCTCAGTCACATGAGAACCTTACCTACAATATTTTGAACCTGTTTATAGATCTTTCACTTAAAAAAACAAAAACATTTTCACATCTTCTATAGGTACTAGGCTGGGAGAAAGGGGGCATAAAATTGAACGACAGTCTTTTTTAAAATATTTTTTTTATTGATTTCAGAGAGGAAGGGAGAGAGAGAGAGAGAGAGAGAGAAACATCAATGCTGAGAGAGAATCATTGATCAGTTGCCTCCTGCACACCCCACACCAGGAATCAAGCCCCCAACCCGGGCATGTGCCCTGCTGGGAATCAAACTATGACCTCCTGGTTAATAGGCTGACACCCACTGAGCCATGCCAGCCAAGCCATATCTGACAACCACTGAGCCACGCCAGCCGAGCCATATCATGAGAACTTAACATTTAAAATCTGACCAGATCGCCCTGGCCGGTTTGGCTCAGTGGATAGAGCGTCGGCCTGCGGACTCAAGGGTCCCGGGTTCGATTCCGGTCGGGGGCATGTGCCTTGGTTGCGGGCATATCCCCAGTGGGGGCCATGCAGGAGGCAGCTGATCGATGTTTCTCTCTCATAGATGTTTCTAACTCTCTATCCCTCTCCCCTCCTCTCTGTGGAAAAATCAATAATATATTTAAAAAAAATAAAAATAAAAATAAAATAAAATCTGACCAGATCATTTTTTTTTCATCTCAGTAGGATATAAGAAGTGCTTTTTGTGAGAAATACATTTATGGTTTTGTTTTTCTATGATTAAGAAACAAAAACAAATTTTTCAGAAAAAGAAAAAAGTATTTGAAACTACACCAGGGAAAACAATTTGGCTCTCACATGTAAAGGACAGAAATGCTAATGTTTTGGGGTTAGACTGAGTTCTGTCTGGAGAGGTGAGTTTCATTTACTTAGTTATGGGGCCAGAGTGGAACCTGGGATAAATAAGGTGATATCACAGTCGTCTACAAAACAAAGCACAGACCCTTTTGAGTAGATCTCCCCACCCCCCACCTTCCATCCTTCTTAAGAAATGCTACCCAAAAGTAAGTCCTATAAAGTCAACTGATTATGATGCCAGTCATCACTTGTCCAAGAGTAACTCCAAGAAACAGAACTTTTTCAATGGGTGCTCTGTGAGTCTAAAGAAACTATCCTGATACATCAAAAGAAAGGTTTGGGATTGCTGGAGCACATCCACAGTATGCTTTTAAGTTACATGCCAAGAGAGGGAAAAACAGAAAACTATTTAAGTCCAACATAGCATGGGTGATCCCAATAGTGAGGCTAGATGATAGGGAATGGGAAAGCTGTGGCTTCATTAGCTTCACAAAAGGCTTCTGAAGAGACATTTCCTACCGAGGTAATTTGGCTTTTTCTTTTTCTTTTCTTTTATTTTTCTTTTTTCATTTTTTGTCATAAGCACCGGGTGGGTTTCACTGATGGAGAAAACAAAAAATGGTTCCTGGCCTTGCAACAATGGAAATTTTATATTAGAATGGCCAGCAATGAAAAGAGAAAGGTCAAAGGGTACATTCCTCTTCCTGCAACATGTTTCCACCAGTTGAACCTCACCCTTGTGATTAGCAGAGCTCAGAGAGCTGATAGTTGGACATGGGGAGAGGGCAGAAAAAGGAGGGAAGTTTTCATGGGCGTGTCAAAAGAATATGGTGTGAAATATTTGCAAAAGTTAACTGAAAGAGACTGAACATTGTCTGCCCCTCTGTCGGCCGGGGCCTCCTTTTTTCATTAGTGGGAGGTGTTCCATTCCTCTGGGAAGAACAGGCTCCTTGTTCTCACTTTGTTTTCCACTTAATGCTCTTTACTTTCACTTATTTTTAACCCATCAAGGGAAGAGGTGGGTTTCCTGGTAACGTAAGGAAATGGAAGGGAGAGAGCACACCCCTCTTGTGGAAAATAAACAGGACTGAATGGGGCAAAAGTCATCTTTCTTCCTGAATAAAGGATGACGACGATGGTACCGATGGTGAATCTTTGAGACAGTAATGGCAGCATTTCTTGACCAGTGCTTACCCTAGGATCATTTTCCTGCATCGTCTGTGGAGAGACATCAGCAGCTACCAATCCTTTATTCAAGGTGACTGTCCCAACACGTACACTTGACACCTTCAGCACAACTTCTTTCCCCTAAACTTTGACTCAGCTATCTTAAAGAAGACAGCAGCAATGTGATTCAAAGCCCCTTTAGTTTACACATATCTCTTCAGGCAGCTCCTAAGAATGACTAAGACTGGATAGATAAGAATCAAAATTCTAAAGGTAGAGTAACTACAACCAATATGAGGTTGAATTAGGAAGGAAACTTTAAAATGCTATTTGAAATGGAAATGTACATATATACATAAGCTATTTCTCAATGTAATTAAAAATATATAGAAATATGTAGGTCAAGAGACCAATGTGAAATGAGTCTGCACATGAGAAGGTTTTGGTGTTTTAGTGGTTGGTACAAACTTTTTTCTAGTTTCTGCATATGAACTTGTCAACTTGTTCCACTTTTTGTAGAAAAATGATGTGGCTGCCAGAACTTTGTATTCAAGCCTTCTTATTATCATCCGTTTATTCTTTAAAACCAACCCTTTTCTCCAACCCTACATGGTCTTTGTGTTTCTATTGTTTCTCTTCTCAGAAATACCTTCTCTAGTTTCCCAGTTCTCTTTCCTACTTCAAATCCTATATTCCCTCAACATTCAGCTCAATTCCCATCAACTAAAAAACCTTCCAATCCTATTCCAGGCCATTCTGACCTCCTCAGCTCTGAATTTCTATATCACTTATACATTTATACCATACAATCCACCATTTTATTAACACTCTTTTATATTATTCTCCAGTTGTTAAATGGACATTTCTTCTTTTCCCAACCTTATAAATTCTTTTGTATTCTCCATAGTGACTAGACTAGTGTGTTTAGTAAAACTCAGTAATACTTGCTGACTTGGCCTGAAACCCTAAAACTGCTGCAATCATCAGGCCTCCGAATTATGATTTTATTCTCCAAAAACAAATTTGTCATCATTAATCAAAGACTATTGATGGACTTCTATATGGGTCTTGGATACTGAATTGAACTACTAATGTGTACAACTCTGCAGAATGTCTATTCTTTATCAAAGGATGTTACTTTTCCAATGAATTTAGGAGTTAATCCAGCCACTGTTAGGGAACAGAAGAGTTCATACTATTTTTCGTAACCACTGAGTGAATAATACCAAGAATATCTCTACATCTGATTGAAACACAAATAAAATTTAGGTGGGCAGAATGTAATTACTGAAGCTGAACTATGGCCAGGAAATTTGGGAGAACACTCCCAATCCCTGCCAAAGATTACACGGATAATCACAACTGGTCAAAATCTCCATTTCCACATCCCTCTGTGAGCCCCATACCTCTAGCAAACTAAGGCCACTCAAGCAGTAAGAGTCACAAGGGGAAAGTTACATCCAGAGGTTTCTAAATAGCATATTTGTTATTTTTTGAGAAATTTATGAGGTCTATAGAAAAAACCTAAAACAAGTACCATAATGTTTCTAGGAGGAAATGCATCCTGTTTTGCCAACCAGAAGAATGACCATTAGCCATATAACCAGGTACTCATCCTTCTTACCATTAACCGACACTACAGAAGGACTCAGCTTTCCTTTGGGAAATGTGGAGAATGGTATAGAGTGTATATGTCTATGTCTCCTGCAGAATAAGGAGTTAAGAATGAACTCTACCTCTTACCTCATTTTTCATGAGACTGTTTTTTTGAGACCTCTAGTTATATTAGGCTCTTTTCTATACATGGCTGCCAGAAAAACATTATTTTAGTCAGGTCTTCCCCAATGACCATTTACATGGAGGTACTGATAGAATCTAAATTTGCCTTTTTGGTGTGTTACTCCTCAGCTCCAGGTTTCTTCTCTTTGTATAATAAGTGATAATACATTGACAAAGACTCATATCTGAGTTATGTAGTTAGGCTAGAAGATTACTTGGGAAAAAAAGATATGTCACTAATTCTGAGCCTATGAGGCTGTTCAAGGATAGTAAAAAAGAAAAACCACTTAGATGATATATATCTCACTATAATATTCTTTCAAATTCACTTTAGGCTTATTTTGAATCAGACTAGTTTCTCATTGATTTCCCTGACCCCAAAACACTTACTTCCTGATAAGCAGCAATAAAATATAACATGGCCAAATTCACTGTTTTATACCCCTGAATGATTGAGTTCTAAGATGCTCACATGCTCAGGTGCCCTTAATATGAAATGCTTTGGTGTTAATAGTTAAGACATCTCAAAACATACAGCTTCCGATTTCCTTACCTCTGACCAGTCCAAAGCCACCCACTGAGGCGGACATGGCAGGTTGTTGCAGGACTCTCTTTCAACGGGCCGGTGTGTTAAGCAAGCGCTGGAGTCCAGTGTCTTCTCCTCAGAAGGTCCCATCTTTCTGACGCAGAGCACTGCCCTTGTACGCATTCCACCACCACAAGTCTTGCTACACTCCAACCAATCTCCAATGAACCACCTGCAGCAAGAAGTGGGAGAAACACAGAAGAGAATTTCCTCAGTGCAGCCAGAGATTTCCAGCTGAGTGAAGGCACTTTTGTCAATGGACTACATCCTTTTCCTAGAACAGCTGACATTTCAGTGTTGTTGATGTGACAAATGACAAATAGAAGAACTACTAAGGAAAAAATAACTCACTGTCAGTTGCCTCCTAAACTGTAGTGCATGGGTTTTAGAACAGGCAAAACTACATTCAAATAAGTAATGCAGTATGTATTTTTTAACCTCTTTGATTCTTCTCCTTTTTTATTAATTTCTAAAATGAGGATAATGATACAATTGTGAGACTGTTATAAGGATTAAATAAGGCAATATATGAAGCTGCCAGTCATGTGTTATAAATGTTTAATGACTGGCTCCTTATAGGAGGGAGGGGATCCTGATTTGTTGCATTTGCCCTTTTTTTATATGACCACAGACATAGTGAACATGAAAAGAGAAGACATGCTACTAATGGGGTTTCAGGAGACAGTGCTAGCTGGCCTCAGCACACCACAGAGAGCTTCTAACAGAGGGTCTGACCTACAATAGTAGCTGTTATTACTAATACACTGAGGGTGCTTCTTTCACAATTCAGGATTTTATGCTAAAATTTAGAGATTTGTTCTGATTCCCAGACATGAACGTCAGGCTCTGTAGGAGATAGAGGGCCTTCCCTTCCTTATGGTGGTAGAGGAGGCTCAGGTATCCACCCTGAAGGCATGACAGTCTTAAACACCTGCAGGAAGAGCAGAGCCCTGAGCCAGCTCTGTGAAAACATCAGCTCCTTGCTTTGACCCCTTTACTCCTAAAAAAAACTTCTACCCAGCTAAAGAGGGAAGAAACTGAAATATCTTAACAAGGTGAACATCTCCCATTTATGGGTATATCACTCCTTTTCCCTAAAGTCATCAGAGAACTTTCATACATATAACTTCAGGACGTGTGTGTGTGTGTGTGTGTGTGTGTGTGTGTGTGTGTGTATGTGTAAAACTTCCGCAGGACTCACTTTTGAGACACATTAATTGGTCCAAGGGGTGTGAATTATGATGCAAATCAGATCAATGACAATTTGGCTTTAGAATTTTTTTATTTCAACTAGAGCAAAAGGGACCCCTTTCCTTTCTGGTCACAAAGGTAAGAGCTGCGGGTGGCCTTAAAGTGGAATTAGCTGGTTTGAAGGAATGCAGAGGAGCTAGAGTCCTAATGGTGTGTGCGCTCTTGATTCTAGCCATGCCTCAAGCTAGGTCCATTTCTGTAGTTCCCTGAGACTTGTCCTATAAACCAGCAAACCCTCTTATGTGCTAAAGCTTGCTGAAATTGAAGTTGTATTATTTCCAACCAGAGTACTGGCTGACATATTGTTGTATTTAATTTAATAAATATATGCTGAATGCCTACTGTGTTCAAGGCATTGTGCTTTGTTTTAGAGAAGAAGAACATAAAACCCTGTGTTAGGAAAATGGTTCTCCAAAGTCATGAAAAGAGCAATGACGGAACTAGGACTTGATTCCCTATCAGTTGCTATTTCCACCGAATTTCACTTTTAACAACAGCTAAATAGTAGAATCTTGGTCACGTTTTCCTCAATCCATGACTATAAATCATGCAACTATCATCAATGGATATGCTCATGCGTTTGGGTGGGCAACTACCCAGAGAGAAGAGTCTGAACACTTTAAGAACAAATTGCTCACTATTTTAGCAACCTTAGCTCATTGTGCCAGTTTTATATGTGGAAGATGGTACCTTAGTGAAGTCAGACTATTAGCAGCCTAAATTTGAGCCTGCATCTAGCCAAATATGCCACAATGTCCTTTGTCTATTATTATTTGAATTATCTTTACTTATAGAGGAAAACCAGCATTTAGAGGTATCATAATTAACCAGATTCTCAGCTTCTTGTCAAAATCCAAAAAATTTCAACCTAAAATTGATTTAAAGTATAATAATTTAATATTAAATTTTAAAAATCTGATATTAACCTTTTTTTTAAGTCATTTTCCAGAGAAGATTTAAAGTGGTTTTCATCTTCTTTCTGTTTTGTTTTCTACAGATGAATATGATCCCAAGATGTTAGTACCATTTTTGGTAAAGAGGAAAATGTGTACTGAGAATAATAACTTGCATGCCAGCCATAGTGAAACTCTGATTCAATTCGCAACAGTGATTTCATCACCAAGATTAGGGGATAAAACAGAAATGTGTATACTCAGCCACAAAATGTTCAGTCATACCACCTCCAGCCATGATCTCATTAGGTCTCATAATGTAAGAGGGATGGAGGCCCTCAAATTAAACACAGGTGCCCAGAATAACAGCAGTGATTCAGGGGGTGTTGCTGTTCTTTGTTGCACGAGCTCAGGGCCACCTCCGCCTTTTTATTGCCAACCATCTCTTAGCTGAGATGTGTCATTCCAGATTTAACTTGGAATGTACGAAAGTAAAAGTATTAACCACCCTCCCCATCTCCCTTCTGACTGTAACTCTGATTTCAGGTGTCATAGTCAGTTCCTGTTGCATCTTTATTGCTCAGAAAATCACCCCTCCCCATGTCTCTCCGAAGGATTAAATCACACTCCAAGTATTTACATAGTTTTGCAACTGTACCACTGCATCTCCCATTTCAGGCTCTCCACTCCCCTGTCCAGTTGAAGGCAGACAGCTTTCTTCACCTGCATTCTCCATGTATTTGACCCTCTGATGACATTCCCCCTACTTCTTTTCCTCCTCTAGATTCGGTGGTAAAAATCGGAACACAGAAGTTCTCTCTGGGAATGTCACTCACTGAATATTATCGCTATCGCCAGAACAATACTGGAGCTGTTTCTCCCTGAGCTGAAGACACGGTGGCCAAACTGTCTTAATCCTCACAAGCTCCCTCATATCCATTAGACACTAACAATTAGTGGATTCATATTTGAGTGTCTGGAATAAAAGTGCTTGGTGCGGCCTATATAATTTAATTTGCAGTATCTGTACATTAATAGGTCAAATAATAATATTAATGGGAGGAGGAAATAAGAGAGACACTAGAAAAAAACTTTCCCCCAACTTTGGTTAACCAGAATATTTTAAAAGAAAGAACTCATCATAAAATCGGAATATTATTTTTGCTTTTTTAACTTAAAGGGAAATGGCAGAGCACATAAAAATAAATTTATATTAGATATTTGGATTATGAGTGAAAGAGATTGAGAGGTTGAAATGCGTATTGAGATTTTCCAACCTTTATCCCAGAGTCAAGGGTCTAGTTATCAAAACTTTTTATAAATACCACATAGAAAAATGAAAAAGAATCTTCAGAATTTGACCGTAGCATCTTTACTCAGAGAGGTTCAAGTATGTAACCTATTAACCACTTGTAAATAGTAAAACTTTCCTAGGCTTTAAAATAGTTTTTAGAACAATTTTCAAAACAAGAAGTTGGTTTAAAAAAAAAGAAGAAAGAAAAGAAAAATTGCTCTTTCCTCAGCTAATTGGAAAAGTGAGTCTAATATTAAGCAGAAGCCTCTATACCCTAACCATTTTTCTAAATAAAAAAAAATCAATGTAATAAACATCTCTGAAATTGTGGCAATTGAGAATGTGTAGATGAAACAAAATTAGAAGTATTAAAATGCCAGCAGACATTTGATTTGTAACTTAGAAAGTTGGTGATGTCTCATATAATGGGAAAAACATCACTAGAGATCAGCTACCCTCATCTGTAAAATGATGGGAGTTGGCCTACATGATTTCTATAATTCTTCCTAGGTCTTAAATTTCCGAGTTTTATAGAGGACTCTGATGAATCTTTTTCTAAACTTAACCAATTATAACTGTCTATGGGCATAATGAGTCAAATAATTATTAAACATTCTACCATAAAAGATACTATTAAATTAAGCCTAGCCCCTTGGTAAAAATCTCTCCCCAGCCAGAGAATCCTTTAGCACTTTTGCTTATAACTCTCTAATTGCACTTTGCATATTTTGTCCTGTGCTATAATTATTTTTATATGAATTTGCCCAATTAGTTGTCCTTAGAAAAGGAACCATTTTGCCCAGTGTGCCTTCCACACTGACTTATCTAAAAACTGTCTTCTAATGCTTGGTCACAGTATTTCCACAATGTATCGCACTCCACTGTTTTCACCTTCCTGACTTTCTCAATTTAAAAACCAGTTTCATACTGGAATAAGATTCAGTATATAAGGATTCTTCACATGAGGTCATTTATAGAAATATTTTTGCTATTAAAAGACAACATGGTCAAAACTGAACTCTTGGCCTTTCTCTCTGGATTCCAACTCAGTATTACTTCTGATTTTTGGTGGAGCTTCAATCAGTCATGCTTATTATCAATCATATCTTTAATATCAACTCCTTTCCCCTTTTCCAATTACTTCAACCTTTGTCATGAATTCTATCATTTTTCACTCAATGTCTCTAGAATTCTTGTTTTCTTCCTGTCCCATGTCACCTCACCATCTTCATTACTATACTCTTTCTTATAAAAGAATTGCTGCTCTGAGCATATTAATTTTTCCCAGCAAAGCTTCCTCTGGCCCTTCAAGATCTTCCAAATGAATTGTTGTTGTTGTTGTTGTTGTTATTATTATTATTATTATTATTTCTCTACCAATGTCTTTTATCTAGTCTTTCTAGTCCCTGTCATTTTCTTTATACAACAAATCTTACAGCCTTCTATTTTTTAATACTCTACTTATAAACTCTCTAATGTGACTTAAAGACATTTAAAATATCTCATTATTTGAAAAGATACTTTTTGATTAGAAAAATACTATTTAGGGTTTTAAATTAATGGTATTGAAAAAACAATAATATTTGAAGATAAATAAGGATCCTTTTTTCAAAGTAGAAAAATATATTTTAGATAGATCAAAGTGTACATTAAAAATTTTTGAAAGTATAATCTTAGACCCTCCTAAGTATTGTATCAATGAAAGAAAGAAATTTTGGGGAGTTTTTCTATATAATATTTTAAAACTCATAAATAAAAATAGATCATAACACTATGAATAATATGGAAAACATATGACAAACCAGGAAAATTATTTGGAGCACAGAAAAAAGAGTGAATATTCTTAATACATTAAGAGCTCATACAAATTAATAATAAAATAACACTTCAATAGGAAAATGGGATAGGCCATGAAGAGAAAAAGCAAAAAAGAAGTAATGGCCACTGGACATAATTTTTTAATGTTCAACCTCATCAGCAATTTGATATACTAAATAGAACAGCAGTTAGATATAAAGGCTTTTTTTCCTATAAAATAGTCAAAGGTAAGTTTTAAAGTAATAATATCCAGGGTTGTTCAGTTTAGGGAAATGACATTCTTAAATACTATTAATGGGAGTATACATTCATATGTTTTTTCTAGAAAGCAATTTGACAATGTGTCTGAAGGACTAAATTATATTTCCATTTGAACCAGAAATTCTATTCTTATGCATGTAGCATAAGGGCATAATTACAGAGAGCAAAGTTTTAGTAGCAAAAATGCTTAATGCTATGGTTTTGTAAAGGATCAAAAGCTAGGATACAACCACAATTGTTTAACAGTGGGAAGCTAATTTAAATAAACAATGACATATTTACTAAATGTGGTAGAAGATATTTAATGTTCAAAATAATGTTGAGAACTGGCTACTTATATAATAAAAGCCTAAGTGACTATTATGGCAGAATGACCAGAATGACCTGTCACTATAATGCGCTTCTGACTGAGTGGTTTTCCCCCTATGGGAGAGCACAGACCACCAAGGGGCAGCTCCTGCATTGAGCGTCTGCTCACAGCTGATAAGCACAGCGGCAGTGGTGGTAGCTGTGAACCAAGTGGTAAGGAGCAGTGAGCAGGCGGGTGGTAAGGAACGAGGGCCTAAGCTGGCAGTTGGACATCTCTGAGGGGTCCTGGACTGAAAGAGGGTGCAGGCCAGGCTGAGGGATCCCCCCACCATGCACGAATTTCGTGCACTGGGCCTCTAGTAAAGTATAATAAATATTATTATACATTTTGTTATATACACATGCCTATGTGTATAGACATAGAAAAAAGTTGTGAAATATATACATCAAAGTATTAACAGTGGTATTATAAGTGTTTTTAATTTTTTTACTTATCTGCATTTTAAAATCTTTGTTTTAATCTGTATTTTTAAAAAAACAACAAATACAATTATCACATCATCTAAAAAACCAAAACACCTATCTCCTTTCTTCCACACTCATTTAAAGTCTTACTGAATTCAGCCCAGCTGGCATGGCATGGCTCAGTGCTTGAGCATCAACCTATATGAACCAGGAGGTCATGGTTCAATTCCTGGTCAGGGCACATGCCCAGGTTGCAGGCTCTATCGCCAGTGTGGGGCATGAAGGATTCATGCCAATCAATGATTCTCTTTCATCATTGGTGTTTCTATCTTCCTCTCCCTTTCACTTTCTCTCTAAAATCAACAAAAAAATATTTAAAAAAAATTTTTTTTAAATAAAGTCTTAGTGAATTCAATAGTCTTCCTATAATTTTTATCTCTATAATACCGATGTCTACTGGGAATCATATACAACAACCATTCTGAAGACTTAAGAGTTTTTTTTCACAGTCTGAATTCAAAGGAATAAAGAACAAATTTAAAAGGAACTAAGAAAAAATGAACTAACAAAGAGTAATATTTTAAATGTTCTTTAGTTCTTCCACCCCCAAAAAAACCTCAGCCTAAATTTTCTTTTTCTTATATTCTCTTTACCTTTCTTTTTCAAATCCCATCCTCTCACCTTCAAATTTTAAAAAGTTAATAACTTTTTCAGAATTCAAAAAGAGAAAACCTAATTTAATTATGTATGTTAATTCAAATATGCCAATTATCCTTAAAGAAGTGTTACACACACACACACACACACACACACACACACATCTTTATGTAATAGCCAAGCCTAAAATACATGGGGTGGAATGACCAACCACTGAAATCTCAAAGGACGTTCGAATAGCATTTAAGCTTTAACAAATAAAAAAGCTGAGGCCAAAATAGAACAGGTGTGACCAGACCCACTCAGATGCCTTAAATGGCTGATCAAATGCCAAACATAATACTTAAAATCCTGAGTGTCAGGGAATTAAGCTGATGGGTTGAGACTCATAATTATATGAAAATATGTTGAAGTTACTGAAAACTTCAAAATTTAGCCCAAAGTTTTTGAGCATCATTTTGTTTTATGTAGTTTTTCAGCTTGAAATAAACTTGTAACTAACAAAAGAGAGGGAAAGTGAAAAGAAAAAAAACAACACAAATATCTTGTCTGTACAATATGTATCATAGGTCATATTTATATATTTCCCCATGTCTGGATTTTAAGGAATAAACTACATAGTGATCACATTTCATAAAGAAGAGACATGAAAATTTTAAATTCTTAAAATAAAAACTTATATTGCTCTAGACTCCCTGTGTCCTTAATCGGTAGCCACTGCCCTGAACAGTTTCAAGAGATGAGTTGTAGTGAATATCAAATATTCAGGCAAATATTGAGTTTGGATAATGAAAGTTCATAAGGCATTACTGTTTTGGAACAAATATGAGAACAAACATCTTGCTTTAACTATAATGGGGCCTAAATTCCTTATTCATTGTAAGTCCCAGGTTTTTGTAACTAATTGTAATCATTTCTAGAAAAAGAAATTACTTAGATCCTGGGGCATATAAATTCATTTGCTTACTCTCTCTTTCTTTACCAAGTTCATCTTGGAGTAATTAGTTAACCAGGAGGACAATGGTTACTCTGCAACAGGAATGCAATGCCATTCACACATGCTTTGTCTTGCAGTTGTCAAACAGGCAAAATCCCTATGAAGATCAGTATTTGCATGATCAACTCAGAATCCATGTCTTTTTTTCACACAGTCACTGCCTTTTGCTCAAACAAGAAACCTTTGTGTCTTACAGATTATAAAATGTGGTTCACTAACAGGAGGACTCATATTTCTAAAATTTTAATTCTTTGAAAGTCATTGTTAAGATGAATGATTCTCTCCTTGTGCCTCCCTTTACAGTGAGCTATAATTGCTACATCAATCAGCAGAAAGAAGCTGAAGTACACCTCTGTGCCCTACACTTCAAAGATAGGATGCCTAGGATGACAGAACTTAAAACTGGGCCAGAAATTAAAGCACTGATATGCCAATGCAGAATATTTTTAAACCATGTTCAAAGTCTTTAGACCTTTAGAATAAATACCTGGAAAATATTGAACTGCACATTTTATCTACTATACTTTATTGAATCTCAGATGTTATTATTTTATGTACCAATAAGAAAGAAAAAAAAAATGCCCTAACCTGTTTGGCTCAGTGGATAGAGCATCGGCCTTCGGACTCAAGGGTCCCAGGTTTGATTCTGGTCAAGGGCATGTACTTTGGTTGCAGGCACATCCCCAGTGGGGAGTGTGCAGGAGGCAGCTGATTGATGTTTCTCTCTCATTGATGTTTCTAACTCTCTATCCCTCTCCCCTCCTCACTGTAAAAAAAATCAATAAAATATATTTTTTTAAAAAAAGAAAAAAATAATGCTGATTATTATTTTAAGACACAATCAGTTGCAAGATAAATCCTAATGTCAGAGATGTTAAAAATATGAAAGATTTGTGCTTTAGCAACTGATGAAATATAATTTCCAGCATTGTGCCAGGATCAACCTACTGAAGTTCCTGTTTTAGAGTTAACTGAATCCTGTGCGTAAATAAGCATCTTTCCTCATTGAAAGGCTCATCAAAATTCTACCCGCTGTGATGTTTTATCCCCTTTTCTCTGTTTAATTTAATCACATAATATGAATATATGTTTCTAAATGTGAACATCCAATGTTTTTCTTTTTGCACTTGAAGAAAATAATTCTCACTTCTTTTACTTACTCAGGTGAGCAGGGCTCAATATTGCAGCGTCTTCGCTTTTCAGGTGGCTTAGTGTCAGGGTCACAGTAATTGTCCTGGACAATAGAGCTGTCATCCACTCTTTTGCAGACCACCTCCTGTTTTTGGAAACCTTGAGAAAAGGAGAATATAATGAATTGAAGAGTAGTTTACCTTCCAATAAGTTAGGTATGCACAGCTTTCCTCTGTGAGGAA
The DNA here is from genome assembly GCF_014108235.1 of Myotis myotis. Classification (NCBI taxonomy): domain Eukaryota; kingdom Metazoa; phylum Chordata; class Mammalia; order Chiroptera; family Vespertilionidae; genus Myotis; species Myotis myotis. The sequence continues at coordinate 34,203,982 of NW_023416357.1, forward strand.
TCAACCTCACTGGATCGCTGCTGTCTTTTCTGTTCCAAAAGCACTTGACTGCTTCTCTAAAAAGGGAGAGAAGTCCTGGTCATTATACCGCACATTTAGGCAAAATTATTGTTCTCATGTTTAGTGACATAACTGTTTTCAAGTTCAGAAAAGAAACTATTGGTGATTTTAAATAATTAGCAGTCCCATGTGTATAATCTTCTTCATGCTTTCCTTAAAAAAGAAAAAAAAATCTTCATTGCCCCAAATATCATCAGATAAAATATGTGAATATCCATTTCAATGCAAAACAATGGTTATATATCTATTTTAAAACAAAACAATAGGGGTGCATTTACTTTTTGATATTTTGTAGGACAAATCCAATTAATTTAGTCTTTGTTAGGAGCGCATCATATTCACACATTTCATTCTTTTCTTCCATTTATATATTTGTTTTTCGAATAGCCCACAAAGTCTAGAATTTAAAGATCGCAGAGAACTTTTGGACTACAACCCATTAATCTACTTTAAAGGAGTTGGGCCCATTGATTATACCATTGTTAAACAGATGCATACATATTCCATAAAATCTGAACTTACAAAAATACTTATCTCATTCTTAAAAACTCTTACAAATGTTGGCCATAGCTAAAACATTCTCATTATAAAATATGTACAATTCTAAGTATGATTGTTATTTATTGGCAAAGACATCCAACCACAACTTGCTCACATGTCACAAAGTACAAAGACATACACAACACACAGACACACTCTGATTTGTGAACATCCCTGGTCAATAGACTTTATGCAGGCTCAAAAAGAAGAATCAAAAGAAGCAAAGATAAGTCTATCAAAATGTCAGAGAAAAGGTCAAACGACAAGAAAAGATTTCAGTTGATATAGAGGTAGCAGGTTGCTCCTGGAATTGGAATAAAAGCAGACGAAGCTACCCCCTACTCACCACCCTGTCTCAATAACCAGGTAGGAGCCTGAGCAGTACCTAGGAAATCACAGCTTCACACCTAGCTAGCCTCACACAAACCTCCAGTTTTGACTTTTTTCTATTACTTTTAATAGTAGCCTAAAGAAAAGAGTTTAATAGCAAATTAAGAAAATCAGTGTGAAATAGGATCGTTCAGTAAAGGAAACTGTCACCGAAAGAGCTGCACACCAAATGCTCCCCACAGATCCCTTAAAAGTCATGGACTTGTGAGGTGGGAGTGCCTCCATCATGTTTTGCACACTTTTAACCAAGTTGAATTTAAAGATAAGAAATCCCCTGATCAGGAAAACTGTTAAGTGCTGTCGTCTCTGGTGGCGATCAATTGAAGAAGGTGTATTTTATTGTTTGCACTGACCCCAGGCTCTCACTGATGACCTTCAACAAGTTTTTAGGCTCTCCTAAATTTAGAGGTTTAAAACACAGCCAAATGACTTACTGACAAAATGTCTTAGAGTATGTGTTGTATTCATTCCGCCCCAACTCCTAAAATAGGCCAAACATCTCAGTTTATGGGATAACAGTTTGGAATTTTTTAACTATTAAACTTTAGATTTTGGGGGGAAGAATGATTCACATCCAGGCGTAGCTGTGATCCATTCACAGATGTTTCACAATATTCATCAGATATCTCCCTGTTATGTCATTCCAGTGGGCAGATATCTAACTAAGTCCATCTGATCTACCTAGACAAAAATCTCTACCATTAGTCACAGGATTCAACTGCCAACTGCTACAGTGGCTCAGAGTATCCATACACCCGGATTCAAGTTCCTATCAGGGAGAGCAAGGAGCTATTTTTATTGGTTAGCATGGCTCTTTTTATTCCAGTCATTCAAACATGATTATACTTAGAGTAACATTTTTACCCAACATTTATAAATATGTTTAATCATAAATACAATGTGATTACACTTGCAAGAAGAAAGTTGGCATTCAACTTAGTATCTTGCTTGTTTTTCAGAAAAGGATAATACAAAATGGAACTGACGTTGCTCTGTATCCATGGCAGTAACATTAATTCGGTTTCTTCCGGTTAAGATAAAAGTCTACTTCCTTTAAATTAATCCTAGACATGTTGTTTGGTTATAATTACATTAATTTTTAAAGTAGCCTTTAATGTAAAAGCAAGGCCTCTGTAATTTCTATCAGAGATGAGATGTTAGTACGAGAGGTGAAATTTGTATTTCATTTTAAGATAGATTTTAGCCATGTATTTGAAAATAGTTAGCTATATAACATTGTTAAAAATTTGAAAAATACACAAAACCAGAGAGAACAAAATAAAAATTATCCACAATTTTATATCTTTGTTGTAGACGTTTCTTTTTAAGGCTATTTTGCATAAAATACTTTTGGAAAAAAATTAGGCACAAAATAGTTTCTGGGTGGGATCCAGTGATCAGTTTAAAGTTATGTAGTACATAAACCAAAAATGCCAGTTAAATGTGGTCAGCAGGTTATTCATTCATTCATTCATACAGAATAGTTATTAATACAAGGCCCTGTGCTTCTTATGAGATACTTGACTAAGTGCTAAGAATTACAAATAGACTTAATTTTGGTCATGCCCCTCTGACTTCTTAAAAACTAAGAATTAGGGAATTTTGAGGTGTATTTCAGTTTCATAATTTTAGAATACTACCTGAATAAACAGCTGAAATAACTCCATATTGTATGAAGACGCATTTTTCTTCACATTCATCTTTTATTAATTTTCTTCTAAAATGTTATATTAGACAGTGTGGTATTTCACACTCAAGAACTGACTATACTAGTAATCTATTCCAAATATTTCCACAACAATGAAATATCTCCCTCCAACAGCACAGAAGTCTCCTTCCAACTTTTACCCTCACACTTGGTGGGTTTACAGAATTTTTTTTCTTGTTAAGTGAATAGCAACAGTATAACTTTCTAAACCAATGTACCTAATTGGACAAATTTTTAATCACATACTTTTGGATTAAGAAAAATGCAGCATTTAACTTGAGAAAGTAGAAAATACAGATCAACTAGAAATAATATAAACTAAGTCAACAAGAGAAATGATTAAGTTTAGAATCTTTATATTACCAAGCCTCTTGTACACAGTTTCTAGTAATCTGTGAAACACTGCTAAGAAGTTTATTTAAACCCTGTTGGGTATAATTACATCCAGTTACACAAAGTCACTATGCTTTTAAATCTGAAGACTTATAGCTTGTACCCAAAAACATAAAATGTCCACATGACCAGTCAATATACACCTAATTGAAAACAAAATTCTAGTGGCTTCTAGTGTCCATATCCCCTCGAGATATGCAGATGTTCTGCAGAATTTAATTAGTCAAATTTTAAACTGTACTAACTATATTTATACTTAAATACCTAATGGTACTGATAGCAAACTCTATACCTATTCTTTTGTTAAATGCAGTACCTCTTCTATGGTTAAAAAATTAGTGGTTTCATATTATAAAATTTAAGTACAAAAATGCCATTAGCAATACAGGGCATATATTAGTAATACTTTAAAATCTCTAAAATGGGTATATCTTATGTAGAGACTTTTACTTTACTTATATTTAAAGAATCAAATATGATGGCTCTTAACATGGAAACGTAAGCCTTACTTTCAGTCTGAAAATTTAAATTTGTCAGATCTTATATTTAACTTTTTGCCAATAGCTAAAAGTTACAGATGATCCATTTGTCCATCAAAGGTTCTCTTGTCTAATGGGAGAAAGAAGTACTCAACTTGAATCACTGTTCTAAGCTACACATCAAGAAATGGCTTTAATATTTTGGAACAATTGAGTCCTGGATGAACTCCTTCACCTGCTGTACTTGCTCTAGGTTTATGCGATGATTCCCGTGAAGAGCACGGGATCTTTGCTTAGCAGCCACAGTCCTAGGGCCAAGCCCAAATGAGCACCTGAGACTACAGCTCCTCTTCATTTCTCACCTCCATTTCAGTCCCTCCTCTACTCCCCTTGTAAGCTGCTTAATGTCCTCATGTCCCATCTCTCTCTCTCTCTCTCTTAATTTTATAAATTCATGTATAATCATTTTAGCAATATGTTGCCTTTTTTCAGGGAAGGTCACGTTTTAAAAGTGGAAAGAGGGTACTCAATACACAGAAATTACCACTTGAATTTTACTAGAAAGAGTGACTATGTTAAACCAAGAATGGTATAGGGAAGGTTAAGGGCAGGAGGAAGGTCTTCTGGGTCTTCTCAAATCTACTCATAACACCCAGATTTCAGTCCCAGACCATTGAATGGGCTGGTAAGTGAACAGTCAATAACCACATATGAGTGAGTCAATAAGGGAGTAAAAGAGAGGTATACATGCATACTTGGGATGAATGGGCTAACCAACATCTAGATAATTTAACCTAGAGCCATAGCACATCATATCATAGCAGTTTTCTGAAGAGGAAGTGGTGGGGAAAGAAGTTATTAAGTCAGAGTTTAGACTAAGAATGTGGTTGGTGGCTAAAGCAACAATTTGCTTAACCACAACACCCAAAGTAGCTAGCAACCAAGACAACACTATATTACCACAGTATACAGAGCATATGGCTAGCAATATTAACATAATCTAAGTCTTCAGGGCAGATATTATCCAAAGAGCAACAAGTTCCACGAATAAAAAGTCTCTCTCCTCTGCCTTTCACTGCTGGAATCTGGCTGTTGTGCTGTGTGATTATTGGCCAGACACAAGCATTTTCAGGGCAGAGCAAAGCCCATCTGCCTTGGATCTAACAGCTGGCATCCAGGGTACCAATCAGCTCCACCCATATGCTTCCTGCTTCTGATGAGCCTCCTGCTAGTTTTTATTGTTCAAAGGCTTTCTTTCTCTGCCTTTTTAGTGTCTTCCCTTCTGTCCTAGCAAAACTAGATGTCTCAAGGGAACAGGATTAAGAAAAGAAAAATGCAACTCTAAAAATATTGTATTTTTCAACTGTGTTTACTGATGGTAAGGTAGGGTGGAGCACACATATACTGCATTTATTTGAAATCACACTATCCCTGGAGGGAATTCCTACTACTCATTATATATGAACAGTAATCTTTTCCATGGCAAGTGTCTAGCTTAATTTAACTCACTGGATTCCTACCATGTCTAAGGCATGGTTTATTCCTTATCATAAGGGGGGAAATAAGTGAGGCAGTCTTGACCTCAATGAGATGACATTAAAATGAGGAGGCAAGATTAGGCAAGCACTATTATAATTATGGAAGTCACCTTAAAAAAATGCCCTTTCAAAAAAAAAAACAACGCCCTTTCAGGTCTACTATTTTTTATTTAATTTTGTTTATTATTGCTGTCTGATTTCTCTTACAAGTTATATATAGCTTTTAAAATAAACTCATTTTGCTCAAGTAAAAAAAATGGGTATAGTAATATCATAAGATTCTATAAAATTGGGATGATGATGCTTACCATTATAAAAGGCTTTCTTTTTTCCAAAAGTATTTTATGCATAATAACTTGTAAAGGTACATATGATATGGTTGTTAAAAATGGTATTTTGGACAAAAATTTTGTCAAGTGAAACATGATCTGTGACACATACATCATTAATACAATAGGAATGAACTTAAACTTTGTTTTCAGTCTTACCCAAGTTTTTCAGCGAGTGAATATGTATCTAGGTCCTAATCACATTAGGAAAAAAATATAATCTCTAAAGCAACAGAAATGAGATGAAAGAGGAAAGAACACAGGGGAAATGTTTTAGATTAGCAGAGATCTCTTGCCTTCAGTTATGAATCTTAACATTAAGAGGAAATGCAAGCCACAATATGCAGAGTAAACAGTAAGAAATGTCAGGTTATCAGGTGCAATGTTCATATGTAAGACTTTTTACGAGAGGTTAGAAAGCTTAAGTTATATTGAAGATACCCAGGAGAATTCAATGAATTTTTTAAAAAGCGTATTATGTAGGGAAAGCCATATGCTTAAGGAAAAATAGAAATAGAAATAATGATTATGGACAAATAAGTGAACAAGCATATTAACTTCCAGAAGTGTGAACCAGCCAAGAGCACGAGTTTGCCTGGAGGAGTTACTCCTCTCCTGGGCACGCTGCATGAGAACCGAGCCTGGTGTAATTGATGGCTACAAGATGGTATGCTTTTAGGAGCTGTGATGTTCACAGATGCCCTGCTATAATGCCTGGTACAACTAATCCCCTATGTTAAAGGGTCTTCATCCTTCTCAACACTGAAAATGACTTGAAAGAAGGGGATGGTAGTAGAGAGTCAATAGGGGAATGCCACCATCAATGCAATGACAGACTATTGTCCAGTCTTATAAAAAATTTCTTTTTCAAAGATCAAGACAATAATAGGAAATAATAAATGAAGCTGAATGCAAATATTTATTCCCTGAAAATTCAAGTCACTTTTTACAAGGGACTTGTATTATTAAATAGGTTTTATGCCTACATTTGGAATATACAGGAATCAAATGTAAAAGAACCCTCACAGCTTCAAGTTATGGTATATTATAAAACCTCACATGAAAATAACTTCCATAGGGATTTTTTTTTCTTAAAAACTAGTTACATAAAGATTTTTTTCTAAGGGGGGGAATGATGATAAGTAAAGGGCTTTTAATTATTCAAACTAAAATTTCCATCTGTTATCTTTTACTTGACACTGAAAGTAACTTTCACATGGTAATTCCTAAATCAAAGAGAAGCAAACTTAATTATAGAATTCAACTTTTTTATGTCTTTAACACTTAATTTCAATCAAGTCTATTTTGAATCTTCAAAAACAATTGGATTGGTTTTCCTCTGTCTGCTTCACTTGGGATCCTCCACTTTGAGTTCCAGTCAAAGTCACATTATAAATGTCTTTTATAAGCTGACAAGTGTTAGTCATTATTATTGTTATTATGTCTATAAAAGTCAAGTCTCAAAACCCTTCTTTGTTTGAAGCACATTCTTTTATTCACTAATAGTGAATTGGCCACTTTTAGTGATGGTAAGCATGTTAGGTACTTAGAACTAGCAAAGAAATCAAAAGGACTGTGAAAAGGCAAAGCATTTGCCTCTGTTTTATCTGGTACTTTGAGAGCTGTTCTCTTTCAGGCAGATACTAGTACTAGCCTAAAGGTTGCATTCTATATTTTTGAATAATAATGGCTTTTTTTAAAAAGTTTAAATGCGCTATTTTTAGAATGACTTAGCTATACTTTTAAGTGTACATTATGTTTGTGCTGTATCATTCTTGAAAACAATAAATTATATAACATGAACTTATAATGTTTCCCTAGAAACAATGTAGAAATAGCCAACATTTTAAAGGGGCTATAGTAATCTGCATGATAGATTCATTAAAATCATTGGAAAAAACATGTTATTAATAAATAAGTAGTGTAGATTATTAAATAATCTCATTAGGTAGTAAACTGCAGAAAAGAATTTGCTATCAGGGGCTCTTTTAAATATATAGTTTATTTTCTCTTTCTCCTTTTTTCTTTAAATCACCCACTAATCTTAAACTCTTAAACTGAACTAACAGAGACAAAGGAAGGAAACATATTCAGGAAGGCACATAAGCAGGAATACTTAATACAGGTCTGAAGGAGAAATTACATATTACTTAAGACCTCTAGTTCCTTAACTAAAAAAATCTGATTTTTAAACTCTGAACACCACTAGGACCCAGAATAAACAAGTTATATGCTTTCTTTTTCCCTCTTATGAAATGAAATTCAATGTCTACTGAAGTGAGGTGACTAATTTTTATCCAACTTTAATGACACTCATTTTACTCAATATCAATGACACTCATTTTACCCTAAATCAAGAGTTCTCAAACTTTCTTGGTTCACAGCATCCTTAGTGTCTCAGTAAATTTTTCACAGAACCAAGGCAGAAAAAAATACCAAAGAGTTTCACTTAATAATTAGTTAGGTCCAAACAACTTAATAGTAATAAACTGTGGCATACAACTGATGTGACCGTGTTGGCATTGACAATGCCCAATATTCTGCAGTGTCCTGGGGCTCCATGATGCAGTTTGAAAAATATGGCCCTAAATCAGAAGAATACAAAATAGCAGTTGCAAAACTATGTAAAGCATCTTAAAAATCTGAAAAAGTAGAGACCAGTTCCAATATTTATGAGAATACTGGTGAATTAGGTGAAATCACAGATAGTAAAATAAAAAGAATATGTCTTAAAAAAAAAAAGAATATGTCTTACTTAGAAAGAAGAAACACAGAAAGAATATCTTTTAAGTTTATATGCAATTCACACATATACACACACATTCAAGGCTTAAGATGACATCCAGGAGAACAAAAGAATAATAAATGAAAAAGCACTTATTTAAAATAAGCATCAAACATGCAAGAAAACTTAATTAGGCTAATTAAATATAAAAGTAATGATAATATTTTAAATGGTCAATATTTTAAATGGACAACTGATCAGAAACATTCTTGAATAATCCATAGTATGTATATATAAGAAAAATCTTTATCTGCAAACAAAATCAAATTGGTTGTTACAGAATAATCATGGGGATGGAAAGTACAGCAGAGGAAATATAGTCAATAATATTCTAATAACTATGTATGGTGCCAGGCAAGTAGAAGATGTATCAGGATGACCATTGAGTAAGTTAAATAATGTCTAATCACTGGAGTGTATAGCTGAAACGAATATAACATTGTATGTCAACTGTAATTGGAAAATAAAAAATAATTTAAATAAAGTTTTAAAAGCTAAAACATTTAAAAAAATAAAACCTAAAACAAATTGCCTCTAAAAATAACCTGTCTCCTTCTTCCTCCTCCTCAATCTGAGCACAGATGTAACTTATCTCTTTTTGCCTTAGCTGTCCAGCAACGAATGTGTAGCAGAGAGATGCCTGTTTCTCAGCAGAAACCTGACCAAATTGAGGTGGTTTTTTAAAATTGTTCAATTACAGTTGCCATTCGATATTATTTTATATTAGTGGGTAGACATTTATATAATTTACAAAGTAGCCCCCAATAAGTCTAGTACCCACCTGGCACTACACAATATTATTGACTACATTCCCTATGCTGGCTGTACTTTATAGCCGCATGACTTAATCCCTTCACCTTTTTCACTCAACACCCGAAACCCCCATCTATATAGGCAACCATCAGTTTGTTCTATTTATGAGCCTGTTTCTGTTTTGTTCGTTCATTTATTTTGTTCTTTAAATTCTACATTTTAGTGAAATCAGATGGTATTTGTCTTTCTCTGACTTATTTCACTTAGCATGATACCCTCTAGGTCCAACCATGTTGTCACAAATGGCAAGATTTCATCCTTTTTTATGGCTGAGTTATATTCCATTGTATATATACCATATCTTTAAGTATCTATTGATGGATACTTAGGTTGCTTCCATATCTTGACTAATGTAAATAATGCTGCAATGAATATAAGAATGCATATATCTTTTTGAATTACTGTTTTGGATTTCTTCAGGTAAATACCCAAAAGTAGACTTGCTGGTTTATAAGGTAGCTCTATTTTTAATATTTTTAGGAACCTCCATACTTTTTCCATCAATTTGCAATCCTACCAACAAGTGCAGAGGGTTCCCTTTTCTCCACATTCTCTCGAATATTTGTTGCTTGTTGATTTATTGATGATAGCCATTCTTTTTTGTTGTTGTTAATCCTCACCGAAGGATATTTTTTCATTGATTTTTAGGGAGAGTGGAAGAGGGAAAGACAGAGAGAAACATCAATGTGAGAGAAACGCATTGATCAGTTGCCTCCTGCATGAGCCCTGACCAGGGCCCGGGCCAGGGAGGAGCCTGCAACTAAGGTACATGCCCTTGCCTGGAATTGAACTCGGGACCCTTTGGTCCACAGGTGGGTGCTCTATCCACTGAGCCAAAATGGCTAGGGCATGATAGCCATTCTGACAGGTGTGAGAGGATATCTCATTATTGTTTTAATTTGGTTATTAGTGACATCTAATGATTATTATAGCATCTTTTCATATAACTATTGGCCATCTGTATGTCCTCTTTGGAGAAATGTCTATTCAGGTCCTCTGTCCACTTTTTAATTGGACTGTTTGGGTGGTGTTGTTGTTTTTTGTGTTACCTTGTATGAGTTCTTTATAAATTTTGTATATTATTGGATGTATCATTGGTGAATATCGTCTCCAAATTAGTAGGCTATCTTTTACTTTTATTCATGTTTTCCTGTACTGTGCAAAAAATTTTTTGGTTTGATATAATCCCATTATTTTTTCTTGTTTCCCTTGCCCAAGGAGATATATCCTTAAGAAAATCACTAAGAGCAATGTTAGGGTTTATGCCCATGTTTTCTTCTAGGAATTTTATAGTTTCAGATCTTACATTTAAGTCTTTAATCCATTTTGAGTTTATTCTTGTATGTGGTATAAAAAAGTGGCCTAGTTTCTTTTTTTTTTTTTTTTGGATGTATCTGTTCAGTTTTCCCAACATCATTTATTAAAGAAAACTGTCTTTACCCCACTGTAAATTCTTGCCTTCTTTATCATATATTTATTGACCATATAGGTGTGGGTTTATTTCTGGACTCTCTATTCTGTTCATCAATCCACATGTCTGTTTCATACCAGCAACATGCTGTTTTGATTACATAGTCATGTGGTATAGTTTGATATCAGTAGCATGATACTTCCAACTATGTTCTTTCTCAAGATTTGCTGTAGCTATTTGGGGTCTTCTGTGATTCCATATAAATTTTGAGTTATTTGTTCTAGTTCTATGAAAAATGCCATTGGTATTTTGATAGGGATTGAATTGAATCTATAGATTGCTTTGGGTAGCATAGACATTTTAAAATGTTAATTCTTCTTATCCATGAGCATGGTATAGGCTTCCATTTATTTATATCTTCAATTTCTTTCTTTAGTGTCTTATAATTTTCCAAGTACAGATCTCTTATCTCCTTGGTTAAATTTATTCTTGGGTATTTTATTCTTTTTGATGCATTTGTACATGGGATTGCTTTCTTAATTTCTCTTTCTGATAGTTCATTATTGGTGTGTAAAATGCAACTAATTTATGAATATTAATTTTTTTCCTGCTACTTTACTATATTTATCACTTCTAATAGTTTTATGGTGGATCTTTAAGGTTCTCTCTATATACAGCATCATGTCATCTACAAATAATGACAGTTTTACTTCCTCCTTTCCAATTTGGATGCCTTTTATTTCTACTTCTTGTCTGATTTATGTGCCTAACACTATGTTGAATAAAAGTGGTGAAAGTGAACATCCTTGTCTTTTTCCTGATCTTAAGGGAAATGCTTTTAGCTTTTCCCCACTAAGTATGATGTTGGTTGTGTTTGTCATATATGGTCTTTATTATGTTGAGGTATGTTCCATCTTTTCCCACTTTGCTGACAGTTTTTTTTACCATAAATGAATGCTGAATTTTGTCAAATGCTTTTCATGCATCTGTTGATATGATCATGTAATTTTTATCCTTCACTTTGTTTATGTGGTGTATCATTTTACACTTGATCTTAGCCAAAAGGCCGAGAAGCGATATGTGGTATATCATTTTAACTGATTTTCAGACATTGAACCAAACTTTCATCCCAGAAATAAATCCCACTTTATCATAGTGTATGATCTTTTTAATGTATTGCTGGATCTGGTTTGCTAATATATTGTTGCAGATTTTTGCATCTATCTTCATCAGGAATATTGGCCTATAATTTTCCTTTTTTTGTAATGTCTTTATCTGGTTTTGGAATCAGGGTGATGTTGGCCTCATAAAATGAGCTTAGGAGTCTTCTGTTGTCTTCAATTTTTTTGGAATAGTTTGAAAAGGATAGGTATTAATTCTCCTTTATATGTTTGGTAAAATTCACCTGTGAAGACATTCAGGCTAAGAGTTATGTTTGTTGAGAAATTTTGTAATTACTGATTCAATTTCATTAGTAGTAGTCTGTTCAGATTTTCTGTTTCTTCTTGATTCAGTCTTGAAAGATTGTATGTTTCAGGAAATTTATCCATTTCTTCCAAATTGTATTGTTAGCATATAGTTGTTCACAGCACTTTCTTATAAATCTTTGTATGTCTGTGGTGTCAGTTGTCACTTTTCATTCATTTCTAATTTTATTTATTTGGGTCCTCTCTCTTTTTTTCTTGATGAGTCTGATTAAAGGTTTGTCCAGCTTGTTTATCTTTTCAAAGGACCAGCTCTTGATTTCATTGATCTTTTGTATTTATTTTAGACTCTATTTTATTTGTTTCTGCTCTGACCTTTATTATACCCTTCCTTCTAATCACTTTTGGGTTTGTTTGTTGTTATTTTTCTAGTTTCTTTAGGTGTAAGATTATATTGAGATTTTTCTTGTTTCTTGAGGTAGGCCTGTATTACTATGAATTTCCTCTTAGAACTGTTTCACTGTGTCCCACAGATTTTGGGTCATTGTGTTTTCATTTTCATTTGTCTCAAGGTATCTTTTGATTTCTTCCTTGATCTTGTTAACCCATTCATTGTTTAGTAGCATGTTATTCAGCCTCCATGCGTTTGTGTGTTTTTCAGTTTTCAAATTGAGTTCTTTGGTATACAATTTTTGTACTTCTACACAAAGAGGAAGAAAGAAAACCCTAGAAAAAAAACAATTTGGGAAAAGTAATCAGAAGTGTCAATAAAGTGAATCGCAGGACAAAGATTGTATATATTTTGAGTATAAATTTAAAACTACTACATGCAAAATGAATATGTATTCCTGTCCTTTCTTTGCAATACAAAGGAAGTATCCTTAAGGTTTCTTCAGTAGCAGAACAGGTGCAAAGTTAAATGCAACAAGTACAGCATCAACTCTTAATTAGCTGGCTTTGGAAGGTTTTGCTTTAAGCCTAAGGGTTGTATTAAATAAGAGAAGATGTTAAGGAGGTAGTGTGGGTACAAGGGAATGATTTGAATAGTGTGAAATGAGAGTACATTCAGAAAGACAGCAAATTATCATTAATACTGCTGCATTTTACAAAGATTCATCCCCTATCAAAAAAAAAATGTCCTAAAACAATAGAAGAATTTTTCTGATTAGAACTATAAGTCACAAAGAGAAAAGAAGTTTCTTATTAGTTTACATAGATATTGAGTTAAAACAGGGGTCATATGCATCTTACATTCTGACTTGTGGGTCTAATTTTAAGTTGAATATATATCCACTTACACATTTTAGCACCCTAAGTACCACAAAACTTGAAATTAGAAGAAAGAGCTTTCAAAATCTGTTTAGCACAGTTTCACTTGATATTAGCCAAAAGGCCAAGAAGTGATATTTAGCACAATTTTAGTGCATTTTAAAAACATTAACTAGAGGCTTATATGTGATCCATCAAGTAAAATATGGCATGCAAATAAACTGAACTATAAAAAAGCTTTCCAAATGCATGTCCAAGGCCAATGCCCACACAAACAAATTATGAAATTAATTGGCATCCTGCCACCTTTTTCATTCCCTTCTCTGATGATCCTCTATACCTTCCCATTCCAAATACTTATACCCAAATCTCATTAACCACTACAGTCAAGTAGTAGCCAATTAATAAGAGATGTGAGTTAGAAATGGTCCCAGAGGTATCTGAATCTGAATGTAAATCATTTGAAAAATAAATAAACTTTCAATCAACCTCAAAGGCAGCTCTTCTCAACCTTAGCTGTGCATTAGAATTACTTAGGGAGCTTTTAAAAATCTGATGCCCAGGCCACACTCTTAAGAAATTAAATCAGAATATTTAAGGGCGGTGCCAAACACAGAATTGTTTAAAGTTCTCCAGTAATTCCAATGTGCAGCCACAGTTGAGATCCATTGTTTTAGGGAAAGCATTTGAAACAATGAATTTTCAAGCTTAGTGAAGAAGCTATTTTTAAATGGGGATACATCATGTGGCTCTGTTGAGGTTGCCAATTAGTGAAAACGCTCTGTTCAAGGTAAAGACCATTTTTATTAAGAAAGAAAATGCTACGTTTTAAAAATCACTAGAGACTCAATTTCTAATTCCTAATTTCAGCAAGTTACTTCACTTGAGTCTTACCTACAAAATAGAAAAAATAATATCAATGTCTACCTCATGGTGCTGCCAAGAATGACCAAATGAAACAGGGCACCAGAAAATGTTTTTCAAACTATAAAATTGTATTTATTATTACAGAGCTCAATTGTAGAACCATTTATCATTAAAAAGACTAGTTGTAATGTAGATTATTACCTAAAAGATTTATCACTTTGTGTTAACAGACATTAGCTTGATAAAACCTATGTGTCTAACCCAATGATTCTCAAAGTCTGGTTTCTGAACCAGTAGCAGCAGCATCACTGGAAACTTGTCAGAAATGCAAATTCTTGGAACCTATGCCAGACCCACCAAATCAGAACCTGGAGGCAGAACCTAGCAATCTTGTTTGAACAAACCCTCTAGGTAATGTTGATGCACACTAAAATCTGAGAACCCCATATCTAGCCAAGCATTAATAAAAATGGAATATGTATGACTAAAATCAAAGGATGAGTGTACAGTATTTGTTATTTGAAGCTTTAGAAGTCAGAGTGCAAAGGCATACTGGCATAAATTACTAGTAGATAAAAAACACTCCTAAATCTTTGTATTTTAAAATAATACAATTCTTACTGCCCAGCCAACCTTTATCAATTGACACATTAATCATGAATATAATGGTAGTATATAAATTTGGGAGTCAGATAAACTACAGAGCATTCAATAGTTTGGATAAGAAATAAAAAACCAAAAACTCTATTTGAAGTAACAGTGGTTCAGAAAATAGCCAATTTTTAATTCATGGGCTTGGGTTTCACTCAGAGGAAGAGTTAAAACTGTATCTTAAAAATCACATTTATCCTGAAGACAATACCCCATAGCATGTCTATGTTATCATTCAGGCTAAGGAAGTGTTTCATCACTGACTCAGAGAAAAGACCATTACTTGGACTTAATCACCAGCAATATTTCCTGAAGCATTAGATTTGTCATTGGGTCTGCTAAGCAACCGAAAAACAGTCTCAAAACTTCTTATCTTCAAAGATCTCACAAGAAAAAACTATCAATATTGCTCTCAAACACAAAGTCCAAAGGTCTTCCAGTAATAAAACATGCAGGTTAGCAATAGGTAAGAACATTGAGGAGTCTTGTAAGATTGCAATAGAAAGTTCTTTGAGATCTTGTTTTCTCTTTTTCCATTTAAAAAGATTTTGACAGCCTTAAGACACATAACACCACCCTGGAAAGACTAGAGTGAAGTATACCAATTGAGAACTAACTTTAGTATTCATCCTTAGTTACTTAGTAAAAAAAACTCAGTGGAACTGACTTTTTCCTGGAAGATTCCTTAACAATAGATGAAGTTCCATTTACTACTACCAAGCAGATAACTGGTTCCCTCTTTGATCAAGATTTCCAAGTCTCAAAAGATTTCCTCAATCATATGCTTCCTGTATTTAAAGAACTTGGGGGTTAAAAATTGGGGGTATGTGTAAGTAGAAATAACTCCAATAATTGATATTGGTATTCTATATCATAGGAAATATTTCCCACCTATTCAGAGTAAAGAAAACAAAAGAGAGGAGCTTGATTTTACTCATCCATGCTAACCAAAATTATATTGTGTCTTTGTGGCAATCCTTTAGCTCCACTTCATGAGAAAAACAGCAATTATAAGCTCTCATTTTCCACACTGGGAAGAACTAGAACAAATATATAATTGCCAAAATAATTCCTTTTGTTCATTCACTCATCTACAAATATTTATTGAGTGCCTAATATGTGCCAGACATTGTTGTAGGTGCAAAAGAATCTAGAGAGATGCACAGACTTCAATGATGAGGGTGTGGATTCTATGTGTCTAGAGTGCTAGGCTTTAAATTTCTCTGTCAACCAAGACCAGTGGTTCTCAAACTGACCAAGCATCAGAAGCACCTGGAAGGCTTGCTAAAACATAGATTGCTGTGCTCCATCCAGACAGTTTCTATTCAGTGGGTTTGAGATAGGGTCCCAAAATTAGCATTTCTAATAAATTCTCAAGTGATGTTGACGCTGCTGGGCTAGGGACCACACTTTGAGATCCACTTACCAAGACAAATGGGAGCTCTTCACACTAAGCCTGCCAACTTTCAAGTACTGTACATCTCTCTTCCAAAGAAGGCAATGACCCCATGAATGCTGCCACAATCACTTACAACTGAGCACTATTCCAATTCCCAGAACCACCTCAAATATCTCTGATTAGTAACTTCAGAGAGAAGAGAGAAGTATAAATAACAAAGAAAAGAAAATTCTCTTTCCAGGGGCTTTTCGCCCTCCTTTTCTTTTGATTTATCACTTATCACAAGAAGTTACTCTTCTAATATGATTTCTCAATACAAGTGCTATGGAAAAGAATAACACTCATTTAGATTTTTCATATTTCTTTAAGAAAATCAAGGCTTTTCTTTTAAATTCACTCTTCATGACCTATTTTTCTCCTTTTTTTGTTGGACTATCCGCTTTTTGAACAAAAGAATCATAGGGTTAGAAGGAACATTGAGAATTCATTTAATCCCTCCTTGGCCTCATACAAAACTATGTCTAAATCATCCCCAAATATAGCAATTTTTAGTACAAAGACGAATAGACCCTAAGAATTTGCCATTCAACTTTCTGTCACATACTTGAAGATACACTTTCCCTCAGCCTTCTTTTCTCTAAGTTATCAACCTCAACACTTAGACTTTCCTCATTAGATTTCCTAAACTTTAAATGATTTTAATTCTTTTTAAATAAGTTTATCTCATCTTACCTAGGACCTGACTTATGTATGTACTGTTAAGGGGAAAGTATCGATTGAATAAAAAAGGAATTTAATTGGAAGAAATCTATATGTATAAATGCCACTAACGAATAATACACTGGCATTCACTTGAATAATTCATTTTAAATATCTTTTATTTTATTAAAAAAACAGTAATGTCTTATACTTTTTATATCTTTACATTACAAATCACCAACCATTTCACACATAAAATGGATGGGAATTATAAATTTTTTAAAATATGCCACAAATTATACATACCATGTTTCATGACACTTCACACAGAAGAAAACATTATTATTATTATTTGCTTTTTTATTTTAGACAGTGCTTACTACTGAATTTGGAGTTATAGTTAATGATTTCCTTCTGTATGAGTCCAAAAATACTAAATTTATTATATCAAATTCATTTCTGTGAAAATAATTTCTCTGATTTAATCCTTGCAAATCAGAGGTGTCAGAGATTCACTGAGTATAGGACAAGATTGGATAAAGTTCACATTAAGTGACAGGTTTCCAAGAAGTTTAGAAAAGAAAAATTGGTAATACATTGGAATATGGGGTAAAATGGGATCATTCATTTTATTTCAATTTCTTCCATTCTAGATATAACTATTCAAAATTTAGTTTTTGCTTTCAGAATGGTGAGGCACTTTAGTCTAGCGTAGGCCTAAAGGATAGGATTGTTTCTCTGCCTATTGCAATCAAGGTGTACGGTGGAGGCGATGCATTTAGTCTCCAGAGAGAATGAAGATGCTGCTTGCACAGCACTTCTACTCACCAGTCCATGCAGCAGCAAAGGTGTTGGCTTTGAAGGAAGCCAACTGTCCTGCTCTCCCAGCCAGAGGTAAAGAATTGCATTGGTGGCCACTAGAGGGAGGAGGATTAGGAATAGAGTAAATTGTGGGGAAAAGGCACCCATGAAAAAAGCACATGGGACAACCAACACATCACCAACCACCGCCTAGCAGCTACCTCTCTGAGGGACTATACTGGGGGTCAGGATACACCATTAACCCAGAGACCCAGACACCAGTAATGATTGTAGTATCCTGGTAAAGAGCCCCTTAACTTTGATGGCAGGAGAAGGGAGATTGCGTACGATAATGGGAAACACACAAGCACACAAACACACAAGCACACGGACATACATTCTCATGCCCCATTACAAGAAGCTGTATCTGTGCCGCCTGATTCTTGCCCATTTTCTTATTTAAAACTCTTGATGTTCTTTACCAAGAATGTGTTCACGAAAAGCAAATAGCCCACCTTCAAGTTAGTCTTGGGAGAAGCATCAGCAGAGACACTCATTGTGCCAAGATGTATTTTACCAACAAATCTGTACAAATTACATGAGGTTAAAAACAAATGGAATATAATATAATTAAAGCAAAGTTTCTTTTGCTAAATTACAGCTTGGAGCAAACCTGCAAGAAATGTTTCCAATTAGCTTCTTTAGCAAACACAAAGCATAGCTCACAACATGTTTTGCTTTCCATGCTGCCCTCTGGGTGGGCTGCCTAGTGGTTGTCTTACCTCCAGCACAAGTAGTGGAGCATTCTGACCAAGGCTGATGATTCCAGGTAAAGCCAATATCACTGTCTCCACTGCCAGTCCGAGTGATAGGAACATTGAACTTATACGTAATTCCCTCATATGTATCTTGATAAAGAACCTGCCATTGAAAACAACTGGTGAAAATAATCAAAATACAATGAGCCTTCATTCAGATACTTATTATTTCTTTTGAAGAAGATAATGCCATAAAGTAAGCCTTATAAGAAATTTAAGATAACTTTTAGAACACATGCACTTATCTTGAATTTTCTCCTTCCATTTTCATAGGTAATTTAGAGCCATTTCTTTCATCTACCTTGTTGGGTTATAAAAATATTATTCAACTAAGCAATGAAATGGTCAAACATTCATATGGGAGAGCACTCTGGCTTTAACTTTACAAGGATTTTAAACACTTGGGCAAACCATTTCACCTTTATTTACCTAATTTATCTATAAAGCAGAGAAAATAAAGAGGCAAAGACACATTTACCATGACAATGAGATTTGTCGTGGTGGGACCTGGAGCTACCAAGGATTCTGGTTCATCAGTTGGTCTCTTGTAGCGAAAAGTTGTCCCAGCAGCATCAAACTTCTTAGGCCAGTCAATAGTCCAACCACAATTAAGATAGTATTCATCTGTTTCAGATTTTAAAGCTAAAAAAAAAAATCACAGTACACCTAAAAATATGAAACTTCATTTACCACAGTGTCACTGGTAAATAACTGCACTGACTATTTTCTAAAGTAAAAATTAAAATGGTAATTTCCATGTGAATGCCAAGAAGATATTAAGTATTTATGACAGGGGTGGGCAAACTTTTTGACTCAAGGGCCATAATGGGTTCTTAAACTGGACCGGAGGGCCGGAACAAAAGCATGGATGGAGTGTTTGTGTGAACTGATATAAATTCAAAGTAAACATCATTACATAAAAGGGTACGGTCTTTTTTTTTTTTAGTTTTATTCATTTCAAACGGGCCAGATCCGGCCCGCAGGCCATAGTTTGCCCACGGCTGATTTATGATGTCATTGATAGAGAGGAATAAAATGTTACCTGGAGAAATAAACATATGGAACTAGCAAGGAAAAGTATGACAAAAGAAATAAGTAGGAATGGGAGAGATGGAGGAAGCAGACTTTCCTGTCTAAATATTAAAAAGTAATTATATGAATATGGGGTGGGAGAAACTATAGTACTGGCACCCAGACAGACAACAATGCAACCAAACAGACAGTTAAGAAATAACAATCAATAAAGAAAAAAAATAACAAAGCATCTTAAAGTATATGACAAAAGAAGCATCTTCAATTAGTTTAAAAAAAGATAACAAGATATGAAACTAAGACAAAAGACTAGCCACTTTGCAAATAATAAATTCAGCATTATGATGATGATGATGATGATGATGATGAATTTATATTTTGTTTGTTATAAGTACCACAATTCCACTCTTAGGTACATATCCAAAAGAAATGAAAATAGGTACTCAAACAAATATTTGTACATACATGTTTATAGTAGCACTATTCCCAATAACCAAAAGTGGAAACAACTCAATCGTCCATCAATGGATGAACGAATAAACACTTTGTGGTATACACAATACAATGAAATATTATTCAGCCATTAAAAGAAGTACTAATATATGTTTCAATGGTTATGAATTTCAAAAACATTATGCTAAATGGAAAAGGCTAGACAGAAAAAGTCACATATTGTAAACTGCCATTTATATGAAACTAGAGGCCCGGTGCACAAAATTTGTGCGGGGGGGGGGGGCGCGCGGGGGGGGGGGGCGGTGTCCCTCAGCCCAGCCTGCCCACTCTCCAATATGGGACATCCCTCTCAGAATCCAGGACTGCTGGCTCCCAACCGCTCACCTGCCTGCCTGCCTGCTTGCCCCTAACCACTACCCTGCCAGCCGATTGCCTCTAACTGCCCTCCCTTGCCAGCCTGGTCACCCCCAACAGCCCTCCCCTGCAGTCCTAGTCGCCCTCCAACTGCCTTCCCCTGCAGTCCTAGTCGCCCCCAACTGCCCTCTCCTGCTGGCCTGGTCACCCCCAACTGCCCTTCCCCGCCAGCCCAATTGCTCCTAACTGCTCTCCCCTGCAGGCCTGGTCGCCCCTAACTGCCCTCCCTGCCGGCCCAATTGCTCCTAATTGCCCTCGCCTGCAGGCCTGGTTGCCCCCAACTGCCCTCCCCTGCTGGCCCGATTGCTTCTAACTTCCCACCTCTGCAGGCCTGGTTCCCCCCAACTGCCCTCCCCTGCAGGTTCAGTCACCCCTAATTGCCTTCCCCTGCTGGCCTGGTCACCCTCAACTGCCCTCCCTTTCAGGCCTGGTTGCTCCCAACTGCCCTCCCCTGCCGGCCATCTTGTGGCAGCCATCTTTGACCACATGGGGCAGCCATCTTTGACCACATGGGGGTGGCCATCTTGTGTGTTGGAGTGATGGTCAATTTGCATATTACCTCTTTTATTAGATAGGATATCCAGAATAGGTAAATCCAATAGAGACAGAAAGCAGATTGATGGTTACCAGGGCTTGAGGAATGGGGAGTAACTGCTTAATGGACACAAGGTTCTTTCTGGGGTGATGAAAATATTTTGGAATGTACCAAATGCCACTAAATTGTTCACTTTAAAATGGCTGAGTTCTATTTTATGTAAATTAAACCTCAATTTAAAAAAATGGTTTAAAAAGAGAGAAAGAATAAATGCCAGATGGGTAAATATTTGAAATTAAACAGTTGAATCATAAAATGCTTGGAGAAAACATGGCAGATCTTTTAAAAAGTAACACTGGGATATAAAAAGCTTTTTTAAGTATGACAAAACCCACAGAAAATATAAAGGAAAGGATTAATAAATATGCATACATAATTTTAAGACCTATATTAAAAATGCATTAAAAACATTTAAAACTATTGACAGAAAAAGGTTATTGGCACTACTGATAAGAAAAAATGGTGTGGTTCACATACACAATGGACTATTACTCCTTTTGTGACAGCATGGGTGGACCTAGAGAGTATCATGTTAAGTGAAATAAGGCAGTCAGACAAAGACAAGTACCATACAATTTCACGTATATGTGTAATCTAATGAACAAAATAAACTAACAAACAAAATAGAAACAGACTCATAGATACAGAGAACAGACTGACAGTGGTCAGAGGAGAGGGTGTTGGGAGACTGGGTAAAAAAGGTGAAGGGATTAAGCAAAGGAAAAAAATACCTCATAGACACAGACAACAGCATGGTGATTACCAGAGGAAAAAGGGGGTGAGGGGAGGTAAAAAAGGGTATAGAGGGGATAAATGGTGATGGAAGGAGACTTGACTTGGTGTGGTAAACACATCTATATAATATAATACACAGATGATGTATTATAGACTTGTACACCTGAAACTTAATAAGATATACTTTTATTTATTAATAAAATATAATTTTAATAACCAATGCTACCCAATAAATTCAATAAAAAAAAATTTTTAAAGAGAAAAATACAGTGATGATTTTGATAATGATTACATGATTTCATAATGACAAACATGGCAGTTTAAGTTTTTTGTTATTATTTTAGCTTCTTCTTTTACATCCATAACTCATTTCCTAAACCCATTTCTTCTAGGAATTACTTTTTCTACCTCTGTAATTTACCCAATAAATGTTCTCTTACAAAAATTTTTTTTTAATTTATTGGGCCAGATAAACAAGCAGCTCACCCTGGCCTGTGTTGCTCACTGGTTGGAATGTCGGCTCCAGCATCAAAGGGTCTAGGGTTCCATTCCTGGTCAAGGGTCCATACCTGGGTTGCAGGTTTCCTCAGGCCCAGGTTGGGCGCATGTAGGAAGCAACCAATCGATGTGTCTTCTCACATCAATGTTCCTCTCTCTTTCTCCCTCCCTCCCTTCCACTCTCTCTAATGGGGAAAAACAAAAACAAAAACAGAAGCAGCCCAAAAGACTATAAAGGTCATGGTGCAGTCTCTGCCTCTCTGGACCTCTACCACTTGTCCTTAACAGCACAGACCATTTTCATGCCCCCACTCAAATCTGACTGGCACATTTACTTGTATTTTCTTGACTTCAGATATGTTATGATGATTCATTTGTCAAAAACAAATCTAATTAACCTTTTAAGATAAGAACATGTCAACCAATTTTAAGGATTATTTAGTTTTAAATTTTTCTTGTATTTAAAATTTTTTCTTTTCAATGATCACAGTGGTTTTCTATTTCATTTAAAATATCAGCCCTAACCGGTTTGGCTCAGTGGATAGAGCGTCAGCCTGCGGACTGAAAGGTCCCAGGTTCGATTTCAGTCAAGGGTATATATCTTGGTTGTGGGTACATCCCCACTAGGAGGTGTGCAGGAGGCAGCTTATTGATGTTTCTCTCTCATCAATGTTTCTAACTCTCTATCCCTCTGCCTTCCTCTTTGTAAGAAATCAATAAAATCTATGAAAAATAAAATAAAATATCAGAATTACTTATGTTATATAAGGACGTCTGAACCTGTATAATATGAACTAGTAAAATAAAAAATAAAACCAGACCACCCCGCCTCCGCCAGCAGCTTTGTAGTCTCCTTCAATTTGAGCTCTCACTTTCAATTTACCCAACTATTCAGCTAACACATTTTTGCTGGCACCATAATGTAGTTCAGAAGACACTGAGCATTTAACAAGTACTGGGTAATTTACTAGGGGAGGAGGACGTGGCATTATGGACAGAGAATTATCAAAGGGAAAAAATTTAATGTTACAAGTCTTATTTTTGTTTTGAGTCTTGCTGATTCCAAAATTATGATGCAAAAATAAAGGGCTCTTCTTGAATAAAGGAAAAGCCTGATTATACTGGTGTTCTATCCGAAGATGTATTCTGGATGTCATCTTATTTTTTAAAGACTTAATGAAAAGGCAATGATATGTTAAAGGACATAAGAACTCATCCAGGCCTCACTAGGCGTCTCTGGAGAACCTAAATCTGTTTTAAAAGATCAAACATCAAATAAGTAGAATATCCACTTCTTTCCCTGTTGAAATAACTGGTACTAGATTTGCCCTTCAACTGTAGACAACTAGAAAACTCACAAAACATATGAATTAGCTGTTCTTAGACATTGGCCAGGACAGGGCAGAGCTGTGATATATGCAAGAAGGAAAACAAGGTGAATTTGATCTTTTGATTTAAGAAATAATAATCTTCTCAACAAATGGTGTTATAGTAATTGAATATCCATCTAAAAAAATTGAACCTCAACCCTTACTTTATACCTTATATAAAAACTCAAAATGGACCATATACCTAAATGTAAAAGCTAAAACTATAATTTCTTAAGGAAACATTGACGATAATATTTGCAACCTTGAGGTAGGCACAATTTCTAAGGTAGGACATGAAAGCCCAAACAATAAAAAATTTAATAAATTAGATTTCATGCAAATTAAAAGACACCATTAAGGATAGAAAATAGATAAGCCAGTGACTGGGAGAAAGTATTCATAAAACATGTATTTGAACAAAGACTTGTATAGAATACATAAAGGACTCATAATTTAATAAAAAAATTTAAATAGGCAAAATAATTTTGAAAAGGAAGGGAGCATTTGGAACTCGTCTACATTATTGGTGGGAATATAAATAATACAACCATGTTAGAAAACAGTTTAGTAATTTCTTATAAAGTTAATCATGTACTTATCATATAACCTTACCATTTCACTCCTAGGCTTTTATCTATGAGAAATGAAAATATATGTCCACACAAAGCTTGTCTATAAATGTTCAAAGAAACTTTATTCATAATGGTCAAAGACTAAAAATGACCCAAATATTCTTAAGTGAGTGGATAAAAATATTATGATATATCCATACATTGGGATATTATTTAGTAATAAAAAAGAGTAAACTTCAGATACACTCAACAATATAGATGAATCTCAAAAACATTATGCTGAGTAAAAAAAGCCATACATAAGTATATACTGTATTATCCAATTATGTTAAATCCCAGAAATATAATGAAATACATGTCAGATAAAAGATCAATGTTTGTCTGAGGCTAAGGCTAGGGGCATTTAATTGCAAAAGCAAATAAGAGGATGTTTTAGAGTCAGAAATGATCTATATTGTGGCTGTGTTATATATACATATAAATAATTGTCAGTACTCTTTGAACTGTATACTTATAATGGATATACTTTATTATATATAAATTATTCCCCAATAACATTGATTTTAAAAATCAAATAAGCAACTCAGTGAAGAGTAAGCTATAAACTACTAATTTTTGTGTTTAGTTCTTACATGTGGTCCTATAACACTTGAAATTTCATTTTAGCATGAAAGTATTCCATCTCAAAGCAGTATGTCCGTTTTTTCTTTTTCCATCACCATTTATCCTTTTATGCCCTCTTTCACCTCCATTCACCCCCTACCCCCACCCTCAATCACCACAGTGTTGTCCATTGTCCATGAGTTCTCTATTTTTTCTTCTCAATCCCTCCGCACACACCCCCACCCCAAACTCCATAGCTGTCTGCCTGCTCTCTCAGTCTGTCTCTATTTGGCAAAGCAGTATGTCTTTTCCTTCATGATATTGTGCTGTCCCTTCTCCTTAATTTTTGAAATCTACCAAAATATGCTACTCACCAATATAGGCAGGTGACACGGCAACTTCTCTGACTTCAATATTAACAGAACCTCTTGGTATCTGCACAACTGTCAGGTAGCCTGGACCACAGAAGACAGCCAGTGTAAGTAGATTCTGTAGCCTCAGTCAGAAAATGAGTGTTTAATAACCATTCAGTAATGATTTTCCTTATTCTACCATGCTTTCTTCGGCTTTTCACTATACAAATTATGAAATATGGGCAAATTCCCCTTTGGGTTAATGAATACCTCTAGAGTATTTTTCTTTTCCTCTAAAATACCTTCACATGTACAATATTGGTTCATTTTATTTTCTCAACCGTAGCCCACACATCAATCTACTGTGGAAATTCATATCTTAAAGAAACATGGCAAAATGAAGTCAAGTAGAAAGGAAATAATATTTACTTAAAATATCTTACATAGGAACTCTCCTGTAATGTTGGAGGGCATGCAGACTGGTTCAGCCACTGTGGAAGACAGTATGGAGTTTCCTAAAAAGTTAAAAATGGAACTCCCATTTGACCCAGTAATCCCACTTCTAGGACTATATCCCAAGAAACCAGCAACACCAATCAGAAAGGATATATGCACCTCTATGTTCATAGCAGCACAATTTACAATAGCTAAGATTTGGAAACAGCCTAAGTGCCCATCAGCAGATGAGTGGATTAAAAAACTGTGGTACATCTACACATGGAAGATTATGACGCTATAAAAAAGAAGGAACTTTTACCATTTGCAACAGCATGGATGGAACTGGAGAGCATTATGCTAAGTGAAATAAGCCAGTCGGAGAAAGATAAATATCACAAGATCTCACTCATACGTGGGATATAATGATCAACATAACTTGATGAGCAAGAATAGATCCAGAGACATATGGCAGGGGAGGTGGGAGGGGGGGAGGGGGAGAGGGAGCAACCAAAGGACTTGTATGCATGCATATTAGCATAACCAATGGACATAGAAACTGGGGCGGTGGGGGCTTGCCCAGAGTGGGAATGGCTGGGGGGTCGGGGGAGGTAGTCAATTGGGGTTAAAGAAGACATATGTAAAACTTTAGACAATAAAAAAATAAAATAAATATCTTACATGAAGCCATATTTAATACTTTAAAAGACTGAAAGCAATTTGGGGGGGAAGCAATGTCTGCCTAAATAAAGAAATTTTAAAATAAAGGGTGGTGGTGGTGATCAAATGTGTTGCCTATTCCAAGCACACAGAGGCGTGAGGAAGAGTTCTCTCTACACACTCACCTCCTCCTCTGGGTGACGTTTCATTGAAGAACCCTTCAACGGCATCGCATGTGCTCCCATCCCCTCCACAGACTCGACATTTATCTTCCCTAACACTGGATTCCAAAATATTATCACAACCTACATGCTGCAAACAGAGAAGAATATTCAGTGTGTGAAAAAAAGGAATTCTTACTAAGCAAATAAATATAGCGTATTTATTTACTTGTTTTTCCAGTAAAGGAAATAAAAACAAGAAATATTTTCCTCTCTCCACTTTTACCTTCACTCTCCAATAAGTTCTAGCTAACATTTCTCAACACATAAGTTTAAAGAAAAAAAATTCTGATTCCCCAGGAATGGATGTCTATATTTCTAACCTAGATTTAATTATTTATAGATACCATGCTTCAATTTTTAAAATATTATAATTTGTTAGCAATGGACTCTTACTTATACCCCAAATCAATACATGCAAGAAATGAGAAAAATGGCATTTAGTCCTATACGAGGTTATAACAGCAAGAGTCTTGACTGGGCATGACATTTTGTCCTTTCTCAATCACTAGCCCTTTTG
Organism: Myotis myotis; assembly: GCF_014108235.1. NCBI lineage: Eukaryota > Metazoa > Chordata > Mammalia > Chiroptera > Vespertilionidae > Myotis > Myotis myotis. The sequence continues at coordinate 34,230,817 of NW_023416357.1, forward strand.
GATTATCCAGTTGTTAGAGTCCAGGATTGGTTGTGGAAATCATGACTGGGTAAATCTTTAAAAATGAATACCTGTACCCACTAGCTGAATAAAACTGCCATAAACTCTACCATTCAGTCTTTCATTGAACCACAGAGATGTGGATTCTTATACATTTTTGGTACAAATTTTGGAACTTAAATTTGTATATTTGACATTTAGCCATTGATACCAGGCATGTAATCTCTGAATGTACTAGTAAGCTGTATCTGGGTTTTTATTATCTAAAAAGAATTTTAATATTGTCACAGAAATAACCTTTTCTTCAAGTAAATACACACACACACACACACACACACACACACACTGGGCTATCAGATACATTTGGAGGCTAGTAGCCAGAAGGATAGACAATGTTTTTATATCTTCTTTCTTTCTGGGACTTAGATTTGCACTTCTCTTTAAAATAAAACAAAAACAAGGAAAAAAAATCTATATAATAAAGAGCTAATATGCAAATAGTCATCACATCCTCACGCCGTCATGCCATAACAGCTCAGACACTCAACACTGGGGAGAGAGGAATGGGGACCAGCCATGCACAAATGAGCTCGCGAGAGAGGAATGGGGACCAGCCAGGCTGTGGCCTGGGAGAGGGACAAGCCACACGCCCTGCAGTCCCAGGTGCCAACAGCTGGGGCTGGGGCCCGGGAGAGGGACAAGCCACCCATCCCATGATCCTGGACGCCAGCAGCTGGGGCTGCGGCCTGGGAGAGGGACAAGCTGCATGCCCCATGGTCCCCGCAGTCCTGGGCGCCAGCTGCTGCACCTACTGCCCGGGAGAGGGACAATCCGCATGCCCCACGGTCCCCATGGTCCCAGGCACCAGTGGCTGTGCCTGTGGCCCGGGAAAGGGACAAGCTGAATGCCCCGCAGTCCCAGGCATGGTCCCCGTGGTCCCAGGCACCACTGGCTGTGCCTGTGGCCCGGGAGAGGGACAATCCGCATGCACCATGGTCCCTGAGGTCCCAGGAGCCAGCAGCTGTGCCTGCGCCTGTGGCCCGAGAGAGGGACAAGCCACCCGGGCCGCGGTCCTGGGTGTCAGTGCCTGTGCCTGCGGACCAGGAGAGGGAAAGCCACCCACACTGTGGTCCCAGGTGCCAGTGCCTGTGACCCAGGAGAGGGACAAGCCACCAGCCCCATGGTCTTGGGCACCTGCGGCTCTGGCCAGGGCGAAGTCACCTGCTCACGGTCCCCTGCGGCTGCAGTCAGCCCAGGCAAAGCTGGCCCAGGTCCTAGGTGCCTGCAGCCGGCCATAGGGTGGGAAGCCCAGTTCCAGGTGTCTGTGACCAGCTGGAGGAGGGAATCCTGGGTCCCAGGTGCAGGGTGAGGCAGAGGCAGTTAGGGGCAATCAGGCCAGCAGGGGAGCACTTAGGGGCAATCAGGCCAGCAGGGGAGCACTTAGGGGCAATCAGGCTGGTAGGGGAGTAGTTAGGGGCAATCAGGCAGGCAGAGGTGGTTAGGGGCGATCAGGCAGGCAGGCAGAGGGGCTAGGGGTGATCAGGCAGGCAGGCAGGCAGGAGAGCGGTTAGGAGCCAGCGGTCCCTGATTGCGAGAGGCAGTCGGACATCCCCCAAGGGGTCCCGGATTGGAGAGGGTGCAGGCTGAGCTGAGGGACCCCACCCCCTCCCCCGTATGAATTTTGTGCACCGGGCCTCTAGTGATCATTTAAGCAACCTTGCATTCTCCATTGATGCAGATATCCAGTGAATCCATATTGCACCGAGTCCCATCAATCACTGCGGGGGCACGTTCAGTGTAGAAGTTGTAGCCATCAGCCAAGCAGTTTAATGCACACGGTTTCATTCCACCTGGACAAATGCAGTACAAAAGAAATAAATGGATTGGTTCTCCTATGAGACAGTGATTCAATATTCCCCATAGCATATGTACAATTCATATAGACATCATTCCCTGACTATATCCCTGGATGTGTAGGTTTCTTTCCTCTTTTGCTAAAATTTCATGTTTATTTTCATTCCTTGCTCAACTTAATGAAGGTCCTGCTAAGTAGTTTTCAAGTTTAAAAATTTTAAGTGTTTCCAATATATGTTTACAATATCTTTTGGGTCAAAAGGCATCACAGTGGAGGTACCTGAATACTGAAGCAAATAAATGAAATAAAACTGTTTTTAAAAATGAACCAAGGAAATAAAGTTTAAGGTGGCTTGAAACTATTACCTTATATGACAAATCAGAATTTCTACAACATACGTAACTTGTTATGGAAGCTGATACAAAAACTCTCCTACTTTAGCAGGGACATGGTAGTTGAAAAATAAAACTATTTGTACCTGTTTTTAAACATATCATATTCCGTGAAAATGGCTTTAGTGTGGAGATAAATTGTTATCAGATTAGCAAATCAAAGATAAAATTAATTATAGTTTTAAAATTGAATAGTTAAAATAATATCTAATATTATTTTGTGAACATATATAATAACTTGAGCATTTTCATTTTGTCATTGAAATTTGTATTTTTTAAGGTTGATATAAAAGATAGGTAAGAATAATAGCCATTTAAAACAAGCAAAGTACATGTCATACCCTCATAATATGTTGAAAAGTAGCAATAAATATGGATATATTTCATTCAAAACAGCGCATGAAAAAGTGACTTATAAATATGTAACTATTGATTAAAAATATGACGTAAGAAGAATACCTCCTGTTCAATCTTCCTTTTATGAAGTTTAAAACACTTTGGTCTTATTCTAATTATTTTGATAAAATTTCTCTTTGAAATAAAGCTGACTACTTCTTATAAAGAATATAAGGCAGAAAGATTGAAATGGCATGCCTAAGGTAGACACAGGTTGCTGCAGAGTGAAGGTATATGGAGTAAAAGAAAGAAGCCAACTGGGTGGTGAAGACAATGATAAGTGAGAGACAGAACATTCCTTTAAAAGGAGATCCCTGTTATAGTTGACTAGAGGCCCGGTGCACAAAATTTCGTGCATTCGGGGGCGGGGGGGCGAGTGTCCCTCAGCCCAGCTTGCACCCTCTGGCAATCTGGGGACCCCTCACTCCTTACCGCCCACCTGCAGCAGAGGTGGGAGAGGCTACCACCACCACCACTGCACTCACCAGCTGTGAGCCCAGCTTCTGGCTTAGCGGCACTCCCCCTGTGGACGCTCCTGCATTAAGCATCTGCCCCCTGGTGATCAGTGCATGTCATAGTGACCGGTCATTCTGCCATTTGGTCTATTTGCATATTAGGGTTTTATTATATAGGATAGTTGTTGTGCAAGAAGGCTCAATATATTCACAAACCCTATTTTTTCAAGAGAAGATGAAAACCTAGATTTTTAAAATATAACCTGTTCTTGGCAACTCATTCAACATTTTCAAAAATACTGTGAAGTTTAAAACACATATGTAAGTAAAAACTGTTCTTGAACCACCAGTTTACAACCACTGGCCCAAGTTCATGTTTTCTCCCATTTTCTTTATCTGTAGGCTATAAAACTCCTATAGGACTTACAAGGTATTACTAAGCTTAGGGTAATGATATATTTTGCTGTTCTGAGCACAGAAATAATAAGTAATCAATAAAATAATTTCTTTCTGAACTATAATCAAGGTATTTATAATCTATTTTTGTAAGATTCTCATGAATAAAATTGCTCTAAATTTCCATGAATATTACTGGGATTGTTTTCATTACTACCCACTATTGTTCCTTCCCCATTTATTATTGTAATGTTTTGAAAGTTAATGGAGCTTTTTATGTAATGGGCTTTTTAAAAAGAACACTAGCCTTTTATTTACTCAATTTTAATACTATATTAATTATGTAACATAGTATTTGATAGGCAAGACATGCAATTACTATGGTTGTATTCATAGAAATAAATTTCCTCCTTTTTCACTGCTCAAGATGTATTTAGCTTTCTCTGTTACAATGAGTTTTCAGAAGAGGTACTGCTATTATTTCAAGAAGGGATTTAGGGTGATTCTCTAAATGGAAGGTCACATTACCAATTACCTTCATTTAAAGCTTATTATGAATTTAGTGTTAATTCATTCCACTCAATTACCTAGATCAGCCGTGGGCAAACTACGGCCTTCGGGCCGGATCTGGCCCCTTTGAAATAAATAAAACTAAAAAAAAAAAAGACCGTACCCTTTTATGTAATGATGTTTACTTTGAATTTATATTAGTTCACACAAACACTCCATCCATGCTTTTGTTCCGGCCCTCCCGTCCAGTTTAAGAACCCATTGTGGCCCTTGAGTCAAAAAGTTTGCCCACCCCTGATCTAGATGCTAATTATTAAATCCTCCTACAATAAGATAAAACAATATCAAATGTATATGAACTTAATAAAAGTGATTCAAAATACATGAAACAAAAAGTTATAAAAAAGAAAGTAAAGTCATATAATAGTTCAAGATTTTAACACACTTCTCTCAGTACTTGATAGAAGAGCAAGAGCAGGAGAAAAAAAAACACCCAGAAAAATTTAAAAATATTTGCATAACACTAGCCAACTTGACCTCATGGATATCCATAGAACACTACTATATCCAACAACTGCAGAAAACACATCCTTTTCAAGTATAAATAGAATATTCACCAACATGGAGAATAAGCTGTATCATAAAACAAATTTCAATTAATTTTAAGAATTTAAATAATGCAGAGTATTCTCTAAGCATATTAGAATTAAACTATAAATTAATAACAAAAAATCTAGAATATATAAAATATTTGGAAATTCCACCAAAAAACTCTAGAACTGACCAATGAATTCAATAAAGTAGCAGGATACAAAAAGAAATAAAAATGACAATTATAAATAACCTAAATAACCCATGGGTAAACAAGAAATCACAATGTAAATAGGATAATATTTTGAAATAAAGGAAATAAAAACACATCAACTTTGGGGAATGCAATAGAGCAAAATAAACCCATAATTAAAAGAAAAAAGACAGTAATAGAGAAAAGTGCTACAGCCAAGTCGATTCTCTGAAAAGATAATTAAAATTGATAAACCTCAAGTAAGACTGATCAAGTAAAAGAGAGAAATACATATTATAAATATCAGAAATCAAAGAGCATACATCACTCTAGATCCTACAGATATTAAACAGAATAATAACAGAATGTTATGATTAATTTTCTATCAATGAATTGAACAACATGGATGTAACTTACCAATAAACTTATCAAAGACACAAATTTGAAAACTCACATAAGAATTTAAAAGTCTGAACAATTCTTTTATCTGTTAAAGGAGCTGAATTTGTAATAATTTTTTGTACAAAGAAAATACCAAACATACATGCTTTTACTATTTTTCCAAGGAAAAAATAATACCAATGTTACAAACTCTTTCAAAATAAATAAGAATTCTATTTCAGGAAGCCAGAGTAACTCTGATACCAAAGCTTGTCAAAGACATAACAAAAATAAAATTTAGAAATCAGTTTCCCTTATGAACATAGACACAAATATACTTAATAAAATATTAGCTATTAAATTTAATAACATATAAAAAATAGTAAAACATTACCACATAGGGTTTATCCTGGGAATAAAAGGTTGGTTTGACATTATAAAATCTGTTAAGTAATTTATCATATTAACAGAATAAAGAAGAAAATCACATATAATCTCCACATGCACAAATTGTATTGAAGGGCCAAGCCAGTGCATTAAGACAAGAAAATGAAATAAAAGGCAAAAAGATTGAAATAGGCCGTCTCTATTCCAAATAACATGACTATTTAGCAAGAAAATCCTAAATAACAGAACACAAAATTAATATATAAAAATTAATTTTATTTTTATACACTAGAGTTAATAATTAAAAATGAAATTTTTAAAACTTTCATTTACAATAGTGTCAAAACACATAAATTACTCAGAAATTGGTTTAACAAAAGATGTGCAAGACCTTATATCTAAAACTACAAAACATAGCTAGAGACATTAAAAAAGACACAAATACATAGAGATATATACTACGTTCATAAATTGGAAAATTCAATATTTGAGTTTGTTACTTCTCCCTGTATTGATCTACAGATTCAACATGATAACAAGCATAAGCCCAGCATGTTTTTCTGTAGAAATTAACAACAAATTTTGTAATTTATATGGAAATGCAAAGCATTTAGAATATCCAAATAACTCTTTTTAAAAAGATCAAAGTTTGAGGAACTTATGCTACCTGTGTCCAAGACTATACAATTACAATAATTAAGTCAGTGTGGTACTAATATGGAGTTGACAAATAGATTGATGAAACAAAATAGAGTACATAAATATACTACAAATACACACCATATTCCTAAATTGTTTTTGATTGTACACCTAAATTTAAAGATAAAAAACCTGGCTCTTAGAAGCAAAGATTAAAAAATACCATCTAGAGTTGAAGTAGACAAAGATTTCTAAAACAGGACACAGAACACAATAACCATAAAAGAAAAAAATTGAAAAATTAGAATTCATCAAAATTAAAATCCTATACTCATCTAAAATACCATTTAAAAAGTAACAGGAGAGCCACAGACTGTGAGAAAATATTCGTAAAACATCTGATAAATAACTACCACTAGAGAATCTATAATAACAAAAGTGTAATATGCTAATTAGACTGGACAAATGACCTTCCGGATGAAGACGGGGCTGTGAGGGCCAAGCCCCTTGCACGAATTTTGTGCATCAAGCCTCTAGTGAAAAGATAAAATACCAATTTGAAAATAGGCAAAGAATGTGAACAATTAACAAAAGATACATAAATGGTCAATAAGCACATGAAAATGTGCTCAACATAATCAATAATCAGAAATGCAAATTAAAGCCCTAGCAGGTTTGGTTCAGTGGATAGAGCATCGGCCTGCGGAATGAAGGGTCCCGGATTCGATTCCGGCCAAGGGCACATGCCCAGGTTGCGGGCTCAATCCCTAGTAGGGGGTGTGCAGGAGGCAGCCGATCAATAATTCTCTCTTATCATTGATGTTTCTATCTCTCTCTCTCCCCCTTCCTCTCTGAAATCAATAAAAATAGATTTTTTAAAAAAAGAAATGCAAATTAAAGCTACAGTAAAACATCATTATACACACACCAGGAGAAGACTGGAAACACCAAATGTTGGCAAGGATATGGAACAAACAGAACCTACACATTGTTGGTGGGAGTTGTGATATGGTACAATAACTTTGGAAAAATATCTGGCAGGTTTTTTTTTTAAATTAAACTCATACCTACCCTATTATTCAACAATTCTACTCCTAAGTATTTACCCAAGAGAAATGAAAACATATGCCCACAAAAAGATGAGTATGCAAATAATCACAGCAGCTGATTCATAACAACTGTAACTAGAAACACCCCAGGTGTCCATCAGTCACAGAACGGAAAAGCAAACTTATTATAATACTGCTTAGCAATAAAAAGGAATGAACTGCTTGTACATGCAATAATGCAGATGGATTTCAAAAACATTGGGCTTAAAGAAGCCTTGCACAAAAGAGTAAATATAACATAATGTCATTTATATGATGTTCTGGAATAGGAAAAACTAATCTATGGTAAAAAAAAAAAATCATAACAGTAGTTGCCTCTTAGAACAAACAGGTAGAGGCAGCTATGGACTGGGAAGGACTATGGAGGTAATGGTAATGTTCTATATTTCAGTAGAGTTTTACAGGTGCATGCATTTGTTAAAACTCAGGGAAAGTACAGTTAAGATCTGTGCATTTCATTGTACATAATCTAACCTCAAAAGAAAAAAGTAAACAGTACTGAACTGGGGTTGATGTATGCATGCTTAATTACTTACAGGAAAGTATATTAATGACTACAATTTACTTTGAAATGCATCCAAAAAAAAGCATAGATTGATGAATGGACAGAGATGACTAGACATGTAATGAAAAATATATACTGAAATGTTAATGGTAGAATCTTGGTGGTGGATAAAAACATCACTGTAAAATTATTTCAATATTGTTCTATGTTGAAATTTTTTCAAAAATGTTAAAACAAGCAAAAATTTTGAATGTGCATTCAATCTTTCCAAGAGAAAATTTTAACAAAACTTAGTTTGTATTTTGGGAGTGTAAGCAAACTTTTTGTGCTTACTGAACAACTGGTGTTTGATACATGCCCAAATTAAAGAGCAAAAATGTTTCCCAACACTAAAAAAGAATTTTAAAAATCTATGGTAAGATCCTTAGCCTTTTCTCAAGAAAGAACACATTTTCCTGGCCTCTTTGAGTTGATTTATATTGTTATAATTTGTTTTTAGGGTGATATCTCTAAATACTTCGTGATTATAAATGATTATAATGTAATGTCCACATACCTCAAGAAGTCAAGAACTCAAAAAAATGATTTCTGATCATTTGTACTAACATAAAGTTCATTACAGGGAAACTAAAACATGAGACCTTTATAATATTATAAGTATTTTCCTGCTTTGATTTACAAACACTAATTTTTACTAGTATGTGTAGAAATGTGTGTGTCTGTATTATTTATATACTCTTTCATGATTGCAAAGCTCTCAAGCATGATGAATGCTCTGCCAGGTTATACATTACCTCCAGTAAAGGGTTTCCAGTTATAATAATTTCCACGGAAAGGCATATTGTCAAAGTCTGCACACTGTTTCTCTCGAAAATCTCGGGCCCCCAAAGGACATGGCTAAAATAAAATAAAATCATAAATGGTACGATTGTTGAAAAATTCCAAAACCAAGGGACAGCATCCCTAAAATTAAAATTGCCTGAACTCCATCACATTAGCTCACTGCCTTACTCTCTGGGACATGCTCTACTCTTTTACAACCAGTATTCAGACTGAAGTGTCTGAATTGTAATCTTAGCCACAGAAGAAATAACTGAAGTCATTTAAACAAAGTGAAGTGTTAGACAGTTTCCATATAACTTTACACTTAGATGCATGTCATAGTCCACTTTGCAATCGATCCATCAGGTATCTCCTTATAAGCACAAATAAAAACCAGGAGAAGAAATCAAAACACAAAATCTTTTTTGGTAGCAGTGTTTGAGGTCCAGTTGCCACAGCTACTCCCAGCTCTTTATTTTAAGGAATCAAGAGGCAGGTTTGTAACATGACATTCAGCACTATTAATTGTGGTTTGGACCCCGACTACTATAGCTGTTTACTGTCTAGCTCTGACAAAAACCATATTTTAAGACATGGGATGAAATGGGCAAAATGCTAGGCCTCAAGTTTAAACACCTTCCAATTCCAGGAATGTGGACTTATTAGGATTTACATTTTAACTTTAACATCACAGAAAATAAAATACTAATTTGGTTCAAAACATGTACATGTGTTGAATGGGAGACAGAGAAGGATGTTGGGAAGGTGAAGAGAGAATTATTTGTTTTTAAAATTTGGAATGCTTCTTCTACCTGGATTTTTTTACAGAGGAAAATCTTGCCAATCTAGCTAGGTCCAGATGCCAAATACCACAGGGCCATCCTAAATTCAATACTTAAGTTCGAAAAGAATTAAAGTATAACATCTCACAGTGTTTGAACAATATGACCTAATTTGATGTATCTTTTAGAGTTCTGCAGCTGTTGCACCTAAAACTTGAAGCTACTGATCGAGAAACACTCACTTTAAATATGGAAGAATGGAGCAAGTCATTAGATAAAATTATTAATTGTGAATAAATAATGAGTACGTTACAGACACTCTCAGATATCATTTTCAGGCTTTTTACCACTTTCCATGGCATCTCTACATTTACTGTATTTTATACAGTTTTCTGATGTCAGTCCCTTGAAGCATGTGCAAAAATAATAGACCACAATGTGCATATATTTGCATGGTCACCATTACTTTCTATATACTATGGTTCAAATTACTAGCATATCAAGTCCAAAGCCTCAGATTCTGGAAATAGTGAGAGCAGGTCTGCATTCTGTTATGGGCCCAGAATTTAAAATATTTTTCTGCACATTAAAATATGACACTGCAATGCCAAACCTAATGATTCTGCTTGCCAAATTACCATTTTTACCTGACTTTTCAAAAAAATGCAAACTAAGTATGAACCATAGGCTACATAGTGCGTCACACTGGAAAGATATGCTTCTGGTGTCTTGCTTCATCGTGTGCTACCGCTTTCCTTTCCTAGCCATTTCCAGGGAACCTCACACAATGACTGGAGTTGTCAGTGGCCTTGCCATGCAGCAAGGCTAGTTTTTAAGCAAATATTATCAATTTTTAAAAATACAAATAATTTTAACTATAGGTACAAGTTTTCACATAAAACTTAAGTATTTGTAAAGCACCAACTACCTAAAAGTTCTCACAGCTTTCAAACTAGTTGGAGAAACCAGATACAAACAGACAAACCACAGCACTGTTGCAGGCAGTACTTATAGGACAGCATGATGCAGGTGCTGTATGAAGGCAAACGATCAATGTGTCATGTGACTAATCATAGGGAAACTTTTCCTCTGGAAGCAAACCTTGAGTGTATTATAATTATAATAAAAGTATTATGAAAACTTAATTTTTGTAACTTTATAAGATATTGTAGGAATTGAGCTGGTTAAGCAAAAGGACTTTTGGGGTAGGGGTGGGGGGATTATTAAGAATAAAGCCAAGTAAAGCCATGGGGACAGGAAGGGAAAGGTCATACGTTGGGAATTAGTTGGAAAAAGGCCATCCTAGATGAAACAAACTGTATGGAAGCACGAGAGCAGATAACATTTCATAGAAAAGCACTGGTACATAAAAAAGCCTCAAATTAACGAACTAAGGTATCGTGAAGGCCATTCACTTAAGAACAAAAATCCTATTCCTAATTATCTTGTAATGTCACTCCTAGCTAGAAGAGAAAGGGTCCAATAGGAGGATATTGCTGTTTCATGAAGCACTTGGATAATATTTTGTAAAATTTTTGATCCACTCTTTTCCTGGAATAATCACTCTAGTGTCAGCATAATGAAAATATTAACAATGACAACAGAGACTTAGCATTTAGTAAGTACCTACTCTGGGGCACACTGTTCAGAGGTCTCAAGATCTATTGTCTATTGAACCTCTGTCTACACTCTTATGAGGTGGTTGTCCTTAATAATCCCATTTTACAACAGAGTACTGAGTACAGAAAGGTTTGCTTAGTAATAGCTTCAGGATGCAAGGACACCTCCCTCAATCTGAGTGGCACCTCCTCTGGACACTGTCTAAATGCTACAGTAACAGTGTGAGGCTTTAGCTGTTAAGATACACAAATACCTAACAGGAGTAACTTGGACTATGGACCTAGTCTTGTCATTTCCAGCTGTAAGTTTCTTATCTTCTCCAAGCTACTCTTTTTTCCCTCATTTATAGAATAAGAGGGCCAATTCTTATAAAATAAGAATTTTGGAGTAAGACTAGCCTGGATTCGATTCTAACTTTGTCATTTGTTTAATTCATGGCCTTGAGCAATGTAATTCATTTTCCAGCCCTCATCTATAAACTAGTATTTATCTCCTAGTTGAAGATTCATGTAAAATGTCTAGCTCTGTACTTGGCACATGGTAGCTCTGAATAACTATTGGCAGCAGTGCTGGTTTTGGGTCAGGCATCCATAGACCATCCCTCATCGTTCCTGCTCTGCTCTATATATCAGGGGAACAAACTCTGCAAGCTCCATATCCCAGGCTTCTGTGCCAGCTGACTTCTGGTTAGGTGCAGGCAATGAAAGGCACGCGTGGGAGAAGCCAGGGCATTTCTCTCATTTCCTCTCTACCTCAGAAAGCATCTTAGGCAGGCACAGAATCATTCTGCGGCCCTAACTTCAGGAAACAAAAGCCCCACACCTCCACCCCATGCTATGCTTCCAGCTTCTGGACTCTGATAAAACTACCTCCTTCCTGGATCTTTCTGGTAGGAGTGGTGGCATCTTCCTGCTGACCCTGATGTATGGGCTGCAAGCCTCTTTAATTGCCAAGTAACCAAGTATGTGCATTAAATTCTCTCTATTTAAATATTCAGAATGACCTCTATTATTATGGTTGGATCTTTACTGACACATACAACAATCAATAATGATGAAGAAGGAAGAGGAGGAAATTGGTAGGTTGAATACAAGTATATTTCCATAGTTTATTGGTTAAGGGTATAGAGGTTGGCAAACTTTCTCTGCAAAGAGCAACATAGTGAATATTTTGATTTTTGTGTTCCATACAGTATTGGTTGTCACTATTCAACTGGGCCATTATAATGTGAAAGAAGCCATAAACATATATGTAAATGGCCATGGCTGTGTTCCAATAAAGTTTATTTACAAAAAGAGGTGAGGGGCCAAATTTGGCCAAGGAAATAGATTTTGCCAACCCTTGCTTTAGGTGCTAACAGAATAGATACAATCTGTCTGGCAACATTTTGCAGAAGAACCAAACTTGATTATTAATTTTTGAGTCAATGCCAAATCATACATTTTTAAGAATTGATTTTAGAAGTAATATAATCTAATTTGTACACGCTGCTTAAATGTCCTCTATAATTATCCCCAAAGTGGTCACACAATCTGAATAAGCATCTACAGAAATATCAAGTACTTTTCAGACAGCTACAATTCTTATCAGGTTCTTCCTTACATTCAGCCAAAATCTGTCTTGCTCTTTTCTTCTGGATCCACACTGAGCAAATCTAACCCCTAACTGAAAGGTATCTAGACCTTAATGGATTTCCTAAGGGCACATCATAACTCATCATTAGCCCTCTTAAAACAAGCACCAAGACCTGGCCTTTGTTTTGTTCAGCAAATGTATATAAAATGCTTACTATGTGTCACATATGATCTAGGCTCTGGATATGAGGCAATAAACAAAACAGATTAGGTCCCTGCTTTCAAGGAGCTCATTGTAATGGAGTGAGAAAGAAGAAAAACAAAGCAGGTTAAGGAGATTGATAGTGAGGTGGAGGGAAGTTTTAAATAGTATAGTCAGAGAAATTCTCTCGGATAAGGTGGCACTGGAGCAGAGTTAAAAGAAACTAAGGGAGTGATTTATGTACACATCTGTGAAAAGAGTGCTCCGGGGAAACAGGAAATGCAAAGGCCCCGAGGCAAGAGTGTGTTTGGGATGTTCATAAGGAGAATGGAGGATGGAAGGGTCTAGGGCAGCGGTTCTCAACCTGTGGGTCACGGCCCCTTTGGGGGTCAAACGACCCTTTCACAGGGGTCGCCTAAGACCATCGGAAAACACATATATAATTACATATTGTTTTGTGATTAATCACTATGCTTTAATTATGTTCAGTTTGTAACAATGAAATTGGGGGTCACCACAACATGAGGAACTGTATTAAAGGGCCGCGGCATTAGGAAGGTTGAGAACCACTGGTCTAGGGAACGGTAGTAGACTTGGGGACTTGATCTCATGTCATGCTTTCTGGTTCCAGAATATATCCAGCTAGTGTTCTGTTCTCCTGATTTCAATGTTTCCTTCACTGAATGCTCTGAATTTGTGTTGATTAGAAATAAGCTCAGTAGGAATTGTACATGCTGGTTCCAAAGGAAGTGATCAAAGAAGAGTTAATTTCTTAAGAAAAATTACACAAAATATATTTTTTTAGTTTTTGTTTAAAAAGAATAGAGATTTTAAGGAGTAATGCTTTTTAAATTACTTAGGGATTAGAAGTGCTGACACTATGCAGAAATCCTAACAGAGAACAATGGGCATAAGCAACAAATTCTTTCTGTGAAGCCTGACAGGTTTTCAGCCTCCTAGTGTTCACACTAATCAGCATCCTCTCCTTTTTAAAAGCGACCAGCAGGGCCCCACATAAATCCAGAGAGCAAAGCTGCAGGTCTCAGCAACTTTTGATCTTAGCATTTTCAAAGAAATTTTTAAAATATTATCACTTTTATCCCCATTTCTCAGAGATCTATGTTAAGTTAGCACATTCTACAGACTATCTTATGTTTCCAATTTTATTGATAGTTTAAAAGCATCTCCTTCTGACTTAATACTATTTTATTGGTAGATAAATCTAAAAAAGAGTAATTCATGGGAGGCATAAAAGTTGCTATAGAAAGAAGTCTTAGCTTCTGCTGACAAACTTTCCAGGGGTATTTATTTCTACGACTGGGGTTCTAATCATGGTTTTGTCCTGAAGAATAGGGAGACCTTGGCAAGTCCAGAAATCCATGTGTGCCTTCTTTATTTTCATTTGCAAAACATACCCTAAAAGCCCATACCTTTAAGAGAAATACAACCCAAAATATTTTGCAAATGAGGAAAATGCTGAAAATCCTGTACTTTGCCTTATGGGTAATAAAGAGTGAGAAGAAGGCTGAGAATGAAAACTCTTTTTCCCTTTCCCTCCCCTCTCCTCTTCCTAAAGGAGATGGGCAGGGAGAAGATACCAGGATTCCTATGACTCGGGGAAAATTGCAAAATAAGCAATATTGGAATTTTGTTCTTCTACATTCTTTATGTCTTTCTCACCTTCTGCCCCTTTTTTCCTTTCTCGCTTTCACATCAGATGCAGTTTTACTTCTCCACTATTATACTAGAACAACCTTCTCCACTCCCCAAATTTAATTATCTTCTTCCTCTCGAGGATAGCAACATATTCTTAGCCAGTAATATCCCATTCGTTGGAGAAGCATGAGTGGAGTCTGGATTCTAACCCTTGCTCTGTTGAGCAAGCCATGCACCTGACATAGGACTAGGCAACTTTTCTAAATTAAATTACACACACACAAAAATGCCACGTGGGTTTAAAAAGGCCTTTCTTCCACACCCTCTCTTACAAGTTGCCAACAAAATTCCAGATTTCCTAGCTTTCAGGTACTGCCTGATTATCTCATTAAAGTAATACCTGAGGGCGTTTCCAATGTTACATTTTGAGTTCAGTGCAGAGTGAATCGTTGCACCCCCGGTTTTGATCCGACCTTCTTATCTCTTGTCCCCCATATAATTTCTGAGTTGTTTTTTTGTGGGGTTGTTTTTTTTTTGTAGTTTCACTTTTCATTTACTTTTAAAGAAAAACAAAAGCCTGATAAACCTGCATGGTCCAAACTTGAATCTAGCTGACATATTTGATACGATAATCATCTAGTTTTCAAAAATAAAGTTAGTTCTAATGTACCTTGCAGAGTCCACATTTAATTAAAATGCCATCTATCCATAACATAACCCTTTCCCCTAAACCTATAAATATGTTAAGAAACAAACTTTCACTTGGTGGTTTTTTGAACAAAATAAACAAACAAGCTCTCTTTTGTGTATAATCTAGTACTTATTTTCAAAATTTGATGCACACCATAAAATTTATACTTAAAGAAGAGTAATGACTCTGGTCCTGTTATTTCTTTACACATATAATAGTATATTATGTACAATATTTATAAGGATAAAGTGGCTGATACTAATTTGTTTTCTAATTATAACTTGGGACACAGTTACAAACTCTTAGTTATAACTAATGGATCAACTCTGTACTTTGGCACCACACCTCTCCCTGGGGTAGTTTCAGGGTGCTCTCAGCTCTCTGATTGTGATGCAGGGTAAGGTTAGACCGGACCAGTGATGGCGAACCTATGACATGCGTGTCAGAGGTGACACGCAAATTCATTTTTTTGATTGATTTTTCTTTGTTAAATGGCATTTAAATATCCTATCTAATAAAAGAGAAACATGGTAATTAGCGTACATCCGCTACCCTTCCCATTGGCTAATCAGCAAGATATGCAAATTAACTGCCAGCCAAGATGGCGGCCGGCAGCCAGGCAGCTTGAAGTTAACATGAGGCTTGCTTGCTTCAGTGACGGAGGACTCCAACGTTCCCCGCCTGCCGCTGCCGGCCTCTGAGCCTGCGGTCTGAAACATTCTTACAAATATAGAAGCTAAACAAAACCCCAGAAACCTGCTTTCAGCCAGCCGGGATCTCAGAGCTGGATTTGATACAGTGCTTCAATTATAGAACCCAAACAAACCAGATACCTGCTTTCAGCAGTGGAGGCCTCAGAGCTGGAGCCAGAGCTAAAGCTGGCCCAGAATAAAAATAGAAAAAGAAAAAAAGGATCAGTTGGGAGCTTCAGTCACCCGCCAGCCTGAAAACAGCCCTCAGCCCCTCACCCAGACTGGCCAGGCACCCCAGTGGGGACCCCCACCCTGAAGGGTGTGTGACCAGCTGCAAACAGCCATCATCCCCTCACCCAGGCTAGCCAGGCCCCCCAGTGGGGACCCACACCCTGATCCAGGACACCCTTCAGGGCAAACCTGCTGGCCCCCACCCATGCACCAGGCCTCTATCCTATATAGTAAAAGGGTAATATGCCTCCCAACACCGGGATCAGTGGAGCCGCGAGGCCTCCCAGCACCAGGATCAGTGGAGCTGAGAGGCCTCCTGGCACCAGGATCAGTGTGACAGGGGGCAGCGCCCAAACCTCCTGATCGCCCTGCGGCTCTGTGTGTGATAGGGGGCAGGGCCACAACCTCCCTATCGGCCCTGCTCTGTTCGTGACAGGGGAAGGTGCCCCAACCCCCTGATCAGCCCTGCTCTGTGCCTGATAGGGGGGAGCTCCCCAACCCCCTGATCGCCCTGCAGCTCTGTGTGTGACAGGGTGCAGCGCCCCAACCTCCTGATCTGCCCTGCTCTGTGTGTGACAGGGTGTGGTGCCCCAACCCCCCCACCCCCACGGGCCCTGCTCTGTGTGTGATGGGGTAGAGCCATAACCTCCCCATCGGCCCTGCCCTGAGTGTGACAGTGGCGGCACCCCAACCCCCTGATTGGCCCTGCTCTGTGGGTGATAGAGGGCGGCGTCCCAACCCCCTGATCCACCCTGCTCTGTGCGTGACGGGGGGAGCTCCCCAACCCCCTGATGGGCCCTGCTCTGTGCGTGACAGAGTACGGAGCCCCAACCCCCCTGATGGGCCCTGCTCTGTGCGTGACAGGGGGCTGCGCCCCAACCCCTGATTGGCCCTGCTCTGTGCGTGACAGGGTACGGAGCCCCAACCCCCTGATTGGCCCTGCTCTGTGCGTGACAGGGTACGGAGCCCCAACCCCCCTGATGGGCCCTGCTCTGTGCGTGACAGGGGGCAGCGCCCCAACCTCCCCATCGACCCTGCCTTGAGTGTGACAGGGGGCAGTGCCCCAACCCCCCAATCAGCCCTACCCTGAGCGTGAACGAGGGTGGCATCGCAACCTCCCAATCCGCCCTGCTCTGTGCATGACAGGGGGCGGCGTCCCAACTCCCCAATCAGCCCTGACCAGGGGCTCTGAGCCTGACCAGGGGCTGCACCTAGGGATTGGGCCTGCCCTCTGACACCCGGGAGCAGCCTAAGCCAGCAGGTCGTTATCTCCCGAGGGGTCCCAGACTGCGAGAGGGCACAGGCCAGGCTGAGGGGCCTCCCCTCCCCCTCGAGTGCACAAATTTTTGTGCACTGGGCCTCTAGTCTAATCTAATAAAAGACAAAAAGGGTAATTAACCATACCTCCGCTACGCTTCCCATTGGCTAATCAGGGCAATATGCAAATTAACTGCCAACAAAAATGGCGGTTAACTTGCATACTGCAGGCAGGGCAAGACAGCACCATCCTGCCTGCCCCGCTGCCATCCGGGCCTGCTATATGCGACCCGGGTGGCAGGCGGCCCGTATGGGACCCAACCCAGGGCTGGCGGGGGAACCGCAGCGATCCGCCACCGGCCACACCCACAAACGGCCTTCCCACAGGGATCCCGGGTTGGCGGGCACTAAGCACTGATCTGCCACCGGCAACACCCACAAACAGCCCTCCAGAGGAGATCCGGGGCTGGCGGGCGCTAAGCACCAATCCGCCACCGGCCATACCCACAAACGGCCCTCCTGCGGGGATCCTGGGTTGGCGGGTGCTAATGCACCAATCTGCCACCAACCACGCCCACAAACGGCCCTCCCGCGGGGATCTGAGGCTGGCAGGTGCTAATGCACTGATCCTCCACAGGCCACACCAAACAAGGTGCCTGTGTAAACTGTGAAACGCATGCTCTTAACAAAATTCAGGAGGTATTCACATTGCATGGAATGAAATGTTCACATTTCAAACTTCCAGACTATCCTTTATTAACGAATGCAAATACATGTGATCAACTGTATGAGCAACAAAGGGCAGAGGTTTTGATAAATTCTCTGAATGATGAACAGTTGGCAGCCTTTAAGACTATAACTTCAGCCATCGAAGATCAAACTGTACACCCCAAATGCTTTTTCTTAGGTGGTCCAGGTGGTAGTGGAAAAACATATCTGTATAAAGTTTTAACACATTATATTAGAAGTCGTGGTGGTACTGTTTTACCCACAGCGTCTACAGGAATTGCTGCAAATTTACTTCTTGGTGGAAGAACCTTTCATTCCCAATATAAATTACCAATTCCATTAAATGAAACTTTAATTTCTAGACTCGATATAAAGAGTGAAGTTGCTAAAATCATTAAAAAGGCCCAACTTCTTATTATTGATGAATGCACCATGGCATCCAGTCATGCTATAAATGCCATAGATAGATTACTAAGAGAAATTATGAATTTGAATGTTGCATTTGGTGGGAAAGTTCTCCTTCTCGGAGGGGATTTTCGACAATGTCTCAGTATTGTACTGCATGCTATGCGATTGGCCATAGTACAAACAAGTTTAAAGTACTGCAATGTTTGGGGTTGTTTCAGAAAGTTGTCTCTTACAACAAATATGAGATCAGAGGATTCTGCTTATAGTGAATGGTTAGTAAAACTTGGGGATGGCAAACTTGATAGCAGTTTTCATTTAGGAATGGATACTATTGAAATCCCCGATGAAATGATTTGTAACAGATCTATTATTGAAGCCACCTTTGGAAATAGTATATCTATAGGTAATATTAAAAAAAATATCTAAACATGCAATTCTTTGTCCAAAAAATGAGCATGTTAAAAAGTTAAATGAAGAAATTTTAGATATACTTGATAGAGAGTTTCACACATATTTGAGTGATGATTCCATTGACTCAACAGATGATGCTGAAAAGGAAAATTTTCCCACCGAATTTCTCAATAGTATTACTCCTCCGGAATGCCGTGTCATAAATTAAAATTGAAAGTGGGTGCAATCATCATGCTATTGAGAAATCTCAATAGTAAATGGGGTCTTTGTAATGGTACCAGATTTATTATCAAAAGATTATGACCTATCATTATCGAAGCTGAAGTATTAACCAGATCTGCAGAGGGAGAGGTTGTTCTGATTTCAAGAATTGATTTGTCCCCATCTGATACTGGTCTCCCGTTTAAATTAATTTGACAACAGTTTCCTGTGATGCCAGCATTTGCAATGACTATTAATAAATCACAAGGACAAACTCTAGACAGAGTAGGAATATTCCTACCTGAACCCTTTTTCACACACGGTCAATTATATGTTGCTTTCTCTCGAGTTTGAAGAGTGTGTGATGTTAAAGTTAAAGTTGTAAATACTTTATCCCAAGGGAAATTAGTCAAGCCCTCTGAAAGTGTTTTTACTCTTAATGTGGTATACAGGGAGATATTAGAATAAGCTTAATCACTTTATCAGTCATTATTTTCATCAGTGTTGTTTTTATATCATGAGTTTGTTGTTGTTATATCATTTTATTATTGTTTATTTATTAATAAAATTATGTATTATTTTCATATACATTGTACTCATTTCCTTTTATCTCTCACACTTTTATTATAGAGAAAGGGCAAATAGCAATATTAAAATATTTCCTCTAATTAACTCCCTTTCAATGTGTACAAATTTCGTGCACTGGGCCACTAGTATAAAATAAATATAGAAAATATAAATCTTTGTTTTATTATGGTTGCAAATATCAAAAAATTTCTATATGTGACACAGCACCAGAGTTAAGGTGGGGTTTTTCAAAATGCTGACACGCCGAGCTCAAAAGGTTCGCCATCACTGGGTTAGACGGTCAGTGCTAGGAGAGTCCTAGAACAGTACTCAGAAATTCTACCTTACTGAATCCCTTCCATGGGACTAGCCTGTTCCTTCTTAAAAAAAGACGTGCCCTTCTTCTTTATAAAAGTGACTTGAGGATTTAATGCATGAAAGTAATTTTTCATCTATAGCACATAAATGTAAATAATACTTAATGTGTACTATGTATTGAATACACATTAAGTATTAGGAGTAGCGCTAGATAGCTTGCAAGTGTTCCTTCTTTTAATTCTCAAACAGCCCTGCAAGCTTGATATAATCACACTCCATCCATATAGGAGTTCTCCAAAGTTTCCTGAGGTTAGGTGTCAGGCCAAGGTCAAACAGCAACAAGTATTACAGTCAGGATTTAAGCTTAAGTCAATGGGAATACAAAGTCCATTCTTTTTCACTACAATCCTACCTCTAAATAAAGGCTATGCTTTTTCTGTGTACCACAACCAAGGCAATCATACCACTTAATGACCTTAAGCAATGGACTGAAGAAGAAAACAATTGCAGAATAACATACCTTTTAGCACAGCTTCACTGAGAAGAAACCCAGGTACCATACAATCTATGCTTAAATTCTAGAACAGACCACAGATGACCTGGAAAACTCACTTTGATTCTTTAATTTTTTATAGTTTTGATGCATAAAATAAAGGAGGGAAGTGAAATGCTTAAGATGCATGAATAATATAACTTTCTATCTCAGCCAAAGTGAAACTTGAGTTTTCACCAGAAGTTCTATCCTAGTCACATATCAGCAGATGCAAAAAGACAAATAATACCAAACAGGACAAACACAAGGATTTTCTTGGTTTGGGAAATACCGAAGAAACACCGGAAAATTCTTTTTAAAAATGTAGAAAAGTCCTTTTCATAGTAATAGTTCTTCTTTAGGTTTTGATATAAAATTTGGCTTATAAACTTAACATAGCCATATATTTCCTTCTTACAAAAAAAAATCAAGTTATCAAATAAGGTATTCACAGCACCTATAAATTCTATTGAAAATAGTTATACTATGTTCACCCAATGGTTACCCTGTTAGAACATTTTGAATGATGGTTTTAAGTCATTAGAATGAAATATTGCTCAGGATGGCAGAAATGCCTGATTAATAGTAAAAATTTTGTATGCCAGTAAAAAGGAGATTTCATACTGATAATAATAAAAAATAAATTTTTGAGCCAATACCTTTCAGCAGATAATGCACAGATCTAGAGGCTTTATTTCTGTTAGTTAGTTCCTACCTTTACACATTTATAGAAACTGTCAGGACCTTATCAATCATTTATCTCTATGTCCAAAGAGGGGAACTATGTCCTTAACCAATGAATTCTTAGAATCAGTACACCCATAAAATTCTGCTCTACAAACCCAAGTTCCACATGGCCATGCCTATGAGATTAGCTTATGATCTCAAATATTCTATTATATTTATGGTTTAATGGTAAGACCAAATTTCATCCAATTCTCCTATGTGTCTTTAATAAATGTTCCTAGTTTCTCAGTAGTTTTAAGATGAAAAGCATATTCATTTGTTTCTGCCATAGCTATTGTCTTTACCTTCTAGTCTGTCCTGGAGACAAACCATCATGTGGCCGTGGTCAGCAAACTGCGGCTCGCGAGCCACATGCGGCTCTTTGGCCCCTTCAGTGTGGCTCTTCCACAAAATACCACGTGCGGGCACGCACATACAGTGTGATTGAAACTTCGTGGTCCATGCGCAGAAGTCGGTATTTTGTGGAAGAGCCACACGGAAGGAGCCAAAGAGCCGCATGTGGCTCGCAAGCTGCAGTTTGCCGAGCCGCAGTTTGCCGACACCTGGATGTGGATGTCAAAGAAAGAGTCCTTGTTTAGATTCTTTTGAAGGATTTTGAGCATGACCAGTGCTGATGCCCATCTAATAGATCCTGCTACAGATAATCAGCCTCAGTCTCACGTGTGAATACTTTGGCCTCTAGATTGGTTATGTTGCTGTTGAGAGTGGTCAGGCCAGTGTTGCAGCTGGATACCCTTTTCTGATCTATTTTAACATGGAGATATTTGCCTTTACATGTTGCCTGTTCTATCTCTGTGGATCTCTTTCTTTGAAACCGGGGTAAGTGGGACAAGAACTAATGGTAACACTCGCTCTTCTCTTCCTACCATTCCAATACCTTTCTAATGTCTGTGGTGAGAATAAAATTCGGGAGAACGTGTGGCTATCTTTTTGTGCTTGCCACTTTTGTTTGGTCTACATTCCTTCTAGGTTATAATTTCTCCTATAATCTAGGCAGAGTACTGTTAACTTTATGTGATTCAATCTGATTTACCACAGTGCAGGGATCCGCATAGGAGGAGTATTAAATCTTCAGAATAGTAAAGTGTTGCCTTGTGGATATAGCTCCTTTTGTCATAGCTACTAGACATTATGAATTCTAGAACTGATAGTGTTTGCATCTTTACTTGGGTCACTGGGAAACCCAGAGCAAAATCTGTGAACCACTTTGAGTAAGTGGAAGGATCTTTTGGTACACATTTAAGGTATTGGCCTTAGCTTTATATTATTTTCCTTTCCCTGTGATTTTCTAATTTATTCTATTTTTCAGTTGTGATTTTAATGAAGTTAATTCAACTCCAGTATATGTGCTGCTGAAGTAAGCACAAGCTAACTCAACTCTAATCAGAGCGTTAGAACCAATAATAATTATTATTATGTGTAAAAATATGAGAACTAAGCAGTAATCTATAATACCAGCTGGTTAGTCACAGAAAGGAGAAGATCAAGACTGCTGTACTGTATTGGAAACTGTATACTATGTGGAATGGGTTGCAAGATCTTAAAAGAAATGCAAATAGGATGGATCAAATACATGAGGGCATAAATGAGAAAGCACTGGGCAAGCCTCAAAGATTCAGGGCACTAAATAAAGAGCTATGGAGGTCCTACTGCTTGACCACCTGGCATCATCTCATCCTGGACACTAATTTGAAAATGCTTAAACGATGACTTGAATTCATCCTTTGTATCACCTCTCTTTAAATCTCAAGAAAAGATCTTGGATCACAAATGACGGAGCCCAAGATGTTTGTGCATTGTTTTCCATATCTCGGCTGTCAAATTGATTTTAACTAATTGGAAAGTCTTCTCTCAGATCTTATTCATGAAGCCACTAAATACAATGTACATAGCATTAAACTGTGTAAAACATGCACTAAGGCAGGCTGATCTGATAAAAGAC
Source organism: Myotis myotis (assembly GCF_014108235.1). Classification (NCBI taxonomy): domain Eukaryota; kingdom Metazoa; phylum Chordata; class Mammalia; order Chiroptera; family Vespertilionidae; genus Myotis; species Myotis myotis. The sequence goes on from NW_023416357.1 coordinate 34,254,008, forward strand.
AAGTATACTCTGTTGAATCCCTTAAATTAGAGTAGCTCGTAATAGACATCGAGGCACTACAGAATAAAAGAACATTTAAGGCATTATACCTTTAGAAAAAAGTACAAAGGTTAACTTACAGGACACAAACAAAAAAATCCTATAATTCTATAGAAACACCATTCTATGTTAGTTGGAAAATACTGAAGTCTTGCTTGCATTACTTAATCTTAACTCTGATCAATCACCCTTCTGGTTTATTATTAAATTATCTGTCCTATACTGTAGTCTACAAAATAGAAAGTTTAACAACAGATTTTTAAAATTATAAGTTTCTGCTCTAATAGGATACACACATTTCTGAAAAATCTCTTTCTGCAAAATTGCAAATTAAAAATATCAAGCCTAAAGGGAAAATAGCATTAGGGGCAGTAGGGGCAGACTAAAGACAAACCACCAACAATAAGAATTCTAAGAAAATATTAGCATAATTTTAAAAATACATGGCAGATTCCTAGCAAAGAAATGCTAGAGTAAACATAGGATTTTATCTTATTTAAAAAGGTGAAAAAGTTAATAAGGAAGGCTGATCTTGCTAGGTTGTAAGGACAAGAGGCCAATGGACAAAAAACAGGCAGAAACAACAATAAGGACTTGAACCACAGAGCATGTGATCAACTGAGCCAAAAGATGAATGTGAGATGAACAATCATGTCCAGCACAAATTTCCTCTGACTATATCACTGTAATTTGACTTCAGCTGGTGTATTGCTTAGTGGCACAAAATATGGAACAAAATAATTCAATCATTTATGAGTTAATTTATGTTGCAGAAATAAGGCTGTAATAGACAGATTATACCAAAACTTTAAATTATCAAAGTGTTTCTAGATTATGTTGAAAAAATTGAAATTAAAAGTGTCTTACCAAGCCAAGTCACTACTGAGGAGAATTGTCAGTATGGGGTGAAAATATGGGTAAAATAATAGGTTTGATAGATACTAAGTGCTCAATAAATGTTAGTAGCAGCTATTGCTATTACTTCTGTTTCTACTATCTATACCAATACAGTAGTCCCCCTTTTCTATGATTTCAGTTACCCAAGATCAACCACAGTCTGAAAATATTAAATGGAAAATTCCAGAAGTAAACCATTCATAAGTTTTAAATAGCATTTAAATTCCCTTTAAATTTAAATTCTGTTCTGAGTAATGTGATGAAATCTCACATAATCCCAACTCCATCCCTTTGTCCAGCATATCATTTCACACCATCACAAGAAGAAAGGTGAGTACAGTGCAATAAGATACTTTGAGAAAGCGATAATATTTATATAACTTTTATTGTAGTATATTGTTTTAACTATTCTTAGTTATTGTTGTTACTCTCTTATTGTGCTTAATTTATAAGTTAAACTTTATTATAGGTATGTATGTATGGGAGTGGATGGAAGTATATATAGGGTTTGGTACAATCTGGGGTCTCAGGTATCCCCTGGTGTCTTAGAATGTATCCTGCTCAGATAAGGAGGCACTACTGCAAAGACAGAAATTTAAAGAGCTCTGACACAGACACCTGTGGCATAACCAATATCTATTACTCTTTACTTTCTTGCTAACAGAGTTCTGATTTTTGCTCAGGAATCTACCTCTCAGGGAATGTGACCTTAACCCCATTAGAGGCATATCTGGATTAGACTAACCAATTATAGTAATCTCATTCCTTTTGCCCATGACTGGTTTAAGAGTAGGCTGTGGCTTCATAACCAATAAAACAATGAAGAAAGTTAGCTAAGAGAGCAGGGGAGGAGCTCTGGGGATATGACAAGAACATTTTCAGTTGAATATGGAGGCAAAAACCTGACAGTAGCAATTTTAGGAGAAAATGAGAAGAGGAATTAGATACAGTAAGTATAGACAACATTTTTGAGGAATTTTGTTACAAAGGAAGATAAGACGTGGGAAAATAACTGGCTGGCTTTTTGTTTTTTTCAAGATAGGAGAAATAACAATAGGTTTGTATGCTTATGGAAAAATCTAGAAGACAAGATGTTGAAAAATTATCTACATAATTATGGCATAACCAAGAATTACAATAGATATAGGGTTAGAGAGTGAAGATAGCAGGTAATGGTCTGATGACACGAAAGTAAAAGCTGTGGTTTTGTGTTTTTTGTTTAATTTATCTTTATTGTTGAAAGTATTACAGATGTCCACCCTTTTCCCCCTTTGACCCTCTCCACCCAGCCTCTGCCCCACTCCAGGCATTCATCACACTATTGTCTGTGTCTATGGGCTACGAATATATGTAATCTTTGGTTAATCTCTTCCTGCCCCTCCCGCCCTTCTCTCTGAGATTCAACAGTCTGTTCCATGCCTCCATGTCTCTGGATCTATTTTGTTCATTAGATTCCACATATAAATGAGATCATGTGATACTTGTCCTTCTTTGACTGGCTTATTTCGGTTTTTTGTCTTTTTTTATCCTCATTGGAGGATATTTTTCCATTGATTTTTAGAGAGAGTAGAAGAGACGGGGAAAGACAGAGAGAAACATCAATGTGAGGGAAAACACATCAATTGGTTGCCTCCTACACAGGCCCCAACCAGGACGCAGGCTGGGGATAAGCCTGCAACTGTGATACATGCCCTTGACCAAAATCAAACTCAGGACCCTTCGGTCTGCAGGCCAACGCTCTATCCACTGAGCCAAACTGGCTAGGGCATCACTTATTTCATTTTATCTGGAAGAAGTAATGAGAATATAAAGAAGATAGTCAACCTACTTTCAGACCCAGTCATTCAAGAGCCCAGGGAGAAAACCAACTTTGAAGAGCTGCAGAGGAAGCAGTATCTCCAGAGGAGAGCCCGTTTCCATTAGAACAAGGTGAAAGGAAGGAAAATTCAGAGAAGTCAGGAATTTTGCTGTTGGTGGATCATGAATTCCTGAGGGCACAGAAGAGTTTCAGCAGCTGGGCAGGGGCAGGAAACAGAAGAGGGGATATGCAGGGCCTATGGGATTAGATGTGGGGGTCTAGGGCTTCCTGCAGTGGCAAATACGAACCAGGATAAAGAGCATAGTAATTGTGCTGGACTCAAGAAACATATGATGGTAAAGTTGTGAGTGTTCTGGGGACCAGGGCAGTTCAGGGGCACAGGGTATTTCCTCCTAGTGCTGGTGCTCTTCCTCCTGACTCCTGTTGATGGAACGCATGGACCTGAGGCTGGCTCCCTTCATCATCAACAACTTTATAAAAACGCATGTCACCATCACACATACGGATTTCTGATCAAAAAGCTTACAATTTTTAAAAATCTCCCTGCTCTGGGGGAAATGTAATTTTTCATAGCAGAGTTTGGTTTTACTTACATCTGTGTTACAGGAGCGATACCGTTTCCTTTCCCCAAGGCAGTAGCTTCCATCTCCTGAAGGTCTGAAAACACATTTTGTTTAACATGTGAATATACTCTACTTATCCACATAGAAAGCACATATATTGCATGATGAAAACATATTAACATTTACTTTAAGAAAATACAAAATTGGACATTTTATTAGTTATTAAAAAATCATGCTGGGGACTGTTAGTAATAATGATTATGATTGCTGAATGTTAAAATTAAGGCAATTTACTATGAGTAACTTTACAAGACTGTTAATTGTCATGATTTACATTAAGAAAATGCAATTAAATCAATGTATTTTCTAATTATTATAGTAAACAGGTGATTGGTTCAATTTGAGATTCCAGCTTAAAATTCACTTATTTATAATGAAAAGCCACTTGAATCATTTCAACAAACCCATAACCCGATGCATTTTGCCCACCAAGTTGGAAATGAAAAGTTTGATTTTTCCTCAGACTGGAAACAAGAGAGGACACTAAATGACTCTCTGGAAATAGTTTCAGTTCCAAGTAAATAATGCAGAAATGAATTTCTATCTCATTTCAAATATATATTTTTAAATGATGTTAAATCTAAACATCAGAAGGGCTTGCATTATATAAATGCTTTAAATAATACTCAAATTAATGAAAAAGTGAGATGTCAAATATTTTATTTCCATCAATTAATTTTTAAAGTATTAAACATTAGGTAGAGCCATACGCTATTATTTGAATGCTATTTTTGAAGGCTAACTTGTTCTTTTAAAAGAGGTCTGGTCATACTCTTAAATATCTGGGTATGTTATTGATTATTATAGGGTTTTATAATTTTGGTTATTATTCTACAGTAGCCTACAGTTGAACTTAGATTAATTATTCTGTACTTGTTTTAAAAATAGCAAAGTTTAAATTACAACTTTGACTTACTAGAATCAATGGGATAATTTAAGTGACAATTTTGAATATGTTTTGAATGCCAGTGAATGGTGACTCTAAGCATGGAAAACAAATGGCCCAGCTTGAACCAGCTTGGGAGAAATGGGTCGGTCAGACAAAAACAAAGTAACGGGGACGGTGGTAGCATGGCTGGTTTACGCGTAAGTGACCGTGAGTGAGCTCGGTTTAGCAGGAGGGTAAAAATAGCTAGAAAATGGGAGAATGGAAACACAGCACTAAAATCCAGGGAAACGATTTCAAGCTAAAAAGAGAAGAAAAGAGACTATTTAGAGAGAGGAGCCAAAGAGAGGGATCCTGAGTTAAAAGGAGGAAGAAACAAATGCAGACCATCTTTCACCCCAGAAGGAGGAATACAGCAGAAATGATGTATCATCACCTGGTTCTGCACCAAAATATGCATTGGGAAAGAAGGCCATCAACCTGAGCTCTAGCCAAAAATGTGAGCTGCTAAGGAGCAGTTCAGTCTCCAGAGGGGCAGGAAAGACCACGCGGAGGGACAGTCCACCTGCAATGGGCAGTGGCGGGAGGGAGAAGCAATACCACAGCAAAGCATACTGATGGGACTGGCCTTCCGCCAGAGGGGCTCCGGCTGGAGAAAAAGATGGTGGGAGAGGAGCAGTCTGACCTGCATAAAACAGCCATGGGGAGAAAAGTGGTGGCAACTCCAGAAGATGATTAATGGGGGCATGTGAAAGGAAACTATTTTAACACATGGGCAGTATTCTTTTCATTGTGATTTGTGATGCGAATCAAGGCATTTCAACCCTTGAAGGGCTCTCATTGGTCCTTTTAATACTACTGTAGCAGTAATAATTTTATGTGACATGTGAAAAGACCTTAGGTTTCCTGGGAATAATGGTACTGTAGCTAAGACCAGACCTGGATTCATCCATAATTCAGTAGTTTTTGGAAAAGGAAATCTATCTGATTATTAGTAGATTAAGAATTCTGGCTCTACCTGGGGTAGATACACAATGCTTGTCTTTCTCCCCTTTCTTTTATTTTTAGTCACATAGGAAGGGGCGGGGAAGAAAAGGAAAGTCTGTCTAACAAGGCTCCTCCGCTCTCCTTGCCTCGTGCTTGTTCTGAAGACAAGCACTTGGCTCGGGAGTGAAACGTTTTTACAGATAACATGTGAAACCACAGCTTTGAATCATTTCCAACTGTGTCTTTTTGTTGGCTGCGGCTTACTTTAGCTACTTACGCTGGACTGTCACACTGTCTTAGAGATGAGGAGACGCCTCCCCCGCAGGTCCTGCTGCACTTTCCCCACAGTGACCAGGCACCCCAGCCCCCTTCTACGCTCTGGGGCGAAGTGCCAAAAGCAACACATTCTCCCTGATAGCACCACTGCAAGATTGCACAGAAAACACAGAATTAGCTTTTAGGCAGATACAGCTATCAGGACAGAAATACACAAAGTTCAGGCAACGACCAATTACAGGCATTAGCATTCTCCCAACAGATAACAGAGTTCTTTAACCGTGTTTACACATTGGTGATGGTGCGTGTGATTTGCAAATTATCTTTAGCTAGGCAATGATTTCAAAATCTCTAACATGTACCAGGAGTTTAAAAAACGAGTCTACTTCTCTTCCCTTATTTCACCTACTCCAGACTTTTCGTGTTTCTCATTAGGGAGACCTCAAAAGTCTTTTTTCGATATTCTAGTATTAAAAAATTTTCTTTATATTCCACTATTATTAGACTCATGGAATGATAACGCAATATGGAAAGTTCCCCAGTAAGGAATTTTTATGATGGTAATTGCTTTTTCTTTAAAAAAAAAAAAAAAGAAAGAAAGAAAGAAAAGAAAAGAAAGAAAGAAAGAAAGAAAAAGAAAAGGCTGGTTGAGGCTACAATGGTAAAAGAATGTGTTGTGGCATTTCATCTACATGAGTACTGCAGACATAATAAAAGTAATGCCAAGACACTAGGGACTGGGTACAAAAAAACCCTTATGTACACCAACCAGCCATGTGCATAGCCCCTGCGTGAACATGTGTGTTGGAATTCTTCTCAGCTTTACTCTCTGCAATAAACCACACATACTGCACATAAGTAGAAAGCCAGGAATAATTTATCGAGATGCAGACATCAAATAATCAGCTCATAACTCTAACATGATAAATCTTACTTGCAGAATATGGTAAGAAGGAAAGCCTTTTTTAAAAACAACAAGAAGAAGCCTTTCTAGGCTTTTATTGGTGCATTTTGTGAATTGCCATCAATCGCTGACAAACCATACTGATGCTATGAAAGTCATTTGTTTACGTGAATAACCATAGGCAACGTTATTAGAGTTGAGTAACTGTCAGCAATGTTAGCTAGCTAAATAAAAATTCAACATTATATTAAAACATAGAGGGATTAGGACATGTGATGCTTAAAAGTAATCATTGTATAATACTAATTATATATATCCAGAATTTTTTTCACTTTTCACCTTTTTCACTGCTACCAATGGCAAATGGAATAGCTTCTTACCTGGTTCCCCTACTTCCACTTTTTCCTATCTATAATCAATCTGTTCTCCAGTAAGCTTTCAGAGAGATCTTTTTAAAAAACATATTATCGCATCATGTCTCTTTTTTTGCTTAAAAGACTCTGGTCAGCTGTGGCCTGTGGGAAACACCCCTGCCTCCTTCTCCAGCCTCACTCTCTCTCGGATTTCTCCAGACATACCAGATTTCCTTCCTTTCCTCCAACACTAAGCCCGTTCCCTTCATAAGGCACTTGCATCTGCTGGTCCCTTGGGAATACTCTTCTCCCAATTCCTTATATTGCTGTGTTCTCATCATTCAGTCCCAGGTCAAGTGTCATCTCACCAGGGAACTCTTTCCTTGACCACCTTATCCCAAAGTGGAACCTCCAGGATGTAATCGTTTTAGTACACACTACTTTAAATTACCCTGTTTATTTTTCGAATTACTTCATTATTGTCTATCTCCTCTCGTTAGTAAGTAAAAACTTTAATGTGACAAGTGTGGCTATTTAAATTTAAATTAATTAAAAATTAGGTTCCTCAGACCGGCTAGCTACATTCCAGGGCTTCATAGCCACATGTGTGGCAACAATGTTGGGCAGAGCAGATCCAGCATGTCAGTCACCACAGAATGTGCTGGAAGCTGGTCCATCCTTGCTGCTTGACACAGTCGCTGCAGGGAAGAAACATCTGCACAGCATATGTTTCAAGGGACCTGGCGCATATGGCATACTGTTCTTAATATGTTTGCTCCCCCTCTTGGCGCTATGTGTTTTAACCAAGGTCACCTCTCAGAGAAAGGTTGTTTCCCCAGGTAGGGATTTTTCCCTGAAGTTAGGGAGGGAATAAAACCCCTTAACTAAGTGACAGGCGGGTAATTAATACTTTAACTACGAACAATCATGCTTAAGCTACATAATCTTTACTCCCTGGAATGGAGATAAGAAACGCCCTAACCTTTGGAATAGAGATTGATAGGATTAAAATCTACTGGTATAAATACAGATGTAACAAGACAATAAGACACAGAACTTGTCTGGAGATCCTGGCTAGAGAACCCAACTATGCTGATCAACTGAACGCTGCCTCCGTGTCATTCCTTCTTTGCCGACTCTATCCACACCTTTGGGAACCCCGGGACCTGCTGGGGCTGGATCCCAACAAGAATGTTCTATCTAGGACAGTGCTTAGCATGTAGTAGATAAGCAGCAAAAATCCATTGACTGAAAGACAACGTTAGTTCAATTTTAGAATTCTGTGTTCTGTTTTAGTTGCTGCATGTCAGGAAGGAAATGGAAATACTGGAGGGTAAAGAGAGTCAAATTCACCTTTGTTTCCCTAGGACTTAGCACTGAGTAAATGTTTTAGTAGCTGTGACAACATACAAGACTTTTTAGAGAAGTGCTAAGCAATTATCATTTGTCCATAAAAAAATTAGGCAAGAAGAATTCAAATTTTGGTTGGCTAGAAAGCAGAACATTCTGAGCCTTAACCTATTAGATATTAAAGTAAGACAATAAGAAAGATTATGAGTTTTGACAATGAAAATTACCATGAAAAAAACCCATCTGTCCAAAATGATGAAGCAGAGGTTGCTGGCTGCACTGATATAATACAGGATCAGCTCTGGGAGTAGGACTGCTGATAATGTACACTTGAGAGGGAGAGCATGTTCCAGCTGCCAGCTTATCGCTTACCTAATTGATCCTGAAGACCAATCATTTGTATAATGATATACCACCAATTGTGCTATACCTTCACCTATATAAAAGTCACAACATTAGGCCAAATAATCTCCGGTTTTACATTTTTGTTATTAGAAGTACCTGTGTGTACGGACACCTATGCCTGTACCTGTTTTTTCTTTGAGAATGACTGAGCAAAGTAGTATTGACCAGCGATGACTGATTTGGGCCATGGTTTCAATTAATGACAACACTTTAAAAAACTCCACCTCTTAAAATTTGTCTATTTTTTCAAGTTGGAAATCTAGCATTATTGATTTCAAATAACATTAAAGCTTGATTTTACATTTTATAAAAGCACAGAGCTGCATCTAAAGCTCAAAAGAACTTAAGCATTCATGAGATCTAACCACCTCATTTTTCAAATGAGAAAACCAGAGCCTATAGCAGGTTGACTTGCCCAAAGTCACTTACTGGCAGAAAGGAAGGAATTATCTGTCCAAAAATACACAAAAAATCAGTGTGTGTGTGTGTGGGGGGGGGGGGGGGAGGGAATCTATTAGAGGTGTAGAATTCTATATTTAAAAACATTAAATAATATTCCACTATACTTTACTGAACTGTTTTTACTACACAAAATACAAAATAACACTAGAGACTGAAAATAAAAAAAAATTCACTTAGCTATAAGTGAACAGCCACATATTATTTCAGACCTCCTTGGGTACTCTTATAATTGGGAGAGAAAAAATCACTTTCTGCATTTTCAAGGGCTAAAGGAATTGTGAAAGCCATAAGGACACAAAAAGATGTAGGTTCCAAAGTATTTAATAACATTGTTATATGTTTCCTGGAGACTCACAAAGTGTAGGACAGGGAAAGAAGTCACACAAATGATTTTGTTTCCTTTTAAAACCTATCCTTAAGGTAAAAGATAAATACAATATTCACCTTATAAAATGTTGCTCAATTCTCATGATTACTTAACATTTACACAGTATTTCATAATTGGTTTGCTAGAACCTTTTACTGCATAAATTCACCCGATTGATTATATCTATTCCATGAAATCTATACTAATAAAAGGGTAATATGCTAATTAGACTGGGAGATCTTCTGGGAGACCTTCCGGATATCCTTCCGGACAAAGTCATGGTGGCAGGGCCAAGGCAGAGGCGGTTAGGGGAGATCAGGCCAGGAGGGGAGGGCAGTTGGGGGTGAGCAGGCTGGCGGGGTGGGGGGGGGGGAGTTGGGGGCAAGCAGACCAGCAGGGGGACAGTTGGGGGCAATCAGGCTGGCAAGGTGGGGGAGGGGCAGTTGGGGGTGAGAAAGCCAGCAGGCAGAGTGGTTAGGGCGATCAGGGAGGCAGGCAGGACAGCGGTTAGGAGCCAGCAGGCCCGATTGGGAGAGGCATGTCCCCCAAGGGGTCCCAGGTTAGAGAGGGTGCAGGCTGGGCTGAGGGACACCCCCGCCCCCGTGCACGAATTTCCTACACCAGGCCACTAGTTATAACATGATAGACAATTATATCAGATAGTTAAGTAACAAAGATTAATGGGTTAAAAAAGAAGAATTCATAATAATATAAGTATCATTCACCAATTGATAAGAAACTACTGTCTAGTTTAATAACTAATTAACAACATTGTTAGCTAGTTAACAAGTAAACAACTTCAGTCTATATAGGGACAACTTCACTCTGTATGTAGTCTGTGTTATAAACCTGAGCTCTCATTCGAACAATATATTTGATTTAAAGCAAGTCATTTATTTATTTTCTTTAGTTTCCCTAACTATAAAATGGGGACTAACTTTAGTTTTTGATTCCAATATGGCTTGGATTAGGACAACCTTAGACATTATTTCTGTGCAGACATACCTTCAAAGAAGTTAAAAACACATCAAAGGACTTGTTTTATTTTTTTGTGTTTTGTTTAGTTTCCCCCCACCTCCTATTTATAGGAAGGGATTTCTTTGGAATTCTTGCTACTTCCCTCCTCTGGTAATGGCAAGTATCTTGATGTAGCACATGCTTTTAAGAGAAGAAACTTATCTAACTTAATAATAACTGCTTTAAGAAATCCATAGGAAACTTCATGTGGATAAAGTTATTTGAACTAATTTTCTAGATAATTACATGAATCAATATATACTGATTTAATATAAGTCACAAGTATAATTAGATTACACTAAGTAAAGCAACTTAAAGTATATAAATCCTATAAGCACATAAGGTGAAAATTTTGAGTGTTGTCTTTTCTAGTTTTATCCTTTTTTTTTTTCTTGGCCTGAAGTTGCCAAACCTTTATAAGCTCTATTTTCAAACCTATAGAATTTTACTTCTTCTCTTAAAAGAGTGAAATCTTCATATGGGAATCTTTATTCTCTAAGATTATATCTAATCTAGTGATGTATTCTAAATATCAGTCATATTAATTCAGCCCTAAATTATCCAGATAAATAATTTTGCCTTCTTTTTGCTAATTCAAGTGTGTTTAACCAGGTTTAGAAAGGTAAAAGTAAAACTATCACATTCCAAGAATAAATTCTCAGATTGTTCAAGAATTCTTGCTTTTCACATTCCTTCAAAGTAAAACAAATATATTTAAAAATTATCTAGAAAGACAATATATTCCAGTGAAGCTTTAAATTTTTCCCAAGAAACAATTATTAAACAACATCTCTTGCTGAATTTCATAATCCACATCAGGAAACTGTCTTCAAGCAAGATACATTATAAATTTAAAAATCTAACTTTGAGAATTTTTTAGAATTCCACAAAAATTTTTCAAGATGAGTATACTTTTAAAATATTTTTTTTAATTTTTAAATGTTGAAAACATACATATTTTTTAACTAGAGTCATTCTAGGATGTGATTATAGATCTTGTACCATAGCCAGCACTGGGTCAAGCCAGCATCAGGAATGAGAGACCTCTAAGGAAATCCTAAGATTTTAAAGCAAGATTTTTTTTTTATTTTTTTTTTGTCTGTTTTAAGATTAAAAACTTGCATCAATAAAGGATGCACAAAGAGAAAGTAGTACACTTTTTCTAATGTACCATATCTAATCTCTGGTAATTACAGTCAAAACTATCCTTTACAGGGTAGAAGGATCTTAAAAAGGCACATTAGGCTTTAAGGATGAAGAAGAGGCTCATTTGCTGAAGTATAGTTTAACCACAGTTTGTAAAATTTTGAAGTAGTTTTTACACAGATAAGTTCCCGTGTGCGACCAATGCCAGTTCCTGGATCATTCTGTGAAAAGCAAGATTCTTAGATAACAGTAAGAGATCCCCATTGCTCTTAATACATGGTATTAGTTATATAACATGAAAAGTCTTAATTGGCAATTGACTATAGAAATTAAAAGGGAAAATGTAGCATTTTTAAAGATAACAAAAAGGACATACAGTGGGGATAACAAGGCCAAAAGGCAAGTCTGGTGTATAGGTCTGTGTTAACCAGTACGTACATGGTTGACCCTAATACACAAACCATGAATCACATTGCTGATTTTAAGTGCATTCTCTAAAGCGGACACATGGCTTGCCTACACTATTTTAGCTCATGAGTTCTGGCAGATTTAAGATTTCAAGAGTTACTGAGATAACAAACATCTTCAATCTTGTATTATGTACCAAAAATGAAAAAAGGCAACAATTTAATATCCCAGATTTAATGGGAGATTTATGCTCATTATTAACCATGCAGGATGCTATAATCAATTTACAAAATGCAGCTAAAGTTAGATTACCAAATCCAAAAATAGTTTTAACACGTTGAGCCCACTATACTTTTAGTCCAGACAGGTCAGTTACTGGTGCTGCCAGCATATCGGTGAAACCAGATATTGCAGGCTAAATGGAAAGGAAGACAAAACAGGCTTGGCGCTTAACGTGTTAACATTTTAAAATAATCTGGACTAATTTGAAAGACCGCTTTCAGAAGTTAACAGGAGGATACGTTTCATACAGTGTTACAACTGTATGGGATATTGGTGATTCAATACAGAATGTTCTTCCCAAGTCAGAAAAGCTAAAAGTTGGAGCACAGCACTATTAAAAGCCTTATCTTTTCACTCTGCAGGTGCAGGAATGCTGAAGCTTATTCCCGCCCAAATTCTAAATCAGAACTTGTCATCCCATGCTATTGAAATTTCTAAAGCAATCCAAGAGCCAGTTTGAAACCCGGTTGAAACATGTTATATTCTACTCTAAAGATCTAAGGCTGCAAATGTCCTATTATATAGCCAGTGCTTTAGAAGGGTCTATAATAATCCTAGTCTAAGCCAGCCCTATGTTTCCCATACAAAGATATTAGGAACCGATGTCATATATATGTAAGTCTAAATGCTGGGCTATATCTCTAACTCAGTCTTGTAGAATCATCAAATCAATCTTTTGGAAATAAACCAAGTATTCTAAACCTTCTTTGTTGTCACAATCAGAGTTTGCAAGGATTGGGTTTTCATTATCATTAATATCTTGTTCCATAACAATGCCCATACTGCTACCAAAGTTTTTACAGTCTAAATCTTTGCTTACTATTTCATCAAATGTGGCATCCCTCCGATGCCTGTCCGAAGTGCTATTGCTGATGCCATGTCTAAAGAAAGTTTTTTTGGGTTAAAGTTACATTGATTTATTTGTAAAAGTTTGACCCATGGACACACAGTACCAACTAGCGCACTGTCTGGGCTCATCAAATTTCCTCCTTCGGTTAATGCTACTGTCCCTAAGCACATCCATTCAGACCATATGGTTCTTATTCAATCCTTGAATGGCTTATTCAGGCAAACATCCAATGGCTGTAATAGCGATGTCAGACCCCCCAGGACTCACGCAAAGATCAGTTTTTAATTTTTTGGCCATATTTCTTACTCCATCTGCTAAATGTGCATGGAACAGTTCCCATACTTACATGGAACATTTGTGGAACTGCGCCTCGGGCAGGGATCCCATATCTTTTGCAGCCAGAGTTTGACAAGATCATTGTGGATCCAGTCCTCTGGATATGTCTATGCTATCACTTAAGCAATCCTTCTCCCCCCACCATTTAAAACAAATTATTCAAAAAACTATGAGCAGCTTTGGTTTTATCCTGCTGGCTAGACAGGATGTAGGTTCTTTCTTGTTTCTTCTGATGAGAGTAGTATTGAAATTCAGAGTTAAAACCAGAAGTCGTGTATATTTCATTCATGTTTCTAAGCCACACAAATTTATGCTTATACTCTCTGATGCTGGCTACTGCCAGTTTAGATAATCTGACAAAGAATTTTCTGCCCCACAATCATCTAAGGTTGGCAAATAATCATCAAAAGTGACGATGATGCTCTCGTAATATATACTACTACCTTCCTTCTCCAGAAAACCATAAAAAGTTCACTGAGATATTATCTCATTTCATCCTCACAACATTTCTATGAAATAGGTAGAAATAGGTTACCTCTCATTTTAAAATGGAAATTAATTATTTTGCCAGTTGTAACACAATCATATATTCTTAGCTAATGTTCTGCCTACAGTGCCTTCCTATTGTGATTCCTGAGATAAGACACTGTCACAGGTAAGTGAAAATCCCACTTAGAATTAAAGGATATAATACATTGTGACTACCAATCTCAAACTCAGTGACTCACTTTATTCCCATGACAATGAAAATTTGCTTTTTTCTTTACAAAATTTCCTATCTAAAGGTAAAGTAAAATCAGAGGCAATATAGAGGGGCACAGTTTTCAACTTTGGAATTAGAAAGACTGGGTTGGAAGCTCAGCCCTGCTATTAAATTGCTGTGTAATCTTAGGCTTTCAAGTTTAAGTTTCCTCATCTATAAAATGGAGATAAAACAGTTTCTACCTCATAGGATTTTGTCACTATTAAACAGAACAAATATGTGCCTGGCACAGTGTAAGTACTTTAAAAATACTCAGTATCACCATCATCATTATTGGTAATGCCAACTATTTTTTTAATTAAAAAAAAATCTTTATTGTTGAAAGTATTACATAGGTTCTTTTTTCTCCCACTGACCTCTTCCAGCCTGCTATCAATGCCAACTATTTTTAGATGGCAAGAACACAGACTGGCCACACAAAGTTGACCTGACCAACTGAAAATTCCACTTTGATTTTTGTCCCTAGCTCTTTTTTTTGCATGGTTGTTTTGATTTGAATCAAAATGCTGAGCTCTGGTTTAATTTCCAGATAGATATAACCCTAGAAGGAAAATCTGCAATTTGGCAACAATAAACACTTTTATTTTAAGGAGAAAAATAACTTAAATCACCAACAACAAAATTTGTAAAAAGATATGACAAATGCAGTTACTGAAAAATAAAGAGCGGCTCAGCTCAAATGTCTAGTCCTTTGTGTGTGTTTTTTCTCCTTAAAAATGTAGGTGGATCTAGTTCTTTAAAAACCTCTTCAAAAATTCAAAGTTAATGATACGAAGATATTCAAGGTCTTCTCCTAGAGTGCTGTCCTTTTTCTTTCTAGGAGTCTACATGTGTTTGTTTTCATTCATTGATTTTAAAAATTAGCACCATTCCTAAAGCTGTCTACTGACCTTTCATATCCCTGGAACAACAGTTAAGATTTTTGTTTGGCAGAATAATTTTAGATGGTAAAATCCAACATACTGACTTTATCAAACTAAACTCTAATGTTGGGAATATAAACGACCTCTTGGTACACAAGTTTTGCTACACTTACAAGGTTCTCAAATAGTTTTTCATGAAGTCCAATATGTCCTGTTGAAGTACATCAGAAGCTGACAGGGTAAGGAGTCAGGTAAGGGATTCTTTTAACCAGATCATTGACACTTTTAAAATGTACATATCAGAATTACGTAGACTTCATTTGAAAAAAGGAGCTAGGGATCCAAAAGCTGACAACAAACCTAAACTAAAAATGTGAATCTTTAGAAATCAAATATATTTTTCCCATTTTACTCACTTTTTATCTGTGCTCGTTCTTATTTATACTTAGAAGAATTATAATTCCCTTCTATTTGTTTATCTAAATTTGAATTCAATACATTAGCTTTAATATTATTGCGTGTCATCTAAATATTCCTCAAAATTATCTGCAATTTTCAAGAAATATGTCATGCCTATCACATATATACACAGTTGTAAGATATGACATTTGAGGATCCTGCAATTAAGCGCAGATGATAAGATATTAAACATGTGTTTACTGTGTAAATGATTGGTAGGGTTGAACTATGTGTTCTCAAATAGCCACTACTTGTGATTTACTCATTTGGAGTGATTATATAATTTATAGAATGCTTTAGGAGAGCTCTGAGGTATTTAAAAGAATGAATTTTTTATGCTGTATGTTAAGAAATAAAGTTGAATAAAAAGAGCCATCAGGCCTAGTGACAGTATTATTCCAAGCAAATAGAAACTGTGGCCCATGAACTGGATTATAAGAATAATAATCAATGGCAAATAAAGAAACAGATTCTCACTGTGACTTCCCCCCTTACAGTTGTATATTTCTTCTAAGTACAGATTGATTTAAATTGCTACTTGTCGTTGACAAGAATTGTTAGTTCCAAAATAAACCTAGACTGTTGTTTCAAGAATGTGCTTCCTAATATTTTCTATTACTACAGTGAAAAAAAAAAAGAAGAAGGAATTTTTGGTAGTGTGCGAAGGTCTTTGTATTTTTATTGGCTACTTACAAAGTCTCAAAAAAGGATCCTTAATCCTTTAAAAATGACCCAATCAATTCATACATTTAGCATAATTTACCAACATTTCCAAACGCAGCATGGAAAAGCCATCAACATGGCACTAGGTCATGGGTCCTGAATGAAGCCGTCAGCAAGGATTAATAAACTGTGACAGCTGCCCAAAAGCTTTCATTCTTTTTATTTAAACATCAGATTGCACGCTGAAATCCAGTGTAATCTTTGTTGAAACTAGCCCAACTAACATGGAAGAAGTCAGAACTGAGAACAGATGACACTAGTAGTTATTATTGTGAACTCAGTCCATAGCCATAAACTCTAGAATTTGCATGAGTAGAAATTCTTAAAGAACTTCAGGAATAGCGTATAAATGATTCCTATCTGTTTCAATAATTTCTAATAATATTTTTGAAAACTATACTGATGAAACCAAAATTACTTTGTTCCAATTTCTATGCTCAATAAATTAAGTATTCTCCTACTATGAGCCCTTTCTCTCAGATTGCAATTTAAAAGTGACTCCAGTTAAACTATAGTTATAAAATATTTTGGGATCACATAATTTTCCAGAAAAAAAAACCCACACAGACATATGACTAAGCAGGCTCTATTATGTAGAATTGTTATTAGACATTTTCTATATAAATATAACACACACATATACTTACAGAAAGGTGAAACTGGCCCAGAAAATATTATTCACTGTAATTTTCTAAACAATGAATATTATTGATATAACGTTTTGACAACTCATTAGACTAGAAATGTATTATTTTCTCAAGTACATTTTAATTAATATGCATGATTTCCTAACAATAGCAGTGGAATAGCGACACCAAACATTTATCAAATAGCTAATAAATCATTTGAGCTTACCCCCTTTTCAATAGTAGCAGTCTGACAAAATGTTCCCTCCGCTGCAGGAATACTGTTGGTGACACAGCGGTTGCTTTGGCTGAGACACCAGAGCTCTCTACACACTTCCTAGGAAAGAAGGCAAAAGCAAATTGATCAGAAGTAAAGACTACAATCATGTCCACTCTTCCATAAAATACACCCGCAAACACGCAGCATTGTTTGTTTCTTGCTGGTGTTGACACATCAAAGTGAGGATTTTGGAGGAGGCTCTTATGGAAGGTGGGTTATCCACTGTGCAGAATCATGTAAATGTTTGTCTTTAAAACTCTCATTTTAGTGGATGAAGTATATCTTAGATTTTAACATTGATTAAGATCTTTTAAAAATAATGTGCAGAAATTTCATTAATAGGGAAGAGTAGGGGGAAAGAATGAATATTTAGAAAGGGAATATATGCTTAACACTCTCAAGTATAGACAATAGAACAAACTTACCAATTACTAATAGAGTGGTGCTAGGTATTTGACTTCTTAGATCTACTGCGATATTCAAATAAAGGTCATTTTAAGAAGGAAATAGAAACCATTGGAATGGGCAGGGAGTAATTTCTAAAATTCAAAGTTGCCTAAAGAACAATCTAGCAATGTTGTTTGCAGTTCATCAATGTAGTCCACCACCTTCGTGAAAGGGAAATTTGGTTTTGAACAAGTGCTGCTACTTGTATAACAGGCATTTCTATAATTGAAATATTTCAGATGTTGTTTGGAGCTGTCTTCTTTATTATGATTTTTCATTGTCCTACATCATTATGGGAAAATTACAACACTTATTCTAATATCAGCAATATAAAATACCTCATTTGGTTCACACACTATCAGATTTTAAAATAAGCTGTTCAACATCTATTCGAATAAAGTGTTTTAAATAAAAGCCAAAAAAGTTTACTTTGAAGAAACTGAAAAGTTTCAGTTTCTCTTTATATATGATCATCAACTAGCATCATTAATAATATTGCAAGTTTTTAATTTAAACTAGAACCACTGAGTATAAAAATCTTTTTTCAATAAAAAATATTAATCTGGAATGCAAAGATAAACTTATATATAACATTTATTTCTATTGTTATTATTCCCCAACTACTCTTTAAACTCTCAAAACTTAATTCTAAGAACTTATATCACATATCACAAGAAAAAAAAATTTATAAGCATGTATGATGATAGATGTGAACTAGACATTGTGATGATCACAGTACATCCAAATATTGAATCATTATATTGTATACCTTAAACTAACATAGTATATGTCAATTTTATCTCAATTTAAAAAAATTTAAAACGAACTTATGTCATGTTAGCACAATTCAGAAATAAAGCGGTAACAGTGAATTAACTTGAAAGTTTCTAGAAAATGGAAATGCCCCATAGGGTAAAGCAAACTGAAGGAATCGCTTTGGGTCCTTCCGAGCATGCTCCTCCAACCCCTCTCACCAGGCATTCCAGATTAGTGTATTTTTATTGCTTTCTGCTGAAAGGTGATAAATGCATTCCGTGAGAAACCTAGCATTCTGCAAAATCATTTATGAACAAAAGAGGGTTTATGGGGGGAAAAGGAGCTAGAGGAGACCACTTATAACCTATAGAACTTAGTAGCCACTAAACAAACAGCATCTACAGTCTAATTAAACATGTGGACACTTAAATCTCTGCCGGCATTTGTGCCCAGCATCCCGAGCAGTTGGCTCCTTTGTAGCCTTGACCCTATGGCTTGTGATGCTTCCTTCTTAGAGAGAGAGGTCTTCGAGGGTATCTGCCTCTCACAGAGACCACGTTCATAAAAATTAAGACTTAGATTCAGAGTATAACTTCTTTTTATTGTATCTATATAAAATGACAGATGTTAACTAAACCCACTGTAGTAGTCATTCCACAAAATATGTAAATCAAACCATTATGCTATACACCTTAAACTTACACAGTGATATATGTCTGTTATTTCTCAATCAAACTGGAAAAAAAGAAAATATAAATAAAAGCTAAGAAGGAGCCGATTTCAGGTCAATGTATAAAAATATCTTCTAAAAGTCAGAGCTGAACAATGATGAAATAAAACCAAATCTCCCCTCACTGGAGGAGCTCCAGGATATACTTCATGCCCCATAGCAGCAATGTTTCAGGCAGGAAAATAAATGAAAGTAACTAACACTTTATCAGGGCATACTGTCAACTACTGTTGTAGGCATATTTATATTTGTATCTCATTTAATCATCACGAAAATCTGTTTAGAAAGTGTGAGAAAGTTTATAGTTTCAGAAAGATTTAGCAACTTGCTTCAATCCTAATTAAATCTAGATCGGAATCAGGCCTGGCTAATATCAATGTCCAAAATATCCCCAAACAACTAAGCTACTCTTTTAAATATATCAGAATTACCTGATATTCAGAAAATAACTCTGTAAAAAACTGAACTAGAGCTGCTTTGATCAAAATAGAATAATTGAACTATTTTATAGTCAAAGACCCTTTCAAAACAAAAGAAATTAGAATTATATTCTCTAAAATTTCCATCCTTTTCACGTAATTATAGTTGTAAATAATACTAAAAAATGGGGGGGGGGACCTTTTATTTACTTGAGAAAACTAAAATAAGCCATTAACATAAGGAGGAGAGAAATATCATAAAAGTGCAAAAACATTTTATATTTATTATATCATTAAGGACATAAAGTAGAATCTGAAGATTCTTTATTGCTAGATTTTTTTTATTTTTACGTTTTAAACAACTGTACAGATCATAAAAGTGATACAAATTTTCTGCCCTTGGAAATCCTAAACCCTATGCCATTTTGGGTCCTTGGCTGTGGATATGAAACATTCTCTTTGTCCTCATTACCCTATCAGTAACATCTCTCAGCAGCTGTTTGCAATAAAGGGCCTTGATGGCCAAGGGGGAGAGCAGAGCCCTGAAGAGGTCCAGAAGGAGCATCAATGATTAGAAAGGTTACTTATCATTGCATCACACAAAAGAAAATTGAAAACCAACATATGGTGACCCCATGGCCTGGCTCCAGGTGTTTAGTAGCCATCTGAAGAAAGAGAATAATGTACCCTTATTTCAGCTTTAAATAGGTTAATCCTGTTATGTGGGTAATTTAAGTGCAAGAGAGTTTAGAAGAGCAGTGTGTGTGTGTGTGTGTGTGTGTGTGTGTGTGTGTGTGTGTGTGAAAGAAAAACTAAAAACTAATTTGGATAAATAACTAAATCAATTTGAAGGGGTTAAAAATGATTAAATGGTTAAAAAAAAATACCTCTAAGAAGCAAACCCAGAGTGAAAACTACTGAGCTTTAAGTATACAAGTGATTATGAACCTACGATTTTTGGCTTGAATTTTAAGGGAAAATATAAATTAAATCAACTTCTTGTCAAGTATATGTTTGATAAATATACATATTCGGACTCCAAAAGAATATTGAGGTGCTAAAATAAGTCCATGTCTTTTATTCCCTAAATCCATACCAGATCACACTGTAGAAAGTTACACCGTCTTACAATCTTCAAGCAAAGTAATTTTACAATCTCCCTCAGTGCAAAATTCCAATTTTAATCACTTGAAATTGTTCCTACTATCTAATCTACAACCTTCCAGCTGTAATAGTTAAGGCCACTGTGTTTTTTAGTGCTCTTGGTAGAGGAGAACAATTTGTTAACCAGCAACCAAGCTATAATAAATGTTCTGAAGTCTGAAGATGGTTTTGAGGCCAACATTTAGCTTTCTTTTTTACAGGATACTCAAATTTAATTTCTTTAAACTTCCCTTATATGTACTTCTAAGTGTTTCATTGAGATTAAAGGATGAATCAGTGTGACCCTTAAAACATCTTCGTATGCTCCCAAACGTACAGATGGTTCAGATTCTCCTAAAACGCTACCAGCAAGCAGCTATACAGAGATGGTACCATGGATAACAGATATTCATAGAGGAAAGTAAACATGATTGAATGTCTGTCAGGTGCCAGGTAAATAAAAAGCACTTTGCATGCTTGTCATACCCCTTTGCTGTCTGAAGTTTACAACAACTTGGCTGCCATTCACTGGAAAAGGTCTCTAAATAAAATCTACTGATGGTCAATTAGCTAATGGTAAGCAGTCTTGCTATTGAAAAATATTCCTTCAAAAATTATCCTGTTCCATTGTGAAACCATGTATTAGATCAAATGTTCCCATTTATGCTTCAGAATACATAGTCTATTAATAAAACATGGTTCAGTTCTACATTAAAGTAACAACAACCCACTATTTGCATTTATGTGCTAACTCTTAAATTTATGTAAACAGTAACAATCGTCATAGATAATAATAATTCCCCATAAATTAAACAAAGCTATGTTGTCTATAAAATTTCTCTGGTTTTGTCCTAGGTCTTAAATCTAACTGTGATGAGCACTTTTTTCTCTTTTAAAAACTACTTCATTGAGATATGATTGACATACAAAAAACTGTACATATTTAATGGATGTAATTTGGTAAATTGGGAGAGAAAGTATACAATACACCCATGAAACCATCACCACAATCTAGGCCACGTATGGGCAAACTTTTTGACTCGAGGGCCACAATGGGTTCTTAAACTGGACCGGAGGGCCGGAACAAAAGCATGGATGGAGTGTTTGTGTGAACTAATATAAATTCAAAGTAAACATCATTACATAAAAGGGTACGGTCTTTTTTTTTCAATAGTTTTATTCATTTCAAACGGGACAGATCCGGCCCACAGGCCGTAGATTGCCCACGGCTGAACTAGGCCATAAAGATCTGTCACCTCCAAAAGTTTCTCCCAAAAGTTTCTCCCAACCTTATTTATTATTTTGTGTGTATGAAAATTGATAAAAATTGTCTCCTGAAATAAAATACACCTGCTATCTTGATAACATATTTACTATATGACCCATTTTTATTTTTTACCTTGGGGTAGGTAAATCACATTCTGCATTTTTAGTTATCTATAAAATTTTATAAAATAATTACAATTTTAATCAAAGCAGTCTGAAGTACCTCAGAAAAAAGACTATATAAATATCATTCATAAACTATATATCATTTATAGATTACTATATTATACAACTCTGCATATTGTGCTATAGTTTTGTTCTTTGCATTTATAGCCATTACAATCTCCAAATACTTATTTAAGATTGTAAATGTTAATATCTTTTCATTTTCCAATTTTATTTGCTATCTATTACAAAAGTCTATAAATGCATAGAGAAGAAGACTCTAAAGCTGAATATAAGAAACATAACTGAAAATATAGAATTTCTCAATTACTATTTATCTCACTTCATATCAACTAATCTGAAATAAATGAGATATACATATATAGAAATAGGCTAATCAGGACAAATTTTTTTTATTTCATTGAAGAAAAAGTACATCCATATATCCTGTACAACTGCTAATACAAATTATCTAATATAGGAATATATATGTAGAGTTAAAACCCAATTTCCAATTGAAAAACTAAATATAAATTAACTATTTCACTTGCTAACATAGAACAGAGAGACCATAAATAAGAATAATGAATTTCAACCTACTAAACTACAAGTATATACAAAGACTGGGATTAAAGTTTGGCTGATGTTTTCTAAGGGAAAAAGCAACTCAAGAAAAAAAGAAACTAAAACCATAAAGAAATAAGAATAGAAAACTCTACAGCAGAGAGAGACAAGAAAGGCCAATGTTTTACTCAAGACTGTTGCACACAATCTTTAAATCTAGTGCACAAAATGTGCTGTCAAAGCTGTCCATGAATCATAATAGGCTTTTCACCCAAGAGAGACTTTAAAAATCACTTTCCTTTGTACTGTACCTAGAGGATAATTGGTACAGTACAGTGCATATATTGTTTCATCTTAATTATGTGAAAACGTAATTCTTTTTATTATTAATGTTTTTTAAAAGGCATTTTAAACACTATTTGCATAAAAATAGGAATCAAGTCTTTAAACATTTCTCACTCCTGAATATTTTTGGATAACTTATTTAAATTTCTATTTTTTCTTTCAAAATGCTTGCCCAGCCAGCATGGCTCAGTGGTTGAGCATTGACCTATGCACCAGGAGATCACGGTTCGATTCCGTGGTCAGGGCACATGCCTGAGTTGTGGGCTTGATCTTTGGTGGGGGGGAGGGGGGGGTACAGGAGGCAGCCAATCAATGATTCTCTCTCATCATTAATGTTTCTAGCTCTCTCTCCCTCTCCCTTCCTCTCTGAAATCAATAAAAATACATTTTTAAAAACATGCTTATAATGTGTACCGACTATAAACATGTCCCTATCGTAGACACCGAAATCTTTCTCTGTAAAACTCAAGAAGAATTTTGTATGCATTTTTCTGAGCTAGACACAGACTTCTTCAGGCAGTCATGGAGAGTCAACCATAATATCTTTTTTTCCGCAACAATTTTCCTTGTTTCTCTGTTTGGGTTAGCGTCATCTTGTCCCCACATGGTTGTTGTGTCAGAATGTGGGCAGTGGACTGAAGCAACTTGAAATGACGCAGTACTAGAAAATATAAAGTAAAGGCTCCTCCTAGCCAATATAAAAATGCCCTTAACAGAATTATTAGAGTACCAGAAAAGGTGAGGGTGAAGGAGAGGTTTCAAAGCCATACCATTTCTTAAGATAAACCTCAGTTGACATCATAAACTTAGGACTTAAAGAAGAAATACAATAGAAATTATAAAAATTCTACCAGCATCTCTCAAGACGTTTGAAAATTGTTTAATTTAGGATTATGCAAACATTTAGAAATAGATATCATACCAATTTCAGAAAAAGAGCAGTATCAAAGGAAATATTTGCATTAACAATGTTACCAAAGGTAAACTATATTCATCAAAACTCCATCCTAACATTTGTGTCATGAAAGATCACATAGAAACGACGAAACGTAAGGATTGAGACTTCTTACCCCAAATTTACATTGGCGGGATCCTGGTCCATACTGGTAACGACATTGCTCATCCGCATCGTACACCTGACCTGGGGCCACAGTTGGGTAAACAAATTCACGCTTGGGAGGCTCATTATTAAGGCAATTGCCACGGCCTGAACTGTTCAACATAAAGGATCAAAGAAAATTAGGTACACGATGGACCATTTCAATCACAATTATGAAACCAGGTATTGAGCTCTTTGTTTTAATAACTTGATGCATGAAAAACAATACTTCCTACCAAGAAATAATCGCATGGCAAATAACTTTACTGAAACCTGAATAAGAGTTCCAATCTTTTTTCCAGCACCAAGACATAATAAAAGTATCTCAGACAACAATCTGAAAATGTCATGTTGGCCTTAAAACAGATTTAAACTAATTTCTGAAGGAATCAAAACAGAATTTCATGTTGCTGTAAGTTTCTTGTTTGATTTCAGTGAAAATATAACCACATCTGGTAGTAGAATTAAAAACATAAAATGTGGAAAATAAAAAAAAAATGTGGTTGTAATCCTTAAAGACTTAATCTATATATTTCCATCTTGGGCAGAACAATAGATGACATGTCCAAAGGTTCTTGAAATATTTCAATAATAAATGGGCTGAATGACTGATGAGGCTAAGATCCAAAGTTCTCCTCTCAAGTATATTACAAGTGTTTAGTCTCTCAAAAATTTCATATTTCATTTAGGGTCATCAGAGTTAGGAAAGGGAATGTTCTCCTCTCTATATAATTTCTGCTTTTCAAAGTGTGCTTGCACTCAAACATAATATTTTAATTCAGTGGAACAAATAACATAAAGATTGCCAAAAACCAGACAGAATACCTTAGTTTAAAGAGCTTTATACTTTGCTAAATATAATTGTTCATTTTATTTAGTCAGTGTGCATAAAATAGGACAGATGCTTTTGTACTTTCATTTCACATGTAAGTTAGAATTTTTAAAGAATTCCTATGCCAACATTTAAAAATTTTTTCCAACATTCCTGTCAATTGTGCCAGCACTTGTGTTTTTTCCCCCCAAATCTTTTCCATCTGCTTTGCCAAAGGAAAATAATTTCACAAGTATAAGTTCTTCAACTATTATTTAAGACAGTACAAATTTTCATTTATAGATAAGTAAAAAAGAACCATGCATAATAATGAGTTTGATATTTGCTTAAAATTTTATCGCATTCTTAAAATGTAAAAGTTAATTTGCTATATACAAACATATTTGCACTGCAGCAAATTAATACCTTTTAAAAATTGAAACTTACTATTCATAAGGTGATAGATTAAAAGATCCAAGGCTGGTAGTGTGGGGGGATCCAAGGGACAGAATACTGTTTTCTTTACACATTTTTCCTTTCATTTATGACCTTCTTGATTAATTTTTAATCAATAAAAATATCTAGATGGAATATTAAATATGGTACTAATATGGAGGGATTTTACTATTGGCTATTACAATCAATTCACTTGTCACTGTTCAAGGTATCTATCTAACAGAGAACAACTTTTTTTTTCACCCAGCTACCCAGTTTTCAAGACAGAATGCTTTTTATTTCTTGTTTTTTGTACTTTTAGAAATTGCCATGTATCTCAGTAAGATAATTATCTTTTATGAGTTTTAAAAACAGCAAGTTCTTTTTATTTTACAATATAAAACATTTTTAATCGATATGAGTATACCAATTTTAGGCAAATGTAATTCTACTAGTAAATTCAAATTTTTATATTAAGGTTAATGATAAAAAGGTCAATGTGAAAAATATAATAAAAGAAGATGTACCATTTGGATAACAGGCAATAGTCATTAGATTATTGGATTAGCTGCTTAATTCCTTAATTTTCTTTAAAATATCAGTTTCATCTCTGCAACAAAATTATAAAAGTCTTGATGAAAGCCCTAACTGGTTTGGCTCAGTGGATAGAGCGTCGGCCTGCGGACTGAAGGGTCCCAGGTTTGATTCCAGTCAAGAGCATGTACCTTGGTTGCGGGCACATCCCCAGTAGGGGGTGTGCAGGAGGCAACTGATCAATGTTTCTCTCTCATCAATGTTTCTAACTCTCTATCCCTCTCCCTACCTCTCTGTAAAAAATCAATAAAATATATTTTTAAAAAAAATCTTAATGAAAGGAGTTAAATATGTAATAAAAATAAGTTATCAAGTTAAGTACTACTATAAATCAATGGGGAAAATTTAAGTACTGAAGTATTTAAGTACAGGGTTCTACAGGTAAAAATGTAAAACAAAAAGTATAATTATATATTCACCTAAGTATATAATATGTATTCACCTACATGGCACCAATTAAAAATCTATTTAAAAATTTATTCATAATTACTTTTAGGAATACAGAAAATTAACCTAAAATATTTAGAGGAAGAATTATGTGGACCCCAAAAGTTTAAGCATAGATACGCTGAGGAAAAAATTCTTTCCTGATAGTGTACTGGAAATTGACTTAATCCAGGAGGACGCGACAATAATTATTTCTTTAAAGTTCTTGTTCTTGGGTATTAATGGTCTTCCAATCATAGTTCCTGTTCTTTAAAAACACCAAATGCAGAGACCACTGCAAGGGCCTCCAGACAATGAAGAATGCCATGCACTGTGGTCACTCTGGCCAAATTCTTCTGAGTCAGTGTATCCCAAACTGGCTTTTTGTTTCAGTTCTTTGTATTAAAGTGGTCTATGTATTAAAGTGGTCTCATTAAACATCTACACAAGTCTTGTTCTCCTTTTCCAGTATGTTTTACAGAAAATAAAATAACATCTATACTAATAAAAGGGTAATAGGCTAATTAGACTGGGTCAACTGGACATCATCTGGACGTCCGACTTCCTTCTGGACAAGCCACGGTGGCGGAGGCCAAGGCAGAGGCAGTTAGGGGTGATCAGGCCAGCAGGGAAGCAGTTAGGGGGTGGCCAGACCGGCAGGGGGGCAGTTAGGGGATGGCCAGGCCAGCAGGGGGCCAGTTAGGGGGTGATTAGACTGGCAAGCAGAGGCAGTTAGGGGTGATCAGGTAGGCAGGCAGGCAAGTGGTTAAGAGCCAGTGGTCCCGGATTGCAAGTCGGATGTCCCCCGAGGGGTCCCGGATTGGAGAGCGTGCAGACCAGGCTTTGGGACTCCCCGCCATCTCCCCATGCACAAATTTCGTGCACTAGGCCTCTAGTATAAAATGAAATATAAGCAAAAAATCATATAAATCCTTAAGAATGAACATGCATATTTAGGAACATGGCATCAACAAGGCCTTTTGAGATGGATTTGGTGATGTTTGTACAAATCACTAATGTTTGTAAGTCTAGTGTCATACCTATTTTTATTGGCTCCAGAAAAGCAAGTATGGGGCAAGGCTGATTTAAAGTGTTTCTATATACTACATGGTTTCCTCCTAGTAACCATATCTGGTATATATTGTACAATAAAATCTTGCTTAAAGTATTTGGGGGATGGGGTCATTTTCATATTTTAATTCTTAACTGAGGGTTAAGTGACAAAAATATTTTTGCATACGGTTGCTAACATTTGTCTGCTACTTTCCTGTTAATTTCAAGTAGAGATTTATATTAACCCTGGAAGTGCTTTTCTTTCTTCCTTTATTTTTAAATTACCAAGTAATATATCCCAATTACACCCCTATTGTCTCTCAGGAAGTAACTAATATTCTGATTGTTTAATAATAATTTCCTTCATTTTATTAGTAGTTAATTCATCTGCCTGATTTTGGAGTCTGTGCAATAGGAGTCATATTGTAGGTTTTCCTTTGTGACTTTATTCTTTCACTCGCTCAGTACTAGGAAAGTGGATATATCTATATTGATGTGTATAACTATAGCCTGTCCATTCATATTGTTCTTTGACATTCCATTTAAGACTGTGCCACAAATATCAAATGAGCATTTGAATTATTTCTAATTTCTGGAAATTACAAATTATGCTGATATGAATATTTTTGTACAGGTCTCCTGGGACAAATATATTCTCTTTCTTAAAAATATTACAGATGAGATTTTTTAAAATATTTTATAATTATTTCCTTTTAACAAAATGGAAGTTATGAGTAATTTTTATTTAATCCAGGGTTCTAGCTCATCAATTCAACCATACAAGTCTTATGATGGTGAACCTAGTATTATTTATGCTACTACTATCAAAATAATAACAGTGGTAATATTACATATAATATTTTCTCATCAAATAGCACTTTTAAACATAGTTTGTGTTTTAGTGACATATGAGAATTTTTCCACTCAGAAAACATAAACCTCACTCATCATTAAAAAAATGAAGGATACTGTTAGTAGTTTCCATCTGAGATACTAATGCAACTTCCTATTGTTAAGTATAATATACATGTGTCCAGAGCAAAAGAATAAACATAAAAAGTAGAATTGTGGTTATTTCCCTAGCAGCATATATTTCATAACTAAAAGCCCGATCCTAGTTAAAATATACAGCAATATAGATAACTATTGAATTCACAGATTCTGCTTTTGTTTATGCTTCTAAGACAAGGCCAAAAAAATTTGTATCAGTTTGAGAATATGCTTTTTCCTTGACTACAAAATTCTTAGTAAATCAAAGTGTATTTACATTTCCAAAAATCCTCGCAGCATGATAGCAAAGTCATATTTTATGTATCCTACTTCTAATTTAGAGAAATCTTATTTACATAGCTCAAAAGTTATCCTTGAAAATAGGAACATGAGCCAGAGTTGAGTCTTCAACTAAAATTTACAGACCCTTACATAAAATATGCACTCTTGGCTTCGTTTCCAGAACACATAAGGACATACCCTTAATTGTAATTGTAGATTTATTTTTCACTTCAACAATTATACGATAAAGTATAGACCTTCAGTCTATAGTACAATGGGTCAATCTAAAAAATAAATCTTTCTATATAACTCTATACATATCTTAACAAGTCTCTGAACAACAACAACAAAAAGTTAACATAATAATGCCATCTGGTATTATTTTCCACAGAATTGTGCTCATATATCTAAATTAAGCAAAAATGAATTAAGTTGGTATCATCTACAAGTGAAGTTTCTTACCTACTGCGTTCTCATAAACTGTGCTATCAGTCTTCACAAAACTAACCATACATTCCATCCTAAAATGAGTTACTTTAAGTCAAACCTTTCTCTCTTGTCCTCTGGATGAGAGCGGTGCTTGAACAAAACTAAACTTGAAGCCTCCAATATGCAAACACAATATCAATAACAGTTTATTAAGTTATGCTCTCTTTTTCTCCATACGTAATTAGAACTTATCGATGATATTTATGGATTTGAGTGAAGTCCCCCAAACGTGTCAGAAACATGGAAGGAAGGAGAAACCTGTTTTTCTAAGCTGTTCCATGGGTTCCATGTAAAAAAAGAGGTCCCATCTATAAAACTGTTTTTTGTCTAATAGATCAATGATATTGACCTTCAAAGTAAATACTATAGAAGAAATATGAGTGCCTTAGTCATCCTGTTCATCTTATGTCACTTCTCTTGTAGCTCTACACTCACCTTTCTTCCTAGCTCACCTTCAACCGTAATGTTGCCTTTCCTTTTCAGCTTCCATCCTTTCTGTGAAAATGGATAATCTCTATTTAATCTGGATACTGTAGGATATTTTGCTATGGATCTTTGACAGTTCAAACAATATAACAGACTTTAATTTAAATAGAGCAAGTTGATTCACAGAGGCCTCAGAATTTTAAAAAATTATATGAAATTACTCTGTACTACCACTAAGTGGTGGAAAATATATGGGGGAAAAAAAGAAAAAGAAAAAACAAAAGATAAAAACCTGAACTAAATGACTTCTGGCTGCCTTCCACTGCCTGGTAAATTAGCCCAGTGTCATCAGTGAGAGTGAGCCATGATACCAGGTTCATCTTTCTCCACTTTCTAAGTCAATAAATAAATAAATAAGTCCCGCAGGCAGATAGGAAGGACACTACCTGCAAAGCCGTCGGCGAAAACATCAGAAGCTGGCATAACACGTCCATTCTAACGGAAATAGGTTCTTTATTACTTAATCAGGACGGCTTCTGGGCGATTCATGAACCACTTATTGAATCACCGAGTTTAAGAAATCTGAAAAAAAATATTGGGAGTTGGTAAACACCATCTCCTGATTGATCAGTAGCACGTAGTGTTTGACACGAGAGACTTTTTACTATATTGGCATTTAAAGGCCATGGAATGGTTTTCAGTTGAACATAGTGAATAGTGAATCTATAAATCATAGAAAGCTCATTGTTAAAATCCACCATCTTTGGCCTATACAGTTACTAAGTAGAGAAAGGTATGCATTTTGTTGGCTGGGCTACAGTTCCTAAACAATTCATCTTTACAGATTTCTTTTTCTTGAGAGGAGAAACTGAAATAAAATGTTATGAGTCTTTTTGAGCCAACTATAAAACATAAATGTAACCTCAATCCCTGATCAAAATATCACTGGATTTTAAAAAATATCACACATAGCTGCTAAAGCAATTAAGTCCATTGCATTAATAAAAAGGAACAAAGAAATTCAAGAAAGTTACTATTATGTCTTTGTGCTCCAGTGAACTGACCCTTTTAAAGGGCTTTGTATTTTAAAAATCTTTACTGCTTAGTCAGATTATGATCAAGGTTGTTGAATTTATTATTAAAGGCGAGGGGGAGAGGGGGCGGGAAGCCAACTTTCCCCAAATTGCTACCCATTGTCTTTCACATCTGTCTCTCACAAATGGCTTTAATTTTGTGAGTATCTATCCCCAGGAGAATGCACAACAGAAATATTTTTATAAAATACAGGATAAATAAGCCCATTAGAACCCTGACAATACTAATCATGCTTACACATACGAAATGCAAAGAGGCAATAAGGCTTAAATATTGCTCTTTATATTAATTCTTTTAATTAATTCAATGGGACACTTTCTTGCAATTAATAAGAATTTTACATTTCTCACCAAACCAGTGGTGATTTCTTAACTGTATTTTATCAGCAATTTTGGGATTTCCTTTTGGAGTATTTTAATAGCCTTAATACTATTTCAACTGGGTAGGTGCTGGCAAGAAATGAAACCTGGTCCTTGTATTTAGTATGCATACAGAGATGGTCTAGCAAAGGGCTGTGCAATAGAAACAGGAAAGAGGAGCAAAAAAAAAAAATATATATATATATATATATATATATATATATATATATATATATATATATATGGTACTTGAAAAGAACAAGAGGAGGGAAGCCTTTGAAAATGCACAGGAATACTGAGCATGTTATATAGTTTGTCTTTCTGGTGACAGTTACTAAGATTCCATTATAAAAACAAGAGCCAAATCAAGGGAGAAATGGCAGATCTGGCTTGATTTCTGGGAAGAGCAGATTTTCAACAATGTTTAAATTTAGGTAATATGATCTCATTTAAAAAAAATCTTGGAAAATGATATTGCAAGTGCTTTGTGTTAAAACAAAACAAAACAAAACAAAAACTGCCGAAAGATGTCAAACAAATTCTCTGCGGTCTATCTTTATAGCCCTTTACCCAGTTTTGGCACCAGGCAAACACAGTGTTATAATGGTCTATTATTAAGATTAAAAACTGTTAGGTTATGCAGCACTACCTTCTAAGTGAATTCCTTCAACTTCATTATTATATTAGTTAATTCAAAAGAGCCCATTTTAAGCATTTATCCTTTAATCTTTGATTGAGTAAAGCACTGTATTAGGTATTTTTAAATCTCTTGTTGAGGCTTTTTTTAAAAATAAGTATTTATAAGTTTTCAGAATATAATCAGACCATTCCCAGATATGAACCAAAACTTAAACGAACTTACAAGTAGGTTATCCTACATACCTATCTGAATTTTTTAAAATGTTACACTATCATCATGTTAATGTGAAATCTGAAAGGACAATTTTTAAAAAGAATTTTTAAATCCTATTTAAATAATCACCTGTGCTTTATGTATGACTCACCTTTTCACAGAGTATTTAATCTCTTCTCCCCAAGGGAAAAAAAAACGGCACAAAATTATTGAAGGTAATGACAGAGCCATAGAGCTTAAAACCTTGATATCATTTAAAATAATATTTACCACTTGATGAATGTCTCTTAAGTGGTTTTAATACATTTTAGCATTATACATGATTACATACATAATAACCTGATGTTGTATGTATTATTAACTAAACTCACTTAAGAAATGAGGATCTGAAGATTATAAAGCTGAAGTAACATGCCCAAGGTCACAAAGTTAGAAAATGAGACCTAAGACTATTAGTTTACAAAGTTCAATACTGAAGCCCCGATGTGCAGGCGAAATGTGAAGAACACCTGCCGTCCTATTAGCTAATTTATATTCTTCACAGTTAAGTAACCAAACTCTTGAAATACATATTAAAAGACCAAGAAAGAAGGTCCTAAACTGTAGGAAAGATGTGTTTCTTAATAAATTTTCAAGCCGGGCCAGTGTTGCTCAGTGGTTGAGCGTCGACCTATGAACCAGGAGATCACGTTTTGATCCCAGTAGGGGTCATGCAGGAGACAGCTGATCAATGATTCTCTCTCATCATTGATGTTTCTATCTCTTCCTCTCTCTTCCTCTCTGAAACCCATAAAAATATATTTAAAAATAAATTTTCAAAGACAAGTTTTCAGTTTTTCATTTTTATTTTGTGGGTGTTTGATTTTTTGTTGTTGTTGTTTATTACTATTAGATACTAAGGCATTCTTATAGAACTCAGTTTTCTTTCACCAATAAAATGAAATGTATAATCACTGAATTAAAGTTCGACCTATGCTCTATTAAATGGTGTAAATCCACATTTTTTCTGACATTGCTTTCCATTTAGTGAACATTTCTAACACTCATATCATCAACTCCATTTAAATCCTTGCTTCAGTTCCTCTAATCTATTCTGTAAGTTCTATTTGAGTATGAAGGAAAATATTTGCCACAATGATATATTAAAGTACTTTCGGAACCACCTGAAATATCGCTGGGCCCTATAAAAGTTACTCATTATGCGAAGTTTGAAGCACTACATATTAGGCTTCTAGCAATGGTTTACTTCTAGAGCAATTCATCATCACTCTCCAGAGATTACTTACTCTAGAAAGCTGGTGATATAGTCTCGACTGCAGGAAGACCAGGAAAAAGGATTGGTATTTGCAGTAATGTGAGCTGCCATAAGTTTTGCTGTTTCATGACCTTTCGTCCCACAAGGATTTCCAAGTCCATCATGGTTCATACCAAAACTGTTTTAACAAGGAAGAAACATAAGAAACATAAAAGAAGTAAGAAAAAATAAAACAAACCCCAATACATCCTTTATTTTCTTATTTGATCATGTATTAGTTTTATTAACACATGCCTTCCTTAAGAGTAGACTAGCCCCTCTAAGGCAGTGGTTCTCAACCTTCCTAATGCTGTGACCCTTTAATACAGTTCCTCATGTTGTGGTGACCCCCAACCTTAAAATTATTTTTGTTGCTACTGCATAACTGTAATTTTGCTACTGTTATGAATCGTAATGTAAATATCTGATATGCAGGATGTATTTTCATTGTTACAAATTGAACATAATTAAAGCATAGTGATTAATCACAAAACAATATGTAATTATATAAGTGTTTTCGGATGGTCTTAGGCGACCCCTGTGAAAGGGTCATTCGACCCCCAAAGGGGTCGCGACCCACAGGTTGAGAACCGCTGCTCTAAGGAAATATAGGCTTAAAGTTAGAGAGACTAAGGAATAAATCAATGATACAATATATCTCCAAATCTCTTTACATTTATCATATAATCTCAAATGTTATCTCTTCTTGAACAGATACAGATAAGGTATTAATTCTCACTTTATAGATGAGAAAAACAAATTTAGTAAAAATACAAGACCTATTAATGATCACACAGTAAGTGTTGGAATTTTTAGCAGAACCTGATTTTTAAGATGCTAGAGTTCATACTACTTCACTATGAATCAGAAAGGAATTATAAAAAGATGGTTTTGATCCATCGAGTCCTGGGTTACAGGCCAAACACAAAGTCCTTTTTCTTACTAATATAAATAAAAGAGAATTAAATACATAGGCAATTTGTTTTTATGTGTTTTCAAAACACATTTTGAAAAGTCTTGACATATTGAATGATTATGAAGATAAAGTTTTTCTTTATTAACACCTCCCTTTATTTTTCAAAGCTTTTGTTTGTTTGTTTGTTTGTTTGTTTGATTTCGGTGTCCTATGGACATGCTTAGTACCATCAATGTGATTTAAAAATATTTTTAATAATACACCAAAATTTTTCTGTAAAGGATATATACCCACTACATATAAATAAATTTTAGCCTTTCATCACAAGTAGCCAAAAGTTCAGGATGAATATTACTAAAAAAAATATGTCTCCATTGTGACATTCTAATAAATGATGTGTGTTCAAGGAAATAAATGATTGTGTGACAAGAGTATAAAATAGATGAGGGTAGTCGCTAGAGAAAAAAAAATTGGACAGGTAATTGAGAAGACAATAAATGAAAGTAAATATTAATGCATTTGGCAGTATAGAGACATTGAAGATTTGTATGAGCAGCTGATGATTTCTGAGTAGAAGAATAAGAACTTGATCTGTATTTTAGACAGGTCATTATAATAATTTTGTGCTGGAGACATTGGAGTGGGAAGAGAATGGAGCCAGGGGAATCAGAAGGAAGATCATTATCAATTGGAAAATGATGTGGGTATGAATTAGGGCACTGGATGGAGAGATGGGATTAGATTTGAGACATGTATAGAATGAATTGGCCTTTATAAATATAATATAAAATAGCTATAATGAGGACATATAATATGTTCATACATGGGGGGCAGAAAGGAGTAAAAAGTATTTCAGGCAGAGGAACTAACATAAGCAAAGGAAGAGAAGTGTATGAAAATGTCCAGAAACCCATGTTAAAATACCAAATAACTATCCAAGAACACAAATATTTCATTTTCCCACTTGACATCAACATATTGGAGTCAACCTAATTGAATGCTCTTCTAAGGACATGATGGTGGAATTTACAATTAGTTGAATTAGACATATATTCTGTCAAAACAATCAGCTACAACTTTACATAAAAGGCTCCTTTGTTCAAATTCTTAATCCAATAAACTTAATATTCTATATTTCTCTGAAAGGTTGGTGCTACTGTGTGAGTACTACTATAATTCTTGTCAAATGATAATAGCTTTAAAATATGGTTTCCCTTTAGCAGCAGTCTCTTAAATATCCCACAGTCATGCTAAGATAGGTGTAGGCAGGCACAGATGGTTTTAAGAAAGTCATTTTCGAGATCTTCAACTTCCTTATGTACTCTATTCTTTTAAAAAAATCAAGTTCCTTCTTTTGAAATTAAATTTCTCCCACTTACAAAAGAAAAACTTATCTTTCAGCCATCCACAATTTTATAATAGTTCATAGCCTTGGAATATAAAAATATGAATGGGCATCAAGAAAAGAGAAATGAAAAACATTTGGTGGCAGCTTTGAGAAAGAGAATGGTGTTAATGATTGAATAACATATCAGGTAGTTTCTTGCTTTCATCAAATTTATAGGAGGATATAATCAAATTAACAGCTGATAGATTGTAAAAATTATTTTCATGATAAATCACCATGGTTATGTTTTGACAAATAATTCAAAAGTAGTTCAATGAATTGATTGATATTTCTATAATAAACTCCTTTCATCTCATCTACTTACTTATATTAACAAAGCATTCATCATCTACAGAAACAAAATGAAGAAATTGAACTGATGCTGAAATCCTTCCTTATTTTATAGGAATACAAAGAAAAATGCAATAATTTAAAAATATATCTAATTAAAGATACAGCTTCTTATAAAGACTTTGCTTTTATATTTTATTTGCTTTTATATTTTATTACTTTTTAAATCTGGAATATGGATATGCCCCTCTGATCAATCATTAATAATGATTGCTATTTAATGAAAAAATAATCCAGGGGAAAAATTCTTTATGATTATAGGAAATTTTTTAATGTAATTGCTATATAGATATATTTTTATATGGAGATATTTTATATAATTAAACATACTTTTAAGCATAAAATGTTTAAATATTTTGAAAATATAAAATATACCATTAAGGTAATAGTCTGGGAGGGAGAGAAGAAGCAAACATATTGAGTTAAAGGGAAAAAATGATTAAGATTTTAACTATAAAATAAGAATGGGTTTGTGTATTTTTTAAAGGCATATGATAGTTTCCAAATTGCTATGGTATTCAGATTCCATTGGATATTTTTAAAAGACATATATAACAATTTTATTTTCACATGCTAATATACACAGTATTCCAGAAATTCTATCTTTTGTAGTTACTTAGAAAAAAATAAAAATTTTTAGACATCAGCTGAAAAATACACAATAGGGTACATAGTTTTTAAAAATTCAGAAGTATAAGAGAGAAAAGATTTTTTTTTTTCTCTCCTGAGGAAACTACTGATGAAGAGTTTGGAAAGCAAAAAAGTGAAACTCATTAGTGATCAGAAAGAATAAATAAGAGGCCACTTTAAAACCATCACACTGACAAACACTGGAATGTTATCTAGGACTAAGTGTTGGCAGTGATGTAGAGAAACTGGGATCTTAGTTCACGGCATTTGTAATGTGGTCAGGGCAGCTGTTCCAGAGAGCAAGTCAGCAGTGCTTAGTCAGATTAAACAGGCAGATACATTATGACCCAGAAATCCTATTCTTGGATATATATCCCAGAAATATTCCCAAAGAGAATATGCACGAAGATGTTCATGACAGGATTATTTATGATAGCAAGGAGATAGAGACAATCTAGGTGTCTGTCACTAGGGAATGGATAAGTAAACTTTGGCAGATGCATATTATGGAATACTAAACAGAACTTGGAGTCAGCAAACAAGATAGATGTCTACACATAAGTATGGGTGGATCTTAAAAACAGTGAAAAATTAAGAAAAGGAACAATGTCTATAACACTATTTCAAACAGGTAAACAAAAATTACATACACACTCTCAAATAACAAAGAAAGATCATGGAATTGTTCCAAATTAAAGACTAAAGAGACTTAACTAAATGCAATGAGAACTGGATTGGAAGAGAAGGAAAGGAGGTTATAAAAAACATTTCTGGGACAACTGATAAAACTTGAATATGATCGTATGTTAATGATAGAAGTATATCAATGTTAAATTTTCTAATTTGACAACTCTACTATGGTTATATAAGAGATTATCTTTTCACCTTAGGAAACAGATGCTGAAATATTTGGGAATGTCTACAACTTACTCTCAAATACCTAAGAAAAATTTCATGTACATATCAAAAAGAGATAGCAAATATTGCAAAATATTAACAACTGAATCTGAGTGAAGGACACATAGAAAGGCTTTTTATTATATCAATATTTCCATAAGTTTGAAATCATTTCAAACTTAAAAAGCTAAAAATGAATACATACATGTACAAAACAACCTGCAATATTTTACAAGGATATGTATGTACTCAAATATACATATCAAAATTGTTAAAGTAGTTGTTTATGGGGGAAAACAAATGGCAGTGGGAATGGAAATATAGAAATAGAGCAGAAGGGTCCTTACTGGGACTGATAATGATATTGTGCCAAGAACTAAAGTTGGATGGATAGATGGACGGATGGATAGGTAGGTAGGAGGTAGAAAGATAGATAGATAGATAGATAGATAGATAGATAGATAGATAGATAGATAATAGATAGATAGATAGATAGATAGATAGATAATAGATAGATAGATAGATAGATAGATAGATAGATAGATAGATAGATAGATAGATGTAAAATAAAGTCTGCTGTTTAGTTTCAAAAACACCGTTTTTTTAAAAGAACAAGAGAGACAGGAGAGAGAGAGAGTAATAAACCTGGGGCCCACCCTGATGAGTGAACAGTAGTAACAAGAGAACACTCCCATGGTTGGTTTTATGTGCTTAATAAAACATTTCATATTACATAAAAGTAATGTTTCTCATGTGTGGAGGGTTTTAGGGCCAGAGAGAGAGAGAAAGGTGAGGGAGAGGTTAAGAGAGACAGCTTTCCGTCGGCCTCTTGTGATTCCTACGTTATGCTGGGTATATCAAGTCTGCAAGGCTTGCTCTTTACCCAGGCTATGTCTCAGGATAACTTTAAGAAATGAGGTAACATCACCCCCTGGATAAAGAGCAGGATTACTTACTAAAGTAGTCCCCCTTATCTGCCGTTTCAGTAATCTACGGTCAACCACAATCCAAAAATCTATATATATAAAAGCCTAAGTGACTGGATGAACGAACAGACAAATGGATGACAGGCCAGTAGCTATGACGTTCACTGACCACCAGGGGCCAGACGCTCAGTGTAGGAGCGCCGCTCAGCTAACAAAGGGCTGCCAGACTCTGGGCTGACAGCTGATGAGTGCAGCTGTGGCTGCGTGAGCCTCTCCCATGGACACTCCCCCTGCGTGCCCAGGCTGTGGTGGCAGGGGGGCCGGGATGAGCAGAAGCAGCGCCCAGCCTGGCACACTACTTCGTGCTGTGCAGGATCAACACGGACAGCGGGCTAGAGCCTGATGAGCTGGCAGGTAAGGCCGGGCTGCGGTGGCACAGAAGTCCACTGATCCCTGCAGGCCAGGCCAAGGTACCCCACCAGTGCATAAATCCGTGCACCAGGCCTCTAGTATTAAATAAAAAATTCCAGCAATAAACAATTCATAAGTTTCAAACTGGATGCTGTTCTGAGTACTGTGAAGAAATTTTGCACCACCTCCTCTGTCCCACCCTGGACATGAATAATCCCTTTATCTATTGTATCTACTCTGTATATGCTACCCACTGATTAACCACTTAATAGCCATCTTGGAGATCAGCCTAGCAGTTTT
This sequence comes from Myotis myotis, assembly GCF_014108235.1. Lineage (NCBI taxonomy): Eukaryota > Metazoa > Chordata > Mammalia > Chiroptera > Vespertilionidae > Myotis > Myotis myotis. Next base: position 34,292,988 of record NW_023416357.1, read on the forward strand.
GCTTTTGTTTTAATTCATGAATGAGAGTTCGATGTTCTTGAAGTAATTGACCAAGAGTTGGAAAATCAGCCCTAAACGGTTTGGCTTAGTGGATAGAGCGTCGGCCTGCAGACTGAAGAGTCCTGGGTTCGATTCCTGGGTTGCAGGCTCAATCCCAGTGTGGGGCAAGCACGAGGCAGCCGACCAATGATTCTCTCTCATTATTGATGTTTCTACCTTTCTCTCCCTCTCTCTTCCTCTCTGAAATCAATAAAAATATATTTTTAAATGATTAAATAAGGTAATAAATATGGTGTTGAGATCTATAGCTATCATAAAAAAAGAGTTGGAAAATTGATCAGGAGTAGGAAAAGAGCTAAATTAATAAAAAGGATGTGTTTCTTCAGGATAGGAGATGTTATTTTCATCATCACTGTAGTCACAATACACTCTAGGTTAGGTCAATATAGCAGGTGCTCATTAAATCTCCGGTATGAAATTGTGCGTGAGTGAAAGTCTTCCTATTGATGGACTGTAAAACATGAGAGACAAAAATCTAGAAAGCATCATATGAACATATCTCGTTTGATGGTGAATAATGTAATAAAAATATATAAAATCATATCAGTAATAAAAGTAGAAAGGGTAGAGTTTGGGTCAAAATGAGTGGTATCACCACTCAGAGACAAAGGGGTTGCAATATACACTAAAGACTGTGCAATAAAGGTTATTCATTAAATTAAGATTCTGTGAGGAATTGAGAAATACAAATTGGCAATTATAAAATAGCCAGGGGGATGTAAAGTACAGCATAAGGAAAATAGTCAATAATATAACTATGGTGCCAGGTGGGTACTAGACTTTTGGGGGGATCACTTCATAAGTTATATAAATTCCTAATCACTATTCTGTATACATGAAACTAATATAATGCAAATTGATTTGAGAGAGAGAAGGGGGGAGAGAGAGAAAAAAACACTGATGTGAGAGAGAAACATTGATCAGTTGCCTCCCGTACATGCCCCAATCGAAAGCACAACCTTTTGGTGTAAGGGATGATGCTCCAATCAACTAAGCTACATGGCCAGGACTGTAATTGAAATTAAAAAAAAAAAATTTAAGTTAAGCTTCTGTGACTCAGAATCTATCATATATCAATCTGTTAACTTATATGATTTTCCCAAATATTTTTCTATTGTACGTTAATTTTCTATGAAAATGATCTTTCCTTTAAAACTATGCTTAGCAAAACAAAATCTCCTTATATACATATGTGAAGAGATATATAAGGAAAGGTCATGTATTTTTTAGGATATATTGGAGGAAGCTCATTGGTGATTATATTTTACATCACTTAACCATATATTATTTGACCATTTTACTGTAAAAGTAACATAATGTATTTTGCACCACAAAATAATAGCTTACTCTACATTTTGATACACAATTCTTATTTGTTCTTTTGGAAGATCAGTAAAAATAAAAAAGAGTAAACACAGACTACGAAGTATAAAGTTAATATGCATTCAGGCTGGAGATTCTTTTTAAAATCACAATCGATGTTTTTAAACCAAACAAAGGATCTGTATAGCTAAGAAAAATCTTAAAATGCCTAATTCAACATTTTTATCTAAGCAATCTTAATTTTATCGTGTTGCTAATATATCAACATCATTTTCTTAAATAATCATGGTATTTAAACTGTCTTGGATTTTGTTAAATAACCGTTAGCACACAGAGCATGTACTTTTAAAACCAGTCACTAAAGGAAAAAAAAAATAGATGTTTATTCAGTTCTTGAATAACACATACACAATTATAGAATTAAAGAATAGTTTCTTGCCCAGCTGCCATGGCTCAGTGGTTGAGTGTCAATCTATGAGCCAGAGGTCACAATTCAATTCCGGGTCAGGACATATGCCCGGGCTGCAGGTTCAATCCCCAGTGAGGGGTGTGATCAATGATTCTCTTTCATCATTGATGTTTCTGTCTCTCTCTATCTCTCCCTTCCTCTCTGAAATCAATAAAAAAAAAAATTAAAATATATTTTTAAAAGAATAGTTCCTTAATATTTTAAACTTACTAAATTTCCCTTTAAAAAGTAACTTTAAAAAGTGATGACATAATTATAGTCTAAATTGTGACAACTATAAAATCTCAAAAATAAGCCTTCGCAGTGTAGCAGAAAAATGTAAGGGAATAAAGGGACATCTTTCTTAAAAACTATTTTCCATTTGTAATCTCTTTGATCTATTCTTATTCATAACTGATCTTGGCTATGAATCACTTGTTACAATAAAGCAAAAGACAAAATTTAATGGATGTACTCAGAGCCTTCTATAACCACATCTGGCAAACATTTTTAGTTTTAATAGTTACCCAATAGGATCGTTATTACAATTTGCTTATGTGTTTTCTAAAACAGAATTTGGAACTCAGTTCTACCTTTGGACTTTATATACAATTTACTAAACTAAGTGAACTCAAGATTTTGGACTTATTTAGGAAGATATTTAATGAAGAGGGGTGTGCCTAAAGAAATCTATACTCTTTGCAAACCTGTATAAAGCAAGTTCACATTTAGTATAAGCTCTTCCCTTGGGCAAGGGAAACAAAAGAAAAAATAAACAGATGGGATTACATCAAACTAAAAAGCTTCTGCACAGCAAAGAAAACCATTAACAACATGGAAAGACAACCCACTGAAGGGGATTCATCGATCTATCTGACAAGGGATTAATATCCAAAATTTATAAAGAAATTATAAAACTCAACACCAAAAGAATCCCAAACAATCCAATTAAAATTGGGCAAAGGACCTGAATAGACTCTTCTCCAAAGAGAACATACAGATGGCCAATAGACATGTGAAAAGATACTCAACATGACTAATCAGCAGATGAATGCAAATTAAAACCACAATGAGATGCTGCCTCACACCTACTGGAATGGCTATCATCAATAAATCAACAAACAAGTGTTGGTGAGAATATGGAGAAAAGGGAACCCTTGTGCACTGCTGATGAGAAGGCAGATTGGTGCAGCCACTGTGGTAAGCAGTATGGAGTTACATCAAAAAAGTTAAAAATGGAACTGCCTTATGACCCAGCGATGAATATATCCAAAGAAACCTAAAACACTAATTCAAAAGAATATATGTACCCCTATATTAATTGCAGCATTATTTACAATAGCCAAGATTTGAAAACAGCCCAAGTGTCCATCAATAGATGAGTGGATAAAAAAAAGCTATGGTACAATTACACAATGGAATACTATTTGGCCATAAGAAATAAGGAAATCTTACTCTTTACAACAGCATGGGTGGGCCTGGAGAGCACTATGCTAAGTGAAATAAGCCAGTCAGAGAAAGACAAGGACCATATGATTTCACTCATATGTGGAATCTGACGAACAAAATGAACTAACAAGCAAAATAGACAGCCTCATAGAGAGTAGGCTGATAGCTCCTGGCGGATGGAAGTATGTGGGGGGGCGGGGGGGAGAGGCTGGGTGAAAAAGGTGAAGGGATTAAGCAAAAAAGGAAAAACATGGACACAGACAATAGTATGGTGATGACCAGAGGGAAAGTGGAGATTGGGGGGAGGTAGAAGAGTGTAAATATAGGGGGGAATAAATGACGATGGAAGGAGATTGACTCAGAGTGGTGAACATATATACAATATATAGATGATGAAATATGGAATTGTACAGCTGAAACTTATATAATTTTATTAACCAATATCACCCCAATAAATTCAATTAAAAAATTAAAAGGTCGAACTCATAAAAATAGAGAATTGGAACTTGCTAGAGGCTGGAGTGTGAGTGAAATCAGGAGGTGCTGTTCAAACTGTACAAACTTCCAGTTATAAGATAAGAAAGCTCTGTGAGAACATGAAGTAGTATGACTATATCTACTGTATTGTATACTTGAGAGTTGCTAAGAGAGTGAATGTTAAATGTTCTCACTACATACACACACAAAAAGGATAATTATATGATGTGATATATGTGTTAACTAACCTTATCATGGTAATCATTTTGCATACATGTATCAAATTATCATGTTGTACACGTAAACTTATACAATGCTATATGTCAATTATATCTCAATTAAAGTGGAAAAAAAGGAATAAAGGAGAAAACACAAATTACAAATATCAGGAATGAAAGATGGAACATGATTATGTATATTATAGACATTTAAACATGTGTATGATAAATTTAACAACTTAGCTAAAATACTATACTACTTTGAAAGACATAACAATAAAAAGAATGAGTAAAAAAAAGAAAGACATAATTAACAAAAAAGACTCAAAAGACTTAGATAATGTTATTTTGTAACTAATAAGAAATTAACTTATTAATTAACAATGTTCCCACAAAGAAAATTCTTGACTCAGACGGCCTCATTAGTAAATTCTATCAAACATTTCGGAAAGACATTATGTCCACCTAATGCACACAAACTCCTCTAGAAACTAGAACAGTTCTTAATTCCACTTATAACACTATATTCAGATACTGAAACTAGACAAAGACATTAAAAGAAAAGTATAAATCAACCAATTTTTCTACAAAAATTGTGCTGAAATAACTGGATATTCATGAGAAAAAGAGGAATTTCAATCCTTATATCACGCCATACCAAAAAAAAAAAAAAAAAAGAACACGAAAAACATAAACCAAAACTCACTGTAGATCTTAATATAAAAGCTAAAAGTTGTGTTCACTTCAGCAGCACATATACCAAAAGCTAAAAGTATAGAACTTCTAGACAAAAATAGAAAATCTTGAAGTAGGCAAAGATTTTTTAGGACACAAAACAACACAAATCATAAAAGAAAATTTTAAATTAGACTTTATAAAAATTCTGTTTTGCACAAGGCACCATTAAAAAAATGAATGGCAAGCAACAGACTTGGACAAAATAAATATTCACATTATGTATATATGATGACAACTTTTACCTAGAATATACTATTGTTAAGTCCTACAACTCAATAAGAAGAAAACATCTCAGTTTTGTTAAAAAAATGGAAAAAGGATTTGAGTAGAATTCAAAGAAGATAATGAATGACAAATAAGCACATGAAAAGACCCTCATTATCAGAAAATCAATGATGAACTACTTAAAACCACAATGAGATTAGTCTATCAGAAAATCAATGATCAACTACCTAAAACCACAATGAGATACCACTAAAATGCACAATAATGATTAAAATCACAAAGAGTTGGCAAGGATCTGAAGTAACCAAATGCTCATAGATTGCTAGTGGGAATGCAAAATGGTATATAGCCACTTTGAAAAACAGTTTATGCATTTGTTATAAAATGAAACTAACACATACCATACTACCAGCAATATCACCCAAGAGAAATGAAAGCATATTTCCATACAAATCATTATACATGGATGTTCACAGAAGTCCTATCCATAATACTAAAACTAGAAACAACCTAAAGTGGGATATGTGCTATGAAATACTATTCAGAAAAAAAAAAAAACTACTAATATACACAACATGGATGAACCTCAGAAACAATGTGCTGAGGGAAGGAACCTAGACACAAAAGAGTAGCCACTACGTAAGTTCACTTAAACGAAACTACCAAAAAGACAAGTCTAATCTGTAATGATAGAAAGGAGATCTGTGCCAGGTAAGGGGGCGGGAGGGTGGAGATTTGGCTGTAAAAGGAAACATGGGGATTTTTTAGTTAATGGAAATGTTGATATCTTGATGGTGGTGGTGATTACCTGGTTATATACATTTGTCAAAATTCATTGAACCATACACAAAATAGAAGCACATTCATTGTATTTAAATTATACTAAATAATGTTTTAAAATGTACTCATGGGAACATAAACTCTTCCAGGAAATAGAATACTTCTTAACTCATTATATAAAACTAGCATTATTTTGATACCAAAACTAGGCAAAGGTATTAAAGTTCCAACTACTTTCATGTATGTTTATTATTAACCTTCTATTATGAGAGCGCAGCACTGTTCAAGCATTTAAAGAGAGGTAGGGCCCCAGCCGGTTTGGCTCAGTGGATAGAGCGTCGGCCTGCAGACCAAAGAGTCCCAGATTCGATTCGATTCTGGTCAAAGGCACAAACCTCGGATGCAGGCTCCTCCCTGGCCCAGGCCCTGGTCATGGCATGTGCAGGAGGCAACCTATGGATGTGTTTCTCTCACATCGATGTTGCTTTCTGTCTTTCCCTCTCTCTTCCACTCTCTCTCAAAATCAATGAAAAAGTATCTCAGGTGAAGATAAAAATAAATAAAGACAGGTACTTTAACCAGAAGAAGGGGCATTTGGATGGAAGAAACCAGTAATTGGAGCTTCCTAGCACACATAATTTACTTTACAATTTTATCTTGAAGCCTTGGCACATTTCTCCTTTAAAAAAAAAAATCATCTCCTAGCCAGTCTTCTATAGAAAGCATACCCCAATTGGTAAAACCAAACACTGACATTGATTTCTGAAAGCAAGACTGATATACCCCTGCAGCTTTCAATACAACTTTTAACACTTCTTTATACTTTCTCAAAATCAGATTTATAGTTCACTCAATCACTATTAGTTAATAAATGAGTTGTCACATCTAAAAGATTTGTGGCCTTAAGACCTATTCTTATTTGCAAAAGAAATCAGACATATACAATGGTAGAGGGAGCAGCCTAATGAACTCCCATCCACACATCATGATGAGTATAAAATGCAACATGTTGCTATTCTTGCTTTATCTTTCTCTTTTCCCCCTTTCTTTTAAAAGTAAATCTCAGACCTCATGTCACTTCAGTCCTGCAGACTTCAATGTGCATCCCTTAAAAATATGAATATTTTAAGATCTCTTTTTTAACATTATTTTTGTATAGTAGGGATACATTAGATAGTTTTCTCAATATAACTAGAGGTCTGGTTGAGTTCTTGCCACCCCTCTTTAACACCATAATTTTTCAACTTCTGAAACTATGGCAACTACATAATTAATGAAAAAAATCTTTCAAAGAACATTCTTTTCTATACAGTTTCATTAAGTGCCTTTGGCTTATAGCCTACATTAGAGGTAGACATGCCATTTAAAAATAGCACAAACCTCAATTTTTCATTTGACAAGGAAACTAACTTCTTGTTTTCACAAAAGTATGGAGAAAAATAAAAGTAGTCATTAAGGCCCAGCCAAAGAAAAAAGTTATCCCATAGCTGTTTAAAATGGATATTATGTCCCTACATGAGAAAACACTGGATGCAAAACCATATTCTACACAATTTTTTAAAAGGTAGACAGTTTTCACACAGTCTAATGACTTAGTAGGGGCACTTTTCAGTAATCAATGGTCAAATGTTCACTGTGATGAATCTGCAGACTTCATCATCTCACTTAACATCCACCCTAAACAATACAAATTACAAAAAAAGTTCACTATACTTCATCTGAAAAGTATACTTGATGTTTATCATGGCTATTGCTTTGTTTCAGAAGAACAGAAAGCACTGTATTTTAATTATATGAATTGTGCCAGATTGACTTGCTGGGTTCCTCAAAGCTAAACCCTAAGATCTTAAAAGCAAGTGAAGGGCTCTTAATCCATGAAATAGATTTTCCCTAACTGACCAAATACAATTTCACATATTGAAAAAGATAACATGTTAATCACATCCTGCCTACTTGTCTGGGGGAAAAGGGATAGTCACATAGTAATCAACTGGACATAGAAAGAAAGCCAATTTCTAGTCAGTCAATAATATTTTTGAATGGAAGCATTTCTTCTGGCTCTTGTTATAAAGCATTCTGTGTATCCCACCACCACCACCACCCATTTCTAACAATCACTATCAAACAAGAATTAGCAGTGAAAAAAAAGTTATTCAAAGGAACATAAATCTTAAGAGGTATATTCTACTTCTTGCACATTCTTTTACAGAAGGTATAAACTATTCATCTTAGGAAAAATTTAAAGGAATTACCCATTAGACTAACAAAAAAAAATCTAGGGAGCCTGAGAGTAGTTCAGTTAGAATCTTAATAAAAAATACAGCGATAAACCCTCAAATGGGCTATGTAAGTACATACAAGAAAAGGGGACGTACGAAGCATATGCTGGCGTTGACTAACTTGTAATTGCATGAAGGAGTAGTGCTTGCATACACACATTACTCATCCATGCTGTGTTGCTTGTCCTGACCTTTCGATTTAATTGAATCTAACAGAACCTATTACATTCAGTCTGGTTGCATAAGATTATGACAATCATTAATGAGCTAAATTTGTAAGTGCGCTGAAGATAAACTGCCTGCATAAGAAGGGCTTTTCCCTTTTGTTCCCCTGCTGTTTATTGCAATGGAAACTAGAACACCAATATTTTTAGGACTTTATTAAAAGTGTAATACTGACTTTTCCCCATATCTGAGGCAATCCATGTTTGAAACTTGCCTGTTACTTAAGGTTACCCATAAATCAATACTAATTTGGTAAAATTTAAATTGCAATTTTCCAAATAATGCAACAGATTGACCCAATTTTACTCTCCTCTTTCAAGGAAAAAAAAAAAGGCTGAACTACAAATTTATCTCAGGAATGATCGCTAAGGCAAGTGTATAATAAACATTCATTTTTATTTGTTCTTTTTCCCCCACCCATTTCTCTACCAAAAAAAGCAGACTGCAAAACTTAGATCATACAAATGTCAGGAGCTCTTGCAAATAGATTGCTTGCTTGACTTAAAAATGTTTGACTATCCTTTTAAAGTTTTCAAACTCCTCTCCCTTCACATGAGCAGGCTTTTACATTTACTACTGCCTGTTGTTTGGAGTAAAGAAAGAAGGGTTTTATTGCTGAGAGGTGGATAGGACAGTTTTGGGCCAGATAGATTTAAAACAAATATTAAAAACTAGATCCTCTTAAAAAGTAATAAGGATGATATCTCACTACTCTTGGAACACCATTTCTTTTTTCTTTTTTTTTTAATGACACACAAGTACACCTGAAAATACCAGTTACATAGCAATGATTGCACACACTTTATGCCTGGAAAAGATGCTCACAAGCTGCATGAAGAGTGAAAACTCAAAGTAAATTTTATGGAAGTGGTGTCAATGATGATTTTAAAATATAAAGGTGTTGTCACTTGAGGAAAAGAAAGATCATTTCAACAATTTCACTTTGAGGAGCTGGGTGTTGAGTAGACCACGCTAAAACTAAATTACTGCACATGTACGTATATCACAAAACTTAAGTGTGATGTATTCACCACTCGGAGGATACTAGTCATGAATCAGAAAGATTATTTAACAAGTCTCCAGTTCTTAAGATGATTTATCCCAGCACCCTAAATGATAACATTCTCTATTGAAATCAGACAAAAAGGCAGTAAAATATGGTTGAGCACATGTGTTCCGCACAGTAGTTACGAGTTGCTCAAAGGAGTGGAGCTCTAAAATTTATTTTGATTTTCTTAAACTCACTCACTTGTGACCAATCTCATGTGCAATGGTAAAAGCTGAACCCAGGCCAATGTCTTCATTAATGCTGCAGCTCCTTTCAGGCTCACACATTCCAGCCACAGAGGCCAAGCCTGAATAAACAGAAGGAGACACAAAGGGTCAAGCCAAGGTGTTTCAGTCTTAAAAAGCCCATACTTATAAATGCCTGGATTCTTTTTAATAACCTCCATGCACAGAAGGAGCAGTTGGCAAAAGGTTAACTTTCTAGTCATTTGCAAAATCACTGGGGGGAGTTTCACTTTGCCGGCTAGACATTAATATTTTTTGAACTGCAGTCAGTGCTGGAAAATGTCTAGACTAGGGGTTAGATTTATAAATTTTACTTCTGGTAACTTGGGACCACCTAGTAACTTGAGCCAGAAGAGGGAATTCAAGAAAGCATTTCTATTTTAACATTCTTTAGGCTGTAGAAAGCAAAATATATCCACATTATTTTTCTAAAGAGATCTGTTTAAGTTTAGTGGGTTCATAAAAATATACAAGCAACTTTTTAGTTACCAAAAAAAAAGGGAATCCCAAATGGTTTTCTAAAATGACATTTTTATAAAAACAAAAATGAATGATTCAAAAGAGAAAAAGGAGAAATGTTAAAGACAGGAGGTTGTTGCATATTTTTAATCTTCTGAAATTAGTCCTGATACTAATGCAACAATTTCTTTAAGTGTTTTAATGGTAGGAAAGTCATTCAGATATTCAATTTAGTTCTCCCCTCTCCCATCCCCCTTCGATGCCTCAGAGTTATATTAATAGAGAAAAATTATGGTGTTAATTCACTGATTCTAGTGAAATGTTATGTTACTCAAAGTATTCTTCCTTTGGGAATGTTAGTATGTAAAATCTTTAATATTTACTTCCAAATGAATATCATGCTCTGTGAATTGGTATGTAACTTTAAAACAGTGCTTAGAAAAAAATTACTTTTGTGCAGAAGATAAAATGTCATGTGCTGCAATGAAACAAATGCCAAATCATACTTAACACACATAAGGGTGAAAGTTATTTATAAGAAATTGAAGGAAAACCAGGAAAGGCTCTTTATATGTTACTATCATCAGCCAAATATTAATAATTATCTTCCCAACAAAAGTGATTTGAACCCAATTCTATAAATATGTATCGAGTGCAATAAACAATGTTCTGTGCTGGTATAATTCCCCAGCTGCACTGATTTGGAACAGTAAAAGCCTTTCAATTCATATTTTTACTGACAAGAAAGCTCTAGAACAGTGATGGCGAACCTATGACACGCGTGTCAGAGGTGACACGCGAACTCATTTTTTTGGTTGATTTTTCTTTGTTAAATGGCATTTAAATATATAAAATAAATACCAAAAATATAAGTCTTTGTTTTACTATGGTTGCAAATATCAAAAAATTTCTATATGTGACATGGCACCAGAGTTAAATTAGGGTTTTTCAAAATGCTGACACGCCGAGCTCAAAAGGTTCGCCATCACTGCTCTAGAAATTGTTTCTCTGGATCTCCTAATATGAAATATCCACATAATAACCACGTTGGAACAGAGATGAGGTTAGTGCTGGATTTACTAATAGACAGTTTACTTTTCCTACTTTTTATGGAAAAGGCAGAAATTTGGGAAGGGGTTAATTTCTGTTTCACAGAGTTATAAACACTAGTGTTACCCTTGTCCTGCCCTTCCATTCACTTAAAAGTCTTAGGACCTGAAGAAGAGGATGTGAAAAGAGGATGTCAAACTCCACTGAAAGAAAGAGAGAGAGAGAGAGAGAGAGAGAGAGAGAGAGAGAGAGAGAGAGAGAGAACAAACAAACAAACAAAAAGTTTGCAGTATATTAAATGGCTTCAAGCTATTGGGTTCAGCACGTCCCATGACATGGGACAAAAATGCCACCCAAAACCCTTTCTGTTTCAAACTTTATAAAATTTGGTTTTAAAATATATATATTAATAAGAATAATTACTGTTAAATTAACATTTCTTACATTTCCCAAAATATATTATTCTATGGGCTAGCTTTTTGTTTGTTGTTGTTTGGGATGTGCCCTGTGCTGTATTTTTCATTGAGAATTTTCAATGGCTCCCCAAGGTATATTTGTAAGCACTGCTTTACCTCTGCATCTGATATAAAATTGTTAACACTACTAAAAGGACAACTTAAGAAAGAACATATTTTGGAAATAACTACTACTTGTTGAAAATATAAAGGTAAATCTTAACTAAAATGAAAGAATAATTTAAATGCTACTGTATTTTCACAACCCCCCACTATTTTCTGTATTCCTATAAAATTGAAGCTGTCAAAGTTCTCATGTGTGATTGTGTTAATAGGGGTTTGATTACTATTTGGGTCATTTAGATTTCCTCAGTTTGATGGCCACAGTTTGCACCCTTAAATCTACTTAGCTAGGTTAAAATTGGTCAAAAGTACTAAGTAAGCAAGAGAATATACAAGTATCAGCACAAAACAAACATGAAAGTCACTAGCGTGGCCATTCAAAAAGAAAAAACTGATCACTTATGTACTGATATATATTTTCCACATAAGGTCAACACGTGTGTGTGTGTGTGTGTGTGTGTGTGTGTGTGTGTGTACAGTTTATTCAGTTTTCACTATGAGACAGTATAAAAAATAATTTAGAATGATTTAAATTTTGAAAATCTTATGTTGAGCTTGAAAATGCATTGGTGTGTATTGATTCTAGAAATTAGTAAACTATAAAAATTTGAACACATTATTTTGAAAAATGTAAAAGGAGAGGGGGGTAGATAATACCTCAAATCTACTTTAATAAAAATGACAATAAAAGTTCTAAGCAGTGTTATTACTGGGACAGTGTTCTTCAATGTCCCGATGAAGAACATATCTCAATGTAAATAATCTATCATCAAAAAGCAGGACAGGATATGTATACATATACATACATACATTCTGGCTTGTACCTTCTTTGAGGCTTACTGTCTACTGTACTTAAAGTTGATTAAGCACTTGGTAAATGCTTACAGAATTTGAACAATAATAGAAAAGGTAAGTTAGTATAATCTTCACATTAAATAATAACAGCTGTTCATTTTTATACTACTTCTTTACTACACACCTTTATATTTTCTTACTTAACAACGTCCCTGTAGCAGAAGGACAGATCCTACTTCTATTTCATAGATAAAGAAATTGAGGGACAAAGAGTTAAATAAACTATGAGAGCCAATGTACTGAAACTGTCAAAACCAGGCGTTCATGTCGGATTCAGGATCCCTTCCATTGGATTACATTGGTCTTGTTAACCTAAAATACTACAAATAAAATCTTTTTGATGAGAGCTCTTTCTGCATTATGCTTTTTAACTAGCAAACTTCTCCACTGTAATACTCATCCTTCGCTAATTGAGATTTCTTCTTTAACCATAAATCCTGAGGGAAATGAGGTAGGAGAAGACTGAAAGGCAGGTAAAATCATCAAGAGAAATTTTAATCTCCGAAGAGATGATTCACTGAACACCCCAGGAAGCTGGGTAATACTTTTTTTCCCCCACTCCTATTTTAATTTGATCTTAAAACATTCTTATGAGGCGCATAGGAGTAGATTTTAAAATTATTCCTTGACAGGTAAAAAGATTGAGATTTGTCATGGAGAAACTAGAGAATTCACCTTCAGTTGCTTAACTTCTGAGTCTTTTAAAAGTCTCTTGACACTAAAAAATTATCATTAAAAAAGTCCCCATTTCTTAACATAACTCTATTTACTTAAAATTTATTTTACTTGAAGTTAATGTAGTTAACTTTTACCAGTATGAAGTTATGATCTGCAACAAAATGTGATTTTTTAAATTCTAGATTATTACAAAACTGTTTTGGAAAAAACAAATGATTTGGGGGACACACAAGAAATATAATTGTATCCTCTCTACTACTATCTGTAATATTTTACAAAATTGTTCTTTTTTGTTCAGGTACTAAAAATTTCCAATAATATCATAATTTATGGGGCTATAGTATTTACATCAAATTGCACCGCTCCCCCCATCCCCCCCCAAAAAAACTTCTCTCAATGCTTCTTCCTTAAGTATCTCCAAAATGGTTTTTGCCTTTCCTCGCCTGAAAATTAAAGATGCTGGCTGCTTTCATTTGCTCTCAAACTCCTTGGTATTTTTGGAAAATACATTACAGAAATGGATTATATAAAAATGAGTGGCAACTTCTGATTTATCATTATTGTTTGATGATTTTTAATCATCTTCTAAGTTGTTTTTAATCATCATTCTACTTGTTTCCTAATAGGTGACATATCCACAAAGGTCAGGCTTAACGATTTATAGGAGTCATTTCAGATGTGTCAGAAAGGAAAATGACCAAATTAATAATAAAGAGCAAAGCCACTGGACCAAAGAGACAATCTGAACTACCCTCCTTTTATAAAACACTTACCCAGTGTTCCACAGGGTTTATTTTTATAAGTGCAGATATCATATCTGTAGAGGAGAGAAAAAAAGAGACGAAATTTGTAATCTGATCAAGTTTTTTAAATGTTTTCATATATTCATCACACTTTTTTTTTCTCGGAGCTTTGGTTGTCAGACCACAATCAGTGCAATTATGAGCAGCCAGCTGGAGTGTTGGCATTTTCAGCACTCTGGGGGACACTGCCGGCTGCTCTACACTCACAGCCTCTGGCTACAAGCCAGCAGGACACCTGCCAGCAAGAAAGAAAGGTTAAAGTGGATTTTTGTAATTACAAGTTCCGTAAAAATCATCTACCTTACTGTCTTGAAGCTAGAATAGCTTGTCTGCAGATTGCTACTGCTTCTACAAAAAGCAAACAGGTAGTTTTTTCATTCCCAGTCTTTTTTGAACCTGCTGGAATATTTTCTTATCATAGCCACAGACAGTAGTTTATATGTCTGAGCTACAAGCACCATTTGGTGTTCATTCAACTTGAACAGGCGTTCTTATTTAATTAAATAAAAACCAGAGCAATAAAGCAATTGAAATAAAATTGATATCGCATAGTTTTCCTTGTTATATAACAGCAATTTTGTGTGGCTAAAATGCAAATATTTTAAGAGATTTTTATAAACAGCTAAATAAATAGCTCACTAGGAAGCTTTCCTAATGTTGCTCAGACTTATTCGGACGCTGTGTTGCATTATAACGCAATACAAATAATGTCGTTCATAAAGTAACGTTGCAAATTTTAAAATAGGTTACATTTAGAATGCTAAATCAATATTGATGTAAACATTTATTTTTAAGCATTTTAAAAATATTCTTTCAAACTTATTTTTAAAATATAATACATGTTTCTAAAGTGAGAATAAAAACTACATTTTAAAAGACTATTTTTATTTGCCTATGTTTTCGACTAGAAGTAAAAAGCTTTTTAGTTAAAAAATAAAATTTCACAAACTGCAGGAAAATCCATGTTGTAAAAAGTTCTCATTTATTGTATATAATGGTTAGTCCACATTACTGGGGGAACGGTTTAGTAATTAATCCCTTAGTCACCTCTTCATCTTCATCTTGTTTAAACTCTACAAATGTTTCCTTACATTTGATCTTGTATAACTTTTCTATTTTGACCATTCACACATTCATCCTCTCTCTTCCCTTGTAACTGGTAAACCAATAGGTTGTAGTATCTGGTACACTCTTGAGTGTAAGATATAGACAAGGCACTTGCTGTATTTACCAAAGCATCAGAAAGTATATTCTGGGTGTCAAAATCAATTTATCTTACGATCATACTGTATAAATGCCTATGATGTTACATAGACACAACCCATACCAGCAGTGTTCAAGAAAATGTAAACAAAGACTTTTCATAAAGAGTAATGCAGATAAAAATATTTAAGCAGACTCTATTTCCAAATCCTCAGTTTCCACGTGTCCTTTTCCTAAAACTGAACTGCCTGAGAATGCACCTGTAAGCCACCAATTTACCTTTCGTCTTTGCCTTTCACAACTGCACTGCTTCTACTTTACAAAAAACAAACAAACAAACAAACAAAAAAAACACCAAAGAACATATTTCTCACCCATCCCAATCCTTGTTATGGTATACTGCTCCTGGGTGTACAAGCCTCCGAAGCATAATGCAAAGGAATAATTCCAAGAATTCATGGATCCTGGGGCATAATCTCTTACAGACCAAGAAAATTGAAGGGTGTAATGCTTATTTCACCCTGGCAAGACTCTATTTCTTTATACCTCTCTGTCTGATTGCTTGTAAGCCAGTCTATATATCCCTCTCGCAATTAGAACTCAGATGTGACATTGTCATGGAGTGTTTTAGCATTTTCATTTGAACTAAAAAATAAAGCCAGGCTTGTTATTGACAGACAATAAGTCTGACTTACCTAAGTAGTTTGGCAATGAGCACTGACTTAGCCAATTAGATTACATGGTGAACATTTTTCATGACTCAATGAAATAGGCAACTCCAAAGTTGTGACAACATTTATTTAAAGCATATATACATCGTATCGTATGTTTTTAACTAGTCTCTGTAGCTACGTAAGCTTATGATTAAATAAGTATTTTTAGATACAACTTTATAATGTGCAAAGTGGTACATCATTTTTCAAAATTATTTTAGGAGTCAAATAAAGCAAAATGTTTGAAGATTACAGACAAATACAACTTATATTTCCACCTCACAGCAGTCTTTTCTCACCTCCTCTCATTGCTCTCATGCTGTCTACACCTCTTATGTTACACTTCTGATGAATATTATTTCATTCTATCATGACTGCCCAAAATAACTGCATAAAGGCTAAAGCCATCAAAAATAATGCAGACTAAAGTATCTTAGACTAAGGTAATTCTATTTGCATTTTCCTCAGCTTTCCCCAATCCTATGATGTACTTGCAGAATTCTCTACAGGATATTCTATAGGGAAAAGCCATGCCATTCCTTTTTGGCTTTTGTATTCAATTCAATTCACACTGTATCCTTCTGTATTCGATATTCAGAGAGAGCAATTATTGCTTTCTATGCATTACCTTTAATACTAAGCACCAAACAGCAACATTTTTACATTCATTTGTTCATATGTGGTTTTGCTGAGCACCGATCATATGCCCAGGTTTAGTGGCATATACTAGAGTTTAAACATAGATAAATAAGTTAGTTGTGTTCTATTTGGGAAAAGACACATAAGCAGGTGAGTTATAAAATATTGTGGAAAGATGATTAAATAAATGTTTAAAAAGTTAAACTTACACACAATAGAGTCAATACTCATTAGCCTCTATAATGATGATTATTGTCATAGTCAAGTTATATACAAAATGCTTTGGAAATACAGAGTAAGGAGTGGTTACACAATAGCAAACTAGGAAACAGATTCATTTAGGACATAACACAGATTTTTAAGACTTAGACAGATAAAATAAAAAGTAAAGGTATTCCAGGCAGAGAACGGAATAATCAAAGTAGCGGAGTCTGGAAAGGTTAAAATGTATGCAGGCAACTATGAGAAACTGAAACATTGACTAGAGAGGCTGAAACATTGACTGTACAGGTCAATTATCAGACAATGAATTGAGAGAGTTGGTGCTGGGGGGACAGATGACTAAGTACCTTGAATGCCAAACCAGATTTGTGTTTTTCTACCGGCAAAAACTTAGAAAACCGTTTGCAAAATAGGGGGGGGGGAAGGTTTAAGTATATTTATATGAGTGTGTACTTAAGTTTGTATTCAGGTAAAAGTCTGGGAGAATTATGGTGGGGACCTAAAGAAGAGGTGGGAGAGTAGGGAGAACATAATGGTTTTTATTCTATTGTATACATTTCTGTATAGCCAATATTAATCAGAACGTGTTTTAGCTATACCTGTCTCTGACAATCAACACACACACAAAATAAATTGATAATTAGACTAATGAATGTTTAATAAATATTGAAAATGTGTTTTTCATTAAAGAAAGAAATTAGTGGTTTTCAGACTGGCCAAAAGATTTTAGAGGCATGCCCCCATTCTGCATGAATCAGACAAGGATCCACCAAACTTTGTAGGCTGCACACTTAGGTAAAGCCTCCAAGATTGTCTTGTGTGTCCACTCATTGATTTGGAAGATCCCGGTGCCAGATGACAAATACAAGAGTAACAGAATTTCTTTTTTTCTGCCCACTCTCCACACCCTTGAAGCAAATCAATCTCTAAAAAATCTTGACCAACCCAGATGTGTCAGGAGCTCTGAGAGTTAGGCCAAGCTACAAAGTACAGTGGAGTCCTAAGAAGTGATAGAAAAGCTGAAATATAATTTAAAAAGGTTCTCTGCTTTCTGAATTTTGATCACTATGGTACTTGTTTTGTTTTGTCTACATGAAAGAATAATAAAGGCCTCTGGGCAGATTAAAAAAAAAGAACTAAGAAACATGATCTTAGGCAATCCACACAAAGATAGGTACCTAAAGGAAATCAGGGTTCTGCTTTTGGATGAGATGACTGTACACATTGTCATTCCCTTACCCTTAATTCATAATGTAGAACTGACTAAGATCAAAACCACAGAGGCTGGTTGAATATCTGTTACTATAGCACTGGTACGCTTTTCTGCTGTACTTTCAACTCTAATTTCCTAATCATTTTTGGTTAGGCATGACTAACAAAAGAAACTGACCAAAACATGTAATTAAATTCCATTTTAAGGTCTGCATAATATAGCACTACCTTACAATGATGAAATACCTGGATGGTTTCTTAAAACCTTTTCCAAAAACTACATTCCATTCTAATGTAAGAGCAACAGTCATTACAAAGAATCATTCCTTTCAGTGATTTAGTTTTAAAATGGAATGAATCAAAATCTAAACTTTGAGACTCATTCGTTTAACAGTGAGTCACAGACTTACTTCCAAACAGAATGTCCTAGGTACTGTGCTGTCTCATTTGTACTCTTAGAGATGGTGGTAAAAGCCAAGTGATGGTGACCCAGCAATTTTCTGCTTTTCTTTTTTACATTCACTGAGGCACCGGAATTATGAAACTTACTTCATTTATAAAAACAATTATAATATAATAGTACAGAAAAAATTATTTTAGCCCAATATACGTAAGAGAGCCCACTTCCTAGCTGTCCTCACCCCAAATCCACATCCTTCTTGCATACAAAATACATTCATTCCATCCCAACAACCTTAACTCATCCCAATAAACTTAACTCAACCCACAGAAGTCTTCACCCATTCCAGAATTAACTCTAAAGTTGAGAGTCTCCTCTAAGTATCATCTAAATCAGATATGGGTGAGACTCTAGGTACAGTTCATTCTGAGGCAAAATTCCTTTTTATCAGTGAACCTGTAAAATCAGAAAAGCTATGAATTTCCAAAATGCAATGGTGGGACAAATATAGGATGGACAGTCTCATTCCACAGAGAAGAAATCAAAAGAAAGAAAGAGGTGATGGGTCCCAAGTAAATCCAAAACCTAGCATAGCAAATTCCATTAGATCTTAAAACTCTAGAATAATCCTCTTCGGCTGATGCTCTGCCCTCTGAACCCACTGAGGTGGCAGCATCACCACATGACTTTGTGGGTGGCCCACTCCTTCAGCTTGGCAGCATGCTGCCCACATGGCTCTCCAAGGTGGAGGAAGTCTTGTCTCCAAGGACACACACTCTGGGCCTATGGTGAGAGCAGTAGCCCTGATGATCTCTGAATTGCCTTTGGGGTCCTACTTTCTTCTTTTTGAAAGTATAATGCATGTTCACAGCCTTCCTTTATTCCCTCCTATCTTCTCTCCTCTAGTCCCAGTTGGCTGTGTTTCTCCTGGTACGATTCCATCTCTATGGATGGCTCTGCTCAGATGGCTGGTTATTTCTACAGTTCATACCCACACTGATCTCCTTATCAAATACAGTCAGCCAGCCACGCCCTTAGTGTTCTCGTCCGAACGCACTTCCTCATTTTTTGCAATATGAACAGGGTGAGATTTTCCAAATCTTTAAGTTCCAGTTCTTTTTGCTCAACATTCTCTCTTTCAATACATTTCTTCTTTTCACACTTTACTATAAGCGGTCAGGAAGAACAAACACTTCGCTTAGAAATCTCCTCAGCTCAATATCCAATTTCATCGCTCACAAGTTCAACCTTCCACAAAACATTAGAACGTGGACATCATTGAGCCAAGTTCTTTGCCAGTTAGTAAGAACCACTTTTTCTCCATTATACAAAAAACATATTCCTGGTTTCAAACTGAGACATCACCAAGCTGACCTTTATCACCCATATTTCTACCAACATTTTGTTCATGATTACTTGTGTATTCTATAAGATGGAAGCTTTCTCTACAGCTCTCCTCTTTTCTCTCTGAGCTCTCACCAGAATTGCCTTTTTTTTAAAAAAATTTTTATTGATTTCAGAGAGGAAGGGAGAGACATAGAAACATCGATAATGAGAGAGAATCATTGATAAGCTGCCTCCTGCATGCCCACACTGGGGATTGAGCCCACAACCCCGGCATGTGCCCTGACCAGGAATCAAACTGTGACCTCCTAGTTCATAAGTCAACGATGCTCAACCTACGTCAGCCAAGCCAGAATTGCTTTTTTAAAGTACCTTCATAGCAATCGGGGCTTCTTCTAGCATGCATTTCGAAATTCTTCCAGCCTCTACTCCTTATCAAGTTCCAAAAATTCCCATTTTTAGGTACTTGTTATAGCAGTACCCCACTCCTCAGTACCAATTGCTGAATTAGTCAGCTTGGGATTCTATAACAAAATACCAAAGGTTGGTTGGCTCAAACCACAAACATCTATTTCTCATAGTTATGGAGGCTAGGAAGTCCAAGATCAACACACGGACAGATTTGGTGTCTGGTAACGGGCCTCTTCCTGAAACAATTTAAAGATTATCATTCATATTGTGGGGATCTCACCCGGCCCACTTCTCTAGCCTTAAATCCACCTCTGTTCCCTCTCTGCAAACTCAAGCCATATTTGCCTTCTTTCGATTCCTGAACATACCATGTTTCCTCTCATCTCATGAACTTTGACCTTGCTATTCCCTCCATCTGAACACTTTTCTACCGACTCCACTCTCTTTGCTAGGTTACATACTACTCTTTGCACTGCTCAATGCACTTTCTCAAAGTCTTCCCTGACTAGATGAGGTTCCCCTAATAAATACTTGTTGAGCTGCCTAAAATTTCCCTTCCTAGCTCTTATCAGACTGGTAAGTTCGTGTATGTGTCTTTCCCACTAGATTGCAAATTCTTTGACATTAGGGACTGTCTATTTTGTACCCTCCTGTATCCCAGGACCCAGTACAATGCCTGGAGCACAGTAGGTGTTCAGTGTCTATAGAATGAATTCCCTCTAAAAATGTTCTAGCCGTTTATGCTTCCATAAACCCATTTCCCAATACCTCTGTCAACAATAGTAAGAAAGTTATTTTAAAAGCACCAAAACTCAGTTAGATAATGAAGTTCCTGTGTGTTTGTCAGGAATGCAAAAATTATTTAAAGGCAGATTTATAATATAGGATTGCCTTGGTATGTAGATAATGAAATATGCTGGTTTCACGCAAAATTTATATACTAGCAGACTCATTCTTATTCATGGATTTAAAAATTAAACCACTTTTTCAACAAATATTTACTGAAAGCTTATCATGTGTTGGCATAAGGAAAAACATGAACAAGGCTAACATAACCCCTCATCTTAAGAAGCTTAAAAACTTTCTAAGATCAGTAAAGGTTCATCAGGCATTACCAAAAAGAGAAAATGTTTTCACACTTTTACACCACTGGAGTACAATTAATTGGACTGAACTTTGGTCATTTTGGAGTTATTTTTGTATCCTCCTTTTCCTTTGTTCTTTCACATGAAATGGATAATTTTTCTCAGGGTAGGTATATTCATCCTCTTAATTTCAACCCTCTTTACAACTTCCTAATATATATCCTTAAGTCTCTTGTTGAGTTTAATGCAAATAGCCTTTACCAACTGTGTATTATAGAGAGTTTATTATTACTAAACAGAACTCTGCTCATGCTGTTCTCTCACCCAAAATTGCAACTGTCTCCAAAAGCCTAAACACGTTCGGTTGGAGTTCAAGACCCCCTCAAAAATCTGGCTTACTTCTCCCTAGATATGTTCTCTACCCTAGCCAAATCTGACTAAATACTCACCACTCTCTAAAAATATCGTGATCTTCCCTGTGTCCATGCCTTGTATGTGCACTATCCTCCTCCCATTTTATTGTGAAAGTTTAGATATCACTTAAGCTCAGATCAAATACATCTTTCATGAAACCCAAACTGATTCCTTCTCTAATTATTCATGTGTTTCACATTGTTTTATATCACAATTACTTACATAAACCTCATTTTCTTCCCAAGAACCATTATCAGTATTTAGGGAATATAATAACACCTGACTATCACAAGAAGAAGATGAAGAAAAGGATGACATAGAGGTGGAAGTGGAGGAGGAGGAGGAAAGCAATGACAAAAAAACAATGACTATGAGAGTTTAAATGGGTTTCTGATCCCTGGGGAATTTATATTTGTCATTATAAAATTATTAAATGGTCTTCAGATTATGATTAAGTTTTTCATGTAGTTTAGCTACAGGGAAGGAAAGTGCTGATTATGCTAACTTGTATACTCTAGTCCCGTGGTTGGCAAACCACGGCTCGCTAGCCACATGTGGCTCTTTGGCCCCTTGAGTGTGGCTCTTCCACAAAATACCACATGGGGCACGCACATACAGTGCGATTGAAACTTCGTGGCCCACGCGCAGAAGTCGGTATTTTGTGGAAGAGCCACACTCAAGGGGCCAAAGAGCTGCATGTGGCTCGCGAGTCGCAGTTTGCCGACCATGACTCTAGTCCATTGTCAACTATATTTTTCATTGTAAATTACTAATGAGTGGGACATTTTTATTTCTTATTATCAGTTTCAAGAGTTTGGTTAATTTTAAGTGTATCTTTAAAATAGATGTGCATGCTGACAAAAAATCAGGTTTTGAAATCTCCAAGGGTAAGGGCCAGGTTCTAGAGTACATTAAATTCACCTAATTAATCAATGCCACCCTGAGAGATATATATGTCTCCTTTAAGGGGTAAATAACAAGAATCCCAATATTCCCTTTTGCTAAAGGAACAAGCACACCATGTATTTTTAATATTAAAATATTTACAACTATTACAGCACCTAGAACAAAGATATATACAAATTTTTAATAAAAATAGTTGGTTTTCTAAGAAATAAAATAATTAAGTTTTGTTTGTTGCTTAAAGAACAAATTAGTTCCCTATAAAAAAAAATATAACTTTCTCTAGTATTGTATTTAGTGTAAATTATATTTAACATCAACATGTAGTGGAAATGCTTTATAAACAGTGAAAATTTGTTTGTCTTTTTATATTGTTTATAATAAAAGGACAGTTTATAGAAGTAACTTTATTTACTTTACTACATCTAAAAAAATTTTTCTAAATTTTTACTATAGCATCTTTTTAGTTTTACAGAACATGCAGACCACAACAGCTCTTTGCCTTCAAATAAAATACACAGCTTATTTTGTCTTCCTGCTCAAAAACCTCAAAACCAAAGAAGCTATTTAAAGGAAAAGCATAATATACATGTAGGGCATTGCTCAACAAGGAGAAGAATTTTTCTATTGTTAGTATATAGGTCTTTTAAATCTAGCCACAAACAACCAATGCTATGGCTTTGTTAGGCAGTATGTTGGTAACTGATTTGCAAAGATGAATAATTTTTATTTATGGTCAGACAAACTACTTAAGAACATTGATTTTGAAATTCTGACTGCATTTTTGCATTTTTAAAATGCACACGAAGGAACTACTGTTAGAGAAAACACCACCACAGGACTTTATCATTTGTGATATATATGTAAAGCTAAAATCTAAAATAACAATATATTTAAACTTCAACATAATCACTTCTTTTTATTGATATTTACCACCAAATCAATGAACAAGCAACAGCTGTCAATTGTCTTCTAAAGCCTGATCTAAGAGAAAGTGGAGCGAGAGGTCATATCGACTCTTCTTCTGATTTAATGGAACATCACACTATACTGTCTTATTAACAGAATTGACTATAACTCCAATTAGACACATTTCCATAGGACTGATCATAGTCAGAATTTATTGATCAACTGTTAATTTTTCTCAGTCAGAAAGAAAAGAATTTTTTAATTCTTTAGTACCTAATGAGCTACTAAGTGATAAATGCCTCAAATGCCCTTTGAGTAGTTTTATGTAATCAACAAGGATCTACAGTGTTACCAAAGACTTCACATGTCCCATAGTCACTTATTCTAACATTCTAAGTGTAAAATTTTCTTATATCTAATCTAAATCCTTCATGCTACAGGCTAAGTTGATTACTTTTTGCTTGACCTTCAGTGAAGATTAAGAACATCTGGTCTCCACCCTTTATGCATAAATTAAATACTTCTTCTCTTCTCTAGAATAATAATAATCTCTACTACTTAACATTTTTTCATTTAGGTTTCTTTTTCAACCCTTTAATCATCTTTGTGGTCCTCCTCTGAACTTTCTCCAAGTTCACCATGTCCTTCTTAGTGGTAGAGCCCAGAACTCAAAACAATGCTTTCATAAGGCCCTGACCAGTGACAAGTACAATGGGAAAATTATCAAGTT
Organism: Myotis myotis; assembly: GCF_014108235.1. Taxonomy (NCBI): domain Eukaryota; kingdom Metazoa; phylum Chordata; class Mammalia; order Chiroptera; family Vespertilionidae; genus Myotis; species Myotis myotis. The sequence goes on from NW_023416357.1 coordinate 34,317,111, forward strand.
TCCTACATTCTTGATTCTTATTTATGTGACCTTGTGCTGTGTTTGCTTTAACCACAACCGTACATTGTTAACTCATACTAATCTTATTATTCCCTTACTGCTAAGGGGATTTCCAACTCTACTTAAATATAGTCAGTTACTCATTTTGGGGATTTTTGCTATTTTTCCTCTCTAACCATACTGCATTACATTGGTCCCCGACTACATATATATTTCATTATCCTATTTTCTACCCAATATTCCAATTTGCAAAATTATTTTAGTCTAACAAAAATAATGTGAACCTGGCTGGTGTGACTCAGCATCGACCTACGAACCAGGAGGTCATGGTTCAATTCCTGGTCAGGGCATATGCCCGGGTTGCAGGCTCCATCCCCAGTAGGAGGCATGCAGGAGACAGTTGGTCAATGATTCTCTCTCATCATTGATGTTTCTATCTCTCCCTCTCCTTTCCTCTCTCTCTAAAATCAATAATATTTTTTGAATAATATAATAATAATAAGATGAGCCCTGTATGGTATAGCTCAGTTGGTTGGGGCATTATCCTGTACACCAAAGGACTGTGGGTTCGATTACTGGTCAGGGCACAACCTAGATTGAGTGTTAGATCTCTGGTCAGGGTGTGACAGGAGATTATCAATCGATGTTCCTCTCTCACATTAATGCTTTCTCTCTCTCTCTCTTTTCTTTATCCTTCTTGCTAAAAAAAAAAAAAAAAAAAAAAAAAAAAAAAAAAAAAAAAAAATCAATAAACATATCCTAGAGCAAGAATTAATAATAATAATGTGATATAAGGCATCGATGCCTCTTATCATATTTTTCTCCCATTCCAACTGCCAATAATTTATTAAGAATATTAGAACACTTAGTCATTGCATGTCTACTAGTATAAGAAGGGTTTAAGTGTTCTAGAAAAACTGAGTGCCGGATTTCATTACCCTCTGAAAAGGCATGGTTATGACTGTGGAGGCCTTGCTAAATTTGCTCCATCACTTTCAGGTCCCAGCCCAACACGAACAATCTCAAGGACTAGAGGGTATACGGTAGGAATAACCAAAATGCTTCCAAAACTTCAGAGTCCCAAAGAGCTAGATTAAAAATTTTCCAATATAGTGACCAGTTTTCTTTACAGAAAACAATGAAAGCTTGTAGGATCACAGTATATTATAACTATTTGAGTTACCTTGCTCTACTAGTTCTTCTATTCTGTCAATAACCAAACAAGATTTGTTTGAGTAAGTTTACTGTTAAATATCAAAAAAAGCATTTTAATAATAACCTGATTATATGTGAAGCTATGCCAGATAAAGTACCAAGGAAGTTAAAAATGACCTGGTTTCCACTGTGTGGGAACTAGATATTTAAACATTACTAACATGGACATATATATAGCCATACAAAATCCATCAAGTTATCTATTGCTATCACACAGACATGAATTATATATCATACATAGTTCAAGAGTAAATGCGCTTAAGAGATGGAAGACAAGGATCAGTACCTAACTGCCATGGAGAAAAAAGTAATCATGGTGTTCTATACTCCCTATGAACAAAACTGTTCCAGCCAGCTTTTAAAAATATCTAGTGAAGTCTAATATCGCTCTCTACAAAGATGTTTATAAGTGAGAAAACAAGAAACAAAGTTCTATTGTTTAATGGTAACCAAAAGAGGAAGTGAAAATGATTAAACATATTAGAAAGATAGGCATACAGTCAGTGGTTTAAATCAGTGAAATTATTAGCCACAAAAGAAGCAAATAAAAGAGAATGTCTAAAATAAACAAATCAAAAAATTGTCATAAAATCATATTATTTAGAAATAGAGATAAATGCCAAGAAATAGCATCAGGGAAGGGATGGGGAAAGAGATTGTTGCTTATTACTCTACTAATATATTACTTTGGTGTTAAAAAAAATTCTGTTCTACGCAAGGTTGATTAAAACACAACCCACGGCCAAAAGAAATTTAGAATAGATTAGATGACAACAATATAAATAAATATTAATATAAGGCAGAGTATTCAATAATCATAGGAAGCTATTAATGGTTTTTCTTAGTTTAAAAATGTACAGGAGTTTCCAGGTACACTATATATAATTGCTATTCTCTTATAATTCATTCGTGTATACATGAAACTTAGAATCTCTCTTTTTTTAATAGTTGATATTATTTTTATTACATGGGACATCATGGAAACGAGAATATCATTATATGTTAATAACAGTAACATTGGAAATGGAAAAGCAGTACATACATTTAATAACTACCTATGTTCCTATAGAAATTATACCGGGACATCCTTAACTTGGAGCAGAATATATATAATACAATGGTTCTCCAATTTTAGCCTGCATCAGAATTACCCGGAGGACTTGTTAAAATGGATTGCTTAACTCAAACCCCACAGCTTCTGATTCAGCAGGTCTGCAGCAGGGCCTAATAATTTGTATTTCTAATAACTTTCCAGTTAATGCACAGGCTGCTAGTCCAGCAGTCAAACTTTGAAAAGCATTTATAGAGAAATTTTAAAAGTTCAAGTTCACTGCAATATTGTTTTTTGAAATACATAACATGTGTATGCTTAATAGACTTATGGTTCTTCAAAAACACCAGTCAGTTTTAACCGAGAGGCCAATTTGTGAACTGAATACATAAAATGTGTATGCCTAATATATCTATGGTTCTTCAAAAAGACAGTTTTAAATCAGAGGCCCATTTATGAACTGTAAAGAAAGAGATCAAAAGAAATTAGTGCCAGGGAGAAAATAGAAGCTATTCCTTTTATGTAGAAGACTCATCTTTTTTTTAATTCTTTATTGTTTCAAGTATTACATATGAATCCCTTTTTCCCCATAGACCTCTCCCCACTCATTCCCACCCCCCAGCGCCAGCACATGCCCTCACTCCCCCTACTGACTGAGTCGTTGGGTTATGCTTATATGCATGCATACAAGTCCGTTGGTTGATCTCTCACCGCCCCTCCCCCCCCCACCTCTCAGCTCCCCCCTGACCCCCACCCCGCCCGACTTCCCCTGGAAACTTAGCATCTCTTATCTTGATTCCACTTCCAATTAAAAAACAGGGTAACATTGCTATCATCAGTTGAAGAATGCTGTCTTTCAAATAATCTTAGTGATAATAAGTAGTTAAACTACTTCTCATAGCCTGAAAGACTCTAAATCAGCAGTGGGCAAACTACGGCCTGCGGCCGGATCCCGCCCCTTTGAAATGAATAAAACTATTGAAAAAAAAGACCGTACCCTTTTATGTAATGATGTTTACTTTGAATTTATATTAGTTCACACAAACACTCCATCCATGCTTTTGTTCCGGCCCTCCAGTCCAGTTTAAGAACCCATTGTGGCCCTCGAGTCAAAAAGTTTGCCCACCCCTGCTCTAAATGATCTGGCCTTGCCTACCTCTTCAGTGCTATGTTCCTTCTCACTCATCATGAACTGACCACAATGACCTACTTTCCCAAACATGCAAGTCTTATTTCAACCTGAGGATTTTTCCCTAGATCTTCAAATGAATGATTGAAACTTACCCTATTGGTATATATCTGCATTCCATAATCAGTGCCATAGTAACAACAGGCTTAACATTATATTGTTATCTACAATGCATGTAGTGGCCTAAAACATTGCTTGCATTAAAGAATTGGCTTAAAATACATGACATTTGTATAAAATGTTAATAGTCCCCATAGAAATTTTCCCACTTAGACCTCACAACAACCATCATGGTATAGGAACCAAAAAGGTATTATTTTTATTCTATGCTTGAGTAAACTGAGATTTACAGAAGTTAAATAACTTACCTAAAACCATATGGTTAGCAAGTGCGATTCTAATCCACCAGTTTTGAAAAATAGTGTATTGCCCTTATCATTTGTTGAAGGTAACAAAAAGAAAACTTTTACTTTTGAAAGGGAGGAAATTTGAAGATTCTTGTCCCCAGTGTTTGAATCACTATGGAGCACTGTGTAAACATGAATTGTCACTATTCTTTAGTTACTAGTTAAATAAAATGACTATGATATGGCCATAGCCGGTTTGGCTCAGTGGATAGAGCATTGGCCTGCGAACCAAAGGGTCCTGGGCAAACAATCAATGTGTTTCTCTCACATCGATATTTCTCTCTGTCTTTCCCTCTCCCTTCCACTCTCTCTAAAAATCAATGGAAAAATATCCTTGGGTGAGGATTTAAAAAAAAAAAATATGATATTTGCCAATAATTAACATTTGGAAAATGCTTAAGTGGTCTTAGATTAAAAACTGTGATGTTAGTCAAATTCCATATATGTGTGTATTTATTCATTTATTCAGCAGATAACTAATGAGAACCTCCCACGTGCTGGGTACTGCTCTAGGTTCGGTGAATACAGCAGTGAACAAGATACATAAGGTTTGTATATCTTGGCTCTTTACTTCTAAAGGGAGTTAGTTTCCTATGACAGATCTGAGTAATGTGAATTTTAATACTGTAAATATTAGAGCAAAACTATATGCAAAATAACTCAAAATCTCTATGGAAGAATATTTAATCCTTTTCTTTCATTCAATTATTAAATGTTAAAAGTAATAAGTAATTAAATAATGTAAATTTACTTCTTTGGGAAAACCTAATAGGAAATATTAAGCCACTAAATATTTAATTTTATTCAACTAATTTATTTATAACTAGTTTACTATTTATTATGTATGTCAGACATTCTATCAAAATTCTTTTGAGCACCTATAATATACCAGTAAATATATAAAAAATATTCTAAATTTTAATAAAAATGTTTTATCTCTGTGAGATAATTTAGAAATTTTATGCTACATATGACTAATACGTATATAATCTCACTGTCCTTTTTGGACTAGTTTCAAATGCAATGTTAATAACTCCTTCCAAACATGTTCTAATTTTCTTGCCTTTTATCTCTTCTACCATCTTTCTATACAAATATGACAAATGCAAGATTCACCTCATCCAGGAAGCATTTTCTGCTGACTCTTCTGTTGATCTCTTTTGAGCTCCAGATGCACTTTAACTATCAGTTAATTACATATTACTCTATAATTTTTCACTGTTCCTTTTTCCATTTAATTTTATCTTTCCAACTAGTTTGTAAGCCTACTGAGAGCAGAGGCAACGATTTCTACTACTTCTGTATCCTTCTTAACAAGGTTCCAGCATTGATTCCAGTTCTAGAACCATACCACCCCTCACCTACTTGTATAACCTGTTTTCTCAGCTTTAAAATGGGGGAAATAATAGTAACTACAGCTCCTAAAATTGTGGATAAACTTGGGTACATCATATATGCTGTACATATTAACACAATAAGTTTTTCATAAAATGTTATCGATGCTCTATTATTGCTTTTGTTAATATGAGTAAATATTGGTTAACTGAGTGGATTAATCCCACCCAGTAGTTAATGGGAATTGGTCTTTTGCAATTATGTTTCATAATACTAGCAACTTCTTTTTCTTTCATCTCTCTATTAAAACTTAATCACAAATTCCAGATTGCACATCAGTAAACTGCATAACTTAGCAATAACAATAACTCTTTTACTAAAGATTATGAAGCAATTAACAATATCCTACTTTCTGTGGATTCCCACTTAATTAAAGGCACAAAGCAGACACTGAAAGATGGTATTTGCAGTATTATAACGTGACTAATCGAAAGCTGGGAGCTGCCTCACAGTTTATTCAGAATCTTCAACCAGGCTCTTCTTGGAGGCTGCTAACTAAGAAGCTATTAGCCTAATGTAGTTAGGATAAATGAAGTGTCAGGAAAGGTTTTGCGGCAAGTATGAAGGCCTATTTGGCTGGTAAATTTTCCCCATCTGCCAATTTAAAGAGTCCCCAACCTTTCTTCCAAAAACACTATTCTTTTAGTCTTGTGAGCACTGTAAAAGTAGTCAACTTTTTAAAAGAATAGTTATAAATCAAATTTGAAATCCCCAAAGTGCTCTTGCTGTTTGTTGGCCAAATCTAGTATATCTTCTAATTTTTTCCTCTCATTCCTTGCCACTTACATTGCTTCCAAGACTAAAAATTTTTCTGAGCAAAAATTCTAATGGCCATTCTTGTGGATTCATCATTATCCAAGGGTGTGTAGCAATGTGATGTGGTGATGTTCTGTCACAAACTCATCATAATTGATGTGAATATCAACATGAGTAAAATGTGAAAATGAATCATTGTGTGAATACTTTTAAAATGTGATGACAATAATATGTTAAAACTGTACAAAGGCAAGGCAATAATCCAAGGTGGGGACTTTTTTTAGACATGATTGTACTCTCACCAAAGAATCATTATGGCAAAAGGAAAATTGAACTGTGAGACCCACATCTGGTATTACTGAACCAAGAAAAAAAAAAAAGCTTGACCAAAGTAAAGACAGTCTTTTTCTCACTCAAATCAAATTCCTTCTCCAAATCCATCTTCAGCTGTCATGGCTCTTAGCCACTTCAGTTTCACAAATAGTGACCACTTTCAGATAAAACACAAAGCCACCTTGAATAAATAGCACTGGGTTTTACTCTACCCAGAGGAAATGGTAAAACAAAGAGTAAACAAGAGAAATCAAACACCCTCTCTAAAGTTTGGCCATGGTTCTATTTTAATTCCATTAATATTATCAGCATCATTTTAATTAAATTTTTAGAGTTTGTGTTAGTATTATAATAGGACTAAGAACGTGTTTAGTAAAATTAATAATGCAACTCTTCAGGTATGAGGTTATTTCAGAAAATATGTCTAGAATGCATCATTGCTGTCATACATTGGATTATATTTCTTGTTTATTTTTTAAATTGCTTCCTTCCACCCTCTAATTTTATTGTTCATTCCTCACTCCTGCTATAACACAAGAACACACACATTTATACAGTAAACTGATGTGAAGAAATCATTCATGTTAGGAGATTTTTTTTTTTATACTACAGCTCTTACTTTTAGTAGATATATTTTTAGCTTACATTTAAATGATTAAAAATTTACACCATTTCAGGTTTTGTCAATGTATCTCATGCATTCAAGTCATCAATATAGTTATTTTGCAAGCTTGGCAATCAGAAAAATACAAGGAATCACAAAAATATTAGGTGAAGACACAGATATATCTAATAACCCCCTAAAATATTAACAATTACAAATATTTTATCTTGAAAATAAAACATTTTTGTAGGTCTCTTACTAACTAGCTGTCCTCAAAAGAAGGAGCCCTGGTCTCGGCAAATAGGAGAACTGCCTGCCTCCCCTTAGTGGTCATGGTGTAACACTTATGACTCTACAATCTGATCAAATGAAAACCGCTATTCCTTCCCCCTTTGTTTAACTCAAAAGCATATTCCATAAGAATGGAAGGCATGTGATATGAAAGGAGGAGCCAAAAACAGGACCCTACCTCCCAGGGTCCAGACAGCAGCTGGCTAGCCCCAAGGAGCCGTGCTTTTCAGTTCTTATTTTTGAGAAAATATTTTGCACCTTTTCTTGTTCAGCATTTAATATCTTTTGTTTATATGCATTTTCATTGCAGCCAAGGATCCCCTCTGCGTATGTCTCTTCAAATTAATTCAAGCCAGTGGACACCATAGGAACATTTATCACTTTGTTCAAACTCTATCTTGCTGGGGAAAGTGGAATTTATTAGGGATTTTAAGTTCCAGCTAAATATTGTTGCAGCTGCTCCCTGAAGTTTTAGGATATGTTAAAATTGTGTGTTTTGGAGAATGAACATTGAAGGTGTTCAGCTTTCTACCTCTGCTTTCCTTCCATATCTCAACTCACTTTTACTTAGCTTTTTATTTTAAATGAAGATACCACAAATTTTTCAGGAGTGATAAGATTCTTTAAGAAATAGCCTCTAATGCAGACTGGCATCCGCGAACTGGTTTTGGCAAAGAGTTTGCTGTGGGATGTGAAGGAGTGAAGGTAAAGAAGAAGATGAGGGTCAAACAAATAATAAAAGCATCATTAACAAAATGTCTTGCACTTAAAATTATGTATAAATGACTGCATGTGTTATAATTATTTGGGAAGCAATTAGATAATATGAATTTGTAAAAAAATTAATGAAATTGTGAATTTTAAGGCAATATTATATTTGTAATTTAAAAGTGTTCTTATTTCATTCACACATTAAGAGTTTGCCATTACAAAGCACTATGACCTAGTCCTTTAGTCCAGAGACCTAAGAAAAATGGTGAATGTTGTGATGTTCAGAGAAGAAAATATGTTCTTGAAGCAACTCCAAGTTTATCTATTTCATCTATAGAAGTTGCTAAAATATACCCTTAATGCTTTATCTCTTTTATAAAATGTCTCATATTTTTAATGTCTCATACTATGCTGGTCTAATGCCTCTCTAAATTGAGCTTTTAGAAAGTGTTGATCTTATCATCTCTCTACCATGTAAGCTCTCCTAAGAACTTAGTTAATTTTATGGGTCTTCAATAGCGATTTGCAAATAAAGAGTATAATGTATTTAACCAAGTACAGTGGCATCAATCTATTATGGGGCCATCTATAAGTGACTCAGGAGGGCCATAAATATGAATCTCATCGAGAAAAAGTGGAAGCTGGCATTAAAAACAAAAACTACAGGCTAGAGAGAAAAAATTTAGTAAGAACAAGATGGCTTAAAATAGTTTATACAAACATGAAGTGAGTTTTGTTTGGATTCTAAATTTGCAGTGAATTTACAACCCATCCTGCTCCAACATTCCTCTTTATAAGATGTACAATTATGCTGAATGTCTCGGTATTCCAAAGACACTCAAATAGCCTCCTCTACCATCCACCTTAAAAGAAAACCGTTTAAATATATACATAAGTTTGGTACTCAAAGTTCAGTACCAATACCACTTCATAGAACCAGGCACCCCAGTTTCAACCTACAAACTCCCAAATTGTTTCCATTTCTACACCACTGCAACTAACAATCCTGCCAGATTGCACAAAACCATTCAGTGGTTTTGTCTGATGTGGAAAAAATCCATGAGGGACTAGGAGGTACCACCAAAATCATGCCAGGATAAAGATCTAAGTCGGTTTGGGCTAGAGATTGGTGCCTTAACCCAATGCATCACCTTACTTCCATGCTCTATCTTTTTGAGTGAGAATGATTTTTACCATGGTAATTTTGTATTTGTCACTCTAAACAACTGTTCTGTATGAAGTAGTGGTAGTGTGCCTGAAGGAATTGTTCTGGTAGATTTTTGAAATAACTCATTTTTATCATGTTAAAACTTTGGCTGCAGCCCAGCCGGCATGGCTCAGTGGTTGAACATCAAACTATGAATCGGGAGGTTATGGTTCAATTCCTGGTCAGGGCACATGCGGGAGTTGTGGACTCGATTCCTGGGTGTGTGTGTATGGGGGGGGGGGGGGGGGGGAGGGGGTAGGCAGCAGCCAATCAATGATGATCTCTCATCATTGATGTTTCTCTCTCTCTCCCTCTCCCTTCCTCTTTCTCAAATCAATTTTTTTTAAATTTATAAAACTTTGGCTGCATAATGATCAATATATTATAAAATGAGATGTGGTTGGCTGAAGAAACACTAAACTAGCCTGTCAGGAGGTGTGAGTTCTAGTCCTGATACTACTAGCAACTAGTTACATTCCCTTTGACATGTTATCTCACTGTGCTATAATCGTCCCATACTGGCCTCCTCAACTTCACAGCATTGCGAAGAAAGCCAGATGAAATATGCAACATAAACAGAAGAGTATTTAATGAGCTTAATAAACAATCAGAGTTAATAAAATAACTTCATTTTTGCTTTTTTACCCAGAGAAAATTCTGTCATAAATATTATTAGTCCTCTAAAAATAATTATCTAAGGCTAAGTACATATTTTTCTGAGACTATTTCCTAAAAAAATCAAATCTAGCATAACACACTGCTTAAAATCATATTCTATAGATGTTTATTATATGAATTCAACAATGGGAAATAGAGCTTAAAGAGAGTACTTCATTCTTTCAGATGAAAGTTATCATAATAACAGGAATTACTGAGCTCAATTCTTTCAATCATAATTTTCTTCTCTCTTGCTAAGCTTTTATTAACTTCAGGAGAGATTTCTGCATTCAGTGAAGGGAGAGACAAATAGAACTCAGTCTACAATTTTCACTTCAGGAGAGAAGCTTTTAGAACCAAATTGAGCTATCCTATTTCAGTAGAGAATTTTTTTAAAAAGGAAACTCATAAATCACTGAATAAAAACAATTTGGTTCTGAATATTTGGCATCAAAGAATGTAGAAGCAATATGTAACAAACCCTGTTTATCTAAAATCCAACAGGTAATTAAAACAATTAGCATTTGCCCTGGCTGGTGTGATTCAGTTGATTGGAGTGTCATCCCATGCACCAAAATGTTGCCAGTTTGATTCCAGATCAGGGCACATACCTAGTTGCATTTTCTATCCCGGGTGAGAGCATGTATAGGAGGCAACCAATCAATGCTTTTCTCATCTCTCTCTCTCTCTCTCTCTCTCTCTCTCTCTCTCTCTCTCTCTCTCTCTCTCTCTCTTCTCTCCTCTCTCTCTCCCCCGCCCCCTTTAAAATCAGTAAAACACATCCTCAGATGAGGCTTAAGACAACAACTAGCATTTTTCCAAGGTACTATATAACAGATGAAATTTATAAAGATGTATTCAAGACAATGCAAGAGCCTGTCAGGGTTTCTGATTAATCATATATTAAGTTATATACAAAGTAATGCTTATATTAGGTATTTATTGTGCTCTAGTTCTGTGAATACATACTAATACATGGATATAATATTTTCATTCTCATGTAAATAAAATACCTAATTATCTATCTTTTGGGGGGAAGAATAGTATGTTACTGATATAATTTCAACAGAAACTCCTTCAAATGCTGGTTTTTCTATTTTCTTACTTTTAAGTCAATATGGTGAAACACTAAGATGGCTTAATCTATGGCCAACAGGTTGTAACTAGAGCTTCAACCACTTTTGTGCTAAAAAATATGTATATTTCCCTTAGGCCTAGACTGCAAATAATACAATTTTGGGAAATTTTAAAGTTAGCATTAGCAAAGTTAAAGAAAATTTTTAGCTTAAACATCAGTATTTAAAATCCTTATCTTTCCCCAAAAAAATATTTCCTGGCAAGATTATTTTTAATTCATTTCAGACCAATACTTATTCCTCTCTTTGGCACTGAGTGTTTGAACATCTTGGAAATGCATTTGAGCTTATTTTACTATTATTGACTCCTTTCATCAAATCTAAAAGGGGGTTATACATAATCCACTAAATGAAAACAGTTTTTGGAAGCATTACTTAGTGGACTTCTATGCTGTGTAACATATTCAATTAAGGGTAAGAGACTTTTAAATAATCTTTAGGGAAAACTACCTGCCAAACAACACAATGTTCATATTAAGAAAATTATCTTTGGGATTTATAATTTCAAATCAAAATAAATCATCAACTATTGAGAAAACGATTTTATGTCAAATAGAAATGTTAACATCATGAAAAGCTTGTACCTATCAATGAATCATTTAAAAATCGTCCGAAAATATTTCAATTTGATCTAAGCCATAACTTAAAGTTCTAAGCGCCAACAGAGAGCTACCTCTACTACCAATTATGAACTTAGCAAAGCTGAAGTGTAGAAAGTACACGGAGATGTGACCAGGACTCTGGTTTTTCTGAATGCCTGTCGCCTTGCCAAACACAGTTCACCATCTAAGAAACCAAACTCTCTGTGTTTGGAAGGGGCATAAATAATCCTCAATTTGACTACAGGATATGGTTCTCTCTCTTCAAATATTGATGTGAAAGGCTTTTGGCTACGTACAAGGACTATTTATCCCTGGAGAAACTGCAGCTGTGAGAGTTGACCTCAGCCTTCTAAGACCAAAAGATTCTGTCTGGGAAACGGACCGGCTGATTATCAGAGTGAGGCAGAATAAAAGGCCTCAGTCTTCGTCACTGAATAACGGCGCTCTTTCAGTGTTCTTAAAATCTCACGGAGCGCCGCCATGTTGCACAACTCCGGAGGATCACACGCAGGGGATAATGGTGTGCCCCTGGAGTCTGGAAATTTAGCCTGCTAGCACCATCATTAAAGCTCTCGTGCTCCCTGGCTAAGTTCCTAAACGAGGAATCCTGACTTATTTTGATGCAGTCTACCTACTGTAGATAAGCTGCTCAGATCAGACCACCTTTCCACTTTGTAGTTCTTGCCAGCCTGTTCAAGCTCTGCATCTCTTCTAACCTACAACATCTACTCCTGCCTTTTAAAAAGGCAGGGGGGAGGGGGGAGGGGGTAAGAGATCAACCAAAGGACTTGTGTGCATGCATATGAGCACAACCAATGGATACAGACAGTAGAGGAGTGAGGGCATGTGCTGGGGTGGGGGGGGGGGGGGGTAGGGTGGAGACTTATGTAATACTTTAAATAATAAAGAATTTTTTTAAAAAATAAATAAAATAAAAAGAAGTTTTGCTTGCTCAAATCAGAGACAGAGAAATTCTGCTTAACTTCTATTGAAATCAAAATAATTGATCGTCCATGGGAAATAATACAATGTGACAAAAAGACCACTGGAACCAGGAGATTGACCATTTATTATATGCCTCAGATCACTCATCTATAGATCAGAGACAATAATATAAACATGCCTTAGAATTATGATAATAACCAGAAAATATGCCAGAGTGCTCCCTGTCAGCTGAATACAGTATGTACATTATGTGTAAATAAATAAATTTTTAAAAATATATTTTATTGATTTTTTACAGAGAGGAAGGGAGAGGGATAGAGAGTCAGAAACATCGATCAGCTGCTTCCTGCATGCCCCCCTCTGGGGATGTGCCCGCAACCAAGGTACATGCCCTTGACCAGAATCGAACCTGGAGCCCCTCAGTCCGCAGGCCGACGCTCTAGCCACTAAGCCAAACCGGTCAGGGCTAAATAAGTAAATTTTTAATATAAAGGTCTTCTCAATATTAACTGAACACAGCATTGGTAAGTAAGTTATTTGGAACAGAATTTCTGAGGGTCTATTTGTCCTAAGGACCATATTTAGGTGTCTTTTTTAGATTATCATAATTTATGTAAAATTAGCTCACATATGAATTAGAGAAGCATGCGATGTAACTTCTTACTACAAGATGGAATAAAGATTATTATATTATAATACACAAGAGTGTATTTGCCTGCCAACTGTTTCACTTAGGTACAGACATTTTAGCACTTTAGAAATTTAATACAATAAATCTTAAGTTTCAGGGAATGAACATTCCTATATAAACAAATGCTAGCAGATAAGTTTCTGCTTCTGTTTTTGAACTTCATAGTTATCGAATGAAACCAAAAACATCCCCTTGGATGCCATTGGCACAAAGTAATCAACTAAATTTAAAAAACCAAAAATCTGTATGTTCCAGGTTTAATAAACCAGATCATTTAATCAGATCTCAGATAAACTTATTCTAAAACTAACTTAAAGAAAACACAACTAACTTCTAAATGCAATCTCCCCCCAAAAAAGGGATACAACACCTTTACTATTACATAAAGGTAGATGTGAGAATTATTATTCAGAGAACCCTACACCAATTAGTTTAAGTTACTATTGGTAATGGTAAAAGTATAAAATTACTATCTCTATATTTTCTTATTATGTCTCCACAATTTCTGATTATGTTTTAAAATAGCCAAAGAGGAAGGAGAAGAGTTAAGGAATAAGAAAATGCTTAATACAGAAATTTTACCAAAATCTACCAATGAGATTTGAATCCATGTAAGGAGTACATGAACCAAAAAGTTAGTCACCATGTCCCTAGCAGCTTAGTAAAATGATGCTTCATCCACTACTGATTATTTTGGCTTTGTGGATTACACTTCAAAAATTGTAACTCTGCTATGTAAGAACTGTGAGACTCTTGTCTATTAAACTAATGTGTCCGTTTTAATCTAGTTTCATCAAAATCCATGTTCCTAAAGTTATATTACTGATCCCATATTCTCACAAGCAGGTCACAGATTTAAAGTCCAGATTATTCTAAGTGTTAAATCAGTGCAACCTAAATTCAGTCCATCTGACTGCTGTTCTTACAGTCAATACCAGTTCTTGAGGCTAACACATGCCTGTCCCCAGCCACATTCAGTAGTAAAGCATCTCTGTGCTATAAATACTGTAGCTTCTGGATGACTTTCAGGGAAAGGCCAAAGAAAATAAATTATAGTAGTCTATCCCAGAGGCAAAAAAAAAAAAAAAAAGGCTTGAATAACAACCAAGACAGATTCTCTCCTTTTTAAGTTTCTATTCCAAGAAAAAGAATGGGGGTTGGAGGTGGGGGAAGGGGGAGAATCTCTTTTAATATAAACCAGTCAATGTATGAGCCAGGACAAGGGGATGGAGAATTATGCCTGACATCAGAATCCTCCAAAATATTACAAAGATAACTATGGAGCTGTACTAAAATTACTATTTCCATGAACAAATTAAATTAAAAACTAGAAACACTGAGTGATAATTCGCTATTATTCAATATTCAGCGTATGCAGAATAATGTTATAAATGAGTGATGTAACATATTTAACTGTGTCTGAGGAGGTAGGGGAGACTCAGGTGAAGCCTCCGTATTAATCTTAAAAAATTAAAAAATAAATCTTTCAGTTGGAATAAGTGACCTTTAATAGTCCAACTCCAGAGGCTTAAACGAGAACTTTTATCAAATAGACCTTGCCTTACCGTGGGGAATATTGCTAAAACTGTAATGTAAAACTAAAATGTATACATAAAGTCTAGCCTTTCCAGCGGTGATGACCTCCCCACGACATATGCCTCTCGCTAAGGACCTCCTTCCTCCCTCTCCAGAAGAGAAGAGAAAACACAAGAGGCACTGGTGCAGAGCCCAATTCCTACTTCATGGATGTGAAATGGCAGGGCCCTGTAAAATCACCACCGTCCTGAGCCATGCACCAAGGGTAGTTCTGTGCTCCACGGTCCTCTTTCAACTGACAGGGGGAAAAGCAAGGCTCCCAGAGGACGCTCCTTCAGAAGGAAGCAGCACTAAAAACACCCCGAATCAAGGTGAGTGGGGAACCATCCCACTAAACACATTTGGAAATAAAATAAAATGTATATAAGTCTGATTTTCCCATAGTTACCATGCTAAGTTAGGTTTGGAGAATGTACTTCCCAACTGCTGTCAGGTCTCAGGGGTCAGTCCTCTCAGTCGTATAGATAACCTCGCCCGAGATCACACCCCTCCTGGGGGCAGTTTACATCCAAGAATGTAAGGGTGCAAAGAACCACCCTTACTCCAACCTGGAACAGCTCCAAAAAGCCTCCCCATGGGCTTGGTGGAGGCCTTTGTTCTGACTGCATCACAGCCCTACTTCCCCTTCTGGCCAATCCCACTTCCCTCCCCACCCCCACAAGTATAAATCCCAAAAGTTCTCACAAACATCCCACATATTAATCCTGCTTCCTGGGGGACCAACCGGTAATTGTTGTAGATAAATTAAACAGAATTATATATATAACCAACCACATAAAATTCGATTTAGGATCAGACTGTATCATATCCTATTGCAAACATTCTTTTTCTTAATTCAGGATTTATTTTTATTTTTTAAAACACAATCAAAGGATGAAAGTCTTCTTCTTTAAAGACCATTTTCAGAGGGAAGGTGGGGAGGGTGTGTGGGTGGGAGGTAATCAACCAAAGACTTTGTATGCATAGCCCATAGACACAGACAATAGGATGGTAAAGGCCTGGGGCAGGGGGCGGGCTGGAGGGGGTCAATGGGGCAAATAGGGGGACGTATGTAATACTTTCAACAATAAAGATTTTTTTTAAAATTTTTCAGGCCATTTTCATTCACCATGAAATTGAAATTCAGAAGGTTTAGAGGGCTATAATTTGAAAGGAAAGAGTTAATAAAGATAAAATGGAAGGACACTTAACTGTTTACAGTTGGTCCTAGTATGTTGGTCCTTTGCCTCCTTATTCTAATTTCACATTTCCCTGTAGTAAATGTGGTTATCAGAAATAAATTTAAGAGGTAGGATGCCTTTTACTTATTTAAGCTATCATTTCACCATTCACAGGATTTCTTTGGGATCCTGATATCATTCGAAGCACATCTGCTTTTAGACTGCAAAGACCAACTCAACTGGGCTGGAATGTATTCATCTTGAATGTTTTATCATTTGTTGCTTCATGGTACCACTTGGTACCTTTCACTGCCTCTTTCCCTTGCCTTCCTGTACGATAGAGACTAAACCCTATGATACTCTCAGGCATGTCGCACAATTCTAAACAATAAGATGCAGGCAGAAGGCCCTGGTGAGGACTGCCTTTCTTTGTAGGGAGTAGGAGGAAATCTCATAAAAATTGTATTTTTAATTCTTCTTTCTGCCTGGAAAGTACATATAAATGCCTGGAAATGTGGCGGCTGTATTGGGGCTGAAGCCACAAGAAACAGAATGAAAACCAGGCGCTAAGTGTAGCAGAGTGGCGATGTAGAAGGAACCACTGCACCTGTTTTTGGACTGGCAACCTTCAGACTTCTTGCTAAAAAGAAAAAATAATTACTTAAACCAGTAAAGTACTTATTTGTATTTAGTTTTCCATTAAACTTCATTATTTAATCATCGGAAGCATGTCTTTTGTGCTAAGAGAAACTTCTTCTAACATGAATTTATACAAAGAATTTATCACCAAGGCTTTACATACTGGGACTGAATAATATTTTTTTACATGCCTCCCTGAATTAAACTATGTGTTAATAAAGACCAGGGACTGAATCTCATTCACCAACTACTAGTATAATAACGAATGGAAGGAAGGAAGAAGGGACCAGAAGAAGGGAAGGAAATTGAGCTAGCAATAAAATAAGGTGATGCACAGCTATAAACTGGGTCTTTTAGAAAGCTGTATTAGTTAGCTTAGTAATCTAATTTGATATAAAATAAGGGCTATCCTAGAAAGATGAATGGTTAACATGTCTTTTGGGATAACCCTTTCTAAAACTGCAAGTAGGGGGTTGCTAAGAAACATCATTTGTGAAGGTCTTCAGTGTTGCTGACAGAACAAAAATCGATGTATAGATACTAAAAATAGTCAATGTTTTGTCATGAAAATTCAAACCTGATATAGTCTTGTCTAGTTGAAAACTCACCCCACTTATATGGTGATAAATTGCAAAGCTCTTATAAGAAAAGTTATCTTTCAAATCTGAAAATCCATTCTAATTATTCCAAAAGATGAATAAACCAGATAATTATTTATAGTCCATATGTTATTATTGTAGTAATATATAGAAATGTTTAAAAATGCTTTAAAATGTCAACAAAATGTTAAGAAGGTTTAAAATGTTTAAGTTAACTTTTCTTGAAACTTAAAGTGTGATGTTAAGGACACATTCCCCACTGCCCTGAAGCATGTGTACCTCATAGATAAGGATTTGAACTTCAGTAACTGACTCAGAATGACTTGTCAAGATAACCATTTGAGTGAATGATGTATTCTCCTTAGATAACCACATGTAGCCCCTTGCCCTGTTCAAGATTAACATATGTGCATTGACGTAATTCATTGATAGCTACCTGAACTGCTGCAGGTGCGGTACAGGCTTTAAAAATGGGGGTCCTGACCAGCCAAGTGCTCGCCTGTCAAGACAGCCACAAAGGCACGTCCTTTTATCGGTCCAGCAAGCGACGGCGGCTCCACAGTCCTCTCTCTTCCAGATGACAGAAGAGCAGCTAGTACCTCCCCATGGAGACGCGACTGAGCTCTTGGGTGAGGAATGCTGGCCCCGTGCATCTGGACCAGCCCAGCCCAGCTGCCGGACCCCAGAGGACAGCACTACCGGGATCCCCATTAAGCCGGCACCTGCAGCATCAGGAACTTGTGTAAGTAACAAAGTGCTGCGTGATTTGCAACTGCCTATGTTTCATGTGGTGTAATTCCTCCGGCAGTTAACTGAATCATTTTGCATATGCTTAAAATTAAAATTAAAACTTCTGGTCTTTGCAGCACTAGGCCTGCCCTTGGTCCTGCTTGCGTAGAGTAGCCTCTTCACTATTTGAATGTCCCACACCTGCACAGTTAACGTTTATCTCAAGGGACGCCTTAGATAAATGCCCCAGATCCTTTCCCAGGATCTACTTGGGACAGTTATAATCTTACAGAGGTAGCTAGAGCAAGGTAGACCATGAGCGTTATTATTCTAAGCTAAATGATAGGTTGAACCAATGAAGTTTTCTATTTGACCTACAAAAATGGAGCTGTCAGCTGGTTCAAACTAAGAAGTATAGAAATTCAGAGGGAAAAGAACTTTTTTTTTTGGCTAAGCATTCAAATCTTCCTATGTTCTTCGTCAGCTGAGCCATTAATCATTGTTATGCTTCATTTAAAAAAATAAACACTATCCTCTGAATAAAGCAAATGTGAACTATGATTACAGCCAGGTCAGATTTTATAGAAAACAACTAATGCATTAAAAAAAGCTTAAGCCCTTAGCCTTATGATAGCTTATTAAGAATGAATATTAAAACTGTTTAGCATTTTATTTAATAAAATTAGTAGAATAAGGATATTAACTACTATAAATTAGGTATATTATTAAGCTATACAAATATGAGCTAACTGGCTTCTTTTTAGCCTAAAATTTTCCACATTGGCACATTTTCTCTCGCTATGATTCATTCTGCAATAAGATGGCAATTCTGGAAATCATCTCAACCAGCAAAAGTATAGAGTCAGCCCTGGTCGGTTGCTCAGTGGTTACAGCATTGGCCCATGGATTGAAGGGTCGTGGGTTCCATTCTGGTCAAGGGCATATACCTCACTTGCAGGCTCAATCCCCAGCTCCAGTTGGGGCCCATTATGAAGGCAACCAATCCATGAGTCTCTCTCACATTGATGTTCTCTTTCTCTGCCTCTCCCCGTCTCTTCCACTTTCTCTAAAAATCAATGGGGGAAAAATATCCTTGGGTGAGGATTAACAACAGCAAACAAAGTGTAGGACGGATGGTTAACGTGCCACTCAGATGTCACAACTGATAATAGAATTAACTTCTCAGGGAAATAAAGACTGCTCTTAACCAGCATCTTCCAAGGGAGAGTGCTGTATAGAATCGAACTGTGGCCTCCTAGTTCATAGATCGATGCTCAGCCACTGAGCCACGTGGGCTGGGCTCTACTATTTCTTATTAAAAATATTCCTTGCTAAAGTTAGGTGATGAGTGCATCTGTCCTATTTTTGCATGTGTTTGAATATTTGAATTTAAACATCCTCTTTTACTGGATATTTAAGTTATATCCAATATTCCTTTATTATAAATAATAAGGCGATGAATATCCTTGTAAACAAATATTTAATGACGTATCTATTTATGCCCTTGAAAGGGATTCCTAGAAATGCCCTTGATGGATCAAAAAGTATATAAATGTTTAATACTGTTGATTCATATTGTCAAAATGCCTTTCAGCATTGACGATCAGCTTCTTTAATCAAGACCATAACAAGCATTGACTATTAACTTTTTGCTCCTAATAAATTCAAAATGATTAATGGGAAACAAAAATGATTTCACTGGATTTGTTATAGAAAGAAGAACAATAGTGCGAACCAGTTCATATTCGTTATTTGGAAATTGCACAATTTCAAAATTATCTCATGTAGGCCTTCCATGTACCTATAATTCTATCTTAGAGTCATTCGTTGGTTTAAGGTATGGGGCAGTATATTTGAAAATTGGTGTTTATTGATCTCAGCGTAGGTGTTCTATTTATTTTAATAAAAATATTTAGTGTTCAGAAACAAAACCTAAATTGTTCATCTGAATCTCAGTTTGAAGCTAGAAAGTAGCTTTATATATTATTTATAATTACCCTTAAGCATGAAGTATATTCATATTCACTCCATATAAAGCATATTCAAAATAAAAGATAAAATGTATCGCATTGATTGGCCAATTCCTTCATTCCTCAATGATTAAACTATTATAACCAGGGACTCAATATCACATTTTAAAATTTTATAATTCTCTATCCAGTACAGGACTAGAATTTGATGCTTTATACATGGCTACAGTGTGCTTTTTCAATCAAAGGTTTGAGATGCCTGACAGGTTGACAGTAAGGTCATTGTAAACTTCAGATTCATGGTCAGGTCAAGCCACCCTGACGTCGGAGTGATGGGACAGGGCACTGAACGGCATGAAGAAGTTTCTTGCTCTCCAAGTAGGTAATCAGCAGCAGTTTTACGGTAGTGACGTTCATGGTCTCAGAGGGTGGTGAACAAACAGAGCATCGGGAACTCATTTCATGTGCACCTCATGTGGATTAAACTCATGGATTACCCTGGAAACTTCCACAATGAGGACTGTTGGTTAATCTTCTGGCCAAAAAATATATATATAGATTACCATACGCTACGCTACCATATACAAAAGACTATTCAGACTCCTCAGTGAATTGGAAAATCGGTGAACTTTTAAATAACATAGCACTCTCCTACTTTAGAATACCTATCTAAATTTTGAGACCAAAGAAGTAAATGAATAAATTACAGGGTATATACAATAACTATTCTAAAACTATTACATTAAATACAATACACAACCCAATCCTTGTCACTCTTCCAACTACCAGCCTGCTGTAAGCCTGCTGCCTTGAAGGGTTCTCCTAAACCTACTTTCTGACTCTGTGATTTGAGGTTAAGTTACTTAATTTCTCTGAACCTCAATCTCCTCATCTATAAAATGATAAAAATAGTAACAATCTATTAAGATTGTTCTAAGGGTTAAATTTGATAATGTAGTGCCTCTCATCCCAGGAATCCACAAACTCCTCCTGGTCAGGATCTACTGACAATCTTTTTTTAAAATAAAGAACATAAATATGGTAAAACTAAACATATAAAGTGAATGAACGTCTTTTAAAAAGTATTACTATGTAATGTTAGTGCTTAGGCATTTGTGTTCTGAATCACATTGTCCCCAAATAGTAGTACTTTTATTGTTATAACCTAATGAGAAACCAACAGAGGAATACTTACCTAAAAAAAATGTTTTTGTGCCACATGAAGGCCAAATGAGGTCATAATGCTGTATAAGTGAAGGTTTCTAACAGTTTGAACAGAGAAAAATGATGGGGAAGTCATCATACAGTGGTCTAGGCATGAACCTAGATAAACCTGTGTCATTGTGTCATATTCGCTGTTAAGAGGGCAATTTAGTTTCAATAATAGTTTTTGCCTCTACAGTAAAAGTGATGTGACTTTTATTGGTTTTGCACTTTTCTTGTTATTTATAATTAATTTTGTTTTATGATTCTATAAGCTATAAACAAAGAATTTATACTTAGTTTTGTATCTGTACATATTTAAATAACAATGATAATTAAAAGAATCTAATTTATTATTGTAGGGTCTGAGAATATTTTTTCATTAAAAGGAATCTGTACAGCCCTAACCGGTTTGGCTCAGTGGATAGAACGTCGGCCTGCGGACTGAAGGGTCCCAGGTTCAATTCCAGTCAAGGGCATGTACCTTGGTTGCGGGCACATCCCCAGTAGGGGACATGCAGGAGGCAGCTGATCGATGTTTCTCTCTCATCGATGTTTCTGACTCTCTATCCCTCTCCCTTCCTCTCTGTAAAAAATCAATAATATATATATATTTTTTAAAAGGAATCTGTACATTTCTCTTTTTGAAAATGAGATAATATATACATAGTGCTTAGCCCAATACAGCTCTTAGTAAAATGTAGTATCCATCCCTTTCCCTGTTCATATTTATGATTGCATAGGTTTCTGGCATTTGGCTAAGTTTGTTTTTTCCTGTCCATGGTAATCGTGGGGAAAGGAATGGTCTGATGGGCATGATTTGATTTCAGTTTCAGGTTTTATACAAAAGAAATTAATCAAAGGGTATAGACTGGCAGATTTAGTAGTCACTTTTGTGGCATCATTCAAGTGAAAAAATAAGCCACCTTTAATAGCCATTCTTTGAATTTTATCATTAGAAATGTATTCCTTTGGTTACATGAGAAGAAGCTACAAGGTGTTCAAGAGAACTCTCAAAGCTTGGAATCACAAAGTTTCTTAGAAGCAAAAATAATTAGGGCCTAACAGATTACATAATAATGCTAGCCCTCTGGAACATTTTTGAAAGTGTACGTAGGAAACAAACAGTTTTAATTATTTATTTATAACCTATTTCTTTCCAAAAAGAATTCAATGGAAGTATATTAACAAAACAACAGAAATATGACAAGTTGCATCATAGACCAGGTCTACTGCAGAGAGAATATCACTTGATTTGGTGACTTGCTTAGTCAAGCATTTTTAACCCATTTGAATTGCTCAGGATTCCTCCTGACTAAATAGCTCACAATAGAAGTTCTATCAATGTGTCAAAGACTAAGAGGAGAAAACAAGTAAAAAATGGCAGTGATAGAACAGGCTGCCGGAGATGTCAGTGAGCTGGTGAAACTAGGGTAGATTAGAGGATTAATGAATCGAATTACATACAGAGCTGCGGACAGAAGCAAAGCGTGTTTTCAAAGCAAGATGTGAACAAAGACATGGTTAATATACTAGCACAGGGCAGGGAACAGTTTTCATGCGTTAACAGTATAAATTCATAGTCATTCGAGTCACTAAAAATAATGTATGCTGTTTCTTCTCTAATTCTGCACATCCACCAGAAACTTAGGGATCTTTTTTTAATTACACAACTAAATCCCCCCAAATAATACAAACAATTTGTTAGGACATTATCAATAAGCTCATGGATATTTTTGTTTTATCTTTACTATGACTTTTCCTCACAGCTTTAGTTATACCAGTTGTCAAAATCACAGCAAGAAAGAATCATAGACACTACAGATGATTACATCCTGGTATTGTTCGCTTTGATGCCTTCATCAAATAATCTCTTTCGTGTCTCTATGAGGTGTAATTCCAAATGTTTCAAAGTAATGGATCTCCTACTAGTTTATTATATAATGGAATTATTCTTTGGGAAGGTTTTGGTTTTGCTTTTTTTTTTTAATTCTAACATCAACTGGGTGTTTTCAGTTCCCTTAAAAAAAAAAAAACTTTCTTATTTGAATATTTCAATTTACACAAAGTTGCAAATCAAAAGTTGCACAAAGAACACTTATATACCTTTTACCCAGATTCACTTATTAACATTTTACCCTCTTCCCTCTATTATTTGTACCCATGCTCTCTCTACACACACATAAAGTGTCTTGAACCATCTGATAGTAAGTTACATACATCATGGCCATTTACGTCTAAAATTTCAGTGCATTTCCTAAGAAATTCATTTAAGAATATCCTCTTATATAACTACAAAGAATATCAACTTAGTAAATTTATACTGATATAATACTTTTACCCAATCTACTATCCATATTTTAATCCTGTCGGTGGACCTAATAATGTCCTTTATAAAATTTATTTTTTCCTCCTCCAGTAGAGGAAACCATCTAGGTTCAGGTATCACATGTAGTCATCATATCTCTTCAGTCTCTTTAAATGGGAACATTTCCATAGCCCTTCCTTGTCTTTTATGACTGACATTTTTAAAGGACACAGTCCTCCTTCCTTTCTTTTAATAAAGCATTCTTCATTTTGCATTTGTCTAGTGTGGTGAGGATGAAGGCAGGCATTCTTTACCAGAATATCACATCAGGAGACATACCAAGTCTATCTCTCCTTCATTCATTCTGTAAACAAGCTGTTGCCTTATTTCTCCTCCTCATAATTACTGGGATTTTTTCCTCTCTTGCAACTTAACAAGCAGACTTAGAGTTGAAGTCAATCAAATATCCTGCTCCTCATCAAAATTCCCCCTAGATTTAGCATCCATACATAACCCTTGCCTGACCTAATCTTTATCATTTCCTAACTCCAGATCTCCTTTATACTTTCTCACCAGTCAGCCCTCAGTATTCTGCTATAAGCAAGAGCCTCTTGTTCTCTACTACTTATGGACTCATCAATTACTATTTTTCTAATGGCTTATAGTTTATTATTGTACTTAATTATTTTGATGTTTAATTGGCCCCAGATTAGCTCCTGTAAACCCCTTCAATCAGGCATTTGGGATCTTGTTGCATGATACCATCCTTTTTTTGAGCACTGACTCTAAACTACTCCTGAAGGAGCATTTCCCTGAGGAGCCTCTCAGTTCTCTTTTTCTGTGCAATGTTAGAATATTTCTAATTCTTAGAATTTAAAGATTACTTTTAACAAGTTCTAAAACATTGGACGGGCCAACATCATAAAACTGCCTGGTGGTTTAAAATTTAAAAACTCTCCAAATGTTTCAGAGTTTAAATGTCGTCATTATGAAGTAACTTTATGGCCATCTAAGACATGATAATCATGACATTTTAAAATGTAACATTTTATATTTTCTTCTAACTTTCCTAGAATCTCAGAATGTGAGTAGTATAATCTAACTATTCCCTGTCAACTCTGCCAAATTTCCTCAAGATTTCAAATTGTTGATGCTTTTCTTTTTGTTGTTGTTTTCAAAATGTTCTCATATATCTATCATTTTATAGTCACATACTTAAATCCAATCTTGAAAATTAGTTCAAACATTAGAGCCAAAAGTATTTAATAAACTGTCCTTTCTCCAGAGGACAAATAGGTAGTGAGATAAAGATAATGTCTTCTTTATGACACTCTTTGCTTAAAATGTTACATTTATTGAATACTAGAAGCCCAGTGCATGAAATTTGTGCACAGGTAGGGCCTCTAGTGGCTCCGGCTGCTGGCCGGGGCCTCCCTTCCCATGGTTGGCTGCCTGGTCCCGCCCCCGATTGGGGGGGGAGGGGTGAAGGCTGATAGGGGGCAGAGCCAGCCCCCTATCAGGGGGGAGGGGCCATGGGCAGTTTTTGAGGTGGCCCCGCCCACTGGTCAAACTCCCAGTCAAAATCCTGGTTGAGGGGACAATTTGCTGATTATTAGGCTTTCATTATATAGAATATGGCCACTTTATAATTTGCAAGATTGCTTAAAGAAGTTTGGAGGGAAAAAATGTCATTTCAAATTTCTTTTGAATACCTCTGATGAATATATAGGCAAAAATTCTCAATAAAATACTAGCAAATAAACAAACAAAAAAACCCAAGCACATTAAAAAGATCACACATCAGATCAAGTAGGATTCATCTGTGGTGCAAGGATGGTACAATATACACAAATTAATAATCACATTGATGGAATGAAAGATAATAATCATATGACCACCTCAGTAGATGCAGAAAAAGCATTTGACACAGTTTAACATCCTTTCATTATAAAAGCTCTCAAAAAAGTGGGTATGGAAGGAACATACCTTGACAGAATAAAGGCCTATATAACAAAGATCAGCAACAAGACAAGGGTGCCCTGTCTACTCCTGTACAACATACAGTTATAATGCAAGTCATTCTTGGAATATGTGCTTTTCAAACCAATATTTAGTAGCATATCTTTGGGTAAATATGACCTCCAGGAAATTTGAGGGTTTGCTTTTTTTTTCATTGTATGTGCCAAATAATCTTTCAAAGTGAGGCTGATTTTAGATTTAAGCAGGTAAAAAAAAAAAAAGTAGTCCTATTATTTTTAGTTAGCATTTATTTCTTCTTTGTTCATATAGCAGGAAAATTGTTTAGTTACAAGGGAGACTAAATCATTCCATATTGTGGCTCTAGAGAGGTCAGGTTAACAAAGAGCAAAAACTACATATGAAATGATGGGATGCGTCATCATTTGTGTGGCAGATTGCTTTCTCCAAAGATGGTCTTATAACATCTCCCATTCACTCCTTTCACCAAAAGGTGGAATTTATGTTTCTCTCCCGTGAATCTTAGCAGGCTTGTGACCTCCAAGGGGAGGTTATGAAAGGATTTACACTTTCCACTTGCTTCTCTCAGGACGTGGCATGTGAGCAGGCTGGCTGCCCTGAGGCCTGCATGCTGAGAAAGCTCCCACGAGACCACATGGAGGAACCACATAAAGACAGATGCCAGGCAGCCCCCAGGTGTTTCGTCCCCTTTACCTGATCCGGACACAGCCTAACTGCTACCTCATTAGAGAAGGAGCCAGCATTGCCCAGCTGAGCCCTTCCCAAATTCCTCACCCAGAGGATGTGTGAGCAATAATACACATGATGGTTGTTGTTCTAAGCCACTGTTTGGAGTTGAGTTGATTTGTTATGCAACTCTATGGCTAACTGTAATAGGTAAGCATTCCAGACAGTGAATACTGAATAGTAACCATGGACTGGGTTGAAGAGGAATGTCAGGTGAGGAAGTAAAGGTGTGAAAGCTATACTGAATGTCTCTTGTAATTCACATACAAGTTTGTCAGGGCTCTCAGTTTCCTTCAAAGTTCATTCAATAATATCAATCGAATATAAAGTCCAAAGCCACAAAGTCATGAAGACATATGGTAAAGCTAACTCTGGTCTGCTGAAAGAGTTAGCAGCAACATTAGGTAGGGCTATGATTCCAATAATTGGGCCTATCTACAAAGTTCCAGAGTCCTAGCTTCTGATTTTCCTATTTGAATCTAATAATATTATATATACTAAGTGTATCACTTAATAATTTATAAACTGCTTTTAGGTATCTGATTTTATTTGATCTTATAAATACTCCTATGGAATAGTGGAGCTTCATAGAAAGAAAACTGAGACTCAAAAAACCTACACTGGCCAGTGGCTCTGGTTGGAGTATCATCCCATACACCAGAAGGTTGCAGACTCAAGCCCTGATTGGGGTGCATACAGGAGGCTGTCTCTCTCTCTCTCTCTCTCTCTCTCTCTCACAAACACGAAAGAGAGAGAGAGAGAGAGAGCGAGAGAGAGAGAGAGAGAGAGAGAGAGAAGGGAGGGAGGAAGGAAGGAAGGAAGGAAGGAAGGAAGGAAGGAAGGAAGGAAGGAAGGAAGGAAGGAAGGAAGGAAGGAAGGCAGGCTACATAAATTGCTCAGAATTGTAGAGCTGGAGGAGGGAAAAAAGGTATTTAAATCATGCAAGTATTAGAGTAGGCCTGCTACCCTGACCTGGGAGCCAAGACCTAACTATATGCATAGAACACAAATGATAGATTAGACTCTACTTGTCACTGACCATGTGGTGTATACCATAAGTGTGCCACTCTCCAAGGAACAAAGACCCAGGTGTATAATAAATATTATACTCTTAAGTGTTACACTGTTTTGCTTTTAAAATACCCTCCTCTGAAAAACTTGCATTTTTATTATTCTCTGGATAATCACTAAAGGCTATTCCAAGGACTTGTCTCAGGAGCCTTGTAATTTTTAAAATGTTAAACAAAGTAGGTGCTATTTCAAAGTCCAAAGGTTTGATTTAATGAATGCCAAGCATCTCAAATCCACAGGAAATTTTTTTTTTCACACAACAGTGCTGGATATCCTCCGAAAAGGGAAGTTAGCACATGGACTCAACGGAATTCTTGTTGAACTCCAAGAACTGCTTATCGGGATAGAAGAGGCTGGTTGCTGTTGTGGTTCTTCAGTGTACCCAAACATTGACTATTTATAGAAAAAAGCTAGCTTTTTTTTTTATTCTTTGCCCTGTTCTTTGCCACTAACTACCCCTCCCCAACCACTGGAATAGTTCCATCTCCTTTTAACAACTTCCCATTAAACCTCATGAACCATATCCTGTACTTAATGGGCTGTTAATATTTTAAAGCTTCTGTAGTTCTACTGTAAATCCTTGGTCCCTTTTGCAACATTAAAAAGATATACCAAAAACAAATTCTTCCCACTAATGGCACAAAGAAACCACACAGTTTACATTTTTACCCTTAAACAATAAGTTGTACGATTACAATCGACACAATCATAACAGTATAGCAGGCACGGTGATTATGACAGCGATATATCAGAAAACAACTAAGTATGGTTGGAAACATGCAGACAGCTCACTGGCTTCAAGCCACATACTTGTCACATTAGCCCACCAAAGGCCACAGCGCACTTGCTTAATCACTGGAATGGCACTCCAGTGCTTAAAAAACAAATGCAATTAAGGTAATATGCCAAGAGAGTTTAACCTGATTAGTTATTTCCCTTTAGAAAATTTATAGAAACAAAAATAATAAGGTAAACTAGTTATTGCAAGAAAGCAAACTAGAACTCTATAACCAGTTTGTCCCTCCGCCTATCTTTGGAAAGCGAAAAAAACAGTCTAGATGATGTCATTTCTAGTTTCTAGCCCCTGATTTTATCCTGTATGTGCCATTTTGATAATTCTTGCCAAGAATTGGACTCAGATAACACTCTTTAAGTAAAACATGTAAATTCAGAAAAAGAAACATGATGATAAAATGTACAGGGCTTCAACTGTCTTGATCATGAGAAGAAAAAAACCACACCACCCTCTGATTGGAACAAACATTTCCCCTGGTCACTTCTCACCTCACCTATGTCATCCTTGCCATCAACCTCTCCCTCATTCCCCTTCCAACACTCCAACCTCTTCTCAACAATTTGAGATTTCATATCAGAAAGTGTGAATTTTATATATACAGTTGACCCTTAAGCAACACAGGTTTGAACTACCTGAATTTTTTCGATAAGTACTTATGTTTTCCATGGAGGTTGGGAGTTCGTGGATGCACAGGGCCAACAGTATGCATTGATCTAGGCCAGTGATGGCGAACCTATGACACACGTGTCAGAGGTGACACACGAACTCATTTTTTTGGTTGATTTTTCTTTGTTAAATGGCATTTAAATATATTAAATAAATATCAAAA
This sequence comes from Myotis myotis, assembly GCF_014108235.1. Lineage (NCBI taxonomy): Eukaryota > Metazoa > Chordata > Mammalia > Chiroptera > Vespertilionidae > Myotis > Myotis myotis. The sequence continues at coordinate 34,345,925 of NW_023416357.1, forward strand.
ATATAAGTCTTTGTTTTACTATGGTTGCAAATATCAAGAAATTTCTATATGTGACACAGCACCAGAGTTAAGTTAGGGTTTTTCAAAATGCTGACACGCTGAGCTCAAAAGGTTCGCCATCACTGATATAGGCAATTTTACATAGATAACTTGAGCATCTGAGGATTTTGGGATCTGCTAGGGGTCCTGGAATTAATTCTCCATGGATACCAGGGACGACTAAGTTTTGGGGGGATTAAAAGTTATACTTGGCCCTGGCAGGTTTGGCTCAGTGGATAGAGCGTCAGCCTATGGACTGAAGGTCCCAAGTTTGATTCCATATACCTGGGTTGCAGGCTCGATTCCCAGTGTAGGGCAGCCAATCAATGATTCCCTCTCATCATTGATGTTTCTCTCTCTCTCTCTCTCTCCCTCTCCCTTCCTCTCTGAAATCAATAAAAATATATATATTTTTTAAAAGTTATACTTGGATGTTTTACTGTGCAGGGTCCAATGCGCCTAACCCCACAGTTGTTCAAGGGTCAACTATGTGTGGAATATCAGTCTACCGTAAATCCTAACTGGTGCTTTTGTTTAATGCTCCGCAATCACTCTTGATATTTAACTTCAGTTGTATTTTATTTTTGTGTCATTGTTTAACCTTGACAGCCTTCCTGTTTTTTTTCCTCTCTTATGTCCATTCAAGACTTATAGGATTTTCTTCTTGAATATTATATATTAATATATGAATTACATATGTATGATTATATATATTAAATATGTGTGTGAATCACTAGTATGCCATCCCTCTACCACAATTATCAAGAGGGTTCATTATTTTCCTGTACACTTGATGAGAATATTACTAATTTCATAGTCTATCTCTGGGAAATTTGGACAATTTTTTTTTTCAGAAGGTCCTTATATGAATTTGAAAGACTACTTTGGTTCCATAAGGTCATACATACCTTTTTATTTCATAATGTCTAAATACTTTGATTAGATGCTAATCCCTTGCATTAGCCTAGTTCCTCCGCAGTAAAATGAAAAATTGGGCAAGGCAATTTTTAAGAGCCCTTTGATACTAAACTTCTACAAAGAGATGTTTAAAAGGATGAAGGTAGTACTTCCTAACAAAGAAAGACCAAAGCAGATGAATGCCCTGCACCTTCAAAGTCCCGGCTTCACCGTGGGTCAGGTTCTTTCAAGCTTTTCAGTATGTTGCCAGTACTTGGCCTATGTGTGTAAATTGCAAGATAAAAAAGGATTTCTAAGAGAATCAAACTCTGGCTATGGATAACCTAAAAGAGTTACTCACCTAATATAACCCCACTCCTTGTGGTATCTTCACAAAAATGTTCTCCACTCAATAAGAACTTTCAAATTAGTTTGGAAGGTGCTTCAAAAACAGCACTTTTTAACTTCTCTCCACCATAATCCACAGTCTTTACCAATTAATTCATTAGATAACTTCTAATATGCTCAAACATAAAGAACAGAATAATATCTTTTTCATAGGAAAATCTTAATCTTTCATCGACTTTCATAGGAACTATTTTCTTTATTTTCTTCTGATGGGAGAAATATTGAACAGCAATTTGCTTAAAATCTCCTCTTGATATAAAAAAAGAAAAAAATACATGCTATTTTTCTGATTTCTTAAAGATATCATGTCTGTGCATTAGAGCAGAGTTAAAGTAATCAGGCATGAACACGTATTCCAACCTCTGGAAAAATAGAAAATAACTGCTCGTATCCTACACTCAAACATCACCTGGGTACTTTAAAAAATTTACATCAACCCTTATTATGTTCTTCTCAAAGACAACCTCAGTTCTTCATTTTTCCTCAGGTATTTTTTAATATAAAAATTCATTGCCCTAGATCCTTACATCTTACACTTTTCTGTAATCAATGCAGTACTTAACAAAATGATTTGTTTCCAGGTCACTTCCCAGCATTCTTTCCTCTCCACTCTTTCTTCATTTTCCATCCCTTCCTGCCTCCCTCCCTTTCTCTGTCTCCAAATATCACTTGTCAGAACGCTCAATGATTTCAATATCATCCTAATACCCTGGCCTCTCATTTACTTAACATCCTAAATTACAGTCATCTTGTCCTCCCTCTATCTCAGCCACCTACTCCCATGATCATAACTAAGACCTTGTCATTACTCACTTCAAGCATTCAACTCTCTGACCACCATCTCCTGACTTCTCAGTTTCTTACCACTCTTCACTGTTCCTCCCCACCTTCATGTAATTATTTCCCTCTTTACTACTAGGCTTAGATACCATAGTCAACATTATCATCACCCTGTTGCATGTCCCCTCAATGTCCCTTTCCCTTCTCTCCCTCCTATGTACCCACATGCAAAAACCCCAATCCTAGGAAAATCCAAATCTACACCTACCCTACACCTGCCCCCAACCAGTTAAATGTGACTGAAGAAAAAACATAACCATGACTACACTTTAATTGCAAGAAGTAACCTCAAGTAAGCCCTTGGCAATTCCCAACAATGCCACTACACTTCACTAGCCATTCTCATATTCATCAATGATTATCTCACACTTCTCCTCTCCTCAATCTTCAATTTACCTCCTCCTCCTTATTTACTTGTTTCTTACTTCAGTGAGAAAGTACAATCAATCAAAAGAAAACTTCCAGATGCTCCCACACCAAATCTGACCAACTATAGTCTGATGCATGTACTCAGCCTCTCCTCCTACTACTATGAATTAATTACTCAGGCTCCTGTCCAAGGACACTACCTCCTATACAGTACTGGAACCATCTCTTTAAGCCTTCTCAAGGGAATTCTAAGATACTTCCAAAAATTATTACTCTTCACAATCATTCTATGAGGTAGCTCATTCTTGTAATCCCCATTTTAAAGGTGAGGAAAATTAAGCGCAAACAAGTAACTTGCCCAAACAAACACAGGAAAATGATAAAAACAAGGAAATGATCAAGATGTGATATATTATGAGAGAATATATATTTTTAAAAGTGAAAAAACAGGAATATCAAATATTAAAAGCTTTTAAGAAACAGGAAGTTAAACTGTGATATTAGAATGACAAACACCAAAACAGAGTCCCACCTATCAATAAAGTTAGTACTTGAAAGAGTGGATTAGGCTTGTAAAGTCATACGTAAGTACTTTTTCGGTGCAAGCACGCACGCACACGCGCACACACACACATATTATTGAATCATATACACTTGATTATATATCATAAAACAATGCTCTCTAAGTATTTTAAGGCAATAATCTTATTACTCTTTCTTTGACATGTTGCAAGTTATTCACATGTTACACTTTTGCAGACACATATCAACAATAATATATTCCTACCCAAATAAATTTGGAGAAGAGGGTATACTATATACACCCAATTTAGCAATAAGATTACAGAAGACTCATATTTGAGATATATGATATTTCAGTGATTGGAATATTACAGGTCAAAAAAAACAAAAAATTATTCATGCAAAAAAAATATATCAAATAACAAAATAAATGAAACTTAAAACCAATAAGCGAAGACTCTGAAGACCATGATTAATTTAAATAATACCGATAAAGTATTTTTCTGAAAAACCTCACTCTTTGTAACTGAAAATGTTTAAGATTAATTTATAATTCCCTAATCTTGTGTAGCTCATCACTCTATATACTGCTTAATTTTATGGATATCAAATTTTTGCAAACCTTTATAACTTGCTTAGTAGTGTTCTAATGAACAGCCTTAACCTACACATAAAAAAATCAAAGTTTGTGAAATTACATTTACTTCTCTGTAGCACCAAAGGAAAAATTTGTCTTTTGATCAATTTGTAGCATCTTAAAATGACCTTATAAAACCTAACAACAGGTCTCCATATCCCCTTAAAGGATCAGTGACAACAACTATAGGCAGCTCAGTGGGACATCCTCTCATATGACAATGGTTTCTCTAAAGGAACTCTGTGGTAGGCCTATATTTTTCTAAGTCTCTTTGCACTTTCAGGAAAGTGAATAAATGAAAACTTGGCATGATACCTATGCAAGATTGCAAACCTTAACATAAGCTGTCAGTCACAGTTTTCCCAGGCAATTTTCTTCAGTAAGGCAATGTATTACTCAGGTTTTCCAGAGACATTTCCAATAGCAAGCACTGCAGGAATTATTTTTTATAAACTTTTTGGACTATTATCTATAAACATTCATTTGTAAAAGAAGATTAATATTTAAAATAAGCAATATTATTTATCACTCCTAATTGTCCAGTTATATTATATCAGGGGTCCTCAAACTTTTTAAACAGGGAGCCAGTTCTCTGTCCCTCAGAACGTTGAAGGGCCGGACTATAGTTTAAAAAAAAACTATGAACAAATTCCTATGCACACTGCACATATCTTATTTTGAAGTAAAAAAACAAAACAGGAACAAATACAATATTTGTATTTGCATGTGGCCCGCAGGCCGTAGATTGAGGACCCCTGTATTATATAAAGCAGTATTCCTCTTTATCTCTAAAGAATATTTTCATCTAATGTCTTCCATGTCTACTCCCACAAAAAAATTAATTAGATGTCATAAGGTAAAAGTCATCTTACAATAAAAATATGTCCTTTTCTTGCACATTAGAGAAAAAAAGAAATATGAATAAAAAAATACTCATTTCACAAGTTTAATGGTCATTGAAAATTGTTATTTACTGGTGTTTTAGATTAGTCTTATTACTTCATTAAACAATTGTAATTTCCTTTGCCTCCACTATACCAGGAGTCTATTATAATAATTCAATTAACAGATATATACTAACTGCTAAACTACGGAAAACAAATCAAACTAAATGTCTGTCTCTAACCAGATTAATTCATTATTTACATCTTCCAAAAACACCATCTGATGATTAAATAAAAAATAAACACACCTAACAGAAGAAAGGCACATTTACTACAGGAGTTCAATTAGGGCAAACAGACACATGAAGAAAATTAAAGTAGATTTAAAATGTAAAAAATAAACAAAAAATGGAATAAAATATTTTAAAAACAAGAAAAAGAGATATCAAAAACAGATGGGGCCCCAACTGGTTTGGCTTAGTGACTAGAGCACCAACCTGCAGACCGAAGGGTCCCAGGTTCAATTCCAGTCAAGGGCACATACCCAGGTTGTGGGTTCGATCCCCAGTAAGGGGCATGCAGGAGGTAGCCAATCAATGATTCTCTCTCATCATTGATGTTTCTATCTCTCCTGTCTCCCCTCCTCTCTGAAATCAATAAACATATATTTATCTATAATAATAAAAGCATAATATGCTAATTAGACCAAACGTCCAAAGCCAGGGCTGTGAGGGAAGCCCGGTCCCGCGTGCCAGAGAGAAGCCAGTGCTGGCAGCCGGGAGAAGGAATGCCTACTCTTGCACAAATTTCGTGCATTGGGCCTCTAGTATATATATAAAAAGCTAGGGACACTTGAGAAAAAAACAGAGGATCTAAAAATGTATAATTTTAAAACAAAATCTCAGTGAATGAGTTAAATGGCAGATTATTCACAACAGAAGAGAGAGTTAGGATTTGTGGATATGAAAAAATTTCCCAGACTTCAACATAGAGTGACAAGTAATTGAAGATTATGAATTTTTTTAAAAAAGATAAGGACATGAGGCTAAATAAGGTCAAACAAACATACATCTAAAGAGATCCAGGAGAGAATAGGAAGCGTTCAAGAGAGCCTATACTTGAAAATCTAATGCCTGATAAACTTCCACATTGATGACAGATATTAATCCACAAATTAAGCAAGATAAATCTGAGAAATATATTCCTTAAGAGAAATGGCAGACACAGAGAACTTGAAAACAGCTGGAAAGATAAATCACAGAAACAATGACAATCATGCTAACTTCACACATCTTAACAGCAACAAGAGCCAAAGAGAATAAAAAATTATTTTCAAAATGTTGAGAGAAAGCAATATCAACCTACAATTGAGAACCCAGCAAAACTATCTTTCAAAAACTAGGTGGAGGGGGAAGATATCGCTAGGTCAACAATAAAGTTTACTAAAGACTTTCTATAAAGAAACTTCTAAAAAATGTTCTTCAGAAAAAAGAAAAATGATCCTGATATGCAAAAACTACAGTGAAAAAAAAAACTGGTGTATATGTAAATAAATAAAAACAGCTGTTGTTTATACAAAATTTGCAATGATTATGATAGCAGCAGTAGAGATCGTGTGATGGTGGTGGTGGTGTCTAGTTTGTGAAGTTAAAAAGAATTAGAAATAAAATGCAGAACACAATGCCAGAGAAGTCAAGAGGAGTAGTAATACAGGTTTTAATGTGTTTGATTTGGTCATGAAAGTATAATACTGATTAACTTTACTTTTTAAGTATCCTTAATAAAATGTTAAGAATAACCATTAACAGGGGCAATAGTGTAGGGAAGACCTAGGGGCTGGGAGGAGGGTGGGTAAAGGGGGGGGAGGGGGAGAAATGGGAGATATCTGTAATACTATCAACAATAAAAAATATATTTAAAAAAAATAACCATTAAAAGAGTAAAAATGAAGTTTGTAGAGGGGGGAAAGAATAACAAAAACAAATAAGCAAACAATTCACTCAATACATTTTGGTGATGGCTGCACAACTCTGAATATACCAAAAATCACTGAATTGTGTGCTTTAAATGGATGGACTGTACGGTGTGTGGATTGTATCTATACAAAATTGCTACCAAAATAAAAACCCTCAGTCCAAAAGGAAAAAGCTATGTTTTAGTTTCCGCTATAAGTGCACTGTTTGTTCCCTAAAAATGGGACTGATTACAATGTGGCAGAAAAAAACTGGCTTACAAAAAGCACAAACGCAACAGTGGTGGAAAGAAGAGCTTACTGACAGCACAAATATTTTCTTGGATACAAAGAAACTCAAAGTTTAAAATAACAGTAGATAGGTAACCAAATTCTGATAAATGCAGGTATAAGTCAAACTGCCAGCATGACTCAGAACAATATTGGAGGAAAATTTTTTTTTCCTTAACTTAAAGCTATACTTCTAGAAAGAAAGGGGGTAAGTTTTTAAAAGTAAGAAAACATATCTGATCAAAATTCCAATCACAATTAAGTTAATACAAAAAGTTTCATTACAAACGTCTCTTCCTATAAGGCACTGTTTATGGAAAAGGAGAAGTCATATAACAGGTTCACTTCAAAAACCATGATTTGAAAATAGTTTCAGCTGCTGCCTCTTCTCACACACTAAGGAAGTGTTGCTATTTTTAGTCACCTTTCATTTAATAAACATTCAGACTCAGGAATATAGTCATTATTCTTCTCCAACTCTATGGAAAATTAAAAGTACTTACATGCCAAAGGAGAAAAGGCCAAGCAGATTTAAAGGGCTTCAAGGAGTGCTCGCCTGCTAAGCACCAACATGATCCCCTCATTCACATGCTGCGCCCGCGTCAGGTATACAGCATGCTTACTTATTTCTGGAAACTATGAAGCAACCCATTTTACACATTTGAATTTTCCTAAGGACCCAGCTACGCAGCAAAGGACCATGCTATCTGGCCATCCTGATGACTTCTAGAGAGTTTAGGTGGGAGGAGTCCCAAGGGCATGCACTGTCTATCCTGAACTGACAGGTGCACGAAAAGGAGGAAATCAAAGCCTTCTTCCTACCCAAAATACTAAAGAAAAAACTGAAGAAGTGAGGAACTTCCATGGGAAAAGAGAAAAATAAAGTGAACATGAAATTAAAAATAAGTTTACTGGATATAAAATATCATTTACTGCCATACTACTGAATGACTAATCAGAATTAAGCAACCCTAAGTAACAGAACAAGATAAAAATAAAATCATTAAATTGGACATGCTTGTTTAAACCAATAAAATAGAAAGCTGGTAATACATTTAACATAGAAAGTGCATAATTCTGTCTGAATAATCAAAAGTTTGTATAAACAAAATTAGAAACTATTATGTACTATGTACTCCAATCATGTCTTATTTTATAGGTAGTATTTTTAAAAATTAGGTATTCTACCAGCTGCCAATCAATAATTAAGGTGTTACCACAGTGCATTACATGAAGTCACAAGATTATAGTTACTAATTTGTCTTAAGTGTAACAAAATTTCATGTATTTCACATATTTCATTATAAATATCAGTTGATAACTTCAACTATCGCTATAATAGATAACTTCAAGTATCATTATCAACATTAATTCTGTGTTTCTGAATGAAGGCAGGATTAATTTAAGTAACTTAAAATATCTTGGCTAAAAGGAGATGAAAAATTAAGAATTAATCACCTTATAGAATTGCACCCCTGAAACCTATATAATTTTATTAACTGATGTCACCCCAATAAATTCAATTTAAAAAAGAATTAACCACCTTTGAAAGGGCTGAGGCATGAAGCTGAAACAAGAATTAGTTCAAAATCTGTATACAAAAGATTAGACATATTCCTTCAAAACTAGAAAACGCCCCCCTCCACATCCAACCTCCAGTTTTGTTCTCTGAAGAAAGGAAACTAAAGAGGTTCAGTTTCGAGGACACCTTAACCAGTGAAAGGCAAAGGTGAAGCCCAAGATTGACAAGAGTAGCAGTAAGTTTAACTGAAACCATCTGGCTTTAAGAACACTTACAATTGGGTAAAAAACTGTTGGGTTATTTTCTGGAGAAAATGATGGTCTCACATAAAAGATCCAATGACACTGACATATTTGCTTCCCCAGAAAAAAAAAAGCCAACCAACAGCCAATCTCCCAAAAGGAAATCCTCCATCAACAAGCCCTCACCAATGTAAATAAGGCTCCCAATGAGCAGTTTGTCCATATGAACAGCTAGCCAAGGCACCTCAAAGAAAAAGTAAAAATAAACCAAGAAAAAGAGTGCATGTGTATGGACTTGTAGCGAATATTCTCATATAAGCCAAACTCTTTCCCACCTCATTTACTAGTACTTACTAGTATTTATTGTTTGCACTGCTGTTTCCTATGCTTGAAACACACGCCTCCTCCTCCAGTATGGCTGACTGCTCATCCTTCAGAGATTTTAAATAAAGTTACTTTATCAGAGAGACTTTCTACCCTATATACGTTTCACACATTAAAATTATGTATTTCTTTGGGTTTTTTAGTAATCTATTTCTCTCTCTAGAGTGAAAGCTAGGGACTTAAACTTGCATCTGTCTTCACTGTTATATGATCCCAGCAACTTACACATAGTAAGCACTCAATAAATAAGGTGTTACCACAGCACATTACATTGAAGGTCTCGAAGAATGAATATAAATGCAGCTCTTATGGTATTTCTTGGAGGAGAACATTTTTATATGCCTCAAAATTATTTTTAATAGCTTTCCTATTCCTTTTTCCAGTCTTTCCACTGAAGCTTATACAGCCCCATATAAATCTCTTAGTCTTTGCTTTCCATTTATCAATAAAATAGAAAAACAATTTATTCTTTTAATTAACTTCTGAAAAGTTACTGTACCATTTTAAGTGAATCTTTCAGGTCCCCAAACCTATTTGAAAAGTAAAAATCCGGAACTCAAGAGAAATGGACTAGTAGGAAAGATCCCCTAAATACTTGGCATAATTTGCAAGATTTGGAATTCATCTTCTTCTCACTCAATAGTGTTTTTAGGACATATGGCTTGCTAATTTAGCTCATGTAATATGTAAACTAACCATCAGGAGATAGGACCAAAGATATGGGAGATTATCAAACAAAAAATATCAATGTAAAGCAAAGAAACAGAAGAAATGCTTTTGAAAAATCTATATATATAAACTTCTCAAAAATAAGTTATTAATTTCTTCAGATTAATTTCCTTAATTTCCTCTTTTGCCTTTTTGTATAACAGGCAAAAATACTGTAATTGCCATAAAGAGAACCTCTAAAAAGAGAAAAGCTGTAGAAAGCAAGTTTAAAGGAGAGATTGGGAATTTGGCTGGTGGCATATTAAGTTTGAGATGCATGGAGATGTCAATTAGACAACTCAATGTACAAATATAGAGTTTAGAAGAGGGGTCAGGGCTACAGATGTAATTTGGATATAAATGGTGCTTAAAGTTATATATATATTAGAGACCCAATGCACGAAATTTGTGCAAGAGTAGGCCTTCCTTCCCTCCAGCCACCAGCAGGCACCCGGGACCCAGGCTTCCCTCACAGCCCTGGCTTCAACCGGAGGATGTCTGGTCTAATTAGCATATTATGCTTTTATTATTATAGATAATAGTGATATAGATGGGAAAAGAATTGACTCTAACGCCAACTTTCCACTATGCAACAATATCTATTGAATAAGTACTTGAATAATTAATATGCTCCTCAGAATGACTATTTGATTTTATATGAAGTTAAATGTTCATCTTTAAGTTTTTATATAAATGCAATAAAGAATTTGAATTGATAGTTAAAAATCATCCCACAAAGAAAACTTCAGGTCCAGATGTCTTCATTTGTGAATTCTATAAAACATTTGTGGAAGGAATAACACTGATTCTACATGAGCCTTTGCAGAAAATTGGAAAGGAGGAAATATTCTTCAACTCATTCTGTGAGATCAACATTACCGTAATGCCAAAACCAGACAAAGACATTATAAGAAAACTACAGAGCACTATCCCTCATAAAGGTAGATTGAAAAAGATATAAACAAAATTTTGGCAAATCATATCTAACAATATACTAAAAGGAAACACATCATGACCAAATCCAAGAATGCAAGGTTGGTATAACATTCTAAATCAATCAAGGCAATTCACTGTATCAGTAAACTAACAAAAGAAAAACCATATGACCATCTCAATAGATGCAGAAAAAACATTTGACAAAAGTCAACAGCCATTTCTCAGACAGACTCAGCAAACTAGGAATAGAAGAGAACTTTGTCAGCCTGATAAAAAGCATCTACAAATACTCCACAGGAAACATCACACTTAATCTTGAAAGATGGAATGCTTCCCCACAAAGATCAAGAACAAGACAAGGATATCTGCTATCACCATCTTTATTCCACATTGTCCTAGACCAGCGGTTCTCAACCTGTGGGTCGCGACCCCTTTGGCAGTCAAAGGGCCCTTTCACAGGAGTCGCCTAAGACCATCCTGCATATCAGATATTTACATTACGATTCATAACAGTAGCAACATTACAGTTATGAAGTAGCAACAAAAATAATTTTATGGTTGGGTCACAACATGAGGAACTGTATTTAAGGGGCCAGAAGGTTGAGAACCACTGTACTAGACATTCCTGCCAGTTAAATAAGGCCAAAAATAAATAAGTTCAGAATGAAAAAAAGTAAAACTATCTTTAATATCAGGAAACATGGTCATCTTTGTAGAAAATCCATTGGAATCTTTTAAAAAGCTACTAAAATTAATAAATGAACTTAGCAAGGTTGCAGGATAAAAAATCAACTGTTTTTTTATATACTAGTGATGAACAATTATAAAATAAAATTTCAAAAACAATACTATGTACAATAACATAAAAAATAACAAAAGGTCAGAAATCCACAAAATAGGGCTGAGTAAAATTAGAGACGTAAATAAAGAGCTACTCCTTGTTTACAGGTGGGGAGAATCTGCATTGTTAAGAGGTCGGTTCACTAGATCCAGCCCAAACTCAACAGAAGTAGATTACATAAAGTAAGGAACACCAGGAGAGAGATCATTGGGGGCCATCTTAGAAGTCTGCCTGCCACAGTGACCAATATTATTAATGTAGCCACACATCATTTTTGTTGAACACCCCTATAATTCCTCTAAAGAGACTCTAGAGACAAACTGCATGGTTTGTTTAAATCCTAGGTCTTCTAATTAATGTGTGATCTTGTCAATCATTTAATTCCCCAGAACCTCAGTTTCCTCATCAAAAAAAAAAGGAAGATTCAGGAAGATGGCGGCGGTATAGGCAGACGCGTCCCAGGTCGTGTCCCTGAGCAAATGGAGTGAGCAGCTGAAACTAGTAACATCCACCCCGAATTGGCGAAATTCCTCAGCTGGCGAGACAGTTTACAGCCGGGAAGAGCAGAACTCCCCTGGAAAGGTAAAAAAACCAGGGATTTGGGCAGGAAAGTTTGCCAGACCTCTGAGCCCAGAGAGTCGGAGGGAGACCGCGTGGCAGACAGCCGCGTCCCTTGGGACAGGCACAGCCCCTAACAGGGGAAAGGAGAACCGCGGGATTCCTGGCGCTGACGGGGGAATTGAGAGCTCGGTCTGTGATCACAGAGGACTGAGCCTAAAGGGGGCAGCCTGAAGAGCTGATCAGACCATGCAGTCCCGGTAAGAGAAGAAGCTTACAGAAACCAAGCCTTCCCCGTTTCCGCGGCTGGCGTTTGTTTGTTTGTTTTCACTGAACCCTGTTCATGGGACATTTCGGATACAGACACTCACCTGTGCTGAAGAGAGGGAGAGTGTGCGGAGGAGTGGAATCTGGGGAGAGACTGAGGAGAGAAGGGGGGCCGGGAGAGGTGGCAGCGAATTGAGTGCTGAGACACCCCTGAGCCCACGTCTGAGGCAGCCATTCTCTCCGGAGAGTGAGACTCCTCCCCCCAGCCCCCAGGCAAGGAGCACAGCCACACCCAGATTCCACCCTGTAGGAGATCAAGGATTAAAATAACCTGATCAGTCCCTGGGAGTTAACAGGGTCTGGCCTATAGAGGGATTTTCAATCCCAGCAACAACACAGCACTGGTAACTCTTACGCAGCCAGCTCTGGGCAGTGAACTTCCACTGGACAGAGAGGCCCTGTAGCCTCAGAGGCCAACCCCAGAACACTGCCACCCAGAGGTTGACCCACAAACTGACTCTTTGCTAAACACAAAATAAGGCAGTCTGGGAAACAAATGCGGCTTGCTTTAAAATAAGGACTGTGGTTTACAACACAGAGGAACAGTGTATCGCAGGGAAACTCAACACTCTCCTGAATACCTGGCAGGTCTAAGGCGAGCCACACTGAAGAATAGAAGAACCGAAGGACCTTCACTACTGCAATATTTTTTTTTTTTCTTTTTTCACCTTTTAACTAAGAAACCAATTTTTTTTTCTTTTTTTTTCTTTTTTTTTCTTTTCCTCTTCTTCTTTTTTTTTTCTTCTTTTTTCCATCACCTGATTTTACCCTTTTAATTACTACCTTCTTATTTTTAACCAGTATTATTACTGCTACCATTTTACCATTTTTTTTAAAGTGCCATTTTATTTTCTCTTTATTTTATTTTGGGATTAGTGTTCTCCATTCTATTTTCATCGTTATATTATTGGTTGTTTCTAGTTTGCATTTATCTCCAGGGAGCTGTTGCTGGAATTTGTTGGGATTAATGGCTGTTCTATAGGAGCATTCTCCTCATATAAAAAGTCTCTTCCCCTCTTCCACTTCATTCTCTCTTTTCGCTCTTTTTTTTTCTTTTCCTTTCTTTTCTCGCTTTTACTTTCCCCCCTCCTTTTTCCCACTTTCATTTTTGCACTCCTTTTTTTGGTGCCTAATTTTCTTTTCTTTTTCTCTTTTCTCTTTTTCTCTTCCTTCTTCCTTATCCCCTAATTCTCTTAATTCAGGTGGTCACCTTTATTTGGGGTTATTAATATCGTGAATATATTTGTGTATAGTGCCTGGTACGTGGTGCCTTGTTGTGTTGTATTTTGTGCCTTTAAATCAACACAGCAGATCCAAGCAACAGCAACCTCCTGAGCACCACACCCTCTGCTGAGGAACAGCAGCTGTACGTGAAACCTCGCCCCACCAGCCAGAAGAGCCACCACAGCTGTGAACAGCACCCACCAGAGGAGTTGCTGCCAACTGAAGAGCAGCTGCTACCGCAACCGCCCGAAGAGGAACCGCAGACCAAGGAGTCACTGCCACCAAGGGAGCAGCCACTGAACGACTCAACGTCTAGATATGTCAGTGAGATCAAACATGGGTAGACAAAGAAACCCCCAAAGGAAAGAGAAAGAGGACTCTCCAGAAAAGCAGCTAAGTAATACAGAGGCATGCAACATGACAGAAAAAGAATTCAGAATAAGGGTCCTAGAGTGCATAAACCGGATGGAGGAAAAAATCGACAACCTCAGCAAGAAGCAAGAAGAAACAGATGAAAAAATCGATAACATATGGAAGAAGCTAGAAGAAACAGATGAAAAAATCGATAACATATGGAAGAAGCTAGAAGAAACAGATGAAAAAATCAACAACTTAAGTAAGACCCAAGAAGATATGAAGAGTGATATAGCTGCAATGAAAAACTCCATTGAAAGTATCAACAGTAGACTAGGAGAAGCGGAGGACCGAATTAGTGATTTAGAAGACAAGGAAGCAAAACACACCCAAAATGTACTGCAATTGGAGAAAAAAATGAAAAGACAGGAGGAGAGCCTAAGGGAGCTTTGGGACAACATGAAACGAAACAACATACGAATAATAGGGGTACCAGAACAACAGAAGGATGAACAAGGATTAGAAAACCTATTAGAAGAAATAATATCAGAAAACTTCCCTGAGGTGGGGAAGAAAAAAGTCACACAAGCCCAGAGAGTCCCAAACAAGGTGAACCCAAAAAGACCCACACCAAGACACATCATAATTACCATGGCAAATGTTCAGGACAAAGAGAGAATCTTACAGGCTGCAAGAGAGAGACGGAAAGTTACATACAAGGGATCTCCCATTAGATTGTCAAATGATTTCTCAACAGAAACACATCAGGCCAGAAAAGAATGGACGGAAATTTACAAAGTGATGCAAAGCAAAGGACTGAATCCAAGAATACTCTATCCAGCAAGGCTATCATTCAAACTTGAAGGGGAAATAAGAAGCTTCACAGACAAAAAAAGGCTAAGGGAGTTTATCACCACCAAGCCAGCAATGCAAGGAATGCTAAAGGGACTGGTATAAAAATAAGAAATAAAAAGCTCAGAAAGAAAACAGCCACACAAAAACAGAAATGCCTACAAACAAGTACCTTTCAATAATAACTTTAAACGTAAACGGACTAAATGCTCCAAACAAAAGACATCGAGTGGCTGAATGGATAAAAAAACATGACCCATACATCTGCTGTCTACAAGAAACCCACCTCATTAGAAGGGACTCACACAGACTGAAAGTGAAAGGATGGAAAAATATCTTTCAGGCAAATGGAAAGGAAAAGAAAGCTGGGGTAGCAATACTTATATCGGACAAAATAGACCTCAAAGTGAAGGCCATAACAAGAGATAAGGAAGGCCACTTCATAATACTAAAGGGATCAATACAACAAGAAGATATAATCCTGGTAAACATATATGCACCCAATGCAGGAGCACCCAAATTCATAAAAAAACTCCTAGAAGATATCAAAGGAGACATCGACAACAATACAATCATAGTAGGGGACTTTAATACACCACTGACAGCACTGGATAAGTCCTCTAGACAAATAATCAGCAAAGATACAGCAATCCTAAATGACTCACTAGATCAGATGGACTTAATAGACATCTTCAGAACACTTCACCCGAAAGCCAGGGAATATACATTCTACTCAAATGCTCATAGGACATACTCAAAAATAGACCATATATTGGGTCACAAGCAAAGTATCCCCAAATTCAAGAAAATTGAAATCATAAAAAGCGTCTTCGCAGACCACGATGGCATAATATTAGAAATAAACTACAATAAAAACAACCCAAAATACTCAAACACCTGGAAGCTGAATAGCATGCTATTAAATATTGATTGGGTTACCAATGAAATCAAAGAAGAAATTCGAAACATCCTGGAAACTAATGACAATGAAAACACAACAATCCAAAACCTATGGGACACAATGAAAGCAGTCCTGAGAGGGAAGTTTATAGCTCTACAGGCCTATCTCAACAAACAAGAAAAAATGGTAGTAAATCAGCTAACTCTACAACTCAAAGAATTAGAAAGAGAGCAACAAGAAAACCCCAGAGTGAGCAGAAGGAAGGAGATAATAAAGATTAGAGCAGAAATAAATGACATAGAGACCAAAAAAACAATACAGAAAATCAATGAAACCAAGAGCTGGTTCTTTGAAAGGATAAACAAGATTGACAAACCTCTAGCCAGACTCACCAAGAAGCAAAGAGAGAGGACCCAAATAAATAAAATCAGAAACGATAGAGGCGAAATAACAACAGACCCCACAGAAATACAAATGATTGTTAAAAAATACTATGGACAGCTCTACTCCAACAAACTAGACAACCTGGAGGAAATGGACAAATTCCTAGAAAAATACAATATTCCAAAACTCAATCAGGAAGAATCTAAAAATCTCAACAGGCCAATAACTATGGAAGAAATTGAAGCAGTCATCAAAAAGCTTCCAGCAAACAAAAGCCCAGGACCAGACGGCTTCACAGGGGAGTTTTACCAAACATTCAAGGAAGAACTAAAACCTATCCTCCTCAGACTACTACAAAAAATTCAAGAGGAAGGAACACTTCCAAGCTCATTCTATGAAGCCAGCATCACCCTAATACCAAAACCAGGTAAAGACAACACAATGAAAGAGAATTACAGGCCAATATCCCTCATGAACATAGATGCCAAAATCCTCAACAAAATCTTAGCAAATCGGATCCAGCAGTACATCAGAAAGATCATACACCATGACCAAGTAGGATTTATCCCAGGGATGCAAGGATGGTACAATATCCGCAAATCAATAAACGTGATACATCACATAAACAAATTGAAAGAAAAAAACCACATGGTCATATCAATTGATGCAGAAAAAGCATTTGACAAAATTCAACACCCATTTTTGATAAAAGCTCTCAGCAAGGTGGGAGTAGAAGGATCATACCTCAACATAATAAAAGCCATATATGACAGGCCCACAGCCAACATCATACTCAATGGACAAAAACTAACACCATTTCCCCTAAGAACAGGGACAAGACAGGGATGCCCCCTCTCACCACTCCTGTTCAACATAGTACTGGAAGTGTTAGCCATTGCAATTCGGCAAGAAGAAGAAATAAAAGGCATCCAAATTGGAAAAGAGGAAGTAAAACTGTCCTTATTTGCAGACGACATGATATTATACATACAAAACCCTAGAGACTCCATCAAAAAGCTACTGGACTTAATACATGAATTTGGCAATGTAGCAGGATACAAAATTAACCCCAAGAAATCCGAGGCATTTCTATACACCAATAGTGAACTTTCAGAAAGAGAGATTATAAAAACAATCCCGTTTACCATCGCACCAAAAAAATTAAGCTACCTAGGAATAAACTTAACTAAAGAGGTAAAAGACCTCTACTCAGAAAACTATAGGACGTTGAAAAAAGATATAGAGGAAGACATAAACAGATGGAAGAACATACCGTGTTCATGGATTGGTAGAATCAACATCATTAAAATGTCCATACTACCCAAAGCAATCTATAAATTCAACGCACTTCCCATTAAAATACCAACGGCATACTTCAGAGATCTAGAACGAACTCTCCAAAAATTCATCTGGAATAAAAAAAGACCTCGAATAGCTGCAGCAATCCTGAAAAAGACCAAGGTAGGTGGGATCTCAATACCAGATATCAAGATGTATTACAAAGCCACTGTTCTCAAAACTGCCTGGTACTGGCACAAGAATAGGCATATAGATCAATGGAATAGAATAGAGAGCCCAGAAATCGGCCCGAACCAATATGCTCAATTAATATTTGACAAAGGAGGCAAGAACATACAATGGAGCCAAGATAGTCTCTTCAATAAATGGTGCTGGGAAAATTGGACAGATATATGCAAGAAAATGAAACTAGACCACCAACTTACACCATACACAAAAATAAACTCAAAATGGATAAAGGACTTAAATGTACGACAGGAAACTATAAAAATTCTAGAAGAATCCAAAGGCAACAAAATCTCAGACATATGCCGAAGCAATTTCTTCACTGATACAGCTCCTAGGGCACTTGAAACTAAAGAGAAAATGAACAAATGGGACTACTTCAAAATAAAAAGCTTCTGCACAGCAAAAGAAACCATCAACAAAACAACGAGAAAACCCACTGTGTGGGAAAACATATTTGCCAATGTCATATCCGATAAGGGCCTAATCTCCAAAATTTATAGGGAACTCATACAACTTAACAAAAGGAAGATAAACAATCCAATCAAAAAATGGGCAAAGGACCTAAATAGACACCTTTCAAAAGAGGACATTCAGAAAGCCAAGAGACATATGAAAACATGCTCAAAGTCACTAATCATCCGAGAGATGCAAATCAAAACAACAATGAGGTACCATCTCACACCTGTCAGACTGGCTATCATCAACAAATCAACAAACGACAAGTGCTGGAGAGGATGTGGAGAAAAAGGAACACTTGTGCACTGCTGGTGGGAATGCAGACTGGTGCAGCCACTATGGAAGACAGTATGGAGTTTCCTTAAAAAACTGAAAATGGAACTCCCATTTGACCCTGTGATCCCACTTCTAGGAATATATCCCAAGAAACCAGAAACACCAATCAGAAAGGATATATGCACCCCTATGTTCATAGCAGCACAATTCACCATAGCTAAGATCTGGAAACAGCCTAAGTGCCCATCAGTAGATGAATGGATTAGAAAACTGTGGTACATCTACACGATGGAATACTATGCTGCTCTAAAAAGGAAGGAACTCTTACCATTTGCAACGTCATGGATGGAACTGGAGAGCATTATCCTAAGTGAAATAAGCCAGTCAATGAAGGAAAAATACCACATGATCTCACTCATTCATGGATAATAGAGACCATTATAAACTTTTGAACAATAATAGATACAGAGGCAGAGCTGCCTCAAACAGATTGTCAAACTGCAGCAGGAAGGCCGGGGAGGGTTGGGGGGCAGGAGGTAGGGGGGTAAGAGATCAACTAAAGGACTTGTATGCATGCATAGAAGCATAACCAGTGGACATAAGACATTGGGGGATAGGGGAGGCTAGGGGACTGTCTAGGGCGGGGGGATAAAATGGACACATATGTAATACCCTTTGTAATACTTTAAGCAATAAAAAAAAAAAAAAAAAAAAAAGGAGACAGTAACGGAACTTATCTCATAAAGTTATTATCCTATATAATAAAAGCCTAATATGCTAAGTGTCTGACCGTTCGTTCGACTGTTCGACCAGTCGCTATGATGTGCACTGACCACCAGGGGCAGCCGCTCCAACAGGTAGGTTAGCTTGCTGCTGGGGTCTGATTGATGGGGACTGGGTGAGACAGGCCGGACACGGACACGCAATGGAGCCCTCCCACTGTCTCTCCTCGGCCCCTATCTTGCACCAGTGGGATCCCTTGGCCTGACCTGCACCCTCTCCCAATCTGGGACCCCTCAGGGGATGTCGGAGAGCCAGTTTCAGCCCAATCCCCGCAGGCCAGGCCGAGGGACCCCACTGGTGCATGAATCCATGCACTGGGCCTCTAGTGAGGTTATAATGATCAAATACATGTAAAGCAATTACATATTTGTCATATAATAAGCAACTGCATAAACACACTCATAAAACCATTATAAATACTAAACTTATTCCTCAAAGTTAAGAGTTTATTACAACACATCCTTCTTTGATTTAACTATTTAATGATGCTGTTAGAAACAAAGCACAATTTTAAGGTGTGTACAAACTTATTTACTAAATCGCATGTATTTACTCAATCTTAGGCACTAAAGTATTTTCTTATTCCCATTTGTAATTAAAGTTTAACAAGCAAACATAGGTAATGCCTGGGATGATCATAATTCTGTTTTACCTGGTTCTAGTTTGTACCTGTTGTATAGATACCATGTCAATGGTACTCTCTTTCACTCTTAAAAGTATCCTAGATAAGACAAGAAATTATGGTGCCCAAGTCTGTCATGATCATAGATTGGAATGGAAACATCTAGATAAATACATCTAGATGGAGCCTGTGACCAAGCAAAAAGAAAACAAAAAAGAAGAGATCAACCGAAGGACTTGTATGCATGCATATAAGCATAACCAATGGACATAAGACACTGGGGGGTAAGGGAGGCCAGGGGATTGTCAAGGGCAGGGAAAAAAAAGGAGACATATGTAATACTCTTTGTAATACTTTAAGCAATAAAACAATTTAAAAAAAAAAAAAGAGTGAGGGTAATGGTTAAGAATGACAGAGCCAGAGTGGTAAGAGAATAATAAATTCTTCACAATGTCCAAATACAAAATGAATTCATCCACAATCTGAATTCAAGATTCCTCTGTGGCCTGTAAACCTAGCATAGTCTTAAAAACTTAGTAATAGCTCATAAAAATTTTAACTGGCATTTCCTTAACGATTAAAAAAAACAACCATAAATGCATACCAAATAAATGTCAATATACCACATTTAATTTTCTTTTCCTTTGTTTTAATATGTAATCATGAAGCCAATATATAATTCTGATATTTAAAAAAAAAGAAAACTTGTTTAAATCTATACATTACAGTCCAAGTTTTAAAAAGAAACCATTTTTTATAGCTATTTTTAATCTCCCATCTAAAAACATTAGTTCACTTTGGAAAGTATAATCCCTTTAAATTCCAGCAGCATCAAAGCAAATAGTCATGATCTCTTAAGAGGATAAATATGCTCATTTTAATTAAATGACTAAATTATGTAAGTTGGTATGCAATTTTTGCTTCTGTATTTTGAGATGTAGTTATAGGTCCTATGTATTTTATTAATGAAAAACTGAAAGGGCAATATAATTATGGCAGAGTATCCTATTAACATATGAATTTCTTAAAGATTTGTATCTTGAATTTTCAAGAATTTAGGCTAATAAAAGGAATGAAGTTCTGGTATATGCTACAACCTGAATGAACCTTGAAAACACTATGCAAAGAAGCCAGTCACAAAAGTCTGCAAATTACATACTCCATTCATATGAAAAGTCTAGATTAGGCAAACCTATAGAGGCAAAAAGTAAATTAGTGATTGGCTAAAACTGGAGCTAGGGTGGGGTAGAGGAAGGGAATGGGGAGGACTTCCTTTGGGAATGATGAAAATGTTGTAAAATTAATTATGTTGATGGGTGCACAACTCTGTGAATACACTAACTTCCATTGAATAGTGTACTTTAATTTGAGTAATTTGTATGGCCTCTGAGTTTTATCTCAATAAAGCTATTACAAAAAAAGAATTTAGGTTATAATTCCTATCTGAAATATATACTATTATATATTACTATCATAAAAATAGAAAACATTATTCCAATGCTAGATAGTAGACAAAGCCAGGAAATGTATGCATTAGTGTGTTCATGTTAATTGCTCAACATTGGTGCAAGTACACTTTATGCTATTAAATTTCTAGTGATTTTCAGACTACAATGGATTTCTTTAATATTTTTGCACAAAAATAAATTTTAAAATTGGCTTAACTTTAAATTTGTGGAGGATATTTCCTGAATTCATGAGGAAATATAAACAGTTTTAAAATAATCTGTCAAATAGCAATTTTTTATTCCTAAATAGCTATTAATTTAGTTTCTCAATACAAAGGATAATCTGAGTTTTGTATCAAGTGTAACATTTTAAGTGTATACATACAGTCCTATTTTATCTTCTTAAATTCTGTTTCCAGAGTTTCAAGTACAAAAATATTAATCATTTCTTGACCTAGTTATACAGTGTCACATTCCATTTTTTTAGAAGTTATTATCAAGATGATTTAGGTAAACACTAATAATCATGAAATATTTAAATAAATCTAGTCTATATAAGCAATCAGTATGTTACTGCTACTGATATTTCAACTAAAAAAAAATCACAAAAATAAAAGATCGGTTTCATTATTCCACCATTAGTGTTTATTTATTTCATATGGCGATATTTCCATAGATGTATACATTATGGCACTAACTCTGGTATTCAGAGCTACAATGTCAGTTAGTTGATATACCATAGAGAAGTATTCATACATCACTTTAGAAAGTGACATGAAACGGCTCTTTGGTATGGCAAAGTGTTAAGATTCAGTAAAGCCAGCAGAGTGACATCAGCAAGATGATGAAATAGAAGATACCAACCTTCATTCCCCCACAAAAACAATTAGGCTGCAATCGACAAATGAAAAGAACCCTGGGAGGAGGGCTCTAGAGTGCAAGTAAGCACCTACCTACAGCAGCATAATGGAGCAAAAATGGAGAATAACTACACAGAAGGGATCACTGGGGAGGTCGGCTTAGTGGAGATAGCTGACGACAAGTAGGAACAAAGAAAAAGGGCGGGAACCACAAAATAGAGACCATCGTGGTCCTCAGTGGCCTGCTCTGCAGAGGACCCCGGCATCCTGTGCCCCTGAGGGCCTCAGCAGCCCTCACCACAGCTGCAAGTTCCACAGCTGCAGCTTCCACAGGAGGGGACCCCATAGGGCTCCCCAGCTTCCACAGCATGGGCCCCAGCAGCCTGCTCCACAGAGGACACTGGCTGCTTTCCCATCCAGGTAGCCCATAGCCATCACTGCTCCACAACTGGGAAAAAAGCTGCTGTGGTGGTGCCCTGGGGCGAGGGCTGCCAGCACCTTCCAAACCTGAGCACACTGACTCCAGAGCCACAGTAGCTCCGCTGACTCCTAAACTCCAAACCTCGGTTCCAAGGCCGCTCTGCATTCACCCATGCTCCAGACGCCAACCTCGTGGCTGCTCCACACATGCCCACACCTCACAAATCAGAGCCAACACCATTGCCCTCATCGTGGGTCCAAATGCTGCCGCTGCTCCGTGCATGCCCATGCGTCAGACTCTGTCTTCATAGCCACTTAGTACGTACCGCATTTCACACGCCATCATCACTGCAGGGCAACCTGTACACCAGCTCCTAGAGCTGCTGTCACACTGCAGGCACTGGCACTCTCTCCCCGGCTCCACCACTCCTCCACGGGTGTCTGCAAGCTGGACCGGGCACCAAGAGGAATCTCCTCCCCAGCTGCATATCACATACCCCACTGGGAGGAAAAGAGACCAGGTGGTCCAACCAACCTTCACTGCTGCTGCAGACAACTGCAGCCTGGGCCATTGAGAACCCCTGAAATCTCCCAACATTACCTTCAGCTGATGGAGATGCATGGAGACTACCCTGCTGGCAGTTTTGAGTTTCCTCAAAAATTTAAAAGTAGAACTGCCATGTGATTTAGCAATCCCACTTACAGGTAACATATCCAGAGGAAGTTAAATCAATAAATTAGTACCTGGAAGAGATGTCTGCACTTCAGAGTTCATTGCAGCACTATTCACTACAGCCAAGATATGAAAACAACCTAAGTGTCCATCAACAGATGAATGGATAAAGAACATGTGGTGTACTTATGACCCAGCAATTCTACTTCTGGTATTCCAAAAAAACCAAAACACTCCTTCAAAAGAACTCCTAATTGGTAGTCACAAAATAGTCATGTGACATAAAGCATAGCATAGGAAATATAGTCAATAATATTGTAATAACTATGTATTGTGCCAGGTGGGTACTGGAAATATCAAGGGGAAGACTTTGTAAAATATATCATTGTCTAACCACTATGCTGTTCACCTGAAACTAATACAAAATAATTCTGAATATAAACTGCAATTGAAAAATAAAATTTAAATAAAATTACAATTGTGGCCCTAGTTGGTTTGGCTCCATGGATAGAGTGTCATCCTGCAGACCAAAGGACCCGGTTTGATTTCGGTCAAGGGTATGTACCTTGGTTGCAGGCTCCTCCCTGGCCCAGGCCCTGTGTAGAAGGCAACCAATCGATGTGTTTCTCTCACATCGATGTTTCTCTCTGTCTTTCCCTCTCTCTTCCACTCTCCCTAAAAATCAATGGAAAAATATCCTCGAGTGAGGATTAACAAAAACAAAACAAGAATAAACAAAAACTGCATTTGTGGTAGACAACCTCTGGGGAAAAAAAGAAATGTGTAATATACAGTATATACATAATAAAATATTATTCAGTTATAACAAGAAGAAAGTCTTATCATTTGCAACAACAGGGATGAACCAGAAGGGCATTATGCTAAATGAAATACACCAAAGAGAGTAAGTCAAATACTCTCTGATCTCACTTATATGTGGAATCTTAAAAAAAACAAGAGCAAAACAAAACAAAAAAACCTCATAGAAACTGAGAATAGAATGATAGTTGCCCAAGGTTGGGGGTGGGGGAAATGTTAGTCAAAGGATACACACTTTTAGTTATAGGATGAATAAATTCTGAGGATCTAATACACAGTATGACTATAGTGACTATAGTTAATAATTCTGTATGTATACTTGAACTTTGCTAAATTAGTAGATGTTAAACAGTCTCACCCCCAAAAAAGAAA
Organism: Myotis myotis; assembly: GCF_014108235.1. Classification (NCBI taxonomy): domain Eukaryota; kingdom Metazoa; phylum Chordata; class Mammalia; order Chiroptera; family Vespertilionidae; genus Myotis; species Myotis myotis. Next base: position 34,370,252 of record NW_023416357.1, read on the forward strand.
TAAGAAACGAAGTAACTATGAGGTGATAGTGTGTTAATTAACTTGATTATGGTAATCAGCACAAAATGTATATGTATACCAATTCATCATGTTGCGTACTTTAAATATACACAATTGTATATTTGTCAATTATACCTCAATTATTTTTAAAAAGATTAGATAAAGTTAGCTGATGTAGCCCTAACTGGTTTGGCTCAGTGGATAGAGCGTCGGCCTGCAGACTGAAAGGTCCCAGGTTCGATTCCGGTCAAGGGAATGTACCTTGGTTGCGAGCATAGCCCCAGTGGGGAGTGTGCAGGAGGCAGCTGATCGACGTTTCTCTCTCATCAATGTTCCTAACTCTCTATCCCTCTCCCTTCCTCTCTGTAAAAAAATCAATAAAATATATTTTTTTAAAAAGTTAGCTGATGTATAACACTTATTTTATATATATATACTTATGTATAAAAATAAATGTATATAAAAATTTAAATATATATATAAAGTTTTAATATGCTCTTTGGTGTTAATTCAATATTTTTGATACCATGTAAAATAACAAAATTTTTTTTTACTTTAGTTTCTTTCTGTCTAGTCACAGTGATCTGATAACTTTGTAGCACACAGTTTATTTTACATTTATATCAGTAAAATAAAACAATGAAATTTTATTTGCTAAGATGAGATAACATCTTGAGCTTTTCTACTCTTTTCCAAAAGTAACTAGTATTATTACCTAAGAAACTATAGTTCCAAATGGTTTTCTGCTTAAAACATTTAAATCCCTAGGACAAAATTAGACCTAGTGGAGATAAACATATCCATTAATTTTTCTTTGGAATTCTCGATAGATACATTATACATTCTCCCTAGTAAGCCGCCATTTCAAGCAAACATAAATCACTATCGTACCTCTAAATGGCAGAGTCCTAGCCCTGAATATGTTAATAAGTGAGTTACATAAAACAGTTTTCAACATTACTATAAAATTGTCTATGGAATTCTCATAATTACTTTTACTAAAAGTAGTAGTATGATTTAAACATATTCAATTTCACAAATCAAACATTTATAAGGGAGAGTCAAGCACTGGTAAAACCTCCAAACAACAACAACAACAAAAACCTAAATATTAGAGATGACGGCCATCTCCTTTGGCTAAGTCACTCTGTGGCCCTAATAATTCAAAATTACTTGTAGACTTTTAAATAAAGTAAAAGTTAGTTTGAGACTTCAATAACAATTCAAACCCATTCTATACTGCCCAAAGGGACATATTTCTAACCTCCACTACATAACCAATATAAAATGACATGAGATATCAACCCGTTAAAATACTGTCCTATTAAATCCTGAGATCATTTCTAGTGCTGGTCTGACCATTTCAAGACAAGTTTACAAAGAAAATTTTATGTTCAAATCTCAGGCATCAAAAAAAGCACTAAAAGTTCTTATTGAAGCAAAGGTCTCTGCAGAGGATCAAAAAATATCTGGGCCAATTCAGAGTAACAAGTCAGACAGCCAAATGTAGCCAGTGCAAAGACAGGGTGGCTAACTGCCCAGATGTACTTCACTCCTCAAATACTTACAAATGTGCACTGCTGCTGTAACTCCTGTGACTTGATGCAAAAGTTACAAATCCAATGCAGATACAATAATAAAAATGTGAGCATCAAGAGCCCCTGGGCATTGTCTTTGTGATGAGGTAGGGCTTTATAAATATAAATACAGGAGCCAATGTAAATATCTGTAATCATTTTCCTAACCATATTAATAGACATTTTCCTCAAGTAATTTCATTGACATTAATGATATCTGTATATATTTTTACACAAAGCTTTCTATATTTGCACAATTTCTAAAATATTTTAACTTCTCAAATATATGTGGGAATCATTCCAGATCACAAGATGCTGAGGAATTGCAGAATTTATCAAACTGATATATCGACACATATGAATATAAAACTGTGCCATTTTGTTTTTATCCAACAAGCATGTCATAAACAAATTATTCCGGTTTATGATGTCAGGTAGATGAAGGCAATTAAAGTAAGTCTAACTGTTAAAAAAATAAACTCAGAAACTTTACAACTCTAAGAGAAATTTTTTTGAAGCTAAATTCACTCAAGATTCTGGGTCTAAAGATTCTAATCCCATATTCTTTCTACTCCCTCCATAGTGTTTGATGTAGAGCCATGAGCACACCAGATGAAGTATATGCTAAATACCGCCTTGCAAATTAAAAGAAACAATCAAAATAACAAGGGCTATTTATTGCATTTAGCTAAGATAGAACAATGCTTCCACTTTGTTTATTGTTCTTTGTTATTATTTATTGTTTTCAATATTAAATGCTGATTAGAGGTCAAAAGACAAACTTATCTTAAAATGATTTAAGCATACTTCTAGTCAATCATAACTCAAGTATAAAAAATCCAAGACAGCATAATATAATTAAAATAGACAGAAACACCAGGGTTTGAGTCCTGTTTTTTCACTTATTAGCCGAATGATCTTGAGCAACTTAGTATTTTGAACCAGTTTCCCCATTTCTTACATGGGGAAAATAATAACAATATCTACTTCACAGAGTTGTTGGAAAGTAAGGAATAAAATGGATCTGAAAATAGTTTTGTAAAACTGGTTAAGAAATAGATGCAATCATTGGGTTACCATCAAATAATGTTTGCCTGAGAGACAAGCTATTCAACATATAGTATAATAAAGCTTCATATATATATATATATATATATATATATATATGTATATATGTATATATATATATGTAAAACATATCTTAATTTAAATAGTTTTAATTAAATAAACATTCATCTAAGTAAACGGTGTAACTACTGATGTCCACTCTTTTAACACTTGGAGTTAAGAATAATTAATATATGTTATAACCAAGAGTGATGACATTTTTAGTTTTAAAATATATTTTTCTCATGCTTTTAAAAATCTTGCATTTAGTATGTTCAATTCACAAAGCAAATATGTGCTTCCAATTAAACCCTATGAACAGACCTTAGTAGAAGGTAAGATATTTATTAAATTGCTATCTCAACTAAATCTTCCTTTTTCTTATTTGATGCAAACACAATAACAGTGTAATATATTCTTTCTCAGTGGTGAATAATAAATTACCATTTTACTTTCTCTATATTCATTGCCTAAATAAGGCTTTAGATAGAACCAAATATAGTTACAAAATCAAACACAACAATCAAAGGTAAAATACTTGCAACAAACCATACCTAGTCATAAGAACCGCATTATCGTGGTGGGCAATCCCATTTTCTGGAATGATGTTTCCATCAGTTTGGTGGGAGAGAATGGATTTCTGCCATTTACAGAAGCTATTGAGGGACTTGTCTGCATGGTGGTTTATCTCCAAGTTTGGCTGCAATACAACATGCATACCAGAAATGTTCCAAACAAATTACTAAGGTCAGTTGTTAAAACTTTTGAAGACTAAAGTGGGGCTATAATTAGAAGCAGTGGTTTCTAGGAATACTCTCTTGCCAATTTTTATCTCTGTAATATCTGACCTAGAGCTAATTTAGTGTACTATTAAACAAACATTCTTTCTAGTTCTAGCTTTAAGATAATGTGAATATGTGTGATTATCAGCATATAAAATCAACCAAAACCACTATTAGAAGGTCTGTTGTGCAAATGTTTATTTTTATACTGAAACACACAGCTAATATACATATATAGCTCTAACATGACATAAGAGGTATATTCTTGGAAACTTTAAGTATGCTAATTGTGCCCTAGCTGGTTTGGCTCAGTGGATAGAGCGTCGGCCTGGGGACCGAAAGGTCCCAGGTTCGATTTCGGCCAAGGGCACATGCCCGGGTTGTGGGCTCAATCCCCAGTGGGGGACGTGCAGGAGGCAGCCGATCCATGATTCTCTCTCATCGTGGATGTTTCTGTCTCTCTCTCCCTCTTCCTTCCTCTCTGAAATCAATAAAAATATATTTTTTAAAAAATTTGCTAAATGCTCAGTGCTGAAAATCATATTCAACTAGAACTTCCTAAGAGGAGCAATAATACAATATATTATTTTATAATACATAATTCTATAGCCTGTCAAGATTTTAGATTTATAAACGAACTCATTCTTACCTGATCATCTGTGAGAACAATTAAGCGGACCACTATAATATTCACAACGTTTCCTATGCTGGAATCACGGTAAAGTTTGGCAACCTGACCTCCAGAAAATAAGAAAAGACACAAAGTCAGACAAAAATCATAGGGTGATTAATATTTTTATAGAGTGGCAAAATAATTTTTCATGAATTTAGCTACTATGTATAAAAACAGTTTTCTTTCATCCCATGTCACTTAGAGCAATACCCTCCAGATGCCTCGGTAAAAGGTCCAAGTCTACCTCAAGAAATATTTTCTCCTAAAGATGAATGACAACACAGTGATTAAGAGGATGAGCTGATGTGTCAAGTTAAAGAAAACCTCATAAACAAGATTTAATATGACCTAATTAATTAAAAAGTCATATTATCTGAAAATAATAAGATCACCTTTAAATGCATTTTCTATGGAATTGAAACATTAGTAAATCATGTCTTTTTCATTTTAGAGGAATAAATTCTTAAAATCATTATTTCCCAATAAAAATCTATGACCTTAGTAAAAAAAAAAAAAAAAAACACACATAACAAAACTATTAAATTAAAATATTATGTAGAGGGATCAAACTTACAATATTCATTACACTCAAAATGTAATGTTCAATGTCTTTGCGGCCATGATAGGACACCATCATTTTGTCTGCCACGACTAATGTCTCCACAAAGCGCTCAATGCTTATCGATCTCCTCGGTCTGTGTGTGCCATTCATTGGTGGTGCGGAAGGAAAAGATGTGTCATTCAGCCACCAAGGGTTGCCACCTATGAGGTCTACAACAGAAACAATTAACTAGTTCAGATAGGCTCATTAATTACATTTATTTATTTATAGGTCTTTCCTTTAGACATGCTTCTCATAAATTCTCTAACGTATTAAGATTTTTCAAAGTGAGGGGAGGGGATGAGGAAACTCAGTAGTGAGAAAATTAAACTCTTTAAAGTTTTCAAAATAATTATATAAAAAAATCGAACATTCAATTGCTTATGAAAACAAAATAAATCTAATGAATTACTTAATAAAAATATTTTATTAATATTCAACTGCTTGTAAGAACAAAATAAACCAAATGAACTACTTAATAAAAAGAATTTTCAAATAATCATTTCACATTATTCCAGTAAGTGATTACATCATAATACTTTTAAATTTAGAATAGGTATTTTATTTTATTTTATTTTTTTTTTTTTAAATATATTTTATTGATTTTTTACAGAGAGGAAGGGAGAGAGACAGAGAGCTAGAAACATCGATGGGAGAGAAACATCGATCAGCCGCCTCCTGCACATCTCCTACTGGGGATGTGCCCGCAACCCAGGCACATGCCCTTGACCGGAATCGAACCCGGGACCCTTCAGTCCGCAGGCCGACGCTCTATCCACTGAGCCAAACCGGTTTCGGCTAGAATAGGTATTTTAAAAAATCACTTAAGGTTGTTTAAAAAGCAACTAGAGCACTAATTTTCTAAACAGCCTAAGACAGTTCTGATGAAGAACATTAATGTTGCAAAAGTCTATTCCTAAGATGAGCATTTATTCTTAAAGTAAGATGCTCTTATTAAACTATCTTAATTAGAGCAATTCTAGTACACTAGCTATCTCAATTCTAAAAAGCTGTGAATAAATTTTTCACTTAATTTTGCAGTCTACAACTATTTATACTGACAGAGTACCCAGAGTATTTCTTTTCCAAAAACTAGAGGTAGAGGGCATTAGAATGATTCCAGCATGACTCACTTTAAACTACATCTCAGTGTGGACTGTGGTTGACCCACGGTTTTCTAGACATTTGGTTCTTCAGTGCACAGGAAATCTGTTAGTGCTATGGCATTTGTAAATACTTGCCTCATTTATATTCATTTTCACTTAATAAACTTGAGCAGGTACAGGTCCTCTGCATATCTCACTTATATTTCCTTATATACAGAAAATCTTTCGACCCTCCACTTATTGAAAAATTTAGTAAGAAAAAATTAGATTAATTTATATACTTGACAGAAAGTGATACTTTCTCTATCTTTCTAACTTCTTTAACCTTTCCTTTTAAATATGACTTTGGGAGAAGTTATAAATTTTAAGAAATAAGATGAATATGACCATGAGAAGAATCAGTCAAATATTTTTGAAACTCAGTAAGTTAGTGTCTTGAACTAAGCTTTTGAAATAGTATCACAATTAAGATCAGTAGTTCTTAACCAGACATTTCCCAAACTTATTGAATACAAAACACTTTTTCCCCAATAACATCTAATGACATTCTCACAGAACTTAGGGGACTGCTACCATATTCCCATTATTGGGAAGCCAGTGAAGTGTTTGAAGGTGTGTAGTACAGCCAGATCTAGGTGACAGAAAGACAAAGGTGGAGACAGAAAGACCAGTTAGAAGCAATTACAGTGTACTAGGCAAGAGACAATGAGGGTATGAACTAAATCAGCTGGTGCTAGGGGTGGTAGAAATGGCTATTGAATGGAACAGATTAAAAGCAAGGACCATTTATGAAACAGTCTCAGTAATGCAGGGGGGCAGATTGTAGAAGAAAATCTTCTCCAAAAAGAGCAGAATTTCATGATGGCAATTGGACTCATGCCTAAACCATCTAAAAGAATAAAAGTATAATATGCTAATTGGACCAGACGACCTTCCGGATGAAGCCGGGACTGTGAGGGAAGCCCGGGTCCTGGGTGCCAGAGGGAAGCCAGAGCAGGCAGCCAGGGAAGGAAGGCCTACTCTTGCACAAATTTCATGCATCGGGCCTCTAGTTAAAAAATAATGATCTGCCTGAGTAAGACCACTTAATGAGATAGGCACTTCAAAAGGGGATGATTTGCATTGGCCAGTTTGGCTCAGTGAATAGAGCATCGGCCTGCAGACTCAATGATCCTGAGTTCGATTCCAGTCAAGGGCACTTACCTCGGTTGCAGGCTTGATCCCTGACCATGGTCAGGGCATGTGCAGGAGGCAACCAATCAATGTGTCTCTCACATTGATGTTTCTCTCTCTGTCTCTCCCCTTCCCTTCCACTCTCTCTAAAAATCAATGGAAAAATATCCTTGGTTTAGGATTAACAACAAAAGAGGATAATTTGACTATTAAAAAATTATAATAAACAACTAAATATTTTAATCCTCATTTTTACAAAATTATAGATAGTTGTACTTATAGCCTAACTTTCTTAAACATAAGATAAAATAAACTACTTCCATAATGTTTAGATTCCTTACTCAATACAAAGACCAATTAAATAATTTTTTTATTATTTAGTAAGAAATTTTATTTCATGCCCTAAGTGGATTCACTTGAAGTGGCCTTTTTCTAGTACTAATTATTCTGACCAACAAAGGACCTCAGAGATTACTCAAGAAGAGAGAATGCAGAATAAGAACAGTTAGTTGAGGAAAGAACTTTAAAGGACACTTATACTTGAAGCAGAAAATAAGGAGCCCATGAAGGACACAAAAGAAACAAAAGGGTGATGCATTCACTAATTGCAAGGCAATCCACTCTGTTTTTTACAAATCTACGTATTGAACCCACCCCATTTTTCATTAAAAGTACTTGTTGGAGAATTCTTCTCTGCATTAAGCTGAAATCTACCTTTGAAATACGATGCCCCTAGTTTCAGCTACTATAACTACATGGAAGAACAAATCTAGTCATATATATGTGTGTGTGTGTGTGTGTGTGTGTGTGTGTGTGTGTGTGTGTGTGTGTGTTTTCTTTTAATGCTAGAAACAGTTACCCCAATAATGATAGCCAGAATTTAACTGAGTAACTAATGTGTGATAAAAGGAGTACTCAGAGAGGTTGGGTAATTTGTCCAAAGCTACACCAAAGCCCGTGTTCTTTCTACTATGCTATGCCATGTCCTCTATTTCTCTAAGTTTTCTAATCTTTAGGCTGAACAGCCTCCTAATTCCCTAGCTCTAGTCTTGCTCTTCTTTAATTCAGTCTCTAGATGGCTGCCAGAGTAATCTTTATGAAATCCAGATCTGACCATGTGATTCCTACTGCATAAAACCTTTCAATGGTTTTCCAGCACACTTAGGATAAACAAACTCCTTAACGTGGTTTATAAGGCCTTTGTGATTTGATTTGGCCTCTTCTAATTTCTCCAGTTTCATCACTCACTACCACACCCCCAGCTACTAAGAATCTCACCCCTATTTCTCCAACCCACATTCTAATATCCAGTTATATGAACTGTCAATTCCTGGAACATGACATTCTCTCTTCAGATTCAGAACCTTTGTAAATGCTGTTTCCTCTATATGGAACGCTACCAACTGCTCCCTCTATCTTTGCCAGCTACCCTGTCTTACCCCTTGGGCCTCAGTTTAGAAGTCACTTCTTCCATGAAGCCTTCTTTGGCCACTGAAGTTTAGGTGTGTTGCTCCTTCTATATATGTTTACATCCTCGAATACCACCTTAAAACTCTTCAAGTCTTAGTCAAGTGTCTAGGTTCCTGTCACTAGCATAAAAATATCAAACTAAGCAAACGGCACCGAGTGCTATGAAAGCCCTGTGCATGAGAACTATAACTACTACCTGGATGAAATAAGGTAGGCTTCTTTCCCCTTCAAAAGTAATAGAATTTTACACAGATTTCTATTTCAAAGAGATTCCAAGATTGACTTAACACTACTGATAGGTGACATTTTTAAAGAGGACTCTGGACATTACCATTTTAATTACTCAAATTATTATTTGCTTATTATTATTAACCTTGCCAGAAGAAACAGAATGGCAACACAATACAGTATGTCGCTCACTTACCAGAAACCCCACAATGGGAGTGATCATACATATGCCGTTGCTGAAGGGTAGACTTTTTGTAAATTACATGGGGATGGCCATTTTCATAACTAAACTGTTTGGAATCCTCTGTGGTATTCTTTAATGGTTCAATAAAATATTCTTCATCTTCTGTTGCAATAACACCATGCTAACAGAAAAAGAAACAAAGAATTTGCCAAGAAGACGCATTTGAATATCATCATTACCAAAAGTTAAAAATAGATACCTCTCCAAAAAGGTTAAAACACATGTTAATAAAAATTAAGTAAATTGTCCATACTCAGCAAAACATTATATAAATTTTCCTTTCCTTTAAAAAGGATGTTTAAGTACCTCTACATGTTATGCCCTGTACAAAGCATGACACATACATTATTTCCTCCAATCCTCCTAACAACTCTATGAGGTTGCAGAGATCTCTATGTGCTCACGAAGACTTACTTTCTTTCCAAATTTTGCACACTTAACTACCTCCTCTGTGTTTAGGTATAACTTTGTAAATCAGCTTGGCCAAGAGAAAATGGGCAGTGTTGTACATGACCTTCAGGCCAAGCTCCTGAAAACCTCCCCAGCAGAATTCCCCACTCTCTGTCCAGGAAAAAAAAAAAAAAAAGACCTAGGGAAGGTGGAAACCAAAAGAGAAAGAACCTGGGTCCCTGAAGGACCTCAGGAAAGCTGTTGAACATAGACGCTGATACAAGGGAAAAATAAACTTTTATTGTGATAACTGACATTTTAAGGTTTATGTTTCACCAATTAGTATGTCCTTAATTAATATACCTGCCACATATCACTGTTTTGCCAATGAAGTAACAGGCTCAAAGGTTAAGAACTTGCTCAATATTATACAGAGGCAAGTGAAGGAGCTGGAAGACACACAAATTCTGCTCTTATTCACAGTATTAATTGCCTTACACTTAGTTATTGAGCCAAGTCCTACTCAGCTCAGTCACTTCTCTTTAAAACTTTCTCTAGCTCCACTGGAGTAGCTCCCCCCACCCCCCGAGTTCCAACAGAGCTTATTATTTATTTCTAATTTATTTATTTTTAATTCATTCCACACGGCTTTGCTACATCTCAACTCCTGGAGCTGTGTTTCAATGTACTATAGCTTTTCAACTGCATGTTATCTTCCCAAGTATACTAGATGCTTTCTTAAGGCAAAGGGTTCTACCTCCTACTTCTCTGTATCAGTTACAGCCACAGAAAGTGTCCCACATGTATTACACTAAATAAAAAATTGCTAATTAAAAGAAATGAGATAGTAAAAGTTATCTGCATCAGAAAAGAGACGTTCCATCCCTGTCTAATAGTATTTTCCTAAGTGTGGCACATGAGAGGACTGCTCTTAATCCGACTAATTTACCCTGTAACACTGGATAAAACACAAACTCCCCGGGTATTTCCTCAGCTGGAAAATGAAAGGGTTGGTGTAAATTAGTGGTTTTAAAACAGCACTCTGGGGAGCCCTAAGGGTTCCATGGAAGTGCCCTCAGGGGACTGCCCCAGACAACAAAGAGAGACCTACAGAGCTTGGAGTCCTGGGTTTAGGAATCAGCTGTGCTTTTATTCATCTATATATGAAGTTTCCACATAACATTTCACTTGAGAAAAGGGTTTTGCTTCTTTAAAAAGAAGGGGTGGGGATTGAAAGCCTCTGGTCCTGATAATCTCTGAAGTCCCTCTGAATCTAAGCCTCTATGATTCTGTTTAAGGAAATTCATGTTGCGTATAATATGCTTGGAAAGAAAGATAAGGCATAGTCAGAACTGCTCTAACTTGGAGATGAAGTTGGCAGCCACCTGTAGGAAGTGAGCTAAGGAATGTAAAAAATAAAAAACACACCAAAACAAAAAGGCCCTTAGTCACTTCATATTATTTTCACCATTGTTTGCTTTACTTTAAAAATATTAGTCTCTAAATTAAATGCTAATACTGACAGGAATAGCATAATCTGCCATTAACAAACGCTAATACCTGAGCATGAATTACTTTACCAGGAAGGTTAGCGGTGTGACAGTACACTGAACACGGTTCCTGCGGGAAGGAGGGGATGTAGGAGAAGTCTTGGTAAGAGGAAAGGTAGAAAGTGGGGTCTAGAGTACTAAAGTCATCCTAGACTGTGGGCAAGTCACTCAAGCCAAGAATCTCAGGTTGCTGGGAAAAGAGAGTCACAAGCCTTGTAAGCAGATACAATCTCTAATTTCAAGTATGGAAAGACTACAGAAGAAAATCCAGAGATTTTGTGTGTTAAGTACCCTGTAAGATGTTCACACATATCATCTCATTTCATCGTTGTTATTTTTTTCATTTCATCTTAATAGCTCTTTGAAGTAAGTACTACTCTCAGTTCCTCTGTGCAGATGATAAGCAGAGACTGAGCAAAGTTAAGTCACAAACTCACTTGATAGACTTTGGAGCTGGACTCTTAGCCACTGTACTATAATTCCCTTATCCTCTGAGGGTGGTTTGTGACTTTATTCATTCACCAACTATGTCCGAATGCTTATGATAGGGCAGGTACTGTTCTAGATGGTGGGGATACAATAATGAACAAAACAAAGTTCCAACTCTATCATGGAGCTTACATTCTGGTGGGAGGAGCTAGAAAAAAAAGAATTCATTCATTAGATAAATAAGTGATCAATCAGGTAGTGATAAATGTTAACAAGAAAAATAAAGCAGTGTAAGAGAATAGAAAGTAATTAGAAGTGAGGGAATTACACAAACTATTTAGGATGGTCAGGGTCATCCTCTCCAATAAGGTGACATTGGAACAGAAATGTGAGTAAAGGGTTGTAGTTTAGTCAAATAAATTCCATGAAGAGAAAAAAGGGCAAGGGAATTGAAGGTGGGTTTGGAGGGAAGTGAAGACATGGATTGGGTGGACAATGAAAAGGATTAGTGGGTCGTGTTGGGCATAAAAGGGCTGTCTCTTAGAGTTGAGATACTAGAGACAGTACTGGAAAGATAGAAGAATGGAACCCTTGAAATTGAGACTATGGCAAGTTGCCGATTAAATTCAACTTTGCTACTCTGGGCCTATAACCTTGCAGCTTCATTTAGCCAGAGTAAAGTACACCAAGATGCCAGCTGGTCTCACTTGAATTTCATCATCATAATCTCAACTGTGTCCTTAACGCTTCATGGCAATTATACTATGTTTCTCTGATTTATTCAGTATGCTGCTCTTCTGGGTAAATATTTCATACTTTCTCCTCTCTTCTTAATACCCTAACACCTCATTTTTCCATCTCCTGCCCCAATAAACAACATGGCACAACCTCCTGCAAAGTCCTACAACAACAAACACCCCACCTACCTGAATCTCCTCCATATAATCTATTTTATATCCTTTTATTATGGATGAGCTGCATGTTCTCCTAGCTACGGACAATTATTGTATTTATGCAGATGAGTCCATCCCTTCTGTATCTATCAAGAACATCACTCCAGAAACTTCCCTTCTCTCTATAATCATTCCTATCAAACAAAACAAAACCTCTCACCCCCACTTGTGCCTGCAGCAACTGACATTGCTTGCTTTTCTAAAATCATTATCTGTATAGTCCCTTCTCTCATTCCTTCTTAAACCTTTGCCAACAGGTTTTTGCCTCTTTTCCAAACCCCACCATGACTTCACCATAACTGCTTTAGTCAAAGTCACCAACAACCTCCTCATTGATAAATTCAGTGGTTAGTTTTCAGTCCTACTCTTATTTTGACATTTTTCTCTTGAAATACTTTCTTACTTGGCTTCTAGAATATTTGTCTGGTTGTCCTTCAATTTCTTATTCCACTGTTCTTTGCTGGTCTCCTCCTTATCTTTCTGACCTCCTTAACCCATTGGAGTACCCAAAGATTCAGCCCTTAAACCTCTCCTTTATTCTATCTATTCTCCCCACCTAAGCAATTCCATGTAATCTCCTGTCTCTGTCATCTATATATTGATGACTCCCAAATTTGTAAGTTCATAATTCACATCTCTCTTCTGCATATCCAATATGCAATATAACTTCTCAAATTTAACACGTTCAACTGAACTTCTGATATGTACCAACCCCCAAACTATCCTTTCTATAACTTTTCCATCTCAATTAATGCCTGAGTCTTTCTCATGCCATTTGATGACTGCTATATTTTTCCAGTTGTTCAGGCCTCAAGCTTGGAGTTATCATTAATTTTACCCTAGTTGTGTCCTCTAAAATCTAACATCTGGCCTCCAGTTCCCTTTCTAACTTCACCTTCCATCATTCTTCCTCTCTTTCACTTAGCTCTGGCCACGGTATTCTTGCTTTTCCTCAACACTCTAATATCAGACCTTTGTACTTAAAGATTTCCACCTGGAAAAATTATCCCTAAGATGTCAGCATTTCCCTTCCTCATTTCCCTTAAAGTTTTTTTTAATATATTTTTATTGATTTCAGAGAGGAAGGGAGAAGGAGAGAGAGATAGAAACATCAATGATGAGAGGGAATCATTGATTGGCTGCCGCCTACACATCCCCTGCTGGGGATCGAGCCTGCAACCCTGGCATGTGCCCTGATGGGGAATTGAACCGTGACCTTCTGGTTCATAGGTTGATGCTCAACCACTGAGCACACTGGCCAGACTCCCTTAAAGTTTTTACTCAATATTTTTCCACCTCAGAACTTACCATTACACAGCACACTATGATTTTTATTTATTTATCTTATTGTGTTTCTCCTTCACTAGAATGCAAGTTAAATGAAGATAGGGACTTTTGTTTTGTTCACTGTTGTACTCATAGCACCTAGAGCAGTGCCTATTAAACGACAGGTATTTATAAGTAGTTCATGAATAGATAAATGAGTAATGGAAAAAGTAGAAAGGCAACTGTGGCTGTAACAAAATGAATAGAAAGTCTACTGGGGTCACTGGTCTTTTCTAACTAGCTATATAGTCTTCAGTATCTTCAGAGAGATGAAAGAAAATCATGTTTCATGAAACAAACACAATATATAAAGAAAGGAACAACCAAGACAGGAAGCCTTCTTGAAAATTAGAAATATGACTGCTGTAATTTTTAAATCAATTAAAGGGGGAAAAAAACCACAAAATTGGGGAAATCTCATTGAACAAAAGAGAAAAAAGATGAAAAAGAGAGATAAGAGAAGCAGAAAACCAATCACAGAAAGGTAAGGAGAGAAACAAGAAAAGAAAATTTTTAAGAAAACATTTTTTAATTTCTCTAACCTAGAAGAAGGCCTTTAAATTGAAAGCACCCATCAAACACCAAGGAGAGATCAGGAAAGAAGACCCACAGCTTACCACATGATTATAAAATTCTTGAAACAGGAAAGAAAAGATCACTTTCACTGAAGAAAAAAATTTTAAGAAAAAAAAAAAACAAGTATATGTATGCCACCCAAAATGAACCAATGTTATTTTTTAGATCTTTAAGTCTTTTCCTAAGATATAAAACCATATAAACAAATTTAATGCCCCATATTTCCCTTTCCTGATTACATCATCCATGGTTCTGAAGGAAAATGATTTTGAACTTAGACTCTCACATTCAGGTAAATTATTAATCAAACATGAGGACAACATAAAGTCACTTTCAAATAGGCAAGGACTCTGAAATTTTACTTCCCAGGCACCTTTTTTGAGGTAACTACTTGAAGATGTTCTCTAACAAAACCAGAATGTAAACACAGAAAGAGGAAGATGTGTTACTAGCCTAGAAAAAAATAAATTCCAAGATGAGAGATGTGTAGTAACTCAAAAAATTAAGTAACCAGTAAACTCCAAGAAAAGTATCTCCAAAGAAGAATGAAATATACAGGGTAGGGCAAAAGTAGGTTTACAGTTGTTTGTATGGAAAATAATACAATAATTAAATAATAATACAAGAATAAATTCTGTGTTTTGTGTACTCACAACTGTAAACCTACTTTTAACCCACCCTGTATATCACACAATAGATATAAGAACTAAAAAACTGAATATTAATCACTGTGTTAAAACAATCATATATTTTTTTCCTCAATAAGACAAAAAAAAAAGAAACTTCAGAAAAACAAGACCTAGATAAGAAAGCCGTAGTCCTAAACTGTGACATTACTTAAAACAGCTGATAGACTATAATGTTAGAAATTTTTTCTTTTGAATGGTACAAGGGCTATAACACAAACTATGGATAAGGAAATATGACTAGAAACAAACAATATTAATCTCTACATTGAAAACCATTTTTTATAAACAGTTAAAAACAGAATTGGTTACAAGGGGCCTTTGAAAAGTAGGCTCTTTTTTTTGTTTGTTTTTACTGTATTTTTATTGATTTCAGAGAGGAAGGGAGAGAGAGATAGAAACATCAATGATGAAAGAGAATCACTGATGGGCTGCCTCCTGCATGCCCCCTACTGGGGATCAAGCCCACAACCCTGGCACATATCCTAGACCAGAATCAAACCCAGGACCCTTCAGTCCAGAGGCTGACGCTCTATCCACTGAGCAAAACCCGCTAGAAAAAAAGTAGGATTTTTTAAAAAAAACTTCTACACATATTCATTTGATTAAAAATATAACATGATACAAAATAAGAATGAAGACAAGGATTACTAAGACTAGTGGGTAAAAGTGTGATGAGGAATAGGATATTTACATAGTCCCCCAGTATCTGTTCACAAATTCCTTATCAGCTGCCAAGAGGTAAACAGTAACTTCAGTGGACAAACATGGCAGACCTCACCTTAATCAAGTAATCAAAGTTAGTCAACATAGACCATGCAGTTTCAATAGGAAGCAAAGTAAAAAAGAAAGGTGTTAATAAAGAGAGGGAACGAGAACAAGAGACAGAAAGTTTCAATGAGGATGAAGAATAATCAGGTGGCCCTGGCTGGTGTGGCTCAGTTTGTTGGTGCATTCCGTGCACCAAAAGGTCGAAGGTTCAATTCTCAGTCAGGTTTTGGATTCGATCCAGATCAGGGTACATACAGTAGGAACTGATCAATATTTCTCTCTCTCTTTCTCTCTCTATTTCAACTTCCTAAAATATTATAAAATATCTACCATCTAATATATGGTCTTCTTAGATGCTAGGGAAGAAAAATTTAATAAAATACAAATCCTCTAAATTTTTTCACCAAATTTATTTTATCTTCAAATTTATTTTATCTTCTCCATTCTCAGTGCCATAATGTTGTAAAGGCCTTCATTATCTCCTAAATGTTCTAACTCATCTTCACACCTCCAATCACTCCTGTCCCCCAAATTTCACAATGGAATTAGTGTGTGTTTCTTTCTAAATCTCAAATTTGTTCCTTTCACCACCCTGTTAAAACTATCAATGGCATAACTAATGTTAATGCCAAATTTAGAGGGCTTGATCAATGACTGAGAATGGTACTTTTCTATCATATTTAACAGCAAATATCATTTAAACATATGAAAGCTTTTAAAACACGTATCTACTTTGGATAATTTATTTTTATTCAAAAAGATAAATCTATTTTGTATATAAAGCCTAACACTGTATACAGAGAAATTAGTGATAAAAGTACTCAATGTTTCTATTTATAGGAATTAACCCCAAATCATAAAATCTAATCATTTTGACCCACTAACAACTATAGAAAATAGACAATCTGAGCAAATTCTTATTTATACCTATAATGAAAATTTTCCTAAACTGTGTGGTTCCTAATACTCCTTTCAAATTTAGGATTTATTTAACTCCAACTTTAATTATGTATTTTTTATATTAACCTAGGAATAAGAATATGAATGTGATAGAATATAGAAAAAAACAGTTTCTGAAAGTATGACTTGAGCATCAAAATGTTTGTGCTCTTGCCTGGACAGTTTGGCTCAGTGGATAGAGCGTCAGCCTGCAGACTGAAGGGTCTCGGGTTTAATTCCAGTCAAGGGCAAGTACCTCAGTTGCAGGCTCCCAGCCCTGGTCAGGAGCTTGTGGGAGGCAACCAATCAATGTGTCTCTCTCACACACATCGGTGTTTCTCTCTGTCTCTCCCACTTCCCTCCACTCTCTAAAAATCAACAGGGAAAAAATATCCTTGGTTGAGGATTAAGAAAAAAAAGTTTGTGCTCTTGGCAGATCCCTCAGATCTGTCTCTTGCTGCCGGGAGCCGGTCCATCCTTGCTGTTTCAAGGGACCTGGCATATATGGCATACTGTTCTTAATATGTTTGCTCACCTTCTTGGCACTATGTGTTTTAACCAAGGTCCTCTCTGAGAAAGGTTGTTTCCTCAGGTAGGGATTTTCCCCTGAAGTTAGGGAGGGAATAAAACCGCTTAACTAAGTGCCAGGTGGGTAGTTAATCACTTTAACTACAAACAATCATGCTTAAGCTACATAATCTTTACTCCCTGGAATTGAGATAAGAAACACCCTAACCTTTGGAATAGAGATTGATAGGATTGGAATCAACTGGTATAAATACAGATGTAACAAGACAACAGGAGACAGAACTTAGAAGACAGAACCTACACACAGAACCTAGACACAGAACCTAGACACAGAACCTAGACACAGAACCTACGCACAGAACCTAGACACAGAAGAACTTCGCCGGAGAGAACATGGCAAAAGATCCTGGACAGGACCTGGCTACAGAACTTGGTTGGAGAACCTAGCCAGAACCTGGCTGGAGAACCTGGCGGGAGAACCTAGCGAGGGAACATAGCTACAGAACCTGGCTGGAGAACCTGGAGAACCTGGCTGGAGAACCTAGCAAGAGAACATGGACACAGAACCTGGCTGGAGATCCTAACCAGAACTTGGCTAGAGATCCTGGCTAGGCTGCTGATCAACTGAACGCTGTCTCCGTGTCATTCCTTCTTCGCCAACTCCGTCCACACCTTTGGGGACCCCTGGACCTGCTGGGGTTGGACCCCAGCATCTTGCTTCAACAGTGTTTGGATGGAACAGACCCAGGGACACCCCTTCTTCCAGCCTCGCAACAGTCACCACCTTCGGAACCACCTCAAGCCATCCTCTCAGCCTCTGAGACCAGCCAATGCCGTTTTTTAACCTAAACTCCTTATTGCCGAACAACATGAGCTCCCAAATTCGTCAGAATTATTCCACCCAGATGGAGACTGCCCTCAGCCACTTGGCCAACCTGCACCTTCAGGCCTCCTACACCTACCTCTCTCTGGGCTTCTATTTCGACCACCATATGGCTCTGAAGGGCGGGGCCCCTTCCGCAAGTTAGCAGAGAAGAAGCCTGAGGACGCCCAGTGTCTCTTATTAAAGATGCAAAATCAGCTCCGTGGCCGAGTTTTTTTCCAGGACGAGCTGAAGCCGGCAAAGATGAGTGGAACAAAACTCAGGACGCCATGGAAGCCGCCCTGGTCTTGGAGAGGAACCTGAACCAGGTCCTTCAGGAGCTGCAGGCCCTGGGTTCTACCCGCGCAGACCCTCCTCTCTGTGACTTCCTGGAGAGCCACTTCCGGGGTGAGGAGATGAAGCTCATCAAGAAGATGGGCAACCACCTGACTCACATCTGCAGGCTGGCCAGTCCGCAGGCTGGGCTGGGCAGGTATCTTTCCGAAAGGCTCACCCTCAGGCACCCTAGGAGCCTTTAGAGCCCAGAGTCCTTTGAGGGGCCCCTCTGGTGTCTGGCTTTTGCCTGAGCCTCTCCCTGAAACCACTAGCCATCCTTTTAACCACCCTCAAGCCCTTTCCCAAGCACGGGACCAAATGGAAATAATAAAGCTTTTTGCAGCCAAAAAAAAAAAAAAAAATTGTGCTCTTTTACACAAACAGAACTTTAATGGAACATCTACATTAGCTTGAATATGGTAAAAGCAGTAGAGGAAATATGGGAATATGCTTTGTTTTGCAACCTTGAACTGTGTATTTACCATTAGACTAGAATGGACTCAAATGCCCAGGATAGACCCTATACTCTTGAAATCTAAGTAAAATAAGATTTATAATCAATCTTCAGATAAATGCAGAAAAATTTTATTTAATAAAGAGATATTGGTATAAAAGATTTTGCTTCAAGAATTTATAACCACCCTGGCCAGTCTGGTTCGCTTAATTGGAGCACTTGTCCCATATACTGAAGGATGGCGGTTTAGATTCCTGGTCAGGGGACATGCCCACATTTTGGGTTTGCTCCCTGATCAGGGCATGTACAGGAAAGCAATGATCAAAGGCAATCTTTCACATCGATGTTTCTTTCTCTCTCTCTCTCTCTCTCTCTCTCTCTCTCTCTCTCGCTCTCTCTCCCTCCTCTCTAAAATCAATTTTTTTAAAAAAAAATTTAAAGAATTTATAATCATAAGTAGGTCACACATAATTAAGCTATGCTGACAACCAGAGAAAGACATTATAGAAAGAAACCTAAAGAGGCAATCAGTGTCGTAGTTTCCTGAAATAATACACGCACATACATGTACACAAAACCTTAAACTCTTCACCAATGATTGGGTTTTGTTTATGCATGAAAGATACCTTATTTGAGCAGAAAAAAAAAAACCAACTTAAATCTAAAATGAAACCTGAGGTTTCATTCATTTTTCTACTAACAATATAGGGTTTTTAATTTTGCTCTGACTTTGAAAACTCAATACAAACATTATCAAAAAGACTATCAAAAGCAAAGGCAGCAGCAATAACAAAAATATTTAGATGTTGTATATACATATTTATTAATCTGAGGAAAGACATTTACACTGAGATTTTATATCCCCATAAGAAATTTAAAATTATAACATCACTTACCAACCCAATACAGTTGCTTAAAGCCACTTTGGTTGTACTATGTTGATCTTCCAAGTATCCTGTGTAGTGACAGTTGTCTAAAAAATCATGTTTCCACTGAGGCCCATCTTTCCCCCAGTATTCTACGGTAAAATGTTTGGACACAAAATCCGTGTTGAGAGTCAAGTTTAGGTGAAAGTGCTTGCCATAGGCTGAAAGTTTAAAAAATAACTTAGATGCTGCCTGCTGTGGATCGATAGGGTCCATACTCCGTCTTCTCCTCGAGTGTTTATCATTTTTCACAGTAAAGCTGAGGAAAGCTCCATTTTGGTCAACCCTTATTGGAATAGTTAGCTGGTAGTGTTCTAGGTAAGTCAGGAATTCCTCTTCGTAATCATAAAGCAGAGTATCCAGAAAAAAAACACATGGAAGAAAAGATAATTTAACAGAACAACAAAGTAGCAGTGTAAATAACAACTATATCAGTTAAAACTATGAACCATCGTGGGTGAGTTATGGAAAAAAAATGTTATAGTATACAAAAATAAAAGAGTAAAAGTTTCAAATCTAAAGATGAATTAAGTTTCAATTATTTAATTCCTCAAAATAACATTATTTTAAAAGACTATTTTTATTTTTACAATTTAATTTTAAAAAATGAATTCTAAGGGGAAATTACACAGGAAATATAAATATTTTATATTGAAAGTTAAAACAGTGAAAAACACACATATGCAAAAAAATAGAATTTAGCTCAGATAAAATGTTTGTGAAAGTTATCCAAAGAGTTTATAAAGAATCTCAACAGCCTTGAAGACATTTTTAAAAAATAAATTATCAGCTAGCCACTTTGTGAAACAGTCTGGCAATTCCTCCAAAATTAAACATGGAACTAACATCTGACCCAACAATTCCACTGCTAGGTATACACCCAGAAAAATGAAAACACATATCCACATAAAAACTTGTACATGAATGTTTATGGCAGCATTGTCCATAATAACCAAAAGGAAGAAATAACCCAAATGCCCATCAAATGATGAATAATGAGTAAAATGTAGTATATTCACTTACATAATGAAATATTATTCTGCAATAAAGGGATACAGTGCTGATACATGCTATGACATGAACGAATCTTCATAATAACTGCCTTCATAATTAAAGTTCATTATCTAACACTATAAAAATATGCTAAGTGAAAGAAACCAGTCACAAAAGATTATATGTTATATGATTTCACTTATATGGAAATATCCAGAATAGGCAAATCTCTAGAGGCAGAAGTAGATTAGAGGTTGCCTAGGGCTAGGGGTGTAGAATGGTTTAGAGGGAATTTATGAGTGACTATTAATGGGTACAGGTTTCTTCTTAGGATGATGAAAATATTCTAAAATTGGTTGTAGTTATGGTTATACAACTCTGAATATACTGTAAACCATTTGAATTGAATACTGTAAATGGGTAAATTATATGGTATACCTATTATATCTCAATAAAGCTGTTTTAAAAAGTATCAGAATGACAAAAAATTCAGAGGACTATTAAATATTTTCCTCACTTAGGTGTACTAAATATTACCAATCTACCTTCTTAACTACATCTTCCTTTAGCGGGGTTTACTATCAAGGAAAACCAAATGGCTGCCTGATGCCTTACTGTCTCTACATGGAGCTCACTCACAAATACAAACTCCCATGAAACCATGACCAAATGGAAATAATTTGAAAGATAATATTTATTTTATTTCTCATAAATAAGAGTTCATACCAAATGCTATGGCTTTATTGATCTACTTTGAGATCCACATTTCGTATGTATAGATTTCTAGACATCAATCTATAATAGCCTTGAAAATCTGGTTTCTCAGCACCAAAAAAATGATCTGTTACTATACATTCATGGAAGGGGACTACAAAAAGTCTGCTTTCTCTAATTCTATAAGGATTGGACTGGCTCATGGAAAACAAAATGACATTTCTTCCTGGGTTCTTTCTGTTAAGATGTTTCCTATGATACAAAGTTCAATTCTATGAATGAAAATCATAGGGCTCTATGGGTTAGAATTTGAAAAGTTGAACTTCTCACCACTTTTACCTTCTTACCCAGGTTCTAGATCTTAGATCAGAATTCTTAAGTTAGAAAAAGCACTTTTTCACTAAGGGTCCATATTTTAAAAATCTTATATCAGAACTAGAGGCCCAGTGCACAAAAATCATGCACTCGAGGGGGGGGGGTCCCTCAGTCTGGCCTGAGCCCTTTTGCAGTCCAGGAGCCCTTGGGGGATGTCCCACTGACAGCTTAGCACTGCCTCGGAGGCGGGAGAGGCTCCCACCACCGCCACTGCACTTGCCAGCCATGAGCCCGGCTTCTGGCTGAGTGGCGCTCCCCCTGTGGGAGAACACTGACTGCCAGGGGATAGCTCCTGTGTTGAGTGTCTGCCCCCTGGTGGTCAGTGCGTGTCATAGCAACCGGTTGTTCTGCTGTTTGGTCAATTTGCATAGTAGCCTTTTATTATATAGGATATGTCTAGTTTCTTGCTCTTTCATAGTATAAACCTTTGGGTTCCATTTGAACATGACTTTACCTGTACACTCTAGCAATGAATGAACCTATCAATGTTTCGGATTCAGAAGAAGATGCCTGGTCTATATCTTTTGAAAAAGACCAGTCAACTCTAAAATCCACTGGATATTAAATACCAGTGAAACAAGTTAAACAGACTTTTAGAGGCCTTAACATTTATGAAATGTGCACTGAACTGACACTGTAGGCCTCTGCTCCTATCACTGCATATCCCAAAGAAAATGTTCACCCAAACCAAATATTCAGTCCCTTTGATAGTTCAACTGGTAGAGTGCAGGACTGTAGTTGATTAATAGCAATATTTTTTGTCAGTTTCAAAAGCAGGAATCCTACCTTGTGAACTGTATGAGAGCCGGTGGTCACTATGAAATTCCGATGAAGCCATGATGAGGCTCAAAATCCAGGTCAACGTCTTCCACAAAATTTCCATAATTTAGCAAACTGGATGATTTTTTGGAGGGTTACCTATGTGCTAGAGAGTCAATACCACAGCAAATTAGTTATAAGATGGTCCACTGTTTAACAGGTACTTTTTCCCAACATCCTGTACTTTCTTCTATATCTGGATTCATTTTCTCAATCCAAAATGAAAAATTAATGATGGTAAAATGTTCATAAGCAAAAGCATTAGGCTGATTAGTTACTAAAGTATGGCCATTTTTTAACATAGAAAAACAGGAAAATTTTAAGTTAACTGAAAAATACCCTGAACAGACAGATCTATATTGCCGAATGCTTGCCAAAGGACATGTACTATGAAATAACTTAATATAGTTAAATTAGGCCATTGTTGTTCTTTATAGTCTAAATAAAATTCACAAGACTAAACACAGAGTTAGAAACCAAAATGTTTAGCAGGATAATGTCAAAGCTATTTAATAATCAAAGAACAAATCTGAAGAGAAATAAAAACTCTTTTAAAAAAATACTTTGAAGATAACAATGTATGGGGACAGTGACTAAGCTCCTTTTGATAAAAAATAAAAAGTAGGCTGACTTCACAATCAAAGTTCATTTTATGAAAATGTTAAACAGGATGTGATCCCATTCCTTTACATGCTTTTTAGAACACTCAAATCCACAGATTGAAGTGTGCTTTATGAGGCACCTATCCTTCTTTTCTTACAGACTAGATTTACAAACACACAGTGACATTTAGCCGCTGTCTGAATGCTCAGACAATAACACAAACTAAACTTCTGAAAAGTTTAACCATATTTGCTACAACCCTTGACTTTATCTGGAAGTCTTGTATGACTTATAAGGCAACACATACAAGCCAATGTCAACTACCTAGAATCTAACTGAAAGGAAATGCAATTCATTTTCTGAAAAAAAATAATAATTTTTTAAAAATTCATTTCAGGTATCACAACAGATTTCATGTCCCATCTCATGGACTTTCTCTTCAACTTATAACTTCACTCAGAGTCCATGAATTTACATTTTATACAGAAAACTAGTGTACTTGGCTACCTGATTTCCCAACAAAAGAACCGGAAACTATCTCACTAACAGCATAATAGTGACCAAAAAAGGATAAAAAACTAAAAAGTAGTTTTAGTACCCCAAATCAATACTGTTTGGTGCAGAAGCAAGCAGTCCTCACTTACATGGTTTAACAGTTACAGCTGTGCATATAACTGTGTTACAGTCAGTGTCTGATACTCAAAATACTATGCCTGAGCTAGGAGCAAAAGATTAAATTGCTCTAAATAAGATAGCTTCCTACAGCCTGGCTAGTGTGGTTCAGTGGTTAAGTGTTGACCTATGAACCAGGAAGTCACGGTTCAATTCCCCATCAGGGCATATGCCTGGGTTGCTCGATCCCCAGTTTGGATTGAGCTCCCATCCTCTCTAAAATCAATAAAAACATATATTTTTTTAAAAATATAGCTTACTATAAATATAGAGAACTACACAAAAGATGTTAGAGATTTTCATCCCAGGTCTCTAATATATGGGCTTATCATAATAAATGGTAACATATTTGTTGGTTAAAAAAAATGAATGAGTAAATAAATGAATAAATAAATGGTTGTTACAATCACTTTAGACATATAAAAGGATATTTGTAGTTCATTGGAAAATTATGTGCAATACTTTATTCCCTAGGATGCTAGAAATATCAGTTTTATAACATATAAAACAATCACAACCATTTAAAATTCTTTGTGTCTGTCTCTACAAGTTATTAAACTGCTAAACTTTGGAAAAACTAATTCATTAATCAACAAATATTGTCTTATTATATTTTCAAAAGGATATTATAATCTCCTTTGAAAAGATTAAGGCAGAATCATTGCTTATAATCTAAGTAACAAAGAAAAAATTCAAGGCAGACTGACATATGCCCTAACGAAATTATGAAAAGGTGTTACAAATCAGATGAGGGAGATGACTTCTGAATCAGAGAAAGATGAGTCAAGGAAAGTTTATTTAAAAAGTAGCCTTTAAGGGGGGGGGGTAAAATGGACACATATGTAATACCCTTTGTAATACTTTAAGCAATAAATAAAAAAGTAAACAAACAAAAAATAAAAAATAAAAATAAATAAAAAGTAGCCTTTGAGATAGGTCCTAGAAGATGAACAGAATTTCACAAGTCAAATTTCTGGAGGCAATCATTATAAAGAAATAGATTCCACAGAGTCCAAATGGTAAGACAAAAATGGAAAATAGTATTAATAATAATAGTAAGTTTGATTCATATGCAGAAGACTAATAGGTAATATCTAGAAAAGTAGTTTAAGGTCAGATCAAAAATAAGGAGAATTTTAAATATATTACACTTCTCTGAATATTCACAACAATCTTATGCAGGAGGATTAATGTCCCTGTGTGAGGCACACTCCAATAATAGTACTTTCTGATATCCACGCCTTTGTGTAATGCCCTTCCCTCGAGTAATTTGCTCCTAACCACTTGAAGACCTCAATGTGGAGGGGATGTCACTTCCATGATTCGATTACACAAGATTCTAACTTCCACCTTACTGGTAGGCTCTCTCCCTTGTTGAACTGATGAAGCAAGCTGCCATATGGAGCGGCTCCCATGGCAAGGAACTGAGAGCAACTTTCAGATAACCACTGGCAAGGAAACGAGGCTCTCGGTGCAATAGCCTGCAAGAAACTGAATCCTGCCCGCTAATATGTAAGCTTAGAAGCAGATCCCTTCCCGGTTGAGCCTTCTGTGGTAACCCCAGTCCTTGCCAACACCTTCATTGTGCTTCATGAGATACCCTGAATACAAGGTGTATAGCTCAGCCATGCCCAGACTCCTGAACCACAGAAACCCTGAGATAATAAATGTGTGCAATTTTAAGCCACTAAGTTTAAGGGGGTGGGGGGTGTTGGTTGTTTTTGTTTGTTTGCAGCAATTGCAATGTACTGATAAAGAAATTGAAGCTCATAGTGGTCACAGAATATAGCTAGAAAAAAGCAGAGCCCAGAGTCATACACTGGGCTACTTGGATCTAAAGTCTAAATTCTTTCTATTACATCACACTTCCAGTTTAAGGCACCCTAACTTAAATATTCAATAGCAGTTGCATACAACCAGTATCAAATAAGATATTCATAAATGGTATAGGTTAATTAATGTGAACAGTTTTAAGCAACCTTATACGCAATTGTTTCATTTCAAAATTATGTACTTCTACAGTGATTTAGGCAAGGCAGCAGGCACTACATAGCCTTTCTTAGGCAAACATCTATAAAGAGATTAAGTCACACCATTATTCAATATCAGTAATGAAAATAATCCAATTCTCTTGACTCCCAACCTACTTAAATACAATCTCGAACTCCATAACAGTTGTTTCATTAACAACTTCCATTCTTCATTTGTTTTCTTTTCTTTTTTTTCAGATCAATTGAGTACTTCCATAATAATGTCCAACATTAAATGAATCCCTCCTACACTTTAAAAGTAATCTTCTTTTAACGTGTTAATATATAACTAACACATTTCAGTTAGTTTCCTAGTAGTGGTGATAGATTTGTACTGAATCATTCATCCTTTTTTCTCCTATTTACTCGGACTCTAAAACTAATGACAAACTTATACAAACTAATGACAAACAATATAGTTAGCTGGTCTCATTTCTTAGAGTTCACTCCTTTCCCCCTTGAGAAATCTCCTGCTCTTCACAGTTTTGTAACCTCCACTTTTACCATTACTAACACTGTCCTGTATACACCCAAGTTAAGTAAGCCATAGCATTGAGAGGAAAAATATGTAACTACTTGGCCAGAAGTAGACTAACATTGGATTTAAGGATTTGTAGTGAAAAGGGCATTGGTGCATGGCAGAAAGAGCAGAAGCTTTGAGGTTAAACAAACCAGAGCTACAGTCTTGGTTCCACCACTAGCTATCTGGCACATGGACACTCAATAAATTTGGTTTTTCTCTCTCCTTTATTCACTCCAGTCCTCGCTCCCCACTTTTTTTCAAGCCTCCAGTGCCAGTGAAGAAAATTAATAGTAAGTAAATGAGTTGGCTCAAGCTCAACTAATATCAACAACAAACATATCTGACCATATTCAGTCAACTCACAATAAAAATGAATGGGTTAGGGGAGGCTGGGAGAAGAAATCCACAAATCCCTGGGAGCAGGAAAGAAACTACAAATCAGGGGGGTTTCTTAACCTGCATACTCCTACCAGGTACTCCTCTGATTTAGGTACTCTACCTGCAGATACTCTCTAGCCCTAGCTGATCCTCCAACAGAACTCTGTGCCCTGGTACCTAGGGATCTCCTTAGAGACAGGGCTCTTCTTGCCAAGACTGAGGATCACAGGTGTCTTCCAGCCACTCCATGAGTGAGACAAGCTAAACAGCTGTGGGGCTCTCAGAGCTCCCCGATAGCATCAGCCACGACCCCCTGGATCATGCACCAGGCCTGGCATAGCCTGTGCTGATAGGGGTTGTGCTGGTGGCTATGGTCCTTTCTCTCCTCATTGCACTTGCTACCAAATGCCACCTCTGCCGAAAATACCACACCAGCTACCAGCACTGCCCACTACCTGAGACAAGAGACAAGAAGGGGATCTGTCCAGAGATGAGTGAAAATGAGGATGAGGATGGCTTCATCAAGGTCAATTGCATTCAAGATAGGGCCTGAGGGCTGGGGACACAGGGTAGCAGGAACCATTTCAACTTCTGATCCCAGATCTTTGGGAACCCCTTGCCCCCCTGACAGCTTAAGAATTGTGAATACTACATGGTAGGCACAAACCTCAGGGGAGGTGGCTAGGGTTTAAGGGTTGACCAGGGTTTGAGCAATCCTTCCTTCCCTAACAATAGCCACCAAAGTGACAGTGACCCTCTCTTGCTCAATAACCTTCAAGGGCTCCCTGCTATTCTCAGGATAAAACCAATCTAGGGCCTAAACTATGGAACTAAAGCCTCTGTCAGCCTCTTGGTTTCCTTTCAAGCCTTTCCCTGGTATGCTCCATACTTAACTAATTATTTTATACCAGATGATAACATTTTAGCAGATAAATATCAGAGTGCCAAGTTTCTTACAGGATTTTTTTTCCCATCAACAAAGTGGGTAATCTTTAACAAAATGGTTAAAAAACATTTTTCTTTTTAATGAATGAGTTAACTTACTTTCTGACACCTGCTGGAGAAGTTAATCTGCATATCACCAACAACTATGTAGAGACACTAACAGATATAGTTTCCAAAATTCAGACTAACATTAAAGCATTACATAATTGTCCAGAAATTATAATGCATTAACTCTACATTGTATAGCAGAAGCATTATCATGGAAAAGCACAAAGGCTTTGAGTCCTGGCTTGACTCCAAGTTATTTAAACTCTCTGGATCTGTTATCTCATCTATAAAACTGTGATAATGGTATCTACCTCACAAAGACTCGTTGAGAGATTAAATTAGATTACATGTGATGTGAAGTGTCCTCGCACTTCACTTTAATGGCTAAACAAATATTCGCCCCTCCCCCCATCTCCTGGTTATCTGACTCATCATTTTTCAAAGACCTTCCTTGAAAAATAGTTTTATGTTCATCCTTCCCTCAGAAATGTGGACTAGTTGGAAATGATGATAGAATCAATCAACTGCATTGTATTGTCTTTTGAACAGTAAAGAATTTAGTTCATGATAACCAGGTTTACAATACTCTAAATATGAAAACAAGATTCAAAACTTTTCATTTTATTTTATTTCAAATATGCTTTTTTCCTAATACAAATGCACCAACCAGTGAAGTTAAGGGATCATTTACCTGCATCCATGGATCAAAGCTACTCTAGCTAAACAGAAATAAGAGCAGATAACGTGCACTACAGTAACTGCCTCAGTAGTCTGCCCTGGTTGGAGGGTACTTGTCTTTTTGCTCTATCATCTTTACTTCCCACTCAAGTGATCTGGAGCAGCCAAGGTAATAATTTCCTCTCCTGAACTATTATTATGGAGCTAAAAGAACATGTATAACATCCTTCTCAGCTTCTTTCATCCATCTTAACCCTGGTTATTTATTTTAAGACTGATCTGGTCTTCACAGAGGAAGTAGCAATACTGTGCTCCCTTCAGGTGTTCAGTTTTTATATATGAAAATTAACATTTCATTTTCCATTTAGTCTCTCAAGAAATATTTATTGTCATAAACTATATGCCAAGGACACCACTAGCCTATAAGTACAAAGGTTTCCAGATCATTTATCAACTTTGTAAGATTGGTTTCCAAGGAAAAGTATATTCAAGATGTATCTATCAAGAAAAGTAAATGATCCAAAAGCAAAAATACAAAACATCAGTCTACACAGAGCAGGCCCTAAATTATGTAATGCCCCGAATTACTTTTTTTTTCCAAATGGCAAGTTGGATATACATTATCTGTTATAACTTCTCTCCTGAAAACAAACACCTTTTTCTCTTGAGGTTAACTCAAAGTGTTGATAATCAACTATGTCCTTTGGTATAACCAAGAGAGCAATCAACCTCTTGCCCGTTTTCTTCTTCCCACCAGGAATGTTCCACAAATGTGCCACTTACTCTCCTAACATATTAACTCTCTTTATTCACTCACAAAAGTCACACATAGGATAAGATTTGGCATATATACCCATCCCAAACCACTAGTAGCTACTGGTGGTTGCTAAGGAAATAAAGAGGAAGTGGTAAGAGTAGACAAGAATAGGAATTAATCTCACACGTATTGGCCCAGACAGGGTAAGTATTAAAATATTTCAGGTTTTGAGGTTAGAGATTTTTCCCCTTGAGAATTATAAAAATATTAATATCAAAACATAGATTTCATTGGCTGCCATTTGTGGCAAATGAATGAATTTGATTTGTTTGAAACCAACTATTTGCTTCTATACACTATTCTTCAAAAAATCCAAAACACCAATGATCACATTTAAGCACTAAATTAATATAAGCCAGAATTGCTGTTACCACTTTGACTAAACACAGGAAAACAATTCTCTCCAAAATTAATTTTCTCAATTTCCTTCAACTACACCAGTTTTATTTTGCATTTCCTTCCCTGCATGAATTTGGAGAACTGTCATTCCCACACCTAAGTTTGAGTCTAATCAACATAAGCTAAAAAGAGAAAGAAAAACAAAAGAAAGAAAATTAGCCCAAGATATTTAAACATGAAAGAATATGCTGAAAATCACACTCCAGTGTCTTTCTTCAAAAATCCAAAACACCAATCCAAATCTAAAAGTTCCAAGCAATGGTTCAGTTTCCCCTTTCCTCTCCCCCCTCCCGCCCCCCCCGCCCCCGCCCAGTTCTGTACACCCTCATGCCCCTTCCCCCAACCCCACTTCGCCCAGACAGAGGGTAACAGTCTGAGCTGCCCTGGTTGAGTTGATCCTAAAGTTAACATTCAGCAGCCCATTTCCAGACAGCAGCGCTAAATCTATTTGGATAAAACGCGTGTGACCCAGACAGTTGGCATTTGGCCCAAACGCGTTGCACCGGCAGCTCAAATAAAAACAAGAGTAAGAAACTCACTCTCTTGTTCCCTCTCAGTGCGCTTTCTCACTCTCTCGCTCTCTTTTCTTCTAGTACAACAAGGAAAGAAATTACTAAAGACAGGAATTATAGTACACATTATCAGAAGGCAGCTTTCCAATAACCCCTCCAGCACTCACCCCCCACCCAAATCCCTAAACTTTGATCCCATGTACCATATAAACAGACATACCCCGATATTCAAGGCTCCGGAGGGATATGAGTCTAGCACGTCCCAAGTGGCCAAAAGTAAATCAAAAACACACGCTTCCATCTCTTTGATTAGCCTATTAAGAGCTTAACATATCCTAGAGCATCGGGGCTCCAGCTAGCACATTAATTCTGCCCTCTGAGCCCAGGCATAAACTATGCACTTGTCTGGCTACTTAAGACACTGACATGAAACCATAAAATGCAGGTTTTTCTTTAAGAAAACTGGAAATCAGTTTAAATACACACCATTATTACTTTCCTGATTACTATTTGGTGATGAGTTAAAAGACCACAATAATTATAATTAAGTCATATTTCACAAAACATATTCTATTCTTATAATAAACGTATATATTTTTGCATCATAAAATACTTGCATGACCCAGAATTCTCCAACCCCCGAGTAGTCTGGAGTTAAAAAGATTTCTATGTGTAAAATGAGTTCAGTTAAGCTCACTCATTGCCATTAAAACACATACACACATACACACACACACACACACACACACACACACACACACACAGAGCGAGAGAGAAAAAGGTTTTCTACGCGTTATTCGGAAGACAAGCAAACCACACGCTTTAATTAAAAAAAAAAAAAAGGTTTCATTGAATATTGTGAAGTCTTCCTTACCGTTTTCATCTTCAAATTCTGATAAAAAGTAAGTTTCAAACAATAGAGATTGCACTGGACGACTCACGTACTCCCTTCTCCTCTCTTAACTTTTTTTTTTCTGCCCCCCTTTGCAAAGCCACAGCAGTCAGTTAGTTATTCTGCAGCCAGAATAAAACCCTATAGTCTGGCTAACCCGGGTTTTAGAGAACGGACTTTGAGATTTGGCAGAAAAAGAGATGCCTTCAATACAACCAGGTTATCATCCTGAGATGCTGCCTTTGCAAACCCCCTTTTTCTCCCGCACACGCCCCCCACCCGGCCAAAAAAAAAAAAAAAAAAAAAAAAAAGGAGAGAGAGAGAAAGAAAAAAAAGAAAGGAAAGGGAAAAAGAAAGGAAGGGAGAAAAAAAGACTTATTGGGGGTGGAAAGGGTGCCCTTTCTCCCTGGACAGCTTAGTGCCTTTGCTATGCAAATAACATGTGAAGAGCATCAAAAGGCACCAGGAGAAAAGAAGACAAGAGGAGCAAAGTTTTGTTGAAGTAGGTCTCACTACCGGCCCCCAGCCAACTTTGAACTGCAGCAGAATATTGGCAGCTTTTCCTCGGAGGCAGAGCACTGACGTCAGTGTGCAGATGTGCCGGCGTCGGGTGCGCATGTGTCCTGGGCCGTCACGTGGAGGGGGAGGGGAGGTAGAGGTACAATCGGGGTAACCAACTACCAGCCATTCAGAAGGGCTTAGGCAATGTCAACTTTTCCACCCTGTGAATGAGAGAAATCCTGGCCTTTCTAACCTCAATCCCCTACCCCACTCCGCCTCTCCTCCTCCTCCTCCTCTAGCCTCTTTTAGAAATTCTAGCCTGGTTTGTGATTAGCTGTTTCTTGGAAAAAGGAAGGGGGAGGGAGAGGATGAATGACTTTAGAGACGAACTCATGTCACTGTTAAGATCTCTGGTGTCCTCTTCCTTGTATGTTTAAATCCACACAACAAAAATACTAAAAATTGCACATAAACAGTACCTTTGAAGACACTTACAGCAAGTTCACATCAGTGACAGATTTCAAGACTCCGTAACCACATGTGCACAAAATGCCTCTCTCAAAAAGACATCTCTACGAGTTATATTGCCACAGCAAGGGAGTATAGACGAAAGTAAACTAAGACCAGCACATTTTCCATCCGATTACCGACTTCAGGTTATGTGGGGCTTTAAAAGGAAAGGAAAAAAAAAAGTGGGGGAGGAGGGAGCGGGGGAAGAGAAAGAAGCTTGCATTATTTCCAGATGAGGGTGAGACTGGATGGTGTTTTAAAGTGCAACCGGGGAAAGCTACAAGTGGAGTGTATTTTTTTAATTCAGTACATTGAATGAAACCTCAATGACTGCCCAAAAGAAAATAAATCCAAAGTCAGACCCCCAGAAAAGAGGGGGGCGGAGGGGGAGAGAGGACGGGAACCTTGCTGTGATCTGAAGATAAACAAACAAAACCTCAGAACTGGCTCTTCAAGCTTCCCAGTCCCACCCTCCCGCCCTCCTCCCCCTACACACCAGAAGCCAGTCCATACTTTAAGGATAAAGCGCCACTACAACGTAGCACTTTCACTTTCATTTGCTGGGAGAAAGCCACTGGCATAAAACTGTGGGGGAAATGCCCAAATATGTTTTCCATGTCCTAAGCGAGCAAACAAAGTCTGGCACACTAATCGGAAACAGGAGAGGGGAAAAAAAGTGAAAATAGCTCAGGACAAATGTTGTCTTTCAGCGGTGGAATCTGCTGCATCATTTATCTGTTTCTACCGTTGAGTGCAGGATAGGAAGAGGTTTAAGAGTTTCCAAGGTTGGGGGTGGGGGTGGAGGAATTGACGCCTTGAAATTCCAGTCGGTAGTTAACGCCAAGTCAATTTCCGATGGCCAGAACCAGAAAAGGGAATTGGACCGGAGGGAAGGGGGTGGGGAGGAGGACCTTTCTGAAAACAGGCGCTTAAGTTTCAAGCTTCTGCTAACATTATTGCTCATTTGATTTTTTTTTTTTTTCTTCCTACACCGGAGGTAGTAGGTGTAATTCTTCTGGTGAATACATGAATAGTTGGCTAAAAGAAGGCATGAATCAGACTGAGAACGTCCAAGAATTCTTTTTTGAGGGTTGAAAGGGGAAAGCATCTGTCCACAGTCAATAGTCCTCATCTTGACCTTAAATCAGTAGTATTTGGCTCAATGCCATTTAAAACGTAGAAATACGTTCTGTGGCTGGCATTCACAGTTTTAAATAAAGATGATTCATATAGAAATATAGATATTTGCATTAGCACACAAGAGGTGGCTGATGTCCTAGCAATAATTATAAACGTCAAAAATAAGAAGAGTAGCCACAGAGCTGTTTTTGCATCAAACCCATCCTTTAAATTGTTGTGGACTTGGTCCTTAATTTTTCAAAAACTGGTGGTGGATAAACACAGCCATCGCAGAAAACTAAACTTAAGGTGTGAATAGTAATCGTTTCTATGAGCTATTTGAAAAATTTTTACTCACCACTAAGACAAACTGCCTAGGAAGTAGCAATATTGTAAAGGAAAGGAGCTTATCCAGTGAGAAGTGGACTTTGACTAATTACTTATTCAAAGAGTGCCATCCTGCGTCTAAACAGAGTAATGAAAATTTCCCAAAAGATTCCTTTTCTCCTCCAAATGACTGTGAATTTAAAAAACAGTATTAGTAAGGGTGAAAAATGATTAGCGAGAGAAATGGATCCATGTGTATGTGTGTATGTGTGTGTTTGCATTTTAATTGCATTACAGAGAATTCCAACACATACAAAGTAGAAAACTCCAATGTATCCACCATCCAGTTTCAACAAACAAGTTTTGTGGCACACACATTCAAGTAAAATAAAAGGACTAAAAAATAACCATTACTACATCACTACTACTCTTAGAAAAATAATTCCTTAATTTCATCAGATTTCAGATTTTCTCAATTGCAAAAAAGGATTTTTTAAAAACTTCCTTTTATTGGAATCAGGATTCATATATTGCATCAGGTTGATCTCTTGTCTCTTTTTAAAATTTTGTTGTTGTGGTTTTAATCCTCAGCTGAGGTTATTTTTCCACTGATTTTTAGCGAGCATAGGAGAGAAGGAAGGATAGAGAGAAACATTGATGTGAGAGAAGCACGTATATTGGTTGCCTCCTGCGTGAGCCCTGACCAGGTCCGGGGCTGGGGAGAAGGCTGCAACCAAGGCACCTGCCCTTGACCAGAATCAAACTCTTTGGTCTTCGGGCCCATGCTCTATCCACTGAACCAAACTGGCTAGGGCCCTTGTCTTTTTTTAAAAAACTTTT
Source organism: Myotis myotis (assembly GCF_014108235.1). NCBI lineage: Eukaryota > Metazoa > Chordata > Mammalia > Chiroptera > Vespertilionidae > Myotis > Myotis myotis. The sequence continues at coordinate 34,404,634 of NW_023416357.1, forward strand.
TATTGAAGTAGAAAAAGCATACAGAAAAGTGCATAAATATAAAACTTGATGAAAGTGTTCAATCCAATAAATCTTCACAAAGTGTGCCCAAGTAACCATGTAACTCTTTTCATCTATTTCAATCTATCAGTTCTCCCTCATTTATTCTTTAACCTGAAATATAAATGCTAAGTTAATAACTTGTCATCTTAATACTACATATAGCACTTTCATGTGTATGCAAATGTTTTAGTGTAATATCGAGGCATTAGTTCTTAATTTAATCATATGAGACAAATTTAAATTTAACCCTGAATGAATTTCAGTTGCAGTAGAAATTCTTTAAAATTATTTTAACAACCAATCCTTTACTCTTCAAAAACTTTTTCCTATAGCTTTCCTTTTCTCTGTTAAATTAAGAAATGAAGACAGAGTAGAGTTGATCACAAATCCCCTATTTATACCTACAAAAAGCTATGTGAGTGGTCCTTAGAAGCCTAATAAATCTAAGTGAATAGAGCCCTTTCAGGAAATCAAAGATGGAATAAAAGGAAATTTGAGAGGAAGCAATTTGTATGTATGTATGTGTGTATGTATGTACACATGTATGTATTAATGAATGTATGTATTTCAGAGACTGAAAAATAGAAGCAATGTCAGAAAAGTTTGAGAGCCAATGAATCGGGACTAAGAAACTTTTAAAAGTAAAAAAGTAGACTCCTAACTTATAATTTTTAATAGATAAGCATGCAAATTTAACTTAATTTTTTAAATAAAAACTAAGGCATTTCTTAAAACTAGACTATACTTGTATTTTAAGAAAAAGAGATGAAGAATTCTGATTTTATGTTTGCTTGGAATTATTAAATTGGAGCAGGTGACTATCTCTAAAGAAGATAAATTTTGAATTCTATATCCCAGACATTAAAATCAGATTCAGCCCTAACTGGTTTGGCTCAGTGGATAGAGCATCAGCCTGCAGACTCAAGGGTCCCAGGTTCGATTCCGGTCCAGGGCATGTACCTTGGTTGCGGGCGCATCCCCGGTGAGGGTTGTGCAGGAGGCAGCTGATCGATGTTTCTCTCTCATCGACATTTCTAACTCTCTATCCCTCTCCCTTCCTCTCTGTAAAAAAATCAATAAAATATTTTTTTAAAAAAATCAGATTCAAGCCCTGACTGAGTAGCTCAGTTAGTTAGAACATCATCTCAATATGCCAAGGTTATGGTTTTGATCCCCAGTCAGGACACATACAAGAATCAACCAATGAATGCATAAATTAAGTGGAACAACAGATCAATGTTTCTTTCTCTCTAAAATAAATTTTTAAAAATTAAAATAAATTTAAAAATAGATTCAACACATTAAAACCAAAGTTTATACACTTTCTACACATACATTTTATTCTTTCAGTGAGAATGGATTTGAATTTGATATAGTGAAAACAAATATTTTTTAATCTTTTGAAGGCTCATTGTAGCATTTCTTAAGTAAGATGCAAAAGCTCAAAGCATAGAGAAAAAAACTGATAAATTTAACTTAAATTAAAAAGTTAAAAACCACTAAAAAGTAAAATATAAGCTAGAGATTAGGAGAATTTTCAACACATGTAAGTGAAATATAACAAATATCTAGAATATTGAAAGAACTATCACAAATCTATAAGACTGTCAACATAAGAAACTAAGAAACATATCCACTTACATGTAGAGTATTTTTATGAGTTTCGTTGAGCCAAACTGACGACAGTTGCCAGGGAGCAAAATCTCAATGAATTGAGAAAATGCTCCGGAGAATGGGAGTTTTGCAGCTTATTTTATACATTAGAATAAAAGGAGAAGACGTAAGAAGTGTTATATGAAATCCATTGGTGGTAGATCAGGGAGGCGGGAGAAAGCAAAGCGTGGAAATCTCTGGGATTGGATAGAAAGCGAAATGGAGAGACACGCACTTCTTTTACATTGGTGGATACAGTATTAGTTAATAATTGACCTTTACAGCCCATAGAAATGGTATGCGTGGCCTGAGATAGCAATGCGAGATTCTGCGGTCTTGCGCGCTAGCGCAGGTCTGGAAAAGAAGATTACTCTGACATTTCAAAAGTATGTTGTCTTAGACGCAAAAAGACAAGTGACAGGCGCACTTAGGTAAAGATTGACCTTTGTCAAGGAAGCTACAGGCTTAGGACATGACTACCCACCGTGTCTGGCCTTTAGCTAGGAATTTGCATGTTCAGACCATTTTATTTGGTTACTTTTGGTTTCTGAGTTTGTAAGTCCCGCTACACAGGCCTCCCCTGAGCTAGTCAGGTTTGGTAGATGGCCTCTATTTCATCCGCAAGAGAGAGAGACCAAAAAAATTAAAAATAGGAAAATGGCATGAATAGAAAAGTCACAGGAAAAAAAAAGCTAAGGACCAATAAATGACTAAGGGAGTGTTCAGTCTTGCTAGCAATCATTGAAATGGAAATGCTTCTCTTTCATTAGAGTGCTAAGACTGTGAAAATTTAATAATATCAAGTGTTAGGGAGAATAGAGCAAACTGGACATCGGATATACTATTGATGGAAGTACAAATTAAGTGCAAACACCATGGAGAGCAATTTGGCAATATCTAATAAAGAGGAAGATGTGCTAGTCTTTGACCTGGCCTTGCATTTTTAAGTATATAACCTTAAGAAGTTCTTGCACATGGGAATCCCCATTTATAATTACAACAACACAATTTGTCGCAGTGAATAATTGGAAACCACCTAAATGATTACCAATGGGAAAATAAATTGTAATCTATTCCTACAATAGAATTTTACATGATAAATGATGAGCTATATAAAGGTATCAATGTGGATAAATTATATAACATTGAGTTGAAATGCTACAATAGGACACATTACAACTCATATTGGGGTAGGATGTATATAATATACCATTTATATAAATTTTTAATGCTTCACCAAATATATATCTCAAACTTTAAAAAGTGTGCACAGGAAGACATGAGATCTTAAAAATCGCAGCTACCTGGGAGGGGGGCAAGAGAAACAAATGGGGTTAAGGACGAGCACAAAGTGGTCATCAACTAAATCTGTAAAATTTTGTTTGAAAAACAGAACCGGAATTATTATTTTTAAATGTTTGACATCTGCTCATTCAGGGTATCTAGTGTAAATGGTGTCGACTTAAGAAACGTCCAAACACGCAGAGAATTTTTATGACTTTATTTGAGCCAAAACCGATGCCAATTGCTGGGAAGCAAGATCTCCAATGCTCCAGAGAATAACAGTTTTAGCTTTTCAAATTAAAGGGGGGAGTAAGGAAGATTACATGAAGGTGGGAGAAAGCAAAGATGAGATTACAGACTAGTTAACAAGATTATGTGCTCTTTTGAGTGTGGTTGCTGAAGGATCTGCAGAAGCATTTCAAAAAAATGTGTCAACCTAGCAGTGTAGAAACAATGGACAGGGCTTGCTTAAGGCAAAGATAAAACTTTTGCTAAAGAAGTTACAGGCTTGGAGCATGACTACCCCATGACCTGCCCAGTTAGGAATTTATGATCACATCATCCTGTGAGTTTATTTTCCATAGAATCCCTATTTTGTCCCATATTTTAATCTCTGTGTAGTTGGAATTAATACAACTTTACAAAAATGAAAGAAAAAAAAAGATTACTGTTGCCTTAGCCGGTTTGGCTCAGTGGATAAAGTGTCAGCCTATTACTGAAGGGTCCAGGGTTTGTTTCCAGTCAAGGGCACATTCCCAGGTTGTGGGCTCAATCCCCAGTAGGGGGCATGCAGGAGGCAGACAATCAGTGATTCTCTCTTATCATTGATGTTTCTATCTCTCTCTCCCTCTCCTTTTGTCTCTGAAACCAATAAAAATATATTTAAAAAAATAAGATTACTGCAATTTGTTATTACAATTTATCTGGAAATTTCAGAAAGACTTTCATACTTTAAATTTGCAGTTATCAATATAATGATATATTATGGATGAGCAAAGCTAACTGAAATTCTGTATATGATTTATCATATTTCAGTCTTTCATTTACCACAGAGAGTGACAAAAAAAAATAGTTTCATTTTAACCTCTCTTTCCTTACCTATTTTCTTTTTAGAGTGGTATAATCAATGGTTTATAACTATATTATAAAAATATCTAACATTCAAAAAGAAGGAAGAGCCTTAACCGGTTTGGCTCAGTGGATAGAGCCTCGACCTGCAGACTGAAGGGTCCCAGGTTTGATTCCGGTCAAGAGCATGTACGTTGGTTGCGGGCACATCCCTGGTGGAGGGTGTGCAGGAGGCAGCTGATCAATGTTGTTTCTCTCTCATCGATGTTTCTAACTCTCTATCCCTCTCCCTTCCTCTCTGTAAAAAAATCAACAAAATATATTATTTTTAAAAAGGAAGAGAAAATGAAGTTACAGCTAACAGCAAAGACCCTGACATACTACTAATAATCACCTACTCTTTAGCATTGTGCAAAGGACTAAGAAGTATAAAAAAATAAGACAAAGTTCCTTGCCTTCATACATTTACGAATTGGAAACAAGATGAAAGTGTGATGAGGGAAAATGCAGTAAGTTATATAATTTAGCAACATACATTGAAGTGTTGTGGGATTCAAATAATAGAGACTTCAGTGAAGTCTAAATAATTTTTCTGACATCCATGTTGCCAATCTCTCTTCGTCAATTTTGTGGTTCTTAGTTGAGTTCCCAGCAACATTCAATTTAGTTGATTACTCCCAACTTCTAGGAATGCTGTGTTTTCTTCCCTTGAGTTCTGTGACACTAGACTCTTCCTAGTTCCCCTCCTAACCCAATGTTCCTTCTTCCTTCTCTACTCAGTCACTAGGTTGTGTGTTCGATACCTAGTCAGCACACATACAAGAATCAACCATTGAATGCACAAATAAGTGGAACAACAAATCAATGTTTCTCTCCCCCTTTCTCTCTAAAACCAATCAATAAAAATAAACTAAAATGAAAATAATAAAATGCCCAGGGGTTGGTTCTGATATCCACTCTATTCTCTGTCAACTGATTTTTCCTTTGATTAATGTATCCTTTTCATAGCTTTGAAGAACATCTATATGCCAATGACTCCTCTGTCTAAATTTCTGCTTGAGTGTGTGTAATATGCAACATAAACTTCATGTGACCTAAACATAATTCAACCTGTTTCTCCATCTTTTCCATTTGGTAAACGCAATCCCAATTCACCAAGTCCCTAGCCACTGTACCTTCTTCAGTTCACTTTTTAGTTTTCTTAACATGTGTTTTATAAATACTGAGCAAACTTTTTAGCTGTATGTAGCAGGAGGGAGAAGTGCGTCTATTCCAGTTTTAGTTGGAAACTAGAATTCGTCTCTGCTATAGTCTGAATGTTTGTACCCCCAATTCATATATTGAATTCCTAATGCCTAATGTAATGGGTATTAGGAGGTGGGGCTTTAGAAAGGTGATGAGGTTATTAGGTGGAACCCTTAGAACTTGGATTAGTGTTCTTATAAAAGAGACCCTAAGCAATCCCTCACGCTGTACACGATTGGAGTGAGAAGGTAACAGCTATGAACCAGGAAGAAGGCCCTCACCTGACTACGTTGGCACCCTGATCTCAAGACTTCCAGCCTCCAGAACTGTGAGAAATAAATTTCTGTTGTTTATAAGTTACCGAGTTGGGATTATTTTGTTATAGAAGCCCAAACAGTCTAACAAACTCTCTCTCCTTTATTTTTACATTTTCAAGAAATTTATTTTTTATTGTTAAGTATCTCTAAAGTCATTTTATCAATATAATTTTGAGATGTAGATCTTCTACTTATTAATTTTTGGGCACTCTATATACGTTTCATATTTGAGTTCTTTGTTGACTATAGATAGTAAATACTTTCTCCAATTCTATACTTTTCTTCTCTAAATGTGTTTTCCTTTTATATAAACAGAAATTCTTTAAAAAAAATTTTTTTTTAAATATATAGTCCATTTTAACTTTTTTCTATTTTATGTTTAGGGAACTTTGTAGTCTCTTAAAGAGATTTTTTTGCTCACTTTTTAAAAAATATTTTTTCATTGATTTTGAGAGGGAGAAAGAGAGAGAGAGAGAGATCAATGTAAGAGAGAAACATGATTAGTTGCCCCCTGTATGCACCCTGAATGGGAACCAAACCTGAAACCTGAGCGTTGCCCTGACCTTTTGGTGCACGGGATGATGCTCAACCAACTGAGCCAGGACTTCGCTTACTTTTTAAAATTCTTTTCCTTACAAAAAAGCAAAACCCAAACAAACAATAAACCCATTGGTTTCTTTATAATATGTAACTGTCCTAGAGCGAAAACAACCCTTTCCCTGCTGCCATTACACAGTAAGAATGCATATCATGCTCCATAATCAAAACAAACATGTTATATCCTAAAATAAGCAAAAAAAATTAGATAGGAAATCCTATCTCACCTTCAAAACACCATAAATATTTCCCGCAAGTTAGCTTCCTACCAAATATTTATTCTTTACCTCTGCAATACTGACGCCTAAAAATACATTACAACTTATATGTGCATATGATAATGATGTGGAAAATAATGGAACCAGAAATGTTAATAGGGATGTACAACCATAAAAAAAAAACACAGGATAAGACTAAACAAGGTCCATTCAACTGGTTTAAATTTTCAACCAAATAGAGATTTAAATTCTTCTAAATCAATCCATGTGCACACATTAACCAATAACAAAGTTAAATATGTTTTGTGGCAAGCTAAAACAAATATTTGTTTTTAGGTTAGGCTAACATCACCATCTGGTGTGGGAAAGCTAGACTGTGGTATTCCTTTCAGGCATTTTGCATTATCATATTTAAGAACTGGTAAAATAAAAACAAATTCTAAGTCTGAATAGATTTCAGTGATTTCCTTAAATCCATGACAAGTGAAAATACATATAGATCCTCAGAACTTGAAACATTTTCTCCAACATACTCAAAACCACAAAAAGGTTCAAGGATGGAAGCTTAGATGGAATACAAATCAAGACTAATTCTACTGCAATTTACTTTGTTTATGATTGATCTCAAAAGTGGGCAGATCATCTTGCTAAGAAGCCTGGGTTAATGAATTAAAGCAGCGGTTCTCAACCTGTGGGTCGCGACCCCTTTGGGGGTTGAACGACCCTTTCATAGGGATCACCTAAAACCATCGGAAAACACATATATAATTACATATTGTTTTTGTGATTAATCACTATGCTGTAATTATGTTCAATTTGTAACAATGAAATTGGGGGTCACCACATGAGGAACTGTATTAAAGGGTCGCGGCATTAGGAAAGTTGAGAATCACTGAATTAAAGATGAAATAATAGTCTTCTTTAGAGCCTTATACAAGACACTGTAGTAAAATGCTCCTAATCTGGAGATTTATCAGTAAAATGTGAAATGAAGACTTGCCAAATAAATCAAGTTGTTTATTGCCTTTATCTCGTTCTTTCTGTAATTTGTAACACAGAGGTACATGGACAATCACACCACCTGCTCTGGAGAATCATTGTCAGGCTTATTCTGCCAGAACCATTTCTTCTTTCTGCAGTAACTGAAATGAATAAAAAGTTGCTTATTTCTTTGACTCCCAACTGGAGTATTCTAGGAAGGTCAATGTCATCTTCCTATAAAAGAACTTCAATTCATTAAAATATAGTAGTATTTGTATTTTCTATAGAAGAGACATGAAGGGTACTGTAACCATGTAGAAACTTCCTTTCTTTAATATGACCTTTCTTCCCTTTTTTAATTTAAACTGGCCTCACTAGGACCCTGACTCACCTGCCTCCTCCCTTGCATGTCACTCCCTTAATCATTAAGCCCTCAGGGCAATGAGGTTCTGATCAGCATCAAATAATCTTAGAAACAAAGCCTCGGAACTGTTGGCCAGAGATAGTTTCCATCAAACTAGCCATAACATCTAGGCCTCAGTTATGTTTCAGCTCCGGGGCCAAAAAAGTGACAAAAGCAGATAAAGCGATGCCATGGCTGACATTAGGACCAAATGCCATGATCAACTACCCTGTACCCTAGCACCAACCAATCAGTAGAGACCACAACCCTAACTCCCTTAAATCACCTGATTAATGATCCCCCCCCCCCTTATAACCCATCCCCTGGAAGCCATTGGGGAGCCAGGTCCTCGAGCATTAGCTCACTGTGGGCATGGGCCACTTCCACAAGTAAAACCCTTTCTTTCTTTGCTGCAAGCTCCTGTGCATGTCTTTCTTTTTTTAAAATTTATCTTTATTATTGAGAGTTATTACACGTGCCTGGGTTGCGGGTTCGGTCCCGGGGGGGGGGGGGGGGGGAGGGCGGCGAGCAGGAGGCAGCCAATCAATGATTCCCTCTCATCATTGATGTTTCTAGTTCTCTTTTTCTGAAATAAAACAACAACAAAAAAAGAGCCTATATGGTTTCGGGGACTGATATTGTATAAGCCACTCAGAGAGCTTCCTTGAACTGGTGTCAGGACTTTCATTATGGATGTTCAGGCTGTAGGAATCTGTCAGATTGTCATGGCTTCCCTTCATTCCAACAAAAATGAAGCTCTGAAACTTTCATATAGGTGTCTTCCTGACTGGCAGCCTTAAAGACTCAGAGCCTAACTGTGATGTGCTCTAATACTGAGTACACATATCCTGGCCTACTGCTTCATCTACCATTGCTGTGGTTCCTGCTCGTAAATGAACTTCTAGAATGCCCCCTCTAAGACACAGGGAAAATGAGCTAATCCTCCCTCTTGATTGAAACTGGACACATTCTTTCTACTTTTTTTACTTAAACTGGCCTCACCCAGCACCCTGTTTCCTTCTCCCTACCATGTCCACTCCCTAAATCATTAAGTCCTCAGGAGAAGAGGTTCTAGTCAGTATCAAATAATCTTAGGAACAAAACCTCTAGTCTGTAGGCCACAGAGACAGTTTTGTCAAACTAGAGATAACGTCTAGGTCTCAGCTGTTTCAGCTCCAGACCCAGAGAAGTTGCGAAATCAGATGAAGCGATGCCGTTTTTGACGTCAAGACCAGATGCACTGGTCAACTACTCCCTACCCTAGTACCAATCAGTAGAGATCATGACCCTAAATCCCTTAGTCACAACGATTAAAAACCTGAAAGCCACTGATTAGTCGGATCTCTGAGCACTAGCTCACCTGTGACTCCGGGACACTTCCTGAACTAATTAACCCTTACTTTTTTTGCTGCAAGCTCCTGTGCATGTCTTACTGGGCTGTGATGTGTCCTGGCAAGTGAACCCATTTAGTCCAGTAACAATACCGAGTGAGTTTTGAATTCTATAATTTAGCTTGCATGAGCCCTATATTATCTTCCTATCAAAAAGTGCATTTATTTTATAAAAATATCATACCACATCACCAAAAGCTAAATATTTTTAGGTAAGAGAATTTTATTTACAGAAATGTCACAAAGATAAACAAAATTTTATTAACACAATTTTGTTAGTAATAATGAACAGACGAATGGTTTAATATATATCACTTGATATGTGATATACATTAAAAGAGTTTTCTACTTTTATCCATTTGTGTGTTTTTTTATATTTCAATTTTTAACAAATCTAGAAATAAGACAGTATACATGAGGCATATTTACTAAATACTTTTAAATTATGCTTCCTTCTACATATACCAAGTGAATTTTAAAACCATCTGCATATTAAATGGCCTTTTTATTATAATCCCTAAATTTAACAGAGTTAAGCAACAAACAGAACTCAAAATGCATAAAAGAAACTGTCATAAATTTTTCAAAAATTATGGCTCAAGCAATATCACAAATTAACTAAGAATTTTCCAAATATCGCTGTAAGAGGTACATTAAATGTTTTATAATTAAGTCTAGAATATTTTTACTTGTATCCTTGTCCACCAACTTGAACACACCATTTGTAAACAAATAGTACATGGCAGCACCTGTCATTTTAAGGATAGAAGGAATATGAACTACGTGCTTTCATATGCATATTATTTTCTTTATCCAAGTAACACTCAGTGTTTCCATTTATCTGTGAGTGACAAGATTCTTTAAGTACTTGTGGAAAACAGACCATTCTTTACTGATGGAAAGCTTCTAGTCTTATTCGGCTTGGATCTTCTGGGTGTCTCAAAGCAATTCCATTACGAAGGAGCAGCTCAATATAAGGTGGCCAAAAAGAATCACTAATTTTGACATATGGATCATGTGGAACATCAAACAATCTATTTAAAAGAATCTAGGAAAAGATATTATTTTAAGGAATGTGGAAAAGAAAATGCATCATTTATACAAATACTAAGTGCCGTAGCAATAAAGTAAAACTATACAATTCTCATCTCAATCACACTTCATAATATCAATATCTCAATTATTGAAATAAAATTTTCATCTATCATTAACTTTAGCTATTTCAAGTACATATCTGAGGGGCATAAATCTTTTGATCTCACTTAGGTATGATGATAATAGAATTAAATATTATTCCTATTTTAAAGCAATTACTTATTTTAATATACTTAAAATCCTTCTTACTTTTCATTGCTAATTCTAGTAGATGCTAGAAATAATTAAATGATAAAAATTCAACTTTAAAATGAACATGTAGACTGTTTTATTTTTTGCTAAATTTCAGTTTATATATTGTTTACTTTTATCATTGAAAATGTAAGTTGGAGACAAAAAATGGTTTCTAATTCTAAATTTTAGATGAGATCTCAGGGTATACTATTGGAAAATTACACACGTATTACCCAGTTAATCACTGCTAATATCAGCCACATATATGACAACTTTTGTTTAAAAAAAAAAAAAGTTAAGTCATCCATAAGAAACAGTAGTTTCTTAGTTTCAGTATAAACTGGAATAATTAGAAATATATTAAAATGTTCTAATATAACTTGATATATGATACACAAAAATGGGTATCATATGAATCTAATAAATATTTGTATTTTGCCTTTTCTTTTCTTTTCTTTTCTTTTTTGCATTTTGCTTTCAGAGCAATAATATTCTTTATTAAGATATCTTGAGGCACCAAAACTATTTAACTGGGTAAAAATGGAGACTTGAGCATCCAATTCATAAAATTACAATGAAACAAATTTAATGATATCACTCTTTCTCCTTAACTTGACAATTAATTTAAAAAGACACACTAACCCTAGCCAGTTTGACTCGGCTCAGTGGATAAAGTGTCAGCCTGTGGACCGAAGGGTCCCAGGTTCGATTCCAGTCAAGGGCACATGCCTGGGTTGTGGGCTCAGTCCAACGTGCAGGAGGCAGCCAATCAATGATTCCCTCTCATCACTGATGTTTCTATCTCTCCCTTCCTCTCTGAAATCAATAAAAAAATATATATATATATATATAATAAAATAAAATAGATAAAAAGACACACTAATTGTTAAATATCTCCCTCTTCATAGACTATTTTACCTTCCTCTCTGCCCAATTCGCAATGGATTGTCAGACCAAGATTTCTCAAATATTTAACATACTTGATAACTGGATGACGTTCAAAAGCATTTTTTTAAAATGTCAAAGAGCCCGGCTGGCATGGCTCAGTGGTTGAGTGTCGACCTACGAAGCAGGAGGTCATGGTTCAATTACCGGTCAGAGCATATGCCCAAGCTGTTGGCTCAATCCCCAGTGTGGGGCGTGCAGGAGGCAGCTGATCAATGATTCTCTCTCATCACTGATGTTTCTATCTCTCTTTCCCTCTCCCTTTCTCTCTGAAATAAATTAAAATATGTTTAAAATAAAATAAAATAAAAAGGTCAAAGATATTTATAAAAGAAAAGGCAAATGTTAAGCAGAAAAAGGTATTTCTTTACCAATTCTATAATTATTTGGAATTACTTAGTACTCACATTATGAAAAAAAAGAGGCTGATGTTACTTAAGGAAATATTATGTATGGATTTCTACAATTTTGTTAAAAGAATCCTTAAACTATGTACTGTGTTTTCAATAGAATGTAGAGTTGCTAACTAAAGATACATTTAATGTAACAGCGTAAGATTTCATTGTGTAAATATTAAATAATATAAAATTTTCTTGAAGTAATAATCTTGGAATATTATTAAGAGTAGGCTCTAGCCGAAACCGGTTTGGCTCAGTGGCTAGAGCGTCAGCCTGCGGACTGGAGGGTCCCGGGTTAGGTTCCGGTCAGGGGCGTGTGCCTGGGTTGCGGGCACATCCCCGGTGGGAGATGTGCAGGAGGCAGCTGATTGATGTTTCTCTTGCATCGATGTTTCTGGCTCTCTATCTCTCTCCCTTCCTTTCTGTAAAAAATCAATAAAATATATTAAAAAAAAAAAAAAAAAGAGTAGGCTCTAATTTCATGTTCTTTAAAAAATGACACTATTCTTACTAATGCTATATAGAAAACACAAACTAATTTTATACCAAAGATAAATTAACATAAGTATATCTAATAAAGATTGGTGTTTACCTTAAGAACTAAAGCAGTACTTTTTCTTTTTCAAGCCTATGTAAAATTATTCACAAATCACTAATTAAGAGACATCTTCAAGACAAAACAACTACACAAAACACTTACCTCTAACATTTCATGCAATGTTATCAGCTGTATATTTGATTCTTGAGTATTTTTCTTTGAGAGAAATGTGAATAACAAAGAATTAACATTATGATTCTGCCAATGGCAGAATATTAAACTATACTTATTACAAAAAATTAATATTTCTTAATTGCAATGGTACAAGGTATACTAAAACCAAACACCTATAATTAGGTGATTTAAAAAGAATTCTGAATATAAACGACCTGCTTGTACTAAGTCATTTTCATAAAAAAAAAATAAACAGTTGAAACAACCTCTAAGACAGTGAAATCTTTTGCAATTACTAGAAGATATATCTCAGACTATCTGTAAATATAAAATGGATGCTATATTATATATATTGTACACTGGCATATGTAAAAGTCTAGTGTTTGACCTCAGAGGGAAGGTAGGGGAGGGTGGGGGTAAGGGGGAGAGATCAACCAAAGGACTTTCTATGCATGCATACAAGCCTAACCAATGGACAAAGACACCAGGGGAGTGAGGGCATGAGTGGCGGGTGGGGGGGCAATGGGGGGATAAGGACACATATGTAATACCTTAATCAACAAAGAAAAAAATTTTTTTTAAATGTCTAGTGTTTGAATCTCCCAATCAAAATAACCCAAACAAATGACATTCCAGAATGTATTTATATAGCTTCAGTACAGGAAACTTGCTTCCCAGGGAGCCTTATTCGTTCATCTTTCTATAGTTCTTGACAGTTCGTAATGTTAACTGGTTCTTTATTCTTGAAATGACAGAATTTCTTCCAATTCCATGAAAGAGTTCCTTAAATATTTGAAGGCAGCTATTATGAATCTCAAGTCTTTTCCATATTAACCATTATTAGTTCCTCCAATTATTTTTTATAAGCCATAGACTTGTAGCCCTTTCATATTATGGTTGTTCTTTAAATGTGGCCTAATTTGTCTTTTCTGCTTTTTTTTAAAACCCAGTCTCCACAATGATATTGGTGTGATTTGAACACCAAAGATCAAAAAGAAGACTTATTTCCATACTTGTAGATGCTGGAATTCTATTCATTAAGTTTAAGATTACATTAGCTTTTGGACATCTATTTCACCCTATTAACCTCTACTTGAACATAGTGTCATATTTATTTTTTTAATCCTCACTCAAGGAGCAAGGATATTTTTTCCTTTGATTTTTAGAGACATTGGAAGGGAAGTGAGAGGGGGAAAGAGAGAGAAATATTGATGTGAGAGAGAGACACATCTATTGGTTGCCTCCCACACGCACCCTGACAGGGGACCGGAATCAAACCTTCAACTCAGGTACAGGCCCTTCACCAAGAATCAAGCCTGCCACCCCCAGTGTGGAGGGGAATGATGACACTTTAACCACAGAGCAACACTGGCCAGGGCACATGAACAGATTTTAAACAATTCTTCTGATTTTAAAAGTTACACGTGCTCATGGAAAATATTCAAAATAGCAAAAATGAAAAATCTCTCCTATGATCCTAGCCCCTAGACATAAGCACTATTACATCTTTTGGTATAAATTAGACATATATTTTAATCATCTATGTTTTACCCATTCAACAACAAATTGTGAGCATTTCATTAATTCCTTTGATAGTGAGTGTTCAATACATTTTTTAAAAAATATCTTTTATTGATTTGTTTTTTAAGAGAGAGGAAGGGAGAGGGAGAGGAAGAGGGATAGGGAGAGCGTGGGGAGAGGGAGAGGGGAGAGAGAGAGAGAGAGAGAGAGAGAGAGAGAGAGAGAGAGAGAGAGAGAGAGAAAGAGAGAGAAAAGAAACATTGATGTGAGAGAGAAACACTGATCAGTTGCTCCCTGCTCCTGCCCCACCAGAGATCAAACCTGCAACTTAGATATGTGCCCTGACTGGGAATCGAACCCACCACCTTTTGGTGTATGGGACAACTCTCCAACCAACTGAGCCACTGGACCAGGGTTCAATAGGTTTTTTAAAGCTGCATTTTCCCCATCATATGGATAAATATAAAAAAATGTATTTAACTCCTCTTGTATTGTTGAACAACAAGGTTGCTTCTAATTTTTCAATAAATATTTTAATGCAATGAGGAATTATTTCTCTACATCTATCTATGTGTGTGTCTTTGAAATGTATAATAAACATAGAAATATTTATCAGAAATTTACACTTGATCCTATCTGAAACAATTTCATACATGCATATACACATGAATGTTTTCTTTAAAACTTACCCTTTTCTTTTTAACATTTCTATCAGGCAGAGGAAAGTGGTCTTCTAGAAACTCACTCAAGGTAACCAATAGTTTCTCCTTATATTCTTTTACATCATGTAGTTTAGTTTTCAGCTCTTTAAAGGTTCTAAGAGATTTCAAAATAATGAAGAGAAATAGTTCACTGACAAAATACCTAAGTATATAAAACTGGTTATTCATAAGGTTGATCAAGAACTCAGTTCAAATTTCATTTGCTCAAACCAAATTTAACTAGTTTTATGAAAGTAATATTCTCTATTTAATATACAGGGAAACTAAAAGTCAAGTCATTCATAGAAGATCATGTAATAATAGAAATCAAAAGCTGGTATAAGACTCATTGTTTCTGGTAAAATTTACCCCTTTTCATGTTAAAAAAAAAAGAAAGAAAGGAAGAAAATACTTTCTCCTAGTTTAAAAACAGGACACAAAAATAATACCTTGATTCTGTCACAATCTGATGTTTCAATTCATTGTGTAGTGCAATAAGAGATTCAAATATCTGTTGCTGTTCATCCAACCATTGTTGCTCCCTTTCAACACAGAAAAATAAAACATCAATGCCAATAAAGCAGCCAAATAAAACATCAATGCCAATTCAACAAATCAATGACTAATAGTAATTATAAATATACCTTTCCAAGTCTTCCTTTAACTTTTCATTCTTTGACTGAATAGTAGATAGTACCAATTCAAGATCATGTCTCAATTTTTGGAACTAGAACAAAATAATTCATATTAATTGCTTATTCTTTAATCATATAACTAGTTATATTTCTGAATGATAGTAAAATTTATGTTTAATTCTAAAATTTATATTCAGAAATTAACAGCAAAAAATCTGAGCAGAAAGTCTTTAAAATGGACATAGAGAGCAGGTGCTAAGTTCTCTGTAATATTCCATTGTCAAATTCAAAAATATAAGACGGGGTTTTTGAGCAATACATTACATACTGAAAGGCAATTTAATGGTGAGTTTTCAGTAATCAGGTAAATTAGGTCTCCTTTCTAAGGAGACTATACAAAAACAAACACAAATCAATATTATTCATTCAACAAATATTTATTGACTGTCAGGCATTGTTGAAGGGAGTCAGGGATGCAAAGGTGAACAGAACAAAGAGTGGAATCCACACAAACAAATATATAATTCCAGCGAGTGATAAAGTCTATGAACAACAAAATAAGTCTAGCCCTGGTTGGCTGGGCATTGTTTCATGCACCAAAAGGTCTCCTGTTCAATTCCCATTCAGGGCACATGCCCAGGTTTCAGGTTAAGTTCCAGTCGGGGTGCATACAGGAGGCAACCGATAGATGTTTCTCTCTCACAGCGATGTCTCTCTTTCTCCCCATCTCTCTTTCTAAAATCAAGAAAACCGCCAAAACCGGTTTGGCTCAGTAAATGGAGCGTCGGCCTGCGGACTGAAAGGTCCCAGGTTCGATTCCGGTCAAGGGCATGTACCTGGGTTGCGGGCACATCCCCAGTAGGAGATGTGCAGGAGGCAGCTAATCGATGTTTCTCTCTCATCGATGTTTCTGACTCTCTCTCTCTCTCCCTTCCTCTCTGTAAAAAATCAATAAAATATATTTAAAAAAATAAATAAATAAAATCAAGAAAACATATTTTTAAAAGTAAATAAATAAACAGATTTAGGGCAACCTCAATCAAAATTCCAGTAAGCTTTTTTATGGGATAGAAAGACAAGCCAACTCTATATGAAAAATAAAACAATTTTGGTAAAAAACAACAAAGTTAGGTAACTCATACTATTTATTTTCAAGACTTATTACAAAGCTTCAGTAAGTAAAATAATGTGGTATTGGATTAAGACAGAAACACAGAACCAAGGAAGAGACACATCCAAAGCACAGAAAGGAGAACAAATAAAGAGTCTAGAAACTGATTCACCCATACATGGTAATTAAATTTCAGTAAAAGAAAAGTCAAAACAGATAGTTCTTTGGAACAATTTGTATCTATATGCAAAAAATCAACCTTTAACAACTTATTTCATGTATAAACATTATTTCAAAATGGATCATAGACCTAAATGTGAAACCTACAACTTAAGATTTCTAAAAGAAAACATACATGAACATCTTTGTGACCTTAAGTTGGACAAATATTTCCTATATTTGAGCATAAACTTTAAGAGTTGATAAAATAGACTTAATCCAATTATGAGCTTATGTTCTTCAAAAGACACTTAAGAGAATAAAAAGACAAGTTTCAGTGAAAGGGTTAACTCAGCAGGCCAAGGTTGCACAAACTCTGCACATTACCAAGAAAGATTTTTCTTTAGGACTGGCTCCTGGTGGATTCCTGGAAGAGAAGCTATGAGACACTGGAATATTCTGCCTATTGCGAGTGTTTTGCGTATGCCCGGAGCCTTGGGCCAGTTGGTACCAGTCTGATTACACAGTTTATTCTAACTATGTCATTCTTGGTAAATGCATTTTTGTTCTGGGACCTGGAGTCTGCATAGCTGAAGTCGGTCAAGGAGGCCCTGCATGCATAGTGATGGGACTCCTGATAAAAACCATGGACAATAGGCTAAAATGCATTTCCCTGGCTTTTTTTAAAAAAAATATGTTTTTATTGACTTTAGAGAGAGAGGAACGGAGAGGGATAGAAAGAGAGAAACATCAATGAGAGAGAAATTTCGATTGGCTGCCTCCTGCACACCCCCTACTGGGGATCCAGCCGGCAACCTGGCATGTGCCACAACCTCTTGGTTCATGAGCTGATGTTCAACCACTGAGCTGCACTGGCCAGGCTCACTTCCCTGTTGGACCACACTTTGACCAAGTTGTCACACATAGTTGCAGGGAGAAGTAAACACATCCACTGGGAAAGGACAGCTATACGCTTGGCCCACGTGCCTTTTCCCTTTGCTCCTTTTAGCCTGTATCCTCTCACTATAATAAACACAACCATGACTATAATAGCTCTTCTGAATGCTGTGAGCCTATCTAGCTAATCACAGAACCTAAGAGTGGTCTTGGGGAAAACCCTGACAGTTGGCATCAGAAGTGGACTTTTTGGCCAAAGGAATGGTGGCATCAGAGGTCTCCTTGACGTTTCAACAGTTTGAACAGCTATAATTCAACAAAGGATTTCCTGCTCAACAAACACATCTGAGAGATCCGAGTATTGAAACAACTGAAGGTGGGCAAGAAGAAGAAAACGGGGGAGGTGGAAAGGGAGAAGAGCTGAGTTGGTGCCAAGGATGCAGCCTGGATCTCGTGGCCCAGAATTCACTGTGAGGTTCAGCCTAAAGAGGGGCAGAATCAGGTTAGCACTGGTACTCCCTTCAGCAGGGAGGAGCAGAGAGATACAGTGAGTATTCCTGAAGGAACGGTTATTATGAACTGTGGCTGAACCCAGTGACCTGGGCAGGGATGACAGGCACACTCTGTGACTAATCCAGGGTTGGGTGAAGACACAGAGGGGAGGCCGCTGAGGTTTGCCAGTCACCATTACTGGGAGAACAAAGCAACAAAGACAGCCGCCCCCATCCATCACAGCTGTATCTGGCTGCAGTGGACAGCACTGGGATTTCACAGATTTAGAACAAATTGTCCACCACATTCCCCCATTGGGTCTGGCCTGTGACACTGAGGCAACCTGAACACAGAGGAAATGCCCACCTTCCCAGGGAACACAGGACATTTCCATCATCCTGCCGAGACCTGAAAGTCAGAGCTGTGCAAAAGACGAAACAACTTGTGCATCAATGCCACCTACTAGAAAACAGTAGAAAGACTTCTTATCAATTTAATGCCACTCACATATAGATACCTCAGTAGAGAAGGAATCCACCATGAATAACCAAGATAACAGAGCAGCTCAAAAATAAAATTAAAAATCTCCAGAAAATAAACATGAAGACATAGAAATACGTAATTTAAATAACAGAGAATTCAAGATTGCAGTTCTGAAAAAAACCTCAACGAGTTATAAGAAAATACAGATATGAAGTTTAATAAACTCAAAAATAAAATCCATGAACAAAATGAGTACTTTACCAAAAAGATTGAAACTTTAAAAAAGAACTTTAAAAAATTCCCTAACTTGACAAAGGAAATAGGTTAAGTCCAGGAATTGCAGAGAGTCCCAAACAAGATGAAACCAAAGGGGCCCACACCAAGACACATTATAATTAAAATGCAACAGGTTCAAAACAAAGAGAACCTTAAAAGCAGCAAGAGTAAAGCTGTTACTTACCTAAAAGGGAACTACCATAAAACTGATTTTTCAACAGAAACTATGCAGGCCAGAAGGGAGTGGCATGAAATATTTAAAGTGATGAAAAGCAAGGACCTACAACCAAGATTACTCTACCCAGCAAGGCTATCATTTAGAATGGAAGAAGAGATAAAGAGCTCCCCTGACAAGAAAAAGCTAAAGGAGTTCATCACCACCAAGCCAGTTTATAAAAAATGTTAAAGGGTCTTCTTTTAGAAGAAGAAGATAAAAAATATTAATAATAAAATGTCAATAAACATATATCTTTAAATTACTTTTAAATATAAATGGATAAAATGCTCCAATCAAAAGACACAGGATGGCTGAATGGATAAGAAAAAAGACCCATACATATGCTGTCTACAAGACTCACTTTATGAGACTGGCGCGCTGCCTACTGCGCTAAGGATGCAGCTAAGACTCACTTTAGACTGAAAGATACACAAAAGGATAAAACAGATATTTCATGAAAAAAAAAAAAAAAAAAAAAAAGCTTGGGTAGCAATACTTATACCAGACTTTAAAACAAAGGTATAACAAGAGACAAAGAAGTACCCAGTAATTCCACTTCAGGGTTATTTATCCAAAGAAACCCAAAACACTATGGAAAAGACATATGTATCTGTATGTTCACTGCAGCATTATTTAAAATAACCAAGATATGGAAGCAACCTAAATGCCCATCAATAGACAAATGAATAAAAAAGAACTGGTACATATACAATGGAATATGATCACTTCACAAGTTATATAAAGGTCTAATCACCAGGTAGTATACCCGAAAGTAATATAACATTGTAAGTGAACTGTAATTTTAAAAAAATTAAAAAATAACAGTAATAAATATCAAAGGTCCAAAAATTATAAAATATTTTCTTCAAGAAAGCATAATTAATATCAAAATAGAAAAGATGGTTTTAAAGAATCTTTATCCTATTCCTTATGGCATGAACTTACCTAAAACATTTATAGTAGGGTGACTAAAAATTCATTAAGTGACTTACCTCTTCTTTTCCTAATGTTACCAGGACCTCTTCACTCAGTGGAAGTACTATAGAAACAAAATTAACATATGCTTAGTTAACTTTGAAAAATCAAGAATTTGACTTTGTGGTTTCTCAGATACCACTTTTCCTTTCCATTTAATGTTACAGAACTTTTTATGAAATATGTACAGTTTATGAAATTATTCTTATTTAGAAGCTCTACATATATATTAATTTAGACCAATGGTTGGCAAACTGCAGCTGGCGAGCCACATGCGGCTCTGTGGTCCCTTGAGTATGACTCTTCCACAAAATACCACGTGCAGGCAAGCATGTACAGTGCGATTGAAACTTCGTGGCCCATGCGCAGAAGTCGGTATTTTGTGGAAGAGCCACACTCAAGGGGCCAAAGAGCCGCATGTGGCTCGTGAGCCGCAGTTTGCCGACCACTGATTTAGACAAATGTGCTATCATGCATTTTGTTTTTAGTGGCTTTTTCTTTTCTTGCTTTGTTTTCCCAACCATTAAAATTCAAAATTAATAACCTCTAGTGCATTCCTTCTGTGCATAGGATCCTATTCATGTATACATATACACATTTATCTGTTCATATACATGCAAGAGTTATTAATTTTGTCAGTGCTGGTTTTACAAGAATGGGATCATACCATACACATTATTCTTATCTTTTTAAAAAATATGTATTTATTGATTTCAGAGAGGAAGGGTGAGCGAGAGGGATAGAAACATCAATGATGAGAGAGAATCATTGATGGGCTGCCTCCTGCATGCCTCCCACCAGGGACCGAGCCCACAACCCAGGCATGTGTCCTGACTGGGAATTGAACCGTGACCTTCTGGTTCATAAGTCTACACTCAACCACTGAGCAACACCGGCCAGGCTAGTGATCATTAATTTGCCATTACTTTGTTTACAAAAATATAAACCTAAAAATAAGAATCTTACTTTCAGGAGTTTCTTTCTGCCATTGACTGAGTTCAGCAGTTAAACATTTCACTTGCATAATTAATAATGACAGCTATAAAAAAACAACAAGAGAATAAAACAAAATCATTTCTTGTAGAATATTCATAGCTATTCATGATGAATGTGTAGAGATTTTTTATACATTAATACAAGGTCTTAACATAAATGGCTAAGATAATAGCTACCTAAACTATAAAAAAATTATCACTCCAAACAGAATTCTGCTTTAAACCACATTTATAGCTCACAAATTGCCAGTTACATTAGTGATATGGTATTAAAAAATGATCAATTCTACTTCACCACTCAATCTAAAACAAAAGAACCTAACTACATTAAGTTTATTCCCTAAATTAATATATATATTTTTAAAAGGATGCTATTTCTTGCCAACATTTTTAAGACAAATTTGCACTAAAATGCTCTTTTTCCTCTCTATGCGTTTTTAGGAAAATTGCAACTGTTTTTAGCCGAGTAATGAAAAATAACTTCAAATGCATACATAGAGATAATTATAAAATGAGACTGGTTCCACAAGTCACATATAAAAAAGTTTTACTACACAACAGCTTGTAAATTAGCCAAAGATAAATTTAGGACGGGTATGTTTCCATTACTAGGAGGCTCCAATCATTGTAATGTTGATAATTACAAATTTATGTGATAAATATTTTGCCTGATGAGACCACAAAATTAAAGTCATGTGTGGTTAAAGCTAAATTTCAGCACGTTTCATCTCATCTATATAATTCTTATTAGTAGCCAAACATAAAAAAAATTCATATTTCAAAAATGCAGTAGGTATTACTTCAATATTTACACTAAAAGTACTGTCTTTTTAAACCAATTTTTATTATACAGAGCAGGTAGTTCCTGCTTTGTATTATAACACTGCCTGTTGAATAGTCATAGGTTAAAAAAACACACAAAACCTAGCCTCTTTAAAAAATTCATATTATTATATAAAAATGCATTTGCAGGTATTTAAATTATTTGCCAAAGGAGAGTTTAACATTATTTTCTTATAGATAACTAAATAAGAATCTGGGAAAGTTTTTTATTAACTATAAAGTGATGTATAAATGTTAATTATTATTATTACTAGGAAGTGGTAACAAATTCTTAAAAAGCAGTATCTAAACTAGGCAAAACTATCCTAATGATAAAGAATTCATGTATTTTCCAGCACATATTAGGTTGAAATATATAAAATTACTAATATTCATTTTTAACCTATTAAAAAACAGTAACTTCATACAGTTCAACCTTGTACTATATTGATGAAACACAGCTCTTACCTTGCCAAAGCCCAGCTAAGGCAAACACTCAAATTATTTCTAATCTATAACAAAAGCATAATATGCTAATTAGACCGATGTCCTTCTAGACGACCTTCTGAACGAAGCCACAGTAGTGGGAGCCAAGGCAGAGGCAGCCACTGTGACAGCAGGGGCCAAGCCCCTTGCACGGATTTTGTGCATCGGACCTCTAGTCCTTTTATAAAATTAAACAACCTTTTCTTAAAAAATATTATGTATAAGGGTAGTACTTCTAAAGGTACATAAACATAAAAATTTGAGAATCTTGTCATTCTCTCATTTAAAATAACATTTTGCTTGAGAAAATGAATTGTTTTAATTGAAGATTTTAAGTCTAATAGGTATACAGAAAAGAGTTAACAAAGCAAGCCCTAAGATTATCCGTAAAGGTCTGCTTACAAAGGTGGCATGCTCCCACCAGTATGGGAGAACTTTCGTTGGACTCATTTGTATATTTTTGTCTTTGTTCTTAGAATTTTTACTACTAAAACATTTTTAACTCTTTTTTAAAAAAATATGTTTTTATTAATTTTAGAGAGAGAAAGGGAGAGGGAGAGAGAGAGAGAAACATTGATCAGCACGCCCCCTACTATGGATTAAACCTACAAACTGAGCATGCGTCCTGACTGGGAATCAAACCAGTGACCTTTTGGTGTATGGGACGATGCTCAACCAACGGAGCCACAGCAGCCAGGGCACATTTTTAACTCTTGTATGATCAAATACATCTAAGTGTTCATATATATAATGTGCTCATAATATAGATATACATATATACATATATATATATAATAAAAGCATAATATGCTAATTAGACCAGACAGCCGAACAACCTTCCAGACGTCATTCTGGACGTCCTTCCGGATGAACTGGGGCAGTGGGGGCCGAGGCAGAGGCGGTTAGGAGTAATCAGGTAGGCAGGTGAGCAGTTAGGGGCGATCAGGCAGGCAGGCAGAGTGATTAGGGACGATCAGGCAGTTAGGGGAGATCAGGCAAGCAGACAAGTGATTAGGGGCGATCAGGCAGGAAAGCAGAGTGGTTAGGGGTGATCAGGAAGTTAGGGGCAATCAGGCAGGCAGGCAGAAGTGGTTAGGGGCGATCAGGCAGGCAGGCAGAGTGGTTAGGGGCGATCAGGCAGGCAGGCAGAGGGGTTAGGGGTTATAAGGCAGGCAGGCAGGCGAGCGGTGAGGAGCCAGTGATCCCGGATTGTGAGAGGGTGCAGGCCAGGCTGAGGGACACTCCCCTCCCCTGCACGAATTTCGTGAACCAGATACACACACACACACACACATATATATATTATTGATTTCAGAGAGGGAGAGGGAAGAGAGACAGAAACATCAATGATGAGAATCATTGATTGGCTGCCTCCTGCACGCCCCCTACTGGGGATTAAGCCCATAACCCAGGCATATGCCCTTGACAGGAATCAAACCGGGACCCTTCAGTCCGCAGGCCTACACTCTATCCACTGAGCCAAACCGGCTAGGGCTAAGTGTTCTTTTATAATGTCTAGATTTTTATTAATAGCCAAGTTCTCCCATGTCACTAGGTTGCACAGTCTCCTTGCTTTTCTTGTAATGAAATATGATTGTACCACTATCATTCCTTAACTAATTCATCCCTTTCCCATACATTGGAACTATCATCTTTGTTATTTTAAATTCTTAATCTGTTGCAAAGACCCTTTGGTGTACTCCTAAACCAATTCCATAGGTCTCTGATTATTAAAATGGATATCTTAATCCTTTTTTAAGCCTCGGTAAAATCAGCTACGATTCCACACAGATAGTAAAATACCTGTGGCTACTGTACCTAACACAAAGTAGAAAAGTCTTTGTTCTAATTTTTAACAAAGTACCATAATAGCAGCCAAGGGGCAATTGACTCAACAGTTAAATGTATGTATAGCTGTGGAAAGATAAAAAAGAAAATATTCTTATTTATTTATAATAGCTTATTCAAGATAGTTTTTAAAATACTTCTCTTAAATCAGAAAGAGTAGAGAATTATCCGAATGATTAAGCATACAGGTATTAACAAAACTATTATACTTGACAGATAAACTTCTTATCCAAAACAATGAATTTCAAAGAAAGGAAGGTTTCATACCTGAGCATTTGAATCAGTGAGTGTCTCGGTTCCAATAAGTGATAATTTATTCTGATACTTGATTTAAAAAGTAAAAAACAAAAACACAGAAAAACAAGTCACACTATAACCCAAGATTTCCTCTCCCTCCCCTTTTATACCAGTCAATATCATATTCTTTTAAAACAATACACAATTACCTGATGTAAGACAACAAATTGTTTTTAATTCCTCACTTTCTAAGCAGGAGGGTAAGGAAGGCAGCCAAATTGGTCCCAAGATGAAGACATTAAAAGTAAAAGGGTATATAGACTCTATACAGAATTTAAAAAATTAGTATGGGAAAAAGGAACAAAGAGCAAAAATGAAAACTAGGGTGAGTTAGAAGCTGGATAACGGGAAAATGGGGAACAAGAGGGAAATAACTATAGGAAAATAACAAAAGAGGTAAGAAGACAGTTATGATTATAAGAAAATAAAGCCTTTTAGAGACAGTTTTTTCTGTGCCATTAAAAAAATCCACAACTGTTAATAGCAATTACTGGTATATCTGAACAAAATTATGATTAATTTAAATTTTATTTGTGATTATTTCTATTTACAATATCTTCTACAAATATATATTTTTATTGATTTCAGAGAGGAAGAAAGAGGGAGAGATAGAAACATCAACGATGAGAGAGAATCATTGATTGGCTGCCTGCTGCCCACCCCCTACTAGGGATCGAGACTGCAACCCATCAAGCCTGCAACCCAGGCATGTGCCCTTGACCAGAATCAAACCCGGGACCCTTCAGTCTGCAGGCCAACACTCTATCCCCTGAGCAAAACCAGCTAGGGCAACAATATCTTTTTTTAAATAAGAGTTTAGTTGAGCCAAATAATGACATAGGCCGTGGAGCAAAATCTCAAATGTTCTAGAAAATAACAATTTTGTAGCTTCTTTTATGCATTTGAAATTAAGGATGGAAAGTATATGGAGGTGGGAGAAAGTAAGGTGGGTATTGGATTACAGGATAGTTAACAAAATATGTGCTCTCTTTTTTAAATTTCCAACTGAAAATTTACTGGGAAGAATCGAATGTGAAAAATGGCTGTAGCCTGCATCATATACTATGATACACTATCATATGCTATTTCAAGTAGAACAAATTTTTACCAAAATACTGTAGTGTACCAGAAGTGACTCTATCTCATGAACTAAAAAAATATATATATATATACATTTCAAAAATAATATTTTCTAAAGTAACTCGTACTTTTACTCAAACTCCAGAATTGGGTGTCCTCTAACTTCTATGTTCTCTATCTCAGGAAGTAACTCCACTAATCATCCATTGGCCCAAGCCAGGAACCTGAAACTATCCATAACTCCCCCATTTCACAACAATTAATCTCCAAGTCCTTTTGGTTCTACCCTCTTAATATCCCTTAAATCCATTCTTCTGTTTGCAATGACAGGAGTTAGCCCTTCAGTACTTCTTACCAGGCAGGACTACTACAGCCTCCTAAATGCTCTTTCTATCTGTAGTCTCACCTTTCTTCAAAACCACCAGAGTAATTTTCTCAAACTATATATCTCATCATATCACTTCATATTTATAATCCTTTAATGGCTCCCCACAGTATACACTCAACAAATCTGGTCATGTTCTTGCCCCTAACTATCTCTCCAGTCTCACTTCACAAGTCCTCTCTTCCTAATTTACATAAGTCATAATAGTCTACATGGAGTTCTCTACCAGTAAACTCTTTCAACCTTTATATATTTTGTTCCTTCTACTTTGTATACCTCTCCCAATTTCACAGGCTAACTCCTATAAATCCTTTAGAAATGAATTCAGTCATTACCTCTTTTAGGACACTATCCTTGACCCCTTCAGTCTAGGTTTAGGAGTCCTCCTAAGTACAGTCTTTGTATTTCTAATATAATGGTTACTGCCTTCATTAGATGATAATCTCCTTGAGGGTAGGGATTGCTATAATTTTTTTCTCTTCCTACAGTTCATCTAGTATAAACTTCATTGAATGTTATAGGTCTAAAACTTATATAAATATTTATCGTACAATATAATGACGTTCAGGAATCAGCAGAATTATTTCTCAAGTCCATTATTGAAATAGAAATCTTATAGTAATTAATTGATATATCACTTTAATCTCTTGATACTTACTTCTTCCAGATCTTTCCACATTTCTTCACATTTTTTAATAAGTTCTTCCTTAGCAGTTGTAATATCTTCATCTGTAGTACTATCTGGATCTAGATCTTGGTTACTCATTGACATTGCCTTGTGATTTCCTTAGCCTTATAAGAAAACCTAAAGTAAAAAATATTTGTTGAACACCTATTACTTGCCAGATACTCACCTAGGAGCTAAAGGTGTAACAGTGAACAAAATAGATTAAAATCCCCTCTATGATGGTGCCTAC
Source organism: Myotis myotis (assembly GCF_014108235.1). Taxonomy (NCBI): domain Eukaryota; kingdom Metazoa; phylum Chordata; class Mammalia; order Chiroptera; family Vespertilionidae; genus Myotis; species Myotis myotis. The sequence goes on from NW_023416357.1 coordinate 34,431,514, forward strand.
ATTCTAGCTAAGAAAAACAAAAATAAGCCTAAAAATGTTAAAAAATCATACTATAGTACATCAAATGATTTATAAGTGCTATGAAGAAAAGAAAAGCAGAGAATATAGCCAGTGCTCAGGAAGGGGCAATGTATTTTACATAAGGAGGCCATATGAAGTCACTGAGAAGTTGAGAACTGAGCAAAAACAGAAAGGAAATAATTGCGATCTGGTGATATTTAGGGGATGACGATCCAGGTGAGGTATCTGGAAGTGCAAAGGCCTTGGGCAGAAGATGTAAGATAGAGAACACCAGATGAGGTCAGAGAGATGATAACAGATCATGCGGGCTCTAGGCCATTTTAAGGACTTAGGCTGAGATCGTAAGTGATTAAAGAGGAATGACATGATTTAAATCACGTTTTAACAGTATAACTCTGGTTAATTACAGCCAAGTAAGAACAGAAGCAGGAAAGCCTGTTAGAAAGCTATTGCAATAATCCAAGGATTAATATTGAGGCTGTACCAAATGTCTAATTCTGAATATATTTTTAAGATAGAGCCAGTAGGATTTCCTAACAGCTTACATATAGTGTAAAATGAAGAGAGGAGTCAATTATTACTGAAAAGGTTTGGACCTGTGCAATTGGAAAGATGGAGTTGCCAATTACTGAGATGGGGAAGATGGTGGAAGAAACAAATTCAGCAAGATTAAGAATTCAGTTTTGGCCTGGCCAGCATGGCTCAGTGGTTGAGCATCGACCTATGAACCAGGTCACTGCTCAATTCGCGGTCAGGGCATATGCCCAGATTTCGGCTCTATCCCCAGTGAGGGGTGTGCAGGAGACAGCCGATCAATGATCCCCTCTCATCACTGATCTTCCTATCTCTCTCTCCCAGCCTGAAATCAATAAAAGTATGTATATTTTTAAAAAATGTGTATACATTTTTTGGGATACCCTATATTTGCACAAGTCTGCATGGGTATGCTTACTGCAGCATTATTTATTAAAAAAAATTATACTAGTAAGTGTAACTCAACAGATTGTCTAGGTTTAAAACCTGGCTTCAATACTTACAAGCTGTGTGACCTTGGGCAAGACACTTAAACTGGCTGTCCATGTTTCCTAATCTTTAAAATGAAGATAATCAGACACACAAAAAAGTGATCTGATTAGAGCAGAAGGCAGAGAAGAAATGAGACCAGCTAGGTAGAATAGGCCAGATAAAGGGAGTCTTTAAAACTAAAAGCAAAACAAACAAAAACCCTTAGAAAGTACTTACTACCGGCAGTTCCTTTCCTGTACCTGGGGTCCACATCAAAGCAAAAGTAAAGGAGAGATTCATCTAGTTTGAAATACTGTAGGTAACCAGGAGACTGCTAAGTAGGTTTTTTTTTAAAGCAGTGATTTATGGAGGTCATTTTGACAAGTTGTACTTAACGGATTAAAAAACAAAGGATTAAGATGGTAAATGTCATGTTGGGTGTTTGTCTTTAACCGCAGTATATTTCCTTTCTTTTTTTAAAGAAGAGAGCCAAGTCCAGAAGGCCACTAAGGGCTGGAAGCCTAGGCCAGGGTGCCGGCGGAAGGGTGAGCGGTCCCGCCGTGGGCCACTCGGGCAGGGCTGGGTCTCTCCCCAGAGAACACTAGCCAGCGCTCGCCACCTTCTTCGGAGCGTGTGTGGGAGGAGCGAGCAGCTCTGGGGAGAAGACCTGTTGGGAGCACTGGCGGGAGCCCAGGGAGCTCGTTCCTTCCAATCCCCACCGCGCCGTCCTTCTCCCCTAACCCGCGGGGTTCTAAAGCCGAAGAGCCGGGCTCCAGGCCCCGGTTCCCAGGAGGTCAGGGTCCCGGTGGCGCGGTCGCCCCGGCCCGTTTCTTACCACTGACGTCCCAGACCTGCAGCCGCCGCCTCCAGCTGTCAACAAGCCTGCGCCCGGGATCCGCGCGCGCTGCTTGCTGATTGGACCCGTCACAGCCAATCCCGAGCCTCTCTCGGCGGCTGACGAGCCGGCTGCGCTGCCTGGGGATTGGTTGTTGAGCTGGGAGCGTCGCGCCTTTTCTGACGATTCGGGCGACATGGCGGCGGAAGCGGGTAGCGATTCCCAGCTAAGACGGAGAAGGCGCCGGGACTCGGAGGAGCCGGAGCAAACGGAGCGCAAAGAGAGGGAGCTGGCAGTGGCCGTAGCCATGGCCCAAGGGAACGAAGAGGATGATGAAGAGCGCTGGGTTGGACCTTTACCGGTAGAGGCAACATTGGCCAAGAAGAGGAAAGGTAGTGGCAGGGATTGGCACGGGGCGGGTGGGCTTGCTGCGCGCCCCGAGTGGGGGCGTGAAAGCCATGCCCGGAGACGCTGGTGTATTTGTGAGGTTTTGTGCCCTCGGAACCGAGGGACGTCTTCTCGCTTCAGGCCACTCTGGGCCTGTGCGTGCTCCCGAAGTAATGATTCGGACGCAGGACAGCGTCTTTTCGATCATGTCAAATACTGTCAATCACTGAGTCGTTATGTAGATGCTAATGCTTATTTATGCCAGGCTGTCTATGTTCTTGGCACCGCTCCTGTAGTCCCTGTATACAGCGGCCCTAGGAGGCTGGATCTGTAACTCCGGTTAGGAGCTGTGGAAGGGAGTTCTGGGTCTCTTAGAGGCGTTCAGCTCCGGAGCGGTGTCAGGTATGGGGACGCGAGGCGGGGGTATTTAGAATCATCAAGTGGACGTAGGCAAAGATCGGTTCAACCCTGACTCTTCAACTAATGAGTTTTGTGATCCAGGGGTAAAAGTTTCCCGGATCACATATTTTCATCTAAAACACGAGGTCTGTGATTTTCAAACCTTACTCCTTACATACCAGGACATGAAGCATTTTGCTATTAAGGTGGAACAGTGAGAAAATGGTATCAAACAAAACAAGTGAGTAAAGGAATAGATTGCATTTTCTTTTCCTTCAAGTTCTATGAAATGTTTCCTTAAACGGGCAAGGCCATAAAATGTGATCTTTTAAGAATTCAAATCTGACTTGATCACTTCCCTTACTTAACTCTTTCATTATTTCTCATTATTGTCAAAATAAAGTCCAAACTCCCTATGATGGCTTACAAGGCCTTTCACGATAGCTCCCTCTCTCCTAATCTGGACAGCGTATTTCCATAATAACCCCTTGTTGTTTCTCCTGTGCACGTGGGTGGGCCATACTCTTTCTCCACTGGATGGCTGTTGGGGTATCTTGGTGTCTGTCTCTACCTGGAATATTTACCTTCACCCCTTTGACTTGGCTAACTTTTTGTTGTTGTTGTTCAACCCTTTGCACTCAGCTCAGATATCACCACCTCGGGGAAGCCTGTGACTTCACCAGTCTGGGCTGGGTTTCTTTTTTTTTTTTTTAATATATTTTATTGATTTTTTACAGAGAGGAAGGGAGAGAGATAGAGAGTTAGAAACATCGATCAGCTGCCTCCTGCACATCTCCTACTGGGGATGTGCCCGCAACCCAGGTACATGCCCTTGACCGGAATCGAACCTGTGACCTTTCAGTCCGCAGGCCGACGCTCTATCCACTGAGCCAAACCGGTTTCGGCTGGGCTGGGTTTCTAAAGCACATTGCTAATAACTCTGAGATCATGTTTACCACAGGTAGTCTTCAAATTTTATGTATCTGAATTTTGAAAAAGCTTTTTTTTTTTAATCCTCACCCTAGAATATTTCCCATTGATTTTTAGAAAGAGTGGAAGAGATAGGGAAAGGGAAAGGCAGAGAGAAAATACCGATGTGAGAGAAACACATCGGTTGGTTGCCTCCTTGCATGTGCTCTGGCCAAGGGCACAAATCACCGAGGTGTGTACTTTGTGCCCTTGACCAGCATCCTTTCCGATGCTTTATCCACTGAACCAACCGACTAGGGCAAAAAAGCTATTTTTTTTAACCTTGTACATTGACACCCTTAAAGTGTTATTACCTTTTTTTTTTTAATTGCCACGGCTTCCAGATAAATGTTTCTGTAATAACTTTTCCTCATTGCACGTTTTACATTTTGAAATTGTATATTTATTCATGTGATTGTCTGATTAATGTTTCTCTCCACTGCTAAGACTAAACATATAAGAGCAAGTCTTGCTGCATAGCTTTGCATATAGCAGGTACTCAATAAGTATTTACTGAATGAATAAATGTTACAGTATTTATGCTCTTACTTATTTTATTGAATTAGAATATTCTTGCATATCCTTTTTTATAGAAAATAAGTGTGTGTGGGGGGGATCCAAAAATATCAAAGTGCTGATATTATTATTAGGAGACAATGATCTTAGAAACTTAAAACAATTGAGACAGATACGGAAATTATTAGGTGTGAAAATCTACACCCTTAATTAGATGCTTATTGTATTTAAGTCACTCCATAGTGTATTCAGTTTGAAAAAAATTGAAATTTCAAAGATGTATGAAATGTTTTAAAAAATCATTGAAGCCCTGGCTGGTGTGTGCAGTGGTTAGAGCATGCGCCCCAAGTGCCAAAGGGAGGCAACCAAGATGTTTCTCTGTCTCTTCCTCCCTCCCTCCCATCCCACTGCCTTCTACTCTCTAAAAATCAATGGAAAAAAATATACTTGGGTAAGGATTAACAGCAACAACAAAAATATCATTGAAGATTTTGTCTGAAAGTACAGGAGTTGAATAATATATTTAACCTTCTAGAAATGGAACCATTTCCTTTAACACATTGTTTGGATATTGGACTTTTGAATACATTTTCAGAAAGACATTATAAATGACTAGAGGCCTGGTGCACGAAATTTGTGCAAGAGTAGGCCTTCCTTCCCCCGTCTGCTGGCACCAGCTTCCCTCTGGCACCTGGGACCCAGGCTTCCCTTGCAGCCACGGCTTTGTCCAGAAGTTCATCCGCTCTAATTAGCATATTAGGCTTTTATTATTATAGATTGTATGGCACTACCTTTAATTAAACTAATGGATTCTCAAGGACAGAACTATGTGTTACTCTTCCTTATTCCATGTGCCTTGGAATTTATTTTCAATAAATATCTATTCAATAAGTGAACTAACTGGCAGCAAAAGGCATGTGTATCAGATAGGATCAAATTTAACTCCATATTATAGAAAACAACACAATAACATTGAAAAGATAAAGATATACTTCTCTCATATGTAAAAGAAGTCCCAAAGTAGATAGTCTAGGATTGGTAGGGAGGCTCCAAAGGAACCTAGGCTTTTTCCAGTGTTCTGCCCCAGCATCACTAGGGAATGGCCCTCACCTTTGTCCTGAGTGGTTATTAGAATTACGGTGCTCATGTCCCAGTTCCAAGCTGTAGGACTGAGGAAGAGAAGAAGGGTACACCTTTTGAAGAAGAATTCTTGACTGTGACACAACATTTCCACTTTTATTTCATTGCTACAAGGTTACACCTAACTGCAGGAGAAGGTGAGAAAGGTTATCTTATAGCTGGATGTCAGTATGCTCATATAAAAATGGGGATTTTGTTACTAAAAATGATGGGAAAAGTAATCTATTGGACACAGCTTTGAGTCTGATATACAGTAGTTATAAAAAAAACTGAAATAGCTCATTTTACAACTCATTGGCAACTTTGTGGACATTTTTGGGTAAATAAAATAGTCATTGGATTATTTTGTTAGGTACACATATAATATCTTTTACCTGTGAAATTGTTTATGGCTCATATAATGAAATGAATATTTTCTCACATCATCACTCTTAAAAATGTTTTGCCTCTAGAAAGTGCTTTGGAAGCATTCAACTGGATACTCTCTAGGGCAGTGTTCTCAACCTTCCTAATGCCGCGACCCTTTAATACAGTTCCTCATGTTGTGGTGACCCCCAATTTCATTGTTACAAATTGAACATAATTAAAGCATAGTGATTAATCACAAAAACAATATGTAATGATGTATGTGTTTTCCGATGGTCATAGGCGACCCCTGTGAAAGGGTCATTCGACCCCAAAGGGGTCGTGACCCACAGGTTGAGATCCGCTGCTCTAGGGTTTTCTCAACTCTAAAAAAACCAGTATATTGCTTCAAAGAGGATTAGTGCCTTAAAGATAAACTGAGACATCTTATAGATGGCTACTGGCCTCTTATTATTTAAATTAGCACTAATAATTGGATCTATGTGGTTAGAAAAATGGTTGTGGTATTTTCATGAAGCTTTTTAAGGTTTTTGGTTTTGTTTTTGAATGAAACCTTCATATTAAGCCAGTCAGTCATTCAGTGCCTAAGTTTTGGGGACAGTTAAGTATGTATGTATTACCTAAGAACTTGTGACTGGCTAAATATTTGCTGTTCAATATTATGCAATAATAAAAGTTACAACTGACATGAGACACTGGATTTTTGTTTTTATTACATGTGGAATAGACAGAAATTCAAGAAAATCTAGATGAAAAGACAACATGGAATTTAGAAATTACAAAATAGTATTGAGTTCCAGTTGTTAAAAATAATTTTTTTTCTCAGTTCTAGAGTTTGAAAGAGTCTATCTTGATAATCTCCCCAGTGCATCTATGTACGAGCGCAGTTACATGCATAGAGATGTTATTACCCATGTAGTGTGCACCAAGTAAGTGTATCATATCTTCTTACATTTTCTGAAAAGATTTTTTTTTAATGCTTCAATTTTGACATGAACTAATAGAAGAAACTTTAGGATATTATGGACTTCTGTTTAATTTTATAGGTTCAGTGGAAGTTTAAGTTAAAGGCTGACATGTTCTTTCCTATATCACACAAGGAATGAATCCTCTAAGACATAACTCCTCAGTTTGTGTGCATGTCTTTTGGAAATAAATGCCAAAAGAAGATGAGGTTTCCAGAAGAAGAGTATATTAGTTAAACAGATGGAGTAATTGGTAGCTGGCCCCGTCAGTACTAATGGGGAAAATGATGAGAACTAAGACAACCTGGAAATGTCACAGGGCCTTCAAAATAAATGAGTGGGATTTGAAGAATAATCATCATAATAGTAATATTCTACTGTATGTTAAGTGCATATTATACCCAATACTGTTCTAAAGCTTTTTCATAAATTATCTCGTTCATCTTAAGAACAGTCTAATGAGGTAGTAATATAATCTACATTTTATAGGTGAGGAAAATGGCAGATGAGGCTGGAGCAAAAAAATGCAAGGATTAAGTCTTAGAGAGTTTTCTATTCCTTGTATGGATTTTGAGCCTGTAATCAGGAGAGTAACATCAGGTTTGTTTTTTTTTAAGACCACTCTGGCTGTGGTGAGATTCATGGACTTAAATAGGGCCGGAATGGATATAGTAAGAGCAGTTAAGAGACCAGTATAGAAATCTAGATGAGATATAATGGTGACGTGGATGATATTGGCTGTGATTATGGAAAGAAGTAGATGAATTACTTTGCTCTTTGGATCAGTCTATTCTTAATCTCTTGGAAGCCATTTAAGATATACATATAATTAAAATATTATTTTAATTGTGGTAATATAAAATATTCTTATTTTTTCTTTATAGAATAATTCTGACAGACATTAGCACTTTTCCCAATCCAAAGTTATCACTGTATAAAGCAGTATGTTGGACTAGAATTGCTATCACTCTCTTCTCAAGTTTTTCTGTTATTGTTAATCCTTACCCGAGGATATTTTTCCCATTAAGTTTTTAGAGTGGAAGAAAGAAAGGGATGAGGAGAGAGAAACATTGATGTGAGAGACACATTGACTGGTTGCCTCCCACATGTGCCCCAACCAGGCCAGGGATCGCACCTGAAATACAGGTACATGCCCTTGATTGGGAATCAAACCCGTGACACCTCGGTGCTCGGGCTGACGTTCTATTCACTGAGCGACACTGTCAAGGCTCCTCAAGATTTTTGTTTTGGTGGGTTTTTTTAGCCCAAAACAGCAGGGTATAATAGAAAGATTATAGAATTGAAGTTAGGCAGATCTGACATTGAATGCCGCTCTTCAGTTGTGGACCTAGGAAAAATACATTTAACATTTCAAAACTATTTTCTAATTCATAAAATGATGATAAAAAATACCTACACTAATAGAGTTCCTGTAAAGAGTAAATAAGGTAATGTGTGTAAAGTACCTGGCACATACTGGGTTCAATAAATGGTTTTTATTTTTATACACCTGCAGACAAGATTATTCTGTACAAAATATTTTTCCCCCCTAACTATATTTTTGGTAATTTAAACAACCAAAATACCTTGCATAGAATACAAACAAACTTATGTTGAATTTTGCTGTATATGAAAGTAATATGTGGAGATTTAATTTATGAACTTCTGAAAAATAGAACCTTTTCCCTGTGAAAAGGTAGCCTGTAGGGTAATTTTAACATTAAAATACTCTTAAGGTCTAGTGATTCTTAGTGAGATTTCTCTATTTTTTTAATGTCAAGTCCCAACTCAATTCTGAGCCTAGGTCTTAAGATGAAAATTAGTTATGATATCCAGAAAAGAACTTCAAAATTTGCAATGTTCTATCTATCCTAATATAGTGGCCAGCATAAAGGAAGATTTTTTTGAAAACCTATTCTGAAAGAGTCAGAGATTCTCAGTGAATGATTGGCTTGGGGATATTGAATGATTCATAGATTTGTTTTAGATGTTAACTTTTATAATTTCATATGTGCAGGACAGACTTTATTATCACTGCCAGTCATGATGGACATGTTAAGTTCTGGAAAAAGGTAGAAGAAGGAATTGAATTTGTTAAACATTTTCGAAGTCACCTGGGTAAGAATTTCACCTTTTCTTTTTTTTGGCTCTCTTAAACTGTACTAACGTGTGTGTGTGTGTGTGTGTGTGTGTGTGTGTGTTTTAAGTTCCAAATATACTTATTATTAAATATAAAGATGTTAGCTCTGTAAAGTTTCTTTTAAACTGATTTTTTTCCTTTGAATTGTGTGCATTTATGTCATTGGTATTTAATGTTTTAATTTTATTTATTTAAACAGGAGTTATTGAAAGTATTGCAGTTAGCTCTGAGGGAGCATTGTTTTGTTCTGTGGGTGATGATAAAGCAATGAAGGTGTTTGATGTAGTGAACTTTGACATGATCAATATGCTGAAGCTTGGGTGAGTCTTTTTTAAATTACATATTTTTTCACTTAGTGAACTAATTTTTAAAAAAAATATATTTTTATTGATTTCAGAAAGGAAGGGAGAGGGAGGGAGAGATAGAAATATCAATGACGAGAGAGAATCATTGATTGGCTGCCTCCTGCGCAACCCCTGTAGAACCCCCAACCTGGGCATGTGCCTGACCCGGAATTGAACCAGGTCCTCTGGGTTCATAGGTTGACGCTCAACCACTGAGCCACACCAGCAGGGCATGAAATAATTTTTAAACTAAACTTCACCCATAGGTATTTCTAAACAGAATATGTTACCATTCCATTAAAAAATGTACCTTTGGATTTCGCTTGGGAAATGGTTCCTTGTTATGATGCTATTTGGAGGCTTCTGCTGTGGTTTTTGTCATAATCACTGCAGAAATTTCCAAACAGCATCATAACAAGAATTCATTATATCTATTTAACACTGCTTAATAACAAGGGTCCATCATGTCTAATTTATTGGCATTTAGAGTTAAACTTGTGGTATTGTTCTTAGAAAGCTAATGCACATTTTTAGAATAGAAGTTAATTGTTGATGATTTTAAACTTTGAAGTATATTGATACCCAAACTTTGTAGTTAAACTGTACAGTAATGACACTAATACTTTGCTTCAAGCATGTCTTTTTAAAGATAACACACACCTGCATTTATATACACCTAAATGAATGTTACCTTGAAAGTTGTCAGAAACAGTTTTGAGACATGTTTTTGTCTGCTCAGACTGCCACAACAAAAGACCAAAGATTGGGTGGCATAAACAGAAATTTATTTTCTCACAATTCTGGAGACTGGAAAGTCCAAAGTCAAGGTTGCAGCAGGGTTTGGTTTCTGGTGTGAATTCTCTTCTGTGTTTCACGTTGTATTTTCATTGGGAACGGGATGAAAGGAGGAATGATATCTCCCTCTTCTTTTTAGAAGGCCACAGGCCTATGGGGGTAGGGCCCCACCCATAAGGCCTCATTTAAACTTAATTACCTCCTAAAGACCCTGTGGCCACATACAATTACATTAGGGGTTAGAGTTTCATTATATGAATTGGGATGGAGAAAAACAGTAGTTCAATACAGAGCAGGACTCCTTTTGGAATTTCCTATTAAACCAGTGTACAAGCCACTAAAGGAAATCAGTCTCATTTATGGTCAGAACTTATTTTTTTACTACAAATAGAAACACCTATTGATCATCTGGCTTACTCCCCAGCTTTGTTTCCCCATGTTAGCTATTTTTAAAAATCAAATCTATTCATAAATGTTGAACATTTGCCACCTTTGCAAATACTGACAGAATATTTTTTTAGGCTTTGATAGAAATTCTAAGAGAAGAATCCCAAAAATGTTTTGAGCATCAGCACCATCATTAGAATAACTGTACCTTCTCAGACTGATTACTTTGAAGGAGACAACACTCATTTGAGTGTAAAAGTTTGGTGTGTTCATTAACTCTGTCTCATTTTTTTATACTCTGCTCATCAGGGAGCATGTTCAAAGCTTATAGTTATAATATCAAGTTACCAATTATGAGAGTGTGATAAAAGCATGATTTTCTTTTGAACATAGTCATAACTAAAATATTTTGAGTTTTAATATTTCAAGGATGGATTTATAACATACTGTTCATGCTAATGTACTTAAGAGTAAGTTATATATAGACTGAGATCAGAGATTCAAAAAGCATTGCCCCAAACTATCTTAAGCCCTAGGTCTAGTTAGGTTTCCTTTTCCACTCGAGAGAAGTGAATGGTCTGCTATAGCAGTTCTCTTCTAGTAGATTGTAGACCTTCAGAAGTTATTATCTATGCACTGATGAGGTCAGAATGAGAAAAATCAGTAACTGTCCTTAGTTGTTCCTCCCCATTCTGTAATTCTCTGCCTTTTTTGAGCAAGGAATCCAAAACTAGCTAAATCACTGGTCACTGGCCAGGACATATTTTGGTGGTAGGAGTAGGAAGGGATGCTTATTTCTTGTATTGACCTCCTTATTCTCTCAATTCTTTATTATTTCAGCTATTTTCCTGGACAGTGTGAATGGATCTATTGCCCAGGGGATGCCATATCATCAGTTGCTGCTTCTGAGAAGAGTACAGGAAAAATTTTTATTTATGATGGTCGAGGAGATAACCAGCCACTTCATGTTTTTGACAAACTCCATACGTCACCTCTTACTCAAATACGGCTAAACCCAGTTTACAAAGCAGTAGTGTCTTCCGACAAATCTGGAATGATTGAATACTGGACTGGGCCACCCCATGAATATAAATTCCCAAAAAATGTGAACTGGGAATATAAAACTGACACCGATTTATATGAATTTGCCAAGTGCAAGGCTTATCCAACCAGCATATGTTTTTCACCTGATGGGAAGAAAATAGCTACAATTGGTTCTGATAGAAAAGTTAGGATTTTCAGGTTTTTAACTGGAAAACTCATGAGAGTCTTTGATGAATCACTAAGTGTAAGTGCAATTTAAATTTAATATATATATATTTTTTTCTTTCTTTTTTTCAGAAAATGTCTTTGTTTTGTGCCATTTAAAAGATTTTTTCAGGATATTAAATTGATAACTAGTTATTTTCTCTTGGCACATTATAATATTCAATTGCCTGCTGTCTTGTATTGTTGCTCTTCAAAACTCTCTTCCCTAGGTTTATTTCTTCTGAGCCAATGATCCTTCTAGTATGTATCTGTTTTTTTCTGTTTTGTTTTGTTTGCAAGCTCATTCTTTTAAGATCTTCAGAATTCATTCTAAGCCACCCTCTCTTCCCACTCTGTTCACTCTTGTCTGTCTATGACTATTCCCAAATTTATTTCTCCACGTTTCTATTATGAACAGACATGGTACTGTCCTTTCTTTTTTTTCTATCTTCATGAATGGCATCAATATCCATTAATTGCACAAGCCAGAAACCTGAGTCATCCTTAACTCTCTTCCTTACCCCTCTATTTAATTTGTATCATGAGTCCTGACAATTTTACTTTCTAAATATACTTTAAATCCATCCATTTCCTTTCAGCACACCTATCACTACCATAATTCATGATCTGGCTTATAACATGATCTGCTAGTATCTAATCTGTTATCCATGCTACATGTAGAGTATTTTTTAAAAGGACATGTTTGATCATGTCTTCCTTTGAACCTTTCAGTTACTTCCTGTTGTTCTTAGGATCAAGACCAAAATAATGGCCCTAACTGGTTTGGCTCAGTGGATAGAGTGTTGGCCTGTGGACTGAAAGGTCCCAGGTTCGATTCTGGTCAAGGGCATGTACCTTGGTTGTGGGCACATCCTCAGTAGGAGGTATGCAGGAGAACCATCTAATGGATGTTTCTCTCTCATCGATGTTTCTAACTCTCTATTCCTCTCCCTTCCTCTCTGTAAAATATCAATAAAATATATTAAAAAAAGAAAAAAAAAAGAAAAAGACCAAAATAATGGCCTGCCATGTTGTAGTGTCTGCCTACTATTACAACCTAGTGCAGGGGTGGGCAACCTTTTTGTGAGTGCGTGCCAAAACCAGCAAAATCTCTGACTCAAAATTCTTCTGCATGCCACCCCTAATTTTTTGAGAACATGTTATGCCTACTTGATATCTCTTAAGGTGTACGTATGTGAAGAACCTTGAAGAAATAATAAAATTCAATCGAGCGACAAAAACACAGTATATGATGATGAAAAATAATTTATTTTTTAATGTATACATGTACACTGATAGTCCGACAGAAAACTTTATGACTCCGTTTGATATTATCAGTGGGACTTTTGCTGCTGCATCACTGATGACAGAATTTTTACATTAGGTTTATATTTCGTGACCTTCAGAGATATGCACGAGCTACTACTTTCATCCGCCAGGCTACTCCAATTACGAGACTTAACAAAATTCATCACTGAGAACAAAGATTGACAATTGTAAATGGAAGATTATAAGAGAGGGTTTCGTGTGCCTGCAAAGGTTACTGGCGTCCCATGTTTGGCACGCATGCCAGGGGTTGCCCACCCCTGGCCTAGTGTAACTCACCTTTCTCCCTGCCTTTTACTCTAGCCAGTTAGGCCTTGCTTCAGTTTCTTGAACATTCTGTTCCTTCTACCTGGAGTTACCTCTCCCTCCATCTCTCCCATTACCTGTTGAACTTGTTCTTCAAATCTCAGCGAAAGGGTCTCTTCCTCTGGTAGTTTTTCACTATTCATCCAGTCTAGGACAACTTTTTTTATGTGACTTTATATTACTATTGTCTTAGAAAGCATTTTGTATGATCTGATTATTTGATTCATGTATATCAACCTCCAATAGACTAAACTTTATACAATCTATGGTCCTGTATCTGTTTTGGCTCATGATTGTATCTCCAGCATTAAGAATAGTACCTGACACATAATTACTGCTAACAAGAATTTGTTAGAGTGTATCATTATAGAATAAGAGTATATCCATGCAGAGTTAACTAGTTTTTCTGGAAATTGGGTCTCATCAGCTGTTTTCATCATGTAGTTCTTTAACAGCTAGTGGTAAGTCTATGTTGAACCTTTGTAGCAGTAATGTTTACTATATGACAGTGTTGATTCCAGTCTCAGTAGTAACCAATGTACATTATATTCCCTGCATTAAGCTCTTCAAAAATTCTATCACTCTTATTAGTGGCACTGTTGTTTGGTGGCAAGTGTTAAATATAATTTGCAAAACTCTACCAACTTGCAGCTCTTCTAAGCTTTCTTAGGAGAAGAAATATTCAAATCCTAGTTTCTGGATATAAATCTCTTTAACATACATACTCTGAGCTGTTCAGTCCCCTCTATTTCTTCATTATTGTCTTCAACATTTGTTGAAGTGATAGAACTAAAGTATCAAGAGCTCAGTATTAAAACCTATGTCAGGAGTTGATTCAGAATGAGAGAGTTTGAAAAAAAAAGAAAAAGGCAAATGCCATTTAAATTCATTCCAAAGCTATTAACAAGTAAGTCACTGGGTTTTCACAGTTCCATGTCACAGGGGGAAGTTTCTAACCAGTAAGAGTCCTAGTTTAAAAGACAAGAAATTTGATTGGATGGTGTGAAGTATCTTTTGGCATTTATTAGCCAGAATCGCTGCATATGGCCACACAGTTGTGTATCACAGAGGCCCTGCTAGTAAGGCTAGAATTCTGTAGCAGGATTCTACTTATCAGGTTAGATTAACGTAAAATAAATGTATGGCTCAGTGGTTGAGTGTCAGCCTATGAACTAGGAGGTCAAGGTTCGATTCCTGGTCAGAGCACATGCCCAAATTGCTGGCTTGATCCCCAGTAAGGGGCATGCAGGAGGCAGCCAATTATTCTCTGTCGACATTGATGTTTCTATCTCTCCGTCTCCTTTCCTCTCTGAAATCACTGGCAGATGGCCATCTACAAACTTTGTCTTGAAACTGAATCCTCTCTCTTACATCTAAGCTGTTTCTGACATATGAATATAAGAATCAATAACATATATTAGTCTCACAGATTGGAGAAAAGGAACTATGACTAGGCTTTTTAACTGGTCTATAAGACCATTCCCTAACACACATACCTCCTTTTGATTTTTGGAGCATATTGTTCATTCCATATATAAAAAACTGGAGATTTCTAGTTAACACAGACATGAAAAAAGAAGGAGGTGGAACATAAGTCTGGCTTATTTTCATCTGCAATGGAGAACTACTTTTGAATTATGTTCTTTGATGCCCTAAATGTCTGGAAAACTAAATGTAAAGATCATATATTCTGGGAGGCCTATAGTGTCATAATAGTAATTGGATGTGACCCTTGTTTTTATTTATTAATTATCTTTTAAAAAAAAAAGGAGCCCTACCTAGTTTGGCTCAGTGGATAGAGCATCTGCCTGCGGACTGAAGGGTCCTGGATTCAATTCCCATCGGGGGCACGTGCCTGGGTTGTGGGCTTGATCCCCATAAGGGGGCATGTAGGAGGTGGCCAGTCTATATTTCTCTCTCATCATTGATGTTTCTATCTCTCTCCCTTTCCCTTCCTCTCTGAAATCAATAAAATAAAATAATTTTTTAAAAAAGTAAAACATTTCCAAACTAAAGTATACCCATAAAAATAAGCATCTATCCTACATCATATTTACTAATGATGATCTAACTATAAGTATTACTCCATGTCAAAACAACTTGAAATATTTTCTGAAATATCATGAAATTGTTACACATTAGTGAAATAGTAAGAGTTTATTCATTCAACAAGAATTGAGTGCTGCCCTAGCTGGGTGGGTCAGTTGGTTAGAGCATGATCCCCTGCACCCTGCATATGATCCCAGTTAGGTTGCACATCCTGGTTGGGGAGTGTCTCATCAATGTTTCTCTCTCTCTCTCTCTCTTTCTCCTCCTCCTCCTCCTTCTCTGTCCCCTCCTCCCCCCTCCTCCTCCTCCCTTCCCACCCTCTCTCCCCCCCAGTTCCCTTCTCTCACTCTCATTCTCCTTCCTTCTCCCTCCCTCTTCTTCTCCATCTGTCTCTAAAATCAATAAACATATCCTAGGGTGAGGATGAAGACAAAAAAATTGAGTGCTTAGTATGTCTCTTTCTCCTCCCGTTCCCTTCCTCCTCCTCCTCTCCCTCCTCCTCCTCCTCTCCCTCTTCCACCTCCTCCTCCTCCCCCTCCATTGAGTGCTTACAGTGGTTCTCAACCTTCTGGCCCTTTAAATACAGTTCCTCATGTTGTGGCCCAACCATAAAATTATTTTCGTTGCTACTTCATAACTGTAATGTTGCTACTGTTATGAATCGTAATGTAAATATCTGATATGCAGGATGGTCTTAGGTGACCCCTGTGAAAGGGTCGTTCGACCCCTGAAGGGGTCGCGATCCACAGGTTGAGAACCGCTGGCTTAGTATGTCAGGCCCTGTGATCCTTATATAAGGACTTCATAGTCTATAGCTACATCATCTACTATAGTAGCCACTAGCCATATGTGACTCTTGAGTACTTGGTATGTGGCTTGTTCAAATTGAGATAAACTGAAAGTAAAAAATACAATTTCAAAGATTTAATATAAGAAAAAAATGTAATTTTATCTTAATTTTATTGAATTGCTTAATGTTTAAATGTTAATATTTTGGATACGTTGGGTTAAATAAAACATTAATTTTAACTTTCATTTTTGTTTATTGTAGCTACTTGAAAATTTTAAATTACTTATATGATTTGCATTATATGTCTAATAAAAACTGCTAGTCTGCAGCTTATAAATCGCAGCAGAAATATCCTATAAAGTAGTAATTACGTTGACTGTTTTTTTTATTTAATTAGAAGAACCAGTTAGTGTAAATTATTTTTTATGATTGAAATAGTGTTTAGAATCCTCCATACGAGATAACACAAATACACAAACTGTCAGTTGCTCTTAATGTATACTCTGCTTCTATTTGAATTCACATTCCCTTTATTATGTAGCTTTTTTGTTAATAAATGGGTTGTTTCCTAGATGTTTACTGAACTACAGCAAATGAGGCAACAGCTACCAGACATGGAATTTGGCCGACGAATGGCTGTAGAACGTGAGTTGGAGAAGGTGGATGCAGTGAGATTAATTAATATAGTTTTTGATGAAACTGGACATTTTGTGCTATATGGAACAATGCTGGGCATTAAAGTTATAAATGTAGAAACAAACCGGTAAGCTTTAATATGCTGTATTTTTTTAAATGCATTTATTGGGGACCATTTCCTCCTTCAGGGAAACAATGGGAGTTTTGTTTGTTCCAAGACAAGTGGAATGGTCCCAAATGTCTAAACTTAACCAAATGTTTTGACTGGATTTTTCTGTGGTCTTTCTGTTGTTTATACTCTTATGTAAAAAGTTTCCACTCATGTTTGTGAAAGAAATGGAAAGAAGATATGCATAGTTTCAGGTTGTTGTTGTTGTTTTTTTTAACAAGTTATAGTCTGTCTTTTGATTATTGATTTAAATTAGCCTGGTTCATGTTAAATGTTGCCAAATATTTTAACCACAGAATTCGGCATTACATCCTGCTAGACATAAAATCAGAACTTAAAATGCATGAAACCACAATAAGCCTTTTGTGCAAACAGTCCATTTGGTTTTAGTTCAGAAAGCTACAATCAGATACTATCACTGAAGGTAAATAAAAAGAACTTAAAAGTTTATTTTAAGGAGAAAAAAATCTTATGCTGTACATTCTCACATATAAACAAATTTATATTTAGTTCTTAGCAATACAAAAATCTTTGAAGGTTTGCACATAGACTAAAATAATGGGGATAGGTTAAAACTATATGATTGAACAATTGCAATTTTTTTTTACCTGAAAATTATAGCTCCCTACCAATTTTAAATAGCTTTTTTTGGTGGTGAGGTGGGTAAAGAAAAACTTTTTAAAAATCTTTCACTATTTTGTACAAAGATCAAGGATAGCTGATTCCCAGCTTTTATCTGTAAAGTTGTTATGATTGGAATTAACTCTGAAAATTTTATTGTATAAAATGTGTTTTCCAGGTGTGTGCGGATCTTAGGCAAGCAAGAAAATATTAGGGTGATGCAATTGGCTTTGTTCCAGGGAATAGCCAAAAAACATCGTGCTGCAACTACTATAGAAATGAAAGCTTCTGAAAACCCCGTTCTTCAGAATATTCAAGCTGACCCAACAATAGTCTGTACGTCTTTCAAAAAGAATAGATTTTATATGGTATGTGGAAGTACTAAGAGATGGACCTAAATGTTTCTTCCAGTTTGGTTGGAGTTTTCTTTTCTTGGCTTGTGCTTTCAACTGAAGAGAATGTTGGCAATAATTGGCTTTCTAAACAACCAGAATACTATCTTTTTTTTTTTTTTTTTTTTTTTTTTTAAATATATTTTATTGATTTTTTACAGAGAGGAAGGGAGAGAGATAGAGAGTTAGAAACATCGATGAGAGAGAATCATCGATCAGCTGCCTCCTGCACATCTCCTACTGGGGATATGCCCGCAACCCAGGTACATGCCCTTGACCGGAATCGAACCTGGGACCTCTCATTCCGCAGGCCGACGCTCTATCCACTGAGCCAAACCGGTTTCGGCCAGAATACTATCTTATAACATTAATATTTTAGAATTTTTAAGTAGGACTTGATTGTAAGTATTTCTGTACAGGTTTCTATTCTGTTTTGAAAATTTTTCAACCTGGCTTTTATAACTATTTGTGTTGTCTAAGATAATAGGAAGTAAGTGGTTATGGTAATAATCGAAGCCAAAATAGTCTTTACTATGGGGTTTTAAAAATTATTCTGTGTTTTTATTATTTTACAATTTTTTCTCTTGAACATAATTTATTTCCCCTGAACTTGCACATTTTCTTCTCTAAGCACATTTTTAACCATTTGACTCCTTTGTAATGTTGCTAACTTTAAAACTGTGTATTCCTGAGAAATCTATTTTCCTAGTGAGTTAAAAGTACTTTACATGTTAATTAAAATTGGGCTCAAAATCAAACTACGAAGCTATCTAGAAGTAGCACTGTTGGAACTGTTCAACCAAACAGAAAAATCTAAAGTATAGAGACCTCCTGTCCTTGATTTCTCTCCTTCACACTGCAGTCAGAGACATTCTGAGACCCAAATGTGATTACAGCAGGTCCTCAAATATTGTCATTTCCTTTTAACATTTGGGGGGGGGGGGGCTAGAATTGATTCTCGGCTGGAACCACTGTCAGTGTGGAGTTTGCACATTCTTCCCATGTCTGTGTGGGTTTTCTTTGGGTACTCGTTTCCTCTCACATCACAGAGATGTGCACATTAGTTAATTGCATGTCTGAATTGTCCCAGTCTGAGTGAGTGTAGGTGTGTGTGAGCGTGTCCTTCATGGAACAGGGTCCTGTCCAGGGTTGATTCCCGCCTTGAGCCCTGGACTGCAGGGATAGGCTCCAGCCATGCATCACCCTGAATTGGAATAAGCAGGTTGTGAAATAATTATCTAACTGGTTCTTATTAATCTTTCTTTAATATATGTATAGCTCACATTTATTTCAATGTTTCATCTCATTGTTTAATATTAGAAGTGTTTTGGATCTTTATTTAGAAGTTGGGGTGATGTTTTTGTGATCAGAAGTAATACCATAGGAACTTAACTCATTTATATCAATTAGTCTGTGGTAAAATTGATTTTGTTATACATTGTTTTGACTAAAGTCACATTTCCAAGAACCTATCGATGGCATTGAGGACTTACTATATTTCTCTGCCTAACTCCCCAGCTGCCTGTATTAGCTGGCCTCCTACCTTAATATTCTTTATTTTTAGGTCATTTGCTACTTTAACCACACGGAACTTGATCTCATTTGTGATAAGTTGGGTTATTCTTTTATTTTCTTTTTCTTTATTGATTAAGGTATTACATATGTGTCCTTACCCCCCAGTGCCCCCCCACCCCACCCCCATTCATGTCTTCACCCCCCACCTCCTAGTGTCTGTGTCCATTGGTTATGCTTATATGCATGCATACAAGTCCTTTGGTTGATCCCTCCCCCTTCCCTTCTCCTTCCCCCTGCCTTCCCACTGAGGTTTGATGGTCTGACCAATGATTATCTGTCTCTGGATCTGTTTTTGTTTATCATTGTATGTTCATTATATTCCACAAATGAGTGAGATCATGTGATATTTATCTTTCTCTGACTTATTTTGCTTAGCATAATGCTCTCCAGGTCCATCCATACTGTTGCAAATGGTAGGAGTTCCTTTCTTTTTACAGCAGCGTAGTATTCCATTGTGTAAATGTATCACAGTTTTCTAATCCACTCATCTGCTGATGGGTACTTAGGCTGTTTCCAAATCTTAGCTATTGTAAATTGTGCTGCTATGAACATAGGGATGCATATATCCTTTCTGATTGGTGTTTCTGGTTTCTTGGGATATAGTCCTAGAAGTGCGATTACTGGGTCAAATGGGAGTTTCATTTTTAGTTTTTTGAGGCAACTCCATACTGTTCTCCACAGTGGCTGCACCAGTCTGCATTCCCACCAGCAGTGCAGGAGGGTTCCTTTTTCTCCGCATCCTCGCCAGCACTTGTCGTTTGTTGACTTGTTGATAATAGCCATTCTGACAGGTGTGAGATGGTACCTCATTGTCGTTTTGATTTGCATTTCTCGGATGATTAGTGACTTTGAGCATGTTTTCTTATGTATCTTGGCCTTTTGTATGATTATTCTTTTTTACATCTAAGCATTTGCACATGCTATTCCTTTTGTCAGCTACACATACTAGTAAACCACCCAACTCCTACACATCAGATCTCAGCTTGGAAGCCTTCTCTGACATCAAGTCTAGATTAGGTGTGCCTGGTTGTGTTGGTGTCACACTTTTGGAGTAATTTGCTGGTATTTTTGTTTTTGGTTTCTGATACTGTCATCTCCTCTTCATGATAATATAAAATCTGTAAACATAGGCACTACTTTTTTTTTTTCACTATTAAATCCACAAAGTTTGGTAAAGTGTTTGGCCCATTATAGTATATTCATTTATTCATCTGACATATTATAAGCATCTGTGATGCTATTAAGGTTACCAGCATTTGGTACATGTAAGAAATAGCATTTCCCTACCCTGACCAAGCTTTTAACCTAGAATGGGTACATTCTTTTAAGGTGAGAATTTTCTTATAACTTCCAAAGTCATTGCTAAAATTTTATCAATATATGTTAAAGGAAAATAATTTTTCTTGTTTTTACCTGTAATTTAACTTTTTGAAGGTACAAATTAATCACAAAATATAGTTCTTGATATGCACTAAAAACATAATTTTCCAACCACTTTATTTAAAAACTAAGTAATAAGTTTTCTTTTTCTTTCCCAAAAATTTACTTTTATGTTGATTAAACCACAGATTTTCTCATAAACTTGGAATAGAAAAACAAAATAAGTCCCTCACAGTGTGTCTTTATACAGGTAACATTTCATGAATTATCTTTGAGGTTTATTAGATGTACATATTCTTAAGCAAAATTAAAATGGTCTGTGTACATTTCTATTACCTTTTAAATCCAATATCATGAAATAAAAGTAAAATTTTATAAAATTTGAACTTTAGTAGTTTCATATGTGAGCTAAGTCAAGATAACTTTAAAGATTCATATAAATAGTACAACAGACTTGCCATTCTCCTTTGAAAACTGGAGAATAATATGTGAAGGCAATCGCATCGTAACTTGGTTGTTTATTTGGAATCTATCCAAGTGGACCAAGGAATGCTATTAGGCAAGACAGGGCCTGGGCACAAGCTTTACCTTCCTGCAACTCAGTTGGCATTAGGTAGCACTTTCTTCTTCCTGAGAGTCAAAAGAAACAGGCCTTGAGAAATCCAGAGTTTTAACAACTGAAAGGTTTTTCTCAATTCTCTTTATACCCTGAGAATCCTGAGATTTCTGCAACTTCACTCAAAATTTACATTCTTTCTCCCAGGCTTCAGGGTTTAGGTATATCAGATGGGGCTCTGCAAAAAAAAGAAGTCAAGATTCACTACTGATTTGTCTGTGAATCCTCATCCTACCTTGCCCAAGTCTTGTTCATAGTAATAACAAGTGTTAATATATACACAGTTCTCTCTGTACGGTAAGCACTATTCTCTAAGCAGTTTGCATCCCCCTTCATTTAATCTCGTAACAGGTACCATTTGGGGTAGTTCTTATTATTCCCATTTATGAATGAGGAAATGTAAGAAGTGAATTTACTTACCCAAAGTCACATAACTCGTAAATGACAGAGCTGGAATTCAAACCCAGGGTTTCTAGTGAAAAGCAGGCAACAGGTGGCAGGTTAGGACATGATATAAGTATAAAAATAATTTAACTGCCTTACACACCCTTTGATAGGAAGTCATTCCTGAAATAAGGATTTATTCTGATGTGAATTCATACCTTCCTCAAATATTTCACTAGAAATTAAATTTGCTTGTTCATAAACTTTAACCAGATGAAAATTTTAATTCATTTACTCACTTTTTACTGTCCTCCTTTAGTTTACCAAACGAGAACCAGAAGATACAAAAAGTGCAGATTCTGACCGAGATGTTTTTAATGAGAAACCTTCTAAAGAGGAAGTCATGGCAGCTACTCAGGCCGAAGGACCCAAACGAGTTTCAGATAGTGCCATTATCCACACAAGCATGGGAGACATTCACATCAAACTTTTTCCTGTTGAGTATGTATTGTTTTTGTTGTGTTAACCACCATTTTAAATGTGTATATTTGAAGAAACTGTGCAACTTAAAATTTTTGTTATTTTGACTTAAGGAATTTTGCAGAATTGAAATGTTTGATAGAACATCAACCCTGAAATTTCTGATTAACTGTTACTCTAGACATTTTTATACATATATACACATACTTAACAGGTTTAAAATACGAGGACAAACATCTTGGCTATGAAAGTGATGAATGAAACTAAAAAGTTATGCAAATGTATATTTCTATTACCATTAACTGCACATCCCAACTATAAGATTTGTGGCTCGCTTATTATAACTGGTTTTCCTCTCAAAGCAATCTCTTAAGGGGAGAATACTTATTTTTCCTTCCTGACATTGCTAGACATATACTTCCTCTTTCTTAGACTCAGTAGCTGTATTTTTGAAAATGAATCCCAATAAAACACATAAGGGCTTCCATTGGAAAAGGGAAAATAGTATTCTGGACATTTTTAAAAGTTTGCAAAATGAGCATGCAATACCAAATACAGTAGTGTCTCTGGCTAGTCTTGATGCAAAAGGTGACATCTTTACAACTGATTTATCTTCGAATCCTCATCCTACCTAGTACCTTTATTTAAAAGTACTTATTTTGAATATCAATGTTTTATCATGCCATACCTTGGTACTGAACAAAGAACTAGCTGGTTTGGCTCAGCGGATAGAGCATTGGCCTGCGGACCAAAGGGTCCCGGGGTCAATTCTGGTCAAGGGCACATTCCTTGGTTGCAGACTCCTCCCCAGCCCGGGCCCTGGTCAGGGCTCATGCAGGAGGTAACCAGTCGATGTGTTTCTCTCACATCAATTTCTCTCCATCTTTCCCTCTCTCTTCCACTCTCCCTAAAAATCAATGGAAAATATCCTTGGGTGAGGATTAACAAAAGAGAAAAAAGATGAACTAGGTATGTAGACTCCTGGATCATCTCATTTCAAGTATTTAGAACCCATGTACCCATTAAGCCTGTTGCTCCCTGATGTACTTCATGTAGGATTCTCTTGATTTTCCCCTCCAACCCCAGCTCTAAGAGTACTACAGGAAGATGATACCACATTAAATTACCCCGTGGGATTAGTTAATATTATTTAGAATGCTTCATACTCAGTGTGTCTGATTATCACTTAAAGTTGATTAAATTTAGGAGATAGCATTTTGGTGAATAAGTCCTTGGTCAGGAATGTGTCACTGTAACCATTAATACTGTTTTTGAGAAAATTACCTTTCCTGGGAACTTAACCCATCATATATAGCAAATTGTATATATTTTAAGGTGCTATGGTTGTTGTTTTTACATTTTGGTGGTTGTTGTTAATCCTATCTAAGGATATTTTTCCGTTTATTTTTAGAGAGAGTGGTAGGGAAGGGGAGAGACAGAGGGAAACATCGATGTGAGAGAGACACATAGATTGATTGCTTCCCACTTGCCCTGACTGGGGCAGGGACTCAAGCCTGCAACTGAGGTACGTGCCCTTGACTGGAATTGAACCCAGGACCCTTCAGTGTGCCAGCCAGTGCTCTATCCACTGAGCCAAACCAGCTAAGGCTATGGTTGTATTTTTTAAACTAAATAACCTTGAAGTCTAAATATTGTTAAACTCAACTATAATAAGCAAATTGATATAAAGATACTACATTAAACAATAATATGCTATTAAACAATAATATACTACTGCTTATATGCCCTTTCAACTCTTATGTGTCATCAAGGTTAGAAGAGGTTATGAAAAAAAAGACTGTCCTTCTGAAACATTTAGATGATATTGAAAACACCATTAGGAAGCAGAACTGCAAAGAAATTGTCTTAAATACTCTGAATAAATTTCATGTTTTTAATATATGTCTTACTGTAGGTGTCCCAAGACAGTGGAAAACTTCTGTGTTCATAGCAGAAATGGTTATTATAATGGACATACTTTTCACCGTATAATTAAGGTAGGTTATGCAAATTTTATCATTTAAGGCACAACAAGAAGTTTAAACCTAAGGCATAGCATTCTCTCACACTTAGTTTATTAGAAAGGAAGAGGAAAAATAGATTATGGAAGCCAAAAGAATGGTCATGAATATCAAATCTATAAAAGGACTGGAATAGTAGCGTAATTACCATTTTAGAAACACTGCAACAATATTTTTTCAACAGCTGAAAACAAGGTCACATAATGAGTAAAGGGGTCATGCTGAGATAAAACCAATAGCCACTATTCCCTCTGCCCAGGATCTTGTTGGGCAGCATTCCATAAAACATATGTAGTTCTTGTTTACTGACAAGTCAGAAATGATAGGAGGAAAAGTCAAGCTTCAGGGTTCTGGAGGAATTAATGAAATGAAATCCAGAAAATCGAGTGGTTAGGGAAAGGTAGGTGAGAAGAATGAGGCAATTATATATTATACACAAACTAAAATTTACACTATTAATTGTAGATTATTGGGGAAGATCTAGATGTCTATAAATGAGAATACCTTTGCATTTTGTTTTAAATTTGGTAGCAGTTGAGTAGTAGAAATACATCATCCAAATTAAAGTATAACTTACTGAGTTTAATAAAATCACTTCATAAAGTGACTGTTAACCAAGTTACAATTTTACTAAATACAAAGCACTCTTTACAACCCTAACTCCAAAGCATACATATAGAAAAGAACAGTTTTGTTTTTAATAATTCTTAATTTTGAAAGTATTACATATGTTCCCCCCTTTCCCCCCATTAGTCCCCTCCAGCCCGTTTAATATATTTTTTGTGTACTTTCTGTTAAGGGCTTCATGATTCAGACTGGAGATCCAACAGGTACTGGTATGGGAGGAGAAAGCATATGGGGAGGAGAGTTTGAAGATGAATTTCATTCAACATTACGACATGACAGACCATATACACTCAGCATGGCTAATGCTGGCTCGAATACTAACGGATCTCAGTTTTTCATAACAGTAGTACCAACGGTGAGTAGAACAGCATTATCTGTAAGCCAAAGATTCATAAGTTATGATCTAAGAGTAAATTCAGTGGATGAGAGCTACATTAGTCTTTCTCAAAATGTAAATAATTTAGATAAGAAAATATAAATTTACCCAACAAATCAGAAATACTTCGTAAAACAATACTTCTGTAATTTAGGACACTTATTAAGTTTTAGTCATCTTCGCCACTGTTATTGTTTTGTACAGTTCAAAACAAATTATTTCACCTCTGGACCTGTTTCCTCATCTTTAGAATGGAGGATTAAAGTACATGAATTCCTGATTTTAAGACATTTCCCCCACACATTTTTATATCTCTAAAATCAGAATGCAACCAATAGCATTGTAGATTTGACAGAATACAGTATAAGAATATCTAGCTTTATTGCTTTGTAGTTCTACATGATTATAAAAATTATACACTTTATTTTTTGGAAATAAGCATTAAGCATTAAAGAAAAATATAACTACTATCTGCCAGACAGTCTCATGTAATATTCACAATACATCTAGTATCACTATACCCAGTTTTAAGTAATAGATGAGGAAACAAATATGACTGCCTTGCCAAAGGTCAAGTAGCAGAGCGCCAGCATTTGAGTGCCCACGTCTTTAATGCCAAAGCACATGCTGCTTAAACTATTCCAAATTGCCTTTTAAACTATGCAAAGGAACTTGCCTTTAGCAAACACATTCCAGATCCCTTTGATCCGAAAGCTGCACATA
Organism: Myotis myotis; assembly: GCF_014108235.1. Lineage (NCBI taxonomy): Eukaryota > Metazoa > Chordata > Mammalia > Chiroptera > Vespertilionidae > Myotis > Myotis myotis. Next base: position 34,457,502 of record NW_023416357.1, read on the forward strand.
TTTAAACATTATACTATGCTTTTATATTTTTCTTATAAACATGGAAATTACTCTTAAAATACTCTAAGTGAAATTACTGTAAATCTTTTTAATTACATAAAAAAGTAAAGCATAAATTTAAATTCTCTTTAATTTACTCGCCCAGAGGGTGTGAATTAAGAAACCTGGTTTACCAAGATTTTCCATTTGTCCTCCAACACAGCCTTGGCTTGATAATAAGCACACAGTATTTGGACGAGTGACTAAAGGAATGGAAGTTGTACAAAGGATCTCCAACGTCAAAGTCAATCCCAAAACAGATAAGCCCTATGAGGATGTCAGCATCATAAATATTACTGTCAAGTAAATCAGATGTATCGTTTAATGTGTAAATAAAAATACACATATAGTAAACAGGATTATTTTACATTGGGAATCTCTTAAGACTTGCTGAACATACAAATCATGTTTCAAGGATTGCGGTATTGTATTTTTATATTTTTCATTAAAGGCCATTTTTTAAAGCTTTGCTTTTTTCTTGCAACATTTCTCATTAGGTGAAAAATTGAAATGGACTAAATTCAGGCAAAATAGCACTCCTTATATGTAATTTCTCATGAGACTCAAAATCGTAGTAAATAATGAGTGGTATGCCTTTGTTCCTTAGCTTTTCAAACATGCCTGTTAATCTGCCCTCACATGTTTCTTCAGACTTACGAAGAAAGGATCTGAGCCCTAGCCAGTTTTGCTCAGTGGATAGAGCCTCGGCCTGTGGACCCAAGAGTCCTGGGTTTGATTCTGGTCAAGGGCATGTACCTTGGTTGTAGGCTCCTCCCCGGCCCGGGCCCTGGTCAGGGCTCGTGCAGGAGACAACCACTCGATGTTTCTGTCTTTCCCTCTCTCTTCAACTCTCTCTAAAAATCAATGGAATAATGTCCTCGGGTGAGGATTAAAAAAAAAAAAAAAAGGATCTGATAGTATATAATGTTTCTTTTACAAGGTTTGTGTTCCATGCCAAATAGCTTTGTCTTTTGATCATTAAGTCATAAGTAGTGGTAAGTAAAACTTCAATAAATAAGTAGGAAGTCCCTTTGGTCATATTAAGTTCCTTAATAATTATCAAATATTCTTTCAAATATAAGAATAAATGAATATATGAGTCCTTGGTTTTATAGACAGATTTACCAGTTCATTCTTTTTCTAATGCAGCTAAATAATTTTTGTCCTCATTTATACTATTTCTTTTCTTACCTTACTTATATACTATCAAAAAAATATACATTGAGTAAAAATCTTAGTATATAACGAGAGATTAATAGAAATTGTAGTAAAACAATGAGTCCAAAGTCTTATAGTGATTTCCCTTATTGTTTACTTACCCTGATAACTTCATAACTATTAAGAACTATTGCTTCTAATTTCTGGACAGACGCTTCAAGAACTTATACAAAGAACCTGTGCAATAGATCTATTTAGGGATTTCATTCGTATACTTTAAATCTTGGCTTACACTTTTCCTTCTGTTCATCAGCAGGATATTTCCTTTATTCATTTTATACCACAAACTTCTTTTTAAAAAAAAAATATGTCTTCATTGATTTGAGAGAGGAAGAGAGGGATAGAGACACCAATGATGAGAATCATTGGCTGTCTGCCTCCTGCACACCTCCAATTAGGGATCAAGCCTGCAACCCAGGCACGACTGGGAATCAAGTAGGTGGCCTCTTAGTTCATGGGAGGATGCTCAACCACTGAGCAACACCGGCCGGCTGCACCACAAACTTTTATGTGATGGAAACACATGCAAGTTTTGCTACTTTAAAATTGTATCCTCTTCATAAGATGTAGAACTTGAAGTTGGACATAAAATGTCTTTTCACTGTGACATTTACCATTTCTTCCTCATTTTAGGTGTTGAGACTTCTCTCCTAGCAGATATATTCATTCCTAAAAGCTCAAACCTAAATTTTTGATAATACTGCCACCAGGTGGTAGTGATGCCTCATTTCCCTCAAAATCTCATTGTTTTGTCTAAGTGAAAATAATATTTAATGAATTTTTCCATTGTGTTACAAACTTAACATAATCAGTAGACCTAAACAAATTGCCAGATGTTTTTTAAAAGCATGTTTTAAATTATTAGCAAGAAACCATCTGACATTTATTAGTCCTTTTCACTCATTCATTTAGGAGAAAAGTATAGCTAAGCTATCTTCTTCCCTATTCCTATTTTGCAAACTGAGAAATATCTCAATGTTACATAAAACGTCTTTTAGCAATATTAGTTCATAGACTACGGCTAAGTTTTCCAAGCCATTTTCTAAAAATGGTTATTTAAAATGCTATGCTGTCTTACAATATTTAGGTCTTACAGAAGCCTACACCTGAAACCTGTATGATCTTGTTGACCAATGTCACTCCAATAAATTTAATTAAACACACACACACAAAATAAAATGCTATGTTCTCAAGTGAAATAAGGTTAAGTTTAAAATTTAAAAAGCAATAGACTGTTCAATGCAAAATTTTAGTCAAAACACTAGTTATAATACTCATTAAAATGTGACATTGCAAATACAGACTATGTTATTTCTAAATCTTTAATATACTACATCTCAAATTTGACATGTGAATCCCTACCCCGTTTTATTGTTTATCTTCACAACACAAACATGAATTTTTTTTCATTAAATTTTAATGGGGTGACATTAGTCCACATGTTTGGATTACTAATGTACAAAATCTGTATATAGGGCCATGTGCCCACCACCCAAAGTCAGATCTTCTCCTGTCACCTATTAGGACCCCTTTCTTTCCCCACCCCCTCCTTCTGGCAACCACCACACCGTTGTTTGTGTACATAAGTTTCAGTTTTATATTAAACATGACTTTTAAAAATAGTTACTACCCCTACTATTAGATGGTTCAAGAAACAGAATTTTTAGAATAACGATAGGACTTCTTTAAAAGGATTCTAACAGTTTATTGCTGTCTATACTGATCATATGTGTAATGAAAAAATGGCTTCTGGTGATTATAAAGCATTCCAGAATTACACACCAGGGCTATCTATACACTTGAAAAACCTGCTTTACGTAAATCATACAGTAATATGTAGGCTTAATACAGAAACTCAGGGCTAGGAATCAAATCCTAATAGACTGTATTTAACATGTTTCTCTTATTCTTAAATTTGACATTCCCCAGAGGGAACTAGCACAATCTTAACTAATCATTAGTGAAAGAATACCACCACAAATAGTAATAATGGCCTAAGAAAAATATTTCTTAAAAAAAACACACAAACATTACTATTATGTACATTATAACCAGGTCTAAGCACAGTTTTAAAAATTGTGTTTAGTAATATGTTAAGAATGTGAATACAAAGTTTAACAAAATCGGTAAAATAAAAAATAACTTACAAGGAAAGCAAGTTTACATATTAGTGTTAGACATTTTTCTTTCAATTACCTAGTAGATAGAACAGTTCAAGGGCTCACAGGCAAATGTAACATCTTTATTTTTCACAGTTACTGCAATCAGTCCAATATTAAATAATTTAATTCATAAGTATTATTTATATGCACAAACTACACTTTTAACAGCATGACCTTTTACTTGAAAAATAAAGGACAATATAATTATATTATTTACACAATGCCCATAACACTAATGGACAGTTTTTTAATGCTTTGTTTTCTAAACGTTTTGTTGTTTTTAAACAAAAATAAAATTGAAGAGAATGAACCAAAACAGTACCACCAAGTCACATTTTGTCATCAGACACTGATGTCCTCATAGTGGTTCAACTAAGATTATGATTGAACTTCCATCCTAAAATATAAAAAGTATTTTTTAAAAACCATGAAATCCGCCTGGCTGGAGTGGCTCAGTTGGTTGAGCGTCATCCCTGCACCAAAAGGTTGCCAGTTAGATTCCTGGTCAGGGCACAGACCTGGGTTGCAGTTTTGATCCCCAGTTAGGGAGCATATAGAAGGTAATTTGATCAGTGTTTCTGTTCTCTCATTGATATTTTTCTTTCTCCTCTCTAATCATGTCCTTGGGTGAGGATTAAAAGAAAAAAACAAAACAAAACACAAGAAATCCATCTAGCTATGTTCAAATATAATAAATTGTACTGCCATAATAAGAGAACATCCTTAAAATATGAAAACCAGTAAAGAGCACAGAATTTTTTTAAACTTTTACTCACAATACTGCATAATAAATGTGATAATGACTTTTTCAATGTTTCTTCTGTTCTTTTCTTAGATGTGCTTTTTCTCTTAGCTTTTCAAGGTCTTGTCACAAAGAGCCTTAATCACATTTTTTTGTCAAGGTAAATGCACTTATTTTGGTAAAACATTTCAAATGACGTAAATGCTAAGCATTCCCCACTGTTTAAATGACTTCTCATAAGGTAAAGGTAATTTTCTACTTAGATGTCTCTCTTTTATGTAAAGGCAACCCTGGTTCTTTGTGTAATTTACTACCTTTTATGTATAGTCATTCTCACTAAAGATGCAATATATTTTTTAAAAGAAATACTAAGTACTTTAAATATGCTGAAAAAGTAGAAGGGCCAGTTTAGAACTATAATCTAGGAAATAATACATCCAGGTTCAGCCCTGAAAACTGGTCTTTCATAAGTGAAGGTCAACTAGAACATAACTGACTTTCACAGTTTTATTATTATTAATTATTCTTCAGGTTAGTACTAATGTTACAAATCAGGCCTAGTTAGGCAACATTTCATTTTGACTCACTGGGTTTTATACAAAATGCTTTAGGAGAAAGTTTTAATAAAACACTGTATAAAATATTAATTTTCTATAGCTTATAGTCTTAGCTTTAAAGGTTTTCTATTACTAAAGGTAAAAGTAATTCTATAACCCAAAGATGCAATTTGTGAACCCTATTTCATTAAGTCATTGTCATTCTTACTGTTAAATACTGCCAGAATTCAGGAAAGACAAGTAAAGAAGCCATGCCTCACTTGCTGCAGAGGTCTTTAGGCACTCGGTTGGCTATAAGAATACATCTTCACTTACCCTTTCTCTGTAACTATTTCTCAATATATGGGTCACATATAATCTGAAAAACTCAAATAACAAATGTACATTTTAAAAAATGTAAAATCAAGAAATCCCTATTTAATCCAATTTAATCTCAATCAGATATTTAAATTTTGCTATAGAATAATTTTGGTAAAGCAATATTGTACTGAATTCCCAATCCAAAATTCCTTTCATCTACATATCCTAAATTAACTATCTTTGAGATGTAGAATTTCTTACAACATATTATGTGCAAAATAACTCTTAACCACAAAACGTGAAACAACTGCTGCATTTAAAATCAAGCAACATCCAATACTCCAGCAGCCACAAGCTGCCGTGAGAGCCAGTCCAACCCTTCGTATAGTCCCATCCCACTTCGAGCATCACAGCCCTGGATATACCAGCTACGGCCACAGCACAGTTTATGAAGACTGAGAAGTTCAGTGATTTCTTCTACTGAAAGGGCTCCAGCAACATCCTGAAAGATATATACACATCAGAATTTCTTAAAAATCAGTTAATATTGACCATCAATATCATCATTTTTTAAATTATTACCATTTATAAAGAATTCTATTGGTACCATTCTAACCATTCACCTTTCAGTAATCATTCTGAGATTAATAAAACTAGAAAAAAAAAGCGTTTTGGTTAAAATCATTTACTTACTTGTATTATATATTGTGTATATAGCAGCTTTACAATGAAATCAATAAAAGCCATGCAGCCTGAATGAAAGATACTGTCTGAGTCATTATAAGGCATCAATTTAAAAGAAAAATTAATGTATATATATTTTTAAATTTGTTTATACATAGGGTTTACAAAATGAAGGGTTTATTAAACTATTCAGAATACTCGAACATCCCTACTTCCCAGAAGAGTCCACCAGTAATATTCTCATATTTTTCCAGAAAATTTCCATGCACATTTGTACAAATAAACACAAATAGGAACATACTCTAATTTTGTTATTTACTTAACACGCATGTTGAATATTGACAGCTTTCTATTAGGACAAACAGATTTTCTACATTAATTTTAACATGTGAATTGCATTCCACTGTGCAGGTGCAACATCATTTTCTTTCCCAGTCCTATACCAAATGTTCCAATCCTATAAGAAGTTGTGTGCTTATGTGCTATTACAAATACATACATATTTTTTACATACATTTGCAAAAGTATCTGTGGAATAATCTTAGGATATTTGTCTGCAGGATATATTACTAGAGGTATAATTACAGAGTAAGAGGGTATATGCATTTCCCCCTAAGAAAATGTCTCAGTTTAATAACGACAGCATAGTGTATGTAAGTCTGATGATTCTCAAAGATTTTTGTCTTTCACAATGTGATAATTGGAGAATGGTATTTTACTTTGTCTTATTTGTATGTCTTTAATCATAAGTACAGCAAAGCGTATCAGCTTATTTTTGGCCATTTTTTAATTAGGGGGAAATCCTATATTCCTCATCGTACTCCTCCTTATGACATCTAAGCCGCTCTGTGGCACTTAAAACCATTTTGATCCTCCTAGAAACTTATGGTCAAGATCTAGAAATCTGCTGTTCCCTGTCCTTCATCCTCCCCTTTCAATCACCAAATTCTAACAATTCTACCATCATAAAATATCTTCAATCTGCTTCCACCTATCTATTCCTCTAAATAGGGATCTTGTTAAATCTCTCACTTGAATTACTGCAGCAATTTACTGCATCTTCCTGTCTCTAGTCCCTTACCCTTGATTAATTCTACATCCTACCACCAGGATTATAGTCTGAAAACAATGATGTGACCTTACAACCAACTAATCCAAAAACCTTTTGATGGCTCTCTTTTCCTCACAGAATAAAACCTACATATCTCAGTATGGTCCTGTCAGGCCTTCCTTCACAATGTGGCCTCATCTGTTATTCTAGATTTTCTTCATCCTTTACCTGCTCCTCACATACAAGTCCACTGGATGCTCCCTAAAAATACGAATGCTTTTATTTTCTCTGCCTACCATATTCTTGCCTTCACATACTGATTCAAAGACTTATCCATAATTTCAACTTATAATTTCAACCAAAATCCTACTTTTTTACCAATCTTAGAAGATGTCACCTTCAGAACTACTCTCTAATTTGCCATAACATTTTGTTAACATTATTGAAGTTACTTACCAGTTTTCTTTGTATTAGAATGTCATATATATATTCACTTACATGTTTACTTACATACATTGGAGTTTCAGAGAACATCAACTGACTGACTTCTTTTTGAATACTCCAAGGAATGAAGCACAGAATTTGTACTTTCCACATAGATTGCACTCAGAATAGTTAGCAGAAACTTCATAAATATCTACTAATTATTTCTCTTTTGAAATATTTCTAGCTACCCTATGATATGAAATACACAAAACTACTAAAATAAGTATTCTGAAATACAAATGTGTTACCTGTTTGTTAGCAAAAATCAGAAGCAAAGCATCTCGGAGTTCTTTTTCTGTTAACAACTTAGCAAGCTCACTGTGTGCTTCATTAACTCTGTCTCTATGACTGCTATCAACAACGAATACAACAGCTACCAACAAAATGACAAAAATTTCAGTTAGTCACCTGCTAAGTTTCAGTAAATGGACAAAATATTTAATGCTCTCATTATATTATGGGTAGTCTACCATTATTTTTATGGAAAGGCTGCTTATTATTATAGGAGCAATATTTAATGGTATGATCTCAAATAGGTCACATAACTTTTCAGCTTTCATTTCCCCATCCATAACAAAATTTACACTTGCTCTTCCAATTAATATTTCCTCTTAATGAATGAAAATGTACCCCTCATGATCTACCTATTGACGCTACTTATTTGTTGATTACTAATTCTTTTACAAAAAGAGAATCCTTTAAAAATAAATCACCATCTTTCTCTCTCCAAAGTACTCTTTCTAGACACCTAGCACAGCACTTTCCAGCAGAAACTTGATAAATATCTATTGAATGAATACTTTTTAGAAATCTTTCCAGCTAATTTATGGTAGCTAAACATATTCAGACATTTAACCTTTCCTCATGATCAAAATTCCTTTTTTCTCCATTAATCATTGGCTCATATTAAATATCAAAAATCCCAAAGTGAACATAATTATCTAATCTCTCTTCTAGGTGGAAAGTAGGATGACGTATGGAACAGGTGGTATAAACATAAGCTTTTTATTGGGATACAGGAGGCAAAAGTTAGAATGGGGTCCAACTGTTAATAAGTGCTGGATGGAATATATGTGACATAGCAGAGTTTGGTCTAAAGCAAACCACTATAGGTTCTTCTGCAGATAACAACTGTGAATGAAAATGGAGCTTTTAAGATATTATAATGGGATATATGTTTAATTAAATTGAACCGCATAATCATACACCACAAATTCTATACTACACAATACTGCCAGTGATCATACTCATGACACTAATAATTTAACTGTTAAGAGCAGTACTCATAACAGCGCACATATACAAGCTAAGTATTGTTTTTATGCTATAATTATTCCAGTCTTTCCACCTTCATTTTTTTTAATAATGTGGGGCTGGCTACCAATATTTAAAGGTATAATCAATATTTAATAAATGCTTAAACATCAGCTTTACTATTTAAATCAATATACTGAAAACTGGCATCCTAAAAATCTGAAAAATTACGGTGTCATTTTTTTCTCTTACCTTGGGTATTCAGGTAATAATGTTTCCACAATGGTCTTAATTTGTGTTTTCCACCTACATCCCAAATAGTGAACTTTAGATTTTTATATTCTACAGTTTCCACATTAAAACCTGAATTTAAAAAAAAAGTTACTTTAATACTGAACTTATATTTACAGTGACACACCACACACAAGGCAACTCCCTGTTTATAACTGTGACTTACAATTATCTTCACACAGCAATATCTATTGCTGCCCAACCAACTCCACTCCTAATCAACCTATGTGGGGAATGTATACCTTTATCAGTTATTAGACCCCTAAAGCCTGGGTCCTTAGGACCTTAAAACACAAGTACCTGCCAACTCCGCACCACTACCACCCCCTCACCCTTAACCCTCAACAAGGTCACCAATCATTTATTCCTTCCACCTGTCCCACCAAAATTCTGTTCCTTCTTATTATCCCACCATCCACATTTCAATCCAATCCTACAGCCACTGAATCTTGCATTTTTCCTCTGAAATGCTGGTGTCTTACAGCCAGAAAGAAAAGCCCAGCTCCATGACAGACTGGCATATTATAAGATCCCAAAAGCTCAGCTGTAAGCTAGGGTTTGTTAAGGTAAAAAGCAATACTCATACTTACCAATTGTTGGAATAGGTTGCATAAACTCATCCTGTTTTAACTTAAACAAAATAGTAGTTTTTCCAGCACCATCTAATCCTAATGTAACAACTCGAATTTCCATTTTTGGTCCAATGTGAACTCTGTTGTCCTATAATTTTAAAAATATTTTAAAATTTTAATTTTGACATAGTGTTAGAAAGCATAAAGATTTATACTTTTATTTATAAAATGTCACTGTTGATTACTGTCCTTTCTCCTATTCATTTCTCAATCACTGAAATCTGATCTGAAAGAGAAGAGTCACTCCTTAATGCCACATCCTTTACTAAAACGGACTACTTTGTTTTTGTGTAAATTAAAAATGTATGTATCCACCTAATTTTAATTTCTCCAGATTTTTTTTTAGCTCAACTGAATCTTCTAAGGGTTTTTATGCTGTGTTAAATATGTTAATAAATATATTAATCAAAAATGAAAATTGCTGCTCACTTCCCAGAAATATACAGTTAACAATTTCATATATATCCCACCAGACACTTTCCTATGAACATACTGGTTGATATACACAAACAAAACAAATATACTTTTGTTTGTTTGTTTACCCTCACCTGAAAATATATGTTCCATTGATTTTTCAGAGAGAGTGGAAGAGAAGGAGGAGGGGAGGTAAAGTGAGAGAGAACATCGATGTGAAAGAAACACATCGACTGATTGCCTCCCACACGTGCCCTGACCCAGGTACCCTTGGTGCCCTGACCCAGGTGCCCTTGACCCTTTGGTGCGAGGGCCGATGCTCTTACCACTTAGAAACACTGGCCAAGGCAAAACAAATATATATTTTTTTAAATTTTTTTTTCTTCATTTCAGAGAGGAAGAGAGAGGGAGAGAGAGATAGAAACATCAGTGATGAGAGAACCACTGATCGCTGCCTCATGCATGACCCCCACTGGGGATCAAGCCCACAACCCCGTCATGTGTCCTGACTGGCAACTGAACCGTGACCTCCTGATTCATAGGTCTACGTTCAACCACTGCGCCACACCAGCCAAGCCAAGAATACATTTTAAAAAGATAAATTTAAAAAAACAAACATACACTCAACTAACTTTTATACTCAACAGTATATTATGGAATAATTTCATTTCAAAACATAAAGGCCTGCCCTTTTCTTTCAATTACTTTGTTATATTCCATGAGCCAAGATTTAACCAATCCCCAACTGACAGATGTTAGACCATCTCTGAATTTATCATAACGAACAACATTCTTGTAATGAGTGTACATATTACTAGCTGCATGATCTCTCTGCCTCATTTCCCTCATCTATAAATTCAGGATTAAAACAGTACCAAACTTACACAATTTTTACAAGGATTATTTTTTAAAACACATATAAAATCCTTACAACAGCTCCTAAATAATTGTCGGTAACTATTATTTTGCCTCCTCGTTTTAGCACTCTTCTTTTATAATACAACACTGTCCTGGTTTTTATCCCACCTTTTTGGATGCTCCCTCCCATTTTCCTTTTGTCTACCTTTGTAATATTGGTGTGGTTGAGAGTCTATATGAGGTGTGTTTCTTATCTACATAGTCTCATTTACTCCATGTGCTTCAGTTACCATCTTTATGATGATGGATCCTAAATATACACTTCCGTACAGTCCTACACTTCAGAAATAAAATGATATATGAACCAGATTATCTTTGTGAGAATTCTAGAAACCAGTTGTGAAGTTAAACACCCAGGGCAACAAAAAACGAAAAAGAGATTCCAACAAAAGAGGTAAGAAAATTGACAGAATTCTGCACACCCATCTATGCCCCTGCCTAACCTGGTATGGCACAATGCAACTAAAAGGAAAACACCTATACCAGGACAGAAACATAAGGTTTTACTGAGCATCCAGTGTTTTGGCTCATCTGGGGTCTGCCTTAGATAGAGACCGGGTACTGTCTCACCCAACTTGAACCTCTTAGGGACAGCCAACGGCACAATTTGAAAACCACTAGAAACAGAGGCAAGGACATGGCACATTAGAACTCCTGCTGTGCAGGGAGAATAAGAGATTATTGGCTTCTGAAAAAATGCAGAGGCAAGCTGCTTCAGGAATTCAAGGCAGCTAAAGCACACACACAAACCCAGAGACGATAAACCCCAGAAAAGGTTTGAGAATTCTAGAATCTCTAGCTGGTGAAGGTCTTTCCAGGCTCAAAGCCAGTTCATAAAGATTGGAGAGGTAGTTGTTTATTCAAATGCTCAACTCTCAACAAAAATAGGACAAGGCATAAAAGAAACAGGAAAACATAACCCAATCAAAGGAATAAATAAAATTCCAAAAACTGACCCTGAAAATTCAGATTTATGAGTTGTCAAAGAACTTAAAAAACCTGTAATAGAGATACTTAAGAAGTTAAAAGAAACACAGACAATAAATAAAATCAGGAAAACAAAGAACAGGCAAATTAGAATATCAACAGAGATAGAAATTTTTTAAAAGAACTAAAATTCTGGAGATGAAAATATAACTGCACTGAAAAAGTTCACTAGAGGCTTTCAAAAGTATACTTCATCAGGCAAAAGAGAGAATCACCAAACTTGAAGATATGTCATTTGAAATCAAGTGAGAGGAGAAAAAAGAAACAAATGAGTGAAGAAAGCCTGAGGGATTTATGGGACACTAGCAAGGAGATCAACACTTGTGAGAGTCCCAGAAAGAGAAGAAAGAAAGGGGCAGAGAGAGAGCTTACCTGAAGAAATAATGGTTGAATACTTCCCAATCTGAGGAGAAATGGACATAAAAATTCTAACTCAATGCATCCCAACTAGGATAAACCCAAAGAGACCCGCACTGAGACACATTATAATCAAACTGTCAAAAATCATAGACAAAGAGAGAATCTTAAAAGCAGCAAGAGAAAAAAGGCTCATCACATACAAGGGAGCTTCCATAAGATTACCAGCTGATTTCTCAGCAGAAAGTTTGGGATCCAGAAAGGAGTGGGAGAATATATTCAAAGTGCTGAAAGAAATAAAACAAAACTGTCAGGACAGACTGACAGTTGTCAGAGGGGAGGGAATTGGGTAGCTAGGTGAAAAAGGTGAAGGGATTAAGCAGTACAAATTAGTATTTATGGACTAATCACATAGATGTAGATTCTAGCATAGGGAATATAGTCAATAATATCTTGGTAAATATATATGGGGCCAGGTGGGTACCTGAAGCATCAGGGGGATTACTCTGTAAAGTACATAAGTGTCTAACCATTGTACTATACATCTGAAACTAACACAAAATAATACGAAATATAAACTGTAATTTAAAAACAATTTTTAAAAAAGAAAAAAGCTGTCAACAATGAATGCTATATATGCCAAAACTGTCCTTCAAAAAGGAAGGAAAAAATAACGTTCCCAGAAAAGCAAAAGCTGAGGGAGTCATTACCACTAAATATGAACAAATAGTAATCTGTACTGTTGTAATTTTGGTGCATAAATTTAATTTTTATAGACTTGAAATAACAAAAACATTTTATACGCCTGAAACCAATAGAAAATAATAGTGAATGTAAACTGCAATTGAAAATTTTTTAACTGTAAGCCTCTGTTAATAGGTATACAGTATATAAAAATGTATTTTGTGACATCATTAACAAAGTGTGGGGGATGAAATAGGTATGCAATTGAAGTTAAAGCGTTAACATTTAAAATAGTGTTAGAACTAATATGTTTATGTAATTACAATGGTAAACACACAAAGAAAACTTCCATAAAATATAAACAAAAAGAAATGAGAAGGAAATCAAACCATGTCACTACAAAACAATACAGTAAGAGAGGAGAGACAAAAAAAAGCTACATGATATATAGAAAACAATGAACAAAATGGCAATAGTAAGTCCTTACTTATCAATAATTATTTTAAATATTAATGGATTTAGCTCCCCAATCAAAAGACATAGTTTGACTATATGGATAAAAAAACAAGATTAAAAAAAAGAAGAAAAAACAAGATCCAACAATAGGCTGTCTACAAGTGACTCACTTTACATCTAAGGACATATATAGGTTCAAAGTGAAAGGATGGAAAAAAATATTCCATGCAAATCATACCCAAAAGAGGAGGGATGGCTATCCTATCAGACAATGGGCTTTAAGTCAGAAACCATTATAAGAGAGACAGAAGGTCCTTATATGACTAGAGGCTCGGTGCACAAAATTAGTACATGGGTGAGGTCCCCAGGCCTAGCTGGCAATCGAAACCTGAGCACCTGGCATGGACGGGCAGGTCCCAGCTGACCTCTGGGCCCTGGGCAGCACCCGGCCCCCAGGCTCCTGCGCACCCCCCTCCACCTGAGTCACAGCACCGGCACCGGAGCCCCACGTGGAGATGCAGTGAGTCGGCCAGACGCCGCAGGCCAGGGCACCACGTGGGCCTCTGGGCCACCCAGCAGCACCACACGGAAGCCAGGCGGGCAGCATGCTCTCTCCTGGCTGGCCTCGTACAACAGCTCCTGCATGAACCCATGGGGAGCCCAGCCGGCCCCTGAGGTCCTAGTGGCTGTGGCCTGGCTCACCCGGAAGAGGCCATGTGGGGGCTTCCCCGGTGCGTGAGCCCTGGCATCCTGAGGGAAGGTAGCAGGCGGAGTGAGAACAAGCTCAGCGGACACCCAGCATTCTCACTGCACCTCTGCCCCCGTCACCCCCACCCACAGGTAGTTTGCGAAAGGTCGCAGCCCCCCACCTGGGCGCCACAGGAGGTTGGTCGCCGCCCCCTGATGGTCAGCGCATGTCATAGCAAGCGGCTGAACTCCTGGTCGAACAACTGCCCGAGGAAACAACTTGCATATTAGGCTTTTATTAATTGTCTACACTAATAAAAGACAAATATGCTAATTGACCGTACCTTCGCTACATCCATCAGTCAATCAGAAGAGTATGCAAATGAACCCAACTAAGATGGCCATTAAATTTGCATACTGCAGGTGGGGCAGGGCAGTGCATCCGCCACCCGCCCCAACCTCGGATCGGGCCTGCTGTGTGCACAACACGGAGAGGCGCCCCAACCCTGGGATCAGGCCTGCTGTGTGTGCGACCGGGGCGGCGGGGCAGGGCAGCACCATCTGCCGCCCACCCCAACCCCGGGATCGGGCCTGCCGTGTGCGCGACCCGGGGCAGCGGGGCAGGCACCGTGGGATCGAGCCTGCCATCTGCCACCCAGGGAGCAGGCCTAAGCCAGCAGGTGGTTATTTCCCGAGGGGTCCCAGACTGTGAGAGGACACAGGTCGGGCTGAGGGACAAACTCCCCCCCCCCCCGTGCACAAATTTTTGTGCACCGGGCCTCTAGTTTAGGATAAAAGGATAAATTTAAAAAGAAGACATACAATTATAAGTAGTTGGATTATAAATATATAAATTAAAGCCAAAACATGAGATCTAAAACTATAAAACTCCTAGAAGAAAACATGGGATGAAAGTTTCATGACATTGGATTTCAGAATGATTTCCTCAATAGGACACCAAAGTATAGTCAGCAAAAGCAAAACAGACAAATGGGACTGTATCAATCTTAAAAACTTTTATGAATCAAAGAACACAGTTAACAGAATGAAGCAACAGGCTAGGTATTGGGAGAAAATATTTGCAAATCATATATCTGATAATGGTTTCATATCCAGAATATATAAAGAACTCCTACAACTCAACAACAAATATCAAATTACTCAATTAAAAAACAGGTAAAGGACTGACACAAAATTTCTCCAAAGAAGATATAAGATGGCCAGAAAATATGAAAAGATGCTCATCATTACTAATCATCAGAGAAATGCAAATTAAAACACAATGAGATATCACTTCATGCCCATTAGGACAGCTACTATTAAAAAAATAAAAAATACCAACCCCTCAAACCAAACACCAAAAAGTAACAAGTGTTGGTAAAAATGTAGAGAAATTACTGCTGGGGGGATTATAATATGGTACAAACACTATGGAAAACAGTACGGCTCTTTCTCAGAAAATAAAAAATTGAACTACCATCCAGTAATCTCGTGGCTGGATATATATCCAAAAAAATTGAAAGCGAGGTCTCTAAGAAATAGTTGCACACCTATGTTCACAGCAGTACTATTCACCATAGCTAAGAGGTGGAAGTAACAATAATGTCTTTCAATGGATAAATGGATAAACAAAAGGTGGTATAAGCAAACAATTCTGTCACATTTTAACTGTGAGGGCATTGTGCTATATGAAATAAGCCAGTCACAAAAAGATAAATAATGTATGATTCCACTTACATGAAGTATTTAGAGAAGTCAAATTCAAAGAAACAAAGTTATCAAGAGCTGGTAAGGTAGGAGAAAAGAGGAGTTATTGTTTATAAGGCACAGAGTTTCAGTTTTGGAAGATGGAAAAATTTCTGGAGATTTGATCCACACAATGTGAATATAGTTAACAATACTAAATTGTACATTTAAAAATGGTTAAGATGGTAAATTTTTATTATTTTTTTTACCGCAATAAAAAAAAAAAAAAAAGTGGTACATCCTCACAATAAAGTATCTTGCAGCTATTAAAAGAAACAAAACAATGTCACTGTATACTGCCATGAAGTGTTCTCCAGGACATAACACTTAAGTGAAAAGGGCAAGGTGGAGAAATGTATAAGGTATTCTACCTTTAAATGCAGGGAGTGTGCAGGTAAGTATATAAAAATTTCCTCTATTTTTAAATGATGAATAAAACTCAGAAAAAATTCTTAATAGTTTTATATGGGGAATGGTAGAGATGGTAGGGGGGTTGGGGATAGAAGCTAGGCTGCTCTATGTGAACCTTGCTTTATAGTTTACAGATTGGACTCTGAACATTTGTGTGAAAAACTGAACTACCATACAAGCCAGTAATCTCATGACTAGAGATATATACATTTAATGTTTTACACTATTATAAAATAGTATTAAATTTTTTAAAAAATATATATTTTATTGATATTTTACAGAGGGGAAGGGAGAGGGATAGAGAGTTAAAAACATCGATGAGAGAGAAACATCAATCAGCTGCCTCCTGCACACCCCCGACTGGGGATGTGCCTGCAACCAAGGTACATGCCCTTGATCGGAATCGAACCTGGGACCTTTCAGTCCGCAGGCCAATGCTCTATCCACTGAGCCAAACCAGGAAGGGCATATTAAATTTTTTTTAAAGTCCCTAAAAACAGCCCTATCTCTCATCACTGATGTTTCTATCTCTCTCTTCCTCTCCCTTCCTCTCTGAAATCAATAAAAATGTATTAAAAAAAAAAAAAAAAGTCCCTAAAAAGAGAAAGCAAAATGGAACACATGCACGTTTTTAAATTAGGGGAATCTACTTTAAAAGAGACTAAAATATATCAAACAAGTACAGGATTCTCAAACAAGTACAGTTGCCTCAAAAAAAAAGCAACTTAAAAATTTTTTAATAGTCTAGGAGATCTGAATACTCACTGGATAATGAATAATATTAAAGATCTATTGTTACATTTTTTAGGTGAGATAACAGTTTTTGTTATGTTTTTTAAGAGTCCTTACTTTTTAGAATTATATCTGAAAATATTTTGTAGATGAAATTATATGACGTTGGGATGAAATATGTTGGGATTTATTTGAAAATAACTTGGGAGCCTGCAGACAGAAAAGGGAATGGGGAAAGGAGAGATGAAATTTAAAAGTTTTTCATTGTTTTGTTTTTAATATATTTTATTGATTTTTTACAGAGAGAAAGGGAGAGGATAGAGAGTTAGAAACATCAATGAGAGAGAAACATCGATCAGCTGCCTCCTGCACGCCCCCCACTGGAGATGTGCTCGCAACCAAGGTACATGCCCTTAACCGGAATCGAACCTGGGACCCTTGAGTCCGCAGGCCGACGCTCTATCCACTGAGCCAAACCGGTTCTGGCTAAAAGTTTTTCATTGTTAAAGTGAGTTTTGGGTACAAGGAGATTCCTCATACCCCTTTCTATTTTTCACTAATAGATTTTTTTAATCCTGTGATTCATGAATTTCTTAGTTCTCTTTTCAAGCTGATTACCATGGAATTTAAGCAACAATGATTCGTCAGAAAAGAAACATAAAGTGCAGTACAGTACATTACCTTCGTAAAAGTGACAGGGATGCTGGCATCCAACTGAATGTGATCTGCAACCTCTGTAAACTGCTGCTGCTGCTTCTGCAATGTTTCCAGTAACCTTGTAATTTCTTGTTTTGCCAAGACAACTCTACAATCATCCTAGGAAAGAGAAGACAGTATTCTTATAAACATGTTAAAAAAGAGACATTATCAAAACTCAAAAAAAAGATCATTTAACATTACAGTATTCAAAGTTAACCTAAGTGTAAATTTGACTAGGATAAAAATAATCAGGCATTAATAAAGAATTTGAGAACCTATCAAAAGAAGAATGAATAAATTGTGGTATATTGTTCACACATACAACATTATATACCACTATGAGAGTGAACCACAATTACATGTGCTATGAATCTTATAAACATAATGTAGTGTACAAGAAGAAATAACATAAAGAGTTCATACTGTATGATTCCATTACCAAAACAGGCAAAAATAAGAAATGCACTAGAAGTCAGTATAGTAGTTTATCCTTGGGGAAAGGGCTAGTAGTTACCAGCAGGAAGTCTGAGGGATTTCTGGGAGCTGGTAATGGTCTGTTACTTGGTCTGAATGCTTGGCATTATACAATAATGCCCTGTCCGAAAATTCAGCCAGCTGAACACTTAGGAACACAGTTCTTTATGTATGTTGTACTTCTATAAAACGTTTTTTTTTGTTTGTTTGTTTGTTTTTTAAATATATTTTATTGATTTTTTACAGAGAGGAAGGGAGAGAGAGATAGAGAGTTAGAAACATCGATGAGAGAGAAACATCGATCAGCTGCCTCCTGCACATCTCCCACTGGGGATATGCCCGCAACCCAAGTACATGCCCTTGACCGGAATCGAACCTGGGACCCCTCAGTCCGCAAGCCGACGCTCTATCCACTGAGCCAAACCGGCTTCGGCTATAAAACGTTTTTAAAATAATATAAGATATACATGTATTGGTAAAAAAAAGAAAAAAGAAAGAAAGAAAAGAAAAAAGGACTTCACATCAGATTGTGAAAAACCTTACTCTAGATCCCCAGGCTCTCCTCAAAGTCAAACACTTTCTAGTTTCTCAATTGTTATTCCAGATATTCTATACATGTGCCAATATATTCTTCAAAAGACAGAGATGTCCCAAAAATATGTACGTTCCATGACAGCAGTGATGTTATCAGTTTTTATTCACTGTTGCATATTCATATTAGTTGATGGAAATTCCATTATTCCAGTGGCTCAGAACAAAAAACTTGAAGTCACTCTTGCCTTCTCCTCCCTAATAACCCGCAACAACCTGTCAACAAATCCTACTGGATACCCAGAATCTGGGCATTTCTACCTGCTACTAACCTAGACACTATTCTCTCTCACTTGGAATTCTACAACAGCCTCCTAAGCATTGAACTCCTTCCTTCTACCTTTGCCCCCACTTCAATCTATTTTTTACACGTTATCCAGAGTGATCCTTTGGACATGTAAGATCAAGTCATTTTTATGCTCAAAACCCCATTTCAATCAGGAAAAGCTCAAGTCCTTCCAATAGCCCAAGGCCTTCCTTACATATAATCCATATGACCTCTCATTTCAGCTTCTATTATTCCCTCCTTCGCTTACTTCATTCCAGCCACAGTGCCCTCTTTTGCTGTTCCTCAAACACACTAGGCATGCTGCCTCTAACCATTTCCTCAGCTGGAATTCTCTTCCTCCCAATAGGGCTTTACCTAATTCCTTCACCTCCTTCCTCTCTGTGTTCTTGCTCAAGTCTTATCTTCTCTCAATGATGTTTACCCTATTTATTTATTTGTCCTCACCCGGGAACGTCCTCAGACAGAGGAAGGGAGGGAGAGAGAGAAGAGTATCGATGTGAGAAATTAGTTCGGTTGCCTTCCCTACGTGCCCCAACCGGGGATCAAACCCGTAACCCACGTATATATGTATGTGCCCTGTGAATCTAACTAGCAGCATTTCAGTGCACAGGACGACGCTCAACCAACTGAACCGCTCCGACCAGGCTACCCTGACTATTTAATAAGGCAATCTGCTGTACCTCCACACTTTCTCTTTTTTCCTTAGCTCACTTTTTCATATCCTATATAATTTACTTATTTAGATATGTTATGGTTTATTACCCATCTTCTTGCTCGAATGCCAATTCCACAAGATTATGGCTTTTTGCTTGTTTTGTTTACTGATATATCGTATGTATCTGGAATGTACATGCATATACTAGGCACTCAATACATATTTGCTAAATCAATAGCTAAATCCTCACCATTTAGCAAAGTATATCATATGCAAACTGGGTAACAAATGCCTTTTAATAACTCAACTATCAAAAAACATAGTTTTTCTGCCCTAACCAGTTTGGCTCAGAGGACAGAGCGTCGGCCCAAGGACTGAAGAAGGGTTCCGGGTTCAATTCTGGTCAAAAACATGTCCCTTGGTTGCGGGCTTGATCCCCAATAAGGGGCGTGCAGGAGGCAGCTGATCGATGTTTCTCTCTCATCAATGTTTCTAAGTCTCTCTCTCCCTTCCTCTCTGTAAAAATCAGTATTTTTTAAAAAAATAGCTTTTCTGTGACATCAAAGTTAAGAACCACTAAATTAGAACTAGAGAGGTACCCCCAAAAAAGAGCAAGGAAGAGAGACTTCAAAGATTAGCAGACATTTCAGCTAGACTTTGAAGGAGGATTTCCACTCGCAGGAAAGGGAGATATGAACCTGCCAAGCAGAAGGAATAGTACATGGTTGGCAAAGAAGAGTAAAGAACTTGGCGTGACTGAAGAATGACAGAGATAGAAGTTCTAGAACCCACGGTTTTATGGTGGGGAGGGCACATGAAGAAGAGGACACTAGTTTGTTGGTGGAGCAACTGGAGGTTATCGAGACCATGTCCTAAGTACAATGTTAATGAATGCAGTAACATACAATAAAATAAAAATATTTATTAAAGTAATAAAATAGACTAGTGTGTATCTCTGGTAATTATCTACTTAACCTTAAAAATTCTTCTCCTTAAACTATATCCTTCCTATGTTTAAACTACCTACCTGTTGCAAAGTCTTTTCACAATGGAGACAGGCTGTTGAAACCTGGGACAGCAAAATAGTCATATCTTCTTGTTGTTGCCTGAGCCAAATTAATTTTTCTCGAACATGAGCATCGACAACACTTAAAGCCATTTCTTCTTGACGACACAGAGTTTCATGTAGATCAGAAAAATAAGCTCGAACACATGACCGGGCATTCTCCGCAGTACCCGGTACCTAAGAAAATAAAAATAAAGTTTAAGCAACTCTAACTATAACAAAGATTGTATATGTGAAATATGAAAATTTAAATACCACCTATTATCCTTAAAAATTCTAAAATTTGTATCTTCACCACAGCCTTTGGATACCCAACTGTTTAAATGACATCTCAGTAGCAAAAGAGTCTCTCTTCTCTAAAATCCAGTTTCCTCCATCTCAATAAATGGCAACTCCATCCTCCAGATTGTTCAAGACAAAAAAATTGAAACCATCTTTAACATTTTGTTTGAGTCCCACAATTAGTTCCTCAGCAAATTCTCTGGACTCCAGAATATATACAAAATATAATCATGCATCATCACCTCCACCTCTTATCAACCTGACCCAAGCTATTATCATGTCTCACCTGATTATTATAATAGTCTTCTAATTGGTCTTACTATATCTGCCACTGCACACTACAATGTATTCTCCACCCAGCAGCCAGAATGATCTGTTTAAAATGGTAAGTCAAAATATATTCTCTTGCTCAAAATTCTTCATTCCCCTCAGAGTGAATGCCCACCTCCTCTCTGTATCGTGTGTTCAAGGACAGACTCACTGAGAAAAGGATGCCTGAACAAAGACCTGAAGGAGGTAAGAGAAGAACCACACAAATATCTTGAGGAAGAGCATTCCTGGCAGACAGAAGAGCAAGTACCTCTAAGGCCTATTCTGCCTCACTCCCCGCCCCCAGTCACTCTACTCGAGGTGCACGTAGCCTCCTCACAGTTTCATAGCACACCATGCACATGCCAACCTCAGGGCCCTTGCCACTTACTTTCCTCGTCCTGGAATACTCCTCCCCCCGGTATTTTCATAGTTCCCTTTCTCATCTCCTGTAGGTCTTTGCTCAATGTCACCTTCTCAGGGAATGGGTCCTCAAATAGAAATCTAGGTCTCATGCCTGGCCCTCCAAGTCAGCTATTCAAGTCAGCTATACTAATCACTAAGACCTAACTATTCAACTTCAAAATCTCAAATTCTTCTACTTCTCTCCATTCTCACTACTTTAGTGAATATTGGTCATTAAAGCATCTCTCAACTGGATAATTTCAGCAACTGCTAATAAGTTTCCGGCTTCCAATCTTGTTGCTACTCCAATTCATTTTCTACGTTGAAGAGCAACTTTTCTTTTTTCCTGTTGTAAATTCTTACCCAAGGATATTTTTTCTATTGACTTTTAGAGAGAAGAGAGGGGAAGAGACAGAGAGAAACTCCGACGTGAGAGAGACACACCGATTGGTTGCCTCCCGGACATGCCCCAACCAATGCTGGGGATCAAACCTGCAACTGAGGTACCTGCCCATGACCAGAATCGAACCTGCGACCCTTCATTCGAAGGGTATCACTGTAAGCCAGCCAGAGAAAGATAAATATCACATGATCTCACTCATATGTGGGATATAATGATCAACATAATTTGATGAACAAGAATAGATCCAGAGACAAATGGTAGGGGAGGGGAGCGGTTAGAGAGCAACCAAAGGACTTGTATACATGCATATTAGCATATCCAATGGACACAGGCACTGAGGCGGTAGGGGCTTGCCTGGGGTGGGAATGGCTGGGGGCGGCAGGGGGGGGGGGGGTGGCGTCAATCGGGGGGAAAAGGAGACATATATAAAACTTTAGACAATAAATAAATAATAAATTTAAAAAGAAATTATTTCATGATTAGTTCAGTATAATTGCTCAATAAATAATAGAAGGTGAAAGGTAAGAAAGAGAAAGAGTAAAAGGTAAAAAACAAATTTAAAAATCCATACATGTTCTGTGTGGGCCATTCCAATTCCATCTTCCACTATTTGTTCTCCTCCTTCAATGTGCTGAACGATTCCAACTAATTTTCTGGAATAATCTGAGATTTCCTCAGTGAAGGTCCGTATACAGTGAGCCATATCTAAAATTGAGGCTCGGATCTGGTTAGCTTCTGGTTCCAATACTGAATGCTATAAAATGCAACATTATAGGAAAAAACTCATAGTATTTGACTAATAATATAAAAAATTACTTAAATCATTCCTATTAATTAAAAAAACCTTCAACCACAAGTGGCTTTTTTAACACATTTTACAAAAGCAAGCATATAAAATGCTAATTTGCCTTCACCCAATAACTATTTATCCTGCAAAGCAATACTTTAAATTTTACAAATCAATTTCTCACTAACCAGGAACCCACAAGTACCTCTAAAATTTTATCACAGCAGTTCATCAATAGACATAAATATTATCAAAACAACCTAGTGCATTATGAAAACATACACTGAAGAAAAGAACTTTTGTTTCCTGCTGGAAAGCTATTTTCATTAAAGAAAGAATCATGATGCCTTGCTACTGAAATTTTTGTTATTCAGAAATTAAATCTTGTTTCTTTTCAGTCTACCAAACAAACAGTGGGTTGGCAGACTAGGTAAATCATCCAGTTTAATTATATTCATACCTTGTGACCTTGGTGTTTTCCATATTCTTTGCAGACACAGCACATGAGTGGGCTAGTTTGACAGCCTTCTTCCAAGCAAACAAACTCAATGGCATGCACCTGATGCTGAGAACACATGGTTTTCTCATGAGGTTTATCAGCGAGAGGCACTCGCCTGTGCTTTGCTAATGTCTTCGTAGAATGAGTAACTTGGGAACACTCTGAGCACAAGTGAGTTGCACATACAGTGCAATATACAGATGCAACGTGAGCTTCATCTTCATCGCAACGAATGATGCTCTGATAAAAACAAATTAATGCCTTTGAGTCTAAGACTTAGACTGAACTCAGAACACTATAGCATGACAAATTTTGAAACATAAAAGCCTAGAATCTTTTTTAAAAATAATTAATCAGCCTTTTTATATGAAAATACACTGGTAATTAGTACAAAGGTCATTCACTACTCATCTGAGAAAGTATTCATTTCTATGGGTGAGAAGCTATTCCCAAAATTGGTTATCAATATATGTTAAATTACGTGAGGCCAAAAATAAAACTATTCTCATAAATTCACAGAGTAAAGTTAACTTCCACAAAATCCCTTTGCTTTATAAGAAACTGAATAGAGGTTAGAATTCTTTTTTTCAGACTAAAACCACTGATATTAAAAACATACCTACTGCTTTAGCCCTAGCTGGTTTGGCTCAGTGGATACACATTGGCCTGCGGACCAAAGGGTCCCGGGTTCGATTCCAGCCAAGGGTAAGTACCTTGGTTGCAGGCTTCTCCCAGGCCCGGGGTCTGGTCAGGGCACATGAAGGAGGCAACCAATCCATGTGCTTCTCTCACATCTATGTTTTTCTCTGTCTTTTCCTCTCTCTTCCACTCTCTCCAAAAATAAAAAAATCAATGGAGCCCTGGCTGGTTTGGCTCAGTGGATAGAGTGTCGGCCTGCGGACTGAGGGGTCCCAGGTTGATTCCGGCGAAAGGCACATGCCTGAATTGTGGGTTCGATCCCCAGTAGGGGGTGTGCAGGAGGCAGCTGATTGATTCTCTCTCATCATTGATGTTTCTATCTCTCTCCCTCTCCCTTCCTCTCTGAAATCAATAAAGAAATATATATATTTTTTAAAAATCAATGGGAAAATATCCACGGGTAAGGATTAACAAAAAAAACAAAACAAAACAAAATATACCCACTGCTTTAAGTATTATCTGTCATAATGATAAATAGAAAGAAGAGAAGCACAATGCTATTTAGATAGCAAGGGGTGTACATCAGAATTAGCTATAAAGCTTTTAAAACCATGGTGCCAAAAGGGGTTAATGAGGGGGGAAAGGGGACATATGTAATATTTTCAACAATAAAGATTTTAAAAGAATAATAATAAAAATAAAAAATAAAGCCATGTTGCCAAGAATCCAACCTGGGAAATAATAGGTTAGAGATGAAGCCTGAGTTTGTGTACTTTTCTCTAAAGTTTCACAGGTGAGTCCAATGCACAATTCTAGTTGAAAGCCACTGATTTAAGCAAATAAACAATTAACACCTATGCTGTTAAGTATTAAGCTTTTAGTATATGTGCTGCCGAAGCGAGCACATAAGTATTAGGCTTTTAAGTATTATTTCTAATTTCCATTAATTACTAAAAAGCTTCAAGTTGGAAAATTTTACATGTCAGATCACCAAGAAAGCTTGCAATTTTTTGCTGAATATTAAAAGGCCATAATTAGAAAGGGAGAGATTTGGTATAAAATTTTTCCAGAAATAAAAATTAGAAAATATACCAATGGTGTCACTCAATATCACAAATTAAAAAAAGCACACAAAGTTAGACAGCTTTGTTTGCAATTATGGGAAATACGTACATGTAAAATAAAAATTCATGTCTTCTGTTTTCAAGATCTGACAAGTAATTTACAAGGTCAACATTAGATAATACTCTAATGCAGTGGTTCTCAACCTTGGGTGCACATTAGAATCACCTGGGAATCTTTTTAAAATCCTGATTTCTGGGCCTTATCCTCCGGAAATTGTTTCTTTGTTATGGGGTGGGGCCACATTAGTAACAAAGAAACAGAATTTCCGGAGGATGAGGCCCAGGAATCAGGATTTCAAAAAGATTCCCAGGTGATTCTAATGTGCAGCCAAGGTTGAGACCCACTGCTCTGTCTTTTGAAATAAAGATAAAATCTAGAATGTGTGAAAGAACTGCAAAAATTTCAGAAAACAATGCTTCCGTTTGAAATTTATTTCAATGATTTACTTTACATAAAGAAATCATGATTTAATAAAAGTGAAAATCATTTCGACTTCTTTTATCTTGATGTTAAACATGCTTTTAAAGCTGATCACCAAAATCAATAACTGCTATTTACTACAACTATTCTTATATCCAGAACAGCCTATGAGCTATGCAGGCAAACAATTCCGTAAGTGTTAAAAATGTATTTTAATCTGTGTTCATGGACTTCTAATATTTCGGGATATCTACCTGTCTGGAAAAAGAGGATACGCCTACACGTAATTTAACCTTTTCATAAAGATATTTAATAGTAGTAATTCCCTCAGGAGCTAGTGCTATCTTTAAGGCATTTTGCTTCAATATTAAATAGCCTCCTTCATAGAGTTCCTCTTTCTTTCTTTTTTTTTCTTTCTCTCTCTCTCCTCTCTCTTTTCTCTCTCTCTCTCTCTCTCTCTCTCTCTCTCTCTCTCTCTCTCTCTCTCTCTCTCTCTCTCTCTCTCTCTCTCCCCCTCTCTTTGTACTTTACTGTTCACTAGTTCATTTTTGTATCCTCTGCTTTAATGCACATCTTACTCTTTCATAATCGTACTCTTTCACTTTCTGGGATAGAAAGGATTTAGTATAGGGAGATAAGCTTATACACAAGACATAGTTTGGGTATAGTATTATCAAAGAATTCAGGTTTCAGTGTTACTTTTGTTCTTTTGGGATTTTTGTTGCCTTAAGAACTATAATGTAACAAAAAGTTGTGTTTCTAGGATCCTATCTGCTGGAGTAAGTGAGGTAATATTGTGCTTTTCATGGCAAATATTTTAAATTAAAAAAAAAATCCATGCTCATAACAAATATTTCACCAAGTTCAATCAATACCTCTCCAGATATCCCAATGGCTTCTTCTGCAGCACCATACTGACCAATATGTCCATTCTGTAGTCGTTCCAAAAGTTCCAATAAAGCAAAATTTTTTTTCAATCCCCAAACACCTGAATCTCCTAGAATAAATATAAAAATAAAAACTAAATCTAACAGAATGCAATCATAATCACTTTACCTCATACCTCAACTGTAATTTCTAAGTCATACAGTTTAGCCATTAATAACGTCTAAATTTTAAAAATGCAAATTTCCCCCATTTCCTATTTATGATAGAACAATTGTCTTAATATTCTTTAAAAAACAGAATTCCTCAGGATTCTACATAGAAACATACTTTCAAGTTTCAATATTTTTCTATCATTTAACTTTATAAATCCTATTTTGTCACTGACTTTTACTATATATTCTAAAATAAGTGCTTTGAATTATTTTTACAGCAACCTAAGGTAAGAAATACAGTTTACATTGCAACCCAGGATCATATGTCAAATATATAACTGAAACAAAAGTTTCACACACCAGTATTCACTCTTTCAGTGTGCAACACACTGTTTTAGGTTTATTTCTTTTTAAAACAATTTCGTCACAACCAATTAAATTGATTTCATGACCACAAATAAGCTATGACTCATGTTTGAAATTCCCTGTACAAAAAATACACAACCTAAAATAGCTCTATCTCTAAGCAAACTGGAACTAAAACAGCTAAAGATAGTATTTCCCCCACTCTTCATCTAACCTAGAACCTTATAGAAGTCAATGACTATATAAACTCCTTTTCACGCAGATACATCAAAACAATACGGTTGCGGGCACATCCCCAGTGGGAGGTGTGCAGGAGGCAGCTGATCGATGTTTCTCTCTCATCGATGTTTCTAACTCTCTATTCCTCTCCTTTCCTCTCTTTGAAAAACCAATAAAATATATTAAAAAAAAACAAACAAAAAAAAACCACAATACAACAATCCCTTTTAGGTAGATAAGACTTTAGGAATATCTGGATAAAAAAAACAATGCTTCTTTTCCCCAGAACTGACCATAAAAGGCCAGATGCGAAAGCATACATGCATGCAAACCCACTCATTCTGATTCTCTCTCTCTCTTCCTAAATCTACAAATAAAACCCAGATTCTTCAGCAGTTAGAAGGAATATGTCTGTTATGTTTGTTATGGTGAGTTTCTATGCAACAAATACCACCTGACACATTGTTGTCACCTAATCTATATTCACTGAATGAATGCATAAATGAAAGGATGATGGGGTTACTGGCTGCAGGGCTCCCCTTCCTCTTGGCCAAGCTTTTCTTTAAAAAGGAAAAGGAAAAGGGGAAGTAAAGGAAAGACCATTTCTTGTTGTGGTCCTCCAAAAAATTTCAAATTAGGCAAAATAGCCTCTTCTGACTTTTGTGACCTCCTTTCCCCAGCACCTTCATGCAGCCAATCCAGCATTTCTCCCTCAACCCGCTAACCAACTAGGCTTTCTCCTTAATTGTTTACATTTTTCACTCTTATTCTACTACAAGCTCAGTTGTATCTAGTCTATTTATATAAGCATTAAAAAGTATACTAAGCAAGTCCTTTAATTAAAGATATTATCCTGACAATTTTCTAAATATTGTCATCCTATCTAATAAAAGAGAAACATGGTAATTGGCGTATGACCGCTACCCTTCCCATTGGCTAATCAGCGAGATATGCAAATTAACTGCCAGCCAAGATGGCGGCCGGCAGCCAGGCAGCTTGAAACTAACATGAGGCTTGCTTGCTTCAGTGATGGAGGACTCCAACGTTCCCCGCCTGCCGCTGCAGGCCTCTGAGCTGCAACTCTAAGCAACTATGTAACAAATATAGAAGCTAAACAAAACCCCAGAAACCTGATTTAGTCCACCGGGCTTCCGCCAGCAGGATCGCAACATTGTAAGCAAAGGTCCGAAACCTACTTTCAGCAGCGGAGGCCTAAGAGCTGGAGCCAAGCCTCAAAGCTAAAGCTGGCCCAGAATAAAAAAGAAAAAAAGGAGCGGTTGGGAGCTTCAGTCACCCCCAGTGTGAAAACAGCCCTCAGCCCCTCACCCAGACTGGCCAGGCACCCCAGTGGGGACTCCCACCCTGAAGGGTGTGTGACCAGCTGCAAACAGCCATCATCCCCTCACCCAGGCTGGCCAGGCACCCTAGTGAGGACCCCCACCCTAATCCAGGACACCCTTCAGGGCAAACCAGCCAGCACCCACCCATGCACCAGGCCTCTACCCTATATAGTAAAAGGGTAATATGCCTCCCAGCACCGGGATCAGCAGAGCCGCGAGGCCTCCCGGCACCGGGATTAGCGTGACAGGGGGCAGCGCCCAAACCCCCTGATTGCCCTGTGGCTCTGTGTGTGACAGGGGGCGGGGCCACAACCTCCCTATCCACCCTGCTCTGTTCGTGACAGGGGAAGGCGCTCCAACCCCCTGATCAGCCCTGCTCTGTGCCTGACAGGGGGGAGCTCCCCAACCCCCTGATCACCCTGCGGCTCTGTGTTTGACAGGGTGCGGAGCCCCAACCCCCTGATCGGCCCTGCTCTGTGTATGACAGGGTGCGGCGCCCCAATCCTCCCCCCCACTGCCATGGGCCCTGCTCTGTGTGTGTCAGGGTAGAGCCATAACCTCCCCATCGGCCCTGCCCTGAGTGTGAGAGTGGCAGCGCCCAACCCCCTGATTGGCCCTGCTCTGTGCGTGACAGGGTACAGAGCCCCAACCCCCCTGATGGGCCCTGCTCTGTGAGTGACAGGGGGCAGTGCCCCAACCCCCTGATTGACCCTGCTCTGTGCGTGACAGGAGGTAGCGCCGCAACCTCCCCATTGACCCTGCCTTGAGTGTGACAGGGGACGGTGCCCCAACCCCCCAATCGGCCCTACCCTGAGTGTGACTGAGGGTGGCATCACAACCTCCCGATCGCCCTGCTCTGTGCATGACAGGGGGCGGCGCCCCAACTCCCCAATCGGCCCTGCTCTGAGCCTGACCAGGGGCTGCACCTAGGGATTGGGCCTGCCCTCTGCCACCCAGGAGCAGGCCTAAGCCAGCAGGTTGTTATCTCCCGAGGGGTCCCAGACTGCGAGAGGGCACAGGCCGGGCTGAGGGACCCCCGTCCCCCCCGAGTGCGCAAATTTTTGTGCACCGGGCCTCTAGTTATATAATAAAAGCCCAGTGAACGGAACGACCAGAATGACCGGTGGCTATGGTGCATACCGCAGCAGCCAACCAGCCTGATCCGGGCCCCGGTCAGCCCCCCTCCCTGGCCGGCCCGGCCCCCACTCGGCCCCCAACACCCTGATAGGGGGCGGGGCCAGCCAGCCAACTGCCTGCGCCCCCTCCCCCCCACTGGCCCAGCTCGATGAGCCCCCTCGGGACAGGCTGGCTGGACCCTACCCATGCATGAATTCCTGCACCAGGCCCAGCTCGATGAGCCCCCTCGGGACAGGCTGGCTGGACCCTACCCATGCATGAATTCCTGCACCAGGCCTCTAGTTAAATAAACTCCTAGCAGTATCAACCTACTGTCTAGTAGTATATCACTAATATTTCTGTAACTGTCAAAATAACTCTAAAATCACAATGGTTTAAACCAACAAAGACTTACTTTTTGTTCATGCAAGATATCAGGGGATGGTGAAAACAAGAAAGACTTTCCCCTACTATCCATGATCAGGGACATAGGCCACTGAGCCTCTAACCACCTGGACCACCTCAATGTATCAGGAAGAAGGATTTACTGCAAGCCATCATAAATCTCTTCTCAACAGCTTCTATCTGGAAGTTGACACTTCATCCTATTCATATTTCACTAGTTAAAAGGGAATCACACAGCCATACCTAACTCTAAGAGAGTAGGGAAGTATAATATTACCACAGGGACAGCAGAGAAGAACCAGAAATATTACGGAAATGTACTGATAACTACCACAATTAACTACTAATACAGTGGGGCCTTGACTTACAAGTGTCCCAACTAACAAGTTTTTTGAGATACCAGCTGTCTCTCAGCCCGATTTTTTGCATTGAGTTGATAGAGTAATTTGAGTTAAGGAGCTCGGTCTCGGAACGAATTAAACTCGTAAGTCAAGGCCCCACTGTATTCTTCTTGGACTAGAGAATAAATCTGATGCTGATTCTCTCACATTAACAGTCATTTTCTTCTCTAGAAAAGGGAATCACAAATTATTTTTTCTTTGTTATACTTTAACAATTTTCAAATTATCTGCAATGTACATATACATTATTTTTCTAGTATAACTAAAATAGATTTTTAAAAACAATGGCATCAAACTATATCAAGGGTTACTAACACATATTTCACAGACTAAAATCTCAGTAAAAATCTAATCTATAAGCTATAGTAATTACAATCTACATCCAAGGCAAAGTTATTGATTGGATTGTTGGTTTTTCTAATGCCATATGATAGCAATGATGTATAACTTCAACCTAGAACATGACTAAACCATTGTCTGTCACAAATTTCTGATTTAGTTAAGCCTTGAGGGTGGTAACAACCCATACTGTGGTATTTATGTAGAAAAGATATAGTGCCCTTCAAAAGGGGGAAGGGTCCACCCTCCATTTATGAAACATTTTTTTCTAAAATACACACTTCCATAGTTCTCTATAAAGATGAGATATATATACATATATATATATTATATTATATGTATATATATAATAGAATAAAAAGCCAAACAAAAGAATGTTGAAATACAGATATCTTTCTTTTCCCCCTAATTATTTCTTGGCTAATAATGCATTAATGTCATCTATAGTAATGATAACACTGTCCTATATTAGTTTTCTGGCAAGCGGACATACTACATATTTATTTAAATCAGAGATTACCAAAACCTTAAGAAACCTATCCTTTCCCTACAAGAAAACATTTAAAATCATGTTTTTCAGCTTTTTAAAGTTTTCCAGTCTAAAAAAATTTTTTTTCGTAAATTATTTTGAACGTGTTCCATTTGACATCAGCCTTAAAACAAATATTGCTACTGACCTAAAGAAAAATGACATCTTTAAACTATTTCTTTTAAAGAAAATTCTGTTATCAAAAAGAATAGATTTATAGAACTTGAGTCTGTAAAATAACTGTTAAAATGTTAATGTTATCATTTCTAAATCCAGTATCCCATGTTAATAACTAATTTTGAAATATAAAGCAAAGTTTTAAAAGATTTAGGAAACTAAAAAAATCAACAAAACCTTTACACTTATTTAAACAGAAAACAAGTAATTATCACAAGCCACAAACACTTCTGTTTTCGTACCAGTAAATAAAAACATGCTGACAGTCAAATTACTTAACCTGTATTTTCATTATTGGCCTATTTATTATAGAAAGATTGTTTTATTGTATCAATGGCTTCAGGCAAAAGAATTTTCTTATTTCTTTGAATAGATTATGTTCTCGGGTATCTTAAAAAGCTCTTCATATATAAATAAGTATTGAATATAAACATCTCATAAGATTAAATAAAATTAGTACCTAAGATTGAGTAATTTATACTTACAAGACTACTATTGGCCTTAAAGAAACTGAATCTATCTTCTAATTATGTAATTTTAAAAATCAACTGGGAAGAAATATTTCCCTATGATGTTTGTATTCCATGGACAATTTTAAATCTTAAATATATACACATATATTTTCCTACCTAGGTCTGTTACTTGTCGATCAAAAGGGCAACGGATTGCTCTTCCATGAAGAGGCAGGCGGGTGAGACAGTCATGGCAGACGGTGTGGCCACAAAGCAGCAGGCGAGGAACTTTGTCTCCTTGCAAAGAAAAGACATCTTCACAAACTCCACACTCCAGCACCTAATAGTTGAAAAGGGAACATGTGGTCTTTAAGTGATTTTAAAAGCACACATATTGCCCTACCTGGTCTGGCTCAGTGGATAGAGTGTCAGCCTACGGACTGAAGGGTCCCAGGTTCGATTCCGGTCAAGGGCATGTACCTTGGTGGCAGGCACATCCCCAGTGGAGGGTGTGCAGGAGGCAGCTGGTCGATGTTTCTCTCTCATTGATGTTTCTAACTCTCTATCCCTCTCCCTTCTTCTCTGTAAAAAATCAATAAAATATATTTTAAAAAATAAATAAATAAAAGCACACATATTTTTTTTTTTTTAAAGCTGATCTAATATGTTGAATAACGCTTGTTAAATTACTTTATTCCTCCATGGGGGGAAAAACTGTCTAGGTTGGAAAACTTTAAATCACCTTTCATCATTTCATCTGACAGACCCTACCAAAATTACATCAGAGTGAAATCTCCTTGACATGTTGTGTTAAGGGACTAGGATAATGGTGTAAGTTAACATGATCTTTATCTTTTGAAAATTATGACTTGATTCGTTATATCTGAAACAATATATAATTCTCCCAAACATGGGTTATTAAACAACTCCTCTGCAATTCCCTAACCTCCAAAACATCACCATTAATTTGGACAAAACAATTTGGAATATGTGCTAGGATGACAATTTACCTTTCTAATAAAGAACATGTTAAGACTATAAGTAATTTTGAAGTATCTAGTACCCACTTATATCACATAATGTAAAGGAAAGAAAGCAATCACCTTTGACTTAAATTTCAATTCCTTGTTCTCAATTAATAAATATGCCCCTTGGTTAGAGAATATTTTGTCTAGCTAGTTCCAATGACAAGTACATGTTTTGTCCAAGGCCATGTAGTCAGTCAAAAGGAAGGTGACAAGAATCGACATATTCTGATTCCCAGGTCCATGAGTTTATGTTTTATAATTAGTCAACAAACTGTAATTATATCAATGAAAGATTTTTGGTGCTTTTATTTCTTAATACTAGTATATCTGAAGTATTTCATAATTTAAAAATGTACCCAGTCTGAACTGTTTACGTGTACCACAAACCCCTATGCCTGCCATCTGTGACCTGCTACAATCTGATCTGTAGTTCCCAGATTGTTTTTGCCACTTTCTTTCTGCTAATGCTGAGGGAATAGCTAAAAAAAACACTTTTCTAGTGGATCCTCTTTTACATTAATAAACCAACAAATTCCTAAACACTGTATCTCTCAGGACTATCTACAGCTCAGTCCAACTGAAATGACCACAGTGTCCCTGGGGCCCCCATGTACCATGAATAAGTGTCTATCTTAACACCCAAAACACTGGAATACCTTTATTGGCTTTCCAACCTGTCTTTCCTGTTACACCAAAAAAGCTCTCAGGGGAACAGGGTATTTCAAATACCAACTAAAGTCCAACAAAATAAAAATGTAAAAACGAAGTGGCCAACCACCATCCCCAACAAAAACATAACAGGAGGTAAAAAAAAAAAAAAAAAAACAGAAACTCTCCCCCCTCCAAAAAAAAGAAGGAAACCCAGAGTGTAAATCAGACTTAATCCATTAAAA
The DNA here is from genome assembly GCF_014108235.1 of Myotis myotis. Lineage (NCBI taxonomy): Eukaryota > Metazoa > Chordata > Mammalia > Chiroptera > Vespertilionidae > Myotis > Myotis myotis. The sequence goes on from NW_023416357.1 coordinate 34,491,258, forward strand.
TTTTAATCTTAACTCTGAAATTATTTTGGACTGACTACCTGATATGGAAGCATCTTTCACTATAAATAAACAGGTAATTCATAATTGGCTTGCATCCCAGTATGTTTCAAAAGGAGTTTAAATGTAACACACAGCTCACAAAAAAGGAAATGAAAACAATCTTAAGACGTGTTGTCTTTCCTTTAAATATATAAAAAGATGTTCACTATCACTCGAAACACTTTGAAATGCAATGAAAGCTATATCAGTATACTTTTTTTTCCAGATTAGATCAAAGAGGTTGATAACACTTTGTACTAGTGCAAGTGTCAGGGCGCATATCCCTCACACATTGCTGGTTGCTGTGAAAGGTTTTATTGATTGATACAGCTTCTCTGGAAGGGAATTTGGTAATGACTATCAAAAGTTAGAATAGCTCAACAATTCCACCTCAGGAATTTAATCCTACAAATATTTCACACATGTGTAAGAAGACCTACATGCTAATCCTTAACAGTACCATTTGCATTAGCAAGAGATTAGAAACAAAGTATACACCAGCCGTGGGCAAACTACGGCCCGCGGGCCGGATCTGGCCGTTTGAAATGAATAAAACTAAAAAAATAAAAGACCGTACCCTTTTATGTAATGATGTTTACTTTGAATTTATATTAGTTCACACAAACACTCCATCCATGCTTTTGTTCCGGCCTTCCCTTTGTGGCCCTCGAGTCAAAAAGTTTGCCCACCCCTGGTATACACCAATACAAGACTGGAAAAAAATTATGGTACATTCATATACTGCAAAAACGATGTAGTCTACTGAGGAAGAGCTAGGAAACAGCTGCACATAAATTATACATATTATACATACATACACTTCAATTTATCCTGTGTTTTTTTAATGCGGGAAAAAGGTTTCACATAAATATCAAATTCAATTAAATACAGAAATGATATTCACCACAGAATTAGATATTATAAAATAAATGCAACATTTTTTACAAATGTTCTCACTAATGTGACACAATACATTTTACTGGTTATGATAATGAACTCTAAAGAACCAAATTAAAATTTAACTTAGTTCATTTATATCTTATATTTCTGACATTATTATTACACAAGCTAAAAGAACGTATGCTGCTACTATAGGTTTCTTCAAAAAGCACGAGAAGTACACTGATTAGTAAACTAAACACAGGTACAAAAATAAAGTTATTAGACTATTTTGCATCAACTCAGTAAATAATAGAGTAAGAAATTCTTTCTTCAGTATTTATGAATAGGAATTTGGGCCAACAATATATATATATATATATATATATAAAACCCTAATATGCAAATAGACCGAATGGTGGAAAACCTAACAACTGAACAACCAGTTGCTATGACATGTGCTGACCACCAGAGGGTGCACACGGAACATGGCGAGTGTTGGCCGTGGCAGGATGGTGGAGCAGGTAAGCAGGGGTGCCAGCCCAAGGTGGGGCGCCAGTTGCTGTCACTGGGGTGAGCCTCTGGTGGTTACTGAAAATTCTTTCCACCCGTGGTCCCGCCCAGCGCTCACACCTGCTGCTGGCACCCAGTGCCAGCCCTGATCACCCCTCAGGGCTTCTCCACCTCCCCCTGCTCCTGAGGGGCGATCAGGGCAGCAGCCGCCGCTCATACACACTGACAGTGCTGGCCCCACTCACACACACTGCTATCACCAGCCCCAATCACTCTGCACCTCAGCAGGGGAGCAGCAGCGGCAGGAGCGAGGCTGCTGGCCGCAGCAGGAGGGGCCGGGCGGAGGCGCGGAGGATGGGCTGAGACCCGCCCCAGTGCCCACTGCAGCCTTGCAGCCCACAGTTCCTTTCAAGGTGCACGAATTCGTGCACTGGGCCCCTAGTATAAGATAAATTGAGTCCTAGGTAGAACAGCTTTTAATTTTATAAACTTTACAAATACGCCGAAAAGGACTTCATTACATGTACTTATTACATATAAATAAAATTTTAATTAACCAGTCCATATTTTTAAAAGACTAAGAAGGCTCACTTTCTCTTTTTTTGTGTGTGTGCCCTACATGGGATTTCAACCAGCAATCTTCCCGTGCATGGGACGATGCCCAACCAACTGAGCCACAGTGGCCAGGGTGAAGCTCACTTTCAAAAGAAACTTTCCTGATTCTTTTCTGAATGTAAATAATATAATTTTAGATTTTTATCTTTGTTTCTCTAATGATAAAAGCCATGCCACTGTCAATTTGTTCATTAAACAAGAGGCCAGTTTACATAATGTTGGCATTATTATACTTCAATTCTTACCTTCCAATTAACACTCCTTGCTTTCATCTATGAAAACGACAATTTAAAAAAAAATTTATGCCAACATATTTCTTACAAATTACAGCATGAGGCTCTTGCCAAAAAGGACTGTCCTATTGCACAGCTTAGGCACATATTACATGTAAAGATTAAAATGAATAAAGTGAGCCTCTAATATATCAAACTGTGTGCTATTACAGACTGAAGTACCATCAGGCTTTGGTAGAGTTTTGAGATTTTAAGATAAACAGAATAACAAAGTAGATACAGCAATAATATTCATGCCTAATACAACTTCTTAATTCACGTTAATTCACAAAATAATCCAGATATTCTCTACTTAGAAAAAAATACAATTCAATAAATAAAATGTCAACCACACAATATGCCTTATAATAAGAGGGCTCCTTTGCCTCTTGGATATGCTGTGTGTTTTCAGAATAACTTCATCAATACTAGTATATAAAGGTCAGATGAATCAACAACCACCAATACTGACTGAGAATACAGTTGTGAGCAGAAATGTATCATTTGTTGTCATATAAACCCAACATTAGGTGAAAAATCATAGAAGGCTATTATAAATAAAAAATACTTCAGATATTACCTGGTCCAGTGGTTCTCACACATGGTTGCACATTAAAATCATTTCTGGGCCCTGATCGGTTTGGCTCAATGGATAGAGTGTCGGCCTGCGGACTGAAGGGCCCCAGGTTCGATTCTGGTCAGGGGCATGTACCTTGGTTGCGGGCACATCCCCAGTAGGGGATGTGCAAGAGGCAGCTGATCGATGCTTCTCTTTCACTGATGTTTCTAACTCTCTCTCCCTCTCCCTTCCTCTCTGTAAAAAATCAATAAAATATATTTTTTAAAAAATAAAATAAAATCACTTCTGAGAATGTAAAAAATATACTAATGTCAACTTAATCAGAACTGGGGGATGAAGGAGGGGCTGCATCAGTTTGTGTTTTTTTAAACATGCTCAGTGATTCGAAGATGTAGCCAGTAATGATCAGTATCTCAGGTTATAAATAAGGGATTCTATAAACCACTATGATCAGTTTTCCCTTCCAAATTTTTCCATATATATAGTGGAAGGGAAAAATGAATTCCATGTTATTTCAGTTGATTTTTTAGTAACGGCATCTTGGAGCATTTACACAGGGTAGAGTTTCAAACTTCAAGCATAGGGCAATTCATAGACCCCAGTGTTAATGTGCTGATGTTGGAGACTTCTGAAAAGCGCTGACCAGGCCCCAGCTGCTTTGGCTCAGTGGCTACAGCGTGGGCCTGAGGACTAAAAGGTCAAGAGCACATGCCCGGGTTGCGGGCTCCATCTCCAGTAGGGGGGACAGTGCAAAGAGGCAGCCGATCAAAGATTCTCTCTCGTCGTTGATGTTTTTCTCTCTCTCCCTCTCCCTTCCTCTCTGAAATCAATAAAAATATTTTCTTTTTAAAAAAAGTGTTGACCAAGAGAGGAAGGGGGAGATCACCCAATAATTGATGTCTGATCAAGTAACGCAATAGTGAAAAGCAAACTTTGGAGCCTGTCAACCCTAGCTCTGCCACACACTGTTCACTTAAACTTTTGTTTCCTCACCTGTAAAACGGGAATTAACATCAACCTCATCAGTAGACACAAGCGATTTAAAAAGCTAACATAAAACCTGGAGATAATAATGGTTTAATAAAAATAAGCTAATTAATGCCTGTTGAGTTTAATTAAAATCAGAAGACCTGGGGGAAGAAAGCCCAGGTCACTTCACAGGCCCATAAGCTTCTTTTCACAAATGCCCCCTAGGTGATGCCCGGCAGGGGACTGGCAAGAACAGAAGACCTGTCGCGGAGGGGAGGGCCTGGCTTGTGCAGCCAAGAGGGGCCCAGAGGCCGCGCATCCCGCCCGAAGCAGCCCGGGCCGCGGCGCTGCAGCCCCATCTCGGGGATGAACCCTAGGCAGGCCAACGGTGGAGAACAGAGAACGCAAGGCCCCTCACCTTCACCACGGCCGTGCCCCAGCTGCCCTGACGGCCACTGTCTAGTCCCGATCCAGCCTTGTTTACAACCAGAGCAGCCATCCTTGGAGCAGCAGCGCTGCAGAAGCACCCGAAAGGGCCTCCAACCGAGGGGCGGGGCAGAGCCACCTACCCAGAAGCCTCGGCGCCCGCCACTGGCGCACAGGCGCAATACGGCGCGGAGCGGGGGAATGTTCCCAGGACCGCCTCCTTCCTCCTCCCGCCAGTCACTAGCTGGTGCACATCCTTGCGCATGGGCGCTTTATTCTTATTGTTATTAAAGAGTCTGCCACTGATGGAAGGAATAAAGTTAAGAAAAAAAGTAAAGCTAAAACAGAAGTAAAATGTTGGGATGCAACTCCCGCTCCAAGAGCAAGATATTGTCCCCGGCCGCGAAAGGAAGGGGGACCAAGAGGGACTACATCTCCCTGCATGCAGTGCGGTTTTTATGGAAACTACAATTCCCAGCGTGCCACCTCGGTATCTTTTACGCCACAAGGTCGCAATTTCGGAGGCCGAGTATTGCTCAGGCGAGTGGTGTGGTGCAGTCGCCAAGTGTGAATGCGGATGGGAGGAGGAGTATCCTATGTATAGGTATCCCACAGGCCAGATGTGGCCTCGGTAAGAAGCCGCCATTGGGTCGTAAAGGACCTGATAAGGAGGGCATTGAAGACACCACCGGAAGGGACTGTGTTTGACGCCCTGCCTTCCCGAAAGTGCGTTTTTCTGCTCTCTTCCGAGTCGGATTGAACCTCCTCAACCCCCGTAGGCTCTCGGTGGAAAGTGCCGGTCAAAATGGAAGTGAACCCCCCCAAACAGGAGCACCTGCTGGCTCTGAAAGGTAAAGTTTTGCGAACCCGACTCCCCTTCATCTGATCTCTCCCCTCCTCTCTCTAGATCTCCAAGTCCTGGCCTCACAGCCCTGGCCTGTGGGATGTAGGCCTCGTTCTCCTGACACTCGGTGCACGCCCTGCTGCTCTGCCCCTGGTGCCGAAGCGGCGGGAAGCAATGTCAACCCTGATTTTAGGTTTGAGAGCCTCCCTCTGGAGTGGAGAGAGAGACCCGCCGCGGAGGGGAGGGGATGGCTCGTCAAGCCAAGAGAGGCAGATCCCTCCGTTGTGTGTGTTGCAGTCACCAGACAGAGCTCAGTCCCAGGAGCTGACGCTCCCACCGCCCCCGGGAGAGCCCTGTGGCCACGGTGACGACGGGCGCGCTCCGGAGCGGTTTTCTCTGGGGTCTTGTCTCGTCCGGCGGCGCGGACAGAGCCTTCAGCTCCATCCGTAAAAGAGCAGTGCCGAAGAGTTAGAAGTACCCAGTACGGACATATGTATAGTTCAGGTTTGTTAAAACCTGCTGTGGTGTGCTTCGAAATAGTGTGTAATGGGAAAGTTCACCTCAGCGTTCATTCTCTGTACCTAGCAATCAGCTTGAGTATGCTTGATAATTAGATCATTATTTAGAGGAAAAACAGGTTAGAGTTTTTCTGGAATTCCTGTTGTTTCCTGGAAAACTTTTTTAAATGCTTTCAGCTGTATCTGATCTGTTTTCCGTACCACAAATGCACTTTTTTAATTTCTTGGATGCTCTGCTATGTGGTTACTAATCCCTTCTTCGACTGAGCTGAGAAAATGCTCAGTAGACGTTAGAATCCAGTTACATTGCACTTCCTTGTGGTATCCATTGTGAGGGACCTTCCCTTCCCGAAGCCCGCCAGTCCCATTTGTAGCATAAAATCGGGTACTGATAGGTGGGGTTAACAGGACCGTCTCTGCCTGTATAACTAAGGAAGTGCACTATTAAGTCACATAGCAAAATGCCCAATAAGCTTAGCTTGAGCAAATGAGCTGGACTGAAGTGGGTTATTCCCGAAGAAAAAGAAGAAAAGGTGCTGTCAGGGGCTTTATCTCTCAGTCTCACAGCAAGCACGCCGAATAGGGGCTCCTTAACGCTCAAAAAGGTTTCCAAGGTCACAAAGCTAATTATTGATTGAGGCAATATTTCAGCACAAGGCCTTCCGTCGTCTTTTCTAAACTTGAAGTTTAGACAATACTGAAAGAATTCTCAGTGTCATTACCTTACAGTGTGAAAGTATAAGGGGAAAAGTTAAAGCATTCATTCTTGAAAGAATGTGCTATCTAATTTAAGAAACACTAAAAGTTATGAATATTATGAATTTACAAGTTGTCAAATCTGTTAATGGACATTGACAGTAGGTGCAAATAATCATGAGATGACATCTTTTGACTCTTCAGGAAGTGGTCAAATGAGTGTTGACATCATGCCAGGAGTCCCCACCACTGTTATCCTGACAGTGGGAGAACCCTCATCAAGTAGTTCATTTAATGATTTTGAGGAGAAGGGATTCAATCTCTCTCTCTCTCTCTCTCTCTCTTTTTTTTTTTAGTGCAAGATATGAAAGAACTTGCAAGTATGGCTTTTGCAGCTTTGTACCTGGTTAGGAAACCTAACTTGCAGATCCTGGAAGGCTCCATTCTTGAGCCTGTATAATAATATGCTAGAACTTATTATCAATGCTTCATTTGGGGCAGCTTGAGGACTTCTGTGTTACAAGAAGAAAAACATACAGGTCTAGCCTTCTTGCTTCCCTCCAAACTGGAATTCAGGAGCCATGGTTTTGATACTGCTGAAGTGCCCTAATTATACAGAGGAGGCTGTCACAGAACCAGTCCCTGGCCTGGGTAAAATGCAAACTGAAACCATTTTTATGCTTTTAGTGTTTACTACTGAGATGTCTCAAAATTTTAAGTATTATTACCTTTTTTAAATTATCTATGAATCTAGTATTTTAAGAATCACTAATTTTTCTTTGTTTTGTGTATAGTCTTAATATTATTAGTACCTACTATATTAATATCATTATTTCCAAATTCTTTATTATCATTTGAGTTAAACATGTTGACTACTAGCATTTTTAGGCTAGAAGTGAGCTGATAGGGCATCTAATCCAGATCCCTTATTTTCATGGGAGAAAGGATTTCCGGTTTTGTGGATTACATTCACATTTACCAATAGCACTTTGGTAAAATAGTATACTGGGATTGGTTTTTGTTTTTCCTTTCCTCCCTGCCTGTTTGTATGTAGGCTATCCCTTCCATATCTTATTCTTTGCAATACTTCCACTTTAGGTCCTGTTTCCCTCTGATTTGGAAAGAGACAGTCTTGTAATTTTAAATTACATCCTAGCTCTGAGGAGCTCAGCTAAGACATTTTCTGTTCATTAAGAGTAATTGGATTACTTCAGAATGACCACAGAAATAATATTGCATTATCGCCCATATGAGAGTGATCCCACACAATTGCTGAAAGTTGCAGAAAAAGCAATTCAAGACTTTCCTACACATCCACTATCAAGATTTATCCCTTGGTTTCCACATGATGGGTCCAAACTTCCGCTCAAACCTAAACGATCACCACCTGTGATTTCTGAAGAGGCAGCTGAAGATGTGAAACAATCCTTAACCATTTCAGAACATGATGTTAAATCACAGAGTTATGATTGTACAGTAGCGCTATTGGAGTTTCAACCTAATTTGAAAGAAAAGAAGCACTTAATCCGGTCACACACACTCAATGAACAGACTACTTCTGGAAATCTGGATAAACAATCAGAAAAAGGGAAACCGCACAAGAAGAGGTCTTGGAGTGTTTCGCTACCCGGCAGAAATTGTACTGGAGATATTTTTCCTTTGTCTAAAAAATTGCAAGATAGTGTAAAGGCACTAGATTTACACTTATTTTACAGAGCAAGATGGACAATAGATCACACTATATGTAACAACCAAACTCTGGAAGACATTTGGGCAAAACTCAATAGAATTATCAGGCACAATGAGCTTCCATCTTGTAATGCTACAATTCAGAGACATTTGGGCCAAATATGGGTGTTCTGTGATATTATGTACTGTGAATATGTGGGAAATCTCCTTAAAGGAAGATTAGCTCTTACTGGGAAAATAAATTTATTTGTGCGTAAACATGGTATTATTTTTAGTATGTAATGAATTCCAGTGATTGTCAAAAAGAAGACTATTCTGAATGAACAGTATATACTGAAATAGATTAATAAATTTTTTTACTAGTTTTTAAATTTTTAATTACAATTTTTATTTGAACCTTTGCTAGCATAGCCTATTTATTCTTACCATTGTGAGAAATAATTGTGTGGTAGTATGTGTTCAGTTTGTATCCCATGAATAAATATCATGTGAGTTTGTAGACTTGTCATTTAAGTCAAGAACTTTCTTGATTCTACTTTTAACAGCCACTGTTTAAATTAATTGTGATAAATTATTATTTATACTGAAGTTTGAGGTAAAATGTGCCATTCCTTTTCTTTTTGTTACTTTTTCAATGGTTGAGTTATATATTCCTATGAATTACAGTGAATAGTTTGGATTTGGGTAAATCCTTAAAATCTAATTTTTCTAGTATTTTTTCTTTGCTCATCTAAAATGTAATAATTTTTTAAAAATGAAACTAAAACCAGTTTCAGTTTCAGGGAATGCTATTTACGTGGCATGTATATAGTTCACAATGGGAGACCAGCCAAATTATGCTGATGTTCCCAAAGATATGTAATAGATAACAGTTGATGTGTTGTCTTGAAACAAAGGTTAAAAAAATGTATAATTTTCTTAAGACCATAATGTATCTTTAAGACTATATAACATGTTTTGAAAAGAAGTATCAAATATGATAAGAAATCAAGTTACTCTTTATTCTAATACAAGTAATTCCATCTTAATGACTGTTAATACCGGTTACTAGCCTGCTGGTTCTTGAAGTCATTGTTGGTTTCCCATAACCAAAATGTTATAAAATGGATTTATGCATCACCTCATAGAAATAACCAAAGAACTTATATGGGTATATGCACAGCCCCTGGATACACAATAGTGTGGTGAAGGCCTGGGGGATGACGTGGGGGCAGGGTGGAGGGGGTCATTGGGGGGAAAAAGGAGGGACATATATAATGTTTTCAACAATAAAGATGATTTTTTAAAAAATAACCAAAGTGATTATGGAATAAAAGGTTTATAAAAGCATGTATTTATTTAATAAATTTAAATGCCTTCTATGAGCTAGGTACTGGAATGTAGTAGGAAAGGACGCAAACATGTACCCTGCCCTCACAGAGTTTACATGGAATTACTACTATTAAGTAGTAAAACCAAACCCTTGAAAAAACCCAGTAAGAGTGTATTCACCAGCAAGGTGGAGAAATGTTTGCCTTGTGGCATAGTGCCTGGCATCGTAGAGGTCTGTAATACGTGATAAATGTGCCCTTTGGAGAGATTCTTCACAGGCTGATATTGCTGTGAGTCTACTAATTTTTAACTGAAGAGATCATCTTTTCCAATTAGATTTTACTCTGTTCAAATATTGTTTTGTTTTTAACTATTTTTAGTATCATTTTATTGTCTCAAATGAGACTGCTATCTAGAAAGTAAGCAGCATGTGCATGAATGCTTCCAAAAGTCTTTAAATGAAAAATCACCTGTTGTAGAGGGAGTTTCCAAGGTAGCTTCTTCAGTAATGACTTCCTCTTTTGTTCATCGGTCTTGCTTTTCAATCCAAGACGGCTGGAGAAATGTCAAGAAGCCATTGAGTCTTGCTAGTGAGCTTTTGAATAAGAGTTGGCAAAAATAAATGGTGAATCTGATTTATATTGTTCAGGTCTTATTTACTGTAAGGTTGCTAATAAAGGGTTAAAAGTTAGGTACTCGTGCCCTGGCCAGTGTGGCTCTGTTGGTTGGGCATTACAGGCATGTGTCAGGGCACATGCCTGGGTTGCAAGCTCAATCCCCTGTAGGCGGGTGGAGGGTGCAGGAGGCAGCCGATGAATGTTTCCCTCTTAGATTGATCGCTGTCTCTTCCCCTCACCCTTCCTCTCTCTAAAAATCATGCACTAACCTGTTGGGCTCAGTGGATAGAGCATCAGCCTGCAGACTGAAAGGTCCCAGGTTCAATTCCAGTCAGGGGCATGTACCTTGATTGCGGTCACATCCCCAGCAGGAGGCAGCTGATCGATGTTTCTCTCCTTGATGTTTCTGTCTATCCCTCTCCCTTCCTCTCTGTAAAAAATCAATAAAATATATATTTTTAAAAAATCAATTAAAAAAAACAAACCTAGGTACTCATAACACTGTTTTTCTTTGATAGCTTTTTATTTATTTTGAAATGATTGCACACAGAGCTGAAAATACAAGGTATAGTCTAACATCATGGGATTCTTATGAAGAGTAGTAGCTTTTTAATCCAAGAACCACACATTAAGAAGAGCTTGTTTGTTTTCATATGTGGCAGATTTAAATTTTTCTAATTTACTCTCTATCAATTGCTTTTTAACCCTTTGAGAAAAAATGAAAAGGTCATTCAGAAATGGGAAACTGAAGATTAAGTAATATTGCAAATATTGTCAGGATCTTAAAAGAAGGGGGTAGAGGGGACTCATTTTTCTTCTACCTAGAGAGTACTTAAGAAGTAATCAAGGCCTAAGAATTTAGAATCCATGGCTACTTTGCATATTTAGAACCTTAGAACTCACGATTCTGTCACAAGCTAATAGTAGGGCTAAACAGTGTTTCTGGGTTACAATCTTAACATAGACATGGAAATAAATTGGGGAAACAAAGGCACATACAGGAAAGTGTATCTGTGAGGGCATTTGGTAAAATCCAATCAGCTTTTACTCTCCAGGGAAATGCAGCAGCACCATCATTTTATTTTTCCCTGATAACCCATCTACCTTCAAATAAATGTTAGTAAAATGCAAAGAAAAAAGATGAAAAGGCATTATATTAATTTAACTTTATTTGCTAACTCATCAAATAACTTAAAAATCACTTTTTGAAAATTTTCAAAATGAGCTCCTGCATAATGATTCTCTTTGATTTAATCTCAAAATGCCCAAAATTAATTCAGAATTCACAGACATAAATGTCTTCAGGGACTTGATAGACTGTAGAATGTGGTAAGGATTCCAAACCTGGAGATTAATTTTTTTTTTTTTAATGTTATGGCCAAGCAAAATTTGTGTGCAAGTGGAACTAGGCCCAGTTTATCACTTTGTAACTTCAGGCCTATCTTTCTCTTAACTTATTTGATATGAAACCTGAATTTCATAAATAAATGAAATGTCTGTTTTGTGAGTTCTACTGTAAGTGTCACTACATATGGCACTATATGAATATTTGGCACTCAACTAAAAATCACATTGCTTATTGCTCTAATTTTTTTGGCAAAGTACCTACTTTAACATTCAAGGCTGGTTACAAAATTACTGTTTACCAACCAGGGCTTTATTATAGTTCCTAAACCTTGCTTCAGTTAGTATTTGCTCTTTCCAACTAACATTATATATAATTTTTTATGTCTATTACTGTAAGACAGTAAATACTGTGTTTTAAATGTGTATTTGATATAGGCATACTTTGGATTATCTTTCAAGGAGTGAGATAGTTGTATGTTAATAACTAGGCTTTCTCAGTTTGTATTTAAAATCTGCAAATATGACATATAGTGTCTTTTTAATATGTCTCTTGATTTTTAAGTGGATTTATAGGTTAAATTATTTTTCCCAAATAATCTAATATATGTATCTCTATGGTCTTCAGTTAATAAGCCAATTAGTTTATTGTAGACTTAAATTTTTAAATATATGGTAAGTCCAGTTCTCCCCCCTATTTCCCCATTTATTTTCTTATTTTCATTTATTTTTCTAGATAAACTTTAGATACATTCTTCTATGTTCCAAGAACAAATCTTATTTCTGGTTGGAATTAAATAAACCAATAAACCTTTAACTGATATTTTTGCACTTTCTACAAAGAATTAATATTACTAGAAGGGCCACTTGCTGAACTTTCAGTGGTCAGTAATTATAATAGAGGGGTACAGCTCACAAAAGGCCTTTTTGTCATAAAGTTTTTGTTTCATATTCAAAATGATGCATCTAAGCTTATTTTCCTGTCAGGCTTCTTTTGATTAATATTTTGTTGATATTGTTTACACTTAAGTCACTCAGGATTTTTTTTAAAGCCTTGTTCTCCTAATATACCTTAATAAAGTCTTTTATTTTCTAGTTTTTCTGTAATGAGGTATATTATATTTACATTTAATTTTTAAAGTTCATTAAGTTAAAAAAATGTAAAATTATTTTCTCATGTATAAAATTGTTTCATATATTAGCATTTTTTAATGAACTATTGCTATATAATCTTAGGAAGTATTTAATATCATTTAGTTTAGGAAGTATCCTATCTAATGAAAGAGTAATATGCAAATTGACCATCACTCCCAACACAACATGGCCGCCCCCATGTGGTCAAAGATGGCCGGCAGGGTAGGGCAGTTGGGAGGGACCAGGCCTGAAAGGGAGGGCAGTTGGGGACAACCAGGCCTGCCGGGGAGGGCAGTTAGGGGGCCACCAGGCTGGCAAGGGAGGGCAGTTAGTGGTGACTGGGCCAGCAGGGGAGGGCAGTTGGGGTGACCAGGCTGGCAAGGGAGGGCAGTTGGGGGCGACCGGGCTGGCAGGGGAGGATAGTTAGGGGCAATCGGGCCAGCAGGGGAGCAGTTAGGCGTCGATCAGGCTGGCAGGGGAGTGGTTAGGGAGTGATCAGGCAGGCAGGCGAGCAGTTGGGAGCCAGCAGTCCTGGATTGTGAGAGAAATGTCCAACTGCCCAGGCATCCCTCGAGGGGTCCCAGATTAGAGAGGGTGCAGGCTGGGCTGAGGGACACACACACCCCCGTGCACAAATTTTGTGCTCCAGGCTTCTAGTATAGTTATATTTTATATTAGTATAAAATTGATGAATGCCATGGATAGGCTTGGGAATACTAGCCCAAAGCAATATTAACATATATATATTTTTTTTACTGTTGGAATTTACAGTGATGCGGTTGACGAAGCCTACTTTATTCACCAATATTCCAGTAACATGTGAAGAGAAAGACTTACCTGGTATGGCACTTACTTTATTCTACTTGCACTTAGGGAAAAATTGGCATCTTGATGGCCTCTATTACCTTCGAATAAGCCCAGCTTTGCCAATTTTATGCTCTTTGCTACATTCTCTGTTCCCTGTTTTTGTAGCATGCGAGTGGTAGCCATTGAGTAACAGGTCTCATTTATAAGGTACTATTAATATCCGATGGCAACAGGAGATTTTTATTTTAGGTTTAATAATAATACATTCCATAGTCATAATACTATAAAAATTACATTTGTCTTTAAATGTTCCATCAATGTATGTACTAGCATTCCCTTTCTTAAAAATCACTGGAGCTTACTACATTTTGTATCACATGACCTTCATTTCCCTTTGTTTCTAATGTTCATTCTCTGTGAAACCAGAATTTTTTGGTATGCGCTAGTTTCATTGAAGATTAGATATTAGATTATTTAAATATAACTTTTGTGAAGAGATTGTTTTTTAAAAACATCTCTCTTCTAGATAAATATTTATGTTAGTAAAGTTATTTATAAGGTAGAGGTTAGAATTATATGTTTCTTTCTTTCCATAGGAGATCTCTTTAACCAACTCATGAGAGATGATCCTTCAACTGTAAATGGTGCAGAAATTTTAATGTTGGGAGAAATGTTGACTTTACCACAGAATTTTGGGTAAGAAAGATGTAGTCACATAAGACATGTAGCAGTACTTTAAAGGCATTACAAATCTATAGTTTTCAAAAAAATTAACTATGGGTTGGCAAAGTGCTCATGATCCATTTAAGTGGTAAAAAACCATTTCATCAAAATTACACTATGTGATACTGGTTTTTAAAAAACCGTAAGATATATATGGTTAAGAAAAATAAGAGACATACCAAGATATTAATAGTGATTCTTCAGGTGATAGAATTTTAGTTTTCTCCATTAGATCTTACTATACAAGGTTGGGCAAAAGTCAGTTTATAGTTGTTCGTATGGAAAATAATGCAATAATTAATAATAATATAAGAATAAACTGTTTTTCATACTCACAACTCTAACAGTACTTTTGCTCTACTCTGTATTTTTTAATATCCATGGATTCCTTTTATTTTAACTTATTTAATACAAATGTCTTTCAGAATCACCTCTTTTATTCAACTTCACAGCCCTCTCTCAACGTAAGTTATCAGACTTGGCAGCTAATTAGGAGCTATAAATTTTTTTATTTCTTCTCTTGCTCTTAGCTTATTCTAGATTATTATTGGGGTGGATGCCCCTGATTCCATTCCTTTTGCAACGAAGAAAATTTGACATTAAAAGGTATTTTTTAAGTTTTTATGAAAGGTTTACAGAATGTGGCCATTGACTAATGTCTTCAAAACCTAGAAATATATTCATGTAAAAATATATTGTATAAATATATATTTTAAAATATTTTACATAGTATATACTTACAAATGTACATTTTTATAAAATATATTTTATAAAATGCTTACAGTAAAGCCACTAGTTATTATTTTTATTAGACTAACTTTGAAAAATCAAATATATCAGTAAAAAAGACTCTGAGACCAATTACTTGGGTCTTTTCTAGATTCAGGTCATAAGTTAGTTAACAAAAATTGCCTTTTTCTATCTTCTTCAGTAACAAATCTTAAGACTATTAACATGGACCTGATTTCAATGACTTATTCCTAAAGAGACTGGCAGTTGGTGCCATAGTTGAGGGCCATGATTTATAGCATGCTTTATAGATTAAACTGGAGGACCGGTGCATGAAATTCGTGCATGAGTAGGGTCCCTAGGCCTGGCCAGTGATCAGGGCCGATCTGCGGGGCGATTGGGGGGGCCCCCTGCTGGCACCGCCTTGGCCAGCATGGCGTCGCCCACTCACCAGCTCTGCCACTGCCGCCCGTTGCCTCCCTATCAAGGGCGATCGGCAGGATGATTGGGGGGCCCCCGCTGGCACCCACCTTGGCTGACCTGGGGCCTGCAGGCTGGGGGCAGCTCCCGCATTCACTGTCTGCCCCCTGATGGTCAGTACGCGTTACAGCAGCCGGTCATTCCACTGTTTGGTCATTTGCATATTAGGCTTTTATTATATAGGATAAGTACTTTGAATCACATCCTATATAATAAAAAGCTAATATGCAAATCTAACAGCAGAACAACTGGTTGCTGTGACATGCACTGACCACCAGGGGGCAGACACTCAATGCAGGAGCTTCCCCCTGGTGGTCAGTGCACTTCCACATGGGGAGCACTGCTCAGCCAGACGGCTGGCGAGTGCAGTGGCGGTGGCGGGAGCCTCTGCTAAGGATGTCTGACTGGGCAGTGGGTCCAGGCCGTCAGTCAGACATCCCCCAAGGGCTGAGGGCTCCCCTCCCCCCGTGCAAGACTTCTGTGCACCAGGCCTCTAGTTTAGTAATAAAAGAGCAGCCTAGTGTAAACAAGGAATGTTGAAGCAGTATTTTACCTGATCTCTGTCCTTTAATAAATTTTTCTACATTTCAAGTTCCCAGTGGTGTTCAAATAGAATATTTATGATAAATCTTGAATGGATTTCTATGTAAAAATTTATTTTATTTCACAGGAACATATTTTTGGGAGAGACCTTTTCCAGTTATATCAGCGTTCATAATGATAGCAATCAAGTTGTAAAAGATATATTGGTAAAAGTAAGTGGCATTCTTGTTTGTGATATATTTTTTAAAACGACTTTTCTATTATGTTTTTTAAACTTAATTAAAATGCATGTTTGATACAGAAATTTTTGTCATCAACAACAAGCAATAATTAAATACCTAATAGTATAGTAAGCTAAGCACAGAATCATTTTCATTATCCTCAAAGTTTGTGATAGGTTGGGTAAGAAAATGTACCAGTCAAAGGTAAATAGCAGAATGTTTTTGTTAACAATTTCTGATTAACATAATAAAATTTGAAAGAGGAGGAAAGATTACAGGGGGGATATTGCCTAAATCAGGAAAGCTTATTAGAAGAAAAGGAACACAAGAAGGTCTTAAAAGAATGGGAGGCTTTAGAGAAAAAGACAAGAGGAATTAGGTAATCGGAAGCAGAGACATAGGAATACATATTGTGTTCTTGTAGCACTGAACAGAATTCACTTGGTAAGAGTAAGAAAGATTATAGAGATGTGCACACTGTGGAGGATCTTGCAAGCTAGCCTAAGGCTAAGGTTTTTGCCCTTTTTTTTGTTTTTTGAGACAGTGGGCAGTCAGAGGAGATTTAAAATATATATATTTTTTGTTGATTTCAGAGAAGAAGGGATAGGGAGGGAGAGATAGAAACATCAATGATGAGAGAGAATCCTTGATTGGCTGCCTCCTACATGCTCCCGACTGGGGATTGAGCTCGTAACCTGGGCCTGTGCCCTGTCACAGAATTGAACCAATAGGTCAATGCGCAACCACTGAGCCAAACTGTCCAGGCTGTCAGTGGAGATTTTTGAGCAGAAGTATTCACACTGTTTTGGAAGACTGATGAAAACATTGTATGGGATGGTTTGTAGGAAATAGACCCGTTAGAAGATTTTTACAGTCATTTAGAAATTAAGAGATAGAATATGCCAACTCAATTAAACAACCTGAAATCTATTTACATAGAGAAAGGGCATAAAGAAAGTAAAAACTCACTCTATGTGAGGGAGAAGTTTTGTAAAAGCTGTCCCAAGTGATGCATTAGATCATTTGAGCATTACCAGAATGGAAGTCCAATTAGGATGAGTTTGAAAATGATCAATTATTAGAATTGAAAAGGACCTCAGAGAGCAAATATTCCAAATTTCCTATATGACCCAACTTCCAGAAATTGAATGCAAATTTTTGCATACATGTGCATATGTTTGTTATACTATTGATGGGGTTTCTGCCTTTCATTAAATCAGGGGTTGGCAAACTATAATCAGTAGGCCAAATTTGGTCCATTGCCTGTTTTTATGACTTTTGAGCAAAGAATGGTTTTTACATTTTCAAATGATTGGAAAGAAACATAGCTTATTTTGTGATGTGAAATTCAAATTTCAGTGTCCATAAAGTTTTATTGACACACAGCCACACTCATTTATTTCTGTATTATCTGTAGCAGATTTCAAGCTACAATGGCTGAGTTGTAGTTGCAACAGTTTGTATGACCTGCAAAGTCTAAATTATTTGCTTCCTGGCCTTTTAAAGTTTGCCAATCTCTGCATTCGATTATGAAAAGGTCTGACTTTCAGAACTTTGAGAATGTATCCTTTTTTCCTGGCATTCAGTAAATGTTCTATTTATTTTTATAAGATGAATAAATTAACCAAGGCATGTAATTTAAGATAAATAAGTATTAAAAAGAGCAAATAATATAATAGCATACTTATAAAATATAAGTATTTTATGTAAGTATTTTGGCTTTATTGAATTTTAATTTTTATAAAGGCAGTGGTGTTTGAAATAACAACAGTAGCAAATGTTTATTGAACAGTGCTATGCCCATCAGGAATCCTCTTTTTTAAAAAAATTTATTTTATTGTTGAGAGTATTACAGATGTCCCCAATTTTACCTTTTTTGCCTCTCCACTCAGCTCCCACCTCACCCCAGTCCTTCCCCTGTCTATTGTCTGTGTCCATGGAAAGAATCTTCTTCGTCTTAAAAAGATATTTAGACTTATTATGTACACATAAGCCATTTTTTTATATCAGACTCACGATGACATAGGTAGCATAACATGATATTGGCCTGTATTTTTCTTTTTCATGTTTTCTTTTATCAAGTTTTAGGTATCAATATTATGGTTGCTAAAGGACTTGTATGCATGCATATTAACATAACCAATGGACATGGACACTGAGGTGGTGGGGACTTGTCCTGGGGGGAAGGAGTGGCGGGGGGGATTAATTGGGGAAAAAGGAGACATATATAATACTTTAAACAATAAAAAAATAATATTATGGTTGCTAAATAAAAGATTTAGGGACATTCCCTTTATTTTCAATGCTTCGGAGCAATACATGGAGCATTTAGACGATCTGATCTTTAAAGGGTTTGTAGAATTCTGTGAAATCATATGGGCTGGTGCTGTTTTGGGGGGAAGTTACTTGATAGCATTTTCACTTTCATCCTATGGAGATTAGTATGTATAAGCCTTCTATCTCTAATGGTGTAAATTTTGCAAAACTGTTTTATTCCAGGAAATGGTCCATTTTATGTAAATTTTTCAAATTTATTTGTATATAGGTCTTCATGGTAGTCTCTGAAAATTTCTTCTGTTTCAGTGCTATTTTTCCCTGGTCATTTTTTATTTTGCATATTTTTGCTTTCTTTTTCTCTTGATTTAGTTTAGCTATCTCTTGGTTTACATATTATGTTTTTTATTTATTACTTTATATATAATGCTTTTCTATTCTCTACCTCATTAATGCTTGCTTTTAACTAGCTCTTTCTTTGTGGTTCTGATTATTTACTTTGTCCTTTTTCTACCTTTTTAGCTGGGGATTTAATGTTTATTTTATTTTATTTTTATAAAAGTGAATTTTCTTCTGATTCACTGGTTTGGGTGTATCCTACAGATTCTGATATGTAGCTTTTTAAAGAATTTTATAATTTCCTTTGTATTTCCCATTCTACCCAAGTTGTTTAAAAGGTTTTTCAGATAGAAAGGCCATTTTACCTTATTAATAATTTGTAATTATATTATGTCATAATCAGACAGTATTGTTCTTGTAATTTTTCTGTTTTTCACACTAGATTTGGGGTAGCAGTTTTTATCAGTGACTTGTTTAAATTCTCATTATCTGTTTTCTTTTTTTAGTGTTTTTGTATAGATGAACACTATTGATGGCTTTGCATTCTGTGCAGTTTGAAGATTTTTTAAATACCTAAGTTAAGAATGCCCTTTATAGCAGTGTGAGCCTTTCGTATTTAATTTTGAATTCCCATACTACCTGGCTGATTTTATTTTGTTTTTCTGTGTGCATGTGTGTGTGAACCATTGCCATGGTTCTGAGTGTCAGAGCTATACAGAAAGACTTAGGCAGAGAAGTCTTGCTCCTCCTTCATCCTACTTCTGTGTTCCTATTCTTTGCAACCATACCGATCCTCGCCATCTGAGTAACCAGTCTCATTTGACTATTTCTGACTACTTTCTTTCAAGGCTGATCTTCAGACAAGCTCTCAGCGTTTAAATCTTTCTGCCTCCAATGCTGCAGTGGCTGAACTGAAACCTGATTGTTGTATTGATGATGTCATACACCATGAAGTAAAGGAAATTGGAACACACATGTAAGGTTTATTTTTACTAGTTTTAGAAGGCCTTGCTTTATATATGCCTTTATTTGAAACTTTTGCTTTATTTCCAGTTATCATTAAACCTAATGCCTACTTCAGAAGGAATTTTATGTTTCATGTTTACATTTTATCAGAACCAACTTTGTATGTATTTGAATGTTAAAGCTGTATTTTTCTTTCAATCTGAGAAGCAAATATGAACATTTCAGCCATCTAAAGTAATTTTATATTTCTCCACTGCCTTACCACTTAATTAATTCACAAATTCTCTAAGTTCTTATACTCATCTTTCATTACCATCTCTTCTTCATCTCCACTTACATCACCATTTTTGCCTCTCCTCTTTTTTAAAAAAATATATATTTTTATTGATTTCAGAGAGGAAGGGAGAGGGAGAGAGACATCACCATTTTTGCCTCTCCTCTTTTTAAAAAAGTATTTTTATTGATTTTAGAGAGGAAGCGAGAGGGAG
Source organism: Myotis myotis (assembly GCF_014108235.1). NCBI lineage: Eukaryota > Metazoa > Chordata > Mammalia > Chiroptera > Vespertilionidae > Myotis > Myotis myotis. Next base: position 34,511,274 of record NW_023416357.1, read on the forward strand.
AGAGAGACAGAAACATCAATGATGAGAGAGAAACAATGATTGACTGCCTCCTGTACTCGTTCCTACAGTGAGCATTTTGAGAGAAGTTACTGTGGTGTGTTGTTTGTTTCTTTTGTGTGTTAATCCTCACCCGAGGATATTTTTTCCATTGGTTTTTAGAGAGTAGAAGGGAGGGGGTAAGGGAAAAGAGAGAGAAACATCCATGTGTCTCACATCAATTGGTTGCCTCCCACACACGCCAGGCCAGGGGTGGAACCTATAACCCAGGTATGTGCCCTTGAACAGGAATCGAACCTGCTACCCTTCATTGCATGGGCCAATAGTCTAACTGCTAAGCCATGCTGGTCAGGACCAAGTACTGTGTTTTGATCAATACTATGTCCCTAGGACCTGGCTTAGTACTAGGCATAGGTATAAAGGAGAAGTTAAATTAGCTATAATGTCATCACCTAGTATAGCCAGTCTTAAAATATTGCTGTATTTCTTTTTATTCTTTTCTATGTGCATATAGGTAGCAGATGTGTATAAATAATTTACGTAATATTTTACAAATGTCATATTACCCATGGTTTTGTCTTCTTCAATTCACTATAATATTTTCCCTCTTGAGTCAGTAATCTTTGAAACACTTTTTTTTTTTAAAGGATAGTTTATTGACTTTTAGACATGGAGGAAGGGAGAGGGAGAGAGAGAAACATCTGCTATAAGAGCATAACATTGGTTGGGCATCGTCCTGTGAACTGAAAGGTTCCTAGTTGGATTTCCCGATCAGGGCACGTTCCTTGGTTGCCAGCTCAATCTCTAGGGGTATGTGCAGGGAGCAGCCATGATGTTCCTCTCTCATCAATGTTTCTGTCTCTCCCTCTCCCTTCCTCTCTCTCTAAAAATCAATGAAAGCATTTTTTTTTAAAAGGAACACAACTAAAAATGATTCAGAATGATTAAGACATCTTTCTATTTCAGCTTGGTGTGTGCAGTGAGTTATACAACTCAGGGCGGAGAAAAAATGTATTTTAGAAAATTCTTCAAATTTCAGGTAATAGAATATGACAGTGGTAAATGTTTTTATTTGTGTGTGTGTGTTTTAAGTTTAGTTATTTCTATTTATCTACAGTGAAAATAGGCTCCAAATAAAGCAAATAATATTTTTGGACTTGTTATATTGCTAGCAATCTAAAGTTAGATGTAATTAAGTTAATTAAAATAAGAGAAATTGTCATTACCAATCTATAATAATAAAAACATAACATGCTAATTAGACCGGACATTTTCCGGGCAACATTCCAGACGGAGCCAGGGCTGCAAGGGCTGAGCCTTATACCAATTTCGTGCATCGGGCCTCTAGTGTACCAATATGATGTTCTTGTGATGAAACTTGAAGATTTTTACCCCCTGAATTTTTTATTGTTTTTATAACTTCACAAAGCACTCATGAAGAGGGGGGAAAATGATTGACAAGTCCTGATAAAATAAGTGTAATAAATTTTATCAAATTTATACGGAAATATTTAAATGAGAAATTATTGACTTGGGCTGAGTACACCAAGCTTCATCATGGACTCCAGGAGAACTTTGTATTTATACACAATTTTCAAAGTCAGTAATCAAAAATAATTTAAAAACCACTGTTTAACATATGTATGTGTGTCAGCTGGAGACAAGACTACCATGTATGTCTATATATAGATCTAGCTGTGATGCTATATATATTTTTGTATTCCTTTAAGTGAAAGAAAAAGTATTGTCAATAGGAAACATATTTTGCTATTGCTTTGCTACATTGCCCATTTGTTTAAGATTTTACATGCCTTTTGAAAAAATAAAAGGTGTTTGAGTTGCTTAATTTCGTAAACATTTTTTGGTAAAATAAACATATAGAAAAATACTGAAATAATGTGTTCAGTTTAGTCACATGTAATGAAGTAAAACCCAAGTAGCTATCACCTAGTCAAGAAATGATGGTTGCCTTTTTAAAGATGCATTTAGGATTATTTTAGGGTTTTTTATTTTTGTAAGAGTATTGCATACGTATTAGAAAAGTCTTTTAGACAAATAAATTGGAAAATGGCTTTGACACATTTAAGCCCTACTATTTAAAACAAGCAAACAAAAACAACAACTGGTCAAATGATAAGAATCTCCTGCTTGATATGCTTTATTCAACTAGGTTCTCAAACCACTGGATGTGAAAACCAAATTTTACAACGCAGAGGTAAGTGTTGGGCACGTAATAATTTGGATAAAACATTAAGATCTTTTTTGACTAAAATTATGTATTATGTGTCTTTTCATATTTAAATCAATTGCTGAAAGTACTGCAAATTGTGAAAAATGAGCATAAAGTTCAATCAAAAGTGAATAATTTCATTGTAGATCACTTTAATCTGCTGTTTTCAACTTACATGGAATCAGTATGATTTTTATTTTCATTGGTAATTTTGTGAAGCTTTCACCCCTTTCATTAAATGATTGCCCTATGATTCCAATTAATGGTTCTTATTACTGTTTAAAAACATCAGCAATCTGCTGAATATTTACAATGTGATTCCGATATTTCAAAAACTGAAGTGGTAGCTCTAACCCTGCAAAAAAGATTTAATATTTACATGGAAAATATTGATAAGTAGAGCTCAGCAGTATAAAGTTTGTTCTACAACTGGGCATACCAAAATGTCTAAGATAAGGAACCTGACCTACAGTAAAGACCTATGAGGAGGAAAAACACACACATATAAAATAACAAAACTAGCTACTGTAGTATAAAGTGAGCCTAAGAGAATGATATTAAAAAATGTGCTACAGGACCTCTGGGGAGGAGATTTCGGAGTAGTCTGAAGAAACATCATGGAAGAGGAGGGGAACTGAGCAGAGTCTGGAAGAAGGAATGTTGGGGAGCTCAAGTGTCAGAGCAGTGAAGGCATTCCAAGCAGAGTTGCACATGCACATGGAACCTGTAGTGAAAAGAGTACATATTTGATGGGAGGGTAGAGTCACATCAAGGAGATTCCTAGATGTTTTGGGGTTTTTTTGTTGAATATATTTTTACTGATTTCAGAAAGGACGGGAGAGGGAGAGAGAGATAGAAACATCAATGATAAGAGAGAATCATTGATCGGCTGCCTCCTGCACGCCCTGCACTGGGGATTGAGCCCACAACCTGGGCATGTGCCCTGACTGGGAATTGAACCACAACCTCCTGGTTCATAAGTCAACGCTCAACCACTGAGCCACACCGGCCGGGCTACTAGATGTTTAAAGAGTTGACATTTCTTTTTGGGGTTAGGGGAGTTGGAATACTACATAAGTGCTCCACCTTTTTTGTTATTTAATACGTAATTTTGATTAATTGCAGTATTAGCTATTTGGCTTGGTGAATTTTAAATATTAATTTATTGCTTTGATAGGAAAGATTTCATTCCTAGTAGGAGGGGAGATTGGTAACTATTCTGTTAGACTAGATATGTTAGAAAGTGAAAAATAAATAGGGCTGTAGGTGGGCCTTTTTTTCTATAAGTGGCTCATAGGAAAGTACATATTGAGATATTTTGGGTTTTCTTTGTTGAAAATATGTTGCTGTATTCAGATACTTGACAAGTAGTTTTATAATACTTGTAACTTATTCAGTGATTTGTGAATAGTTTTATGAATTGCTAGTTACTCCATGAAAAATATAAAAGTGACTTACTCCCATAAAAGAAAAAAAAACCCACAATTTCACCACACCAAAAAGTAACTGACTTTTCATTAATCCATATTCTCTTTCAGTCTTTACTCATTTATACGTAATATTCTGTTTTTATAATCATAGTAACAATTTTATTTACTGCCTTTTTTTGCTAACATTATATGTAAATAAACATAAACTTTAAACTTTTGCCAACAAACTTCAGAACAAAAGTTTTAGTAAAATTCTGAACTTTTGAAAATAGGCATCTCTTTAAAAACCAGGAGTATCCAAATAGGATGAGTTCTGTTGACCCCCAACTAGGAAATTCAAGGAAATGATAGGAGTTAGTAAATCACCCTAGAGTAGGTGATACTTTTTATATTCTGTGCCATAGTCCTTACACAATAACTAAAATTAGTCCAACATTTGTCGCAGACATTTGTATGCTGTTTCTAAGAATTCTAATAATATATGAGTCACCTAAAGAAAAACAAGTTTTTATGAAAATGTTGTCATAGTCTTCTAAAATAGAAAAGCCTCACAAGAAGTGACATTAGATGCTGGGATTCAAACATTTGGTCACCTGCTAGGTATAGAGCTCCATGCCAGGTGGTGAAGAGAAATAAACTGAACATCTTCGAAATCCTCAAGGAACTTAGGTCTTATGGAGGGGAGTGGCCTGACATAGCTACGGTATAGTATAAGCACCCCTCCCCTCTAGATCATAAAGTATACTAATACTCTGAGAACATAGAGAAGTGAAATAAGATTTCCAGCTATGTATTTGACAAAAAAGGACATTTGAGATGACCCTTGATTATGGGTAACTTTAGAAATATATTAAAAAGAAAGACTCACTGAAATCTATTAACAATAGAATAAATTCTCAATTGTCTGTGGTCTAGCCCAACGTTCTCTGAAGTGTGATCCATAGAATTTTAATCACACAAGATGCTCCTTGAAAAAAGAATTCCATTATTAGATAAATTTAGGAGAACCTCTTCATTATAAATATTCTGAATGTGGAGGACAGTGTTTGTCCATTTTAAGTAATCTATGAAGAATTACAATGTAGTAAAGAATTTATAGAACTAGAAAGGCATAGAATATACTTTTCTCCCCCAAGATGTGCCCTTGAATATTTGCTTCTATTAAGTACTCACCTATCATGTTCATCTCTATTCATTTAACCTTAGTAGTTTCACCTGTTTAGAAAAATGTAGCTTTCTGTTTACTTTCTTGTTTTACTAATGCTGTCTTGTATAGTAAATTAAAAAAAAAATGCAGAGATGCATTTTATTTTAAAGTTAGTTATTCTTTTTCTTTAACATTTAATTCTGATTTTTCTAATTTTTCTTTTTTATTTTTCCATTAGAGTGACCTCAGTTCTGTGGTAATTTGATTTTTTATTATAAATTTATATGCTTCTCTTACTCACCACTTTTTTACTCTGTCTAATTAATCTCTCTTTACAAACATAGTGGGAAAATAAAGTTAGTATGAATACCAGCTATTTGACTTCAAAAAGATGTATATAATTTTTGTACTTTTCAACTTTACATTAAGTATCTTATTCTGTGAGAAAAAATAGATCAGAGATTAAATTATCATATTGAAACAATTATATTCTCCTTTTTAGTGCTTTTCCCTTAAGTGTTTTTAAAAAGAAACATGTTAACCTTGTTTAAAATAGCCTTGGGATTTTCAATATCTTACTATAAAATACCCTACTAGTACTTCAACTCTTTAAATAAACTATCTAATTTAAATTTATCTTCAAAGGCACAGTGGTTTTAGTTTTAAGTCTGGGTCAGGTAAAGATGGCCCTTTGATAACAGTAAACAGAAGAAAATCAAATTTTCCCAAGTTGGCTAAAATCATATTTTCAAATTTCTATTTACTATAAGCATTATTTGCTCATGCAGTGTTACATTATATACATAATAACAATATCAACTGCCATAGCACTGAATTCTTAATTTTTCAAATGTCAAATAATTTTATACTAACTATTCAAACTAACTTAATTTTCCATTATGCTGCTTGTTTTTCTTTCATTTTATCTAAACTCTTCCTAATTTATGCAGAAAATTGCACTTTTCAAATTGAAATGTGGATCTATGGTTATTTTTAAAGCAATGGATTGATGGGATATATTTAGGATTCTTTTGAGAAAAAGTAGCAGAATAATGCCTTTAAATTAAGGTATATTCTTTTAAACTGCTACATCATTATATTTCTGCTTTCATTTGAGCACATGTGCCAAGAACTAAATAATTTGTCTTATTTTAGATAATAATACATTAAAATGTAACCTTATTATATTTGCAAATGATTTTCATTTTCTGGACTTAGTGTTTAAAGGCTTGTAAGTGCCAAGATATTTTGGTCATTGTGTGTGTGTGTGTGTGTGTGTATGTGTATATAAGTTTATGTACATATACACACACACATATATACACACATATATATATATCATATACATATATAACTACAAAATTTTGAAGAAATTCATTCTTGAATATCTTTATTATTTCTTATATAGGTTAGTTTATAAAATAAACCAAATTATCTGTTATCCTTCAATTACATGCACAGAAAATAATAACCAAATAGCATAAAAAGAATGTTTAACATAAATAATCAGAGAGTAAAATTTTTTTTATAAAAGCACTTATTTAAATTACCCATTGATTAAAAATACTGCTGAATAGCATCACTTTTCAAATCATCACTAAGTTCAAAATATCTTTTGTTTTGTTTAAAAGTTCTAAAATTGTCAGGTGTAATTCACATATTTTTTACCTTAAATTTATATTTTAAATGAACCAAGAAATTACTAATGGCCACTAACAAATTGCTTTAATTAAAGTTAAATTCTATAAGATTATATAAAATACATTATTCACGTTATTAGTGGTTTCTCTACTCTCTAAATTGAAGCAGTATGACAAAGTTATATTATGCTCAAATGTTATAAAGACCAAATTATCTTTTTTTAAAAATATATATTTTATTGATTTTTTACAGAGAGGAAGGGAGAGAGATAGAGAGTTAGAAACATCGATGAGAGAGAAACGTCAATCAGCTGCCTCCTACACACTCCCTACTGGGGATGTGCCCGCAACCAAGGTACATGCCCTTGACCGGAATCGAACCTGGGACCCTTCAGTCCGCAGGCTGACCCTCTATCCACCGAGCCAAACCGGCTAGGGCAAGACCAAATTATCTTAATGTATCACTATGAAATGATAGGTACGCAGGTATGCTAATCATACTAAATTTCATTTTAACATATTAATAACTTATACTAGAAGATTTAGGATATTTGTGAATGAAATTCCAGTTAAATAAATATTTTTTTTATCTTAATACAAAAATATCATAGTTATCCCCCATCCATTGTTTGACAAGTTATCAATTGACTAACACTTGACTTTGCCCCTGTTAATTATGTTAGGATGAAGATTTCTTTTCTTGCATTAATTTTGATAACTTTGACTTTCAGGCATGAACTAATCACATTTGTGGTTAATATTTTTTCTTCGTATAGATCAGATATTTTGTTGAGGTTAATATTTTAAATAGCATACACTTTGGTGGATATTTTTTCATATTCTCAGACCGATGAAGTATTTCTCGAAGCCCAGATTCAGAATATTACGACCTCACCCATGTTTATGGAGAAAGTTTCATTGGAGCCATCTATAATGTACAATGTAGCAGAATTAAATTCAGTCAACCAAGCTGGTGAATGGTAAGTATGAATTATGAAGTGTTTATTCTTATTTTGAAAGGTATAAACTCTTCTGATATCTGTTACTCTTAGATGGTTTTTAATTTTTTTAAGTTAGTAGACTTTATTTTTTTATTTTCATAGGAAAATTTGATCCAAAAGCAATTTCCCACTCAGAGCATCCTAGTATTTACATGTTGCTTTAATGTGGCACATTTGTTACAATTGATGAACCAATATTGATACTTATAATTAACTAAAATCCATAGTTTACATTAGGGCTCAATTTTTTGTGTTGTACATTCTATGGGTTTTGAGAAGTGTAATGACAGGTATCCACCATTATATTACTCAAAGTAGTTTCATTGCCCTAAACATGCCCTGTGCTTTACCTGTTCATAAAAATAAAGATCCTAGTTATTTGCATTTTATGTCTTACTATTTGAAGCACTTGTTCTTTTAATTTTTATAATAATTCAGTGAGTTAAATGTGAAACCTTCATCTTACCCTGCAAATGATAAAACTGAGGCATGGGAAGGAATGATGGAGGGATTAGAAATGGTGAGTTTAGTTTTAAGAGGAAATATTCAGTCATCATCAAAAGGAGAGGGCATAGAAATAGATGATTGAATTTTTTGTGAAAACAAAAACATATATCTTTCTATAGGTAATTTAGAAAAATAAATAAATGTAGGTTTGACGTTAATATGGATAGGAAGGTAATAGCTGGAGAAAGTGCCTGACTTTCTTAAACAAGAATGAAAGTTTACTGTTATCTTATTATGTTGGTTAGATATAGAAGAGTTCTTAATCTCCCATTCTCCCACTGGGGAAAACAATTTTCCATTCTCTTCCTATTATTTTAGTTCATTTCGGAAATAATTACTTAGTTTATAATATTATGTTTCTTCTTATTTTTTTTTGTCTTAAGTTTTACATATGTCTCCTTTTTCCCCAGTTGGACCCCTTCTTCTTATTCTTAACTATTTTTTATCATTATAGAGAAGAGAAAAGGATATTTAAAATTTTGATCTTTATTGCATTTTTTTCAGTTAATTGATACATATCCAATATTTTAGGTAATGTATTGCATTCTATTATAAAGAACCTCGAGATTTTCCATATCATCAAAAATTAAACAAAAATAAATCCTCTCAGTATAAGTTCTGTTGAAACAACTCACCTGTTCTGTTTTAGATCTTTGGATGGTAAATCATTCAGTTCCTTTCAAAAGGAACAATCACATGGTTTTTCTTTTAAAAGATGCTAGAGCAGCGGTTCTCAACCTTTGGGTCGCGACCCCTTTGGGGTCGAACGACCCTTTCACAGGGGTCCAACGACCCTTTCACAGGGGTCCCCTAAGACCACCGGAAAACACATATATAATTACATATTGTTTTTGTGATTAGTCACTATGCTTTAATTATGTTCAATTTGTAACAATGGAATTGGGGGTCACCACAACATGAGGAACTGTATTAAAGGGTCGTGGCATTAGGAAGGTTGAGAACTACTGTGCTAGAGAAATCTCTCCATCTCTATCTCCACCCCTCTCAGTGTAACTACGTTTGGGTCAAGAACCTATTTGCAGCCAATGGATACACGCCAGTACTTGTATTGCCTAAAGCCCAAGAAGGAGTTTGCAGAAAAAGCAGGCATCATTAAAGGGGTAACAGTAATCGGGAAATTGGATATAGTATGGAAAACAAATCTAGGTGAAAGGGGAAGATTACAGACCAGCCAACTTCAAAGAATGGTGAGTCTGGGGAAAACTTCGGGTTTTGGTGTGTGGGGAGGGGCGGGTATGTAGGTAGGACAACTTAAATTTTCCTAGGTCTACACACTAAAAACCAGAGCACTATAAAAGGCATTAATATTACTAGACTATAAGAGATAAAAGACTAATAATTTTACTGACCTCTAGGAAAAAAATTGGTATTGAGATAAATGGAAAATCTTCAACTGTTAATTTATCATTTATCCTTCATATGTGGTTTTTTCCTTTACCAAACAGAAATTAAAATATCTGCTTATCAGTTGTTCCCTCCTAAGGTGACTCATACTCTCTGTTCACCTGACTTCCACTATATTAAAATTTTCCTTTTTGCAGTGTCCTGAAACTCAACTACAGTCACCTACTCAGTTTATACCATTTTTAAGATGTTTAAAATCTGAGTCATCAGCAACCAGGGTGTGGGTCCCACTAAAGTGACCTTGTAAGCATTGGTTGGATACCTCATTTCTGCTCTGAGTATAGGGATAGCTACCAGTCTTCCTTTCTTGTGTTAGTTAGAATATACTACAGAATCCAACCTTAGTGCTGAATAGTACCTGTTCTGATATATTCTAAAATTAACTGTTCTTTCACTGTTTGAGGTAATAATTTGAAAAAGATTGTTACTGGCCTATTTTTAATGTAACAGTTAGCTATCATCCTGCCATGGCACGTTCCAAGCTTTCATGTTTCTGTGGCCTATCCCTGCCCATGTGTCTTGTGAAAAGACATGATTTTCTTCCGGGATCATTTCAGAGTGATCATCCTCTTTCTGTTTAGGCAGTAATCTTTCCTATTTAGAGCTATGTGTATATGAGCCACAGTATCTTTGGAAAGCATCCCTTTAAGATCAGACCTCCTGAAATGTCTTTACTATTTACCTATGAGATTTATAGACCTTGAGATTCATTATAACACTACTTAACATGGAGTAATTATAGCAAAAACAGGCAGGGTCTATAGTGGTGTTCTGCAGGTAGTGGCGGCAAAAGAAGTTAGAATGAAGAATAGAATAATGGAAAAATATTTTCTCAGAACATCATCTTGGAGACACAAGAACTGTTGAGTGAGTGTCCTGCTGTGGTACCTTCATAACAATAGAAAGGTTTTATAATACATATATGTTAACTGTGTTGCTTTTTCTTTTAGGCTCCAGGTTATGGAGATGTTAGGTTGTCTTTGGAGGCAATCCCAGATACCGTAATCCTAGAAGAACCTTTTCATATTACCTGTAAAATAACAAACTGCAGGTAATGCCAATGTTTGTGGATAGATGTCCTTTCCTCCTCACCCACCTAAAAGATAATTTTTATTCCCTTTTTTTCTAAGTTATATTTTATTTTTTAATCACAGTTTACTTTTAATATTATTTTGTATTGGTTTCAGGTATACAGTATAGTGGTTGGACAATCATATACTTTAGAAAGTGTTCCTCTGATATTCCTGGCACCCACCTGGCACCGTACATAGTTATTACACTATTATTGACTATATTCCGTATGCTGTACTTTACATCCCTGTGACTTTTTTTTTAAATATTTTTTATTGATTTTTTACAGAGAGGAAGGGAGAGGGATAGAAAGCCAGAAACACCGATGAGAGAGAAACATCGATCAGCTGCCTCCTGCACATCTCCTACTGGGGATGTGCCCACAACCCAGGTACATGCCCTTAACCGGAATCGAACCCGGGACCCTTCAGTCCGCAGGCAGACGCTCTATCCACTGAGCCAAACCAGTTTTGGCCCCTGTGACTTTTATAACTACCACTTTGAACTTCTTAATCCTCAAAGAGAATTTTTAAGTCTTTTAAATATGTTGTCACCTTTTAAGTTTCCTGTTGACATGTAGCCTTTTCTGACGTTAATGTTGAATACTGTAGTTGTTCATGTGGTATCTGTACATTACATATTTTTAAGTTGTGCTGCATTTGGCAATTGATGTATTTGATTACATTCATGCATTATACCCTATGAGGTAGGTATTAATTATTCAGTCTATGCAAGAGAAAACCAACTCAGAGTTTAAGTGACTTTATTTAAGCTCAGAGAGCTAGAAAAGATGGGGTCAGAATTTGAAACTGGGTGTATTTGACAAAGTCCATATTCTTTTCATTGTTTACACTTCCCTCACACTTCACATCACTAAAGCATGAGATAGTAGGTTCTTATGGAATAATCTATATATATAAAAGCCTAAGTGACCATAATGACCAGTCACTATGACACACACTGACCACCAGGGGGCAGACACTCAATGCAGGAGCTGCCCCCCGGTGGTCAGTGCACTCCCACAGCCAACCTCCCGTGGTCCCTAGCCCCCAGCCTGCCAGCCCCAGTCAGCTCCAATCAGGGCGGCCGGCCAACCTCCCACAGTCCCTACCCTGGCCGACCAACCTCCTGTTGCCCTTCCCCCTGAACTGGGCGAGATGGCCCCAATTGCTCCAATGGCCGGCCAGGCCGAGAGACGCCACCTGTGCACGAATTCATGCACTGGGCCTCTAGTATATTACAGATTTAATGTAACAAGGCGGATTTTTCTGAGCTATACTTACACTGGAGGTATGTCTTTAGTATCAAGAAAGTAAAAATAGGTTATGAATTTAATATAAGGGATAACCATAGATTGGAAAACAGGACTTTGATAATAAAGGGAAAGTATAATCTAATTATTAGAAAGCAGAGCCCAGAGCTTTGAAGCCAGAAAAACCTAGGATTAAATCCCAGTCCTGTCACTTTTGGTACTCCATCTATTACTACTTGGTATTATTATTTGGGGCATTTTAAGAATATTTCAGTGATGAGTCCCAGCCCTCACTGTGTGAATATATAATTCTTTCTAATCCATTTTCATTCCCACCTTACGATATTTGAGGGAGCTAGGAAATAGTCATCCTTCAAAACTTAAAAAAATACCTACTTCCCCTATGAAGCCACCTAGACCCTCCCATGCACAGTTAATATCCTTTTCTCTCTTACAGCAAAGTTTAATACAGTTTTTTAGTGACACTCATATATTGCTACAATAACTAGTCTTTTCCTCACTAGATTGTGAATTATTCAAGGGAAGGGCCCATGTCTTACCCAGTATTGCCGGCCACATTTGGAGGCAACACACACAAGGCAAAGACCCTGCGCATTTACAGTGGGGTTTTGGATTTTTTGTTTGTTTGTTTGTTTGTTCACTTCTTTCAAGATGTTTGAGGTATAGCAAATCCATTATTGGCCAAATGACAAAATGCTGTCAACATAGTTTCTGGGTTTCTGTGAAACTTAATGCGAAAATTCATGTAGTGCATCTAACCTGGTCTGCGGTACAGTAGACATTTCAAATGTTTATTTAGGAGACAGAGGCCTATAAAAGCTAAGTACCATTAAATTATTATATCTAAAAATCAATAAATTAATTTTTAAGTAAATATTTTAAAATATGGAGCCAACTATGAAAAAAAAAAGAGTTGAAGGTAGTCATGAATGGTGGTAGAGTATTTTTCATTATGAGCCTTTGGTTTGTGTGTTTTTTTAAACAACATGTATACTTTCATTAAAAGTTGTTTTAACATATTTAAGCTGAACTGATTATATCAATTGTAAGCAGAAGCAGGCTTTTTATGTTAACAGTGAACAAACCTGAATAGTTTTTACTTCTTATAAATCATGTCAGTCATTTTCTGTGTTACCTCCATGTTAAAGAAACATAAATAGGAAAAGCACTGGACCAGTCTCCGTTTGTTATTCTATTTCCTGCGGATTACCTAACAGAAATAGGAAGGATGCATAGCACCAAGATTAGACACAGATGTCTGGAAGTCTCCCAGAGAAGTGGCAAAGCAGGGAGCCAGGTGTCTAGTAATAGAACCAGAAGGCCAACAACCAGAGAGGCAAATTAGTCTCAGTGACACTAACCCTAGAAGATGCTATCTTCTTTCATTTTCCTGACTCTGTCATAAGTGAAATAAAAATGATATATTTTAATTTGTTTCTGGCTTTTAATTCTCCTGGACACCCAAAAAACAAATTCACTGGCAGTAATGCAAGAATGTCCCATCCTTCTTGTGAAAGGAACAAGATTTATTCCTATTTTTCTGATTCCCCCAGCAGTGAAAGGACTATGGACCTAGTTTTGGAAATGTGCAATACCAATTCTATCCACTGGTGCGGCATTTCAGGAAGACAGCTTGGAAAGCTGCATCCAAGTTCCTCTCTCTGCCTTGCCCTTACTCTACTGTCTTCAGTACAGGGACTGCAAGTATGTTATCTTTTCAATTATTTCAGTATTTGGGAGCTATTAGCCCATCGCATGTACTGTATCCATACTTTCTCTAGTAATTACCATTGAATGAAAACTTGGGCCTATATTTTTCTCTCAATAGAGCGTCTCCGGCTTAAGACTAACAGACACGTTTTTAAAGAGAACATATGAATATGATGACATCGCACAAGTCTGTGTGGTATCTTCGGCCACTAAAGTGGAAAGCTGAAGAAAATTTCCAATGTTATGCTTTTTCATTGAGTTTCACAGAACTTTCTGTATTTTTTGTCACCTTTGTAAAATGACCAAGTCAACAGTAAAAAGAAGTATGCTATTTAAATTTCTTTCCTGTAAAACAGTTAAAATATTAAATATTTGTTTTGAAAAAACCCATCTACTGATTATATTTTGTGAGTTATATTTTAAAGAAACATTTGTACATTTTCTACACATATCCTATTTGTTTCATTTAGATGACCATTGGACTGTGTTCTTTAAAAGCTCTATATTTGAGGCCATTTGTCCCTAGCAAGTATCTAGACCAGGCATCAGCAAAATTTTTATGTAAAGGGCCAGATATTAAATATTTTAGGCTTTGCAGGTCATGTGATTTCTATTGAAGATACTCCACTCTTCTGTTGTGGTGCGAGAGCAGCCACTTGGCCAAAAGAGCACAGTGGGTTTTACAAATCAGGCAGCCAGCCTGCAGGCCATAGTTTGCTGACCTTGATCTAGGAGGTACAACTGTTTCTTTCTCTTTTTTTAAAAAATATATTTTATTGATTTTTTACAAAGAGGAAGGGAGAGAGATAGAGAGTTAGAAACATCAATGAGAGAGAAACGTCAATCAGCTGCCTCCTGCACACCCCCTACTGGGGATGTGCCTGCAACCAAGGTACATGCCCTTGACCGGAATCAAACCTGGGACCCTTCAGTCCGCAGGCTGACGCTCTATCCACCGAGCCAAACCGGCTAGAGCAACAACTGTTTTTTAAAACTTAAGAATTTTTATATGTTATTCAGTAATATTTCAGTTAAGTCCAGATTTTTCCTAGCTCCTCAGTTAACAGAAAAAGTTGTTTAAAACAACTGAGGTGGTCCTCGAATAGCCTTGTATTTACTAACAGAGTATGAATTCTTCTAGTTGTTTTCAAAATTAGTGTATTGGTGAGTATCTGTGTTAGTGTATACATATAGACCCGCACATGTCTAAGTTTCAGTTACCAACAGCAGATCAGAATTGGTTTTAATTCTTAGAATATTGCTTACTCTCTTAACTTTTAACTAAGAAGCTTGACTCTTCTAAGTCCCAAAATCCTGGTTTTTTTCCCCATAAAAACAGCCACTAATTTCATAGGCATATTTAAAGAATTTACAGCTTCTGATATTTGACTTTGAATTCTAAATCATGTATTAATATTATAAAACTTTCTACCTCTGCATATAACACTAATTTTACTTATACCTTGAATAAAATAGTGAAAAAGATTGAAAACAACTTTGCAACATGAGTATGTTTTCAATATTTTGTCAGGAAAATAAAAGGTTATGCTGTTAAATAAACACTTATTTTGGTAAGTGAAAATGTAAAGATGTCCTATATAATAAAAGCCTAATATGCTGTGTCCGGTTGTCTGTTCAACCAACCAAAGCTAATGCTAATGATCTGCTAAGGCTGCTCAACCACCATGATGTGCACTGACCACCAGTGGGCAGACACTCGACTGGTCTACCAGTTGCTATCACGTGTACTGACCACTAGGGGGCAGACACTCCGACTGGTAGGTTAGCTTGCTGCTGGGGTCTGGCTGATCGGGAATGAGTGAGATGGGCTAGACACACCCCAGCGCCCTCCCAAGCTGGCCACACACACATATATATATATATATATATATATATATATATATATATATATATATATATATATATATATATGTAAAATTGCTTAAATGTAAGAGTACATTAAGTCAAATACAATAATTGTTTTTTCTTAAATGCATAATTATTTATTGCCATGACAAATTGGTCCAAAATGAAAGCTATATTCGAAGTGAGATTTGCCCCTTAAATTGGAGTAATAATTAGTGAAATGTCTGTACAAGATAAAGTGTAAGCAGTGTAAAATATCTCTCTCTTCCAAAATGAATAAGATTGATTAAATGATAAATAAGACTTTATAGCCACTGCACTGGGTACGTCCATGGTTTTTCAAGCATCTTCTCATGATCAAACCTTCAGTTTCACTCTGTTTCAAATTTAAAAAGTAGCATATAATGGGTCACTTGGAATCTGCTATATGATTTGATTACAAAGTCTCTTTTTACAAGCAATAACCTAGACACATATTGTTCATTCTTTAAATAAAAGACAATCTTATTTTAGAAAGGATCTGTTTAAACCACATTATAAAAATTAGATAAACAATTTGTTACATTAAATGAAAGTGTCATTTGCATAAAAAAGATACTTTACGTTTTACATAGCTTCATAGCTACAGCTACTACAATGAAATGTGGTTAATGTAAGCAGTTATTCCTAAGTAGATTGTATATAAATATTTACCTTAATGCCCTGTTTCAGATAAGAAAGAATAAAATATTCGGGGCATTTCTTACAATCTTAAGAGTAGCTAGCACAATCCAACTACACAAAACTTTCTTCAAATGGAGTGATTCCAAAGTGAGGAAGATACTTGAGCAAAAATGGCTTGAATCAGATGGAAATCCAGGTGAGGGAACTGCTATCATTTAGACTGAATTTGGTATGGGTAGTAGATTAGCAAAGAAACAATCTAGGAGGTAAAAAGGAATAAATACACCAATTCCTATTACTTATTGTAAATAAGTAATCATCACAGCAGATATTAGCAAATCAAGACATTGATGTAAAGGGTTCTGCTTATAATGTCTGATAATGGTATCAGATTAATAGGTATATAAAATGAGTTGTGAGGTACTTTCTCCTTTTCTATTTTCTAGAAGATTGTGTAGCTTGATATTATTTCTCCCTTAACTTTTGATAGAATTCCTCACTGAAATAAATTGTTTGGGACTGGAGCTTTCTTTTCTGGAGGATATCTGTTTCTTCAATGAGCCTTAGCTATCTTACAAAAAAAAAATTTTTAAGTTAATATTGTTGAATATATAGACCTAAAGTTGGTTGTAGTATTTTCTAATGATCCTGTGGTATTTTCTAATGTCTGCATTGATATCCCCTCCTTCACCTCTGATGTTGTTGATTTGTCTGTTCTCTATTTCCCTAGTCAGTGAGCTAGAGGCTTACTAGTTTATCAATCTGAAAGCATTTTTTTAATCCTCACCCAAGGAGTGAGGATATTTTTCCATTGATTTTTTTTTAGCGAGAGTGGAAGGAGAAGAGAGAGAAGCATCGATGTGAGAGAGACACATCAATTGGTTGCCTCCCACATGAGCCCTGACAGGGGGATGAGGATCGAACCCAGGTACGTGCCCTTTACCAGGAATCAAACCCAGGACCCTCTGGTGCAGCGGTCGTCAACCGGCGGGCCGCGGACCACTGGTGGTCTGTGAGGTCCGAAAGGTTGGCAACTGCTGCTCTGGTGCTCAGGCCCGCACTCTAACCACTGAACACACCAGCCAGGGCTGAAAGCATTTTTAATGCACTCAAGATAGCTATGCTAGAAACTTTTTCTTACTCAACACTGGATAACAGTGACTGATTTTTAATTAAGGATCAGCTTTGCTTTCTTTTCATCAATGTCATCATATTCATATAATTAGTCCTTCATTCTGTATAATCCTTGGACACTAGGAGCTGAATTTATGAAAAATTATATTGGTTTAGATGGAATAGAGATTTAATTCAGGGGGCCTAAGACTTAAGTCCTTCTCTTCTCTGGACAGAACTGTAAGTTCATTTAAGTCTTCATTGTGGCCTAAGCCCAGAGTGGGGTTTAGGTATTTGCTGGTCAAACTGAGGAGAAATCTCTAACCTTGTACTGTTTAAAATGGTGCTTCCTAGGCCTTTTTACAGGACCTATTAAATAAAAATTGAAAGTGTGGTCCTGAATCTGCATCTTCAGCAAATAAACCAGGTGACTCTTACAGTGAAACTATAGAACCATTAGTCTAATCTCACAAAGGGAAAGAGAGAAAAAGGTTTTTAAACTTTACTCTCTTTTGAGGAGAATAGTTCTAATAATGCCCTATTATCAGTATTACTAATTTAATATTACATTCTTTTTCAGTTTTTTCTCACAACACTTGCAACACCATGTGTCTGCCCAACTTTACCTATTTCATAATTAACAAAAGAAATTCCAATTAGAACAGCCTCCTCCATCACTATAGTTAGAGCCGTACCATTAATACCAAACAATGCCACTTCTCTCCACTAATATGTATTCTAGTTTAAATGTAATATTTTAAATCCCCTATTATGTTTAAGTTGCATCAAATTAAGTTAAGCATAAAAGCAACATGCCAAACCAAATCATAGCAGAGGATTACACGAACAAGCACTGTTAATGACAGATGCTTTCTGTATTCTATCAAATAATTACTGAGGTGTTTTTTTAAAAAAAAAAAATCAGTGTTTATGGGCACATAATTAAATGCCACTTAGAAAATCCTTAACTTAAGAGCCAAGCCATTGGCTTATTTAAATGTAGGTATATTTGAGTTTTCATGGTAAGGTCACCACTGGGGAAGTTGTGCTAGTTAAACTGAATAATTATACAACTGGCCTAACCAGTACCATTAAGGATTTCTAAATGTATTTTATTATGTACACAGTATAATTAGCCATGCTAATGTTATAAATACCAAACTACAGGCAAAATTAGTTAAAAACTAGGCAAAAACCTGAGCATCCTACCCACCTTCACTTTCTATACATTCACAGCATCTATTCTTTTTTTTCAAACTCCTCTTCCACCAAATTCTGCTTTCTACCAGCTCTGATGCCTCCCTGCCACCCATTAAAATGAGCAGCATTAAAGACAGTGCTGGCTCCTGTGACATATATTCATCACTGATGGCATTCTCAAGGCTAAACCTAGATGTCAAAGTTCTCTCCAGACGTGCTGCTCATTGGCAAGCACGTTGCTCTTAACCCAGCATGTGAAACCTTTCCTCTTGGTCATCTTCCCTCTCAGAAAGTTTGCTGAAGGGAATTGGGAGCCAGAGCACTCACCAGTAAACAGCCTTCCTGCTGTTAAGTCTAGCATACAGATATGACGATGAGGATGTGAAGATGAAACCCTGTTGAGTGACCGTGTACAAAGGAGTCACATGACGGTGAAGTCTGTTTGTGATAAACCTATTGTCTACACAGATGTATTCTGTAGGTTTTTTGTTTTGTTTTTTGGCCACTATCTACAGCAAACACTTCAGAGCAGTAACCGTTTCCAGTCTAGAATCCCTGATCGAGAGTCAGGAGTGGTCTTCCGTGCTGCTGCTGAATGACCTGCTCCGGATGTGATTTCTCAGTTGCTCTATGAGTTCAGGGTTCTGCTGCTGTATCTGCTGAGCAAACTGCTGTCCCCTGGAAGTGAAAGGGCAAAGTGGTGTGAATTAGGGAATTCCCAGCCACACAATACTCATAAACATGGACTGCAAAGGATGTGGGTGCTACTCAAAGGGAAGTTCTAGAAAGACAAGTTTTAGAATCACAACTGTAGTATCTGCAAGTTTACCATTGCCTCCATATAGCATTATTAAAAGGCATTGTTCTTTATAGGAAGCAAAACACCCAAGCCAAAAAGGTCCTGGATTAGGGGAATACACCCCCCTCTAGTGCCTAACCACGAATAAACAAAGGGTCCAAAAGTATGTGCTTTTATTGTGTGTGCTCAAACATATTACAAGGTATTTGCTCTTGTAGTCAAGTCTTCCCTATGACAGGATGGTACACCCATGTGGGGATGTGTATAGAAGTCACTGAATAGAACTAATTTTTAAAAAGTTAGAGAAATTTAATACGATTCCTGATATGTGACCCGCAATTGGGAGCGTTAGACATTGCTATAATCATGCCACTTAAAGATCATTCTGAAAATGCAATGTTGCAAATGGGGCAACATGGCCATAACTGCAAAACAGTAATTGATACTTGTGGCTTCGGGTAAAATCTGCAGTGACGGCGTCACACAGATTCAAGGAGCAGACTATTTTAAGCACTTGGTGGAAGTGAAGAAACGAGGTGATGCAAGAAGTTCCTCTAGTGATGACATGCACTGAAGAGTTTGGCTAAAATTCTGTCCTAGATTGTCTGAACATTGATATATATGTAAAATTTGATTTTTAAATATATATGTTTACCTAAGTCAATGCAGATTTTGAGTAGCTACTTGACTTCTATCTCCATCCTTGAGTAGCTATTCAAATCTGCTGAAAAACGTTTTCTTGAGTGGATTCCTGCCCTTCAGTCTGAAAATCCCAACTTATGAACTACTTTTAAATTTAATAACTAGTGAGGCCACTGATACAGTAAATGATAAAAATTCAAAAGGAAAGCCTCTGCCTCCACCAGCTTCTCAGTGGTTAGAGCATCAGCCCAAGGACCAAAGGGTTGTGGGTTTGATCCCCAGTCAAGGACACATAAGTCTGTTACAGGCTTGATTCCCGGCCGAGGTCAGGCTGCATGCGGAAGGCATCTAATCAACATTGGTGTTTCTCTCTCTCACTCCTCCCTCGCTTCCACTCTCTCTAAAAATCAATGGAAAAATGTCTTAGGGAGAGGATTGGAAAAAAAAGTCCTGATCCCCTCACTTTAGAGACAAACTATAAAACATAAAGTACTTTTAAAAACTTTCTAACTACAAAAAAACTGTAAGACAAACACTTTTTAACTATTTCTATTTCAAGTAACACTTACGCTTGGATGAGGCTAGACAGGTCAGTTAGGCCCCCAACTCCAGCAGCAGGTCCCCCAATGGCATTTGTCATCATTCCTGACATTCTAGAGTAGGCAAGAGGTAAATCACTGGGTTGGCATATAGTCTTAACAAGGAGGATACTGGCCAAGGAAAAGAATTAAATATACCCACCAAACTTTTTAAACAGGGGGCCAGTTCACTGTCCCTCAGACCGTTGGAGGGCCGGACTATAGTTTAAAAAAAAACTATGAACAAATTCCTATGCACACTGCACATATCTTATTTTGAAGTAAAAAAACAAAACGGGAACAAATACAATATTTGTATTTACATGTGGCCCGCGGGCTGTAGTTTGAGGACCCCTGATGTAAGCATTAGGCTAAATGTGTGTGACTTTAAGTGCCAATTACTGGCAGTCTCGGTAGTTTTTTTCATTTGGGAGCTAATGTGCCCAAATTAGGAGCTTGCAAGTAGAAGGGGGAAATGTAGTATGCTCGTTCTATATACTTACAGCTGTTGAACTTGAGGATTCTGCATTAAACTTGCTGCCTGGAATTCAAAAATGGCATCTCCCATTAAAGATAGTTAATATTTAGGGATCTTTAACAAAGATTTCTTTTTAAAAAAACAGAAAAATGAAAGCTGCACCATGTGTGTACTAACATTCTGTAAAGTTTTAGTGTGCTATATAAAGTGAATGGAAATATAAAAAAGGTACTAGAAAATGATGGCATTTAAAATAGTTTGTAAAGGTAGAGAGACTACAAACATGATAAACTACAGATATTAACTTATTACTACTGATCAGATCAATAATGCCAAATGGAGAAATAGGAACTTGAAAAGTATAAAGCATCTCCTACACTGGAGAGGCTTCACTTCAAAAGAGTACTGTAAGACATGTGACCTGATTCCATGGGCTTAATAGCTTCCATTCTTGCCATGCTAAGGGGGAGGGGAGTTGTATTTATACACACATATACATTAAAACTACATTTTGAAAGCATAAACAATTTTTTTGCCTCAAATTTTTAGTCAACAATATTCATGTAAATTTTTAATTGAGCCTAAATCTGTGTAGACAGTAGTAACTCCAATGGCTGTCCCCCCAAATCCTCTTTTAATCTCTATCAACCTGACCCTTTTTAGAATGTCACACAAAGTGTTTTTAAGCTCCACCTTCTGCACCTCCTGTATGATAGTCTCACACCTCGCTTCAAGCATCTTGAGGGATAAGCTGAATTGGAAACTAAAATCCATTTTCACATCCTATTACAATAGCATAACCTGAGACCTAGATATGAGTAACAATGCTCAAAAATGTCACAAAACCTATAAAGAGACATACATTTACTAGTTAGGTAGCAAGACCATCTTAAATTTGGCCCCAATCCTGAGACTCAAGAGTTATTGAATTACTTGCAAGTCACTTCAATAGTATTTTTCTGGTAATAAAAGCAAGTGGTGGCTTTCCCAACACCTCATTTAGGATCAGTGATTAAAAGACAACTACTGTCTACAAAGACTTCAACTAACAATTTTAAACTACCAATTGCTACAAACCTACCAATTGTTCAAAAAGACTTTTTTATCTCACTAGGAATGCGCCATCTGTATTTCAATTCAGCTGAAGATGTAGTGGATACAAGACATTTTTTGAAGGAAACAAAGAAGTATTACTGCCTTCAAGGGGCATAGCATCTGGTAGTCTAGTTCTCAGCCAGAAGTATACAGTCACCCAGGGAACTTTATATACCCAGGTAACATCCTTGATGCACTAAACCAGAGTTTATATATACCAGAGCATGTGTGTTTTCATAAAGATCTATAAGTAATATTGTTGGTTTGAAGAATGGAGTTTATATATGAACTAGAAGCCCAGTGCATGAAATTCATGCATGGGGAGGGACGGGGGTCCCTCAGCCCGGCCTGCACCCTCGCGCAATCTAGGACTGCTGGCTCCTAACTGCTTGTCTGCCTGCCTGCCTGATCGCCCCTAACCGCTTCTACCTCAGCCCCTGCTGCTGGGGCTTTGTCCGGAAGGACATCCAGAAGGTTGTTCAGCTGTCTGGTCTAATTAGCATATTATGCTTTTATTATTATAGGTTATACTAAAAAGTCAAATTAAAATAGAAAGGAAGCAGACAATGTTGAAAGGAGAGCATAGGGAACCACAATAACCAAATCCTCAGAACTCAGTTACTAGATATCTTCCTAGGGCCATTTTCTTGTAAGAGTGGTCTTCACCCTTTTGTAAATTTGCAGATCCATGTGCCAATCTAATGAAAAATATGGTTCTCACCCTAAAAAAATGCACATAGCCACTTGTACACAAGTTTTCATATACAATTTCAGGGAATCCATTGGTTTCCTGAAGTCTATCCATGACTTTCTCACAAACAGATACACTGGCAGGTTTAAAATCTCAGCCATAGCATTACATCACCGTCCTATTACCACCACCACCTCCACCGCTACAAAAGCTCCCTTATTTGTTTCTAAAATGTGTTAGAACTATATTGCTTCATGAAAAACAGAGCCAGCAAAGCATAAAGGGAAATATACTTACCATACTAATGAAGGCTGGATTATTTATTAAGCTAGTCATGTCAAAGCTCAATCCAGTTCCTGTCTGTAAAAGAATTATATATGAGGATTATTCTAACCACTACAATCTGATTACAGTAAATTGTGAATGACAGAAAATATTTCACTCATTCAGCATTAATAACTTACAGGACTGGATACCTCTCTTAACTTCTGTTCTGCTATTTTCAGATTTGACTTATAGGAATCATTTTCAGGATCAAGATCTAATGCCTTTTGATAACTTGTAACTGCTTCTTCAAATTTATTCATGGCAGTGAGGGCCAGCCTGAAAAGAATAAAGTATATGGGTATAAAATATATAGTTGAAGAATGTCAAGATATCACAAACGTAGTCAAACAGCTGTCTTGGTATTCAACTAGAATCCAAATTACACTTAATTTATTCATTATACTATGGTTCACAGGAGTATCATTAAAATTCCTTCTATTTCCAAGATTCTCTAAGTCTGGATTCTCCATTCTGCTTGCTGACAATCTTGGCTAGCTTATATTAACCATGAACTTAATGCTTAGGAATGAACCTTACCTACCCCCTTCCATATGTGAAATAACTTGCTTTATGAATGATTAAACTCCACATAGATGTGAGCTAACTAACCGTCCTGTGATCATGTAACTCCATGGTGTTAAACTCATTTCAGGACTCTGAACTAGATTTGTGCTTCAGAAATCTCTTCCTATGTTCTAGCAGAGACAGAGTCACAATATCAATTCACCTTAAAAAATAAAAATAGACTGTGGGGCACTCCTGAACAAGGTATGCTAGTTGTTAGATAAAATTAGCATCCTTTACAACTTAAGACATTATAACCCCAGTCACAGATTTAGTTATTTAATTTTTGTTTTCCTCCACCTAGTTAGAATGTATTTATTGGAAAACTACTTCAGAACTAAACAATAATGGTATAAATGGAGATATAGTATTGAGGTTTTTGTTTTTAACAAACCAAGTCAGCTGGCTTACCTCACAGACTTCCAACCTGGATAAAATACTGTGCCTAACCACAGAAAAATTCTCAGACCCTAATTAGTTTTCTACCAGCCAACCTGAAAGATGCTTCATCAAAGTCCTCAGTTAATCAACAGTCAATAAATATTTACTGAAGCCCTACTGTGCACCAGACACTATTTTATAATCCACAATGAAAGAAGATAAAGTTCTTGAATTTAAGAAAATGTCATTCTACCTAGGGAAAGCAAACAATAAATATGCAAAGAAAAAAGAGTAATATTAAGAAAATGAATAGGGCAGCTGCTCAAAGGCAGCCACACTAAGAAGACCTGAATGATGAGAAGAAAGCAGGCATATGAAGATCAGGGAGTAGCATGCTAAATAGAAACAGCAGTAGACACAAAGGCCTGGGAACCAAGCCAGCGAGTGAGGTATGCTCCAGGAACAGGACAAAGGCGGATGAGGAGAGAGCACAGAAAGCAGTGTGGAGTAATCATGTGGAGTAATCAGGTGCCAGATAATATGGAACTAGGGTTTGGAGTCTGGATTTTATTCTAGTTGCCGTGGAGCGACATGATCTGATTTATGCTTTGGAAAGCTCTCTCTGGCTTTTTTGCAGAGGATCAACATGGGGTGTTAGTTGGGGGGGATGGGGGAGCAGAGAAACCAGTTAGGAAGCTGCTGTGGTAGCCCAGGGAAGAGATATCAATTTGGACTAGTGTTATAAACAAGGTAGCAATCAGTGCTTCAATTTAAGATATGTGTATGTGGAAACTAGAATTAACAGGACTTGCTGATAGATGTGTCAAGTATAATAAGAATAAAGGATGACTCCTATGCTTGACCCAAGCACTGGTAGGTGAATGATGGTAATATTTCCTGAAATGGGAAAGATTAAAGAAGGGAATAAGAGTCCTGTTTGGGACATGTTAAATTTAAAATGCCTATCTATAATAATAAAAGCATAATATGCTAATTAGACCGGACAGCCAAATGACCTTCTGGACATCATTCCAGACGTCTTTTGGCAGGGGCTGAGGCAGAGGCAGTTAGGGATGATCAGGCAGGCAGACGAGTGGTTAGGGGTGATGAGGCAGGCAGGCAGAGGCAGTTAGGGGCAATCAGGCAGGCAGGCGAGCGGTTAGGGGCGATCAGGCAGGCAGGTGAGTGGTTAGGGGGGATCAGGCAGGCAGGTGAGCTGTCAGGGGCGATCAGGCAGGCGAGGGGTTAGGAGCCAGCAGTCCCAGATTGCAAAAGGGATGTCTGACTGCTGGTTATCCCCTGAGGGGTCCTGGATTGCAAGCGGGTGCAGGTCAGGCTGAGGGAGTCCCCCCCTCCCCGTGCACGAATTTCGTGCACCAGCCCTCTAGTTAAACATATAAACAGATGAAAAGAAGTTAATATGATATGGAATTCAGACATATAAAATATGAATTTACTGTATATAAAATATACAGTAAATTAAGAGATCCATCAACATATGGAGTTTATTCTCATTATTCAGAGTAGTTATGCTCTATAAAGTCCCCACAAACACTGATTTAAGAAATACTAAACAATCATTCCTAGGGGAAATACAGGGTTAAGTTCCTGTGAGGTTTTGGTCACAACATTCTCATCAAATGTTCGATACATGATCTTCTTTTATATGTGATTCTGCTTAAAGAAACCTTATTTAGTATATATTATTAATTCATTAGCATCATACTGACAGCCAACAGCACTAACTCATGCCTGAACAAAACTTATCTAGCGTGTATGTTTTCTGAAAGGCACATTGCAGCCTTCTTGCACTTAGGAACCCTTTTCAACACTTCAGTCTATGTTTGGGTCCATTGTAAACAGGGAAATCAACAACAAAAGACACAAAAATGCAAAAAATATAGCATTAAGTAAACTGCAAAGAGGACACTTGTTTACAGCATGCGAATTCAAACAAAAAGGCAGAGTATGGCCTATGCACCTCAGCTGAGACCTTGCACATCAGGTGACTCAAATTTTTCACCACACTGAATGAACACAAAAGCACAGTGACTTGATTTTAGGGTTATCAAAATTTTTTTAGCAAGTAGGTGAATTCATAAATACAGAACCCATGAATAATTAATATAGACTTTAAGTGGAATTTAAAGGCATCAGTATGAAAACAGAAGAGAGAATAGACAGACAACAGCCTCAGAAGAGAGGACAGAGCTCTGAAGTGCACCATTAGAGTTGGTAGAAAAGGAAGATGCAGTAAGGGAGACTGGGAAAGAACAGTAAAGTAGAAGGAAAACCAAGATGTGTGGCGTCACAGAAGCCTAGAGTATGAAGGTTTTCAAAATAAGCTAATCATGCAATATACTAAAAGGTGGATAGGTGAGGATACAGAATTGCCCTTTGGCCTTAGCACAATATGAACAATTGGTCACCTTGAATAGAGCTCTCAGTTGAGTGATATAGACAAATGCCCTATCAGAATGAGCTGAAGAGAAAATGAGAGATGAGGAAGATGAGGTAGGAAGTGCAGACTGCTATCAGGGGCTTTGTAGAGAAAGGAACTGACAAATGACGTAGCTGTGTGCAAGGATGGTTCCAAGGATAATTCTCTGACGATTTCACATGCAGTTATTATCGCTGTTACAGACAGGAAAACTAGTGCTGCCAAAGATAAAGCAGATGATTACAAATGTAAAGCCCTAGAGAAGGTACAAAGCGATGAGATCTAAAGCATGCATGAAGGCACCAGTCTTAGATAAGAACCCTTCCATTCTAACAGGAGAAAAGGCAGTCTGTGTAGATACAAATGCAGGTAGATCAGTGGATTTGGCAGCAGGAAGAAGAGCTATTTTTCTTCTAAATGCACCCATTTTCTCAATGAAGTATAAAGTAATATCATCAACTAAGAGTACCATGGAGGATGGAGAGAAAATTTGAAGAGAGAAGAGTAGGTGTGAAGCACTCAACTCAGAGTGGTAAGGTGCGCTTAGAAGGAAGTATCTATTAGGACTGTCTGCCCCAAAATACTGGGTGCTCATGAGATCTGTGTCTTCAACATGAAGTGAGTCGACTCATTATGGTTATATGATTTTCTCCACCAACCAACCATTCTTCATACATCTTCAATCATCTCTCGCCCAAGTCACAGAAACTGCAGTCATTTCCTCACTCAGTGTTATATTTATCTTCTTGTAAGTTGAGAAGATGCAATATTAAGCAGGAAATTCAAAATCAAGCCAGTAAGAACAGCATATCTGATACAACTTGGTGCTACTTTGAACGTTCTCCCAGAACTTACCCCATTCTCCCATAGGCCTTGCTGTACTTTGAATCAATTGCTATTGCCTTTTCACAATCCTTTATTGCATCTGTGTAGTGACCTAATTTACTCTGAGCAGCAGCCCTAAGGGAAAAAGAAGAGATATTTTTGTTATAAGCATCCTTCAAGACACTAATTTAGATTTTCAGATGCTAATACAACATTTTCCTTGTCCCAATTTGTATATCACTCCCAGAAAACATCTAAATCAAACTGTCTTAAGAAAATTCCATAATCAAATGAAAAAACATGAAGAAACAAAATTCAGAGAAATTATGAAAGTTGCCTTTCACTGTTCGCTTTGCTATAGAAAAGACAAAATATGCAAGCCATACAACTGATCTACCTACTTATTGCCTTTTTAATTTGCCCAAACAGAAAACTGAGAATGCTAGGACATTTGGGATTACTAAGAAGGCACACAGAGTGACTGACTGCTGTGAATGGATATTCAGAGTGTTGTGCTGTTAAATGATCACTATACTAGCAACATTAAGATCACTGGACAAGTCTAAATTGAAAATCCCAATTTAACCATGTGCCTAAGTCTGGCTGTAAAATAAGGATGGCAATGTATTCCACCTACTTAGATGGAACATGTATTCCAGAACAATTAAGGACTTTTTAATCCCAGTTTATCTCTAGCAGACTTCCTGGAATAAAGTCTGGGACCTGACAATGTAACGAAGCCCCACACTACCCCTCCACACAACCCTGAGAGTGGGCAGCTCTGTTTCCCTAGTGGAGCACTGACTTCAGTCCTCCGGGCCATAATAAACAGGTAGCATGTCTGTTCAACATGCATGTCCTTCAAACTGGAAAGTTTCCAAATGTCTCCTATCCTGCATCCCACTTCCACCCCATTCATTCTCCAGACTAACTATTTCTACTTTATTCATTCAACTAATATCTTTATTGAGGGCTCACTAACGCACAGACACTTTTCTAGGCATAATAGATAGAGCAGTAATTAAAATAATATCCCTGCCCTCAATCATGCTTAGATCCCTGGGTTGAGTCCAATTCCCTGTCAACCTTTCTTCTTACAGTATGCTTGAGACCCTTACTTCTAAAACTAAGGTTATAAAATTGTGGGAGAGAGAATAAACAGTCTCCTTTGCTTCAGTTAAAAAAAAAATTACGCGTGAAAATACAGAATTCAACAAACCTGTTTTGTTAGGTAATGTGGGAAAGAGGTATAGCTATTTGACTGAATACTCGATGCAAACTAATAGTGTGACGAGGATGACCAATAAAGAAGAGATATAAAGTGTATCACTTTCACATAATTAGAAAGAAAGAAAATGAAGTAAAAATAACTCAATCAACACAATAAAACACACACACACACACACACACACACACACAGACACACAAAGAAGCCAAAAAGATAAGAGAGCAGAAAACAATTCAAACACATAAGTAATCACAAAGTTACCTAGATGAAAATAGGATTCTCAAATTGTATACTTAAGAAATCACTTAAAACATAATCAGCCCAGCCAGCATGGCTCAGTGGCTGAACATCAACCTATGAACCAAGAGGTCAGTTTGATTCCTGGTCAGGGCATATGCCTGCATTGCAGGCTCAATCCCCAGTGTAGGGCTTGAGGGGGCAGCCAATCAATGATTCTCTCTCATCAGTGATGTTCCTATCTCTCTCTGCCTTTCCCTTCCTCTCTGAAATCAATAAAAAAATATTTAAAAAAAAAACACATAATCACACATAAGTTGAAGTTTAAAGAAGATAGAAAAAGAAAATCAGGCAAACTGAAAACCTAGCAAAAGAAAACTGGTATAGAAACAATACCAGACATAAGGCAAAGAGCATCATTAAGGATAGAGTCATTATTTATTGATCATCCTTTTTTGTTTAATTTTAAGGGAAACATTTACATGGCTCAGAAGTCAAACCTGAAGAGTCTTTCATCCTATAGAGGATTGGTGAGAACAGGGTAGATGGGATAGAAATGGGAATGAGACATCAGAAAGGATGAAAAAGAAACCTTCATACTGAATAAAACAGAAACAAATTATTCTAACTGGATATTTAGAAAAATAATTCAAGTAACGTTCAAGCACAGTACTTTGAGTGTATATCCTTTAGTGCAGGGGTGGGCAAATTTTTTGACTCGAGGGCCACAATGGGTTCTTAAACTGGACCGGAGGGCCGGAACAAAAGCATGGATGGAGTGTTTGTGTGAACTAATATAAATTCAAAGTAAACATCATTATATAAAAGGGTACGGTCTTTTTTTTTTTAGTTTTATTCATTTCAAACGGGCCGGATCCGGCCCGCGGGCCGTAGTTTTCCCACGGCTGCTTTAGTGAGATATATTCTAAGGACAAAAATAATTTCAAAGAAATTCTGAAGTTTACTTAGACTTACTAGTGTTGTAGTATTGGTGTAATACCAACTGAAGGATAGAGCTGATGAGTAAAGATACTGATGAGGTGGAAAACAGGGTTTTTGTTCAGGAGAAGAGAGATACAAATGTAAAATGGGATAAGTAAGGGAGATCTCTGTGACACTGAAATGTAAATTGAAGTTAACTGTGTAAATTGATGACTTAAAAAAAAAAACCTTCATATTTCCTAGCTCTGTCCACTGAAAGGACCTAGAAGCAATAACATTTCAGTATCAATGGTCACCTCTTACAACCAGGTCTTGGTTTCTAAACACCATTCTCTGTTAAAAGGAATAGGGGCTACTTGTAGAAATAGCTGAGCTCACATCTAGGGCAGTTTAAAGGAGCTCCCACTAGCCAAATATGGGAGAAAATAACAATTATGATGATTTATTATAACACACCAATTAGTGAATTTTTAAAAATTCACAAGTCTATAATTATGCTCAGAAAGTTAGGGGAGGGGAATGAGAAAGAAAGTGGAAAGGGGAGAAAGGTTAAGAAAGCTCTTCTTTATAGACATATATGAGGAAATAGTATATATACACACACATATATAAAACATGCTGCCATGTGACTGCTTCACATTAGAAGTCTTCAAGTTGAGGCAATTCTCCCTTCTAAAATTCACCGAATCAATTCAACTCAAACTTTTGTTGAACATCTATAACATGTTAAACCCTGAACTCAAAACCAGGCAGATATACAGAAATGGAGAAAATATATCTCTGTCTTCCAATCTTTCCCTGTTTAATAGAGAAATAGACATGTAAATAAATAAATAGTATGAGGAATACAATGGAAGTATCAAAGGAAGAGACAACACGGAAAGGTGTGGTTAACCCTACGCAGAGCTATCTACTAGAACTAACATGATAGCAAAGTTCTTTGTCTGTGCTAGCCAGTACAGTAACGCCTAGCCACATGTGACTAAAGCGTACTTAAGCTAGTGCAATTTTATTTTATTAATTTTTACTTTGTTATTTTATTAATTTTAATTAATTTACATTTTGAACAGCTGCACGTGGTTAGGAGCTACCATATTGGACAGCACCCCTCCATTGGATGTGGCAGGAAAGGGCGTAGGGGAATGGCCAGGAGGTTGCGGACAAAAGAAATTAAGGAAGTCTTCCCAAGAGAAGCAATCCCTACCAGGGCCTTGAAGGATGACTAGCAGTTGACCAATTAGATAAGGCAGGAAATATTCTAGGCAGAGGAAGGAGTACATAAAAGCATGGAGAGATGTCCTAACATGGTATGTTTTTAGTCAGTAAATTTCATATTACATGTGCATAGAGAGTAGAGAG
Source organism: Myotis myotis (assembly GCF_014108235.1). Lineage (NCBI taxonomy): Eukaryota > Metazoa > Chordata > Mammalia > Chiroptera > Vespertilionidae > Myotis > Myotis myotis. Next base: position 34,542,133 of record NW_023416357.1, read on the forward strand.
AAGAGGAACAGGAGAGGAAGGAAAGTAGAGCTAATAAAGCTAAAAGAAAAAAAGAGCCCAGATTATAAAAGATCTTATGTATCATGCTGAGGAGCTTAAATTCAATCATGAAAGTATTTACAACTAGTGAACAGAAAGGAAGAATTAGATGATTAACTTCACATTTTAGAAAGATCCTTTGGGCAGAAGACGGGAGTGGGGAGTGCAAGTTGAAACTGTAAACCACTAGTCTAGCAAAAGTTAATCGCCTGGACTAAGGAGCAGTGATGGAAAAGGAGGAGGGAACAAATGAGCTATTGGGGAGGTAAAAGGGAAACAGCAGAAGACGCCCCGATTGCTGGCCTTAGATACTGATAATGAAACAAGGACTAACGCCGTAAGAGTCAGACCCAGAAAGGAGAGTGGATGGAAGAGAGAAGAGGATGACTTTCAATCTTGATAGCTTTAGCTTCAGATCACCAACTGCAAGCTAGGATGAAAGCAGATTTGTGCAGCTCACAAAAGGAAGACCTCTGAGGCCGGAAAAGGGAATAGGAGTCAGGCTACATCTGAATCTCTTGTGAGATGAAGCCAAACATACCAGTGTCTGAACTGAATAACAATGTGGTCTGGGCTGTCTGCCCCTGCTGTCTGGTTATCAGGGCATAACTAATGAAATTCCAGCATAACACTACAGTCAGTCACCATGTTTGCAGGTAACCTTGCTTTCTTTAGCTTGTTAGAGCAAGAGCATGAGTTATTTTCACTCTATTTTTATGAAAAATAAGGCAGAAAAATCACAGGTACCTTACATTTCCCATACTACAGAGGAGGGCAAATGTAGGCTTACAGTTGTTTGTATGGAAAATAATACAATAATTAATAAATAGCAATACCAGAATAAACTCTGTGTTTTGGGTACTCACAACTGTAAACCTACTTTCCCCACCCTGTATTTATTATGCATAAATAAATTATACCAAAAACCTGTTCCTACAACTAGAAATTAGATTGTTTCCGAAAGAAACATATATTGAAAGCCTAGACAGTGATGGCGAACCTATGACACGCGTGTCAGAGGTGACATGCGAACTCATTTTTTTGGTTGATTTTTCTTTGTTAAATGGCATTTTAATATATAAAATAAATATCAAAAATATAAGTCTTTGTTTTACTATGGTTGCAAATATCAAAAAATTTCTATATGTGACACGGCACCAGAGCTAAGTTAGGGTTTTTCAAAATGCTGACACGCCGATCTCAAAAGGTTCGCCATCACTGGCCTAGGACTATGCTAGGGACTTTATATTACTACTCCTCACAACTACTGTTATCTCTATTTTACAAGGAAATGAGGCTCAAAAAGGTTAAGTGGCTGCCCAAGGTCACGTAGCTAGTAAGTGGCCAAACTGAGATTCAACTCCAAATTTAACAAACCAAGTACAAATCCTAGTGAACCTAATGACTACAAGGTGCATAAGCTCTTTTATAAAAAGTTTCAGATTGGTTAAAATGGTCATACCAGTATAGTAGCACAAGCCGCATGCAGCTATACAAAATTAAATTAATTAACTAAACATTAAAAATTTAGTTTCTCAATTGCACTAGCCACATTATGAGTACTCAAGAGCAACTCTTGATAGTGGCTACTGTATCGGACAATGCAGATAGAGAACTTTGTCATCACTGCAGAAACTTCTATTGGGACTTCGATATTTAAAACAGAATAACTTAGTGCAGGGAATTCATTACACGGCTGATAGAAGAGCTGAGGTACCAAACAGGAGGCTGTGCAGCAATCCGGAGACCAGCAGTAACAGGAAGCCGTTACTTCCTGAAACAGAGGATGAACGGCAGAGCCCATAAACCCAACATCACCTGGTAAAAGCTGGGATAGCAGGGACCCTGGGTGGGAGCTAGACACCAGGATGAGAAGCAGCCCCTGCTGGATAAACCCCCTGATGTCAAAAGAGGGGAAGAAATACCACAACTTCTCCCTTCCTTCTGCCCGCCAGGCTCCTGCCAACACCTCCCCTAGCTGAACCCAGCCCAAACTCAGGGGACAAAGGAGCCTGAAAAAGGCAGCCTATAGGAGACAGGCTCTGTTTAAAAGGCAGAACAAGGAAAGAAAGAAAGAAGTGTAAGGGCACACAGGTAAGGTGTGGCACGGGTACAAAAAGATCATTTAGATTAAAAAGGAAACCACAAATGGCCAACGTTTGAAAAATGTCCAACCTCAGCAATAATTAAATATAAATTAAAACAATTACTGTGAAAATAACAATATTAAATAACAATAAAGGTGTAGAAAAAACATGTACACTCATACAATCCTAGGAGAGGAAATTAATTTTCAGAATATTTTCAAAGAAATTGGAATAACTTTGTAATTTGCATCAACAATTTTTAAATGTTTATGTTGTTAGACCTCCTGAGTGAATTTTCAAGGATAAATCCAAAGTCTAAAAAAAAAATAATAATTTCAGAAAGATGTTCATTGCAGCTTTATAATATTGGGGGATAGGAAAGAACCGCAATGTCTCCCAGTAGGTCAACAGTTAAGTAAATTAAGATACATTATCCATTTAGTAAAAGAATACAGTGTTTGCCACCACAATGATAGGTGCTATAAATATAAAAAAGATGAAGAGGTAATAATACACTAATTTATGTCAACTTAAATAATATTTATGACGGATTTCAATAAAAGAATAATGATCTGCCTAGTGAATAAAGCTGAATCTAAAACTGATAACACATCAAACAAAATATGCCAAGAGGTTAGTAACAGAGGTTGCTTTAATGGAAAGTGTATGAGTTTGGGGTTTGTTGTTTTCCTTCTTTATCCATGAATTTTATAGGTGTCCTTCAGAGCTATTAATGCAAATGCTTTAGAGCTGTAAGCCTGTCACAATTATGCCAGTTTACCTGTTGCAGTAATAAACCGCATTATTTGGATCCAGTTCTATTGCCTGTGTGTAACAATCCACTGCAGCAGAATAATTTTCTTCTTTCATGTGGTTATTGCCTAAAATAAATTAATCAGTAGGTACAGTAAGACAATATGTGGGAAAATGTAAAGTCTGAAAGATAAATTTTAATCACAGAAACTCCAATAATATGAAAGTGATCAACATGATTTTTCAGTAACATAGGAGATAAATTTTATATTGTACAATGGAGTTGATATGCTTCAGTCTTCGGTGTGTTTGAATGATTTCAACAATGTGGAGTCTTAATAAAATTAATATTTGTACCGGTATATCTTATAAAATTTAGGCTTCAATAAGTGAGTAAATGCAACAATTATGATTACCTCATGGAAAAAATTAATATATTCCCACCTTCCTTATCTTCATCTCTTCCCTTCCTTTAGAGCCACCCCATCTTAATGCAGCACCCTCCTCAACTGTCACCTCAATCTAGACCTGGCCTTCTGCTCCTTCCCTGTCAAAACGTCCATCTGCTGAGCAGCCAAGCCCTCACCACCGCTGTGTGGGTAAGCTGTAAGGCTAATCATGCTAATATGTTACTGGCAGATAATACTTTTGTATGCTATCTCCTCCAGACACAGATTCTTTTGAAAAGGAGCTTATTAGACATTAATTGCTAGAAAGACAAAATTTCAGATACATGGCTAGCCCACAGGGTACTGATTTTCAGGAAGAACATCTGCAGATACACCAGGAATAATTTAGCTAGGTTAACAATGGAATTTCTTGTGGCTATCTTTTGTATTCCATTAAAGAGAAAAAAGATCTGATTCTTAAAAAAATAAAAATTTTAAAACACTAGGAGAAAGGATTTACATCCCAAAAGGCTCTATTATTCCTCCACCTGTCTCTAAACCAGAAGTTCTCCTATTAGGTTTGTTTTTAATAGATCATTAGCTAATTAACGGGAGAAGGATGAGTGGATTTTTGTTTGTTTTTTTGTTCTTTGCAGGAACAGAAACAGGAAGATTAAATTAAATGCAGGTAGACAAAAGCACTTAAAATCATAAAAAGTTACTGCAAATTAAGTCAGAAGTGAATACAGAGTGGCTGTTAATGGGTGCACAGTTTCTTTGGAGGGCAATAAAAATGTTCTATAATTATGGTGATGGCTACACAACTCTGTGAATCTGCTAGAAACCAATGAATTTATATACTTTAAAGGAGTAAATTGCAATGGTATGTGAATTATAGCTCAATAAGGCTTTTTTTAAAGTTAAGAAAATTAATTTTCTCCCCACGCACAAAAAGAAATGAATATAATGTTTTTAAAGCAGCTAAGAAGAATACACAGCTTTTATGATTAAGACGTTAACTACATTAGCTGAAGTACTTAAAGAAATTTGCTTCTTCCATGTAAAAGATTTACGTTTTCTGAGTTATTTGGATGTCCTTGTTTCCATTGGAACCTTTTGTCTTGGGATGGTGTTTTATTATCATTACATTATTATTATTATTATTAAAACCTATTGTATGTCTTTTCCTCTAAACCACCTCAAATGTATAGAGACAATAGTATACATATACTACATGTATAAATACATTTATACATATTGATGAAAAAGCTTCAAGTTACAAAATATGTAATATGCAAAACTTAAGACACAAATGATGAATTTTGTGAAGATAAATATAACTAAGCATTACACAGCACTTTATAGTCACATGGCCCTCTCCTATAAAATTGTCTCCTTTAATGATCAAAACAACCCTATCAAATATACCAATATTTCTGTGATGTGTCAGGGAATAACAACAAAGAACTCTTCTTAATTTCATCTGTTCTTTCTGTCGCTCTTCAGAAGCAAAGCACGCAAAAATAATTGAAAGCAATTTTCAGGAAGGTACTAGTTGGCTAGAAGAAAAATTTCAAAAAACTCAAAAACACTAAATATACAAAAGTTAAAATAATACTGACAATTATCTTCATCTCTTTGATTAAGCATAAAGGAGAACTTGGGATCCTAGAGTATACACAAAGACAGTTACAAGTGATGACCCTTAAGTTATTTGTTTTGCATGTTTTATACACAACAGATCTGGTTCTCTTGAGAAAAGCCACAAACCTTTCTATACTTTTAGATTTCTTCTCTATCACTTTCATTTCTCTTTCACAGTATAAACCAGAATCTTATCCATTGATAGAGTCACATTATCCAGAGTTTCAGAAAGTTTTACCAAGTAAATAATTTTTCTATGAAATATTTACCTTCATCTTTTAATTGGTCAGCTTTTCCCACATCTCCAGGTACTGAGTTTGAGAGAGGCTGAATGTCATTCTGAAATAAATAAAAATTTAATATACTTCCACTTAGCTACATTAGGAGTCATCCAATAGAACAATAAGTAATGTAATAATGGACTGATTTACCCATTTCACAGTAAATCATCTGTAATTCCACACCATGAAATCTAACACCTAAATGATAGTGTTAGCAAGAACAGGGGAAAGCCTTTACTTTTATTAGGAGAAAGAATATGTGGAATTTTTCTAGAAGATAATGGGCAACTGTGACTCAAAATTTTGTTTTTTACTTGCTTTCCCTATACCCAGAAATCCTACTTCATGGACATAAAATGGAATCAGTATATGAAAAATAGGAATAGAAATATGTTCAAGGGATTGCTTATATTAGTGAAAATTTTGAAATATAATATTTAATATCCTAAAAGATATCTTAGTAAGCCAAATTCACAGTTTACCAACAAAAATATTTATTATAAGATCCTATTATTTAAATATGTGCACACACATACACACAGTCTAAAAAACAAAGCCTGGAAGGGCACACACAAAAGGTTAACAGTTGTAATATTTGGAGATAAAAGTTTCAGTCTCTTCTTTATGTCTTTCCATACTGTCCGACTTTTTTAAAAACAATGAGAATATATTAATTTTACCATAAGATAAAAACAGTATAAAATCCCTGTTTTTAGCACCTCCAATCATCGTCAAACTCCCTTTGCATTAAAAAGATTTAAAGCAAAGGCACTTATGAACTAAATGAAAATTTACAAATATCTTGAGTGACATTGGAAACACACACATTTTCCATTTTTAAATGATTCAGGTTTTCTCCCCAGTTCCCCATTCTGTACTGAAGATTGAGCACAGAGCGAGAAAAACAAAAGTTCATGAGGCACCAAAATGTAATGAAAAAATGGGACGTCACTGTGGGCCTCAAAGTCACTAAACTTAAACTTTTTCAGACAATCTTATGGTCCATGTTTCCTGAAGAGGCCAGAAACCAGAGACACTGTTAGAAGAAGGAATCAGAAAAAGTGGGTTTCAATCTTAGTTTTGCACATTGACCCTGAACCTTTCCCTGTTTTATTTTATTTATTATTTTACCTTTCCCTGTTTTAAAGAGCCCATCAATGGCCAAACTTGATTACATCTGCTTCAAAATGATGATTCAATTTCTGATGAATCTATTTCTATGCAGTTACTTCCTAAACATTAAACCTTTTGTTTTCAACTTATAATCCATGTCTTAGGAGAATGTCAATTCAGATGTCAGAAATCTAAAAATGCTCTGATACTGTAAAGGACTTAAAAAGTCAACTAAGACGTATTAAATATAAAAGAAGGCGAGAGGATGAGAATAACTACTAATATGAAAATCTAAAGCACATTAAAAGAATTATGCTTTAGGTCACAAGTCATATCCATGTGGACTGTCTTATATCCAGAAAGAAGTTAGTTACTTATAGGCCTGACCCCTCAAATGTGAACAAATCCAACATAATACTATAGTCGAACTTAACTCAGATACTAATGAGAAGACAATGACAGCTTACCTTACAGAAGGAATTTGTGAACATTTCTGTCAGAGGCTGTGAAACTGCTAGATGTGTATCTTCTGGGCTGATTTTAAAAACTGTCTCCAAGCACTGAATTGCAACTTGAGACAAATTTTAACAGTGAAAAAAACAAAAGTTAGCAAACTAAAAAAGAAACAATCTTTTTTTTTTTTTTTTGTAGAAATCTGCGCTCTATTGCCATCTGTGGTAATTCAGCCTTTATGATCACAGTACATAAGGTTGAGCTGAATAGAGATTTCTGTTTATAGACCAGCAATTCAGGGAAGACAACTTGATTTCTTATTCCTCACTTAAGAAAAACGTTACTTAGAGTATAATTCTCAATATATCTATTACATCATATTTTGTTGAAGCAAGTCATTATCTGCTTTTGGTGTATAACTCAGGTACGGACTGGGTGGGGAGACATGGTGGGCACTTACACTAGAAAGGAAGTCTGTTGTTGTATGACAAGACACCGTACACATTTGTAAAGGTTGTGGACTTAATGCTGTGGGCAAACAGAGAGCTATTAGAGAATTTAGTTAGGAGAATAACATAACTGGATTTGTGTTCAGAACTGAAGTCTGGTAGAAAGGTTGATAATGGATTAGAGAGGGAAGGAAGCTAAGAGAAAAAATGAAAGCAAAAAACCAGTGGGTCCCCACTTAAATGGTCTAAACAAGTCAGGGGTCTGAACTAGGGCAGTGACAGTGAAGAAAGCATATCCTGTCCTCTCTACAAGTGCCCACTGGGAGGAATGGAGGCAGATTCTTACCCTTCTAGTGCTCCTTTTAAAAGGAGTGCTCTCCTGGCTTAACAAGATAAGAATGTGGCCAAAATGTCAAGTGTGCTTCCAGACAGTGTGGAACAGATTCACTTAGATTTGTGCATGACTTTTAAATGATACGTTATGTATTAACTGTGGTCCTGAGAAAAATATCTATCAAGAAAAAAGCATTACTACTTTTACTACCCACAGAAACAATCTCCTTAGAAAAGGGACTGAATAAGGAAGTTATAAGTTACCAACTACAAAATGTCAAAGTGTCTTTTAGATAGAAAATACTAGTAATCTACTGTTTACCTATCCCTCAATCCGCCCCTCCCCCCCCACCTTTTTACTTCTGCCAAGCAGTTGTTCTTTTTTTTGTTTGTTTTAAAGAGAGGAAAGGAGAGAGAGAAAGACAGAGAAACAGAGACATCGATTTGTTATTTATACATTCATGGGGTGATTCTTGTATGTGCCCTGAGTGGGGATGGAACCCACAACCTTGGCATATTGGGACCACGTTCTAACCAACTGAGCTACTTGGCCAGGACCCAAGCAGTTGTTCTTACACTTCAATTATACTTGCACTAAAAACATTGGGCCATGCCCTGGCCTGTTTGGCTCAGTGATTAGAGCATCAGCCCTCTTACCAAAGGGTCTTGGGTTAGATTCCCAGTCAAGGCACATGTAAAAGGGAACCAATCAATGTGTCTCTCTCACATCTCTCTCTCTCTCTCTCTCTCTCTCTCTCTCTCTCTCTCTCTCTCTTTCTCTCTCTCTCCTCTCTCTCTCTCTCTCTCTCTCTCTCTCTCTCTCTCTCTCTCTCTCTTTCTGTCTCTTATGATCATGAATTTGAAGTGGGACTAGTCAGCAAGGTTGTATTTTGCTCCATCTATATATATTCAGATGGATATGAGAAAGTAGATGAAGAACTGGATTTAAACAAGGTTGGGTTTTGCAAGGAAGGGAGGGATATACAAGAGTGTGATTATAATGATCAACTATGGAATTTAAATTGGGTAAGAAGAGGGATGTGAAAAGGTAAGGGGTCAAGAGATTGGAGGCCTTGGTAAGGCAGAAGAATTGTTTGGGGAGGGATTCAAGAGGGAATGAGCTGGCAAGACAAGCAATCATGGTCAAATAAAATTATTAAGATAGTGATTATGGAGGGAATGCCAAGGTGGTGAAGTTCAGGGAAGAGTTCCTCAGCCTTGGCACTACTGACATTTTGAACTAGATAATTCTTTGTTGTTGGAGGCCATCCTGTGCATTGTAGCAGCATCCAGGGCCTCTATCCACTCAGTGCCAGTAATACCAGCTCCGCAGTTGTGACAGTAAAAAATATCTCCAGACATTGTAAAATCACCGAGTTGAGGACTACTGGTCGAGGGTCTGACCAAGGGAGTGAGTGGTTGGAATCATATCACTGGAGGGAAGAAGGTCAAGAAACTGAGAGCCAAGGGAACTGCAAGAATCAGCTGTGAGTATATTGCAAATGCCAAGAATGAAGACAGGAGTAGTGCTAGAGAGAGTGACAGTGAGCAGGAGCCACAACCCTCAAAACGTGAAGTAGTTGTCAGGAGATGGCAACCATTAGGAGGAGTGGGTGACAAACTAAGGAAAGGTTCAAAGCCAAGAATATACCAGCTCATTGTGGTGGTACAGCTGGTACCAGAACTTAAGCTTCTTTTCTAAGGCTTTTTTAAATGTCTAGAAGGTGGGCAGACATCTCCACATGATCTCATATTCAATAAAATTAGACTCACAGAATCAAAAATAGGGGTTGGTCAAAAACAATTGGCACCATTTCCGGGTGCCATGTATAAGAAACAGCTGAAGGCACATAATTTTGGCTGAACACCATTCTAAAAATAGGATACAACATCTTGTTTTTTTGTGTGTGTTTTTAAACTGAATTTTCCTTCTGGCCCTTAAAAGTATGATACTGCCTTTGATTAGAGAAGAAACATCTTTTAGTAAATGACTGCATTTACCTGTTTGCTACAGAACAGCCATAACCAACACCCTCCTTAGGTAACCAGTCACCTTCCCTTCACATACTCTAACCAACCTTAATATTAAATGGACTGATTGCAACGTTCTCCAACTGTGTCACCTGCTTCCCTCACTGCCACCTGGAAAAACATCATCCCACCGACTGCAAGCAGTTTTAGAGCAAAGGCCCAATTTTCATCCCCACCTCCTAAACGCATATTCACAAGGGAAGGGCTTGTTAAAATTAATAGATGTGTCCCCTTCATAGGAGAAACAGCTTCAAGATGGGGAATTCAAATTGTACTGTTATTTATGTTCTCCCAAATGCACTGTCTCATTGCAATAATTAAGTCTCTAGGCCATAAGGAAGCTGGGCTCATTGACCCTCCACAAGCCCATGTGCAGAATTCTGCCGTGCTATGGTTATACTAAATGTACTTTGATAATGGAGAAACATGAAGCAGAAAAGATGCTGTCAAGGAAGCATGTGATGCTATCCTGCAAGTCCTGCTCAACTGAACAGATTACCGAATCTACTATTTAAAGCTCACAGAGAACAAGGGTGCAGTCCTCTCATCCCAAGTCCCCAAATAGGAAGTTGTCAGAGAATAATATGATATAATTATTAGACTTTTACATGGTGCTTTCATAATGACTAAGGTATTTTCATTGATTCTCAACTCAATGCTTTCCTATTAAGAAGATACAACAAGATCTTCGGAGGAGGAACCAGGATTTAAATCTCACCTCTGCTACATGTTAGCTGTGTTCTGTTACTTAACCTGGCTTCATTTATTTATCTGTTAATTGGGGATAATACTAATTTAGCAGGCACTGTGAAGAAAAATTCCCTACAATAGGAATAGCATAATTCTGACATATAATAGCTGTTCAGTAAATAAACAATAGTCCTCTTATCTTGTTAATTAAAACAAACAACTCAGAAAATGGAAACTCATGATTACCTTAGGTTAGGTCTCTCTTCTGGAAAGGTAACAAACTATTTTGATTTTGTTACAATACGTCATAAAGCCAGGCTTACAGCTATTTTAGTTTGTATTTATAATTATAATACAAATGAACATAAAAACAGCTGCCTACCTTCCAAACTTTCTTGTTCATCTGAAGTATAAGCATCCATCTGACTTTGTTCCCGTAAGAAACGAATAACTGCATAAACTAGGTGCTTGATAGATGACATTTTTTAAGTTTCAGTACTTTTCCTTGTTAAGAAAAAGGAAAACACTGAACTAAGATATTTTAAAGAATCAGCCAGAAAGGTTATAAACGACAAAGGTTATAAATGACACTGGAAGTAAAAAGCAACAACTAAAATCTGTATTACCTTCACTCCTTTCTGTTTTCTAAGAGTCAGGTGAGCATAAAGTGTTCTTATGGTCATGCATTATATATTTTCATTTATATCTTGCAAAAGCACAAACCTCGCAAAAGGAAGTTTTTCTCAAAACATATATAACATTAAGCTTTGACTCTCACTGAATATCTCACTATATCTTACCAGTATGCATGGTACAGATAGAAATAAGGATTGGGGTAGAGCTACAGGGGTAGAAATCCCCCCAAAGGCCTCAGGACTTAGTGGAGGGAGATTTCATACTGCTGACTCAGAAGCTGATCCACGCTAAGCATCTTCCTCTATTCCATGAGATTTTAAAAATGTATACATAATTTACACTCCGCCTACTTTTGTAGGCTGGGACAGGTATTTGATGAAGTATAATAACGAGAGGTTTTCAATCACTGAGTGCCATTCTTAATAAAAAATGGCATTCGTATTTAATCACCAGACATGTCAGGAAATCGTTGCCCAAGTCGATGGATACTATACACCGACCAGTGCTCTCTGCAGTAGCTGTGCTCTCGTGGACAAGCTGGAAGCTCTGGGTCATGTTCATTCACATGGAATACTATCGCATCCAAACAGTGGCGCAGGGCCAGCCGGCATTAATGGCTTATTTCCACTAAATCGCATCGTCCACCTGCTCCCCGGTCCCTAATTCAAAGCCAGGGTGTGGTACCCGCCGCTAGGATGTTTATTATTTGTGTGCTTGTTTTAAAAGCGAGCCCCGCCTCTAGGCCGTGGGGTTGCAAGTACTAAAAAAGGCCCCAGGGCAGAAGATGAGAAAAGAATGGGGGGGGGGGGGGGTGAGGGGGTGCCGAGGGGAATGGAAATGTCCAACCTCTTCCAGGCTTCTCTCCTCATTCTCCCCAGGGCACGGGCACCTCCTCCTTCCTCCCTTCGGTACCCGGCCCGCCTCCGCCCTGACCGATGTTGCAGGGTGCGCGGTGCAGGCCCCGTCCGGGCGGCGGGAGACGCACCCTTCCCAGACAGAAGCCCCTTACCCGATGGAGGACGCGAGACCGTGGCAGCGGGCCCGCGGTGTCCGTCAGCGGGTCCGTCCGCCCCTCGTCCTCGGGGCTTGACCTGGCTCCGGATCGCAGCTCTGCCAGCGGCAGCCCCAACTTCCCCGCCGCCCAGGCCCCCGCCGCCCACCAGGATGTGCGCCCACCGGGGTGCGCGCTGTGCTCCGAGCTGCTGGGTCTCACCAGAACCGCCCCTGGGGCGGCGCAGGACGCGCGGGGCGGGGCGAGGGCGGGGCTGGAGTGGGCGCCGGCGTGGGGCTGCCGCACGTGGGAGGCCGGGCCGGACCTGCCGCTGCCTCCTCCGCCGCCGTTTTCTCTTCCGCTAGGCCGCCTCCCGGCTCCCCGGCGCCCCGCCTCTCCCACCCCCAAACCGGAGGACGACGCGCCCGCCGCCGCCGCTGCCTCTCGGCGCTCCCATGATCGTCCAGTGCCTTTCGGCTGTGCGAGGCCTCCACAGGTACCTCCGGTGCGCGTGGTAACCTTGACCGTGGGCAGGGCGGGGTCTTGTGCCCTGGCCGAGGGGGCGCCCGGCCCAGCGTTTTCCGACCGCACCCCTACGACGCTCCTCGGACCCCCCGCCCCCTCCCCGCGACCCACTCGGTCTACCCTGGGGACACCTGGGGCCAGGAGGTGAGGGCCACCTTTCCTTCCTCCGCCCCCTCGGGAGGCCATCCATTCCCCTTTGTTTGGAGCTGCCTCCGCTGCAGTCCGCAAGGCTGGCCCAGCCTCGGCCCCAAATGAGTGCAGTAAGATGGTCCGGATGAGAAAATCATTTGACTTTCGCCCCCACCCAGAAGTGCAGACCCGTCTTTAAAAGTGCCGCAGCTGTAGACTCAGGAAAAGCAATTTTCATTTGCCCCACCACACACACTTAGCATGCAGATCATGTAACGTCCACACAAGATGAAACCGCTGTGGTTTTGCTGATTTCCGTCCATGCTAATATCCTTTTATTTACCTCTTCCCCCATGAAACATTCGGCCTCTTGCCGGGGCAAATTGACTTGGCTCCAAATGGAGGGAATTATTGCTTGGACACGGTTTGGGGCAGCCTCAGCTGCTGTTTTGGATTGCTTCCTCGCTCCCTAACCCCACCCCTCTGCAACAGATCAGTAGCAAAATGGGAAGAGAATGAAATTCTTTGCACCGATGCGCTGGATGGAGTGGTTTTCAGAAACAATGTCCTGCCCCTCCATTCCCACATCTATCCTTGAACTGTAAGTCTGAATGAAGGTCCAACAGAAAAAAGAAAATTTGTGTTTCTTACTTGATACTTCTAAAACGCCTTGGAACATACCAGTATTTAAGGTTTTTAATGGTTTTCTATTGTACATTGCCACTGATCTGTGTGTTGTTCAGTCCTTAGGGTTAGGATGCATCTGGGGACAATAATAATTTAAAAGATGATTTTGACCATATTTCAAGCTGTCCTTTTAGTCTGCAGGCTGCAAGTGGTATAGCTGGCAACTAAAGCTGTACTAACAGATGAAGATGTTCACATAATGCAGTGAGAGAAGAGAGAATAAATTTCATGTAAGACGGTGGTTTTCAAATTTTTTAGTCTCAGAGCTCTTTTACCTCCCAAAAATTACTCAGGACCTAAGAGCTTTTTATGTGAGTTGTGTATTTCCATTTTTACTACCAGTATATTAGAAATGAAAACTGGGAGATTTTTCAAGTATTTATTAGTTTATTTTTAAAAACTAATAAACTCATACATGGAAAAATAACATTATTAATAAAAGTATTTTCCAAAACTTGTCCAAAAAAAAACAGGAGAGTGGCATTGTGGGGTTATTATTTCTTGTGGGGTTTTTCCCCAGCTTTTTAAAATTGTTGAAAATAGGCATAACAAAATTTACCATTTTAGCCCTGGCCAGTGTGGTTCGGTGGTTGGAGCACCAGCCTGGGGCACATACCTGGGTGGCAGATTCGATCCCTGTGCAGGAGGCATCCAAATGATGTGTGTCTCTCTCGTAGATGTTTCTTTCTCTCTCTCTTTCTCTTTCCCCTCCCTCCCTGCCTTCCACTCACTCTAAAAATCAATGGAAAAAATATCTTTGGGTGAGGATTAACAAAATTTTTTTTTTTACCATTTTAATCATTTTTTTTAATGCACAATTTAGTGGCATTAAGTACATTCACATTTTTTTGTAACCATTACCATCATGTTTTTCCTAAGCTTTTTCAACATCCCAAACTGAAACTATATCCATCTATACTAATAAAAGGGTAATATGCTAGTTAGACTGGACCGACCGGACATCTTCCAGACGTCCAACTTCCTTCCAGATAAAGCCAGGGCGGCAGGGGCCAAGGCAGAGGCAGTTAGGGACAATCAGGCTGGCTTTGGGGAGCAAGCAGTTAGGGGTGTAATCAGGCCGGTGCGGGGAAGCAAGCAGTTAGGGGTGTGATCAGTCCGGCCCGGGGGAGCAAGCAGTTAAGGGTGCAGTCAGGCGGTGCAGGGGAGCAAGCAGTTAGGGGTGTGATCAGTCCGGCCCCGGGGAGCAAGCAGTTAAGGGTGCAGTCAGGCGGTGCAGGGGAGCAAGCAGTTAGGGGTGCAATCAGGCCGGTGCGGGGGAGCAAGCAGTTAGGGGTGTGATCAGTCCACAGCGGGGGAGCAAGCAGTTAAGGGTGCAATCAGGCGGTGCAGGGGAGGGCAGTTGGGGATGACCTGAGTGGCAGGGAAAGGCAGTTGGGGGCAACCAGGCCGGCAGGGGAGCAGTTAGGCGGTGATCAGGCAGGCAGGTAGGCAGAGGTGGTTAGGGGCGATCAGGCAGGCGAGTGGTTAGGAGCCAGTGGTCTCTGATTGTGAGAGGGATGTCCCAGATTAGAAAGGGTGCAGGCTGGGCTGAGGGACACCACCCATGCATGAATTTTGTGCACCAGGCCTCTAGTTAAACAATAACTTCTCATTATCCCCTCTCCCATTTCCCAGTAACAACTATGTTTTTTGTCTATGAATTTGACTATTTTAGGTACCTCTTATAATATTTGTTTACTTGTGAGTGACTTAATTCACTTAGCATAATATTTTTAAGGTTCATCCATATTTTAGCATGCATCAGAATTTCCTTTTTAACACTAAATGATAGTCCACTTTATAGATAGTCCACATCTTGTTTGTCCCTTCATCTGTCCATGGACATTTGGGTTGTTAACCCCCTTGGGCCATTTTGAATAATGCTGCTATGATCATTGGTGTGTGCATATCTGTTTGAGTCTGTTTTCAATCCCTTGGGATCTATACCTGGAAGTAGAATTACTGGATCATATGATAATTCTATGTTTAATATTTTGAGGAGCCACAATACTGTTTTTCATCACATCTGTATCATTTTATATTCCAATTGACAATGCACAAGAATTCCGATTTCTCCATATCTTCACCAACATTTGTGGTGTGTGTGTGTGTGTTTTGTTGGTTTGTTTTTTTATAAGAAACATCCTAGGAGTGGTGTTCTTTTGCACTTTGGCAAAAACAAATGTGTGACTTAATAGAGAATAGCTGGATTCTTACATCTGCTTCTGCATTTAATCTGTTGCACTGTTTGTTTTGGCTTAAGAAGATGAAGAAAATCCCACCTTTCACTCATGTAGTTGGAAAAAAAGAATATTTTAACAGCTCTTTTATTTTATTTTATTATTTTTTTAATACATTTTTTATTGATTTTTTACAGAGAGGAAGGGAGAGGGATAGAGAGTTAGAAACATCGATCAGCTGCCTCCTGCACACCCCCTACTGGGGATGTGCCCAGAACCAAGGTACATGCCTTGACTGAAATCAAACCTGGGACCCTTCAGTCCGCAGGCCAACACTCTTATCCACTGAGCCAAACCAGTTAGGCCTTAACAACTCTTTTAGATAGTCATAGATATTTAATACTCATCAAAGTTTGACAAGTGGTGGTTTTTTAAAGGTTAGTTGCAATGTGGAATATGAAACTATCAATGTACCAGTACTTCTATTATTCTGTTAACATTAAAATCATGGGTCTGTCTTATATTTTGAATGGATCTAATACTTATGCATGATTTTATAATATCAAACATACTCATTTGGAAAATAGTGGCTCATTGTGTTGAAGAGATCTTCCTAATTTTGACATATTTCTTTCACAGTATCAATCATATTCCTTTTAATATCATTATCCATGTCATCATAAAAGTCTTAAGTATTAGGAATCTGGCAGGCTCACAATGGCAGATACAATTTTTCAAAATTTTCATTTGAAAGCTGAAATTTTATCATTGGTGACATACTGTCAGTTGTCCTCTAAGTGACAGGTTTTTTAAATAACATGTTTTCTCAATAACCACAGTTTGTCCATCAGTCCTTTTTTTCAAGGACAGACAGTGTTTTAGGGAAAAAAGCAGCTATTTTGGCTCACGATTCAATCAATTGCACAAGTGCTTTTGTGGGGTCTTTTGTTTGTTTGTTTGTTGACTTAAGCTACAGAAATTTATTTTCTCACAGTTCTGGGCACTGAAAGTCTGAGATCAAGATGTCAGCAGGGTTGGTTCCCTGAGGCCTCGCTCCTTGGCTTGCAGATGGCTGTCCTCTAGGTCCTCACAGGATCTTCCCTTGCTTTTGATTTCCAAATCCTCTGGACAGCCATTATGTCCAAGAATGCAGAAGTGCTTTGTTCATGCTTTGCCACACATACATGCTCAGTAGATGAGTTTTAGTAAGATTAATACTTTTTAACCGTTTCATCAACGACATCTAAAGTGAAATTGACATTATTTTTTGCATAAGGGAGTGTCAGTGAAGAGTACAACTGTTCGGGTAGTTTGGTGCCACTGCCTTGATTTGTTCTAAGGTGCCAACAGTTTCCGTCATCAGTGCAAATGTCAACCAAGTGGAAAAAGTAAATGCTGTGTTAGTATTCTTATGGAGTACTTTTAACCCCAAAGACCCCTGCCCATGCCTCCACCCGCAAGGATTGCAGACCACATTTAGAACCACTGATATGTGTTATTCAGATTTTTTGTTTATGCACGGAAAAAAGTAAATATATGAAAAGCCACACAGTTATTACCTTGTTAGAAGTTGGCAGTCTACCATAAATATATCAACTATTTTGTTACTTAAGGACATATATTGCATTAATTTACACATACAGGACTTAATTTACATATACAGGACTGGTGGTCATTAACCTAGGGCACTTGTGAGTGACTGAATCACAGAGTCACCTTGTTTCCCAATCTGTGTCCTCCAAAAGGAATCGGTGCTCAACAACATGGAAAGCCCTCTGTGTTCTCTTGATACGTTTTTCCTGTTTCCTGACACTTGGGAGTTCCCTTTAGTGTTATAAAAGTAACTAGGTGTTTTTGCTTAACTGACTGATGATTTCTCTTGGGTTTTCCTATTGGCATGTATGCTCTACCCGCTTCCCAAAGCCAGCTTAGCAGCCAGGATCATTGATGGGGATGTTAAGCCAGTTTCTTGGGAATAAGTGAACCGGGAATCTGGAGATCAGAGGGGTTGCTGTACAACTCACCTTGTGACCTTAAGTAAAGGTCACTCTCTGGGATCTCCCTCGAGTTCCTTATTTTATAAAATGAAAAGGACTAAACTAAATTATATGTAAGATTTCTTTCAACTCTTGTTGCCATAGCAATTAAACCAAGAGAATTTCTCCTCCTACCTCAGCCAGATTGCACAGCATGTGAGCCAGAAAAAGAATCTAATGTATATTATAGAGTGAGGGATTGATGGAATGGTAAAAAAAAGAGAGAGAGAGAGAGAGAGAGAGAGAAAGAAAGATGATTCAACCGTTTTTAAGCCAAATTATAGCTATAATAGCCCTACTTTCCTCTCTTAATTGAAAAGACACTTTGGTTTCTAGAATTACAGTAATGTATATTCAGTTACAGAAAAGTTAGAAAGTATTAAAAACAAAAGAAAATACACACCATCCACCTACCCAGAATCAGTTAACAGCTTCCAAGTTCTTTTCTACATATAGACATATTTTTTACAAATATGAGATTATGAAATACTTATTATAATTTTTATGTAATGTAAAGAACCTTTATGTAATATAAACAGCCACAGTACAATCCATTTATGGGTGTATGATCAGTTAATTAATCCCTAATATTGGACACATCAGGTATTTCCAACTTCATGTGATGAGTTATAGTCCTTAAATAAACATTCTGCTATTAAGTCTTTTTCCACATCCTGACTTCCTTAGTGTAAATTATTAGCAATGGAGTTTATACATCAAATGGCACCCATGTCTTTCAGGCCTTTGGCACTTGAGAGCCAGGCAGATTTGTCAGTAGTGGGTTGGCCAGTCGTGGGTCCGCAGGGCCAGACATTGGGGCCACATAGATACTTTGAAATATGTTTATTGAATGGATGGATGAAAAGATGTCACCAGTGATAATAACTGAAAATTCAGCATTTGCTGCAGATATTTAAAGAGGATAGGCCTAGCCCTAGTCTGGTTGGCTCTGGATAGAGCATAGGCCTGCAGACTGAAGGGTCATGGGTTCAATCCCCAGCCCAGATGGGGCACGTGCAGGAGGCAACTAATCGATGTGTCTCTCTCATATTGACCTCTCTCTCTCTCTCTCTCTATCTATCTATCTCTCTCACCCCCCCCCACCCCCCAGTCTTTCTGAAAATCAATGGAAAAAAATATCCTCAGGTGAGGATTAACCAAAAAAATAAGTATAGAGGATAGGCCTAGATTTGGCATTTTGATAGTGACAGTGAGAGATGTAATTTTCAGTAGAAAGTATTTTAAACCCTATATGAAATAGCTTGTTGTAAGTTTCTTTATGCAAAAAAAAAAAAGTTGCCAGGAATACTTACATACATAGTAAATGCAAAAGTATCGCTCTATCTATCTATATATATAAAAGGCTAAGTGACCAACGGACCGACCGGCCGGCCGATACATCTGATGCACACTGGCAATTTAAAAATAAACGTTGACTCTCGCACGCGTGATACATATAAAGCTCTTGCTGGTGCCAATCACACGAATGTTTTAATTTTATAATGCTACTAGAGGCCCGGTGCACAAAAATTTGTGCACTCGGGGGGGAGGGGAGGTCCCTCAGCCCGGCCTGTGCCCTCTCGCAGTCTGGGACCCCTTGGGAGATAACGACCTGCTGCCTTAGGCCTGCTCCCGGGTGGCAGAGGGCAGGCCCAATCCCTAGGTGCAGCCCCTGGTCAGGCTCAGAGCAGGGCTGATTGGGGAGTTGGGGCGCCACCCTTGTCATGCACAGAGCAGGGCAGATCGGGAGGTTGTGATGCCACCCTCAGTCACGCTCAGGGTAGGGCCGATTGGGGGGTTGGGGCACCGCCCCCCGCCACACTCAAGGCAGGGTCAATGGGGAGGTTGAGGCGCCACCCCCTGTCACGCACAGAGCAGGGCCAATCAGGGGGTTGGGGAGCTGCCCCCTGTCACACACAGAGCAGGGCCAATCAGGGGGTTGGGGTGCTGCCCCCTGTCACACACAGAGCAGGGCTCATCAGGGGGGTTGGGGCTCCTTACACTGTCACGCACAGAGCAGGGCCCATCAGGGGGTTGGGGAGCTCCCCCCATCACGCACAGAGCAAGGCCCATCGGGGGGTTGGGGAGCTCCCCCCTGTCACGCACAGAGGAGGGCGGATCAGGGGGTTGGGGTGCCGCCCTCTATCACCCACAGAGCAGGGCCGATCAGGGGGTTGGGGCGCCGCCACTGTCACACTCAGGGCAGGGCCGATGGGGAGGTTATGGCTCTGCCCCATCACACACAGAGCAGGGCCCGTGGGGGGGGGGGGGGGGAGGGTTGGGGCGCCGCACCCTGTCACACACAGAGCCGCAGGGCGATCAGGGGGTTGGGGAGCTCCCCCATATCAGGTATAGAGCAGGGTTGATCAGGGGGTTGGGGCGCCTTCCCCTGTCACGAACAGAGCAGGGGGGATAGGGAGGTTGTGGCCCCGCCCCCTGTCACACGCAGAGCCACAGGGCGATCAGGGGGTTTGGGCGCTGCCCCCTGTCACACTGATCCCAGTGCCGGGAGGCCTCTCAGCTCTGCTGATCCCGGTGCTGGGAGGCCTCGCGGCTGCGCTGATCCCGGTGCTGGGAGGCATATTACCCTTTTACTATATAGAATAGAGGCCTGGTGCATGGGTGGGGCTGGCTGGTTTGCCGTGAAGGGTGTCCTGGATCAGGGTGCGGGTCCCCACTGTGGTGCCTGGCCAGCCTGGGTGAGGGGATGATGGCTGTTTGCAGCTGGTCACACACCCTTCAGGGTGGGAGCCCCCACTGGGGTGCCTGGCCAGTCTGGGTGAGGGGCTGAGGGCTGTTTTCAGGCTGGCGGGTGACTGAAGCTCCCAACTGCTCCTTTTTTCTTTTCTTTTTTTATTCTGGGCCAGCTTTAGCTCTGGCTCCAGCTCTTAGGCCTCTGCTGCTGAAATCAGGTATCTGGTTGTTTGGGTTCTATAATCAAAACACTGTTATCAACTCCAGCTCTGAGATCCTGGCGGGCTGAAAGCAGGTTTCTGGGGTTTTGTTTAGCTTCTATATTTGTAACAGTGTTTCAGACTGCAAGCTCAGAGGCCGGCAAGGCAGGCGGGGAACGTTGGTTTCCTCTGTCACTGAAGCAAGCAAGCTTCATGTTATCTTCAAGCTGCCTGGCTGCCGGCCGCCATCTTGGCTGGCAGTTAATTTGAATATCTCGCTGATTAGCCAATGGGAAGGGTAGTGGATGTACGCTAATTACCATGTTTCTCTTTTATTAGATAGGATAGTATATATACAATTCTGACATGTAATTTTTTCCAGTAACGTAATTACCGCACAAATTTTTCTTCTAATTAATTTCCTTTCAATGTGCACAAATCCATGCACTGGGCCACTAGTACTTTATAGGGTCTATTTCTTATCTTGACCTTTCTTTAAAGGCCAAGCCAATACAGCCTAGTAAGGGTGATAAGGCACATACATAAATAATTAGAATACAAGGTAGCAGCTGATAAGTACCACAGAGAGTAACAGAGAAATTGATATGGGAGTTCAGAGAAAGGAGAGCTTACCAGGATTAAAGGGAGGAACAAGGTCATAATTGGTCCTTGAAGGGTGGTAGGATTTGGACATGTGAAGATCAGGGGAGGGTGTTCTCTCCCCCCTCAGACTGTTTACCAGAATTTATAAATAGCAACACTGAGTAAGTTGACTGTCCAAGACAAACATGCTAAAAACTAATGAAATGACTTTAAGAAATAGAGTGTGCTATACTGTAAATGTATATAATGTTATATGTGGATTATATCTCAATAAAGCTAGAAAAATACAAATCTCAGAATATGGAGATTTACACACACGCACACAATAAGGGAAGGGGAGGGGAAGGGAGGGCAGGGAAGGGGGGGAGGGGAGGGGAAGGGAGGGGAGGGAAGGGGAGGGGAGGGGAGGAAGGAAGGTGATGTGCAAACCACATGGCATTGGAGGTAGACCTGGTTTCAAATGCTTGTGTAATCTTATTAAGCCTCAGCTTTTTCATCCCTAAAACAGATAACATTAGCTACCTCTTACAATTTTTATAAGGATTGCAGGAACTAATGTATGTGAAAACATCTAGTACAGTGCTTGATACCAAGTAGGTAAATACGTAGTAACTTAATGTCTTACCTTCCATTCAAAGTAGGAAAATAGTAGTCTTAGGGACTTGGATAATAAGAACTGACTGTAGGTGGATATTGAAAGTCACAAATGCTTTATGGGTGACTTGGGGGATGATATAAATGACCTGATAAAATATTCAGGTGACTCTGTATTAAGTATGAAGTCCTGGATTAAAGCTGAGTTGATCACCACTGTGAGAGCAGGATGGCTTAAGAACAGCACTTAGGAAATACTTAGAACCTTGATTTGTTTCCAGATTCTGTGTGAATTAGCATATTGTGGCTGCCAAAGAGCAAAACGGGAAAGAGTCACTAATCAGATGACACTTGAAGTCTTGGGTGTTAGTTGCCCAATCCAATGGATACTTTCCAGGCCTGACTTGACTGGGTCTCCATGTAACCTTTACATGCTGGGCCACACAGTCTTTCTTGACTTTCAGAGAAACAAATTCTCGATTTTCCTTTACTCTGAGCATTCCTCAAATTTCTTTCATGCTTCCTTTCGTGACATCTGACCCTCAAGTGCTGGTTTTTCTCAAGTTTCTATTCTCAACTTGTGCAAAGCTCTTGTCTGTCTCCTTTCCTTGAGCCTGCATATGTGCTACGTCTCTCCCACAGAACCCCTTCTGTCTGAAACCTTCCCTCAATTCAGTCAGTGGGGTAGACTTCTTTCCCTACTTTTCCAGACTCCCCCACTATTCGTATCTACATATCTGCTTAGGTGTTCCAGTCTGTTCTAAGTTACATGTTTGAAGGCATCTGTCTCTGTCTCTCACTAGTCTTCAGGTTCATATATCCAGTTGTCAAATCACCACACTTCCACACCCTGGCATATCTCACAGGCACTCAAAAATCAATGTCTAAATTTATCTATCAGTATTTCCCCAAACCTGATCTTGTTTTTGCATTTTCTATTGTCCAATGGAAAATTTGCTGTGCTTCACCATCTACCATTTACCACATTCTGCCAGTTTTACCTCCTGATCAATTCTTAAATCCATTGTTTTCTCACCTACTCTTACTGTTAATTCCCATTGTTTATCTGGATTACTGCAGCCTCCTAACTGGTCTCCTTTGCCTCCTAAACTCAATCTTCTACACTTCCCACAGCTACCAGAGTGCCTGGCTAAAATACAAATGTCGCCCTCTACTTGGCGCTTCCCGCTGCCCACAATGCAAAATGTAAGCTCTCGAGCATGGTAAACAAACCATGGAATCTTGCTTATCAACCTCTCCAGCCTCATCTCTCTCTAATTCTAACTTCTAACTCCAAATTGGTTGTAATTCCGGGAGGACACTGTGACATTGATTGAAAGTGGCCTTTGCTAGTCCTGTATACTATTCCAGGCTTGCTCTTACGCTTCTCCACACACTCCACCCCATCCTTTCTTAGATAATTTCTATTCATGCCTCATCTCCAAGAAGCTTTCTCTGAGAACAGTCTAGATGACCTCCAGTTCTGAAATTCTATTATTCTATCCCATTGTCTTATACCAAATAATAGGACATTTTTAGGTTGAAAGAGGCAGCTTGGGTAAATAGTTAAGATTTCACATCCCAGATCTGTACTTATATAGCAGTGTGACTTTGGAATGATTGACTCAACCTTCCTCTACCTCGGTTTCTTCATCTATATAGAGAGAGGGTTAAATGAGATAATTCGTAGACAACACTTAGCACAGCGCCTGGACATAATAAGCACTTTATAAGAAAGTAAATGACCTTGTAGTATATTCAGGTAGGTGCTTTCCTTTATTTTCAATGTGACTTCCAAATCTAAAGGATATAAAAAGAAATTGATAGTTACCCATCTTTCATCATTGTTAGGGAATTTTTTAAAAACCTGCTTTTTTTATTGGTGAGGAAACTCTTCTGTACTTTAAAACAGGGGCGGGGAACCCTTTCTCTGCCAAGGGCCATTTGGATGTTTATACCGTCATCTGTGGGCTATCCAGAATTACCAACTTAAAAATTAACCTGCTATATTGGATCAAACATTTAATTAACTCACCCCTAATGCCTCACAAGACCATACCAAATGGTTTTTTGGGCCTCATACAACCTTTGGGCTAGAGCCAGGGGTGGGCAAACTTTTTGACTTGAGGGCCACAATGGGTTCTTAAACTGGACCGGAGGGCCGGAACAAAAGCATGGATGGAGTGTTTGTGTGAACTAATATAAATTCAAAGTAAACATCATTACATAAAAGGGTACGGTCTTTTTTTTTTTAGTTTTATTCATTTCAAACGGCCGTAGTTTGCTCACGGCTGGGCTAGACGTTCCCCACCCCTGCGTTAAAGAGTAGCCTCTTAAAACATAGACAAATAATTGAAATCATTATCATCTTGAGGTAAAAAAGCTAAGAATGAATATGTACTACAGAAATACAAGGTGTCATCATTATTTTGCTTTCTCACATAGTGTGTTGGATTACTTATTTCCCACATAAGTAAATGGCAGTGGCTCCTAAGGATTATTGTGGCAGAGCAACAGGAGAATCGGGACATGGCACGGATCAACACAGGCCATGTGGGCCATGCCCTCTGATTATGTCTCCCTGTCTCTCAACACGAACAGGAGAGAATAAAAGAAAGTAGCAGGCACTGATGTGGGGTTAGGTTAGTAGATGTGGACACCTGGAGGAAAATGGCAGAATTGCCAAGTGATGGGTGTGACTGGTGGTATGGTGGGGTGTGGTGTGGTGTGGTGGGGTAGGGTAGGGTAAGGTAGGTAAGGTATGGTAGGGTAGGGTAGGGTAGGGTATGGTATGGTATGGTATGGTATGGTATGGTATGGTATTTGACAGCCTTGACCCTGGAGCAAGACTGCCTGGGTTACTAGCCATTTCCAGCTGTGTGACCTTGGTTGGGTATGTTCTTTAGTCTCTCTGCCTCAGTTTCATCCTCCCTAAAAATGGGGATAATAATAGAGTCTGTGTCACAGTGTTGTTGGAAGGATTAAAGAGCCAGTATATGCAAAGCACTTAAAACAGTGCCTGTTATAGAAATGGTTGCCATTGTTATTATTGATGGTAGTGATAGTGATGGTTGACAGTGGCCAAGCAGCAGCTAGAGCAGCCGTGGACAAACTACGGCCCGTGGGCCGGATCCAGCCCATTTGAAATGAATAAAACTATTGAAAAAAAAGACCGTACCCTTTTATGTAATGATGTTTACTTTGAATTTATATTAGTTCACACAAACACTCCATCCATGCTTTTGTTCCGGCCCTCTTGTCCAGTTTAAGAACCCATTGTGGCCCTCGAGTCAAAAAGTTTGCCCACCCCTGAGCTAGAGGCTTGCTCAGAACTATACTGCATGCCAGCTATATGATAGCTGTGCTCAGAGTCATCGGCCTCAAGTTTTAGATGCACTAGGAAGCAATATCACTTAAATCTTCCCTGATCACCCATTTGTAATGTAACATTCTCTGTATCCTCAATGAAGTAAAATGCTCACGCATAGGCTGCTAGTTAGTTACTCATGACTTAACATCACTGGGCTTTATCCTAAATTAAAGGGTTTCAAAGAGCTGAGTTCTAAGGCCTCTTCCAGCTGTGAATTTGTGAATCCTCGATTACTGGTCAATATATATTTATTCTTACCTGCACTCTAGTTTTCCCTTGAGGTTTTCTTCATTTATTATCCTTTTTAATATGCTTGTCAGCATGAGTGTTGTTTTCATGTTGTGTTGATATGTTTTTCAGCCCACATGTCTAGAATAGCAACTAGAGCTAGGCACATAAAGTTATTATTAGTATTTTTACTTTGTACTATGTATATTTTCAATTCTGAGTAAAAGTCAAGAAATCTATATAATGAACCTTCCCATCATCAACCTTCAAAATTGACAGCTCATGGCCAAGCTTTTTATGTGTACCTCTTCTTTCTGCCATTATTTTGAAACCTATGCCCAGCATTATATCACTTTAATCATAAATATTTCTGTATATAGCACTAAGAATGAAATATTTTCAAAAATGCATAATCATAATACCATTGTCACATATAAAAACAATAAATACCTATCTGTGATTGAAACAGTCTCCTCCTCCTTCTCCACCTCCTCCTCCTCCTCCTCCTCATCATCATCATCCTCATCCTCTTTTTCTTGTTCTTCTTCCTCTTGTTCTTCTTTTTTAAAGCAAACTGGTAATTCGCCATGCCTAGAATGAGGAATTAGGCATTATCATTCACTCAGCAAAATAACCATGTGTAGGTGACCCCCCCGCCCCAAAAAAAAGCCTAAATATTGAATAATGTACTGAAGAGAGATCTCTCTCATGAGTAATACACTGAGGATTTTGTTTCTGAAAAGTATACCCCAAACACCAGTTAAATGTGCTAGAAGCAATTTATTCAGCCTCTTAGAGAAAAGTGAGTGGAATGTCTTTTCCATGTGTGTGGGTAGCCCCTTTACTAATGAATTATTAAGGAAGTCTTTTTTTTTTTTTAATTAAATCTTTATTGTTCAGATTATTACATTTGTTCCTCTTTTTTTCCCCCCATAACTCCCCTCCTCCCAGTTCCCGCCCCACCCTCCGCCCTCACTCCCCACCCACTGTCCTCATCCATAGGTGCACGATTTTTGTCCAGTCTCTTCCCGCATCTCCCACACCCCTTTCCCCCCCAGGAATAGTCAGTCCATTCCCTTTCTATGTCCCTGATTCTATTATAATCAACAGTTCATTCTGTTCATCAGATTATTTATTCACTTGATTCTTAGATTCACTTGTTGATAGACGCATATTTGTTGTTCATAATTTGTATCTTTACCTTTTTCTTCCTCTTCCTCTTCTTAAAGGATACCTTTCAGCATTTCATATAATCCTGGTTTGGTGGTGATGAACTCCTTTAGCTTTTCCTTATCTGTGAAGCTCTTTATCTGACCTTCAATTCTGAATGATAGCTTTGCTGGATAAAGTAATCTTGGTTGTAGGTTCTTGGTATTCATCACTTTGAATATTTCTTGCCACTCCCTTCTGGCCTGCAAAGTTTCTGTTGAGAAATCAGCTGACAGTCGTATGGGTATTCCCTTGTAGGTAACTGAGTTTCTTTCTCTTGCTGTTTTTAAGATTCTCTCTTTATCTTTTGCTCTTGGCATTTTAATTATGATGTGTCTTGGTGTGGTCCTCTTTGGATTCCTTTTGTTTGGGGTTCTCCGCACTTCTTGGACCTGTAAGTCCATTTCTTTCACCAGGTGGGGGAAGTTTTCTGTCATTATTTCTTCAAATAGGTTTTCAATATCTTGCTTAATTTCTAGTTGGTTCCCCAATATAAGATCGAGGGTCTCATTAGTTTTCTTGTAGATCTCATTAAGTTTATTGGCGGCTTCTAAACAGTTCTTAAGAGACCTTAAAAGTGTGGTTCTGAACTCTATATCTTCCATTGACAATTTTGTCCTGTTTCTGTCTCCGCATTTTGTTATGCTTCCTTGGTGCACCCCCTAGTGATCTTTGTTCGCAGTCTTATAGTTAAATCTTGATTGTTGTAGCTAATTCCAGGGAGGGTTTGACCTCCAGGCCAAGTGGCTATGAGAATCAGCTGTGTCAGCAGTGAGAGAACTTCTGTCCTCTAGGGAGGTGCTAATCTAGCCTTTGCCTGAGGCTATCCGGCAAATGCCTCTGTGCAGGGCTTGGGCGGGGCGGGTCGCACAGGATCAACAGGGTGGGCCAGAGAGAGCAGTTATGGCGGCTCTCAGTCCTGTCCCCAGGGGCTCTGCCTCTCTGAGTCCCAGCACCCGCTGCAAAGCTCGGAGAGAAAGCTGCACTCGCTCTGACCGAAGCCAGACAGTCCCGCTTCTCCCGTTTGAGTCTGGGTCCCTAAAGACTCGCCCGGATCTGGAGCTCAGATTCTGCGACTCCCTCCCGATTGAAAACGCCAACCGCGCCCTCCGCCGCCAGCCCGCTCCGCGCACTCCGCACCTCAGAATCTGACTTCAGCACTGCGCCTCCTCTGAGTGTCCGTATGCGTTTCTCTTTCCTCCTAGTTGTAGGACTTCCACTCAGCCAGCGTTCCTGTGGTTCTGGGTGATGTCCCTTCCGTTTTTTGGTTTCACTTTTGAAGTAGTTGTTCAAAGCAGCAAACTCCAGCGTTAACCTATGCTGCCATCTTGGTTCCGACCTCATGAATTATTAGGGAAGTCTTGATTTCATTTGTGACATAGCACTTTATTTTTGATGCTCTATGGTTTAAGGTGGGTTTACTTAAGCCAGCTAAAGGATTTAAGAAGAAAAATCTTTTCATGTTTATTTCTAATGAATTTATTTCAAACCTGTAGTAATTAAACCACTTGTCCTATTTTGTGTATATTTTGAAAATCAATTGGACTATTATCTTCTGTTTCTTATTTTACAGAACCTAAGTTTTTAAATTTTTATTTAAATTCTTTAGAATTTTATAATACGAACTTTTCCTAAAAGTTCTATTTGCCAAGTAGAAATACTATAAATATTTCTAATGTCATCCAGTTCTTCATATGACCTTTAACAGTTTCTGTCTATCATTTCTTATTCTGACTCCTATTTCTTGGAAAAGGTGACTTTGAAGAGTCCCTTTTCATTGATTTACAATGAAGTTTGGAAACAAGAACTTATTTCTATTACATTCCAAAATCTAACATAAAATTGCTTTTTTCTCTTTTTAATTTATTTTTAATTAAATTTTATTGATGTGACATTGGTCAACATGAACATATAGGTTTTCTTTCTTTTTTTTTTAATGGATCACTAACATTTTAACAAAGAGTTGAAAGTAAATCATCATTCAACCCAAGGGAGACTTTGTATAATATAATTGGTTCTAGTACTTTTAAAAAAAATTTTAAATTCTTTATTGTTTAAAGTATTATATATGTCTCCTTTTCCCCCCATTGACCTCTCCCTGGCCATTCTCACCCCCCAGCACATACCCTCACCCCTCTACTGTCTGTGTCCATTGGTTATGCTTATATGCATGCATACAAGTCCTTTCATTGATCTCTTATCCTCCCCCACAACCTAGTTCTACTATTTTTTAAAAATATAACTTTATTGATTTCAGAGAGGGAGAGAGAGATCGAAACATCAATGATGAGAGAGAATCACTGATCAGCTGCCTCCTGCATGCCCCTCACTGGGAACTGAGCCCACAACTGGGTCAATGCTTAACCAGTGCGCCACACCGGCAGGGCTGGTTCTACTATTGAACCTTACTGATAGAGGAAGTTGTACACAACTGAGGTTGTATGTGGCACTGTTTCCAAAATAAATAGTATATTTTTACTATGTAAGACTAAGTCCATTATAGTTGTAATGGTCATTTTAGTCATCAAATTTAAATACTACTTTGTGAGGACAAAAAAGGGACTGTAGAATGAAAGAAAATGGATAATGCTTTGGCTTTATCAGAACCTGGACGCTCCTCAGAATAAAAGCCACTGGAATGTCTCTGTGTTTATGGTAGTTCTGCTCTGTACTCCAAATATTTGTAGCTGAGTTGATGGTGTACATTTTTGTGAGGGGCTGTTTATAGGAAGTGTACTATGTTACCTCGACAAGAGCACTTTGAAAGTTCATTGTTTTTATAAAGTTTTTTTGTATTTTTCTAGAGCTGCCCAATCTAAAAAATTACTTTCCTATACCAGCAGGTGGAAGCAAGAGCAGTCGAATTGTAGTACTGCCTTCTCCAAGTGTACTGGCATGTTCTGTGGCTCATTTACCCATGACTCAAAAGTATTTTTACTACATATCACTCACTTAACTCCTTTTCTTCAACAACTTTACTATCTTAGCACCTTCTCTTGATTACCTCATCCCCTTATTTACTTGGTGTCTAGGACAGGGTAATTTGGATTTTTATATTCTTTGATTCAGCAGTTACAACATACATGCAATGCACCAACACACTCTTCCACATTTGCCAAGAAATACAAAGATGACTAAGACGTGGACTGTGTTCTCAAAGAGCTTACAGTCCATTAGAATTAGGAGAATATCTTCTTCACTTTTCCCCTGACTTGGGGGAGCAGATCACTCAGCCTTCCTAGTCCAGCTCCAACCAATCCATGGCTGGCTTTCAGTGTTCACCCAGATTTTAATTCATTCAACAAATATTTACTGAGTGCCAGGCACAATATATGAGCTTAATTGAAAAATTTATGCTGTTTTCCTTACAGATTAAAAAAAAAAAAGACCTAATCGTCTTCAGGAGAAGTATCATTTATTTTTTTATTGAATTTATTGGGGTGATACTGGTTAACAAAATTATACAGGTTTCAGGTGCACAATGCCACAACATATCATCTGTATATTGTATTGAGTGTTTACCACCCCAAGTCAATTCTCCTTCCATCTCCATTGATCCTACCTATACACTCTTCTTTTTCTCCCCACCCTCCAAAGTATCATTTATTTTTTTAAAAATTTTTAACAAAAAGTGTATAGAGCAAGTAAGCAACTGACTTATAGACCCTAAAACATTGAACTGAAGAAATTTAGAAGTAGTTAATGTAACATTTCCTGGAATACACTTAGAAGACCTCCCACAAATGCTAATTGAAATAAAAGTATGTACTCTGTCGGGGGTGCGGAACGTCCAGCCCTTGGGCTGTATAAGGCCCGAGAAAGCATTTGGTCTGGCCCTGCCAAGGCATTAGGGGTGAGTTAATTAAATGTTTTGTTAAATATAGCAGGCTAACTTTTAAGTTGATAATTTTATATGGTCCAAGAATGATGTTATACATATTCAAATGGCCATTAGCAGAAAAAAAGGTTCCTCGCCCCCTACATCTAGATCAATTCTGTTAGCTGTTAGTAATAATAACAAATATTTAATACAAAGGATAGAAAAGAGGAAAACCAAGTTCTCAGGTTATGTGTGTGTGTGTGTGTGTATAGACTGGGAAATGTAGAAGAACCTCCCCAAACCAAACTTTCTCTGTCCTTTGGATTCCCTATCACTTTATTCATATAGAGTTTGCTCCCTAATAATCTCTATGTCTCTTCTTCTCTCTTATGGACAGCTCCTGAGGGCAATAACCATGTCATATTCATCTCTGTAATCTCAATAAATATTTACTGAAGAATGACTGAATCAACTCATTTGCCTCATGGGAAATCCCTTTATAATGAGCCTTTTTTTTTTTTTTAATAAAGAACTAACATTTGATGCATATAAAGTTTTCTTAGAATGCCTCAGCTGAATCTTATCTATCAGCAATGTAGTTTATGCCCTGGCTCGTGTGACTCAGTTGGTCGAATATCGTACCAAGTACTGAAAGGTCACCAGTTCAATCCCTGATCAGGGCACATCCCCAGGTGTGGGTTCAATCCCTGGTCGGGGTGCATACTGGAGGCAGCTGATTGATATTTCTCACATGGATGTTTCTCTCTCCTGCTCCATAACTCTCTCTCTCAAATCATTTTAAAAAGCATATTAAAGAAATTAGGGTATGTGTTTGCCTGAGTACTTTCAGAAAGCCTTTGCAGCTTCCTAGGAGTGCACCTTTTCACATAGTTTCCTGCTTACCGAGAACAGTTAATTAATGGGCTCTGGAAAGGAATGAGACCGGGGTGCAGAGGGTAGCCATCAGGTTGTCCCAGTTTGAGTTGTTTTACTCTTTGGAAATGGGTGACTAAAAGCTGCCCAGGCCTACATGGCCTGTTTTTCAGAAAGAGCTGGATGGAAGCTAACATGGGGCACTCCTTCACGGCCCTTGGCAGCAATCCTTCAGGGAGTGGTATAGATAGCAAACCAGACAAGCTGTGTCAACCTGTAGTCTCTAACTGCTGTATTTACCTCAGTTTCTCCCCATTACAAGCAGGTGGAAGACCGGGGAGGTGAATTTGTGAGAAATCTGATATTTTTCTTTTTTAGAATGCAGTTGCAACATGAGTATAGGATAGCAGTTAAGAATATGGGCTCTGTAGTCAGGCCTGAGTTTAAATCCCAATTCCACACCTCCTGTGTGATCTTGAGCAAGCTACTTTACTTCTCTGTGTCCAGTAAAGTTGGGTTCATAATACCTGCCTCTTGTCTTATTAAATAAGAAACAAATTAAATAAGAAAATGTATGTAAACTCTTGGTATAGTGCCTGGGCACAGTAACTGGCTCACTAATATGTACAAGTTTCTAGCTTAGGATCCTAGATGAAGTGTGGCAAAACTAAAACTGCGAATTCAAGTTTGAACTTGCTGCATTTGAGACGTCCGTGGGCCTGGAGCTTCAACTAGATATCTAGCTGGAATCAGAAACCCGACTTTTTTGAATGGGTACAGGAAGAGAAGCTAGCAAAAGAGGCTGAGAAGAGATAGTCAGGAAAGGACTAGGAAGAGGACTAGAACACCAAAAGTAACAACTTTGACTGTGTTTACTGGTAAAAGTTGATTTATTCTAAGGCATTTATCTCTAAAACATTCTGCTCATAAAACTGTTTGATCCTAAGCCAAATTGAAAGATCGTTAAATGAAAAAGCTGAGGGCAAAAGGGTGGCTTTGAAAAAGCCAGAGAAATAGGGGCAGGTCCAGCAGGGCCTTGAATGTAGCTTTGATCCTGAAGTCAGTGGAGTCAGAACTTGATCCTGAACCATGGCACTGAAGGGGACTGCCATGATCAGATTTACATTTTAGGTAGTTTACTCTGTAGGCAATCTGGAGAATAGATTGTAAGACATCCAGAAAGTCTCCTGGGTTTTTGACTTGGGCGACTGAATGCATACTGGTGATCTTCACCGAGATATAATATAGGAAGGAGACAGGCTTGGTTCTGAGGGGTAAGGAAGATGGTCAGTTTCATATTAGACATATTGGATTTGAGGTGGCCATTGGCATCCAAGTCAGCTACCCAATAGTTTTTAGATACATGGGTCTAAAACTCAGGGGAGTTGGGCTAGAGCAGGGGTGGGCAAACTTTTTGACTCGAGGGCCACAATGCGTTCTTAAACTGGACCAGAGGGCCGGAACAAAAGCATGGATGGAGTGTTTGTGTGAACTAATATAAATTCAAAGTAAACATCATTACATAAAAGGGTACAGTCTTTTTTTTTTTTTAGTTTTATTCATTTCAAATGGGCCGGATCCGGCCCGCGGCTGGGCTAGAGGCACAGATTTGGAGGTCTTTAGCTATGGCTAGCATATGCAGCCACACAGGTGGACCAGAACACCCCAGGAAGAGTGTATAAAATAAAGAGAAGAAAGCACAGAACTGAATTCCAAGAAACACTAGGGAATCTTAAGGAAGGGAATAAAGATGTTAGATGATGGAAATTGTGAAGATACAGCCAAAGACATAGAATGAGAAGCATAATCATTATCACAGATGTTAAGGAAGGAAAAAGTTCCAAAAAAAGAGGGAGTTAAAAAAAAATCCCAGCCAGTGTTGCTCAGTGGTTGAGCATCAACCTATGTATGAGGAGGTCACAGTTTGATTCCAGGTCTGGGCATATGCCCACGTTGTGAGCTTGATCCCCAGTGGGGGGCATGCAGGAGGTAGTCAATCAATGATTCTCTCTCATCGTTGATGTTTCTATCTCTCCCTCTCCCCACCTCTCTGAAATCAATAAAAAATAGACTTTTTTTTTTTTTTAAAGAAGGAACAAAACACTGTCGAATATCACAAAAAGTTAATTTAGGTAAGTACTAAAGGATTAGTTGGATTTAGTAAGTGTCAGTTGGATTTAGTAAAAACACTAGGGACCCTGCTGAGAGCAGTTTTCTTTCTTCTTCTTCTTTTTTTTTTTTTTTTTTTTTTATGAGGCCAGATTGAAATAGGTTAAAGAGTAAGAGAGAGATGAAGACATGAAGATGGCAACGCTGGCTTGACCACTCTGAAAAATCTTAGGAATGAAGGGAAGGGGAGAAATAGAGGTCATTTCTAGTGAGGGACCCAGGATCAAGGAAGTTTTTGTTTTATTTTATTTAGATGAACACACTTAAACACTCAAGCATGTATATGTTTGTAAAGAGGCACTGTAAATGAGACCTTTAAGACTCTACTAAAAAAGATACTATTTCATGGAGTGATGTCTTGGAAGAGATCACATAAGACTCTCTCACAGATTGAGAAATTGGCTTTAGATAAGACAAATACGTCCATTGGGAGTAAAAAAGAAAGAATGTTATAGATGTAGCTATATTTGTAAGTGGGAATTTCTATCTAATGGCCAGCAGGGTTAGCTAGTGACAGTGAGAAGAGAAATTTTGGGAAACTGATCACAGTTTGAGATAATTGGTGTGGGATTGGGGGAGCACAGGATGACCTGGATGGATTTTCCTGAAGTCTTGAGAGTCCAGCATTTGAGCTGGATAAAGACTATGATAAAATAGCAGTTAAACCCCATAGCCCTGGTTGGTGATCTGGATGTACGAATAGAGAAGGTGGCTGTTTAAAATAGTCCTGGGCAGAGGTTTTTATGGTGGATCTAGCAGAAGGACTAGAAGTCGGGCAGTTGGGTTTTTCGTGAAGGATGATTGAATTGATAGATGTGGCTCACTTCCAACATTTGTGTGGCCTGGACAACAGTATAATTGGGAGATTTCCCTGGCCCCCTTCTGTACCATGAGGCGCCACACATGTGCCTGGACCCCCCCACCTGTAAGTCCAAGCTCCAACCATACTCTCCCCTGCTAATGACTCTCCCTCAACCCCAGCAGCATGTACACCAAGGGTGCACTTCACCCTCAGGGGGACTGGCCCAGGGAAGAGGCCCACACAGGCTCTGGGGGCCATTTGAATAAGGAATTCTGGAGTCCAGAGTTGTGTGGTGGGGGTGGGGGGGAGGTGGATGTAGGCTCTGCATGGGCACCTCCTCTTAGCTCTCTTGAGAGGAGTGTAGAGGCAGGAGGGCAGAAGTAGGAGTCATCACCTAGGTCTAAGCAGAGCTACAGAAGAAGCCTGTTAGAGTGAGAAAATAGAGGAACCAGGGAACTGGAGATCTAGGAACAAGAGAAATAAGAATCACAGGTGTAGATAAGTGGGAGTTGAGAAGACAGATCATGGTCAGAGATTGGAATGCTATCAGAATGTATTGCCTCTGAGGAGCATCTCCAAGAGATGATAAGAATAAACGTGAAGGTTCTTGGAGTAAAGTAGGTCAAAAAACTGAAGTTAAGGGAGTGATGTAGCTCATCCATCTACCCTTTTAAAGTCTCACCAGCATAATTTTGGAGCTTAAGATGGAAAGGACTTTAAGACAAAGTGGAAAAGGCAGTGCTCTGGGAAGAGGTTGAGGAGGCAAGGAAGTTCAGTTATCAGGAGAGAGACTTGGAGTATGGGAGAGGTTCACCAGTGGGAGATGACTTAACATTTGGGACAGCGGCAGCAATGTGAAACCTGCAAGGATATTCACAACAGAGAGAAAACTAGGTTCACGAATGTTTGATATGTTGAGGGTCTAAGACAGGGGTGGGCAAACTTTTTGACTCGAGGGCCACAATGGGTTCTTAAACTGGACCGGAGGGCCGGAACAAAAGCGTGGATGGAGTGTTTGTGTGAACTAATATAAATTCAAAGTAAACATCATTACGTAAAAGGGTACGGTCTTTTTTTTTTTTTTTTTTTTTTTTAGTTTTATTCATTTCAAACGGGCCGGATCCGGCCTGCGGGCCGTAGTTTGCCCACGGCTGGTCTAAGACCAGGAATCTCAGGTAAAATTTTGTAACTTGGTTAGCATAACTAATAAGATTAACTCTCCATTGTAAAAATAAGGATTTGTGAAATTTAAACAATCTTGTAGAAAAGCCACTTTTAAATTTTAATCATGTTGTTAGTACCTTTAGCCCTGTTCCTTGTAGAAAGAACTAAAAGTCTGTGGCTCTTGAAAGGCGTGGCTAGTCATACTAGGTGTACTGGTTAATAATAACGGATTTTGTCATCAAAGAAAACAATAATTTCCAGAGAAACATCAAAAGTGCTTTATTCGCCAAAACCGGTTTGGCTCAGTGGATGGAGCGTCGGCCTGCGGACTGAAGGGTCCCGGGTTCGATTCCGGTCAAGGGCATGTACGTGGGTTGCGGGCACAACCCCGGTGGGGGATGTGCAAGAGGCAGCTGATCAATGTTTCTCTCTCATCGAGGTTTCTAGCTCTCTGTCTCTCTCCCTTTCTCTCTGTAAAAAATCAATAAAATATATATATATAAAAAAAGTGCTTTATTCAAAGTAATGTCCGTCGCTAGTTACACATTTCCCCGTCTTTCAGGTAATTTGTGGATACCGTCCCAATAGAACTTTTCTTGTTTTGAGGCAAACCATTCAGAGACCCCATTTTCCACTTCTTCGTACGATTTGAAGTGCTGCTCAGAAAGTGCGTGTGCCATTGATCGGAACAAGTGGTAATCTGAAGGAGCAAGGTCTGGTGAATATGGCGGGTGGGTTAATACTTTCCAGGCAAGGTCTTTTAACGTGTCTTTAACTGGTTTTGAAGTGTGTGAATGGTGCGTCATCATGAAGCAAAATTACTTTGCAGTGTCTTCTGGAACATTCTGGTCGTTTCACTATCAAAGCATGGTTCAAATTGATTATTTGTTTTTGGTAGCAACCAATATTAATGGTTTCACCTGGTTTTAGAAACTCATAATACTAGTAAGGAGGGGGGTGACTTAGTTAAATCAGTGAGTGCAAAAAACAACTATATGAACAGTAAGAATTAAGATTAGAAGGGGGCAGTTCAGATGAAATGGAACAAGATAAATAATTTAAATAAATATAGAGTAATTACAGTCTGGGGGGTTGATGAAATGCAGCCCTCAATAGGAGCTTGTAGAGAAATATTAATTCCAAAGTAAATACTAGGAATATTTTCGAAGTGTTTTTGAAGAATTGGGGCAAATGTCAAGAAATGCCATGCAAACCATGTGCTACAACACAGTAACACTACAGGGAAAGGATGAGAACATGGATAAAATGTAAATTGTGGGGAAAGAGAAGTTAGGACATTTTACATAATGGAGTTTCACTCGAGTCCTGATTCTACTATGACACATTTCCCTGCATGGATGTTTATTTGTGACGATGACGGCAGATGGTGTTGTTGTAATGTTTTAGCCATACCAGTCCCATCCATCTCCTTTCAAATTTATAAAATAATACAAGCGTAATATGCTAATTAGGTAGGCCATCCTTCCAGATGACCTTCCAGTCGAAGCTGGGGCTGCGAGGGAAGCCCGGGTCCCGGGTGCCTGCCGGCGTCAGGAGCCTGTAGAAGGAAGGCCTACTCTTGCACGAATTTTGTTCATCGGGCCTCTGGTATATAATGAGCATCTGTTATGTGCTCAGCAGTGCAGTGAGCTCAGGTTAGGGTTGTGACAAAAGAAATGTGCCATGGTTATTATGCTTGAGAAAGTCCTAGTCTAGTGCAGAATACAAGACAAGCCAATCGAACAGGTGAATGACAGTAATTTAAATGAATGGCACAGATGAAAGGTGATAGAAGCTCAGATCTGGATGAACTGGAATCGCAAAGAAGCCTTGATAAGAGGAAGTAGAGGCTTTTAAACTATGCTTCAAAAGGAAATGAATGCAGCAAGTCTCAGAGCATTTCTGAAAGTACATTCCATAAAATGTTTTGCAAAAATTTTAAGACAATGAACTCAAAATAGCTGTGGCATGCTCATTTGTCCAAATGAAATTCTGCAACGTGGTAGTCTCTGTCAGAATCTATGCCACTTGCTTTCTTTGCCTAAGTACTTCATTTGTATGGTGGACACAGGAGACTACAACTGCACCTTCCTGTCAATCCCAGTATAGTTTCTGTACTATTTCTTATTAGAAATTGCAGAGTTGTGTGGTTGAAAGTACTTTAAAGACTGAAGAGACCATGAAGAAGGTGTGGTTGGGACAGAAATAATAAAGAGCCTGGAAGTTTGTAGGAAAAAAACAACAACACCCTAGTGTTTAATTAGATAGTAGACATCTCTGATGTAATCTAGATTTTAACTTTCAAATGTACATAATAACCCCTGTAGAAAAAGACAGGATCACACTCTGTTACCTGTTTTCAACTTTTATAGCTCTCAGTTGCAAAAAGTCAGTTTTTAAAAATCCTCACCAGATTCTCAAGCGAACAAGCACAGTTGCTGGAATGACTGCAGGTGCACTCACCAGTTTTCCCAACCAGGTTACAGAGGCCCTTAAGAGCAAGAAGAGAGAAATGTACCAACATTCTAAGCATTGAATGAGCTTGAAATGGTAACAGGGGGAGGAGGAGGGATGCTCGGCAAAATGACGATGGAAGAAGAAAAGCAGATACAATGCAGATAGAAAAATTCTCAGTAGATCAAAATGTTTTCATTAGCCCTGACCAGTTTGGCTCAGTGGATAGAGCCTCGGCCTGCAGACTGAAAGGTCCCAGTTTCGATTCCGGTCAAGGGCATGTACCTTGGTTGCGGGCACATCCCCAGTGGGAGGTGTGTAGGAGGCAGCTGATCGATGTTTCTCTCTCATCCATGTTTCTAACTCTCTCCTCTCCCTCTCTGTAAAAAATCAATAAAAATATATTTTAAAAAAATGTTTTCATTAGAAGCATAAGGGGATCCTTCAGTCTTCATTTCTTTTCTTTGATAACAAGAATTCTAGCTCTGACTGTTTTGGCTCAGTGGATAGAGCGTCGGCCTGCAGACTCAAGGGTCCCAGGTTCAATTCCGGTCAAGGGCAGGTACCTTGGTTGCGGGCACATCCCCAGTGGGGGGTGTGCAGGAGGCAGCTGATCAACGTTTCTAACTCTCTATCCCTCTTCCTTCCTCTTCTGTAAAAAATCAATAAAACATATTTTTTTAAAAAAAGAATTCTAAATCATGAAGTAATGAAATTAAGACAAAATTCCAGAAGGCGAGAAAAGAAGTTATAATATAAAAAAAATTAATGTGTTCTGTTGACTCTGGAAATCATGATTTCTATTGTCTGTTTCTTTTTACCCCTTCCACATTCAGGGAGTATTACTTCAAGGAAGTTATAGCTTTTTATTCATTGCAGTAGAGCTGTACAAGGGTGATCATAGGTATATTTGTACAGCCAAGGCAGGGTTGCTCACATCTTTATCATTTTAATTGAGTTAAAGTCAGGTGATGCTGTGACCAAACACTCAACCTTTTGATAAATGTTAGGAAATAAATGAAAACTGGTAGAGGTCATCTTACCAGTGAAATATTTGGAGTAATTTTATTTTAAAGCTGTTTAACAATAATGAAAATGTGTTCATAATAATTGGTTTATACTAAGAAGAGTGGTGAAAAGAGCAGGGTATTAAGATACAGAAGTCCTATGTTTTTGTCATTAGTCATCCACTTGCTATTCATTGCCTGAGAAATCTCATGGCCAGCCTCTTCACCTGTGCGGAACTTCCTTGGGAGCCCAATCAATCATGGTCATGGCTGACTCCTTTGAGGCCTTAGTTCTGTGTGTCTATGAGGAATTGTGGGAATAATTATTTTGGAAATTTTTAGCCAACACCACACACTGAACTTCACATCCCTGGTATTTTAGGCGACCACCAAGCTTAGAAGACCCTCCAGTCACTGGTCATTTCTTGTATTCCAAACTTTATAATTCTTTTTCCTGTGCTCATTCCTTTATCAGTTTTCATTCCTTTATTAGTCAGTGCTCTGTGTGAGCCAAATAACAAAACCACATTCAAACTGGCCTAAACAATAGACTCACATAACTGGAAAGTCCAGCTGTCGGTCAGGCTTCAGAATTAGTTGATCTAGGGGCTCAGTGATGTCAGTAAATAGTTTCCTTCCTTCATTTTTCTATTCGCAGTGTTTATTTCATCCTAAATCAGGTTCCATTCTTTCTCATAAGCTGGATGCTGGCTGTAGTCAAGGACACAAGCTTTCTCATTTATACTCAGTAGGAATAAGACCCCTTTCTCTCGCAGGATCTGAGGTAGAGGCAGCCACCTTTAAAGATCATGGACTATGTGGGGGATGCATGGATATTGGAAGAACATGCGTATATAATTAGATGGGGGAGAGGTGGGCTGGACAACCAATACCGATGTAGCTATCTGCTCTGGACTTCTCCCTTGTTCCTTCTGGAGCTCTGGTCTTGTGGTAAACATACTCCACTTTGTCACACTCTGGATGGTCTCTTCTCCTTCTAACCTTTCCTGAAATCCCCTCAGCCCTGAGGAAAATACTTCCCCTACACCCGTCTTTTCTTCCACATCTCATTGCACAAAGTAAGGAGGAAAATCCACATCTTTTGTCCCCCAGATCCTACCTTGCCCCCAGTTACTCTCCCAAGCCAACACTTCTTCACCTTGTATAAAACCACTGTCGAGGCTCGCAGTCTGGTTTTACCATTCTATACCCTGCCCACAATGTCTTCTCCCAACCACCTGGTCAGTCCTTTCTATTCTTGGAAGACTTCTGTCCCTGGTTCACTCTTCCTTTCTAC
Source organism: Myotis myotis (assembly GCF_014108235.1). NCBI lineage: Eukaryota > Metazoa > Chordata > Mammalia > Chiroptera > Vespertilionidae > Myotis > Myotis myotis. The sequence goes on from NW_023416357.1 coordinate 34,582,063, forward strand.
TCCCAGGCCCAGCTGTCAAGCTGTGGACTCCAGTGTTCATCGTAGACAATTTATCCAATACTAGGATGTCGGCTCTTTGCATTCTTCAACTTGTTTATCTCAACCATCCACTTCCAAGAAAATATGCTGGATTTTGTCGGTCTGTTTAGCTTTTCAATTCCTAAACCCAGACATCTCACATTTTTATTACAATCTAACTACTCCCGTTTTATCCATTTTATTGACCTTACTGAGATTGTAGTCTTTTAAAACAAATTGCTGTCCATGCTTTATATGCCATTTGTTCCTATCTCCTTTGACCTTTCTCTAAATGTCATTTAAGAATAAATTTAAAAAATTAGTTTCAAGTGGAGTCATGAAAAATGATAAATTGCTTAAAATATATATTCAAACAAAACAGAAATGTATATTTCTAAATATTTTGATGTAAGATGAAGGCCTTTTTAGCAACTATGAATCACTTGATTGGAATTCCTCACTGTCCTTGCTTAACTACATCTAAAATGTACTATTTTTAAATTTCCAATTTTTTTTTAAGTGGAACAAGAACACACCTAAAGACACACATAATTAATCTGAATCAGAAGTCTTCTGAATCATCACAATTTTTTACTTAAACTTCTATTACAGCCGGCTTTTGTTTTTGTTTTTTTGGTTGGCTTTTTAGTCACTATCTATTAAAAAGTATTTCCAAAACAGTTTAGCTAAACAACAAATCATTCTGTTTACATACATTTAACCGGTTAAATATTTAAATTGCATAAAAACAAATAGTCATAAACAGGTTTTGGAATTTGACCTTTGGTGAATATATAACTCAACTGGTTAAAGGAGAAATGTGAAAATATATTAGAAAGTAGTCTGCCAGCCTTGGGTCCATCAGCCAGTGTTTCACATCAGAGACTTCAGTGCATGTGGACAGACAGCATTTAGATCTCCCCAATCTTCCATTGCCTCGGCCCCTTCCAGCTACGCAGGCCCCTTCCAGCTGCGCACCAAGTTAGCTACCTTTGTTTTCATGCCAGAGAATTGCTTCGGTGTACTCTCCAGTTTTCACCTTCTTCACACCTCTTAACAGTAATCTGACTTCCACCCCTATCACCCCACTGACACTGCTCTTGCCAGAGTAATCAATGGCATTCCTGTTGCTAAGTTCAACAGACTCTTCTGTCTTTCTTTATACTGTTATTCATCCCTCCCTTTTATATATATATATATGTGTGTGTATATATATATGTGTGTGTGTGTGTGTATATATATATATACATATATATATATATATATTTCTTTATTGATTTCAGAGAAGGAGAGAGATAGAAACATCAATGATAAGAGAGAATCATTGATCAGCTGCCTCTTGCACACCCCCTACCAGGGATCGCACCAGCAACCCAGGCATGTGCCCTTGGCCAGAATCGAACCTGGGACCCTTCAGTCCGCAGGCTGACGCTCTATCCACTGAGCCAGGCCGGCTAGGGCTCCCTCCCTTTTTTAATGCTTACTTTTCACAACTTCCTAGACCCAGCCTGGCTTGGCTTTCCTTCTACCTCAGTGATTAAACCAGAGCTAGAACTCAGTTCTTCTGTTTTCACTCTGCAAATTCCCCTGGGCCAGTCCAACCACCCCTCTAATTACCATTTAATATTAATGTATTCCACTTACATGTGCCACAGCCACTTGGCATGTCCAAAGTTGAATTTCTCACCCCCACCCCAAAGAGCCACCTCCTCCCCTTTCTCAGTTCCCTATTTTAGTGATGGCACCACCATCCATTCCAACACAGAAACCTGGACATCCTCCTTGACTCTCTCACCTCCCCACACATCCATTCAGTACCATCTCATATTGATTTTTTTTAAATCACTCCAATTCCCTTTATTTTCTAGTTCAGCATGCCAAAATTTTATGCCCCAAATACAGTAATAGCTTTCCTCTAGAATGATTTCTCTTTTTCAAACTTTTCCACTCACTATAATTTGAGTGATTTCTCTAAATTGCATATTTTATTTCATCTCTCACCTGAATAAAAGACTTCAATGGCTCTCATTGCCTTCAAAATAAGATTGAACTTTTTTTTTTTTTTAATTTCAGAGAGGGGAATGGAGAGGGAGAGAGGGACAGAAACATCAATGATGAGAAAGAATCATTGATCAGCTGCCTCCTGCATGCCCCATACTGGGGTTTAATCCTGCAACCCATGCATGTGCTCTGACCAGGAATCGAACCGTGACCCCCTGGTTCATGGGTAGATGTTCAACCACTGAGCCACACTGGCCTGGCAAGGTTGAACTTTTTAATGATTTACAAGGCTTTGCATTCAGTACTTCCTACTTACCTTTTCAGACTTCTCTCTCCTTAAGCCTTTGGCCTTTGGATAGCACATTGTCTAGATCTTGGCTTGCGCATTTCTCCTTCTAGACAATATTCCTAGAAAAGTTCCTTTTGTGGCCTTTCAGAGTTCCCTCTGCTGACCCTATCATAGCCCTCATCTCAATATAGTATAATTGCCTATCGATCCATTTGTCTTCTCCACTGTATTGTAATAGCATGGTCCCAGTCAGTTCGCCTTTTTGTTCTCGGCACCTATCACAGTGACCAGACACAGTACACGCTCCTAAATATTTGTGAGTTTGTGAGTGAATGGCCTTAAGCAAGTCACTTAGCTTCGCTGAGCCTCAATTGCATCATATATTAAAAGGGAATAATGTCTGACCTACATTATAAGGTTGTTTTAGGGTGTTGTAAAATAATAGGAATGAAGTTTAACGTAGCAGTTAAGAGTGTGGGATCTGGATCTATACTACCTGCTTTTTTCTTTTTTTAAAATTTATTGCTGTGACATTGGTCAACATGAACATACTAGTAGAGGTTTCAAGTGTAGGTTTCTGTTACAAGATACTATCTGGCTTTTAATCCTAGCTCCCACCATAGTGACCTTGAGCAAGTTACTTAACTGTGTTTTAGTTTCCTCTTTGGCAATACAAGAATGACCATAGTATCTGCCTCGTGGGGTTTTTGTGAGAACTGAGTTAATATGTGAAAAGCACTTAGTACAGTGCCTAAACACAATAAATGTTAGCTATTAATTATAGCATTTTTATTTATAAGCTCTAAAATTACCTATACACACAAACACATGCATCTGTAGATAGATGCACCCATGGCACCAATTATTAATTTGAGTATTTAGGGCAGGGGTGGGCAAACTTTGACTCGAGGGCTACAATGGGTTCTTAAACTGGACCGGAGGGCCGGAACAAAAGCATGGATGGAGTGTTTGTGTGAACTAATATAAATTCAAAGTAAACATCATTACATAAAAGAGTATGGTCTTTTTTTTCAATAGTTTTATTCATTTCAAACGGGCCCGGATCCGGCCCGCGGGCCGTAGTTTGCCCACGACTGATTTAGGGGGTTGGAGGACTATTATCCTTAATTTTTTTATCCTTAATAATTATCCTTAATTCTTTCTTTTAGAATAATGTCATAGCTATACCAGAGTTTATTTTCCAAGTTTTAAATTCAAATTCCTATTCTTGATATTTTGGTAAAAAAATTTTTTAACTGGTGTTCAACCTAAATTTGAATGCTGAATCCCAAACATTTTTGAGACTGCATAAGTAGTAGGTGGCCATTGCACAGGAAAAACATTTAAATAATAAAAATTACTGGTTTAATTTATAAAGTACAATTATTATGTTTTTGACATGTAACTTTATTTTTCTATGATTAATTACACAAACAATTTAATGTTTGGAAAATACAAATTTAATTAAATCTGTAACTATTCAAGAAAAAAATATAAGCATTGAAGGGTTTTTTCTATATACTTACTTTTTATTGAATTTGTGAATGTTACAGAGCTCTTGCACTGCCAAAGCATGCCTGAGAATTCAGAGAAAGAAGTGGCACAATGGACAGCCTATTCACCATCATACAGTATATTAAAACTTGATTCATGTGCATTTTGATAATTTCCCAATTTTTAAAAAGCTCTAATAAGAGTTGATGTTAAATCCCCTTTATATGTATAGTACAGTGTGCCATTAAATAAGTTCCACATATCCATATCAGTTTATTCCTCAATAACATAACCTTCAACATTTTGCGGGGGAGTGGGGGGGAGGGATGCATATTTTTCAGAGAAAACATGTGGCTCAAGGTCCAAGAGATTTAAGAGTTTTGGTTCCCAAATGAAGTCTTCAGTTTAACCAGGAACCCAACCTCTCCTTGGCTTGCTCAGCAACTCACCCAAACACATCAGAAGACAGGCATCCTGCCTGCCACCTGGAATAACACCGGCATTATTGCCCAGAAAGAGTGGGCGGGTCCTGTCAGGAGATCCCATAAGCCCCCAGGAGTCCGAGTCCTGCACTGACACTTTCACAGGAGCATTGTGCATATGTGTTCAGCGGAAAGAAATTGCTCAATTTTAATAAAAAGTTCTCTTTTATTTAAATTTAATTAGATAATACCCACTTGTCTATTGACTTTAGATCGACAGAAATGCCTAATTTTTATTCTCTTTCTGATTCTCTTTAGAATTGGTGGTTGCAGGACTTTCTTCAGAATGACTCTGGGGCGAGAAGTGATGTCTCCTCTTCAGGCGTTGTCTGCCAGCACTGCGGCTGGCAGGAATGTCTTAAGATGGGATCTTTCACCAGAACAAATTAAAACAAGGACCGAGGAGCTCATTGTGCAGACCAAACAGGTGTATGATGCTATTGGAATGCTTGACCTTGAGGCAGTAACGTATGAGAACTGCTTGCAGGCACTGGCGGATGTAGAGGTGAAGTACATAGGTGAGTAGGATGCAAAAGCACATCAATATTTCATTTTGTGGGCATCATAAACCATTGTACGTGTTCTGTCTTAGCAATCCGTTTTCCAATTTCACAAGATATTGATTTTTACATAATGATTAATTAATTGCTTGGAATTAAGTTACCTCAGATTAAAATTTTTTAATTATGTTAGCAAAGGTGCTATAAAATGTACACTCATTACAGCTGCTTTTTGGAGAGCATTGACAGTATCTATGAAAACTTTTAAGAAGTTCAAACCCTGGCTTAGTAATTCCACATCTATGTATTTAACTAAGGAAATAATCAGATACAGGAAAAAATCATCTATAAATTTATGTATAGGTAGTTACTCTCATAAGCAAAAGCTTGGAACAACACCTAAGTGTCAACTAATAGAATGACTAAATAAATTGTGATACATTCACCCTAACACTGTGAAGCCATTAAAATCATGTATAACCCTGGCTGGTGCGTGTCAGTTGGTTGAGCATCGTCCTTTGCACAGAAAGGTCACTAGTTTGATGCCTAGTCAGGGCACATACCCAGGTTGCAGGTTCCATCCCCGGTCAGGGTACATACAGGAAGCAACCAGTCGATGTTCCTCCCCCTCTTTTTCTCTCTCTCTAAAAGTCAATAAAAATATTTTTTAACATAATAACAAAATAATGTTTAGACGCAGTATTTAATGACCTAGAGAAAAGGACAAAGAAGGAAAGCCAAAAGAAAATTTCAATAACAAATTTTAAAATAATGGTTAGTATCTTAGATGGTGGGCTGACAGTTGACTTTTTTACTTTTCTCTTTATGCTTTTCTCTATTTTCCATTTTCCCTACACTTAAAATACATTATTTTTATTATATGAGTATAAGATTCTCTGAGTTATAAGAAATGAAGATTCACAGGAGTTACCTCTACGGGTTGGATATATTTGGTAGGATAATTATGACTAAGCAACCCTTGGCTGTGTATCCACACTTCATAAGAGCATGGATAACGTAAACATTAATATGTCTTTTGGAATTTGGAAGGTTGTCCAGAACCCTCCACAGCCCTAGTGCCCTGGTCATCGCTCTACCCTCCCCAACCCCTCAACACCAAGAGCCTCTTACTCTCTCCCACCACAATGGGGACTTGGCTATTCTCCCTGACCTCTGCTCTTCTGTTTCAGTTTCTGCCTCAACTACCAACTGCATCACTCTAATCAGTGGCCACAACCTCTTGCTACAAGTCCTGAGTTTAAACTCTGAATAAAAAGGATCTGATTGGTCTCGTTAGTCCAAGTCAAAAGGGAAGGGGTTGGCCCCCATTCGGCAGAGCTTTCCCAGTAGGCAATTTCATATGCATCTCCCACCCTATATATGGTTTGTCCCAGGTTCAGATACGAACTTCTTTATTCACTTATGGCCAAGTTGGTGTGCCAGCCTGGTAACTTACGTATACACTTAACAAATATAAACATCAGTGGGAGGAAAAACAAAAACAAAAAACTTATTTATTATATTTTTTCCCAATAATGCATCTTCTAAATATACTTTTAGGTTTGTGATGTATGTTCTTACTCTCTTATAACTTTTTCTTGGTGGATTAATCATCCAAAGAATAGCCTTTTAAAGACTAACTTTCTCTTATCTGTGTGTTCTCATTGTTCATTCTACCTCCAGCAAGAGCTGTTAAAATCCTTCCCATTTAGTGTCAGTTACTAGACATCAGTATTGTTTATAGTTTGGCAGCTAGAGTATAAGTCTGGTTTCAGGTCTTTGTGGGCAAAGTTAGGAAGGAAATGGTTTGCAGTATTATTATTTAAGAATATGTTTCCAACTTTAGGTTCCTATATTTTATGATGCTCATTTGAGTTCTTGAGCAATTTTGCCCTTCTTAATAATATTTTTGAGCTTATTTTAAAAGTAAACAGAAATGATAACTATTAGTTAATTATATCACTTAAATACTATAGGTATTAAAATTTAAATCTGTTTTATTCTTTATTTAAGAGACATAAAATTATAGACTAAGTCAAATCCTTAAAAATAATTATCTAATTTGATTTTTTAAAACACATTATTAATGTATTCAGATATTTGTGACAATTTTTTATGCCTTTATTTGGAGGAACAGTGTTTTAAGAGGACTAATAAGAGTGAGGTGGCTTCTTTAATTGTACAGTTTCTTGGTATATAAAAGAGAGCTCTACTGTTTACCATATATCACAGGTGTAAACTTTGCCTATTTACAATACCTTTAAAGTACCATATATAAAATAAAAATGTATTCATTGTCATAGTATAACCACAACCATCACTATAAACCATACTCATTGTTTCTATAGTATGGATTATTTCATTGACATTAGATTTTTGCCCAATTAAAGCCACACACAAAAAATATGTGAAAAACCCAGAACCAACTTTAATATGTAAAAGTTAGAATGGGCTACATTAGCACCATCATTTAACAGGAATAACCCCAATATTCAGCTCTTTGCTGGATGTGTCTACTGAGTTTCCCAGGAATCCTCTGAAATTGTATGGAACTCATTGTTTGTATGAATGTTTGCATTGGGGAGGAGGGGTATGTAATTTTGATTAAATTATTTAAGAAATCTGTATGCAGGTTAATAATTTCTATTCTAGCCCGGCTGGTGTGGCCCAGTGGTTGAGCAGCAACATATGAACCAGGAGGTCACAGTTCTATTCCCAGTCAGGGCACATGCCCAGGTTGCGGGCTCAATCCCCAATAGGGGGCACGCAGGAGGCATTGATGTTTCTATCTCTCTCTCCCTCTCCCTTCCTCTCTGGAATCAATAAAAATATATGTTTTATAAAGAAAAAAAAAGAACTTCTAAATTAAAGCCACCCCACTAACTTGGTGTGCTTGTGTTTTAAACATCCTCTGCCTCTGCCTCTGCCTCTGCCTCTGCCTCTGCCTCTGCCCCTACCCCTGCCCCTGCCCCTGCCCAGGCTTGCACTCCCTGCTTCTCCAGCCTCTCCTTTTGCCCACCATCCCACCATCCTCTAAGGCCCTGCCTTCTCCGCTGGGCACTGCACAGTGGCCAGCCCTCTGCATTGCTGTCTTTCAGTTACTATCCCACTCATTTAGCAACTAACCTGCTCTGTCCTGCATTGTTCTTTGTCTTTTTATGTGCTGTTCCCCACCACCGCTCCCCAGATTATAAAATGCCTTAGTATAAGAACTATGTCTTTATTTTTCTATATTGCCAGTTAGTAAATTACACCCAAAGAATACTTTAATAAGTGCCCAGTGCACACCCTATTGTTCCTTATAATGCCACTGGGACAGCCAGGCTCTGTATTAAATGCTGTGTTTTTTTATAGCCTTAGGAACTTTTACAGAAAGTGTAAAATGAAAACTTTTGTCAGGATAATCATTCATCTAGACAGGAGGTATTTTTCTTAATCCTGACTTGAGGAGCCCTTACAGTTTTCCCCTCTATTAACAGTGGAACGAACCATGCTAGACTTTCCCCAGCACGTCTCCTCTGACAAAGAAGTGCGAGCAGCAAGCACAGAAGCGGACAAAAGACTTTCTCGCTTTGATATCGAGATGAGCATGAGAGAAGATATATTTCGGAGAATTGTTCATTTACAGGTAAATGATGTTATGAATCCCTTTAAAAGAAAAAAAATCTACAGTAAAAAAGTAAAAACCTTTGATCAGCAATAAAAAGTACTTGAATGCTTCTAGATTTTGTTTCTAATTGTTATAATAATGGGCATAGCACAGTGTTATATAATGTTATATTACACCACTTAGGTTTATGTTTAGTTGCTGATTATATTCACCTAAGATTAGAGACCAAATATAAAAGAGTATACATCTAGCCCTAGCCAGTTTGGCTCAGTGTATAGAGTCTGCTGACTGAAGGGTCGCAGGTTCAATTCCGGTTAAGGGCACATGCCTGGATTTCGGGCTTGATCCCCAGTAGGGGACGTGCAGGAGGCAGGTAATCAATGATTCTCTCTCATCATTGATGTTTCTGTCTCCCTCTCCCTTCCTCTGAAATCAATAAAAATATATTTTTTTAAAAGTATGACACATTACTAACACCATTTCCCCTAAGAACAGGAACAAGACAGGGATGCCCCCTCTCACCACTCCTGTTCAACATAGTACTGGAAGTGTTAGCCATTGCAATTCGGCAAGAAGAAGAAATAAAAGGCATCCAAATTGGAAAAGAGGAAGTAAAACTGTCCTTATTTGCAGACGACATGATATTATACATACAAAACCCTAGAGACTCCATCAAAAAGCTACTAGACTTAATACATGAATTTGGCAATGTAGCAGGATACAAAATTAACCCCAAGAAATCTGAGGCATTTCTGTACACCAATGGTGAACTTTCAGAAAGAGAGATTATAAAAACAATCCCGTTTACCATCGCACCAAAAAAATTAAGCTACCTAGGAATAAACTTATCTAAAGAGGTAAAAGATCTCTACTCAGAAAACTACAGTACGTTGAAAAAAGATATAGAGGAAGACATAAACAGATGGAAGAACATACCGTGTTCATGGATTGGTAGAATCAACATCATTAAAATGTCCATACTACCCAAAGCAATCTATAAATTCAACGCACTTCCTATTAAAATACCAACGGCATACTTCAGAGATCTAGAACGAACTCTCCAAAAATTCATCTGGAATAAAAAAAGACCCCGAATAGCTGCAGCAATCCTGAAAAAGAACAAAGTAGGTGGGATCTCAATACCAGATATCAAGTTGTATTACAAAGCCACTGTTCTCAAAACTGCCTGGTACTGGCACAAGAATAGGCATATAGATCAATGGAATAGAATAGAGAGCCCAGAAATCGGCCCGAACCAATATGCTCAATTAATATTTGACAAAGGAGGCAAGAACATACAATGGAGCCAAGATAGTCTCTTCAATAAATGGTGTTGGGAAAATTGGACAGATATATGCAAGAAAATGAAACTAGACCACCAACTTACACCATACACAAAAATAAACTCAAAATGGATAACGGACTTAAATGTACGACAGGAAACCATAAAAATTCTAGAAGAATCCAAAGGCAACAAAATCTCAGACATATGCCGAAGCAATTTCTTCACTGATACAGCTCCTAGGGCACTTGAAACTAAAGAGAAAATGAACAAATGGGACTACATCAAAATAAAAAGCTTCTGCACAGCAAAAGAAACCATCAACAAAACAACGAGAAAACCCACTGTGTGGGAAAACATATTTGCCAATGTCATATCTGATAAGGGCCTAATCTCCAAAATTTATAGGGAACTCATACAACTTAACAAAAGGAAGATAAACAATCCAATCAAAAAATGGGCAAAGGACCTAAATAGACACCTTTCAAAAGAGGACATTCAGAAAGCAAAGAGACATATGAAAACATGCTCAAAGTCACTAATCATCCGAGAGATGCAAATCAAAACAACAATGAGGTACCATCTCACACCTGTCAGACTGGCTATCATCAACAAATCAACAAAGGACAAGTGCTGGAGAGGATGTGGAGAAAAAGGAACACGGACATATGTTGTAATACTTTAAGCAATAAAAAAAAAAAAAAGTGTGACACATTAAAAGAGTGTACATCTACAAATCTAAGGCTTCTTAGCCATCATGAACTTGATGGTTCAATGTAAATACCTCTTTAAATTTTCAAAATATTACAAGATATTTATTAGATCAACTAGAAGCAAATGGGTTTGAGTTGTTTATCTGTAAATATCATGTGCTTTTGGCCATCATACCGACAAATGTTGATGCTGCATGCCATAGTCATTCCTGTCTGTCATCCTCACATTTTCCAGGACTCAGGGAAATTATGTATAATAAATGTTGGAGGTGCGTCTGCCATGAGTGTTTTGGTCTTTTCATAACCAGTGTTGATTTGCTTTCTAGTATTTTTATCCTCTCTTTGCTTTGAATTTTTATTTTCATGACACCTCAGCAATTTGGAAAATACCCAAAGTTTTATATAATTTTAGGCATTTTTGTTTAATTTTACATGTTTCTTTATGCAAAAATCTCAAAAATTTTGTTCATTTTAGCAAGTTGAGAGTGTTGAAATAAAACAGCAGTGTTATTCAAATAGTTTATTTGTAACTCACTACAGAATATGTAGTCATGACTTATTTAGACATATAAGAGTATATGCTGTCTATTCCCTCATATCAGATGAGCATTTTTCAGCCTGTTATCTGTAATCTCTGTGATTCAGAATTGTTCATATTTGGCACTATAAAAATAACATTGATTAAAAGAACTTTATGATTCTTTATTAGTTGTTCCCTTTTTTCTTTTTGACCTTAGTTATTATTCTGTATGATTCAAATCATGACCTTTATAAACTTTTTATTTCATTCCCAATAATCGAATTTCCATTCTACCTATGTATTATATATGTATTTTTAAACTTTCCTCAGAATTTCTAATTTTCCTTAACTCTGTTTTCATCCTGACTTCTAAATTCTCATTAGGGATTTTCAAAATCACATTTCCCAGTCCTGACAAAGGTTTCCCACTTCTTGGCTAAAAACCATCAAAGATGAAAAAAGATTTTACAGACACTTTTCTAGCCATAGTGATAAGAAAAATGTACAGTGTCTTCATGTCAAAATAATCCAGACATGCAGTTTTTTATTCCAGTGGTCTGCTACGTAATAACTACAGAAGAGGGATTCTTTAGTGAAAATAGTCTGAATTATGCAAGCTAAATTGGGAAATACAGTTATCTGATGTAATATTTATATTTTTTTAGATCTGTGGGCTTTGGTCTTGCCAATTCATCTCAGCCAATTAGTGATTTAAGCAGAAGACTTTTGACATAACGGTGTAAATGAATAGATCATGTGATTAAGTATTATGATGTACTCTAACAGTCATGGAGACCTATTGCCAAAATAAAATACAAGATCCCAGAACCCAAAGGTGCCTTAAAACTTGTACCTTTGTTAAGCTCTTAAAAGCCTAGGGGTCCCATAGAAAGCATCAACTACCTTGCCTTAGTTTCTTCATTAGGCAGGCACCCCTCTTTTGTGCTCCCTAAGTACTTACCTCTCTTTTCATTGACTACATGATAGACATATTTGCTGGTGTATCCTTTTTTTCTTCATACGACTTAAAGAACCTCAAGGATATTCATCTTTGTTTGCCTGGTGCCTGGTGTGAATAGGAGCTCAGTGAATGCATGTTGAATGGATCTGAACTGGCCCCAGTTAAAATGTGGCTCCGTGCAGTGTGGTTCCCCACTCCCAGGGCCCTCATTCTGCCTGTGGCCCGCACAAAAGCAGTGAATCTGGTGATGGCATGTTGAGTTATCACTCAGCAAACAGACATTTTGGCACTTCTATCCTAACTGTAAGCAGTTGCCTAAGAATGTTCTCTTCTCAATAACAGGATAGGAACCTAACAGTGTACTGATTGGAAAAGAAAAAGAAAAAAAAAAAAAAGGAGACCTGAAAAATTGCAAATACCAGTATTACACATGTAATTAAGTCATACCTCTATGTAAGCTTTTGCAATAAGATATATGTTATCATACTCTGTTGTCTTATATTGTCTTATATTTCTTAGCATACCTGAAGTTTATGAATCAGTTTCTCTAAATGATACTCAGTGAATATACTAGCTTAATTCTCAGAGCTCTTTTAACAGTGTTGTAATTTCTACTTTGTATACACACTGAAATAATTTTTCATTTACATATTTTAGAAACTGGAAATGTGAAGGTCTTGTGAAGAAAAGGACAAAAAGTCATGGGACAGAAAGCAGGGAGGATTTGGGGGAAATTAAGAAAATTTTTCACTTTTTTATTATGAAATTCTAAAGAATTATGAATTAAGGATGTTAATGTGGTTCTATGGCATACTGGGCAAAGTACTCAACTAAGAATTTGAAGGAGTTATTTCTACCCCCATTTTTACCACTAAATAGCTGTGTGATCATAGGAAACTCATTTACCTTCAGTCTGCCAAATGAGTATACAAGATACAAACGTACATGTAAGAGTGTGTGTGCGCGCGCTCGAGTTCACACTTACACAAAAGCCCTTTGCCACAGGAGGAAGTTGGGGCGGGAACTAAATCTTGTCACCACAGAGATTTAAAAAGAACTCTGCTGTCATATAAATTGGAAAATTACTTCAGAGAACTTCAGCCCCCCACCCACCCTGCTCCTAAAGAAGAGAAACTTCACGCTGAAATGCCTGAGACCTGGTTCCAATCCAAGGGGATTAAGTTCTGGTTCGGGAAGGAAGGTGCAGCTGCAGCAGAGCAGCCTGGAAGTGCTGAGTCCCTCCTAGGAAGGCCTTGGGCGGTAATTCCAACCTTGCCTGGCGAGTGTAAGGGAGAATATTATGATCCGCTCTGGGACAGGAATGTGCGTTAGAAGCACATTTTAGAAGTGCCTTACTCTTACCAGAGACCTCCAGAGATTCCCCAGGACCTCAGCGTCTGACTGGCAAAGGGCATCTGGTTACAATTGAGGCCGATTTTTGTTGTGTCATTTTTGTGGCTAGTCACATATTTCGGTAATGGTCATATTTTAATTAGACCTACTTCAGGGCTGGTTTTTCTCAGAATATCCTTCCACCTGTTTATATATACTTGTATTACCTATTTGGAGAGTAAGTAGTCTTACCTAATGTAGAGCATGAAATTGGAGTTGACTATGCTGACTATACTCCCAGGCTTTCTGAAGTAATAGCCCAGCTATGGCAAATCCTACTGAAATAATTTCTCATTGGCATATATGAAGAAAAGGACAAAAGGTCATGGGACGGAAGGCGGGGAGGATTTGGGGGAAATTCAGAAAATGTTTCACTTTTTTATTATGAAATTCTAAAGAATTTAGAATAAATTAAGAATGGTAATGTCTGAGAGCCATTCTGAGTGTAGAATAATTCTGTTTACACCAGCCGGTGAGACTGAGATGAGCCTCTGTCCTGACCTCGGGACTGAATGTACCCAGTGAACCCTGGGAACCAAGTATCCACACTGCTGTCCAGCTCTGGGCTGGCTTCTGTCTTGACTCACTGCCCTGCTGGGAAGGCTCCCTGCCCTGCTGGGAAGGCTCTCTGCTCTGGATCTCCACCTGCTCACTTGGGTCCTTCAACTTACCCAGCTCTCACCAGGCCCTTATCAATAGGGATTTTTTCCCTCTCCCCCGACTACACATAGCTACAGCCTATGTTCTCCCCAACCTTTCGACATCCACCACTGTACCGTCTAGAGACTCCTGTTGCCATGCCTCACACCTCAGGACAGACTTCCTGGCGCTGTCAAGCCAGCCTCTATCAACTCAGGTGAATCATCACATCCGCATGAACACTGCGATTTGAGCCACTAGCCATCCCCAAGGGAACCAGCCCACAGCGCAGTTATCTCCCTGGCCATTCTGGGTGTCTTCCCATTGCAGACACCTGCTGCTGAGATCCCAGTGTGTGCCAGTACCAGCTAGAGAGGGTTCCAACTCCGGTCATGCCTGCATGCTCAAAAATGCTCTAAGGACATAAAGGAGGTTATTATGGAAAAATGAGTAATTGTTCTCTGCCTCCACTGAGGATTAAGTCAGAGGAAACTGAGTAATGTATGCACAACAGGTGCTTTACTACTGTGACATAATATTTTTTATCGGGAGGCCAGGTGAGATACAGATTGTTTTATTAAGTAGCACCCTCAGAGTACAACTCTACTTACCTGCGACAACAAAATGTAAAAAAATTACAGAATTATTGCAGCAAAAGCCTTGCGCCAACAATATAAAACGCAGGCGCTAAAGCAGTGATGGCGAACCTTTTGAGCTCGGCGTGTCAGCATTTTGAAAAACCCTAACTTAACTCTGCTGCCGTGTCACATATAGAAATGTTTTGATATTTGCAACCATAGTAAAACAAAGACTTATATTTTTGATATTTATTTTATATATTTAAATGCCATTTAACAAAGAAAAATCAACCAAAAAAATGAGTTCGCATGTCACCTCTGACACGCGTGTCATAGGTTCGCCGTCACTGCTCTAAAGCGAAGATCTAATTGGGCCTTTCTAAGATCTAATTAGTTGGGTAAATACAAAACTCCGGGATGGACAGTCCAGGTCTTCCCTGGAGAGAGAGTGCAACCAATGGCAGGGTCCTAATGCTGAGCGGTCTCTAAGGCTCTAGAGGCAAAGGCCCTCATTGCCTCTCAACCAAACAATCTGCTACTCCCCTGTCTGGAGTCCGTTTCCTCCGAGGGACCACACACTGGCCAGCCTTCCAGATGTGCCCTGTATATTTTGCCACCTGTTTGGAGTAAATACCTTGCTATGGCTCATCCTCCAGGGCCCTTCGTTCCTTTGAGCGAGTGCCGTTCGTGTTGCTGCTGGCAGGTTGAAATGCACTGTCCAGTGTTCCTCCTGTGTGCTGTGCGGACTCCTTTCCCCCACATATTTGTTCCTGCGCAGCTTGCTGCAGCCCCCTGATCTCTCTTGCTAAATGACAGTGAGGCATTTTTAAAGTGCTAGAAGCCTTTATCCAGCTGTACTTTTTTGGTATGTTGGCCAAAGAGTCCCACTCTCCACTCTGTATTATTTGCCCTTTATATTTATGCCTGCCTCTCAAGTGGAACCAGGTTAGCAAATGATAGAAAGTTAAATCCAGATGATTTGTGATAAGGAATGTGTTTTGTGAGAAAGACCACTGGGTCATAGAGAATACTGAGAAGGCGGTTATGCAAATGCTTCTCTGATCACACTCTCAAATGGTACAGGCACTCTTGATTGTGATGCAAGGCAGGGCAATTCTGGTTAGCTTTTTGTTTATTTCAATTTTCTGTTTTAGATGAGCAGAGGCTCATGAAAGCATAAAAGAAATTAGGTCTTCAAAAGGGCCTGAATCACCTATGTGCTACATAGCTCAACAGAGATGATGAATAAATTTGCTCTGGCCTCTAGTTGATAATTTACTGACACTGCTGTAACAGAATGGTTGTCACAATCTTTAATTTCAGGAAACCTGTGATCTGGGGAAGATAAAGCCTGAAGCCAGGCGATACTTGGAAAAGTCAGTTAAAATGGGGAAAAGAAATGGGCTCCATCTTCCAGAACAAGTCCAAAATGTGAGTTTATGTTTCCTTTTCTTTGTGGGGAAAAAAAGAGAGTAAATAAAACAAAATGCAACAAAAAAAAAAACAAACAAACAGGAAATAAGGAAAGACATGTTTTTAATGTGGGAAATAATGCATAATAGAAATCCATTTACAATGTATTGGATAGTCAGTGGTTTCAAATTCCACAACTCCTATCCACCTCTTGGTGACTGACAGAAAGCTGGTAACTTAATTTTTCTTTAACCCTGTCCAAGTTTTATTTCTTTCATGTGTGCTGGGCCTATTTTCTCTGCTCTATCTTCTCTAATACCTAGTTCCAGGCCTTAATAGTTGACTTGTGTTTTTATTCCTTTGTTCTTACAGAGATAGGGCACTGGTAATAAAATCCTTATGATGGGAAATTATAAAACCAGCACTTTAAAGTGGAATACCCTGCGATTACTATATGCCCCTTAAAGGTGGACAAATCAGCTGCTAAAAAATGCTTCTAAACTTTTTCTTTTGTCTAATGCCAATCAAATCTTACAATTTCAGAAATAAACTCGACGGTAGAATTAATTCATTCTTTGGAAAAGGAAAAATGATTTATTTCCAGGTGATTCTTCTAGGCCTGTGGTCGGCAAACTGCGGCTCGCAAGCCACATGCGGCTCTTTGGCCCCTTGAGTGTGGCTCTTCCTAAGCCTTAGGAGCACTTTAATTAAGTTAATAACAATGTACCTACCTATATAGTTTAAGTTTAAAAAATTTGGCTCTCAAAAGAAATTTCAATTGTTGTACTGTTGATATTTGGCTCTGTTGACTAATGAGTTTGCCGACCACTGTTCTAGGCAGTAGAACTAGAAACTAGTTTGAAAAGAGTGTAGACCATGTGATGTCAGCATGGCAGATAGACCTGAAGGCACCACTGAGGTACAGGCACCGTTCTCCCACCTGCACGCCCTTTGAACAACTTGATCCTCTTCATCCTGGTTACAGGAAAAGTGGGACTGATCTCACTTATCAGACTTGCCCTGGTCAATCATCAGTTCTGTTTGGGGCATGAACACTGTGTTAGTTAAAATATGTTTGGTTGCAGCTAACAAAACCCTGTTGGAACAATTTAAATAATAGGAGAGATTTACTTGCTTGTATAGCTGGAAGGTCCAGAGGTAGTCGGGCTTCATAGGTTAGTCTGATCCAGATGCTCAGTGATGTCATTGGCCACCTGATTTTTCTTTTTTTTTTTTTACGTATATTTTATTGATTTTTCACAGAGAGGAAGGGAGAGGGATAGAGAGTTGGAAACATCGATGAGAGAAACATTGATCAGCTGCCTCCTGCACACCCCTACTGGGGATGTGCCCACAACCGAGGTACATGCCCTTAGTCGGAATCAAACCTGGGACCTTTCAGTCGGAAGGCCGACGCTCCATCTACTGAGCCAAACCGGTCAGGCCCACCTGATTTTTCTATTCCTCTACTCTGTCTTCACAGTTAGTGCTATGCAAAGGTGGCTCCTTTTATTTCTAAAACTAGAGGCCCGATGCATGAAAATTCATGCACTTGGGATGGGGGGTGTCCCTCAGCCTGGCCTGACCCTCTTACAGTCCGGGAGCCCTCGGGGGAGCGGGCCTAAGCCGCAGTCTGGCCTGCCTCTGCAGGAGGTGACCGGGTGGGCCAATCAGGGGACTGGCGCACGTGGTGAGCAGCTGGCTCCACCCCTCATTGTGCCACTGCCACTTGTGGCCTCCTTCTGCGGGAGGCAATCCCGGCGGGCCAATCTGGGGATGGTGAGCAGTGGGCCCCACCCTGTATCGGCCCGCCACCATGGCCAGTGGCTTCCCTCTGCAAGAAGGCCTACGGGAGGTGACCCTGGACTGATGGGGGAAGGCGCCAGGTAGCCCCGCCCCAAATCACACCAGGCAGGCGATCAGGGGATGGCGTTGCTCCATCACCCCACCCCTGGTCACTGCCACCCCCCCACCCCACCCATCCCCTCCCTCTGCCTGCTGGCACGCACCTTGACTGGCCTGGCACCACCTGCTCACGGGCCCTGCCCCCACTGACCCATCGCTCCATCGATTGGTCAATTTGCATATTATACCTTTATTATATAGGATGACTACAAATCTAAAGACCCCACCATCTAGAAGTACACAGAGAAGCCTCCATCAAACTTCTTCTCATGTCTTAGTGGCCCAAACTGGATCATCTGCCTGATCCTGAATCCCCCATTAGTTGAGCGAATGCCAGACCTGGGTTACCTGAACCAGTCATTAGTGCAGTACAGATGGGATTACATAACCAGTGCGGAGATCACACCCCTGGAACTTCAGATAAAATCAGATCCGACTCAAATTCCATGACTGCTATGGCGTATGGAGGAAGTGAAGGGAACGGGGGGAGAGCCAGAATGTCCAAAAATGACTGTACGTGTCAAATTTAGTGTTCATCAGAATTACTTGGAGGGCTTGTTAAAACTCTGAATGCAGGAACCCACCTCTGAGAGTTTGTGTTTCAGTAGATTTGGTGTGGGTCTCAAAAATTTGCATTTCTAACAAACTCCCAGGTGATGTTGATGCTTTTGGTCAGGAGAACCAGTGTGGTTTACATAAACTTCATTATCTAGCATTTCCAGAAAAGTGGGACAGATTAATAAAATTATTTCATGTTTTTTCTTGTGGTTCCCTTTATATTGCTTCCTTTGATCTCCCACCTAATACTTTCTAGACAAATGTTAGGGCTCATAAATTGCATTTGTTTGCAAATGCTCTATAAAACTAGGGCATACTCATGGACACAGCTTAGAAGAGAGCAGACAACTGTGTAATCAAGTACATCTCCAAGATGGGACTTCCTAAGGGTTGGGTACAGAAGTCAAACTTTATCTAACAGTAAAATTTACTTGACTGATGGTGATACAAAGAAACAGTTCATTTTATTGTTAATGTCCTGTATTTGTGCCTTTGTTTCAGGAAATCAAAGCAATGAAGAAAAGAATGAGTGAGCTGTGCATTGACTTCAACAAAAACCTCAACGAGGATGATACCTTCCTTATATTTTCCAAGGCTGAACTTGGTAAAATTTTGTTATTTTTCTAAATGAAATTATGTAATTTAGGCAGATGATGTCACCTCACAATTTGGCAGGTCAAAGTTACAAGAATTCTTTATAAAATGATCCACTATCTTCTGAAGAACCCACCATCTTTTCTACAGAAAAGACCAACAAGCCATTTTTAGATTATGGGCTAATGAGAGTGTATACTGTTTCTGGAGACAGTCCTGAGAAGATTTCGTAATCTTTCTTGGTTAACAGCCTTTAGTGCCTTGAAAAATTTTTTGCCCCACAGTGTCCCCTACATTGTAACTTAAACTAGTCTCTTCTTATTCTGTTCTGGACCTTGCTTGGTTTAATTTTCCTGTTCTCCATCAAACCAGCACTGAAGCCTATGCATATTGTGGATTAGCATCTCCTGAGACACCTGTTCTCTAACCACCATCCACATGAGATTATAAGAATTGTCATCATTTTACTTGAATTTTAATTACTCCACAAAATTCCTCGAGTTCTTAATGGCACCATGCCAATGCTAAATTAATCAATAATGAGTGGAAAACTTGATGTATGAGAGAATTTCTTGCAGGTGCTCTTCCTGATGATTTCATTGATAGTTTAGAAAAGACAGATGATGACAAGTACAAAATTACCTTAAAATATCCACACTATTTTCCTGTCATGAAGAAATGTTGTATCCCAGAAACCAGAAGGAAGATGGAAATGGCTTTTAATACAAGGTGCAAAGAGGTACTTATAAATGTTTGTCTTTGTTTGTTTATTTGTTGTTATGGAGGACTTTAAGAAAAGGGTTTGCTTTATTAACCATTGTTGAAGTCAGCTCTGAGACTAATACTCTTATTTGTGAGCATTATGCTTCCTAATTCCTCAGACCTAGAATTTTAGCTTTTTCCTTGCCCACTTGACAACCTCCCTTGTCTGGCCACAGGTTAAACTATTCTAATGAAAATAGAATGGATTAAATAAACTAAAAGTTGTATTCTTTTCCCAAGTCGATAGTCCAGGGCTAGTGGGGCATCTCTCTCTTTCTCTCCTCAGCAAGTGACTTCCAAGGGCATTTCAGTTGTCATCTTCCCAATCTGTTGGAAAGAAGGAAAATAAAGTACAGTGAAAGTATCTTTGAGAAAAGGACCTAGAGCCCAGCCATTGTGACTCAGTGGTTGAGCGTCGACCTCTGAACCAGGAGGTCACAGTTCGATTCCTGGTCAGAGCACATGCCTGGATTGCAGGCTCCATCCCCAATGTGAGGCATGTAGGAGGCAGCCAATCAATAATTCTCTCTCATCATTGATGTTTCTTGCTCCCTCTCTCTTCCTCTCTGAAATCAATAAAAATATATTAAAAAAAGAAAAGGACCTAAAAATGACATATATCAGTTGCACATTGCATTGACCCAAATTCCATTATATAGCTACTAGAGGCCCAGTGCACGGATTCGTGCACATTGAAAGGAAATTAATTAGAAGGTGGCCGGTGGGGCAGGACTGAGCAAGACAGGTTGGACATACCCTTGAGCCAACCTCCCAAGGTCCCTCCTCCACCAGCCGCACCTGGGTGGTGCCAAGGCTCAAAGGGCATTTGCGGAGTGAGTGGGATCCCTCTGGCAGGTGGGGTTCCTCACCTGGCCTGCGGGTGTCAGGCCAAAACCAGCAGTCTGACATCCCCTGTGGGGTCCCAGAGTGCAAGAGGACACTCTGCAAAGTTGCTGTCACTCAGCAGCTCCTGCATTGAGTGTCTGCCCCCGGTGGTCAGTATACTGGACAGTTGGCTGGTTGCTTAGCCTTTTGTATATATAGATATCTAGCTAAAAGGGAGGCTAGGAAATATAGTCTTCAATTGGTAGCCATTTGTTCAGCTGAGTGGATTCTATTACTAAAAGGAAGAATTAGAAATGGATTTTAAGAGTCAGCTAGCCAGTTGCACCACAGTCTATCCAAGTAACATGAGCACATTTCCCCCATTCACCACGTGTCAGATCCCAACCAGTTATTGCCTTGAGCTCAAAGACTAAGCTCTCTCCGTGATAGACAGTCCTCCCCAGTTGTAGCTTCTCATGATGTAGCAGCCAATGAAAAGGAAGACAACTTGTCTGGCCCACTCACCCAACACGCACACCCAGTGGTGGAATAGGAACAGAATAACCACAATAAAAAAACACTCCCGCTTGGAGTAGGAGAGAATGGGATACATAGCAGGCCTTCCAACGTTCAAAAACAGTTTGGCAGGAATTATAAGGATTCTGAGTCTGGGAAGTTCCTGGGATAGCCCATTGGACTTATTTTGGGTCTCTTTTCAGGCAGGGATTCCTTTAAGAATTATATCCGTGGCCTCTGGTTTTACCTGCAGGGAATTCTTTATTGTTCATTACCCCTCACGACCACATTGTGGGCGGCTACTAGCATAGATTCCTGCCAATACCAGCTCAAAGCCCGAGAGTTGCTTTAGAAATCAAATAATCATAAGCTTCCAATCAGATTCATGTTAAAAAAAAAAAATAGCTATACATGTCCTGGCTGGTTTTCTCAGTGGTTAGAGCATCGGACCAAAGGGTCTCGGGTTCAATTCCCAGTGAAGGGCACGGTACCTCAGTTTCAGGTTCGATCCCCGGTCTGGTTAAGTGGGAAGCAACCAATCAATATGTCTCTCTCACATCAATGTTTCTCACTCTCTCTCTCTCCTCCCTTCTTTTCCCTCCCTTCCACTGTGTCTGAAAATCAATGGGAAAAAATATACTCGGGTGAAGATTTAAAATAATAAATAACTAGGACTTTTCTTAAACCTACCAAATCTTTTCTAATATATGGGTTCCTGTATCATGTCCCTCCTGCTCTTCCTCAATTTAATGGTGCCCATTTCAGTGCTGAAATGGCAAACTTGAGCAGGGAGACAGCCTTCTCAACCAAGACTCCACAGTTCAATAACTCCAAGTCTTTGCTCCTGACGTTAGGATGCAGGGGAACTGGCTTTTCCAGCAACCCGAGGCCCTAGACCAGCCGTGGGCAAACTACGGCCCGCGGGCCGAATCCGGCCCTTTTGAAATGAATAAAACTATTGAAAAAAAAGACTGTACCCTTTTATGTAATGATGTTTACTTTGAATTTATATTAGTTCACACAAACACTCCATCCATGCTTTTGTTCCGGCCCTCCGGTCCAGTTTAAGGACCCATTGTGGCCCTCGAGTCAAAAAGTTTGCCCACCCCTGCCCTAGACTGTGGGCCACAGGCAGAACCTCTCTCAACAAATCTCTTTTCCTTCCATCTTGCAAACTGACCAGTTCTCACTTAAGCACATCTTTCTCATGTAATTTCCATAAAAGCAACAAATACCAGCAAACACACAACAATGTTATTAGTTTTCCCAAACAATTCCCCTCTCTAAGACTCAGTAGGTAATTGGCCTACCTTCCAAATTACAGCAAGCAACAGTTTTAACAAATGGGACCTCTGGTGTAATGAGGAATACCAGCTTCCCAGCCTGCGGTGTCTGTGTGCTCATCCTCACCTCCCACTCCTGTACATTTTTTCATTTTTGTTTTAGCAGCACTCTATTCCTAATATCAGTCCTCGGGATATTAGGGTATAGTTTAAGCAACTGTACAAGAGTCCAGCAAAAGCACAGAGACTCAAATAAAAGTTATTTCTCTTCAGAAAGCATTAATGGTTACCGGGGCTGGGGAGCCTGGGGAGTTATTTCTTAATGGTTACCAAGTTTCTCTGTGGGGTGTTGGGTAAGTTTTGGAAACAGATAGTGGTAATGGCTGCACAGCAGTCTGAATGGAATTAGTGCCACTGAATTATACACTTAAAAATGGTTAAAATGGCATATTTTATGTTACATATTTGACCACATTTTTTAAAAGGTTTATTTCTCTTAAAACTAACAGTACAGAGGTGAGTGGTCCAGAGCTGGAGGACAGCGCTGCCATCCTCAGTATGTGGCTTTCAGGGTCATTGTTGCGGTCGTCAGTTCACAGCTAGCAAGACAAGCATCTACAAAGAGATGACCCAGAAACTTCAATCATCACCTCATTCATATTCCACTGTCCTACAACCAGCTTTAAGGAAGTCTGGGAAAAGTAGTCAGGTGACCTATGTGTCTGGCAAAAGCTCAGAGAATTCTAGTACTAGGCCAGTGATGGCGAACCTTTTGAGCTCGGCGTGTCAGCATTTTGAAAAACCCTAACTTTGGTGCCATGTCACATATAGAAATGTTTTGATATTTGCAACCATAGTAAAACAAAGATTTATATTTTTGATTTTTTTTATATATTTAAATGCCATTTCACAAAGAAAAATCAACCAAAAAAATGAGTTCGCATGTCACCTCTGACACGCGTGTCATAGGTTCGCCATCACTGCACTAGGAGGAAGAGTGGGGGAATAGATATTGGGAAGAAATTGGCAGTCTTAATTTTAGAACTTGGGGAATTATGCCATGTGTTTCTCTTATTGATGTTTCCATTCCAATTTTAAAATAAGGGGAATTTAACATAATTATATAGTTGGCTCTTTTACCAGGCACTTTTCTATATACTTTACATATATTTTCATTAGACTCTTCATTGCACCCTATGACTTAGCTGCTTTCATTATATGTATTTATATGTGTTTTAACAGATAAGAAAACTGAGGCTTAGAAAGTAATTTAAGGGACTTGTCAACAGTCAGACAACTAGTAAGTGGTGGAGCGAAATTTGGAATCTAGATAGACTACTGTGGCGTGTGATCTTCCTTAGAAGCACGTCTATTAAAAAATTGCTCATTTAATCATTGGGAGTAGTAGTTCTTTGACTTCAGTGTCTGTTTACTTTTTCTTTTATTGTTTAAAAATGTTATGCTAAGTGAAGTAAGCCAGACACAACAGGACAAATATTGTATGATTCCACTTACATGAGGTTCCTAGAGTAGTCAAATTCATAGAGACAAAAAGTAGAATGATGGATGCCAGGGGCTGGGGGTATGGGGAGTGGGGATTAGTATTTAATAGATTCAAAGTTTCAGTTGGGAAAGATGTAAAAGCCTGGAGATAAGACTATCATTATTTGTATTCTTAATACAAATATAATATAGAAAATGTTTGTAATAATTTGAGAAAAATCCCTGAAATATTTTTAAGTGTAGAGTTCTGTGGCATTAAATATATTCACGATGTTGTGCAACCATCACCACCATACGCCCTCAAGTTTTATCCATGTTTAGCATGTTTCAAAAGCTCTTTTTAAAGCTGAATCATATTTTATTGTATTGTATACACCACATTTTCCTTATCCATTTATCCATTGCTGGACATCTGGGTTGCTTCCACCACTTGGCTGTTATTCACATAATGCTGTAGTGAACATGGTGGGACAAATATCTGTTTGAGTCCTTGTTTCCACTTTTTTGGGATCTATGCCCTACAAGTGGAATTGCTGGAACATATGGTAATTCTCTGTTTAAAATTTTTTTGAGGGATCCCAGTACTGTTTTCCACAGCAGCTGCACCTTGACATTCCCATCAGTAATGCACAAAGATTCCAAATTTTCCTCATCCTCGTCAACACTTACTTTTTTCTGGTGGTTGTTTTTTTTTTAATAATAGCCAGACTATCATTAAAAAATAAGCTATTAGTATGACTATCATAATGAAGTTAAAGAGGCAAATTTCGTGTTACATATATGCTACCACAATGAAAAAACAGTGTAGGTACCAATATGTGGTATAGTCTTGTCAGTGAGACTAAATGTGGCTTCACTCTAGTCCTTAAGAATACATTTTCACTCTAAGTTTACAATACCTGAAATTTTATCAAGACCTCCTAGCTAAAAACAAACAAACAAACAAAAAAACCAACAACCTCACAACTATCTCCTGAGGTTGAAAAAGTCCGTTAATTCAGAAATACAGTTGGATCGGGAATTTTAAAAAAGCTCTAACACTGAAATGAAATAATTTATTAGAAGTTGAGATGGTCTAAAAATATTTGACAGTTTACCAGCCTGAAAATAAATATAATAACTCTTTCAGTGCTTTGGATCCAATTAATTATTTTTATCCCATTAATTATTAATGTTTGTTTTTGTTATTGTTTATTACTAGGAAAACACCAAAATTCTACAGCAGCTACTCCCACTGCGGGCCAAAGTCGCCAAGCTACTCGGCTATAGCACACATGCTGACTTTGTCCTTGAAATGAACACTGCGAAGAGCACAAGCCGTGTAACAGCCTTCCTAGGTTAGGTCTCTTTAACTTACTTATTAGTTCTCTAATTCCATTTCTGTGACTGTTTTGCTGCATGATACCCACTTGACAGAGAGCCCTTAGACTCTAATATCCTTTTGAGGACATTCTATTTTTTATTCATTCAAGAGAAACTTATTGATCACCTACTATATATTAGGTACTGTGCTTGGTTCTAAGGGTTGCCCATTGTTTATATTACTAAGGTAATCCTTGCTTCATTCTGTATTGTGTCTTGATTGGGATTTTTATACTAATGTCTAACAAAACATCTAGGGTCCTAATAGCAAGTATTAGCTTATTGGCTTTGTTTGCTGCTATTTGGTGATTGTAGTTATAGTGTAGCTAATTATGAGTTTATATGAAATAAGCTGACAAATGTGACATAAATAAAACATTATAATCCAAAAAAATAAACATTTTATAGTCTAGAAGCCACTTACTATATACAAAAGCAATATAAATATGCATCAAAACTATTATCTAATAACTATATTCACCTTTATTTAAAACCACTTTCACTAAACTTTTTAAAACCATGATTCTTATGTCCATGATATTGAGTCACTGGTACTCTATCACTCTTGCCCATCTCTATCTCAACCAAGGTGTCAGTGATCCAAGAGTCACTCTGTTTATCTCTCTCATTGTAGTGAAAGTGGTTGAATAACAACCACGGTATAAACACTGATTTTTATTGTAATCTTCTCTAACAATAAAAATCAGTGTTTATACCTTTTTAACTTTCCTCATTGACCTGTTTCAGACTTTATTCACCTTTAACAACTAGTCAAAGTATGTAGTCTGTTACTTTGGTATTTTTTTATTAGCTTAATTGAGTTAGAAATTACTAATAATGCCTTAAAATAAGCCTTCAACCCAAGATTTACTTCTCTGTGTCCTAAATGGCCATACCTGGCATTACTAATGTATAGGCTGGCATCAGATATGACTTGTAGCAGATGCACCATAAATGGTAGTTATTTGTTATTATATAATTGATTTATTCATTCATGAGACATTTAGGAAATCACTATTCTGCATTAGGCAGTAAACCATAAAAAGGAATAAAATGAGGTTCTTTTCTCAGTGAGTTTTCCCTGAGTGGAAATAACAGAGATGTGAACAAGTAATTGCCATATATTCTGATGCATGTTGTACAGAAAATGACTCAAGGAGTTAACAATTTTGATGAAAATGCTTTCTTTAGTTGTAACTGCATATACTGAAAAATTTCCTTAAGAACTACCTGATTAACTTAATTTCTTTAAAGTCATTTCCCTCTCATTTGAAATTGGCATATGTCCATCTGGGTTGTCCTCTTGCTACCTGTACTTTCATATTCTCTGGCAGGCCCACTCAGAATTATCTCATGTATCTTCTAGGCGTTTCCTTCTTTCTCTTCACCTCATTCCTCAGGCTCTTGTCTTCACCTCACAATTTCCATGTCCCTTACAGAGCCAAACACATGTTTATCTTATATATGTAACAGATTGTGAGGAATTAATACATAGAGCATATTCATTGAGCCAAATACAGTAAAATAGTCCAAAATAGACCACAGTATATAAATTGTGGTATCCATCTAAAAAGTGGAATTACTGTGTCAAAATAGTTCTTCTTCATAGGAACTGGGTAGTGAAACATACTAAACCTATGGCCATCAAAGGCATTGAGCAATTTTTAGTAATACTAGTCACAGGTTACATTTGATTTATTTTCCCTGCCTTTCTGAGAAGCCTAATCTTCTTGAAGAATAATCATGTATATGAGTTTAGTTTCACTATTCCTTTTTCCCCTGAATTAGAAAATTTGTGAGTCAGAGTTCCCTGAGATAAACTTCAGTTTTGTTGATGCCGTGAGGAAGTCATGGCCTAGTTTGGGTGGTGCTAAAAGAAAAAGGGCCGTAGCCGGTTTGGCTCAGTGGATAGAGCATCGGCCTGCGGACTGAAGGGTCCCGGGTTCGATTCCGATCCGGGGCATGTACCTTGGTTGCGGGCACATCCCCAGTGGGAGGTGTGCAGGAGGCAGCTGATCGATGTTTCTCTCTCATCGATGTTTGACTATCTCTCTCCCTTCCTCTCTGTAAAAAATCAATAAAATATATTTTAAAAAAAATAAAAGAAAAAGGGGTGAGGAGACATAAAATAAATTACCTTAAAGAGAACAACAGTGCTGTCATAATAGAGTCTGCTTTCTTTTCCTTCCCTTCCTCACTGCCACTCTCCCTCTATAGAAAGCACCATGCTGAAGCACAGGTATGTATGAACATGTTTGCTCCTAAGAGCAATAGATCATTGACTCTTCCCCCTTCCCTCACAGATGATTTAAGCCAGAAATTAAAACCTTTGGGTGAGGCAGAACGGGAGTTTATTTTGAATTTGAAGAAAAAGGAATGTGAGGAGAGAGGTTTTGAATATGATGGGAAAATCAATGCCTGGGATCTGCATTACTACATGACTCAGACAGAAGAACTCAAGTACTCCATAGACCAAGAGATCCTCAAGGAATACTTCCCAATTGAGGTGGTCACCGAAGGCTTGCTCAACATATACCAGGAGTTGTTGGGACTCTCATTCGAGCAAGTGGCAGGTGCTCATGTGTGGAATAGAAATGTTACACTCTACACTGTGAAGGACAAAGCCACAGGAGAAGTATTGGGACAGTTCTACTTGGACCTCTATCCAAGGTACTGATGACCATATTGTTGGAAGAGACTTTAGGGGTTCAACTCCTATCCAGATTATCACTATTGTCTTCCGTAGATCTCTTGTGTGGTTTTAATAAAGGGAATAAAGATGTGGGCTCTGAAGCCAGAAGGTCTGGCTCCATTCCTTGATAGACAGGTTCTTAATGTTTCTGTGCCTCAGTTTCGTAACCAATATTACAGGGCCTATAAAATGGGAATACTAATCCAGGCTTGTTTTTTTTAAGTTGCTTGAAGTTTCCTTCCTCTCTCTCCTTGGGGGCACCTGTCTTAGATTGTATGTTAGTTGATTGCCATTCAACCTCTGCTTTATGAAGGATTCAAGAAAAGGTGTGATTTGCAGATTGTCCAGCATGTTATTGTTGTAAGGATAGGAGCAGTAAATGCCCTTTCCAGCAATAAATGCCCTTTATACATTATAACAGGTAGCTGGAAAAAGATAAGTGTGTGTTTTTTAAAACCTCAATAGCATCAGCAGAAAAAGCCCAAGAGGAATGAGTCACTAAGAAAAGTTAATACAGAAAAATACATACAAATAAAATTCACCCAAACCTGAGAGTCCTGTTAGCCTCCTAGCAAAAAAAGAAAAAGAAAAAAAAGAAAGAGGAGGAGGAGAAGGAGGAAAAAACCTGGTCCTAGAATAAAGTCTAATAGCCATTAGCTTTTGGAGAGACCCTCACTGATACCTCATTGTCTAAGAATAGTCAACTTTATAGTATAATTCATGCTTTTCCCCAGGCTAACAAAAAGCATTCTGTTTCAAAAAGACTTGTGAAGTTTATCAAGGGAGCTCATTTAATTGTGAACACTGATTCTTCCTTCCCTCCTTGAATAAAACGAACAATCTTACTGTATGGAATTTGGTTTTTTATCAATTCTATTTTTAAAGGAAAACTACCTCATAAATCAAACTGTACCTTGTAGCTCAGATTTCTTCAACACTATTTAGTGTTTAATGACTCCATTTTTTTATTGCATTTATTGGGGTGACATTGGTTAGTAAATTGTGACTCCATCTTCAAAGATGAAAAGCATGAGCTCATTAAAATAAGTTGGACATGTAATCGGGTGGTGAACACACAATACAATATACAGATGATGTGTTATAGGATTGTTCGCCTGAAACCTATATAATTTTATTAACCAATGTCACCCCAGTAAATTCCATAAAATGAGCAAACAGATAAATAAGTTGGACATTCAGCCATACACTAGGTGTGGTATGTATTCTTAGTTCTGATATTAAGATTTTTTGCTGTAACCGGTTTGGCTCAGTGGATAGAGTGTCGGCCTGCGGACTGAAAGGTCCCAGGTTCGATTCCGGTCAAGGGCATGTACCTTGGTTGCGGGCACATCCCCAGTAGGACGTGTGCAGGAGGCAGCTGATCGATGTTTCTCTCTCATCGATGTTTCTAACTCTTCTATCTCTCTCCCTTCCTCTCTGTAAAAAATCAATAAAATATATTTAAAAAAAAGATTTTTCAACAAAAGAAACCTTGGAGTAATAACTCATATGACGTGATCGTTGGGTTTTTGTATGTTTAGTTTTAGTCTTTCCATTTGAATACAATGTTGATCTACTTTCTAAAAGGTGAATTAAATGTTTTGAAGCATCTTCTACCAAATATGTATCAAATATGACTTAATGACTGAGAGAGGCCAGGGCAATCTTGTTAGAGAAGGGTGTTCATCTCTCATAGATTACGCTTCTGGTTCCCAGGGAAGGGAAGTACAACCATGCAGCCTGCTTTGGTCTCCAGCCTGGCTGCCTCCTCCCTGACGGGAGCCGCATGATGTCGGTGGCAGCCCTTGTGGTGAACTTCTCACAACCCCTCGCAGGCCGTCCCTCCCTCCTGAGGCACGATGAGGTGAGGACTTACTTCCATGAATTCGGTCATGTCATGCATCAGATTTGTGCCCAGGTGAGTGCCAAATGCTTTTTCAGATGTTTTTTCTCACTGCAGTTGGGTTGCTCCCCTTAACATGGTTTTTCAGAAGCTGAACATGGTCAAGAATTTCTCAGGCCTCTTGCAGAAATACAAAATTTTTCTGATGGGGTGTGTTTCACAGCATATTTTTACTTGGAGGTGGATTCACTGATGAAAGCGTTCACTGAATACCAGATACTGTCCTTGTGGTTTTCAACCATCTCAAACTCTTTGCTCCTTTTTAAATAATAAATATTTTGTAATACCTTTCTTTACTAGCCTCAAATTAAAATCATAGATCATGTAGTATAACCATGGGGAGACTTTGCCAGAGAGGGGATATGTGTGTGTTTGTGTGTGTGTGTGTGTGTGTGTGTGTGTGTGTGTGATGGATTGCAACTGACTTTTCTTTCTTTCTAAAAATGAAAATTACCCTTATTTTCAACTTGATGCAGTCCAGTAACCTAGGCCAGTACTGTCCTAGAATAAACCAATATGAACTTGCTGATAATTTCACTGTTATTGACATATGAAAACATCTAGTTCATGTTCAATCTAACAGTTTAAAAAGCTGATGTTGGAGCATTTGAGATCTTTCTTCCCAGCATAAGTTTTCAGTTTGGCTCAAATAAACTCATAAAATAACATAAAAAACAGATGTTAACAGAAATGGAGGGACACTTTTCCAATTTGAAATCTCTATATAGCGCTAAAGGAAAACTTTTCATATATATATATATATATATATATATATATATATATATATATTTGAACATAATAAAAGTTCATTATTAGGGATACACACACACACACACACACACACACATATTATTGATTTTAGAGAGGAAGGGAGAGGGAGAGAGATAGAAACATAAATGATGAGAGAGAATCATTGATCGGCTGCCTCCTACACGACCCCCAGTGAGGATTGAGCCCACAACCCAGGCATATGCCCTGACGGAATTGAACCATGATCTCCAGGTTCGCAGGTCGATGCAAAACCACTGAGCCACACCAGCCAGGCTCTAAAGGAAAACTTTTAAAAATAATCTCTTTATAAGAATAGTTTTAGATCTATAGAAAAGTTGCAAAGATGGTACAAAAATTGCCCAAGTGCCCTTTACCCTGATTCTCCTACTGTTAACATCTTACCTTATTATATAGTACTTGTGTCACAACCAGGAAGCCAACATTGATACATCACGCTTAACTAAACCCCACACTTTATTTGGATTTTACTAGTTTTTCCCTAACAGTCTTTCTCCGTACAGAGAATTTTTATAATTGA
Organism: Myotis myotis; assembly: GCF_014108235.1. Taxonomy (NCBI): domain Eukaryota; kingdom Metazoa; phylum Chordata; class Mammalia; order Chiroptera; family Vespertilionidae; genus Myotis; species Myotis myotis. The sequence goes on from NW_023416357.1 coordinate 34,613,167, forward strand.
TGCAATGTCCTCAGTAAAAGAAAGATTTTTTAAATGGCTTTTAAATGGTAATGCCTTAGCATGGCTATGTACTAAGACATACTGCAGTATTCATGGATTTGCGCTATAATGTGAATAACCCTGAATCCAACAGCAAAAACTGCATATTGACCTAAGGGGTTTGTGTTGTCAGCTGGAGTCGAAAAATGGTATTGCCATTGTCTTAGTTCTTGTTGCTATAACAATACCATAAACCAGGTAGCTTATAAACAACAGAAATTTCTCATACTTCTGGAATCTGAAAGTCCCAAGATCAAGATGTCTGGTTCATAGATGGTGCCTTCTCACTGTGTCCTCACATGGTGGAAAGGGTGAGGATCTCCATGGGCCTCCTTTATAAAGACACTAGTCCAGTGCATGAGGGTTCCACCTTCATGAACTACTCACCTCCCAAAAGCCCCACCTACTATCATTGCATTGAGGGTTAGGTTTCAGCATATTGATTTGGAGAGGGAACAAACATTCAGTCCATAGCACCAAAGGTGACATGATTTCTCAAAACGGTGAACACCTCTTAGGAAAATTCCAAATGAAAAAGAAGTCTTACTTTGATTTACAGAGTTAATCCCAGTAGTTGGTGCCTTGGAAATTAAAATTGTATAAAAAGGACTTTGCAAAAATATGTGCAATGGAGTTATTTTCTAGGTTCTTCATTGTAGATTTTTCATTTATTTGAATTCCAGCAAGAAATATAAGATGTGCAGAATAAGGGACAATTTTTGTGGTCCTGACATGTGCAATAACCCCCAGAGAAGCCCCTAATTATTGCAAGAACCAAAAATGTAGCTACTCATTTCTAAAATACTACATCCTGGTGCTTCCATGTTTTATTTAAAAACAAACAGGGGAATAGGATATGAATCTGTTCAGATAAATAAATAAGTCCTGACATACTAATATAACCATTTATATCCTCAGTTTAATCTAAGGAAATTAAATCTTTCAGAATAACCTAAATTTTCTTTCTTAGATACTTATAGAGCCTATTTTCACAGCAATCAGATTCCTGAAATACTTATTTTCCATCGATGTCCATTCTATAACTGATGTTTTATTTAATTATGATATATCAAAAATACTCATAAAAGTATTTTTATGAGTAATTTAGGAAAGTGAATTTTTACATGGAATTCCAAAGGACTCACAGAAACCTAGAAGCCCAGAGCATGATGGATTCCAAGTAAAGAACTCCTGGGTTTATAGCAGCTTCCTCCTTATTTGGATGTAATTAACAGCTAATGATCTCACAAGGAAGTAATTTGGTATCCTAATCGCATTTATTAAACTAATAGTGATCCTCAAATAGGATTTTCAACGCTGTTGATGCATGTCCTTGTTTTCAAACACAGAGCTCTTATAACCTTAATATCATATGCTTACCACATATTCCTAGTATAGTTCTCCACAACTCTATTTTCATGATCTATATTATTTTTGATTCTTTGAGATGGCCACATTACTACTAGAAAATATATCTTTATACTATGTCATCTTAGAGCTGTTTGACTTGTGACTAAAATATTTTATTTGTTTGTTTGTTTATTCCATCAGTTCTGTGTCTCGTGAAATAGTAGATATATTCAAGTCTTAGAGTTTGCCTTACCTCATTCATGAACACAAAATGTGTCACACAGATGTTGGTACAATCTCTTGCTTGGTCATCTCACGAGACTATCTTTGACAAATCTCTTATTTGTCTATTAATTCTTTCAAATGTCCTATAACATTTTAAGAACTTTTAAGATAATCATATTTGGAATCAGTAATCACTACTTTTGTCTTAAAAGTGTAGGCACAGATCCATGTATTTGCAGTAAGAATTTCAAAACCTTTTGTACTGACCTGACCTGGATATTAGTGAGGGAGTTTTATAGCTTTAATGTTCAGTAAAACACTTCTGACTTATCTAAGACACATATTGTGAATTAAAAAATGTGCCACGGAGAACCAAGATGGCGGCATAGGTTAACGCCGGAGTTTGCTGCTTTGAACAACTACTTCAAAAGTGAAACCAAAAAACGGAAGGGACATCACCCAGAACCACAGGAACGCTGGCTGAGTGGAAGTCCTACAACTAGGAGGAAAGAGAAACGCATACGGACACTCAGAGGAGGCGCAGTGCTGAAGTCAAATTCTGAGGTGCGGAGCGCGCGGAGCGGGCTGGCTGCGGAGGGCGCGGTTGGCGTTTTCAATCGGGAGGGAGTCGCAGAATCTGAGCTCCAGATCCGGGCGAGTCTTTAGGGACCCAGACTCAAACGGGAGAAGCGGGACTGTCTGGCTTCGGTCAGAGCGAGTGCAGCTTTCTCTCCGAGCTTTGCAGCGGGTGCTGGGACTCAGAGAGGCAGAGCCCCTGGGGACAGGACTGAGAGCCGCCATAACTGCTCTCTCCAGCCCACCCTGTTGATCCTGTGCAACCCGCCCCGCCCAAGCCCTGCACACAGGCATTTGCCGGATAGCCTCAGGCAAACACCAGATTAGCACCTCCCTAGAGGACAGAAGTTCTCTCACTGCTGACACAGCTGATTCTCATAGCCACTTGGCCTGGAGGTCAAATCCTCCCTGGAATTAGCTACAACAATCAAGATTTAACTATAAGACTGCGAACAAAGACCACTAGGGGGTGCACCAAGGAAGCATAACAAAATGCGGAGACAAAGAAACAGGACAAAATTGTCAATGGAAGATATAGAGTTCAGAACCACACTTTTAAGGTCTCTCAAGAACTGTTTAGAAGCCGCCGATAAACTTAATGAGATCTACAAGAAAACTAATAAGACCCTCGATCTTATATTGAGGAACCAACTAGAAATTAAGCATACACGGACTGAAATAACGAATATTATACAGACTCCCGACAGCAGACCAGAGGAGCGCAAGAATCAAGTCAATGACTTGAAATGCGAGGAAGCAAAAAACACCCAACCGGAAAAGCAAAATGAAAAAAGAATCCAAAAATGCGAGGATAGTGTAAGGAGCCTCTGGGACAGCTTCAAGCGTACCAACATCAGAATTATAGGGGTGCCAGAAGATGAGAGAGAGCAAGATATTGAAAACCTATTTGAAGAAATAATGACAGAAAACTTCCCCCACCTGGTGAAAGAAATGGACTTACAGGTCCAAGAAGCGCGGAGAACCCCAAACAAAAGGAATCCAAAGAGGACCACACCAAGACACATCATAATTAAAATGCCAAGAGCAAAAGATAAAGAGAGAATCTTAAAAACAGCAAGAGAAAGAAACTCAGTTACCTACAAGGGAATACCCATACAACTGTCAGCTGATTTCTCAACAGAAACTTTGCAGGCCAGAAGGGAGTGGCAAGAAATATTCAAAGTGATGAATACCAAGAACCTACAACCAAGATTACTTTATCCAGCAAAGCTATCATTCAGAATTGAAGGTCAGATAAAGAGCTTCACAGATAAGGAAAAGATAAAGGAGTTCATCACCACCAAACCAGGATTATATGAAATGCTGAAAGGTATCCTTTAAGAAGAGGAAGAGAAGAAAAGGTAAAGATACAAATTATGAACAACAAGTATGCATCTATCAACAAGTGAATCTAAGAATCAAGTGAATAAATAATCTGATGAACAGAATGAACTGTTGATTATAATAGAATCAGGGACATAGAAAGGGAATGGACTGACTATTCCTGGGGGGGAAAGGGGTGTGGGAGATGCGGGAAGAGACTGGACAAAAATCGTGCACCTATGGATGAGGACAGTGGGTGGGGAGTGAGGGCGGAGGGTGGGGCGGGAACTGGGAGGAGGGGAGTTATGGGGGGGAAAAAAAGAGGAACAAATGTAATAATCTGAACAATAAAGATTTAATTAAAAAAAAATAAAATAAAAATAAAAAAAAGAAAAAGAAAAAAAAAGATAAAAAATGTGCCACATATATTTAGTAGATTGGATTTGAGCTGTGGCAGCTCATTGTTTGAGTTCTCCACTGTGGCAGTTTGCAAGTTGGATGACCAGCCGAGTTCATTGGAGCTTGTCACAGGGATATTTAAGTGTGTCGGCAGGAACATCCAGTTTCAAACATGTAGATGTACTAGTTCCATCTGTCTGCCATCTCGTCATTCAGGAGATGAGTTTCACTCCTGTCTTCCTGTGTTTACACGGCGGGGGAGGTAATTTTGAAGATAGCAATCAAGGGGTGGTATCTCTAGTGTCTGTTCCTGTTTCTCAGCTTTATTGTGGCTTGGGCTGTCAGTAATCAATGGCCTTTTGAACTTACGAAGACAAGAGCAGCCATGCTTCCTACAGCCTCCCTTGCGATGCCCATGATGGCTTGTGAGTTAAAAGCATTAATCATTTTTGAACTGAGAGATATTTTAAAGCAACACCTCAGAATCACAAAGCCTTATTAATTAAAAATAAAAGGGATGGAAGGGCAGAAAAACCTCAAATAATGAGATTTTTTAAATAAACTTAATTTGGTTGAAAGACTAATAGGCATCTTGTCTGCTTTATGTGTATTTAGTTAGACACAGTTGTAAGTAGACGAATCCTGTATGAGTCTGGAAGGCACAGTTGTGTTACAAGATCACTAGATTAAAAATCGTCCATGTAAAAAAAAAATCGTCCATGTGTTTGCGAATCTGGTTCCGTGACTTTGGCAAGTTATTTGATCTCCTTGAGTGTCTCATTTTTCTTATTCATAAAATGGGGACAACAATACTCATACCTATTTCCCTAGGGTGCTGGTGAGATTAAATGATGTGTGAAAAGGTACTTGGGAAAGCATAGAGTGCCATACATATTTGAAGTATTCTTGTAACTGCTTCTATATAATTCAGAGCTTTTGGGGTCAATAAGTAGCACACAAGTAATCATTTAAGAGGGGGGAAAGGGAGTTGCCATGAAGAAAAGTACAGTCACTTAGGGTTAAAGAGAATTCACAAATGCTCACCCTCAGTGGATTTGGGGTGAGGATCTGTGGAAGGTGATTGGAGACCATTGGGTTTCTGTCTGGTTTTGCTCTGTTTTAATGATTATTGTCTCCTTAGAAGTTTGATTCCTGAAGCTGGAGTAGAATGGGCAGTTAGAGTATTGGGAGTCGTAGAAGATTAGCTGAAGAGAAATGTGCGCATGTTATCTTCAACATGAGCCCCAAGGAATAGATACTTGGAAGAAGCCTAGAACAAGCGTGGTCGGACCAGCCAAGACCATCCTGGTCAGGCAACCTGGGCAGGCTCAGAAGTATAGCAGCAGCCAGGATGTGCATGGTGCTTTCCATGTGCCAAGCACTATGTATACTCAGTGCCTTACACCCATTAGTTAATTTTGTCCTTAAAATATTCTCTGAAGTAGATTTCCCAATCTGCTTCTATTATTATGCCATTACACTATTATTTTCCCCATTTCCAAGTGGAAAAAACTGAGACTTAGAAGAGTTAAATGATTCACCGAGGATCTGACTGTTCAGGCTCTACACTCTATTGCCTATAACCAACCATTCTCTGTGATCTCAACTCATGCACTGGAGATGCTAGGTTATGCCTGAATTTGGTGTCTCCACTATGTATTCCGTTGGAAGAACTTTTTCTTCTACATTTCTTAAATGGCACTCCCTCTAAATCAGTCTCATGTAAGCTTGTGTGGAATAAATGAGTTTATCTAATTCCACATATCCCTCTTTGCAAGTTGACCTCTTAGGTTTCAGCCCTGATAATACAGTGAACATCTATCAACAACCTTGTATTCTTTGCTCCCTACCCCCAACCTATAGTTTCCAACATCAGTGTTAGAAGTGATTTCTTTCAGGATCTCATTTTTGTTAGTTTAGTTAGTTGTGTGTTCATTTGTTTACATATAATACATATTCACATATGTACATAGAATAAATGCCAAAGTCACAAACCAAATGTGATGATCTTTGCATTATTTATTTCTGCTTGGAGACAAGCTGTTACTTACTGTATTTTTTCTGTGTTTCTTTTTAAATAATTAGAAAATGTTTTTATAAGAGAAATGTTTAGTTACCTTAGAGACAAAGTTATTGATTATCTCTTGTGTCTGATATACTAGGTATGGCAAGATGAGGTTGAAAAGGGCAGGGGGAGATAGTATCTTGAATGTTTAGAGTTTAGTTGGAGGACATGAGATGCAACTTTTAAAAAATTAACAATATTACTAAATGATGCAAATATTAAGTATTGAAAAAAGACAGATGGGAACACCTACAATACTTCCATAATAAAGATAAATTTTTTAAAAAAGGAAGAAAGAAGACAGAATAGTGAGATGATGTTAGGTCGGAGGCTAAGAGGTCAGGTCAAGCATGATAATAGGAGAAAGTCTCTGAGAGCTGTTTAAGTTTGGGTCTTCATACAGAAACATTCCCACAGCTTCACTTATTTCACAAATACTTATTGACCAACAACTTTCTGGGCATGTGCTGGATTCTGGAGATAGAGTGGTGTATAAGGTATGCATGTTCCCCAACCTTCTTAGCATGTGAGTTTGAATAGTACTTGTATTTGTTTATATCTAAAAAGAAGCAGTTTCAATATAAGAATTAGTGGTCAGGAAGGTATAGCCAGTTTGGGAGTAAGCCTGTGAATTTAAGATGTAGTTTTCAAGATTCCCGCAAATTATGTGTTGTTTCATATGTCTTTAAAATGATGTGGTAATACTGAGCTGTTGAACTATGGGCTGTTGTGAGGATTAATAAGAAAGTTAACAGTATAGCTCAGATTCTCTCTATTACTATTATTCCAGTGATTTCTAGGTATACGTGAAGTTGAAAGATGACCTTTAACTCTTATTTATGGCAAAGCCTAAGAGACTGTAGCACTTTCCTTTTTTTAATACCTTGTTTTATAAACGTCTCCATCATCCCAGGTTTAGGGGTAGATTAAACAGGTCAGGATATGGAATGACCACTAAGCAATCATAGGGGATCACCCAGACAGCCAAGGTCGGTTCTTCTGAGGCCTGTTTATTTTCCTAAACACAGTACACTTACTGATTTTAACAAATGCCTTTTCTTTGAGTTGGGGTTTGCTATCATGAAAATAACACTTTAGGTGTAACCACTAAAAGCAAATGGTCTCTTAATTAGAAAAATCCCATAGGACTTTGGTCTTTATTATTAATTTTTTAAGTATATATTTTTTAAAATATTTTTATTGATTTCAGAGAGGAAGGGTGAGGGAGAGATAGAAACATCAACGATGAGAGAGAATCATTGATCAGCTGCCTCCTGCATGCCCCCTGATGATGATTGAGTCCACAGCCCGGTCATGTGCCCTTGACCGAAATCGAACATGGGACTCTTCAGTCTGCAGGCCAACACTCTATCCACTGCAGCAAACCAGCTAGATATAACAAAAACTCACATAAGTTTTGGAGCTTTAGTTTATATAATTTTGCTCCAGCTCTCACTGCGTTGTATAAATTGAGAAGTTACTCTTTTTTTTTAATTGATTGATTTGAGAGAGAGAGAAAGAGAAGCATTGATTTGCTATTCCACGTATTAATGCATTCATTGGTTGCTACTTGTATGTACCCTGACCTGAGATTAAACCTGCAACCTTGGTGCATCAGGATGATGCTCTAACCCTGAGCTACTCAACCAGGGCAAGAAGTTACTACCTACAGCACCAAGTCATCTATATATATAAAAGCTTAATAAGCAAAGTGTCCCCTCTGGAGTTTGACCAACCGGGAGTTTGATTGCTTGCTATGACATGCGCTGACCACCAGGGGAGCGGTGTGGAATGAAGGAAGGCCCTGGCCAGCAGCAGGGGAAGGAAGGCCCCAGCCATCAGCCACTAGGGACTCTACCTGTGCACGAATTTCATGCACTGGGCCTCTAGTCTATTATAAAAACCTGTAATGGAATGTATTTTAGGCATCTTATTGTATGTTTATAAATATAATAAAGAAAAATCTCATAGTTTTAAACCTTTTTTTTCTTCAAGTACCTCTAACCAAATAGGAATCTAAGTTTACATTGTTTTTCTACGCTTTTATTGTCAAAATATTTCCTGTAGCAGTAATGCCTTAAACTTTTGGAAGTGTCACATGCAAAAATCATTTGTTAATTAGATGATTTTGTGTGTATTTTACAATACTCTGCTTTATCTGGGAAGTATATTAGCATCAGTAGTTACTATGGCTCATAAGTTAATATATTCAACACCTTCAAGTTGTTCATGTTGAAAACTATATAAAGTACTTTTTAGGGTGGTTTGGAACCCACAGTTTACAACTGGGAATGGTATTTGCTAGCTCCTCCACAATGAATAGTAACTCAGCAGCCACGCTGTTTTGCAAGCCCGGCCCCCATCAGGCTGCTGGATCCTAAGACTTGCCTGCCGTTTCTGTGTGTACACAGACCGTGTGGATGCCTTTCTCTTTAAGATTTAGTTGTTTGCTAGAAATTGAGCTTTTGAATTTTGTTGGGTCTTTGTACTCCTCATTTGAAAAATATTTAAATGATATTGCCCAAAGGGCACACAGAGAAACAGCGTGACTGACTTTCGGGAAATTAGTAAGCAGCAGAGTTATTTTTAGCTTTTACTCTTTGCAAACATTTCCTTTTGTTCTTTAGAAGACATTGTTGATCTGTTCATTCATTTGCTGTGCTCTCTCCCCCACTGCAAGATGGCTTTAGATAGAATAAGCCTTCTCTTCTCCACTCTGCATGACATAACTGTGTTAATTCTTACTTTATTCAATTTTAACTCATGACTTATTCATTTGCTCATGTTTTCCTAGGCTCTGAAACACCATCCCCACCACCAACACACACATGCATTTTGTTGTTATTTAGGGTTGATTTCCCCTCATCTGCAAATATTGACTGAAAAATATTCACACTGGCAGCATGTACAAAATGTATATTTTATTAAAAATTGTCTAGTGGTAGCTGATAGTGTGAGTTTGCGTTTATTTGCTGTTAGTCCTTATTTTAAAACTATAATCTTTAGAAAAGTATGCAGTTCAGATTACAGATTACCAGTCCAGAATAGATGGTTACAAAGGCTGGCATGTGCACGTCAGCCTCATGTTTGGTCTTTGAAAAATCTTCCAGCACATAGAGGAAGTCAGGTTTCTACGGAAGTGCGCTGAGACCACACTTACTCTTCACATAAAGGCAAATGTGATATGATTTTTCTACTTCAGATCCCTTTCAAGAACACTTAGTCATTTTGTAACATTATAGCTTAACCTGTTATTTTTCCCATTTTTTTCCTATAAGATGGGGAGGCATTAGAGCATTTGTGGTTAAAATTGCGGGTTCTGGAGTTAGACCACATGGTTTCAAATCCTAGTTCTACTGTTAATCGCGGTATGCCTCAATTTCCTTATCTCAGACATTGCGATTACAGTATTTACTTCATACAATTGTTTTGGAATTTAAATCAGATACTACATGAAAAGGACCTAGCATAATGCCTGACATAGTGAAGTCTCAATAGATGTTGACTATTATAATTACTGTATATGTTTGTTTTATCTAAATGTAGGATCAGTTTTTTTAGAAGATTATATGTGAAAAAGAGGCAAAATACTCAGTTATCTGGAACCCTTTCTCTGCAAGAGTATTTTTATTGGGATGTCCTCTAACACAGGTGGCCTATTCCAGCAACCCAGCGATTTTAGTCTCCTTTGGCCCTTTAGGATTTGCAGCTCTTCATATCTAGGATCAGCACAATTAGAGTGGGAAGTCAAGCAAAACATTTTTTGCATAAAGGGAGGAAGGCAGAATGTGAGTTGGCGTTGACATCTGTGCTTCTGCCCTGGGCCAAAAGCAGAATGGTTATTGCTGCTGATTCGGCATCCCATCTGCTCCCTTCTCGGTGGTTAAGCCGCTCTTCCTTTCCCTTCCCTGTAGAGCCGCGGGGATGATGAAGTCAGGGAGTGAAGACTGGGATCTAAAGCTTGTGAAGAGGGAGGCCTATCAGATAGAGTTGCAGGGAAAGACAACAGAAGGATAACCCCAGTGACCCAGCTGGGAAAATGCGAAAACTCCGCTGCCAGTGGCAGTTTTACACAAGTTCTTTGGATGGTGTGAAGGTTAAAACCAGCCTGTTCTAGTCAAGTTCCAGCTCTCTGCTCAGGGACTTTTACTGACATCCAATTCAACAATTGACTAAACTTTCCCTAAACAACAACAGAAACCTTTATTTTAACTCTTAGCCAGAGCTTAGAAGTACTTTCTTTTTACAAGGTGTCAATGTAAGAAACATCCCAACCTGGAGAGAATTTTTATGAGTTCATCTGAGCCAAACTGAAGACATGCCAGAAAGCAAGGTCTCAAATGCTGCCTGCGAATGACAGTTCTGAAGTTCTTATGTTTGGGATTGAGGGACGTAAGGGAGATTACCTGAGGGTGGGAAATCTCTATGATTGGATTACAGGGTGGTTAAAAATTGGGTGCTCTCTTGGTGGTGGTTTTCAGAGAGGTCTGAAAAAGAGGCATTTCAAATGTGCATTAACCTAGATCAGTGATGGCGAACCGGTGACACGCGAGCTCATTTTTTTGGTTGATTTTTCTTTGTTAAATGGCATTTAAATATATAAAATAAATATCAAAAAAATAAATCTTTGTTTTACTATGGTTGCAAATATCAAAAAATTTCTATATGTGACACGGCACCAGAGTTAAGTTAGGGTTTTTCAAAATGCTGACACGCGGGGCTCAAAAGGTTCAAGGTTCGCCATCACTGACCTAGATACACAAAAACAGTGGACAGGGCTTGCTTAAGGCAAAGAGAACCTTTTACTAGGGAAGTTAAAGGCCTGGGGCATGGCTACCCACCTTGACCTGCCCAGTTAGGAATCACTCTGTGAGGTTACGTTAGGTCACTGATTTATTATAGCACCCCTTTTTTATTCACAGAAGAGTGCTTTAACTTCTGAATATATTCTTTGTTTCTCCTTTCTTTAGCCGCATTTATCTCACCCCTCTTGCCAACTAATACACAGCCTAACTCCCACTGAAGTGACATCTCATTTTATTTTTTAAATTTGTTTTAAAAGTTTTTTATTGCCCCGCCAGTGTGGCTCAGTGGTTGAGCATCGACCTATGAACCAGGAGGTCATGGTTTGATTCCCAGTCAGGGCACATGCCTGGTTTTCGAGCTCAATCCCCAGTGAGGGGGCGTGCAGAAGGCAGCTGATCAATGACTCTCTTTCATCATTGATGTTTCTGTCCCTCTCTCCCTCTCCCTTCCTCCCTGAAATCAATAAAAAGCAATAAAAATGCCTGGCCAGGGCAATGGCTGGCTTCTCATTTTACAGTAGCATCTTCTACCTAATCTGAGAGGTATTACTCAGACTTTCTATAAACATGGTTTTCTTAGACACACTCACTTAAAGTTTAGAACATAAAACATCACACATACACAAAAGGTATCTGTCTGTAGTGTTGTAATTTAACTCTTTAATTGATTTTGATTAAAACCTGAGTAGTTAAGCAGTAGAGAAGAATCAGTTTAGAAATCAGTAGAAAAATCCTGATTTTTTTTCCCAGTTATGATTTCTGGATAATTGTTCCATGTTTGTTTATGATTCAAAAGAATAAAACATTATTTTAATATAGAGTATTAGTGGTTATTTTTTATGCTGCTTGGCTGCTGTGTTTTATTTTCATTTAATTTTAAGGTTTTCTAAACCTTCATTTAAAGGGGCAGTTGAGCCAAAACTGGTTTGGCTCAGTGGATAGAGTGTCAGCCTGCGGACTGAAGGGTCCCAGGTTCGATTCCGGTCAAGGGCATGTACCTGGGTTGCGGGCACATCCCCAGTGGGAGATATGCAGGAGGCAGCTGGTCAATGTTTCTCTCTCATTGATGTTTCTGTCTATCTCTCTCCCTTCTTCTCTGTAAAAAATCAATAAAATATATTAAAAAATAAAGGGGCTGTTGACTCTGATTCTGACAAGTTTTAGAGAATTTTCTTTTTTTTTTTTTTTTAAATATATATTTTATTGATTTTTTACAGAGAGGAAGGGAGAGAGATAGAGAGTTAGAAACATCGATGGGAGAGAAACATCGATCAGCTGCCTCCTGCACATCTCCCACTGGGGATGTGCCCGCAACCCAGGTACATGCCCTCGACCGGAATCGAACCTGGGACCCCTCAGTCCGCAGGCCGACGCTCTATCCACTGAGCCAAACCGGTTTCGGCGAGAATTTTCTTTATATGTAATTCATCACCTATTTGTTTTTCATCCCTTGTTCTTGTTGTTTTAAAAAAAAGACCTCTATGTTTACTTTCTAGACTGATTTTGCGCGGTTTAGTGGAACAAATGTGGAAACTGACTTTGTAGAAGTGCCATCACAAATGCTTGAAAATTGGGTGTGGGACATTGATTCCCTCCGGAGACTGTCAAAGCATTATCAAGATGGGAGACCTATTATGGATGATCTGCTTGAAAATCTTGTTGCTTCGAGACTGGTCAACACAGGTATGACTTGTAATTTTAGAAAGGGAAAATAAATTAGAATTGCTTAATAGGGGATTGCTGGCATCTCCTATAGAACTGTTTCCCCTTTAATAATGACAGTACCTCCAGAGCACTAATGTGGGAAGACCACTTAATACACAGCAATACTGAGCCCTGGGATTATGTCCAAGAAAAAAAATACATCTACTTTTCCATCTTAAATGAGATGTTTTGCTTCCATTTTGTAATGAGTACTACAGGAGTCACTTTTGAAATCTATGATCTTGTGCTATTAGATCACACAGTTCTCTTCTGCAAAACATGCCCAAACATTCTTATGTTATTAGGTCTTCTGACCCTGCGCCAGATTGTTTTGAGCAAAGTTGATCAGTCTCTCCACACCAACACATCGCTGGATGCTGCAAGTGAATATGCCAAATGCTGCACAGAAATTTTAGGTGTTGCGGCCACTCCAGGTACGGAAGTTCTGTTACGACTTGAGTTCGTTTTTCCTGTGTCGCACAGGATGTGCTCCTCACGCTGCCAGGGAAGAAGGGGTTTGTCAGGCAGATTACCTCATGCATTTTGTTTCTGATTTCTGTCATCAGGCCATGACTTTCGGACTTTTCAGATTATGAGTTGTCCTCTCCAAATGTGCTTGAAGGAAAGGTGGCTCCAGCTTTTGCAGCATTTTAGTGTAATCAGGCGTGAGCAATTGGCCTCCACCCCAGAGCGCAGAAAGCCATTCACATTTGGCAGCACCCACCCTGCTCCTCCCTCCCTGTGTGCACCAGGACTTCCCAATGATTTCAGTAGGAAGCTGGGGGGGTGGGGAGTGGGGGTAGTTTTAGAGAGAAGCACGACTTCTGCGTTGTTTCTGACTCTGAGATCAGCTGGACTTAGATCTCTGACCTAATACTTAGATGATTCATGTGGGTGGGTGGATAGCTGCACACACATATGTGTTTACACTTATATTATGTATATTTAAAGCTAACATGTAGTTCTACTTATATGTAGTTGGTAAGGAGACTTTTTTCCACCAATAAGTTGTTATTTAAATGAATCAGTCATAGTTGTAGAGATGATAAAGTTCGGAATAGTCAGTAGAGTCTAAGCTCCTCACTTCCTTCTGTGACCTGTTTATAGTTGACCCTACAGCAGCTTTGTGCCTGAGGCCACTTCGACAAAATCCTTTCGAATGTATCCCTAGAGGTAAATGGAGTTGTTAAAAACCTTTTTATACAGAAAAAAAAACACCTTTTTAGCTTTTCAAGTAAAGAGTTCATTTTCCATAATTATGAACCTAATAAGTGCCGTTCTGACACATTTTAAATATAAAGATGTGACAAAGAATAGGCTTAATATTAGAGTATTTGTAAAACACATGTGTGTCTAAGGGAGAAGAAAGGACTGAGGGATTCTGAAACACTGAGCTATCTGATGGGCGTGGACAAAGCCTCTGAAACTATTGTTAAGCATTCCAGAGCTTAGGGCCGAAACCAGCTCTGAGGTTGAGCCATCCCTGGAGGGAAGTTTGTAAACATCTTGACCAAGGGCACAAGGAAACCCAGGTTGTATTGGAGGTGAAATCCTATCTCTCCTCCCCCAGCAGGGCTCCCTAGGAAACCTTAGCTAGCTGATAACCTGACCTGGTAATTAACATTTACCATCACATTGATTGAAATGTATCTTTCCTTAAAGGCACAAACATGCCAGCTACTTTTGGACATTTAGCAGGGGGATATGATGGCCAATATTATGGATATCTTTGGAGTGAAGTATTTTCCATGGATATGTTTTACAGCTGTTTTAAAAAAGAAGGAATAATGAACCCAGAGGTATTGTATTCTTTTCTCTTTTTGTTAATTTTAGTTGCTTTCTCCCCTTTAACTCCTAGTGTAAAATACGAATTACACCTAGATTTTAGAGTAAGAGATTTGGTAACAGCTTTTAACTTAAAGTCTTGCATCTTCTTAAATCATCACACTTCAAGTTGCAGCACACAAGTGATTAACTCTAATTCTCTATGTTTAAAAAAAAAAGCCTACTGCATTTTCTTGCTTATTAACATTCCAATATATTGCATAATTAAAATTGAAAGCTTTGTTTGTGCATTTGCACATTTATAGCTGCTAGTTTGACCTGTGCCACGCAGCGCTTTAGCTTTACGGGTGATTGGGAAAGAAAACCAAACTCCTTCCTCATATAAATGGTCTATTTGGGTTTTGATATTCTCTACGCACTTTCCTTATACGTTTTCTGTGGGAGACACCCTTTTTCTGTGACTGGCATACCCCGCCTACTGCATAGTTTGTAACCTGAATGCCTTTAAGTAATTTAAGCTGCTTCATTAACCTGAGCTGTTCCTTTCCGTGTACAGCGAGTTGACTGCCAGGTGGCTGCCAGCCAAACCTTCCTGAGTTACAGTCCCCCAGTCTCCAGTCTTGCAGAAGAGTCAGCTGTCAGATTTTCTCTAGGGCTAATGCATTTTCCACTGTGTGTTTTTATTTTTGTCATTCTGTTTGATCCAGAAATTAGAAGAACAAATTACCAACATCAGACTCTCTGTGCCTATTTCAGCTAGCTGATTTGTTCCTCAAACTTTATGTTTCTGGGTTGCATAGTGCCTTACATGTTCACACTGAATGCATTGATGTAATTTAGATTACTATCCCTCCCACCCCCCCACCCCCCACCACCACCACCACCATCACAAAAAATAATGATAATAATAAAACCCACCTCCTGTGTACCTACATTCTATACCAGCCGTGGGCAAACTACGGCCCGCGGGCCGGATCCGGCCCGTTTGAAATGGATAAAACTAAAAAAAAAAAAAGACCGTACCCTTTTATGTAATGATGTTTACTTTGAATTTATATTAGTTCACACAAACACTCCATCCATGCTTTTGTTCCGGCCCTCCGGTCCAGTTTAAGAATCCACTGTGGCCCTCAAGTCAAAAAGTTTGCCCACCCCTGTTCTATACACTAGCCTTTCTAATCACTCTGTCTTCCACCCTCCCCTACCCAAGCTGTGAGGTCCCTTTAAGTCTCCTTCATTCCTGGGCCAGCTCATTTACAATGGCAGTGGTCAACCGTGGACTGCTGTTCTCATAAATATCCTGACTTCAGCATGACCTTCAGCCAGTGCCCAGCCCTGGATTCCTCCACCGAGTCATTTAGAGATGGTGCCCTTGGGGTTCAGCATGTTCTGGGGAAGATCGTATGACTCCATTAACATGCCCAACTACAAAGTCATGCTGTCCGACTGAACTGGACACCACTGTCACTCTGCAGTCCTGCTCCACTCCCTTGTTGAGTTCTCCTGTCTCAGAAGTGATTCCTCTAATACTAAGCCTTCCTAGTTTGCCATCTTGGAAAAAATCTGGGGCTATTGCTGTTAGCTCTGATAACCTGTGTTCTTTCTTACACAGTCTAATTTCTTAGTGTAAGAAACAGTCTTTGCAAACCTCTATTTCCAGGCTTTTGCCTCCGCCCACTGAATTGGAAAGTTATCCTCTCTCCAAAGTTACCAAGGATGACCCAATCGGCAACCTTTAAAGGCGCTTGTCTACCTTTTTGATTATTGTAACTTCTTGTTGCTTGTTATTCCTCTCTTTGTTCACAGCCCTGAGGTTAGCAATCCTTCCTTCCCAGAACCTCCTGAGTTCCTGTAGGTCTTTCCCCCTTCACAAATATATTCATTCTATTTCTTCCACCTAAAATGTATGCCTTCCTTGCCTATGCTTCTCAAAAAACATTCTTTTTTTTTTTTTTTTTTTTTTAATATTTTATTGATTTTTTACAGAGAGGAAGGGAGAGAGATAGAGAGTTAGAAACATCGATGAGAGAGAAACATCGATCAGCTGCCTCCTGCACATCTCCCACCGGGGACGTGCCCGCAACCCAGGCACACGCCCTTGACCGGAATCGAACCTGGGACCCTTCAGTCCGCAGGCCGACGCTCTATCCACCGAGCCAAACCGGTTTCGGCGTCAAAAAACATTCTTAAAGGCCCTACTCAAATGGTGCCATCTTTCTTGGCAGTTAATTTGCATATCACCCTGATTAGCCAATGGAAAGCGTAGCGAAGGTACAGTCAATTACCCTGTTTGTCTTTTATTAGATAGGATAGACTCTCTCTGTTTGCTGTCTCTGTGTGTTTTTTCTCTAGTTTTTTTTTTTTTAATATATTTTATTGATTTTTTACAAAGAGAAAGGGAGAGGGATAGAGAGTTAGGAACATTGATGAGAGAGAAACATCGATCAGCTGCCTCCTGCACACCTTCCACTGGGGATGTGCCCACAACCACGGTACATGCCCTTGACCGGAATTGAACCTGGGACCTTTCAGTCTGCAGGCCAACTCTCTATCCACTGAGCCAAACCGGTTAGGGCTTCTCTAGTTTTTTATATTTTTCACTAGAAGCCCAGCACGCAAAATTGCGCAGCCCCGCCCACCCGCGGCAGTCTTTAGTTAGTCATTATGGCATTAGGGCCACAGCCTTTTATGATATAGATAGTAAATAGAAAATCTTAACTGTTTAAGTAGTTTGTTAAATGTTATCTAAAGTTTTTGTTTCTAGTGGAAAATGGAGAAGCCTCATTATCAGACATATCTTTTACTTCTCCAACTGGTCTCTTAAATCATTGGAAGTGCTTGAGATGAACACTTTTCCAGTCAGCTCTAAGAGCTCTTGAAGGATATCTGTAAGGTCACCAAATGTAGTTTCAAAATCCAGCAGCTAATCATAGGGTTGAAAACACGGGGCTTTTAACTAGGGCCATTTCTTTTTATAAGACATTTCATCGTGGGAAATTTTCCTAAGAAGTCATAGATTGTGGACTCAAAGGCAATTATATTGTTAAACTAGAATTATCTTCCTCCTCTTTTGCATTCAGAGAAATTGCTAAGCTTTTTTTTACCATCAATGAAGAAGAAATGGCAATCAGGTATCACTGTAGAAAGGAATACCAAGAAAATCAAGATAAAGTGAAGCTATTATATTTAATGCGTAATGCCCTAAAGAAGCAGCTATCTTACATCCAGTAATAGACCAGACACAGAAACATGAAGAATCTTGGTTAAACATGAAAAACAACCTGGCGGAGAACGTGTGCTGTAAAGCTAAATATTCCAGTGCTTTCCACATAGAATCCTAAACCCAATTCCTGCTGTTATGTGTTGCTAGGGGAGAATAGGAAATTTCCTCTCCCGACAGGCCTCACCAGTGGATTAACCTCTGCTTCAGCTCTCCTAATCTACCACCCAAAACTGATTCTTCTTACACTTCAGCCTTTTCTGAGTTAGATTTTGCCTGATTTAAAGGACAAAGGAAGGAAATAGGATTGATTTCCAACCTGCTTTTTGAATATTTACAAGGCCAGACCTGTAAGTCTAGAATCCCAAACAGCTAGAAGCAGTTTTTCTTCCTTTGTGTTCTTACAGCCCTCCTTTGTGTTTCTCTTAGAGCCCTAATAATCTGCCTTGTTAATTCCCTATTTCTTTATCTTACCTTGTAACCGGAACGGTTCTATTCAGCTGTGTTTTTGTCCTCTGCTTCAAACCTGTTACATTTAATTAGTACTGTTAGGAGTGCGTACCTCTTGGGATCTAACCCGTAGTTCTTAGCCTATCTGCTTCCATTCCTCTGTCCCCCTGACACATACTGCTACCCAGGGTATCTTTTTTCTCCTGATCTCCTCCCTCCCCTTAAATAAAGGTCTATCCTCCTAGCCTCACAAATTGAAACTTTGCTTAATGTTTCCAGAAGGCCACTTCTAGTCAAGGGACGATTCCTGCCACTGTTCTTGTTTTTATCCCCTGACTACCAGCACCAATCTTTCACTCTGTCTCTCCTTTGTTGTTGTCAGAGGTATTCTTTTTCCACCCACCATCTCCCCACCTTCGGAGAAAACAAAGGGTGTACTGTTGGGAAGGAGCTTGCAAACAGGCTGCAGAAGGAAGATTTCAAAGTCCACTTTTAAAGCAGGCCCGGGAGCCTGTTAGGTGCCGGCTCATCATTCCCTGCCCTGCGTGGATGCTCTGCCGGATGCCTGTTATTCAGTGTAGGAAGGAGCCGACTCTGGCTGCACTCCCCAGAGTCCATCATCACGAGCAGGAGGAAGAGAGGGAAGGAGGTTTGGAAGGCAGTGGGCGCTTGTATGTGCTGCTTTAGAGATGCCAGAGGTAGCAGGAGGCCCAATCTGTTTCCCATTTACATAGTATTCTCATTACTCGTAGATTGTGGACATCCTTCATTCAGGTAGTTTTGAATGCTCTTAAAGTATCACCTCAAATAAAAGGTACATATTCTTAGATAAAATGAGTGCCTTGTCTCTCCTACTTAATATTCTTACTGAATTACAGTTCTTACTAATAGTGGAGATGAAGTCTGTTGTGCTTTTTTTTTTTCATGTGTAGTAAGACACAGAAGTAATTTTAAGGAAATACCAAACCAGGACTGCATTTGTTTCCCTGAAATTTACATGAGAAACTGAACATAGGGCAGTGTCAGAGGGAAGGAAATGAAAGGGGAGGGATAGGTGACAACTAAGGTTTATTGAATACTATATGGCAGGTATTAAAGTAGGGAGTAGGCAATGTACTGAAATCATCTCCTCCGATTCCCCATAAACCAGCCGTGGGCAAACTACGGCCCGCGGCCGGATCCGGCCCGTTCGGCTGTTCTATCCAGCCCACTGAGCTGAAAGAGCGGAGGGTTCTCTTGCTCTCCCCTCCGCTCCTTCACCAGCAGCAGTGTTAACATGGCAACGTCGGGAAACATGGCCGCAGCTCCTTCTTCTGAGTCCAGTTTAAGAACCCATTGTGGCCCTTGAGTCAAAAAGTTTGCCCACCCCTGCCATAAACTGTGTGAGGTAGGCATTTTCCCATTCTACAGGTAAGGAAACCAAGGCAGAAGGTCACATAGCTGAGGGTGAAGCCAAGAGTCAAACCTGGGCCTGACTCCAAAACTCCTGATCTGGCTTTAGAAATCACCCCTGTTAGAGAGGACTTGCCAGAAGATACACTTCCTGGATGAAAGACCAGAGAGGTGACTGATGGTGATTCTCCTTCGTGGAATAGGTACTAGGTGCTCTTACTATATGCAGATCCTCCTGAAGGGTTTCTTTAGCCTGAAAAATGTTAGTGATTGTCTTAGAGCTTCTCTTCCTGCTTTCCTCACAGTTGAAGTTTCTTTACTGTCATATGCAAAGTAGAACAACTTAGTGCAAAGACTTCTTCCACCTGTG
Source organism: Myotis myotis (assembly GCF_014108235.1). Classification (NCBI taxonomy): domain Eukaryota; kingdom Metazoa; phylum Chordata; class Mammalia; order Chiroptera; family Vespertilionidae; genus Myotis; species Myotis myotis. The sequence continues at coordinate 34,632,870 of NW_023416357.1, forward strand.
GCATGTGTCTCCCAGACCACGTTCTCTCACCCAGAGGGCCCGGTACCTTCCAAAAATGCAAAAATTCACTTAACTCTTCCCTTCCTCCCTCCCTCCCTCCTCCTCCTCCTCTTCTTCTTCTTCTTCTTCTTCTTCTTCTCTTCTTCTTCTTCTTCTTCTTCTTCTTCTTCTTCTTTTTCTTCTTCTTCTTCTTCTTCCTCCTCCTCCTCCTCCTCCTCCTCCTCCTCCTCCTCCTCCTCCTCCTCCTCCTCCTCCTCCTCCTCCTCCTCCCCTCCTCCTCCCCCTCCCCCTCCTCCTCCTCCTCCTCCCCCTCCTCCTCCTCTTCTTCTTCTTCTTTTCTCTCTCTCTCTCTCTCTCTCTCTCTCTCTCTCTCTCTCTCTCTCTCTCTCTCTCTCTTTTTCTTTCTCTTTAATCTGTTACCAAGACAACTCTTAAACTCTTCTCCAAACTTCATTGCTAAGGAAATGAAACTATTAAAAGGCCATTGCTCTGTAATTCAGGAAATTGAATCAACTTGTTTGGAGCCCTGAGCAAGGAGGACTAGAGCCGCACTGAGCCCGTACTGTGAGACTAAACAGTGCCCTGCTCTGCAATGATTTGACCACGCAGAGGAGGATGAGCTGCTCTTCACAGCACCATGCAGCTCGCCCAGAGCTTTTTTTCACCACCTAAACTACAGTTCTCTGTGCACCATGAGAATGCTTTGTAAGATATCAACAGTTAGGGTAATTTCTTTTTTACTTTATTTAGATTTTCACAAAAGTTCCTATATTTGTACAATGAAATATATCTAATAAATAAAAGATTCTTAGATCATGAGCATTAAAAATTTCTGCAGGTAAATATTAAAATTATTGAGGTTGGGTAGTAGTCACATGATGGTTCATGATACTGTTTTCTCTGCTGTTAGTATATATTTTAAATTTTTCTGTAATAAAAGGATTAAAATATTTTTATTAGACTGCAGATAAATCTCACTCACATTTTCTAACTTCTTCCGATACTGCTGATCCAGAGAATGTAGTCTTTCCTTGCCTCTCTTCCCCTCCCTAACTTAAAACTAGTCAAATTTAGAGACATCAGGCAATAGATGGAAGGGGAGGGGGGAGGTAAAGTATGGTTAGGCTCCAGAGCTCTGATTTGCTACTTCTTGAAATAATAAATTCTATGACAGTCACTCACATTTTAGGGTCTAGATTGATAGCCACATAGACTATTGAGCACTGGAAATGCGGCTAGTGCTGCTGAAGAACTGAATCGAGATGTGCTATAAATGTAAAAAACACACTAGATTTTGAGGACTTAAAACAAAAAACATCTCAGTAATATTTTATATTGACACTAGAGGCCTGGTGCACAAAATTCATGCGTGGGTAGGGTCCCTAGGCCTGGCCAGCGATCTGGGCCGATTGTGGCCTTTTGGCTGCTGACTGGGGCCTTCCTTCATTCTGCGCCACCTCCTGGTGGTCAGTGCACATCATAGCAAGTGATCAAACTCCTGGTTGAACTCCCGAGGGGACCCTTTGCATATTAGCCTTTTATATATATAGATATGTGGAAATAATATTGTAGATATACTGATTTAAATAAAATATTTTTCTAAAATTAATTTCACCTATATTTTTAACTTTTTAAAATGTGATCACTGGCCTGTGTGGTTCAGTGGTTGAGCATCAATCCATGCAACAAGAGGTTGTTGATTCGATTCCTGGTCAGGGCACAGGTCGGGGGTTGCAACTCGATCTCCAGTAGGAGGGGTACAGGAGGCAGCTGATCTGTGTTTCTATGTCTTCCTTCTCCCTCTCCCTTCCTCTATCTCTAAAAAAATTAAAAAGATGTCATTATTAGAAAATTCAAAGGCATATATGTGCCTCACATTGTATTTCCATTAGATAGTATTGCCCTAGAGTTTATGAGAAGATAACTTTATGTGACTGATTATTTATTCCTGATTAGGGCCCAAGACTGTAAAGTTAGATGTTAGCCTGTAAATGATTAAAAAGCTGATGGTTTCTGTTTATAATCAAAAGATAACCCCAAAAGTTTTCATTTTATGGCCCCCTAGGGTACTAGTTTTGTATCTAGTTGGTAGATTTCATTTATCCATATTTTCTTTTCTTTGATGGTTTTACTAGACTTATCTCTCATGGTTGTACCAAGCAGAATCATTGTTGTAAGACAAAAGTTAGATTACTTTTGTTTCTGGAAATTGTTTTAGCTATTCTTTTTTAATTAATTTATTGTTATTATTGTCTAGCTATTCTTGTATTCAAAAACACTCTTGGTCCTATAGATCAAATGATATAATGGATATAAATTTAAGAGTGTTAACTCTGAGAACTATGGTTTAATGTTTCTATTTAGAATTATGCTTCATTGAATTGTCTTGCCTTGCTTCCCTAAAAGGACAGTTAGAAGGAAGTGAAAATATTGAATAACATGGATATTGAGTTACAGTTCTTTTCTTTCACTTGATCTGCTCATGTGTTTATGTACATAAAGGCATAGGAAATGTAATAATTTATGAATTTTTAAAAAAATTTTTAATTGATTTGAGAGAGAGAGAGAAATACTAGTTTGTTCTTCTATTTATTTATGCATTCATTGGTTGATTCCTGTATTTGCTCTGACTGGGGCTCAAACCCGCAAACATGGTATATCAGGATGACTCTTGAATGAACTGAGCTACACGGCCAAGGTAGAAATGTGATACATTTTAAAACTGCAGCTCTGGTTCCCAAAAACACCTTTCCAAAGGCCCTCATTTCCAGTGCTGGGCCCACAGAAATGCCTCACCCTGCACCATGGGACATGTGCTATTCCTACCCCCTCGTCCGCTTGGAATAGGGGTGATTTATGAGCCCCTCATAAAAACAGAGAAGAAGCCAGTTGGCAGGAGCTGTGTCACCATTTCCAGGTACACAGAACCCTGCTTGTGGCCTTCTTGAATACTTGGCTTTGCTAACCCTTTTGAAATCACATTTGAGGGGTGGTAATAAATAGGAACCTGTTATACATTCCATCTGGCAATTTTTAAAATGTTTTATTTATTGATTCTTAAAGAGACAAAGAAAGACAAAGAGAGAGATGTGAATGTATTGTTCCACTTATGTATGCATTCATTGATTGCTTTCTTTTGTGTGATCGAACCCCAACCTTGGTGCATCAGGACAATGCTCTAACCAACTGAGCCACCCGGCCAGGGCCCACCTGGCTGTTTTTTGTTTGTCTGCCTGTTCACATTGTCAGTTTGCTGCTGAGAATCAAAGGAGACAAGACAGTAATAAAGGGAAGTATAGAAGACCAGAGGTCAGCGCTTCAGATCGCTTAGCTACCAAAATAAATAAATACCGCAGAGCTGCCGCCCAGACGGAGTAGAGCTAAAAGTCCCCTTTTTTTCTCACTCCTACCCCTTTCTTTTTTGTATCTAGAGGTTTGTGAAATCATTATGACCGTGAATTGTTAGGCATGATGTTTTATTTTATTAGGTTGGAATGAAATACAGAAACCTAATCCTGAAACCCGGGGGATCTCTGGACGGCATGGACATGCTCCAGAATTTCTTGAAACGTGAGCCAAACCAAAAAGCGTTCCTAATGAGCAGAGGCCTGCACGCTCCGTGAACTGGGCTCTCTGGGAGCGGTCCATGTCTGCAGGACAAGTCGACATCGCCGTGTGTGCTACTGGCCTGGAAACTGAAGGGAGTTTTGCAAATGAAAATGTAGATTTCTATTGACTGCCTTTTGTTTCTTGATTTGAAGAATTACACAGATGTAAATGGAATTATAAATACGGTGACCTACGGAAAGACCCATTCAAAAACAATTGTACTATAAAATTTCATAAAAATAGATTTGATTTCTTTTTCTATAAAAGTTTCATATGAATGTCCTTTGATTTTTTTACTCTTGTAATCTAAATAATATAATGTAAGAGGGCTCAGAATTCTTAAATTGAATCACATACATTATATAATTTGATCCTACTTATGTCTTGCAGTTCTTTACTTGGGATTTCTGGACATAAGTGAATCACCACATTCCTCTGGTGAACATTTTCTTGGAGCCCCGCATCCACTTTGACTCTTTGTGTCACAGTCAAGTGTGACCTCTTTGCCTACATACCTCAGGGCCAGGGGAACCTGCCTCAGTAATGCATTTATCTTTGTATTTCAGGCCTCGTGATTCCAACTTTCTGCCACACTTAAATTATGTTCCTCTATTTGGGTTTGTCTTTTCTGTCCAAAGTCCAGTCAGAGAATACCGAACAGTTATGAACTCTAGCCTTGTGTAGATTGCAAATTTTTGTACCTTGTTTAGACGATCTGGGGAGCTTGTATTAGAGTTCATGTTCACGTCGGGGTACAAGATTGTCAGTCTTTTGGCTCTGTAGCCAGCGAAAACACTGAAGCAAGGAAACGTTCCCCATATCACGTTTCTAGTAAGTGGTGGGGCCTCTGCCTCATTTACTGCCCACCTCACCCAAAGTGGCTGGTCCACCTGCCCCAAGTGGCTCCTTAGAGATAGAAGCTGACGCAGAAGAGGTCCGGAACCGCAGTAGAGTGGCTTCCGGACAGAGCGTCTTCGAGCAGCTCTCCCAGGTGGCAGGTGTGTGCTTACACTCAGCCACTTACTGAGGGAGGGGCCTCTTCAGGAGTCTGTTTTCAGAGACTCTTGGGATCTCTTTCAGCAAAATGGGGGCCTGAATTCCCGTTCTGTAGCAGACCAGTAAACTCTCAGAGCTTATTTTTCCTCTAGGAGTCTACTCAATAAGAAAAACACAACAGGGTAATAAAACTTTTTAAAGGAAAAAAGCAAACTTTGAATGTACGCTACCTAAATCTTCCAGGTGCTCCCACTGTGTGCCTGAGGTCTGACTTCACTGGCCGGCCACAACATTAGAACCTTTTTATTGTCTAGTCAAAATGGACTTTGTGCTAAGTAAAAAAATATATATATTATGCTGCATAATAAAATTATAGACAGCAGGAGAAGTCGGCAGCTTTAGAGACACAGAAGCAAACCCCGAGTTTATGAGGGCCAAGCAAATACCTTAAACATCCACATGAAACCCTACCCTCCCTTTGGAGACAATTGCCTGGCCCTTTTCACTCCCCACTCAGTCAGTGTCACCACCTCTCGTCCCCAAAGCTGTTTTTTATGTTCTTAGCAACCTGTGGTACTTTTCTATATTTTTCCCCCAGACTGTTCTGTTTTCCAGTTTCAGACAAAAACTCTCTTCAGCTTTTTCTATTGCCCAGTGTTTCTCCTTAACAATAACTTTATCATAACTCTTAACTTACTTCACGTGGAAAAACTAATACTTGGTGTGAAAAAAGCTGCACACAATAAAGTTGCATTTATTATCCACGAGAATGAGCTCACATTTCTTTCATACATGCATGTGAAAACTGAAGTGCATAGAAGAAATAAAGCTATGTTTTTTTTTCACTTAAGGTGCACATCTAATAGTTAAAATCTGCCAAAGAACAGCAACAAAAATACACACACAAATATGTATATATTCTCTGGCATAATTTAAAACTAAGGACTTAGTTGTTAAAGCTCTTTTGAATGTGACTATCCATCTGCTTGTTCTTTTTTTCCAGATCTGCACATAAAGTGTCGACAAGGCACTCTGAATGGTGGGTAACCATAAAAATTGTAGTTGCACAATCTACACTTGAGGTTTGTGGACTGAGCCCACACATAAAGTCTCTCTTGCCCTAGCCAGTTGGCTCAGTGGATAGAGTGTCGGCCCAGAGTGTGGACTGAAGGGTCCTAGGTTTGATTCCAGTCAAGAGCACATACCTTGGTTGCAGGCTCAATCCCTGGCCTTGGTCAGGGCGTTTGTGGGAGACAACCAATAAATGTGACTCTCATCGACATTTCTGTTACTATGTCTCTCCCCCTCCCTTCCTCTCTCTCTAAAAATCAATGGAAAAATATCCTCGGGCGAGGATTAACAACAACAAAAAAGATACTTGAACCCTGGCCAGTGTGGCTCAGTTAAGCATCTTCCAATGCACCAAGAGGTCGCAGGTTCAATTCCAGGTCAGGGCACATGCCCAGGTTGCGGACTCCATTCCCAATTAGGGGCGTGCTGGAGGCAGTCCATTGATGTTTCTCTCATCAATGTTTCTCTCTAAAATCAATAAAAACATATATTTTAAAAATAGACACTTGATGTCTCTGTTGACATCTTTGTGGCTAAGATGAGGATATGCCTGGATAATCATTAGTCAGGTGAATTCCTAGCTATTGAAACCACTTAAGAGAGTTGAATAATGATTCACATTAAAAGTTTTGGGAGCCGTAACCGGTTTGGCTCAGTGGATAGAGCGTCAGCCTGCTGACTGAAGGGTCCCAGGTTCTATTCCGGTCAAGGGCATGTACCTTGGTTGTGGGCACATACCCAGTGGGAGGTGTGCAGGAGGCAGCTGATCGATGTTTCTCTCTCATCGATGTTTCTATCTCCCTTCCTCTCTGTAAAAAAAATCAATAAAATATATATTTTTAAAAAATTTTGGGAAATTTCTAGTTCTTTGGGTGAAGACACAAGAAATTCCATAGACAGTATTATTTATTTATTTATTTTGCATCTACTTTTTCTTTTTCATTATCATTATTAGCTAAGGTATTACAAATAACTGTGTCCTCATCCCCCCCATTAGCCCCCAATTCCCCCCCTCCTGCCCCACACACTCATGCTCCCATCCCCCTGTTGTCCATGTCCATTGGTTTGGCTTATATACATGTATACAAGTCCTTCGGTTGCTCTCTTCCCCTTACCCCCGCCCTCCCCTACTTTCCTTCTGGGGATTGATAGCCTGATCGCTGTTTCTCAGTCTTTGGGTCTGTCCCTTTTCATCAGTCTATGTTGTTCTCTATAATCCACAAATGAGTGAGATCATGTGATATTTATCTTTCTCTGACTGGCTTATTTCACTTAGCATAATGCTCTCCATTTCCATCCACGCTGTTGCAAAAGGCAAGAGTTCCTTTTTTTTTTTTTTTTACTGCAGCATAGTATTCCATTGTGTAGATGTACCACAGTTTTCTAATCCACTCATCTGCTGATGGGCACTTAGGCTGTTTCCAAATCTTAGCTATGGTGAATTGTGCTGCTATGAACATAGGGGTGCATATATCCTTTCTGATTGGCGTTTCTGGTTTCTTGGGATATATTCCTAGTAGTGGGATCACTGGGTCAAATGGGAGTTCCATTTTTAGTTTTTTGAGGTAGCTCCATACTGTTCTCCACAGTAGCTGCACCAGTCTGCATTCCCACCAGCAGTGCAGACGGGTTCCTTTTTCTCCACATCCTCTCCAACACTTGTTGTTTGTTGATTTGTTGATGATAGCCATTCTGACAGGTGTGAGATGATAACGCATTGTCATTTTGATTTGCATCTCTTGTATAATTAGTGACTTTGAGCATGTTTTCATATGTCTTTCGACCTTCTGCATGTCCTCTTTCGAAAAGTGTCTATCTAGGTCCGTTGCCCATTTTTTTATTGGATTGTTTATCTTCCTTTAAGTTTCATGAGATCCCTGTAAATGTTGGAAATTAAACCCTTATCAGTGGTATCATTGTTCTCCCATGTAGTGGGTCTTCTTGTTGTTTTGTTGATGGTTTCCTTTGCTGTGCAAAAGCTTTTTATTTTGATGTAGTCCCATTTGTTTATTTTCTCTTTAGTTTCCATTGCCCTAGGAGCATTATCAGAGAAGAAATTCCTTCGGCATATGTTTGCAATTTCGCTGCCTGTGGATTCCTCTAGTATTTTTATGGTTTCCCGATAGACAGTATTATTAAATTTACAGATAACAGCAGGAATGTTTAAATATGACATTATTAAGATTTAGGTAGCTTAAGAGGGAGAACCAAGATGGCGGCATAGGTTAACGCCGGAGTTTGCTGCTTTGAACAACTACTTCAAAAGTGAAACCAAAAAACGGAAGGGACATCACCCAGAACCACAGGAACGCTGGCTGAGTGGAAGTCCTACAACTAGGAGGAAAGAGAAACGCATACGGACACTCAGAGGAGGCGCAGTGCTGAAGTCAAATTCTGAGGTGCGGAGTGCGCGGAGCGGGCTGGCGGCGGAGGGCCCGGTTGGCGTTTTCAATCGGGAGGGAGTCGCAGACTCTGAGCTCCAGATCCGGGCGAGTCTTTAGGGACCCAGACTCAAACGGGAGAAGCGGGACTGTCTGGCTTCGGTCAGAGCGAGTGCAGCTTTCTCTCTGAGCTTTGCAGCGGGTGCTGGGACTCAGAGAGGCAGAGCCCCTGGGGACAGGACTGAGAGCCACCATAACTGCTCTCTCCGGCCCACCCTGTTGATCCTGTTCTACCCGCCCCGCCCAAGCCCTGCACACAGGCATTTGCCGGATAGCCTCAGGCAAAGGCTAGATTAGCACCTCCCTAGAGGACAGAAGTTCTCTCACTACTGACACAGCTGATTCTCATAGCCACTTGGCCTAGAGGTCAAACCCTCCCTGGAATTAGCTACAACAATCAAGATTTAACTATAAGACTGCAAACAAAGACCACTAGGAGGTGCACCAAGGAAGCATAACAAAATGCGGAGACAAAGAAACAGGACAAAATTGTCAATGGAAGATATAGAGTTCAGAACCACACTTTTAAGGTCTCTTAAGAACTGTCTAGAAGCCGCCGATAAATGTAGTGAGATCCTCAAGAAATCTAATGAGACCCTCGATCTTATATTGGGGAACCAACTAGAAATTAAGCATACACGGACTGAAATAACGAATATTATACAGACTCCCGACAGCAGACCAGAGGAGCGCAAGAATCAAGTCAATGATTTGAAATGCGAGGAAGCAAAAAACACCCAACCGGAAAAGCAAAATGAAAAAAGAATCCAAAAATGCGAGGATAGTGTAAGGAGCCTCTGGGACAGCTTCAAGCGTACCAACATCAGAATTATAGGGGTGCCAGAAGATGAGAGAGACCAAGATATTGAAAACCTATTTGAAGAAATAATGACAGAAAACTTCCCCCACCTGGTGAAAGAAATGGACTTACAGGTCCAAGAAGCGCGGAGAACCCCAAACAAAAGGAATCCAAAGAGGACCACACCAAGACACATCATCATTAAAATGCCAAGAGCAAAAGATAAAGAGAGAATCTTAAAAACAGCAAGAGAAAGAAACTCAGTTACCTACAAGGGAATACCCATACGACTGTCAGCTGATTTCTCAACAGAAACTTTGCAGGCCAGAAGGGAGTGGCAAGAAATATTCAAAGTGATGAATACCAAGAACCTACAACCAAGATTACTTTATCCAGCAAAGCTATCATTCAGAATTGAAGGTCAGATAAAGAGCTTCACAGATAAGGAAAAGCTAAAGGAGTTCATCACCACCAAACCAGGATTATATGAAATGCTGAAAGGTATCCTTTAAGAAGAGGAAGAGGAAGAAAAAGGTAAAGATACAAATTATGAACAACAAATATGCGTCTATCAACAAGTGAATCTAAGAATCAAGTGAATAAATAATCTGATGAACAGAATGAACTGTTGATTATAATAGAATCAGGGACATAGAAAGGGAATGGACTGACTATTCCTGGGGGGGAAAGGGGTGTGGGAGATGCGGGAAGAGACTGGACAAAAATCGTGCACCTATGGATGAGGACAGTGGGTGGGGAGTGAGGGCGGAGGGTGGGGCGGGAACTGGGAGGAGGGGAGTTATGGGGGGAAAAAAAGAGCAACAAATGTAATAATCTGAACAATAAAGATTTAATTAAAAAAAAAAAAAGATTTAAATTATTTTAGTGCTGAGACCAATTTGAGATGAAGTTGGACACATTCTGTTGCCAAGGTGTAAAAGGAGGGGAACCTGACTTGATAGTGGCACTCAGAAAAAGACCTGGCAGTTTTATTTGACCAAATTCCTGTATAAGCCCGCAGTACAGCACATGCGGGCAGGGTAACAGGAGGAGAGAATGAAAACCTTACAAGATTGTATGATGGAAGGGTGTACCTAGATCAAAAGAATAAGCCCTCTGGACTCTGGTGAAGTAAGATCAGTCACAGCTAGAATATCATGTTCTGTTCTAGGTGTTGGGTTTTAAGCAGACTATGGCCAAGTATTAAGAGTAAGAACAGAAGGGTGATGACCTTGAACTTCTCAAGAGAAATACATGAGAGAATTAGGGAAGTCCCGGCTGGAGATGAATTCAGAAATGTTTTCAAATCCTTGAATGGCATGGGAGAAAGAATAGGATGATTCTGCATTGCTGCAGAAGCCAAAGCTTAGAGGAATGGTTGGAAACTGTAAGGAGGCTTCATTTCAATGTGAGGAAGCGGTTTCTAATCATTATTGTGGATTTCAAACACATTTTGCTAAAGCTATTGAGTATCCAAACAAAGCCTGTGGCTGCCGGGAGTGTTACAAAGGGGATTCCTTCTTTGAGTACACATTCGTACCAGGTCAGCTTTGAGATAAGTTTAAGGTGCAACAAATTTGTAATAATCATCAAATTTGTAATATTTCACTCAGGTGAAATATTTACATGCTGGATCTTAGAAATGGCATTTAGATGGGTGCAGCTCCCTTGTAACGCAGGGATATGGTTCAAGCATTTATTGTTTAAGCATTGCTTACTCCTCATCTGTAATCAGTGACTGCTTATCTGCAGGTTATCAGTCTTCCTGTGAGTAATCAGATAACAGGGTGGGAGGGTAAGAGTTGTATATGACCATAATAAAGCCAAAGGCTCTACAGAAAGAAAAAAGGTTTAGTTTCTTCCTTTACAGCATTTACAGTTGCCCTGTCCATTGCACCCACCACTATCTTCATCACACACTCAGAGGCAAAAACGAAACTCAGACACCCAGTTTCCTACGTGTGCTCTGCACCATATTGTGATTCTTTGAGTCATTGGTTCTATCCTACAGCCCTTGACTCACAGTGAATAGTTCGTAAATATTTTTAAAGAAACATATCTACTTTAAAATAACCTTTTGCTATAAGGGATCATTTTTTCTATAATATTGCAAAATATCTCATAAGTGAATCTAAAGCTACATAGATAGGTTCTTTTTTACACTCTGTACAAGAAGAGGCCCTTTTCCTTAGTGTACTGGAAGAGTGTGTGAGGTAGATGAAAGAAAGGTGCTTTTCGTAAAAAACAAAACAAATTTTAAAAATATATTTGTATTTTATTCTTTTTATTTATTGATTGATTTCAGAAAGAGAGAAACAGACTTGTTGTTCTACTTATTTATGCAGATCCCGCAACCTTGTAGTACCAGGATGATACTCTAACCAACTGAGCTACCTAGCCAGGGCTAAACCTAGGAATTTCTTTTTCTTTTTTAAATATATTTTATTGATTTTTTTTTTTTACAGAGAGGAAGAGAGAGGGATAGAGAGTTAGAAACATTGATGAGAGAGAAACATCAATCAGCTGCCTCCTGCACACTCCCCACTGGGTATGTGCCCGCAACCAAGGTATATGCCCTTGACTGGAATCGAACCTGGGATGGGACCTTTCAGTCCGCAGGCCGACATTCTATCCATTGAGCCAAAGCAGGGGTGGGCAAACTTTTTGACTCGAGGGCCACAATGGGTTCTTAAACTGGACCGGAGGGCCAGAACAAAAGCATGGATGGAGTGTTTGTGTGAACTAATACATGTTAACACTGCTGCTGGTGAAGGAGCGGAGGGGAGAGCAAGAGAACCCTCCGCTCTTTCGGCTCCGCGGGCCGGAGAGAACAGCCGAGCGGGCCGGATCCGGCCCACGGGCCGTAGTTTGCCCACACCTGGGTTAGGGCCTAGGAATTTCTTAATCTCTCTAGAAGATCTATGGTTCCCTAGAAGATGTATGAAAGGGGAGAGAGAGCAGATGTCCACAATTGCCTTGAAAGTATATTGAAATTTTTGTACCTAGCTTTGTGCATTTCTTGTATGGAAAGAATCCCTAGTATGCACCAGAAAATTGTAAGAACTACTGTCTTAAACAATTTGTTTTCAAACTTATGGTTTTGAATTCAATTTGAAGAATTCTTCAAATTCTTCATTTTGAAGAATTGAATACAAAGTGCCCGTGATCTTTAGGCACTGTTCTTGGTAATTAAGATACAAGAATGTCCACCCTGAATCAAGTTGCTCACAAAGTAGTGAGGGAGGCAAGTATGTTAATAATACACCGAGATAAAGTGCAGAAGAAAGGTAGGTATAAGAAGCTTTTATGTTGTTTTCTACCACACTCGACCCTTATACAGTTTAACCTTTATGCCTCAGTATTTTATGATCACATTCCACCCACCACCACAGACTTATTCCTAACCACCTGGTTGACTCCCTTTTCAGCATGTCCACAGTTGGACGAAATGGTGTTCTTCCATGTTTGTTATATCCAGGAGTTCTTAGACCCCGTGGTTAAAGGACTCACAAGAAATAGGTGAAAATACTCACTTTAACCATTATTATTCCAAAGAATAGTTCATTAATTTTTAGAGAAAGAGGAAGGGAGGGGGAGAGAGAGAAAAACATTGATGAGAGCATAACATCTATCTGAGAGCCTAACATCAATCAGCTGCCTCCTACACGATCCCCAGTGGCTGTTGAGCCTGCAACCTGGGCATATGCCTTAACCGAGCATAAGACGACACCCACCAACTGAGCCACACTGGCAAGGGCTCACTAACCATTTTTATGCATTGTGAACAAATGGTTGTAAATTCTAGCCATTAGAGGAGTGATGTGGGACTCCTGTTGACCTGGTACGTTTAATATACCCAAGAGGCATTAGTACATCCTATAAATCTAGAAAACGGGCTGTTAAGATGACCACTGAGCTATTTGGAGATGGTCCAGAATTAGTCAGGATTCTTTATTTCCTTCTCCCATCTGTGTAAATAATTTTGTGTTGCTACTAATAAGAACAGAAGGGAAAGCACCCAACTCTTCAGTCCCTTATGGACTACTAGAGGCCCAGTGCTGAATTAATGCACAGGTGGGGTTCCTCAGCCTGGCTGGTGATCAGGGCTGATTGAGGCTGGCTGGCCAGGGGTAGGGACCACAGGAGGTTAGCTGGCCAAGAGAGGTTGGCTGTGGGTGCGCATTGACCACCAGGGGGCAGCTCCTGTGTTGAGTGTCTACCCCCTGGTGGTTAGTGCACGTCATGGTGACCAGTTGACCGATCATTCGGTCAACTGGTCATAATGGTTGCTTAGGCTTTTATATATATAGATGTACCTTCTTTATATAGCAACGATTTAAGCAAATGAATGAAAGACGGAAAAACTTCAGAGTGCTGGGGCTCATGACAGGGCCTGGAACTGGACTTTAAACTTATATCCCATTTCCTTGTGCAGATGTACAGTAATTTATTTCATCCATCTTCTGGTGAACTTTCAGGTTGTTTTCACTCTTTGAACATTGCAAGCAATGCTGCCATGATTATTTTTATATCATTTTCCACATCTGTTATTTTCCACATCTGTCAGTGTATCTGTTAAATAACTCTTTAAAATGGAATTCCTGGTTCAAAGGGTAGAAGCATTTTAAATGTTGGCAGATACTGTCAACTTAAAGCCATGTTCTTACTAGTGTTAACTACAGTTGTTTAACAGGCAGTCACTGAAGATAAATGAGGAAAATTGATGATTAGCAAACAAAGCAAAAATATCTGCATGATATCACTTATGCTTTCTCACCTCATTGGGTGATGGTTACTTCTTTCAGAAAGGAGGAGGGGTTCCAGACAGGAATTTTCTTTCTCTATCAAGGGTTGGGTAGGTCCTAAAAGGAACAAAGCAGTCATCAGTCCCTTTGTATTCAGGGCAAAGTGGGAAACACCAAAAAATCTATTTTGTCATCCTTGTCCCAAATCAGATGCCTTCCTGTGGTCTCAAACATCTGTGTGACAAGTGGGACTTCTGTTGTAGCTCACAATCCAGTCACTGTTCTAAACTGCACCCGGCCCACTGTGTCTCAGCCTCAGAGATAAAGTCTTCAGCCAGAGGCTGTTCCCCTCTGTTCTGTTCAGGCAGCCGCACAGCCAGTGAATTTCCAGCTGGGATCAGGCGGCAAGAGGGAAATGTCTCGCCCTTCATCTGTCAAGGCCTGCACCCCAGTGTGTTTTCTCCTCTCATGGGTCCCTGATTGGGAAACCTTTTCTGAAGCCATTTGGGAAGGTGACCCACCTTTACATTTCCTTTCCTAGTTCTACGTTAGTTAAGGTTAGGGAAATAGGAGTGGCTTAATGGTGACTGTAAATCAGGGGTGGGGGTGGGGATGGGGGTGGGGGGGACATCCGGCCTACAGGTCCGCAAAATCATTTGGTCTGGCCCTGCCAAGGCATTAAGGGTGAGCTAACTAAATGTTTGACCAAATAGAGCAGGCTAATTTTTAAGCTGATAATTTTATGTGGCCCACAAATGATGCTATACATATCCAAATGGCCCTTGGCAAAAAAAAAAAGTTCCCCACCCCTGGTCTAAATGAAGACAGAACCACAGAGCTCAATGCTTCTGTTTTATTATTTTCATGTCAGTAATTCTTTAGTAGATAAGCTTCCTGCTGTGTTCTAAGCAGCCATAGGCAGCATCTCTTTCTCTCCTGACCTCCCTTCCTTTCATCTTTCTTTCTTCCAAAAGACTCATCAGATGGGTGGGAAAATCTGAGCAAATCCCAGTAGGAGTGTGGCAGAGGTCTGAGTCAACCAGGCCATGGATAAAGTTCTAGGTGCTTTTTAATTTTCTCACAACCTCTCATTGTAAATTACAGTCAATATTCTAGTGCCTGCAGGCTAAATAAGAGGTTCAAAAGGATTATGATAAGAGTAAATTATATGCAATGACTCCTAAAAGTAAATGCCTTTTTAAAAATGTCTGTACTTAGAAGATTTGGCTTCTTTTATTTTATTTTATTTTTAATATATTTTATTGACTTTAGAGAGGAAGGGAGAGGGAGAGAGAGATAAAAACATCAATGATGAGAGAGAATCATTGATTGGCTACCTCTTGCACGCTCCCTACTAGGTAGGGATCGAGCCCGAAACCCAGGCATGTGCCCTTGGCCAGAATTGAACCTGGGACCCTTCAGTCTGCAGGCTGACGCTCTATCCATTGAGGCAAACCAGCCAGGGCTTGGTTTCTTTTATAATTCAACCAACTTTAATATTAGCAACTTGTTCCAGGAAAGTCAGACTGCTATCTAGTTGATGGGTATCTACTGAAGTTCAGGTTCAGGAGGAAAAAAAGAAAAAAGTAGCTTAAACGTTTTTTGTTTGTTTGTTTGTTTGTTTGTCTCCTCAGTCATTACCCACAGGCTTCTGAGAAGTTGTAGGAATATGCAGGCGCAGACTCAAGGCTCAGCTTTCTCTCCAACGTTGTGGAAAGGGACTGTACGTCACGGGGCAGAGCCCCAGCTTAAACTTTTTTGTTGTTGTTGTTGTTTTAAATATATTTTATTGATTTTTTTACAGACAGGAAGGGAGAGGGATAGAGAGTTAGAAACATCGATGAGAGAGAAACATCGATCAGCTGCCTCCTACACACCCCCTACTGGGGATATGCCTGCAACAAAGGTACATGCCCTTGACTGGAATCGAACCCGGGACCCTTGAGTCCGCAGGCTGATGCTCTATCCACTGAGCCAACCCGGTTAGGGCCCAGCTTAAATGTTTTAAGCCCTAGTTTAACAGGCCAGCTAGTATCATAAAGATTGTGTGTATTTATATTCAAATCTACAAAGGCCTGATAAGTTCCTCTGTCTACCTAATGAGTTTCTCAGGAGCCTATCATAATTTACTGGGGAGTGTTAATACCGCAGCACACTGTTTTCTGTGGTGCCAGTAGCGAAATGTCCGCATGCCTGCTGCTGTCCTCGGGGACAGCAGAAATGAAGTCATTGCATTGGAGAATGAATCATGTGCCCAGGATATACTTCTCTCACCCTGAACACACTGACTCTCCCAGGTTAGGTCTCCGATCAGGCCCCTGGAAGGGTTCTAGCAGCGGTGCCACTTAAGGAACACTGCGGTTTGTAATATTTGAGGTGGTAATGACCAAGGCTGGTGTGCAGGCTGAAGTTCAGATTTGCCTGTCAGAAGGTGAATGCTGGGAGGTCAGTGTTAGAATGGAGAGCCAAGAACTTGGCAGCAGGAAGTGCCGCTATAAACTAGAGAAGTTTCAGGAATGTAAGGCGGGGAGGCACTATAATGTTCAAGAGAAGAAAGTGTTTTTGACTTCAAGGATATGCTTGATTAACAAATTAATATTTTAATTCAAGGTGAATAGGGGGAAGTTTTCTTTTCAAAAATAATAGAAGAGAATATCTAACCCATTTCCAAAGCATCTTCAGGTTTTATTAACCGTCAACAATCAAAGGCATGAGTTAGAAGAAAACTAAAAACTTCCTTATTACCTCTTATGTATAAAAATGTTTGTAGTCATGTTTTAATGGAACATTACCAAAAGTTGACCTTTACTGGGCATGCCAGGAAAATCTACCTGTCATCTAGAGACTCTAGAGCAGCGGTTCTCAACCTGTGGGTCGTGACCCCTTTGGGGTCGAACAACCCTTTCACAGGGGTCTCCTAAGACCATCGGAAAACACATACATAATTACATATTGTTTTGTGATTAATCACTATGCTTTAATTATGTTCAATTTGTAACAATGAAATTGGGGGTCACCACAACATGAGGAACTGTATTAAAGGGTCGTGGCATTAGGAAGGTTGAGAACCACTGCTCTAGAGGAAGTAAGAAAAGGAGCTGTTTGAAAAACGTGACAAGTTTGTTACATTTCTAAACAACTTAATCAATAAACAAAAGAACAAATTGTGTGGCTCAACTCTCTGGGAACCTATAACCAACATACATAACTCCCCCAACAGAGGCATCTGTCTTAGGTCTTGAAAATTATTACTTTTATCATGGTTTTTATCTTGAATATTTCTTTGTTCCCACAAAGCTCACCTTGCACCTGCACCTCTCAATATACATTCTCATACCACAATCTTTGAGTAAAGAAAATACAGTTTCAGGCTGGCTGTTTCTTTTGATACTAAGACACATAAAAGGTAAGTATGGGAAAGCAAGAGAAATTAATTTTTATTCCTTTCCCATCTGGCTTTTGCAAAGCAAACTGCAGGAGAATAGAGTATAGTCTCAATCAGCGTGCATTGTATTTCTGCCTGTCTCTCCCTCACTCTGCTCAGGATTAAATGTTCCCCTTGTCCTCAACCAAAATGGAAATATGATCTCATGTTTGTTTATTGTGTTGACTTTGTATTTCCTAGGTCAATAGGGTGTAAGTTTTGATTTACTGATGTGACTTGTTCCCACAGAAACTCTTTGGGGAGGTTGCTGGAAGCATATCCAAGTGTCGCTGAATCTCTTAGGTAGACAGTATAAAAATAGAATGGTGCTTGGAGTTGCTGAAGTGGCATCATTGAGTAGTGCCATCTCTAAGCTCCAGGTGCAAGTCCAAGGATTCTGTCAACAGGGCTGCCAAATACTAATTAAACTAAGTGGGTATCAATGCTATTCTTAAATCTTTGATCTTGGGATGTTTCCAGTAAGAAGAAAGGGGGGGATATATTCCAATTCCTATACAAAAATACAAAAATTCAGGTCACATTAAGCAAGAAATTATCAAGAAAAAAATTACTGTATCTCAACCAGTGTCTGTGTGTGTGTGTGTGTGTGTATTCTTTTCTCTCACTGTCATTTTTCTATGTAAAAAATAAAAAAACATATTTCAAAAGACAAAACAGCCTATTTAAATAAGATACATCAAGATGAAGAGATTCATAATAGCCACTACAATTTTCGATGATAAAGGAAAATTTTCAACATAGAAAACAGGATAAGTTTATGAAACTGTGGAGTTTCAAATACATAGAAAACATAAGAGAAAAAATAAATTATTGTACTTCTGAAACCAACAATGCCATTTCATTTCACAGCCATCAGATTGGCAGCAATTTATCTTTGAAGGTTGAAGATGAACACAGCCAGTAATTCCACATTAAGGTAGGCACCACCAGACACACTCTTCTGTACGTGTACCATGAGATACCTACTAGAATGTTCACAAAAGCCTTGTTCGGAATAGTGAAACAGTGAAGGAAAACAAAAGTGGATACTGCCTTGGATTATCTAAATATATAAAAGCCCAGAGACCATTATGGCGGAACAACCGGCTGCTATGACACGCATTGACCACCAGGGGGCAGACACTCAATGCAGGAGCTGCCCCCTGGTGGTCAGTGCGCTCCCACAGCGGGAGCACTGCTCAGCCAGAAGCCGGGCTCACCGCTGCCGAGCACAGCGGTGGTGGTGGGAGCCTCTCCCATCTCTGCAGCAGTGCTAATGAGTGGCAAGCCAAGTGGTAAGGAGCAAGCAGGTGGGTGGTTAGGAGCGATCCGAGGGGTCCTGGATTGTGAGAGGGCGCAGGTTGGGCTGAGGAACATCCCCCTCCCCCTGCACGAATTTCGTGCATCGGGCCTCTAGTATTTCAATAATGGGCTGTACTGCAATTAGGTACGTGAACTGAAGCTACCTATATCAATATAAATTTCATTCAAGAACAATGTTGAGCAAAAAGTGTCATTGCAAAAAGATATATTCAGGTTACCATATATATTCAAAGCAATACTATATATTTTGGATCTATACATATTAATAAAAGTGTAAAATATCCACAGGAAAATGGACACCATATTCAGGACTGTGGAGAGGGAGAATGGAGAATGGGGTCTGGGAGAGATACTTGGGGGTCTTCAACTATAACTGCAGTCTTTTAATTTTTTTCTTTAAAAACTCAATGCAAATAGGGAAAATGTGAAAAGACTTTGTTTTTTGGGGGGTGGCGTGTCAAATGATCTTTACTTGGAATTTTTTCCTGTGTAGTTCTTAACTAACTGGGCAACCCGCTGCCCCACTGCTATGTTCTGAGGCTGACAGGTTGGTGGCCATCAACACTGCAGCCCACAGACCGGGCAGTCCTCAGCATCTCTTTATGGTTCCGGAGAGTTCTCTAGCTAAAGATCGGTGCTGCCTCAGTCAGGCAATGTTGACGATCTCATAAAAAATATTTCCCTTGAGCTCAATGGTGTGTTTGTTTGTTTTTGCCAGGTCATTGCACTTGCCGTTCTTCCTACCTAGAGCATTCTTATTCTACCACCCATATTGCTGGTGCCACACTTCCCTCTGATCTTTGCTTAAACGTCACCTTCCCAATGATGAGATCCCTGACTACCCTACTGAAAAGAGCAGCACATGCCCCCCCCCCCCCCAGGTTCTCCCAATCACTTTCCCTGTGACCGCCCACATATTTTCTCATATATTGTGTTTGCTTCCTATTTCCCTCTATATTTTCTCATATATTGTGTTTGCTTCCTATTTCCCTCTATTTTTTTGCCTGTCTTATTCACTACCCTATCCCTGTCCCTACATCTATGTCTAACCCATAGTAGCTGCTCAATAAGTATTTGTTAAAAATGGATAAATTAACTAATAGTGACAGAAAGCAGGTCATGGTTGCCGTGAGCTGGTGAGTCCAGGGAGTTGACTGGGAAAGGATCCAAGGAACATATTCTATATCTTGATTATGTATTTGATTACACCGGTGTATACATTTGTTAAAACTCATTGTCAATATACACTCAAATAGGCAGGCACATCATACTGTAAATGAATTATATCTCCATGAAGGGAATTTTTTAAAACTAACCATTTGCTTAAGATCTCAGCATTTGCAAAGCAGTACATGTATAATTCAAACTCAGGTGTGTCTGAGTCCAAAGTCCCTCATCTTTGTATGAGATATGCCACCTCCCTAACCTCTGCCCTACCTCTTCACCAGAAGGCTCGGTCTCACTTGTTTTCAGATGTACACATCTCTGAGACAAACAATACCTTTTTGGTTCTGTTTCTCCCACATTTTTAAGACCTTGGAAACATGAATCATATAGATGGTTAGACTGTGTGTGTCTCCCTCTGGGAGACATGGTATAGAACAAAAAATTAGAAATCCCCACAGCCTGTTTTCTAGGACAAGAGTCATTATCTCTCAGAGGCTCAGATTCCAAATCTAAAACCAGATACTTGACAGATACTCCATGACACTTAATGGTGTGATGGTCACTTTTACTTGTCAACTTGCTAGGCTATGCAGTACCTAGTTATTCAGTCAGTGCCAAGTGTTTCTGTGAAGGTATGCTGTGGATATGATAAACACCTGCAATCAGGTGACCGGAAGGAAAGGATGTTATCCTCTATCATCTGGGTGAGCCTGATTCAATCCGTTGAAAGTTCTAAGAACAGAATTGAGGTTTCCCCAAAGAAAAAGACACTCTGCCTGTGGACTGAAGTGTCCACTCCTCCCTGAGAATTTCCAGCCTACCTTGCAGGCTCTCTCATGGCCTGCCCTGTGGATTCCGGACCTGTCTCCCTAACCCCCAAACTGCCAATTCTTTGCACTAAATCTCTCTTTTTCTCTGCATATGTGTGTCACATATGTGAAAAGCATGCAGAAGTCCTGAAAAAAAATGTCATTTCTTCCAACTGTTAGTGTCCTAATGGTAACCCCTGGGGCTAATTAGTTCCCAGGCATTCACATTGCTAAACTGGACTTAGGGTGTCTGCAGGGCTGAGCCCTGAATGATCATGGATATGTTGCCATCTCTTCCCTCTCCCTGCCTATGATGGAGTGGGCTTATTATTGATCTCTATATCCAAACTTAAGCCCTTCCTTATCCCTCTAACCTTTGCCCCTGGTTCACCTTTCACTGAGTCCCGAGTGGTGAGTACCACCTGAATTTCCTACTTCTGTGCCCAGTCTGCTTTATTGGAACCCTAGTGATCACCATCTCTGGAATTGAAATGATTGTGTCCTTTGGACACTGCATGAATAGCTCTGCCTGTCCAGCTGGTTAGGCTTCTGCAGTCAACCCTGGCAGCCAAGCCCATCTTACCATCCTACCCTGATGGGCAGATCTCAAACCTTCCCCACCTCACCAACTCCATGCAGCCCCAGCGGAGCATCAGGCTTCCAAATCCAATGGCACATCCTATAAAAGATGATTAGAAAACCAATTCCAGTTAACTATGAGTGGGTCAGCCACAGAGCATAGGGCTTTTCCAAAAGCAAGTAAGACCCAATTTTCCAAAACTGAGATTGGAAATATTCAGTGTGTGTGTGTACACGCTGAACTTTGTGACTGATTATTTTCAGAAATTAAATTCTTTGTCAGCTAGCTGTTTTGCTGTGTTATCCATAGTTCTTAACCATTCTGTACGTAAAGCTAATTGCAATATATGCTAAATTCTGTAAACTTACATATCCAGGGTGCTTAGCAAATACTGAGTTTTTAAGAACTACTCATTTTAGTACAATTGGTGTGGCTCAGTGGTTGAGCATTGACCTATAAACCAGGAGGTCACGTTTCAATTCCCCATAGGGGCACATGCCTGGGTTGCAGGCTCCATCCCCTGTAGGGGGTGTGCAGGAGACAGCCAATCAATGACTCTCTCTCAACATTGATGTTTCTATCTCTTTCTCTCCCTCTTCATTCCTCTGAAATCAATAAAAATATATTTTAAAAAATGAAAAGTTAAAAAAAAAAATTCATGTTAGTCATGAATTTCAACTTCCTTCACCACAAAAACCTTACATCCAAGTTGTGAACAAGAATGACTAACTTGAGATTCTTTTTCTTGCCTCACTTCTCCCCTGATGATACTTAAAGCAGTGGTTGAAAACAAACAACAAAAAAGGAGAGGTCTGCCTAAACCAGTTTGGCTCAGTGGATAGAGCGTCGGCCTGCGGACTGAAAGGTCCCAGGTTCGATTCCGGTCAAGGGCATGTACCTGGGTTGCGGGCATATCCCCAGTAGGAGATGTGCAGGAGGCAGCTGATCGATGTTTCTCTCTCATCGATGTTTCTAACTCTCTATCTCTCTCCCTTCCTCTCTGTAAAAAATCAATAAAATATATTTAAAAAAAAAAAAAAGGAGAGGTCTTCATTATTTCTAAATTTAATGGTAGAGATTTCTACACCCAATCACTGTATTCTTGGCCAGATCACTTACTGTCCTTGAACTTTATTGAAAAAGGAAGGCAACTAGGCTGATATTTTTCAAAGACCCTTTTAGCTCTAAAGTCCCATCCATGAGCCTATGTGCTCTGGCCTTGAAAAATCAAAGTCGTGTTTGTTATGCCCATTCACCTAAGGAAGGAGGGCGAGGCCAGGCCCTCCGAAGTGCTGGGGGCATGTGGCTCTCCTAAGCTCCACAGGCAGCTGGTAGTGGGTTAATCGGTAAAAATGTGGCCAGTGCAACATGTGAGCCCCTTGCATATAACAACACAAAGAATGCCCTTCCTTTCTCTTTCTAGAACAAAGAGGGATTTCAACTAAAGAAGAAAGGCGCTTTGGGCAGTGAAAAGGAGGAGGTGGGACAATGTTTGTTTTATTTTTCTCCTTGGTGGTGGGAGGGAAATTGTCAGAGAATGGAAGATGCCATGAGGTAGATGGCTAATTGTCCATTTACATATCCTCTTTGGAGAACTGCATATTCAAGTGTTTTTGTCCATTAAAAAAAAATAATAATGCGTCCTTGTGCAGCGGCCAGGCTAATCTTTTCTGTGTCATTCTAATTCTAGTATTATGTGCTGCCAAAGTGACAACGCTTTGTCTATTTCTTAATTGGGTTGTTTGTGGTTTTGTTGTTGAGTTGTAGATCTTTATGTATTCTGGATATTAATTGCTTATTATATATATGATTTACAAATATTTTCTCCTGAAACAATTGTTTTTAAGTTGGTGTATTTTAATTTTTTCAAGCCAGAGCACACATAATGTATGACTTAAGTGATACATGCTTATGCTATATTTTTAAAAAACATTAAAAAAACTAAAAATCACTTGGAACTGCACAGTCCAGGGGTAAAAACATTATTTTGCTATACATCCTTACAGGCTTTTTTCCTATGCATGTAGAAAACTTTTTACAACCCAGACTCTACATGTTATTTTATAATTTTCCTTTACAATAGACATATGTATAGTTGTCCCTCCATATCCAGAGGTACCACATCTGTGGATTCAACCAACTGTAGATCAAAAATATTTGGGGGGGAAAAAGTTATGTGTTGTGGACCTGTACTATGTAGTTAGGCCTATGATGGTTGCATCTGTACTGAACATGTACAGACTTTTTTTCCTGTCATTATTTCCAAAATACAGTGTAACTATTTACATGACATTTACATTATATTAGGCATTATAAGTAATCTGGAGGTGACCAAGTATATGGTAGGGCATGTGTAGGTTCTATGCACACACTACGCCATTTTTTATAAATGGGACTTGAGCATTCAAGGATTTTGTATCCGAAGGAGGTCCTGGAACCAATCCCCTGGATACCAAGGGACCATTGCATATATGACTATTCTAATTCACCACAAAATACTTCAGTGAATAGATATACCATATTGCCTGAGGGTAGAGGGGCTGGGGGACTCGGTGAAAAAGGTAAAGGGATTAAGAAGTACAAATTAATAGAATTTGTACAAAATAATCACAGGAATGTAAAGTACAGCATAGGGAATATAGTCAATAATCTATACTAATAAAAGGTTAATATGCTAATTAGACCAGGTCAACCGGCCATCTTCTAGACATCTGACTTCCTTCCGGACAAAGCCATGGTGGCGGGAGCCGAGGCGGAGGCAGTTGGGGGTGGTCAGGCCGGCAGGGGAGGGTAGTTGGGGGCAAGATCTGGCTGGCAGGGGATTAGGGGTGATCAGGCCAGCAAGGGAGGGCCGTTGGAGGCGACCAGGCCAGCAGGGGAGGGCCGTTGGGGGCATTAGGCAGGCAGGTGAGTGGTTAGGAGCCAATGGTCCTGGATTATGAGAGGGATGTCTGACTGTCGGACATCTCTCAAGGGGTCCCGTATTGGAGAGGGTGCAGGCTGGGCTGAGGGACACCCCTCACCCCCGTGCACGAATTTCACGCACCAAGCCTCTAATATTGTAATAACTCTGTATGGTGCCAGATGGATACGTGAAATGTCAGGGGATCACATTGTAAAGTATATGATTATCTAACCACTATGCTGTATTCCTGAAACTAATATAAAATAATATTGAATATCAACTGTGATGGAAAAATAATTTTTTTAAAAAAAGTAAACAAGGGAGAGAAGTAGATTGGGGAATGGGGTGGTGAGAGGGTCCATAGGAATAAACTAAGGTAACTCTAGTTTTTTTCGTTTTTAGAACTCAGGTTCTGATTAACTTAAAGGGCAATAACCCAGTTTTAAAAATAAAAGTTGACTGATTAAATTGTAAAAAAAATATAGATATGCTGTATTTAATCAGTATACTAGCAATAAAATATTTAGGTGGTTTCCAACTCCTCCTTATTATAAACAATGCTTCATGGAGGCCGTTTATGTCTTTGCATATTGTCCAATTCGTTTACTGGGATAAATTCCCAGAAGTTGAATTTCTGGGCCAAAGGATATTCATATTTAAATTTTTTATACCCTCTGTATTGCCAATTACCTTCCAGAAAGGCTGGACCAATTCATACTCTTACTGTGTATGAGAGTGCCCATTGTCCCGCCCCCTTGCCAAGTTGGCATGCTTTCAACAATGGTAAAAATAGGTTCTTGTCTGCTTTTCTCCCATGAATCCTGCCAAAGTGCATGATGTGAAACTAAATGAGAGGAATATAAAGTTGACAGATGGGAGGTATTTTGGTCACTGTAATGTTTTATCTAAAGCACACAATTTTCCCCTCAGAGCAAATGTGATAGATAAGGTCATTTCATTTTTTACTACAAGTTCTAGGAAGTAATTTCCTAAGTGGATGGATTCCTTAGAGAGAGAATGTCTCTGAGGATGTAGAAATTATTCAAACCAAATGTGTGTTGTGTTGATAGTGGATATACATTTTTTTCTTACATAACAGTAGGCATCTTTTTTTTTTAGGATGTAGTGTTTTACTCTATATTCTCCAAAGTGTCCTAGCACAGCCTTTTCTGAATATAGTCACTTATTTGTCTGAAGTCCTCACAAAGGAATTTTTCCCCCAAACTTATTTTTTGTTCTTTACATTTTTAAATTTAGGTATAATTTCTATTCAGTGTGAATACATTTTTTTCTTTAAAATCAGATGACAAATAAATGCAACTTTAAAACATATATATATATATATTTTTAATTGATTTTGGGGAGGAAGGGAGAGGGAGAGATGATGATAGAGAATCATTGATTGGCTGCCTTCTACACAACCCTCCCCTGAGGATCGAGCCCACAACCTGGGCATGTGCCGTGACCTGGAATTGAACCGTGACCTCCTGGTTCATAGGTTGATGCTCAACCACTGAGCCATGCCTGCTGGGGTAAATGTGCATCTCTTATGTGGGAGTTACTAGGGGGTCTGGTAAGAGCATCTAGACTCAGAGGAGAGGGGAATAAAAGCAGAATTCCTGAGGAAGCAGGGAGCAGAGCACCAGACAAGTGGCCCTCTTGTGTCTTGGTGCTTGGTCCCATTGTGGTAGTTCAGCTTTCATTTCTGGAGCACATGAAGGGCAAACCTTGATCATGAGCCTGGCTGAAGTTTTCCAGTGACCTTCTAGAAGATCATGCATGCCCACTGCCCGCGAGTTTGGCATGCTTGTTCTAGACCAGCGGTTCTCAACCTGTGGGTCGCCACACCTTTGGGGGTCGAACGACCCTTTCACCGGGGTCACCTAAATACATCCTGCATATCAGATATTTACATTACGATTCATAACAGTAGCAAAATTACAGTTATGAAGTAGCAACAAAAATAATTTTATGGTTGGAGATACTGTAAAAATAATTTTACAGTTCCACAACATGAGGAACTGTATTAAAGGGTCGTGGCATTAGGAAGGTTGAGAACCACCGTTCTAGACCCTCTTTGGCTCTGGTCAGGATCCTAGAAGACTAAATGTACCAGTGAAAAAAATAATAATAAATAAATAAATAAAATCTAGACTGAGGTAAGGAGAAATTTTATTATATTGCAAAAAGGAGTGGGGACTACCAATAAGGAGAATACTCTAGTCATAGACCGTAGATCTGCATACGTCTCAAAGGGCAGGCAGATGAGGAGTAAAGAAGGATGGGAAGAACCAGGTGTGGTGGATTGGGATGAGTAGGTCGAATTAGGAAGCTAAGCAGGGAATGTTCCCCCTGAGGTCAGCAAGAGGTGGTGGTTAAGGAGGGGTTGTTCCTTGTTCTAAAACAGGCATACCTCGTTTCGTTACACCTCTCTATTGCATTTCACAGCTGTTGCTTTTTTTTTTTACAAATTGAAGGCAACACCCTCCACCAGCAGAAAGGTTATGACTCACTCTATTGATCTTATTACCATAGTCTGGACGTGAACCTGCAGTATCTCCAAGGTACCTCTATACTCAGAGATAGGCCAAGTTCCAGGACCAAGTGTTGGGGGGTGGAGAAGAAAAGTCTGACTGAAGTTTAACAAGTTAAGTTAGAGGGTCTTTTGTTCAGCTTGGTCAGTGGAACAAAAGATTCAGCTAATTATTTAGGAGATAAGGGAAAGTTAGAGAGTTTGTGTCTGGTTGTCATAAGTAGACAAGGAATCAGCGTGTCACATGGGTAAGATTCTTTGCAGTGAGACATTTCCTGGAACACAAAGGGTGAAGGGAAATGTGAATAGAGGCAGGAGTATGCCAGCAGCACAGGGCTCAGGTAAATTTCAACATTGTCACCAATACCCTTTGTCACCCCATGTGGTGACAGAACGCCCCTTGTGGAGAATCCATCCACTTGGTTTGGGTGAGGTTGATCTTACCTCCCTCCTTATATGGATAGGCGTGTAGCCGGCCTTGCCCATGCCTTCCCAATTCAAATATCTTCTCTGTTTACTAGTAACAGTCCAGCAAAGGGTACATGATCCAAGCAGGACCAATTTGTCCACTGAGATTTGATTACATGGATGCTGGAAAAGAGAACCCTGGCATTGTTCAAGCCCCTGGGTCCAACCATGCCCAGCTTAGTTTTACCTCTAGACTTCCCAGGTATGTGAGTCAATACATCCCCTTTTGCTTAACAAGTTGTTTTTTTCCCCAGGGCCGTGGTTGCCTTGGAATGGTTGAAGGGCCCCGACAACCTCTGATATGAAAGATTCCAGGTCCTGTTTTAATTCCAAGAGTGGGAATATTGGCTACAGACTTCAGGCTATATTTCAAGCTTGAGTAATTCCATCTGCCTATTCTGAAAATTTTTACTGCAAGAATATTCAAGATTCTCAACTTCCTTCACTAGACTTCTAAGCATCAGTAAATCTCCGTGATTGTTTTTTTGCTAGTCAAAGGCAAGTCCTGAATTTGGGGGCGGAAATCTGTTTTCCAATTCCAATTTTATTTATTTTTATTGTTGTTATTTTGAGAGAACATTTATTAAAGCTGAGGACAATGAAATAAGGAAGGGGCTTGGACAGAAGAAGCGACAGGAGAGAGACTAGGTGGCACTGCTCTGGCTCACTGAGAAATAAGTCACCGTGAAAGAAGTGAGCCAAGCCGGGGCTGCTGTCAGCTCACTGGAGACTCAGAGAAAAGGGGCCTTGTGGACAGGTTCAGGGGGTTGGCCAGGGATGAGCTGCTCCCCTGGTGGCAAGGTTCGTGGGGTCCCTTAGAGTTAGGAGATGCGTGCCTGTGGGGACAGGGAAAGGGGCAGGAGTACTCCCAGAAGAAAGAGCAGGCCCTGGGTCCTTCCTCCTGAGGTTTAAGGGCTGGGAGTTTAGGGGAAGTCCTAGAGAAGGATCTCAATAGAATATTCATTAGCTTTTCCAGGTGTGTTCTTTCAGGGTTGTGGTCTCTACTTGTTGGTCAGCAGCAGAACAGGGGGTCATTAGTGATTGCAGCTGGTCCTGGCATCAACTGCCTGGATTTGCTGCTTTTCTGGGCCAGGAGCTGAAATACAACTGAGGCCTAGAGGAAAGGCCTATCTCTAGTGAGGAAAGGCCAGGGGGTCTAAACCGCAGGACCAGTGATATGAAAGGCCAGGGCGTCTAAGCCGCCTGCCAGCGATATGCCTGGGGAAGAAAGACCACCCTCGGGGCAAGGTCCAGCACCAGTTTTGCCAGGGGCTGGACTCCCAGGGCTCTCCACCCGGTGACCTTCTGTATGTGGCTGTAAATGCTTGGCCAGTTTGTTCAGCTCTCTCAGTTTCCTCATTCCACTTGCCAAGGAATTTCCCTAGCTTCTTACTATCCTGCCTCAGCTAAACAGCACCAGAATGCTACCCAAGACTGGATCTCGGTTCAGCAACCTCAACTTTAATTCTGGCTAAGGGAGAATTCAGAGCTAAGACTCAAATATAAGCAAAAGATTATTTAGCCACGGAGGGTGAGGCTAAGTTGGTTGAGTGTAGTCCCATGCACTGAGGTTGGGGCATATGCCTGGTAGGAGGCGTGCAGAAGGCTGCCAATTTCTCTCATCAATGTTTCTCTCTCCCTCTCCCTTCCACTCTCTCTCTCTCTGAAAAAAAAAAAAATCAATAAAAATGTGTGTATATATATATATATCTCAAGAAACAAAGTTTAAAAAAAGTTTATTTAGAAAGTCATAAAGGTAGAAGAAGTGAGTCATGGAAGAAGTTAGCCAGCTGGGCTGCGTGGGATCAGGAAGCAAGTTACAGATGCAAAAGAGGGGCCCTTGCAACTTGGGAGAAACAAAGCAAGGATATACCTGGCGAGGGGGACGCGGAGGGGGGGGGGGAGGGGGAAGGCTCAGGAGTGCTTCAGAGAGAGGGTGTGCTGGGGAAAGAAAGGAGTGGGGAATGGCAATGCTTCGCTCAAGAGCCTCCCCAATTCCAGTTTAAAAAAGAAATTCTAGTTTGTTTGGTTTTTTAAATGTGCTGCAATACCATAGATACTCAAATGGTTTTCAAGTTCTATTTGGTAAGTTATATGGGCAATGGGTTACCATAGGGATGGAAGGACTTGCTTCTGCACTATTCAGGGAGAGTGCACAGCAAGGCATCGCAGAAGAAATACAGTGTGACATTAATATGAAGCATGCAGCTTTTGTTTACAATAGACATTTTTACTTAATAAGCAGATTGTTCTGATAAACTTAAAATGTCTTACAATGGAACAAGAAAGGGATTTTAAATGTTTTAATTATGAAGAAATAAATAGGAAGTGGCAGCTAATCTTCATAAGTAAACTTGAAAAAAAAAGTTAATTCAACAAATATTTCTGGCACGTCTGTGAAGTGCCAGGCCCTGGATACAGCAGTGAACAGCACAGACAAAATCTCTGCCCTCTTAAAGCTTCTAGAAGGAAAATGTGCCAGGAAAAGAAAAATGACAAATGTCCAATAATAAACTTGTCTGGGTCCCTAGGCCAGGAGAGTCTCTAATCTGCTCTTGTTCAGCTATTCTCCGCCTATTAGAAATTGTCGATATGAAATGCTACAGTGCCCTGACCGGGAATCAAACCTGGTTCAGAGGTCAGCGCTCAACAACTGAGCCATACCGGTTGGGTGGTTCGTGACTTCGTAAAAGAAAGATTTCAATCAAGATACAAAGTGCAGTCCTGGCTGGTGTGTTCAGTGGTCAACACGCCCGCAGAAGGGTCAAGGTCCTAGTCCCAGTCAAGACACATACCTCTGTTACAGTTTGCTCCCTAACCCTGGTCAGAAAGCAGCCAATCGTTGTTTCTCTCTCACACTGATATTTCTCTCTCTCTCTCTCTCTCTCTCCTCCCTCCCTTCCTTCCAGTCTCTGAAAAGCAATGAGGAAAAATATCTTTGGGTGAGGATTAACAAAAAGAAAAAAAAATTTTTTTAAACAAAACAAAGCAAAGCTAGCAAGAAGTCATTGCCCACAGCAAAAACACACTTAGGACAGTGAAACCAGAAAGGACATAGAAGAAGCAACAGGAAAGCCTAGGCTTGGCTGCTTTGGCTGACTGAGAAGTCAGAGGAAAGGGGGCCCTGGAGACAGGTTCAGGGGGTTAGCCCGGGGATTAGTTGCCACTGCCCATTGCTCCCCTGGCTGCAGTCTCATGGGGTCCCTCAGAGGGAAGAAGGGAGGAGGGAATGGTGTGGTGAGTGCCCCAGGGGGAGAGCTCCTGTTGAGGGTATTTATCTCCCTGTTGCAGGTGGGACTCTTAGGGGCGGTCTCAGGGGAGGGTCTCACAGAATATTCATCAGCTTTCCAGGCGTGCTCTTTCAGGATCATGGTCTCCCCTGATTGGTCAGCTCCAGGTTAGGGAGTCATTAGTCAGTGCAGCTGGTCCTGCGGCAGCCATAGCTCACGTGTCTGGTTTTGCTGCTTCTCTGGGCCTGGAGCTGAAATACAACGGAAACCTAGATGCTATCCCTAGGTAAGGAAAGGTCAAGGGGCTAAGAAATGTCAGGGGGTCCAAACCACAGGAAGGAAAGGTTACCCTGGGGTCGAGTTTCTTGTTTCCCCAGTTTGCCCCTTGCTAGTCATCCAGGGCTTTTTGCCCTGGTGAATTTCTGTACTTGGTCCATCGTCCTTGCTCTGCTCATGTCTGTTTAACTGCCAATAACATTTTCAGTTTTTGTCTATTATAAGAAAAGCTACTATGAAAATTCTTGTACATGTTTTTTGCTGGACATATGCATTTCTTTCTCTTTGATCTATGCCAAGGAGTGGAATTGCTGGGTTATAGAGCAGACATAGCTTTAGCTTTAATCAAATTATTGATATGTCTATAAGGTTCTGAATTCCAAGGGCACAAAAAAGTATAGAGTGAAAGTCTGTTTCCCACCCCCAGTTACACAGTTCTCTTTCCCAAAGGCAACAGATGTTACCAGTTCCTTGTGTATTCCTCCAGAAACACTGCATATAAAAAAAAACAAGCATTTATATGAATAGTGTCCTGTTTTACACCAAAGCTACAACACAATGCAAACTCTCTTGTCAACAGCTGTGAATTAATCAGCCCCGGATGGAAGGGTCAAGGTATTTCAGATAGAGGCAATAATTTCTGCCAAGTGGACTGTAAAAATGCAGTTAGGTAATTCAGATAGTTGGATGTGATGGAATGAAGCCTGTGAGCATATAGGAGCTGGTGAGAGATGGTGCAAAAATGATACCCAGAGGCCAGATCCTGAAAGACTTTGAAATGCCATACGCAGAAGTTTGGATGTTATCCTGAAGGAAACAGGGAACCATTGAATGGCTTGGGGTTGGGTGGGGGGAGGTGAGGTGGGGAGTGACAGGATTAGGTTTGTAGTTTTAAAGATCACCGTGGCAGATTAAGGGGAGGAGGAGAGACGGGTGGCTGAAAAACTATTAGTCCAAACAGCCATTGATGTAGCAATAAGAAACTGGTGAAGGAAATACATTAGGACTTGACTATGAAATGTAAAGAGTGAGGAAGAGTTGAGAGATATGGTGTGTAGAATATATAACTATTTTTTAAAGGGGAAGATAAAGAATTCAGTTCAGACATTCTGTCTGAGGCCTGATGTAACACCTAAATGTAATTTTGATCAATGCCAATTCCAAGTTTCCTGAGGTAATGACAGTCCATATTGATGTAGGTCAGTGGTCAGCAAACCGCGGCTCGCGAGCCACATGCGGCTCTTTGGCCCCGTGGCGTGGGCCACGAAGTTTCAATGGCACTGTCCGTGCGCGCCCGCACGTGGTGTTTTGTGGAAGAGCCACACTCATGGGGCCAGTTTGCCGACCACTGATGTAGATAATTAAAGTTGATCTGGGTGATTCCTACACCTCCAGAAGGTTCCTAAGCCCTCCTAATTCCTAAGGCACCCTTGGGAAAAGTAGGCCCCCAGATAGGCAGAATATTGCCTAGTTTGAGTCTCACATCTTTTTCTCTCAGCCGAGTACAGGAGGACTTCTTTGTCCTTCTAACAGTATCTTAAAGCTCTCCTCCAACACCATATTTCAAATGAATCTTTTTTCCCCCTGTCAGCCTTCTTCACATGCATCCATAGTGATTGGGAGTACAAGGGTATGGATAATTTTAGCCTTGATCTCTAAAGACACATCTTTACTCTCAGTGTTCTTTCCTAAGTCTTCCATTGCTTAGAAGTCTTAGCCGTCTCTTGATTTATTGGCTAATGTCTCCATTTGAATCAGTGACTGAACCAAAGTAAGCAAAATCTTTAACAATTTCAGTGTCTTCATTGTCTATTTCTTCTATAGTTGTGATTTTTGTTGTCTTCTCTAAAAAAAAAAATTTTTTTGTATTCTTGATGTTCAAATGCTGTTCTGCTTTAGCAGTTCCTTCTTTCACTTTCATCAGAAGTCATTTCAAACCACTGCTGCTTTGCGCCAGTAAGATGGTGTCATCTGTATATCTTAAATTATTGGTATTTCTTCTACCAATTTTCGTTCTTCCTTCTTTTGAGTCTAGCCAGTAGTCAGCAAACTGCGGCTCGGCAAACCACGGCTCGCAAGCCACATGCAGCTCTTTGGCCCCTTGAGTGTGGCTCTTCCACAAAATACCGACTTCTGCACATGGGCCACGAAGTTTCAATTGCACTGTACGTGCACGCCCGCACGTGGTATTTTGTGGAAGAGCCACACTCAAGGGGCCAAAGAGCCACATGTGGCTCATGAGCCGCGGTTTGCCGACCATAGGTACTAGCCCATCTTTTCATATATGTTCTGTGTACAGGTTAAACAAATAATGAGATAAAATGTGCTCTTGTCTGACACCTTTGCCTTTAGGAAGCCATTGTCTCTCCTATCCTGTCTGACAGTGGGTTCCTATCCACAATACAGGTTGCACCTCAGGACAATTAAGTGCTGAGGCACACCCATTTCTTTCTGAGCAAGCCATAGCTTTTCATGTTCCACACAGTCAAAGCCTTTACTGCAGTCTATAAAACATAGGCTAGCCTTCTGAAATCCTTTGGAGCACTCCAGGATCCAGCAAATATTCACAATTAGATCTTGAGCGTCTCTTCCTTTTCTGAGTCCAGCCTGAACATCTGGCATTTCTTGCTCCATGTCAGGCATAAGCTTTCTTGCATCATCTTGAGCATCACTTTACTTGTGTGGGAAATTAGAGCAATTGTCCTACAGTTACTACACTTCTTGGTATCTCCTTTCTTAAAGACTGGGATGTATATTGAATGTTTCCATTCTGTAGGGCATTGCTGTTTTCCATATTTGTTGACATGTGCTTGTTAGTATTTTGACAGATTTAGTCTCTGTGGCTTGAAATCATTCTATTGGTATCCCGTCTACCCCTGGTGATTTATTCCCATCCACCCCCCCACCCCCTACCCCCCACCCCCCACCCCCGGCCCCAGTACTTTCAGGGAAGCTTTCACTTTGCTTTCTAGAATTACAGGTTCTTCCTTATTACTGTCAAAGGTATCTGCCATCCTTTTCTCTCTCCTATATATATATTTTCAGGACACTGTTTCCACCTTCCTTTTGTTTTCTCCTGGTCAAATATTGTACTTTGTTGGTCAATCAGCATTCCTAGTCCAGGTTTGGGTTTCCCTTTTATTTCTTGAATCTTCTGGTAGAAATCTCTGATTTTCATTTTTTGTTGTTCTCGTTTATCTCTTATGTTGACTATTGTAATAGTTCTCTCTTTTTTTTTTTTTTTAAATATATTTTATTGATTTTTTACAGAGAGAAAGGGAGAGAGATAGAGAGTTAGAAACATCGATGAGAGAGAAACATCGATCAGCTGCCTCCTGCACATCTCCCACTGGGGACATGCCCGCAACCCAGGTACATGCCCTTGACCGGAATCGAACCTGGGACCCTTCAGTCCGCAGGCCGACGCTCTATCCACTGAGCCAAACCGGTTTCGGCGTAATAGTTCTCTTTATCTCTATGTGATAGTTGTTGAAAATTGTGGTTAGGATTCTAACCTTGCTTTTGTCACCTTTAACTTTTGCTTCTCACCTGCCTTTAATAATTCTTAAATGTTTCTTTTGTCATCCATCTCAATTTTTCTTTTGTTTTTACTTCTGGCATTGTCTTTTTGCATTCTTCCTTAATAACATTGCTAGTATCAGTCTACAGTTCTTCTGTCTTTTGGTCAATTAAATTTCACAGTGAAAATCTGTTTTTTATGTGGACTTTAAATTCATCAGGAATGTTATTTACATTATATTTTGGCACTTTGATTCTTTTAGTGCTTTTCTTCAGTTTCACTCTAATATTTGATAGTAACAGCTTCTGTTCAGTACCACAATCTGCTTCTACTCTCATTTTGGAAGAAAGAATACAGCTTCTCTATCTTCTGCTTTCAATTATATAGTCGATTTGGTTTCTATATTGGCCATCTGGTGATGCCCATGTATACAGTCTTCTCCTTCCTCTGATATAAATTGTTATTTTCTTCAAGGAAATCAAAGGAAATGTGAGCATATGTTCCAGGTACTTAATATATAAACAGGAAGTAACATAGACCTTGAGACATTCTGGCTTATTAGCACTGAAATGAAAACCTCAATTATTTTTTAAATTAGTAAGAACTTTTTTTTTATTTATATAGATTATAAAGCATGTACGTATGAAAAGTACATTGGGCTTAGAATATAGCCCTCGCTTTGGCATTAACTATGTGGTCTTGGATTTATTTTAACCTCTGTATTCAATTAATCCAGAGTCCACCTCGTGGCTGTCAGTGAACATTTTAATGTGACCTCGTTTGTCTGTGCCTGGTCTATGCCCACCCCAGGGACTGGGGGTGAGATCAGCCCTCTCCAAACAGAAAGATCATGATTCGGGAGGAGTCCCAAAGAAAATTCCATGGCAATGGGTTGTTACCAGAAGAGGAAATGGATTTTGGGGCAGGGAAAAACATTAGATGTCCATCACATCCCACTGTGATCTTCGTTTCTTTATCTATAAAATGACAGGGTTGGTATAAAATTTTGTTCCTTAGTCTTCTTAGGGCAGTCCTCACATGATTGAAAATAAAGTATTGCCTGAGGTAAAGTGGGAGAAAAATGGTGTTCTTCTCTTGGAGTTCTAATTTGTGATATCCATTCTTTGTGACTTCAGGGCAGTCTCATGAGTTCAGACCAAGAGGTTTAAAACAGGTTCCAGAGTGACTTTCCTGTTTTTGTGAGCTGTCTGTGTATCCTTCCTGTAGAGAGATGGTCATATAAATAGCAACATACGCCCTGAAACAACATACTTCTTTGACCCCATCACTGTTTTTATCTTTGGAAAGGCTATGATGTGTTGTTGGGTGTTAAGAATAGTTACTCCTCAGGGTGCAGTTGCCAAACTGAATTTATTTTTACACAAACCAGATAGGGTCTGACTAATACAATAACGTCCCAAAATTCAAGTTTTTCACAGCATGTCTTCTTATTCTACAACTCTGGGGGTGGGCTAGATTCAAAGGAATGTACAAACACGCTTTCGCATAATTTTGCATCAGTAGCTGCTTTCTCTCCGATCTCTGTGATTATTTTTCAGTGATTATTTTTCATGGACCTGGCTTTCACAAGATAATTGTGACATTACCTTTAAATTATATAATTACACAGAGATATGTCTATTGAAACATTTCCTGCTCTAAAATTCTAACAGCAAATTTGTCTATGTTATCATCATTAGCAAACTGGAATGACAACAACAACAACAACAATAATAATATTGGCTCCCTATCTTAGAAAGTTGTTGGACTCATGACAATGAGATAATGCATGTAAATTACTTGGCACGGTGTCTGGCACAGGCCAAGTGGTTATAAATGTTAGCTATCATGATTATTTGTAAAAAGAATAAAATACCGCCCTACCCAGTTTGGCTCAGTGGATAGAGCGTTGGCCTGTGGAATGAAGGGTCCCGGGTTCGATTCTGGTCAAGGGCACATGCCTGAGCTATAGGCTAGATCCCCAGTAGGGGTTGTGCAGGAGGCAGCCAATCAATGATTCTCTCTTAACATTGATGTTTCTATCTCTCTCTCCCTCTCCCTTCTTCTCTGAAATCAATATATATCTATAATAATAACAGCATGATATGCTAATTAGACCGGACAGCCAAATGACCTTCTGGATGTCCTTCCAGATGAAGCCGAGGCGGCGAGGGCCGAAGCAGAGGTGGTTAGGGGTGATCAGGCAGGCAGGCAGGTGACCAGTTAGGAGCCAGTGGTCCCAGATTGCGAGAGGGATGTCCGACTGCTGGTTTAGGCCCGATCCTGCAGGATCAGGCCTAACCGGCAGTCGGACATTCCCTCAGGGGTCCTGGATTGCAAGAAGGTGCAGGCTGGGCTGAAGGACCCCTTTCCCCCCATGCATGATTTTCATGCACCGGGCCTCTAATATATATATGAATAAAATACCTACCATAAAGGATCATTCTGAGGATCAACAGAGATAAGCATATAAAGTGTTTAACATAGTGCTTGGAACATCAGAAACATTTACAAATAGTTTTCTGCTTTGCTACTAGTAGAAGAACCTTGTGTTTTTTTAAGGACTAGTAGTATTTTCAAGGTTAATAGCTAGCAATATTTACTTTACTCATGAATGAAAAAATTCTTCTAGGTAAAATACCAGTGTTACTGCTATTTATTAGTTTAGCCCTATTTTGAGTCAGCTGAATAGTGTTATAGTTAATCTGCACTAATAAAAGAGAAACATGGTAATTGGCGTACGACCGCTACCCTTTTCATTGGCTAATCAGCGAGATATGCAAATTAACTGTCAGCCAAGATGGCGGCCGGCAGCCAGGCAGCTTGAAACTAACATGAGGCTTGCTTGCCTCAGTGACGGAGGAAACCAACGTTCCCCACCTGCGGCTGCAGGCCTCTGTGCCGGCAGTTTAAGAAACATTGTAACAAATACCGCCGGACTTCAGCCAGCAGATTCGCAACATTGTAAGCAAAGGCCAGAAACCTACTTTCAGCTGCGAGGCCTAAGAGCTGGAGCCAAGCCTCAAGGTAAAGCTGGCCCAGAATAAAAAAAAAGAAAAAGAAAAAAAAGGAGCGGTTGGGAGCTTCAGTCACCCCCAGCCTGAAAACAGCCCTCAGCCCCTCACCCAGACTGGCCAGGCACCCCAGTGGGGACCCCCACCCTGATCCAGGACACCCTTCAGGGCAAACCAGCCAGCCCCACCCATGCACCAGGCCTCTACCCTATATAGTAAAAGGGTAATATGCCTCCCGGCACCGGGATCAGCGTGACAGGGGGCAGTGCCCAAACCCCCTGATCGCCCTGCGGCTCTGTGTGTGACAGGGGGCGGGGCCCCAACCCCCTGAGCAGCCCTGCTCTGTGCCTAATAGGGGGGAGCTCCCCAACCCCCCCCCCCCCACGGGCCCTGCTCTGTGTGTGATGGGGTAGAGCCATAACCTCCCCATCGGCCCTGCCCTGAGTGTGAGAGTGGCGGCGCCCCAACCCCCTGATGGGTCCTGCTCTGTGGGCGATAGAGGGAGGTGCCCCAAACCCCTGATGGGCCCTGCTCTGTGTGTGATAGAGGGCGGTGCCCCAACCCCCTGATTGGCCCTGCTCTGTGCGTGACAGGGGGCGGCGCTGCAACCTCCCCATCGACCCTGCCTTGAGTGTGACAGGGGACAGTGCCCCAACCCCCCAATTGGCCCTACCCTGAGCGTGACTGAGGGTGGCATCACAACCTCCCAATCTGCCTTGCTCTGTGCATGACGGGGCGGTGCCCCAACTCCCCAATCGGCCCTGCTCTGAGCCCGACCAGGGGCTGCACCTAGGGATTGGGCCTGCCCTCTGCCACCCGGGAGCAGGCCTAAGCCAGCAGGCCGTTATCTCCTGAGGGGTCCCAGACTGCGAGAGTGCACAGGCCGGGCTGAGGGACCCCCCCTCCCCCCCAAGTGCACAAATTTTTGTGCAGCGGGCCTCTAGTTATATATAACACATTATAGTAAAAGCACATCCCAGCTCTGCCATTTACCAGCTATTCTATCTTGGGCAAATTTCCAAATTTTCTAAACCTTCATTTTCTTATCTATAAAAGGTCTATAATAATATTTATCTTACTTCATATGACTATACTAAAAGATCACATGAGATTGGGTTAATTAAAGAACTTTGCAAAAGATCAGAAGGAGAAGAATATAAATTAATTTCTTGATTTATTGTGAATCCACGAAATGCCAAGTCTAAGCTTTATTTATAGTATTTTACTTAATCCTCACAATAACCTCATGAAGTAGGTACTTTTAAAAAATATATATTTTATTAATTTTTTTACAGAGAGGAAGGGGAAGGGATAGAAAGTTAGAAACATCGATGAGAAAGAAACATCAACCAGCTGCCTCCTGCACACCTCCTACTGGGGATGTGCCCACAACCAAGGTACATGCCCTTGACCGGAATCAAACCTGGGACCCTTCAGTCTGCAGGCCGATGCTCTGTCCACTGAGCCAAACCAGTTAGGGCAGTAAGTACTATTTTTATGTCTGTTTTTACAAGTGGGGATACTAATTTAAAAATTGAAAATAAAAAGGAGGAGACCAACAAACATCTATTCAGACTCCAGGTTACTTTTAATCTGTCTATAAAGGCAAGGTGTTAATATTATTTTGGTTTATGGTCATAAACTAAAGAACTTTTTATGACCTAGTGGTAGAGAAAGCACATCCAGGTGACTATCTCAGAGAGTCATTTACTGACGTGTTTCACACATTTCTAATGTGTTTAAAGGAACAGTGCTAAATAAAAATAATTACTATCTCCTACAAACATGTATAAAAAAGTGATAATTTCCTAGGAAGATGTAGACTGGTTCATTTTCCAAGTAGGAGCCAGGCCAACAAGTGCCTCTTTTTATTACAGAAGCTGTCCATTTGACAGGCATAGGACTTCACAAGGAAAACAGAGAAATCCTTTCTTCCAAAGAGATTCTGACTCATATTTGGGACAAATAGAACGGGATCTGGTACAGCTAGCTGCTGCTCACTCCTAAAAGAGCATTTGAACTTGATGAGAAGAGAGGAGCATAGTCACGCATGCAACCATAAGTGCTAATAAATTGATTTAGTTCTTGGATTAAAATCTTTTTGCGTTTCACTACATCCATGGTCCTAGCCAAAAACAATTATTTTTCTTTAGACTATAATTCTTATAAATGTTTTATAAATAAACCTTTTAAAAGTGCAATTAGCTCAGCTTTCATACTGTGAGACCCTTGGAGTCTTTGAAAGTAGATGCTGAGAAACTTGTGGTGTAGGTGTGAGTTGGGCTTTGCTGCTCATTAGACTGAATTTTGAACAATAAAATGGCCTCAAATGCAATAATTGCTCTATTATATTAACTGTCAATCTATACTTACCCACCAGAAAACCAAGACTGTTGATTCTTCATGAGGTAGAGCCGGTAGCAAGCTGGAACCAGCTACAGAGCTGGATTTTGAATGCTGATTATTAAACCTTGAAAGGCTAGAAGCTGCTATGATGGGAGTATTTACACCACAGAAATTGACAAATCCTGCAAATCAGCCCCCCTTACACTTGGCGCCTGTCCCACAGAGATGGTTAGCACCACACTGCTGGGTAGAGTCATCCATCCTGTTTGCAGTGAGACGTCAGGAAATCACTCCCAGGCCTGATGCTGCTGCCAGTGATCAGCAATCGGCTTCCCATAAAACCTAGAAAGTTACCAACCCAGACAAATGTGAAACTCAGAACACCAACAGTTACAGCTGTTTCCGTCTCTGAAGGGCAGAGGTGTCACCTGCTGCTTAGCAATGGCAGGTGGACATGCAGCACCAAAATATCTTTCGTTCAGTGGAAAGTGGGTGACTCATTCTTCCGGTCAGCAAAGTGGGGGGGACATTCATCCCTCCCAATATGATGGGGTTTTCCTTCTAATATCATGAATCACAATGACTATGTATGAAGATTATGCAGCAACAACATGGGAGAACTTAGATCTCACACTGTTGTAATACCTGAAGAACAATTCTCCATTGGACTATCAGTGGTCAGCAAACTCATTAGTCAACGGAGCCAAATATCAACAGTACAACAATTGAAATTTCTTTTGAGAGCCAAATTTTTTAAACTTAAACTATATAGGTAGGTACATTGTTATTAACTTAATTAAGGTACTCCTAAGGCTTAGGAAGAGCCACACTCAAGGGGCCAAAGAGCCGCATGTGGCTCGCAAGCCGCAGTTTGCCGACCACAGGACTAGGTCATTCATTATTCTAATGTTGCCTTGTGTAAATACTGCCTTCCCTGTATGTCAGCCAGGCCAGAGCTGTTCTAACTTGTCCGTTTCCTCTTCCAGGGAATGTTTGAAGAACCCGGTTTGTTTATTTTGTTTGTTTTCTGCAGATTCACCAGGCCTCTACCTAATTCACCTGAGGCCTACCATAATGTCTGACTAAAGCCCATGAATACTTATGTTTTTTAATCTTGTGACTCAAGGTATAGAAATGAAGGTAAGCCCTGGAATACAATCCAGTGTCTTTGCCAAGAGAAGAAATATGAATTTCTTCAGACTATTGCTATGCAGTGCCTGGTTTGAATCCAGTGAGATCTCCCCCAAATGTGGAACCCATATCGTACTTTCAAGAGAGCCTCAGAAATAGAAAGCTGTATCACGCATCTTTATGACGAATGGGCAGAGAGTTCGGAAGCTTTTCAAATTAACATTTAAAGCAGAAATCCTCGATCATGGCTCACATTAGAATCACCTCAGGGGCTTAAAAAAAAAAATCTCAACGCTCAGGCTCAGATCAATTAAATGAGAATTTGGGGCATGAGATCCAAACATTGATAGTTTTTCAACTTCTCTGATGATTTTAGTGTGAACCAAGGTTTGAGAACCATTGACGTAAAGCACTGGATTTTCTGCCAAATGAGATTTATTCTGTTTAGTCACCTTCCTAGTATGTTAGAAATCTTTTTTTTTTTTTTTTTTTTTGGTATCTGGTTAAACCCAGTTGTTGGCCTTACAGCTTTAAAAAGGCAATGAATCATGCATTAAGAACAATGATCTGGAATGGCCCAGCTACCTAACATA
This sequence comes from Myotis myotis, assembly GCF_014108235.1. NCBI lineage: Eukaryota > Metazoa > Chordata > Mammalia > Chiroptera > Vespertilionidae > Myotis > Myotis myotis. Next base: position 34,673,850 of record NW_023416357.1, read on the forward strand.
CCACAGCTATGATCGTGTCACATCTTTGCTCAAAAAGCTTCTTTGTTGATAAGATCTGGTACTGCTGAAGGTGCAGAGCAAAAAACATTCGAACACCTTCTTTGACAGCATAAATGTATATAAATTTTCCAGAGGACAGTTTGAAAATATATATCAAATATTAATGTGCCTCTATCCAGCAATTCCACACTTAGGAATTTAGCCTAAAGAAATAATTGGGCAAGTGTCAGGAGATAATCCTACAAAGATATTTATTGCAACATTGGTCATGTTAACATGTTTTCCAGATTCTTTCATTTTAGTACATACAAGCTTTGAAATGCTTGAGTGCTTAAGGCTGTTCAAAAAGTCTTCATAGCGTGCATGAACATGCAGAGGTGTTCATGATACGTTACTGAATGGAAACAAACAAACAAACAAGCAATGGCCCCAACACATGTATAGTATAATTCCACTTACATTAAGAAAATCTATATTTTTATGAATTTTTAAAACTTGGAAAGTGGTAACCAAACAATTAACACTGATTATTTCTAGGGAGTAATATTATGGTATGGTGGGAAAAAGGAGAATGTTTGCCATCTTTCTGTACTTCTGTATTGTTTGAATTTTTAAATATGACATATGTTACTATTATAATTTAAAGATGTGTTAAATCATTTTTGACTTACCACTTTCTGTGGAATAATGTCTAACCGTCTTAGCTTTTATACCTAAAGCACTCAACAATTGGTCTCCAAACCACTTTTGCCAGTCTTTTAGAAATGTTGGTTGATAGAATTGAGGTTTACCTTTACTCTCCTACTTATACTAACTTGTGCCCAACTGTTCCCACCAAATTTGCTTTGGTGTTTTCAACCTTCGGGAGTGCCCCTGCCTTTGCTTGGAATGCTCTCTTTCATCCTCCCCATTAGCTAAAATCCAACTAAACTGTGAAGCTCAGGTCAAGTGCTACCAAGTACAGCTTTCCCTCCCTTGAATTCCTATATTACATGATATCTGATACCCAAGAAGTGGTCATTATCGAATGAAGGAATGAATCTTCACAATCAAGTTCACGTCTCTGTTACGTTTCATTTTCTCATTTGTAAAATGGAAATGTGTTACCTATCATATTGGGTTACTGTGAGGATTATGATGATTATGAAAAGCACTCGGCGCAATATCAAAACATAGTAATTCATAATTCAAAAACGCTGATGTTGTGATTGCTTTTTCATTTATTGACATCTTAGTCAACTTCTAGACAGCAAAAAAGGCATGCCGTATGTCTCAGTATCCTTCTCCAAACTCTGTGCAGTAGGGCTTTCTATCTGATACACAATGTGTGTTGTTATTGATGCCAATGAAATATACATAATACTAACTTTCAAAAAATAATACTTCACTTAGTTTGGAAAATACTATAACTTCATGTTACCAAGAATAAAATATTAACATGGAATTATAATAGCAAAGGAATTATAATAGCAAAGCATTGTTGGCATACAATACTAGTCAACAAAACAATATGCTTTTCTTTTTTAGTGAAATCACAGAGGATAGGGTAACTCATTCTTGGAATTTTATTTTCACAAACAGTCAATACTTACGAGATGCTAGACAATAATAGTGAATTAGTTACCAAAAAACACCAGATGAATTTGGTTTGTTTAGTATCTCTTTGGCAGATATCCACGATGCTTCTGAGGAAGGCTCCATGTGTTCTCGAGTTTTGACATAATGGGTGTTTACTGCTGTCATAGAAATAGAATGCTCTACTGCAGAGCCATAGCAAGAAACACCAAGTTTCACCCTAACTGGTTTGGCTCAGTGTGTAGAGCGTAGGCTTGTGGACTGAAGGGTCCCAGGTTTGATTCCAGTCAAGGGCACATGCCCAGGTTGCAGGCTCGATGCCCAATGGGGGATGTGTAGGAGGCCAATTCATGATTCTCTCTCATCATTGATGTTTCTATCTCTCTCTCCCTCTCCCTTCCTCTCTGAAATCAATGAAAATACATTAAAGAAAAATTAAAAAATAAAAGAATGACCAAGTTTTATGTTTAGTTTCTCAGAATGTTCTAGCTTAAAATGACTACTAGATCACAGCTTTAAAATCTCAGTAAAGTTACTGGCAGCTTGATTGGAACAGTTTCTGTTCTCACTTAATCCCACCGGACAGACAGGATCTTTGTGGTGCGGCACAGTGCCATTGAGACAACTGGTGTCACCTGATAGAGTGCATTACTCTAGGACAAATAAAGTCAGGTTTGTATTTTATCTTTGGAGGCCTAATGAGCATTTTGCTGAGCACGACTTCTTGTTTGTGTGTCTGCTCACTACTTTATAGTTTAACAGACTTTGTCCCTCAGCAGTTTGTGTCCAACTCTGTGTCCAATAGCTCATAGTTAATATAAAAGTCAAAGTGGGAATCATTACAAAAAGATACATCAATACCTTAAATATTTTCTTAATCTCACAGCTTATATGTGTAACTGGTTTAGCAATCTTTTTTAAAAATATATTTTTATTGATTTCAGAGAGGAAGAGAGAGGGAGAGATAGAAACATTAATGATGAGAGAGAATCATCGATCAGCTGCCTCCTGCACGCCCCCACTGGGGATTGAGCCTGCAAACCAGGCATGTGTCCCCAACTGGAATTGAACCTGGGACCCTTCATCCACAGGCCGATGCTCTATCCACTGAGCCAAACCGGCCAGGGCTAGTTTAGCAATCTTTTGATGGAACATCAAAGACTTTACATTTGGTCTGCTGATTATTAACAATCACTTTTATTTTGATATTTTATTTTTTTCACTTTTATTTTTAATTGAATTTATTGGGGTGAAATTGATAATAAATATTATATTATTTTATTAATATATCATATTAATAATTAATATTAATTAATATTAGTATATTATATTAATAATATAATTAATAAAATTATATAGGTTTTAGGTGTACAATTCTATAACACATCATCTATATATTGTACTGTGTGTTCATCACCCAAGTCAAGTCTCCCTCCATCACTATTTATCATCTCCTTACCCTCTTCTGCCTCCCTCCCACTCCTGTTCCCTCTGGTAATCACCATGCTATTGTCTGTGTCTATTTTGTGTGGGGTTTTTTTGCTTGATTCCTTTACCTTTTTCACCCAGTCACACAACCCTCCTCCCCTCTGATAGCTGTCAGTCTGTTCTCTATGAGTCTGTTTCCGTTTTGTTTGTTAGGGTTTTTTTTGTTCATTGGTTTCCATGTATGAGTGCAATCATGTGGTGCTTGTCTTTCTCTGACTGGCTTATTTCATTTAGCATAATAATGTCCAGGTCCATCCATGCTATTGCAAAGGGTAAGATCTTCTTTTTTTTACAGCCAGTAGTATTCCATTGTGTAAATGTACCACAGCTTTTTTTGTACCACTCATCTACTGATAGATACTTGGGCTGCTTCCAAATATTGGCTATCTATATAATAAAACACTAAGCGACCTTTACAATGGAACGACCAGAGCGACCAGTCGCTATGATACGCACTGAGCACCAGGGGGCAGACACTCAATACAAGAGCTGCCCCCTGATGGTCAGTGCACCCCCACAGGGGGAGCGCTGCTCAGCCAAAGCTGGGCTCACAGCTGGCGAGTGCAGCAGCGGGGGCAGGACCATCTCCCGCCTCTGCGGCAGCGCTAAGAAGCAGTGAGCATGTGGGTGGTAAGGAGCAAGTGGTCCCAGACTGCAAGAGGGATGTCAGCCTGCCGGGAGAGGAACAAAGCAGGCGGACCCAAACTGCAAGGGGTCCCAAACTGCAAGAGGGCGCAGGCCAGGCTGAGAGACACACACACACACATACACACACACACACACACACACACACACACACACACACACACCCACACCCGGCCAGTGCATGAATTTTGTGCACCAGGCCTCTAGTTGTAAATAATGCTGCAGTAAACATAGGAGTGCATATATTCTTTCAAATTAGTGTTTCAGGTTCTTTTGGATATATTCCTAGAAGTGGCACTGGGTCATAAGGCAGTTCCATTTCTAATTTTTTGAGGAAGCTCCATACTGCTTCCCACAGTGGCTGCATCATCCACAATCAGTTTTAGTGAGGCATTCAAACCAACCAAATAAAAAACCAGCTAGCACATATGAACTGAGCTCATTTATGTAAAATGGATAAAGATGTTAGATAAAAAGATGAAATTAGGGAACTTCATGATAATAGGCAAGTGAAAAAGCAGGTTATAGAATAGTGTTTATTATGGTGCTAGCTATTCCAGAAAAGCAAACTGACAAAAACCCCTGAATGTTGGTATGTACGGTGAATGAATAAGGAGAAAAGTGTGGAAGGCTGTTAACACCAGTAAATTCAGGAAGATGAAAACATAGAATGTGGAATGTGGCAGGGAACAAGGGAATGATTAGCTTTGTTTTAGACATCTTTGTATTGTAATGAATTATTGCAGAAATACATGATCAGTATAAGATAATATGAAATAGCTATGTTTATTAGAAAATGAAAAAGAATCTATAGAAAAATTATTAGAACTAATATAAGACTTTAGTAAGACTGCTAGATAAAAATAAAAATTCATTGGATTTCTAAGCACCAGCAACAATCTGTTGGAAAATACCATTTACAATAACAACAAAATATAAAGTAACTGAGAATAAACCTAACAGAACATATGCAAGACCTGTATGGAGATGATTACATACATTACTGAATGACATTAAAGAATACTTCAGTATCCAAAGAGATAGACCATCTTTTTAGATTGAAAGACTCACTATTTTAAGAATATTTTCACAAAATTGAGTTATAGCTATAATGCAGGAAAAGCGATTATGACAATGTAGAACAGAATAGAGAGATCAGAAACAAAACTACAAACTATACATTATGCAAACTTGCATTATGACAAAGAGTCATAAGCAGCTAAAAAGAATGATCTTTCCAAAGTTATGCACTCTCCCTGGGGGCAGCCTGCACCCAGTGACTGGTCACAAGGGCTTATAAAGGCCTAGCAGCCCACCCCAAAAGAGGTCAACCTGAAGGATCCCGGCTTCAGAGCTCCCTGTGGGGTGAGCTGAGACTTTCCTTGAAATCCCACCACAGTTCAGGTCCCCTCTCTGTCCAGACCTGCTTCGCTTCCCTTTCCCTCCACAGGTGTTATCCCAAGAGCACTTCCTCATTAACTTCCTGCACATATCTCTGTCTCAAAGTCTATTTCCCTGGATTAGCCCTGTCCGGTTGTTCAGTGGTTAGAGCGTCGGCCCAAGGGCCAAAGGGTTGCAGGCTCACTCCCTGGCCTGGTAGAGGTGCGTGTGGGAGGCAACCAACCAATGTGTCTCTCTCACATCAATGTTTCTCCCTCTCCCCACCCCCACCTTCCTTCCACTCTATCTAAAAGCAATAGAAAAACATTCTCAGATGAGGATTAAAAAGAAAAGCAGGTTAGAGTACTTGGTAAAGTTGAAGATGCACATGCAATTCCATTCCTAGGTATATACTCTAGAAAAACTCTCGCGTGAAAATATACAACAGAGTTCTTCGTAATGGGGAGAGATGAGGACGTCATCAGAAAAGTGCCATATGGGGGTTCTAAGGTACTGGAAGAGATGAAATTGTCTCAAACAAGAACAAACAACAAAGGACTTTCTATAAAATGAAGAGCTCACTTGCCTGGGAGGGTAAGTGCCAAGGGACTTGAGGACTGAAGGTTGATGGAATGCAGATCAGTGGCATATCTGTAGAAGGCAATCTAGCAGTGGATTCTGAAACCTCTTGGCCTGGAAAAGGTGGGAGGCGTGGGCCACAAAGGCTTCCTAATCTGACCAAACAGTAGTGGTCAGGCAAGAAGTTAGAAGTTTCGCTTTATAGAATGAGGCCAGCTAATGGAGTACCGTGAGGGCCAATTAAAATGATCCATATTTGGTACGTTGGAAAGAGAAGTCAGGAACAATTGTGAGCAGAGGCGGAACATCCTGGAAGAGGTGTATCAGGAAGGGGAATCCAGCTGCCGAGTCTGTCCCTGGTCGCAGCATTTGCACCTTTATAAACACATACCCTTCTCTTGACTGGAAAAAATGCTTCTAGTAAATGGTACTGGTGACTAAGATCAGTGGCTTGTGGGCAATAAATTACTTACTGGATTTCTGTTTGCAGAGTTTGGTGCTGCTCTCTGACTAGCAGTGCACTCTCCGTGCCACACAGCTGTTGCTCTGACCGTGTTGTTGTCTTTGCAGGCTCAAATGGTTAACGTTGTCCTTAAATGACCGCATGGAGAGCCGCCCTGTCCTGATTACAATAGCATCTATGTCTGATCTTGGACAAGCCATGCTATAGTCATAAGTCTGCCACTCTGGTATGTGCACTATCCCAGCAACACGTTTTTCTCAAAGCTGAAAGCCACGCAAATAATAGACAAGGTCTCATTTCCTGAAAAGATCTAAAATTGCTTTTGTTTTGAGGGCCTATTATCTCTTTGGAAGACACTTGATTAAAATACAATGCTAATAGGCCTAAGGTTTCAAGTGAATCCCCTGGTGAGAGCTAGTTTCCTCCGTTTCTATGGCCTCAGATGGTATTTCTAATGAGTGCTCTGGCTCCTTTCACAAAAATGGGGCCACACAACAATCCTTACCTGTAGTTTAATACCGCTGCAGATTCTGGAGCTAATCTTGTTCTTCGACCAGGGGAATCACAGCACCTGGGCTATTAACTCCATGGTACTCAGCAAAATGATTGCTGTTTCTGGTCCTCTTCTTGCACCTTCCAGGCATGAAAGGACTCTGGTCTTGCTTTCTGTAGACACGTCTTTTTAGTCCCTGTAGTATCTAGTTTTATCTCTGTAGATGCCCCTTCCCCTTAAGGGCTCCAGACTGGTCCACCCCACTCCCAAATTTCAGGAAATGAAGGTCAACCATACTCAGATGTTTGTCTGGGCCTGTATTATGTGCTGCTGCATCCCTGGCACCCTTTAACACCAGGGGAAATGCAAGGTTGCCCCTCCCTGCACTCTGCTTCCTGAGGAAGAAGAGCTCAGCTGTAAATTGTCCAAAGTACTTGGGCTCTGTAACTTGTGTGGTGTGAGTGAGTGTGTGGGTATGTGTGTGTGTGTGTTGGGGGTGTGGGGGTAGAAGGAAGGAGAGCCATGGGGTTAAAAATAAGTGTGTTTTTGTACTTCTTTTTGAGGTGTAGCAAACAAAGTATACATATTTTAGATGTACAGTTTAATAAATTCTTGTATATTGAATGTACCCAGGTCATCCCTACCCAGAACAAGATATGGAATGTTTCCAACAGCCCAGGAAAATGTCTTCAGTCTTTTCCCAGGCAATGTCGAACACCCCCACCAGCCTGGACCCAGAGACAACTACTAGTCTGACTTCATGGCCATGGCCATTCTTAGTTTTGCTGTTCTTTAACTTTATAAACTTGAATCATACAGTGTGTTCCTTTTGTGTCTGGCCTCTTTTGCTCATTGTTATGTCTGTGAGATTAATTCATGTTGTTAGTCTATGTTCTTTTCCTTGGGTATCGCTCCCCTTGACTCATTTCACCATTGCAGTAGCGAAACCACGATTCAGTCCTGGGCCTAGTGGAGAGGTAGACCTTAGGTCAGAGGAGAAGCAGTCTCATACAATCTGTCCTATAAGTAAGACTTGTAGGCTTTAGGACCAAAGCTTGGTAGTGACTGTCCTGGAGTGTTGCAGTAGGCACCTGGATGATGGCCACATTATCTTTTGGCACTTTTCCTTATTATATTCCTTTGAACATGGCACTTCTCTCAACAGGGTTTTCCCCTGGTCATGTGATCTTCTGTGAATGCCTAACTATAGATTCTGCTAATTCCTACCTGTTCACGGCTCTCACTCCTGACCAAGGAGTAAAAGAATAGAGCCAGCCCAGCAGTGTGGCTCAGTGGTTGCCCAGAAGGTCATGGTTCAATTCTGAGTCAAGGCACGTGCCCAGGATGGGGGCTCAATCCCCAGTGGGGTAATGCAGGAGGCAGCTGATCAATGATCCTCTCGCATCATTGATATTTCTATCTCTCTTTTCCTCTCCCTTCCTCTCTAAATCAAATATATATATATATGATATATATACATATATATATAAATCATATATATATGATATATACACACATATATAATCATATATATGTATGTGTGTATATATATATATATATATATATATATATATATATATATATTCTTTCTTTTTTTCTTTTTTTTTTTTAGAATAGAGCCAGTTTAGGACAAATCTTTTATTCTTCTAAGAGCAAGTGCTACTAATGGGGATGCTGTGCATTCTTATTGTAGACAAAAGGCAGCATACTAATGAAGTGTAAGATTTATTATCTCCCGATGTCAGCTGGTCTTCCAGGAGATCCATTAGTTTTCTGACCATGTGTTCTTTCTCCAGGTGTAAGTTATTAATTGATATCCTGGTACAAAGTTTTTTATCCCTCTTTTCCTATACATTTAAATGGTGGTTTAAACCATTTTGATAGTTTCTCATTTTATAAAACAGGATTACGAGTCAGTCTTTCTCCTGTCTACCTTCTGAATCCACATCTCCTCAAAGTGAGAAGAAAGAAAGAATGTGAGTTCTGTGGGGTCTCCTGTTCATCACTGAGTTCATCATTGATGCAATTTTCCTAGAGCTTCTACATAAACCCTTTATTGTCACCTAATCACCTAATTCCTTTCCCCAGGAAATAACCTTCCCTTTCTACAACAATCTACTGCTGCAAAATGTGATTTATAATTCCTTAGCTACTTACCTATAGAAAAAAATGTGTGTATGTGTGTGTGTGTGATTAAATGCTATTTATCATTGGCTTATATTATTTTATAACAAACAATCCTTCACCTTTTACTCTTATTCTACTTTGATAATGGATGGGCATTGATAGCTTATCTATTGCCAACTTTTTTATTTACTTGCCTGTCTTCTTCATTAGGTTAGCCTTCCTAAGATAGGACTGTCTTTCTTCCCTCTGACCCCTGGGTCTAGCTCTGTGCCTGATGTATAGCAGCTTCTCAGTAAATGACAACTGCCGTGTCAGCAGTGGGGCACTGACTTCCAGGATACTGGCCGAATTTACAAGACTCATTCACCCATAACTGGCCGAATTTACTTGGAAAATCTATTGCTGCTCTGCTACTGGTAGCCATTTACCACTTGACTCATCCTCAGCACAAAGGGGGAATTCTGATGTGATCAGCATGACTTTCTCTGACAGAGTCAAATATAGAAGACTGTTAAATAAATATCTCTTTTGTTTGTTTCATAAAGGGCTTAGAACTTCAAGAAGGATGAAATAAAAGCCTCGTTCATCACTAGTCAATCACATGGTTTGAGCACTGATTTTGCACTAGGCACTGGGAACACGAAGTTTGGTATGGAAAGGATCCCTGGTTTCAAAGAGTGAGACTAACAGTCCAGGGAGGCAGACTGCCATGTCAACATGTTGTACTATAATGAAAGGAATAAACTCGGTGCTATGGTAGCACAGGGAGGAGATAAGGAGCCAACTCAGCCTGGGAAATCTATAGACCCCATGTGGATATGACCAAGCAATTGGAAGACTGAGGAAAATTCACAAAAACAGGATTCCCTGTAACCGATACAGTTTGTGTACTCTGGGAAGTGAGCTCTGAGACAGAACTTAGTGTTTGGAACATTCATTGGGGAAGGAGAGAAAGCAAGATTAGGCAGAGGGAGAAGTCAAGGTGTGATGCAAGCCTGGCGGCCTTAACCAATTCCTGGGGGAGCTCTGGAGCTGAAATTGTCTAAGAGTTGTCCCACATTTGGGCAAAATTGGCCAGGCCTTTCTATCCTCAGCTCAATCATTGGATATGGGCAAGAGGTGACCTTGGGAAGGCGGATTTCTGCAGCTGAGGCAATTCCTACAACACCTAAGGCTGTTGAATGCTGTCAGTGGCACTCCCAGACTATCCCTTGTGCTACTCAGATTCACTACTTCCTTTGTGTCCAGTGGGCCTCTCTTCCTTAGAAGGAGAGGTTAGAACAAGTTACACCCCCTGCTTCTGAGACCCTCTCCTCCACTAACCACTCTGGAATCCCCTTGCTCTCAACTAGTATATCTGCTGGGTTTGGTGGCTTAACTGGTGGCATGGCCCAGATTCTCATTCTTGAGTGGAATGAGTCCCTCATCTCCATGCCTTTCTCAGGCTAAGGATACTTCTCTCATCTATTTCCATCACAGTTTGGCAAGAGTGTAACAAGAGGTTCCCAAGTAGATCACCTGAGCTCCACAACATGTTCCTCCATGCCCACGCCCCCTTGTGAAATAGTGGCCCTACCTCCTCTTCATGATTAGGGTCACGTTTCCCTGCCTAGATAAGGACTCCTCTTCTTGTTTGTTTTCTCTTCAACCAAGGAGCTTAAATGCCCAGGGACAGCCTTCTTACGGTTCAATGGTATGTTTGTTTTGTTCTCTGGGGGAGTGTTTCCTCTCTGGGCATCAGAATCTCTAACCTCCACAGAGCCTATGGTGATGGGAATGGGTAGCACAAATTCCCTAGGTGTTTTGTTGGGAGTGATGGGAAGTAGGATCATTCCTGCTTTGACTCCTTTGGTTCCAAGTCCCATGAATTTTTCCTACCAGGGACATTGCAGCCCAGAGGATGGTGCCCCATTCTTGCAAAGTATTGGCTCTGAGCTGGCACTTAAGCATGTCTTCAGCAAGCAATTTCAAATATTTAACTGACCTGCAGCTTGGTGTGGAATGTGATAAAAAGCCAGGGGAATTCCATGGCCATGGGCCCACTCCCACATTTCCTTTGCTGTAGGGTGGGTCCTTTGGTGTGATGGCTCTTATGTGGGATCTCATGTTGTTGGATCAGACACTCCTAAAGCTCTAGGATAGTGGTCCTGGCAGAGGCTCTGTGGTCAGAAAAAGGTAACATATAACCAAAATGTTTGTCTATCACTGTCAGAAAAAAATGAGTGGAAGGGGCCCAATGTATTCAACTTCTCACCAAGTGGTTATTTGGTCTCTTTGGGGGATGGGGTTTCAATCATGACTCAACACTGGTTTCTGTTGCTGACATAATGCCAGTCAGTCAACGACACTAGTTATATCAGATTTAGTTAGTGATAGCCCATGAAATTGGACTCATGTACAGCCTCCATCTTTCCCCATGGCTCTGTTCATGTGCTCATCTGCTCAGCATGCCAGTATTGGGTGGCCTATGACATTGGCTGACTGACATCAACCAGCCCAGTTGTTTTGTCTATTTGGTTGTTTAGTGCCTCCTTCATGGTAGATTATCCCTGGTGGGCATTAACGTGTGATAAAAAGATCTTCACACTTCATGTCCACTCTCTTATGTCCATCCACAAATGTATATGCTACTTAATGAGAAATACCATCAATGCACCCTAAATCAATGATTTCCACTTTAGCCTCTGGGAACTCATTCAAATTTTCCCAAACTAACCTTTGGCTAACTTTCCCCAGGACTACCATTGAATTGATAGTAAATCAATTCAAGATTCTTTTTAACTGTTTTTAGAAAGAGACACCATTTAAGCCTGTTCTCTATAAAAGATGAGTAATTTATTACTTCTACTTTGTCTTCAAACATTCCCTAATGCTATTTATCTTGAAGGAATGTCAGACTGTATTATAAGATTTGATTTTTAGAATGTGTAGCTGTCAGTTTTACACCTTAAGGGATTAATTAAAAACAAAGCATTCTGAAGGATGATTTTTACATGAATTTTTTGACCATTCAAAAAATAGTGTGAATTAACCTTACCTTTAAAATTTTTGTAAATATCTCTAATATTATGTAAATAGCTCCAATTTCAAAAGATGTTGAAGTGTTGGTATACATTTCATTGCTGAAAGCTAGTCTCCTAACCTCATTTTGTGTATGAGCAAAGGGTGAGATTATTTCTGACACATACAATAAAAAAGATATTGTTGCTGAATAAAGGCTTGTCATTAGAAAGAACTTATCCAACCAGTTAGACCTGTGATAGTTACGTAAACAGGGCCATGTTAATGCTAGCATCCAACAAACCCTGTGGGCTCATAAGTAAGCCAAAGCACAATCCACCTTGGCTTATAGATTCATAAGCATATTTCTCTCTAGTGATCTTTTTTAAATTATATATATATGTATAATTTAAATATATAATTTATATATATATATAAAATCCTCAACCAAGAATATGTTTTTATTGATTTAAGAGAGAGAGGAAGGGGGAGAGAAAGAGAGAAACATCAATGTGAGAGAGAAACATCTATTGGTTGCCTCCTAGGAATGTGCCCTGACAGAAAATTGAACCCACAACCATCTGGTGTACAGGACGATGCTCCAACAACTGAGCCTCTGGCCAGGGCCTCCCTAGTGATCTTGCTCTAATGTACAACATTAGAACAATTTGAGCATTGCAAGAAGTCTTGGTCATCAGCATCTCTCCATTTTAGCTACTATCACCAATTAATTATATAATTGTTAAGGCGAAAGACTGATAAAACTCAATGTGTGTGTCTTGAACAGAGGTATAAAAAACTCTCTGTAGTTGGTTCATTTTCTTCAAGGCTGGGATGGTGTAGAAGTATTTTCTGGTTCCTTTGAAATAAATGTTTATTGTATTTCTGTTTTCCAGAATGCTTGGCTTCAAGCCATGAATCACAATTCTCTCCCTCTTGTTTCTACCTGGCCTTTTTCCTTTTCTTTGGTTTCTACATCCCATTTATACCTATGAGGGAGAAGAGGAAAGCAAAAAAAAAAAAAAAAACCCACACAAACAAACAAACAAAAAACACAAAAGACGGATTTGGTTGAGGTGGCTTGTATAAGAGAGAGAGATTTATGTGCTGCTGTTCCATTGCTTTCCCCCAAAACCAATATGTGGTGAGTTCCCCACTTGTATTATATTCGTCTACTATTTACTCTTGTTAGAAGTAAAAATTCAGTGTCTGAATTTGAGTATCAAGAATTATAATACTCAGTGTGGCTCAGTGGATAGAGCATTGGCCTGTGGACTGAAGAGTCCCGAGTTTGAGTCCAGTCAAGGGCATGTACCTCCATTGCAGGCTCAATCTCCAGTGGCAGGGCATGTGTGGAAGCAACCAATCTATGTGTCTCTCTCACACTGATGTTTCTCTCTGTCTCTCCCCCTACACTCTCTCTAAAACTCAATAGAAATATATCCTCAGATGAGGGTTAAAAAATAAAAATTAAAAAGAAAAAGAACCATGAATGCAATTAATTGAAATTCACCTCATTGGACACTGGTGAATGTAACTGAGATACCAATCCCTTGTCAAATAAAGGGAAAGAATTAAGCATCAATTCTCTGTTAGGCTTAGTTAAGGAGGAAAAGTTCTTCACAGAAGAATTTCAGCTAATAAATGTGGAAATAATGATAGGATTAAAAATAATGATTTGAAGCCCCTGCAATAACTGATTCAGGCAAAATTCATCAATGGTTGATACCATTAGTTGAAAGGCTAACAGGGAACTTACAATGGAGGGATCAGGCTGTCACCATATGAACCCTCTGATAATCTTAGCATCACAATTGTAGAGCAACCAAATATTGTGGGCCATAGGATGAAGTTGGAAGCTCACAGTACTTCCTATGAAGTGTTCTTGTGGCCACAATTTTAAAAAGTTGAACTTGAATATAATCAAGCCCCTAGAGTTAACTTCCACTCGTATTAAATATAGGTGATAGAGAAAAAAGTTCAGTCCTACAACAAAGAAGCAAACATCATATCAGAATGTGGGACATTCTTCAGGCAATTATCTGATTTCAGCAAGTAGCCAACAGCAATGGGCAGAGAAAAAGGGAGAGAGCTGCTCTAGAGTGCAATAGGCCAATGCAGCAACCGAATACCACATGTTTTGGATCCTGATTTGAGCAAATCAATTATGAAAAGATTATTGTTATTTTTTTAACAATCTGTGATATTTTATTAAGGAATGGATTTTAGCCTTGGCCAGATAGCTCAGTTGGTTAGAGTGTCATCCCCATAAAGCAAGGATGTGGGTTTGATTCCCAGTCAGGACACATATAAGAACCAACCAATGAATGCATAAATAAGTGGAACAACAAATCAGCCTCTCTCTCTCTCTCTTTCTCTCTCTCTCTCTCTCTCTCTCTCTCTCTCTCTCTCTCTCTCTCTATGTAAAAAAAAGGAATGGATTTTAGATAATGCAAAGGCATTGTTACATTTTCAGTGCGATAATAGCATTATGGCTATGATTTAAAATTTCTTATTTTTAGAGATTTGTAAGTCAGGTTTACAGAGGTGAGATGATGTCTGAGGTTTACTTTCTGAAAGTACTGCAAAGACAAAAAAAAGACAAATGAAATGTTGCAAAATCTTTGTAATTATGTGATTATAATTATATGTACTTATAATCAGCATAAGGGGTAGGTACATGGAGGTTTATTGTACTATTCTGCTAGGCTTATGTGTGTTTGGAATTTTTTACAATGAAGATTTAGGCATAGGAGGGAGGAAAAGAGAAGGTGAAAAAGAAAGAACATATACTAATACAAAAGGACATATAAACATTTTAGAACCTGGAGACCAAAGCTTAAACAACTTCAGCTTTTTATAGGTGCTCACAGGTTTCAAATATCCTGTTATGGAGGAAAACATGCCATGGGAAAATGATACAGTGAAGTGTGTGTGTGTGTGTGTTTATTTTTCTAATTGTTTAAATAGTAGGCAACAAATCTCATCTTTAGCAAAATGATAATTGTTCTCAGGCAGACAATCCACATGCAATGTATAAGATAAATATTTTAACCTTACTAAATACTTTAAATTCTCCCCCAAATGTCTTCATTTAAGAATAAGTTAAAAATCATGCTCAATATAAATACCAAACATAGAGATATACCACAGAACAGATGTCTTATTAGTTCACTGTAATTGTATACATAGGGACTCAAGTGTACCAAACCAAACTAGAACTGATTTGGTACCTTGCCCTATATTACAAATGCCAAGTATCTGGGAATGAGAAGACCTGAGATTCATCCTTCCGCTGCCACTGACGTATTATATGACCTTGGGCATGTTCATTCATTTCTCTTGGCCTTGTTCCCCCATCTACTGAATGTGCATAACATTTTCCATCTACTTACCTTGGGGAAATGTTGAGGACAAATGAGAAAACATCAGTGAAGTGATTTGAGCTGCTCAGGAAAAAAATATTTTCCTAGTACTATAGTATATTACATTTTTATTTTAACAGAGAACTACACAAAGTTTCTGAATTCTAGATAACAAACCAAGCTTTATTATAATCAACAAACACTACATAGATAACATTTCCTAGCAAGGAATGCTGTCCAAATAACTTTTTAATTGCACTCAGATTCAATTCCCTTTAAACCTCATAGTTTCACTAGAAAGGCTATGGAAATTGCGAGTTAACAGAGAAGATTTGCAAGATTTCAGCTATGTACTAAAAGGTCTAGACCGAAAGGTTTTAAAACCCTGACCTGATGGTTGGCTGTGACTATAATAAATATTTAATTTGAATAATCACACAGGAGCAGAAAAGGTTAAAATTAGTAATTAATTTTAGTTCTTAAAATTACTTTCTAATCTCCCATTGTGTAGGAACAGTAAAAGTATTAAAATGTGCATGGAATATTGATTCTTCACCTGGAATCACTAATGACGAGGATATTTCTAAGTCTTCCTTCAATTAAAGAAATTAAATGTATGCCCTAACCAGTTTGGCTCAGTGGATAGAGCGTCGGCCTGTGGACTGAAGGGTCCCAGGTTCGTTTCCGGTTAAGGGCATGTACCTTGGTTGTGGGCACATCCCCAGTAGGGGATGTGCAGGAGGCAGCTGATCAATGTTTCTCTCTCATTGATGTTTCTAACTCTCTATCCCTCTCCCTTTCTCTCTGTAAAAATCAATAAAATATATTTTTTAAATGAAATTAAATGTATAATAAATGTATTTTAATAGGTCAACAAGTCATTCTGAGTCCTGAAATGCTGAAAAAGGCAAACACATAGTGTTGGTTTAAGTAGGAGAGGTTAAAAAAAAAATACTTCTTTTTCTACTTTTAACTCTTTCCTCTTCAGTCTGTAAATTCAAGTGTTTAGATAAAGTCAGTCACCTGCTTAGACCTCTCCAGTGGCTTCCCTGGTGCACTAATTATGAAACCCAAACTCCCCCAGCCCAGGCTCAAGGCCTTGTTCAACCAGCCTCTGCCCACTGCCTGCCTTTATCTGCAACCATTCTCTCCCTCACCTCCCCCTCCACCCCTTCACACGGCTCTTTCTTCTGTTCCTGGAACTTGCAAATTTATTCTTTGCACTTGCTATTTCTTCCAACAGAATTATTCATCCTTCATTTATTTACATGCCTGCCTCTTTTTCACCATTCAGGTCTCAGCTCGAATGTCACCACTTCAAAGAGGCTTCCCTGACCCCCTATTGTAAACAGCCACCTCCCCACCCTCACCCTCTATCACATCACTCTGTTTTGACTGCATAGCATTGGCCACTTTCTGATTTTATCTTGGCTGATTTATTTGTTTGCTTATTGTCCCGCTCTTCCCTTCTATACAGCAGGGCCATTGTTTCTTGTTCACCTCTGTTTCTGGCATAGTCCCATAAAAATATGCTAACTATTCATTCAAAAACTGTGTCTCGGCATTATTCTCCAGCACTTATCTTCATCTTCTTCTGCCTATCTGAGGTTGAAACCATCTCATCCCTGAAACAATGATCCAGCAAAGAAGGGGATAGGAAACTCATTTTGCCTAGTTTATAACCCATTTTGAGGCTGACATTGCTTCTATCAGAATCAGGGATTAGGGGTTTTTTACAAATCACATGCCTCAGACTGTAAAAGAACTGCTGGTTCTGGACCAGCAGTTTAACCTAGGCCAGACCCTCCATCAAAACTCAGAGTCCTGATTTTCCCCAATCTGGCTAAATCTGAGGGTTTACTTGCTAATCCAAACAGTCAAAAGAACTGGAGCTTTATTTGTAAATGTCCTAGTAACCAGGGAACCTGTTACTTCTATAGCGTCATTCCTTGGTTCAACAAATGTTAATTGGGAGCTCATTAGGTTCCAGAATTTTACTAGGTTATTTACAAGACCATTACAAGATCACTTCACAAGACATAGAAAAGTAAATAAAACATTGTATTTCTCCTTAGGGAGCTAACATCTAGTAGGGGGACACAGACAGGCAAACAAAAAGTTAAAATATAGGGAGTAAGAATGAAGTGTTATGGGAGTACTGAAGGGCGTCTTAGTCAAGTGCAGGAGTGATGCTGAGAAGGCTTCCCAGAAAATAGAGTACTTAGACTGAGATCTGAGACTGAATGTAGTTGATAACCTATCTCAGGTGACACAGAGAAGCCAGAGTACCAAGGGGTGAGTACAGTACACACGAAGACCAGGAAATAACAGCACACACAAAAAGAAGCTCATTGTAGCTACAGCAAGGTTTGGGGGAAGGGGAAAAGGAAGGGGGTGAATCTATAGAAACAAGAAGGGATACCCGGCTGGCATGGCTCAGTGGTTGAGCATCAACCGATGAACCAAGAGGTCATGGGTTCAATTCCTGGCCAGGGCACATACCCAGCTGAGGGCTCAATCCCCCATTGGGAGAATGCAGGAGGCAGCTAATCAACGATTCTCTCTTATCATTGATGTTTCTCTCTCTCTCCCTCTCCCTTCCTCTCTGAAATCAATAAAAATATATTTTAAGAAAAAAAAAAAACAAGAAGGGATAAAAATCATGAAAATCTGATAAAGCCAGGTTGAGAAACTTGGACTTAATTCTGAGGGCAGTGGACAGATATCCAGTATATTATTTGTAGCAGGAGATGGTCCTGGTCGGGTAGCTCAGTTGGTTAGAGCATTGTCCTGATAAACAAAGGTTTTGGGTTCCATCCTGGTCAGGGTACATACAAGAAGCAAACAATGGCCCGGCTGGCGAGGCTCAGAGGTTGAGTGTTGACCTATGAACCAGAAGGTCACGGTTTGATTCCCGGTCAGGTCACATGCCCAGATTGCAGGCTCAGTTCCCAGTGTGAGGTATACAGGAGGCAGCCAATCAATGATTCTCTTTCATCATTGATGTTTCTATCTCTCTCTCCCTCTCCCCTCCTCTCTGAAATCAATAAAAATATATTTTTTAAAAAAGAAGTCGCCAATCAATGCATAAATAAATGGAACAACAAAAATCTCTCTGAAAAATCAATAAAAACTGTTTGTAGCAGGAGAGTGTCATGATTAGGTTTATGTTTTAGAATGACCACAGTAGCTACTACAATGTGTAGATTGGATCTTTAAGGACAGAGACCAGAGGCAAGGAAGTGATTCAGAAGCCTTTGGCAGTAGTGAAGTTGAGAAATGTTAGTGGTACTGTTAGTGGCTATGGTAATGGAGAGAAATGATTTGCAATATGTTGAACAATTAGAATTAACAAGACTTGGCATTTGAATGTGAGGGATTTTGGACTAGAATGAGTCAAAAATGACAGTTTGCTGACTTGGGAAGCTAGTGTGATGGTGAGGTCATTCACCTAGTAGGTTAAAGATGAGAGAAGGGGATGGGAAGATGATACGCTTTGAATGCATAACCCACGTGGTGCTTCTGATACCTCTTGAGTTATCGGTCTGGTAGTGGTCATCTAGGGCTCAGGAGAGGGATCTGGGCAAGAGTCTAGAACTGGGAGCCAATGGCATAGTAATGGTAACTGGATCTATGGGGGTGGGTAAGATCTGTTGTTCTTCATGGCACATGTTGCAGGAGAAAGCAGTTAATTTTTTAAGAAGCAATTGATTTCTTCAATGAGAATGGCTGATACAGAATAGAAATAGGCTATAAAAAAAGGCAAAAGAACTTGGGGTGGCGAACACACTACACAATATACAGATTATGTATTATAGAATTGTATACCTGAAACCTATATGATTTTATTAACCAACTAGAGGCCCAGTGCACAAAATTTGTGCAGCGGGGGGTGGTCCCTCAGCCCGGCCTGCACCCTCTCACCCTCTCACAATCCGGGACCCCTCAGGGGATGTCCGACTGCTGGTTTAGGCCCAATTCCACATGGATTGGGCCTAAACCGGCAGTCAGACATCTCTCTCACAATCCTGTACTGATGGATCCTAACTGCTGACCTGCCTGCCTGCCTGCCTCATCACCCCTAACCCCTCTGCCTGCCTGCCTGATCGCTCCTAACTACTCTCCTGCCTGCCTGATCGCCTCTAACCACTTTTCCTGCCTGCCTGATCACCCCTAACTGCCTCTGCCTCCACCTCTGCTGCCGCAGCTTCATCCAGAAGGATGTCCGGAATGACATCCAAAAGGTCATTTGGCTGTCCAGTCTAATTAGCATATTACACTTTTATTATTATAGATGTCATCCCAATAAATTCAATTAAAATGTAAAAAAAAAAGAGAGAGAGAGAGAGAGAGACACACACTGAAGCAATATATCATTATTGTTATCAGATTTTGGAGGCTTTTAAGTTGAGGCTAAGTAAGTGCCCAACATGAATGACTAAGTAGTGAACAGGTTGGAAAAGTTTCTTTTTGGAGGGCTCTTCACTGCTAGTCGAGGGAGCGCATGCTTCTTCCCAGGGTTCTTCTTCCTAAGGAGCTTTCTGAACAGCTCTTTGAGATATACAAATGTCCATTGTACTGGCGATTTCTCCCAAGGTAATACTTTTGTCCTGCTCCTTCCAGGAATCCAGTGCCCCTGTGAACCAGTGTAGAGGTTTGCCAGCAAACTGCCAAAAACAGAAGTTATCTTTGCTTTACTGGAAGTGCCATTTTCCCAAGATGTTTGTTTAAATGTTTATAAGAAAAGGGTTGCATAAAATCTGGAGACTTTTTGTTTGGGTAAAAAACACTGTTGTCAAAGAAGTGAAGGAAAAGGGGGTGCATCATGAGAAAGAGAGGAGCATTTACAGAATATCTGTTTTCTTCATCATTAACTCATTCAGTCAAATAGTTGCAAAATCTAGTGCCAACTGCAGGCTCTCAGAACCTGATTTCTGTAATGGCCCATTTGTATTAGAATGTGGCAATGTCAGAGGCCCCAATTCATTCTCTGAATGCCCTAAAACATATGATTTCAGATGAAGAGAAAAATTGGCAGCCACACAAGGAATAATGAGCTGAGGACTCTGTAAAAGATGTCTATGGAATTACATCCAGAAGGAAGAATGGCATTCCTCTGCAAAGAACAAAAACAGAGCCAAAATATTAGACTCAAATGGATAAAGTATGTGTAGCCCAAAGTTAAGACAAGAGTGTATTTATTTGTTTCATAAATTGAGAACTCAAAGACGTAAGCATCTGGAAGAGAAGCAAAAGACATGTTAAGTATATCATATCTAGTTTTATGTATATACTAGAGGCAGCTGTAGGGTCCCTAGAGGCTGCCGTCCACCGGCCGGGTCCTCCCTCCTTTCCCCCAGCCAGCCCCGCACCCTGGTAGAACTCCCAGACAACTCCCAGTAGAGGAGACAATTTGCATATTACGCTTTTATATAGGATTTTTAATTGAATTTAATGGGGTGACATCGGTTCACAAAACCATACAGGTTTCAAGTGCACAGCTCAACAAAATATCATCTGCATAGTGCATTATGTGCCCATTGCCCAAAGCAAAGTCTCCATCCCCATTTATCCCCACTTTGCCCACCTCTACCAACTCCTACCCCCTTTACCCTCTGGCTATCACCTACTGTTGTCTGTGTCTATGTGTTATTTATATATGTTTGGGGTTGTTGTTTTTTTGTCTTCTTAATCCATTCACTTTCTTTTATCCAGCTCCCCAACTCCCCTCCTCTCTGACAGCTGTCAGGCTGTTCCATGAATCCATGCCTCTGTTTCTATTTTGTTCGTTAGTTTATTTTGTTCATTAGATTCCACATATAAGTGAGATCATATGGTATTTGTCTTTCTCTGACTGGCTTATTTCACTTGGCATAATAATCTCCAGGTCCATCTCTTTTATGGCTGAGTAGTATTCCATTGTATAAAAATACCATAGCTTTTTAATCCACTCCTTGTCTTCTGATGGGCAGTTGGGCTGTTTCCATGTCGTGGCTATTATAAATAATGCTGCAATGAAAAGGGATGCATAAAATCTGGAGACTTTTTGTTTGGGTAAAAAAACACTGTTGTCAAAGAAGTGAAGGGAAAGGGGGTGCATCATGAGAAAGAGAGGAGCATTTACAGAATATCCATTTTCTTCATCATTAACTCATTCAGTCAAATAGTTGCAAAATCTAGTGCCAACTGCAGTCTCTCAGAACCTGATACATATATTGCTTTGACTTAGTGTTTCAGGTTTCTTCGGATATATTCCCAGAAGTGGGATCAACTGGGTCAAAAGGCAGTTCCATTTTTAATTTTTTGAGAAAACTCCATGCTGCTTTCCCTAGCGGCTGCACCAATATTTATAGTAAAAGAGTACTTTTCCCACCAATAGTAAAAGAGTATTAATATTTGTTGATTATGCAAAAAATACAGCCTTCCTCCTTGCAGAACAATGGAAAATATGAAAGAAGAGAATAAAAATTAATCACAATCCCACATCTCTCCAACCTTAATATTTTGCTGTATTTTCTTGCATTCTTTTTTCTAAATGTATGTATGCTTACGTGTGCATGTGTTTAGTTAAGACACTGATTCATATTATAATGTATCTAAAATTGTGGTGAGACTTAAATTGTTGGCTACGTTTAATTTCATTTTTTTCCCTAAAAATGAGGAAAAAATCTTTGGTGTCTTAAAACTGAGGACCTACAATGTATAATTTTATAAAAATTGAAGTTTATACCACTTTATTCAGAGGTAAAGGCAATGTGCTCATGTTTGTACAAAATAGTATCAACTGGAAAGAGGTTATTTTGGAGTATTTTTGGCAGAGGTAGGAACTATAAGAGAAAGAGTGGTGGCAGGCAAAATGTGACTCTCCAGAAAATCTAATAAAATGCTACTCAAATAAAATGAGATGTCCAGGCATTCTTATACCAACTGAATTCTCCAACAGCAGAGCCAACCTTATTAGTGTGTGTCCTGAATATAAATATTCCCTCAACCCAGAGGAAACATACTAATGCCTTCCTTCCAGGAATTCAGTAAAGACAATATTCATAGACAAAACTATATTAACATAATTTAATAAATTAAACTGATAAGTTCCCTCTTTTCTGTGGTTCCTGACAGATGAGTTTCTGTTACCAAATCAGACAAACATTTTTCAACACATAGGAAGGAATAGTTCCTTTCTTCTATATATGCCTCTAATTGGCCACGGTGCTTATTCATTCCGGGACCTGTGCTAAGGTCTGGGGATATAACTGTGAGCATATGCGAATGGTTGCTGTCTTCAGGCAGCCGAGAATCTTGTGTGGGAAGCAGGGGGAGTCCAGTAAGCACAGTGAGGTGAAAGAATAGACAATGGAAGGAAGTATGGGGCACTCTGCAAGCACATGGGAGGGTTTCTTAACCCAGATTTGCAGGGCTGAGAGGCTTTCCTGGGATGTGATAGCTAAGTGACCTCAAGAATAGTAGCACCCGTGGGCATAGCTCAGTGGTTGAGTGTCGATCTGTGAACCAGGAGGTTACATGCCTGGGTTGTGGACTTGATCCCCAGTGTGGGGTGTGCAGGAGGCAGCTGATCAATGATTCTCTCTCATCATTGATGTTTCTATTTCTCCCTCTTTCTTCTTCTCTGAAATCAATAAACAGTATATTTTTTTAAAAATTAAAGTACTGTCCAGTGGGAGAAGCCAGACACAAAATAACACACATTATTCTTCTTGGGTACAGTACAAAAACAGGCAAAGTTATCTGTGTTGTTAGAAGTCAGCCTAGTGGCTATCCTTGAGAGAGGTAGTGACCTGAAGGGAGCAGGAGGAGGTTTATCCTGTATTTTGTAGTACTTGTCTTCAGAGCACTAATTATTTATCCTCCTGCCTAAGACTTTCTGATAGAAATAAAATTTATGTCCAGAAAACATATACAAAACTTATAAAGAGGGCTAAAATATACTTTGCCTAAATGCGTCAGAAACACCATCAAATTTATGGTGAAGTTAGAAGTGCTTTCTTCTTTCTTAAAATCCTTAGTCATCACCTCTTTATCTTCTTGGGCCCAGTATGCGTTCTGAGATTTGGTTGCATGGCCCAAGCCTCTGGAGCCTTTCTGCTGGACCAGCTGTCAATGAATGAAAAATAAGGAAGCTCTCAATTGTATCAATTCATGCAGTTCTAGAAAAGGAGTATGTGATTTGATCTTCAGTAGCTGGGGTCTGGTGGTGGGAAAGTGATGATAACTATGTCTGGTTTTTATATCAACCTCAATCATTCACTGTCTATCAATTGGTTCTAATAAGGTGCTCAGAGCCATACATTTAATTTCCATAAATTATTTGTTAATTACCTGAATTAAATTTTCTCTGTCCAGCTTCTCCTTGTACTCTCTTAGGCCACTTTCCCCACCATCCAGCTGGTGAGTGCCAGTAGAAATCAGAAACTAATTTTGATTTTGGTGTAAATTCGTGGTTTTCAATTGGGACCGATTTTGCCTCCCTAGGGGGCATTTTTGGTTGTCACACTGGCATCTAATGATGGAAGCCAGGGTTGCTGGTAGCATCCTATAATGCACAGGCAAAGAATTATCAGGTCCAAAATGTCAATAGTCTTGAAGTTGAGAAATTCTGCCCTCAATGAGGATAAAATACAGAAGCAATTCACAATTAACAAATATATTTCAAATTGAAGTATGAGTGATTTGGAGCTTACCTCTCTTTTGGATTCACTATTCCACAACTTCCTCCATGAACAAATATAACGGACATTGAATATGCACTTCCTACTCCTTGTGCACGTTTCTCAGTGGTAGACACTCCCTCTTTTCAAATGGGAATGTCTAATGCTGGTTAATTACACAATGGCTTAGGTATATATATGGGCAGTAGAAATTCAAGTGAAGAACTTTTCATAGAGTCTTAACTAAGAGTGAGGAAAATATTCTCCATGTCAGATCTTTTGGACTTCAAGAGGGCCAAGCCTCTGGATGTTTTGCTTTCTGCATGTTTACCCAATTTTTATATAGTCTTTTGATACCTCGAAGGCCTATTTCTTTATCCTCCTTTGGCCCTGATTAACTGAGTTACTTGCATGCTCAGACTTCAGTTCTGCACGACTGGACAAATTCTTGGCACGAACCTTACTTTCGCATCCTCATGCTGAAAGAATTGTTAATATTGATCATTTTTTAATTGCTTTTCACATTTCTTTCAGGAGTGAGCTTGGAATGTTCTTTAATTTACATTTGTCACTACAGCACTGGAAACAGCATTTGTTCTTTGACATGAAATAAATTAAATTTTATTTGGGAAAAGTAATTCAACACAATGTAAAATTGTAAGCAGGGTCCCTGTAGGGACACTTTCATTCTGTGGCTGCTCGTCTGCACTTCCAGCCATAGGTAACTTACTGTCTGCAACCCAAAAAGGAGTCTTCAGCATCTGAACGGTCAGTTGAAAGGGCCCAAAGAAATGTGCTCTTATTAATAGTCCAGCTAGAATGTGGCCACATGTCTGGTTCAAAATTGAAATTCATAATGGCATCTAAAAGAATGGGTTGATTCCAGGACCTTGCAGGAGCTCTAAGCCACACCAGAAGATTCTAGTGAGCCTCAATTCTGCCAGCCCTTACCCAGCACTCTTTCCCGAGAACTTTGGGGGATGAGAAAGAAGTAAGGAGTAGGTCTGAGGACCCATGTGCTGCCTTGGGAGTATACTATCAAAGCATACTTTAAGCTTCCAAATTGAAGGAAGAATGTGTCAGGTGACTATGTTTCTTAAACCCAGGTCTAACCCAAACCCTGGTCCTCTCTCCAGACCCTGGAGACTCTGAAGTCACTGTGTTTAGAAAAATAATTGTGAAATTTTTTTTCTCCAGTGTGCTGCTGACCTTGCCTTGGGAAAATGTGTGTAAAATGTATCCTAAATCGCATCTTCTCGTTGACTCTGTCCCTAGCTGAAATAGAGTAAATGTACAATGATTATCACTATTTGACATGACCATAAAAATATGAGGATAATAATCATGGAAATTATTTTCATGGAAGTTCAATTAACCAATTTTTCAACAGCAGAAACACAGACATTTAAAACTTTTTAACGTTTTAAAGTAAACATGGCAGACATTTTAGGTAAACTCATAGGTGGAAAGTTATGAAAAAAAATTTTATAACCACAAAGATGCTGTATAACTGGTCCCTATACGGCAATATAGAGCTAGTGTGGTCAGATGACTATAACAATGTTAAGAGCAAAGATTTGGAGTCAAACAGGCCCTGCTTTTGCCACTTATGAGTGGCCTTTGACCAGTGACAAACTTAGCCTCAGTTTCTTATATTCAAATGAAGATAATAATGATACGGTCTTTGAGAAATATTAAATGACTTATTGTGTATAAAATGCTTATTCAGTCCTTCAATAAATACTCATTTATATTTATTATTCTTATACACCAGGTAATAGTGTACTTAATTCACTGGCATTAATGGTGTTGTGCAACCATTACCATTATCCATTTCTAAAACTTTTTCATCATCCCAAACAAAAATTCTGTACCCATAACAATCATTTGCCATTCAAGTAGTCATTTTTAAATGATTATTTTATTATCTTTTTACATAATGAACAGCATAATTCCCTTTAATATTATGAAGTATACCATCACTGTAGAAAATTAGAAAATATAGATAAAAATGAAAGTTAAATCATTTGAAATTTCACTCTTCACAAATCAGTAACATTAAAAATTTGGTATATTGTGTCATTAGTTTTTCCTCTTACAAACATATATGTAAAGTGAAATCCTATTTTAAATTTTATTTTTTAACCACTTCAAAAACCTTTTCACTAGGTAAGCACATTTCAGTAGAAGTGGTACATAACCATGGAAAAAAGAGGCGAAAAACTACTTTTTCTCTTTAAAAAGGTTTGATGGGGAAGCAGTGAGGAAAGGCCAAAATGACTTGCTTTTGTGGAAACCACTTCATCTGAAGACTAATTTTCCTTAATGTACAGCTGCCAAGAGCCTAAGAATTACTATAGGATTCAGCCTAAAGCCTAATTGTCATTCTTCAGAGTCTTTCAAAATAAACAGAAATCTCAAAACATAAGACTCAAGCCCTAGCTGGTTTGGCTCAGTGGATAGAGTGTCGGCCTGTGGACAGAAGGGTCCCAGGTTCAATTCTGGGCACATACCTTGGTTGCATGCTTCTTCCCAGCCCAGGCCCTGGCAGGGGCTCGTGCAGATGGCAACCAATCGATGCGTTTCTCTCACATTGATATTTCTCTTTGTCCTTCCATCTCTCTTCTACTCTCACTAAAAATCAATGGAAAAGCATCCTCAGGTGAGGATTAAAAAATAAATACATAAATAAATAAATATAAATAAAGGGTACACCTTAACAGAACATATTCTAAGAACAAATAGATGTACAAAGAAATCATAATGTTAGAGGCAATATTGCTATTATTATATGGAAGCTATTTAAAATAAACTATAGTTTATTGCAAATAGTAATGATATTGAGGTTAGGAACAAAGATTTTCAGTGTAAGAAAAATAAGTAGAAAGTCAAAGAACTTAAGTAAAAATATCCTATAGGATTACATTGTTCAATGTTAAATTTGAATTAGAAATACAATTTCCCTCAGCATTTTTTTCCTTTTTGAATATACATTTCTCCTAGTATTATCTACTAAAAAGGCATAGAAGCAATGAGTCCAGTAGCAATGATGATTCAATGATGATTGAATGAAACCTTTGGTTGAAAGGCAGATGGGAACATTACCATGAGGGATAATAAGGCTGTCAGCACATGACAGGTCAATCTTAGCATCTCTAAAAGTGGAAAAACCAGGTATCATATGTCTCCTGATGTGATTATGTGCCACCTCATTGAGTGGGGGGAGTTGACCCTGAATCTACTAAATTCTTTTCACCCAACTTTCATGTACAGGAACAACAGGGTATAGAGGAGGAAGTTAAATGACATCACAAGAAAGCAAACATTCCTCAAACAGCTTAACATGGTTTCTGCCCCTCCTTAAAGGCAGGGAGGAAAGGAAAGGGGAGAGAGTGACTGTTTCAGATGAAAAGAAGCTAAGAGGCACAGCAACCAAATGTTTTGTATAGATGTTGTTTTAATCCTTATCCTAAGAACTGTAAAAACATTTTTTTGAGACAATCAGGAAATTTGATTATGCTCTTGGATATTAAAGGATGCTGGAGAATTATTAATTTTGTTAAGTGTAAAATGACATTTTGGTTATGTAAGAAAATGTCCATTCTTTTTAGCTATTCATACTAAAGTATCACTATGATACTTGACATGACACAATGTCTGGGATTCACTTTAAAACATTTCAGCAAAGAAAAAAAGGGGAACAGATGAAGCAAACGTGGAAAAACTTTTGTTGAACCTGGGTAGTATCTGTTCTTGTTACTATTGCTGTATAATAATGTGATCTCAAGATTTACTGAATTAAATGCAATAATCATTATATCTTGTATTTTCTCTGGGTCGGAAATATGGGAAGGGCTTGGCTGGGCAGTCCTGGCTCTCGAGATTTCTCATGTGATGATGGTTGTTGCTGTAACAGATGGTGGGATGCGGGTGCAGGCAGCGTGGGTGCATGTAGTCACAGGCCTCTCCCTCTGATCTCTCCATGAGGGTTAAGTTGACCTTTCTCTCACATGATGGCCTCGGGGCAGACAGAATGCTTGCTTGGTAGCAGTTGCCTTCAAAAGCCAGTATTCCAGTAAACCGAGTAGAAGCACATTGCCTTTTATGCCCTCCCCTGGGAAGTCACGTAGTGCCATTTCCTCTGTAGGGTATTGGTCGAAGCAGAAGCAATATAGGTTGCACTTTTGGGGAAAGGATTGTCAAAAACTTTGTGTACATATTTTAAAACTGCCACATCATCCCACACATCTGGTGACTAGCCCCCAACTCAAAAGACCACAAAAGAATTGACAGCCTATTTATCATGGTTACTCATAAGTGGGGATTTTTATGATTTCCCCCGACCACGGAACAACTGATTCTTTCTGAACTTCCCATAGACCTTACAGATTTATCTAAAACTTCATAAGCTGGGACCTCTTAAATTACTTTATGAGATAGCACTTGTGAGATGCCTGGCCCAGTACTGGGTCCATAATAAATATTCTGCAGCTGTTGGTTCTATCTGATCATTTGTTGTTACTGTTGGAGCACACCATTAATAAATCATAGTTGGTATGACATCATGAGTTTCTGAAAGGCCTGGCACAGATACAGCTTTCAGGAGGAATGGAACCTCTGTAGAAGCTAAAATTCAATCCCAAAATATTGCAATTGGACAATGGTTGGAGATAACAGGGAGTAAGCTACTATATAGGCCAGAATCCTTATTTTGTTTTCCAATTTGTTTATATTTTCTGTCAGCTTTCTTTTTTCCCAGGTTGCCTTTTTAAAAACTTTCCTGAGCAACAGAAAAATAAGAGCCTCTCCCTTATGTGAAGTATGAATACATCGTGCCAAAGCTTTTTATAGAATACTGTTGATGTTTAGAATCCCATCTGTTTTAAAATATTTCTGAAGATTAAGCAAAATATAGACCAGATTTGAATCTAAAAGAAACCTCATATTTTCTTTTTAAATCTTAAATGTAAAAGATAACCTTAAATTCTAATGTTTACACTGAAATTAATTTGCAATTTCAATTAATGTGTAATTTCTCAAACTGATAGAAATGATAATCAGGTAATTACTATAGTGATTAAAAAAAAAGAAAACTTAATATTTTTTTCTTTCTCTTAAAAGAAACTTAATATTTTAACATTCTAATATTTTCTCTTCCCTAAAAGATCCCTTAAAATTACAAGTCACGTAACAATAGGCTAATTTTAAATTATGAATATTTATTTATTAAAATACTTTATTTTCATTAATGTTATTTTATTAATAAAATTACATTGTAGTGTTCAAACTCTTTACTAATATTGATTGTCTATCCTTCCAACAATTATACAATTCAATGCCTTCATTTTTTTCTCTTCATTTTATTACCCAGGGATATTTGTGGAATTGATATTTAGCTCCACATACCTTGGCTTAATAACTTTAAGAATTCCATGTTCCCAATCAGTCAATTATGCTATATCATAGGGCATACAATTTCAGAGGTTCAAAGGCTATTGACTCAATTCAATTGTGATTTTTATATCACATGCCAAAAAAGAAATCTCAAAAATTGCAAACAGATGAGTCTAGAATGAGTCCTTACATTCTTAGCAAAATGGCTTATTTACCTTCTAAATCATGTCCTGTAAGAAAAATGCTTTTTCTGTAAATGACATTTTATTGAAATCAAGAGTAGGCCTGGAAAAAAAAAGGGGGGGAGTACTACATATATTTTCTTTATTACATTCTTTGTGTGATATGTTCTGGCAAAATAGAAGGCATTATAGAAACCATTTAACTGAGAAAAAAATTCTACTCCTCACACAACTCACTGATGTCAGTGGGAGTTCTGTGAATGGAACAAATGTTGAACTTTACCCTGCAATGTTTAAACTGCAATCCTCCCTGCTCTTGGCGGAGCCTGGCTTCCCACTGAAAGACATTGTAGTCTGTGCAGGGATTACACAGCGGGTTAATAGTCTAGGTTTTTTTGCTTCTTTTGGAGCAACAGATGAAACATAATACCTTCTTTTAGGACTATTACATATTTTTCAATACAAAAGACTTTAAATGAGGTGGTGTGAGATAGTAAAAGGTAGAGTCTGTGGATGGAAATTTATGTTGGTAATGATTCTTGAACTACCTTCTCTATTAGTCACTCAGAAGCATCAATGAGTCCTATACATTAAAGGCAAAAATATTACACACTGTATAGCATATCAGTATGGGAGCCATGCTCATTCTATTTTTGTTATACTCCATTAGACACGTATAAAGAATGATTATCACCAAGATTCCAACACAGATGGTTTTTGGTAAAATGAGATAAAGTGATTATAAATGAGATGAAGAGAAAACACAGTATCATCATTTCAAGGTAAACTTCTGCAGTACCAAATTGGAATGGCTTATTTCTTTAAAACAAACAAACAAACAAATATATATATATATATATATGATTTCAGAGAGGAAGGGAGAGAGAGATAGAAAGAAACATCAATGATGAGAGATAATCATTGATCAGCTGCCTCCTGCATGCCCTCACCAGGGATTGAACCTGGGACCCCTCAGTCCGCAGACTGACGCTCTATCCACTGAGCCAAACTGGCTAGGGCAGAATGGCTTATTTCTTTATATTTAATCCCACGAATACAGAAGATGTGACTCTAGTCATGAATAGCACCATTATCAGGATTCTATTGTTTCTACTTGGTGGAATTTTTCCACCAAGTAGAAACAATACTTTGTAAGTCCTTTATTTTGTATACTTTGTAAGTCCTTTATTTTCTACAATGCATACACATTGCCTTTCTAACAGAAAAAGAGAGAAGAAGAGAAGGGACCAGCTTTTGTTTTAAAGGAGCAGAGGAAGAGGAAGACAAAGAAACAGGAAGTATTTCAAGGTGAAATCAAAACTGCTTTTGTTTTTATTCAATAGAAGATTGTGAATTACGAAAAAAAATCCCCAGTGATTAAAAGTGAAAATGTTGGCAAAAATATGATGTGGAAAATCTATTGATACAGGCAGTAAAAGTAGTCACAGGGCAACATAGAAGTTAATGGCGCTTACACTCTGTCCCAGGCTGCTGGGTTCATATTCCAGTTCTACAACTTCCTAGCAAGGTAATCTTGTGCAGGCAGGTTATCTATTAACTGGCATCATAATTTATTGTTCTGATAAGGATGTATTGAAGAAGAGGAGTGAGTCAGAAGCTTGGGAGAAGTTTATAGAGGCCAGGCTGTGCTGCTTGGATCAGCTGTAAAAGTCAGATACTAGCTTCCAAAGGTAGCTGAGAGGAACAGTGGGGAGCCTCAATGTCTGCAGTCAAGGTTGCCCTCTGTTCCACTAATTTTCTACTCAGAGGCACTTGGTACAGCAGGATCCTGTGTCCTGGGATATCAGCCGCACTCAGAAATGGAATGGCCTTTAGCAGTTTCCTTTCTTTCTAACTCATTCACAACTATTATTTTTTATAGTATAGATTTTTTTTTAGTTTATCTATACTCAATGTCAATGTTATTCATTTTTTATTTTTTTTTAAACGTTTCCCATATATAGTATATTGAAATCGATCTCATTTGTGGCTTTTAGGAGCATTTAGCCTTAAATTTTTTTCTCTACTTGCTGTTTTTGGTGATTTTTTAAAACTCTCATTTTCTCTCTCCCTTCACCTGTTTGTTTTCTATAAACTTATTTTAGCCTTTTAAAAATATTTTGCTGGCAAGCCAAGATGGCATACAAGTACATCCAGCAGCTATGGAGGAAGAAGCAGCCAGATGTAATGAACTTTTTCCTCAGGTTGTACCGCCCGCTCTCCACATCCACAGAGGGTCTGGGGGCCTGGCTGCAGGAATGGCCGTGTGTGGCAGGCGTAGGGGCATCCACAGTGAGAAGGCTATACAATGCCTGCATGACTCTCTGGCCTCCTACTTGGTAAAGGTGAGAAGCCTGGAGGCTGATAATCAAAGACTGGAGAGCAAAATCTGGGAACACCTGAAGAAGAAGGGACCCCAGGTCAGAGACAGGGGGCATTACTTCAAAACCACCCAGGTCCTGAGAACTCAGATCTTTGCAAATTCTGTGGGCAATGCCTGCATTATTCTGCAGATTGACATCAGCCCATCTTGCTGCTGATGACTTCAGAGTCAAGTATGAGACGTAGCTGGCCATGAGCCAGTCTGTGGAGAGTGACATCAATGGTCTCCGAAAGGTCACTGATGACATCCATCTCATCTGCTGCTGGAGAGAGAGAGAGAGAGAGATCAAGGCTCTCAAAGAAGAGCTGCTCTTCAAGAGGAAGAACCCTGAGGAGGAAGTGAATGATCTACAAAACCAGATTGCCACCTCTGAGTTGACTGTGAAGTTGGATGCCCCCAATCTTGGGACCTCAGCAAGATCATGGCAGTCATTCAGTCCCAGTATGACGAGCTGGCTCAAAATAATCAAGAAAAGCTAGACAAGAATTGGTCCCAGCAGACTGAGGAGAGCACCACAGTGGTCACCTTGCAGACCACTGGGATAGAAGCTGCTGAGATGACACTCACAGAGCTGAGACATACAATCCAGTCCTTGGAAACTGACCTGACCTGAATGAGGAATCTAAAGTTCAGCTTGGAGAACAGCCTGAACGAGGTGGAGATGCACTATGCCATGCGGATGGAACAGCTCAACGGGATCCTGCTGCAGCTGGAGTCGGAGCTGGCCCAGGTCCGGGCAAAGGGGCAGCGCCAGGCCCAGGAGTATATGGCCTGCTGAACTGCAAGGTCAAGCTGGAGGCTGAGATTGCCACCTACCACCACCTGCCAGAAGAAGGGGAGGACCTCCATCTCGGTGACACCCTGGACAACAGCCACTCCATGCAATCCATCCAGCAACGTGGGACAACAGCCACTCCATGCAATCCATCCAGCAACGTGGTGTCTGAGGTATTAAGACAGCAGAAGCGGGACACCCCTTGGGGTGCAGGAGGCCAATAAAAAGTTCAGAGATCATTGAACATAATTATTTTTAACTTCATGTCCTAGTTTTAAGTCTTGTATTAGTCTTTTTAAAGAAATTATCTTAAGCCTACTTTTTTCTCTTTCTCTTCTATTTGATCCCCTATTTTTTCTCTATTACTTGTCTTGATAATAATTGGCAGGAAGCAAATCCAGAGGCAGGAGAGGCATTCTTTTCTTTCCTCTTTCCTATGGCTACTTCTGCACTTGTTTCCTTGGATCCTTCCCACGATTCTCCAGCCCCAACAGAACCTTAGTTCGTGAGCCTGGGGGATCAGAGAGTTAATTCCCTTCAGGGCCTTAAACTCATTACAGCACTTTTGATTTGTGAGAACATTTGCTACCATCTCACCCCGTTCAGTCCTTAGCTGAGGAAACTAAAATCTTAAAATCCATAGTTTCCACAGTGTAATCATTGGAATTTGGTCACACTGAGGCAAATACATATCCAGAAGCCTGGGGGTCTGGCCTAGGGGAATATGCCCAAAGCGGGGGTCCACCAGTGTGTGCCCAGGCCTGACCTTTTGAGGTAGTACTGTTGAGCTTCCCTATAGACATTCATGACAGCAGCATCAGAAAGACTCTGTGTCTTGTTTCTGGGACCATGTTTAAGCCAGTTTAATGCCAATTTATTTGTCATCAAATTAGTTCACTTCCCTTTCTGTCAAGGTCAGAAGAGCACCCTTTATTTCTTCGGCTCCTCTCTAGACCACTGAAAAGGTACTATCCCAACTGCAATAAAACAGCAAAAGCTAGCTAGAGTTTCAGTTATCCTGGTTTTAAAATAGGATTGCTCCTCACCTGATTTTTATTGCCTTTGTATTTCTTTTTTGTGAACTGCTGGTTTATGTCTTTTGTAAATACCTCTATTGGAAAACAAGCTGATGGTTGCCAGAGGGGAGAGGATTAGGGGGATTGGGTGAAAAATGGTGAAGGGATTAAGATGGACAAATTGGTAGTTATAAAATAGTCATGGGGATATAAAGTACAGCATAGGAATATAGACAATAATATTGTAGTAACTATGTATGATGCCAGGAGGGTACTTGATATTTGTAAATTATATGATTATCTAATCACTATGCTGTACACCGGAAACTAATATAAAATAACATTGAATGTCAAAAAAAATACTTCTATTGGATTATTTTCTTCTGGGTTTTAAAGAGCTCTTTATATTTGTATTATGGATATTAGCTATTAATTCTTTTTTTTTTTTAAATACATTTTATTGATTTTTTACAGAGAGGAAGGGAAAGAGACAGAGAGTTAGAAACATCGATGAGAGAGAAACATCGATCAGCTGCCTCCTGCACATCTCCCACTGGGGACGTGCCCGCAACCCAGGCACATGCCCTTGACCGGAATCGAACCTGGGACCCCTCGGTCCGCAGGCTGACGCTCTATCCACTGAGCCAAACCGGTCTCGGCTAGCTATTAATTCTTATACATATTTTCTCTCATACTGTCATATGTCTTTTAACTTTGTGGTATCTTTTGCCAACAGAAGTTTAAAAACTTTAAGTAGTTCTATCTGTCACACATTTCTTTGGTGGTTTCTGGTTGTTTGTTGTCTGGATTATAGTGGTGGCAATGTGGTATAGTTGAACACATTCTGAACTGGGGGGGAAATGGGTTCTAATTATGCTTCTGCCACTAACCAGTAGTGTGACTTTGGGCAAGTCTTCAAACCTGAGGTTCTTTACCTGTAAAATTAGAAACCAGATGACCTCCAAAGTCCCTTCCTATTTATTCAACTGCTACGAAGAATTCTCAGATTCTATGTTTTAAAAGCTTATTTTCTTTAAATAAGCCAAATGTTCTCCCTGATATTAACACTTCTAAATTGCCTGGCAATGTTCTCATAGAGTAAAATGTAGCCAGTATCTCAATTATAAAAACTCCTTAAGTTTTGGCATCTGAATTAATGACCTAAATTTTTTTTATGAAAGGTGAATGAGTTTATATCTACTTCCTGTTATAGGCCATAGGCTTTATAGGAAATAAACTTTGCATTCAATATGTATTCTAAAGTATTTATACTATAGAACCACTATGTCAGTGGACATTGAATATGGCTTAGGATGTTTTATTAATGATAATGATCTTTTATTTGGTGTTTATAGTGTGCTTTCATGTACTTCATCTCATTTGGTGCCCTGATAATCCTATGAGGTAGATAAAATAGGCCTTATTATTTCATTTTATAGATCGTGAACTACTGCACAGAGAAAATAAATTATTTGTCCAAGGTCACTAATTAATAAATTCTAATGCCAGTGCCATAACTTTTCTGAAAGACAATAATACTGAGAAAAAAATTATTGGCTGTTTCATTACTTCGGAAGACAAAATAGAAATATCAGTTATGTATGAGGTAGGGTGGTCAGAAATCAGGTAAATGAAATAAAATATCAAGACTGAAAAAGAAAAATTATGTTAAAAATTGTAAAATAAATATTTGAAAACTATTTCTTCTCTATATATTTATTTCAACATAAAGAAGTACAAATGCTGCCCTGACCGGTTTGGCTCTGACCGGTTTGGCTCAGCGGATAGAGCATTGGCCTGCGGACTCAAGGGTCCCAGGTTTGATTCCGGTCAAGAGCATGTACCTTGGTTGCAGGCACATCCCAGTGGGGAGTGTGCAGGAGGTAGGTGATCGATGTTTCTTTCTCATCGATGTTTCTAACTCTCTATCTCTCTCCCTTCCTCTCTGTAAAAAATCAATAAAATATATTTTTTAAAAGTACAAATGCTTTGGAAGTAAAGTGACATTTCTATAAGTAGGTTGGTATGCTATATGGCAGGAGATATGAAAAAATACTATGTAAAGTTTTGTATAAGAAAACAAAAACCCTCAGAGGGAGTTTCCAGAGGTAGAAGGAAGAGAAACTTAGTGTCCATTTTAGAGAAAAACTGGAAGAACAAGAAAATCAAAAATGAAGAAAACTAAAATACTGTATGATCTGATGGTTGACATTAATTTAATGACATTAACTTAATGGCATTGATTTAACGGGATTAGACTAAGGAAAACAGACGAGAGAGGAAATATAAAAAATATATTACTCAGATCAGCATTTTTGAAGGAAATTTGCCGTCAATTCCCAGAAAATAAATTTCTTTCCAACTGAGGAAAATATGAGTATGAATGTATATCCAGAATTATTTTAGAAAATCCAACTAAGAAATATCATTTACAAATACTTATTGAACCAGATTTGGGTGAGACTTTTCCAGTATTTTGATTATGATGTGGTCATCATCAACAATGATTTACTCCTACTTTCAAATAGAAATGACATGCTTAACTAAAAAACAGTTTTTATGTAACATCTTAGAGCAGAGCATTTAGCCTCTTACTATACCTCTGATTATGCTTGATGCCTATATATTGGCTATTTTCATGGCAGATTTGATGCTGAATAGTTTTTATTTTTTAAGACAAAATTCTATACAAAAAAAAGTAAAGCTATTATGTCAGCTTAAGTAAGTAGGAAAAGCGGTTTTGTTACTCAAAGAAAGATAATATTCTTAAGTGAAAGCCTCCATTGAAGGGAAGTAGGCAGCAGTATTTACCCTTTTCTTTTATTGATTTAATAGTGTTATGATTTAGAAAAAGTATACATATTGAAACAGATTATGATTCATACCAGGGAAAATTTGAGATGGGAGGTAGATCAGAAGAAGGTAATAAAGTTGGAAATTATAGGCTCACTATTGGCTGCAGTTGTCCTAGTTTTACATATGTTGTCCCTGTGTAATTACTATTATTGTCTATTAATTAACTCTCAAAAGTGTTCTAGTGTGGATGACATACTATACGCTGTCAGTGCATTTAAAAAATATTTTTATTGATTTCAGAGAGGAAGGGAGAGGGAGAGATAGAACATCAATGATGAGAGAGAATCATTGATGAGTTGCCTCCTGCACATCTCCTACTGGGGATCGAGCTGTACATGCCCTGACTGGGAATCGAACCATGGTCTCCTGGTTCATAGGTTGATGCTCAACCACTGAGCCATGCCAGCCAGGCCTGTCAGTGCATTTTAAAGTGCACTACTAACAATAGCTAACACTTTGGAGTCTGCCAAGCATTGCGCTAAGCAGTTTATGAGCATTGTCCCATGCAGTCCTCCCAATAATCTATGAAGCTGTTAATACTGTAGTCCCCATTCTAAAGAAGAGGAAAGGCAAGTTTATGTTTATAGATGCTCAGGAACTTGCCCAAGTTACTCAGTAGCCAGCT
This sequence comes from Myotis myotis, assembly GCF_014108235.1. Taxonomy (NCBI): domain Eukaryota; kingdom Metazoa; phylum Chordata; class Mammalia; order Chiroptera; family Vespertilionidae; genus Myotis; species Myotis myotis. The sequence continues at coordinate 34,710,862 of NW_023416357.1, forward strand.
TTTGAAGTCAAGCCATCTTTTTTCAGAGGTCACACAAATAATCACCATGCATTATTTATTTTCTCCACACTTACAAAACTATAAGACATCTGAAAAAAATTTAACTATGATAGGCTACAAAATGTCTGATAGAAAAAAAAAAGATTATCGAGCTTATACTAGGGGAAAAACAACTTCAAAACTTTTCATAAAACTTTTCACAAATAGAGGCAGACTTCTTGTGATTTATAAAATATTATTGAAAATATGTCTGGCCCTGGCTGGTTTGGCTCAGTGGATAGAGTGTCAGCGTGCAGACTGAAGTGTCGCAGGTTCGATTCTGGTCAAGGGCACATGCCTGGGTTGCAGGCTTGATCCCTAGCGGGGGGCAGACGGGAGGCAGCCAATCAATGATTCTCTCTCATCATTGATGTTTCTATCTCTCTCCTTCTCCCTTCCTCTCTGAAATCAATAAAAATATATTTTAAAAAAGAAAATATGTCTGAAAGCCAGAAACATGCTGTGGGAGGGATGATTTCATCCCCAAAGTATTCTAAAATCCTTAATTTTAATTCTTGCATGTACTGCCTCTTTTGATCCATAGCATCTCTTTCCCACACACTTGTCACCCTAACCTCCTGCCGTTTCTATCTAGGGGCTAAGATGGAAGTGAAAATAGGGAAGTCAATCCCTATGAAAAATACATGTTATAATGTGTTTTGATCTGATCTAACGCTTCTAGACTTTTTCAAAAAGAAACCTAACCCTAATCTAGCCAGAATATTAAATTTTCCCAAACACTACTGTACAGTGTTTTAGGAAACCGGTTTGGTTTTAGGTAACCAGTTCTTTACTAGGTGTTGAGAAAGGGAGAAAAGAAGAATGATCATTCTAAACTTTCCCTCTGCTAACTTGGTCTCCACATTGCTTCTGTGCAGCTGCTCGGGTGGCAGGGGAAATGACAGGACGGCCCTTAAAAACAGTGGGTAGGCTCTCTGCTGAGAAACATCCTCCCCACCCCCCATGGATGCTGTGTGCTTTCCCTGGAATGGCCAAGGCCTTGAGGCTTTCCTTCAGTTATGTGGCTTATCTCTAGTAGACAGTAATTCCTCTCCTGAATCCAGCCATTGGGAAGGGGAATCCCAAAGAAGAATTCCTGTCTTTCACAGAGAATTATTTAGAGAAAGTATTTAGAGAATCACAATTGGGAAGATCAAGCTATACTATCCACAAATATTTATTAGCTTACTCTCTAAGGTCCTGGAGTTCAGTTTATTATTACAGAATCACAGTTAGCCAGCCTTGTTTAAGGTGAGGTTTTACTTCTCCTTTTAATCATAGTTGAAACTGTGAAGTCCATCTCAGTTCAACTATGGGAAGATTGTCAAAGAAAACTAATCTGTAAAGCACCCATTTGTTAAAAAAAAAAAAAAAGAACAAATGGAAGATTTGGCTATATTTGTATGTGCTGTTCATATGAGTTAGAACTAAGTAGTCAGTGATGAATAACAAAGATGCATCATCACTTCTGATTACTGAATACCCTGATCATATAGCTGTTATGTCACCATTGTGTATGAGCACAGATGCAGAGTTCCTGCTGAAGATATTTTACAAAGGGATTTGAAAAGAAGTATTTGTCAAATAGTTTAATTGGTAAATGCATCCTGCCTTCCATCCTTTTAAGGCCAGTGTTTTGGAGCTCTTACCGTGTAAGTATCAAATGGGGGCACTTTTTTGTCTATACATCTGTACTCTCCATATATTGCCCTCAAAGTTAAACCACATTTTCCTCTCCTACCTACTCAGCATCAGCGTATGTCATCGTTATATTCCCTTCCATCAGAAGCTGCTTTGGGGAAACAATCTGATGAATTAGGTATAAATAACGAGTAAGGCTTAAAATATTGCCTTCCCCTGGATTATGGCTTTGTGCTGGAGAAATAGACTGAAAGGGATTAAACATAATGGTAAAATATCAGGTGAGTTGGAGTAGGGGACTTTTGGTTATAGGACTTTCCTAGTGCAAATGATAGGGTTGGTCCCATATATGAGTTTAACTTTAAAAACAGGCTAGGGCCAGGACAGGTCCTATTTATTTAGGGTGGGGGAAGTTAGGTTTATTTGAGTCTATGATGTCACATGTAACGAGGTGTGGAATCAACCTGAGGCTAAACACAACCCTGGCATTCCAGACGCCTCAGGGAGGGCAGGGGGTGCTTCAGGACAGTGACCTTTCAGTTCAGAGCTCTGCCCTTGAGTCTGCTCAACGCAAGCCAGTGGTTGAAAGTGGAGCGGGAAATCTTCCGTGTGCAGATTAACAATACAATATGCTAACTTTAGAACTGACCCAACGCCCAAGACTCGTGTTCACATAAAACAACCAGCGCGGTATTACCAGCATCCCTGGCTGCCGTTTCATTTCCTAGCTGCTGCTTAAGCGCTCTTGCCTCCAGTTCAGCAGTGAAGGAGCCTGAACCCTTTGGTCCTAACAGAGAGTGAACCCTCAACCTCTGCTCTGGGAGAAGGAGCTACCTGTGTCACTTCCAGCAGTTGTGGAAGTCGTTTAAAACGCTCCCGCCCCTAACAATGTCTTCCATGTCGTCGGGAGGCATTGCACACGTTTGTCGGTAGCGTACAACTCAGTGCGGTGAAGGATTCTGATGGGCTGGATGAACTCCTTCCTCCCTTTGGGTGCGAGTCAGCAATCATGTGCAGGGCGCACAGCTCTTTATTCCAACTTGGTGACACGGAATTATCTCTGGGACCCAGGCGGAAGGACTGAACCGGCGACTCGAGGGACACGGGAGAGTAATTACGTCCCGCGCCCGGTTAAGCACCGCAGAGCCTGGGGGCGGGGGCGTGTTCCGGAGCCAGGACGTGCCTCCTCCGGGGGAAACCAGGCCGCCTTCTCCGCGAGCACATTTAAAGCAGTAACTGCGAAAACGGCAATGTTACGGCTGAGGCGCTCTCTGCCATATGTGTTGACAGGAAGCGCTGAGTCCCTGCAGTAAACGCCGACGCTGCCAGGCTGAGCGGCGGGGGCCAGCGCCGCTCAACGACGGCCCCGCCGGCACCGCGGGCGCTGGAAGCCCGCGTCGCCTTCAGAGCGCGGCCCCGGTTTCCTCTAACAAAGGCTCGACCTGGAGGCGGGTTCGCGGGCCGTCTCCCCCTCCCACCGACGGCTTTGTCTGCCCGCCCGCCCGGGCGAGGCTGGGGCTCGGAGGACCCCAGCGGCTCGCGGTGCGGGAGCTCGCAGCCCGGCCGGCGTGGGACGCGGCCCCCCGCGCGCGCCCGGAGAGGACGCGGGAGAGCGCGGCGGCGATCCCTGCAGCCTCCGCCGCGGCCGCCCCGGACGCCGAGCCCCCGCCGCAGACGCACAAAGGAACTCCTGCCCCGCGCCGGGGCCTGCGGGCTCCGCGACTCCCGGGCGGGCGCGGGGCGGCCGGGATCCTAAGCATCCCCCCACCTGGGGCGGCTCGGGAGCGGCCCGGGCCGGGGAGGGGGGCTCAGGCCGCGCCCCCCTAGCCGAGCCTCGCCACCCCCGGCCCCCCGAGCCGCCGCCGACGTGGGCCGCCCCGCCCCCGCGGCCGTGACGGGCTCGCGCGCCTCGGGCCGGCCGTGGGCGGTGGGGGCGCCCCCGCGGGAGGCCGCCCCGCCCCCAGCCGCCGCGCGCAGCCTCCTCCCCGCCCCCTGCTCCCGGCCGAGGCCGCCGCCGCGGAGCCTGGGAGGCAGCACCTCCCTCCGCCCCATACCCCTCCCCCCGGCCCCGCTCCCCTCCCCGCCCCTCGCTCTCTTGCTCTCGTGAATGTGGCGCGGCGGCGCGGGACGCAGCCTCTGCCCCTGTGGCGGCCCCGCGAGCTCGTGAGGAGACGCAGCCGCCGCCCCCTCCCCTGCGCTTCCCGGGGGAGCCGCGCAGCCGGGGAAGAAGGACGAGGAGGGAGCGGAGGCGCGGCGGCGGGAAACCGAGAGCGGGAGACGAGGGCAAGTGGGGAAGGCGGGGCGGGCCGGACGGAAGGACGGACGGCCCGACAGACGGCCCGCTCGGCCCCTCGGCCCCGGGCGGCGGCGCGGCGAAGGGCGCGGCAGGCGCTGTCGAGACAATAACCCCGCCGCCCGGCTCCGGGGACGGCGCGGAGGAGGAGGCGGCGGCCTAGCGCGGCCGAGGTCCCAGCGCCCCGCCGCGTTCGTGTCCCCGCGGCCGGGCCCCGCCGCCGCCGTCGGGAGAGCGGGGCGCGCCGGGGGCCCGGGCCGAGGCCGCCGCCGCCCCCTCCGCCGCCGCCCCGGCGCGGAGCTGGTTTTCCGGGTTCCCCTGGACCGAGCTGGATCCTGCCGCTCGCCAAGGCCGGAAGTGAGTTTCGCACGGTAATTCCGGGCGGTGTCACGAGTGAAAAGTTTTTTTTTTTTTCTCCCGGCGGAGATCCTGGTCGGGGCTGGGAAACTCCTGCAAAACTCGAGACGCGAACGCCAGCCCGCTCCCAGCCCCAGCCCCAGCCCCAGCCCCCGCCGCCGCCGCTCTTCTGACCGCGGGAGGCCGCCCCGCATCCGCTCTCACCGGGAGGAGTTCGGCCGGAGCCCCAGTGACTAATGAAGGGGAGGAAACCATGTCTGGCGGAGCCCTGAGAAAGCTGCCCTGAGACACCGTCCGACCGAAAGGTAATGGGCACGAAGGGTGTCTCCAGGTCCCGCAGCTCCTGGGCAGGGAAGAGAAGAATGCAGCTTCCTTTCCCCCAAGTTGTCCTCCGTTCTCCTTTGCTGCTGTCGAGCTGGGTAGTGTTTCAGGTGCTAAAGAGCAGAATCGGCCCCCATGCCACCCCCCCCACCCCACCCCCTCCCCAGCACCATCTGGACTCGAGTTATTTCAGCAGAGGTCGGAAGAATGCGGTGGGAAGAAAACTTTCAAGCGATCGGAAGAAAGACCGCCTTTGTTCAGCACTAGGTCCCGAAGTCTTGCTTTTCCGGAGCATATGCGGTATATATAGATACACACACACACACACACACACACACACACACACACACACTTTTTATTTATTAAGTTGCTGAGCCTGGCAACTTTTGCTGTGGGAGAAAGTTAGTTAGGTGGCTGCAGCGAGTGATTTGCTGCTGTTGAGATGGCTGCCGCGTTTGTTTATACTGAGACCGAGTATCTGGCGTTTGCGTTTCATCCTATAGAGAGATTTTTTTTAGTTCCAATCTTTATAACTATGTGAGAAAAGCCATATAAACAACAAAAAAAGCGCCATTCTTAGTTGTTTTTCTAGGTAGGTAATATTTCTTCAGTATCTGGTTCCTTTCAGGCATTTAGAACCTTGTAATAATCGTCGGGTTAATTAATTGAAAGCAGCGTCTGCTCGATGTTTCTGTGTAACTGACTTAGTGGGAAGAAAAAGGAAGGAGTCGTGTTATGGATGAAGAGAGTCAGGATAAAAAAACGAACCCCTGTGAGTGGTTGGATTTGTTGGGACTTCTCTGCAATTGAGAGCAGAACACACAGGAAGGGAAGTAAAGCCCTTGCAATGATTTTCATGGGAATCGTACTGACTGATAAATAGCAGAGTGTTTTTTGAATAGTAGAGTGTTTCCATGGTTGTGTCGGCCCTAACGTTGTGGCCCGCTCCACCTCCGTGGCTGGTAAGAGGTGCCCCACTCGGGGGGCAGGAACTGGGGAAGCGCGGGCGACATTCCACCGGTCAGGGCTGCAAACACTTCGGAGCCCGTCGGCGGCCCTGAGAGGTCCAGCCAGCTCTGGTCGCAGCAAGCACAGTGGTGTCTTCAAAGTGTGTGTCTCCACCCCCCCTTCGCCCCCCTCCCCATACTTTTGAGGTAAAGGGAGGTGAAAGTTAATACTGTGCTTTTGACTAGTTATTAAATAAATGTGAGATTCTGTGGGTAGGTATATCTTAAGTATAAATTGTTGGGTTTGTCCATGCTTCCCCAAGAAAAATTGTTGGCTTAAGTTCAAAGAAAAGAAAAGGTAGGTCTTAAAGAGCCGGATCAAATATTTCACAGCTTGTTCTTTGTTATTTAGTAAATACATTTCAAAATGGAATTCTTTTGACTGTTTGTTAGTATATATTTTGATTTTTTTCCCCTCAGAGCTTAGTCTCTGGAAATTTTTTTTTTTTAAGTTGGTAAGATTTGGGAACCACCCAGAAATTCCTGTTAAGTCAAAGTAGCCTTATCAAGGAATTTAAGTGCATAACTGATCTACTTTATGATTTTGGAACATATCATTAGGCAGCGAAAGGTTATTCTTGGGCACCTGAAAGAGCGGAACAAAATAAATGGCATTGAACCTCAGTTTCCTTATATGGCTTATACTTGGCCTCAGAGCAACAAAGCCTTAATGGAGCAAATCTTTTATAGAGAATTATCACTTTAATTCTCTGCATTAGTAAATTTTACATATAAAAAGTATTGCAGCACTCAACTACTTAAATCCCTGTTTTTAGATCTTGTTCTTGAATTTTTTTCTTGAGGGGGCAATATGTTTGCAGAGACACATTTTTTAGAAGCGAGATATTCATCTTTGTAGTTGCCATCAATGCCTCCCTGCCCCTCCCCCTGAAAGGAAAATTTACTTTGTGGATTACTTACACTTTTGTTAGTTTAACACTGAATTAACTTAATGAATATTAGGCCTTATGTTATTGTCACAGTATAAATATTTTCAAAGCCTTGTTTAAATGTGACAATGGTTTGTAAAGAAATTTTAAAAAGGTGATAATGAGTTAAAATATCTCTAAATGACTTTAAATTTCGGATATTCTTGTATTTGTGTGGGTTTTCTCGGGTTAAATTGTCAGATCTAGAGTATTTCCAGTATTTGCTTATACTGCATAAAATGTACATTTAATGGAGCTGTTTATTTGAAGGTGCTAGTTTTCAGTAGTGATAAACTTAATCCTTCAAGTAATTAATTCAAGTATTACATTATGAAGTCAGTCTACTGTTTGAGAACAAGCGGTTGCAGACTTTTCATGTATTTTTCTAGCTTACAGAGGTTAAAAAATGGAAACCATTATTTTATTGTAATAACTATAGATATTTTACATTTATCATTAGTAAGTCTTTAAAATTCAGCTACTTTAGAGATATTGGTGCTGAGCTCTTGATAGTAAACAATATCATACTTTAATAAACACACTTTAACTTTTCAGAAAGTTAGATGCATATATGGCACTTATTTTAAATAATTGCTTATAGATAACCTGATTTAGAGTTTAAGCTATTTTTGGTTTAGAAATAGATAATGGCAATATTTAAAAGTATTTGGGATAATGCAGAATTTTACTGGTTTTGGATGGCAAAGCACTTCTTTATGTAATTGTTATTTATCTAGAATTTTTTTTAAACACATTTCATTGCCTTTCACTCTTTCCCATCCATTTCTGTTACATGCTTTGTTTTTTTCTGGGAACACTGGATAAAAGTCCTAAAGAGGTCCTTTTCTGACAACATATTGTTCACAATAGGTTATTCCGTTTTTGAGTGCATACTATTTGCTCTTGAATAGAAAATGTGTACATGAATTGTTGCTGTGTTATATTTGCTTTTGAATTTTCTAAGGAAATAAGCCCAGCACTTCTGTTTTTTACCTATCTTTGATTTATTCCACATTATTTGCTTTTTGTTTTTTTCTTGGTGCTTATCATCACTAATTATTGAATCCTACTACACTCATGTTTCAGTTTACCTTTTAGCTGTCTCCTCTATCTTATATTTCCTAATTGTAAAAAAAAAAAAAATCTAGCTGTTATTCCACTTTCTTTACTAATTCCTTTAGCTTCCTATTTTTAGTTAGCTTCATTTACTTCTCCTATTTTAGCTTCATTTACTTCCCCTATTTTCTCTATATTCAGCTGATGTTTCTTAATTATATTTTGTCCTTCCCCTCTCCTAGACTTTATTAGTCCATGTTTATCACCTAAAAAACCTGTTTAAAACATGAGTAGATAAAGTTTATTTTGTCAGCCCTGTGTAATTCTGAATATCCCTTTTGCATTCCAACTCAGTTTACATATCAATATTTTAATCTGGTATTTATTAATGTGTTGTTTTTATTTGTACTTTGTTGCCTCAATTCTTTTTTTTTCTTTAATATCCCTTAAATTACCTTTGCTAAGATCAGGTTGTTATGTACTATTGTATTAAGACTCTCTACAACCACCTATCCATATTTTATGTGTTTGGCCTCTTAAAACACACAAACCTTTTATCTATGTACCTACCTTCTACATTTTGTTCTTTTTCTTCCTGTCTTACCTCTTAAAGTTAGATGTCTTCTCTGTAGTGTTCCTAAAATTTTGAAATTGCCTTTCTTTGTTTTTATGAAATAAGCACAGTGAAATTCTGTCATTCACTTTATTCTTGTCACTTCAAATTTTGTTCCAGGTGTCATTGGATGAAGAAGGCCTTGCCAGGCTTTATAAATAAGTGATAGTATGTAAGACAATAAAAAAGAATATCAAAAAATTAAGTTAATAAAAGAAGTACCTACTTACATGGTGGTTATTTATGACTTTAGATATAGAATGTAGTAGAAAAACTTGAAAATAAAAAGACATCTAAGAAATCAAAACAGGCAAAATAAAGTCAGAGGACTTCATTCATAAGGCCATCCTTATGCCAAGCCCATTTAATTTTGTATATAGTAAGCTCTTTCCTGCCTTTTTGGTGTACCAGAAGGGGTGAGGAGGCAGTTTGACAGCATTATAAAGTTATGGCCTATGGCAGTGGTTCTCAACCTTCCTAATGCCGAGACCCTTTAATATAGTTCCTCACGTTGTGGTGACCCCCAACCATAAAATTATTTTCGTTGCTACTTCATAACTGTAATTTTGCTACTGTTATGAATCGTAATGTAAATATCTGATATGCAGGATGTATTTTCATTGTTACAAATTGAACATAATTAAAGCATAGTGATTAATCACAAAAACAATATGTAATTATATATGTGTTTTCCGATGGTCTTAGGCAGCCCCTGTGAAACGGTCCTTCGACCCCCAGGTTGAGAACCGCTGGCCTATGGTGTGACAGCAAGGGAATAGAAAAGGAAAAAAGACTGAAAACTTCGAAGACAGGGTTGTCTTAGACAACTTGCTTTGGGACAGAGTGCCTTATATATTTCATTTGTCCTTAGAAGGAGACACTCTATTATAGCATAGTATAATTAGAAGTAAATAACCCTAAGGTCTTGGGATCTCCTTATATTCTAGCAAATTACTGAGAACCCAAAGCTTTGGTTTATGTGGGTTATATTTCCCATATTAGAAATTTTAAAATATTAATTTAAAATAACAATAAACTATGCATAACACTGTCTTAAAAAATAACTATTTTTCAAAACAAATCTTAAGCCAAAATGTGGGATTGTTATATATTTCTGCAAGTCCCTTATGTATGGTTGAATAGAAAACAGCTCGTCTCGACTTGTCATATCCACTTGTACATTCAATCTTGTTGCAGTATGTTTTGGTTGAAATATATGAAGAAAATCCAACATTATACAGATATTGTTTGAAAAGGGGAGGAGTATTTTCATAGCGTTTTTAGGTGATTGAGGGTATTCTTTGATACCATATCAAAATTTTTTTAAAATATATTTTATTGATTTTTTTACAGAGAGGAAGGGAGAGGGATAGAGAGTTAGAAACATCGATGAGAGAGAAACATCGATCAGCTGCCTCATGCACACCCCCCACTGGGGATGTGCCCGCAACCAAGGTACATGCCCTTGACTGGAATCGAACCTGGGACTCTTCAGTCCACAGGCCGACGCTCTATCCACTGAGCCAAACTGGTCAGGGCACCATACCAAAATTTGACAAATAGTATTTTAAAGGGTAGCTGCAATGTCAAATGTGAAACCATATCAATGAATTCTTCATTTCTTGTTACCTAAAAATTTATTGTTTTTCTTGCATTTTGAATCTTTTACCTGCTCATGGTTTAACACCATATATTGGTGTTTGAAAAGTACTGGTTCAGCCCTGACCAGTTTGGCTCAGTGGATAGAGCGTCGTCCCAGGTTCGATTCCAGTCAAGGGCATGTACCTTGGTTGCGGGCACATCCCCAGTGGGGAGTGTGCAGGAGGCAGCTGATCGATGTTTCTAACTCTCTATCCCTCTCCCTTCTTCTCTGTAAAAAATCAATAGAATATATTTTTTAAAAAAAATTTTTTAAAAAGAAAAGTACTGGTTCATTGAATTACACATTTCCCCCCAAATGTTGACACATTTAATTATGCATTAACAAAAAAAAATGTTTATATCACCACTAATCTCATCAGAAAGTCTTTAATTTTGTGAAGCTCTCAAGCTCAAAGTTTTTACCATTCTAAATTTTCACTTGGAAGTTGAAGTACTAATCATTGGTAACAAACATGTTAGTGTCTTTCCTTTGAAGTTGCAAGCTAACTTTATTTTTGAGAAGATGTCTGTCAAAAAACAGTGGGGTAGTTTTCTATTTGTTCGTTGGTCAAATGGTGTTCCATGAAAGAAAGGTTAATTACACTCATAACTCAAAATAATTATACAAGAGATTTAAAGAAAGACATATATTGAAATGTTGAGATGGAATAAAGTTATTTTTCACCGCTTCATTAGAGATATTCTTTTTTTAAATTTTTTCTTTTTCTTTTGAGTTTTAGAGAGAGAAGAAGGGAGAAGGATAGAGAGATATTGAGCCCACAACCCAGGCATGTGCCCTGGCTGGGAATAGAACTGGTAACCTCTTTGTTCATGGTTCATGCTCAACCACTGAGTCACAGTGGCCAGACCGTTAGAGATATTCTTAATTGAAAGTGGCATTTAAAAAGATATCTGGGCCCTAACCGGTTTGGCTCAGTGGCTAGAGCATCGGCCTGCGGACTCAAGGGTCCCAGGTTCGATTCCGGTCAAGGGCGTGTACCTTGGTTGTGGGCACATCCCCAGTAGGGAATGTGCAGGAGGCAGCTGATTGATATTTCTCTCTCATCGATGTTTCTAACTCTCTATCCCTCTCCCTTCCTCTCTGTAAAAAATCAATAAAACACATTAAAAAAAATAAAAAGATATCTGGGAGTATGTAGTGTGGTATTAGTATGGCTTGGTACCACAGCTTATTGTGTGCGCTGAGGTACTAGCATTTTTTTTACCCACAATTTCTTTTGCACCATTGCTGTCAGGAAGGGGCAAATGATCTAGTATTATTATGAAAATAGTTTTGACCTTGAAGACTACTTGAAAGTGTCTCAAACTTCCAGGGCCCTTAGATAACACTTGGAGAAATAGGTGAATATTGGGATTTATGGAGCTTTCATTACTTCTCTACCTCCTCCTATCCCGCCCCCCTTTCCCCTGGTGTCAGGGAGTATCTTGAGGCTTGATATTTTAGCTCACTTATTTGGTCTTCAGTTCTTTTTAATTATTTTCTTACTTTTCGGGGGGGGGGGGCGGGGGTCGGATAGAGTTGCTAAGAGCTCTGCTTTTTTATAGGAGTTGATTTTACTTTTACATTTTCCTCTATTTTCAGTATAGGAAATTTGATCTTATTGTACTTAGTATACCCATCAGGCTTTTGGTTTTTCCTCAGATGTCAGATTTATTTTGTTGTGGTGGTTCAAGTTTCATGTTATGGTCCAGACTATACCATATTGGTTATTTAAGTATATATCCCCCACCTAAGTGAATCCCTATTCTTCTGGCTTTGGTTTATTTAGCTAATGGGTTTCTCTTTTAGGTATTTGGGTTCCTTGTCCTCTAACATGTTTCCTGTCCCTCGGGACATAATAATTCTCCTGTTTTCACAATTATACTGCCCAAGTGTCTATACCTACAGTATAGAGAGCTGTGCTGGAGGCCTTAAACATGGCAGCTATTCTGTGGTTTTTACTACCTGGATGACTGCCCAGGACACACTGCTCCCAATCCTTCTTGTTAAGAAAACTTATCCTTCTTTTGGAGATCCCACTTTATGCTTGTTTTGTGTATCTGGTTCCTCAGATGTGTTGTGCTTTATTATCATTCCCCTCCCCTCAACCCCCAATTCATTTTGTGTTATCTACAAATTCCTTTCTGTTCTCATGTGTAGATATACTACTCCCAGGTTTTTAGTACTGCTGTACATTTTTTTGTAATTCTTTTTTTCATATTTTAAAGTTTGGAAGAATAATAAATATACAGGAAAGTTGGAAGCATAGTACAAAGAACATTTTTGTTCCTGAACCACTTGACAATAAGTTGCCCACATGATACGTCATTAACCCCCAATACTTAATGTTTATTTCCTACAGTAAACAAGGACATTCTCATACAGAATGGCTTCGTAACAATCAAAATTAGGAAGTTAGCCGAAACCGGTTTGGCTCAGTGGATAGAGCGTCGGCCTGCGGACTGGGAGGTCCCGGGTTCGATTCCGGTCAAGGGCATGTACCTGGGTTGCAGGCATATCCCCAGTGGGAGATGTGCGGGAGGCGGCTGATCGATGATTCTCTCTCATCGATGTTTCTAACTCTCTATCTCTCTTCTTTCCTCTCTGTAAAAAAATCAATAAAATATATTAAAAAAAAAAAATTAGGAAGTTAACAAAGAATGCATAAATTTCACCAGTTGTCCCAGTCTTTCAGAGCAAAAGGATCCAGTTTAGAACCATGGATTACATTTAGTTGTCATGTTTCTTTAGTCTTTAATCTGGAACAATTTCTGCATTTACTTCCATCCAGGGTCTTGACCAGGGGTGGGCAAACTTTTTGACTCGAGGGCCACAATGGGTTCTTAAACTGGACCGGAGGGCCGGCACATAAGCATGGATGGAGTGTTTGTGTGAACTAATATAAATTCAAAGTAAACATCATTACATAAAAGGGTACGGTCTTTTTTTTCAATAGTTTTATTCATTTCAAACGGCCGGATCCGGCCCGCAGGCCGTAGTTTGCCCACGGCTGGTCTTGACACTTTTGAAGATTACAGATCAAGTTATTTTGTAGACTATCCCTAAATTTGCATTTCTCTGATATTCTTATGAGTATATCTTTGATTAGGTTTCATGACTAGATTTGTATTAGATCTTTGGCAGGCTTATCCTGAAAGTGGTACTGCATTCTTCTCTTTGCATCTTACTAGGTTGTAGGTAGTTCCACTTGTCCCGTTGCTGGTAGTCATTGATTGTGTGTGTAAGGGTTATAACTGCTAGACACCTATGGGAAGGTAATCTTAGCTCATTTGTAATTAAATATTTTTAGGATAGTTTTTTTTGAAACTGCAAATATTTTCTTCCTCATCAGATTTTTAATTTATTCACTTACTTACACTTACTAGAGGCCTCTACCTACTAGAGGCCTGGTGCACAAAATATGTGTACAGGTAGGGTCTCTGAGCCTAGCCGGTGATCAGGGCTGATTGGGGCCTTCTGGCTGCTGGCTGGGGCCTTCTTTCATCCCTCGTTGCCCCCCTGGTAGTCAGCGCATGTCATAGCGAGCGGTTGAACTCCCGAGGGGACACTTTGCATATTAGCCATATATATATGATTATATTCACTGGGTGGTACTCCATTATCTTTTTTTTAATCCTCACCTGAGGATATGTTTTTATTGATTTTTTGTTGTTGTTTTTAGAGAGGGAGAGAGGAGAAAGAGGGGGAGAGACAGAGAGGAAGTGGGAGAGAGCAAAGGAGCATGGGGAGAGAGTCAGAGAGAAACATAGATCAATTGATTGCTTCTTGTATGTGCCCCAAAACCTAGGTATGTGCCCTGACTGGTAATCGAACCTATAACCCTTTGTTTTATGGGATGACACTCCAACCAACTGAGCCCCCCCGGCCAGGGCTCCATTATCATGTATTTTGATTAAATTGTTCAAGAATCAGTACTTTTATTGTCCACATTGGATAAGTTTCTTGTGAAGATAATGTTGGAGCTCCATTTTAGTGTGAGTACAGTGATTTTGATGCAGCTGTGTTTTTCCATATTGAGGTTATATTGTTTGCATAATTCCAATGTTTGGAGCATGTGTCTATCCTGATAATGATGTCCTTGGAATTTCAAACCTTAGAGTAATTTTAGAACCTTTGTGTATCTGGTGGTGGGATGGGGAGGAGGTTGTTTTGTTTGTTTTGTAATCTAAAAATGAATCTCCTTGACAAGGCTAACACCCAGCCTAGAAAAAGTTGGTTTGACTTCCCCATCCCTGAAGATTTTGGAACTGGTTTAAGAGGCATACTGGGATATCTTTTTGTGACTAGAATAGATTTACTCTCAGTTTTCTAGGAAAAGATAAGGATCCTGGCTGCAGCAAATGGATTCTTTGGGTGCCCTATTAATCTCTGGAGACTTAAAAAGCTTTAGTTAATTGTTCTGGGACTAACTGCAGAATAGCAGAGACTGTGTATAGTAGATACAGTTTGATTTGTTAGATACCTGATATCAACATAGTGTCTTGTTTGCTATTTCTTTTGAAAACAGTTCACAAACAAGAAATTCTGGGAGTCATCTTCGTTATCTTCCTAACCTTAGTTATTAAAATCAATACTATTTCTAGCAAGTCTATCTTTTAAGTATTTAAGAGTGAGATACTTTAAGGTAGGCTAGGAAGGTTGGAACTGGAAAGGTAAAGGGCTAAAACAATTACCTTCATTTTTTTCTGCTTCTAAAAATTCACATACAGAACTTATAGAAGATGAAAAGTCTTCATAATCCCATTTCCCAGAGATACTCTTGTTAGTGTGTTTTGTATTTTTGGACATTTATATGCATTACAGCATAACTGTGTGCATGTACATACATGTGCATGTATAAGTATCTTTAAATAAAAATGGGAGATATATTTTATTTATATGTAAGGGAATTGTGTGTGTGTCTGTTAGCATTAGGATTGTTTCTAGGTTGTTATACATGATAATACTGTACAGAATATGGGTTTATTCTTTTTTAAATATATTTTTTATTGATTTCAGAGAGGAAGGGAGAGGGAGAGAGAGAGATAGAAACATCCATGATCAGAGAGAATCATCGATTGGTTGCCTCCTGCATGCCCCTACTGGGGATCGAGCCCACAAACTGGGTATATACCCTGCCCAGGAATCGAACCCTGACCTTCTGATTATAGGTTGATCCTCAACCACTAAGCCATGTATACTCACAACTATAAACCTACTTTTGCCCTACCCTTAGACATAAGAATGGCTTCTTGACTCTTGTGGTTTCTTAACTTTTTTGTTTATCTCTGAAAAAAAACCAACAATACTAATTGTAAACATTTTCCTTGAACTGCTTAGTATTTAGTGTGATGCACAGTAATAATTATGTATATCAGTAACAGTTATTTTGGTCTTTTATTTGATTACTAGTGGCCCGGTGCACAAAAATTCATGCACATTAAAAGGGAATTAATTAGAGGAGATATTTTAATATTGCTATTTGCCCTTTCTCTATAATAGAAGTGTCAGAGATGGAAGAAAACTAGTAAAATGTATATGAAAATCTTCCTCCTGTCAGTGTCTGGGACCCATAGTCAAGTCCCTGCCCACCCATGTGTGCCTCAAAATCGCATGAGACCTAGACCTGGCTGCTCCCCCTCTCCATTGGGCTAGATCCAGACCCGGCCGGTCCCACCCTTGTCAAGCCCCGCCAGGCAGCAGGCACAGCCTCAGGTCCCCTGGCCCGGCACCTGGACAGGGGGCACGGCCTGAGGTTCCCCAGTCTGGGGCGGGGGTCATGCCTTGAGGTCCACTGTCAAGCCCCGCTGGGTGGGGGATTCGGCTTGAGATCCCCTGTCAGGCCCTACCAGGAGGGGGCGCAGGCTCAGGTCCCCTGTCAAGCCCCGCTGGGCAGGGGCGTGGCCTGAGGTCTCCTGGCCCAGGGAGAGGGGAGCAGCCTCAGGTCCCCCAGCCCAGCACTGGAGTGGGGGGCGCACCTTGAGGTCCCCCGTCAAGCCCCACCATGCGGGGGGGCGTGGCCTGAGGTCCCTGGTGCCAGGACAGGGGGCACGGCCTGAGGTCCCCTGTCAAGCCCTGCTGGGCAGGGGGTGCGGCCTGAGGTCACCTGGCCTGGCGGGGGGGGGGGGTGCAGCCTCGGGTCCCCTGTCAAGCCCCGCGCCGGGGGGCACAGCCTCAGGTCCCTGCTGATTGCTCGTTACGGGAACTCGGCCTCCGCTGTGGGTGCAGCCATCTTGTGTTATGGAAACCCCACCTCCACTGTGAGCACAGCCATCTTTATGGTGGAGTGACGGTCAATTTGCATATTCCTTCTTTATTATGTAGGAGGATAATAGTAAACTCTCTAGTTATGTAGTTTATATGCCTAATAAATATTTCCCAAGAGATCTTTGCCACTACTTACACCTTAGGGTTAATTTTGTCAATTTTCATGTTTCACTGACCTTGGTATCATCCTTCATTGTAATATATTTAATAGATGATTTGGTATAAATGAAAGCTATGTTCTCCAGAATGCTAATATTTTCTTCATATTCAGTGGATTTTATCACTGAAAGCGACTAACTTAGAAATAGTCTGTTCACATAACCTTCTTCCTTTTCTTTTTAATTATCAGAAGAGGAAACTATTGGCCCAGAGGGGGAAGTGAAATCTTAGAGGTCATCTAGTTTGCTAGTGACATAAATGAGATTAGAAAAATAAATTCAGGTTTCCTGATTATTGGCTTTTCCCTTATACAAGCATTTTCCTAAGTATGTTATGAAGTGTACAGTTTCTTTGGAATAGCACTGTGTTTTATGTGCCAGATGTTCACTTTTATTTTACTTTATATTGTATCTCCTTTCTTTCTTTTTTTTTTAATATATTTTTTATTGATTAAGATATTACATATGTGTCCTTGTCCCCACGTTACCCTCTCATGCCCTCACCCCCCCGTTGTCCATGTCCATTGATTAGGCCTATATGCTTGCATATAAGTCCTTTGGTTGATCTTTCCCCCTTACCCCCACCCTCCCCTACCTTCCCTCCAAGTCCCGACAGTCCAATCAATGCCTCTCCGTCTCTGGATCAGTCCTTGTTCATCAGCTTATGTTGTTCATTATATTCCACAAATGAGTGAGATCATGTGGTATTTATCCGCTCTCCAGTTCCATCCATGCTGTGGCAAATGGTAAGAGTTCCTTTTTCTTCTTCCTCTTCTTAAAGAATACCTTTCAGCATTTCATATAATGCTGGTTTGGTGGTGATGAACTCCTTTAGCTTTTTCTTATCCGTGAAGCTCTTTATCTGACCTTCTATTCTGAATGATAGCTTTGCTGGATAAAGTAATCTTGGTTGCAGGTTCTTGCTATTCATCACTTTGAATATTTCTTGCCGCTCTCTTCTGGCCTGCATGGTTTCTGTTGAGAAATCAGCTGACAGTCGTATGGGTACTCCCTTGTAGGTAACTGACTGTCTTTCTCTTGCTGCTTTTAAGAATCTCTATCTTTTGCTCTTGGCATTTTAATTATGATGTGTCTTGGTGTGGTCCTCTTTGGATTCCTTTTGTTTGGGGTTCTCTGTGCTTCCTGGACTTGTAAGTCCATTTCTTTCACCAGGTAGGGGAAGTTTTCTGTCATTATTTCTTCAAAAAGGTTTTCAATATCTTGCCCTCTCTCTCCTTCTGGTACCCCTATAATTCTGATGTTGGTACGCTTGAAGTTGTCCCAGAGGTTCCTTACACTATCTTCATATTTTTGGAATCTCTTTTTTCTTTTTCAGTTGGGTATTTTTTGTTTCTTTGTATTTCAAATCTTTGACTTGATTCTTGGGATCCTCTTGTCTGCTGCTGGATCTCTGTAAATTATTCTTTATTTCAGTCAGTGTATGCTTAATGTCTAGTTGGTCCTTTTTCATGTCCTCCATGGTCTCACTATACTTATTGAGGGATTCATTAAATTTATCGGCGGTTTCCATAAAATTCTTGAAAAACCTTATAAACGTGGCCTTGAACTCTATATCCAATCGTTTGCTTTCCTCCATTTCTGCCATTTGTGACCTGTTTCTTTGTCTCCGCATTTTGGCAGCTTCCCTGTGTTGATAGAGTGGCCCTGCGCGCCAGGTGTCCTGTAGGGCCCAGTAGCTCAGCCTCCCCAGTTACCTGGGGTGGACACTCTTGGTGCACTCTTGGTGCCTTGGTTGTTGTAGGATCACTGGGAGGAATTGACCTCCAGGCCAATTGGCTGTGAGAATAAGCTGTGTCTAAAGTGGGAGAACTTCTGTGCTGAAGACACCCTTCTGGGGCAAGACTTGCTTCAGTGGGGCTTTGGTGCTCACTGAGTCTGCTCCCTGAGTGTGTCCCTTATGGATCTGAGGAGTTGCATGATCCCCCTCTGACCACTGGGTACAGTGGCTCCTGGATCTAAGGAGGTGCTAATTCAGCCTCTGCCTGAGGCCACACAGCAGGAGCCACGAAGAGGCTCAGCTGTGAAGCAATGCAAGCTGCTGCGGGGCCTTGGGCCTTCTCTTGGAAGTTCCGGGTCTGCCTGGCTCGGCTGCAGTTAGGTACATTCACATGCAAAAGCCTCTGCCGCAGCCTGGGTGGGGCGGGGTCTCAGGGAATCAAAGGGCGGATCAAGCAGCTATGGCTGATTCTCCGCCCGGAGTCGCGGGTCTCAGTGACCCGCTAATTGCTGCAAGCACCTCTGAGGGAAAGCCCCCTTCATGTTCGCCCGCTGCCGGACAGACCAGCTTCTCCCTGTATGAGTCCTGGGTCCCCAGAGACTTCCCGGAACTGGAGTTCAGAGCAGTCGGGAGCTTGTGATTCAAAAAGACAGCCGCGTCCTCAGGTGCCACCCCCTTTACTCGCGCGCACGCGAGCCGCCGTACCTCTGCACTTCACCTCCGCAGCGCCTCTGGCTCTCAGTGTGCTTTTCTTTCCTTCTAGTTGTAGAATTTACACTCAGCCAGCCTTTCTGTTGTTCTGGATGATGTTTGCTCAGTCCTTTGCGGTAATTTTCAATTGTTGCGTGAGGCGACAATTTCCCGGTGTTTACCTATGCCGCCATCTTAGTTTCTTGTCGTACCTCCTTTCAATTCGCTTCTCCTCCTGTCCCAGCTTTATTGAGATATAATTGACATATAACATTGTATAAGTTTAATGTTTACAACATACTGATTTGGTGTACTTACTTTGCAATATGATTACCACCATTGAGTTAAGTATCACCTCTTATCATTCCATTATGTCACATAATTACCCTTTTTTTGTGATGAGAATATTTAAGATCTATCTGTTAGCCACTGTCAAGCATCGTTAACTGTATTTGATCCCCAGAACTATAGTTTGTTTTTTTCCTTCACAACTATACTTCTAACTGGAAGCTAGAATAGCACTGTTTTCCAAATGTTTTCAATAGATGTTATTAAAAAAAGTTTTGAGTTCATAAATAAGAAAATCTTGTATTAATATACTTTTTTACCTCTTTGGCAGATGCCAGTTCTTCATAGATGATTGTTTTAAATTTTAGAAATAACTAGAGTAACATCTCAATTTACAAAAAAATGTTAGCATCAATATTTGAGCCAAGAAGTTCTATGGAGCCCTGGCAGGGTAGCATTGTCCCTGATACACCAGGTTGTGAATTCAATCCCAGTCAGGCCACATACAAGAATCAACCAGTGAATACATAAATAAGTGGAAGAAGAGATCAATGTTTCTCTCTCCCCTTTCCTCTCTCTCTCAAATCAATAAATTTAAAAAAAGTCCCATGGTAAGATTTATCCTAAGGCAGTATGTAATTTATAATTTTAGATTTTAACTTTATTTTTTAGTAGTTTCAACTTTATAGGAAAATTAAGAAAGTATAGAGTTCCCATAAACTTCACTGCCCCCATTTTTCCTGTTAACCTGTATATTTGTTATAATTGGGGAACAATTATTGGTACATTATTAACTCACATTACAGTACAATATTAACTCATATTACATTACATTTACTTTAGGGTTTACTCTTTGTGATGTACATTCTATGGGTTTTGACACATGTATAATGACATGTATCCACCATTGCTGGCTAGAATAGTAGCAGTGTATTCAGTGGTGAGTGAAATTAAAGGAGAAGAAGGAGGAATTAGAAATACTCTGTTAAAAGGTACTTGCACTATTTGAGAAAATCAAATTGCTTTTTTACTGGCACATATACAGGAATTGTGTAACATCGATGTTCAAGTTACCTGTATTGAATGTTTGGAAACTAATTTTTAAAGAGATGATAAACTTTTGGTACTTCGCCTTAACAGTTTCTGGAGAAACAAGCAGAAGTGGAAGCATTCTCTTCACTAATTTTTTAGTTATTGTTCTACTTATCCATCAAGTCCAATTCAAGTACCATTGTTTCCCCTGAAGCTTTTCCAGATATTTAAGAAGTTTTCCCTTCTTTGGAGTTATAACTTAAAATCTTTTTTTTCATTGTTTCCTTTTTTATTGAATTTCTTGACATTGGTTAATTAAATCATATAGGTTTCAGGTATACAATTCTATAATACATCATCTGTATATAGTATTGTGTGTTCACCATCCCAAGTCAGGTCGCCTTCCATCACCATCTATATCTCCCTATACCGCTCTCCCCCATCCCATTTTCCTTCTGATAATCACCATACTGTTGTCTGTGTCTATGAGGTGGTGTATTTTTTGTTTGTTTTGTTTTTTGCATGCGTGTGTGCACGAGTCTGTATTTGCTTGAATTGTGGTAAAATACACATAAAATTTACTTTGTTAACTTTTTATGTGTTCACTTTGGTGGTATTAAGTACACATTGTTGTGCCAGTCAACACCATTCATCTTTAGAACTCTCTGCATCTTGCAGAATTGCAATTTTTTACACATTAAACAATAGCTTCCCATTACTTTCTTCCTCCTAGCTGCTGGCAGCCACTATTTTTTCTGTCCATATGATTGTGATTACTTGAAGTGCCTCATATAAATGGAATCATAAAATATTTTTCTTTTTAGATCTGGCTTATTTTATTTAATGTCCTCAAAGTTTATCCGTGTTAAAATTTCCTTTTTGAGACTGAGTATTCCATTGAATATACCTTTTTTTTTCTTTTTTTTTCTTAATTCATCTGCCGAGGACAGCTGTGTTGTTTCCATGTTTTAGTTCTTGCTTAGCATCACTTTGAATATTTCTTGCCACTCCCTTCTGGCCTGCAAAGTTTCTGTTGAGAAATCAGTTGACAGTCTTATGGGAGCTTCCTTGTAGGTAACTAACTGCTTCTCTCTGTTCATAAGAATCTCTTTGTCTTTAACACATTGTATGCGGGAAACGTGTTTACACGTTCTACCAGTGTAGTAGAGCGCAGGACACGTATTAATACGTTTTTTATAGACTAGCGGTAGAATGTGGGTAACGTATAAATACGTAAACTAAAGTTATCGTAATTTTACTGAACGTTGCCATTTGCGCAAAAAATTAGCAAAAATGGCCCGCGCCAACTGTTAGCACGCGATAAAACTACCCGCAAACAATGTGTTAACTTTTGGCATTTTGATTACGGTGTGTCTTGATTTGGGCCTTCTTTGAGAACACGGTGCTTCCTAGACTTGTATGTCTATTTCCTTCACCAGGTTAGGGAAATTTTCTGTCATTTTTTTTTTACATAGGCTTGCAAGTTCTTGCTCTCTCTTCCTTCTCCTTCTGGCATCTCTATGATAATGAATGAATGTTGGTATTCTTGAAGTTGTCCCAGAGGCTCCTTATACTGTCCTCATTTTTTTTGGATTATTTTTCTTTCTAAGGTTTTTTATTAATTTTTAGAGAGAGGAAGGGAGAGGAAGAGAGAGAAACATCAGTGTGAGACATTAATCAGCTACCTCCTGTATGCCTTCCCCCAATCTCCCCAGGATTGAGCTAATAACCAGGGCATGTGCCCTGACTGGGAAGCAAACCAGTGACCTTTTGGTCATGGGACAAAGCTCAACCAACTGAGCCACACCAGCCAGGGCTGGGTTCCTTTTACTTTTTGCTGTTCTGGCTGGATGTTTCTGCTCCTTATCTCTATCTAATCTCTGATATGATCCTCTGCTTCATCTACTCTACTGTTAATTCCCTGTAATGTATTCTTTATTTCTGACTGGTTCTTTTTTATGTTTTTAGTTTTGTTTCTAAGTTTCCTTTTTCTTTGTTGAAGGTCTCACTGAGTTTACCTACTGTTCCCCTAGTTTATTGAGCATTCTTATAACCAGTGCTTTGAACTCTGTGCCTAATAGATTGCTTGTCTCAATTTTGTTTAGTTCTTTTTCTGGAGTTTGGTTCTTTTCTTTCATTTGGGACATGTTTTTTTGTCTCCTCATTTTGGCAGCCTCCCTGTGTTTGTTTTTATGTATTAGGTAGAGCTATAAAGTTTCCCAAGCTTGATAGAGTAGCCTAATGTAATATGTATTGTGTAGGGTCCAGTGGCACAGCCTTTCCATTCACCTGAGTTGGGCATTCCAGGTGTGCTTCCCCCCCGCCAGCCCCCCACCCCATGTGCACTGTGTGCACCCTCCTGTTGTAGATGACTGTGAAGCAAGACCGGCTGCCACTAGTGCTGGGCCTGACGCTACTTATGATTGGTATGGACATGCCAAGGCCATATGCTGCTTGTTTGAGAGATTTTAGAAAAGTCTGAAGCATGGTCCAAGACAGGCCCCTACACATGGAAAAGCCACTGGAAACAGCTTGGGTGGGCCCTCACGTTGAGTTCGGCAACAATGATAGCCAGGTTGATGGAGACTCAGATATGGCACCTGCCTGCCAGCTCTGTGGGGAGGGGCTCAGAAAAGGAACAATGGCCTCTGCCAGTACTTCTGCCTGGGAGAAAGCTGCTTGTCCAGCTCTCATCCTGATGCCAGACAGTTCAGTTCTTCCTTGTATGTTTCTGGTTTCCTTCAGGAAGCTGCAGCCCCCGTGCTTGAGCCCTTTAAGAGGAACATCTGGGACTCCAGCAGTCCTCTGTCTCACTCACCCACAAACCCCGTTTGTTTTTACAGCCAGAAGTTACGGGGTCTTCTCTTCCTGGCACTGGAACTGTGGACTGGGAGGTCTGGTGTGGGGCTGGGACCCCTCACTCCTCTGGGGGCTTCTCTGCAGCCCAGATATCCCTTCTGATATTTATCAGCCACATGTGGGTGTGGGACCAGCCCCTCCTACTAGCCTTGATGTGGCTGCTCCTTTATATCCTTAGTTGTAGGACTTCTGTTCAGCTAGCTTTCTGAACAGAAATGGTGGTTCTATATGATGGAAGCCCCCTTTCATTCTTTTAGCAAGTTTTTTACAGAGTAAGATTTTTCATTTATGAGGTCCAATTTATCAGTTTTTTATTGTGCTGTTCTTAAATATAAGATGCTTTGCTTATCTCTATGTCCTGAAAAATTTCTCCTATAAGTTTTTCTGAAAGTTTTAACATTTGACACTTTTTTTTCTTGTAGTTGGTATATTAAGGAGACACTCATAAATTTCAAGAATTGCTTAATTTCTGATATCCAGTTTTAAGTTTGGGAACATGACTTTTTTTGTTGCTGTTAATCCTCATCTAAGGATTATTTTTCCATTGCTTTTCAGAGAGAGAGAGAAAGGGAGAGAGAGAAAAAAAAAGAGAAACATCTATGTGAGGTAGACACATCAACTAGTTGTCTCCAGCATGCACCCAGACTGGGCAGGGAGTGAACCTGCAACCCAGTTACGTGCCCTTGACTGGGAATCAAACCCGAGACCCTTCATGCATGGGGCCACTTGAGAAACACTGGCCAGGGCAACACATGACTTTTAAACAACAATTAAAGCTATTTATCATAATTTGTTATACTACCAAGATTCAATTACAGTTACTTTGAAGCATACGTTAAATGGTTTAAAGCAGTGGTTGCCAACCTTTAAGACCTTATCCGTGGACCACCGGTTGGCGACTGCTGGTTTAAAGTAAGCCTGTAACATACCTAAAAAACACCTTCATGCCTCAGACATGCAAATTGTCCATGTAAAAGTATCATCACTCTTAATTTCTAAGTTAGCCTGCTCCAGAAGTCACTACTCTGATGCTTATCACGTTGCAAAGAGAAAGTAAAAATGTAACCAAGGACTGATATAGTTACATATATTTTTTAAAAGATGGCATGAAGAAGGGATTCATAGGTGTAATTCTATAAGTGCAAGTCCTCAAGAAGCAGCTTATTATGATAAACCCCTTCTTTGGAAAGGTATCATTTCTTTCAGTGATACCGCAGGGTAAATTATATGCCATGCCAAATAACAGTTGAGGCAATAGAATAAATGCAGAGGTATTACAGTGAATCCCACTTAATGGAAATATACAGAGTAACACTTCTCTACAAATTAAGTTCTCTTTGACTGCCAGTTAAATTAAGGGTCATAGACCAAAATCAATTCATATACCTAGCATTTCAGTAAGCTATTCTATGTACATAGCTGAAATTAATTACAAAGTGTGGCCAATCAAATGCTAGGGAAAATTATTAAAAGTAGTTTTTACAGGTATTAAATTTACCATGTACACTGAAGTTATAAATACAGGGCGAAGTCAGAGCTTTTATATTTGAGTTTCTTCATCATTTAACTGTTAAAGCACTACTATCGATGTATATAAAGAGCCAGGGTCTGTTAGGTTCAAAACGACCGAAAAGATGACCGAACTCCAGGCTGCACACGTAGCAGGCTCGGGTGGGCGGGGGCTGGCGAGCAGGCTGAACTGCTGACCGCTCCGGGGGTGGGGGGGGGGGGGGAGGGAGAGAGAGAGAGAGAGAGAGAGAGAGAGAGAGAGAGAGAGAGAGAGGCGGGGCTGATCAGGAGCTGCCGGTGAGGCCTGGAGAGAGAAGCAGGATCTGATCCGCAGCCTCCGTGGCAGCTTGCTGATCAGCCCTTGCCTCTTTCTTTCTCCAGGCCTCGCCAGCAGCTGCACCTCTCTCTCTCTCTCTCTCTGAGAGGTCAGCAGTTCAGCCCGCTCGCCAGCACCCCAGGGCAGCTGCTGATCGGCCCCACCTCTCCGATCAGGCCCAGAGGTAGGCCTGGAGACGCTGACTGGCAAAGAAACTGACCAATCAGAACCAAATCTGGGTGAACTGCGAGGAGCCAATGGCTGCCTAGGAGGCGAAGCTTCTGACGCTGACTGGCATAGAAACTGACCAGTCAGAACCAAATCTGGTCCCAAATTGCGAGAGGGATGTCCAGCAGTCTGACATCCCCCAAGGGGTCCCTGATTGGAGAGGCTGCAGGCTGAGCTGAGGGCACCCCCCAGCCCCTGCGCACAAATTTTGTGCACTGGGCCACTAGTAGTTGAATCCTATATAATAAAAGCCTAATAGGCTAAATTTCTGGTCGTCCAGTTGGCTGTTCAACCAATCAAAGCATAATATGCTAATGATATGCTGAGGCAGCTCAACTGCTTGCCATGACGTGCACTGATCACCTGGGGGCAGACAGTCGACTGTTTGACCAATTGCTATGACATGCACTGACCACCACGGGGCATACGTTCCAACTGGTAGGTTAGCTTGCTGCTGGGCTCCAGCCGATCGGGACTGAGTGGGATGAGCCAGACACGCCTTGGAACACTCCCACGGTCCCTCCCTGGCTGGACAACCTCCCACATCCCTCCCCGTCCCCAGTCGTGCACTGGTGGGGTTTCTCAGTCTGGTCTGCGCCCTCTCTCAATCTGGGACCCCTCAGGGGTTTCAGCCCAGTGGCAGAATGACCGGTTGCTGTGACAGGCACTCAACACAGAGACTGCCCCTTGGTGGTCAGTGCACTCCCACAGGGGGAGCAACACTCAGCCAGAGCCGGGCTCATGGCTGGCAAGCACAGTGATGGTGGTAAGGATGTCTGACTGACAGCTTAGGCCCGCTCCCTGTTGGAGCGGGCCTAAGCTGTCAGTCAGACATCCTCCGAGGGCTCCTGGACTGTGAGAGGTCACAGGTTGGGCTGAGGGACCCTCCCAAGTGCACAAATTTTGTGCACTGGGCCTCTAGTATTAAAACAAAAGCAATAGCAAGTGGTAAGTATATTTTGATTATAGTCCTTAACTCATTCACTACAGCATATAAAATGCCAACAGTGAGATTTATTCACTGGCCCCTTTAAGAAGTCTGACACTGAACACCATCCCTATGATAAATTGGCATGCCTTCATTTGGCATGCACTTGATAACTCTGTTTGACAATCAGACCTGGATGAGAGGTGATGACTGTGGTTTGGTTGTCAAGAGTAGCTATTGGCTTTTATTATTATTATTATTATTATTATTTTTTTTTTAATATGGAATGCTCTACGAATTTGTGTGCCATCCTTGCACAGGGGCCATGCTAATCTCTGTATCGTTCCAATTTTAGTATATGTGCTGCCAAAGCGAGCATAGCTATTGAAAGGCACACAGTGCTTCAATCAGTTGTATGTCCATAACACACAAAAAGGTCGTCTCCTTGTCTAGTGAAAACACCATGGTCCTTCTGATCTAAAACAGTGATAATATTTTCTGGCTCCAGTCCTGGTTTTTGGTGTCCTTCATCATGGAATGTTATCTTCTGGTCATTTTTCATATCTTTGTCAATGTGAACTTCTAGAATCTTCTCTCCAACTATCTTCCTTCCATTGCAGCTTTTGCATGTGTCTTCAGTGCATCTGACCTGGCATTCCATGCACACAGACTGAATTTGCTAAAGGTCCCATCTGATGAGTTCTCATTTGCATCCCAGTACCTCTGAGATTGGGCCAGTACTCTACTGCTCCTTTATTCCCACCTCAGTCTTCACATTTGTTACAGATCATATTTGTTTGCTGAGATAGTTTTCTTGTTGCACCATTATATAAATCTAAGGTTACTGAGAGCTGATGCTTCTTTTTATCTGCATCCTTCCTCCTCCTTCAAAGAATATATCAAAGATGTCAATGGGAGAGCCAAAACTGCCCCCTCTCCACCTTCTTTAATTGCCTGTTCTCCTTTGCCATATAATTCCCTTTTCTTTGCATCAGAGAACACTTCATAAGCTTGAGAAATCTGTTTAAACTTCTCTCCTTCATTTGGATTCATATCAGGTGGTACTTAAAGGCCAGCTTCCTGTAAGCCTTTTCAGTTCTTCTTGGGTGGCATTGGGTTTGACTCCCAGGACATCATAGTAAGTGGTTTCTTTTACCAGTTTTGACAGCCAGTGAGCAGTCCCCGGCCTGTGTGGGGGAGTGGGAAAGAGCCTATTGCTCTGTGCAGCTTGGGGAGCTGTACTCCCATTGAGCATTCTGGAAAGTCCCACCAACATTTTACATTCAAATCTGTGATCCATTTTGAGTTAAAATTTTAAATAAGGGGTAAGATTTAGGTTAAGGTTCTTTTTTTGGCCTATGGATGTCCAGTTGCTTCAGCACTGTTTCTTAGAAAGGCTACATTTTTCCTCTGTGGAATTGCCTGTATCTTTGTTGAAAATTATTTGGAAATATTTGTGTGGCTAGGCATTTTTTTTAAATAAGGAAAGGTAAAAAATAGAAAAAAATCACATGCAATTCCACCCCTCTGATATACTTATAACAGGGTAATATGCTAATTAGACCAGATAGACTGGACATCTTCCAGATGTCCTTCCAGACAAAGCCATGGTGGCGGGGGCTGAAGCAGAGGTTAGAGGCACGATCAGGCTGGCAGGGGAGATCGGTTAGGGGCAATCAGGCATGCAGGCAGAGGCAGTTAGGGGCAATCAGGCAGGCAGAGTGGTTGGGGGCGATCAGGCAGGCAGGCAGGCAGGTGAGTGGTTAGGAGCCAGTGGTCCCAGATCGTGAGAGGGATGTCCAACTGCCGGTTTAGGCTTGATCCTGCAGTTGGACATCCCCTGAGGGGTCCCAGATTGGAGAGGGTGTAGGCTGGGCTGAGGGACACCCCCCCCCTTCCCTCCCTGGGCACAAATTTCGTGCACTGGGCCTCTAGCCTATAATAATAAAGGCGTAATATGCTAATTAGACCAGACGTCCTTCTGGACGAAGCTGGGGCTGCGAGGGAAGCCTGGGTCCCAGGTGCCTGCCAGTGGCCAGAGGGAAGCCAGGTCCCCGGTGCCAGAAGGAAGCTGGTGCTGGCAGCTGGGGGAAGGAAGGCCTACTCTTGCACGAATTTTGTGCATCAGGCCTCTAGTCTATTAATATTTTATTGTGTTTCTTTCTAGTCTTTCCTTAAGCCTGTGTGTATGTGCATAAGATGATATATTTTTTGTTCTAAAAAACACAAATTGTTCATAGCTTTTTGTTCTTGTATTATGAGCAATCTTCTTTTATGTAGCTCTGCTGTAATTTATTATTTATGAGACTTTATAATATTCCCATTTTTTATAACAAAAATTCAACGCAAAATAATAGATTCTCAGTTTTAACTTGTTAAATTAATTTAACCTATGCATCATTTACCTTAAAAAGGACAAAACTCTACTTTACTTTTTGTCCACTTTTTAACCTACTATCTCTGCCAAGCATTGCAGTATGTACTAGTATTGGGCACTTTAGAGTAGAGTACTCCTTTGAATTGTATAATGTGAAGAGATTTCTGTGTATCAATTTACAGAGCACTGTTTCTACACTTTGGATATCTATCTACCTTGTCTACATCCTATGTAGGAACAAGGACTTGAGGCAGATTTCTGGAGATTCTATTCTCCTAGCTTTAGAAATTATATATAGCAACAGCATTTATACATCTACCTTGTGCTAAGAACTGTTCTAGGCTCCGGGGAGCGGACAAGGAACAAATACTATATGAAGTCCTGCTTAATTATGTTGTAGGCTGTAAGTAGCACCACTTTTATTCTAGTAAAGGAGGAAACTGAGGCATTCTTTTCTTTTGTCAGGATCCATTGTGCCATACAGCCTCTTGATTTATGTAGTTAGTTTGCTGTGTAACTTTCTAGGTGTGTTTGCTTGTTTGGTTGGTTGGTTGGTTTGGGGATCTTTTGAAATGATACTTCAAGGGCAAACTTAAAAAAAAAAAACTAACTTCTTTTATTTGTTCACCATATGATAGAATTATTTAAATAAGATACCTATATGTTCAGTTTGACTATTTTGACTATTATTTTAATATTTCTTCTTAAAAATAAGATTTGAGGTGATTTTTTAATAGGATGTGAATACTGTAGTTAATAGGATTGGAAAGTCAGATCCAAAAAAGTGCTGGGGTCCAACCCCAGCAGGTCCAGGGGTCCCCAAAGGTGTAGACGGAGTCAGCGAAGAAGGAAGGACACGGAGACAGCGTTCAGTTGATCAGCAGCCTAGCCAGGATCTCTAGCCAGGATCTCCAGCCAAGTTCTGGTCTGGATCTCCAGAGAGGTTCTGCTTCAGATCTCCAGCCAGGTTCTGTGTCCATGTTCTCTTGCTAGGTTCTCCAGCCAGGTTCTGTAGCCATGTTCCCTCGCTAGGTTTTCCAGTCAGGTTCTGCCCAGGTTCTCCAGCCAGGTTCAGTTACCAGGTTCTAGTCAGGTTCTCTTGCCAATTTCTGTAGTCAGGTTCAGTGCAGGATCTTTTGCCATTTTCTCTCCAGCAAAGTTCTTCTGTCTGTGTAGGTTCCTTCTTCTGAGTTCTGTCTTCTTCGTTCTGTGTTCTGAGTTCTGCATTCTAAGTTCTGAGTTCTAAGTTCTGTGTCTTGCTGTCTTGTTGCATCTGTATTTATACCAGTTGATTCAGTCCTATCAATCTCTATTACAAAGGTTAGGGCGTTTCTTATCTTCATTCCAGGGAGTAAAGATTATGTAGCTTAAGCACGATTGTTCGTAGTTAAAGTGATTAATTACCCGCCTGGCACCTAATTGAGGGGTTTTATTCCCTCCCTAACTTCAGGGGAAAATCCCTACCTGGGGAAACAACCTTTCTCAGAGAGGAGACCTTGGTTAAAACACATAGTGCCAAGAAGGTGAGCAAAAATATTAAGAACAATATGCCATATATGCCAGGTCCCTTGAAACAGCAAGGATGGACCGGCTCCCGGCAAATTCCCCCTTTTTTATTTTTTAAAAGCAGGCATTAAAAAGAAAAACCCCAATTGCTCTCTTGTATCCATTTTAAGAGTAGGATTGGCGCTTTCCGGTATTACCTGAGTCCTGATCTATCACCCCAGGGAGAGCTTGCCAATCCTGCACTTTCCCGGGGTGGAAAGGCTGCAGTGGGGTTAAGGATAAGGCTCCTTGGGCCTACCTTCTCCCATGCCTTTACATTTACCTTTCCTTCCTCAGAAAAGCATGGACATACTTCTTGTATAAAACGTTCTGTCTGACTGGGAGTAACCTTAATTCCTCTGCTAGCAAGCATATGTGTTAAAAGATCAATACAGAGTCTTATTTCTTTAGACTCAGTATGGCACATCTTCTTAATCTAAAGATCAATACAGAGTCTTCTTTCTTTGGACTCGGTATGGCACATCTTCTCAATCTAAGTTCTGTACTATCCACCTTCTTACCCTACTTATCCTCATAGGGGGGTTTGCAGCACCCTGGTGGAGTCCTATCCGTCCCGAATGTGGGGGTTCTCAATGGGGGGGGCTTACCTAGGGGAATCCTGTTCCAGGGGTTCCCAAAGGTGTGGACAGAGTCGGCGAAGACTATCCACCCTCTTCCTACGGTGGAGTCCTATCCATCCCGAGAGTGGGGCGCTTACCTAGGGGTCCCTGTTCGGGCGCCATATGCTGGGGTCCAGCCCCAGCAGGTCCAGGGGTCCCCAAAGGTGTGGACGGAGTCGGCGAAGAAGGAAGGACATGGAGACAGCGTTCAGTTGATCAGCAGCCTAGCCAGGATCTCCAGCCAGGATCTCCAGCCAAGTTCTGGTCTGGATCTCCAGAGAGGTTCTGGTTAGGATCTCCAGCCAGGTTCTGTGTCCATGTTCTCTTGCTAGGTTCTCCAGGGTCTCCAGCCAGGTTCTGTAGCCATGTTCCCTCGCTAGGTTCTCCAGCCAGGTTCTGTGTCCATGTTCTCTTGCTAGGTTCTCCAGGCAGGTTCTGTGCAGGTTCTCCAGCCAGGTTCAGTCACCAGGTTCTAGTCAGGTTCTCTTGCCAATTTCTGTAATCAGGTTCAGTCCAGGATCTTTTGCCATGTTCTCTCGCTAGGCTCTGTCTCTAGGTTCTGAGGCCAGTTTCTGTCCAGGATCTTTTGTCATGTTCTCTCCAGCAAAGTTCTTCTGTCTCTAGAGAACGTTCTGTGTAGGTTCTGTGCCTAGGTTCTGTCTCTCTTGGTTCCGTATTCTAAGTTCTGTGTCTTGCTGTCTTATTACATCTGTATTTATACCAGTTGATTCAATCCTATCAATCTCTATTACAAAGGTTAGGGCGTTTCTTATCTCCACTCCAGGGAGTAAAGATTATGTAGCTTAAGCATGATTGTTCGTAGTTAAAGTGATTAATTACCCACCTGGCACTAGTTAAGAGGTTTTATTCCCTCCCTAACTTCAGGGGAAAATCCCTACCTGGGGAAACAACCTTTCTCAGAGACCTTGGTTAAAACACATAGTGCCAAGAAGGTGAGCAAAACATATTAAGAACAGTATGCCATATGTGCCAGGTCCCTTGAAACAGCAAGCATGGACTGGCTCCCGGCAAAAAAGGAGTGAGGAACTATGTAACTTTTAAGTAATTTAGCATCATTGCTGTGATAGAACACCTGATTTAACTATAAGCTTCCTGTGAGCCAGTCTTCTCATTACCCCAAATAACGATACATCACAAGTTCTTTAGAGGAGATGAAATTTTTTTTAGTGTTTAAATTATAAATGATTTTCAAAGTGTCAATTCCCTTATGAAAGAGCTACTGAGTGATGAGTGGATAGTGTTGACAACAATTTAACAGCACATATTCTATGGCTCTCAGGCTCTTTTTCATAATTTTTTAAAATAAAAAGAAAAGGGTATAATAACTAAAACTCAGCAAAGATGGATTATATAAGACAGTAGGCAAGTATGCTTCCAAATAATAGATTTTTTTAATACCCTAACTTGATCTAAGGTTATAGTATTTTCAATATCCCCTAACCATTATTGTTCTAGTTTGGACTTTTTCTAGCTAGATAGAAAACAATTACAAGGTTTTGTTTTCTAATGAAAAACTAGCATATCAGAAATCTATTTTGCTTATTGATGCTCTGGAAATCAGTTGAGGAAATCACATGTTTGTTTATTATTGTGTTAAGAAAGTTGAGAAGTATTTACACCTGACAAAAAGGCTGTTTCTTCTCTACAAGGGTACTTGTTATAGTAAAGCCTGTCGTTTTCTTCAGGAGGCAAGTGTAGATCTGCTCCTAGCACCTAAATGCAAAAGCTTGACTGAGACCACTAACAGCACCAAAGAATGATACAGATGATTTTAGCTTAAGAGATTTTCAAGATTTCCATTCTTGAAATAAACATTTACATGTCTGTTATGAATTAAAAACTTCATAGTTCCAGGAAATGTCATATCTTGGGCAGCATGGTGTCCCAGTTTGCTTGACTGAGTTCGCTTAAAAAAAAATCAAAACTGTTCAGGTAATTGATAGAGGTGACTAAGAGTGAGGTAGTATTCAACACTAAATGTTGGAATTGCATGTTGGAATAAGTGACACTGACACAGATTAGAGATGGTAATGTATAGCCATTCCTTTTTTCATAATAAGTTAAGCATCAGGTCTAGTTATCCTTTTCTTTAATAGACTTGATTTCTTTCAGAGCAGTTTTATGTTCACAGCAAAATTGAGTGTAAGGTACAGAAATTTCCCATATATCCCTTGTCCCCAATATGCATAGCTTCTCCCATTCATTTAACTCTTAACAAGTGTACCACAATGACAAATAATATCACCCCAAAGTTAGTGGTTTATTTTAGGGTTCACTCTTGGTGTTGTACATTCTGTGAGTTTGGACAAACATATAATGACATGTATTCATTATTATGGCACCATAGAGAATAGTTTCATTAACCTAAAAATCCTCTGTCCTCTGCCTGTTCATCCTCTCCCCACCCCAACTGGAAACCTCTGATGTGTCCATAATTTTGCCTTTTCCAGCACGTCATATAATTGTAATTATATGTATGTAGCCTTTTCAGAATGGCTTTTTTTTTTTAACTGTGCAGTATGCATTTAAGATTCCTCCATGTCTTCCTGGCTTGTTAGCTAATTTCTTCTTAGCACTTAATAATTCATTGTATGGATGTACAGTTTATTTATCCATTTTCCCCCTGAAGGACAACTTGGTTGCTTATAAGTTTTGACAATTCTGAATAAAACTGCAATAAACATTCATGTATAGGTTTTTGTGGAGATACACATTTTCAATTGCTTGATATAAATACCAAGTAGCGTGACTACTGGATCATATGGTAACAGTATGTTTAATTTTCTAAGAAAGCACCAAACTGTCTTCTAAAGTGGCTGTACCATTTTGCATTCCACCAGCATTAAATGAGTTTCTTGTCCTCACCAGCATTTGATGGTATCAGTGTTACAGATTTTGGCCATTCTAATAATTTTACAGTGCTATCTCATTGTTTTAATTTGTTTTATTTCTGATGACATATGATGTGGAGCATCTTTTCATATGTTTACTTGCCATCTCTGTATCTTCTTTGGTAAAGTGTTAAGAACTTTGACCAATTTTTAAATTGGATTGTTTTCTTATTGTTGACATTTCCTAGCTCTTTTTGTATTTTGGATAATGATTATTTATCAGATGTGTCTTTTGCAAATACTTCTGTCAGTCCGTGGCTTGTCTTATTTATTATCTTGACGTTGTCTTTTTCAGAGCAGAAGTTTGTGGTTTTAGTGAAGTCTAGCCCTTTCTTTCTTTCATGAATTGTGCCTTTGGTATTGTATCTTAAAATCATCACCATACCCAGAGTCATCTAGGTTTCTTCTTCATTATCTTCTAGGACTTTTATAGTTTTGTGTTTTTCATTTAGGCCTGTGATCTATTTTGAATTTATTTTTTGTGACAGGTGTAAGGTTTGTGTCTAGAGTCATTTTTTTGCATGTGGAGGTCCAGTTCTGGCACCATTTGATGAAAAGACTGTCTTTGCTCCATTGTATTGCTTTTGAGGCTGAAATTTTTAAAAATTACATGAAAGTAATTTATGAGTTAGTGGTCACCTTTTCTCAGAGAACAGTGTCTGCTGTTACTTTTTCCAATCATCCATTTTAGTATATGAATATCTGTATTGAAATTTTAGAATGGTTACCATCCATAGGCCATGGGGTTTTATTGCAAAGGACTCCCGTGTGTGTGTGTGTGTGTGTGTGTGTGTTTTCTCCATAGGAATATTGAAAGTGTAATTACTCAGAGGGAAGGTGGGGGAGGGTGGGTGGGTAGGAGGAGATCAACCAAAGAACTTGTATTCATATATGCATAACTCATGGATACAGACAATAGGGTGGTGAAGGCCTGGGGTGGGAGGCAGGGGCAGACTAGAAGAGGTCAATGGGGGAAAAGGGGACCATATGTAATACTTCCAACGATAAAGGTTAAAAATAAAAAGAAAGTAATTAATATCATGTTGGTCCTTGACATTTTTGGTCCTTGACATTGAGAATCATGACGTTATGGAATGCTGTTATACTTGGAGTCTTAAAGACTTACTGTGTGGGGTTTTTTTAAAGATTTTAAAATTGGTTTTTAGAGAGAGAGTAAGGAAGAGGATGAGAGAGGGAGAAACTTTGACTTGAAAGCAACACATAGATTGGCTGCCTCCTGCACTCTTCCCGCTGGGAATTGTGCCCAAAACTTGAGCATGTGCCCTGACCTGGAGCCTGACCGGCAACCCCTTGGTGCCTGGGACAACACCCAACCAACTGAGGCACACCAGCCAGGACAAAGACTTACCTCTTATTTGTCCTTATTTGACCTTTGTTCGTATTTAAATGTACATAAAATACATAACATTAGAGGGACACCAGAATTCATTGTGTTTGAATGAACTTGGCACAGAGCACCCAGCAATTCTTAGCTGCTCTAACAACATTTCTCACTTCCTTTTACTACAGAGAATTTTAAAGAAATTTGTTACTTAACAAAAGTACTTTCAAAAGTAATGTTTGAAAAAAAATCAAGGCTGATTGCATGCATTATATGAATTAGATAAGCCCAAGAGGATTTAAGTATAGTATAGGTAGGGGGTTTCTACAATAGGACTTGCTATAGTTAAGGTATGAGACCTTGGAGCCAATAAGGCTGAACTCAGGAGCTCAACTGGGCCACCTTCCTAATACAGGTTTCCCCACTATCTGACAGCAGAGTGTTCCTATGAAACCTTTCGTAAGCCTAAATGGCATAAAGTGAAGAAGCAATTGCCATTGATTTATATGGGAAAATTTTTATCATTCCCTGACCAACCCCCCCTCCCTCAGTAACCTACCAAATCATCCTATATAATAAAAGGGTAATATGCAAATTGACCCTAACAGCAGAATGACTGGGAATGACTGGTCACTATGACACACACTGACCACCAGGGGGCAGATGCTCAATGCAGGAGATGTCCCCTGGTGGTCAGTGCGCTCCCACAGGGGGAGCTCTGCTCAGCCACAAGCCAGGCTGATGGTTGCCAGCACAGCGGTGGTGGCAGGAGCCTCTCCCACCTCCTGAGCAGCACTATAGATGTCCGACCGCAGCTTAGGCCTGTTCCCCACTGGCAAGTGGACATCCCTGAGGGCTCCCGGGCTGCCAGAGGGATGTCTGACTGCCAGCTTAGGCCCGATTCCCCAGGGAGCGGGCCTAAGCCAGCAAGTGGACATCCCCCGAGGGGTCCCAGACTGCAAGAGGGCACAGGCCAGGCTGAGGGAACATGTGCACCGGGCCTCTAGTACCAAATATTACAAAAACCTTTGTTTTATTTACCATGATTGAACTGTTTAGTTAAGTCCAGTTTTACGCTATAGCTAATACCCTTTCAAACTCTTCAAACTCTTTTAGGCTTTTCTGATACCTTAGGACACATCTTACTAACAGATGCACATACTAAATCAAGATACAGTACATATGCTTACAGTCACAATTCAAAGCTACACCAGCTTGATTCTGAGATGCTGAGTGTATTTCCCTAGGAAGGAGTTTGGTGGCGCCACTCCCACTACTTGGTATGTGCTGTCTCTATAATGCCGTGGTTCTCAACCTTCCTAATGTGACCCTTTAATACAGTTCCTCATGTTGTGATGACCCCCAACCATAAAATTATTTTCGTTGCTACTTCATAACTGTAATTTTGCTGCTGTTATGAATCGTAATGTAAATATCTGATATGCAGGATGTATTTTCATTGTTACAAATTGAACATAATTAAAGCATAGTGATTAATCACAAAAACAATATGTAATTATATATGTGTTTTCCGATGGTCTTAGGCGACCCCTGTGAAAGGGTCGTTCGACCCCCCAAAGGGGTCGCAACCCACAGGTTGAGAACCGCTGCTATAATGGCTCACTGCAAAACAAATGCTGAACACTGTTTTTGCTTTTCACCTTTTTTCATAAAAGCAATAATCCTCTTTGGATTTCTTTTTGTTAAGAAAAACAGTACTGCCCTAACCGGTTTGGCTCAGTGGATAGAGCGTCGGCCTGTAGACTCAAGGGTCCCAGGTTCGATATTGGTCAAGGGCATGTACCTTGGTTGCGGGCACATCCCCAGTAAGGGAGTGTGCAGGACGCAGCTGATCAATGTTTCTCTCTCATCGATGTTTCTCTCTCATCGATGTTTCTAGCTCTCTATCCCTCTCCCATCCTCTCTGTAAAAAATCAATAAAAAATATATTTAAAAAAAAACAAAAAGAAAGAAAAACAGTACTAATGTCGGTCTTTCCTAAAAGTATAAAAGCAAAGTGGTGTACTGTGAACTTTCTGATGGCGGGGGGAGGAAAGGTGCAGATCTGTAGTATAAGCTAATTAAGCAACACACTTCTCTCATCTGTGGAATGGGTACAAAACTAGAACCTGCTTTACAGGGTTATTTAAATCATAAATGAGATTGTTCATGTATTAGCAGACTATCTAGCACAGAGTAGCAAACAATAAATATTTAGTTTTGTTTTTACTTTGTATTATCAACTAGTGAGACAATCACTAAACCTCAGTTTAAATTTTGACTTTAAGACAGCGATGTCTTATAACTACAGATGTCAAGTTAAAAGTTTCTAATTTCATTTTGATTAAATGGAATAGTTTATAAAAGTCTGTACTACAGCAGCATTTTCAACCTTTTTCATCTCATGGCACACATAAACTATTGAAATTCTGCAGTGCATCAAAAATACCTATTTTTGCTGCTCTTACAAAGTTATAATTTTGATTCATTCACACTGGACTGCTACTTTTGTATTGGCTGTTATGTTTTTATTTGATAATCTAAGGGAAAAGAGGTCAGTGCCCCTGATTAAATAGGTATTGCATGTTTTAAAAATTTTTGTGGTGTACCGGTTGAAAATTGCTGCAATATAGCAAGATAATTAATGTTTTGAACTGTACATTTTCTACTATAGTGATTTGTTACTAAGACTTGGTATTTCTTTAAAGCCCAAACATTGTTATCCTACATAACAATGATGGTAATAGTTTTCTTACTAGTGTTCATACATCTTACCAGAATGTTTATTTCTTGCATTCCAGCAGATTCTTAACCATGTGCCATTTTAACTATTGTCTGACTTTTTAAAATTAATTTCTGTTTTGTATCCCCTATCTATATATATAAAGGCCTAAGTGACCATTGCAACCTAACGGACGACCGAACAGGCTGCATGGGGCAACCAGGCCAGTAGGGGGGTTAGTGAGGGGCGACCAAATGACTGAGCAGCAGACTGCATGGGGCGACCAGGCTGGCAGGGGGTGTCAGTGAGGGGTGACCAAAAGACCAAGCAGCAGGTTGTGTGGGGTGAACAGGCCGGTAGAGGGGTCAGTGAGGGGCGACCAAATGACTGAGAAACAGGCTGCGTGGGGCGACCAGGCCCACAGGGGGGTTAGTGAGGGGCAACCAAACGACCGAGCAGCAGGCTGTGTGGGGCGACCGGGCCAGCAGGGTGGGACAGTGAGGGGCCACCAGACTGGCAGGGGGGGCAGTGAGGGGTGACCAGGCCAGCAGGAGGGGCAGTTGGGGATGACCAGGTTGGCATGTGGGGCAGTTTGGGGCAACCAGGCTGGCGGGTGGGGGGGCAGTTAGGGGCAACCAGGCTGGCGGGGGAGCAGCAGTTGGGGCCGATCAGGCTGGTACGGGGGGCATTTAGGGGTGATCAGGCAGGCAGGCAGGTGAGCAGTTAGGAGCCAGTGGTCCTGGATTGTGAGAGGGAGGTTCGACTGTCAGTTTAGGCCCGCTCCCCAGGATCAGGCCTAAACTGGCAGTTGGACATCCCCCGAGGGGTCCCAGATTGGAGAGGGTGCAGGCTGGACTGAGGGGACACCCCCCCCCCACACACACACGAGTTTCATGCACTGGGCCTCTAGTTATCTATAATAATAAAAGCATAATATGCTAATTAGACCCAGCATCCTTCCGGACGAAGCTGGGGCTGCGTGCGAAGTCTGGATCCCGGGTGCCAGCCAGCGGCCAGAGGGAAGCCAGTGCCAGCACCTGGAGGATGCAAGGCCTACCCTTGCACGAATTTCGTGCATCGGTCCTCTAGTATTTTATAAGCCCTTTGAGGTCAGAGAACCACATATTCTACTTTATATTCCCACAGCACCCTTAGTAGTGAGGCAATGAATAAATAGGTGACTAAATGATGTAATTGAGAGCTATAAGGGGGAAAAAAAAGACCTATAAGAAAAAGTAATGCTTGATTAGTAGAAAATTAAATTTTTGTTTTTCTTCTAGTTTTCTCTACATATATGATGCTATTTTACTTAAAAAGTAAATGGATTTCAGCTCTAAAGGATATTTTAAATGATTTAATAGAATCATAGGTATTATACCTAAAATGTTCATCTGAATCCTACTAAAAATGAATCTTTTAATAGATAAGGCTTTCATCATGTAGTGATATTTTTAAGCTTTACTTATAAGTATTAATTTTTCTGTAACAAAGTGTTAACAGTGATCTGGTTTTCTTTGGACAGTTTGTAATTTTTATAATCATACCAAGGCTAAGGTAACCCCAAAGCAAACACATTAGCTTTAGAGAAAAACTAGAGGCCCGGTGCACGAAATTTATGCACGGGTGGGTCCCCTCAGCCCAGCCTGCACCCTCTCCAGTCCAGGACCCCTGGACCACTGGCTCCTAACTGCTTGCCTGCCTGCCTGCCTGATCGCCTCTAACTGCCACCCCTGCTGGGCTGGTCACCCCCAACTGCCCCCCTTGCTGGCCTGGTTGCCCCCAACTGCTCCCCCTTCTGGCCTAGTCACCCCTCACCCCCCCCCCCGCTGGCCTGTTCGCCCCATGCAGCCTGCTGCTCAGTTGTTTGGTTGCCCCTCACTGACCCCCCTGCCAGCCTGGTCGCCCTACGCAGCGTGTTCGGTCGTCTGTTCGGTTGCGATGGTTGCTCAGGCTTTTATATATATAGACTAGAGGCCCAGTGCACAAAAATTTGTGCACTCGGGGGTAGGGGGTCCCTCAGCCCTGCCTGTGCCCTCTCGCAGTCTGGGACCCCTTGGGGGCAACCACTTGCTGGCTTAGGCCTGCTCCCCAGGGGATTGGGTCAAAGATGGCAATCAGACATCCCTCTGGCAGCCCGGCAGCCCTCAGGGGATGTCCACTCGCCAGCGGGGATCAGACCTAAGCTGCAGTCAGACATCCTTAGTGCTGCTGAGGAGGCAGGAGAGGCTCCCACCACCACTGCTGTACTGGCAGCCATTAGCCTGGCTGGTGGTTGAGCAGAGCTCCCCCTGTGAGAGCGCACTGACCATCAGAGGGCAGCTCCTGCATTGAGCGTCTGCCCCCTGGTGTGGTCAGTGTGTGTCATAGTGATCAGTCATTCCCAGTCCTGCTGTTAGGGTCAGTTTGCATATTACCCTTTTACTATATAGGATAGAGGCCTGGTGCACGGCGGGGGGGGGAGGGGACCGGCTGGTTTGCCCTGAAGGGTGTCCCGGAGCAGGATGGGGGTCCCACTTGGGTGCCTGGCCAGCCTGGATGACGGGCTGATGGCTGTTTGCAGCTGGTCACACCCCTTTCAGGGTGGGGGTCCCCACTGGGGTGCCTGGCCAGTCTGGGTGAGGGGCTGAGGGCCATTTTCAGGCTGGCGGGCAACCGAAGCTCCCAGCCTCTTTTTTTTCTCTTTTTTTTTTAATTCTGGGATTTATTTATCTTCTATAGCTGTCACTGGAGCTGAGGCCCGGCTCCAGCTCTGAGGCCGTGGCTTGCTGAAAGCAGGTATCTGGGTTTGTTTAGCTTCTATAATTGAAACTCTGTTGCCATCACTGGCACTCTAAGCTCTGAGGTCTGGGCTGGCTGAAAGCAGGTATCTGGGGTTTGTTTAGCTTCTATAATTGAAACATTGTTGCTTCCGGAACTCAGAGCTGGACCGTGGCAGGCGGGGAACCTTGGCTTCCTCCATCACTGGAGCAAGCAAGCCTCATGTTTGCTTCAGCTGCGTGGCTGCCGGCTGCCATCTTTGTTGGCAATTAATTTGCATATCCTGCTGATTAGCCAATGGGGAACACAGTGGAGGTATGGTTAATTACCATGTTTGTCTATTAGATAGGATGAGGATTTCAAACTATTCTTTCTTGTGGTGGTTTTTTTGTTCTGTTTTTCTGATTCCTACTTTTTTTTGTTCTTTGCTCATGGTTCCTTCTCTATTGCTTCTCTTCTCTGATTTAGGAAAAAAATCTATGCTAATAAAAGAGTAATATGCTAATTAGACCGGGAGACCTTCTGGACATCCTTCCAGACAAAGCCAGGGGTGTGGCCAGCCTGCAAACCACCCCCAAATGGCCCTCAGCCCCTCGCCCAAGCCAGCCATGCCCCCCAGCAGGGACCCTCACACCGATGGGGGCATGGCCATCCTGCAGATGGCCCTTGTCCAGACTGGCCACACCCCCTTGCGGGTACCCTCACCCCGATGGGGCGTGGCTGGCCTGCAAATGGCCATCAACCCCTCACTCAGGCTGGCCCCACCCCTAGCAGGGACCCTCACCCCGATGGGGGCGTGGCCAGCCTGCAAACTGCCGCAGCGCCTCGCCCAGGCCAGCACCACCCCCAGAGAGGACCCCCCACCCCGATGGGAACTGGCCTGAAAACCGCCCCAGGCCCCTTGCCCAGGCCAGCCCCCAAGGGGACCCCCACCCTGATCCGGGACCCACTTCAGGGCAGACCAACCCGTGCACCAGGCCTCTATACTAATAAAAGGGTAATATGCTTATTAGACCGGATGTCCTTCCAGACAGAGCCATGGTGGCGGGGCCAAGGCAGAGGCAGTTAGGGGTGATCAGGCTGGCAGGGGAGAGCAGTTAGGGGGATCATGCCAGCAGACAGGTGAGCGGTTAGGAGCCAGTGGTCCTGGATTGCGAGAGGGATGTCCCGTATTAGGGAGGGTGTAGGCCGGGCTAAGGGACACCCCCCCCCCTCCTGTGCATGAGTTTCTTGCACTGGGCCTCTAGTATACTTACAAAGGAATTCATCTTAAGAAATAAGAGCTTTGCTTTCACCAGGTGAATTTGCATTTTAATAGAGGTGTTTGGAGAGGGTCTAAAATAAGAGAAGGAAAGGGAGGGAGGGAGGGAGGGAGGGAGGGCAGGAGGGGGGAGGGGAGTGGAGGGGAGGGGAGAGAAGGAGGGAGGGAGGGAGGGAGGGAGGGAGGGAGGGATAGAAAAGAAAGAATTTAAAGCAGTGTGGCACAGTGTCCAGGATCCTCAAATCAGGTCATGCTTTTCAGTAGGTTTGGATCGGTTTCTAGGATGGTATACACACTGCACAAAAAACATACTAGTGGCATTAACTTGTGTTCTGGTATGTTTCTTTTTTTAAAAGCTATTTTTCAGTTGAGCTATAATTCACATGCAATAGAATTCACCTGTTTAAAGTGTACAGTTTGGTATTTTTAGTACATTTGCAAGGCTCTGCAACCATTTTCACTATCTGTAACTCCTAAAACATCTTATCACCTCCTAAAAACCCATACCTATTATTAGCCACTCCTGTTTCCCCCTGCCTCTAGACTCTGGAAACCACTAATCTACTTTCTATTTCCATTAATAATTTGCCTATTCAGAGCATTTCATTAAATGGAATCATGCAATATTTGGTGTTTTGTGTCTGGTTTCTTTTTTTTTTTTGTAATGTTTTTATTGATTTTTAGGGAGAGGGATAGAGAGATAGAAACATTGATGAGAGAGAAACATCATCGATTGGTTGCCTCCTACATGCCCCATACTGGGGAGCGAGCCTGAAACGTGGCCATGTACCCTGATCAGGAATCAAACTATGACCTCTTGGTTCCTGGATTGACACTCAACCACTGAGCCACACAGGCCAGGCTATGTCTGCCTTTTTACCACAGCAAAGTTCATCCATATCATAGCATGTATCTCTATGTTTATCTCTTTTTACAGCTGAATAATCTTCCATTGTATGGATATACATTTTATTTATCTAATCGTTATGGATGAATATTAGATTGTTTCTACTTTTTGGCCTCCATGGTTAATCCTGTTGTGAACAGTAGTTGCTGCAAGTTTTTCTGAAAGCGTGTGTTTTCGATACTCTTGGTTATATACCGAGGAGTGGAATTGATGGTCATGTGGTAATTATGTTTAACTTTTTGGAGGAACTGCCAAACTATTTTCCAAAAGTGACTGTACCAATTTACATTTCCCTCTATAATGTTTGAGGGTTCCAGTTTCTCCACACCCTCCCTGACACTTGTTATTGCATGTCTTTTTCATTATAGCCATTGCTAGCTGGTGTAAAGGTTTATCTCATTGTGGTTTTGATTCATATTTCCCTAATAACTATTGATGTTGAGCATCTTTTCGTGTGCTTATTAGCTATTCCTGTATCTTTGAAGAAATGCCTGTTCACATCTTTTGCCCATTAATTTTATTTGGTTTTTTATTGTTGAGTTTTAAGAGTTTTTTATATATTCAGGATACAAGTCTCTTATCAGATATATAATTTAAAAATATTTTCTCTCATTCTGTGGATTGTTTTTTCCCCTTGCTAGATAGGGTTGATATTCTTTTTTATTTTAATGGGGATGTCTCTGGTATTTCTTCTATTTTCTTGAACATGATGCTAATGGTTGTTTGTTTTTTTTTAACTGAGGAAATATCCTGTTTCTAGTTTACTAAGGTTTTTGTCAAGAATGTTAGATCCTTTTTGGCAGTTTCAAAAAGATTCCTCCACCCCCCCCCCCCCTTCATCTATTTGTGTGATGTACTGTTAATAGATTTTTCTCATGTTTATTCATCTTGGCATTTATTCTCCTTAGTCATGTATGGTATTACTACTACATTTGAGTTTCTCCTCAAATCTAGGATTTTTTTAAAACATTCTTGAATACAAATGGTATATGTGTGTTTATGTTAATTTTGGGGTATTTGATAGGTGCTGATATTCGAATTATGTTGAATTTGTATCATGAATTGGGAACATAATGAGTCCTGAACCTTGTATTAAATTCCATTCCTTGAAATTTTGCAAGTGCTTCGTGTCTTTTAGAGAAATAGTTTATTAACAAACTTTTAAATTTTTTGATATTCTATTTCTTGAGACCGTTTTGTAATTTAAATT
Organism: Myotis myotis; assembly: GCF_014108235.1. NCBI lineage: Eukaryota > Metazoa > Chordata > Mammalia > Chiroptera > Vespertilionidae > Myotis > Myotis myotis. Next base: position 34,754,426 of record NW_023416357.1, read on the forward strand.
TTTTATAGGAAGTCATCAAAATGTAAAATATATTACTACATATTTTAACTTAGTAATTTAAAAAAGCTTTTTGTTTTGTAGTATATGATAGGTAAAGGTCTGTCTAATCCTAAATACAAAAATACTTTTTTATTTGTGCTATTAAATTCCCATTCTGATTTCTACTGGTATGTTTTGTATCATTAGACTTGCTGGGAAACTGTTTATTCTTAATGTTTATATTTGGCTACTCCCCCCAAAAACAGATCCAGCTCTTGAATTCACTCATCATTTTTACTCTTTCACTCTTCTAAATTATTACTTCCTGCTTTTTCCTTTAAATCCCTCCATTGAATGGAGATATTCTGGTGTCTAACAGGCCATTCTGGTGTCTAGCAGCACATCCTCTGGTCACCTGTGATTTTAACTCTAGGTACAAAAACAGTACCATAGAGCTCAGTCACCTCAGGCTGATTTTTCTAGTGAAAGGGAGCCACTGTGATTTCTCTGCTATGGGAGGCTAGCTAGACCAGGAAACAAGCATGGGCTAATAGTGAAGGGAATTTAATGTCCATGGAGCCAATTCCTAATAGTGGGAGACAGGAGCAGATGGATAACAACAGCTCACCTCTCTACCTATAGGCCAGGGGTGGGGAACCTTTTTTCCCCCAAGGACTATTTGGATCGGTATAACATCATTCTCAGGCATACAAAATGATCAGTTTAAAAATTAGCCTGCTATATTTGGTCAGACATTTAATTAACTCACCCTAATGTCTTGCCAGGGCCGGACCAAATGATTTCACAGGCCTTATACAGCCTGCAGGCTGGACGTTCCCCGTCCCTGCTATAGGCAGACAATTCTAAGAGCTCTCCTGTGTTTAAGTAAATGAGTTGTTCTTGGGAATGATTTTGATAATGTACCGTTGCTTATATTGACTTTCCCTCCATCTCTGTCATACTCTTCCTGCTCCCACAGGTCATCTCCTAGACAGAATACCTGTCAGCCTTTGCTTTTGGGAGAGCCCAAACTGAGATAGGTGTCATAACTCTTAGTATTTAAAGAGTTAGTAATATTCAGGACTTGAAAATGGATATCACCCAGGGTATGACTATAGAGAAGAGGGCCAAGATCTATGTTCTCTGTCACTATAATGTGTTAAGTTGGCATAAAGTGGAGCAACTAGCAAAAGAGACTGTTGTCACCAGTGGTGTAGAACGAAATTAGGAGGTATTGTCTTGCTAGCTAAGTGAAGAAAAGGTGTAAAGTACTGGGGAGGGATGCTGCTAATCAAGTAAGAGGTGAACTTAGAATTGTCTATTGGATTTGGCAATATGTAGGCCTTTGATAACCTGGGAAAAACAGTTTCCATTGAGGTGTTAGGAACAAAAGTGTGATTGGAGTGGATTTAAGAATAAAGGCAGTGAGTGTATACTCTATAAACTGTTTGTAATTATGCTGTAACAGGGAACAGAAAAATGGGTTGGTAGCTGGGGAGATGTCTCCAGGAGAGGTCCTTTTTAAGATGGGAGGAGAAATATGCCTACTTGGTATAGCATATTGCTGCACATGTTCAAAATCAGTTGATCCTTGGAGCAGTTTAGAGAACTAGGATTCTCTTTGGTTTATTTGACCATCTGTTCTGTTCCCGTTAAGGCTTCCCAGATCATGCTTAAAGAGTTCAAGGGGGGAAATAAATTACCAAATGTCATTAGCAGAAACTTTTGGAGATTGGGAGTTATTCTGGCATGGAGATGAATACGAGGAAATAAAAATATGGGAAGTTAATTCTGCCACAGAATTGTGTTGTGGGAAAGGGTTTAGAATCCAGTCAAGACTGTATGAGAAAGGTATTTCTACATTTGAAATAATGCCAAGATTTAATTTTCCTACCGCATTAAGCAACATCATTGTGAATGTATGTTTGTGATACATATTGCCACAAATGTTGCCTTGCACAGCTTTTTTGACTGGTTGTTGAACCAGCTATATGTTAGAAATTTACACCCAGACAACCAGTACTCTTCTCTGCATCCTTTCACCTTCCCTCAGTTTGGTTATGAGTTATAGTGAGCTGCTTTCTCTCCTTATTCTCCCTCTAATTCCTCCTTCTGATTATAGGATGACCAAATGTTAGGCTTTCAGAGGTAAGGAAACCAATTAATTCTGTGTGAGATGTTTGCATTTGTAGTCTTATTTCTAACTAGGGGCCCAGTGCACAAATTCATGCAACTTGAAAGGAACTGTGGGCCGTGGGGCTGTGGTGAGCACAGGGGTGGGTCTCAGCCCATCCTCCGCGCCCCCACCTGGCCCCTTCCACTGCGGCCCCGCTCCCCTGGCTGCTGGCAGCCCTGCTCCCGCCGCTGCCACTCCCATGTGCTGACAGCGCCAGCCCTGCTCACACCTGCTGATGGTGTGGAGTGATTGGGGCCAGCGCTATCAGCGGGTGTGAGCGGCGGCTACTGCCCTGATTGCCCCTCGGGATCAGTGTGGGTGGAGAAGCCCTGAGGGGTGATCAGGGTTGCCCGCGGCGGCTCCAGCACCAGCAGCAGGAGCGAGTGGGGCTGGCGCCAGCAGCAGGAGCAAACACCGGGTGGGACCGTGGTCACAGGAGCAAAGAATTTTCAGTAACCACCAGAGGCTCGCCCCAATGACAGTGACCAGTACCCCACCTTGGTCTGGTGCCCCTGCTCACCTGCTCCACCATCCTACCACAGCCGACGCCTGCCATGTTCCACGCTCTGCTGCCTGCTGTCGACGCCCACCCTGTTCCGCGCATGCCCCCTGGTGGTCAGCGCACATCATAGCGACTGGTTGTTTGGTTGTTCTGCCATTTGGTCTATTTGCATATTAGCCTTTTATTACATAGGATCGTGGAATGAAAGATTGTTTTCTGTAAAAATAGGCCCTCTTGTTTTACAAAGTATGTCATTCCTCCTAAACTGCGATGGAGAAGAATTCTGAAGATTTTTCTTCTACCTTGAGCAGTTTTCCTTCATGATAAAGAATCTTGAGTTTTGGGGGTGGGGGAAGGTAGAAGTGGGGGAAGAATCTTGAGTTTTATATCTAACTAGAGGCCTGGTGCACGACATTTGTGTACTGGGGGTGGGGGGGTCTCTCAGTCCAGCTTCTGGCTGAGCGGTACTCCCCCTGTGGGAGTGCACTTACCACCAGGGAGCAGCTCCTGCATTGAGCATCTGCCCCCTGGCAGTCAGTGCGCATCATAGCAACCATTTTGCCGTTCGGTCCATTTGCATATTAGGGTTTTATTATATAGGGTCTTCTAAATCAAAATCTCTAGGTGTGGTAATCTATACTTCTGAAAAATACTGTACATGAATTTTATTCAATTAGTTCCACCATCGCACCCCAGGTTTCTGTTTTCTTCCTCATGAGTAGCTTTTTTATTGGTGAGAGATTTTGCTAGGACTGTGTGAATTGTTGCCTAAATTGCTTTATAAAAAAATTTCAATGGGCTCTTCTCTTTCTTTAACTAGATTATTTCCACCTGCCTACAGATCCATTGCTGTGACTCATTCTACCCTCACTACTGCTCTATTTTTCTAATGTCCTTCATAGCCAAACAGCCTGAGTTGTCTTTATTTATGTCAAGTTATGCTGTTCTTATTTCTTGAGTCCCCTCCAAACATTTTGTTCTCCACCACTCCACAATAAATGAGCTTGTCAAGATAATAACCTTTGCATTACTATACAGTGGTAATTCTCATTAACATACTAGTAGCTGATAACTTCTTCCTTGAAACCATCTTTTTTCTACCTACATTTATTCCCTTGATGCTTTCACCTAATTTTATTGCTTTAAATATCATCTCTAAGCAGATGACTTCCAAATTTATATCCTCAGCTTGGATCTCTTTCCTCCATCTCTGAACACCCATATCCAACTGTTCACTCAGGATCCCACTAAGACAGCTGTCAGGTGTTTTTACACTAATGTTTCAAAGCACAAGCCCCTCTCATCTCTCTTCTCTCCAACATGCTCCTTCCATGGTCTTAGTCCATCTCAGTTTTATTGGCAGTTCCATTCTACCAGGCTATCACATATGTGGGAATATGTAGAATGACAAATTTTTTAAAAATACATTTTACTGATTTTTTACAGAGAGGAAGGGAGAGGGATAGAGAGTTAGAAACATCGATCAGCTGCCTCCTGCACACCCCCTACTGGGGATGTGCCTGCAACCAAGGTACATGCCCTTGACCGGAATCGAACCTGGGACCCTTGAGTCCGCAGGCTGATGCTCTATTCACTGAGCCAAACCGGTTAGGGCTGTAGAATGACAAATTTAGTGTCCATCCTTTGCTTGCTACGTACAAAGGTATTGTTTGTGGCATGTACTATATGTAGAATTTGTGGAGAAGATTAAACAACTCAGTAGCCCTAAACTACTTAGCATAGAGACAAATAGCCTGTTACATTACAGTGACTCTGTAAAACTTCAAAACACATTTACTAATATCACTGAGTTTTCAAGAAAGAGACTATGATATATATGCTTTTTATTAATGGGATTGTTTTGGGTTTCAGATTATCTCACGTTGGAATATATGTTGATTATAGGTATAGAAAATTTAGCAATGGTTTAAGCAAATAAAAATTTAGTTATCTTACAAACTAAGAAATCCAGAATTAGATAGTAGTTAGCATTGCTTCAGCTAATTTTAACAGCAATGCTATTAGAGACCCCACAGCTGGTTTTGTGCTTCTACACTGTCAGCCTTATTGATTTGGTGTTAATTCTCTTGCTTGCTGACTTTTATGGTTCTAGGATGATTGCTGAGTAGTAGACATTACATTCACATCTAGTCCTGGATATGGACAGCACATTAAAAATTTTTTTTTAGAATCAACCCTCCTCATTCCACCCCCAAAGCAGATTTCTGAGTATATGTCATTGGTTTTAACTGTTACCCATTCATTGCCTTTCCAGCCTTAGAAAGCTTAAAAGTGGGTATTTACTGGGGTCTTTACCAGCCTGAGAGAAGAAAAATTCTGGAAAGGAGAAATAGAATCTGATAAGCAATTAATAGCTTCTGCCACATAAAACTAATAAAAAACTACTCAATTTCTATATAATTGGTGATTAGCGTTTATTTGCTTGTAAAAACTTGATCATTTCTCAGTAAGTTCAGATAAATGGGATTTTAATGGTAGATTGAGAGATATTTGTTATTTGATATAGAGCAGGGCTCTAGATAGCATACAAATGAATTAAGAATAATCCAATGACTGACTGAGAAGTTAGCCATTTATTTAGAATTTAGCAAGTTTGCATGTATCAGTTTACACTGGTGAATTTTTGAGAATTTTAATTTACATTTTGAGGTAAATAAGAAATTAGAAGAGATGTTTCTTAGAGTCATAAAAATCTAATTTTTGTGTTAATTTTGTTTGTTTTCATAGAATGTTGGCTCAGTTAAGAAACAGCAGGGAGATAAATTCAGCCAAGTGGTAAGTGGCTTTAATTTTTGTTGTTGCAAAGTATTTTGGGGGGAGAAAAAGAAAGTGTTTTGGCTTATTATTATGCCTTTTTTTCTTGGCTCGCTCCTCTTTCTCCATTTGATTAGAAAATTTTTTCATCTACCGTGTTGTCTGACTTATGAAGTGACTCTTGCTTGTCACAACACTAAAATTCTAATTAGTAGTCTCCATGTTGATCTCTTCCTGTTCAGACTAAGTGAGGCTTTCTCCCTTTGGTTTGCTTTCTTACAATATTGTGTAAGGGAGGATTTCTTTGGGTGTTGTCACTCACTTATGTCCTTCTCTCCCTTCAATAATTGAAGTTCCCTCATTTTCAATCAGCAGTGTTTAGTCTGCTGAATTGGGTCCATTTTTGTATTGGCTCAAGGCCTACTGTATTTAATCTGAAGTCTAAACTGTTCTCTTCATAGCCTCTGTTCACAGAAAGTTTTCATTTGAGATATAAACTCTTTTTGTAGCTTCCTAGAGCTATGCATCTAATTCCTTTTCTGAGTTAATTGTCTCTTCTGACCTCTGCAGTTTCTGAACATATGTCTGCGCATGATCTATTCATGATTTCCAATATAGAAAAATGTTGGAAGTTGTTTTACGTTCGTTAACTATTACTTTGAGGGGGAACAAATAGTGGTAGACTGAGACTTGACTTGGGGTGGTGAACACACAATACAGTGTACAGATGATGTATTGTAGACTTATACACCTGAAACCTGTATAATTTTGTTAACCAGTGTCACCCCAATAAATGCAATAAAAAAACCAATTACTCTGCCCTATAAATTGCCATATATCTCAAGTGACCTACACAGATAATATCTAAAACAACTTCTTAAAATCACATATATCCTATCTAATAAAAGAGAAACATGGCAATTAGCGTACGACCACTACCCTTCCCATTGGCTAATCAGGGCGATATGCAAATTAACTGCCAGCCAAGATGGCGGCCGGCAGCCAGGCAGCTTGAAACTAACATGAGGCTTGCTTGCTTCACTGACGGAGGACTCCAACGTTCCCCGCCTGCCTTGTCGGCCTCTGAGCCTGCAGTTTGAAACATTGTAACAAATATAGAAGCTAAACAAAACCCCAGAAACCTGCTTTCAGCAAGCTGGGATCTCAGAGCTGGAGTTATACATTGTTTCGATTATAGAACCTAAACAAACCAGATACCTGCTTTCAGCAGCGGAGGCCTAAGAGCTGGAGCCTCAGAGCTAAAGCTGGCCCAGAATAAAAAGAAAAAGAAAAAAGGAGCAGTTGGGAGCTTCTGTCACCCGCCAGCCTGAAAACAGCCCTCAGCCCCTCACCCAGGCTGGCCAGGCACCCCAGTGGGGACCCCCACCCTGAAGGGTGTGTGACCAGCTGCAAACAGCCATCATCCCCTCACCCAGGCTGGCTAGGCACCCCAGTGGGGATCCCCACCCTGGTCCAGGACACCCTTCAGGGCAAACCAGCCAACCCACCCATGCACCAGGCCTCTATGCTATATAGTAAAAGGGTAATATGCCTCCCGGCAACGGGATCAGTGTGACAGGGGGCAGCGCCCAAGACCCCTGATCACCCTTTGGCTCTGTGTGTGACAGGGGGCAGGGCCACAACCTCCCTATCGGCCCTGCTCTGTGTGTGACAGGGTGCGGCACCCCAACCCCCCCCCCCACCCCTCGGGCCCTGCTCTGTGTGTGACAGGGTAGAGCCATAACCTCCCCATTGGCCCTGCCCTGAGTGTGACAGGGTGCGGCACCCCAACCCCCTGATCCGCCCTGCTCTGTGTGTGACAGGGGGTGGTGCCCCAACTCCCCTATCGGCCCTACTCTGTGAGTGACAGGGGGAGCTCCCCAACCCCCTGATCGGCCCTGCTCTGTGCGTGACAGGGTATGGAGCCCCAACCCCCCAATCGGCCCTACCCTGAGCGTGACTGAGGGTGGCATCGCAACCTCCTGATCAGCCCTGCTCTGTGCATGACAGGGGCAGCGCCCCAACTCCCCAATCGGCCCTGCTCTGAGCCTGACCAGGGGCTGCACCTACGGATTGGGCCTGCCCTCTGCCACCCAGGAGCAGGCCTAAGCCAGCAGGTCGTTATCTCCCGAGGGGTCCCAGACTGCGAGAGGGCACAGGCCGGGCTGAGGGACCCCCTCTTCCCCCCGAGTGCACAAATTTTTGTGCACCGGGCCTCTAGTTTAATAATAACATCCCATGTCCTTTATTCTCAGAAATTATACTCACAAATCTGTTATGATTTCTGGAAAATGGACTTTTAGGCCATATCTTTCCAATTCTTGGCTACTATCATATTATGTAAATATAAGCAAAGTAGTTATAATATGATGAACCAGAATAATAGAGACATCTCACCGTAGTTGTTCCATAGAAATTTAGTGATAGAAATGTTCTGTATCTTCTCTTATTCAGTATAATAGCCATAGCCACATATGGCTACTGAGCATTTAAAATGTGCTTAGTGCAACCAAGAAACTAGATTTTAAATTGTATTTGGTTTAACTTGAATTTTAAGATTAAAATGCCACATGGTCTAGTGGTTACCATATTGGGCAGAGATGAGATGCTTTTCCATTGTTTTTACCCCCTGATTCATTATCAGTTAGTCTTAGCATCTCTTGAACAAAACATTTTGTTTTTATTTTTTGGAATCTTTTTAATCTTAAAAACACATAAGTACAAACTATATTCCCCTTTCGCAATTAAATTTTTACTAGATCAATAAAATTGCTTATTCTTAATCAGTAACCCTCTTCATATAAACATGTATTGTTAATAAGCATTCAGTAAACTTTACTGAATATTTGTTGACAAGATTTTTATTACTGTTTTTATTCAGTATAATTGACATTATATTAATTTCAGGTGTACAACGTGAATGATTTGATATTTTGTATATATTGCCAAATGATCACCACAATAAAGTTAACATCCATCATCACACATAGTTACAAATTCTTTTTCTTGCAGTGAGAACTTTTAAGATCTATTCTCTTAGCAACTTTTAAATATACAGTACAGTATTATTAATTATTGTCATGATCCCCATGAGACAAAGATTTTATAGAAACATTTGATGTTTGATATCATAGTAGAAGGGAAGAAAAAATTTTCCTTAATGGTCTCTGAGTCCCTGGCTGCATCTGAAAATTAAACTAACAAAGACAGATTAACAGGAGAAAAGCATACACATTTATTTAATACTAGAGGCCGGATGCATGAAATTGGTACAAGGGGCTTGGCCCTCGCAACCTCGGCTGCCTCGGCCCTTCCAGCCCCGGCTTCGTCCAGAAGGTATTCTATTGTGTATTTTTTTTAAGAGAGAGAGAAATGGGGAGTGGAGAGAGAGAGGGAGAAAGAGAGACAGACAGACATGGGTTTGTTGTTCCACTTATTTATGCATTCATTGGTTGCTTCTTGTATGTGCCCTGACCAGACATCGAACCCGAAACCTTGGAATATTGGGATGATGCTGTAACCCAGTGGTTCTCAACCTTCCTAATGCCGCGACCCTTTAATACAGTTCTTCATGTTGTGCTGACCCCCAACCATAAAATTATTTTCGTTGCTACTTCTTAACTGTAATTTTGCTACTGTTATGAATCGTAATGTAAATACCTGATATGCAGGATGTATTTTCATTGTTCGCGACTCACAGGTTGAGAACCACTGCAACCAATTGAGCTATGTGGCCAGGGCCAGAAGTGCTTGAATTTAATTTGAAATGTAATATATATAAATTGTATAGTACGGCAATGTTAAATGCACTTCATTGCGTGTAGGTGAGGTATTTATCTGTGATACATAAATTGTGATAAATGCATAACTTGTTTTGAAAAATTGTTTTAATATGTATGTTTTTTCCTTTTACTTATTTTGTTAATATGTATGTTTTAACTAAATTTATTGTTTGAATATTGCAGTGTCTAAAAATGACTACAAAACGAAGTTTGTTTGTGCGGTTGGTACCCTGCCGATGCTTACGAGGGGAAGAGGAGACTGTCACTACTCTTGATTATTCTCATTGCAGTTTGGAACAGGTTCCCAAAGAGATATTTACTTTTGAAAAAACTTTGGAGGAGCTCTATTTAGATGCTAATCAGATTGAAGAGCTTCCAAAGGTATGTTAATACTGTCTTTAAAGGATTGCCTTGTTACTTTTATACCTAGAAATATGATATTCCCAATGTTGCCTTAATGCTGCAGATGTATAAGGTATACCCTAAAAATATATGCACACAGTAATTATAAAGGCAGTGTTTTCAAAATTGAGCTCTCAGCTGTTGAAGTATGTATACGTTTTTTTTGGGACACCCTGTATTTGTGTGCACTGTTTCCACTTTTTTTGGTTCAATTTTATCTTAGGGTATGCCCCACTATCGTATCTAATAAAAGAGAAACATGGTAATTGGCATACGACCGCTACCCTTCCCATTGGCTAATCAGGGAGATATGCAAATTAACTGCCAGCCAAGATGGCGGCCGGCAGCCAGGCAGCTTGAAACTAACATGAGGCTTGCTTGCTTCAGTGACGGAGGACTCCAACGTTCCCCGCCTGCCGCTGCAGGCCTCTGAGCTGAAACTCTAAGCAACTATGTAACAAATATAGAAGCTAAACAAAACCCCAGAAACCTGCTTTAGTCCGCCGGGCTTCAGCCAGCAGGATCGCAACATTGTAAGCAAAGGCCAGAAACCTACTTTCAGCAGCGGAGGCCTAAGAGCTGGAGCCAAGCCTCAAAGATAAAGCTGGCCCAGAATAAAAGAAAAAGAAAAAAAGCGGTTGGGAGCTTCAGTCACCCCCAGCCTGAAAACAGCCCTCAGCCCCTCACCCAGACTGGCCAGGCACCCCAGTGAGGACCCCCACCCTGAAGGGTGTGTGACCAGCTGCAAACAGCCATCATCCCCTCACCCAGGCTGGCCAGGCACCCCAGTGGGGACCCCCACCCTGAAGGATGTGTGACCAGCTGCAAACAGCTATCATCCCCTCACCCAGGCTGGCCAGGCACCCCAGTGGGGACCCCCACCCTGATCCAGTACACCCTTCAGGGCAAACCAGCCAGCACCCACCCTTGTACCAGGCCTCTACCCTATATAGTAAAAGGGTAATATGCCTCCCAGCACCGGGATCAGTGGAGCCGCGAGGCCTACCGGCACCGGAATCAACGTGACGGGGCAGCGCCCAACCCCCTGATCGCCCTGTGGCTCTGTGTGTGACAGGGGGTGGGGCCACAACCTCCCTATCGGCCCTGCTCTGTTTGTGACAGGGGAAGGCGCCCCAACCCCCTGATCAGCCCTGCTCTGTGCCTGATGGGGGGAGCTCCCCAACCCCCTGATCGCCTTGCGGCTCTGTGTGTGACGGTGCAGCGCCCCAGCCCCCTGATCAACCCTGCTCTGTGTGTGACGGGGTGCGGCACCCCAACGCGCCCCCCCCCCCCCACGGGCCCTGCTCTGCTTTTGACGGGGTAGAGCCATAATCTCCCCATCGGCCCTGCCCTGAATGTGAGAGTGGTGGCGCCCCAACCCCCTGATCAGCCCTGCTCTGTGGCTGATAGAGGGTGGCGCCCCAACCCCCTGATTGGCCCTCCTCTTTGCGTGACAGGGTACGGAGCCCCAACCCCCCTGATGGACCCTGCTCTGTGAGTGACGGGGGGTGGCGCCGCAACCTCCCCATCGACCCTGCCTTGAGTGTGCCGGGACGGTGCCCCAACCCCCCAATCGGCCCTACCCTGAGCGTGACTGAGGGTGGCATCACAAACTCCGGATCGCCCTGCTCTGTGCATGACAGGGGCGGGGCCCCAACTCCCCAATCGGCCCTGCTCTGAGCCTGACTAGGGGCTGCACCTAGGGATTGGGCCTGCCCTCTGCCACCTGGGAGTAGGCCTAAGCCAGCAAGGCGTTATCTCCCAAGGGGTCCCAGACTGTGAGAGGGCACAGGCCAGGCTGAGGGACCCCCTCTTCCCTCCAAGTGCACAAATTTTTGTGCACTGGGCCTCTAGTATATATATATATATATATATATTCCTCAGCCAAGGACAGCCTTAGAGAGAGGAAGGGAGAGGTAGATAGGTAGCTAGATGATGGATGGATGGATCAATGGATGGATGGATGGACAGACAGACAGACAGATGTATGTATGTGAGAGAGAAACACTGATCACTTGCCTTCCGTTTGCTCCCAAATTAGGGATCAAACTTGCAACTTAGATATGTGCCCTGACCAGGAATCAAACCAGCAACCTTTTGATGCACCGGATGATACTCAACCAACTAAGCCAGTCCAGCCAGGCTCAACTATTTTTAAAATAGAATTTTTAACCTCTGTCTCTTCATGTTAACTGCTTGAGTAGTTGTGTAAATAACTTAACATTTTGTATTTAATTCCAGTTTTGTTATAGCCACTAAGGTAGATAATAAGACTACACAATTTCTGCAGCCAATAGATTTAACTAGACAAAGAATTGAAATTAATTTTCTTTTTCTAGTTTTATAGAACATTGATCCTATATTATTATCATTGGGGATAAATTGGCGTTTTTTGTTTATTACATTCTAATTCAGTTGTTAAACAGCTTCTTAGAGGTAGCATTGTGTTTACCTCATTTCAGTTTGTTTGGAAAGGTTTTGGAGGACTTAATATTTCTGAAATGTAGAAACAACTAGAAGGAAAAAGTTGGATTGTTGCCATGAAACATCTCATCTACTTGATCAAAATTTTTTGTGACTACTTTTTCCCTTAAATCTTAATCCCTCTTTACTTCTCTACTCAATTTCTTCTTTTTTAAATGGAAAAGCTGCAGTAGCTTTAATTTAATTGTTAGAACCATTTACCACCCAAACAGCAGTATTTTTCTAATTGTGGGTAGACACATGAATGGCTTACAAGTCAATTTAATACGTGTGCCTTTCCAAATAATAAGCTATGATTTTGACTGGCAAATTTAGAAAATAAAAACATAGCACACCCAGTTAAACAATTTTCAGATAAATAATAAATAATTTTTCAGTATAAGTGTGTCTTATGCAATATAGAGGACATACTTTTACTAAAAAGTTATTCCTGAAATCCTAATTTAATCAGGCATTCTGTATTTTATCAGCAATGCTAACTTTAATGGAATAGAAAATAGAGTGTGTTGTATATATCCATTGTTACATGAAAAATTTGTTTTAGATTTGTGTGTCTGTGTTTATACCTACTAGATGGCAATTTTGAAAAAGGCTAATATTTCAGTGGCCATTAGTAAACAAATTTTAAAATCCAGTGCCGTTCTAGGTTGTCTTATAAAGAAATCCATATATGGCTATGGATAAAATATTAAAGGTTGTGGGTTGCCCAGCTGGTGTGGCTCAGTGGTTGAGCGTCAACCCATGAACCAGGCAATTGGGTTCCAGTCAGGGCACATGGGAGGGTTGCCGGCTCAATTCCCAGTGTGGGGTGTGCAGGAGTTAGCTGATGGATTATTTTCTCTCATCATTGATGTTTCTCTCTCTCCCTCTTCCTTACTCTCTAAAATCAGTAAAACATATTTTTTAAAAAAGGTTGTGGGTTGCATGTTTATCAATTATTTCCCTATGTGTGATCAAGTGCTATGCAATGTACTTTTTCCATGTTGTTCTTCATCAAATAATTATCTTTCTTAGCTAGTTCTCCTAGAGAATGTGGAAGACTAAGATTAGTTTCTTTCTCTATTCACCACCAGTGGGGTATCAATCTAGGGATTGTTGAAAAGAGAGAGGCTTGTTATGATAGTGCAAATAACTGAATAACTTAAACATAACCATTTTTCATTTTTGAAAGCATGCCCTTCTTAAATAGGGTTTATTCATAATGCCATTCTGACAATAGTTTTTTTTGTTTGTTTTTCTAAAAGACTTTACTTTGTTATAAAAGTTTTAGAGTCACATCAATATTAACAGGAAGATATACAGATTTCCCATGTACCTACTCTATCCTCACACATGCCTCCACCATTATCAACATCTCCCACTAAAATGGTACATTTGTTACAATTGAGGAGTCTACTTTGAAAAATCGTAATCACCTAAAGTCCATAGTTTACATTAGGTTTCACTCTTAATGTTAAACATTTTGTGGGTTTGGACAAATGTATAATGAATGACATGTATATTATGATGGTGTCATACAGAGTATTTGCACTGCCCTAAAAATCTTCTGTGCGCCATACAGGATTTTTTTTTTTTTTTTGTATGGAACTTAGAAGTGGCCCACTTACCTATTGCTGTTGGTAAATATATTTTTAGGTCACATTTAATTATTGTGACTTAAGCATAACAATATATTTGCTCCCATACTTATTTTGTCCTCCCATACCAGAATTCTATATTTTGAGTAAATTTAAGTCGATTGTACTTACTTTAATTTATGTAAACTTTCATTTTGGAATAAGGGTGCTTGAAATACAAGCCCCAAAATTTACAATATTTTATGGCCACTTATTTTTTACTACCTCTATAGAGAATACAACCATGTACTTATTCTCACTTAGTGCATTTGCTCAATGAGGATATAAATCATTCTGAGTAGGTTGATTGTGTTCAGATTCATAAGAGCATAAAACAGTGATATCTTTCTTGGTATTTGTGTAGGTATAACTGATTCACTTATAATAATACTGATTATTTGTATAAAGGTTAATAAATGAAAAATTAAAGAAACTTAAGAAATGATCAAAGTCCTTTCTTCCCTTGTTTTAATAGCAACTTTTTAACTGTCAATCTCTACACAAACTGAGTTTGCCAGACAATGATTTAACAACATTACCAGCATCTATTGCAAATCTCATTAATCTCAGGGAACTGGATGTCAGCAAGAATGGTAAGATTCCCTGCCCCCCCCCCCCCCAGGTTTTTGTACTTGGGAGCATGTTATATTAAGATTTCTGTTGTGTTTTAACAAATAAAAATATAAAATTAAAAAGTCATTATAATGTATTACTTTAGTTTTCTTTCTTTTTTTTCTTTTTCTTTTTTTGGGTTTTTTTTTTTTTTTTTAATATATTTTATTGATTTTTTACAGAGAGGAAGGGAGAGAGACAGAGAGTTAGAAATATCGATGAGAGAGAAACATCGACTAGCTGCCTCCTGCACATCTCCCACTGGGGATGTGCCCGCAACCCAGGCACATGCCCCTGACCGGAACCGAACCCGGGACCCTTCAGTCCACAGGCCGACGCTCTATCCACTGAGCCAAACCGGGTTCGGCTACTTTAGTTTTCTTATATATGAAATTTATATAGTTGACCTATGAGAGCTTAAAGCAAGGTAGAGAATAAGTATAAAAAATATGAGCCCAGCCAGCATGGCTCAGTGGTTGAACATTGACCTATGAACCAGGAGGCACATGCCCGGGTTGTGGGCTTGATTCCCAGTGGTGAGTGTGCAGGAGGCAGCCAATCAGTGATTCTTTTCATCATTGATGTTTCTATCTCTCTCTGACTCTCCCTTCCTCTCTAAAATCAATAAAATACATTTTTTAAAAAGTATAAAAAAATTAAAATGTCCTTTAATTTAAATGCTGGGATACATGTATGTGCATATTCATATATCCTTAAAGTTATATATTTATTTATATACATTTCCCTGTTGTTGTAATGATGAGAAACTAGTAACTGTGTCTATTGTTGATAACACAGTTAACATATATCCATAAGAATGGAGGTCATGTAGCTCCATCATTACTGACATGAAAGATTTAGTGTAAAGGAAAATAATTGTGCAACATTATATATGAATTGAACATGAACAAATCATTTAATTTTTTGAGAGACCACTCTGTACCAAATACTTTATTAGGAGCTGGAAATGCAATTAATGATGAGATATAAAAAAGACATGGTCACTGTTCTCCTGGGATGTATAGTCATCTTTAGTTTAGTATACATTGAAGAGAGTGGAAGATATATTCCAAAATGTTAAGTGCTTACCTTGGAGTGAGAGAAAAGTAGACACTTGCAAATTTTAGAATGAGCATGTATTTATTTTATAATTTATGAAAAAAAGGAAAAGTAACAAGGATCAGTTCTAAATGCTCTGCTCAAAGATAGAAGACTTCAATGAACACTTAATACTCAGTCATCCTATATAATAAAAGGCTAATATGCAAATCGACCTAACAGCAGAACAACCAGTTGCTATGATGAGCACTGACCACCAGGGGGGAAAAGCTCAACACAGGAGCTGCCCCCTGGTGGTCAGTGCGCTCCCACAGGGGGAGTGCAGCTCAGCCAGAAGCTGGGCTCATGGCTGGCTAGTGCAGCGGCAGTGGTGGGAGCCTCTCCTGCCTCTGCAGCAGCACTAAGGACCCCTCGGGGGGTGTCCAACTGCTGGACATCTCCTGAGGGGTCTCGGACTGTGAGAGGGTGCAGGCCTGTTGAAGGACCCCTCCTCCCACCATTGCACGAATGTCATGCACTGGGCCTCTAGTATTTAAGTAATTCTTTATAGCAACTGGAGAAAATTTTGACAAACAAGCCTCAAAAAGTTAGTGCAGTAGTACCAGAGGACACCTAGCAATTGTATTCTATAGCCCTTTGTCTTGATGATATGAGTATCCAGCAGTTATTCTATATGTCAGTTTTCCTAAATTTCAGGTCTTATTATGAAAACCACTTTAGGAGAGATTAAAAGTCTTCCTGTTTTCAGAATTAACAGTTAATTTTGGCAAATGAATTAATCATTATGTCTACCCATCTCCATTAAAAAGCAAAAGTTACTTTAAAATAAATATATAAATTTATTACATGTCTTCATTTACTAAATCCTAATTATCTTAATTGTTTAATATCAAACAATGAAATTGTGTATTTCATAGGAAAATGGTTAAATTAACACTTCCTCTATAAGGATTTAGAATATGTTTATATTCATTGTAGGTTTAGGTTCAGGTTACAGTGATTAGTACCCTATTGCGTTTCAGTTGTCAATAACCAATACGTTTTAGTTGTAAGGCTAACTCAGTTGACCCTTGAACAATGTGGGGGTTGTGGGGCCTAGGGGCCACGACCAACCTTACAGTCAAAAATGTGTGTATAAGTTAAGTGGCCCTATGCATATGGGGATTCCGAGCCACAGATTGAAAACAACATACTTTTTAAAAACCTTTTTTATGATTTATTGGTTTATTTTTCATGTCTAATTTTTATTTTGGAATGTGAAGTTACTTTCAATTAAAGCATAGTTGACATACAATATCATATTAATTTCAGGTGTATAACAGTGAGATTTCACATTTACACACCTTATAAAGTGATCACCACAAAAAGTTCACTATTCGTCTGTTACCGTACAAAGTTAAGATGTTATTGACTGTATTCCCTATGTTGTACTTTACATCCCCATGACTTACTTATGTTATAACTCTAAGTTTGTCCTCTTAATCCCCTTCACCTTTTCACCCATACTGCCATCACCCAACCCTCTAGCAACTGTCAGTTTTTCTGTATCTATGAGTCTGTTTGTTTTGCTTGTTCATTTGTGTATTCTTTTAGATTCCTCATACAAGTGAAATAATACAGAATTTGTCTTTCTCTGATTTATTTAACTTAGCTTTATACCCTCTAGGTCTATCCATGTTGTCGCAAATGGCAAGATTTCATTCTTTTTCATGATTGAGTATTATTTCTTTGTACATGAATATGTATGTGTATGTACAAATGTTGTGTACACACACACATCCACTTCTTTATCCATTCATCTATTGATGAACACCTAGGTTGCTTCCATATCTTGGCTATTGTAAGTAATGCTGCAGTGAACATAAGGGTGCATATATCTTTTCAAATTAGTGTTTTGTTTTCTTCAGATAAGCACCTAGAAGTAGAAGTGCTGAATCTTCCTTTGTCTATTGTTATAGCCTTTGTTTTCAAGTCTATTTGTCTGATTTAATATTGCTATTCAGCTTCTTTTTTTTGTTTCTTTTTTGTTGTTGTTTCCATTTTCATGACATCTTTTTCCATCCTTTTACTTTCAGTCTTTATGTGTCTTTCAGTCTGGAGTATCATGTAGGCAGCATGTGTAAGAGCCTTGTTTCTTTTTTTATCCTTACAGTCACCCCACGTTTTTTCAATGGGATACTTGGTCAGTTTACACTTAAAGTAATTATTTTAACCTTTTTAAAATGAATCATTTAACTTTTCAGTTAAATTTTTTCTATTATAGTGTTTTAAAATTTTAATATAATTATTTGATTGAATTCATTTATGATATCCTTCTTTTTCTTTAAAGATTTGTTTAGCAATAAAAAAGAATGAAATC
Source organism: Myotis myotis (assembly GCF_014108235.1). Lineage (NCBI taxonomy): Eukaryota > Metazoa > Chordata > Mammalia > Chiroptera > Vespertilionidae > Myotis > Myotis myotis. The sequence continues at coordinate 34,772,172 of NW_023416357.1, forward strand.
TTGCCATTTGCAACAATGTGGATGGACCTTGAAGATATGCTAAGTGAAATAAGTCAGACACAGAAAGACAAATACCATGTAAACTAACTTATATGTGGAATCTTAAAAACAAAACAAAACACAAAACAAATGCATAAACAAAACAAAAACAGACCCATAGATATAGAGAAAAGCTGATGGTTGCCAAGCGGGAGGAGCTGGTGGGATGGGAATTTTAAAAAAAGAGTGCTCAGAGGAGCCTGACTAAAATTTGATCAAGGAGAGAGTTTTTATTGCTAGTTTTCTGGGTTAGAGTGGCACTATCGATGATTCAGGAGAGATAAGAAGGAAAAATATAAAATAAAAATAAAGTTAGTTATTTGTATTGAAAGTGCCTTTATTCCCTGTAAAACAGAATTAGGAGGCAGGTTCCTAGGATAGTCCTAAAAGCCAAAGGGAGCTTTGTAGTATACAGTGGAAGGAAGCTATTATGGACTCATTTTTCTTTTCATTCAGATGACATTTACTAAATAATTCTCTGTCTCTACTCCATGTATTTAAATCAGGGGTCCTTAAACTTTTTAAACAGGGGGCCAGTTCACTGTCCCTCAGACCGTTGGAGGGCCGGACTATAGTTTAAAAAAAAAACTATGAACAAATTCCTATGCACACTGCACATATCTTATTTTGAAGTAAAAAAACAAAACAGGAACAAATACAATATTTGTATTTGCATGTGGCCTGCGGGCCGTAGTTTGAGGACCCCTGATTTAAAGGAGTGATTATCAATTAGCATTCATGTACACAAATTAATAGAAAGTCCCTACCCAGCTTGAAAGAAAATGAGTCTAATTGTGGAGCCCTGTAATAATCACAAGCTCTATAGCATGGTAAATAGATAAGTGGAACAGGGAATTAGAATAATACGTAACACTTCAAATGGTGAACACACAATACAATATGCAGATGATGTATTATAGAATTGTATCCCTGAAACCTATATCATTTTATTAACCAGTGTAACCCCAATGAATTCAATTAAAGTATTTTAAAAATTAAAACTGAATAAAGAGAAGAGATTTAAACTTAAAAAAAAAAGAATATACAACAGGAAGCAGTACCCCAGAATATTCTAAAACTAGCAATATCAAGAAAGGTTTAGAAGCATAGGAGGAATTACTGAATTGGACTATCGTTCAGGTACAATGTTTTCCCGGCTTCTAGAATACTGGCACATAGTAGGTGGTCAAGAAATAATTGCTAATGAAAAAATGGTAAACACAAGGAGGGCTCTATGCAAAATTAGTTAGAGATAGAATAGTATAGCCCAATATAAATAATAAACCAGCACATAACAAATGCTACTGTATTCCAAGTATTATCATAGTAAAAGAAAAAAGTTAGTAAATGAAAGTATTATTCATCAGATTTTGAAATTATTTAAATTTTTAGGATTCAGATGACCACTGATTTAGAGGTGGATGAGAGTTTCACCTTATGTCTGAGTGAGAAAATTGAATTACCCCTAAATTTTTTCTGTATTATAACATCTAATCATGTTAAATCTTTAAATAAGATGTTGTAATGTTATATCTAAGCTCCTGTGTTTTTTCATTTTAGGTGTTCGTATCAGTTCAATCTAATAATATTCTAGTATATTTCAATATGCTGGATACTGTTTTCATATTAATTAGCTGTATGCCCTGCTTGGAAGAAGGCAGGAAACATTGTGGCATACTTGATCTGTGTTTCCACAAGCTGAATTTATTTAAAAGCAATTGTTTTAAGATCTTTGCTTTTAGATTTTCTTAGTTTCTAATCTTTTGCATAGTCCAGTATTTTTCAACTGGCCAGATAGTGTGGTTTAGTGATTAAAACACTTTTCTAGGAATAAGACTTGGACTCTAATCATTGCTTCTCAGTTTATTGTTTCCATTATATTGGGGAAGTAATCTAATTCTCAGTCTATATATATTATATTATCAATATTACCATTTCCCTGCCTGCCTCATGAGACTGCTAACCACATTTTGGACCAGTCTGTGTATAGGAAGTATATAAATTCAAGGTAATATTATTCATCATTATTTCTTACAGAATTCATTTTTATTATCTTTTGCATTTTATGATTAAACTGGAGTGTTAATTTATGAGTCTTACTAGTAATTTGCTTTTCCCTTTTGTCTCTATAAAGTTTTGGTTTATTGTTACCATTTTAAAGCAATAAAAAGTTTGCCAAGCTGCTATCCCAAGCCCTTGCAAATAGCAGTTGGTGTTAAAGCAATTATCTGTTGCATTCAAATGGCCTACCTTCTTGAGAAGACTAATGAGAATGATGATTAAAACATATCAAAGTGGTAGATGGAGAAAGCTTGTGGGGAGGGGAAATAAAAGAACTGAACACTTTGTAGTTATTAATTCTTCCTGTATGGGCACACTGAATAAAAAGCCAACAATTATAAGGCAGAGAAACTAGAAAGAATAGCTTAGATAAGCGATTTTAAAATTGTTTGCCACAAGAATTTTTAAAATGAGCAATACCTGACTAGTCAAGAGCACTGACCTCTTTTCCCTTGGATGTCAAATAAAAAAATGACAACAGCCAACACAACAATAGCCACCTGGTGTGAGTGAATCAAAATTATACCTATTTTTTTGTCATATCAGCAAAAAACAACATTTTTGTGTGTGCTACAGAATTTTAGTAATTAGTTCATGTGTGCTATAAGTTGATAAAAGTTGAAAATCATGCTTAAATCTTTCTGTTATGGGAATTTACCTGGAACTTAAAAATTGTTTAGACTGGTTTCATGTAATAGATTCTTTTAATTTGATCATTAATTATTTGTTCATTTTTTAGGAATACAAGAGTTTCCAGAAAATATAAAAAATTGTAAAGTTTTAACAATTGTGGAGGCCAGTGTAAACCCTATTTCCAAGTAAGTTCTTCTCTGTTGAATTATAAGTTACTTTTTAAAATTACTATCAAAATATGAATAGTAGTTGAATATACAACTATGAAATAGTAATAGGATATTACTTTCTATATTGAAATGAACTTTTAGTATTAATCTTAAATCTGTAAAAAATTTGTTTTAAATTAAAATGGAATCTTTTAAGTAATCTTTCTAGTCCCATATTTTGCAAAGGTAAATTTGACATCCAAACAGATAATGCAAGTGTTTTGCTCCAGGTTTTACAGATAGTTAACGTCCGAAATGCGACTAGAATTCAGGTCTCCTCGCTCATTGTTGCTGGCACAAGATGAGAACGGCTTCACCTGCAAATCAAATGTGTGGCACACTCAGACTTTTGAAAGTAGTAAGCTGAAAGGTCAAGGAGGGAAAAACAACAAAAAATGGAAAAATCCTATACCAGAGGTCATATATATTCTTTGGTAATATATATACATATAATGGCTAAACACAGAACACTTTCCTGGTGCCAGCGCTGTTAAATTTTATAAAAATGGAGTGGTGAAGCAAAAGAGGAGAAGAGTGAAATGAAACATGTGCTAGGATTGCTAAGTTGAAAGTTGAAACCAGCTTTCACATAGTATAGTAATGTACTTAATGAGTGTTTCTAAAAATACCATTTCTTTACTTACTGTGGAAGATGGAGGAATGTGACCTAGGAGAGAAGGAAGATGAGTCAAAGACTGATGAGTCTACTGCAAGAAAGTTTTGTACTTGATAAAATCCAGGACAAACATCTAAAGATTGTTTTATCCTCATCTGAAAATACTGCTCTAGCATCAAGTTCTAGATCTGTGATTTCTTTTGTAAGTCAGAGGGAATACAAGTTAAAGCTAATACTTATAGGTTCTTATAGGGCTTTAAAATGTCATGGAGCTTTTTATATTATTTCTTTTTTGTGCTTTTTATAAAATTATAGAATATTTGATTATTTGGGGACTTAATGTTGAAACTGAAAATAATCTAAACCAGTAGTTCTCCAATGGGGATAATTTTTCCCTAAAGATTTATTTGGTAAATTCTGGAGACATTTTGGGTTTTCAGAGCCTGTGGTACTGGGCGGTGCCACTCTCCTGGTTTCTAGTGGGTAGAGCTAAATATCCAACAGTGCAGAATATCCAACAGTGCAGATGACAGCTTCCTCACAACAAAGAATTATCGAGCCCCAACCATCAATACTGTCAATTCCTTATCTAGTCCTTTGGATTGATGTTAGCCAAGGAGAATTTTAAGAGTGCCTGCAGATGTTATAATTATGTCTTAAATTCTGTGTATTGTGGCTTATTCATAGCTGACAATTTTGTGCAGATTTTATCTTAAAGACAAATATTGTCTCACTACCTTTTAACAAAGAGATACAGATACAAGCATTGAAACAGGTAAGTTATTACAAAAGGCAAATTTCAATTTGAGGATCACTTGTAAAAGTAAAGAGGTGACTATTATCTGTTAAGAATATGTATTGGTTAGACAGATTCTTAGGTTTTAATAAGAGACTGAAATTGTGTATGTGAATTTAACTTAAATTCTGGTATATTTTGTATAGGCTTCCCGATGGATTTTCTCAGCTGTTAAACCTAACTCAGTTATATCTGAATGATGCTTTTCTTGAGTTCTTGCCAGCTAATTTTGGCAGGTAAATTATAGTTCTTTTCTAAAACCTTGTCTTGTTAGCTCCTGTAAAGTTTATAAAACTATAAGTTGCTTTAGTAATACAGTTAATTACAGTTTCATAGGCTCTTTTGTAATTATTTTTAAGCATTGTGGTTTTTAGTTTCTTCAGAACTTACTTTGACTTTGAATTTATTTTTTCCAAGTTGGCAATAAGCAGTGAAATACTGAAAATGAAAAGTAATGTGAAACTTGAATTGTTTTTTAAAATATGCAAAAATAGCCTGACCAGTGTGGGTCAGTCGTTGAGCATCAACCTATGAACCTACAGCTTGATTCCTGTTCAGAGCATATTCCTGGGTTGCAGGCTCGATCCCCAGTACGGGGCGTGTAGGAGGCAATCAATCAATGATTCTCTCTCATCATTGATTTTTCTATCTCTCCCTCTCCCTTAGTCTCTGAAATCCATAAAAATATATTTTAAAAAATAAAGTATGCAAAAATAGAGTTTAATTGGGGGTTATTTCTTCATATTTGAGATAAGTAATGCTTTATTCTTAGCATTTATCATATTTGAAAATCTGATTAGTGGTTTATGTCTTCTCCACTAGAATCTCAAAATTCTGGAGAAAAAAATGTGTTTCTCGGTTTTCCACCACATTGTTTCCTGCCCCCCCCCCCCCAATATCTAAACATTTTATAGTCCCTGAGTAATTTTTTTAAAAGAAAAGATGAATCACTACTATGTATCAAATTATTATAATTTTTAAGTTAATTGCTAGAGAAACTGCTATCCAACTACATGTTAATTTTAGAGTCATCTTTTTTGTCTAAAATTAAAGAAAAATATCATATGATCTCACTTGTGGAAACTTTTTAAAAAATCCTAAACCTCCAAGCTTATAGATATAGATAACAGATTGGTGGTTCCTGTAGGTATGTGTGGGTGAAGGTGATAAAAAGGTACAGACTTTCAGTTAATTTTTAATACAGTATTGTGCACATTGTAACTAACAAATAAGTCATGGTGTGTAATATACAGTGTGGTGACTATATTTAATAATTACTGTATTGTATATTTGAAAATTGTGAATAGAGTAGATCTTTTTGTTGTTGTTGTTAATCCTCACCTGAGGATATTTTTCCCTTTGATTTTTTTTTCTTTTGAAGAGAGAATGGAAGGGAGGGAGGGAAGGGGAGAGAGAGAAACATTGATGTGAAAGAGACACATTAATCAATGGATCGGTTGCCTCTTGCATGCACCCCAACCAGACCAGGGGGTGAACCACAGTCCAGGTATGTGCCTTTAACTGGGAATCCAAATGGCTACCCTTTGGTCTGCAGGCTGATGCTCTAACCACTGAACACACCAGCAGGGCATGACAGTAGATCTTAAAAGTTCTTATCACAAGAAAAGAATTTGTGACTATGTATGGTGATGAATATTAACTAAACTTATTGTGGTGACCATTTTACAATATATACAAAGATGAAATAATTACATTGTACACCTGAAACTAGGATAATGTCAATTATCCTATACTAGAGGCCCTGTGCACAAAGTTTGTGCGGGGGGGGCGGTGCGGGGGGTAGCTCTGTCAAGCCTGTGGCCCTTTCACAGTCCGGGAGCCTTCGGGGAAAGTCCAACTACATTTTTAAAAAATCACCTTGTACTTAATTTTCTTACTAACTCCTCCTTTTAAACACCCCTCACTGTCATATTCTGTTTCTTCTTTTTATTTAACTAGTAGAGGCCCAGTGCACAAAAATTTGTGCACTCGGGGGGGAGAGGGGTCCCTCAGCCTGGCCTGTGCCCTCTTGCAGTCTGGGACCCCTCGGGAGATAATGACCTGCTGGCTTAGGCCTGCTCCCGGGTGGCAGAGGGCAGGCCCAATCCCTAGGTGCAGCCCCTGGTCAGGCTCAGAGCAGGGCCGATTGGGGAGTTGGGGCCCCGCCCCCTGTCATGCACAGAGCATGGCGGATCGGGAGGTTGTGATGCCACCCTCAGTCACGCTCAGGGTAGGGCCGATTGGGGGGTTAGGGCACCACCCCCTGTCACAATCAAGGCAGGGTCGATGGGGAGGTTGTGGCGCCACCCCCTGTCACGCACAGAGCAGGGACAATCAGCGGATTGGGGCGCTGCCCCCTGTCACTCACAGAGCAGGGCCTATCAGCGGGGTTGGGGCTCCGTACCCTGTCACGCACAGAGCAGGGCCGATCAGGGGGTTGGGGCGCCGCACCCTGTCACACACAGAGCCGCAGGGCGATCAGGGGGTTGGGGAGCTCCCCCCTATCAGGCACAGAGAAGGGCCGATCAGGGGGTTGGGGCTCCTTCCCCTGTCACAAACAGAGCAGGGCCGATAGGGAGGTTGTGGCCCCACCCCCTGTCACACACAGAGTCGCAGGGCGATCAGGGGGTTTGGGCGCTGCCCCATGTCATGCTGCTCCAGGGGCCAGGAGGCCTCGCGGTTCCACTGATCCCGGTGCTGGGAGGCATATTACCCTTTTACTATATAGGATAGAGGCCTGGTGCATGGGTGGGGGCCGAATGGTTTGCCCTGAAGGGTGTACTGGATCACAGTGGGGGTCCCCACTGGGGTGCCTGGCCAGCCTGGATGAGGCGATGATGGCTGTTTGCATCTGGTCACACCCCCTTCAGGGTGGGGGTCCTCACTGGGGTGCCTGGCCAGTCTGGGTGAGGGGCTGAGGGCCGTTTTCAGGCTGGTGGGTGACAACCGCTCCTTTTTTCCTTTTTATTTTTTTATTCTTGGATTTATTGCTGTCACTGGAGCTGAGAGCCCGCTTTAGCTGTGAGACCTCGCTGCTGAAAGCAGGTTTCTGGCTTTGTTTACTTTCTGTATTTGAAATTTTGTTGCGACTCCAGCTCTGAGATCCTGGTGGACTGAAAACAGGTTTCTGGGGTTTTGTTTAGCTTCTATATTTGTAACAATGTTTCTTAGCAGCTCAGAGCCCAGCAGTGGCAGGCGGGGAACGTTGGAGTCCTCCGTCACTGAAGCAAGCAAGACTCCTGTTCGTGTCAGTAGCCTGGCTGCCGGCCGCCATCTTGGCTGGCAGTTAATTTGCATATCGCCCTGATTAGCCAATGGGAAGGGTAGTGACATACGGCTAATTACCATGTTTCTCTTTTATTAGATAGGATTTTCCTGGCCTCACTCCATTTTAGCATCCTTCTCTTTCCTGCTTTCTTTCCCTCCCTCCCTCTGAATCTCTCACAGCCCCTCTCCCTCCCTCCCTCCCTCTCTCCCTCTTCCCTTCTCTTCCTTCATTCCCCATGTCTGTCTCCTTCTCAACCCTCCCCCCTCACCCCCCATTCCTCTTTCCCTTGTGAGCCTGAACCCTGCCTCTCTCCCTCCTTCCCTATTATTACCCCCCTCCCCACCATGTTCACTGGTTTTCTCTTTTAAACCTCCCCCTTTCCTCTCTGGGACCTGCTTCCAGCCCCACCTGAGCGCACTTTGATATTAAAGCTTCCATTCAGGGGGCATTAACCCCCAGCCCAGGGCCCAGCCCCAGCCAGGCCTTCGCCACTCCCCCTTCCCCAGCCTTCCCGCTGCCGTCCTCCTCCCATTCCCTGCCAAGGCCACCCCAACTTCCAGTCAACAAAATACACTTAATACGCCACCAGCCTAAGCCTGGCCAGTGTCTTTGGGGTCCAGCTCTCAGGGACAAAAGCGGTACCCTCCTTAGTGTCCAACTCCACCCCAGCTAAGCTGTGCCTCCCCTCCCAGCCCAGGGCGCCCAGCCTAGCAAGGGTGGCCGAGACCCATGCGGCCCGGGCGCTGCTGCCACCTAGAAGGCCTCGAAACGTCCACCCCTCCATCCCAACGGCCTGCACTGGGGCCACCGCCCTCCTCCTGCGTCTGGGCAGGGCTCCCTGCTCTGTGCCACCTGTGCCCCACCCCTCGCTGGGCGCAATTGCTCTGCCCCCCGTGGTCACCACCCCTTCCCGCTTGCAGCCCTGCCTTTCCTTCCCTTTTCCATTCCTGCATCTTTTTCTTGTTTCCTTTCTATATTTCTGTTTCTCCTCTTGGCCTGTCTGCATGCAGGCCTGCCTTCCTCTCCCTCTCTTTTCTTATCCCCTCCTCTCATATTCTATCCCACCTACCCCGGGCCTCACAGCTGCCTGAGCAGGGGTCGGGGATGCAGCCTGCTGAACGGTCGTTACTCGTTACGTGACAGCGACCTGGGCAATTTGCATATTCCTCTATTACTAGTGTAGATGAGAAAAGGCTAATATGCAAATCGACCAAGCAGCAGAACGACTGGTCACTATGACACACACTGACCACCAGGGGACAGACGCTCAATGCAGGAGCTGTTCCCTGGTAGTCAGTGCATTCCCACATGAGGAGTGCCGCTCAGCCAGAAGCTGGGCTCATGGCTGGCGAGCGCAGTGGCAGTGGCAGGAGCCTCTCTTGCCTCCGTGGCAGCGCTAAGGACCCCTCAATGGACATCCCCCACAGGGTTCCGGACTGCAAGAGGGTGCAGGCCGGGCTGAGGGACCCCCTCCCCTCCAGTGCACAAATGTCATGCACTGGGCTTCTAGTATTACAATACAGAGAAAAACAATTCTGGGTAGTATTGCAGCCCAATGACTACATTGTCATGCTCCATGTATTTATAGACATAAACATATTTGTATATGCATCTATACATACACACACAGATAAAGGTTATATGCTTGTTGAATTCCTATTCTGTATCTGGCATTTGGACCACTTTTTATTTTTATTGAAATATATTTGACACATAACACTGTGGAAGTTTAAGGTATACAACATGTTGATTTGATACATTTATATACTGTGTAATGTCATTGCTATTGCAGCATTAATTAGCAACTCTGTACCATCTAATTTGCTCATTTTTCCTCTAAATTTATTGGAAAAAGCATCTTAGTAGTGCTGGAGGATATCTCCTTTTCCATGTCTCCTTGTGTTCCCTTATGGTTTTCTCTCTAAGCCAAACTCTGGAGTTAAATTATTATTCAGAGATAGTTAATAATTTTGGGAGGTATTTTCACAGGCATAAAGTGCTCTAGGTTTGATATTTAGGAACAGTCACTTTGTGCTGTGAATATGTCTGGAAGTATTTACTCCCCTCCCCCTTCCAATAATTCTGAGGAGCAGAAATAGTCTTTTCTTCCTTTGTATTACTTTGTATTCCTGTGTAATTTTTAATACAGTATTCTGCATATTGTAATTACATAATAAATACTGATTGCTTTAAAACTTCAGAGTATGATATTAATTTGTTAATTCTTTGTCTTTGTCATAGATGCTTGATTTTTTTTCTTTGTTTTGCAGATTAACTAAACTCCAGATACTAGAACTTAGAGAAAACCAATTGAAAATGTTGCCAAAGTAAGTACAGGTGCTGTGCTTTCTAAAATTTAATTTAGAATTTTTAATTCTTAGGTCCTTAGAGAAATATTAACTTTTTAATATCTGAAATACAAGTGCAAATTATTTTTAAAAACTGGCATTTGTGGTCATATTTATATTAGTTGTGGTGAATGTATAAATCTGTGCATCTGTATTTGGCATTTAATAGTGATTTCATAGTCTCTGGAACACAGTCTTGTGACAGAAGTCAAAGTAATAAGTATGTAAAACCTGCTTGAGCCCCAAATAAAAGTCCCAATTCATATACCAGAACTCTTACATGGTACTCACTAGAGAAATTCAAAGGGTCTTCATGTGAAGTCTGATAACTATAGTTCTAAGAGCCTGTCTGGTTTTTCAGTCTATTGTAAATGAGAAATGTGGTGGAGGGCCCTCTACTGGTAAGCGAACATCAAAAAGAGATGGCAGTCCAAGAGCAAATAAAATAAACAGATCTACAAATTCAGAATACACTGTGTAGTCTGTTCGTTTGTTATAGAAATGTCGTAAAACACTCTGAATTAATTGCTATATTTTTTTACAGTTTAGGCATTGGCAAACTATAGTCTGTGGTTAAATCTGGCCCACTGCTTATTTTTGTAAATAAAGTTCATTGGAACTACATTCATTCATTTTCATATTGCTTATGGCTGCTTTCGCTCTGCAGTGGTAGTGTGGAATAGTTGTGACAGAAATTACATGCAAAGATTAAAGTATTTACTATCTGCCCCTTTATAGAAAATTTTGTTGACTCCTGTTACAGTTTGTCAAAAGTTAATTGTCACCTCTTCAGAGAAGTATCTCTAGTTCCCCAGGAGTTAGTTGTTCTGTTTACTCGACTCTTGGCACCGTGTTTACTTAATTGTTATGACATTTACCACAGTAGTCCCATTTTTTTTTATACATTTCACTCCCTTCTTACCTGACCAGCACATGTAAATATATATCTTGTACTCATGTACTTATATCTTCCTCCTTCCCCTACCCCCACGACTATAATCTTTGAAGGCAAAGAGCATGTCTAGTTTTAATTCACAAAAGACATTATATATTAGTTCAGTAATTGTTCAGTGCAAGAATGAATGGCATTTTATAGTGATAGTTGTGATTATAAATTAAGTGGGAATTAAAGTGGTGAGTATAAATTAAAGTGGGAATTAGACTAAGGTTTAAATACGTTACATATTTGGTTTTTGTCATTGTCTCCTTAATTCAAAACTTGACTTTTTTTCTAAGAGGTTTGAATAATCAAAATGTAATTTATTTACTGAAATAGCCTACAGTTAATATGATCTATCTGATCATAAGGAATTCACTGATTTTAACTCAGTGAATTTTAACGCCTTAGCTTCAAATTTGCAAATATAATTTTTTTCTGTTTTGTTTTGTTTTTAAGACTTATGATTAGAACCTTTGAAGCTTTACAAACTCAAATCAAAGATCAATGGGAAAATGCCCTAACCGGTTTGGCTCAGTGTATAGAACATCGGCCTGCGGACTCAGGGGTCCCATGTTCGATTCCAGTCAAGGGCATGTAACTTGGTTGCGGGCATATACCCAGTGGGGAGTGTGCAGGAGGCAGCTGATCGATGTTTCTCTCTCATCAATGTTTCTAACTTTCTATCCCTCTCTCTTCCTCTCTGTAAAGAATCAATAAAATATATATTAAAAAAAATCAGTGGGAAAGCTGTTTTAGATTCATAGTCAAGGGAAACTTAATACCATCTTAATAGTGGAGGGCATGTACCACGAACACAGAGGATGTGTATTTTTCCTTTGAGACAAGAGAAGAGAAGATAAAAATGAATTAAATACAAAAGAATTTTAGAGGTAAATAGGAGGAAATTTGAGGGATATTGTTTCTACTTTCTCTTTGAAGTGGGAAGCTGGATCTTAAATGAAAAGACTTGAAAATGTAATAAAAATGAAATTGTGTGTCTTAGGTAGATTTTTGAGGTGTAGGAGTAGGACCAAAATTGCCAGTAGTAGCTAGCTACAACAAGTTCAGATGGGGATGCTTTTAGGACTTGACATTACATTTCCTCTTTTTAGTGCATATATGTGGCATTCACATTTTCTTAAATCAGTTTTAAAATAACTTTCTAAGGATGTCATTTGGAATTTTTCTAATGCATTGCTTCTCTTATTGTTCCTTCTTTTGTAACCTTCCCTTGTTGATATGATTAATTGATACATGTGAATTTTCTGTTATTTTGTCACAGCCCCTCTTTACTTCTCTGAAATGTCCACCTGATACAGCATTATGGACCAAGGAATTAAATATCATAGCATGTAATCTTTCTTAAGAAAGATCCTGTAAATACCTTTTGCATTGTTATGAAGCGAACTAGAACTGCCTTATAGGTTTCCTGGGACAAAGACAGATAAGAGTAAGGGAAGTGAATTGTAGTACCTCATGGTACCTGAAAACAGACTTCAGTAAATCTAAGTTAAATAAAGCAGCTTTGAGAAAAATTGGTTTTGTGAGATGAATTAAATTAGAATTGATAGAATGGCATATTTGAAACAGAGGCGTTGGGGAAAATTAGCTTTCTCTAATGTTAGGTCTATAACACAGTGACATTACAATTATGATATGTGTTTTATATTTTTTCACTAAAAAGCCAGAGAAACATTTGTTAGTTTATTTTACTTACTGTTTCTAATATGTTAAATTTCCAGACATGATAGAATTGCACTTGCACACTATCTTTCATACTGAATTTTTACTGTAACTTTTCTATGTTTAGAAATACCACTGTGCTCCAGCTACCTACAGTATTCAGTACAGTAACATGCTGTATAGGCTGTAGCCTAGGAGCACTAGGCTGTACTATATAGCCTATAGATGTAGTAGGCGTAACTATCTAGATTTGTGTAGGAATACTCTGTGATGTTCAAACAGTGACCAAATCACCTAACATTTCTCAGAACATATGCCCGTCATTAAGTGAGACGTAACTGTACTTTTTTTTCTTAGAAAATTATTCAACATATGAAAACCTATACATCAGTAGAGATTACATAAGAATGTTTTATACTGTTCATTTGAAAGCTTCCATGTAATTGATATTTTTGTATACTTAATTCTTTATTAATCCATTGTGCACAGAACCATGAATAGACTGACCCAGCTGGAAAGATTGGATTTGGGAAGTAATGAATTCACAGAAGTGGTAAGTTCTCAACAATCTTACTGTCCAAAGTCTTATATTTCATCAAGAACAAAATGTGAAAATTAATGTATTCTCTGCATTTTTCAAGTATGAAATTGGGTAAAGATAAACACACAATTTTGAGAGACAAGATATGAAAGTTCTCAACAGGGAAAATTAACCAGATAGAAACATTTGACAGGAGTGATGATAAAAAGTAAAATTAATGAGAAACCCATGTACAAAGGTAACCAAAAGTTTTTAGGCATAGGGAGTAGAAAGTTTGAGAGATTGTAAGGGAAAAACAAAGTTTCATCAGACTAGAATGCATGAGGCAAAAGTGCTACTTCTGGTCAAAAATAACTCTCAGGGGTATTGCTTAGGAATTTATTCAGTGCTAAAACTGAATAAATTGTACTTAATAGCTAAAGGGGAAATATTGAGTGAAACATCTGTTATTGTAGGGTTGGTAGTGAGATCTCTGGATTATGTTTTTGCTTTGTATGGTAAGTGTACTATGATACTGAATGAAAAAGGAAAGGAATATGTAAGCAGTTTTTTAGCTTTTGTCATTTTTCCAAGAGAACTCAGAAATTTGCCAGATATATTTTTTGAAGAAGTTATTAAAAATGTTTACATTATGTCTGCAAGTTTATTTTTTTTTAAATTGTGGTAGATTTCAAACGATAGTGTTGAGAACAAGAATTCTGCAGCACTGCCAGCTGCATGATTGCCCTGTGGGTATTGTTTTGTACATTTGCTCACTAAATACACTCAGCTTCTCAGGTTTTGGGTACCTCATTTTATTTTAATGACTCTTTCATATTCTTATATTTTAATTGAAGGTGATTTATGATTGGCTTTACTGTGTGTTTTGGAAGACTTTACTGCTTATGAAAAAATACATATTCTGTGCTTCCCAAATTAACTATTGTACTCTCTCAATATATGTTTTATATGTATTAATCTATTTCCATATTAACTGTTTGAAAATTCTTAATTATTGTTTATTTTATGAATTGGAGCAGCATTCAAAAATCATTAATTTTTCACCCTAGCCAGTTTGGTTCACTGGATAGAGTGTTGGCCTGCAGACTGAAGGGTCCCGGGTTTGATTCCGGCCAAGGGCATATGCCTGGGTTGCGGGCTTGATCCCCAGCAGGGGCCGGGTAGAAGGCAGCCAATCAGTGATTTCCTCTCGTCATTAATGTTACTATCTCTTCCTCCCTCTCCCTTCCTCTCTTAAATCAATAAAGAAATATATTTTTTTAAAAATCATTAATTTTTGTATCATTTTGGTCTTCCAACTATACACACACACACACACACACACACACATATACACACTAATAATAGAGGGATATGCAAATTGTCCAGAACGCCATCACTTAACTACCAATCGGGACGGGATGGGGCGGGGCTGTAGCAGAGAACTCTCAGCACATCCGTGCCGGGGGTCTGAAGGATGCGGAGAGAAAGGGAGAGCAGATAGACAGTTAGCGAGATCAGGCCAGGAGGAGAGAGCAGATAGGCAGTTATGGGGATCAGGCCAGGAGGGGAGCACAAATAAGCAGTTAGGGGCATCCGGCCAGGAGGGGAGCGAAGATAGGCAGTTAGGGGGATCAGGCCAGGAGGAGAGAGCAGATAAGCAGTTAGGGGCATCAGGCCAGGAGGGGAGTGAAGATAGGGGAATCAGGCTCGCAGGGGAGAGCAGTTAGGCAGGGGGATCAGGCCAGGAGGGGAGAGCAGATAGGCAGTTAGGGAGATCAGGCCAGGAGGGGAGAGCAGATAGGCAGTTAGGGGGATCAGGCCAGGAGGGGAGAGCAGATAGAGCCATCAGGCCCACAGGAGAGCAGTTAGGGGCATCAAGCAAGCAGGCAGGTGAGCGGTTAAGAGCCAGTGGTTCCAGATTGTGAGAGTGATCCCGGATTGGAGAGGGTACAGCCCGGGCTAAGGCACCCCCCTGTACCCCTACCCCCCATGCACAAATTTCGTGCACCAGGCCTCTAGTACTTTAAAAAAAAACATACTATTAGAATTATAACAGGTAAAGCTCAAAAGGGAATTTTAAAATATCCATGTTGTACCTAGAATTCTTACCAATATTTATATGTTAAACGTAAAGTGGAATGATGTGCCTTTTATCTATTACTCATGTTATTATGGTGATTAGATATGTTGGTACTTGATGCCATCACAGTGTCATTAATTGGACACAGGTTTGTGGGGTGACAAATATCTTTGAAGGATGAATTCAGAAGAGCTTCCAAGGGTGAATGTCCACAGTCAAATTTTGCTTGAATACCAAGGACCACTACAACTCTTTGATTGATCTTTTGGGTCCAACATTATATTATAAACAATCTTCCACCATGTAATTGCTGGGAGTTTAAAATAACTGGGCCACTCAGTTGGTTAGAGTGTCATCCGTACACCAAAAGGTTGTGGGTTTGATTCCCAGTCAAGGCACATACCTAGGTTGTGTGTTTGATCCCTGGTTGGGCCACATATGGGAGGCAACCAATTGATGTTCTCTCTCTCTTCCTCTCTCTCTAAAAATAAGTAAAAGCATATCCTCGGGTGAGGATTAAAAAATAGTAATCTATAATATAATAGTAATCCTATATAATAAAAGGCAAATATGCAAATTGTCCCCTCAACCAGCAGTTCGACTGAAAGTTCAACCAGGGGCTGGCCCCTTCTCCAGCTGGACCCCACCCATGCATGAATTCATGCACCAGGCCTCTAGTCTATAATAAATAAAGTATAATATGCTAATTAGATCGGACATTCTTCTAGATGAAGCCGGGGCTGCAAGGGAAGCCCGGGTGCTGGCAGCGGAGGGAAGGAAGGCCTACTCTTGCACAATTTGTGCATTGGGCCTCTAGTAAAATAACAGAATGTGCTTATCATGTGATTATGCTGTGGTTTACTTACCTTTCCCGTACTGGACATTTAAGATGTATGTTGCCCTATTTCTTCTTTTCTTTCCTCTTTTTCTTAACAGCCTTCGTGTTTTTACAGGTAATGATTAAGAGAAGCTTTTTATTGTACTCTTGAAAGCAGTGGCACTTATTTTTATTTCTTTATTGTATAAATATATCTATTATGTAATCAAAAGCTTACATGAATGTTATTCAATCTGCTGTTAGGGATTGTCTATCTTTGTGTTCTCCTGTAGTTGTAATATAGTAGAAAGGCTTGACTCTCAGCTCTGCTTTATTTCCTCCTCAGTTTTTTGTTTTAAACTAAAAGTTGTCATTAGACATTTCTAGGGGCTTTTTTTCCCCCCCCAATAAAAACATTCAGGTAAATAATTGGATTCCCTCCTCTTCCTTCTAACTCCAAACAGCCTGAAGTACTTGAGCAACTAAGTGGATTGAAAGAATTTTGGATGGATGGGAATAGACTGACATTTATTCCAGGGGTATGTATATCAAATTTTAAATGGTTTTCCTTACTGCTCTGTATCCTTTACAGTTTTATTAATTATATATTTTCAAATCATTTTTACTTGGTGAAAATATGGATGGTTATTTAATTCTTAGTAGTATTAAATAGTTATAAAGAATTTTTTTATTGTTAACACATAATTAACTAAAACCAGAAAATTTTCACAATAAACTTTTGTAAAATAGTCTTTTTTTAATACCATGCAGTGTGCCCTTCCCAGTGGTTGCAATTGACTTTGTAACCTAATTCAGTTTGCCCATGGAATTGTTCAAGTAGAGTATTTTCCATGTAGTTTCTGTTTTATCAACTGACATTTTGTTCATTCCCACACCTAAAGAATAAGAATCCTTGTGTGTGTTATCTCCATTGTCACTCTCCTGGGCTAAAATTAGTAGAAGCTCTTAGCTTTATTACTGAATACATAACTAATGGTACTTTTTTTTAAAATTATGAGTTTCCTCTTTCATATAAAATATTTAATTATAGTGTATAACTTGGTATTAGGTCCATTACCTAAACGTTTTACAGATCATTTACTGTTGATAGTCATTCGATCTTCTTTTTTTACCTACAGTTTATTGGTAGTTTGAAACAACTCACATATTTGGATGTTTCTAAAAATAATATTGAAATGATTGAAGAAGGAATTTCAGCATGTGAAAACCTTCAAGATCTCCTATTATCAAGCAATGCACTTCAACAACTGCCTGAAACTATTGGTTTGTATTGCTTTCTAGTTCATGTAATTAATTTTTAGTAATGTAAAATCTGAGGAATTAAGTTTTTGCCATTGTTGAGATAGTTTTACTGTACTGCTGAAGTCACAAATCTTACTTGAATTTTTCCTAATTTACTAATAATTTTTCCTAATTTACTCCTTTGTTGACATTACTGTATTTTTATTTAAGGAAATGTCATTTTTATTACTGTAATAAAATTTATTGTTTTAAAAAAAGGTTAATTGATCCAAACTTGGTTGAATTCTTGGTCGTAGCCCTTAACCTTATAACTTTTTTTCAGTCTTACTTCATTTTAGACCAGGGGTGGGCAAACTTTTTGACTCGAGGGCCACAGTGGGTTCTTAAACTGGACCGGAGGGCCGGAACAAAAGCATGGATGGAGTGTTTGTGTGAACTAATATAAATTCAAAGTAAACATCATTACATAAAAGGGTACAGTCTTTTTTTTTTTTTTTTTTTTTTTTTAGTTTTATTCATTTCAAACGGGCCGCAGTTTGCCCATGGCTGTTTTAGACTCACAGCCACAAGAGACCAGTTTAGCAAATTTTATGAGTCTATTAATTCGTCTAGTTGCTTGTCTGATAATGCATCAAGGGAATTAAATTATTTTGATTAAAGAATCAAAAAGTTAAATCTTGGCTTCTTTGTGATGTTTAAATATAAAACAAAAAAATACTTTTACATGTTTTTCAATTGAGCTACATAGTCTTTTTAGCTCAGGTTACATTTTTTAAATTCCATAATTTATTCAGAATGTTTATTTTAAATTAAGCTGCATTTTCTTGCTTTAGTATTTGTTATACATAGAATACATAGAATAGTTTGTTACACACCTATGAAGGCTACCTTCATACTACCATTTCTTTAATTCATTAATAACACAAGTTTGTATTACATGTTTTTACTGTGCATGGCATTGTTTTAAGGAGGAGGACTATAACCGTGAACAAAGCAAACAAAAAGTCCCTACTCAAATGATGCTTACATTTCAGAGGGGGTTAATAGGTAAATATACACTAATGTTAAGAGGTAATATGTAGGTAAAAATTGAAAATATATGGTAAGGGAATAGAATGAAGGGGTTTGTGTAGTATCGCCAGGTTGATTAAGAAAATTTTTTATGATTAAAGTCAAATGTCATTTGTGCTCACATTGACTGTTGGTTGACTTGCTTATAGTTCAAGCTGGAAAATTGTGTATTATTTCTTCTCTCAATAGGTTCATTGAAGAATGTAACAACTCTTAAAATAGATGAAAATCAATTAATGTATCTACCAGACTCTATTGGAGGGTAAGATTTTTGTGAATTAATAAAACTAGAAGACTTTACTTTCAATTCAGCATGCCATATATATTTTCAGATAATTGCATAAATAGCATCTAAAGGAGATTTCATAAACATTTAAAAAAGCAACTGATTGCAGGTTGGGTATATTTATAATAAAGATAAATCGATTTTTTTATTGGTGAAGTTTATCTTAGTGGAGACAGTTTTGCTAGTTTCATTAAAGTCAAGTTCAAAAGTTCCTAGGTTCTTAAGTTTTGGTTATATATAAGAAATATTTTTTAATGCATGTTTTCTTTCTTAATTAAAGGTTAGTATCAATAGAAGAACTGGATTGTAGCTTCAATGAAGTTGAAGCTTTACCTTCATCTATTGGGCAGCTTACTAATATAAGAACCTTTGCTGCAGATCATAACTATTTACAACAGTTACCCCCGGAGGTACTGTATTTTAACTTTCTTTTGAATTTTCATTTTTTTCTAATTATTTATTATAGGTATCTAAGTATGGTTTTATTTTCTTTCAGAAATAATTACGTAACTAAGTTACTTTTTTAGCTACATTGGTTTACAAGAGATACCAGATATACTTTTCTTCATACATGAAAATTGATAATTGAACATATAATTAATAAAGGGAAAATGTAAAATTAATAAAGGGAAAATATAATTTACTTTTATAAATGAGAAGAGTATTTTTCATAACTTTTGAAAATATTTTACTTATGTCTGTTTAGCAGAAAGCCAAATTTCTGATCTCCAGTTTTATGTTTCTTTCAGATTGGCAGCTGGAAAAATATAACTGTGCTGTTTCTCCATTCCAATAAACTTGAGACACTTCCAGAGGAAATGGGTGATATGCAAAAATTAAAAGTCATTAATTTAAGTGACAATAGGTTTGTAATATGTATTTATTGGTTTGTTTATAGAAGACATTGATTAGATAAAATTAAAGTTTCATGCCCTAACCAGTTTGGCTCAGTGGATAGAGTGTCGGCCTGCGGACTGAAGGGTCGGGTCCCAGGTTCGATTCTGGTCAAGGGCATGTGCCATGGTTGCAGGCACATCCCCAGTGGGAGGTGTGCAGGAGGCGGCTGATGATGTTTCTCTCCCATCGATGTTTCTAACTCTCTATCCCTCTCCCTTCTTCTCTGTTAAAAATCAATAAAATATATTTTTTAAAAAGTTTCACTATATATATATGATAGGAAATCTAATACATGTTCTTTTTATATATACTCATTTTTATTTTTATTTTTATTTTTTTTAATATATTTTATTGATATTTTACAGAGAGGAAGGGAGAGAGATAGTTAGAAACATCGATGAGAGAGAAACATCGATCAGCCACCTCCTACACATCGCCTACTGGGGATGTGCCCGCAACCAAAGGTACATGCCCTTGACTGGAATCGAACCTGGGACCTTTCAGTCCACAGGCCGACGCTCTATCCACTGAGCCAAACCGGTTTCGGCTATACTCATTTTTAAATAGAATTTTTATCTGAAATGATGTAATTTTACCGGATTTTAATCATACTGTTGTTATTTGTCACAGTTCTTTTTTTCTTATGTTTTTATTGATTATTAGAGAGAGAGGCAGGGAGAGAGATAGAGTGATAGAAACATCAATGAGAGAGAAACATTATTGATCTGCTACCTCCTGCACACCCCCTAGGAGGGACGGAGCCTGCAACCCCTGAATGGCCATCGAACCAGTGATGTCATGGTTCCTGGGTTGATACTCAACTGCTGATCCATACCAGCTGAGTTTCATGGTTCATTTTGTGTTGACTTTAGTTTTGCAACCTTTATTCTCTCCTTTATAGCAACCTTTTTTATTCCTAAAGTCAGATCTTCAGAACCTTAATACTGCTGTTGAGCAAAGCAGCTTTTAATGTAATCTGCTTTTTTGTATTTTTCTCTGCAAAGGTGTGATTAGACACCCATCATATAGCTTGGACGATATAGCCAAGGTGTAGAGCAGGTAGATCACTAGGGCTGCTAAATTGTAACGAAGTTTAAGATAAGAACAATAATTTTTCCAGAGGTAAAGATAAAATACAGTAGTCCCCCCTTATCCATGATTTCACTTTTTGCGGTTTCAGTTACCTGCGGTCAATTGTGGTTTGAAATATTTAATGAAAAAGTGCCAGAAATAAGCAATTTATAAGTTTTAAATTGTGTTCTGCTCTGAGCATCATGATGAAATCTCATGCTGTCTCCCTCTGAGCATGAATCATCCATTCGTCCCGCATATCTGCACTGTATGAGCTGCTTGCCCTGTTGTTGATCACTTAGTAGCCTCTTGTTATCAGATCACCTCTCACCGTATCACAGTGCTTGTGTACATGTAACCCTTATTTTATTTAATAATGGCCCCAAAGCACAAGAAGAGTGAGGCTGGCAATTTGGATATGCCAAAAAGAAGCCATAAAGTGCTTTCTTTAAAGGGAAAGCTATGTATGTATTGGGGGTGGGCAGCGGGGAGGAAGTAAATATAGGGTTTGGTACTATCCTTGGTTTCAGGCATTCACTGGGTGCGGGGGTGGGGGGTGGAACTTACCCTCTGTGGAAATGGAAACTTCTCTAATGATAAAAGAGTGTTTCTAGAGCATTTTTACATTTTGTTTTCATAGTTTCTTATAAAGTATTCAAAACAATTGCTGGGAGCCGGTCCATGCTTGCTGTTTCAAGGGACCTGGCATATATGGCATACTGTTCTTAATATGTTTGCTCACCTTCTTGGCACTATGTGTTTTAACCAAGGTCTCTGAGAAAGGTTGTTTCCCCAGGTAGGGATTTTCCCCTGAAGTTAGGGAGGGAATAAAACCTCTTAACTAGTGCCAGGTGGGTAATTAATCACTTTAACTACAAACAATCATGCTTAAGCTACATAATCTTTACTCCCTGGAGTGGAGATAAGAAACGCCCTAACCTTTGTAATAGAGATTGATAGGATTGAATCAACTGGTATAAATACAGATGTAATCAGAACCTAGAAACAAGATGCCGGGGTCCAACCCCAGCAGGTCCAGGGGTCCCCAAAGGTGTGGACGGAATCGGCGAAGAAGGAAGGACACGGAGACAGTGTTCAGTTGATCAGCAGCCTAGCCAGGATCTCTAGCCAGGATCTCCAGCCAAGTTCTGGTCTGGATCTCCAGCGAAGTTCTGCTTAGGATCTCCAGCCAGGTTCTGTGTCCATGTTCTCTTGCTAGGTTCTCCAGGTTCTCCAGCCAGGTTCTATAGCCATGTTCCCTCGCTAGGTTCTCCAGCCAGGTTCTGTCCAGGTTCTCCAGCCAGGTTCAGTAGCCAAGTTCCCTCGCTAGGTTCTCCAGCCAGGTTCTGTCCAGGTTCTCCAGCCAGGTTCAGATACCAGGTTCTAGTCAGGTTCTCTTGCCAATTTCTGTAGTCAGGTTCAGTCCAGGATCTTTTGCCATGTTCTCTCGCTAGGTTCTGTTTCTAGGTTCTGAGGCCAGTTTCTGTCCAGGATCTTTTGCCATGTTCTCTCCAGCAAAGTTCTTCTGTCTCTAGAGAACGTTCTGTGTAGGTTCTGTGCCTAGGTTCCGTCTCTCTTGGTTCCGTATTTTAAGTTCTGAGTCTTACTGTCTTATTACATCTGTATTTATACCAGTTGATTCAATCCTATCAATCTCTATTACAAAGGTTAGGGCGTTTCTTATCTCCACTCCAGGGAGTAAAGATTATGTAGCTTAAGCATGATTGTTTGTAGTTAAAGTGATTAATTACTCACCTGGCACTAGTTAAGAGGTTTTATTCCCTCCCTAACTTCAGGGGAAAATCCCTACCTGGGGAAACAACCTTTCTCAGAGACCTTGGTTAAAACACATAGTGCCAAGAAGGTGAGCAAACATATTAAGAACAGTATGCCATATATGCCAGGTCCCTTGAAACAGCAAGCATGGACCGGCTCCCAGCAAATTCCCCCTTTTTTATTTTTTAAAGGCAGGCATTAAAAAGAAAAAACCCCAAAATGCTCTCTTGTATCCATTTTAAGAGTAGGATTGGCGCTTTCCGCTATTACCTGAGTCCTGATCTATCACCCCAGGGAGAGCTTGCCAATCCTGCACTTTCCCGGGGTGGAAAGGCTGCAGTGGGGTTAAGGATAAGGCTCCTTGGGCCTACCTTCTCCCATGCCTCTACATTTACCTTTCGGGCACCTTTCCTTCCTCAGAAAAGCATGGACGTATTTCTTGTATAAAATGTTCCATCTGACTGGGAGTAACCTTAATTCCTCTGCTAGCAAGCATATGTGTTAAAAGATCAATACAGAGTCTTATTTCTTTAGACTCAGTATGGCACATCTTCTTAATCTAAAGATCAATACAGAGTCTTCTTTCTTTGGACTCAGTATGGTACGTCTTCTCAATCTAAGTTCTGTACTATCCACCTTCTTACCCTACTTATCCTCTATAGGGGGGTCTGCAATACCCTGGTGGAGTCCTATCCATCCCGAATGTGGGGGTTCTCAATGGGGGGGGGAGCTTACCTAGGGGAATCCTGTTCCAGGGGTTCCCAAAGGTGTGGACGGAGTCGGCGAAGACTATCCACCCTCTTCCTATGGTGGAGTCTGATCCGTCCCGAATGTGGGGCAAAGACTATCCACCCTCTTCCTACGGTGGAGTCCTATCCGTCCCGAGTGCGGGGCGCTTACCTAGGGGTCCCTGTTCGGGCGCCCGATGCCGGGGTCCAGACCCAGCGGGTCCAGGGGTCCCCAAAGGTGTGGACGGAATCGGCGAAGAAGGAGGGACACGGAGACAGTGTTCAGTTGATCAGCAGCCTAGCCAGGATCTCTAGCCAGGATCTCCAGCCAAGTTCTGGTCTGGATCTCCAGCGAAGTTCTGCTTAGGATCTCCAGCCAGGTTCTGTGTCCATGTTCTCTTGCTAGGTTCTCCAGGTTCTCCAGCCAGGTTCTATAGCCATGTTCCCTCGCTAGGTTCTCCAGCCAGGTTCTGTCCAGGTTCTCCAGCCAGGTTCAGTAGCCAAGTTCCCTCGCTAGGTTCTCCAGCCAGGTTCTGTCCAGGTTCTCCAGCCAGGTTCAGATACCAGGTTCTAGTCAGGTTCTCTTGCCAATTTCTGTAGTCAGGTTCAGTCCAGGATCTTTTGCCATGTTCTCTCGCTAGGTTCTGTTTCTAGGTTCTGAGGCCAGTTTCTGTCCAGGATCTTTTGCCATGTTCTCTCCAGCAAAGTTCTTCTGTCTCTAGAGAACGTTCTGTGTAGGTTCTGTGCCTAGGTTCCGTCTCTCTTGGTTCCGTATTTTAAGTTCTGAGTCTTACTGTCTTATTACATCTGTATTTATACCAGTTGATTCAATCCTATCAATCTCTATTACAAAGGTTAGGGCGTTTCTTATCTCCACTCCAGGGAGTAAAGATTATGTAGCTTAAGCATGATTGTTTGTAGTTAAAGTGATTAATTACCCACCTGGCACTAGTTAAGAGGTTTTATTCCCTCCCTAACTTCAGGGGAAAATCCCTACCTGGGGAAACAACCTTTCTCAGAGACCTTGGTTAAAACACATAGTGCCAAGAAGGTGAGCAAACATATTAAGAACAGTATGCCATATATGCCAGGTCCCTTGAAACAGCAAGCATGGACCGGCTCCCAGCAAAACAATCCCTAGAAATAGTATAACAGGTATTCCCATTTTGTAGAGGAGAAAATTAAGACTCAGATTTAATGACCTTTAATGAAAACCCAGTTTTCTGACTAGATAGGATATTCTGACTTCTATTTTTTTAAAGAATAACCACTGCCTTAAAAAAAAAAATTAAATCCTTGTTTTAGCCCATACATTGTACCCTAAGACTAGGGCCCTAAGTTCCAACAAATTGCCTTGGAAGATGGGTACAAAAGAGTAGGTAAGTGTAAGACAGAAGGTTTAAGTAGACATTCTATTTAAATAGGATTCTATTCTAATTTAGCATTCTAATGAGTTTTATATTACTTTGTTTTTACTTGTTATAATGTTAAAACAGTCCTCTTGAATATGAAAGTGCTGGCTTACAATGAAATATAGATCAGTGCAGTTTCTATAACAAGCTGTCACTATGAGTGCTTCCTATAACAGAGTTTGTTCTCTAAATACAAGTAAAACATCCAAAACAGTTTTATGAGACATTGCTTAATGTGTTCTTGTCTTTTCATTAAGGTAGGGATAGTTAATATTATTTCTTACTAGATAATTTTTTGAGGTTATTGGATTATCCATCCCCCCACCCCG
Organism: Myotis myotis; assembly: GCF_014108235.1. NCBI lineage: Eukaryota > Metazoa > Chordata > Mammalia > Chiroptera > Vespertilionidae > Myotis > Myotis myotis. The sequence goes on from NW_023416357.1 coordinate 34,797,018, forward strand.
ACCAAATTGATTCAATTAAAAAATTGTATCTTAAAAACTGATTCCTATAAAACTGAATAATATTTTGTTTTAGGTCCCATTCAAAGACCTATATTGTTGTTGTTTTTCGTGAATTAGCTACTTTTCTCCTATTTTCATATGCAGTAACATAGCATTTTTTAGAAGACGGAGTTATTTTCATTTTAACATTTCTCATGTTAAATTTTAATTTTTGTTTGTATATTTTCCCATAGGTTAAAGAATTTGCCCTTTAGCTTTACGAAGCTACAACAGTTGACTGCAATGTGGCTCTCAGATAATCAGGTGAGCATTCTGATTTTGTAAATTACTGAAGTTTCAATTGTTGTAAACAGTTATGTACTCTAATTTACATAGTATTATTTGAGAGCAGTTATACTGGTGAACACACGTAAAAACATATTATACATTAAAGAAAACCTTAGAAAATATTTAGATGCAGATAACTTTAGTGAAATATATGTAGATTTTTAAATAGTAAATTCTGTTGGACTTGTCTGATCTATAAAAAAAATATATTCGGTTAGGAGGTCAGACACAACACTCCCTAACTTTTTAGTTTTTATAGTAATTCTCTATGGCATATATCTGTAAAAATTTGATAATTTAAATTATACTTCTAATTAAGCACTTTCACATACCTTAAGGAAGTGTTTCTAAGGGATTAAGAGTTGTATCTTGGGCTTTTCTTTGTTTGGCAAACATTCATTGAAAGCCTACAGCAGACCACGAACTATTCTGGGAGCAGGAGATATATTGGTGAAGCAAGTACTCTTCTTACGTCCTTATTGAGTTTACATTCTCATGGGAGACAAATATCTGTGTAATGTTTCAGAGCTAAAGAAAAATCTTGATGGGCATTAGAAGAATATGAGGGTTGAATATACTATTTTCTGATTTTTCTCATAAAATAAAGCTTAGTATTTGACTTTCAGCGATGCCTTATAATAATTTATCTAAAGCTGTTTAGATACACTGGTCTCATGAGGTATTTATAAGTTCAGTAGTGACATTTGCTTCAGGGACTGTATTATGTCTCTCTTTTGGAGTATATTAACAACCCCGTTGTGTACTACAGTAAAGAAATCCACTTGTCTTGTGTATCAGGATTCTCCAAACTTCCTAACTGAGGATCCCTTTCCACCTACCTCTTATTAAAACCCTAAAAGTCTTAAGTTGATGTTGATCCACATTTATGAATCGGACTGTAGTATTTACTTGTTCTGAAAATTAGGAAAGGAGATATTAAAATGACAATATCTTTGTTTTTATTAGAGCTTGAACACAAGTGTGTCCATATATTTGGTGCTCTTGACTCTCTGATCTTTCTTAATTGAATTACTTACATTTGAACCTGATTTGAAATTTTGCAGCTGGATTCATTGACATAACTCCCAATCTTGGAGACTCTTAGACTGTTAGTAAAATAACACTGTGGTGGATAAATTATTGCTAGCAGATTATGCCAGGTGACTCAGTTTAGTGAAATTATCTAGTATCTAATATAGTTTCTTCATATTTGCATTGTTCTATTCTTGCTTCCACTTGTTAATTACTTTAATACAAAAATTATGGTGATGAGGGTCTTGTGTTTTTCTCACTTTGACAAAATAGTAAAGTAGTAAATAGTAAAACATATTTACAGAGCTATAAAACCTCCCTAACAGTGTGACCCAGATGTTTTACTATAAAAGAACAAAGTATGGGGGAGAAGGTATGTGACAGTGGTTTGACTATGAATTATGAAAATAAAGTGCTCCTGAATATTTCACTGACAATGTAGGGAATCTACACTAATAAAAGAGAAACATGGTAATTGGCGTACAACCGCTACCCTTCCCATTGGCTAATCATGGTGAAATGCAAATTAACTGCCAACTAAGATGGCAGTTAACCACCAACAAAGATGGCGGCTAATTTGCATAATGCAGGCAGGATGGTACAGTGCCATCAGAGAGCGGGTTGGAGGTGTGAGTGCCGGCGGTCGCCCGGGACCCGATCCCGCCGGCAGACCCGGATGCGGGCCGGCAGAGCGGCTGTGGCGTCCACCCCCACTCACGCCCCCAACCTGGACCCGATCCCGCCGGCAGACCTGGACACGGGCCGGTGGGGCGGCTGTGGCGTCCACCCGCACTCACGCCCCCAACCCGCACTCGCACCCGGTTCCCGATCCCGCTGAGGGACCCCCGCTTCCCTCCGAGTGCACAAGTTTTTGTGCACTGGGCCTCTAGTATACCTATAAGCAGTACATGCAATAACATAATTTTTCACGATTCTCTCTTATGGCTTGAACAGAACAATTGATTATTTACTCCTCATTCATTTTGCCATTCTCATTTAAGAACCATTTAATGAACAACTGCTTCATGCCAGGCAAATGAAGGTCACTTTAATACAATATGGTAAAAGACTTGGTGTAGGACAGCGGCTTCAGCATCAAAGAAAGGAAACATAACTTGGGGGTGTAAAGGCAGGTTTCCCAGAGGAGGAGATGCCTGCAATGCCTAATTACTTCTCAAAAGAGTTACAGGATTTAAACAAAGGAAGGGGAAGAGTGTTCTGGTTTGAGAGAATATTATGAGCCTAAGTATTTACTGGTGAGTCAGTCTAGTATATTCGGTAACTCTACAAGTAGTCCATCGTGACTAGAGCATTACCTATTAGATGGAAGAATAGGAAATGAGGCCAAAGAGGTGTACAGTGACCAGGTCATAGAGCATGTTGTATGCCATGCAAAGGAGCTTGTATTATATTTCAAGAACAGTAGACTTTATTTTCTTGCACGTCAACTCTAATAAATTAATGAGTGGCTTTGAAAGATTGTTTTAAGGATTCTGAAGCTATATTCAGGCTCAGTTGAAAATTGCTGTGATTAGGGTGACTGTAATTTATTGTCCATATTAGGCTAGGACACTTAATAGTGAAAGAAAGGCATATAGTCATTAATCAGTTACTCATCTGTCTTCAATTTAAGAGGAAGAAGTGATTGTGTGATACATGTGAATCCTCCTATAGGAGAAGAGGAATCAGTGTCACATATGAGCAGGCAAATGTGATCAGATTGATATTTTAGAACAGTTGTGGGGAACATCCAGCCCACAGGCCATGTAAGGCCTGAGAAATAATTTGGTCTGGCCCTGCCAAGGCATTAGGAGTGAGTTAATTAAATGTTTGACCAAATATAACAGGCTAATTTTAAAGTTGATAATTTTGTATGTTCCACAAATAATGATATAAATATCCAAATGGCCCTCAGCAGAAAAAAGGTTTCCCACCCTTGTCTTTTTGGGCTGTGTTATAGAAGATGGATTTAGCAAGGGGTGATGCCAGGTGTGAAGGCAGGGGAGACTGGTTGGAGAGCATTGCCATACTCAAGACAATAGAAAATGTTGCCTTGAAATAAAGTAATGATAACAGTGCCAGGGAAGATCCGGTATATTTAAGGCATAACTTAAAAAGTCATGTCAGTACAACATTTGAAGAGGGCATGTATGTGAGAAGAAAGGAAGTAAAAGCAAAAATGATTCTCAAAAGTTTTGCTTGAGTGACTAGGTGGAGATTAATACCATAACCAAAATAGGGAATTACAAAGGAGAAAATACGTTTCTGGGAAGAAGTTAAGTTCCAGTTAGGTATACTGCGTTTGAAGGACCCTTAACATTGAGGTAGGCATGTGTAGAACAGTTCTAGTGGCCATGAGACCCCTGCAACTTAATTTTAGGCTACAGTTTCTATGAACTTGATTTATCCTTTCTTTTAATTTCTAACTTCCAGCGATTTCTCAAAATTATTCCTAAAGGCATAATTTCCTTTTTCCCAATACCATAATATATTTATTCCTTTTAACATGTAAAATTTCTTTATTAAAAAGATTTGTGGCACAAGAAGAAATATAAGATTTATCCCATCATCTTAATTACTTTTCCTAGGGGGCTGTTTCATGACTTTTATTATTTTCTCAAAATTGATTATTTAAAATGTTTTTAAATGCTAGGGATGGATGAATTCTGAGGACTACTACTATTTAAGTGGCAGGTGAGTTAATAGTCTTAGAAAGAGTGACCATAGAGGTAGAAGGAAAACTATGTGGTGGTGGTTTCAAGTTAAGGGTGAAGCAACTAGCTTGAAAGGAGTTGAATCAACTACAATAAAAAAAATGGAAAAAAATAAAACACTTGGCGGCTAAATAGCATGCTATTAAACAATGATTGGGTAACCAAAGAGATCAAAGAAGAAATAAAAAGCATTCTGGAAACAAATGACAATGAAAACACAACAATTCAAAATCTATGGGACATATAGTGAAAGCAGTCCTGAGAGCTCTACACGCCTACCTCAAAAAACAAGAAAAAATGGTAATAAGTTATCTCACCCTACAACTTAAAGGATTAGAAAGAGAGTAACAAGAAAAGCCCAGAATAAGCAGAAGGAAGGAAATAATAAAGATCAGAGCAGAGATAAATGACATAAGAGACCAAAAAAAATACCAAAGATCAATAAAACCAACAGCTGATTCTTTGAAAGGACAAACAAGATTGATGAACCTCTAGTCAGGCTCACCAAGAAACAAAGAGGGAGGACCCAAATAAACAAAAACAGAAATGAAAGAGGTGAAGTAACAACTGACTCCACAGACATATAAAGGATTATACAAAAAACTATATATAATCTGGCCTGTGGGGATCGGGCACAAACCAGCTGACATCCCCTGGGGGGTCCTGGATTGCAAGAGGGCGCAGGCCAGGCCGAGGGACCCCACCAGTGCACGATCTGGGCTGGAGAGGGACTGCAGGAGGGCTCCAGGGTGTCTCCAGACCATCTCGCCCAGTCCCGATTGGGGCCGGCTGGCCAGGGAGGAACCACAGGAGGGCTCCAAGGCATGTCTGGCCCATCTCGCCCAATTCCGATCAGCTGGACCCGAGCAGTAGCTAAACTACCAATCAGAGCATCTGCCCCCTGGTGGTCAGTTCATGTCATAGCAACTGGTCAAATGGTCAGACACTTAGCATACAACTTTACTCCAACAAACTGGACAACCTAGATGAAATGGACAAATTCCTAGGAAAATACCAGCTTCCAAAACTCCATCAGGAAGAATAAATAGGCCAATAACTACTGGTGAAATTGAAACAGTAATCAAAAAACTTCCAGCAAACAAAAGCCCTGGACCGTATGGCTTCATAGGGGAGTTTTACCAAACATTAGAAGAAGAGCTAAAACCTATTCTCAGGTTATTTCAAAAATTCAAGAGGAAGGCACACTTCCAAGCTCTATCTATGAAGCCAGCATTACCTTAATCCCCAAACCAGATAAAGACACTACAAAGAGAATTATAGGCCAATATCCCTGTTGAACTTAGATGCTAAAATCCTCAACGAAATTCTAGCAAATCGGTTCCAGCATTACATTAGAAAGATAATACACCATGACCAAGTGGGATTTATTCTGGAGATGCAAGGATGGTACACTATCCATAGTCGATAAACGTTATACATCACATAAATTGAGAGACAAAAATCACATAATCATATCAATTGGTGCAGAAAAGGCATTTGACAAAATCCCATATCCTTTCCTGATTAAAAACTCTAAGCAAAGTGGGAATAGAGGGATCATACCTCAACATAATAAAAGACTTATATGACAAAGCTACAGCTAACATACTCAGTGGGCAAAAACTAAAACCATTTCCCTTAAGAACAAGACCAGGATGCCCACTTTCACCACTCCTGTTCGACCTGGTTCTAGAAGTGCTAGCCATAGTGATCAGACAAGAAAAAGAAATAAAAGGCATCCAAATTGGAAAAGAAGTAAAACTGTCATTATTCACAGATGACATATTGCACATAGAAAACCCCAAAGAATCCATCAAAAATTAGACTTAATAAATGAATTCAGCAATGTAGCATAGTACAAAATTGACACTCAGAAATCTATGACTTTTTTATACACCAAAAATGAACTCACAGAAAGAGAAACCAAAAAAAAAAAAAAAAAACAATCCCATTTACCCTTGCAACAAAAAAGATACCCAGGAATAAACTTAACTAAGGAGGTAAAAGACCTGTACTCAAAAAACTATAGGACGTTGAAAAAAAAAGAGATAAAGGAATGCATAACCAAATATACCATGTTCGGGGATTGGTAAATCAACATCATTAAAATGTCCATACTTTGCTAAGTAATCTATAGATTCAGTGCAATCCCCATTAAAATACCAACGAGATATTTCACGAACTCTCCAAAAATTCATCTGGAATAAAAAAAAAGACCTCGAATAGCTGCAGCAATCCTGAGAAAGAAGAACAAAGTTGGAGGGATCACATTACCAGATATCAAGCTACTGATATATTACAAAGCCACTGTTCTCAAAACTGCCTGGTACTGGCACAAGAACAGACATAGGCCAATGGGACAGAACAGAGAAACCAGAAATTGACCCAAGTCATTATGTCCAGTTAATATTTGACAAAGGAGGCAAGAACATACAATGGAGTCAAGACAGTCTCTTCAATAAGTGGTTTTGGGAACATTAGACAAATACATGAAAAAAAAAAAAAGAAACTAGACCACCAACTTACACCATACGCAAAAATAAACTCAAAATGGACAAGTGATTTAAATGTAAGACAGGAAACCATAAAAATTTTAGAATAATCCATAGGCAGCAAAATATCAGACATATCTCCTAGCAATATGTTTACTGATACATCTCCTAGGGCAATGGAAACTAAGGAGAAAATAAACAAATGGGACTACATCAAAATAAGAAGCTTCTGCACAGCAAAAGAAACATGAACAAAACACCAAGAAAGCCCACTGCATGGGGAGAACATATTTGCCAATGTTACATCCGATAAGGGCCTAATCTCCAAAATTCATAGGGAACTCATACATCTTAACAAAAGTAAGATAAACAATCCAATAAAAAACCGGGCAAAGGACTTAGACACTTTTTGAAGTGGACATACAGAAGGCCAAGAGACGTGAAAACATGCTCAAAGTTACTAGTCATCTGAGAGATGCAAATCAAAACTACAGATACCATCTCACACCTGTCAGAATGGCTATCATCAACAAACAACAAGTGCTGGCGAGGATGTGGAGAAAAAAAAACCCCTGTGCACTGCTGGTGGGAATGCAGACTGGTGAAGCCACTGTGGAAAACAGTATGGAGTTTCCTCAAAAAATTAAAAATGAAACTCCCATTTGATCCAGTAATCCCACTTCTAGGACTATATCCCAAGAAATCAGAAACACCAATCAGAAAGGAAATATGCACCCCTATGTTCATAGCAGCACAATTTACAATAGCTAAGATTTAGAAACAGCCTAAGTGTCCATCAGCAGATGAGTGGATTAAAAAACTTTGGTACATCTACACAATTGAATACTACGCTGCTGTAAAATAGAAAGAACTCTTATTATTCACAACACATTGGGTGGACATGGAGAGCATTATGCTAAGCGAAATAAGCCAGTCGGAGAAAGATAAATATCACATGATCTCACTCATTTGTGGAATATAATGAACAACATAAACTGATAAACAAAAATAGATCCGGAGACAGAGAGGCGTAAAACAGACCGTCAAACTTCAGAATGAGTCAGGGGAGTGGGGCGGGGGGTAAGAGATCAACCAAAGGACTTGTATGCAATGCATATAAGCTTAACCAATGAACACAGACACTAGGGGGGTGAGGGCATGTGCTGGGGAATGGGGTGGTTGGGGAGAGGTCAATGTGGGGGGGAAAGTAGACTTATGTAATACTTTAAACAATAAAGAATTTAAATCTTAAAAAATGGAGTTTAATATAACAGGATAAATGCCGTTGAGAGGTCAGTTCAAATGAAGTCTGACTTGGGGTGCTGAGCACACAATACACTATAGAGATTATGTGTCATAGAATTGTGCACCTGAAACCTGTATAATTTTGTTAACTAGTGTCACCCCCAAAAAAGTCAGTAAAAAAAAATACATTATATTTTGGCAAGTTATAGCCAATGAGTTACAACTAATGTGAATTTAGAGAGATGTCAAAACCCGAATTGAATCAGTCTAAGAAATAAATGAGGGAATTGAACCATGTGATTGTTGATTAGACTTCTAAGAGGGTTGAATGAGAAAGAAAAGTGAAACAAAGTAAGTGGTAGCTTAGGGTAAGAAGGGATCCTTGAATATTGTTTTTAGGTTGTTGGGAATACTCTGTGTGGAGATTGAGATTAAGGACATGAGAGGGGTTTGGATAGCTGAAGTGGAATCTGATAGAACCAAAAGCTCTGGTAGGGATTCTTACCTTGAAGGGAGCTTGAGTTGAAGTTTGTAAATGATAAAACTCTTAGAATGTAGCCATTTCTGAACTCTTAGCAGTTCTTGAATCCTATTTAAAAAAAATTTTTTTTATTGATTTCAGAGAGGATGGGAGAGGAAGAGAGAGAGAAACATCAATGATCAGAGAATATCATTGATTGGCTTCCTCCTGCATGCCCCGCCCAGAGCATCGAGCCTGCAACCTGGGCATGTGCCCTGACTGGGAATAGAACCGTGACCTCTTGGTTCATAGGTCAACGCCTGCTGGGCTTGAATCCTATTTTTATCTTTAAAAAATATTGCCGAAACCGGTTTGGCTCAGTGGATAGAGCGTTGGCCTGCGGACTGAAGGGTCCCAGGTTCGATTCCGGTCGAGGGCATGTACCTGGGTTGCGGGCATATCCCCAGTAGGAGATGTGCAGGAGGCAGCTGATCGATGTTTCTCTCTCATCGATGTTTCTAACTCTCTATCTCTCTCCCTTCCTCTCTGTAAAAAATCAATAAAATATATTTTTATAAAAAAAAAAAATATTTTAAAAGATATTACCTTTTTCAGACTACAATTTAGAAATTTAAGGAAGGATTTTCAGGCAACTTTGAGAACTGTGTTGAAATTGGTTACCACAAACTTGTAGTTAACACTAATTTGCTCAGTTGTGTAATATAGAAAAAGCACATAATTGTAATGATTCTGCATTGCACCTTTGCCAAGCCAGGTGCAAGAGAAGGACATTGTAGCAAATAGATCTTGATAATTGGCAGGAAAGTGGTTGTAATGAGATATGGTGAGGTACAAAAGGAGAAGCAAAGATAGGAAAGAATGCTGGTGACAGAGTTGAAGGTTCAAGGGAATGACGGTCTTGGTGAGGCACATTGACAAGTCATGTGAGAGCTGCCTAGGGCCTATGTTGCCATACCCTGTGGTTGTCCTTTTCACTAGCCACTCCTCAGCTTCACTTTTAGGAATTCTTCTTGTACTTATCCCATATACTAGTATGTAGTGCCCCTCCTGGTGCTCTAGACTAGCAGTGGCCAACCGGTGGTCCACGGACCACTGATGGTCCATGAGGTCCGAAAGGTTGGTGACTGCTGCTCTAGACTATGCTTTAATTTATTTCCCTATACTTTCCTCTTGGAAACATTTATTTACTGGACTAAAAGTATGGCTATGTTATCTATATTTTATGTCTGTTGAATTAGCCATGACTGTGGAGAAATTGGCATAAAAGAGTTAGGATAGATTTATACTACTAGAGGCCACTGGATATGTGGAAAGGACGTAAAATGATAGAGGCAGGATTTATGTTTCTCAAAAGAACAGGTGTTTATACTTGTGGAGAGATGGGTAATGATCTCACAGCATTTGTAGGCACTAACTCACTTCCTGATCGAGGGTTTATGAGATGGTGAATAAGCAACCCTTATTTGAGGAGGTTTCAGGGAAGCCCCGTCTTTGGAGAAGGAGTAGATATACCATTTCCATTGTCGGAAGAGATCAAAGGGAAGTTTTCAGTGAAGAAGACATTTGAGATGCAGAGGAGTTTGTTTACTGTGGAACAAGGAGGGCCCACAGAGGAAATGTTTGAATGGGAGTAATAATATAGCTAGCTGCAGGGTTTTCACAAGAGTAAGTCCAAAACATTAATTGATAGAGTGGCAGGAGCAGGAAGGACTGGGTAGTTCCCTGCCTATCTGGGGTTGGCCAAGGCTTAGATTAGTAGGATGTTAAGTCAGAAGGGTGGCACAAGCATTAATATTAAGTAAATTGAAAACAGCAGTTAGGGAAATAATTTTAAGAAAAAATGAGGTCCAAAATAATGGGCTTCCAATTCCACTACTGAGTAACTTGTGACATCATTAATAGAAACATTAGACACAGAAAAGAGAAAAGCAGGTTACAATTTATTGTTTTAAGTAGTCTTTCAGCTGAAATAAACTGCATAACTTAACTAAACCTTCCAAATCATTTCTATGAAAGTATCTTCTCAAATAAGAGTAGTAGGGGAAATACAATGAATGGAAAGCCTATTTTATAGCTTTATTAAATCAATATGGTAAGTAATTATTGGATTGTGGATATGAGATCTTTTAATACTTTATTGATAATCAGTGATAAGTTCAATACAGTATTAGTTCGCTTTGTACCTCAAACTAAATTTTATTTAGACTTTTATGAGGTTTAAAAGCAATGCTTAAAGTTTTATTATGTATATATAAATTTGTTTTTGCAATCTACACATTGATACTTTATAGAAAAAATGGTGAGTACTTATTCAAAAGAATTGCTAGATATGTATTTGCTTTAGGATTATTGAAAATTAACCGTTTATTTTCTTTCTATAGTCCAAACCCCTGATACCTCTTCAAAATGAGACTGATTCAGAGACCCAGAAAATGGTGCTTACTAACTACATGTTCCCTCAGCAGCCAAGGACTGAGGATGGTAAGAATTTCAGAATGTCTTTTCTTTAAAAAAGAAGAAGAAGAAGAAGAAGATATATTTACAAATATATATATATATATATATATATCTCCTATCTAATAAAAGAGAAACATGGTAATTAGCCGTACTTCCACTACCCTTCCCATTGGCTAATCAGGGCAATATGTAAATTAACTGCCAGCCAAGATGGCAGCCAGCAGCCAGGCAGCTTGAAGCTAACATGAGGCTGGCTTGCTTCAGTGATGGAGGAAACCAACGTTCCCCGCCTGCTGCTGCTGGCCTCTGAGCTTGCAGTTTGAAACATTGTTACAAATATAGAAGCTAAACAAAACCCCAGAAACCTGCTTTCAGCCAGCCGGGATCTCAGAGCTGGAGTTGATGCAGTGTTTCGATTATAGAACCCAAACAAACCAGATACCTGCTTTCAGCAGCCGAGGCCTCAGAGCTGGAGCCAGAGCTAAAGCTGGCCCAGAATTAAAAAAAAAGGAGCAGTTGGGAGCTTCAGTCACCCGCCAGCCTGAAAACAGCCCTCAGCCCCTCACCCAGACTGGCCAGGCACCCCAGTAGGGACCCCCACCCTGAAGGGTGTGTGACCAGCTGCAAACAGCCATCATTCCCTCACCCAGGCTGGCCAGGTACCCCAGTGGGGACCCCCACCCTGATCCAGGACACCCTTCAGGGCAAACCAGCCGGCCCCCACCTATGCACCAGGCCTCTATCCTATATAGTAAAAGGATAATATGCCTCCCAGCACTGGGATCAGTGGAGCCGCAAGGCCTCCCAGCACCGGGATCAGCGTGACATGGGGCAGCGCCCAAACCCCCTGATCGGCCCTGCTCTGTGGGTGATAGAGGGCGGCGCCCCAACCCCCTGATCCGCCCTGCTCTGTGTGTGACGTGGAGATGCCCCAACTCCCCTATCGGCCCTACTCTGTGAGTGACGGGGGAGCTCCTCAACCTCCTGATTGGCCCTGCTCTGTGCGTGACTGGGTACGGAGCCCCAACCCCCCTGATGGGCTCTGCTCTGTGCGTGACAGGGGTGGCGCCTATTATGGGCTCTGCTCTGTGCGTGACATCTATTATGGGCTCTGCTCTGTGCGTGACAGGGGTGCGTGACTGGGTACGGAGCCCCAACCCCCTGATTGGCCCTGCTCTGTGTGTGACGGGGTGGCGCCGCAACCTTCCCATCGACCCTGCCTGGAGTGTGACGGGGCGGTGCCCCAATCCCCCAATCGGCCCTACCCTGAGCATGACTGAGGGTGGCATCGCAACCTCCCGATCCGCCCTGCTCTGTGCGGACGGGGCGGTGCCCCAACTCCCCAATCAGCCCTGCTCTGAGCCCGACCAGGGGCTGCACTTAGGGATTGGGCCTGCCACCCGGGAGCAGGCCTAAGCCAGCAGGTCGTTATCTCCCGAGGGGTCCCAGACTGCAAGAGGGCACAGGCCGGGCTGAGGGACCCCCCCTCCCCTCCCGAGTGCACAAATTTTTGTGCACCGGGCCTCTAGTGTGTGTGTGTGTGTGTGTGTGTGTGTGTGTGTGTGTGTGTGTGTGTATATGGTGGTGAAGACCTAGGAGGAGGGTACATAGGGGATGGGCAGAGGGGAAGTAAAAAGGGGGTAGAAATGGGAGACATCTGTAATATTGTCAACAATAAAAAATATATTAAAACAAAATAAGATAAGGATAAAACAATAATACTGGTAAATCACAGCAAGTTGTGAAGTGAATTTTAAGTCTCTAAGAGTTACTGGTTTGAAGGGAATTTGGAGAATCCTTTATAATAAAAGGCTAATGTGCAAATCGACCAAACGGTGAAATGACTGGTCACTATGACATGCACTGACCTCCAGGGAGCAGATGGTCAACACTGGAGCTGCCCCTGGTGGTCAGTGCGCTCTCATAGAGGGCTCACGGCTGGCGAGTGCAGCGGTGGTGACAGGAGCCTCTCCCGCCTCCTCAGCAGTCGAACATCCCCCAAGGGCTCTTATGCTGCGAGAGGGCACAGGCCGGGCTGAGGGACACGCCCCCCCACGCCACCCCAAATTTCTTGCACCGGGCCTCTTAGTTGGTTAATAAAGTTCTCTGAAAATGGGATAAGAAAGCAATGTCTCAGGGTTATAGATAGTGGAATTTAGAGGTATGTGCATATAATGTTCTTCCTTACATGATTCCTTGAAATTAAACAGCAAACATCTATTATGGATCTCTCTATTCTAAATCACATTTAGGTAAATGTTGGGAACTCATATTAAGTGTTATATGATTAGGATTATTAAACCAGGAAATATTTTGTTCACTTCTGTTGTTGGTTGTAGAATTAACACTACCCTTGGATCTATACACTAGGTAAAGATAATCTGTAAAATTCTGAGTACAAATGTTACTTCTTCTAAGTTCTTAATTACATTTTGCCAAGAAAGGGGAATATACCAATTACTATTGGTCACAAATGTTCAACAATTAGGGCATTAAAGCCTTTGAAATTAAGGAGCAAATTGTTTTTGTATATGTTGTACTGTGTGTGTGTGTGTTTGTGTGTGTGTGTGATGTTTATTATATGTGGCACTTAATATAATTTTTATGTATTTTTCTGAAACCAGTAAGCATCTTTATGACCCCAAATTAATTATAAATTATCTCTTAATACATAGAGACACTGAAGAAAAAAATCAGTTTTAATTTTTAAAATAGACCATAGGCAATTTAAATAAATTCTTAAGCCTCAGTTTTCTTATCTTGAAATAATGATAATAGTGTCTCTTTTGCAGGAATTTTGTAAAAAATGAAAAACACTGGTTACAAAGTGCCTAGGCAAATGACAAAATCAATTTGCCTGTTACTATTCTTACATTGTTTTGGCAGGTTTAGTACACAGCTTTGAAATACTTAAATAGATTAAAACTAAAATAATTTTACTTTTGTTCCATAACTAGTGATAAATAATTAGAAAACTCATTACTTCACTCTGCTAATTATTTGTTGCTCTTTGCAAGAAGAAATAAAATATATGCTTTGATAAGTTATTTTGTGGGTATATTTAATGAGATTTATTTTGATGAAACAAATGTTTAGCTTTGGAATTGAATTAGCAAGTAATAATTTTTCATTATTACTCTAAAACATAGTGGATTTTTTGTTTGTTTTTCTAGTTATGTTCATATCAGATAATGAAAGTTTTAATCCTTCATTGTGGGAGGAACAGAGGAAACAGCGGGCTCAAGTGGCGTTTGAATGTGATGAAGACAAAGATGAAAGGGAGGCACCTCCCAGGGTGAGTGTTCTTTCCTCCTTCAAATTTGAAATAGATCTGCTGATACTTACTGGGTACTATATACCCACTAGAGGCCCAATGCATGAAATTCGTGCAAGAGTAGGCCTTTCTTCCCCCGCTGCTGGCACCGGCTTCCCTCTGGCACCGGCTTCCCTCTGGCACCCAGGACCCAGGCTTCCCTCTCAGCCCAGGCTTCGTCCAGAAGGTCGTCCGATCTAATTAGCATATTACGCTTTTATTATAGACTAGAGGCCCGGTGCACAAAAATTTGTGCACTGGCGGGGGGGAGGTGTGGGATGGGGGGTTGTCCCTCAGCCAGACCTGTACCCTCTCACAGTCTGGGACCCCTTGGGAGATAACTACCTGCTGGCTTAGGCCAGTTCCCGGGTGGCAGATGGCAGGCCCTCTGTCACGCCACCCCGCCTCACTGCCCGCCACACACAGCAGGCCTGGCGGTCGGTAGGGCAGGGCGGGCGGATCACAATCAGCCCAGCGGGTGGCAGGGTGAGGCGTAGGGCGGGCAGATCACAAGCCGCTGCGCCCCGCCAACCGGCCACATGGACTGCAGGTTCGGCGGGCGGCAGGGCGGGGCACAGTGCAGGCGGATCGCACACGGATTGCAGGTTCGGCGGGCGGCAGGGTGGGGCACAGGGCAGGCGGATCGCACACGGACTGCAGGCCCCGCCAGCCGCCGCGCCGCACACATGGATGGCGGGCGGCAGGGCAGGGCGGGATCGTGATCTGCCTGCCCTACACCCCACCCCGCCACCCGCTGGGCCGATTGTGATTCGCCTTGCCCCGCCAGCCGCCAGGCCGCGCACACATATGGCAGGCAGGCAGCTTCTGGGGCTGCACACGGGCGCCTGGATGGCGGCTCGCACTGGTGGCTTGCGCTGTCCTGCCTGCGGTATGCAAATTAGCCGCCATCTTTGTTGGCAGTTAATTTGCATATGCTGATTAGCCAATGGGAGGTATAGCGAAGGTATGGTCAATTACCATGTTTGTCTATTATTAGATAGGATACTGTGCTGTTTTGGGAGACACAAAGAAATATATTATTTCATTCCTTGCTCTCAAGGCACTCGAAGTTTTACTGATTATGTATCATGTGAAGTAATTTGAGAACAATATAAAATTATGTGATTAAAAGCTAGATTTCATAGTGTATCTAACTATAAGAGGAAAAAAGGTTATTGCTTCTCCCTTCCCTTTCATTAATGATATATATATATATATATATATATATATATATATATATATATATATATATATATTAGGGATAAAGAACGCTATTATAAGCCTTTTGTTTCTTTTTGGGATTGAGAGTGTTTGTCAGTGTTAGAAGTAACAAATACCAGTTTCCAAGTTACTTAAGGATGTAACTCTTTTTCCTTTATATAAACTAGCTGAACTTCAGAAAATGACAGGTTTACCTTTAAAGTGTTTGGTTCACTGCACATAAGACAATATATAAATGTGGGAATTTTATATGTATCTGGATTAATATCTAGCTGGAAAACATATCTGTTTGAAAGACAAGTGACAATGTTGGCAATATCCACACTGTATATACCTCAAGTGGAATATGTTTATGCCTGTTAAGAAGATTTTAAAACAGTCAAATCCATATCTCATCTTTGACTAGTGATAAAACCATACTTTTATTGAGTCTAAAATGCTTTTAAAGGCCTATCATCTGTTCTCACAGTTGCTTCTATGAGCCAGATATCCAGTGTAATTAAGATGGATCATAGATTGAATTTTGAGGTGTCTTTAGAAATATTTATCCATATTTTAATTTTTTTCTTAATTTCTCTAGGAGGGAAATTTAAAGAGATATCCAACACCATACCCAGATGAGCTTAAGAATATGGTCAAAACTGTTCAAACGATTGTACATAGATTAAAAGATGAAGAGACTAATGAAGACTCTGGAAAAAATTTGAAACCACATGAAGATCAGCAAGTTGTAAATAATGATGTGGGTGTGAAGGTTAGAAAACTCAATTCAAAAGAATTAAGCAAAACCTACTGTCAAGTTATTTTAAAATATTAAATGATAATTGATATAATCATCCTTTTTTTATACACTAAAATGTACTCCTAGTTTTAGGGTGATATTCTCAGCTACTTGAACTAAAAGGTGTAGCAATCAGTGAACCTTCCTAATTGGTAGTATTACACTTCATTGTGGTTGCAGACTATTCAGATAGGCATGGGAGTGTCAGCATAAGCTTACAAAACAATTTATTGCTTGAGCAAAGAAGATAATGAATGTCAGAAAATTCATTGTAATGAAAACATGTCCCCTCCCCCCACCCGTAATACTGATTCATTCTAATACTAATTGTAAATGTATTACTATGACATACCATTGGCATTTCCTTGGGATATTTCAGAAACGTACACAAATTCCTAAATTACATCCCTTTAAGGGACTTTTTTCTCACATTGTATCACAGAAAAACGTTTTATCGTGTCACTAGAGTTATTACACATTTCACAATGAGTAGAAAACAATCTAGCCATTCTGAATTTGACCATGGTGAGCTAAGTGACTCACTCATGACCATCCGCTTTGGCAAGTTCTAAGATGGAATGTATCCTCAGCTAAATAAAGTGTGAAGTTTAATGTGGCTCATGGACTTTTGGGTACCTCCTGTCCCCAGAATCAGCATTTTATCTGAGTGCTACAGATTTCCATGTTTAAAGTTTCCTTGATTTATCCAGGATAAGAAAACATTATATTACTTTTAAATTTTCATCTGAACTTTAACACAAGAATAGATATAAAGCATAAGGAAAATGAATTCTTTATCTTCTCTTTTACTTAGACTTCAGAAAGTACTGCTCCAGTAAGAAGTAAAGCCGATGAAAGAGAAAAATATATGATAGGAAACTCTATACAGAAGACTAATGAACCTGAAGCTGAGACCAGTCCTGGGAATCCACCAGTGACTGCAAATATGAAAGCCTCTGAGAACTTGAAGCAGGCTAATCATGATGATGTTTTTGAGGTATGGCTTTATGATTATTCTGGAATGATCATAGCAACTGATAAGAATGTAATATTTCATTGTTACTAACTGAAGATAGGAGAGACTTCATATTGATAGCAGAAAATAATGCTAATGCTTTACTATTGAGAAATTTTATAATGTTTGCTATAATATAATATCACTCATTTACCGGTTTAAACTTAAATTTTTTGACCCAATGTACTCAAATATTTACAATGTATTTGAGTTCTATAAAATATGTAATAGTAATTGCTTTATTTCTATAACTTGAAAATGAAAAGATTGCCAGTGGTATACTCCAATTATTTGGTTTATTTAAGCATTCATCATTGATTATGAAGTATTTTTTTCCTTAAATATCTGAGACATTTTTCCTTAGAGTTTCTTCTAGTGGATTAATCAATGAAAGCTGTAGCCTTTTTTAAAAACAGCTTTATTGATGCGTATAACTCACATATACAACTCACCCATTTAAATAAAGGGTACAATTCAGTGGTCTTTAGTATTCTAAAAGTTGTGCAACCTTCACCATAATCACGTTGAGAACATTTTCATTACCCAAAAAACAAAGTTCATATTTCTTAGCTACCATCCCACATCCTCTCCCATTTCCCTAACCCCTAAGCAGTTAGTAAGCTACTTTATCTGCCTTTATAGATTTGGCTTCTCTTGGTATTTCATGTAAATACAACCATACAATCTGTAGTCTTTTGTGATTGGTCTTTCACTTAGGATAATATCTTCAAGATTATCCATATTGTAGCATGTCTCGATACTTCATTCATTTTTTATATCTGAGCAGTATTCCATTGTAATGGTAAATAACAGACATTTGGGTTATTTCCACATGTTGGATGTAATGAATAAGACTGTTGTACATATTTGTGTGCAAATTTTTGTGTGGATATATGTTTTTTTCTTTTGGGTATATACTTAACAGAAGAGTTGTTGGATCATATGATAGCTTATGTTTAACTGTTTGAGAAACTTCCATTTTTCCAAAAGCAGTTGCACCATTTTACATTCCCCTCATACGCTGAAGGTCATGGGAAATGGTAACCTGTAACTTTTAAAAATGAGATTCTAAAGTGTTTTTTATTTATGGGTACATTGCCCACTATGTGTCCACTAGCTCCAAGTGGCTATTTAAATTTAATTTAAATTAGGTAAAAACAATTAAAAATTGAACTTCTCAGTTACACTTGCCACGTTTCAAATGCTCAGTTTGACACATCTAGATAGTGGCTATCATGTTGAACCACTTAAATTATTTCTGTCATTACAGAAAAGTTCTATTGGAAATCACTGGTGTATAGAAATACTGGCATTGTGGGTTTATAAGAGCCTCTATAGTCCTGAAAATTTAAATGTGTTTAAAGCACATCATCTAATGGTTATCCTGTGAGCTTGTATTTACTACAAGAAAAAACTCATGCTTTTGAATGCACTAAATGGGTCACATTATTCAGTAAATTATTATATATGTTGAACCTAATAACAGTCTATGAAAAGGTTATTGGTTTTGTCCCAGGAACTTATTGCTCATTTAGTATAATTTCTATGGGTAAGGAGCTATACTGGCAGAATTGAAAAATGGATACATCTACACTAATCTACACTAATAAAAGAGAAACATGCAAATTGGTTGTCACTCCACTACACCCACCAGCCAATCAGGGCGAGTATGCAATTAAGCCAACAAAGATGGCGGCAGCCATGGAACTGGAGTGAGCAGGGGGCTTGGGTTGCCTCTGGCAACGGAGGAAGCCAAGCTTCCCGCCTGCCCTGGCCACCACTGAAGGAGTGGCTGGGGGCCAGGGTCACCAGGGGCAACCCAGGCTTCTAGTCGGCCCTGGCCTCTGCTCAAGGAGGGGCTGGAAAAAAAATAAAAGGAGGGGCCCTCCACTCAAGGCGGGGTTGAAAAAAAAAAGGAGGGGCAGGAGTCTGGGTCATGGGGAGGCATGGCCAGCCTGAAAACGGCCCTCAGTCCTTTACCCAGGCTGGCCACACCCCTATGGAGTAAGAGTCCCCACTGGGGGGTGTGGCCACCCTGCAAACAGCCATCATCCCCTCACCCAGGCTGGCCAGGCACCCCAGCGGGGACCCCCACCCTGAAGGGGGTATAGCCAGCCTGAAAACAACCCTCAGCCCCTCACCCAGGCTGGCCATGCCCTCCCAGCGGGGACCCTCACCCCATGGGGGCGTGGCTGGCCTGGAAACCACCGCAGGCCCCTAGCCCAGACTGCCCCACACCCCAAGGGAACCCTCACCCTGATCCAGGGCACCCTTCAGGGCAAACCAGCCAGCCCCCACCCGTGCACCAGGCCTCTATACTAATAAAAGGGTAATATGCTAATTAGACTGGGAGATCTTCCAGGAGACCTTCCAGACATTCTTCTGGACAAAGCCATGGTGGCAGGCTGAGGTAGAGGCGGTTAGAGGCCAAGAGGGGAGGGCAGTTGTGGGTGATCAGGCCAGGATGGGACGGCAGTGGTGGGTGATCAGGCTGGTGCAGGGGGCCATTGGGGGTGATCAGGCCGGCGGGGGGCAGGCAGTCAGGGGTGAGCAGACCAGCAGGGGGGAGCAGTTGGCGGGAGCATACTGGCACGGGGGGGCAGTGGGGGTGATCAGGCTGGGGGGGTGGCATTTGGGGGCAAGCAGGGCGGGGGTGGGGGCAGTTGGGGGTGAGCAGGCCAGCATGCAGAGTGGTTAGGGACAGGCAGGCAGGCAGGTGAGCAGTTAGGAGCCAGCAGTCCCAGATTGCGAGAAGGATGTCCGACTGCCGGTTTAGGCTCGATTCCTGTAAACCGGCAGTAGGACATCCTTTGAGGGGTCCCAGATTGGAGAGGGTACAGGCTGGGCTGAGGGACACACACACACACATCCTTCCCCACCCCCGTTCACGAATTTCGTGCACCGGGCCACTAGTAATGATATAATTAAGGTTAAACTGTGTGAAGTGTATAAGAAAAGTACTAATACAAGTCAAGTATTAAAGGCTACAGAAACTTAGAAAAGAGATATTTTCTGGATCCAATATTTCAAGGATGCTCTAAGATGAAGAAAGCATTTAACCCGCATTTTGAAATACTAAATTAGCTGAAATAAAATTGAATGAAGTGTGTAAGCATAATAAGAGCAAATGAGTGGTGTTTGGAAAATGTAGAAAAGAGCATGTTTCATCTGACTAAATATGTCAGGGGTGATAAATATCCTATCTAATAAAAAGGGAATATGCTAATTAACCCTCACACCATCTCGAAGATGGTGGCACCCACAGACAATAAGGAGGGGATATGCTAGTTGACTGCCCCACCCTCAAAGATGACAACACCCAGTCCCCTCCGCCCCACTGTGGTGGCAGGCTGGCCTTGCCGAGGGCCTGCCTCTGGAGTCCTTCAGTCCCCTCAGCCCCCCAGCCTCCCGGGGCTGGCCCAAGGCGCAGGCAAGCCTTGGATGGCAGCTGCCCAGCCGCCCAAGGCCACCCAAGACTCAGGTAACCAGGGCCGCCCAAGGCTTGCACTGCCGGCAGTGACAGCAGCAGAGGTGTGATAGGGGCATCGCCTTCCCCTGATCACCGGGTCACCTCCCGCCCCTGAGGGCTCCCAGACTGTGAAAGGGAACAGGCCAGGCTGAGGGACCCCCCCCCACCCCCTCCAGTGCATGAATTTTCATATACCGGGCCTCTAGTATGAAATAATATGAAATAAAATTAGTAAAGTAGATTGGTTCCTGATTATGAAACTCCTGGAAACCATGCTCAGAAGTTTGAACTTAATGTTCTATCATCTTTGGGGGATCACTGAAGGCTTTTTAGTAGAGCATTACTTGTGAAGGGCTATGTATTAGGGAAATATGGCAGCAGATACTGAATTCTCCAAGTTTAAGGGCTTTTGAGTAATGATAGTAGAAAATGAAGCCTAGACGTTAGTTGCAAGAATATTACAGATGTAATGTGTGATACCCCTGCCTTTAAGGAATGGAGAAGAGGAAACAGTCATATAACCATGCCTGAAAGCAGTGATGGTGTTAAGAGAACAAATAGACAAGGAAGGACAAGTTTGTTTTGGATAGGTGGATTTGAAGAAATGACAAAACCATCAGATAGACATATTCATTAGATAGTTGGGATCTTTAGCTCAAGTGAGAAACAAAAGCTAGATTATAAATGGGATATATGTCTATATTAAACATAATTATTGAAGAAAGTGATTCCATCCAGGGGGAAAGAATAAGAAAGGAAAAAATATGAGCTAGCTGCAGGAAGATTGTGATATGAGCAAAGGAGAAAGGTGGGAGGAGATGTAGAGACTGCAGTTCCCAGGAGCCCAGGAATAATACAATTTCATGAAGGAGAAGTCTGGCCAGCAGTTTAAACGCTGCAGATATAAAAGATTAGGACAGACCATTTGCCCCTTCTTATCCCATTCATTCTGTGACTAAGTCCTGTTAATTCCAAAATTTCTTTATCTCTTTGCTAGCCATTACTGCCATTGCCTAAGGACAGATGCAGTCTCTTCAGGGCTATTGTGAAAGCTAGATGCCTTTCTGCCAGTCTCTTCCTATACCTTCTTAATAACAGCATTACTAGTTTAAAAGATAGTCTGATCTTGTAAGTTCCTGGCTTGGCAACCTCCAGTCACAGCCAACACATACTTAATTGAGTCCATACTCAGAGCATAATATTTCACCATGTAATCCAGTCTCCCTTTTCTGTCTCTCCCACATTTACCCTGAGCTCCAGCTGCATGGCGCAGATTTGCCATCCTTTCTTTATTTCCATCCTTCCTCTACTCAGAATGTCATTCCTCTCTTAACTAACCCATCACAACTAAACCAAATTACATTCTTTTCCTATTCTAGTAACGCTTTCCATCATCATACAGTTTTAAACAGGGTTAAAAAAAAAACTGTGGCCCAAATCTGGCCTCTGCCTGTTTTTGTATGGCTTGCAAGCTAAGAACAGCTTTTACATTATTAAATGGAGGAATAAAAATCAAGAGAATATTTCATGATATGAAAAATTGGATGAAATTCAGTTTTACTGGTACATAGCCATGGTCATTAGTTTATATTATTGTCTATGACCACTTGTCCACACGGCAGTTGAGAAGTTGAAACAGACTATTCTCAAAGTGCAAAATGTTGACTAGCCTTTTCACTGAACATTTGCCAACTCCAGTCCATATCTTTATTATGGCACTTATGAGTACCTAAAAGTCTTAGCACTTTTAAGAGAACACCTATTTAAAACCTTTTATTTATTTTATCGTATTAGTAGAATAATTTAAGCTGATTTTATATGTAATGTATACAATATTAAATTTTTTCCATTAATATAGGTCTTTTTGTTTCCTACCCAAAATAGCTCTCAATGGTAGATAACTTGGGATAATTGCCAAATATTAGAGAAAAATTCCTGGAGAATATAAAATTCTGTCTTCAAATTGGGCAAAAGTTGTTATTAATTTATATTAGTAAAAGAACATCTCAGTTCTTCTGATTCCTTGGAACCCAGTGATTCTTGGAGCCATAAATTTGAGGATTATAGGAAGAAGAGGTTTTTGTTGGAGCAAACTGTTTTTCAATGGCAGGGATTGTGTTTTATGTATTTTTATGTCTCTGGCACCTGACATAGTTCTAGGCACATAGTAATCATTAATACATTTGAATTAAGGTCTGCCCCAGGAAATTATCCCATAGGTGCTTTGAAATATTGTTAATAACTACCACAGTTTTATTGCTGTATCTTAAAAGTTTTTAAATCATATACTACTTTTAGTCACTGTTACTATAAAAAGCTTTCATATATGTTCTAAATATTCTTTTCTCTTTATAAAGTTCTTACGACGTAATATTTATTCATTTAAAAAAACAATCTATTCGCATAAATGTTTTCACTCTTTTGTCTTTAAATTAGGAATCTGAAGAACTTTCTTCTGATGAAGAGATGAAAATGGCAGAGATGCGACCACCATTAATTGAAACCTCTATTATCCAGCCAAAAGTGGTAGCACTTAGTAATAGCAAAAAAGGTTAGCTGTGAAGCAAAGCTCTGAGATTAGAAATGAGCTGAATAAAATGTATAATTGTTTTGGAATATCATTAAATGTCATTACGTTATTTAAAACACTTTTTAGCAACAATTTTTAAAATATACTTTTTTGAAAGGTCTTTTTCTTCTCTCTCTTGTTTTTAAAGGAAAATCTTGATAGACCTTTTTTCTTCCCTCATGCATGTCTACTTACAAGGACATGGACTTTATAGGGAGACAAGCCTAGATTATGATTCCATTTCTACCACTTATTTACTGTATGATCCTTGAGGAGCCTAATTTTATCCATGTGTACATATCTAATTTGACATAAAGTAAGGCTAATGAAGGAGTTTGTGAATATTAAATGTACTAGATTATTCAATGTACTGAAACCTAGCCCAATACTGGATGTATAGTAGATGTTTGTTATTATTTTATCTATCCCAGAACTTATTTTCAACCATTCTTTTTCTGGCCATTCTTTCATTTAACATAAAAGGGGACTTGAAGGATATCTGTCTCTTCCTTTTAACCTTCCCTCACTCCTCCCCACTAGTGTCTGAACATCTCTATATTACCTCGACCAAGTATTGATCCAGCTATTGCCTTTTATGGCATTAATGAAATTTGCTAGCAAGGTGCTCCTCAAGTAGCTTGGATTTCATAATAATAATAATGGTGGTAATATATGTTGAATACTTACTAATTGCTACTTTCTATATACTAAATATTTTACATGTTATCTAATGATCACAATTGTCCCATGATTTGGAATTGGAAGAAGAGGGATATATCTAGGAAAGAAATTGTTACAGATAGTTTGACATTATTTTAAAAATTCATAATCTGAGACCCTAATACCTTAAAGTTGAATTAGAGAGCCCTGTGCTACTGTTTTTAACTGTAAACACAATCTAGACTACTTGAACTAAAATATTTGGAACAGCTAAAATATCCTTAATTCAGATTCATGTAATCTATGACTGTATCTGTATATATACTCTTTCTATGATTTGGCTAGAATTGAGTTAGTTAAAAACATTCTTGAGGGTTCTAAGATATTATGTTATCTTTTTTATCACTACTTTTAAAAATACTATTTATACTACCTACCTATACTGGAATATGAATATTGTCTATTTCTGTTTATATTATTGTTACACATAAAGCCATCTCACATACGAAGAGTTCAGTATTCATGTACAATTTTTTGAAATGATTTAAAAATACGAAGAGAGAGCTGACCTTGTGAAAATTTCTTGATTTGTTTGGTGGTTGTTTTTTGATTGATTGCATTGCTCATTTTTATTGTCAGAATAGATAAAAACAATTCCTTACATGTATGATATAATTTCTCCCCAAGATCAGTTTACTTAAGGTATAAACTATACTTTGTATTTATTATTATTATGACTTTTTAAAATTGTAAATGAGTGGGAAAGCATATTTACTAAAACTAACCGATAGCCTTAGAACACATTGAATAATATAATCTTGTCAGTAATTCAAACTAATAAAATTCTGGGTAACCCTAACTTTGGTTATATTTTTTAAAAGTAAAGGTGTATCTGTCACTATTTTAAAATTCTTTCATGTTTGTGTGTATTAAGACTGAATTTTTATAGATGCCTCTGGTTATCTATTAATTTATATAATTCTTTACCTTATACATTGAACCAGGGCAGTATAAAATGCTATTTGTCATCACTGGGAAGTAGTTCACACAGGATTTTTGGTGACTTTATCAGAGGCTTGAGTTTTTTGTTTGTTTGTTTGTTTGTTTCAGATGATACAAAGGATATAGATTCTTTATCAGATGAAGTTACACACAATAGCAATCAGAATAATAGCAACTGTTCTTCTCCATCCCGGATGTCTGATTCAGTTTCTCTTAATACTGATAGTAGTCAAGATACCTCACTCTGCTCTCCAGTGAAACAAACTCATATTGGTATTAATTCCAAAAGAAGGTTTGTAAATATCTTAGCAAAATAATTTATTTTTACAAAAAATAGAGCTAGAAATGCAAATAAATATATATGACCAACCTAAGGATTTCACAAATATTATAGAAGTGGTTCAGGCAGTATATGGTTTCTTCTCCACTTTATTACTAATTATTTTAGCTTTTATACATTTCCCTTTTAGTTTTTAAGGGGCAAAGATTTAAAAGATTTAAAATATGTTCTTATTTTCTTCATTAAAAGGTTGAACAGTTCTAGATAATTACAGCATAAATAACCTATTTTGGGGTAATTCAATTAGAAACTGATACTTTTAGGATTAGAAATGCAAGATCATTTTGGGGTGATGCTCCAAATTAAAGGATTTATTTAAATTCTTTTGATTAGTGATGTATCTTTGGATTAGACTTAAATTTATAGGTCAACTTCTCTAAAAAGGCTTAATTCCTACATGTTGGAATTTAGCTGAAGTTTAAAACGAATTTATTATTTGGGCTCTCAAGTTTGGTTATCAAAGTAAGACTGTACCATTTTACTTTGATGTTAATCTATCAGGTAGAGTATTTGATAGAAAGATTTGGGTTACTACTGAGCCCAAAACTTAATGTATGGCTATTGCTAAATATTTTTTAGAGTTCAATTGTTGTTATGCTCCAGGCGACATAGTTAAGTCAAATTTTTGTATGTATTGATTTATATTGTTGGAAAAGAAAAATGCCTTTTTTATCTCAAAATGAGTTTAGCTGTTATGTAGTTGTAATTATGATTAAATATTTATATCTGTTCTCTGAATTTGAGGTTAAGACCCAGTATGGTAAATTATTAATTTTTATAACCTTTTAGATGTTAAGATAATGAGTAATTTGTTGAATAATAAAATTTTACTGATGTTGGGAAGTAGTTTAGTATATTCTAAATCATGTTTTTTATATAATGAAATAAAGGCTAAGAAAGACATAGCTGTATGTCTGTTGTATTTCTAATCATGAGTATTATTTGTCACCTAATGGGAAGATTAATATTAAGGAATATTTGTTGAAATATAACTTGACTACTTTTTGAAATACAATTCGAAGACACAATTATGTTTTCATATTACCAAGCAGAAATAAAGTATTTTCTGTAATTTTGGAATATCACCTTTAAATATTTCCCAAATTCAATGTAGATTAAGTTTACTTTCAGGTTTTTGTGTATTTTATTTATTTGTTTTTTGTGTGTTTTTTTGTTGTTGTTGTTAACCCTCATCGAGGATATTTTTTTCCATTGAATTTTAGAGGAAGAGGGAGGTAAGGAAGGAAAAAGAGAGAGAGAGAGAGAGAGACATCACTTTGAGAGAGACACAATGATTGGTTGCCTCCCACATGAGACCCCACTGGACCAGGGATCAAACTTGCAACCCAGGTAACATGCCCTTGACTAGGAATCAAACCCGAGACCCTTTGGTGCACAAACCAACACTCTAACCATTTAGCAACACCAGCCAGGGTTAATTTCAGTTTTGATACTTCATATTTTGTAGAGCTATTGTTTAGTTCTTTATATAATTTCCTTATCTATATATTTGAATCTAATAACAGTTATTATGATAACTATGGCTAATATAAGGTTTCGGAATTATTCATAAAAATGTTCTGTGCGTTTTACTCAACTGTTCAAATTATTGGCTCTTTCTCCATGTATCTGCCCATCTTTCAAGCATGTCATATTTTAAAGTGTATTTTTATTTATTTCAGAGAGGAGGGGAGAGGGAAAGAGAAACATCAATGATGCGAGAGTACCATTGATTGGCTGCCTCCTGCATGCCTCCTATTGGGAATCAAGCCCGCAATCCAGCCATGTGCCCTGACTGGGAAAGAACCGTGACCTCCTGGTTTATAGGTCGACACTCAACCACTGAGCCACACCGGCAGGGCAAGCATTTCATATTTTAGCACATTTGTGAAAAGCTGTACCAGAAGAGGACACATAATTTTTTTCTTTATTTAGCTCAAACTGTATTGTGACTAAGTGATTTATGACATTGATGAAAATTAATCTTGATTATAAATTTTCAGATAGTTTTACTTTTCTCCATTTAATATAAATCTCCCATTACTAAGAAAACTGGGCTTTATGATGTTTTTGATAACATTATTTTTGTTTTAGGCAAGAAGATGAAAATTTTAACAGCCTTTTACAAAATGGAGATATTTTAAACCATTCAACAGAGGAACAATTCAAGGTTCATGATAAAAAAGATTTCAACTTACCTGAATATGATTTGAATATTGAGGAACGATTAGTTCTTATTGAGAAAGGTATTGACTCAATAGCCACATCTGATGAATCTCACAAATTAGACCATATCAATATGAATCTTCATAAACTTATAACCAATGATACATTTCAACCAGAGAGAATAGGAAGATCAAAGGCACAGGATATCATGCTTGGAACGGCCTTTTTAAGCGTTAATGCTAAAGGACAAGCTGAGCGCTTGGAAAATGGAAACAAGTGTCCTAATCTGGAATGTGTAAATAAGGTGAATGGACATTCTGAGGAAACTCCACAGTCTCCTCTGAAGACTGAGCCCCAGGACACTGATCCTTCTGTTGATATGGGTATTTCCAAGAGCACCGAAGATCTCTCCCCTCAGAGAAGTGGGCCAGTTGGGTCTGTTGTGAAATCTCATAGCATAACTAATATGGAGACTGGAGAGCTAAAAATCTATGACATTCTTAGTGATAATGGACTTCAGCAGCCAAGTGCAACAGCTAAAGTCACATCTACTATTGATGGAAAAAATATAGTCAGGAGCAAGTCTGCTACACTTTTGTATGATCAACCATTGCAAGTATTTACTGGTTCTTCTTCATCTTCTGATTTAATATCAGGTACAAAGGCAATTTTTAAGTTTGATTCAAATCATAATCCTGAAGAGCCAAATGTAAGAGGCCCCATAGCAAGTGGCCCACAATCTGCGCCTCAGATATATGGTCCTCCACAATATAACATCCAGTACAGCAGCAGCGCTGCAGTCAAGGACACTTTGTGGCACTCCAAACAAAATCCCCAAATGGATCACGTCACTTTTCCTTCTCAGCGCCTTCCTCGATCAGAGAGCACAGAAAACCACAGTTATGCTAATAAACATTCTGCCAATATGAATTTCTCTAACCATAACAATGTTCGAGCTAATACTGGATACCATTTACATCCAAGACTTGGCCCAGGAAGACATGGGGAAATGTGGGCCATCTCACCAAATGACCGACTCATTCCTGGAGCAACTCGAAATACAATTCAGCGACAAAGTAGTGTGTCCTCTACAGCCTCTGTAAATGTTAGTGAGCCAGGTCCCACAAGGCGGGCCCAAATCCCTGAAGGAGATTATTTATCATACAGGGAGTTACATCCAGTGGGAAGAACTGCTCCAATGATGTCAGGATCACAGAGACCTCTTTCTGCACGAACGTATAGTATTGATGGTCCAAATACATCTAGACCTCAAAGTGCTCGACCCTCAGTTAGTGAAATACCAGAGAGAACTATGTCAGTTAGTGATTTCAACTATTCACGGACTAGTCCTTCAAAAAGACCAAATGCAAGGGTTGGTTCTGAGCATTCTTTATTAGATCCTCCAGGAAAAAATAAAGTTCCTCATGATTGGCGAGAACAAGTACTACGACATATAGAAGCCAAAAAGTTAGAAAAGGTAATTAAACATGAATTTTTTTATTCTCACGAATTTACTGATTTTCCTTTACAAATTTGGCATTCTTGGGTTTTTTTTAAAACAAGGTGAAACAAGATACTCTGGATTTTTGAATATATAGGATGTCCTTAAAAAATGTATGCATACACTTTGAATAATTATAATGGCAGTGTTTATTAAAATACATTTCATTTTCAAAATTGAGCTATCAGCTGTTGAAAATGTATACATTTTGGGGGGACACCCTATATATTTATATTCTAGGAGTTTTTCCTTGGTGCTGACAATAGAATTCCAAGTTCCAACTTGTCAGACCCGGAGCCATTGAGGTGGTAGTATAAGCTTCTCTCCCTTCTCTTACTCCTCAGTGTTTTTTTGATAGGCTTACATTCATTTTATTTATTTTTGTATGTGGTTTTTAGATTGTGCCACACATACTATGAGTAATACATGTATATACATATGTACCTCTGTTTAGCATTTTCTGACCTCTTGTCATCTATTAATAATTGATTAAGTAAATATGTATGCAAAAAATAAGCAGTTTATTGTACAGTTAACAGAAAAACAGATGTACTGTAAATGTAAATATTTCATCTAAGATTTTTCCCCCCAGTTATATGACTAACACTGTCACTGACACAGATGGCTTCTGGCATGGCATTACTCTTTTCGAATTGCATTTGTGACCTATTTAAACTCACTTGTCTGGCTCTACTATAGTGTGTACATGTTTGTTTTTTGAAAGAAGTTACCATTTTTAAATATCCTGTAAAACTCATATATTAGTGTCACAGTTCTGTGCTCAAATGTATAGGCATATTCTTTCTTTAGGATTTAGCTTGGTACCTCTTAGTGGATTTTACCCAAGAATTATCTTACCTCTGTTTATTAAATATAATATACTGGTTTTTGAAAAATATACAACCTCAGTTAGTCGTTATTTTAAAAAATTCCTTAAGTTGAATTTTTCAGAAATAAATGCCTAAAATATAATTAGTACCTTATATCAACCCACATTGCATCTCTGCCTGTAATTGTTAGCTCTATGCAATGCTGTCCTCTCAACTTTAAATAACTAAGCCATCTGTAAGGTTAGGTAACTTCATTCTCATCTATTTATTGTGTTTCAGCTATAACTTTGTACATACAGTTAAGGTTCTTTGAACTTGTATGTTTTTGGTGACAAATTTGAAAATCTCTTAAGCAGAGGAGTAATATAGCTGTTTTATAAATAAACTTCTGGTGTGGTACTGGGTTTGAGGAGGAGAGGCTACAGAGTTAAGTTGACTGGGTAATGAAGCCATCTAGTAGTAGTCCCGAAAATACATGAGAATATATCAGTGGAATTGAGGGAAAGAAATGAATTTAAGAGGCAGTTCTGAAATAGACTTGATAAGAATTTACTTTTGATTGTAAAATTCCTATAATCAGTCATTGAATCAAGAAATTAAACTTGAGATTGGTGCCTGGAATAACTAACTGGTTTTGAGGAATGCCAGTAACTACTACTGAACATAGAGGAAGAATAGCAGATTTGGAGGATGAAATGAGTTTGTTTATTATACTATACTATACTATACTATCTTATATAATTAAAGGCTAATATGCAAATCCACCAAATGGTGGAACGACCAGTCACTATGATGCCCACTGACCACCAGGGGGCAGACGCTCAATGCAGGAGCTGCCCCCTGGTGGTCAGTGCACTCCCACAGTGAGAGCGCCGCTCAGCCAGAAGCTGGGCTCACAGCTGGTGAGTGCAGCGTTGGTGGCGGGAGCCTCTTCCCCCTCCATGGCAGTGCTAAGGATGTCCAATTGCAGGGAGCAGGCCTAAGCAAGCAGTCAGACATCCCTTGAGAGAAGCCGGACTCACGGCTGACAAGTGCAGTGGCAGTGGTGTGAGCCTCTCCCACCTCTGCGACATCCCCCAGGGGGTCCCAGACTGCAAGAGGGCGCAGGCTGGGCTGAGGGACCTCCCCCACCCCCCAGTGCACAAATGTTGTGCACCAGGCCTCTAGTGTATTAATATTAGTTGACATCTCCAATGGCTATTTTCCCATTACTTTCCTATCTGACAGAGAGTGCCTGGACTTTAGTAAATGGAAGCAAGTAGCAGCCACTACATTGTTCATTGTGCCTCTCTGCTTTTTATATTTAGAAATTTGCCATACGGTTGCTTGGAGAGTATATGAAAGTAGTGTCTCAATTTTGCCCACTGGTAATTTAGAGATGAGAATTGAGGTGAAACTAGGAAATGCATAGGGCAATGTGATGTAGACTCCAAACTTGAAAGTATTGATTGACAATGGTGGAGGTTGATGAAAGATCTCTGTTTGCTCCTCTGTAATCCCCCTTTCCTCCCCAAAACATAATTCTGATGGCATGGTAGACATTTGAAAAATTTCTTCAGGGAATTTCACAATGCCTTTCCTACCTCTAGGGGTAAGTCCTCCAATCAAAAGTTGCTACTTTGCCCAGCTGGGAGTTTATTAATAATACAGAAATAGATAAGTTATTGACCCTTACTTGGTTTTGAAACGTGGTAGTCACACCTCTCCCACCCCAACAAACTATCTAGAATCCACACATATAAAATAGGTTTCACCTCAGAAATCTCAAGACTTATTTATAAATAAAATTTAACAGCACTGAAAATGAATAAAATTTATTTCAAAGTTGAATTATTAAGTCAGCATTTGCTAATAGTACTTATTAAATTAAAACAACTTAGATACATAAGCACTCAACCAGATATGATTAAAGATTAACACATGATAATTTTCTTTTCTTTTTTTTTGAAATTTCCAGTTTATTTTCTTGACATTTCCGGGCACATAATCTTTTTTTTTTCTTTCTTTTTTTTTTCTTTTTCTCCCCTACCCCCTAGTGTCTTATGTCCATTGGTTATGCTTATATGCATGCATATAAGTCCTTCAGTTGATCTCTTACCCCTCCCCCTTCTGCTCCCCTACCCTCCCCGGCCTTCCCGCTGCAGTTTGACGGTCTGTTTGAGGCAGCTCTGCCTCTGTATCTATTTTCAACATGATAATTTTCATGTTCAGTTGCTCTTATGCAACTATTTGCATGTAATGAACAACAGTGCTCAGGACATTTGCCCAGCACTGTTCTGTTCAGTGTTTCCATGTGTTGTGATGGAGTGCAGTTTTATATGAGTGTCAGAGCACAAGCCTGAATTAAAAACCAGACCTGTTCTGAGCATAAGCTTTCTTATTCAGTGAGATATTTACAAAACGTCATATGTGTTCAAAGATGGCATAATAGGCTTTGTTTCAAATCTACATATCCTTAAACAAGGTCAGTCAGTCCACTCAACAACATGTTAAAACAAACCATGTGTATGTAACTGTGTGTATAATTTCTTTATTTTTACATTCTAACCAGCTGTTTATGGAACCTCTGAATTGCCTCTGCTAAATCCTTATTTATCGTGAAATGGTTTGGAAAAGTACAGGCCTAGCCTATTAAGCTTAGCTTTTTCTTTAGTTATTACTTTAAAATCCACAAAATAACTAAAAATGTACCTTGTAATTTTATAGATCCATTTAATTCTGGAATGTCATGTTAATGTTTCTTAATAGTAGACATCAGTTTCATAATCTGAAGAAGGTGTATATTCCCTAAGAGTAATATAGAAATGCTTATAACGTCATTGCATATTTCTTCATTACAAGCCATGCTCAAAATGTGGTTTCTCTCAGTTTTACCATCAGACTCTCAATATTCAGGAACATGACTAAAAGCATGTACATGAAAGAATAGCAGTTAACAACTCTGGAAGTAAAGAAGCAGGAATAATGAGAATCAGGCAGTGCATTTATTGAGGTACATTTTTCAGGCAGCCCTAGGATAAATGATTAGACGTTTATATAAACTCAATATTTGGAAGGATTCTATCAATTGTTCTTTGCATTTAAGCAGCAAAGGGCACTACTAACTCCTAAAATATAATGTTTTTAATATCTATTTATTTGGATGGGAGAAAGTTTTTGTGCACTTTCTAGTTTTTGTTTTTATTTTGGTAATTATAGAGCAGTGGGAGCCTTTTAAATGTTATATCCTAAAATTCTGTGTTTATATTAAACTTTTACAATGGCCAAGAGCCTAATATGTTTTGCCAAATATAATTTGTGCTATATTATGTATTTAAACTCTGCTTTTATTTAATAATAAGATAACTTCTATAAAATGAAGCAGACTTTATTTTTACTTAACTGGTTGTTGGTAAAATTTATCTTTAGAGAGTAATTAGTTTGTGTCCCATGTATAGCTGTACAGATAGATCTAGGTATGACATCAATTCCTATTTTTTAATGTCTAAACTTGAATGGTGGGATTACATGTAATTTGTGTGTATATTTGTATGTTGTCATGTATCTATATGGTAAATAGTGCCAGTTTCTTTCAGTGGCACTGAAATTCCATGTTGCATGATATTTCTGTGTGGTATTGGGCTTACTTGTAAAAGCATCTATACATAACATGTCTTGTAAATTTTGCATGCTACACTAATCTGTTAAATCTATCCCCTCTTCATTCAGAGTGTGCTGTCACGGTCCTTTAATTCCAATTTCACTGCTGTAAGCAGCTTTCACTGTGGCAGCTCTAGGGACCTGCATGGCAGCCAAGGCAGTCTTGCCTTTTGTGTTGCAGACGGAAGAGGTTCTGGTGGGCACATTTTCCGAGTGAGTACCTGTAGTAGACCAGTACTTTAGTGCACAGAGAGAAATAAACCCCACATTTTAATGTTTTAACGTTTCTGGAAAATAAAATTTGCTGTGGGGTTAGGTATCTTGTTACCTCCCAGTTCCACCATGGCTTAGTGCTAAAACTTGCTGCAAAGCTGATTTAGTCTTTATCTCTTAGGTTTCTATGGTCATAACTAAGGATGTAGTCAACTCTTTTTTTATGTAAAAATGGGTGAGCAATAGAAATAACTGAGAGGGGTTAAAAATTATTATTTATAGTGTTTTCTCTCTTGAAACTAGCTTGCTCTCCCTAAACTCAAGATTTTAAGACTGCCATATGTAATCCACAGAAGAGTTGTGGGGAGCAGTAGTTTTCATGTTAACGATTGAGTATTGGCCAAAAAAAGCACTAAGAACTAAGTGGAACTAAGTTTGATCATAAGTAGCTAAATATAAAAAATGAGGCTGAAAAATTGCAATAAGTACAATGAAAAGACAAAACCCAAATTCTTTATTACCCACATTTCAGCCATAGTCATTCGTGGTGAAAATGAAAGGTTTATTCTTTTAATATTGAAAGTTAAGGATAGGGTGTAGGAATAGCAGAGAAGGAGAAAGAACAGAACAACTCTGGCCTGGCTGTTTTAAGATTTTCTCTGCCTAACAACTTGAGGTAGTAGCATAGCCTCCAAATAAATATTTCCTCTGCCCCTCTCCTTCCATCCTGAAAAGACCTTTCTTCCTTATGACCTTATTTTATCCCCTCCCCAGTTTTATTTCCATATTAACTCTGCTTACTTTGGGATGCTTTGCTTTTTCCTGAGCATCTACTCTCCCCATCCTCACCCCGTCTTAATATACTCCTGATTTGTTTTAGGATAGGAGCTTGGCTCTGACTGTGTCTCACCCATCTTGCTTTGCCTTCTGTCACCTGGCACCACTTGGTTTCTATGTTATATTACAGTGGCAACAATCGTTTTGTAAGTTATCAGATTGAAACAGGGAGAGAGGGTTCTGGCACTATTCTAGCAGAAGTCAAAGTAAAGACAGGGGCCTTTATTAACTCAGGGGTAATCTTACAGTCATCTGGAACAATTGTTCTTTACAAATTCTTACACAGTAATATTTTTTGCTTGTTATTCTTAAATTCAGAGCCTTTGAGTCTGTTGTTGCATTTTACTTTTTCAATTATAATATACTTGTTCTTTTAAAGATTAAATAAACATAGTTGTACATTCAGGCTTGACTTTAAACTTAAGCTATGAGCTAAGTTGATTTTTATGCATTCTGAAAGCACAGTTGAAAATGGAGAAGGAAAATAAAGTTTTCATTTAATTAAATACACAAAATTAGACCAAAGTACTAAAAATGCTAAGCCATGGTTTGAACTAGCAATTAACTGTACATGATAGATCTGTTGCAGATACAGTTTCTAAGATTACATTATAAACCCTTAGGTTTATATGTATCCTGTGGCATATCATAATGAAGTAGATTCAAATTATTTTTCAACATGATGATGTAATTTGCATATTTATATTGCTACCCATGTACTGTTTTGAAAGTAACAATTTCTCTAGTTTTCTAAAATATAGCTAAGTGTATTTAGAATGAAATTAAAATGAAAATTTTAGGTATCTTGCATCCCAGTATATTTATAAGAAATGTTCAAGATAATGAAATTGCATCTACTTTTAATCTAAAACTATCAGTGAGATAAGCTATAATATAAGGGTATCACTTGACATATAAAAATAGGAATTCTGGTTAGTTAATTTTAAAAGCATTTCCCCAAACCAGTGCTTTTGAAAATATGGAGCTGACTAATATTAGTATGATGAAATTAGGGTAAAACAAGTTTTATTTAACGGTATGTTTATTGGTACTGCTCATCATTTAGAAGAAAATCCTCGGTGATACTATGCTGTTGAAAGAACATCAGGTAATTTTTTTACCAAAAAACTTTCTGTGGTGCTCAACAGGAATATATTTTAGTTGCTCTTAAAATTTGGGACTCTTAATTGGATTAAGAGTGTGGCTCAAAGTGTTACAGCTAGCTATTATTATAAATAAAACTAAAAGCATTATAAAGAAATAACAGTGTGTATCTGTATATATGTTTTATATATTACAAGAACAAACAGCCCTAGCCTGTTTGGCTCAGTGGATAGAGCGTTGGCCTGCGGACTGAAGGATCCCAGGTTCAATTCCAGTCAGGGACATGTACCTGGATTGTAGGCTCAATCCCCAGCCCTGGTCAGAAAAAAAAACAACAAAAAAAAACATTTTGCCATTAACTTTGGAAGATGGCTAAAAGTGCTAGTTTTTTTCCCCCCCAGTTTTATTGAGATGTAATTGGCATAACATTGTATTAGTCCAAGGTGTATATCTTGATAATTTGATATATGTATGTATATATTACAAAATGATTACAATGATCAGTTTAGTTAACATCAGTCATAAAGGTACTCAGATTGATGGCAGTTTTGATGTTAATGTTTCATTTGGTTCTTCATCTTTCTATAGCGCTATTTTTTTCCTAATCTCTCAAGTGTCATCATCATTTGGTTGTACATCTTAAAGATCATTACTTCTTTATTTTTTATTTTCCCCTAATTTGAAGCATCCCCAGACATCCTGTCCAGGAGATCCTTGTCAAGATGATATATTCATTTCAGGACAGCACAACTACTCATCAGCTACACTTAGTCACAAAGATGTTCCTCCAGACAGCTTGAAAGTAGGTGCTCAGGAAATAAAGTGGTATCTGTGAGCTTACTATGTTTGTTGTTTTTGAACTAGAAATAGCATAGATGCTTTAACACTGAAAATACTTTTTTGAGAACTTTCCTTCCTTGCTTAGTTATTAGTAAGGATTTATTTTTAAAATAATTGAAAAATCGAAAATTGTATTCCGCTATTTTTCAATTTATTCCATGATTTTTTCCTACACTAGTGAATTATTTTGTTGTATTATTTTGTATGTCTATAGTATCACCTACTTATTTTATCATTTGAATCAAAGGGATTTTGGCATTTGTGATAAACCTATTTGAAGAGTTAAACTTGAACCTACCTTAAATTCTTCATTTGAAATTATTTTACTATTACCAGGAGCATATTAAAATACTTTAAATGTAACTAAAAGTAATTAGACTTTTATATGTGGTAGAATAGATGATGGTTTATTATTATTAATTTTGTAGCTAAAGTGTCACTCATTTAGAAAGTTTATTTTTCTGTCACCAGTGCCAGATAGATAATTATTTTCTCTTCTTTTTTTTTTTAATATATGTATTTTTTATTGATTTCAGAGAGGAAGGAAGAGGGAGAGAGAGATAGAAACATCCATGATGAGAGAGAATCATGGATCAGCTGCTTCTTGCAAGTCCCCCACTAGGGGTCGAGCCCACAACCCAGGCATGTGCCCATGACCAGAATCAAACCTGGGACCTTTCAGCTTGCAGGCCAACGCTCTATCCACTGAGCCAAACGAGCTAGGGCGATAATTATTTTCTTTAGTACTCTCTTCTGTCCTTTCTCTTAACTAATTCCATATCCTAGAATAACCAGATATAATTATGTAGCATAGTAATATATGATATAAATTTTTATATTGTTCTTGAGAGTAGAAACCCAGCCACATAACATTTAACTTCATACATATCTATCATTTTTTGGTTTTTCTTTTAGTTGAGCTCTGTTATCCAGTTTTGTTTTTTCATTTAAAATCCATTGTATGGTTTAGGTTGCTGAGATTGTTTTATGCTTTTTATTGCTCTGAGCCACCTGTGTATTATACATAGCTTAATATATTACCCGAATACGTTTAACATTGATGTAGAAAGTCAGGCGCTAACAAGTATCTGGGTGTCAAGGAGCCTTAAGCATGGGTCACAAGTAATTATTGTCTGGAGAATTCTCCACAGGAGAAAAGTATTGAATTTGCACATAGGAAAAAAAGGATATAAACATGGAGAAAAGCAAGTGTTGTTTACCGAGTTGTGTGTAAGTAATAAAGAAACAGCACAACTACTTAGGTACTCCTGGGCAAACTAACTGCTTCAAATCTACAGTGATCGAGTGGTAAATACCCAGTAAAAAGACTTTTCAGGAAATACTGACATCTTTGTGCTAATACCATCTGTCATTAAACACTCACATATGTTTCCAGTCCTCAGAATTAACTAGCTTCTCAAATATAAAACAGTGAAAAACAGGACTCTTTTAAAAAGTGAAAATCATCTTTACCAAAGCAAGATTTACAAAGAAAAGCATTTTCAATTTTTCTACTTTTGGATAATTTTTAGGGAAATTGGGTTCAAATATTTCCCTCACAATTTTTCTATGATTTCCATGTGGATGAGGTCATCTTTTATTAATAATCAACAATGATGTTTTAAGTAACTGAATAGCTTAAAGATTTATTTCCTCTTCCAATCAGAATCTCTCCACATGCAAATATTTACAATACAAATGTAACCTTATTTGCCAGACAGAATAAGCTATTAGCCAAATGCTACAAAGGGATTTTAAATTCAGATTTAATCTCTAAAAATGAAAGGCATTAAAACAAAGATAATTCTCTTAAAACACCAAAATAATCTCAAATATTTTGTTAGCATGTGAAAAGTAAAATAGAATGTCAAAATTTCGTTTTTGTAGTTACTATTCTATGGAATTAATATTTAGAGAGTTTTGAAATTGCTAACTGATACACAGCCCTGCATAACTGAATTGGCTTGTTAATTCTAGAAAGAAAGGAATAAATATAGAAAAGATATAGGATTAGGAAAATATTCTACCAAAAAATTACTTTTGTTTTAAAGAAAAACCACTGGCAAATGCTTGTTTTATGTGCATGTGAGAAATTAAAGATAGTAAAGGAAAAGATACCCTTTTAATGGGCTTACTTAAATTTAAGATTTTTGCCATACTGTTTACCATTTTAACATTTGGTTATGTGAAAATAATAGGTGCATTTATATCAGACAGAAAAGCAAATATTTTAAAATGTAGATATGATTTACTTTCATTTAAAATCTTTGAAAACTCATTCTATCATCAAGCACTCAGGCAAGTTTAGAATTAAAACATAAACAGGGTTTTTTTAGTGTAAAATTAGAAAAAATAGTATAAGTGGCATGACACTGTGATTTAGAATGTTAACCTCTAGTGCTTTTGAAATGCTCCAAAAGAAAATCCAACTATTTGTATTAAGACATCATTATTGGTCATTTTAAGACACTTCATGTTTTTCTTAGATGCCTTTGAGTAATGGACAGATGGGCCAGCCTCTCAGGCCTCAGGCAAATTATAGTCAAATACATCACCCCCTTCCTCAGGCATCTGTGGCAAGGCATCCCTCTAGAGAACAACTAATTGATTACTTGATGCTGAAAGTGGCCCACCAGCCTCCATATACACAGCCCCATTGTTCTCCTAGACAAGGCCATGAGCTGGCAAGGCAAGAGGTAAGAATGATCAAGAATATTTGAAATATGAGACTAAGCTTTTAATGTATTTTATAGGTTATTTAATTATTAGCAATAAATCCATATAGAATTTTAACATAGTTTTTTTTAACCATTTTGTGTTTAAAGGTCTTGTTTTCTGTTAAGTTTATAAAGTGTTAAACTGTGGGTTTTTTTGACTTTATGACCCCAACCCCCATTCTCATTAATTGACATAAGATGTAGTGTTTTAGGCATGATTTTCTTTTTTTCCTAAGGTGGTTATTTTTCCCAAACTGATTGATGAAAGCAGACCTTCTTCAACAATATAACTAGGCCATTAAACTTTTTTTAATATATTTTTTTTTATTGTTAACAGTGTTATAGATGTCTCCCATTTTCCTCCTTAGACCATTAAGCTTGAATTGGCATGTTGTGGTTTGCTGTGGTTATTTGACACTCGGTTTGTGAAACTTGACTTTAGTCTCCAAACTACTTTGAGAATTAAATCTTACAAAGTACTTTAAAAAAAAAGTCGCTAGTCATATATTTTGATAGCTTATTGATAAAATGATATTATTAGAAACTTAGAGAACAAATGCTTTATTCATTTTGGATCTATGGATTGCCCAATAGACAGAGATACTATGTAATGTAGATGTTTCATAAATAGAAACTAATAATGTACATGTTTTGTGTGTATGCTATGTTTTTAAGATCCATGTCTAAAAAATACAATAGGGTTAACATTAATTGGTTGCCTATTCTCATAAAACAGCAATAGATTAAGTTATGAGCTTTGCTTTATAATCCTAGCTGTGCCGTTAACTCACTAACTCATTAACATAATATTCCATGTCATAGTTTCACTTCATCTGCCCAGGTATTTGTTTTAGATGAATCCCTACGTAGTTATGTTTGTTTGTTACAACTTAATATACCAATACTTAACTATGGATGTTATTGTGTTGCAACTTACCTTATTTTGATATCTCAGATTCGAGTGAGAGTTGAAAAGGATCCAGAACTTGGATTTAGCATATCAGGAGGTGTTGGTGGAAGAGGAAACCCATTCAGACCTGATGATGATGTGAGTTTTATTTATATATTCTTTTAAAAACCCATAAAGTTTTATTCACTATTAATATCTATTATCCTATATAATAAAAGCCTAATATGCAAATTGACCAAATGGTGGAACAACCGGTCGCTATGATGTGCACTGACCACCAGGGGGCAGATGCTCAGTGCAGGAGCTGCCCACAGGACCCAGGCCAGCCGAGGCAGGTGCCAGCGGGGGCCCCCCGATTGCCCCGCTGGTCACCCCACAGAGGGTGGCGACTGGCAGCAGCCGTGGGGCGATCAGGGGGCGGCACTGAAGGAGGCGACTGGTGGTGGCGGCAGGGGACCAGGCCAGTGAGCAGGCAGTGCCAGGCTAGCCAAGGCGGGTGCCAGCATGGGCCCCTGACCACCCCACCAGTTGCCCTTCAGATCAGACTTGATCACCAGCCAGGCATAGGGACCTTACCCATGCATGAATTTCGTGCACTGGGCCTCTAGTACATATGTAAAAATCTAACATGTATTTCTGTAAATCTAGACAGACACCTTTTTTATTTCTTTTGGTATTGTTCAGCTTTTTGTTTTGAAATGTGATCGGTTTAATTGTTCGAGGTATATAAATTTAACCAAATATTTCACATGTTCCTCATACTGTGAAGTGATTTTTAACTTCGTAATTATTTTTCTGTACATCTATAGAAGTAACTTCATCACTTAAACAGAAATAACTATACTGAATTGTCAGAGGCAAAAATAAAAATAATAGAGTTGGGTTGCCCTGCCACCAGCCTGCTCACCAGTGGGTGACAGGTTTGATCCCCACCCCCACTCAGGGCACGTGTGGGAGGCAACCAATCGATATGTCTCTCTCACATGGATGTTTCTCTCTCTCTCCCTCCCCCTTTCCAATCTTTCTAAAAAAAAAAAATCAATGGAAAAAATATACTCACTCCTTGGCTGAGGATATAAAAATAATAATAGGGTTGGTTGTCACGATGTTTTCAGAGAAGACAAGGAGAAATCCTTACAATTCAAATTTTTGCATACTGAGAAAGATTGCTTCTTGGTACTCTGTTATTTATGCATACTGCTTCCCATTAAGTAATTTTTTGTTGTTGTTATTAAAGGGTATATTTGTAACAAGGGTACAGCCTGAAGGACCAGCATCAAAATTATTGCAACCAGGTGATAAAATTATTCAGGTAACTAAGATACATCTTTTTATTATTTCCTTTATTTTTTACTTTGTAATTAATCTGCCTCCTCATCAAGAAATTATTAAATGCCTTATTTGAAAATAAGCATTTTATGAAGTTTATCTTTAAATATTTGTAGATAAAAAGAGTGATATTTTCTATAGACTACTCTAATGCTTTCATAGTTTAAATAATATCCACCTTGTACTGTGGAAAATCATACTGATACTTTTAATACATGTTTGATATATTTTAGTATTTTATTTTAGTTCAAAAATGGTAACTTCTCTAAAATAAGGTGATGAAAGAATCTTTGTTGTGTTAGGAGAATTAAAGTAGTTAATTCATGGAAGCACTTAGAACTGTGTGTCTGGCACACAGTAAGACCTCGGTAAACATTTAGCCTAAATTATAGGAAGTGTAGTGTTCTTGATCTGTTACCCCTGCAACTTGGTGACTTTAATCGCATGGTAGTGCATACACACAACACTGACGGCACTGTGTCTTTGACAAATATTCCTGGCATTGGCTATTATGTAGGAATCATCTGAAAATATAGGTTCCTGGATCCCACCTTCAGAGATTCTATTTTAGTGCTCAGGAGTCTCAATGTTGTTTTCAATTGCCAAAATCATTCTTATTTTCTGCAAATAAATTACTATGAAATGTTTGGTTTTTTAAAAAGTATTTTTCTTCTTTCTTCTAGGCTAATGGCTACAGTTTCATTAATATTGAACATGGACAAGCAGTGTCCTTGCTAAAAACTTTCCAGAACACAGTAGAACTCATCATTGTACGAGAGGTTTCCTCATAAGAACTGTGGACAAAAAGGGGGGGAAGACAGCAAAATTTATTGGAAGATATTTGCAGGGGAAATTAATATTTTGACTATTTTTATATATAAAGAAGAACTCAAAAAAAGTATGTTCAAATTTGTACATTAATGAAATAATGAAACTTGTGGCTAGAGGGGAAGAACCACTGTACAGTATATAGCGAAGACTGTTGAATTCAAACCATATAAAACTTCCTGTTAGGTTTTTTTAAAGACATAGTAATCAAGGCTACAAAAACAAACGTATGTTGTTTTTGTATAGATTGTAGGTTTATTTTTGGATTTCATATACAGACTGAACTCTGTGCAAGGCTCTTGTTAGCCTTGATTGTAGCCCAGAGACAGATGGCAGAGCTAGCTGTCTCATAGCTTTTATGCCCTTATTTTTATTCAACTGATTATTAATGTTTTTCTGCTGAAACTTTTTTTTTTTAATGTGGGCAAGAGATTTGAAGTGTTGGCTTTTGCTATGTGCATATTGAATCAAAGAGTGAGCAGGTGAAGGTGGTGCTGGTGGGTTCACTTTCCAAGGCCTGATTAAGTTAATTCCTGTAAAAATCTGAAAGCAAAGAATGAAAAAACAGCTTTCTGTCCATGTGTTTTTATTAATAGAATAATGCAATAAAAAATGTAATGTCTTTTTAAAGAAATAAAAAAGACGATGATTGCATTTTATGAGCTCTACAGGATCTATACTTGTCATAGACATTGACTACATAAATTTCCTACTGGTGATTCAATTTTCCATTTTTTAGTCACAGGAAATTTTAAACTCTACTGTAGATGTATGTCCATGCTTTTTCTGTGATATGGAAATCCCTTGTTTTCTTTTTTTTTTTTTCTTTTTTTGCAAATGATATTTGCGATTTGTTTTATAATTAATACTCCATTTTAATCTTAATTTATAATTTTTATTTTAAGCAGCAAAGGAAACTAAAATGGCCAGTTTTAAGATTGTGTTGCTATGACACAAAATGTAAGAAGATTTAGGAAAGCCTCTTGCTTTTGTTTGGCCCCACATACATTGCCTTGGTAAAGTAAAAGGAAACAGTACGCATGGAGCTAGGAAACCAAAGCAAGTTTGTGAAACTGGCACAGTGATAGAGCGTTGCTGTGGAGGGTTGTAGAGCAAAGGGATGGGTCCTTGGGGCCTACCAGTGTGTAAAGGTGTTCAGATAAAGGGCTGTTCCTACAGGTAACCTTAAATGTGAACTCGACACTTCAGAGTCTTTAAAGGGTTTCTAAGTGTGTCAGTGTAATAGTGTTTTACCACCAACTGCCTTTGTTGTCATTAGTGTAAGAAATTGTGGGTAGAGGTTTATTAATTTGTTTATCCAAACAAAATTTTGTTTTATTTTTCTGTATGTAATCAAATAAAAATTGAATAGCATTCAATGGTAAGAATGAATGCATGGATATTTGGACCATAAAAAAGTGCCATAGAAGACCAATAACTGTTTTTATTCAAGGCTGATCTAGAGCCTTTCATTAGAGCAATATTCAGTTATTGCAATTCATTTTTAATTACTAAGAAACATAATTTTGGAATTTTTAATATGTTATTCTTCTTCAACCTTGTTTTAATTAAGACTTTCATAGGACTAGCAAAAACAGCAATCGACATTATTTTTCAAAAGTGAGTTAGACTCATTGCTCTTGCTAGTCAGAGTAACTTTTCAAAAGATGTGAACTCAAATATTGCACTTCTTTCAAGATGTTATCAATTGGTTATTGTACTGTATAGTTTTAATAATGTTGATTGAAACCCTTTAACAACTCTTTGTAAATTTTAACTCATTTTTGTTGATTTTCAGTACTATTTACATAGGAATTGATTTTTATGGATATAGTAGAAGAAATGTGCTGTATTTTGATAAAATTCATTTATTGTATGTGTGTTGTAATCTCTAAAAAAAGAATGACAAACAGATTCTTTAAGATAAGCCTTGGTGTTCCCTTTATTCATAGTTGATTTTAAACTATTTTAGCATTGTAATTTTACAATGTAATTTCAATATATGTAATTTTACATTGTATTTCACATCAGTTTTATTGATTTAAATCAATTTTTCAGTCATTTTCTGCTTTTAATAGGAATACATAAAAAAAGATATAATTATTACATTTTCAACTACTTTACCTCGAATTAGATATACAAACTATAATTTTAGAAAAGGAAGTAAGCCACAAAGAACAATTGATTTATCAATGATCTAAACTTAATTGTCTGCTTTTATATTGAAATATTACAAATGCAACAGGTATTATTATATGCACTAGTATTTTTTCTACTCTAGTTAATTTAAAATATTTCTTAAATGTTCTTGTAACACAAAGTTGAATAAGGAAATTTTGTTACCAAGAGGAGTAACATGATACATGATATAATGTTAAAAACTAATAGCAAAAAGTTTTGCACTTAAAATAATAACTAAAGTTTTCTTCTAAAATATTGGAAAATTGAAATGAAATAACAAGGACTCTTCATTCGAATTTTTGTTTTGGTAATGATAAAGTTTCAAAATTTAAAAGATTAATAATTTGAGGACATAGAAAGGACATTTTTAGTTTTTTTAGTTTTTTTAAAGGTGAGTGATTTACAGTCAAGGCCTACACCCATAACAGACTTTATTTTAATAAGTATCATGTAACAAACCATCAAAACTTTCTTATTTTTAGTAACAGTGTTTA
The DNA here is from genome assembly GCF_014108235.1 of Myotis myotis. Classification (NCBI taxonomy): domain Eukaryota; kingdom Metazoa; phylum Chordata; class Mammalia; order Chiroptera; family Vespertilionidae; genus Myotis; species Myotis myotis. The sequence goes on from NW_023416357.1 coordinate 34,841,725, forward strand.
AAATTGGCTACCCTAAAATTTTAAACCATTAAAAATTATGTGTCAAGGGTAATTTACTCAGTACAGAATTGTACCCATAAAACTAAAGTTGTTTTTCTCATTCATTAAAGAATCATTAGTTTATCAGAATCCATGAAATTCTAAAATTCCCTATGTATTTATTTTAAAAATTTTTTCTGACCTCTTTAGAATTAAATGTTTATATACTTTTAAAAAATTTAAACACAAATATTGCTATAAATTGAACTAAACTTTTAAGCATTAATTTGCTGTTTAAAAAAAATCCCATTAGCAGCTATGTAATATTTTTGTCAATCAGCATTTATAAAACATTCCAAATTTTTGTATATATCTAGATTGTTTTAAGTAACCACAGTGACTAGGTAATAAACTAATGCTATTTAAAGTTGTGTGATTTTATGAAATTCAGGGTGAGAAGAATTGTCACAAAGAGAAAGATATACAATTATTTTCTTTGACCACTGAGAAAATCTATTTCTGGGTATGGAGAAAGTGTTGTATTTTACTTTAAAGGAAGCCAGTGGAGTATGAAATATTTTTCAGTTAGTTTGAAATTGGTGATCAATCCAATCTACTTGGAAGGATATTTTTTTCCATTCTTTTGAAATTCTTATTAGCTTATCATTTTGGTTTAAGGTATATAGATTTCTTAAAAAAGAGGTACTGAAATCAAAATTAAAATAATTTCATGTTTCATCAAAAGCATAAATACACGTAGTTGATGATGTACAAAGGGAAAAAGATCACTTTTCTTTTAAAAGGTAATATAGATTATATAGGCAGCCAGTTCAAACGGTTAGGCTCAGGAAAGGTTGGCACGTTTCTTTACCTCTGTAAAACTTGAAGCCCTGTGGATAGTAAGCATCGTTACTCAGTTTTGGAAAACTCTTAAGAGAATGCTATCTTCTTTTTAGTATACATTCTCTTTGTGAAGTTACAAAATAAGTTTATGGTCTCCAAAAATACACAGTCCCAACAACATCCAAGCATCTGAGAAACTTTCTAAACAGAGCTTAGGGAAAACACCTCAGTAGAATCTCCTTGGGGTTTGTTTTTGTTTTGTTTTTGTTTTGTTTTAATCTTTATTGTTGAAAGTATTACATATCTCCCACCCCACCCCCATTGACTTCTAGCCCACCCTCACCCCCACCCCAGGCCTTCAACACCCTATTGTCTGTGTATGCATACAAGTGTTCATTGGTTGATCTCTTCCCACCCACCTCCCCTGCCTTTTCCCTGAGTGTTGGTGAGGATGTGGAGAAAAGGGAATCCTTGGGTTTTATGTTCGAGAACGATAAAGCTGTTCCTGAACATTTCCATAGAATTGTTAGGAAAGGGCTGGCAAAAATGATCCTGTTACTATAATTACCTTTTCAAATAAACAAAACACCTAAGGAAAGTTCGGATCTCCCATTGGATTTCACGTGGTCCATCGAAGCTGCTCATTTGGCCCTCAATTTCAGGATCAAGTATGAGAAGCTCATGAATGACCGCTAAGGGAAGAAATCCGAGCTATAAAATTATGCTCCCCAGCCCCATTCCCCTGAATTCAATAAAGCTAATTTTATTTTGCATGAAAATTAAGTCTAGAAATATTTTTCATGACCTGACCTTCCTTTAAATCTAAACAAAACAATTGTGTTCCTCCAAAGCAAGGCTTTAGAAACTTATTAATTTTTTTGAGAGGGAAAGGGAGAGCGAATCGTCAATATGAGAGAGAAACATGGATCAGTTGCCTCCTGCACATACCCCGGCTGGAGGTCGAACCTGCAACCTAGGCATGTACCCTCGCCAGGGAATTAACCCACAACCTTTCGATGCACAGGAGGATAATGCTCCAACCTGCTGAGCCACCCGGCCAGGGCTAGAAGGATCTTTTTTTAAATGAGCTTTTTTCAATTAATTTCCTTGTTCAAAAACAAACTAAAGAAAAATAAGGTAGCCCTAGCTGTTTTGGCTCAGTGGATAGAGTATCGATCCACAGACTGAAGAATTCCAGGTTTGATTCTGGTCAAGGAAACGTACCTCAGTTGCAGACTTGATCCCTGGCCCTGTGTGGGAAGACAGCCAATCGATGCATTTCTCTCACATAAATGTCTCTGTCTCTCCACCTCCCTCCCTTTCTCTCAAAAAATCAATGGAAAAGTATCCTTAGGTGAGGATTAACAACAACAACAAAAAGAAACTAAACAGCCCTAACCGGTTTGGCTCAGTAGATAGAGCCTCGGCCTGCGGACTGAAGGGTCCCGGGTTCGATTTCGGTCAAGGGCATGTACCTTGGTTGCGGGCACATCCCCAGTAGGGTGTATGCAGGAGGCAGCTGATGGATGTTTCTCTCTCATCGATGTTTCTAACTATCCCTCTCCCTTCCTCTCTGTAAAAAAATCAATAAAATATATTTTTTTAGAAACTAAACAATGTTACGTGTTTTTACAAAAATTTTTTTTAAAAGTCAGGTCCAAAGGCAGAACCTTATATTTATTACTATTGAATTTCACTTTGTAAGCTGGGGTTTACCATTTGTTCCTATTAGGATCTTTCTGAATTGTTCTGCCAGTAATGAAGTTGCTATTGCTTCTAATTCCTGCACTCTACAAATACGATGCACATGCCCCTTCTTTTCCGTATAGGCCATAGAAAAATGCATCAAGTTTTATTCATAATCCCTCTTGCATTCCAGTGTAGCATTCATAGGTTCTCCACTTTAACAAGAGCCTCACCCTAGATGTGCTCTCATTGTCTCTGTCCTGGAGATCTTGTTTAAAGGGCAGGCACCAGTGAGATTTCCTCACATTTCAGAGGACACCCCAGGTTGACATCACCCACATACCCACCTCTACAAAGAAGGTCACCTCCTGTATCCAGCTGCTGCTCCTGCTGCTGCTTTTTTATTCACTCTGAGCAGGACACAGGCTACCCAACTGTCCCCTCCCCAGCTGTCTTGAATTGCAGATCTATTTAACTAATACTGCTTGGGAACTAAGGAAGTTCTCATTTCTAATTTGTGAAGCAGGGATAGTAATAGTACCTAGTAAATAATTAATGGATAGCTGTTACCAACAAGTTATCAAAAAAGAAAAATTCCCTTTTCATAATGTAAAAGTTTTTATAGCTAGTATCGGAGGAAAAGATGATAAAATGGAGGATCCACAGGATCAAAGAGAGAGAGAGGAGGCAGACGCCAGGCCTTCTCTAAGCGAGAGACTTGAAGCAAGAGAGCTGCTCTTCCGTTGACCTTGAAGAAGCTCCTTACTGTGAACTGCCAGTGGAGATGGGCAGTTTCTAGTAGCTGAGGGCCTTAGTTCTATAACTGCAAGGAACTGGGTTTTGCTAACAAGCTGAATGAGTTTGGAAGAGGACCCCAAGCTCCAGGTGAGCACACAGCCCAGCTGCATTGACGGCAGCCTGAAGGACCCTGAGCAGAGTTCCCAGCTAAGCATGGATGGACTCCTAACCATCAGAAACTGTGAGGTAATGCCCTAGCTGGTTTTGTTCAGTGGACAGAGCGATGGCCTGGGGACAAGGGTCCTGGGTTTGATTCCAGTCAAGGGCACGTGCCCGGGTTGCAGGCTTGATACCCAGTAGGGAGTGTGCAGGAGGCAGCTGATCAATGATTCTCATCATTTATGTTTCTCTCTCCCTCTCCCTTCTTCTCTGAAATCTATAAAAATATATTTATTAAAGAAAAAAGAAACTGTGAGGTAATATGGGTTGTTTGAAACTGCTAAGTTTCTAGTCACAGCAATAGAAAACTAAAAACAACTAGCCATAGTTCAGTTTCTACTTGCACTCCCCATGGCCCCTCTAACTCAGAGCTAGAGTGGATCCTGTCTGAGACCCTAAAACCCCAGCCTTGGTTTTGTATCTAGAACCCCATTTTGAAAGTCCCTTCCCCAGGCCCCACTCCACTCTCTTTGTTCAGACCCCCTTGGTTAATACTGGCCCTAATGGGACTTGTTAGATTTGGTAATAGGAAGAGCACTCCACTCCCTTCTGTCAGACCTGCGAGCACCCAGAATACCTGGGAAAGGTGTATAACAAGACGATTGGTGTCATGCAAAGGATTGTATTCTGAGGACAACAGTGAGTGATGCAAGTGATTTGACTTGAACTTTATAAAGATCACTCGTGAAAAATGGATGTGGTAGCAGTAGCTGGGGTAAAAAAAAAACAAAACCCAAAAACTTAGAGTTAGTGACATGTTTAGAAGGTATTGTAAAATCCAGAATAGAGGGAGAGCAACTAAGATGGCGGCATAGGTAAACACCGGGAAATTATTGCCTCACACAACAATTGAAAATTACCGCAAAGGACCGAGCAAACATCATCCAGAACAACAGAAAGGCTGGCTGAGTGTAAATTCTACAACTAGAAGGAAAGAAAAGCACGCTGAGAGCCAGAGGCGCTGCGGAGGTGAAGTGCAGCGCGCGCGCGCGAGGAAAGGGGGTGGCGCCTGAGGACGCGGCTGTCTTTTTGAATCACAAACTCCCGACGGCTCTGAACTCCGGTTCTGGGAAGTCTCTGGGGACTCAGGTCTCATACGGGGAGAAGCTGGTCTGTCCGGCAGCGAGCGAACTTGAGGGCGGCTTTCCCTCAGAGGTGCTTGCAGCCGTTACCGGAACACTGAGACGCGCGACTCCGGGCGGAGAATCGGCCATGGCCGCTTTCTCCGCCCTCTGACTCCCTGAGACCCCGCCCCACCCAGGCTGCGGCAGAGGCTTTTGCATGTGAATGTACCTAACTGCAGCCGAACCAGGCAGACCTGGAACTTCCAAGAGAAGGCCCAAGGCCCCGCAGCGGCTTGCATTGCTTCACAGCTGAGCCTCTTCGTGGCTCCTGCTGTGTGGCCTCAGGCAGAGGCTGAATTAGCACCTCCTTAGATCCAGGAGCCACTGTACCCAGTGGTCAGAGGGGGATCATCCAGACTGCAACTCCTCAGATCCATAAGGGACGCACTCAGGGAGCAGACTCAGTGAGCACCAAAGCCCCACTGAAGCAAGTCTTGCCCCAGAAGGGTGTCTTCAGCACAGAAGTTCTCCCACTTTAGACACAGCTGATTCTCACAGCCAATTGGCCTGGAGGTCAATTCCTCCCAGTGATTCTACAACAACCAAGGCACCAAGAGTGCACCAAGAGTGTCCACCCCAGGTAACTGGGGAGGCTGAGCTACTGGGCCCTACAGGACACCTGGCGCACAGGGCCACTCTATCAACACAGGGAAGCTGCCAAAATGCGGAGACAAAGAAACAGGTCACAAATGGCAGAAATGGAGGAAAGCAAACGATTGGATATAGAGTTTAAGGCCACGGTTATAAGGTTTTTCAAGAATTTTATGGAAACCGCCGATAAATTTAATGAATCCCTCAATAAGTATAGGGAGACCATGGAGGACATGAAAAAGGACCAACTAGAAATTAAGCATACACTGACTGAAATAAAGAATAATTTACAGAGATCCAGCAGCAGAAAAGAGGATCCCAAGAATCAAGTCAAAGATTTGAAATACAAAGAAACAAAAAATACCCAACCGAAAAAGAAAAAAGAAAAGAGATTCCAAAAATATGAAGATAGTGTAAGGAACCTCTGGGACAACTTCAAGCGTACCAACATCAGAATTATAGGGGTACCAGAAGGAGAGAGAGGGCAAGATATTGAAAACCTTTTTGAAGAAATAATGACAGAAAACTTCCCCTACCTGGTGAAAGAAATGGACTTACAAGTCCAGGAAGCGCAGAGAACCCCAAACAAAAGGAATCCAAGGAGGACCACACCAAGACACATCATAATTAAAATGCCAAGAGCAAAAGATAAAGAGAGAATCTTAAAAGCAGCAAGAGAAAGACAGTCAGTTACCTACAAGGGAGTACCCATACGACTGTCAGCTGATTTCTCAACAGAAACCATGCAGGCCAGAAGAGACTGGCAAGAAATATTCAAAGTGATGAATAGCAAGAACCTGCAACCAAGATTACTTTATCCAGCAAAGCTATCATTCAGAATAGAAGGTCAGATAAAGAGCTTCACGGATAAGAAAAAGCTAAAGGAGTTCATCACCACCAAACCAGCATTATATGAAATGCTGAAAGGTATTCTTTAAGAAGAGGAAGAAGAAAAAGGAACTCTTACCATTTGCCACAGCATGGATGGAACTTGAGAGCGGATAAATACCACAGGATCTCACTCATTTGTGGAATATAATGAACAACATAAGCTGATGAACAAGGACTGATCCAGAGACGGAGAGGCATTGATTGGACTGTCGGGACTTGGAGGGAAGGTAGGGGAGGGTGGGGGTAAGGGGGAAAGATCAACCAAAGGACCTATATGCAAGCATATAGGCCTAACCAATGGACATGGACAACGGGGGGGTGAGGGCATGAGCGGGGGTGGGGGGGGTGGGGGGTAGAGGGTAACGTGGGGACAAGGACACATATGTAATATCTTAATCAATAAAAAATATATTAAAAAAAAAAATCCAGAATAGAGGTAATACTGGCAGAAGCCACGATACTGGAATGCCAGATTAATAAGGTACAGTGGGGTGAGGAGGCAGTCAGGGTGGAGGAATTAAGAGTGACTCCCAAGTTGTGGCTGGATTTGAAGGATAGGTGGTGACGCCACTAGTCGACCTCAGGAATAGGAAATGCCTTACCCTTGCTTAATCTGGAGCATTGAAAAATCCCACCTGGCGCTCAGGAGAAACTGGTGAGAGAGAGAGAGACCGAGGGCCTTCAGTCTATTATTGTTACGATGATAACTGGATGCCAGGAGCTAGTCGTCTTCGTGCCTTTTCTGAACTCCAAACTTTCCTGTTCTTTGATATTTAAAATTTACACCACATAATTGATTCTCATATTGTTATGTGTATTATTTAGTCTTATTTCCAAAACTATTGGGAACTCCATGATGGAAGAATCTTTTATATCCACTCCAGTGTTCTGGGTATGCAGTAGGTACTGAACACAGTGGAAAGGACCACTTGTTACCCTAGAATTTTACATTTCATCCACATAAGGAGAGAAAACAGGCCAAGAGGTCAGACATATAAGGGAAGTTGTGCAGGGTCTGTTAGGCCATTGTAAAGATGATTTTGGCTTTTACTCTGTGGGAGAGAGTATAAAATGAAAGTGTGAGAAGCCCGTTGCTGACTTGCAGCATAACTAGCTTGGAAAACAAAGGCTTTCTCATGTACATATTAAAAGTACTCAACATTTGAGTTCAATAAATGTTGTGGATGATGAGTAAATTCTGCATGTGCTGTTCAGATGGTGATATAGTATCATATAAATAGTACCATTTCACATTAGCAATATTCCCTGGCATGAACATGCATTCATTGAAAAACCAACAGCCATCTGTCAAAAGTGAATCCTAAATTGGCTGTTTGGCCCCATAAGAGGCTATAATGAACCTACTCTTGACGTTTAGAAAAAATGGTTGTCTTCTGACTGGCAAATCCTGGTGGCACTTCTCTGATTGAGGTGTTATCAGCACCGTATGCTAGAGCATTAACCTATTCCTGCCGTCAGACTTGCCTACTCTTTGCCAAAAATCCCATCTGTTCTCCATCCTCAGTTTCTTCCCAACCCAAAAGCATGTTTGTTATCTTTAGGAACAAAAACAAAAACATCACTACTATAATCACCATATTTGTAGTTTAAAAATGAATCAGACTTAACTGGTTAAGTTTTTCAAGTATTATTTATTGATACATTAGGCAACTGTATAGATGTCAGAGTACAGAAAATCAGCTTTTTTACCTCAATGTTTTTGAAAACCTTGTCACTATGTTAAGAAAGTGGTTTATAGCTGTATATAATCTTCCCTTTTTATCTTTATTGATTTCAGAGAGGAAGAGAGAGGGGGAGAGGGAGAGAGACATCAATGATGAGAGAGAATCATTGATCAGCTGCCTCCTGCATGTCCGCTACTGGGGATTGAGCCCACAACCCAGGCATGTGCCCTTGGCAGAAATCGAACCTGGGACCCTTCAGTCCACAGGCAGATGCTCTATCCAGTGATGGCGAACCTTTTGAGCTCGGCGTGTCAGCATTTTGAAAAACCCTAACTTCACTCTGGTACCGTGTCACATATAGAAATTTTTGATATTTGCAACCATAGTAAAACAAAGACATATTTTTGATATTTATTTTATATATTTAAATGCCATTTAACAAAGAAAAATCAACCAAAAAAATGAGTTTGCGTGTCACCTCTGACATGCGTGTCATAGGTTCGCCATCACTACTCTATACACTGAGCCAAACCTGCTAGGGATATAATCTTCCCTTTTTATTTTATTTTTATTTTTATTTTATTTTATTTTTTTTATATATATATTTTATTGATTTTTTACAGAGAGGAAGGGAGAGAGATAGAGAGTTAGAAACATCGATGAGAGAGAAACATCGATCAGCTGCCTCCTGCACATCTCCTACTGGGGATGTGCCCGCAACCCAGGTACATGCCCTTGACCGGAATCGAACCTGGGACCTCTCAGTCCGCAGGCCGACGCTCTATCCACTGAGCCAAACCGGTTTCGGCAATCTTCCCTTTTTAAATATCATTATTTGTGATACAGCTTTAGAGATACCACTAATAAACTAAGAATTTCATTATCAAGCATTCATTATATTATAAAATATATTGACAAAAGCCAGCCTGCATTAAAACATTTAAAAAGACAGAAGGATTCCAATAGACTAGTACATTAGGAAAAATCAAATGTACATTTATTTGTACTTAAATAATTCCTGGGCATCTTTTATTTTGATCAGTAACAAAATTTTTTATGACACTAAAAATCCAGAAAATAATCTGGATATTATTTAACTACAGATAATTTCTAAAAGCTTGTATTATCTAGTTTGATCTAAACTCCTAACTATAAAAGAGAAAACAAAATAAAATATTGGCTTTAGAATTGGCCGTCATCAGACAAAATTGGTATTCCCGCCCGGCCAGTGCGGGTCAGTGGTTGGGCGTCGACCCATGCACCAAGAGGTCCTTGATTACAATCGCAGTCAGGGCACATGCCACTTTTGACAGTATGGTTGGGCTTGGAGGGCATTGTGCTACGTGATATAAGTCAGAGAAAGACAAATACTGTATGATATCACATATCTGGAATCCAAAAAAAGCCAAACCAGGGGCTGAAGGGGTGGGAGAAATGGGGAAATGTTGGTGAAAGGGTACAGACTTCCAGTTATAAGCCAAATAAGTTGTGGGATCTAATAAACAGCATGGTGAGTAGAGTCAATAATACTGTATTAAGTTAATATCTATCATTGTGTAGAGTTATATTTTATGTAGAACTTAAAATATCAATGCCGGGAGCTGGTCCATGCTTGCTGTTTCAAGGGACCTGGCATATATGGCATACTGTTCTTAATATGTTTGCTCACCTTCTTGGCACTATGTGTTTTAACCAAGGTCTCTGAGAAAGGGTGTTTCCCCAGGTAGGGATTTTCCCCTGAAGTTAGGGAGGGAATAAAACCTCTTAACTAAGTGCCAGGCGGGTAATTAATCACTTTAACTATGAACAATCATGCTTAAGCTACATAATCTTTACTCCCTGGAATGGAGATAAGAAACGCCCTAACCTTTGTAATAGAGATTGATAGGATTGAATCAACTGGTATAAATACAGTTGTAACAAGACAGCAAGACACAGAACTAAGAAGACAGAACCAGAAGACAGAACCTACACAGAACCTAGCGACAGAAGAACTTCGCTGGAGAGAACATGGCAAAAGATCCTGGACAGAAACTGGCAACAGAACCTAGAGACAGAACCTAGAGAACCTGGCTGGAGAACCTAGCAAGAGAACATGGACACAGAACCTGGCTGGAGATCCGAAGCAGAACTTCGCTGGAGATCCAGACCAGAACTTGGCTGGAGATCCTGGCTAGAGATCCTGGCTAGGCTGCTGATCAACTGAATGCTGTCTCTGTGTCATTCCTTCTTCGCCGACTCCATCCACACCTTTGGGGACCCCTGGACCTGCTGGGGTTGGACCCCGGCATATCAATCACTTCTCGGATCTGGAGAGAATGTTTATAGGGAAAAGTCCATCACAGAAATCCACTTATTTAAAGCAAAGGACTCGATTTTGTTTTTCAGTTAACAATCCTGTTGCCCAAGCTCATCAAAGGATCAGTTAACTGGATCCAGAAACTACCTGGAGAGGCCATTCCCATGGCATCCAACTTGCCTTTTTATTGATAACTGTTCAGTTAAATTTCATTTCAAATTAAAGTAAAACCAAGTGTATTCAATTCTTTTTTTTTTCTTGGTAAAGAAGAGTTTATTTTTAAAAAGCTCTAGTGTTCTGCCCCCACCCTTGGCTCCTGGAGTTAGGGTCAAGAGTTACCTGCACAGGACTGAAGGCAGGGAGGTGCGGGGTGGGGGGAGGCGGGGGGGTAGGGCTGGGTTTCTGTTGGGAACACCCCACTTCATCTATTGTGCATTTTAAGGAGATGGCAGTCCAGCTCCTAGTGGTAAGAAAATGTAGACTCCCAAGATTCATGTTTTAACTTTACTCACAAGTTAAACAACGTCATTTGCCTCTGTCATGATTTCCCAAACCAGATTTAGAGATGCTGGGATAGCAGCAAGTGGGGCTCAAGCCCACACACATAATTTCATTTAGTATCCAAGTAATAAATGCCAACTCTTCTGCTCCAGGGCTGGAGTCTCTAGGCTTTTACCCCGTAATCCTGAACCCTCAGGTGAGGGTTCCCTCCTCCTTCTTCAAGGACTCAGGGTGGCGAGCAGCCAGGCAGCCACATACTTACTTCACATGTAAGTAGGAAGCCTAATTTCAGATTCAGCTCCTCCTGCACCAGCAGGGGTCAGTCAGCATTGGGCACTTTGGGGTGGCACTGGGCGTTGGGGTCTCCTCCTGAGGCAGTCAGGTGGGGTGCCAGGGCTCTGGTGAGACTTCAAGGCAGAGCCACTTCTCAGTCCTAGCTCTGGGCCAACACAGTCCCCCGGTTTGGCTGTGCCAGCTCACAAGCTCTTAGCTGGGGTTCTGGCACCTGGGGCTCAGCCAGAAACAGATTGAACAGTGTTGCTAATTCTTCAGCAAAGTCCTCTGGCCACTGGGCTTCATGGAGGCTGTCCAGGCAGGCCTCTATCTCTTTCCGTCCATCAGACCTTTCTCTACCAGCTCCCGGAGTAAGAACAGCAGCAGGTCCCACTCCCTTGGCCGAGTGTCTGCCAGAAGCCCCACGTTTCTTGGGCTCAGCAGGAGCTGCAGCGGAACAGGCACCTGAAAGTCATCCTTCCACAGGGAAAGCAGCATGTGGAGGAGCCTTCGAGCCTGCCCTCTCTCCAGCCGGTGTTGTGTTGGGGGCCCTAGGACAGGAATTTGGTCTGTAACAAAGAGAGACGCTAATTCCACAGAGCACTTGCCAGATGCTGCTCGGCAGGTGGGCATAGGAACTGGTGGCACCCACTGCAGTGTCTGACCCAGCTGGCCTAGGAGCTGCTCCAGATGCTCTGGGGACACTCCTTCCTCAGGGTCTCGGGGCCCCACGGCCACAGAGAGCACATCTTTGATCTCCGAGATGAGGTGGGAGGGGAGGGGAGCATGGTGCTCACAGGCAGGGGAGCAGCCCCTCCGATCGCCCCGGACAGCCGGTTCTGGACCCTGGGCTCGAAGCATGTGACTCACTGCCGCTTTCACCTCTCTCCTGATCAGTGCTGTGATGTTGGCTGACAACCAAGTACAGGCTTTCTCTGTCGCAAGCCCCACAGCAATGTTCTCTGCGCTGCTCAGAACGGCTGCGGGAGTCTCCTCAGGGGCAGTGCCCGCCCGGCACCGGGGCTCTTCTTTTGGCAGAACTCCCGCCCCTGGGTCAATGCCTGGGCCCCATGAGGGCACAGCTGGGAACACAAGATCTCCAACAGCTGGCCTGGACCTCCCCCTTCCTGTCTCTGTGTCACCAGCTGCTCTTGAAGAAGCGACTCAGCCTGGCGCACCAGATCTGCCACCAGCGTGGCCTTGATATGTTTGACACAGTTAGAGCCAATTCTCTCTGCCACAAACTCCACAGTCCTGCGCAGGGAGGGTGGCTGGTTGTGGAAAAAGGCTTGGGCCAACTGTGCCTGCAGCCCCTGGGCGGTCCGGAGGGGCTGGGCTCCCAGGCTGGTGGTGGTGGTGTGGGTGATTTCCCCACAGAGCCCCCACTCCGCCCACTGCTGCCTGATACCCACGAAGGGAGCAGTTTGCGGAGCTCTCCAATATACGGACAGCAAGTGTAGAGCAGGTGCTGGTCCACCACAGGCACGCCATCCAAACCATGCTCTGAAGTGTTTGTATCCACCTCAAAGACATCCACCTGACCCTCCTCCACAAAGAACAGGTCCTCAGGGACTGTGGGAATCTGGAAAAGCCAGCCAAGGACAGCAAGCAGCAACAGCTTGTTCAGGAAGCACATCTCCCCTTCACCGTCCTTAGACAAAACCAAGCTCCGGTGTAGGTGTAGCAGGAGAGTGAAGACGCTGCGGTAATAGTCCAGCATGGGAACAGTGTGGTCAGCCAGAGAGAGGAACTCCGCCAGCCAGGGCACTGTGAGCACCGCTCCGTGCGCCCGCGGCCCCTGCTGTAGCAGAGATCGTGCATCCAGGACTGGGGGCACCTGGCTTCTCAGGGCCAGAACGGAGTCCTGGAGCTCACGGGTCAGGGGTGGTTCAGGCCCCCGGTATGGCAGGAAAGCCACAAAACCCAGGAATTTAGCCAGAAGCCTAAGGCTGAGCAGCACCACAGCAAACTGCCTCCGTCCACCCTGCCAGTCCACATCTGACTCCATCTTCATCACCAGGCTCAGGATGAGGCAGGACAAAGCTGTTGAGCTCCCGAATCTTCAAACTCAGACTATCCATGAGATGCTGATTAAACTGGAAGCTGCTGGCACTCAGGATGAAGTCCCTGAAGAATCTCTTACAGCCCGGGAAGGAGGGCAGTGGGCAGGGCCCACAACTGCTCTGAGGAGCTGCAACCGTCCCAACTTGTCAGCTCCAAGCATATTTAACGCATCTGGAGCCTCACCCAAGACAGTGCCCCCAGCACCACCAGGACTCTGACACATCTGGAGAAGTTGCTTTTGGAAAAGCCGAACAAAATGACTGTGGCTGCAGAGAGCTGACCCATCATGGCTCTGATCCTGCTGCCCAAGCCCTTCTCAAAATCCCAGCCAGGCTCCTCATGGCGATCGTCCCACTCTCGAAGCACCTCATAAAACACATCCCTGTTTTTGTTTTTGTTTTTTTAATAGTTTTTCTTTTTTTAATATATTTTATTGATTTTTTTACAGAGAGAAAGAAAGGGAGAGAGATAGAGAGTTAGAAACATCGATGAGAGGGAAACATCAATCAGCTGCCTCCTGCACACCCCCAACTGGGGATGTGCCTGCAACCCAGGTACATGCCCTTGACCGGAATCGAACCTGGGACCCTTCAGTCTGCAGGCCGACGCTCTAGCCACTGAGCCAAACCGGTTTCGGCACATCCCTGTTTTTTAAAAGTATGAAAGGCTCGGCCACTGGAGAAGTTGGCACGATTGTCAGTTTCTGGCTGAACGGAGACAGCTTGAACAGAGGGTGGCATCGCCAGAGAGACCTCAGCAACACTGCCCTCATAGGCAGCTCGAAGGCGGCCCTGCAGAGCTGGTGAGAAGCATCGCAGCCGCTCATTCTCAGCCAACAGCTTCAAGGTCCCTTTGTCCAGGTAGGGAAGAACTTGAAACTGATGTTCCAAAACCTGCACTGCAAAGAAGACACAATCGTGCACACTCTGGAATAGTGGGCTTTCCAGGGAGTCTAGGACGCCTGGATTGGGTTCAAGGTCACTGTCCTTAGCAGCCACCATCCTCCGGGCAGTAAGGAGCTGAAGGACGAAGAAAAGCTCCAAGAAGAGATTTGGCACCAGGTTTTCTGCAGTGCATGACGAGTAGACAAGGGCCACCAGCTCCAGGCGCTGGCGGGAAGACACGTTGGCAGGGTCAGCAGGTTCAGCTGTGAGGTTTCCTGTCCGGGTGGGCAGGGAAGACCCCGATTCTGGGGTGGGACAGGTGGGAGCAGGTGACTGCTGCAGCTGCATAGAGCGCTCCTTCCCAAGCATCTCCCGCTCCTCTTGCAGACTTCTGCACCCTGCGGCCGGCCCGGGCCCGAAGGGCTCCAGTGCAGGACTGAGGGCTGGGCACTGGGGACACAGTTGATGGGGGGTGAGGTGAAGCAGGTCTTGGGCTTGGAGAGTGCCCGCTCCTCGCTCACCGGGGTTGGGTTGATCCTGAGTGAAGGCCTCATCCTGCCTGCACCGCCGGGGGGCACCGAGCCCAGCGGAGGGAACTCGGGGCGCTGCGCGCGATCCAACGCACGGCGGGCTGCGACCGACACCTCCTCTCGCAGCAGCGACTCCAAAACGGCCGCTCCGACGTGTTCAGTTCTTTACAGTTAATCTTGCTCAGGTTCAGCAAGATATAAATGATATCATTGACTGTACCTGAGAATATTGGCTTTTATCTGAGACTTGAGATCCTAGAACAATGCGAAGGTTAGAGAAATCCCCACCCCTCCTCTGTATTCCAGAAGTGGCTCACAGCAGGGAGCCACCTCTCCCCCAGAGCCTTAGGCCTCAAGGGTGAACTGTTGACCTATGACACAGGTCCTCCCAATTCCCACTCTTTAATTCACAGATGATTAGTTGAACTGCTAGTCCCCACTAATCAATCAGAATATAGGCTAGTCAGCCAAAGGTTGCATTTTCTCCATGCCCCCAGGTTCTGGAACCTTGACCCACCCTCCACCTTCATGAGGCTCCCTCCAGAGAATTGGAAGACCTCAGGCTAAAATATTTTCTGATCTGCTATCCAATCAAATCATGTTCTCGCCTCACCTTCCTATACTGGCTTGTTCCTAATCTTGCTAACCCTTCCCTCTGTAGAAACTCTCTTCTGCCTAACCTTGGGGGGAGTGCAGACTATATGCAAGTCCCCCAGGCCTATTGGAATAATCCCTTTCATCCTCCCATAATCCTTTCCAAAAAAGTATCTTCTTACCAAGTCTGAACCTCTTTTTCATTTAACACAATTCTTGGACTATTTTGTCTGCCCCGTATCCTGTGTAACTCACTAAATTCATGTGCACGTGGAATGACCACTCCAGTTTCAGTCAATCCTCACCACTCTTCTGTTGGGGTCCAGCCCTAGCAGGTCCAGGGGTTCCCAAAGGTGTGGATGGAGTCAGTGAAGAAGGAATGACACAGAGGCAGCATTCAGTTGACCAGCATGGATGGGTTCTCTCGCCTGGTTCTATCCAGGATCTCCAGCCAGGTTCTGTCTTTTATTGTCTTGTTACATCTGTATTTATACCAGTTGATTTTAATCCTATCAATTTCTATTCCAAAGGTTAGGGCATTTCTTATCGACATTCCAGGGAGTAAAGATTATGTAGCTTAAGCGTGATTGTCCGTAGTTAAAGTGATTAACTACCTGCCTGGCATTTAGTTAAGGGGTTTTATTCCCTCCCTAACTTCAGGGAAAAATCCCTACCTGGGGAAACAACCTTTCTCAGAGACCTTGCTTAAAACACCTAGCGCCAAGAAGGGGAGCAAACACATTAAGAACAGTATGCCATATACGCCAGGTCCCTTGAAACATATGCTGTGCAGATGTTTCTTCCCTGCAGCGACTGTGTCAGGCAGCAAGGATGGGCCAGCTTCTGGCACTCTTCAATGTTATTATATAGAGGCCAGGTTCATCTTGTGGCAACACAAAATTCAGCCGAATAAATTAGGTCTGATTATCTTTTAGTGTTTCATGGATCAGGCCGCAGGCAGCAAGGCTTTTAGCTACTGCAAGGGGCTCTCAGGGGTTGCACAACCTGCAAAGTTTTCATAGGAAGAAGGTGGGGCAAGGAAGCGATTTACAAAAGAAAAGAAAGGCGTGTTCTGGGGCCAAGGTGTCTTTTCTTTGGGGGAAGAGGATGAGAGGATGTTTATCATGCAGATGCCTCTTCTTTCTAAGGAGAAGCCTCTTTAGACTGATTACCTTACTCGTACTTGACTGTAAAATTCCAGACCAGTTGATTAAGATTCCGTTTCTCCTTTCACCTTGTAACATTTCCCCGTCGGCTGCAGGCACAGCTTTCCATGCGGCTTCTAACTGGGCTGCGGCACGTCAGGTCTCCTGGTTATTTTAAAAATACCAAAAAATTCACATGTAAAGACTAAATTTTAAATGATTTCACCACGGAAAGAAATGATAATGATGTGATATGATGGAGGTGTTAGCTAACACTTTAGTGTTAATCATTTTGCAATATATTTATGTTCAAATAAATACCTTGCATTTTCTTAAATTTACACAATCTTTTCTGTTGAACATAAAAAAAATCTCAATAAAGATAGGAAAAATGAAATCTGGCATCCTATATAATAAAAGGCTAATATGCAAATTGACCGAACAGCAGAATGACCAGTCGCTATGACGCACACTGACCACCAGGGGGCAGATGCTCAACGCAGGAACTGCCTCCTGGTGGTCAGTGTGCTCCCACAGGGAGAGTGCTGTTCAGCCAGAAGCAGGGCTCACAGCTGGTGAGTGCAGTGATGGAAGCAGGCCTCAGCCATCAGTTGGACATCCCCCGAGGGCTACCAGACTGTGAGAGGGCAGAGGCCGGGCTGAGGAACTCCTCTCCCAAGTGCATGAATTTCATGTACCAGGCCTCTAGTTGTATATAATTGAAAATCAAATATGATATTTAAGATAGCTCTTTTGGAAAGGACGGAATATTTCCATAAATATGCCTTTGAATTTATTAGGCAAGAAAGGCAGTTATTTTCCATACTAAATGGTTTTCTCTTGATTTCTCCAATATTCTTGATATTTTAGTTTATCTGTAAGTTAATCAATATAGCCATTTTAGAATTCAATTAATCATCTTGAATGTTTACACAAACACCCTCTGTGACACATGAGGTGACCTTTGGTTTATTATGATCCAACTATAAGCCTGAGGGCTCTGCCACATGTCATCAGAAAGTTGCTTTTTGTTAGATTTACATAAGATCCTACATCCTCTCTGACCTGATTGTAATAAAGATGTTCCTGAGGCAGTTTCTAAACAAAAAGAAAAAGTAATTTAGTTTGTTTTATTGTGCTTCCTTAGATTCTAGAACACAGTTAAATACTAAACATTTTAAGAAGTTTCAGGATGGACACCTGTGTGGTAAGCCAGAACGTGGCCCTTTTCCATCTCTGACACAGTGGTCAGCATGTGTGCAGGACAGCCGTCACCTTCGCAGTATCCAGAGTAAATGGAGTCTCTTTTCAAGTTGTCAATTTAATAATCTAATAATGAGATGACAGTGACTCCTACTTCCTGGGGTGTCTTTTGGTAAAACATTTTTGGAGCTTTCCTTACTTTTGTTCACTTTGGTAGGTGATTTTTCAAATATAATAAATTTATCCTTAGCAAAATATTTTTAAATAAATTTACTAAACTAATAGAAAGAGTCACCTTATTCTTTTTAAAATTTATTTTGCCAACACCAAACATGGTATCTATCTTCTATGAAAGGATGAATTGAGTTGTGTCTTCAGGAAGGAGCTTTCACCCTAGCTGGTTTGGCTCAGTGATTAGAGTGTCGGCCGGTAAACTGAAGGGTTTTGGGTTCAATTCTGGTCAAGGGCACAAACTTGGTTTGTTGGTTCCACCCCCGGCTGGGCCCTGGTCAGGAGTCAATCAATCGGTGTGTCTCTCTCACATGAATGTTTCTCTTTCTCTGTTTCTCTCTCTCCCACTCTCTCTAAAAATCAATGGGAAAAAAATATCCTCTGGTGACGATTAATAAAAAAA
The DNA here is from genome assembly GCF_014108235.1 of Myotis myotis. NCBI lineage: Eukaryota > Metazoa > Chordata > Mammalia > Chiroptera > Vespertilionidae > Myotis > Myotis myotis. The sequence continues at coordinate 34,859,608 of NW_023416357.1, forward strand.
AGAAAAAAGAAAGAGTTGTCTCCTTAAAGGCATTTTACTGTCTAAGCCAGCACTGTCCAATAGGACTTGCTGAAATGGTGCACATGTTTTATGTGTCCTGTGCAATACGGTAGCCAATAGCTATATGTGGCTCTTGGATATTGAAACATGGCTAGGATATGGAACATGAAAAGGATGTCTGTTCTCATCAATTTTATTCAGTGTTGTACTGGAGGTTCTAGTCAGGGTAATAAAAAAAGACAAAATAAGTTAAAGGCATACATATTAGAAGGAAAAAGAAACTGTTCCTATTGACAAATGACATAATCCATTTGTAGAAAATCCAAAGGACTCAACAAAACTACTAAAACTAGCAAGCTCTCAGGATACAAGACAAGTATAAAAAATAATTTTATTTCTATATACTAGCAACGAACAGTCTAAAAGTGAAATGAAAAAGACAATCCCATTCCTAATAACAAAAAGAATAAAATGCTTTGTAATACATTTAACAAAGAAGTGTTAACAAAGCCCTTGCTGAGACGAAGTAATGAAGATCTAAATAAATGGAAAGAAATTCCATATTCATGGGTTGGAAGTCTCAGGATTAAGATGACAGTTCTTTCCAAAGTGACCTATAGTTTCAAAGCAATCCATCACAATCCTAGTAGGTTTCTGTGTTTGCTTTTGTAGAAATGTTGCAAGCTAATCCTAAAGTTGAAAAGAATCTAGAATAGCTAAGGCAATTTTGAAAAAAAAAAGAATAAACTTGGATAGTTTACAGTAATCAATTTCAAAACTTCTTATGAATATATAGTAATTAAGACAGTGTGGTATTGGTGTTAAGATAGATATACTAGTATAGATTAGTAGAACAGAATTGAAAGGCTAGAAATAAAATTGTTCAACTTATGGTCAATTGAATTTTGACAAAGATGCTCAGACCATTCAATGGGGAATGCATAGTCTTTTCAATGAATGGTGCAAAAACAATTTAATATCATGTTAAATAGGTGGAGGAGGAGGAAGAATAAAGAAGGGGAAGAGGAATAAGAAGAAAAAAAGAGGAAAACGATGAAGAACAATATAAGTCCTTACTCAAACTACACATAAAAGGATATATCAGAGGCCTACATGGAAGAGCTAAAACTAAAAATTTCTAGATAAAGACACAAGAAAAACCTTTGTGACCTTGGGTTAGGCAAAGATTTCTTAGGTGTGGCAACACAACCACAATCCGTAAAAGAAAACTGATAATTTGGACTTGAAAATAAAAAACGGTTACCCTTTCAAAGACACTATTAAAAATGAAAAAACAAAACATTGATATATGTTCAAAAAATAAAAGAAGTTACAGAGTGAGAATAAATATTTGCAAGTCACATGCCTGATAACAGATTTTTATCCAGAATTATTAAGAACTTTTACAACTCTAAAAAAGGAGACAAGTAACCAAATTAAACAATGAAAAAAGATTTCAATATTTGAATTGGCTTATCACCTGAAAAGATATATGAATGGCTAATGAGCACATAAAAAGTTGCTCAACATTAGCCATTAGGAAAATGAAAATTAAAACCATAATGTGATACCACTACATACCCACTAGCATGGCAGTAATAAAAAAAGATGACATTGCTAAGTGTTGGTAAAGATGTGGAGACACCGTAACTGTCATCCAGTGTTGGTGGAAATGTATAATAGTACAGCCTCTTTGTAAAACAGTTTGGCAGTTTCTTAAAAAGTTAAACATCGTATGAACCAGCGATTCCACTCTCAGGCATTTCCTCAAGAGAAATGAAAGTTGTACAGGAGTGTTCATAGCAGCATTAGTTATAATAGCCCCACACTGCAAACAATCCAGATGTCATCAACTGTTGAACAAATAAAATGTTGAATATTCATATAATGGTCTGCGATTAGCACTAAATGGGAATAAGCTACTGATACATCTTCCTGATGAACCTCAAAAACATTATGCTCTGTTAGGAGCTAGGTACTAAAATGATGTGTTGTGTAACTACATTTATATATAATTCCCCCAATAGGCACATGTATAAAAGACAAGAAGCAGAGCAGTGGTTGCCAGGAGCTGGGGAATTATTGGAGCTGATTCACAACACTATTGAGATGATCTATGAATGTTTGCTACCGAAGGTCCCAGAGCTGCCCTGTCACCTCCCTTTCTAAGATTTCTTCAGGCAATTCTTTCTGCAATTCCAGTAAACACCTTCGTTGTCTCCCTACATATTTTCTGTTTTTTGTTTTTTGTTGTTTTTTTTTTCAGATTATCCAAAGTCTGTTCTAAATATGCCATAGTCACACTCCTTCTCAAGATTTGGTTGTGCAATTATTTCTTCCACTCCATGAAATTAACTTTCCAACTTTGTCTACACTTTCTGTTTAAGCCAGCTAGAATTACCTTTTGTAATAATAATAATAAAGTTATGCCATTAATAATACAAAAGTTATGGTTCATTTAAGGATTCATTTAAAGATGAGGCTCCAGAGCTAGCCCACTGGAAACATCATGAACTAATTGAGAGTTCTGAGTACAAAAAAGGACAAGGCAGTATGATTTAGCACAGGAAAAGACTAAGAGCATTCCTGCTTCATTTCTGGAAGTCCTATTTTGAAACACACTACTGCACACACATCCACACACGTGCACCCCACATGCATAGTTCTCACTCCTCTGATTCTTCTTAGTATAACCTATTAACCCCCTTCCAGGCTCTCTTGCTGTCTTCAGAATATATCAGCACTCCTTGAAAGATAGGGCCACTTACAGATTCTTCCTTATCTGAAATTATTCTAAATCAGTCTCTACTGTCAAAATTTACTTTAAAATTTCATAGAGTAGTTTCTTTGCAGATCTCACTTGTTTGAAAAATCAAGATAAGAAGAGTAAACAGAGACACCAAAACCTTTTCTTGTAAATACAGTCCACACTCATCTGCATACCTTCACACCACAAGCATTCCCTGTCTGTCTGTACTCCCTGGAACTGCTCTCTCCAGTCACCTCTTGCTTCAGCACCCATAAAATTCTCTCTCTCTCTCTCTCTCTCTCTCTCTCTCTCTCTCTCTCTCTCTCTCCCTTATTCCCCCCCCTCCCCCCCTTATTCCCTCTCTCTCCTCTCTCCTAATTTACTTATTGGAGTTGATCTTTCTTATGTTTGGTTTCTGGTTTGCTCTGTGAGCCTGGGCCTACTTGTAAGAAGCCCTCTCTGAGCTGAAGCTTTTTTGTCACTGATTGTCTCATCTAAGAGGACTAGTAATGAAGAAGCATATGCAAATTGGGGCTATGAGAAAGATTACAGAGGTTGGAGACAGAACATGGCATGGAGGTTGGAATTCTAAAATATCTCAGAGGCAGGCTTATGGTCAAGATGGCAGAGTAGGTAAACGTGGTACTCACACCCTCCCAGGACCACATCAAAATTACAACTAAGGCACAGAACAACCATCATTCAGAATTGCCTGAAGTCTAGCTGAACAGAAGTCCTATAACTAAGGACATACAGAAGAAGCCATGTCGAGCCTGAAAGCCTTATCAAATAAGAATTCAATTATGAGGATTTGTTTCCTACCCAAAATGGTTCATTTAAGGATTCATGAAGTATTCATCCTTCCGTGAGTTCATGGGGAGAAGATGATGTCTAGAGCCTCTACCTGTATGGCAATCAAATGGGACTGGAGGTATAATTTTGCTAATAACCAAATGCTTTTTTATTGGTTTCTTGCTGGACCAAAATAAGAGTTATGAAAACCAGTTTTGTGTCAATTGGGAAAATCTGAAGATGGATTATGACAGTATTTTTTTAATATTCTTGGGTAAAATAATAACATTGTGCTTTGCTCATTGGAGAGGAATGCTGAATTATCAAGGATGACGTGTCAGAGTATCAAATGGTTCAGCAAAAAAAAGAAGTCTGAAGATAAAGCACATGTAATAAAACTATGACAATGGGGAATCTAGGTCAAGAATAAATAGGTGTTGCTTCTCCCCCGCCCCCAAGTAAACAAAAATAAAATTATCTCAGAGGTCCAGGGTGGAGCAGTCTGACATTTGCCAGAGTGGCAGTTCTAGGACAGGCCCAGGCTTGGGAAATTCTGGGAGATTCATAAAGGATGTAATACTATGGCTTTTGCTTCTCTAAACTGGTTCATGTAGCTTTTTTTGGCACGGGGGGAGGGGGGGGTCTAAATAGTCACATTATATCTATCAATTGACACACTTTATTCCTGATTTTGTCATCTTTGCAGAATTTGACACTTTTCGTCATTCTCTTCTGACCACTTCACTTCTTCTTTAAACTTTTCCTCCCAGAATAATCAATGAAAAATTCACAGGAGAGAACCCTCACATCCAAGGACCAAAGGTGGAGACCGCACAGAGACTGGTAGGAGGGGTGGAGGCATGAAAGGGCTGCCCAGGCCCCCACAGATGGTAACCGCAGTCCCGAAGAGATGTCTCAGCTGTGGGGGGTGGGATGCCATGAAGAACTCTGGGATCTAATCCTGAAACTGGGCTCCCGGGCAGAGAGCACCAAACTGAGGAGGGTACCCACATAACATCTAGCTGTGAAAAGCAGTGGGGTGCTGTCTGCCAGGGAGTGGCAGCTGAAAGTTCGAGCACCCTCTTAAAGGGCCAACACACAAAATTTCCCCATGGAGCCACCCACTTTGTGCTCTAGCAGAAGAGGGTGAAGTGGACTGGAACTGTGAGAGCAGAACTCAGGACCGAAGACCCAGGGGACAGAGCTCAGAAGGCAGACACCCCAAGTTTCCTGGGCTGAGTAATTCCCTAACACAACAAGGCTATTATTAAAAATAAACGGTCAAATAAAGAGCTTCCCAGACAAAAAAAAAAAAAGGCTAAAGGAGTTTATCACCACCAAGACAGCATTACAAGAAATGCTAAAGGGATTGCTGTAGGGATTGCTGAGAAGAAACAGAGAGAGAAACCTAGCCATATGGAATGAAAATGGCTATAAATAAGTACCTCTTAATAATAACCCTATATGTAAATGGATTAAATGCTCCAATCAAAGGGCATAGGGTAGCTGAATGGATATAAAAACATGACCCAACTATATGGTACCTACAAGAGAACCACCTCAAAACAAAAGACACACACAGGATGAAAGGGAAGGGATGGAAAAAAGTTTTCCATGCAAATGGAAAAGAAGAAAAAAGCTGGAGTAGCAATACTCATATCCGACAAAATACACTTTGAAAGCATCATGCTAAGTGAAATAAGCCAGTTGGAGAAAGATAAATATCATATGCTCTCACTGATTTGTGGAATATAATGAACAATATAAACTGATGAACAAAAATAGAGCCAGTGGGAAAAAATATTCTAAAATATAATGGAAGTAATCCTGTTATTTGCAGATTTTTAATATTTCCTGCAACTTTTGTGATATCATATTATGTTAGTACAGTTTTGGTAATATTATTATACTTAAAATCCTTTTATTCATGAAATATTAATGTTTATTGCATGTAATATTATTATATGTAAGATCATTTTTCTTGAATAATTGGTGTTTATTGCATGTAACATTATTATATTTAAGATAATTTTTCTTGAAATATTAAGGTTTATTGCATGTAACAAACATATTTAAAATTGTTTTTCTTGCCCTGATCGGTTTGGCTCAGTGGATAGAGCATCGGCCTGTGGACTGAAGGGTCCCAGGTTCGATTCCGGTCAAGGGCATGTACCTTGGTTGCGGGCACATCCCCAGTAGAGGGTGTGCAGGAAGCAGCTGATCGATGTTTGTCTCTCATCAATGTTTCTAACTCTCTATCCTGCTCCCTTCCTGTCTGCAAAAAATCAATAAAATATATATATATTAAAAAAAATAATAATAAAATAAAATTGTTTTTCTTGAAATAAAAAAAACTTGAAAAAATCCTATCTAATAAAGAGGGAATATGCTAATTGCCCTTCACGCCATTGCAAAGATGGCGGTGCCCACAGCCAATAAGGAGGAAATATGCTAATTGACTGCCATGCCCTCAAAGATGGTGGTGCCAACAGCCACAAGATGGAGGTGCCCAGTCCCCTCAGCCCCATCAGGGTAGCAGGCGGGCAGCAAGCCAGGCCTGCCCCCAGGCGGGCCTGGCAGCTCTGTGTTCCTACCTCTGGAGTCCCCCAGTCCCCTCAGCCCTCCAGCCGCCCAGGGCCACCCGAGGTGCAGGTAACCAGGGCCACCTGAGGCTCAGGTAACCAGGGCCAGCCGAGGCTTGCGCTGCTGGCAGTGGCAGCAGCAGAGGTGTGATGGGGCATTGCCTTCCCCTGATTGCCGGGTCGCCGCCCGCCCCTGAGGGGTCCCGGACTGTGAGAGGAGGCTGGCTGGGCTGAGGGATTTTCATGCATCAGGCCTCTAGTAAAATAAATAAAAATGCAAAAAAACCCCAAAACACCCAAAAACTTTTCCTCCCCTTACTTTTGTGACTATCCTCCCTCCTTGTTTGGTTTTACTTGTATTTGATTATTTGTTTCTTTAATATTACCCACTGCACTTCTGCTTATGTGTGCCTGAAATAACTGTATCTACCCTCAAGCTTAAATCACTGTATCTTAGTGCTAGACAGTTTCCTGACATTTCTTTCCCAGAATGTGCCCATAATGGATCTCAGTAGTTTCTACTCCTTCCTCACAAAGCTGCTCTTCTTATTTTTAGGCCTAAATTATAGCACTATTATGCAGTCCTCCAGGGCCAGAAACATAAATTCCTTCTTCTGCTTTATCATCAATAGTAGATTACTAAATTTACTAAGTACTGCTTTTAGAACCAGTGGCTCTCAAAGTGGGGTTCTCAGATCACCACCAGTAGCAGCAACATGTGGGAACTTGTTAGAAATTAAAATTCTCAGTCCCGCTCCAGACCAAATATGAAACTCTGGGGATGGAGACAGCAATCTGTGTTAACACACCAATGAGGTGATTTTGATTCACCGTAAAGTCTGAGGGCCAGTATCCTAAACTAGAAGTTTTTAATCCTAGGAATCCATTTAGGATGACCAAAAAGCATTTGTAAGTGTGTCTAAAACTGAAAGTGTATCTGTATATACTTCTCTGAATGAACAGCTTTTACTCCTTTTATTTTCAAACTAGAGGCCCGGTGCATAAAATTTGTGCGTGGGGGGTGGGGGGCGGGAGGAGGTGTCCCTCAGCCCAGCCTGCACCCTCTCCAATCTGGGACCCCTCGAGGGATGTCCAGCTGCCCGTTTAGGCCCAATCCTAGTGGATGGGATCGGGCCTAAAGGGGCAGCCGGACTATCCTCTCACAATCCAGGACTGCTGGCTCCCAACCACTTGCCTGCCTGCCTGCCTGATTGCCCCTAACCACTCCGCTGCCAGCCTGATCGATGCCTAACTGCTCCCCTGCTGGCCTGGTCGCCTCTAACTGCCTTCCCTTTCAGGCCTGGTCCCTCCCAACTGTCCTCTCCTGCTGGTTTGATTGCCCACAACTGCCCTCCTCTGCCAGCCATCTTGTGCCCACATGGGGTGGCCATCTTGTGAGTTGGAGTGATGGTCAATTTGCATATTATTATTTTATTAGATAGGATGACCAAGTAATCCATATTTAGGACTGTCCCTTGCTTTCCATTACCACAATCCAGTCCCTTCGCTTCTGATTTGCACCCTTTTCAATGTATTTCCATGCTGCAGAGACAGTAATTCTAACACATGATTTTGATCATGGTTACTCCGCTGCTCCAGGGACTTCATTAGCTCCCAACAGAGTATGATTAAGTGATCTATTAGTATGACAAATACCACCTTTTACCAAGGCTTATTATTTTTATCCATTTCTAGTCATTCTCAGCCTTTGGTCTAGCAATAGTAAATCTGAATATTCTGGAACTCATTTAGGCTCTCAGACCTCTCTCTCTTTGTATATTCTGCATGCTTATTCTGGAAGGCCCCTCACTACTCCTCCCTCCTTGCCTGGCTAATTCCTATTTATTTCAGATTCAGTGCAACATCGCTCCTGGGAAGTTTTCCAGTAAGACTAAGTTTAAGTGGCCCTCTTAGGTGCTCCCATGACCTGTGCTTATCCCTCTGGTAGTAGTTCTCAAACATCTTTATACTCTTGAAAAATATTGAAGACCCTAAGAGATTTATGGGTTCCAGAGATCTTCCCAATATTCACATACTTATACTAATAAAAGGGTAATATGCTAATTAGACCGGGTCAACTGGTCATCTTCTGGATATCTGCCTTCCTTCCGGACAAAGCTATGGTGGCAGGGGCCAAGGCAGAGATGGTTATGAGCGATCAGGCCAGCAGGGGAGCAAGCAGTTAAGGACGCAATCAGGCCAGCATAGGAGAGCAAGCAGGTAGGGGCGATCAGGCCAGCAGGGGAGGGCAGTTGGGGGCAATCAGGTCGGCAGGGGAGGAGAGGGCAGTTGGGGGCGATCAGGCAGGCAGGCAGAGGTGGTTAGGGGAGATCAAGCAGGCAGGCGAGCAGTTAGAAGCCAACAATCCTGGATTGTGAGAGGGATGTCTGACTGCATCCTGTGGGATAGGGTCTAAACTGGCAGTTGGACATCCCCCGAGGAGCCCCAGGTTGGAGAGGATGCAGGCTGGGCTTAGGGACACCCCCTTCATCACCATGCATGAATTTTGTACACCAGGCCTCAAGTCTATAATAATAAAAGGATAATATGCTAATTAAACTAGACGTCTTCTGGACATCCTTCCTGGCAAAGCTGGGGCCAGAAGGAAGCCAGCAAGTCCTGGTGCCTGCCGGCAGCCAGAGGAAGGAAGCCCGGGTCCCAGGTGCCAGAGGGAAGCCTGGTGCCGGCAGCTGGGGGAAGGAAGGTCTATTCTTGCATGAATTTTCATGCATTGGGCCTCTAGTATTATTATGAAACTAGAGGCCTGGAGCATGAATTCATGCACCAGTGAAGTCCCTCGGCCTGGCCTGTGGGATCGAGCCTAAGCCAGCTCTCTGATATCCCCCCAGGGGTCCCGGATTGCAAGAGGGTGCAGGCCAGGTCAAGGGACCCCACTTGTGCAGAATTGGGGCCGGGGAGGGATGTGGGAGGTTGGCCAGCTGGGGAGGGACCATAGGAGGGCTCCAGGGCGTGTCCGGGCTGTCTTGTTCAGTCCTGATCGGCTGGACCCCAGCAGTAAGCTAATCTGCCAGTTGGAGTATCTGTCTCCTGGTGGTCAGTGCACATCACAGCAAGCAGTTGAGCAACCTTAGCATATCATTAGCATATTATGCTTTGACTAGAGGCCCGGTGCACAAAAATTTGTGCACTCGGGGGGGGGGGGGGAAGGGAGGTTCCTCAGCCCAGACTGTGCCCTCTCGCAGTCTGGGACCCCTCGGGAGATAACGACCTGCTGGCTTAGGCCTGCTCCCGGGTGGCAGAGGGCAGGCCCAATCCCTAGGTGCAACCCCTGGTCGGGCTCAGAGCAGGGCTGATTGGGGAGTTGGGGCGCCGCCCCCTGTCATGCACAGAGCAGGGCGGATCGGGAGGTTGCGATGCCACCCTCAGTCATGCTCAGGGTAGGGCCGATTGGGGGGTTGGGGCACCGCCCCCGTCACACTCAAGGCAGGGTCGATGGGGAGGTTGCGGCGCCACCCCCTGTCACGCACAGAGCAGGGCCCATCAGGGGTTTGGGGCGCTGCCCCCTGTCACGCACAGAGCAGGGCCCATCGGGGGGTTGGGGCTCCATACCCTGTCATGCACAGAGCAGGGTCGATCAGGGGTTTGGGGAGTTCCCCCCTGTCACTCACAGAATAGGGCCGATAGAGGAGTTGGGGCACCGCCCCCTGTCACACACAGAGCAGGGCGGATCAGGGGGTTGGGGCGCCGCACCCTGTCACACTCAGGGCAGGGCCGATGGGGAGGTTATGGCTCTACCCCATCACACAGAACAGAGCCCGTGGGGGCGGGGGTTGGGGTGCCGCCCTCTATCACCCACAGAGCAGGGCCGATCAGGGGGTTGTGGCCCCACACCCTGTCACACACAGAGCCGCAGGGCGATCAGGGGGTTTGGGCGCTGCCCCGTCACGCTGATCCCGGTGCCGGGAGGCCTTGCGGCTCTGCTGATCCCGGTGTTGGGAGGCATATTACCCTTTTACTATATAGGGTAGAGGCCTGGTGCACGGGTGGGTGCCGGCTGGTTTGCCCTGAAGGGTGTCCTGGATCAGGGTGGGGGTCCCCACTGGGGTGCTTGGCCAGTCTGGGTGAGGGGCTGAGGGCTGTTTTCAGGCTGGCGGGTGACTGAGCTCCCAACCGCTCCTCTTTTCCTTTTTCTTTTTAATTCTGGGCCAGCTTTAGCTCTGGCTCCAGCTCTGAGGCCTCTGCTGCTGAAAGCAGGTATCTGGTTTGTTTGGGTTCTATAATCGAGACACTTTATCAACTCCAGCTCTGAGATCCCAGCTAGCTGAAAGCAGGTTTCTGGGATTTTGTTTAGCTTCTATATTTGTTACAATGTTTCAAACTGCCAGATCAGAGGCCTGCAGCGGTAGGCGGGAAACGTTGGTTTCCTCCATCACTGAAGCAAGCAAGCCTCATGTTCGCTTCCAGCTGCCTGGCTGCCGGCCGCCATCTTGGCTCGCAGTTAATTTGCATATCGCCCTGATTAGCCAATGGGAAGGGTAGCGGACATAGCCAATTACCATGTTTCTCTTTTATTAGATAGGATTGGTTGAATGGACAGCTGGACAAACAGACACTTAGCATTTTAGGCTTTTATTATAAAGAATGGTTTGACCTTGTGGACCCACTATAAGTTGCCTCTAGGACCCTCAGAGTTCTGGGGATAGCATTTTCACATACTACTATTTCACATACTGCTGTCACTTTCTCTCATTAGGTTGCAAGTTTTCTGTGGACCATCTGTAACTGTTTTCTTTGTGCCCCTAAGTGGTGCATAAAACAATAAATATTAATACCTGCGGAATGAGCGCATAAATGACATTATAAACAATGACCGCACAGCCTTGATCTTACTACCTCTGTCCTTAATTTACACGTTTTGTAAAACTTTCCACGTTTTTTCCCTTTACAATTATGAGGCCGGCCAATTTTTTTAAATAGTTGGGGTGAGGGAGCCACCTGTATATTAAAATGACGCGTTTATGGTTTGGTCAAGTATTTATCTGCGATGTCAGCGTCATTCCTCTCCAGCGACAGCAGGCCGGGCTTTCCGTTCCCTAGTCCTAGCTAAAGGCCGGAAAGAGCTGAGTTTCCCACGTTTATAGGAGCACAAGTACTTGGCCCAGTGGCATCCGGGTAAACAAAAGCGACAAACCCCTTGGGGGAGAAGAGGAGCAAGAGCCACTGCCTCGTAGACAGTGAGCCAGGCCGTCGCCTCGCGAGATCTGCCGCGTTGCCCGAGCGACGCTTCCGGCGGCGCGCGCAGCCCCGGGAGCAGGCGAGTTGGGAAATGAGCGGCTAGACCTGCCCGCCGCCGGGAACTCGCCGGCGGGAGCGCGCTCGCGGCCGCGCGTGCTCCGCTTTCCCGGCTCCGTCGCTGACGCGTCGCAGACGTTGGGGCACTGAAGGGAGCTGCCGTGGGAGCGGGATGAACAGCGGCGGCGGCTTCGGTTTGGGCTTAGGCTTCGGCCTCAGCCCTACGACAGTGATTCAGGTGACGAACCTGTCGTCCGCGGTGACCAGCGAGCAGATGCGGACGCTTTTTTCCTTCCTAGGAGAAATCGAGGAGCTGCGGCTCTACCCCCCGGAGTAAGTGCTCGAGCTCGGCGGGGGGAGGGGCGCGGGCGCCATGGGGACCTGGGGACTGGCGCGGGGGAGCGCGGCCGGGGGCGCGCGGTGCCCGTCACGTGACCGCCCGGCCTTACCTGGGTGCCCACGTTTGATTAGGGCGGCGCGGGGCACCGCGATCCCACCTTTTTTGTGAGCCGGGCTTTGGGGGCTTAACCTCTGCACCGAGCTCTTACAAAGGCTGCCTTTTTTCCGTGCCTGCAGGACTAGTGCTCTCCGCCGAATCCTGCAATTCGGGGTCTCCCCCTCCCCTTTTCTCCAGAACTTAAGATGGCCGCAGGTGGGCCCCGAACTGCCCTCCCGGCGGACGCCTGGTGCGCGATGCGAAAATCGCGGGGATGCGCCTGCGAACTGTCTGGTTCTTAGGGCCCGGTGCCAGGCCGCTGTTGCCGCCGGGAAGCCTGGGATTGCAGGGAATTGGGCTGTTTGTTCTCGGGGCGGTGCTCACGAATTCAGCATCTTCTCGGTCCGCTCGGCCGAGCCCCTCCGTGTGGTTAAACATCACGTCCCGTCACCCTCTCGGCCGCAGATGAGTGTTTCCTCCTGGAAGGTCACGCTGTCCCGACGCCTCCCGAAAAAGTATTAGTTGGTGCGGGATTCTCTCTGCTGCATATTCTTCCAAGTCCAGATAGGCCAGGTCGCGGACACTTCCTGAGTAGTTAGTGTGTTTTGAAGTAAGATTTCCCTATTACAGTAATACTCTCTACTCAGAATTTGTCAGGGGTTTGTGAGTAGTTCACATTCTTATACGCATAACGTGTTTTTTTTTTTTTTTTTTTTTTTTTTTTAAAACGATAGAGCTTAGAATCTTAAAATCCTCAATATTTTGTTTATTCTGTCGAAATCCTGTGAAAGAAGGGAGAGGAGTTGTCGAGTATTTTTCTTTTTAAAAATATTTGTGCCTTTTTGGTTTATTTCACTTAAGTCTTTAGGTTTTCTGTCTGTATATCGCATTGCTACTTCCTAGGTATTGGTAAAAGCTGGCCCAAAAAGCCCTCTGCTTGTTGTTGTCGGGTAATTCATGCATACAGGAAAGTTGAGAGAACGCCCAGGTCTCCTTCACCTGCGTTCATCGCTTGCCTCGGTTGATTTCTTTCCGCCTGTCTCCCCTTCTCACCGCCCCCTCTCCTCTCCCGCCTCCCGGTCCTTGGGAAAGTGCGTGCAGTAGTTGTAGACACCGTAGCCATTCATCCCTCAACATGCCAGTATGTGTCTCTGAAGACAAGCACAGCCTCCTGCAATGCCGCACTGTTTACATGCCCAAGGAGTTTAACATTGAGAAGGTAATATATGTTTATGGTAAAAGCCCCCCAGATATTCTAATGTTTTTTTTTCCTTCTTTTTTTTGACCTAGATTGTAATCAGACTCTACCCATTGCATTTGGTTATCTCCTTTAATCTAGAACAGCCCCCTGTCATCGTTTTAAAAGTCATGACATTGATACTCTGTCTTGTAGTTTGTTTTTGTAGAATGACTCATAATCTGGATTTATATAGATTGCTTCTGCATGAAAACATTCAGGTAATATTTTATCAAGCATACTTCATAAGTGTACGTACACTCACATCTTTGTTGACTAGCTGTGACATACATAGCTTTGAACATCTTATTTAACTTTCGAAAATGCTTTCTGCTATCCATTTAAGCATTGGAAACTTCTTAATTGAGAAGTGCTTGGAGGAGTGCTGTATCCTGCAAGAATTGGAATCATGCAGTAAAAATATTTTGTATTTAAATCTTCGTAACCTAACCTTGCTTGTAAGGTTGTGGTAATAAGGTTTCTTGCAGGTAGAACTACATCACAGAATAGTCTTCATTGGCAACATAGTACCACTTACATAGTTGAAATGTGGGCTTGGGTGGCACATGCTGCCAGTAATTATCTGACACTTGGTAATGAACTGTTTTTTGAAATCAAGTGTTAATTACTTGCCCTTTAAAAGTCAAAGAGAATAAAGAGCTCTTTATTTAAACATTGTACATTAATATGAAGTGAGTGTGTCACAAACTGTAATATGTTTAATGAAACTCTAACATAAATATAACACATATGGGCCAGGCAAAATCCTTAACCAGCTTTTCCATAAATGCAATCCCTTATTCCTGTTTTTAAAAAATATTGATATACTTTTGTTCTGCTCTGTAATGAAGTTGTCATATAATATGGTCAATATATTACAGATGTGTTTGCAGGTTTGGGTTGAAATGGATAAAAATGCAATAGTAGTAGTTGTATGGAAGATATACATTTCAGTGTTAATGACAGTGAAATTTTTGCAGCAAGCTTTTTATAATATACTTTTTATAATATGAGGTATAATGTGCAATAGAAGAGTGCATGGATAAGTCTATTTATCCCAAGTGAACATTTCTGTGTAACCAGCACCCAGATCAGAATTGTCTACACCCTAGAATTATGCTTCCCTTCAAAGGGTGATCCTGTCCCTGATTTCTAATACCATTTCTAACATCAACACTGTTGATTTTTTGCTTGCTGGTTTTCTTTTTCTCTCTGGTCTTCAAAAGTACTAATAAGGCAAAATCTGTCAACTACTTAAGTTTATTTAGTTAAAAAAATATAGCCAATATAGTCACTTTATGAACATTAGAGAAAGAGAAATACCACCTCTCCCACCACCCTAACAAAACCTCTCTCCATTTCCATGTGTTTTCTTCAAGTCCATTTTATATGTGTTTATTTTAATATGGTGTGATCAAAGGATTTATACAAATAAGCATTTTTCAGTGCTTTACTTATAGCAGTGGTTCTCAACCTTCCTAATGCCACGACTCTTTAATACAGTTCCTCATGTTGTGGTGACCCCCAATTTCATTGTTACAAATTGAACATAATTAAAGCATAGTGATTAATCACAAAAACAATATATAATTATATATGTGTTTTCCGATGGTCTTAGGCGACCCCTGTGAAAGGGTCGTTCGGCCCCCAAAGGGGTCGCGACCCACAGGTTGAGAACCGCTGACTTATAGTAATATTTACAGACTAATCTATCCTTAGTGTTTGTGTCATTGAAATGATATCATTGGAGATGTATTGGCTGCCTGTTTTGCCTTGGGGTGTGTGTGTGTGTAAGTGGATTTTAGGGAGAAGCGAGCATTTGAAATGTGTACTTTTGATTGTCAATAATGATTGGAGGGCCTTCTGGCATTTATTGGGTGTCAGTCATTCATATTAGAAAGTCTTATACAGGGAAGAATTGTGCCATACAGAGTATCACTGGAACCCTACTGAGAAACCCTATTATAATTCATGTGTCAGTATTTTCATACATAAAACTATGTACTTTGTCCATGCTTTGGTGATAGATCCTCAAAGGGTATGTAGTAATATAATAAAATATTAGATATATTATTACCAACTTGCCTTTTAAAAAATCGTGCAGTGTCATCACCATGTTTAGTGAAAGACAAAATAACCAGTGAGGGCCCAGGAAATTTAAATTATGCTCAAAAAGTTGGTTTGTGATTTCTGCATAAATCTTCAGAAATTCTGACTTAAAAACAACAACAATTGTAGAAAGTCTTATATTTTAAAAAACAAAATTCAGCAAATGAGGTCAAAGTATAATTTGCTATTTGGATACTGCTACTTTCTCTAGAGGCATACATTTAGACCAAATGAAAAATGTAACCCCCTTTCAAAAAGTAAAAATTTCATTATAAAATGATAATCCTATTAAATTAAAGAAGACCTATTTAATAGCTTAGAAAGCTTTACTCTTTTATTTAATTTTATTTTTTCCGTCACCATTAATTCTCTCTTCCACCTAGAGAGAAAACTTTAAATATAAGATTTGGAAACATCCTGATTTATAAATAAATATAAATACACATTTGTTTACTGAGATACTAATTATCTGTACATATGCTTGCTACTGTATCATAATTTAGCCTATCATATTAAAAATAAAAGTGTTACTACCTCTTCAGAAAAGCTCACATGTTTATATTTGTATAAATAAGTATAAATTGGTCTTTACTCTCTGTTTTAAGGAAGGTAATTGGAGATAAAAGTGAAGAAAATGCTTAAAGCAATGGTGTAGCCATGTTGACTATCCATGTTCCTGTGATAATGCTGTTCAGAATAGACCAGAATTTTTTCATTTGTTCCTGGACTTAATCTTGGTGGCAGTTTTAACATGTAGTTGCTTTACTGACCAGGCTCACATTTCTAGTGACATGGGCTTTTGAAGTGATATGGGTTTCAAACAGAGTATATATTTTAGTTTTCAACAGTGATTATTTAGGTTTTCATTCTTTCCCCAAAAGATCTGTCAATTTGGAAAATGTTTCAGTGGTGGTTTGTCAGATTCTAAATTTCAGTCCTAAAAGAGAGTATACTGGTACTTGTTGCAGTTGCTAGGACTTTAGTAGCTGATTGTAATCAGGTGTTTTTTTTGTTGTTGTTGCAAAAGACAGAAACAGTGCTATGCAACCTACCTCAAGAAAGAGACATTGAAAATAATGGAGGTTTCATTAAATTGAATAAAGACTAGAGTACAGCCAGGCCTCATGAGACCTGGGGCTGGGAATCAAAATGGTTTCAGCATAAGGTATAAAGCCTCCTCTTAGAGTCTTTGTGAGCTCAGTTTGTTTCTGTGTATTTGCTCAGTTTCTTTACAGACCTATTCTCTAGTCATCTGGCATCTGATTCAAGCCCTGACTGGAAGTGACTTTCCAGGCAAAAGAAAGGGAATCTGATTTGTTGCCAGTTAATTGGTCAAGCCACCCAAATTATAGGTTGCTGGCTAGCCAGTGAAATGTGGCTAATCAGTTGTGGCTTAAAGTTTACATCCTTTGAGGGTTTCACATCGGAAAGGCCTGTGCTGAAAGTATGTAGAATGTTTTTTGGTAGCACATATAAGATGGGTATCTAGCCTTGGCCGGTTTGGCTCACTGGATAGAGCATCGGCCTGGGGACTCAAGGGTCCCAGGTTCGATTCCGGTCAAGGGCATGTTCCTTGGTTGTGGGCACATCCCCAGTGGGAGTGTGCAGGAGGCAGCTGATCGATGCTTCTCTCTCATCGATGTTTCTAACTCTCTATCCCTCTCCCTTCCTCTCTGTAAAAAATCAATAAAATATATAAAAAAATAAAGATGGGTATCTAATCACTTCGATATCTTAAAAAGGCTTTCCAGGAAACTTGAGCCTTGAAGAAAAGTGGAATTACCATTCAAAAAGGGAGTTACAGAGACATCATAAACAAATGGAACAATATGTACAAAGATGGCCCAGATGTTCTGGATGTGTGCTGGGAACCACAAGTAATTTTATGCCTGGATTTCTGGGCGCATTTAGATGATAAACAAGAACAGAGGGTGTCTTTGAAGAAATTTAAGCAGTGGAGTGACATGATGAAATTTAGGGTTTAGAATGATCACTGGCAGCTTTTGTGAAAGACCATTAATTAGGAGTTAAGATGTAGGCAGTATGATTGGTTAGGAGTCATTGTAGTAATACAGATGAGAAATGATGAAGCCTGAATTAATGCGACACAGGATTTAATGAACAATTGTATGAAGAAGAGGGAAAGGTCAAGGAGGGAAACAATCCCCAAATCTCAGGAGTTTGATTAAAAATAGATTATACTACCCTGGCCAGTTTGGCTCAGTGGGTAGAGCGTCAGCCTGCAGACTGAAGGGTCCCGGGTTCAGTTCCAGCCAAGGGCACATGCCTGGGCTGCAGGCTTGATCCCCAGTGGGGGGTGTGCAGGTGACAGCTAATCGGTGATTCTCTGTCATCATTGATGTTTCTATCTATCCCTCTCCCTTCCTCTCTGAAATTAATAAAAAAAAAGTTAAAAAAAAAGATTATTTCTTACACTAAACTGGTAGGGTGGGGAACTCATTGTGGTCACTCCTTCTGGGATGAAGCTGATGTATCAGCCACTCATCTCTCTCTTTTTTTTTAAAATATATTTTATTGAGTTTTTACAGAGAGGAAGGGAAGAGAGATAGAGAGTTAGAAACATCGATGAGAGAGAAACAATATCCACTGAGCCAAACCGGTTAGGGTAGCCACTCATCTCTTGAATGTTGTTGATCACTGTGGCAGAAGAAAAGAGCTGAGCAATGGCCCTTAAACTACTGAATAGTGACATGGCAGTTATGCTTGAGTTTAACTGGCCAAAGCAATTTGCATGGCTACATTTAACTTCAAGGAACAGAGAAATAGAATGTTACCATGTAGCCAGAAGCAGATTTGGAAATATTTGGTGAATAGTGCTAATGGTGTTCACATTAGTGACTCCCAGATTTCTGATTTGGGAAATGTGGTATCTTTAACTGAGTTGTGAAGTACAGGACAATGGGCAGGACTGGTGAGGAAGGAGAAGGATGAGTTTTAAGACTGAATAAGGGTAGGCCCAGTGACTATCAAGGTGTAGTATTTCAGCAGGCTCTTGGATCTGGGAGTCTAGGGCTAAGAGAGACCTAAGTTGGAGACTTGGTAATGTAAAGGAATTAATTGTGGATGTGTGTATTTAACCTCAGTGACAAATACATGAAGTGATTGGCTTAGCTGTTGAGTTGGGGGCTGGAGGAGGGCGAATTGGGAGTCGGCTGGCCTGAAACCTGAATTGGATGGCGTTAGGCAGGAGTGAGTTAAGTTAGGTGGGGTGAGAAAGAGGTAGCTCTATTTTTATTTCTGCAACTTCAATTAGCCTAGTTATGTTAATAATATGAATAGTTTCAGGTTCCAAGTGCAAATATGTTTTATCACATTTTATATTATTTTAAAAAATATTTTTATTGATTTGAGAAGAAGAGAGAGGGAAAGAGATGGAAACATCAGTGATGAGAGAGAATCATTGATTGGCTGCTTCCTGCACACTCCACACTGGGGATCGAGCCCGAAACCCAGGCATGTGCCATGACCGGGAATTGAACTGTGATCTCTTGGTTCATAGATCCACGCTCAACCTCTGAGCCACACCAGCTGGGCTATCACAGTTTTTGATCAACAGCATGAATATGTATATTTAACCAGTATCAAGATGGATTTGTTGCTATATCTGAAAGACTTTTTAAATTTAAAAAATGATGAATATTTACCAATTAAATAGTATGTTAAGATTGTTTTAAAATTATTGATTAACTGAATGGTAAAGGTTGCTTGAAATTTGGAATTAGATGATTAGACTTTTAAGTTCTATCTTTGCCATTTACTAGATTTAGGATTATGTTAAATGTCCTTGACCTGTTTTATAACTAAATTACTGTTATTGCACAAGGGATATCTGATATTTTCAAATAATCTCTTCTTTTTGAGTCTGAAAAACCTTCATGTTTTAAAGTATTGTACATTTATGTTATATACTAGGTATACCAGGTGTACCAGGTAATAATGCGGATTTTGTAATCAAAGAAAACACGGTAATTTCAAGAGAAACATCAAAAGTGCTTTATTCAAAGTAATGTCTATCACTAGCTGCTGGGGTCCAACCCCAGCGGGTCCAGGGGTCCCCAAAGGTGTGGACGGAGTCGGCGAAGAAGGAATGACATGGTGACAGCGTTCAGTTGATCAGCAGCCTAGCCAGGATCTTCAGCCAGGATCTCCAGCCAAGTTCTGGTCTGGATCTCCAGAGAGGTTCTGCTTAGGATCTCCAGCCAGGTTCTGTGTCCATGTTCTCTTGCTAGGTTCTCCAGGTTCTCCAGCCAGGTTCTGTAGCCATGTTCCCTCGCTAGGTTCTCCAGCCAGGTTCTGTCCAGGTTCTCCAGCCAGGTTCAGTCACCAGGTTCTAGTCAGGTTCTCTTGCCAATTTCTGTAGTCAGGTTCAGTCCAGGATCTTTTGCCATGTTCTCTCCAGCGAAGTTCTTCTGTCTCTAGGTTCTGCGTGGGTTCTGTCTTCTTGGTTCTGTCTTCTTAGTTCTGTGTCTTGCTGTCTTGTTACATCTGTATTTATACCAGTTGATTCAATCCTATCAATCTCTATTACAAAGGTTAGGGCGTTTCTTATCTCCATTCCAGGGAGTAAAGATTATGTGGCTTAAGCATGATTGTTTGTAGTTAAAGTGATTAATTACCCGCCTGGCACTTAGTTGAGGGGTTTTATTCCCTCCCTAACTTCAGGGGAAAATCCCTACCTGGGGAAACAACCTTTCTCAGAGAGGAGACCTTGGTTAAAACACATAGTGCCAAGAAGGTGAGCAAACATATTAAGAACAGTATGCCACATATGCCAGGTCCCTTGAAACAGCAAGCATGGACCGGCTCCCGGCAACTAGCTACACATTTCCCCCATCTTTCAGGTAATTTGTGGATACCGTCCCAATAGAACTTTTCTTGTTTTGAGGCAAACCATTCAGAGACCCAATTTTCCACTTCTTCATACGTTTTGAAGTGCTGCTCAGAAAGTGCGTGTGCCATCGATTGGAACAAGTGGTAATCTGAAGGAGCAAGGTCTGGTGAATACGGCGGGTGGGTTAATGCTTCCCAGGCAAGATCTTTTAACGTGTCTTTAACTGGTTTTGAAGTGTGTGATGGTGCGTTATCAAAGCAAAATTACTTCGCCTTGTCTACTGGCACATTCTGGTCATTTTATGATCAAAGTGTGGTTCAAATTGATTATTTGTTGTCAGTAGCGATCAGTATTCACGGTTTCACCTGGTTTTAGAAGCTCATAATACACCACACCTTCCTGATGCCACCAAACGCAGAGCATTGTCTTCTTTCTGAAGCGATTTGGCCTTGCAGGCGATGTAGATGGTTGACCTGGATCAACCCATGAGTTTGTGCATTTGGGATTCTCAAAATAAGTCCACTTTTCACCGCCAGCCACAATTGGATGCAAAAAAGACTTTCTTTCGTGCCCTTGAAGCAACATTTTCTGATGACTTTGTGGTGGTTTTCCATTTGTCTTTTGTTCAGTTGATGTGGCACCCATTTTCCTTCCATTAAAATCTTTCCCACTGCTTGTAAATGATCGGAAATTGTTTGCTGAGCAATGTTTAATCTTTCTGCAAGTTGTTTTTGAGTTTGACAGGCATCTTCATCCAAAATGCTTGTAATTGTTGGTCTTCAAACTTTTTTGGTTGACCTGGACGTTCTTTGTCTTTCACATTGAAATCATATTTTTAAAGTGTTTAAACCAGTGTTCACAAGTATCTTGAGATGGAGCATGATCACCATAAGCTTCTCAAAGTATATGATAACTTTCAGCAGCACTTTTCTTCAAAATAATGAATTAAAATTTCCCGCAAATACTCTTTTTTTGGCACAAAATTTGACATTTTTAAGTGTAAAAATACCTATGATGTTAACACCCTCAGCAAATTTACCTTATGAAGTTTTGAAGCTTGCTGTCAATGCAACAAAATAGCATACATATCAAATCACATGTATATCAACATGTGTAACTCTATTGAAAAAACTCTGCATTATTAACCGGTACACCTGGTATATATTTTGTTGGGGTAATTTTTTCCTTGTTAAAGATAATAATTAAACACTTTAATTAAACATAATTATGGGCAGGTTGATAAAATGATCATCCATGAGTATAGTGTATTTTGCAAACTAACAAGATAAGATTCATATTATGAAAAAAATGCTTTAATCTGTGCCGTTTCCTTTTTACTATAAGCTTGCCTAGATTGAACTAAATCTAGTAGGACTTGTAAGAGTCTTTGCTCTTTTGCATATAGTAATATGTAACATTTTGTTTGTGAAATCTTTTGTCTGAACAATCACAATGCCTAGCCTGAAGTATCCTACTGTATACAAAAGACTTTAATTCCATGTTATCTCATTGTTTCTAAGATTGTTAATGAAGTTTTTAGAAATTTAAATGTGCCAGGGAAGGCTTAGATGTAGTTACAAAATTTTAAGTCTTGCAGATTGGCGCTTTTATAAAGGTATTTTATAAAGGTATTTATGTGGTTCAACATCTTTGGATTAAGTAGTTGTTTTCACATTTTGCTCAGATTAATAATTTAATGTAAAGTTTTTTCAGACTTTTTAAAAAATTTATTGATTTTTTTACAGAGAGGAAGGGAGAGGGATAGAGAGTTAGAAACATTGATGAGAGAGAAACATCGATCAGTTGCTTCTTGCACACCCCCTACTGGGGATGTGCCCGCAACCAAGGTACATGCCCTTGACCAGCATTGAACCTGGGACCCTTCAGTCCACAGGCCGACGCTCTATCCACTGAGCCAAACCAGTTAGGGCAAGTTTTTAAATTTAAAGTTTTTTTTTATTTTTTATTTTATTGATTTTAGAGAGGAAGGGAGAGGGAGAGAGAGATAGAAACATCAATGATGAGAGAGAATCATTGATTGGCTGCCTCCTGCTCGCCCCCTACCGGGGATCGAGCCTGCAACCCAGGCATGTACCCGTGGCCGGAATCGAACCCAGCGACTCTTCAGTTTGCAGGCTGACGCTCTATTCATTGAGCCATACCAGCTAGGGCAAATTTAAAGTTTTTAGAAGTAAGGCTAATGGCGTGCTTCGTTATCACTAGTCTTTGCAGACAGATCATCATTAAAAGAGTAAGTTTTGCTATTTGATGTCTTAATGATCTTTTTTTTTTTTTTTATATTTTATTGATTTTTTACAGAGAGGAAAGGAGAGAGATAGAGAATTAGAAACATCGATGAGAGAGAAACATCGATCAGCTGCCTCCTGCACATCTCCTACTGGGGATGTGCCCGCAACCCAGGCACACGCCCTTGACCGGAATCGAACCTGGGACCTTTCAGTCCGCAGGCCGACGCTCTATCCACTGAGCCAAACCGGTTTTGGCATGTCTTAATGATCTTTAGCAATAAAACTTTGTAAGCCTTGATTCTGTAAAGTTCTCAGAAAATTTTTTAGTGAAAACGACAGAACCAGCCAAATGTTTGTCTAATTGTTTTTCTTTTTATCTTGCAGCAACGCACCTCTTGCTTTTTCTTCCAAAGTATGTTATGTTAAGTTTCGTGACCGATCAAGTGTTGGCGTGGCCCAGCATCTAACTAACACGGTTTTTATTGACAGAGCTCTGATAGTTGTTCCTTGTGCAGAAGGTTGGTACTTCACATGTTTTCTTCTATTTTAATCTGTTCTGTCTATTAATTACCTTTGACTTTCTTAGAAATTGGCAAGTAGCTAGTGCTCTGGCATGTGTGTATGTATGTGAGAATGAAATTTGGAGATTGAAAGCATTTTTACTAATAAAACATATTAAAATGGTTAATTTGTTTCTTAATGTAAGTTTAAAAAATAGTTAAACATTAAACAATTTTATAAATGATTTGGCTTCTCCAGTTTACTTTGGCTTTCTATAGTTAATTTACAAGCTGTAAAGAAAGCTTCCAGAAATAAAAAAAATATATAAAAAAGGTTGTTTGGGGATATTATTTTAAATGTGTAAATGAGTAGCCTCTGTGTATACAATATTAGTGATATTACATCAATAAAAAAATGTGCACATTTTGCCAATTTGGGGTTAAGTGATATTTATGGTTATAAGAAAACATTCGTAATTGAAGCTTTAAAATATTCTCTTAAGGTTGCTATGCAACTGGAATTTACTTTTCTCTTCTGGCTTTTTTTGTGGGGGGGGAAGGAGTAACTGAAGAAAAATCATGACAAGTAAATTTCCTTCATCAAAGAAATAGTTGTTGAAGATGGGAACAAGGCTGAAGCCTTATAGTTATTCGTTAAATTTTATGACTTAACCTGCTTTAAGAGCAAATTATTACTAATATTTATTTTTTAGTAACTTCTATTTACAGAGCCACTCATATAATAAGCTGTGCCGAATTTGACAGTTCTGGTGTGTAATTAACTTTTATCTAGAGCACTATGGCATGTATACATGGATTTTAGAATTGGGTTATTTAAATGTCTTTAAAACGTATTTTTACTGGTGGATGGTGGTAATTTTGCAACATAATAATTTTACCTGAAACAATTTAATGTACTTTCATATGTAATATTTTAAAACCTCTTTTAAATACCAGACCAACATTAAAATAATGTATACTAAACAATTTGCCATACTTTTAAGGTTTTATGCTTATTTCAAAATGCTGTTCTGAGATGTCAGAAACATTAGTCAGATACTGCAAGTATCATTCTTTTATTTTTGAAGTCCCAGAATAAAACATTCTGGATTTTTTCAGATTAATTTGAAAGTATTTTTCCTATGCCTTGGGGTTAGAGTGGGGTGGGGAGAATAAAAATGGATTAAAGTTATTTAATTATTTGCTAACTCTGTCCTTATCTACTGTAAGGAGGTAGTGAGCCTAAAATTGGAGAGCCAGGTGAGGAAAGAGCTGGTAATGGTTTAGTTCTGCAAAACAAGTTCATACCAATTTCACAGGAAAGAAGGTTTATTTTCATGGGGGAAAGAAGGTTTATTAAACGGGAATGTTAATTATATCATAAAAATGAGTCATTAGCAGCACCAGGTATTGTATCATGTTGGCTCATTACTGAATTAGAAGGAAGAATTTTACCAGTTGCTGCTTTATTGGAACCTTACTGTAGTCCCATAAAACCTTTTAATATAGTATTTGAGAAACCCTGGCTCTAATTTATCATAAATGTTCAAAGTTATGGGCAGGTATAGGTTTCTTATTTTGTTTGTTTTATTTGATAGAGATGAATAAATGCATTTTTAATATCATTTTGAGGCAAAGTTTCACCTTTTTGAACATGAAAATTTAAATATTTTTATTCAATTTAGTTACGTGTTTTAGAACAGTGGTTGCCAACCGGTGGTCTGCAGACCACTGGTGGTCCGTGGGGTCCGAAAGGTTGGCGATCGCTGGTTTAGAATACTTACCTATAAAGAATTGGTAGTAGGAAAACATTCAGACACACATTTTTCATTAAATAAAATACAACTGAGATAAATTTATAGAACCTAAAGAATGTCATAGTGAGCCTTTAAAGATCTGATTATGCACTGCAAGCAAAGTAATAAAGTATTATATATATTGTACCAAAAAAAGATAGCAAAGTGAATTTGAAATAAACCAAAGAAGGAGTTCCAATGGAGTAAGTTCTATAAGAGAGATGTACTGTGGTGCTGTAAGTAGTGTTCTATTTATTTCATATTGCATTCTTTCCTTGATGTTATAGAAATAACATTATGAAAGAAATGAGAAAACCATAGAAAAAAATTTTAGTTTCTTTCAATTTGCTGGGTTTAAAAAAAAATAGACATTATTGTGAGGAGATTCTAAGCTGTATATGTAATGTTTGATGTGTAATAGTTTCATACATATTAAGCATTAGCTATTGTCAATGAAACATGCCATTTCAAAATAAATATACTTTCATTATGCTTGTCCAAATATGACCTCTTTTTGTTGTGTGCATCTCAGATTTATTTTTATAAATGTTAACACTTAGAAAAAAAAGAAAAGGTCAGACATAACAAGATTGTCAGCCTAATCATCAGTCATAACTTTATGTCCACATTTTCTGGTAGATGGATTTTGACTATTAATTTGGTTTTGTATGTTTTCTCTATGTGATATTTGTGCATTATTAGATGACTAGACTGGCCAAGGCAGACCTGTTACACTTGCCTGACACTTGCCTGAGTTAGGCATTGTTTGCCATGCCACTAAACCTGCCGTCAAGTGAAACCTTCATTGGGGAAATGAGATCGGAGTCTGAACCGCAGAAGATGGACGCCCTGTCTCTGTTTTTTATTGTTTTACTTTACTTTAATTTCTTTTTCTTTATTTTGTCCCTTTTTTGTTTTTGTTTTGTTAAATCTCTTTCACTTTAACTTGTGAGCTGGTTTTCCAGTTCTTTGTAAATGGTATTCCATTAAGGATTCATAACATTGCATTGCAGAATATATGGGGAGATGATCAGAGCTCAATCTTAAGATAAAATAAAGTTTCACAGTAAATTAGGGTATAGTGAGTATTAGAAGGCTCAGCGGGAATGTTAATTGGTGTTTATAGACTGATCAGGTACATTTGTTCTTGAAACACTGATACGATTATTAGAAACATTTTCTGACCTTAGTGCAACATTTTGCAGTTTTTCTCCCAAATGTATATGTCTTATAAAAATCAACTGATTGCATCTCCCTGCTAGAATTTTAGCCATACAGAATCATGGAAAATAAGTATATTTCTTATAACAATCTGGGATAGAGGACACAAAGAGACTTTCACTTTAATGATAGTTATTCATTATAGAAAATAACATTTCCTTATAAAGACCTAGTTGCCTGTGAGGGGAATGGATATTTGAGAAGCTATTAAGTACTTATGTGTGTGTGTTTCTCTGTTTTCTTGAATTTTTTGTTGAGAAATACTCAGAGTTTACTAGCTTCTAAATGGATTCTGAGATTTAGGACTATTAATGTCATACAGTGAGAAACATTGTTCTCTCAGTTGTCATTGAGTATAATTTGGGAAAAATGCTAAATGTTCATTTTTTTTATACTTTTATATGCTGATAGTATTTAGAGGGTAAGTTTGATAAAATTCTGTCTTGGAAGTTAACTAATGGAACTTTCTTTAAGTATCTTTAATAATAATTAGGATAAGAAAAAATTAGTGTGCTTACAGTTAGACTTTATAATAGTTTTTTACTACTATGAGAAGCAGTGGGAGTCAATCTACAGATGCTTTTTTTTTTTTTTTGAAGCCCACAGTGAAAGGCTTTATAATATTAAGTATTCAACTTTTGGCCTGTGTTGAATACTCTTATTGTTTGTGTATCTTTTTACATCTCTTGTATGGATAATTTGGCTTATTTAATTGACAAATAATATATTAAATTGGGACTTTAGATTGGAACATTAGGGTAGCAGAGCACAGAGTTTATAACCGTAGGACCTAAGTTGATTTATCAAGATGTATTTAGGTTTTACAAACATTTAAAAATAATTCCTATTTATAACAAAACATGCCTAATAGCAATATAAATAGTATAGTATATTTGTGGGTATACAGATATATGTATTAATACTAGTAACTATTAAATATAAAATACTGTTATTTGATATTTTCAGTAAGGCCTACCTTTCATTTATCTTTATGCATGTTAAAAAATTTATGCTTATGCAGAATTTACACTAATAAAATAGCTGTTTTTGAAATTAGTAGATTAAAGTAATATAGACTTAGATGTTTCAAAGATTAGAAAAAAGTAGGCATTTATTAAAGCTAATGTAATTTTTTTCTTCCTGTAAATAAGGTGTAACCATTATTAAAAGCAAGTTTTAAAATCCATCTTGAATTCCATTCATATTTAGAGATATGTTTAAATAGTATTGTTTAGAGGTTTATCTCTGCATATCTGGTTGCTTTAAATAAGAGTTTTTACCACTAAAACCTAGCATGGTGCTTTTGAAAAATTTACTCCATGTGCTATTTTCAGTTTAGCATGATTTATAAACTGTTTTAAATTATTTTTGAACTCATAATGGAAATGTGTAGCTAACAAATTATGAGTAGTTCTTCCAAAATAGCTACATGTAGTCAACTTTTTTTTGTTGTTAATCCTCACCCGAGGATATTTTTTCATTAATTTTTAGAGAGAGTGGAAGGAAGGGTTGATACAGAGAGAGAGAGAAAGAAAACCACATCTTTTGGTTGCCTCCTGCACCCACCGGGGATCAACAAGCCCGTAACCTAGCATGTGCCCTTGACCAGAATTGAACCTGGCACCCTTCAGTCCTCAGGCCGATGCTCTATCCACTGAGCAAAACTGGCTAGGGCACTGTAGTCAACTTTTTTAGAAGTAAATTTTTTGGGGGGAAGAGAGAGGACCAGGAAAAATGCATGGAAGTTGAAGTCCTTATTAAAATTAATTGATTAGAATTCAGTAATTAAATATCACAAATTGATGGACTTATGTCAGAGTAAATTTTTAGTTTTAGTCAGGAATTTTTTTCTTAGCATCTAAGGTTATTTCAGTGTTATTAGGAGATGTTTATAAGCAACACGTTTAGGGATCAGCTATCTTCAGATAAGTATACATAAATTGGTTCTAAAAGTCAATGATTTAAAAAGTTTCCTGAGATTAGGGAAGTTATTTTATTAGTTATTCTAAAAAGTTTTAGCAGTTTCCCAAGGCATATTCTTTGGACCTGGGTTCTTTTGAGCATTCCTGACGTTGGGAGGTGACTTACTAACTGAATGGGTGTAAGTTTTTTTAAAAATTGAAGCTGATTTCATGCAGTAGGTTTTTGTTTTTTTCTGTCTACTTGAAATTAAATGGAATTTATTGGAAGGGTTATCAAAATTGTTTGCATCACAAGTAGGTAGTTTCAATAACAGGATAGGGGCACTCAGTAAGGAACAAATTTCAATTCGCACATATTTGTTTTTTCTTTTTCTTTTTTTTTGACTAATTTGGTTATTTGCCATTTCTGGGGATTAAACTTTAAAAAATGTTCTTCTTTTCTGTATCTGATGTTCTGTGTGCTATTAGTGATGCAGCCAACACGAACGGTTGTCATGTGTAACACAACTTTCGATCACCGCGAAAACACCGTCCTGGGAAAGCGTCCATGCTTGATATCGTTTGGTTCATGAACATTAAGTTTCCAGTACAGGTGACCCATAGCTCAAAGTGTTAAATAATTGTCTACATTATTCAATTTTTAAAATAATATTCCATTAATGAGATTGTTAGTCTTTGAAATTTTGCTCACTTTTATTTTTCCTAGTAGAGCAGGATAAAAGGAAAGACTTAAGTTGTAATTTATTTCTTTATATGGATCTGATAGATAGATTCATTTATTATTATTATTTTTTAAGTACAAGGGTAATTGTAAAATCATAGTGTAAAGTTTGTGTGGTGTTTCTGCTTTCTGTAATGTTTGAAACTTGCCTCTGCAGGTAAAATCCCAGAGGAATCGAAAGCCCTCTCTTTATTGGTTCCTGCTCCAACCATGACAAGTCTGATGCCTGGTGCAGGCTTGCTTCCCATACCGACCCCAAATCCCTTGACTACAGTAAGTATTATATACCTTCTTCTAAAAGGGATGAATGTTCAACTGTTTAACCAGTTGAATAAAGAGCTTAGAAAATTTTTATCTTGAATCTTTTTTATTTTAATGGAGTGATCCGAAAATCGACTTAATTTTCCCCCCTCAATTGTCAATTACTGTACTTAAACTATCCTTTGGAATTCTGAAGTAATTGAAGAGTCATTTAAATTTAGAACTTACGTTAATTATTCATTAGCAAATCAGTTATTGAAATTCAGCATTTTAGACAGCATGGTGAATTGAAGAATCTAGGTAACAATATTTCCCAATTCATGAGTACTACACTTATTTAAAAAATATGAACTGATTTACAACCTGATAATGGGAAAAAATATCTCAGAGAAGGATTTATCTAATTGAGAAAATGTAATAAGGTAAAAACATGACAAAATATTTTTTTATGAATTCTGTAGAAATAATAGTAATTTAATATCTCCTTTGTGATTTCTGAGTGGGGTTAAAAAAAGATACTGTTGTTACTGTACTCTTGGTTTTTATGTAAAAGATTCAGGTCATAATTATTTTAAAAGAGTGGTCCTGGGTTCTATTCCAATCAGGGGCTCGTGCCCAGGTTGCGAGCCTGGTCCCCAGTGAGGGAGGGGCATGCAGAGGGCACTCAGTCAATGATTCCCTCTCATTGATGTTTCTCTCTCTCCTTTCTTCCTCTCTGAAAGCAATAAAAAAATACGTTTTTATAAAAGGGTCATTTTTCTACGAAAACAAACCCAAGACAAAATATAAATCTCACCTTAAATTGAAAGTTTTATCTAGCTTTGTGGTACTAGATTTTTAGGGAGTGAACTCATGTTTTATGATTATAATTAATGTGTCCAAGTTATAAAAGTGGGTTCTGAAACTGAAGTGCAAAATTTTAGGTCTTTTAATTTTACATGACATTGTTCTGATGGAGATCTTCATTGTGATTTGTAGTGGGAAATGCTTTTTAAATTCAATAGTTGATCATTTGTATTGAGCTTTCTAGAAATTTTATTTTGGGTACATTTTGGTATATTTTAATTCCTTTGACCCCCCCTGCCACCCTCAAGTATTTTCTTGCTATTTTGAAAACCATTAGGGTTTATTTATCAACAATATAAAGTTTTTATTGTTTAATTTGTTGCCCTTAGGGAGAATAGTTTCTTCTTAATTCATCTGTAGAGAATCTGTTGTTATAGAACTTAGTTTATGAGGAATAATTTCAGTTAGAAAATAGAAAGGTGGCCCATTGTGTTTTAGCTCCTGGTTACCTCTCTGACTTTTTTTCCTGGCTCACTCTACTTCACCTTTGCCATTTCTTAGACATGTCAAGTACATTTCTGCCTTCGGGTTTTTGTACTTATTTATCCTCTGCCTAGAACTTTATTTTCCAGACATTAGAAAGGTTTACTTTTAAACTTTTTCATAACAGTGAAACTGTTCATCAGGTTTCTATTTAAAAGGGAGGCTAAAGTTTCTGAATAAGAAGGCAAAATGTGTTACATCTGGAGACCAGATCATCTTTAACCCATCAAAGACCAAAGGGCAACTAAATATTTAGGTTCCTTAGCCCAGGGCTAGAAAGTAGATTAAGCTAAAGAAGGGCAACTTTAATATTACAGAGCAGGCACATCCAATAGAACTTCCTGCCATGATGGCAATGCCTGTTTGTATCTGTACTATTGGGTGTGGTAGCCACCAGCAGCCGAGCTGTTAGGCCCTTGAAATGTGGCTAGTGTGACTGAGGCACTGAATTTTAATTAAAAATCAAAATCAAACTTTATATTCAACAATATAGAAAATATTTAATTAAGGTATTTTCTACAACTTTTTTTTTAAAAAAAAATATATTTTATTGATTTTTTACAGAGAGGAAGGGAGAGAGATAGAGAGTTAGAAACATTGATCAGCTGCCTCTTGCACATCTCCTACTGGGGATGTGCCTGCAACCCAGGTACATGCCCTTGACCGGAATCGAACCTAGGACCTTCCAGTCCCCAGGCCGACACTCTATCCACTGAGCCAAACTGGCTTCGGCTCTACAACTTTATGATAACTTGAAATGGTGATGGTGAGCAACAAATCTAAGATCTGTTAGTAGCAAGATACCACAGATTATAATAAACTAGAGGCTCGATGCACGAATTCATGCACAGGTGGGGTCCCTCTGCATGGCCTGCAGGGATTGGGCCGAAACCCGCAGTCCAATGCCACCTGCAGCTCCTGCTCATCCTGACCCCACTATGCCTGCCTCAGGCTCATGCCCAATCAGTCCCAATCGGGAGAGGTTCGCACTGCTGCAGCAGCGCTTGCCAGCCATGAGCCCTGCTCATCAGCCATGAGCCCTGCATCTGGTGCCCTCGCAAGGGGAGTGGCCTGCGGGATCGGGCTGAAACCAGCTCTCTGACATCCCCCGAGGGGTCCCAGATTGCAAGAAGGTGCAGGCCAGGCTGAGGGGCCCCACTGGTGCACCATCGGGCAGGGAGGGACTGCGGGAGGGCTCCAGGGCATGTCTGGCCCATCTCGCTCAGTCCTGATCAGCCAGACCCCAGCAGCAAGCTAACCTACCTGTTGGAGCATCTGCCCCCTGGTGGTCAGTGCACGTCATAGTGACTTGTTGACCAGTTGACTTTCTGCCCCCTGGTGGTTAGTGCACGTCATAGCGAGTGGTTGAGCAGCCTTAGCATATCATTAGCATATTACGCTTTGATTAGTTGTTCAGTTGTTCTGCCGTTCCATCTATTTGCATATTACCCTTGTATTATATAGAATACTATGAAGGGAAAAAACCAGTCATGTGGTAGAGAGTAAATGAAGCTTCATATAATAAGGTCAGGGAAACTGACTTGGAGCAGATGATTAAACTGATACTGGAAGAAGTCATCTGGCAGAAGCGGGGAGAAGAGCTTTCAGGGCAGGAGGAAGGAGCACTATGTGAAAAGCCCTAAGGTGGACCCGGGCTGGGTGGCTCAGTTGAGTGGTGCATTATCCCGTACTCCAAAAGGTTGTGGGTTTGATTTCAGGTCAGGGCACATAGGTTGTGGGTTCAATACACATTTGGGCCAAGTATGGGAGGAGCCAATCGATGTTTCTCATATGGATGTTTCTCTCCCATTCTCTAAAAATCAATGAACAAACATATCCTCCGGTGAGGATTTTTTAAAAACCCTAAGATTTGAAAAACGTGTGTGTTCAAGGTACAGAATTGCAATCAGTGTGGTTGAAGCATAGTGAGTGAAGGGAGGGATAGTTAGGGCTTTTTAGGTCATGGAAAGGAATTTACCAGTAATTTTTATTCAAAGGTAATGAGAAGTCATGGATGAGTTTTAGACAGGGGTAAGACATGATTTGACATGCTTTTAAAAGATCGCAAGCTGGCTGTTTTGACAAGCATAAGTGATACTTTTTTTCATCAACTTGTATTTTCACTTTTAAGAAGTGTTATTAACGGTTGTTGAGTCTTAGTAATTTTGCAATAATATATCCGTATGTAGTCAGTGCTCAAAATTTTCTTAAATTGTATA
Organism: Myotis myotis; assembly: GCF_014108235.1. Lineage (NCBI taxonomy): Eukaryota > Metazoa > Chordata > Mammalia > Chiroptera > Vespertilionidae > Myotis > Myotis myotis. The sequence goes on from NW_023416357.1 coordinate 34,891,836, forward strand.
AGTGGAAATGGAAGTGGTAGTGTTTTTGTCCTTGAAAGGGTTTTTTGTTAATTCTGCAAAACTTTTTCATTTTCAAATTCTGAGATTTCCATCTTTTCTAGTTTAAGTATACATTAAAAATATGTTCTTTAATGCTTGAACTAAAAACTGAGTGTACTAGTGTTATGAAAGATCACTCAAAGGTTTTTGTCCTTTTCCTGCAATAGTATAAATAAGGGCTTAATATTTTAGGGGTATTTTCCTTAGGTAAACTTTGCCCCTGTTATTTAATTTTAGTCTGTAAATGATGGGACCCTGCTTTAACCATGTGTTAGCTGAGTATCTTTGGGAAAATTATTTAATTTCTCTCATTCTTTCTTATCTGTGATAATAGTAATAATAATGGTCTCTTAGGGTTGATATGACGATTAATAACCCAGGAAAAATTAAGTGCTATGATATTGTTAACTAGTGCACAGTTGGTGTTGGTGAATGCCCAAGATCCAATCAGTTCTTATTGTTTGTAAGTTCACCCACTAGCTAAAATTTAGAAGACTCAAAATCAGTACTTGTGCTTTTGCAGTCATTCATCGACACACACAGAATCATGATAAATTTGAGTTTTTGATATGTACATTCCCAGATGAAGTCAAACAGAGGAGTGCTCTTTTTTTAGATTTAATGCTGTTCAAGTGTACCTCTTTTTTGTTTTGCTTTGTTTTGTTAATCCTCACCTGAGGATATTTTCCCATTGTTTTTCAGAGACAGTGGAAGGGAGGGGGAGAGACAGGGTGAGAGAAACATCGGTGTGAAAGAGACACACCGATTGGTTGCCTCCCACACATGCCCTGACCAGACTGGGGATCAAGCCTGCAACTGAGATACATGTCCTTGCCCGTAATTGAACCCTTGACCCTTCTGTCCACGAGCTGATGCTCTATCCACTGAGCCAAACTGGCTAGGGCCAGGTGTACCTGATTTTACTGCACTGTGCTTATGTCCTTACATGTTTTTTTTTTTTTTTTTTACAAATTGAAAGCAATACCCTGCACCAGCAAAAAGATTACAACTCTCCCTGTTGTGGTGGTGCAGTGGTCTGTAATTGAAACGGCAATATCTCCAGGGTATGCCTATAAATAAGAGTCCTTGTTGTGGTCTGTTTAGTGCCATGTTTTTCACATTTTGTACTTTTTGTGAATGATTTCACCATTTTAATAAGCTCCCAAGTGTAGTGTTAAAGTGCCGTCTAGTGTTTCTAAGGGCTGGAAGGCTGTGATATGTCTTACAGAGAAAATATGTGTTAGGGTTCCTTCAGGAATGAGTTGATAGTGCTTCTGACTATGAGTTCAATGATAATGAATCAAAAATAAATGTTAAATAAGGTGTCTTTAAACAGAAACACAACATAAAACAAGGGTATGTGTTGGTTGATGAAAATATTATGACCAGAGACTTGTTAGGAACCTAGCCTTCTATTTTCCCTAGGAACAGTGATTCAGTATTCAACAGTTCAGTGTTTGTGGCAACTTGATAGTACATAACTACTGCAGATAATGAGAATTCAGTAGGACATAACTACTGCAAATAATGAGAATTGAGTGTTTTTAGTGTTAAGATTAAGAGTAGATAAAACATCCAGATAGTCGCCCTAACCGGTTTGGCTCAGTGGATAGAGCGTTAGCCTGCGGACTCAAGGGTCCCGGGTTCGATTCTGCCAAGGGCATGTACCTTGGTTGCGTGCACATACCCAGTAGGGGGTGTGCAGGAGGCAGCTGATCGATGTTTATCTCTCATTGATGTTTCTAACTCTCTATCCCACTCCCTTCCTCTCTGTAAAAAATCAGTAAAATATATTAAAAATAATCCAGATAGTCAAGAAATATGTGGCATTTCGAATTACATTAAAAACTTCTGTGACCTCCCTCTTAATAATTCAGACATATCCCTGGCTTAAAGCTAGGAGCCCCTAGTTTCTTCCCATTGTTGTTGAGTTGATCAATTCTTTTCAAGATTAGTTAATGGTAATTTTTGATACTAACCAAAAATGTGCTTTTTTCCCCTTCTTCTTAATAGCTGGGTGTTTCCCTTAGCAGTTTGGGAGCTATACCAGCAGCAGCACTAGACCCCAATATTGCAACACTTGGAGAGATACCACAGCCACCACTTATGGGAAATGTGGATCCTTCCAAAATTGATGAAATCAGGAGAACAGTCTATGTTGGCAATTTGAATTCCCAGGTAATGAAGACACTGATTCTTTCCCCCTTCTTAAAAATCATATAGATTGATAAAGTAATATTTACCTGATTTAAAAAAAAAGAATATACTTTATTAAAATGTTACTTTGTTTCTTTAGACAACAACAGCTGACCAGCTACTCGAATTTTTTAAACAAGTTGGAGAAGTGAAGTTTGTACGGATGGCAGGTGATGAGACTCAGCCAACTCGGTTTGCTTTTGTGGAATTTGCAGACCAAAATTCTGTACCAAGGGCCCTTGCTTTTAATGGAGTTATGTTTGGAGACAGGCCATTGAAGTAAGAAACCCTAAACAAAGAAATTTTAATGATTTTTGGAAAACTTTAAAGTATTTTTGATGTAATTAAGGCTTTTTTTTTTCTTTTTAATAGTAATTGGCAATTTGTGGAAAGGAAGACTTTGTGTTAAGTATACTAAATGAGTACCTGAGATACCATTTTAGCCTTTATGGTTGTATTTGAAGACATCTTATTTTCTCTTTTATAAAGTTTAATTTAATGTTAATGTTGGTTAAATATCCTATATAATGATCATAGGTATTTTTCCATAAGCTTTAACAGGTCATGTGGGTTTTGCATTATGACGGGACTAATGGACAATTTAACATATGGGTTGAACTTCTTTAATAATACAGTAATAAGAATTTTGGTAAATCCAAAATCCCAGGAAGAAAATAATATTAAGCACTCAGAAATGATCTGAATCATACATTTTGAGTTTTAAGGTTGGCTCCTATCTTTGTTTGCAAAATGAGAAATTGATGTAGCCTGTCAGATACTCTATTTTATGCAGATTATTGAGGTAATTACCTTAGTTATACAGTTTGATAAGGATTCTGATATTAAAGGATAAATAACTGTTCCTAATGAAAGCTTGTCTTCTATTGTGGAAGGGGTGAGACTGAAGAAATTCTTCTATGTGCATCAGAGAAACCACTGTTGCCTGGCAGATAAAGAGTTTTATCAAATGCCTCCCACATTCAAAGCTGGGTTTGACTCAGCTGTGGTCCAGGGGTGATTAAAATAGTGTACAGAATATACAGCTTCCCTTGCTCTTCCTAGGGTGAGAGGTTATCAACAAAATCTTATAATCTAAGAATAGAAGTGATTGATTTTAATATTGGTGTCAACATTTTAATTTATTATAATTCTAAGGTGTACAGGGGAAGTGGTTATCCTGGCCTATTTAAGTTGTTAAAGAAGTCAGCTAACATTCAGAGTTTTTTTCTCCTCTTGCTTTTGGCTTTGTTAGCAAGAGATGATGGCAGGTGGAAATGAGATTCATTATGGTTTTTGAGGTTGGTTGTGGTTATTCTGTATTTAGCTATATTACTCTTAATGTGCTTTCAAGGCGTCGATTCATAAATATATGTATCATGTAAACAATTGTTTCATGTTTTGTAAAAGATGGTGTGTATTTGTGATATGCTAATGTTTTTAATTTAGAATAAATCACTCCAACAATGCAATAGTAAAACCCCCTGAGATGACACCTCAGGCTGCAGCTAAGGAGTTAGAAGAAGTCATGAAGCGAGTACGAGAGGCTCAGTCATTTATCTCAGCTGCTATTGAACCAGGTAAGGTCATAGTGTTGTTACACAGGTCATAGTTTAAGATCATAGAATTTTAGAACTGCAAGGAATTTTAGAAATTAATCTTGTTCAGTTCCTTCATTTTACAAACAAGAAGACTGAAACTCAAGAAAGAGTAAGTGACTTACTAATGTCAAAGGTCAAAGAAGTACTTAGCACATTCTTTTCCCATGATACTGAATTGAGGCACATTAGCCTGAGTTAATCAGTTTTATACTTTAAGAGCAAAATTAGTGCTCAAAACTGACTTGCTTAAAGCAATGTATAAATGTTATTGTGAGACCAAAAACAAGAATAAATATATTTAAAATGTGATGATTAGGCAGACTTACTTTTCATCAAAGTTTTAATTGTAAATATAAAAAAGATTCTGTGAGTTAGGGAAAATACAGACACTGTTTTAGCAAGGTAAAAGAACACTTACCTCTTCAAACTTTTGTGTTGCTAACTAAAATTTAAGAATCCAATTTAAAACTGTCTAGATGGTTTACATTTGAGCAAGTTTTCTAAATTAGCACTCAGAATTTAAGCCTCAATTCTAGCAAAATAAATGGAGAAAGATTTAAAATCACTGTTATAGGAATTAGAGACATGTTATAATCGTACATTATGGCAGCAACAAAATATTACGAACAGCTGTTTATAATCATCTGGTTTATATGTACTGCTGCAGGGTGGCTGCACTCAACGAGTTTATGCAATGACTTTCTTGGATGTTTCTGAAGGATAATTGCACAGGAGGAGGATGTACAGAGAGTAGGCCCCTTGCACTATATGTGGTACATTCCACTTGTGCCTGATTATTAACTGGGATCTTTAATTGTTCTGAGCTTACACTGCAAAGTGGTTTTTTCCTCCCAGAGTCTGGAAAGAACAATGAAAGAAAAGGCGGTCGATCTCGTTCCCACACTCGTTCCAAATCCAGGTCTAGCTCAAAATCCCATTCTAGAAGGAAAAGATCACAGTCGAAACACAGGTGAGAATTTCTGCTATCAATTTAAATTTTTTTGGTTTTGTATTAAAAATAGTTAAGATTTCTGAGTTTTTGTCCAAATGTCAGAATTTAGAAATTTCATAGAGTTCACCAGAAAGTATGGTTACCATGAAATATTGCTTTAATTATAATTAACTGTAGTTAAAAATGTAATTTTTAATACATCATTTTTATTTCAATGAATTTTTAGTTTTAGAAGTTGGTTTTCTATCTTAAGATGCAATGTTTCTGATTTTTCTAAGAGTAAACGAGTGTTTATACAGACTAGCAGAAACTTTGCATATTGAGAAACGGGAACCGTGTATGTGGTGATACTGATGGCTGATTGCTGAAGTTGCTGCCCCCTCCCTCTTCCCAGTCCACTCAAGTGTTGGAAGTACCATCCCAAATCTTGTTTTCAAGTCCTTCTTCTCTTCAGTACTTTGGTACCTGAAACAGGAGTGACTTCCAGCTTTAGTTCCAACTATTGTATTGTGCTTAAGCTCTGTTTCTGTTTTGTTTTATTTTTGAGCATAGCTCTGTTGTTTTAACTTTTTTTAAAATCTGTTGTGTTTGACTCAAAGGGGATCTCAGTTGTCTTCTTTAAGATGTAGAGGGACTGTTACTGAAATGTGGAAATGTATATAGTGGATTCTAACTGTATGCTGTATGCACACACATACCTAGGCCTGAAGAGAAGAGGTAGATAATAGTGTGTGCATGTTTATTTGTGTGAGATGTGAGGGTATTAGAAAAGGAGGGGAGAGTTTTAGGGGAGGGAACCAGTATGCTGCAGTATGTTGAACCTCACCAGCAAGCTCAGTTTAGTCTGTTTTTCTGTGTTGTTCAAGGAGATTGAAACAATGAGATAAGAAAATATTTCTTTGACTCTAATAGGGCATACTTCTTGGCTATTTACTGGTTTATACTTCTCTGTTATTCTTAGTTTGGAAAATCTCCTTTGGCATGTGGTTTTACTGTATTCTTCCATCCAAGGTCTTACAATAAAATAAAGCAAGTTCAGATCCAAGTGAAGGAAGTTGTTTCATGTAAAAGGAATGACCAGTGCAGCAGAAGCCAGAACTGGAGAAGGAAAGGGGTATAGAAGCAGTGGTGCTAGATTGTTGACATTTTTATAGGTTGACAGGATGTGGTGAACATAAAGGAGGTCAAGGAAATACAGAATTGAATTGAAGAGTTCATTTTGTGTTGATTACAAGAGCCAGGCTCCAAATCTAATACCTTAGTAGTTTTCTAGGCTAGAATAAAACCAAACTTAATGATTGACATCATTGTTTCCTTGATAATCTCTGGGAAGCTTTATCTGTTGGGGCAAGTAATTTAACTATCCTCTTTAAGGTTTTTGCTCTCATCGTTTTAACTATATTTGGGTATTTTCCCTTTGTAAGGGTTAGTGGGGAGGAGGATTATTCAGTCTAAACTGAAATTTGTTAATTGTTTCTCATTCATGCGACTGCTTTCATGTAGGTCTAACTGTGTAGCGTTATAAATTACTTATCCTTGGCATGCATACAATTGACCCTTGAACAACATGGGTTTGAACTGCATGGGTCCACCTATATGTGGATTCTTTTCAGTAAATATATAGCTCTCCATATCTGTGGGTTTAGGGTTCATGAATTCAGTCAACCACATATCGAAGACAGTACATATTTTCGATCTGCAGTTAGGAATCCACAAAAGTGAGAGGCCTACCATATGCATTGTTCCATGCCATCCTATATAATAAAACCCTAATATGCAAATTGACCAATGGCGGAATGACCTGTCGCTGTGATGCACACTGACCACCAGGGGACAGACGCTCAATACAGGAGCTACCCCCTGGTGGTCAGTGTGCTCCCATGGGGAGCGCTACTCAGCCAGAAGCCGGGCTTCCAGCTGGTGAGCACAATGGTGATGGTGTGAGCCTCTCCTGCCTCCGTGGCAGCGCTAAGGAGCAGTGAGCAGACGGGTGGTAAGGACGAGGGGTCCCAGACTGCAAGAGGGCGCAGGTCAGGCTGAGCGCCCCCCATTCCATGAGTGTCGTGCACTGGGTCTCTAGTTTTGTATAAGGGACTGGAACGTTTGCAGAATTTGGTATCTGTGGTGGGAGGGGTTAGTTCTGGAATCAATCTTTTTTGGATTCTGAGGGATGACTGAAGTTTTGGGGGAGTTAGAAGATTTTTGACTGTCTGGTGGGTCAGCACTCCAACCCCTGCATTGTTCAAGATTCAACTGTATATATACACACATATCTACATACATACACACACATATACATGAATACACACACACATTTTTGGTAAGCATATACTATTTTTATACATGGTTTATAGAAACATAAAGCTTTTACTAAGTTCTTAAATACATAAGAGGATAAGTTATGTTTAAAGGGGGTGGGGGGAAAAACTCCTTACCCAGAAAACTTAAGGATCTTGCCATGGAAGTAACTTCCCCCACCCCAGTAGGGGAGAGGGATGTCGGACATTTCTTGGCTTTGCCTCCCCTGCTGTTGGGATTTGATGCCCTTAGCGCTAGCTCTGACCTGCTAGACTTAGCAGGAGTGTGGGTTGTAGGAGCCCTGTCTCTTGAAGGCCACCTTTCTATGTTCTCACTGTGCTCAGGTGCTTCTAAGCCCCTGCCCTTCTTATTCCTTCCTCTTAGGAGGGAGGAAGGGGTTTTTTGTCACTGTGACCTTGGTTAGGACTGGGATGATTTGTTCCCACTTTTTGTTTCCAAATTTTTATGTGTTCTCATCCAGATAGTGTTAGGAAAGATGGGTGGCACTCTAATTATTATATTTTAAAGACCAGCATAGGACTGTAAGACATTTAATAACATTTTATGGGAAACAACTGACTTACAATTTTTGCAACGTGATGGTAAATTGCCCTTTATTCACTTTAATTTATAAATGCAATTTTGCACATTACTCTAAAATGAGAACAGCTAACAATAATTCAAATCTTATCTTTGGTTGGATTAGATTTACTCTTGACTTGAAGCTTTTAGCATTCCTAGTTAAAAAACTTGTAGGTGACTAGAGGGTGATGTAGAGACACGAAAATATTTAATGTCAAAATTAAAATACAATAATTATTCTTGGGCAGTAACTTTCAAACTCTAAGGAGACCTACAGGGTAAGGTAGGAAGCCAAGTAGCTTGTATCTATCAGGGGTCTGGTTAAATATTTTAAAGGGTTTTCTTTGCTTAATTAAGGTGGAAAGCACTGTTTGATTAAAACAAATTATTTATATTTTTAGTAAAGTTAAGAACAGAAGTCTTAAGATTTTTTATTAAGTACAAAGAAGCAAAGGCCCTTTATCCTATGTGGATGTCTGTAAATGGACTAAAAATGTTCTCAGTTTTGTATTTTTGCCTTAATACCTATTAGTTGATCCTTGTATCTCTTAGGTTATTATTGATAAAAATTTCAACAAACTCTGACTTATCTTCTTATATTAAAAACGTGGTATGAAGATAAATGTATAATTTTTAAAGACATAATAGATGAGTGGTTCAGTTGAAAATTAGCTGTTGAAAAACAAATTTTGACTGAAAAAGGCGTTTAAAAAACAAGATTTCATTATTAATCAAGGGTTGTCTGATTTCATAGTATACCACAAGCATTTAACTATATGTATTTCTTTTATAGATATTTGTTTTAATTCATGAAAACATGACTCTCAAAATGAGTTTTAATTATATAAAGCATACTTATGAAAGCTCATTTGACCTCTTTGGAATAAATATAGATAGAATTTAAAGTTTTCATATATACTGTTGATGGTGATGACAGTGAGAGTTAGGAATTTTAAGCATTTACTCTGTGCCAGAGACTGCTAGGCAGTTAATTTTCCATACATCATCTGATTTAATTATCATGACAGCCCTATAATTCTTACTCCATTTACAAATGAAGAAACTCAGGATAGAGAGGTTGACTAGTCAAAGTTCTCACAGCTAGTGTGCGGCAGAGCTGAGTGTTAGGCTCAGATTGTCTGACTCCAAAGCCAGTGACTCGTCAGTTTATTATTAAGGTTGTGTGCATTCAGTATTGTTATATTTTAATAGTTCCTAGGATATTTCATTATAAAAAACACTAGAGGCCTGGTGCACAGATTCGTGCACCGGTCGGGTCCTGCAGCTAGGCCTGTGGGGATTGAGCTGAAACTGGCAGTCCGACATCCCTCGGGGGGTCCTGGAGTGCAAGAGGGCACTCTGCAAAGTTGCTGTCACTTGGCAGCTCCAGTGTTGAGCATCTGCCCCCTGGTGGTCAGTGCGTGTCATAGGTACCAGCCAGTTGGCTGGTCGTTTAGGCCTTTATATATATAGATATTACATAAGCAGTTATTTCAGTGGGAAAAGAAGCCTAGAGAATTTCACAATTGGAAAAACCAATGTTTTTTTCCTTCTACAATTTCAGTAATAAGGGTTTCTTTTAATAGCTATCTTTATCTATATATATAAAAGGCTAATATGCTAAGTGTATGTCCAACCGGTTCAGTTGAAAACAAGACGCACACTGACCATCATGGGGCAGACGCTCAATGCAGGAGCTGCCATGACATGGACTGGCCATTACAAAGAAATGGTACCGTGGACCTGGCACCAACAAAGCAACACTCGGCTTCCCCCAAGTGGGAAACAGGCCTTGCCACCTTCCCAGAGCGACACCCCACCAAATCGCAGCCAATGCTGCTGAGACCCCATGGCGCAAAATGTGGCCCACAGCCCAGCTTGGAAACAGTCGCTGTGGGTGCCAGGTAATGACGTCACGTAGGAACGCCCGGCTTCCTCTCCCCAGCATCTAGCCTCCTTGGAGTTTCTTCAGCCCAGGAACATGACTTGCTTTATAGACACATGCAAACATTTTACACATCAACCAAATGTCTGTGAAGCATTTTCCTATGCCTCATCTCATTTGATCCTCACAGAAGTCCTGGAGTAGGTAGATAGGAGACTTGAGAAAATCCTGTTTTCTTTTCATTAGCTGGAAAACAGAGAGTTAGAAAGTTTAGAAACTTGACCTGACTGAAAAGAATAAACGGTAGACTTTGAAAATGACTTTAGGTTTTCTCATTGTATAGAATATAGTCAACACTGCTGCAGTTAAATATTTTACCCTTTGTTCTCCCTTCGTGATCAACAGTAATAATCAGCTTTGTGTTGATATTTACTGCTCTGTTGCTGACAATTACTTGGAAGAGAAGTTGGGGTGCTTCACTAGGCTGGAAAAAACTTAGCTAAATCAGAAAGCAGGTCTAATTAAGCAAGTTTATTCTATATATATAAAAGGCTAAGTTGACTCGCACATGCACAATACATATAAAACTCTCACTGGCGCCAATCACTAGTATAGTTATAAAAGCAGGGCCTTACAAATCCAACGTTTGGTTATGTCTAGCTTTAACTCAAGTGATGATGCTTATTTTTCTGTCACACTAGTACTGTCACTAGTGCTATGCTGCTTATATCTTCATAATATGTATTTTGACAAACAGCACACAGCCATTTATAGAAACTATTGAACTGTGTAATCACTACTCAAGATTACAACTTGTCAAGATAAGTTGTAGTTCCAAGTAGTCATTACATGCAAGTCAAGAGTTAAAGACAATTTGTGATATGGAAACTTGGATCATAGGAGAAGTCGTTTATATTAAGGCACGTAATAATTAGCAAAAGAGATTCGCATGAGAAGAAGAGATAATGCACAGAACTAGCATTATTTTGTCTTCTGTTTTCACAGAGGTATATTCCGTTTTGTGAGATATTCTGGAGGGGGGAAAAAAGGAAAATAAGTTAGCAAAAGAAAGCCACACCTGAGAAATGTTAACTTAAATCTGACACAGGAAATAACTTAAATTCTTTCTCTGTTTTTATCTTGGTGTTCTGAATAATGATCAATCTGATAAAGTTTCCATAAATAAAGTATTTTAGATAATCTAACTAAAGCACTACATAGTGGAGAATTTTAAAATATTGATACATATTTTGGGATAGTTTTAAAAATTCTCTTATTTGAAAGACATCACTAAAAGTTGAAATTCTAAGAAAAAGATTTGACATTCTAACAATTTGTTTTTCTTTAGGAGTAGATCCCATAATAGATCACGTTCAAGACAAAAAGATAGACGTAGATCTAAGAGCCCACATAAAAAACGCTCTAAATCCAGGGAAAGACGAAAGTCAAGGAGTCGTTCACATTCACGGTGAGTTTTGGGTGAAAAAAAAGGCTTTGTTAAAAATCTGTTGTGAGGGAAAATAAACTTTTTTTCTGATTGTTTTAGTAATGATTAATATTGGTTGCCGTTGATTTGGATCTGATTGCCATTATGACTCATGAGGTTTCTGTACTTAATTCCACCTGGTATTTGTTTTTATTTTACTAATTAATCAATTATTTTAATCCTCACCTGAGGTCATTTTTTTCATCAATTTCTAGAGAGAGTGGAAAGGAGGTAGGCAGGGGAAAAAAGAGAAACACACACACACACAGAGAGAGAGAGAGAGAGAGAGAGAGAGAGAGAAAGAGAGAGAGAGAGAAACATTGGTGTGAGAGAGACACATTGGCCACTTCCCGCACACACCACAACTGGTCCAGGGATTAAACCTGCAACCCAGGTAAGTGCCCTTGACTGGAATCAAACCTGCAACCCTTTGGTGCATGGGCTCTAATGATTTAGTAGTACTGGCCAGAGTGATATTTGTTTTATTTAGTAGCTTCAGTTACAACTGAGTTATATAGAAACTTGTTATGTCTTATAGCTATTATAAATTGTTTTGTATTGGTAATTATTGAAGAAAGAGAGGAAGGTCCTTTTGGTGAGTAGAATTATTTCAGTTGTGAATTTACTTTCTTATTTTTTCTTTTTTAAAGGGACAAGAGAAAAGACACCCGAGAAAAGATCAAGGAAAAGGAAAGAGTGAAAGAAAAAGATAAAGAAAAGGAAAGGGAAAAGGAGAGAGACAGGGAAAAGGAACGTGAAAAAGAAAAGGAACGGGGTAAAAACAAAGATAAAGACCGGGATAAAGAACGGGAAAAGGACCGGGATAAGGATAAAGACAAGGAAAAGGACAGAGAAAGAGAGCGGGAAAAAGAGCATGAAAAGGAGCGAGACAAAGAGAAGGAAAAGGAACAGGATAAAGAAAAGGAACGAGAAAAGGACAGATCCAAAGAGATAGATGAGAAAAGAAAGAAGGATAAAAAATCCAGAACACCGCCCAGAAGTTACAATGCATCAAGAAGATCTCGAAGTTCCAGCAGGTTTGATATGCTTAAAATTTTTACCAAGGTTTTTACTGATGACAAATGAAAATAAGAATTTTAACTGAGGGGGATAAGATTTTCTTTACAAGTGGAATCAGTACAGTAATATCAAAACATTTTCCTTTTCAGAGTAAGCATTTCTCTAAGAGGGCTTGCCACATGATTGAATCTGTGAGAAGGATGGATGGTATTGGGCAAAATTATTTTGAAAAGTTTTACTTCTCTTTTGTGATCCATTATTTTAACGTGGTGGCAGCACTAGCAGATGGTGCTGCTGCTGATTTTCTTGGAAGGTGGGATGGCAGGGGCAAGTTTTAATTTTTTTAATTGGGGTGACATTGGTTAATAAAATAATATAGGTTTCAAGTGTACAATTTTATAATATAGTAGAGGCCTGGTGCATGAATTTGTGCACCAATGGGGTCCCCCGGCCTGGCCTGTGGGATTGGGCTGAACTGGCTATCCAACATCCCTCAAGGGGTCTTGGATTGTGAGAGGGCGCAGGGCAGGCTGAGGGACCCCACTGGTGCACAGTCAAGGCCGGGAAGAGACGCAGGAGGTTGGTCAGCCGGGGCGGGACCACGGGAGGGCTCCAGGGCGTGTCCGGCCCCTCTCGCTCAGTCCCGATTGGCTGGACCCCAGCAGCAAGCTAAGCTACCGGTTGGAGCGTCTGCCTCTGGTGGTCAATGCATGTCATCGTGACTGGTCGAGCGGTTGACTGTCTGCCCCCTGGTGGTCAGTGCACGTCATAGCGAGCGGTTGAGTGGCCTTAGCAGAACATTAGCATGTTATGCTTTGATTGGTTGAATGGATGATCGGACACTTAGCATTATTAGGCTTTTATTATATAGGATCACCTGGATATTGCATTGTGTGTTCACCACCCAAGTTCAAATCTCATTTCACCACCATATATTTACCACCCTTTACCTTTGTATCACCCAGTCCCCTTTCCCTCTGGTAACCACCATACTGTTGTGTGTCTGAGTTTTTGTTTGTTCATTTTTTGCTTTCAGTTTTATATCCCACATATGAGTGAAATCATAGGTTCTTGACTTTTTCTGTCTGACTTATTTCGCTTATCATGATATTCTCAAGGTCCATCCATGTTGTCGCAAATGGCAGTATTGCATTTTATGGCTGAGTAGTATCCCATTGTATATTTGTACCACATCTTCTTTGTCCAGTCATCTAGCAAAGGACAGTTGGACATCACAGCACACCTATTAGGTTGGGTATTATCAACAAGATAAGTAATAACAAGTGTTAGAGAGGTTGTGAAGAAAAGGAATCCTCATTCGCTGCTGGTGGGAGTGTAAACTGAAAGTTTCTCAAAAAATGGAGCATAGACCCAGTAACTCTTCTGGATTTCTACCACCAAAATGTGAAAACATTTATTCCCAAAGATATATGTACCCCTATGTTCATTGCAGCATTATTCACAGTAGCCAAGATATGGAAACAGTGGAAGGGCCTTTTTAAAATTTAAATATAGAAGAATTGACCTCTTAGACTTTCGTATTTCTTTGGAGTGGTGTGGTTAGTTTTATGTGAAATGATTTCTGAAATTGCAGTGTTAGTGCTTTTTCATCTAAGTTAGTTTTTACTGCACTATTTTGTTGAACGTATGAACGTTTACATTTTTTGTTTTGTCATTTTTAAGATTTTGCTTTTTTCTTAGGACTGTTCCCTTAATCTATTAATAAGTGCTCTGCCACCAGGTGGAGTAGGTTGCCATAGTAACTGCAGCAAAATGAGGACCTTCATTGATTGAAGATTATGTAAACCTACATTTCATTATTCCGGATGATACTGTGGCTATAAATAAATAGAAGTTCTTGTGTTAAGCTATATATTAAAATATATATTTTAAGCAAGTTTTAAAGGTATGTTAAGCATAATTTTTCATAGAAAATAATTTCAGAAACAGGAATGTCTTTTTTTAAAATTCTTTTTAAAAATATTATTTTATTGATTTCAGAGAGGGAAAGGGAAACATCAATGATGAGAGAAGAAGCATCTATCAGCCATCTTTTGCATGCCCCCTATTAGGGACCAAGTACACAACCTCGGCATGTGTGCTGACTGGGAATCAAACGGTGACCTCCTGGTTTTATTCTTTTTTTTATTCCTTTTTTTGGTTTTATTCTTAATGCTAGTCTTTGTTTAGATAATACAAGATAATTCAAGCATTTCAGTGCTTTTAGTATATGACAGATTTTATGTGTCAGCAATTTTTCATGCCTAACCTTATTTAATCTTTAAAAAAGTCTATGTGCCCTAACCAGTTTGGCTTAGTGGATAGAGCGTTGGCCTGCAGACTCAAGGTTCCCAGGTTTGATTCTGGTCAAGGGCATGTACCTTGGTTGCAGGCACATCCCCAGTAGGGAGTGTGCAGGAGGCGGCTGATTGATGTTTCTCTCTCATCAATGTTTCTAACTCTCTATCCCTCTCCCTTTCTGTAAAAAATCAATAAAATATATTTTAAAAAGAAATAAGTCTATGAGAAGACTATTATCATGGTTGTAAAACATAAGGAAACTGAAGGTTAGAGGAAATTTTCCATCTACTTTGTACTTTAGTATCAGAAGTACAGTAGCCCTTTCTCTTTGTAGAAATTAAGTTTACTTGAGAATTCTCTAACTAGTTCTTGGTTACTTGCTTTAAGAAAACTTGATTCAGAAGCATAGAGTTGAAAGCAACACTTTGTTAAAACTAGAGGCCCGGTGTATGAAAATTCATGCATGGGGGCCGTCCCTTAGCCCCGCCAGCCTCCTCTCACACTCCAGGAAGACTCAGGGGCGGGCGGCGACCCGGCGATCAGGGGAAGGCGACGCCCCATCACACCTCTGCTGCTGCCACTGCCGGCAGCGCAAGCCTCGGCCGGCCCTGGTTACCTGAGCCTCGGGTGGCCCTGGGCAGCTGGGGGGCTGAGGGGACTGGGGGACTCCGGAGGCAGGCACACAGAGTGGCTGGGCCTGGCCTTGCCACATACCTGCTGCCCAGCGGGGCTGAGGGAACTGGGCGCTGCCATCTTGTGGCTGTGAGTGCCACCATCTTTGAGGGCGGGCAGTCAATTAGCATATTCCCTCCTTATTGGCTGTGAGTGCTGCCATCTTTGCAATGGCGTGAGAGTCAATTAGCATATTCCCTCTTTATTAGATAGGATGGGCTTAAACTAAGCTGGTAATATTTTAGCACATTGAACCAAAACCTGAAGAATTAATTTAACCTCATTTACTGTGGGTATCGTTGAGATCTGTGACTGCATGTTTATGGCTCAGTGATTTTAATGATTCTGTGTTACATATTCTTTTGTGTTTATGTAATTGTTTAGATACCGCTCTTCACAACACCAAATAATGTTTTTGATGCCATTTAGTTGAATTTGCTTTTTCTGGTGACTGTGAATGAAATGTTTAATTTTTTCTTGGCCCATTTTAAAGTCGCTTGATATTTAAGAAAGTTCAGATATTCACATTCAGTGCTAAATATATTCTTAAATAACCTCTGGGGTCTGGAAAATAAATGCTCAGAATGTTTCATACTTTCAGAGGAGCTTGGTGAAGATATACAATTTCTCACTTTTTAGCATTTTTCTGCTTTTCAGTTGCTCTGATTTGTTTAGTAAATGGGGGAAACATTTCAATTGCTCAGAAAAATAGTCTACTTAATATTTTTATTTCCAATATTCTCCTAATCTACTTTTTAAAATAAAATTTTTATATATAAAAACTTATTTTTTAAACCCTCACCCAAGGATAAGTTGTGTTTTTTTAAAAAATATATTTTATTAATTTTTTACAGAGAAGAAGGGAGAGGGATGGAGAGTTAGAAACATCGATGAGAGAGACAGGGATGGAGAGTTAGAAACATCAATGAGCGAGAAACATCGATCAGTTGCCTCCTGTACACCCCCTACTGGGGATGTGCCTGCAACCAAGGTACATGCCCTTGACCGGAATTGAACCTGGGACCCTTCAGTCCGCAGGCCGATGCTCTATCCACTGAGCCAAACCGGTTAGGGCCAAGGATAAGTTTTTATTGCTTTAAGAGAGGGAAAGAGAAACATCTATTGGTTGCCTCTCCTACAACGCCTCCCCCCCACCCCCTCCCAACCAGGAATTGTACCCACAACCTACATATGTGCCCCCACCAGGAATCAGACCTGCAACCTTTTTGGTGCAGGGATGAAGTTCCAACCAACTGAGCCATCCGGCAGGGGCAATGCTTAAAAACCTTTTAATGTTTAAAAGTTACTGTCAATAAATAGACCAAGAAAGGGAAGGAGAAAATATTTATTGAGTACCTATTATGTGCCAGGCTCTGTGCTTGATACTTTATTGGTATTCTAAATCCTCATCATAACACTGCAAGGCTTGAGTTATTTTCATTTTCCAGTTGTAAAAACAGGTTCAAGTTTAAAGTAACATGACCCCAGTTGTGTGGCTGGTAAGGTGTGGAACTAAAATTTAAATCTAATTCTAACCAACTGCAGTTCTTCCTACTAGAGCTGCCCACTTCTTTCTCAACTAATTGGTATTCTATTCAGCCTTAGCTCTTACCATCAATTGGTAGTTATTAGATATCCACCTGTACATAGTACTTCCTGAACAAAGAGTTACACTGATCAAGGGGTAGCCCATTTTGTGTATACTTAAAGTCTGCAATTCACAGATGTTCTCATGCTCTGGAAAAAGTGCTTTGGGTTCTTGTGCTGAGCTGTTAACCGAATAGCATTGATTTAATGGGATATTGTTACCTAATTTCTTCATCAGTCAGAAGTCTAATTTTGGGGTATCCTGGAAATAAAGTTGGGTAATGGAGGAGAGAGCTTCAGGTAGATTTGGAATTGATTTATGTGTGTTCTCAAAATTCTTAAGCTTCTTTTGGTCTTAATATCTATTATATATACCACATCTAAAATATTATTTAGATTTTTATTTTATAAATGAAAACATAGAATGTTTCTTTAACCTAGAATCAATTTACTGAGGTGGTAAGAACAACTTGAATTATTAGAAATTGATTCTTTCGGCTATATGGCCAATGGCCACTAATTATCAGAACGCCTTGTGAGATAGTTGGATACATTAGTCATTTAATAACTATATCCTCATACCTCATTCTTGAATTATGAACATATTAAAATTTATTGTTTTTAAGTTGACCACCTTACTAATGAATTAGAGTATTCATATTTGCTAATATGTTAAGCAAAATAATTCTAATAACAATAAACACTTAATCTTAGTAATTTTTTTTACTTTGTCATATTTAAATCCATGGTTTTAAGTGTTTTACTTATCTTAAGCAACTCTGCACTCAATTTTAAATGAACAGAACAACAGTAATGAAATGGTAGGAGATGGGAGGGCTAAGCATAAGATGAGTTAATGTAAATACTTTTAGAGATACTCGGAATACTTAGGTCTGGAAAGTTCACATTTTTCAAGCCAACTTATTTTTCATTTCTTGAAAAAGGCATGTTAGTGACCTTATTACAAAATAATCCACCGTGGGGCAGCAAGGAGCTAGATGCATGATAGTGGATCTGATAGACAAAACATGTTTTTAGATGCTAAGGAAGAACATATATAACTTGAGAGAATCTGAAACATCCATTAATATTTTTTTCAACTCAAGAAATTATTGTTTAAATAAACAAGATGAGTTGGAGGTCCTCTACTCTTTCTAAGAGGAAATGTTAGGAGATCTTTTTATTAATCTGTAAGATTTATGGTTCATAATTTGACCTGCACTAAAATTGGGTAATAGAATGTGCTCATAAAGGACATGCGCTTAAATTGGCTTCCAAAGAATACTGGTTACTTGAGAGCATTAAGGACTCTTCTGCTTTTACGTGTTTGAATTGTCATTTCTTTATTTACTAGAGGCCCGGTGCATGAAATTTGTGCAGTGGCGGGGGGGGGGGTCCCCTCAGCCTGGCCTGTGCCCTCTCACAGTCTGGGAGCCCTTAGGGGATGTCCGACTGATGGTTTAGGCCTGCTTCCTTAGCTCTGCCGTGGACATCCTTAGCTCTGCTGTGGAGGCAGGAGAGGCTCCCACCACTGCCGCTGCACTCGCCAGCTGTGTGCCCAGCTTCTGGCTGAGTGGCGCTCCCTCTGTAGGAGTGCACTGACCACCAGGGGGCAGCTTCTGCGTTGAGCATCTGCCCCCCTGGTGGTCAGTGCAATCACAGGGACCCGTCATTTGACGTTCGGTCGATTTGCATATTTGCCTTTTTATTATATAGGATTTTTAAAATCTTTATTGTTGAAAGTATTACATATGTCCCTTTTCCCCCCTATTAGTTGAAAAAAATATTAATGGATGTTTCAGATTCTCCAGCTTGCCCCCCCACTCCAGGCCTTCACCACCCAATCGTCTGTGTCCATGGGTTATGCATATATGCATACCGGTTCTTTGGTTGATTATCTCCCACCCACCCACCTCTCCAGCTTTCTCTCTGAGATTTTGCACTATGTTCCATGCTTCCATGTCTCTGGATCCACTCTGTTCATCAGTTTATTTTGTTAATTAGGTTCCACATATGAGTGAGATCATGTGATACTTGTCTTTCTCTGACTGGCTTATTTCACTTAGCATGATACTAGATGCCTCCATGCTGTTTCAAAGAGTAAGAGATCCTTCTCTTTTCCTGCTGCATAGTATTCCATGGTATAAATGTACCACAGCTTTTTTATCTACTCGTCTACTGATACGAATTGCACTTTATTTAAATTGCTGTTGTAATATATGGCATATCGTTGACTTTCAGGGAAAGGCGAAGGAGGCGGAGCAGGAGTTCTTCTAGATCCCCAAGAACATCAAAAACCATAAAAAGGAAATCTTCGAGGTCTCCATCCCCTAGGAGGTAGGTTGAAAGTATGTGCCCATACTAAGAAGGAAGCAGGAGGGACAGTTTTCTCTTCAGTATATTTTTAAAACTTTATATATATATTTTTTAAATTAAATCTTTATTGTTCAAATTATTACATTTGTTCCTCTTTTTTCCCCCCATAACTCCCCTCCTCCCAGTTCCCACCCCACCCTCCGCCCTCACTCCCCACTCACTGTCCTCATCCATAGGTGCACGATTTTTGTCCAGTCTCTTCCCGCATCTCCCACACCCCTTTCCCCCCCAGGAATAGTCAGTCCATTCCCTTTCTATGTCCCTGATTCTATTATAATCACCAGTTCATTCTGTTCATCAGATGATTTATTCACTTGATTCTTAGATTCACTTGTTGATAGATGCATATTTGTTGTTCATAATTTGTATCTTTACCTTTTTCTTCCTCTTCCTCACAAGGTGAGGATATGTACTTATTTTCATCTTTCTAATAAAAGAGGAAGTACAAAATATACACTGTTGTGCAGTTGCTTTTTTCACTTCACAGCCAGATCTTTCCATATTTGTCAGAGAGTGCTGCTTTACTCTTTTTTACAACTGCATGGACTTCTGTTGTATGATAGTACCTTAGTTTACTTAACCAGCCTGCGGTAGAATGGGCTTTCTTAGTTTTTCTGCTCTAAATTATACAGTACTGTAATGAATCGTTTTGGACTTAATTCATTTTGTAATGTGTACGTATGTAGGAAAACTTTCCAGAAATGGTAATGTTGGGTTAGAGGATTGTGTTTGTAATTTTGAGAGTTTTCCATATTGCTTTTCATACGGATTGGCAATCCCTGTACTTTAACTAGCTGTGCATGAGAGTGCTTGTTTTCCTACAGCTATAACAGGTTATGTAATCAAAGTTGTGGGTTTTTGCCCACCAGATTGATGAGTAATATTACCATTATAGTTATTTTAGTTGTATTTCTCTTAAGAATAAAAGTGATCATCTCTATATTTGAAGGCCATTTCCTGTGAATTGTCTATATATTTTGCCATTTTCCTATGGAGTCTTTTATTTTAATATTTTCAGAAGCTTTTTCTGTATTGGGGAGACTATTCTTTAGTGATTTGATTTCAAGTATCTTTCCTAGTTTAAAAACTTATCCTTCTAAGTTATTGTTTCTAGATTGATCACCTTTATTTATGAGGTAATTTAGAGTATGTAATTTTGCTAATATGTTAAATAGGATAGTTTTTTAGTAATTATTCAGTAACTGTTTTTTTTTTTACTTTGTCATATTCAAATCCCAGCTTTTAAATACAAATTTTTTTTATTTTTATATAACTTAATTTCTCAATTTTTTTCTATTTAATTTCTAGATTTTGTCATAAATTTAGAAAGGTCTTTTCCTATTCTAAGGTTATGATAGAATTCCCCCATTGTTTCTTCTTCTACTTTTATGGTTTTATTTTTACATTTATATCTTTGATCCATTAGGAGTTTATCCAAATGTACCATCCAATTTTATTTTATTTTTCCAAATGCTTCACTGTTGTCCTAATACCATTAAAAACTCAATTTTTCTAATACTAGTTTGATAGATTGCTTTTATTATGTACTAAATTTTTCTATTTGGGTTTATTTCTGGGCCTTCTAGGCCAGCGATTTTTAACTTTTTTCACCTCATGGCACACATAAACTAATTACTAAAATTCTGCGGCACACCAAAAAATACATTTTTTGCTG
Source organism: Myotis myotis (assembly GCF_014108235.1). NCBI lineage: Eukaryota > Metazoa > Chordata > Mammalia > Chiroptera > Vespertilionidae > Myotis > Myotis myotis. The sequence continues at coordinate 34,912,503 of NW_023416357.1, forward strand.
ATGAGACAAAAAATAGTGTAGTTTTGTTTCAGTCTTATAGGAGGACTGTTGTGTTTTGTTGGTTGTCATTTTTTAATTTGACAATCTAAGGGAAAAAAGGTTGGTGCCCCTAACTAAATAGTCTGGTATTGCATGTTTTAAAAATTCCTGCAGCACACTGTTGAAAATCACTGTTCTGTGCTGTTGGATTGGTTTGACTGATGATTTCTGTGTCATGGTTTTAATTATTCAGATTACATAGTATTTCTTAATAGCTGATAAGGTCTGTTCTCCCCCATACTTCCCATGGCTCTTTTTTCTAGCTTTCCTGACCATGCTTGCATGTCTATTTTTCCCTTTGAACATCAGAGTCAGTTGTCTAGGTTATAGAAATAAAACCTATTGATGATTTATATTACAGTTATATTTATTAGAGAAAATTTATAAGTAGCTTTATTAATACATAAGACTTTAATGAAGATGAATCTTTCTATTCAGGAACATAGTATATCTTTCTGCTTATTCAGGCCATCTTTAGTGTTTTTTAAGTGTTTGTTTCATACAGATTTTATGTATTTTCTAAATTCTTATACATATTTTACTTTTATTGCTTTTGTTAATGAGTTCCTTTCTTTTCATTACATTACATTATCTAATTGGAGGTTGGGTTTGTACATAGGAAGGTATTGATTTTTGTTTGTTTTTTCATTCCTTTGTTGGTAAGTCATAGTTTTTATAAAAAGCTTTGCCAGAGTATAAGGAGCATGTTTCCCAGCAGGGTTGTTTTGTTTATTTGCTTGTGGGCTATTGTTTTTAGGTGAGAATAATGAAAGACATAGGATATGATAGAGGTAGCCATATTTTTATTGAAAAAAAAAAGCTTTGTTTATGAAAGCCAAGACTTCTCTCAGTTTTAAATTCAGATTAGACAAAAAGATATATTTACAAAGTGTCACTGTCTTCCCTATTTCTTTAACCTTACTCCCCTCCACCCTCTGTAAGAGATTGTTTATTTTATCCTTCCTTTCTTTTTGCAAAATTGAGCAGATACATATATTTGATTTTCTCTCTTTTTTCACAAAGGACAGTCTATAATATATACGCAGAGAGAGAGAGAGAGAGAGAGAGAGAGAGAGAGAGAGAGAGAGTGTGTGTGTGTGTGTGTGTGTGTATGTGTGTATATGGTCAGTTACTACCCAACCCCACCTTCACCCAAGTTATTTTTTAAAAAATGAGAAATAATTCACTTACAATAAAATTCATCCTTTTATATGTGCAATTAAGTGTTTTTTTAAATATGCTTACAATGTTCTGTAACCATCACTACTACTTAATTCTAGAACATTTTTTGTCATTTTTAAGAAAGCCCATACCCATTAGCAGTTTCTCTCTCTCTCTCTCTCTCTCTCTCTCTCTCTCTCTCTCTCTCTATATATATATATATATATATATATATATATATTTGGTTTCATTTTATCCTAATTATAGTAGCTAGGTAAATTCTCAAATGTTTCAGAACTAATAAATTGACAGTACTAAATTTTGTTTTATGCGAACATCTGGCTGGTGTGATTCAGTTGGTTGGGCATTATCCCATGCGCTGGTCAGGGGCGTGCAGGAGGCAGCCGATCAATGTTTGTACTCTTACATCGATGTTTCTCTCTTCCTTCTTTCTCTCTCTCTAAAAATCAGTAAAAACTATTCTTAAAAAAATAAAAGTTAAATTAAAAGTTAATTGGAGTGTGGGTAGAATAGGTGGCATCATAGGTCTCATTTATGTTACTTGATCAAACTAGATTACTGATATGCTTATTTACTGATATGCTTTAGTGTTAGGTAACATTTTGTCAACAATAGATCAGGTCTTTCATTTCTTAGAAGTTAACTGACATATTAATATTCTTATAGCAGAAATAAGAAAGATAAAAAGAGAGAAAAAGAAAGGGACCATATTAGTGAAAGAAGAGAGAGAGAACGTTCAACCTCTACAAGAAAGAATTCTGATGACAGAGATGGGAAAGAAAAATTGGAGAAGAACAATACTTCACTTAAAGTAAGCAATGGTCATTCAGTGTTTCGACTTTTAATAATTAATAACTGAGATTGTTCTTTATTGCATAGAAGTAGTTTTAGGCTAAAAGGTCCTTGAGGGCAACTGTGTCTTGTATGTTTTTGGTATTCTTTTGTATTTGTTAAATTGACAGTCTTTTTAAAACTAAATTTTTGAAGGGATAGATAAGAGCTAATTAAAAGTTAAACAACCACATTCTCTATTTTAGAGAATCATGGGATGGCATATAGTAAGAAAAATTTTAGACTATTTACGGTACATGTAACAAATGTATTTGATATTTATATTCAGATTTCTACTTGATGCCATTTTCCTCAGTATTTTGTTTCAACAAATTTGACAGATGTTCTGTCATTATTAGTTTTGTAATATATACTGAAATTAGGTTTGTTGAATTAGATAATTAATGGAAAACCAAATTCTAGCAATTAAGGGTTTTGGGATGAATATTTTAAGAATTTATGAATTATGTGTATTGGTATAATTTGTATTTGAACATCATTATGAGTTCTGGAGCTTTTATCATACAGTTTTATTTACTCATACTGATAGAAGTTTGTCACTGTCAATAACATGCATTTCTTGAGCACTTACTATGTGTCAAGCACTATTTCTCATGTTCTCATTTAATCCTCACTTAAGCTGAGGGCAAAACATGGACGTTCTCGAATAGTCTTTGTTAGGAGGAATAGTGACTGGCTTTTCTCCATTCCTTTACTTTTGCTTCCTTGGTTTCCAGATTACAAATCTATCCCGGTGTCTTTGGCAACTATTTTACTCTTTCCACAGATCTGTCACATTGAAGTCAGTGAACAACACTTACTGAACACTTCCTTAAAATTTCTGTTGATCTATTTTTTTCTAATTCAATTTCCATGGGTTGCCATCTTTTATGAGAAGTGCAAAACACACATGGATACATATTTGTTTAATCTATTTATATGAAATGGTAATGGGAGAAAACCCAGTTTTATTAATTCTCAAAAAAATAAAGTTACATATTTTAGCCATAAGCAGATGTAGTAACAGGCAACTCTTGAGAAAAATATTAAATGTATCCCTTAATATTCATTGTAGGAGAAGGAGCACAATAAAGAACCAGAATCAGGTGTGGGCAAAGAAGCAGATGACAAGGATGCACCAAGGACTGAGGAAAACCAAGTACAGCAAAATGGGAATTGTCAGCCAAATGAAGAAAACCTTTCTACCAAAACAGAAGCCGTGTTAGACTGACAAGTGCACCTCTAAATGCACGCTGGAATAAAATCCAAAGCTTTTAATTACTCTTAACAAGATGTTAAATAATGAAGAATCCATTTGAGCATAAAGAGATAAGCTAACAGCTTTTCTAGTTGTTAGGTGGCTTTGTGGCCATCTTGTTAGTGAGTAAGAAAAGAAAGCATGGACATCATGAAGATAACTGATGTTACCCAAACTCATCTTCTAAAATCTGTGTATTTCCATGGTGGCTGGCACACTTGTCCTGTGGTTTGTTAGTGTTTGCCAAGAACCATTACAAATAAATGGGACATCAAAGATCCAAATTTGTATTCTCCTCAAAGACTGGAGATAAACATTGAAGGCTCTTTTAAAAAGTGTTAGTTACTGAATTTTGTATTGTTTTACTTTTTTTTAAATTTCAACATATACAGATTGATGATGTGCTTGAAATCGGTGCAAATATATACCCACCCTTGTAAGTGCAGAATATGTAAGAAGTTTTAACACTTAACTCCACAGGATTTATAGTGATTGTGTTAAATTCTCACTATTGTGTTTCTTTTTCTCACTGTTTAGGACAAGTTTTTCTTTACAATACTTTTACAGATTCAAATTCCTTAATTAAGTGGATTAAAAAAAACAACTGACAATGCATGCTACTACTGTTCTCTTTCAAAAGGAAGAACAACTGTGTTGAATACTAATAATGTATTAGTATTCAGTGTTTAGAATCATTGGGTTTCCCCACAAAGTAAGCACTTCTTTTTTAACTTTCTTGACATTTCCAAGCTTATTATGAATAATATTGTAGTGTGTATTGTCAGCAGTAGATGGCAAAGGTATCATTATAAAAAGAAAACTTGGGTTTTTCAAAGCGGGCTATGGGAGCACAAGCTGAAGCTTTAGTGCCTTCTACAATGTGGTATACTGTTTTCTAGAATTTTATATGTACTAGTCATTCTCAGCTCATACTCAATTTAGATGGATATTCCATTCACTCCCATAGAGAAGTGTGCAAGTGATATGTCAAAAGAGCCTCTTACTTAGTTCACCTAATATGAGAGGGAAGTCCTGTTTTCAAGAATGACTTTAGAGCTTAAAACAACAGTGCAGTTTTGGGACCATCAGTTTTATACTGTGATCATTGAAAATGAAGCATGTTCTTAATTTACTTAAAGCAAATCCTTTAGTTGTCTATATGGGATGGCCTTAATTATTACCTCTCAATCATCTTCTCATAAATGATATGCAGAAATTGAACTTAAAGGAGAATACATGAGGTTGTTTTATTTCTAAGGATTTGTTTACTTGATTTAAAATATAGGTCATCCATCATTCTTAGGTTCACTTTTTGTAGAAAGTATGCAAGCAGTAAAATGACAACATTGCTAATATTTCCCCACCACCCTAAACCATAACTCATAGTTTCAGAACTCATTTCATTATTGTTATATTTCCAAAAAAGATATACCTTTTAATTAGCATATTATTAAAAAATCAAGTATAATTATTTTAATACAATATAATACAATCAGATTACTCAGTTGCCTTACCTCATAGGAAGAGTTACTTATAGAGTTCAAAGCTGGGTAGCACATCAGTTATTTGGTTTCAACTTGAGTTTTCTTTTAAGGTTAATACTATTGAAACTTAAGTTTTGGGTGGGGAATGGAAAGAATTGCCCTTATTGCAAATAATGAAGCCTGGTTTGATTATGAAGCTGCTTAATTCCACCTCATGTGTCCAGAATTACTGTGGTATTTTTTCCCTTTTTGTCACTGTGTACATTAAATTTTTTGAAAATGCTTTACTATGTAAAGTATAGATGGTCATTTTAATCCTTCAACCACATACGGTTGGCTGGTAAACAGCTTATTCTGATACAAGAATGCTTGTATGGTGACTATGGAAAGATCGTGAAGGAGTATGTATGTCTTGCATCAACAGCTGTCTTATTTATGATATGTAAGTAGAATAGAGCAAATGTTTGACTCTGTTATTTTTAGTACCATTTCTTAATAAAGCTAAGTATTTTAGAGGAAAGTATTTGTTATGCATTTCAAAACAGCATCTTAGTTTTATTTTGTTATTTTTTTAGTTTCCATAGAAGTTGTTTTGACATGGAGCGTGCATGTTTGGTGTGGTGTCTATAAAACAATCATTTAAAGTTTGAGTGTTTTCTTATGTTCTGGGCTCTATTAAATGTTTGTTATGTTATAATTAGCATATTTAATTTGGGTCTTGCTACTAATTATTTTTCTTGCCTATATTTATTTAGCTTTAAAATAATGAAAGACTGATTTGTAAAAGTTAGGCATAAGTAGGAATACAAGAGATCTGGAGAAAGTGAAATAATTTTCTTAAATTAGAGCTTATGTAAGGAAAGCTGTCTAGGTCTATAGATAATTGGTGTGTGTGTGTGTGTGTGTGTGTGTGTGTGTGTGTGAGTGAGAGAGAGAGAGAGAGAGAGAGAGAGAGAAAGAGAGAGAAAGAGAAAGGGGGGGGGTTCTCCTTGTTCACGTATGAGAGCTGAAATGTTTCCATTTGTTTATTATTTTTTCAAGGAATTTGTTTTTTTTCTTTAAGATTATTCTTGTTCATCCCAGGTAGATATTGTCAGAAAAACTTGAGGTAAGGCCAAGATGATAGTCATTTTATACTTGAAAGCTCCTGTAAATATCTTTTTTTGTTTGATCATATGGAGAGTACATACACTCTGTTCCTTAAATTGTAATTGCTCTTCATCATTCTGGACAAATTCTGTTGGTCCTCTTGTTCTTTCTGTCCAGCACTGCACACTGAAAAGGTAATAATATAAGATGGCTCTTCATAAGATAGCCAGTTTCATGTGAGAAAACAAGTATAAATCTTCACTTCTGTAACCATCTCCTTAGTTATTTTCCATCTAATCTAACTTATAATTGCAAACACTAGTCAGCTTGTGATTTTCTGTTTAGAATTACTTTTTCAAGAGGTAAAATGCATGTTATGTTGATCTTCAGAAGTGTCAGAGGCTTAAATTTTGGCATACTCAAAAATAACACATTTAGAATTAATATTTTGTCAAAATATCTTATGATATTAGTCATTTTCATGACCCCATTTATTCCTATATATGTCGCTATTTTTATTTAAAACTTAAAAAAAACAAAAATGACCCAAATTTTTCAACTGAAGATAATGTTCAAATTTAAGGGATATATATATGTATATGTATATATATAGTACATATATAGTAATATATATGTATTTAGTACATATATATAGTAATAGGCTTTTAAAAGTTTAAAAATTTATTAGAGATGGTTTGATTTAAATCTTTAGTAGTTGGAATAGCAGTTAGAATGAATCCTTTTGGAGGGATGCATTGAAAAAATTAACATTTCAATTAGTCATTTTTTATATTTTCACAAAATAGTATCTGAATTTAACTTGGCCATGAAATAGAGTCATTTCAACAAAGTAATTATGTTTCCTACATGTTTAATTTCTTTTAAATCTTTGCTACTTAATATACTTAGTACTTTCTTATGTTTATTTGCTAATGTAATATTCATTTAAATTGAATTGTTTATTTTCAGATTTCAAAAGTTAGTGCCCCTAAAAGGGCTAAATTGTACTTCTGGAAGCAAGAGTCCAGTATAAATGTAATAAATTAATACTTTAAAATATAATGGACTTCCCTACTTAATTTTGGATTTGTGGGTTCATTTGTTTCTCTTAGTACATTTTTATTGATGATTCTGCTTAAAGACTGATACATTATTTTAAAAATAAAAGCTAAAGCTATTAATGACTTTTGGTCCATATTCTGTTAAGTTGGATTTAATAAAGAATAGGTTTGTTTTTTTTTCATTTCACTTTTGGGTAATTTTATGGTTTCTGGCAATTAATTTATAATTATTAGTTTATATCTAATACAATATTCCTTAATATATTATTTTTAAAAGCAGATTTGTAGCCTGTTGCCTGATTGTTAAATTTACTTGTATCTAGCTAACATTTTAACTTTGAAAATTGCCACCTTTTGGGAAGCTTCACATATTTTACAGTAAATATTTTCCCAGGACTGGAATGAATAGTTCCCTTCATTCTTGATTATAATTTATTTGCTAGATAGATATTTTCTTAACTACAGGGTATCCCCCAAAAATGTATACACAGCTTAAGCTGATAGCTCAATTAATGTTTCTTTTCAGATTTAACCCATTGGAATTAATAATTATTCAAAGTGTGTACACATTTGGGAGGTGGGACACCCTGTATATTAAGTTCAAATTCATGAAAATCACACTGAAAGAATTACAGTTGAGATTTAGTTCTACCAACTTAAGGTTACGGGTAGGCAGAAAAATGTTGGGGAACAATCTACAGAATTCCCTGATTTCCACAGGAGATTCACATTTTGGAATACTGTGTAATTGTATAGATAGTTCAGCTTAATGGTTAAATAGTACTCTCCTTAATCTTAATTAGGTTAATACATAGTGTTCTTTACATAATGCTATGAATTATCAAGGGAAGAGTTTAAAATGTAAGCAGGAAGATGCTGCATAGGTGGTGTGTGTTTATGTGAGTAGAACTACTAAATGGTACTAGAAAAGATTTATCAAATGATGCTGCTATTGTGTTACTATATTTTTAATAAAATGGAAATCTTAAAACCTTTCCAGTCTTGAGTAGTAATTTCACTTATTTCTGAGACATTTATTTGTATATTTACATCTTAAACTTTACTGTCTTTATAGTAAATCCATTTTGGATCTTAAGAAAAGAGGAAGGACAAGATTTGGCAGGATTCTAGAGACTTCAGTCTGATCAGACTCCAAGTGCCAGGAACAACCAACAATAGAGGTAGTGTTTACAAGGACTGATTTCTTGCCAGATCATAAGAATTCATTTTCTTAGAGATTCAGGGAATTCACTCAGCCAGTAGCTTGGACCCAGTGGGTCTGGTCTGCTTATGGCCTGGAGTCCAGGTGGCTCAGGAGCAGATTGAGGTGGGGACCATCCACCCTAGAAGTTGCCCACCTGCACGGGAGCTGGATCTTGCCTGCCTTTTATCTTTGTTGTTCTAACTTCAAGCTCCTACTAATTGCATAGTGTGGGAGCAAGCACATTTCAGAAACCTGAGCTGAGGTTGAACTGATATGCACCCTAATCAGAATGATATGATTATAGAACAAATTACAACCATTTAAGCCAAATAATTTAAACTTCAACTAGCAACTTAGACTGTTGTCATGTTTGGAGTATGGTGATAAAAGACCAAGTAGAATTTTGAAATCATATAGCCAGTGTGTTTGGTCTGAGAGCTCCCTAGATTCTTGTGCATGAAGGCTCTTCACTCATTTTTAAGAACAGTGATAATAAACTAATAAAGTGATAGCAATAATGCAGAATATATTCTTTAACTGCTTTCTCTGAACCTCTGGCAACCTCCCAAAGGAACTATTAAATCCAGTAAGTAGGAACAGGGCTGTCACAAGCCTCTGGTGCCTTTGTGTGAGTTAGGAAAAGGTGCTGCCTCTGGGTGGTGCAACCTCATGGGTGTGCAGCTTGACAAAAGGAGCTCACTTTGGAGTTCAGGCTTCCTTGTCTCCTGGTCTGGGCATCTTTGTGCAAAGAACAGTCTTTGCCAGCTGTCTGTGGGCACCAATGGCAGGAAGCTGCTTCAACAAGCCGCCTTCCTCCAGCCCCAAACTGCCTGGCCTGTTTGGCAGGTAGAGGGACTGAGCGATCAGTGAGACATTTATTAGCTTAAAAAAGGATGAAAGCCCAACTCTGAAATTCTGTGCCAATAAAAATATGATGCAAAGGAGTAAGAATAAAATGTACACAGACAACGGTAGTTTAGAGTTTGAAAGGATTTTGGAAATGAACTAGTTTTTCCCTTCCTGCTCTTTAACAGACTTGGAACCCCAAAGCTCAAAGAGGAAGCAAGTAGTAGCCCCATGTCTCACCACGTGTAAGTAGCAGGGTCTGTTCAGGGCCTGAATGCTGTGGTGCTGGGATGTGTTCTTCCCATGCACGACCCAGGACTTGGCTATCAGCAATTTCCTTAGAATATTTGACTGCTATTTTTATAAATTAAAATTTGGATGGATTTTTTTTCTGCTAAATGCCACTTATATTATAATCCATCTCAAAAATACAGATAAAAAGGTAATTTCTCTGATTCAATTATTACAGGACTTCCAAGCATCATTATTTATAGTATTAGGAAAAATATAATTTTAATGTCCATGGAATTGTGGCTCTGGCAGTAATAATTTTATTACACTTGATGAGCTAACCGAGATATCTGGGTTAATGCAATTTGTATTTAAAGATGTCCTAAAAGGCTAACGTAACTTCATTATCAGTACGTGACTTTTAAAAGTGTAATAGTTACTAAACAGTAAGACATCTAACCACTCTAATACGATTTTCTGTTTTTTCAGGTCAGGTGGCAAAAGTTTAATGAGCAATTAATTATTTGATGAATCAAATATGTCTTATTTTTTGCTCCAAGGGTTTGGCTAGCATTGATGAAATACTAGTTTTTCTTAAGAGTATTTTACCTTTAAGGAATAAAACCTGCCTTAGGAATTATCTCCAGGTTCTCCAAATCCTATATTATACCTAACTTCACTCCTGCTAATTACTATTCATAAAATCCACAAATCTTAGAGCTAAATTTTATTTTAGAAATCATTTAGTACCTCATTTTATTCAAGTGTCAGACAACAGGGTTGCCATAACAAAGTAAGCTAAACTGGGTGCTTAACCAACAGAAATTCATTCTCAAGGACATCAGTCTTTGGATTAAGGGCTCTTAGTCCAGCATGACCTCATCTTTATTTTTTTATTTTTTATAATCAGGTCTTTATTTAATGATCCGATCTGCCAACTTAATCTTTTCCATCAACACAGGGAGCAGAAACCTTTACAAGCTTCATAGGCTTTTGGTTAGGTGCTGCCTTTGTGGGAGCCTTAGCAGCAACCATTGCTGTCTTTTTAGACACTTGCTTAGTCTTTTTTGCTTCCTTGGCAGCCCTGATAGCTTGTTCTTGTTGAGCCTTCCTAACTTCAAATTTCTGATTCCTCTTGGCCATTATATCAACAAGAGATGACCCTCTGGAATTCGACCACATGGCAGGGTCTTTTCTTTTGAATTTCTTCCAACTGTCCCTTTTTGTTTTCTTCTGTAGAGGAAAGTCCAGTTTTATCTGCAAAGACTCCTCTTGGAAAGGAATGCCCACTTGCATTTTGCGTTAAGAAATTGGTCCAGGTCAGCATGGCTCAGTGGTTGACCATTGACCTATGAAGCAGGATATCACTGTTTAATTCCTGGTCAGGGCACATGCTGGGGTTGGGAGATTGATCCTTGGTGAGGGGGCATGCAGGGGACGGCCAATCGGTGATTCTCTCATCATTGATGTTTCTCTCCCTTCCTCTCTGAAATCAATAAATATATATTAAAGAAAAAAAGAAATCGGAAAACCTTCCCATCAGTCCTGGTGCACGCAGTACCTCCTGTGTAGCTTCACCATCATGGCTGCGGCTGCCAGCGAGGAAGAAAGATGGTGAAGAGAACCAGCATGACCTCCCCTTAACTAATGCTACCTGCAAATGCTGTTTCTAAATAAGGTTACATGCATAGGCACCAGGGTTTAGAACTTGAACATGTCTTTTTGGGGGACACAAGTCTACCTTCTACAGTGTGCAACCCTACTACGATGAATATGACACTCCTGCAGTTGTTAGGCACCTGCCTTCCTAGGGGCTCTGGGAGTGAGGTGGAAGTGGCATACAGGGAATCAGCACTTACACAAGCCATTTAAAAAAAAATATTTTATTGATTTTTTACAGAGAGGAAGGGAGATGGATAGAGAATTAGAAACATCACTGAGAGAGAAACACCGATCAGCTGCCTCCTGCACATCCCTCACTGGAGATGTGCCCGCAACCAAGGTACATGCCCTTAACCGGAATCGAACCTGGGACCCTTGAGTCCGCAGGCAGACGCTCTATCCACTGAGCCAAACCGGTTAGGGCCACAAACCATTCTTTTTAAAAAAAATACATTTTCATTGATTTCAGAGAGGAAGGGAGAGGGGGAGAGAGAGAAACATCCGTGATGAGAGAATCATTGGTCAGCTGCCTCCTGCACACCCCCCAATGGGGAGCCCACAACCCAGGCATGTGCCCTTGACCAGAATCGAAACCGGGACCCTTCAGTCCACAGGCTGACACTCTATTCACTGAGCCTAACCAGCCAGGGCCACAAACCATTCTTGTCCTTGCAAAGCTTATCGTCTCATGAAAAAACATAAGTCAACCAATAGGTGTTCGTTAGGAAAAATGAATATGTGTAGGACATGGTTTATGTAGTGTGGTTAGAGGAGGCCTCGGAGGATATGACATTTAATCTGGGTCTTACAGGATGACAATGAGCCAGATATGGACAGATAAGGAGAAGAATCTTCCAGGTGGAGGCCACAGCAGAAGCAAAGCCTCCAAGGTGGGAAAGAGCTCAACACTTTGTTGGGACTGAAGGAACAATGAGGGGAGACAGTAGAAGATGAGAACAAAGATGTAGGCAGGAGCCATACCTGATGGGCAGTGAGTGGCTGCCAAACATTTTTACAGCAATCCTGCAGCTAAGAAACAGGTACCTATGTGCACAGATATGCAACTGGATGGTAAAGAGTAGATAGAAGTCAGATTTTCAGTCTTATTTTGGAGGAAGCACCGCCAGTGTGTGGGAGGGTGAAAGAATTCAGGATGATGCTCAGCATTTGTGAACAGTTGGGTCAAGGGCAGTGAAATGGTGAAGCCTGGGGGAAGAAAGATTTTGTTGGAAGCGGGGGGGTGGCTGTAAACAGTTCAGTGTTTGACATGTTCCATTTTAGACAAGTGGATATACCACCTAGTGAATATGTTTCTGAAGCTCAGAGACAAGGTCTGTCTGATGATATAAATTTAGGGATTGGTGACTGTATAAATATAGGGTGTCCCCCAAAAATGTGTACGCCCACTTTGAATAATTATAAAGGCAGCGTTTATTATAATACATTTCATTTTAAAAAATATTTGTATTGATTTCAGAGAGGAAGGGAGGAGGGGGAGAGGGATAGAAACATCAGTGATGAGAGAGAATCATTGGTCAGCTGCCTCCTGCACACCCCCCACTGGGTATTGAGCCTGCAACCTGGGCATGTCCCCTGACCGAGAATTGAACTGTGATCTCCTGGTTCATAGGTCGACACTCAGCCACTGAGCCATGCCGGCTGGGCAAAATACATTTTATTTTCAAAATTGAGCTCTCAGCTGTTAAAATGTGAACATATTTTTTTGGGGACAGCCTGTAGATAGATTTAAAGCCATGGAAACGGGTGAGGTTTGAAGAAAGGGAGTAGAGAGAAGAAAAGGGGGTAAGCCTCAAGAAACTGAAAACAAACCCCTAAGCACATTAGTTACCAGTATTGTGTGCATAGCATAGTGCAGAGCACGGTGTGGTTAGTGAAGACTTGGAACCCCAGAGCCCAGCGTGTGAATTCTAGCCCTGATGTGTCCTAGCCCTGGACTACAGCAAGTTATTTAACCTCTTTGAGCTTCTGTTCCTACATCTGTAAAATGGGAACAAGACACCCTGCTTCCCAGGGCCTTAGTAAGTGTTTCCTATCTCTTACCTCTTGGGCATGCGTTTCTGGGCTGCTGCAATGGGGAAGAGAAGAGAGGACAAAAGAAAAAAAATATTTAGTGCTTTGCTTAAAGGCTTCCAAACAGAAAATGCATTGCATAGGTATTTAATTTAATACCTAACTCCTCTGTTGAGGGAATGTATGTTCCTTTATCCCTCGGTTGGTGTGAATCGGGAGAGCCCAATCTGAGTCAGTCTCATTTTCTGTGCGCGGTATGCTTACTGGGATTCCGTTTAATGATATTTATTTCTCATTTAAAAAAGCTCCTAAATGCCATTCAATACCTTCATCTGGGGCCCAATTGAGGAAACAGCCATCCAAAGCAATTTTGACTATTTCTGGACTTTAGCTGTAACCACTTCAGGTACCTGATGGAGCCATGAGGTTTTTGCGTATTTATTTAAAAGCCACTGGCAAAACAATAGACCACTGTTATTGTTCCTGTTTGGCAGGTCACCGTTGAGTTCACATTGGAGAGTAAGCTCACAGGGTAACTGCATCCTGGCTCACCTGAATCAGAAGGGGATGGAAGGAGTGGGAATCTGCTGATTCTTAAGCAGATTAGACTTTGCGAGCATTTCAGTGTGCTGAAAAGCAAGCTGTTGTCCACACTAGATCACTAAAATGATGCTTTATTCAATCACCCGTTGTCACTAAGTGAAGCTGACAGATAGAGCACGTTCCTAGTGAAGCGTGTCTTAGGAAAGGAATTGCCTCTGCTCTTTCACCTCTAAGGGTCTTTCAGCCATGAGTGTCTTAACATTTTTTGAGCCATGAGAAATTGGGCACAAATTAAATCTCAAGGAATAGTAAAATATAGAAATAACATAGTAAGCCCTAACTGGTTTGGCTCAGTGGATAGAGTGTCGGCCTGCGGACTCAAGGGTCCCAGGTTCGATTCCGGTCAAGGGCATGTACCTTGGTTGCAGGCACATCCCCAGGAGGGGGTATGCAGGAGGCAGCTGATCGATGTTTCTCTCTCATCGATGTTTCAAACTGTCTATTCTTCTCCCTTCCTCTCTGTAAAAAATCAATAAAAAATATATTAAAAAAAGAAATAACATAGTAATAAATCACATTTTCAACCTAAAAATCCAGCTTATTTTTTAAAAGTATTTTTTTTATTGATTTCTGAGAGGAAGGGAGAGAGAAACATCAATGATGAGAGAGAATAATTGATTGGCTGCCCCCTGCATGCTCCCCCCCCCCGCCCCCCAACTGGGGGTTGAGCCTGCAACCCAGGCATGTGCCCTGTCCAGGAATCAAACCATGATTTTCTGGTTCATAGGTCGATACTCAACCACTGAGCCATGCCGGCTGGGAAAACCAGCTTATTCTTTTTTTTTTTTTAGCCAGCTTATTCTTTAGTCTTTTTCATGAAATAGTTTTTTGAAAAGTGAGTTACCCATTAAAGTTTTGTTCTGTAAAAGCGGAAGAAGGTTGTGTGTGTGTGTGTGTGTGTGTGTTTCACTAGGTTTTCTAGAGCAGCGATCGCCAACCAGTGGTCCGTGAGGTCCAAAAGGTTGGCGACCGCTGTTTAGAGGACAGGACAGGCAATCCTGCCTCCCTTTGAGAGTCACAAACGGTCCCTGCCGGCTCCCTGTCACTACCGGGGAATTGTCCTCTACAGCCGCAGTGTGGACTGCACAGCCCCAGGGGGGCCGTTCTCAGGGCAGGCATCATGGATGGCCATTTCCTGGCAGATGTCAGGACAGTGTTCTGAGTGTCATTTCCTCCATCACACGAATGCTCTGTATGGTCGGCAGTGGAGCTGCCCCACAGGCCTCTAGCATGTGAGTCTCAGAAGCGATTTTCCTTCAAGGATAACCTTGGTCTCAGTGAAAGCAGGAACTCGTAGACTTCTGTATTGGGTTTGGCATGTTCTGGGTGTGTGTGGGGGTGGGACTTGGCTCAAATTCCTGATCTGTGTACCCGTACCTTCCTTGTGACTTCTTTGAATTGTTGACCTTCTTGCTCAAGGTCTCCCAAAATCAGCTTCTCTGTTCAAGTGAGCTGCTCAGGTGGCCCCATACTAGCCAGCTCCTTAGTCTGGTACCTGTCCCCATTTTGTTTAAGGAGCCCAGTTACTTAAGATTTTGTAAGTTCAGAAATGTCACTGAAAGTCTAAGGAGTTACAGTTCTACGCTGTCACTGTAACCATTTGGCACCACACTGGTTTCCTTCTCTTGAGTCCACTTGTCAGCCAAAGGTCCACGGTTCTGACCTTTGACCCTCTGCTGTGGTTTCTAGACCAAGACTTTCCCCCACAAGTTCAATTGTACCAGGCCTATGTTGGCTAGTCTACCTTGAAATTCTGGTGAATAAAAATGTTTTAAAAATAAATGTATTTTAAATTGTGTTTTAATTCATTTTGAATAGGTATTACATTCATATGGTTTCCCTCCTCAGTGACAATGTAATTCATTTCTTCTGTATCCTTCCAGAGGTATTTTGTCTACAAGCAAATTAATTCATATTCATCTTCTCCCCTTTCTATATAATCAGTAGCTTACGATATACAGGGCTCTGAACTTAGCCTTTTTCATTTAATTTACAGTGAGGATTTTCTTCACCTCATTTCTGTCATGGGTGAAAGGGGAGGGAGAAACCTGCACCAGGAAAAGCATCCATGCTGCGGGTGGACACCAGGGGTCGCTGGTGAGCACACTGTGCCTCTGGGCAGGGAGGGGGAGGTGCAGGGACTCAAACCCAAGAAGGCTGGGTTGGTTTCTCCAAAGGTTAGGAGGAGAAGGTAGAAGGCTGGGATCTTAGAACTGGGAGACATGCCTTTCGTGGCCTTCCTCCCATGGCCCAGTGACAGGCCAGCCGGCACGAAGACCTCCCTCCAATCTTCCCAAGGAGCAGGCCAGCTCTTACTTTTGGGAGGTTCAGACTCATGCACTCTCATGTAAGCTCTGGGTGTGGACACTTTACATATTTTAGGGTTTCAAATCCTCCATTTCCAGGCTTGGAAAAATAAAGGGGTGGAGAGATGAAGTGTTTTCGGGACAAGTGGCTAGTGTAAACACGGGCACCAGGAGCAGCTTCTGGAATTTTCCACTTTTCTCCTGAGGGTCAGTAACCCATAGAATCTCCAAAAAATCAATTTCTCAGGCCCAGGGTTGCTGGGCAGCTAGTTCCACCCACAACTTTTTCAAAAGATGTTAAACCTCTGAGGTCAGAACCACAGGGATGGTTACTCCTACTGAGGAGCTCTGGGGCCCAGCCTGCCTTCTGTAGTGTGGGCATGCATGTGCCTGTGCGGATGTGCGTGTGTGTGTGCGTGTGTGTGTGCGCGCGCGCGCATGTGTGCATGAGCGTGTGTGCGTGCGCGCTTTTCGGAAGGGCTTTTCTGAGGTAAAGCGAAGTTCATGAGCCGAGGCGGAGCTGAGCTGTCCAAATTGGTTTCAGCTGACAGCCTTTGTTAGCGGCAGCTGCACTCTTGCTATATCTCTTGTTATTTTTTCATTTTCTCTCTGAACCCATTTCTTGAGCTTGGGGCCTCAAAAATAACAAGCTTTTAAATGACTGAGTATACTCTCAGGCTCCAAGGAGCCCAACATCCCACTTGCGTTCTGAGCAGTACTCTTGAGTCTTCGTTTTCCAAATCCGATAGAACAGTGGCAGGAGCCTTGGGAGGAGGAAAATGAAGGCCTGGAAGGCAAGTAAAGGGAGGTGAAAGAGTGGGTCTGAGACACAGAAAATGCTCACCAAAGGCAGCAACCTTCTAGAGCATTCTTTAGCAATCTTAAGATTGCACTTCAGTTTGGATTGCTGAGCAAATGCCTTTTGGAAACAGACGCCTCTTAGGCTCAGGCTCACAGTGTCCTGACCCATGGCAGGGCACCTATAGGAAGCTGTGGGCATGTCCTCAGATGTGGCCTCGCAGGGGGCCCAAGAAGGTCTGCCTCTAGACAGAATCAGAGTCGGAGTGAAGCACAGCCCAGGTGCACAGGGAAATAGCAGACACTGGGAGATCTGCAAGTCCGAGGTCACAGTGACGCGGGGCCTTGGGGTGTGTGGGATGGGTCACTAGGGAGGACGTGGGGCTGGGAAATATGAGGATGGCAGTGGGAAGCTGACTGACATCTTGGCTGGTCCTGCCATGCTGCTGGCCTGCCCTTTGAGACTGGGACAAGAGGGGTGACCTGCAGCTTGCCAGGCAGATAATAGAGCCACCTAGGCACAGTGCTGAGGAGGGTGCAGGTGCTGAGGGAGGCAGGAATGTTAGAACGTTCTCTTTGCTCGAGAAAACCAGAGATGCTTCCTTAAGTATAAGGCAAGGAGGGCTGGGTATTTTCATGAGGCTCAGGATGGCTGTTGTTGGCAGGAGGCATGCTGCTACCGAACTGGCCTCCCTGGTACGAATGGGATGGTCAAATCCCATAATGGCAGACACAGTGGATGGAACTAACCTAACTGGTGGGGGAAAGTCAACACTGATTATAGAGACCCTATAGCTTAAGCCTTGACCTCAAGAAGGCTCTCCTCCTCCCGTAGCCTCTCCTCCAGCCCAGAGCACCAACCAGCAGCCCCGACTTGCACTCCCACTCTCACTAAGTCCTGCTCCGTGGGAACACTCCTCGCCTGTGAGAAACCCTCTCCACCCTCATGCCACTGCCTGGGTTCAGGCCCCATCTGTACTTGTACAGGTTATGCTACGAGCCTCCTGACTTCCTCCCTCTCTAAACTTGGCACACTGGTCTTTCTCAACTCAAGGCTGCTCATGCCATTTCTCTGCATATACTTTCAGTGGCTTTCCACTGCCCTCAGAGTGAAGCCTCCCTCCCACCCCCACCCCCCAGGGGTGTGCATGCCAGCGGGTGACTGAGCTGGCCTTGCCTGCCCTTCTGCGTCTCTGCACTCCTGCTATCCAGACCAGCCAGGCTGCTGCTGGCCCATCCATTCATCGGCCGGATTCCCAGCCTCAGTGCCTCTTCCTCTTGGTCTTGGTCTGGCCAACACTTGCTCCCCTTTCAAGTCTCAGCACTAGCAACATCTCTGTTGTGCCCCCACTGTACCCAAGTCATCTCCCTGTCATAGTAAATCTGTTGTGTCCCAAGTTACCAGCTCCAGGTGCAAAACCTCACAGTTCCTTTCCTGGTGCATAGCCGTGCCTTTTCACTGTGCCCTGCAAGGTGGAGGGAGCCAGGGAGCACTCTGAAACCTCTTTTATAGGAACACTGATCCCATTCACGAAGCCTCCACCCCTAGGACTTAAGCACCTCCCAAAGGCCCACCTCCTAATACCACCACGGCTGGGGGTTAGATTTTAACATGACTCTTGGGGGGATACATTCAGACCCTAGCAAGTATTATAATTAAGTGGTGAGATACTGTTTCTTTCCGTGGGCATGCAGCCCAGTCCCAAACATTCCAAGGCAACAAGCACTTTTGGCTTCAGAGAGGGAGCTGTGGCCTTTCAGGAGTGGGTATGCTGTACTCTGAGGGGGCTGCCCACACAGCCCTAGGACAAGGCAAGCATCGCACCATTTATCATAGAAATTGATTTTTCTCCAGCATGTATTACTAAGATATATCCATCTTACTTTGAACTTGGAATGTGCCGCAGCACAAAAATCACAATAAGCATTCAGCAGCAAGGTCAGCCAAAGGTATTGATGCTCAGAGACCTAAGTTGTTTCATTCTGATCTCAGCGAGAATCACGAATGGCTCTGCAGTTTGAACAAAACTCCCTCCAGCCATCTGAGCCTTGTCTTGCGTGTCTTAAGAGCCAGAGTCAAGACCTACCAGCTCACAACCTTTTATTGGCCATCAGTCAGATTACTACACTTGTTAGAGGCCCTTAGAAATGTGGGTTGTAGCATAGTGCTCACTCCCACTTGCAGTACTTGCACGTTCACCTGTAAAGGCCTGTTTTTGAGCCTGTGTTTTTGAGCCTGTCTTCCCTCTGAGCTGAGCTTCCCAAGGCCTGGGACTGTGTCTTACTAGCATTCACTGCTTTCCTCACCCCTAGCACAGTTTGCAGCTCACAGCTCATGGCCAGGGCACACTCACTGGTGAATGAATGAAGAATCGCAAGGCAGAGTTTGTAATCTATGTGCTGTGGAGATTTAATAATCCCATGAAAATTAAAATAAGATTGGGTTTCTCAGACATCTGCCCTGTGGCTTTTCCATTTCTTTCCTGTTTTCTTTCCTTGTCCAGCCCTTGTATTAGACAATCTCCATGACATAAACCTGCTCAATCTGGCCTTGGACCCAGTCATAGCCCTTGATAGACATAGCTGTAGTCGGATAGAAGAAACTATGTTTTCTTTAACTGGTATATAGAATCTAGAATTTAGTATCTTTGAGGCTATCTGGGGTGCTAAGGAGGTTGATCATGCCGCCTATTTGGGACATCAGACTCCTCTGGATTATAAACGACGGAGCGGGACATCCTGATAACGATCCTTCCTTTGTTATGTGGGTGTTGTGTCTGGAGGTGGGTGGGATCACCAGGGGTTACTTGGAAGTTACTGTGTCTTTGGCCTATACGAAGTTGTGTGCCGCCCGGTCGGCGTGGCTCAGTGGTTGAGCATCGACCTATGAACCAGGAGGTCAGGGTTCGATTCTGGTCAAGGGCACATGCCTGGATTGTGGGCTCAATCCCCAGTGGGGGGCATGCAGGAGGCAGCTGATCAATGATTCCCTCTCATCATTGATGTTTTTCTCTCTCTCCCTCTCCCTTCTTCTCTGAAATCAATAAAAAAAATACTGGGGGAAAAAAAGTTGTGTGCCATCCCTATCAATTTGGGTTAGAATTTAGCTGGGGCATTGCTTGGTTCAAATGGTGTGGGACACAATGAGGTCAAAATAACCTCCCAAGATCCTACTTACCAAATGGTTCCTGATTTTCTTTACTTTATCCTCCGACTTAGCATGGCTATACGGAGAATAGGTTCTTGTGGCTGAAAAGCAAATCTGTGTCCTTTCGCAGCAGGCTTTATCAGTACAGAGAAGGCACGGCATTTGATGTTCACCTGGAAAAGTAGTTTCCTATCATTTAATCTTTATGTTCCTTTGATTATTGAGAGCAATATTTGCAGACAACAGTGCTCCACTTTGCTATATTGAATAATTCAAGTTTATTAATAACCAGCTAGATAGAAACCACTCAAACATTACACTGGTTAAAATCATATGAATTTTAAGACCCTTATAGGGAAAAATGTGGAACATTTTAAAAATTCTTGAGCAAAGTGTGTGTAAATGGAATGATAAATTCCCCCAGCTGTTATGGAAATGCAGTGATTTGTATTAATAATCTGCCTGAATGCAGAATCCTGAATGAGCACTGTGTTTTTACTTATATCCTTCCTTGTATATTGGCAGCTTGTCCCGAATATCCATTAGGCAGCCTTAAGCTTAGGGAACATGGATCTCTTTTTTATCCACGACAAAATCCTGGGTGTGTTGACAATGAGGGATTAGATGGAGAAAATTAGAGTTGAAAAGGAGAGGGGAAGATGGAAGAGAGCTCTAAAGAAGACCTTTCAGCCGGGTACCTCTGGGTCCCTTCAGACTTGTTGTGGCTTCCCTTGACGTTTTGGCAGCACTCTCACTAAAACAGGCATTATTATGGACTCTGCTCTGCTGTGTGCTGCTGATTTAAAGGGCCAGGCGGAGCAGGAAAGCTGAGCAGGGTGCTTAGTCAGAGAAGGGGAGCCGGGTAGCAAGGGATCTTGGTAACAAAGAGGCTGTCTAAAGCCAAAAGCACTGGTTTTGCTAGAAATGAAGGCCTGCTGTTTGCAGTATATTCACTGGGGCCCTGTGCTGTTGCTGCCACATCCCACGGAGGAGGCCAGGGCTCTCAGAACAGCCAATTCTGTAGGCTCTTACCTAGATCACAGCCCGCACCAGCCAGTTCCTTTTCAGGGGCTCTGAGGTGAGTTTAAATGAGGCATCTTCCCGAGAGGCATTTGGATTTTAATCGGGAACACTTTAAAAGAAATAGAACTCTTACTATTATTTTGTAAATATTGTTTTGTAAGTATAACATACATACAGAAAAGTGCCTTGAATTTTCACCAGGCAATGTCAAACTCAGATCAAGACTAAGCACCTTGTGCCACACCTGGATCACCCTGTTGTCAAAGGTAATGGATTTTCTGATTTCTATAACCACAGGTTAGTTTTCTGTGTGTTCAATGGCTTTGTAAGGTATATACCTTTTTAAAAAATCTGGTTTTGTTTGCTCAACAGTATGTCTGTTAGAGTTATCAATGTTGTTGCTAGTAGCAGTGTTTTTTTTTTCATTGCTGTATAGTATTTCATTTAAAAACCCCTCTCAATTTACCCATTCTATTGTTGATGAACATTTTGGTGAGTATTCTTAAACATGTTCTTTCATCTACATATGAGCATTTCTTTTGGGTATATACGTAGGAGTGGAATTGGTGGGTCATAGAGTGTGCATATGTTTAATTGAGTAGATATGGACACGTTCCAAAGTAGTTCCACCAATTTATATTCCTACCAGCAGTGTAAGCACCAGTAACTCCATACCTCACCAAAAGGTGGTATTGTCAAATTTTTTATTTTATTTTATTTATTTTTTTACTTTCTTTTTTTTTTTAATTAAATCTTTATTGTTCAGATTATTACATTTGTTCCTCTTTTTTTCCCCCCCATAACTCCCCTCCTCCCAGTTCCCGCCCCACCCTCCGCCCTCACTCCCCACCCACTGTCCTCATCCATAGGTGCACAATTTTTGTCCAGTCTCTTCCCGAATCTCCCACACCCCTTTCCCCCCCAGGAATAGTCAGTCCATTCCCTTTCTATGTCCCTGATTCTATTATAATCAACAGTTCATTCTGTTCATCAGATTATTTATTCACTTGATTCTTAGATTCACTTGTTGATAGATGCATATTTGTTGTTCATAATTTGTATCTTTACCTTTTTCTTCCTCTTCCTCTTCTTAAAGGATACCTTTCAGCATTTCATATAATCCTGGTTTGGTGGTGATGAACTCCTTTAGCTTTTCCTTATCTGTGAAGCTCTTTATCTGACCTTCAATTCTGAATGATAGCTTTGCTGGATAAAGTAATCTTGGTTGTAGGTTGTTGGTATTCATCACTTTGAATATTTCTTGCCACTCCCTTCTGGCCTGCAAAGTTTCTGTTGAGAAATCAGCTGACAGTCGTATGGGTATTCCCTTGTAGGTAACTGAGTTTCTTTCTCTTGCTGCTTTTAAGATTCTCTCTTTGTCTTTTGCTCTTGGCATTTTAATTATGATGTGTGTGGTCCTCTTTGGATTCCTTTTGTTTGGTGTTCTCCGCGCTTCTTGGACCTGTAAGTCCATTTCTTTCACCAGGTGGGGGAAGTTTTCTGTCATTATTTCTTCAAATAGGTTTTCAATATCTTGCTCTCTCTCATCTTCTGGCACCCCTATAATTCTGATGTTGGTACGCTTGAAGCTGTCCCAGAGGCTCCTTACACTATCCTCGCATTTTTGGATTCTTTTTTCATTTTGCTTTTCCGGTTGGGTGTTTTTTGCTTCCTCGCATTTCAAGTCATTGACTTGATTCTTGCGCTCCTCTGGTCTGCTGTCGGGAGTCTGTATAATATTCGTTATTTCAGTCCGTGTATGCTTAATTTCTAGTTGGTTCCCCAATATAAGATTGAGGGTCTCATTAGTTTTCTTGTAGATCTCATTAAGTTTATCGGCGGCTTCTAAACAGTTCTTGAGAGACCTTAAAAGTGTGGTTCTGAACTCTATATCTTCCATTGACAATTTTGTCCTGTTTCTTTGTCTCCGCATTTTGTTATGCTTCCTTGGTGCACCCCCTAGTGGTCTTTGTTCGCAGTCTTATAGTTAAATCTTGATTGTTGTAGCTAATTCCAGGGAGGGTTTGACCTCCAGGCCAAGTGGCTATGAGAATCAGCTGTGTCAGCAGTGAGAGAACTTCTGTCCTCTAGGGAGGTGCTAATCTAGCCTTTGCCTGAGGCTATCCGGCAAATGCCTGTGTGCAGGGTTTGGGTGGGGCGGGTTGCACAGGATCAACAGGGTGGGCCGGAGAGAGCAGTTATGGCGGCTCTCAGTCCTGTCCCCAGGGGCTCTGCCTCTCTGAGTCCCAGCACCCGCTGCAAAGCTCAGAGAGAAAGCTGCACTCTCTCTGACCGAAGCCAGACAGTCCCGCTTCTCCCGTTTGAGTCTGGGTCCCTAAAGACTCGCCCGGATCTGGAGCTCAGAGTCTGCGACTCCCTCCCGATTGAAAACGCCAATCGCGCCCTCCGCAGCCAGCCCGCTCCGCGCACTCCGCACCTCAGAATTTGACTTCAGCACTGCGCCTCCTCTGAGTGTCCGTATGCGTTTCTCTTTCCTCCTAGTTGTAGGACTTCCATTCAGCCAGCGTTCCAGTGGTTCTGGGTGATGTCCCTTCCGTTTTTTAGTTTCACTTTTGAAGTAGTTGTTCAAGGCAGCAAACTCCGACGTTAACCTATGCCGCCATCTTGGTTCTCCCTCTATTGTCAAATTTTTAATATTTGTTTGTTTTAATTTAGCCATTCTGATGGGTGGGTGATGATGTTTCATTATGGCTTTAATTTGCATTTCCAGGTGACTGAGCATCTTTACATAGATTATTTGGGTATGATCTTCTGTGTAGTGACTATTCAATTGAGAATAGATGTCTATGGATGGTCTATTTATCTGCATATCACATATGTATATTATAGATTGATACACATAATTTTTAAAAGCATAATTGGGATAATGTAGGGCATAATTTTGCTTTTCTTCCCAATGATGGGAGTGACTGCCTCCCATTTATCTAAACAAGATATGAGCCACCTGGACATCCTTACCGTAGCCCTAAAAACGCCATACATACCATGGGTATATGTCATGCATGGACTACCTGTACACAAAGGCAATGTGCCCCTCTTGTGTTTTCAGAGGCATTTGAATATTTCTCCCATCCTTGTGTTTTCCTGGGTAGTGGAGTGTCTTTGATTTTAATGATGTAACTCCTGATGGCAAGTCTGTGCGGGGTGGGAGGGCAAACAGCGCTACCACCTCCTGAGTCTCACTGGACTGTAGGAACAAAGTGTCTTTGTGAGGAGGTTCATTGGCTAATCAGATGGTGTTGAAGATCTAGATGCAGCCAGCTTGACCCCCATAAGGCAATGCATCTGAGTTCGGCCTGTGGCCTGCACAGTTGACCTCGTCATGTGAGCTCTGGGATGAAAGTGAGTGTTGGATTCATGCTTGTTTTGTCTCTGAAATGCCCAGAGGGCCCTCCCTTGGGCTGGGTGGTATTCTGCTTGGGCAGAAGCTTTGCAGACCGCACATTTCTGGGAGTACCTGACACCGTGGAGTGGTGTCTCCAATCTGGTGCTGTTGGGGGCTCCATCCGAGTGGGGTCCAGCCCTCTGCTTGTCCACCGGGTCAGCAGGGTGTAAATTGGCAGCACCGTTGAGAAGACAGCCTGATATGGCTGCAGAAATGTGCTAAGCTGGGAGTTTCCTGCTACATGTCACTGGAGGGCTATGGCCGAGGTCTCTCCTGTGGTGGACGGGCCCTCCTTCCTCTTACCCCCGGTTCCCCAGGCCAGTGAGAAGACGCTGTCCTGCCTCAGCAGCGTGGGGCCGGGGCCCGGAGGGGAGCTCCAGGGAGGCTCTGTGCCCGGTGGAAACATCTCCCGTGCTGGGCTCAGAGCCTCAGGCGTCTGGAGGAGGGCTCTGCAGCCCACATGCTCGCACACCCGGGCTCTTGTTAGCAGGTGCAGTAGGTGTGGGGAAGCCCACGATTCTGAATTTCTAACAATTCCCAAGTGAGGCTAATGCTGCTGGGTCTGGGACTACAGGCTGAGCAGTGAGGGCTAGCGTAGAGGGTCTCAATGTTGTGTGGGCCACCCAGCAGCAGCAGCAGCATCCCGGGGGCTTTCTCAAAATGCAAACTCTTGGGCTTAACCCTGGATGTATTGCCACAGGAACTGTGGAGGTAAACCCCTCCCTCCCCCCCTCCGCAATCTGTGGTCTGACAAGCCCTCCAGGTGATTCTGATGTTTGCGAACCGCGGGGTTAGGGCACAGGCCCACTTTTTAATCTGATGCCACTGATGTATGTTTTCTCCGGATTAACAGAGGAGAAGCTTTTAGAATATTCAAGTGTCTGTGTAACGGCCGAGTGTGAATAGAAAGTTCCTTGCGCGGATCAGCCCTCCTGACACCAGCTGCCCACACCTGCTGTTCCCATTTGGCTAACAGCTGTGAAGAAAGAGGAGGCAGAAAGATTTTTATTCTATTCCAAAAGAAGTTCATGTTCACTTCTTAAACCTCACACGACACTGAATGTTATACCCGAAGAAGTGAAGGTTCCTATGCTCCGACTCGCCCCATTTCCTGGAGGAAGTAACCACTGCTCTCAATTTGACATGGAACATCAGACCTTTATTTTAAATGTTTTTTTTTTTAATTGATTTTTTAGAGAGAGAGGGAGAGGGAGAGGGAGATAGAAACATCAATGATGAGAATTATCTATCTGCTGCCTCCTGCATGTGCCCTACTGGGGATCTAGCCCACAACCTGGGCATGTGCCCTGACCAGGAATCGAACCTGGGACCTCTTGGTTCCTGGGTGGACACTCAACCACTGAGCCACACCAGTGGGCTGCACTGTATTTTTGTTTTTGCACAAGTAAAGGATTATACACAGACACACTAGAGAATCCACTTTTAACTACAAAAATTATCGTGCCCTGCATATTGTTCTCCACTTTACTCATCGTATCTCACCGTCTTCCACGAGGATGTGGAAGTTTCTGAAAACCTCAGGGCCACAGGGGAGCCAGCTCTGGGATCACCCATGTTGGTGGGGAGGTGCCCTGCCAGGGCTCTGCTCCACGGTGAGCTCCCAGTGGGGAGCAGGCCACGAGGGCTCCCTGCCTTGGCTGGGCTACACTCCATCTGATACACCGGCTCCCTCTGATGTTGCCTGGGAGAGGGGCAGTTAGCATACCACGTCTCATCACCTGCTTCTCCTCCCTCTGTCCTTCTTTCTACACCCCGCTTGTTGGGAAGGACTAACCTGTCTCTTTCCTGTTAATAGGAATGCGTCTGGGGTCATCCTGAGTGCATTCTGCCCGATGGAAGGAGCCTGGTGATCTGAACTGGCTCCCAGTGAAGGAAGTGAGTGCATCAGGCCCAGCTGGCAGCAACCCCTCTGGGCAGTTTTAACACCAACAGGTGGAGTGCATTTTGTTGGATAGACAGAGGAGGCTCTAGGCCAGTGGTTCTCAACCTTGGCTGCACATTAGAATCACCTGGGAATCTTTTTAAAATCCTGATTTCTGGGCCTCGTCCTCCGGAAATTCTGTTTCTTTGTTATGGGGTGGGGCCACAACATTAGTAACAAAGAAACAGAATTTCTGGAGGACGAGGCCCAGAAATCAGGATTTTAAAAAGATTCCCAGGTGATTCTAATGTGCAGCCAAGGTTGAGAACCACTGCTCTAGGCTGAGCTTCCAGGGTGACTCCTGGAACAACTGCAGAATTAGCTCACTGAGGGTGCTGAGGGCTGCTGGGAAGTCAGGAAACCTTTGTCTCGAGCACAGGGCCCCTGGCCCCAGCCAGCATCCAAGCCAGCGCAGTGTGTGCCCCGTGCTCTGCCAGCGGAAAAGCCACTGCACCGGGGATCTGCAAACCTGTGGTGTCTGCTGGGTGGAAGCCAGGTAAGGGGAGCCTGAGCTCTAAGGGGATCAGGAAAATGCCATCTTGTTTTCCAGCCTCCCTGTGAGCAGCGGGGCTACCTGGGGTGGGGGTGGGGTGGGTGGGGTGGGGTGGGGTGGGGTTGTGGAATAGAGATGTGAGACACCATGTACACACAGAAAACCAAGGGCTAGATAGAACGAAGATAAAACCATGCTGTTTAAAATTCCCCCAGTACTCTGGCAATTCCACAGCCTTAGCATTTAAACTCTTCCAGAGCTCTCCGGGGCTCAGAAGTTTCCCAAGCATTATGGAGAGTGATGCATCCTTTATGTGTCCTCCACCAAATGCTCAGTGCCACATCTCCAGGCCAGATCAAGGTACTGAAGGGACCCCTGGATAAAAAAGGAGAGTTGCCCGGATTTTGGGGGCTGTATTGTCTAGGGGGGACGCATAGGAGCCACCCAATAAGAACAATCACTGTTAAGCAACGGCGCTGTACAATTTTGTGGTTGCTGTACACACATCATCTTATTCTTGCCTCATAATAGCCCGACAGGTGAGGGTTATTTATCCTTTTGACAGGTGAGCCATCTGAATTTCAAGGGGTCACAGCTAGCACATGGCAAGGCTGGGATTCGAACCCAGAACTGGTTCCTGTCAAAGTTAACGCTTTTTTCACCTTATCTCACTGATTCCCATAACTGCCTAAGCATTGGGACACAAGGACACATTCAGCCTAATTGCATTTTTACAGACTTAAACCAGGGATTAGAAATGGTGGTGTGTGGTTCAAATCGAGTCTGTTGCCTGGTGTTTTGTAAGCACAGTGTTACTGGAGCAGAGCCAGGCCTGTTCGTTTACGTGTTGTCTACACAGATTTGTGCCACCGCAGCGGCACCTGAAAAGCAGGAAATATTTATTATCTGGCCTTGTACCAAGTGTGCCCCGATTTAAACAATTTCAAGCAAATTCCTTTTCATTTCTTATCTTTCAAATAAGAGCACAACAAACTGATTATCTGAGGACTTACTCTCTGGCGGTGCCTACTTGGGAGCTGTCCCAGGCATGTTCAATTAACGTGAAGAGGAACGTTTGCAGCGAAGAGCACATGGTCTTAGGGAAATGTGTGCTCGAGTCCTGGTCCCGCCACGTACTAGTTCTATGGACTGTGAGAAATTGCTTAATCTGTTGGTTCTCATTTATTCATGCATTAATTCAAAACTATTTATTGAGTACTTACTCTGTGCCAGTTACTATTCTATTTGCTGGGGACAAAGTAGTGAACTAAACACAAAAATCCTTGGTGCAGTTGGCATTCCACCAGGTGGAGGCAGACACTAAAAAAAGAATGAGAAACGTATAACACGAAGATGACAATCGGTGTCATGAAGAAAAATAAAATAAGAAAGAGGGACAGGAAATTTCAGGGCAGGGAGCGAGGGTGTAGACAGGCTGCAATTTTAAGTTGGGTGGTCAGAGAAGCCCTCAGCGAGGAGGTTTGATATTTGAGTAAAGACCAGAAGGAGAAGGAGTAGAATCTCTAAGAAAGAAGAGTCAGGTGAGGTGAGAGGAAGAGCAGGGCCTGAGGCAGAAGTGTGTCCAGCATGTGGAAGGAATAGCAAGGAGGCCGGAGGGGCTGGAGAAGAATGAACAAAGGGCTGCATCAGGAGAGGAGGCCTGTGTGGTGCCGGGAGACCCTCCCATCTAAGGTCTAATGAGTTACTGTAAAGATGTTGGCTTTCACTTTTAATGTGATGGAAAGCCAGTGCAGAGCTTTTGAGGAGAGAAGGACATAACCTGATTTATGTTTTAAATGAGGGGATGGGGAACGTCTGGCTCGTGGGCCATATAAGACCTGGGAAATCATTTGGTCTGGCCCTGCCAAGACATTAAGGGTGTTCATTAAATATTTGACTAAATACAGCAGGGCTAATTTTTAGATAATTTTGTATGGCCCTCAAATGATATTATAAATATCCAAATGGCCCTTGGCAGAGAAAAGGTTCCCACCCCTGTTTTAAATGGTCCACTGGGGTACTTAGTTGGGAAGAGGCCAGGGTGGAGGCAGCGCCACTTGTGAGGAGGCTACCGCAGTGATGCAGGTCAGAGATAACAGGGTTTTAGATCAGGGCGGCAGTGGTGAGTTGGTGAGATGTGGTTTGACTCTGGAAATATTTTGAAGGTAAATCCAACAGGATTTCTTGACAGACTAGATGTGGGGCATGAGAAAAATCAAAGTTTATGGTCTACACACCTAGGAGGATGGGGTTGCCCGTAGCTAAGATGGAGAGACAGCAGGTGGGCAGGTGTGCGGGAAAGAGTGGGGTTTGGTTTTTGGATGTGCTGAGTTTGAGATGCCCATTAGTCATGTGGGGAAGTAACGAGGCAAATGGATGGATGAATGAAGTACTTGGGATCATGTTATGGAGGGTATGCTGTCCAGAGTGTGACCATAGGAGTGAGTGGCTGAGGCAGAGTGGGGGGTAAGATTATAAGCCCCTGAAAAGACAGAATATTGGCAAGATTATCCATGTGGATATTAAAATCACCAAGGATTTCTGTAAGAGTACAGTTGGAGAGAGTGGCAGTGAGCCAAGAGCGAACTCTTAGAGGAATGAGGGGAGCAATGATGGGCAGGGGGCAGTAGATGACCGCAACAGGTGGGGGAATGGTGTAATGATCTAAGGTATAAAGCCCAGAGGTGCAAGGTCAGGAAGAAGAAAGGCCTAGAAATGGCAGCGAGCAGCAGCCCCGCCTGCAGTCCAGGGCGTGAGGGTGTGAGGGAGAACATGGCCACCAGCCCGAAAGGGCTGCTGGAGAAGCCGTGCCCTCAGGTTTCAGTTGAGTGAGAGGTGAGGGCTATGGTCCCACAGGAGGCCGGGCTGGCAGGGATTTGGCTGAGCTGGTGGTGCCATCTGGCAGGTGCAGTGGAGGATTTCAGGAGTTGGGGTAGGTGATGGTAGGAAATGGGGGATCAGAAAAGGGAATGGACAGATACTTCGGAGCCCTTGTGGTGATGATGTAGGAGGGATAAAGTACCTGGTGGTCACCCAGCCAAGGGTGGTATCCAAGTGTGAGTAATGGGAAGAAGGGCGGGTCAGGCGGCCTGGCCAAGGCATGCTGAGTTCTGGCTCCTACCAAGGACGGTGCTGAAGTTGGAGGAGAAAGGTCTTCTTTGGGATGTAGAGCTCCCTCTCAGTGCCTGGAGACAGGGGGCTCCCTCTGCTCTCCTGCTCTCAGAATCATGGAGGCTACAGCAAGGAACAGAAAGGACTCAACTAGCCCGGGAAAAGGGAGCCTGCTGAGATGTCCTTCCTGGGCTTGGAGGGCAGCCTGGATGTCAGCAGTTCGTGGCAGTTCACGGCTCCTCTTCAGTCTTAGCAACTTGAATTGCAAACACTTTGCAACCAACTTGCAGTCCTTCTTGCTCTCTGTTCAAATTTTGGATTTGGAATGGCTGACCTGACAGAATCAGGTGGCACAAACGTGTTTCCTGGGAGCCACCTTTCTAGATTGTGGGGCAAAGATGGGGGAGTTCGGGAAGATGAGAAAGTGATTGTGAGTTGGACAGACCTTGGTGAAGTGACTAATTCACTGAACTTAAGATTCTCATCCATTGCTTGGCTGGAGTGGCTCAGTGGTTGAGCATCAACCTATGAACCAGGAGGTCATGGTTTGATTCCCAGTCAGGGCAGATGCCTGGGTTGTGGGTTCGATCCCCAGTGTGTGGTGTGCAGGAGGCAGCTGATCAATGATTCTCTCTCATCATTGATGTTTCTGTCTCTCTCTCTCTATCTCCCTCTCCCTTGCTCTCTCTGAAATCAATAAAAAAAACACACCCACAAACCCACATATTTAAATCTTAAAAACAAGATTTCCATCCATAAAATGAAGAGCAATAATAATATTTGCCTCATTCAGTTGAAGTGTAGATTAAATGAGATTACATATAGGCAAACATTTAGCATAGTGCCTGGTACCTGTTGGCACTTCATACATATTAGCATTGCTTTTAGGTTCATGGCATGGAGTAATTTGTCATCAAGCTGAGGCACAGATTAGAGTTGCTCCTGCTGTGTGTGAGTCACTCAGCTAGTGAGGAAGCTAAGCTGGGAGAGGCACATGTGCTGGACCAGCTGGGGGCACTGGGGTCTGCCAGGTGCCCACCAGGACTCCCAGCAATGGGCACTGACATTTCAGTGTGGCTTTGTTGTACTTTACTGGGTCTGAAGGGGCATTGCATTTCTATTTGTATTGTATTGCTTTTATTGGGGAATGCTATCCTATAAAGAATGGCTTGAAATGGGGACCCCTGGTGGTCTGGTGACTCATGCTCAGCTAATGCTAAGGGTCTCCGTTGGCCTTTTGGTGCTGTCTGTTGTGGCAGCCCCTTCATCTCCCTGACCTTCTCCACTGACCTCTACTAGCCTGCTTTTGTCTGGTTACCCACTCAGTTTCTATTAGGACAGATCTTGAATGCGAGCAGCCATGCATTCACTTCTTGGATAAGAATTTTAGTTCTTTTATTTAGAATTTATTGGCTTATGTATCTATCTGAGCACTCGTGGATAAATGTGGGCATGATGCAAAGGTGTGCCTCTATTGCATGCTTTAAAGAGATCACAATTATACTATTGGTAAGAAAATGTGATGTGTGCTGGAATAATTTTGGTTCGTACTGCGAAATCCTGAGGACGCTGTGTACGTTACTGAGTCTGTAATGTATTATTGAAGAGGAGACTCTTGTAATTCAGATCACAGTAAATTGCAGTGACCGCAAGGTCGCCAAGACCCCTCCCACGATCTCCTCCGCACTGTTCAGGTAGCAGAGAGTGCTGAACTGTGGTGTCAAATACTGATTTTCCTGATTCCTTGCTTTATTGCTGTAAAACGTGGGCACAGTTTGGGGGAAATAAACTGCTATGGAGCTGAGGAGCAAAAGCCCTAAGGCAGTTTTGACATGAGTCATAAATAACACACAATTTTAACTTGGGAAATATATGACTTTAGAAATTCTTGGGGTATGTTACTGATGATATTATTTGATCAGTTTCTTCCAGTTTTTCCTATCAGATGTTGAAAAGAGTAGATAAGTGACAGTAGACAGGTGTTTTAAAATAGATTATTAAAAAATATTGGAATTTGTATGCCTACCCTCCAGTGACAGACCAGGTTTCTGAAGCCAGGTGACATCTCCTTATTACAGTATTGGGAATCACAAATGATGAGCCTACCATTCAAACTCTTATCAGGATTCGTGTTCAACTGCTATTGCTCTTGAAAGGGGCATGGCATATACTGGTTGCTCCTCTTTAGAGTAGCATGGTGTTTTGTCACTTCACTCACTCTTAAAGGATTTCATGGCAAGATACATACCATATTATTGTAAGTGCATTTTAAAGATACATTGTGAAGTATTGCCTGGTTACTATGAAATGAAATCTATTGATTCAATTCACCCGATTCTTAGAACAGGAAAATGTAAGAAGTTATCGTACGTTATCCACTTGAATTGCAAAGAACCATCTTTTCATTGTGAAGAGCAGTCCTTAGGGTAAACATGTTAGCAGCATTGAATTTTGTGTATGGGAAAGATTGCATCGTCACAGACTGTAAGATGTAGAGTCTCCATTTAACTCTACACTGAAAAATAAAGAGTGAGCCTGCTTTGTTCCCTGCCCTCTTGCCCTGTGTTGGATCGCGTTTCTCAGCCATGCTGGGTCATGGCCATTCAGACAGCTCCTGGGCCCCAGTGGGGTGACTTGCTAATCAGCTTTCTCACAAGCCGTCGAAAGAGAATAGACAGTGTTTATAAATGTACTAGGTGTATTGGTTAATAATGCGGATTTTGTAATGAAAGAAAACACGATAATTTCAAGAGAAACATCAAAAGTAATGTCCATTGCTAGCTACACATTTCCCCCATCTTTCAGGTAATTTGTGGATACCATCCCAATAGAAATTCTCTTGTTTTGAGGCAAACCATTCAGAGACCCAATTTTCCACTCCTTCGTACATTTTGAAGTGCTGCTCAGAAAGTGCATGTGCCATCAATTGGAACAAGTGGTAATCTGAAGGGGCAAGGTCTGGTGAATACAGCAGGTGGGTTAATACTTCCCAGGCAAGGTCTTTTAACGTGTCTTAACTGGTTTTGAAGTGTGTGATGGTGCGTTATCATGAAGCAAAATTACTTTGCCGTGTCTTCTGGCACATGCTGGTCATTTCATGATCAAAGCGTGATTCAAGTTGATTATTTGTTGTCAGTAGTGATCAGTATTAATGTTTCACTTGGTTTTAGAAGCTCATAATACACCACACCTTCCTGATCCCACCAAACGCAGAGCATTGTTTTATTTCCGAAGCGATTTGGCCTTGCAGTCCATATTGATGGTTGAGCTGGATCAACCATGACTTTGTGCATTTGGGATTCTCAAAATAAATCCACTTTTCATCGCCAGTCACAATTGGATGCAAAAAAGACTTTCTGTCGTGCCATTGAAGCAACATTTTACTGATGATTTTTCGGTTTTCCATTTGTCTTTTGTTCAGTTGATGTGGCACCTATTTTCTGTCCTTTAAAATCTTTTCCACTGCTTGTAAATGATCAGAAATTGTTTGCTGAGCAACATTTAATCTTTCTGCAAGTTGTTTTTGAGTTTGACACACATCTTCACCCAATAATGCTTGTAATTGTTGGTCTTCAAACTTTTTTGGTTGACCTGGATGTTCTTTGTCTTTCACATCGAAATAATCACTTTTAAAGCATTTAAACCAGCATTCACAAGTATCTTGAGATGGAGCATGCTCACCATAAGCTTCCCGAAGTATTCAGCAGCACTTTTCTTCAAAATAAAGCAATGAATTAAAACTTCGCGCAAATGCTCTTTTTTGGGCACGAAATTTGACATTTTTAAGTGTAAAAATATCTATGATGTAACACCTTCAGCAAATTTTTTTTTTTTTTATTATTAGTTAAGGTATTACAAATGTGTCCTCATCCCCCCCATTAACCCCCAACCTCCCCCCCCCACACACACTCATGCTCCCATCCCCCTGTTGTCCATGTCCATTGGTATGGCTTATATACATGTATACAAGTCCTTCGGTTGATCTCTTCCCCTTACCCCCGCCCTCCCCTACTTTCCTTCTGGGGATTGATAGCCTGATTGCTGTTTCTCAGTCTTTGAGTCTGTCCCTTTTCATCAGTCTATGTTGTTCTCTATAATCCACAAATGAGTGAGATCATGTGGTATTTATCTTTCTCTGACTGGCTTATTTCACTTAGCATAATGCTCTCCAGTTCCATCCATGCTGTTGCAAAAGGCAAGAGTTCCTTTTTTTTTTACCGCAGCATAGTATTCCATTGTGTATATGTACCACAGTTTTCTAATCCACTCATCTGCCGATGGGCACTTAGGCTGTTTCCAAATCTTAGCTATGGTGAATTGTGCTGCTATGAACATAGGGGTGCATATATCCTTTCTGATTGGCGTTTCTGGTTTCTTGGGATATATTCCTAGTAGTGGGATCACTGGGTCAAATGGGAGTTCCATTTTTAGTCTTCTGAGGTAGCTCCATACTATTCTCCACAGTGGCTGCACCAGTCTGCATTCCCACCAGCAGTGCAGAAGGGTTCCTTTTTCTCCACATCCTCTCCAACACTTGTTGTTTGTTGATTTGTTTGATGATAGCCATTCTGACAGGTGTGAGATGATAACGCATTGTCGTTTTGATTTGCATCTCTCGTATAATTAGTGACTTTGAGCAGGTTTTCATATGTCTTTCGGCCTTCTGTATGTCCTCTTTCGAAAAGTGTCTATCTAGGTCCGTTGCCCATTTTTTTATTGGATTGTTTATCTTCCTTTTGTTAAGTTTCATGAGATCCCTGTAAATGTTGGAAATTAAACCCTTATCGGTGGTATCATTGGCAAATATGTTCTCCCATGTAGTGGGTCTTCTTGTTGTTTTGTTGATGGTTTCCTTTGCTGTGCAAAAGCTTTTTATTTTGATGTAGTCCCATTTGTTTATTTTCTCTTTAGTTTCCATTGCCCTAGGAGCATTATCAGAGAAGAAATTTCTTCGGCATATGTTTGCGATTTCGCTGCCTGTGGATTCCTCTAGTATTTTTATGGTTTCCCGTCTTACGTTTAAGTCTTTTATCCATTTTGAGTTTATTTTTGTGTATGGTGTGAGTTGGTGATCTAGTTTCATCCTTTTGCATGTATCTGTCCAATTTTCCCAACACCATTTATTGAAAAGACTGTCTTGACTCCATTGTATGTTCTTGCCTCCTTTGTCGAATATTAATTGGGCATAGTGGTTTGGGTTGATTTCTGGGGTCTCTATTCTATTCCATTGATCTATATGTCTGTTCTTGTGCCAGTACCAAGCTGTTTTAAGAACAGTGGCTTTGTAATACAGTTTGATATCTGGTATTGAGATCCCACCTACTTTGTTCTTTCTGAGGATTGTTGCAGCTATTCGGGGTCTTTTTTTATTCCAGATGAATTTTTGGAACGTTCGTTCTAGATCTGTGAAATATGCTGTTGGTAATTTAATGGGGATTGCATTGAATCTATAAATTGCTTTGGGTAGTATGGACATTTTGATGATGTTGATTCTACCAATCCATGAACACGGTATATTCTTCCATCTGTTTATGTCTTCCTCTATCTCTTTTTTCAGTGTCCTGTAGTTTTCAGCATATAAGTCTTTTACCTCCTTAGTTAAGTTTATTCCTAGGTATTTTAATTTTTTTGGTGCAATGGTAAATGGGATTGCTTCTGTAGTTTCACTTTCTGTAAGTTCACTATTGGTGTAAAGAAATGCCATGGATTTCTTAGCATTAATTTTGTATCCTGCTACATTGCCGAATTCATTTATTAAGTCTAATAATTTTTTGATGGAGTCTTTAGGGTTCTGTATGTACAGTATCATGTCATCTGCAAATAAGGACAGTTTTACTTCTTCTTTTCCAATCTGGATGCCTTTTATTTCTTCTTCGTGTCTGATAGCAATGGCTAGTACTTCCAGTACTATGTTGAACAGGAGTGGTGAGAGGGGGCATCCCTGTCTTGTTCCTGTTTTTAGGGGGAATGGTTTTAGTTTTTGCCCATTGATTATGATGTTGGCTGTGGGTTTGTCATATATGGCTTTTATTATGTTGAGGTATGATCCCTCAATTCCTATCTTGCTGAGAGTTTTTATCAAGAAAGGGTGTTGGATTTTGTCAAATGCTTTTTCCGCATCAATTGATATGACTATGTGGTTTCTCTCTCTCAATTTGTTTATGTGATGTATCACATTTATTGATTTGCGGATATTGTACCATCCTTGCATCCCTGGGATAAATCCTACTTGGTCATGGTGTATGATCTTTTTGATGTACTGCTGGATCCGATTTGCTAGGATTTTGTTGAGGATTTTGGCATCTATGTTCATGAGGGATATTGGCCTGTAATTCTCTTTCATTGTATTGTCTTTATCTGGTTTTGGGATTAGGGTGATGTTGGCTTCATAGAATGAGCTGGGAAGTGTTCCTTCCTCTTGGATCTTTCGACATAGTCTGAGGAGGATAGGTTTTAGGTCTTCCTTGAATGTTTGGTAAAACTCCCCTGTGAAGCCATCTGGCCCCGGGCTTTTGTTTGCTGGAAGCTTTTTGATTACTGCTTCGATTTCCTCCATAGTTATTAGCCTATTGAGATTTTTAGATTCTTCCTGGTTAAGTTTTGGAAGGTTGTATTTATCTAGGAATATGTCCATTTCCTCCAGGTTGTCTAGTGTGTTGGAGTAGAGTTGTTCATAGTATTTTCTAACAATCCTTTGTATTTCTATGGGGTCTGTTGTTATTTCTCCTCTTTCATTTCTGATTTTGTTTATTTGGGTCCTCTCTCTTTGTTTCTTGGTGAGCCTGGCTAGAGGTGTATCAATCTTGTTTATCCTTTCAAAGAACCAGCTCTTGGTTTTGTTGATCTTTTGTATTGTTTTTTTGGTCTCTATGTCATTTATCTCCGCTCTGATCTTTGTTATTTCCTTCCTTCTGCTTACAGTGGGCTTTTTTTGTTGCTCTCTTTCTAATTCTTCGAGTTGTAGAGTTAGGTCATTTATTCTCATTGTTTCTTGTTTCTTGCAGTAGGCTTGTAGAGCTATGAACTTCCCTCTCAAGACTGCTTTTGCTGTGTCCCATAGGTTTTGGATTGTTGTGTTTTCATTGTCATTTGTTGCCATGATGTTTTTTATTTCTTCTTTGATCTCACTGGTGACCCAGTCGTTGTTTAATAGCATGCTATTTAGTCTCCATGTGTTTGATTTTTTTGGATTGTTTTTGTTGTAGTTGATTTCCAGTTTTATGCCTTTGTGATCTGAGAAGATACTTGATATGATTTCAATTTTCTTGAATTTGAAGAGACTTTGTCTGTGACCCAATATATGGTCTATCTTTGAAGATGACAAATGTGCACCCGAGGAGAATGTATATTCTGTGACTTTGGGGTGAAATGTTCTGAAGATGTCAATTAATTCCATCTGATCTAGTGAGTCATTTAGGATTGATGTTTCTTTGCTGAGTTTCTGTTTAGAGGATTTGTCCAGTGGAGATAATGGGGTGTTAAGATCCCCTACTATGATTGTATTGCTGTCAATCTCTCCCTTGATCTTCTCCAGAAGATTTCTTACGTACTTGGGTGCTCCTATATTGGGTGCATATATATTTACCAGAGTTATTTCTTCTTGTTGGACTGCTCCCTTTAGTATTATGAAGTGGCCTTCTTGATCTCTTTTTATGTCCTTCACTTTGAGATCTAATTTGTCAGATATAAGTATTGCTACCCCGGCTTTTTTTTCACTTCCATTGGCCTGAAAAACCTTTTTCCATCCCTTCACCATCAGTCTGTGTGCGTCTTTTTTTGTGAGGTGGGTTTCCTGTAGACAGCAGATATATGGGTCATGTTTTCTTATCCACTCATTTACCCTATGCCTTTTGACTGGGGAATTTAATCCATTTACATTTAAAGTTATTATTGATAGAAACTTGTTAGTCGCCATTTTTGTTCTTTACCGCTGCGTTCCTTCTTTGTTTCCTGTTTTTTCTATTTACAGCAGACCCTGTAGCATTTCTTGCATTGCTGGTTTGGTTGTAATAAACTCCCGTAGACCGTTTTTGTCTGTGAAGCTCCTGATTTGACCCTCAATTTTGATTGATAGCCTCGCTGGGTATAGTATTCTTGGATTCAGACCCTTCCTTTGCATGACTTTGTATATTTCATTCCATTCCCTTCTTGCCTGATGTGTTTCTGTTGAGAAATCGGTCGCTAGTCTGATGGGGGATCCTTTGTAGGTAACTTTCTGTCTCTCTCTGGCTGCTTTTAAGATTCTTGCTTTGTCGTTGGTGTTTGCCAATTTAATTATTATGTGCCTTGGTGTCAGTCTTTTCGGGTTCATTTTGTTTGGGACTCTGTGAGCTTCTTGGATTTGTGTGAGTTTTTTCCTCCCTATATCAGGGAAATTTTCTGTTACTATTTTTTCAAACAGGTTTTCTATTCCTTGCTCAGTTTCCTCTCCTTCTGGCACCCCTATTATTCGGATGTTGTTTCGTTTAGCATTGTCCCAGAGTTCTCTTAGGCTCTCCTCCTGCTTTTTAATTTTTTTTCTAGAAGCTGTTCTGTTTGGGTATTTTTTTCTACCTTGTCTTCTAGCTCGCTGATGCGGTCCTCTGCTTCTTCTAGTCTACTGTTGATGCTTTCTATTGAGTTCTTTATGGCAGTGATGTCGTTTTTCATTTCTTCTTGGTTTCTCTTCATTTCCTCTTGGTTCTTCTTCATTTCCTCTTGGTTCCTACACATATTGTTGAATTGGTCTTCCATTTTTTTCATCCACCTTATGACCATTACTCTGAATTCTTTCTCTGACAGGTTGCTTGCCTCCATTGCCTCCATTTCGTTTACTTCCTTTTCTGATGATGCCTGCTTTTCTCTCATATTTGGGTTGGTTCTTTGTTTCACCATGATTTCTCTTCTCAAGGTGTTTGGTTATGTAGTTCTCTCTCTGCTGCGCTGATTCAAAGGCACAAAATACAACACAACAAGGCACAACGTACAAGGCAACAAACTAAATGCATTCACGATATTAATAACCCCAAATAAAGGTGACCCCCCGAGCGAAGAGAATTAGGGGATATAGAAGAAAAAAGAGAAAAAGATTAAAGAGAAAAATAAAAAACAAAAAGGAGTGCCGAAATGAGATTGGGAAAAGGGAGAGAAGAAAAAAAACAAAAATACAAAAAAAAAAAAAAAAAAAAAAAAGTAAGAGAATGAAATAGAGGTGGGGAAGAGGCTATTTGTATGGGGAGAGCGAGGGATTGGAAATTAGATATATAAGTAGGGTGAAATTTAGACAGTGGTTAGAAAGAAGGAATAGGTAAAATCCAAAGCAGGAATAGGGTAAGAGAAACAGGACAACAAAAGGGGAAAAGTGAGGAAGAGAGTTTTGGCTTAAGGGTAAATGTGAGCTAGAGAGAAATGATGCTAAAGGAATGATGAAAATAGTGTGTATAACACTAATCCCAAAATAAAATAAAGAAAAATTAAAAAAATAATAAAAAATAAAATGACACTTGAAAAAATGGTAAAAGGATAGCAATAATACTGGTTAAAAAAATGTAGTAATTAAAAAGGTAAAATCAAGTGATGAAAAAAATAAAAAATAAAAAAAAATAAAAATAAAATAGGTTCTTAATGAAATGGTGAAAAAAGAATTAAAAAAATATATATATATATAAAAATATTCGGAAGTGAAGGTGCTTCAGATCTTCCACTCTTCTTTTTGGCACGCCTCAGTCCTGCCAGGCATTCAGGGGAGTGTTGAACTTCCCTGCGATACACTGTCCCTCCGTGCAGTAAACCACAGACCTGATTTTAAGGCAGCTTGTATTTGTTTACCAGACTGCCTTTATTTGTGATCGTAGAAGAGACAGTTCGTGGCTCTGCCTCTGGGTGGCAGTGTGTCTGGATTGACCTCCGAGGCTATAAGTCCTCTCTATCAGTAGGGTTTTTTTTTTTTTTTTTTTTTTTTTCCTCTATGGTATTGGGAACTGATTCAGGAAAGACCACTGCCCAGAGCTGGTTCCTTGCCACTGCCCGCTGTTTCCCAGGCTCCCCAAAAAGAACTTTCCCCTACAGGCTCTGTGAATGACCCCAACTGGGGAATCCCATGCACTGGGTTTAATAATCAAATGCACGGATCTAAGGGGAACTGTAACAAGAGCCTGATAGTTGTGCGAATTCGCAAGCCTCCACCTTCCAGGTCTGCGCACAGACTCCGCGCGCAGTCTCCGCGCGCTCACTCGCCCCTGGCACCAAGCAGCCAGCAGATTGGCAAAGTCCAAGGCTGCTCCCTTACATCCAGTCCAGCTGTGGGCTCATTTTTCGCGTTCCCTTCTGCCAGCAGCCCTGTGGGGTCCCTTCCCCACTCGCGGGTCACGCTGGTCCCAACGGCTGCAGACTCTGTGGGGCGCAGATTCCGCCCCGCGCGCGCGCGCGCGCGCGCGAGCTCGGTCCTCCCTCCAACCCGAACTTCAAACCGCACCTTTAGGGGATGTCCAACCTTTCCGTGAGAAGAAGCAGTGCTCGTCTGAGTTCAGGCAGTGACGCTGCTTGAGATCCCTTGTTTCCAGGTTAGTAGCTGGTCTCTGGATGCCGGCAACAACCACCCAAGATGGCGCAGTCTCCACTGCTTAGCTGGCGCACCACGAGAGGCTTCAGCTGCAGTCTCCAACCGTCCTTTTTTTCCTGGGGGTTCTCGGTCTTTCCTAGCTGCAGACAGTCTCTCAGCTGAAAATCCTCTGCCTATTCGGGCTGCATGTTACCCGTTTCAGCTGCTCACCCTTATCTGTTCCAGGACAAGGCACAGGACACGTCCGTTTATACTGCCGCCATTTTTCCTCCACCTTCAGCAAATTTGACATATGAAGTTTTGAAGCTTGTTGTCAGTACAACAAAATAGCATACATATCAAATCGCATATATATCAACATGTGTAACTCCATCTATTGAAAAAAATCCACATATTAATGGGTACACCTGGTATATCTGGCGCAGGATCCAACCGGAATTGGGATGCCCATTCACGGGTGGGCCAGACCAGTTTTCCTATGGGTTTATCAAAGCTGGTGCCAGTGTGAAGACTAAAGCTACAGTAATCCCAGGGGTTTAGCCACCATTTGGCTCCACACAGAGGTCCGGCTACCCCTAAGAAGACAGCATGAATTCCAAGTCTAATTCTGAGTTCCTGTCCCAAGAAAACAGCTGCCATTTATGTGAGATTTGACATTCCTTCTTCAAAACCAGGCTATTATAATCCCCATGGATTAGTTGGGATGTACACTGAGAGCTTTAAGATAATTGCTTTCATTTCCTTCATTGGACTCTCTCACCTCCATGCCTTTGCACAGGCTCTTCCCTCTGCCTCGATCACCCCTCTCACTAGTCTTTCTCCTGGTTCATTTCTACTTGTCTTTAGGACTCAACATAGAGGTAGCTTCTCTCAGGAGCCTCACTTAGATGCTCTTCTGGACCCCATGCTTCTGCTAGTGCAGCCTTTCCCACTCTCCACTGGAATTTGGCTTGTAGAACTGCCGCTACCAACTAGATCAGGGGTCCTCAAACTACGGCCCACGGGCCACATGCAAATACAAATATTGTATTTGTTCCCGTTTTGTTTTTTTACTTCAAAATAAGATATGTGCAGTGTGCATAGGAATTTGTTCATAGTTTTTTTTTTTAAACTATAGTCCGGCCCTCCAACGGTCTGAGGGACAGTGAACTGGCCCCCTGTTTAAAAAGTTTGAGGACCCCTGAACTAGATTATAAATGATCTTTTCAACAGTTTAAAAATTGTTTCTTTTTTACATTTAAATCCTTAATTTATATTTATTTTGTTTTGGTGTGAGGCAGGGCTCTAACTATATTGTCCTAACATTTACAGAAGAATCCTTCCCTGAACCTTTTCCTTACCGATGCTGAGAAGATCAATCACTACATACACCCATTCAATTTTTATTATACTGCCTGCAGTGGTTGATGCTGGGGAAGAGAAATGAATGAGATACTGTTTCTGACCTCAAGAACCTTGCATTCTGTTGTAAAAGACCTAAATACCACCAATCATTAGTCAGATAATATGAAATAGCCATTTTTGTAGGTCAAGAATGGTCAAATATTGACAATTTCATACAGTTTAATTCAATCCAATACAAAATAAACATAGTATGTTAACTTGTATTTCTCTAAAAATGGAGCCCAAGATAAGCACATGCACAGAGGTACTTTATTTGGAAATGATTCCAGGGAGCAGTGGTAAGGGGGTAATGGGAGAGTAAAATAGGGAGGGAGAGAAAAACAATATGGGAGGATGGTTTGGAGTTGGCCACTGCTCAAGCCATTGGTGTTCGGTTTGCTGGAACTTCTGAGGAGCTTTATGACAAAAGGGGAAATTTTACCCATCAGTGGCCCCAGAGGTGTTTCTTCCAGTTGGCCCAAGCATATGTCCACTGGGTGCCTATGGCTGTTCCGGTCTTGGATTCAGAGAAGGGCTGGGCCAGCAAGTGAGAGGCAAGTCATGCAGGCTGAGGAGAGGGGCCGCCAGATCACACCTGCATGAAGCTGGTTGACGTGAGCTGGGACTAGTTGCATCAGTGGCTGGAGTAAGTCAGGGGGTTGAGAGGATGTGTTGGATGCAAACATCGGTAGGTCTAAGGAGGAATGGTTAATTCTGTGGAATCTTGGCTGGGAAGGAATAGGGGTAGGGACTAGGGAAACAGAAGAAGGGAGGATTGAGTTGAGTCTTCAAGGATTCCTTGATCTCCTCTAGGCGGAAGGTTGATGGGAGTGGGTCTTCCAAGTAGAGAGAGCAGCCTAGGCACAAGAGGCAGGAGAGAACATTTCACATTT
Source organism: Myotis myotis (assembly GCF_014108235.1). NCBI lineage: Eukaryota > Metazoa > Chordata > Mammalia > Chiroptera > Vespertilionidae > Myotis > Myotis myotis. The sequence goes on from NW_023416357.1 coordinate 34,955,067, forward strand.
GGGAAACTTGAAGTATGTGGGAAGTGGGTGTGGCTGGAGAGAAAGACAGAAGGTGTATCTCTAGAACATTGTTATATACAAAACTAAGTTTATCAGCACTACTCTAGATGTCCATGTGTAGAAGAAAGGGTTGGACCACAAACTATGGCCTCCATCATCTTCCTATGATACTATCTCACTCACATTAGTGTCCTGCTCAGAAACCTTCAGAGACTTACCAATGTTTTATAATAAGTTTTCAATTCTTTGCCTGGAATTCAAGACTCAATGCTTGCACCCATGCCCTAAATAAACCCACTGTTCAGTCAACCTATTTTGTATGGGTTTTAGAATATTTCATTACAATGATTGGTATCAACATTGGTTGTGTGATATGCACTGTTCTAGGCACTTAATACGATATTCTTTCTAGTTCTCATAAGAACACAGCATGGTTGGCTATATTATCATTCTTACATATAAAAAAATTTAGGCTCAGTAATGTTACGTAGCTCTCCTAACTTTGCACAGCTAGTAAATAGCAGAACTAGGATTTGAACCTGTTTAGCCTACATTATCCCCCCACCACACCATACTATCCCTGTCAATATGAGCATTTCAGCCTCTGCCGGTTTTGCACATGCTGCTATTCCTCCAGTGGTATGGTGGTGAATGTTTCACAATTGGCTTTCTCTTTGTAGCTCTGACATGAATGTTGGTTGATATTTTTATTTACATTAATCAACATGTCAGAATTTCACTGTTTATTGATGACATGAGGGGACTTCTTTGCTGAATCAACAATAATTTTCAAGTGCTGGAAGGAGATGTCTTCAACTGTTTGGTGTCATTTACAATGTAATAACTACCAACATGATATATTTCAATGTTCCATCTGCATTATTAATATTTTCCTTACGTCTAAACAACCAACAAAACAACAAATTCAGCCCTGATTCCTACCATTTGCATATTTCTGTTGTGTAAGTGCTCCTAGCACGAGTTAGGAAGAGCTGCACAGCAGCACATGATATTATATAGTATTTCCATTACACAGATGCAATAGATGTAAACGACCTCAAGAGCATAGACAACAGTGATATGCAGTAAAATAGTAGGAAATGATCAGTCCTGAGTATTTACTTATATAACAGTATACAATATTAAATGATTTATTATATGTATAAATTAATTTATAAATAAAATGTAAGTCACTTAATTGTAAGCTTTTATAATTTAACTAGAGGCCCAGTGCACGAAATTTGTGCACTTGGGGGGAGGTCCCTCAGGCTGGCCTGCACCCTCTCGCAGTCCGGGAGCCCTCAGGGGATGTCCGACTGATGGCTTAGGCCCACTCCCCATGGGCCGTCAGTCAGGCATTTTTAGCACTGCTGTGGAGGCAGGAGAGGCTCCCACCATCGCCACTGTGCTTGTCAGTCATGAGCCCAGCTTTTGGCTGAGCGGCACTCCCCCTGCAGGAGTGCACTGACCACCAGGGGGCAGCTTCTGCATTGAGTGTCTGCTCCCTGAGTGTTAGTATGCATCGTAGCGACCGGTTCCGCCATTGGGCTGAAACTGGTTCTCTGACATCCCCCAAGGGGTCCCAAATTGTGAGAGGGCACAGGACAAGCTGAGGAACCCCACCGGTGCACGAATGGGGCAGGGGAGGGATGCGGGAGGTGGGCCAGCTGGGGAGGGACCATGGGAGGGCTCCAGGGAGTGTCTGGCCCGTCTCACTCAGTCCTGATCTGCCAGACCCCAGCAGCAAGCTAACGTACCAGTTGGAGCATCTGCCCCCTGGTGGTCAGTGCATGTCATAGCAATTGGTCAACCAGTCGACTGTCTTCCCCCGGTGGTCAGTGCATGTCACAGCGAGCAGTTGAGCGGCCTTAGCATATCATTAGCATATTACACTTTGATTGGTTGAACAGCCAACCAGACACTTAGCATATTAGGGTTTTATTATATAGGATTTCTAGTAATGGTTGCATTTATTTTTTACTTTTAAAAAATATTTTTGTTAATCCTCACCAGAAGATATTTTCCCATTGATTTCTAGGGAGAGTAGAAAAGAGAGGGAAAGACAGAGAGAAACACATCAATTAGTTGCCTCCTGCACAAACCCCTACGAGGTCCACAGGCTGATGCTATATCCACTGAGCCAAACTGGCTAGAGCAGTGGTTGGCAAACTGCGGCTCACGAGCCACATGTGGCTCTTTGGCCCTGTGGCATGGGCCACGAAGTTTCAATTGCACTGTATGTGTGTGCCCGCACGTGGTATTTTGTGGAAGAGCCACACTCAAGGGGCCAGTTTGCCAACCACTGGGCTAGGGCATTTAACAACTGGCTGGCAATATTTCTGAAAAATGTAACTACCAGCTCCCACACAGTGCGAGCTGGCTCCCGCACACACCTCTGCTTTTCCCCTCCCACTGACCCAAATTCAACCCAATCTTCGAGGTCCAACCAAAATTCAACTTGCTACAAAACCTTCCAAGTACACCCAAGCCTTCTTTTCCACAAACCCTTCAATCTTTTAAACTGATACAGTCCTTAACACCTGTTATAATATTGTTCAGTTCTGTCTTTTGTTTTTAGTTAATGTCTTTCACCAACAATATGGTCAATTCTGTGAGGGTAGGGAACTTGCTTAGCAGCCTTTGCGTTTTCTGACAATACTTAGCATCATCCTTACTCCTGAGGTACTGGACCTTCTGCTGTTGATTTAGTTGCTTTTTGGATAAATTACCCATATGCAGTTGTACAAGCTCCATTTGTTCCCATCTCATAAAGATGAGCACAAAACTACAAATCAGGTTCCAGGCTAATGGGAGTTCATTGTGTTTGCATAGCTCATACTCCACTGACTTTGGGGGTTGCAAACTCACTCAGCGTGACCTTGGCATGCACTGCTCACATCTCCAGACTCAATTTCTTTGAAAAGATCATCCTTTGGCCTTCAGAGACCTGCTGGCCCACATCTGCACATCATTACTGCATGGCATTACTTGCCTCCCCTGAGTCACCTCGTCCTTTTCGTATGCGGGAGTTGTGTCTACCTGTTGAATTTTGCATGAAAACCCAATGGACAGAAGCTCTGTGCTGAATTCTATATCTTGTTCCTTGCTGAGCTTCCATGAATATAAAACACCAGCACAAAGGGGAGAGTCAGCAGGTAGAGATCAACACTATCCATATTTAATGGAAAGGGAGTCTGAGTTCATAGATGGGAAAACCATGTTAGAAGGTCAAGTTCAATAACTTGCCCATCTTGCTGAGTGAGCTCCTAGCAAAAAAGAAATAAATATGGCAAATTTTCATGGGTTGTGTTTTAAAGTAGTACCATCATTTTATTTTTATTATTCTTTTGAAATATATTTTTATTGATTTTCTACAGAGAGGAAGGGGGAGAGATAGAGAGTTAGAAACATCGATGAGAGAGAAACATCAATTAGCTGCCTCCTGCACACGCCCTACTGGGGATGTGCCTGCATGTACCTTGGTTGTACCTTGGAATCGAATCTGGGACCCTTCAGTCTGCAGGCCAATGCTCCATCCACTGAGCCAAACCGGTTAGGGCTACCATCACTTTAGTTCCTAAGGGGAAAAAAGCAAGCAAGTAAGGGATTTAATAGCAATGGATAATAAGGAAATTTCCCTTACCTACAAAAGCAGGGACAGGGACACACATCCTTCACAAGAATCTGAGCTCTCCTTCGAAGTAATGTTTTGGGTTTCTTTGGATATATTCCCCAAAGAGGAATTGCTGGGTCATAAGGCAGTTCCATTTTTTTTTTTTTTGTGGTAAATCCATACTGCTTTCCACAGTGGCTGCACCAGTCTGCATTCCCACCAACAGTGCATGAGGGTTCTCTTTTCTCCACATCCTCGCCAACACTGTTTGTTTGTTGATTTATTGAGGGTAGCCATTCTGACAGGTGTGAGGTGATATCTCATTGTGGTTTTAATTTGCATTTCTCTGATGGTTAGTGATGTTGAGCATCTTTTCATATGTCTATTGGCTGTCTGTATGTTCTCTTTGGAGAGAGTCTATTCATTGCAGTATTACTTACAATAGCCAAGATTTGGAAGCAGCCCAAGTGCCCATCAGTAGATGAGTGGATAAAAAAGCTGTGGTGCCTTTACTACTCTGCCATAAAAAAGAAGAAAATCTTACTTTTTGGGACAGCGTGGATGAACCTGGAGAGTACTATGCTAAGTGAAATAAGCAGTGGGAGGAAGACAAGTACCAGATGATTTATTTCACTCATATGTGGGATCTAATGAACAAAATAAGCAAAATAGAAACAGACTCATAGATACAGAGAACAGACTGAGAGCTGTCAGGGGAGTTAGGTAAAAAAGGTGAAGGGATTAAGCAAAAACAAAACAAAACTCATAGACACAGATAACAGTATGGTGATTACCAGATGAAAAGGGGGTTGGGGGAGGTAGGAGAGGATAAGGGGAATAAGTGGTGATGGAAGGAGATTTGACTTAGTGCCGGGATCCAACCCCAGCAGGTCCAGGGGTCCCCAAAGGTGTGGACGGAGTTAGTGAAGAAGGAATGACACAGAGAGGGCGTTCAGATGATCATCATAGCAAGGTTCTCTAGCCACGTTCTGGTCAGGATCTCTAGTGAGGTTCTGGTTAGGATCTCCAGCCAGGTTCTGTGTCCATGTTCTCTTGCTAGATTCTCCAGGTTCTCCAGCCAGGTTCAGTCACCAGGTTCTAGTCAGGTTCTCTTGCCATGTTCTATCCAGGTTCTGTAGCCAGGTTCTGTCTCTAGGTTCTTCAGCCAGGTTCTCTCGCTAGGTTCTGTCTCTAGGTTCTGTTGCTAGTTTCTGTCCAAGCCAGGATCTCCAGCCAGGATCTCCAGCCAAGTTCTGGTCTGGATCTCCAGAGAGGTTCTGCTTAGGATCTCCTGCCAGGGTCTGTGTCCATGTTCTCTTGCTAGGTTCTCCAGGTTCTCCAGCCAGGTTCTGTAGCCATGTTCCCTTGCTAGGTTCTCCAGCCAGGTTCAGTCACCAGGTTCTAGTCAGTTTCTCTTGCCAATTTCTGTAGTCAGGTTCAGTCCAGGATCTTTTTGCCATGTTCTCTCCAGCGAAGTTCTTCTGTCTCTAGGTTCTGAGTAGGTTCTGTGTTCTAAGTTCTGTCTTGTTACATCTGTATTTATACCAGTTGATTCAATCCTATCAATCTCTATTACAAAGGTTAGGGCGTTTCTTATCTCCATTCCAGGGAGTAAAGATTATGTAGCTTAAGCATGATTGTTCGTAGTTAAAGTGATTAATTACCCACCTGGCACTAGTTAAGAGGTTTTATTCCCTCCCTAACTTCAGGGGAAAATCCCTACCTGGGGAAACAACCTTTCTCAGAGACCTTGGTTAAAACACATAGTGCCAAGAAGGTGAGCAAACATATTGAGAACAGTATGCCATATATGCCAGGTCCCTTGAAACAGCAAGTATGGACCGGCTCCCGGCAACTTAGGGGGAGTGAACACACAATATAATATATAGATGATGTATTATAGAATTGTACACCTGAAACTTATATAATTTTATTAACCAATGTCACCCCAATAAATTTAATTTGAGCTCTCAGACTGGGCTGATGCAGATCCCCACCATTCTTTCTTGGTAAGAGGAAGACACTGAAATACCCACAGTGTCTACCCTCTGCCAGAAAGTCAAGGGCTACAAGGGAGAGAGGCCCGAAGCCAGAGCCCAGCGGTCTCCTTACCGTCACTGGGTGTGTGGCTCCCTCTGTGAAACACACAGTTGCGCTTAGCAAGGTCTCCCAGTGACAGTATGGCCCAGAACAGTTTCTTCCCTGGTCCCAGTGGTTTCTGACATCTTTCTGAGGAAACTACTCCAGTGGCAACATGATCAGTAGCAATAGCCTCAGTTACAGCACCTGCAGCTCTCGGTAGCTATTGTTTGCAGAATCCTTTCTGGGGTTCCAGGGATCTCCCCTGTGTCTCCAGGCTTCTCCAACAGGTGCCAGACCTCTGGAGCTGGGCAGCCATCGTCACGCTCTCAGTATCAGATACACAAATAAAAACACTGGTAGAATAACTCTATCAACAGATAAAACATGGAGTCCCACCATCACCCCCTGTTTCTAGTCACACACACTTCCTTTGCATTGGACTTAGATGCACCAATGAGTATCTTGCCAGAAAGATCTAGCAAGTTCCCAACTTGCACTCAGTGTGGCTATGGGTTGCATTCTTGTGCTCATAGCTGCTTGCTCTTTAAAATAGTGGTTCGCCCTAATCGGTTTGGCTCAGTGGATAGAGCGTTGGCCTGGGTATTGAAGGGTCCCAGGTTCGATTCCGGTCAAGGCCATGTACCTTGGTTGCAGGCACATCCCCAGTAGGAGGAGTGTAGGAGGCAGCTGATCGATGTTTCTCTCTCATCGATGTTTCTAACTCTCTATCCCTCTCCCTTCCTCTCTGTAAAAAAATCAATAAAATATATTTTAAAAAAATAAAATAGTGGTCCATTTACTCATTCATTTAACCGCTGCCCAATACTTACTGAGCACCTACTCTATGCCAGGCATCATGGCATGGAGGATAGGTTCTTGCAGGCCAACAGAGACGATAACAACCACAACCACAACAAGAGAAAATACAGATGCTGAGTCTGTGCCATTCCTCAGCACCAAGAGGTAAATACTACTATTCTTCCCCACTTCACAGGTGAGAGAGCCACGGCACAGATAGGTTTAGCCGCCCGTGTTCACACAGCTCGGCCAGTAAACAGACAATTGCAGCTTCATTAGTGGCAGGTGATGCAGAGAAGCCCCAAGTGCAGGGCATACACTCAGGGGTCAGGTGTGGCAAAAACCTAACCTGGTTATGCACTTGCACCCACCGAATTCTAGGATTTTCCAGAGGTCTTGAAATTTAAAAACAAAAAAATTATTGCTTTCGAGCAAAACTAACAAGAAGGCAGTAACAATAAAATGAAGACATGTTCATTTGAAATAGAAAAAAATGTTCAGTGTTAGGGTAAGCGTGACCTTTACAATAGACTTCAGTGCTTCTGGCAAAACTCACCCCTATTTCTGGAGAAACGGCCTTTGCAGTGATGGGTTAGGAAGGGTGGAAAGATGGGTGATTGCTGAAGAGCTCTCAGGGAACCTTCTCAAGGTAGACGTGACCAGACGCAGGGAGCCCGTTTCCTCACACGTGGAAGCAGGCCCTGCAGACACAGCAGGGGGAGGCCCGAGGCGGCTGAGCTGCTCTGACCGGTGCTAGCGTGGAATTGCACCTCCCACCGTCGCGCTAACTCTGGCAGTCGAATGTGGAGCCGTGCCAGGTATTTTACACTGATTTTTAGAACTGAGAGGGGACATTCGAATCTGAGTCATGTGACCAACAGTTTGAGACACTTGCAAATACACACTTTGGCTATAGCCATATGACCCCAAATCCCTCATCAGCTCTATCAATTCAGAGAGAAAAAATGAACACAATGTAATACCCTCCCACCCCTCCAGGTTTCATGAGGTCAAAAGAAGTCCTTTCCCCATTTTGTTTGTTAATTTATTTTGTTTCTTAGATTCCACATATAAATGAAATCATATCTTATTTGTCTTTCCCTGTCTGACTGGTTGCCAGATTGGGGGGGGGAGGGCGGGGTTGGGGGAGTGGGTGAAAAAGGTGAAGGGGTTAAGAAGTACAAATTGGTAGTTACAGAATAGCCACTGTGATGTAAAGTACAGCGTAGGGAATATAGTCAATAATATTGCAATAACGATGTATGGGGCCAGTGGGTACCCGATTTAGTGGGGGATCACTTTGTAAGTTATATGAACGTCTGACCACGATGCCATACACCTGACACTAATGCTCTAGTAATGTCCTTGCCAACTGTAATGGACAGAAAAAGAAAGAAGTCCTTGACAGCTGTACTCAGCCGCTTATCTTGTTGTCATGTAGGGCCAGCTTGTGGTTGGGGTGCTGTCTTTTTGTTGACGTTCTGCTGTGGTGATCAGCTGAGAACACAGGCTCTGACGAGAGCTGAATCCTCTGGTGGTATTTTCCACACCAATTCGGGGCATGACAGAAGTTCCGCTGTCAGCGAGAGCAGAAGATGGTGCCAAAAGGAAGCAGCTTGCCGAGCTATTGGCCATGGTTCTACACTTACCTCTAGAAGAAAAGGCTTAGTCTCCAGTGTGGCTTTGCAGACCTGACTTCTTCCCCACCTTGAAGACGCAGTCACAGTTAACTCTTTAAGTGGCAAAGGGCATTTCATGAAAATATTTGATACTAAGAAATTGGGGGGCTGTGCTTTGCCAATTATTTTTTGCCATTATTGTATTTATTTTTAATCCTCACCTGAGGATATGTTTTTTTGATTGAGAGAGAGAGAGAGAGAGAGAGAGAGAGAGAGAGAAAGAAATACCAACTGGCTGCTACCCCTACTGGGGATTAATCCCACAACCTAGGCTTGTGCCCTGACAGGGAATCAAACCTGCAACCAACTGAGCCACACCGGCCAGGGCTGGGGGCTGTTACTTTTAAGGCCACCGTCAGGCTGAGGAACACGTAATGGGTCTAAGGTAAATTAACACGCCACAGAGCTCGCTGTTCCTGCGAAGATTCACCACTTTCTCCTGACTGAGCTTCCTGTTTGTGGTAAGCTTTTGTTTTTCCCCCGGAGTTCCCCAAAAGCCCCTTCTGACCGTTTTGCCAGTGTTTCAGTTGCTTTTATGGAGGCGTGGACTCTTGCAGTTTCGTCCTCTGCTGTTGTCACTGACATCTCCTAGGCCTAGGCGATATTCCTTACACGATTGTTGGCCTCTAGCTTTGCATTCTTAGAAGTTCTTTATATATGAGCGATAGTAACACTTTGTGTTCTTAGTTACAAACAGTTTTGCCCAGTTCATCATTTGGTATTTTACTTCGTTCATGGTGTTTTGACCTATTCAAAAATTTTTGATTATTATGTTGTCAGATTTATTAATCTTTTATCTTACACTGGATTTTCAGCCATAGTAAGAAAAATTTCTCTTCTCTCTAATTCTGGAACAATTTACCTATGTTTTCTTATAGTATTTGTATAGCTTTATGTTTAAACTTCTAGTCCATTTGAAATGAATTCCAGTTTATCTTTTTTCCTATAGCTAGCCAGCTACTAGTATACTCTCAGCACTCATTATCATTTCTCACCGGGTTGGGACGCCTCCTCTGGTGTGTCCTAAATGTCCACATGCAGTTAGGTCTGTGTCTGAATTTTCTCTTCTGGTCCATTGGTTTCTCTAGTCACGTGCCAATACCACACTGTTCCTAACTACACAGGCTTATCTTAGATAAGCTAGTCTCATGGACTCCCCACATTGTGTGTTTTTAGGTTCCCTATGCCGCCCTTCCCCATTATTCTTGCTTATTTGTTCTTCTAACTAAATTTTATAGTAAACTGGCTTTGTGCCAAGAAAGTTCAGCTGGTATTTTATATTGAGGTTGTGTTAGATTGATATATTACCTTCATGAGAACTGATATGCCAAAACATAGTGTGTCTTTATATTTCTTGAAGTCTACATTTGGGATGTAAAGAAATGCTTCCCAGTTTTTCTCATATAGGTTTTGCAAGTTCTTATTAAGTTTGTACCTAGGTATTTTATTTTATATTTTGATGTCATAAATGGACATTCCCTCTCATTCTAACTGGGTCTTGTTTGTATATATAACACCTAATAATTTTTTTACATACATTTTGTAATCTGTTATTTTACTATTATTTATAGTAGTCGTCCCCCCCCCCCCCACTTGGGTTCCATTGGGTGTTCCAGATATAAAATAACATTAGCTGCTGGGGTATTATTCTTGGTGGCTTTGGCAAGGACTGTGAAAGCCCCATGATAATGAAGTCTGGACATTAGTATTCAGCAAGAAGATCCATAAACCAAGTTATTCTCGCACACACTTCAGCATTTTTTATGATGTTACTTTGATTTTCGGCCAAAACCAGCCTCTAAAAGAAAATTCAGAAAGTGACAGTATCAGGATCCTTTGTGTCTACAAATACACATATGTACACACTCACAAACTGAATCTGTTTGGCTTTTTTTTCCTGTTTTTCATTTGAGAAAGAAGAGTATGTACAAGGCTGAATATATTAAAAAATGACATCAGATACCTCACCTATTGTTCTTCAAAGCTGAGATAATAATTTCTTAAATTTTGCCAACACTCCTCACTCTTAAATGTCATTTTGTGCCTCTTCTTGCTTCTCACAGTAACCCTGCAGCATTCGGGGGTTGGGGGGTTGGGGGGCTGGGGGGCTGGGGGAGGTGGGAGGCGGCCATCCCATTCTAACTTCCCAGAAAACAGCGGTACCGAGGCCAGTCAGCTGGCTGAAGGGGCAGGGATCGGAACTGAGGTTTTCTAAGTCTTCGTGTCTTTTCTTCCCAGCACACTCAAGTATCTTTCAACCCTTTTGTTGCTGTTAAAGCCCATTTCTTCCTTGTCCTCAGAGGAGTGAGAGCAGCTGCTCAGCACCCCTATTATAATATCCCTTCATATGAATGAATCTTGCAATGTGTTCCCTTCCAGCTCCCCTCCGGCGGGTTCAATTGCCCTGATTCTGTGCCTCAGAGTTGATCCCCCACCTCTTTTGTCGGTTTTAACAAAGGGGCTGTGGCTCTTGGGTCCCTGCTCCACAGAGCTCGTCCTCATTATTCCGCGACCTGCACGCCTCCTTCCGGAGAGTTGAGCGAAGCCTGTGGCTTTCTGATAGGAGCGTGCGGCAGGCGGCGCGCACACAGCTTTCCCACGGCTCGCGGATGACAGCCTCGGCCCAGCAGCCGCTCATTCACGGCAGATGCCGGGCGGCCGCACCTCTGCTCATTCCAAAACCCACACATGGGAGCGGGACCGTGCGAAGGGCCAGCCTCCACAGCAAGCCCAGGTTGGCAGGGAGAGAGAGAGGCTGTCATGAGAATATTTGGAAACTGGGCACCTCTGGCCGCACACGCCAGGTGAACAGTTCATTTCGTGGCGAGGCGCCGTCCTTTCAGCTTGTTATTCATGTGCAAACGTGAGCCCGACCGAGGATTCATTATCGCACCTGAGCCAGCTTGGAAATTAGAGGAGTTAGATACCATTAAATATGAGCGGCGAGGAGAATAAACCCGGAGAGTTAACAGCTATGCATGTTCCATGTTAAAGCGTGGGCACGTCAAGCCTGCTTCGGTGGTTTTGAAGAAACGAGAGCAGGTGCCGCTTCTCGCTCAGCAGCCTGGCTTTCTTCCCGCCTCTTCTCTCCGCACTCACAGACAGGTGCCGGAGCTGGGTGATGGGAAGGCGCTTCATCCACCCACCACGCTACTTGCTTTTCCTTTTTCTGGGATGATACTTGGCCGAGGTCACTGTCCTTAGAGAACATTGTTCCAAGAGTCAGAGAAATGGGTTCATGTCCTTGTTTATGAGCAAAGTCCCTCTGCAGCTGAGCACCCACCTCTCTTTGGGCGCCTGGTGATTCTGTCACTAAGCCCTTTAGGGAAATGTAAGAACCCCGGCTTCTGAAAAGCAGACTCTATTCAAGCTTAGTGTCATTTCAGGGCAAGAAGAGAAAGTGGGAGGGGTTTGAAGAAGCCCTTTTGTATGGTCTTCGTCTTCGAATGAAGAACTGGGGCTATTATGTGTTTGCAAAGGATTTGGATAATGAGTGAGGAGAACTTTCTAGAAGGGAGAAATGTGGTGAATAAAGGCTAATTATGAGGCTAAGTGAGCAACAGGAGTCTACCTACCCTCGTCCGAGGCATTCTGGTCTGGGTTAAGCGGGGCCTGGTTAGAGAGGTTATGGTATAACGAAGCAGGTGAGACCCCTGTTCCTTCTTCAGCAGGGAAGGGACATTGTAAAGGGGTGTTTTAGAGCAAGAGCCCGATGATGGTTTGTGTGGAGCATGGCCTGAGGGGCAGCACTGAGGACAATGGGAAATAATGACACCGACATCTATTACAAAGGGAATTTGCTCTGACCTTTGTCAAAAAGAAGCTGTGGTATAGTGGATAAAACACTGATCTGAGAATTAAAAGGCCTAAGTGTGAATTCTTATTCTGCCTTTAACTTGCTTGATAACCTCAAGAAGTACTTCTCTGAGTCTCTAAGTCAGAGCTGCAAACCAGATCTGGCCCTCGCATCGTTTTCACCTGCACACATGGCTAGCAAAATGTCTTTGTTTTCCACAGTCCCCACCACCCCCTGTTGCCTCAGGCATAACATGCTTCACACTTGTATATCACCAGCCTGGCCTCTTTAGGTGTCGGATCTCTGATACACATCTTGTTAAAATAAGTATATTTATATTTGCCTCGTTTGCTGTTGCCCACTTTAGGTTATAACTTCTTCGAGTCAGGAACCCAACTTGTTTTCTTCTAGTAGAGTGTTAAAGGCAAGTTAGTGGTTAATAATTACTAGTTGACTATATTTAGTATATTCAGGTATGCAGACATAGACCCTTTTCCCTCTCATTGCTTCTTCCCTAATTTCTGGGAAAACCTCCAGCAGTTAGAATGCATGTTTGGGGAATTACCATCAGGTTAGGGTTTTCTTAAACCTCTACTTTCTCTGATCCAATTTGGACCTTTCATATATTTAGAGCCACAGATGCACAAGTACCTGTGTTTGGAAAGAAATCGGATCTGGCCCCTGTACTTAGTTTATAACAGTGCCTTGGGGATTGGGAGGAAGAGAGACTTGATGGAAAAGTAATGCAGGAAAGAATCCTAGAGCTTCTCAGCTCAACACCTGTATTTTGCAGAGGGGGCCACTGAGCCCCAGATCAGGGAGGAGACTTGCTGAGAGCGCCCTCATCTCCAGGCCTGGAGCCCAGCACTCCACTGGGGAGCGCCTGACTTCTCTGGCGCAGCGGTCACGGGATGTTTGTAAGAGGCTGCATTCTGTCTGCTTGGGTCGTGTCTCAAGACATTCATTAAAGTTAATCAAATCTTTTAGATTGACTGCCCATACTGAGTTGCTAAATTTGCTTTTCAAAAACGAGGGTAGTGATGTGACGTTATAGAGCTGAAGACCTGTAGACTAGGTTTATTTTCCCAAAAGATTTGAGAGTCAAGTCACAGAAACCAGATGATTAAAAAATGTAAAGTTTAATCCAATTATCATAGAATTCCAAGTGTTTAATCACGTTTTGAGATAATTGTTTAGTTATGGTAAATGCTTTTTGCTTTCATTTTCCTTTCTTTATTTTATTTAATTATTTTATTGTCCTCAAGGAGGTATAACTTTAAAATGAGTTAAAATGTTATATTGCATTTTCCTTTATAACATAAAATTTAATTACATTGCATTTAATTCACTTACGCGTTCATCTAAAGACTGAATTTTTAAGTGTTTTTTTTAAGTTACTAGAAATAGAACTTTTCCCTTCCATATTTCTCTTTTCCTTTCTTTTTGTACCTCTTCTTCCTTTTTCCTCCTAAAGTGAATTCTTTTTTTTTTTTTTTTTTGTAATATTCTTATTTATTTCAGAGAGGAAGGGAGAGGGAGAGATAGAAACATCAGTGGTGAGAGGTCATCACTGATTGGCTGGCTCCTGCATGCCCCCTACTGGGGATTGAGCCCACAACCCAGATATGTGCCCTTGTTCAGAATTGAACATGGGACCCTTCAGCTCTCAGGCCAGTGCTCTATCCACTGAGCCAAACTGGCTAGGGCCTAAAGTGACTTCTTCAGCATTATTTCCTGTTCGTAGGTTTAGGAAGTTGTAACTTGTTGGAGCTGGCCAAGGCTGCAGAGATCCTCTTGTCTAGGAGCTTCTGGCCTGTGGTTCACTTGTACACGTTCACTGGTAAGGGGGGCTTGAAATTGTGTGCAAAATTCTGTGTCCGTGTGTATTTCTCTGGCATGAGGGTCTGTAGGTTTCATCAGATCCTCAGAGAGTCCTTGACTCCCAGAGGTTAGATAAGTGTCACTGATGAGAAAAACAATACCCAACATGTCAAAATAATTCATCCAGGATCATATGACTGTGTAGTGCAGACCCAGGAGTAGACACTGGGTCTTTGGCTGCTAATACAAGGCTTTTTTTCTGCTCCATTAAGGAAGGATGCTTAGTTTCCATTTTAATGGAGTTGTTTATATACGGTTGTTAAGTCTTCTTAAATCTGTATTCCATGGATGGCTAAGGAATTAGAAATAAATTACTAATAAAATATGATGAATTAAAACATATTAACCAACCCAAACCAAAATGCCCTCTAAATTCCAAGTGCTCTAATTCCTTTCATATAAATTTCACAAACTCTGAGTATGTCTGATAGATGTATCTGAAGACCAAACAGAAGAGGGAGGGAGAGAGATAGGTCGCATGTGTTAGGGGTGCGCAGTGGGGGTAAGCGAGGGAAAGAAGAGTGATAACTTCCAGATTAGCCAGTCATTTTTCCTCCCTAAATCAGAAGTGTGATGGGGGCACCTCCCTTGGGACCACCCAGGATTTCTTAAAATCACCAGAGTATCAGCTCTGCCCTCACTTTCTCTCACATTCAAGGAAGCACATCAGAAGGGAGAATCGCAACAAGCCTGACATCCTCCTGTGAAGCCCTAAGGATGCCGGCCTCTCCTCTAAGAGGCACCATGCCCCGGACCACTCTCAGAAAGCCTACAGGCACCAACTCCCCATCTAAATCAAGCCAGGAGACTGCTCCCCACAGTACTCACCTTGCCCCCCCGCCGACTCCTCACCGACTCCCCACCCTGTCAGGAGCTGCGAGTGGTCCTGTGGGCTGCATGACCTAGAAAAGCTCTCTTATCCCCGTCCCCCCTTTCAGGTTAGGGGTTTTGTCAGGGAGTGGAGATGTCTAGCTTTATTGTTCACATTAATGTAAATTATCACCTTTTCAGCCACAAATATCAACTCCTTCCCAATATTCTGATTGCGGCCAGCTCATTGATTGTGAACAGCCGTGAATGGATTTTAAATTCCTCTCCGAGCCGAGGTGCTGGCTTCAGTATGTACATAGGGAGAGGCTTTTTATTTATTTTTTCAATGGTGACAAAGATGACGGTTTAATCTTTCTCATGCTCTACTATAATAGAGATGAATCATGCCCAGGCAGTTTAATCATACCTGTCAGAATGGAGGCTGTAATCCTTTGCATTCTGTTTTATTAGCAGCGTTTAAGGATCTGCAGCAACTCAGATTGCTCAGCTGGCCAAACAGCTTGACATCTCTTTCAAAAGAATTAAATAAAATAAAGGAAGGAAGACCAAGTGAGCCGAGTCTGTGACACAGGCCGCTTGCAGCCCTGGGCTGGGCCGTGTTGCTGCCTGGGGCTGGAGAGGGAGGCAGGAGAGCCAAGAACCCAGAGAAGAGCTGCGGAGGGGACAGGAAACGCTGTTTCCCAGCCTGGGCCACCCACTGGCCATACCCTCCTCCCCAGTGAAGGGATTGCCAGACCGTAGATGGGTTCCCAGGAGGACATTAAAGTTGGGCTGGTTCTGGGTTTTTCTTGCTCCTATACCCCCCACTTCCTCTCCTGAGCCCAGGTGGACCTCAGGGTGACTAGGACCCCCATGCATCGTGATGTCTCGGGTGGGGTTTGGCTTTGATGGGTTCTAAGATGCCTTTTCCGCAGCAATCAGAAGGGCAGGTGACGATGCTCACCCCTCCACTGGATTTACCATTGTTCTCTGGGCTTTGGGGGGGCATACGAAGACCTCAGCAGCTAGCAGGGCATCGCTTTCAATTGTCTGGGTTTTACCAACATTTCCTCAGCCTCTGGCTATAGTGGCAACCATATGGCATCATATTCTGGAGCACACAGTGTTTAGTGGCAGCCTACTATCCTCAGAGGGGAGTTGAGGAAGAGTTTTTAACATGCCCAGACCATTATCTGGCCTATGGGAAAGACCATCTGCCAGCATCCATTACCTAGGCAGAGGGAGGGAGCAGGATGGTACAGGCAGGCAGGCTTAAGCAATTGTGTTTTTTGGCCTCTGGACTTAGGGTCTGAAGTTAAAAGTTAGGTATTAAATAATAATCAAAATAAAAAAAGAGTTGGGTATCACCTTGTAAACTTCCTAACATATGGGTTGCCTCTGTGATATATGAATAAATCCAGGCATCTGATGGCAGAAACTTCTTTGATTGACTTCCAGGGATTTTTTGGCAGTAGTGTCTTTGATTGATTTCTAGAGATTTTTTGCACCATTGACATCAAAATTAGATGGAAGGGATTCTTAAAACAGCCTGGCAGCAATGGTGTGTGTGTGTGTGTGTGTGTGTGTGTGTGTGTGTGTGTGTGTGAAGAGCCTTACCAGTGCATCTTTTATCTTTTCCTGAAATATACATAGAGATCCAGTACAATATGATCCTTCATACCACCATCCAAAACTAGACAACCTATTGACAGAATCTGGGAGGGGCTGGTGATAACTGTAAAGCAAGTGGGGCAAGACTCGAAAAAACTACTCAAGCTTTAGATAGTTTCCAAAGCAGATGCCTAAAAAAATGTCGAGATATTGCCTATCTCACCACCATTTGTCCACTCCGTGTGAGAACTTAGGTCCTATGTAACTTGAAAGTGATCAGTTACACTCTTTGGGTCCCCCTCGTTGAGGATAGAAGAGTACATTCTTTTTTTCCCAAGAGCCTGCCTCCCTTACCTACTTTCTATATCTCGACAGAGACTAAAAATCTCAGAATCACCCAAGCATGAAGCTTGTGTGTGCATGCGCACAGGCACACCACAGCACCCTATGTGCTGGGAGATGCAATGTCTGTGAATAAAGCAGCAACAGGCAGTCCTTGCAGCCCTGCACACTGGGAGTTTCACTCTCTCATACTCCACTGGGTCAAATCTGAGAGAACAAGAAAGAAGAGGTATGAAGTAGATACCTTTGCAGAGAATCAAAGATCAATTGATAAGAACCGCACAAAAGGGAGAATTGGCAGAGAGAGTGGCATATCACACTGTCTGTTGACAAACTGAGTTGAGACAAATGTTCCAGGAACAGGAAACAGTACCAGGGGGCACATGAAAATTTGTGCAGAGCCAAGGAAAGGATATAGTAACTGGGCAACTCAGACGAGAAGCATGCCTTTAAAAATCATCTCCCACAGAATACAGACTGGGGCAGCCACTGTGGAAAGCAGTATGGGGTTACCTCAACAAATTAAAACTAGAACTGCCTCCTGACTCAGCGATTCCACTTCTGGGAATTTATCTGAAGGAACCTGAAACAGTAATTCGAAAGAATATACACACCCCTATGTTCAGTGCAGCGTTGTTTACAATAGCCAAGATCTGGAAACAGTCCAAGTGCCCATCAGTAGATGAGTGGGTAAAAAAGCTATATAGTACACTTACACAATAGAATACTACTTGGCAATAGAAAAGAAGGAAATATTACCCTTGGTGACAGCATGGATGGGCCTGGAAAGTATTATGCTAAGTGAAATAAGCCAGTCACAGAAAGACAAGTCCTATATGATTTCACTCATTTGTGAAATCAAATAAGCAAAATGAAATAATAAGCAAAATACAGACAGACTCTTAGATAGAGAGTAGGCTGTTGGAGGTGAGTGGGGGGGGATAGGTACAGAGGGGATTGAGCAAAAAAAGAAAAAGAAAAAAGAAGAGAAAAAAACTCATGGTCATGGACAACAGTGACTGCCAGGGGGAGGGTGTGGGAGGAGGTGGATGAGGGTATAGGTGGGATAAATGGTGATGGAAGACTTGACTTGGGGTGGTGAACACACACAATACAGTGTATAGATGATGTGTTGTAGAATTGTGCACCTGAAGCATGTATAATTTTATAACCAGTATCACACCAATAAATTCAATAAAAAGGGAAAATAAAAAAATAAAAATCCACCCCACATAACAATAAAAATCATCTCCCACAGAACCCAGGAGAAAATTTCACAAGCCTTACAGCAGTTAGAAGACTTGACCTCTGTGAATCCGAAGAGAAAGCCAGAAGCAAAATGAGCTGTAATGAAAAGACAGTCAGATAAGATAAAAAAGGAAGTCAGAGGAATCAAGAGAGGATTGCTCACAGCTAGAATGCAATTGCAGCATTAACAATGATATTGAAGGCAGCAAGAGCAGGATTGAGGTGAAAAGAAGCTGAAGGCAAATGCCACATAATCTTCTTTAGAGCAAGTATATAATATGAAATTAATGATAATCTGAATTTTGAGGTTCAGATTGTATTAATAAAAAAAACTGGTAATGGGTAAAAGGGATGAGGGAATGTGCTTAATTTTCTACTTCAAATAGGGGCAAGTGGAAAAGCAAAACATTTACTTAGTTATGACAGAGAAATGTAGGCTAGAGAATTATTTACAGTGCTCTCGCTCTCACTCCCCCCAGCCCCTCAGAGCATGCCTGCCTGTTTGAGTGTACCTTCTTTCTGAGTGTACTTTTCTAAACTACAAGGGCCCTTCTTTGGCCTCCATAACTCATTTCCTGAGCCTATTTCTTCTACGGCTCACTTTTACTACCTCTGTAACTTTCTAAATACAATTTCTCTTAAAGAGAGAATTATTTACAGAGGCATTAAGTTAGTGATGTAAAAAACAAATTTATAGAACCCTGAAAAATATAAGTTAAAACCAACTAAACAAATACAAAGCTAAAAAGGGGAAGAGTCTAGAAGTCATAAAACTAAATTAGCACCAAGAAAGCATAGAATACTGTGATAAAAACAAGAACAACCCGATCAAATATAACTGGGATAAAATATCACTAATAAAAGAAGTAGAGTCTCATATTGAGTCAGAAAACAGAATCCAATCTTATGCTGTTGTAAAACAATATACCTAAAACAAAACTAAGCAAATGTTTCACTGTAAAAGGATGGGTGTAGGTATATCAAGATAATGGAGAAAAAAAAAAAAAAAAAAGCAGGGGATAATGCAAATGTGATAAGGCAGAATTTAGGAATAAATTAAGATTATGGGATACTTTATATTGATAAAAGAAATTGTCGTCAAAGATATATAATTGTCATGAAACCTTATGAAACAAATAATATTGCTTCAAAAATATACAAAGCAAATAATGTTAGTAGAGAGTCTGAACAACATCAATAATAAGGGCTGCTCTGATATGTATACCTTCTTTTCCAGCATCCATGGAAATAGTATTAAAATGACCAAAAATCGATCTTTCAAAAGGTAAAATAGGTATTACAAAAACTAAAAGTTAATAAAACAGAAACTCCAACCAACAATAGGATTTATAAGTCCAAGTGGAAATAAATACTGCAGGTAAAGGTGGAGTAAGCATTGTCCCAAAGCCTCATTATATTCTTGGTTAGGATGTTCCACTTTAGAAAATTGAGGGGAGTTTTTTTCTTTCTTTCTGAATATCAGTAAGAAAATACTAGAACAACCACATTCTTAGAATGGTTTGAATAAGATTTCTTATGTGCAAGGATGTTCTGAGGTTTTTAAATATATCTTCTAACTTTACAAGGATGCAGTTTTGTCCTTTTCTCTAATTGAAAAAAATTACTTCTTTCAATGCAAACCCAAAATAGAACAGATAAGACTCAATTTCCAAGCAAAAAAGCAAACAAAACAAAAAACCCAACCAAGCAAATGCCAGTCTTCGGAAAAGCACTGAGACACAACACAGCAGCACCTGCCCCCTCCCTATCCAACCTCCAGAATACCCCTGAGACCTGGCATGGTGCACAAGCTCTTTGGCATGCACATCCTTCCTGAGTGTCTGGTGAGAGTGGTCTCACCCATCCCCAGCAGTTTTACTTATTTGCACCACTTGCCTGGCCCTGTCCATTTGAATTTGTAATCCGTAATCAGCTCTAAAAGTTTAATAAGAGATTCTTATCTGCTTTTGGGTTAAAAGCATTACCCAGGAGTTTGCCCTCACAGAATCTGCCGGTGGCCTGCTGGGGCCGTCTCCGAGTGTACAGGAAGTTCAGCTGACACCTGCCCTGGAAAGGCTGCCGGCTCGGGGCTCTGCCAAAACTCTAAGGGTAGCACTTCAGTCTCGATTGAGAGGTGAGTTAACTACATCTCCCTGAAGCAAAACAGAGAAATGGAAAGATTAAGCAATGCTTGATAACAGTTGTAGATTTATTAGAAGGTTTTAGTAAGATTTCCTATAGGCAGTGGTATTCTGAAGTTTCTAAATATCCCTCTTAGGTATATTTAGTTCCTAGCTATATTTGTGTTCATTCTTCTATACTCATCTCCTTCTAGAAAGGATTTGAGGCAATTACTAAGACTGTGGCATGCCAATGGGTCTACCGCAGAGAAAAGCAAAAGAGAAGTTTAAGATCAATATGAACACTGACTAAAAGCCAGTCTGCGTTTTTAAAAAATTATCTTTATTGTTGAAAGTATCACAGATGTCCCGTTTTCCCTCTCATTGACCCCTCCACACTACCTCTGCTCTTCCGCCAGCCTGCTTTTTATGAGCACCTGGACCAGTAATTCTAAACAATATCAGTGACAAGATTCTTCTCCTTGCCATGATGGGCCACTCCATCATTATTTTAAATACAAACTATATTTGAATCTATTTAAAGTAGGTGTTTTTTATTTATTTTAACATTGCTTGAAAGTTGTATATAATTTTATATAAATTGGAATATAGTTAGTATCAATGCTTCATTTGTCATAAAAATTTATTTTTAGTAAAAATGTGTGATATAAAAAATGGGATCAAATTGTCACAGGACTCGGTCCATGATTTGCTTAGATAAATTGCCCGGGCAAGCTGTCTTTCTCTGCAGATTATTGATCAGACATCGCCATTAGCCTAGTCCAGTGGTCGGCAAACTGCGGCTCGCGAGCCACATGCGGCTCTTTGGCCCCTTGAGTGTGGCTCTTCCACAAAATACCACCTGCGGGCGTGCATATACAGTGCGACTGAAACTTCGTGGCCCATGCGCAGAAGTCGATATTTTGTGGAAGAGCCGCACTCAAGGGGCCAAAGAGCCACATGTGGCTCGCGAGCTGCAGTTTGCCGACCACTGGCCTAGTCCAACTTGCTCAGGTGAACACAGAGGAACTAGAAAAAGTACAATTCTTGGCATGTGCTCATGTTTCAAGCCCACATTTAAAAAAATGACAGGAAGCATCAGCCTCATTTATGCTTTTAGAAAAACTGTCATGTGCTTCTAGTGACTAGCAGAGCGGACATCGTGCCACATTTAGACTCATAGGAAAAGATTTGTTGGATGAATTTTTCCTAAAATGGTGTATATCTGTAATTTACCATCTGTATGCTGGTGGTGCACTTGAAATTAGACCTCAAAGCACGTCCACGCATCTTGTCATGAGTTCTAATCAGAGTGGGACTTTTATCTTCCCTGGAGATAAGCAGATGTCACCTTCTCTGTAATACTCTTTGGTGTCTTGTGATTTCCAAAAGGCAGAAGGCAGGCTCCGGGAAGGCAGGCTAATGCAGCCACGTGACACAGAAATGCGAGTCACCTGTCTGTGCACTCTCTCAGGAAGGTGTTAAACTCTTCCCTAGTTTTTGGGAAAATTAGGATAAGGTCGACATTTTAACGAAACGCAGCGCATTCTGCACACCATTCTCTTCACTTGGATCCACCAGCCCCGGCGATATCTTATTTCTGAAGAAAATTGAGTCTATTTACTTGAGTTCCCGTACAAAAGGACCCTCCCCTTCTAGGTGGAGTGTCTGCCTCTCCCTGTGGGCAGTGGTGTGTACCAGATCGATGGGACCATGAGGAGGGGAATTTGTGCCGCAAAGAGTGAACGTTTCAGGACCGACTGAGACCCCACGAGCTGAAGTGTGGAAGAGAGGCTTAGCCCTTTGCTGTCCATTCAGTGCCCTCTTGTGAGCTGGTCAGTCACCATCAGGCGATGAAGGGGACCGAGAGGAAGCAGAAAGCAGATCGGAGCACTCAGGGGTCTTCTCTGTGGCATTACTCCAGCTAGGGAGAGGGAAGGTGTTGGCTTGGCTCAGACTCAGAGCCCGAGGACAAGGGTGGCCCAGGCTCAGCACCGCAGCCCTGGAGGAAACAGGGAGGGGGCGGGCATGCGGGTGCCCCTCCTTGTGCTGCGGTGGACTTATCTCACTTGCCACAGGTGAGGGGTTTGACATCTGAGCTCGGTTATTAATGCATAACCTGAACAGAGTGTTCAAAAAGGCTTTGGAAATCTTCAAACAGAAGTGCTCCGAGGAGCATGATGCATCTGGGAAAAGAGGGAGACGCCACAATCTCCTATTCTGCAGGCTTTCCTGTTTCCTTCATTTTGAGGGCGGGCGGGGGGCGGGGGGAAGGCATAAAAAGCAGCCATTTTATAGCTTGTGGAGGTTTGACTTTGACAAGTTTTGGAAGGACCACAAAGGATTGGCATCGGGGTATAGAAATGGCTAATTCTCAAAAGGAGAAGCAGGTCTAAAGGTTTTTAAACACCTCTTTAGGGGGCAATTATGAATGTGACTTGGTATATCTAAAACATTCTTGAGGGTATACAGCTTGGCTCTGTTGCTCAATGGATAGCGCATTGGACTTCTAAAACATTCTTGAGGGTATACTCCAATCCACATACAGTTTCTTTGGTCACCCCTCCTCTCTTAGTGCTCATGTCAGAGCCCTTGGAGAACTGGTTCCCCAGTGTTACCTCACAGCCAAGTGCTCAGGCAAATGGTGCAACAAGAGTTATGTTAAAGCCGCTTAACAATTGGCAGCACAAACACTCACCAGTCAAGCAATCTATAAATTCAACGCACTTCCCATTAAAATACCAACGGCATACTTCAGAGATCTAGAACGAACTCTCCAAAAATTCATCTGGAATAAAAAAAGACCTCGAATAGCTGCAGCAATCCTGAAAAAGACCAAAGTAGGTGGGATCTCAATACCAGACATCAAGATGTATTACAAAGCCACTGTTCTCAAAACTGCCTGGTACTGGCACAAGAATAGGCATATAGATCAATGGAATAGAATAGAGAGCCCAGAAATCGGCCCGAACCAATATGCTCAATTAATATTTGACAAAGGAGGCAAGAACATACAATGGAGCCAAGATAGTCTCTTCAATAAATGGTGCTGGGAAAATTGGACAGATATATGCAAGAAAATGAAACTAGACCACCAACTTACACCATACACAAAAATAAACTCAAAATGGATAAAGGACTTAAATGTACGACAGGAAACTATAAAAATTCTAGAAGAATCCAAAGGCAACAAAATCTCAGACATATGCCGAAGCAATTTCTTCACTGATACAGCTCCTAGGGCACTTGAAACTAAAGAGAAAATGAACAAATGGGACTACATCAAAATAAAAAGCTTCTGCACAGCAAAAGAAACCATCAACAAAACAACGAGAAAACCCACTGTGTGGGAAAACATATTTGCCAATGTCATATCCGATAAGGGCCTAATCTCCAAAATTTATAGGGAACTCATACAACTTAACAAAAGGAAGATAAACAATCCAATCAAAAAATGGGCAAAGGACCTAAATAGACACCTTTCAAAAGAGGACATTCAGAAAGCCAAGAGACATATGAAAACATGCTCAAAGTCACTAATCATCCGAGAGATGCAAATCAAAACAACAATGAGGTACCATCTCACACCTGTCAGACTGGCTATCATCAACAAATCAACAAACGACAAGTGCTGGAGAGGATGTGGAGAAAAAGGAACACTTGTGCACTGCTGGTGGGAATGCAGACTGGTGCAGCCACTATGGAAGACAGTATGGAGTTTCCTTAAAAAACTGAAAATGGAACTCCCATTTGACCCTGTGATCCCACTTCTAGGAATATATCCCAAGAAACCAGAAACACCAATCAGAAAGGATATATGCACCCCTATGTTCATAGCAGCACAATTCACCATAGCTAAGATCTGGAAACAGCCTAAGTGCCCATCAGTAGATGAATGGATTAGAAAACTGTGGTACATCTACACGATGGAATACTATGCTGCTCTAAAAAGGAAGGAACTCTTACCATTTGCAACGTCATGGATGGAACTGGAGAGCATTATGCTAAGTGAAATAAGCCAGTCAATGAAGGAAAAATACCACATGATCTCACTCATTCATGGATAATAGAGACCATTATAAACTTTTGAACAATAATAGATACAGAGGCAGAGCTGCCTCAAACAGATTGTCAAACTGCAGCAGGAAGGCCGGGGAGGGTTGCGGGGCAGGAGGTAGGGGGGTAAGAGATCAACTAAAGGACTTGTATGCATGCATAGAAGCATAACCAGTGGACATAAGACATTGGGGGATAGGGGAGGCTAGGGGACTGTCTAGGGCGGGGGGATAAAAATGGACACATATGTAATACCCTTTGTAATACTTTAAGCAATAATAAAAAAAAAAAAACAATAAAAAAAAAAAAAAAAAACAAAACACTCACCAGTCAAAACGATGGATCGATACAGATGCCACTGGCACAGCTGTACCTGTGTGTGCTGGCTGAGGGTCAGCCCTGGGAGAAAGAGGCATGAGCTAACCTTGGAACTTCAGAATGTCTTCATTAGCTACCCCACCCCCACAGAAAACACGTGTGTGGGTACAGACACACGTGCGCACTCACACACACACACGCACATGCACACGCACATGCACATGCACACGCACACACACATACACATTCTAGCAGGAGAGAAGTGAGATTTCTCAGAACCAGAGTAAGGGCCAGGCAAGCCAAGGCAAGACTCTATAAAAGGCACTAAAACATCACTGTGATAAAAGGGAAATATTGTACCAGTTAATCAGGACTCCTTGCATAACTAAAGTATAAGTCAATTCCTTGTTGAAATAAACAGTACGTTAGTGGAGGCATAAGGCACTGATCTGCTGTATGTCTACTGAGTACTTCTGTCTGGGGCGAGATTCATGGTCCAGATGCAGATTGCACTACCAACTCTGAGACCTGCCAACTGACGGCTGCCTGAAGACTAGGTCAAATTCAACAGAGACATTAGAAGTACATCATGGTGTATTTCTCTGTACCAGACAGTAGCCACAGAAGTCAGAGATTTCTACCAGGTTGTCACCAGAGCACTGAGCTGTCACAAATGGGTACACGTGTGCTGTAAGGTTTCGCTCCTTTCAGGCCTGACTCGGGCAGGAGCTCCTCAACAGCCTCATCTGGGGCTCCTGGGAGGCAGCCTGAGTGGAGCAGGACCTCAAGGCTGCTCTGTGGTCCCCTTGGGGGCAAACATGATGAGTGTGCATGGCTTTTGGCTGATGTGCTGTGTGAGGTCAGGATGCTCGGCCACCCAGAGACCCGCTGCACTCCTGCTGCCTGTGCGGACAGGCCCGTGGAGCTGCTGGAGAGTTTGTGTCTTGGGGCCCAAGGACTGCATGGTTGAAGTGGGGCAGGTGCAGAGGTTGGATAGCGGTCCTTGCAGGTCTAGCTCCAGGTCCTGGCTCAGTCTTGAGCTAAGTGTCTGGATTCTTTTTCTTCTGATGTCGTAACTCGAGCCACAAGCTTAGTGGCTTGAAATAACACAGATTTATTATCTTAAAGTTCTAGAGGTCAGAAGTCTGCATTGGGTTTTACTGGACCAAAATCAAGATGTTGGCAGGGTGTGTCCCTCCTGGAGGCTCTCGGGGAGGATTCGATCCCTAAGCCTCCCAGCATCTAGAGCCACGTGCATTCCTTGGCTCCTGACCCCTTCCTCCGCCTTCAAACCAAAACGATAGCATCTTCAAATCTCCGACTCTGCCCTCGGCTTTTGTTGCCACGTCTTCTTCGACTCTGATGTTGTCACTTTGATGTATATGTGTATATATGTATTATATGTGTACGTGTGTGTATGTATATATATGTATACACACACGAATAGATATTTAGAAGATTCTTAAATTTCAGAGTCCCAAACTCTGGCCCCTCTGTGGCTCACCTGAGGCATGGGACAGACAGACTGGGAATATGTAGGCCTGTCTCCTTTGAGGCCCCGAATGAATGAGTTATCTCACTCAAGTGCCATTTTCTACCTCACACCTTTGTCTACCTCAAAGGTTATTGTGAAGGTTACAGGAGATAAGATGCACAAAAGCATTTGTCACAACTTCAGATGCTATGGGATCACTCAATAAATGTTAATTCCTTTCTCCTTCGAACTCTTTGTTAAGAAAATGATTCATGCCTCTAAGTTAGGCCTCCTGGGGTGTGTGTGTGTGTGTGTGTGTGTGTGTGTTTTAAGTGAAAAGATCCATTTTATAAAAAGGTGAACTGAATTACTGATATTCTAATAGTTACAACAGAAAGCGGAGCGCGAGGGCTCCCCACAGAACCTTCGGGGTTTGTATGAACGACTGTGATGCCCGGCCAGCGGGGGTGAGCTCAGCGCGGCAGCGAGGCGGTGTGCCCCGCCTTGGTCTCTTTCTTCTCTCTTAAATGTGCACAATCAGTCAGTTCCAAACACATCATTTTCCAATAGGAAGGTCAGCAAACAGCAACTGCGGAAAAGCAACAGCTGCTGAGTGAGCTCCGCCCTCAGCTTTTCTCAGGGGAAAGGCAGGGGCTGTGTGGGGCAGGAAGCCTGGCACAAACACCAAGGGCACGGGCCTCCTGGGAGACCCAGCGGTGCCAGTGCTCCCAGCATCCCACGGGGATTCAGACTGAAGTCATCATCACCGGGGAAAACATTTCGTGAGCCCCACTCTGCATTTGGTTTCCAGGTATAATAAATGAGGCGGTGGAAGGTTTCAGGTTAAAAGGCCTGAAATCCATTTAACGCCTGGATGGACATCAGGATCAGGCGACAGATGAATCATGTGAAAGCCAAGGCAAGCAATGGTCTCTTGCTGACGTACTATCAGCACTGAGGTGCCAGTTTCCTGATCATCTCTTACGCTTCAGAGTCCTTGCAGTTTGGGGGACACTGTGGGTACCCGTTGAGTAAGGGCTTGTTGACTTATTATGTTGTGGACTTTGGAATTACACAAACTGTTCTCTACTTTAGAAATGTGTAAAACAGGTTATAAATGTTGATAGTGTATAAGGATGTCTGAGCTTGCAGGTAGGGCAGGCATTTAGAGGATTAAAGACAAATGTGTGTGAGCAGCCCCGCTGGGTGAGGTAGCCACTCCTCACCTGTGGACAGGGGTATCCGTCCTGGGGCCCTGGTGGCTCGGTATTCTCTGGGTGTGTCCATGCCCAGGAGCCCAGGAGTTTGCAGAGGGTCAGTTTGGGTATAAATGAGCAGAAGCAAAGAGGCCTGGGCTTTGGCATAAGTTTGCCAAAGGACTGGTACCTGGTGTCAGGATTTCTAGACTCTTGCTTCCTGGGGGGCAGTGGGAAAGGGGAGAGGAGGCAAGGAGTCAAGAGTGATGCACTTGTCAATAAACTCTAGTAATTAAGCCAGGGAAGAGAGCCCAGGGCAGGGAACAGCGACAGGAACTTGAACCTGAACTCAGTCTGACATACTCTGTCCTTATAAGCAGGAGGTTAGCCATTAGACAAGCTTCGTCAAAATGTGACCGGATCTGTCAGATGACTTTCTTGTGTAGTGAACTTGAGCCGACACCGGTTGCTCTACCAATTTTCCTTAATCTATACTCTATTTCAAAGTCAGAAGGGACCAATGATTATGAATATGGTTTACTGTTGAAGAATCAAGCAGGGCATGAGTGATAATGTGGTATTTTTCAAATGCACATGTATATATATTATTCTGAGTACATGTTTCAGGTGAGATGATTTTTGTTATGGGTAAGAACAACAACATAAAGACCTCAAGAGGACTTAAGCAGGAAAGATGTTTTGGGGGTCACATGACCGGATGCCCAGCGTTGGCTTAATTGAGGGCTCTTTCCCCATTTTTCTGAGACCTTCTTGGCTTTGCTGGCCTCTGTGAGTGGCTTTCTTCCCGGGCTTGTAGCTTCTGGCCATGTCTAGAGAAAGAGAGCAAGGGTTGCTTCTGAAAGTTCGAGATGCTCACAGAAAATCTTTTCTCACGTCTCCTAGGTCCCAATTGAGCCCTTCTGGAGCCACTCACTGGGAAGGGATGGGATGACATTACTTTGGACCTTTCTGGAGCTGGGAATGAGACCAGCTTTCCGACAGGGGCTGCGTGGAGGAGGGTGTTCCCCTGAAAGAAGTTGGGGTTCTGTGAGGGAGGAAGAAGAGCGGGGAAGAGATACTTGAACAATGAAGACTGTGGGACAGCAGAGTGTTCAGTCTTTTCCTGCTCTGACTCTGAAAAACCTCCCCATGCTGTTGATTTAATGAATGCCTTGTAATTTTTATTCAGTCAACAAACACTTATTGAACCATTACATCTGAGCTTGGTACCATGCCAAATGCTGGAGATACCAAGAATAATAAAAACATTGTCCTGTCCCTTGAGGATTTTGCAGTCTGGTGGAGGAGGCATATGGGTGAACAAAACTATTATGAGAAATATAGGAGAAAGTTGTTGACTAGAGATAGGAGACTTGGTATGAAAACTCAGAGAAATGGGCAACTTAATCTACGTAGAAGGAATTTGCGGAAGAGCGCAGAAGTCTGGGAAGATGGGGGATGCCGGGCATCCCCATCCGAGGGGACAGCATGCACAATGGCACTGAGGCATGGAAGAGGGAGGGTGTTCCAAAAAGTATGACTTCTTGTGCGGGCATGAAACATGGTGAGCATGAGGGCGATGACAAGGGATGACGCCCTAGGATGCAGGTTGTGCCAAGACTTGGACCTGATCCTGTACATCATGGGGACTCAGGAAATCAAGGAGGTAGGAGAGCTGTGGAATAACACTAGAGAGACTGTTCCAGTAACGAGAGCCTGAACTAAGGCAAGGGTCAAAGCACTGGGCAGAGGGGACCACTCAGAGGGAGATTCAGAAGGAAGAGTCAGCAGGTTCTGGTGATTGCCTGGCCATGGAGGGAGTGAGAGGAGAGAGGGGGAGGCTGGGAGGGAGGTGAGAGGGAAGACGGGGCTAAAGGGAGGATGAGCCCAGAACCTCTGTTTGTGTCCAGGTGATGGTGTCAGTGATCGAGGAGGGAGCCAGCCCGGGGGGAGGAGCAGCAGGTCTAGGGGAAAGAGGACTAGTTCTGTTAGGGTACGTTGAGGAGGAAATGCCTGCAATACATCCAAGTGGCAATTCCAATGGCAGCCAGAAATATGAGTCTGAAAATCAGGAGAGGGCTTTCTGAGGAAGAAACATTTAAACAGCTGCTTGAAAGAAATCATGGAGCAAACCATGCAAATATTTTACACAAGGAGCTGGCCCTTGCTGCTGCAGCTTTTCCTAAGAGCTGTAGAGCTATGGAACCGAGGTCGGGAGGACGGTGCTCACTGTCAGGTAAAGGCATACCTCCTCTCTCCTCCCTTGGGCTTGTGGGTAGCAGTCCGTCCATCTGTGAACTCCGCTGTGGCTGCTGGCCCTGATGTTGAGTGTTCTGGATACAGCAGGACCCCCCAGCCTTCAGCTGTGCAGCCTCCTCCTCCTCCTCCTCCTCCTCCTCCTCCTCCTCCTCCTCCTCCTCCTCCTCCTCCTCCTCCTCCTCCTCCTCCTCCTCCTCTTCCTCCTCCTTCTCCTCTTCCTCCTCCACCCCCACCACCACCCCTGATTTCAGCACCAGGTCTTCCCTAGGGCTTGGCTGTCCACAGTGAGCTCCACTTGCAGATACTGCTCTTGAACACTAGGGGGCTCTCCCAAGAGCAAGCATCAGCCTGAATGACATCCTAGGAAAAGGTGTCCTCTGAGGATGGCTTCTTGTAGGAAGTGGTGCGAGGGATTGAAGCGTTATACAGCCAATGCTAACTAAAATTATACTTTTGATTTGGGCTCAAAAGTCACCTCGTCCAAACTGAATGACTTAGATGAGAAAATATCACAAAAGTCTCATGTCTCTACTCATCTTGGTCTTGAATTACATATTTGTTGAGTGAGGGAATAAATGAATGAGTAAATGAGTGCTTATGCAAAATTTCAGGAGCATTTTCACAAAGGGGTGAGAGTGGGAAATAAAGCAATTGCTGTTCTCCTACACTCGAGGCAAGTCCCCTCTGAGTGCTGTTCTCTGTCTACGTGAAACGACCCTTGATCCTGTCACTGCTCATTTATTCAGGGGCCTTCACTGGTGTCTTAATCGGAAAGAGTGAGAAGTTGGAGCTTGTGGCATTTGAACACTTTGGGTGTTTTTTTTTTTTTAATATTTTTTTAAAATATATTTTATTGATTTTTCACAGAGAGGAAGGGAGAGAGATAGAGAGAGTTAGGAACATCGATGAGAGAGAAACATCGACCAGCTGCCTCCTGCACGTCCCCCACCGGGGATGTGCCCGCAACCCAGGCACACGCCCTTGACCGGAATCGAACCCGGGACCTCTCAGTCCGCAGGCTGACGCTCTATCCACTGAGCCAAACCGGTTTCAGCAACACTTTGGGTGTTTATAGACACATTGGCAAGGTACCTCACTCTCAAGGAACATGCTGAACCATATAGATGGAGTTTATGCTTAGCCAGATGTGGAGGACGTAATATTAAAGAACAGCAAACCAATGGGTGCAATGGAGAATGGCTGATATTTTTGGATAAAAAGCATCGTTAGAAAGTCTTAATATTTTAAAGGGGACTATGCTGTTCATTCCTTGAACAAGGCTGTCATTTGGTGCCGCTGTCACTTTAACATACTGTCTGCTAAGGCACGCTTGTACCAGGGAATGTCTTGGATTAAATGCCATATTCAAGCTACAATTACTCATGCGTCTTAAGAAAGCAGGCTTATGTTAGGTACCAATTTAAATAAAATAAAAGATACAAGAAGCTTGATGAGGGCCTATTCTTTTCTATTAGTGCTGTTAGCATATTCTGCCATTGGATGTGATTTCTATAGTTCTGGCCCGTGGGGGATGGGCACGTGAAGATGAGAAGTGCAAAAAACCCCCCAAAGCCCCACTATACTCTGACCAATAGGCCAGTTTGGTGAATTTATTTTTTTGCCATTCTACAAAGGACACCCACAAAGGCTTTCATATCTGATACCACTAGATGTCACTAAATATCAAGATTCTTAGAACAACCAAATTGGAGGCTTTCACCACCACTGTTCCCCCTCATTCTAATAACATTTCAAACCTGTATTTGTACTGTATACATTTTCCACATCATTATTTTTCTCTGGATCTTTTACATTTAATGTGACATTTATTCCTGGGGACACAGCTTCCTCCCACTTAAGCCAGCTTATTCTTCCGATGGCGATAACTCCTCTATGTGGCAAGCGAATCCGCATTTCATTTGCTATTACAGTTATTATGGTAAAAATTGTCCATGATTCTGTGTTGGACATTGTGGAATACTTGTTCTCTGACATGTTTTGGCTGATCAAGAGCAATGTGGAAAATGGGAAACTGGATTGCCTGGCTTGTAATTTGGGTTCCTCAGGAAGGGTGGTGGTCTCACAGAGATTATTGCAGCCATCTGTGGCCTTCACAGGGCCACCAGGTCAACCATCTGGGGAGAGCAGAAGCCCACTCTGGTTAAAAAACCTGCATAAAGAAGGTCTTTGCTAAAACAAAACCCCTTACTTTGATGCCCCTTAGTCCCTTTATCTTTCTCGAAGGCGTCCTTGTCACATTTTCTGTGATAGTCTTAGGGGACTAAGGCCAGAAAAATTTTCTGTGCCTTGGGACTATCTATCCACTTCAGTAATTCAGACGGTGGGAAGGAGAACTCGTGGTGTGTCCCAGAGGGACCCTTCAACCGTGCATTTGATGTTGATGGCTTTCTTCGTATGGAGAATGGAATTCAGGGGTGCCTGGATCACACAGTCTAATGATAAAACTTGGGAGTTAAAACAGACTTTACAAATTACAGAGCGGTTCACATCTGTCACTGCTCTTCATTCTCACAACAAGCTATTAAGGATAATAGGGTGGGTGTTTCTGTGTCTGTTTCACAGAAGAGGAAGTGGAGGCTCAGAGAGGTTTAGTGGCTTGCCCAAGGTCGGCCAGATGTAAGGGGCGGGGAGTGGGGTGGGGTTGGGGGTGGGTGGGGTGGGTGGGTGTAACACTCACTTGCCTCTCTAGGAGGCAGGGCTCTGACAACCCCTCCCCTGACACCAAGCTGCTCCCTGCAGTGAATTGTTGGGGGAAATAAATGGGCTTCTAGCAGGGCCACATCCACAAAGTCAGTAAAGAATCTGCTGCTGGAGAACTCAGGGCAGGCGCGAAGGAGTCCCTGGTCTGTCTGCTGCCAAATGCCCACCTTCCCAAGGCACCTCCCCAAGGCTCATCATCCTCGGGATGCCGCTGATGGGCACTGCTTGCGGAAACTGCTATTTAAGAGATGTGGACAAGATGGAGAGCGCAGAGGCAGCCTGTAAAAACACCTCCACAAGGGCAGGTTCAAGATACGGAACTAATCACTAGAATAATCTGTAAATCTGTTGAGTGGGATTCCTTTTCTGATGAATAGAGACCTTGAAAAATACTGCTTAATCAATGACGACAACTGAGCTAATTTTCAATGGCAACTGATACTGGACTGAGAATGGAGCTGAAATTTCTTACTTATTAGCCATCGGATGTTAGAACTGAAGACCTGCCTGGTGTTATTTCGTAGAGAGGTCCTACCTGCAGAATCCACGTGTGTGAATTTCACCACAGCGTGCCTTCAGGGTACATTCTGAAATACCCGTCTTTCCGCCAGATGCCTGGTTATTTCTTAGCTCGGGCGTGAGTGACATTTGAGAAATAGGCAATAATGTTTGCCTTCACGTTCCAGGGCTGGCTTGTAAGACTGGCCCTTTAGTTCTCATCAGAGCTGCTGGTTCTCGACCTTGGCTGCACAAAAACTGCTTGGTGAACTTTTGAAAATTGCTGATACCTGGGCTTCCCCTCCATGTACTTGGTTTTGGGTGGAGCCTGGGCGCTGGTGTTTTAAGTAAGCACCCCACATGATTCTAATGTGCCACCAGGTTTGAGAACAACCCCCATGTCAGAGCATCCAAACTGGAGGACTTTTATAGAACACCCTTCTCACATTATGGGTCACCCAGAATTCTAATTAGCATAGCTTTCCATTCTGTGTGTGTGTGTTTTTTTGCATGTTTTAGAGACAAAAGTTTTTTTTATCTTTAAATATATTTTTATTGATTTCAAAGAGGAAGGGAGAAGGAGAGAGAGATAGAAGCATCAGTGATAACAGAGAATCATTGATTGGCTGCCTCCTGTATGCCTCCTAGTGGGGATTGAGCCCCCAGTCTGGGCATGTGCTCTGACCAGAATGGAACCTTGACCTCCTGGTTCGTAGGTTGACACTCAACCGCTGAGCACACTGGCTGGGCCAGAGACAAAAGTTTTATTCAAATAGCTAAGTGCAAATGTCTCCTAATAATAATTATTTTATGTAAAAGCTCAGTCACATTTTAGAACTAAATTAAAATCCCTGCTCTGGCCGAAACCGGTTTGGCTCAGTGGATAGAGTGTCGGCCTGCGGACTGAAGGGTCCCAGGTTCGATTCCGGTCAAGGGCATGTGCCTGGGTTGCGGGCACATCCCCAGTGGGAGATGTGCAGGAGGCAGCTGATCAATGTTTCTCTCTCATCGATGTTTCTGACTCTCTATCTCTCTCCCTTCCTCTCTGTAAAAAAATCAATAAAATATATTAAAAAAAAAAAATCCCTGCTCTGCTGTTGTCACTCTCCTGGTTCTGGCCTTTCTGACAGTAAACATATTCTGGGTGCCTTCCTCCTACACCTAGTATAATGTGTCACCCAGTTTAATCCAATGGTTCTCAAAGGTTTCTTTTTCTTTTCTTTTCTTTTTTGCCATTCATATGAGAATCATGTGGGGTGCTTGCTACCATGCAGGGTTCTGGGCCCCATTCCAGACCTACCTGATGGAGCCTCTGGCGGAAGCCGAGGGATCTGCACTGTGGCCACTGCTCCAGGAGTTGTGGTGGGAGTCAGTGCCAGTGCTCACCTGGTTTTAATGAGCACTAACCCCATTTGTCCGAGGGCATTAGTAAATCTGAGTACATACAGTATTTTTGGTTTGTTTGTTTTGCAACTGCAAGCTTCTCGCCTTTGCAGCCTCCATCACTTCTCCATCAGACCATCAACTGTTCTCTGTACAGGCTGTTTGCTAATGATTTAACCCCTCCAGCATTCCTGATGAACTAAAAGGTCCCTCAATTCTGTCACAAAGCAGAAAGAGAAAGAAAAATGAAGTAGCAGCATGATGTCACTACGCTGCTTGAAAAGCCCCATGATTGTCTATTTCCAATTAGCAGTTTCCCTGCCAGTTGGCCTCTGAGTCTCTCCAAGCTTGCCCTGGTATCAGGTATCCAGCGGCTTAGTGTTTGCTGATTTATTGGCATCAAATAGTCCCTTAATAACTATCTCTCACAGGATCAAACACCTCTGCTTTTTGGCATAATTTTCTCTCAAGAGTTAGGAGTTGCAAAGCCAAGCTCTACCCATGATGCTGAAAACTGATTATTAGGGAGCACAGTGTCATTGTAAAGTAGCTATGGGATGGTTTTCCATGCAGACGAAATCTTTCTGATCCCTGCTCTGCTGTTGTCACTCTCCTGGTTCTGGCTTTTCTGACAATAAACAGATTCTGGGCGCCCTCCTCCTACTTCTGCTGTCACACTTTTCTAAAAAATCAAGATGCCTTGGATCCATTTCCCAATTACACTGAAGAATTAACGTGATGAGTTTTGAGTTAAAAGGGCCAGCTGAACATTGAGCACACACACCAAGAGACTCTATTTCCACTACAAACATGTGAAAATGCCATAAAAATAATAAATTATTCAAAGTTAAATTAAAAGAAACCAAGCAGAAATTTTAAAAATGAGGGAGTCATTGCAATAAAAAGCTATGAGATGGATTATAGAATAGGTTAGACACAGATAAAGAAAGAATTAGTCAATTGAAAGATAGAAATGACAACTTTCCATATGTAGTACAGAGAGATCAAGAGCCAGAAATATGATAGAAATTAGGAGACATGGAGGATATGATGAGAAACTCTAACTTAGAATTACTAGGAACTCCACAAGTAAAGAATCTATACTAATAAAAGGGTAATATGCTAATTAGATCGGGTCGACTGGCCATCTTCCGGACGTCTGACTTCCTTCCGGACAAAGCCATGGTGGTGGGGGCCGAGGCAGAGGCAGTTAGGGGTGATCAGGTCGGCAGGGGAGGGCCGTTAGGGGTGAGATCAGGTCGGCAGGGGAGGGCAGTTAGGGGTGATCAGGCAGGCAGGCAGGTGAGCGGTTAGGAGCCAGCGGTCCCAGATTGCGAGAGGGATGTCTGACTGAGAGGGTGCAGGCTGGGCTGAGGGACCCCCCCCCCCTCGTGCACAAATTTTGTGCACCTGGACACTAGTAGAGATAATAAAAGAAACCAAAGATTCAAAGAAGCAATGACTAAATGATTTCTAAATATGAAGACATAATGTTTCAGAAACAAAAAGTCAGAATGCCAAGAAGGATTTAAAAGAAATATGTCTTTCAGTAGATTCCATTGTGATAGCATAGCAGAATATAAAATCCTAAAATCCACCAGAATTACCTCCATGGCAGTGACCATCAGGCTGACAGGAGACTTCTCAGAAATAGATGCCAGGAGACAAGGGTTGTTACTCTGGAACACTCTGAACCTAGAGTTTCACATCCAGCTCTGAGAACGAACCTAAACCTATTCAATCACTGCCCTATTCTTGTGGCACATTTTGGTGGCCTTCAGTGATTAGTGGTGAGTAAGGTCCCTTCTGTACAATATTACCACTGGGTCGGACGTTACAGTGAAAGCTAGTCTCAGACCAAATTCTGTTTCATGCACAAATGTTTTTGGTAAGAAGGCACAAATAGTCTGATACTTATCAAGTCAAGGAATTTCCAGTTCTGCACCCTTTATATATTTCTACCAGTGCCTGGCATAAACTATTCCCTTAGAGGCAGATATAACAATATTTTAGAAGCAGGATCAGCTGATCTTCTTGTTGGGTCATATGACAGGGTCTCCATTTAAATGGTGGAATACAGGTCAAAAGGAAGCCCAGTGCTCCGTAGGGAGGTAAGCTGATGGGCTGGCCCAGTTATGCACCTTATTCATGGAGGAGCAAAGGAGGTGTCTGTACAATATTTCTAACAATCCTGTAGTTTGACCACCAATTATGTATAGAAAAATATTTTTGTAGAATTATGCTAATTAACATGCTCTCTATGTGGTTTCAGATGGCAGTATTAATAGGGCTGGCGGAAGTTGCCTCTGTGGAGTGAGTCTTAAATGGGATTTTTCAAATTCTAATTAACTACTCTTGGAGTGTTTATTATTGATTAGGGTACTTCTAACTTAACCAACCACGACCATATTAAAACAAGTGTATACTCATAGATATATGTCATGCTATCTCTGCTGATATTTTAAAGTAAGTTATAGACTTTACAACACCAGTCAGATGAAATTTTAGGAGTCAGGGCAAAATAAGGACTTAAAAAACATTGCTCTTTTTCATTTCTTTTTAAAAAAATATATATTTTTATTAATTTCAGAGAGGAAGGAAGAGGGAGAGAGAGATAGAAACATCAATGATGAGAGAGAATCATTGATTGTCTGCCTCCTGCATGCTCCCCACTGGGGATTGAGCCTGTAACCTGGGCATGTGCCCTTGGCCAGAATCAAACCTTGGATTCTTTAGTCTGCAGGTTGACACTATCCACTGAGCAAAACTGGCTAGGGCTCTTTTTTCATAAAATATTTTTATTGATTTCAGAGAGGAATGGGGAGGGAGAGAGAGATAGAAACACCAATGATGAGAGAGAATCATTGATCAGCTGCTTCCTGTATGCCCCACACTGGGGATCAAGCCTATAACCCGTGCCCCGGCCGGGAATCGAATTGTACCCTCCTGGTTCATAGGATGACACTCAACCACGGAGCCATACTAGCTGGGCACAAAATAAGGACATTTATTTTTTTTATCATAAAAGCAAAAAATTTATTCATGTTTGAAACTACATAAAACTATGACGAGGAAGACTTTTTCAATCCAGGGTGTAATCCAGTTAGAAAGGAACAAGAAAC
Organism: Myotis myotis; assembly: GCF_014108235.1. Taxonomy (NCBI): domain Eukaryota; kingdom Metazoa; phylum Chordata; class Mammalia; order Chiroptera; family Vespertilionidae; genus Myotis; species Myotis myotis. Next base: position 34,992,074 of record NW_023416357.1, read on the forward strand.
ATTTTTAATACATTAGAATCACCACCAAAAATATTTTCAGGACTCAATCAGTTTCAGAATTGCAGACAATACAAAAAGAGAGAAAGGAGAGGGGCCCCATTACACAGGGTGACATATACAGTACTGAATACTAAAATCCGAATGCATCACAATTAGTTGCCGCTTTTTTTTTTGGGGGGGGGGGGGCATGAATTAGTAACCAGATGAACATTCAAAATGTTTAGGACATTTTTAAGCACAGAAGAACTTGGAGCTTCCTACCACAGATAGGAAGAACTAATAAAGGATGTTTGAAAGTAGGAATGCAAATGAACCTGGAAGGAAGGTATGGGATGCAAGAGCAAAATAATAATTTATATATGTGTTTAAAAGCAAAATGTAGCTAAAATTCTGATCATAAAAACAACAAAGGGAGAAACTAAGATGGCGGCATAGGTAAACACCGGGAAATTGTCGCCTCACACAACAATTGAAAATTACCACAAAGGACTGAGCAAACATCATCCAGAACAACAGGAAGGCTGGCTGAGTGTAAATTCTACAACTAGAAGGAAAGAAAAGCACGCTGAGAGCCAGAGGCGCTGCGGAGGTGAAGTGCAGAGGTACGGCGGCTCGCGCTCGCGAGGAAAGGGGGTGGCACCTGAGGACGCGGCTGTCTTTTTGAATCACAAGCTCCCGACTGCTCTGAACTCCGGTTCCAGGAAGTCTCTGGGGACCCAGGACTCATACGGGGAGAAGCTGGTCTGTCCGGCAGCGGGCGAACTTGAAGGCGGCTTTCCCTCAGAGGTGCTTGCAGCAATTAGCGGGTCACTGAGACACGCGACTCCGGGCGGAGAATCAGCCATAGCTCCTTGATCCGCCCTTTGATTCCCTGAGACCCTGCCCCACCCAGGCTGCGGCAGAGGCTTTTGCATGTGAATGTACCTAACTGCAGCTGAGCCAGGCAGACCCGGAACTTCCAAGAGAAGGCCCAAGGCCCCGCAGCGGCTTGCATTGCTTCATAGCTGAGCCTCTTCGTGGCTCCTGCTGTGTGGCCTCAGGCAGAGGCTGAATTAGCACCTCCTTAGATCTAGGAGCCACTGTACCCAGTTGTCAGAGGGGGACCATCCAGACTGCAACTCCTCAGATCCATAAGGGACACACTCAGGGAGCAGACTCAGTGAGCACCAAAGCCCCACTGAAGCAAGTCTTGCCCCAGAAGGGTGTCTTCAGCACAGAAGTTCTCCCACTTTAGACACAGCTGATTCTCACAGCCAATTGGCCTGGAGGTCAATTCCTCCCAGTGATTCTACAACAACCAAGGCACCAAGAGTGCACCAAGAGTGTCCACCCCAGGTAACTGGGGAGGCTGAGCTACTGGGCCCTACAGGACACCTGGCGCGCAGGGCCACTCTATCAACACAGGGAAGCTGCCAAAATGCGGAGACAAAGAAACAGGTCACAAATGGCAGAAATGGAGGAAAGCAAACGATTGGATATAGAGTTCAAGGCCACGTTTATAAGGTTTTTCAAGAATTTTATGGAAACCGCCGATAAATTTAATGAATGCCTCAATAAGTATAGTGAGACCATGGAGGACATGAAAAAGGACCAACTAGAAATTAAGCATACACTGACTGAAATAAAGAATAATTTACAGAGATCCAGCAGCAGACAAGAGGATCCCAAGAATCAAGTCAAAGATTTGAAATACAAAGAAACAAAAAATACCCAACCGAAAAAGAAAAAAGAAAAGAGATTCCAAAAATATGAAGATAGTGTAAGGAACCTCTGGGACAACTTCAAGCGTACCAACATCAGAATTATAGGGGTACCAGAAGGAGAGAGAGGGCAAGATATTGAAAACCTTTTTGAAGAAATAATGACAGAAAACTTCCCCTACCTGGTGAAAGAAATGGACTTACAAGTCCAGGAAGCGCAGAGAACCCCAAACAAAAGGAATCCAAAGAGGACCACACCAAGACACATCATAATTAAAATGCCAAGAGCAAAAGATAAAGAGAGAATCTTAAAAGCAGCAAGAGAAAGACAGTCAGTTACCTACAAGGGAGTACCCATACGACTGTCAGCTGATTTCTCAACAGAAACCATGCAGGCCAGAAGAGAGTGGCAAGAGATATTCAAAGTGATGAATAGCAAGAACCTGCAACCAAGATTACTTTATCCAGCAAAGCTATCATTCAGAATAGAAGGTCAGATAAAGAGCTTCATGGATAAGAAAAAGCTAAAGGAATTCATCACCACCAAACCAGCATTATATGAAATGCTGAAAGGTATTCTTTAAGAAGAGGAAGAAGAAAAAGGAACTCTTACCATTTGCCACAGCATGGATGGAACTGGAGAGCGGATAAATACCACATGATCTCACTCATTTGTGGAATATAATGAACAACATAAGCTGATGAACAAGGACTGATCCAGAGACGGAGAGGCATTGATTGGACTGTCGTGCCTTGGAGGGAGGGTAGGGGAGGGTGGGGGAAGGGGGAAAGATCAACCAAAGGACTTATAGGCAAGCATATAGGCCTAATCAATGGACATGGACAACGGGGGGGTGAGGGCATGAGCGGGGGTGGGTGGGTGGGGGGGTAGAGGGTAACGTGGGGACAAGGACACATATGTAATATCTTAATCAATAAAAAATATATTAAAAAAATAAATAAAAAAATAAAAACAAAAACAAAACAAAAAAACAAACAACAACAAAGGCTTGAGACTGGGTTAATTTGGGAGGGAAGTTAAGGCAAGCTAAGATTGGGGAGGTGGAATACAATATCAAATAACTACATTTAGTTTAAAAAGTATGAAGTTAAGTACATATTTTAAAATCTAAAGGGTAACCACTAGGGGAGCATGCAGGAGGCAGCCAATCAATGATTCTCTCATCATTGATGTTTCTATCTTTCTCTCCCTTTTTGAAATCAATAAAAATATTTTTTAAAAAGAAAGGTCCAAATTTGCTCTTGTCATTCTTTGCGGTTGCCTTTCTGGACGCTTCTCCTTGCATTGCAGAGATGACTGGGACTCCTCTGGTGGAAAGCTGTTTGTTTCCCCAGAGCCACTCCTCTCCGGTGCTGACCTGTGCCAGGCTGAGGGCACACATTCTTCATCTTCATCCTCCTGGGGGTAAATGTTCTGTCTTCCTTAGTCTTAAGGTGGCCTTCATTTCTTGTAAAAGTGTTGTCATCTGACTGACCAGGGTTCCCAAAGTGCCTTTCTCCATTCCTCCTTCACTGATGGAGTAAGACTTTTCTATCACTTAGGCCAGTGGTCGGCAAACTCATTAGTCAACAGAGCCAAATATCAACAGTACAATGGTTGAAATTTCTTTTGAGAGCCAAATTTTTTAAACTTAAACTATAAAGGTAGGTACATTGTTATTAACTTAATTAGGGTACTCCTAAGGCTTAGGAAGAGCCACACTCAAGGGGCCAAAGAGCCTCAGTTTGCCGACCACGGACTTAGGCTATCCCACAAAGAAAAGAGATACTGCAGAAAATGAGCTTCAGGTTGCTGGAGATGGCCATGCTGGATAACCACCTGTGGCAGATGTGGTTAGGCTGGAAGTTCTGGAAGCTTCCTTTCTAGCTCTGAGATGCAAGGATTCTGGGATTATTGGCGCTAGCCCCTAAAATTGGGTTAATTCCTAGAAGCATGTTTGTGTATTAATAGGACATCTCTAATGAACTCAGACATGCTTCATGCAAAGGAGTCTGGGGTTTGATACTGTGTAGATTGGTGAGGTATTTTCTGATTCCTCTGAGAGGCATGCATTATAGGCAACTGTGTATTCTCTCCGAATGCAGCCCCGCGGCTGATGCTTCTCCTTGCATTGCAGAAATGACGGGACTCCTCTGATGGAAAGCTGTTTGCTTTGCAGTTAGCATAAGGAATGAAATCCTTACTGAACTCTTTCATGATTTATCCAGAAATTAAATGTATTCCGTTGTTCCTTGAAATCTAAACTCATATGGCATCCTACTGGCATTTTTACATGCCACCTTCTTTTATGAGTTATTCTTGGGTGCACGATTTTGGTTCTTCAATTCATGTATGAACTTCTATAGATAGAAAGTGTGTCTCGTGCTCTGTATCATCCACAGGGTCTAGCAGACCATTCTACACAGGTGCTCGATGGTCATTCATTGACTCAATAGCAAGAACCAATATGGAACTTGGTAGAAATGATTAAGGTTAGGCGTATTTTGTAAAGGTGATAGGGTTTTCTGTTAGTGTGTTTTGTTTTGTTTTTTAAAATCCTCACCTGAGGATATGTGTGTGTTTTTTTAAAATTGATTTTTAGAGAGAGAGGAAGGTCTGTAGTGATGTCAGCGTTGCCTGTTCCCATGGGCCTTTGGTCAGGAAAGGTGACTGTTCTGTGATACAAAATCTAGGAGCTGGACACATGCCCCTCCTCACACAGGATGCCTCCAACAGGCATTTGTAGCCATTTTGAAATTCATCCATTACTTTTCCCATTTAATTGTCACAACCACCCTGAGAGCTGATGTTTCTGTTCATTTTAGAGATGAGAAAACTGAAGCCTAGAGAGAGGTCTTGGGGCTTGCTCTAGGTCTCATGTGGAGGTGGTGCTGTCTGATCTAAAATCGCTCATTACTGCCCTAGCCAGTTTGGCTCAGTGGATAGAGTGGAGGCCTGTGGACTGGAGAATTCTGGTCTAAGGCACATACCTCGGTTGCAGCTCCTGGTCCTGGTTAGGGGCATTTGGGAGGCAGCCAATCGATGTGGAATAAAAAAACGCACCAAACAAACAAACAAAATCCCTTGTTGCCTTCTCTGAGATTCACAGTTCCTGTGTGACAGGCTCCTAGTGTTGGAATTGTCTACAATGGCAGTTCTATCACTCTAATTCATTTTTCTTTATCACTGGAAATGTAGACCTCAGTCCATAAATAATGCATAAATTAGTATGTTGAGCTGATCCCCACCCTTTCCCAACAAACCTTCAGTTCTTCCCGAGATCAATAAAGCTTAAAGAAAAGAAGAAGCCCGCTCAGCTTGTGTGTGGATCGGGGGGCCCTGCACTGCCACAGACCCCCTCCCTGGAGTGGAAGCCGTACTTGAAGGCCCAGCTTTCTTGTCACTAATGAGCTAGGATGTGATCAGACATCCAAAACCTAGCAAGGACCGAGTTGGCGCACTGGGATCCACACCGCGGATTCAATGCAGATGGAAAGAAACAGCTTTTTGAGGGCTTGTGTAAGGGGAGAGGCAGAGGGAGGCAGGGTTCCTCTGAACCGTGGCTATGCCAGGGGCTGCTGAACCTACCATAGGGGACAGCAGAGATGAAATCACACAGATGAAAGTAAAGGAGAAACAACCAGAGAAGAAAACAGCAACAATTCAACACGATCAGAAACCACTACTCATTGGCCCAACTCAACATCCGGAAAAAATTACCCGCTAGGGAAGCCAGAGCTGCTGCCAACCCAGTTGGCGCAAAGGGGGGAATGGCGCCCTCGCTGGGCACGCAGCTCTAGATCTCAGGCCCCTTCACCCCTCGCCCAGCAAGACCCTCCCAGCTGGACACGGGGGCCTATGGATCCACAGGCCATCTTGTCATGTTTCTGGCCTTTCCTTTTCTTAAGTTTTTCTTTTTTTAAAGGCTCAATAGCTACTTTTTTTTTTTTTAAGGACTGGGAAGCTGTAGCCTCTGAGATGATACGCAGATAAAAGATACCACGGGAATAAGAGCAGAAAAAGCTTTAACGAGAAGAGCTTCGATCCTGTTCAAAGCTCTTCCGCAGCCCACCGAGGGTCCGAGCTGGCGAACGCTGGGTGACATGCCGTGGGTGACACGCCGTGTCAGTGGGCGCGTGCTCGAGCTAAGGCCTTGTCTGATGAGCTGGGCAATTGGGGGACTGTTTGAACAGACCAAAGGAAAGTATCAAAAGGCAAATTGGAGTCAGGGAGAGAATGAAGAGCCCGTGATCTCCGAGGGAGATTGCAGAGGTAATGACAAAGCAGTCGGGTTTTTAAAGGGAGCTGTTATTCCAAGAAAGGTAATTTTGTTCAACTTTTTTTTTTAATGGAAAAAAGGATGAAGAGATCAGCACCAGCTAAACCATCACTGTCAGATAAAAGCTAAATCTTTCATTAGGAACCATTTCTCTGCGTGCCCTTTTGACACTGAAGAATATATTTGATGTAAAGATTTGGGACTTTATAAAATAAACAAAACCACAATGTCATGTTTTATGGGAGAAGAGCAGCCTTAAAACATGGGAGAACTTTCAAGATTAATAGTGCATTTTCCCTATAGGAGCTTTGCTCTTTTTAATCATTTTTAAGATCCATACTTGTGAGTGAGTGCACATTCAGCAAGCATAGGTTCGGATAATGAGAGGGACTGCCTTGAACCCCTATCGATTCAGGTATAAACTGTTACCCAGAGTCTTCTAGTACCCGCAAAACTTGGTTCCCTGAACAGGCTTCTTGTCCCAGACCACTACTGAGACCTGGCCTCTGTGCTCAGGGGGCCCACTGACCTCCCTCCCTTCTCTCCCTCCGCCCTTCCCATCTCCCTGCTCCACCCAGCCACCTGCAGGTTCAGCAGGCTCTTCATTCTGTTACCAGTGGGAAGGGATAAGAGAAACCCTCACCAAGAAGTCAATCCGCTGTTAGTCCTGAGGAACGTGGTGCTTCTACCAGGTTCCTGCCTGCCTTCTGCCATTACACCTCTCCTTGATCCCTCTTCCACCAGTCAGGACTGTGACCTGCTAAGTTTGCCTGTGACTGGCATTGGGTTCCACGTCATGACTCCTGTCTGCTGACTTCCCTAAGACTGTTCCGAATCCCCATGTTCCCACCCCCCTGGCGAGAGCTGTCCCACTGAGCTGGATTCCTGGGCCATGATTCTCTCTTCACCAGCCTTTATCAGCCCCCAGCCTCTCTGCTGGCTGCTGGGTGTCCTCCTCCTGCCTGAAGCTGTGTTCATTCTATTCTCATGGACACATATGTTCCCCAGGTTACCAAACCACTGGTCTTGCTTATAAAACTCTACCTCAGTAAGAAGAGTCCATGGATCGTCATTGTAGAGCGCTGCCATTAATACAACACAGACACACCCTCGGTTCTGTAGCTTAGACTCCTCATTCTCCACTCAATTTTTTTTTCTTAGAGTTCCCATTACTCATAGTGTATGTTCCTTATAATTCCAATGTCTCCATTGGAAGTGTGGCAAGCATTTTCTAAGTGTTCCCCAAGCGACTCTCATAGAAACCTGTGGAAATAATTATGATCTCTCATTGTTTACTAAGATCATTCAAGCGCATGAGTGTTGAACACATGAGTGTAGCCCTATAATGCTAACAAGACGAAGTCAGTAGGAGAGAGAGCCTGTGAGTTCAGATCTTGAGTTCTAGATCAAAAAACACATGGTTAGTAGTTTAGTTAAATAAGGTTCCCTAAATGAAATTAACTCATGGCTATTTGAAAATAGTCATGTGATAAAGTTCTGGCAAATCTTGTTAACTTTTAAGAATGAAAAGGGAGATATTGGTTGGTTAGAAAAGTCACATGGGAGGAGCTGTGTTGTAAAAATTTTAATTTTGGGGGTGGGGAATTCTGTCACAGGGTTTTTTGTGCCATTCACTTTGATGATCTAATTCACCTTCAGTTTTTCTATGACCCAAACCAAGACTGAAAGTGGTCAATAATGTGCCCTAGCTGGTTTGGCTTAATGGATAGAGCGTCGGCCTGCAGACTGAAGGGTCCCAGGTTCGATTCCAGCTAAGGGCACATGCCTGGGTTGCGGGCTCGATCCCCAGTAGCAGCGTGCAAGAGGCAGCCAATCAATGATTCTCTCTCATCATTGCTGTTTCTATCTCTCTCTCCCTCTCCCTTCCTCTCTAAAATCAATAAAATATATATTAAAAAAGAAAAAAAAGAGAAAGTGGTCAATAATGCAACCAAGTGCAACTAACATTTTCTAGATACAAATAGTTTGGAACATAGCCTGCCCATTGTTTTGAGTGACTTACAAATTGTTTTATGTGAAGAACATCGTGTGAGACTTCCCAATGTCTGTGTAGGTGTCACGAGGTATCAAGTCAGACTGATAGAAGTGAAGGAGCTGGCACCCTGAATTGTCTGCATGGCTCAGCAAGTCAAGGACTTTGTGTGCACATAATACACCCTGCCGATGAAATCGCTCACCTGAACAGATGAGTCATGGAAAAGACCTTAAATCACCTGGCCCCACCTCCCTTCAACCACAGAAACCTCCCATGACAGCCCAGACAGATGATATCACAGCCCCGGTTTCAATTCTTCCATTGAAAGGAAACTTACTCACCATGCCTTTGAACAACCATAGACTTGAACATTTCCATTGTAGAACAGCCTTAATTGTCAGAAACTGCTTCCTTGCAAGAAATTAAATATGCCTCCCCTTGGTCATATTTTTTTGTTCTCCACATCTAAACTTTTAAGTGCATTCACTTCATTTACACAACTCTAATAGGAGTGAGAGGTTTTCCCATTTATTGCCAGGGGACATGGATTTTTAAAAAATGCCCCAAGTCCCTGGCTTAGAGCTGATTTGGAAGGGGTAGGCCCTTCCCTCACTATTCCTGTTCTCCCTTCCTCCTGAGATGGATGGAGCTATTTTCACTACCCCTGCTCATGGCTTGTCATTCACTGATGCTGATGAATGGGAGTCTTTTCTCGGCACACCTCGTAGTCCGTGGTCGGCAAACTGCGGCTTGCGAGCCACATGCGGCTCTTTGGCCCCTTGAGTGTGGCTCTTCCTAAGCCTTAGGAGTACCCTAATTAAGTTAATAACAATGTACCTACCTATATAGTGTAAGTTTAAAAATTTTGGCTCTCAAAAGAAATTTCAATCATTGTACTGTTGATATATGGCTCTGTTGACTAATGAGTTTGCCGACCACTGTCATAGATCAATTTCTGGGACCTTCTCACCCTGTGCTCTCTACGCACTATTCAGCCCCTCTGCAGACCACTTTCTTTAAGATATCTTCCAATTCTTGCTGCTCCTGTGCCTTCAAATGACCAGGGCTCTTGGTCACCCCAAACTGTTTCCCTCAGGGAAGTAAGTCATTGCTGTCCCTATTCCCACAGCAGCTGAGTCGGCACCTCCGCGATGCATTCCCTTTTTACTCTCTCCCTGGCCCATCTTTGGTCTGGTTCCTGATCTGCTATGTTTGCTCGGTCTGATTCCCTTGCTCCGCCGGTAGCTGCTTACAAGTCTGAGGTTGTCCGCAGCTAATCATGCTGGTTCTGTTTATCTAGGTCTCCTGTGCCCCTGGCAGAAGTGCTTCATATACATTATCTCTAATTCTTTCAGAAACACTGGGTGGGAAGTGTTTTTACCCTCATTTTATAGACACAAAGTGATTTGGCTAAGGCCACACAATTTATAGATGATAGAGTTGAGATTAGATTGGTTCAAAAACCCCGTGCTCTTCCCATCCACCACCTGGTCTTTGAGGGCACAATTGTGTCTTGTTAATTGTTGTGTCATCTGCAGGGCCTTGTACACAGCAGGCCTGCAATGTAAGCATATATCTTAATGGCAGGGTTTATGCTGGAGAAGAGGCAGAGGTGACACTGGAGGGAATGAGGGGCTCGACTCTAGGCAGTGCTCTGCTTCCTGCAGGACCCCCGTGCTGTCCACTTCTGAGCAGCCTCCAGAAGGAAGGCTGCTGCCGCCAGGGCTTCCTGATTCCTGGGCTCCCTTGATGTTAGGGGTCCCCTGACTCAGGCCTGATTTGCATGTCTTCCTGCCGCTCATAGACACTGAGCTCCTGCATTCTTCTAGGTGGTCATCTGCCCAAACCTTATCTCTTCTTCTTTGGCCAGGGATCTGGCTGACCATGTAGAAACTAAGAAATTTGCTCGCCTCTCTTTTTCCAAAGACCCAGCCAGAGCAGGTCTGGCTCAGCCATCTCTCTGCTCCTTTCCCTCGGGTTTCACCCTGACCCCTCTCAGCCTTCCAGAGGGTGTCTCCCCAGAAGAAGAGAAGCCCCATTTCTGTCTCCAGGAAGGAGAGGGAACAGCAAGTAAGCACACACGCAAGAAGACAGTTTTTTCAATGATGTCAGTGATTCCACTTCCCACTCTTGTAAGGCGGGAGGGGCCTGGGAGGTGAGCAGGGTTCTAGGTGAGGCCATCGTGTGGTGTGTGGCCGAGGCCCCATTTCATGCGGACTCAGAGCCCCTTCCTCTGGGAGCCTGCAGGAAATGGGAAGGGCAGGTTTGGGCAACACTGTAGAATTCATGTCAAACAAAGCCTCACTGCTCTCCTGCTTCCCCAAGCAGGACAGACACACACCCTTCACTGTGCTTAATACACGTGCTCCGCATGGACAGGCACGTGGCCCAAAACCTCTGCCTTGGAACAGTGCTGTGGCCTCCCGGGCCCCACAGCCTGGACACTTCCTGAGACGGGCTCTTTGTGACTTGGATCTCACGGTTGCCTGCCTAGCCATGCTCCCCCGAGTCTCTGAGCCTGCCCACTCCTTTAGGAGCCCCCGGTTTGCAGCCACACTCGTGTCCCTCTGGACGGGATTAGGTTAGTGCCATTGCGCAGCGTGGGCTCTCACTTAGCGGAGCTCCTCCCCCCGGCTCCTAATGAAGAATAAATTGAGAGGACTCACAGGAATATTCTGCTGATTCTTGCTGTTTGGGGGAAAGGAGGTTGTGTTGGCAGAGCTCATTTTGAAACCATCACTTCTACGTCCAGAATATTCAGCAAGACAGGTTTTTACATAAGTAATGTGGGCAATGGATTGGATGGCCTGCTGGGCCAGGGGGATTACCTCTTTGGAATCACAATTTCAGCGATGAGATGCCAAGAACACGGCAGCTAACTGGAGTTCCCATTTGGACTATCCGATTCTCTCGAGTCTGTCTGCGTGAGCTGGTTCAGGTTTCATTGCTGTTTTGCTCATCTCTGTTCCCGTATTTAGTAGCAGCCGAGGAAGGAAAAAGACTGCTCTGCTGGTGTTTATTTGACTATTGAGGCTAATTGTTCATTTGCTGAAAAGAACAAAATCAAAGACCAAGGGTCTCTAAAACATTGCTTGGTGTGTGCGTGTGTGCGTGCGTGCACTTATTTCTGTATGTGTTAGAAAATGAGATGCTATCACCAAGCTAAAAATAAAGACAAGAACATTTTATAAAGAATATTTCCCTGACTTCTTTTCAGGTGTAATTACACCTTTTATTCACCGCTTGTTGGGAATCAGTTACATACCGTATGTCCACACACCATGTTGCATCGTCATGTTTATCTTTCAATATATAATTGTGTTTGAAAGACAAAAGGGATGATCAGATTCTGGGAGCAAGTAGACAGACAGAATGAAGCTGAAATTTGAGATCACAGCTCTGTAAATGTCTGACTGGGAAGAGAGAATTCTATCTACTGGACTTGGTGCTCAGACAATGCCTCCAAACACAGGCAGGCATCCACAGGCCATCAGAAAAGCCATTTCCCGGGCATATGTCCATGTAGGGAGGACGAGGGAAAGGTGGGAAAAGACAGCCCAAGACTGTAGCTACGGAGACTGCTGATGAGAATTGTGCATAGCTGAGAGAGCAAATCGCTCTCGTTTTTCAGTGATTGCACTGGATTCTGAAATTAAACCCAGCAGGGAGAGCGTACCTGCCTGAGCTTCCACAGAACCGTTGGGTTTGTGGGCTTACGAGCTGAGAGCTCTATTTTTCAAGCTCTGGAGCTCTGAGCCTGCCCCGCGGTCGCTTCCCTCTTGTTCTAGCCCTACCTGAGACAGGTTACCTGGTGGTGGTGGGGTTGGGGTGGGGGTGGGGGGGCGGGAGAGGGGGGAGAGGGAGAAGGGGTGGCGCCTCAGGTGGGAAACCACAGCCCCTCTTGCAGGTTTTCTGAGTCTGGGAAGCATCACTCCTACTCCTCAGGCTATGCTCAGGGGTGATGGAAACTGTTCAAAGTGAAGAGCAGCTCTCGGAAAGTCTTAAAGATTTCTGATCTGATTAACAAGGGTTGGGTTCCAAAGTCAGTGTGGAGGGTGAAAATTGCGTGTAGTCAAAATTATGCTGGAGAATCCCCGAATCTGCCTGCAAAGTGTGCTTCAAGGTGCACCAGGGGAGGCCGGGGAGCCGCCTCATGGCAGGGGCCAGCACACCCCGCCCTCGCTGCTGGGCTTGTTCTGGGGCCTGTGCTCCTCAGTAGACAGGTGGGAAGACTGTGGTTCTCCTTCCAGTCTCATTAGCCAGGTGAGCGTTCATACATTTCCTTAAGGTAAATCCAAATAGCGAAGGTAAATCCAAATAGTGTGCAGTTTCATTGCACCAATGGGTGGTCCAGAAGATATGCATTTGCCTAGTGTGGAGGAGAGAGGAGGAGAGGGCAGGGGAGAGGAGGTGAGAGGCAGAAAACCTGGGTCCTATTATCCCCAGCCTGACCTCAGGGACCCTCTGTTTCACTGTGACACATTAACAGGGCCTCTAGCCCATAATAACAGCTAACATACTGCACTGAAAATGTGCTAGGCCCTTTGTATGTATTAATCTATTGCATACTCAGAATAACTCCATGAGGTGAAACTTTATCATCCCATTTTATAGATGAGGAAACAAAGTCTCAAGCCCACTCACACTCAGTTTGTCCCTGCAGCAGCTTAAGATGATGATGGCTGTGGGGGCAGAGTTTCCGAGAGGAAATGGAATTTCAGCTCCTTTCACAGGGTGCGGAGGGGGCGTTGCAATGGGAGGACCTGCTCTGCTTGACCTCAATGATGGGCTCAGTGATGCAGCCCGAGTGAGCGGCCTTGCTCTCTGGGCTCTGGGCTCTGGCACAGGCTGTTCCCCTGCTTGGCACTCTTTCCTCTTCTCACCTCGGGAACTTTTACTCATCCCTCTCTGGCTCCTGAAGCTGGGTTAGGGTCCCTACCCCGCACCCTTCCCCCCACAGTCCCCACTCACTCTGTCTCCTCCTCTGACCCATATCCAGAGGCTCTTCAGGGCAAGGATACTGGCCTCTTCCGGTGTCCCCATTGCCCTCAGCACAGGGCCTGGCCCACTGTGCTTAGTCAGCGTGTGCTGGGTGGATGTTGAGTAAGTAAAGAGCTACGGAGCATCACTTCCTATCCAGGCTCCAAAGCACAGGCACCTCCCACTTCAGCTCCCTAACCTGTTTCTATAAATCAGATGTTCTGTATGAAAACGCTCACCAGAGCCCATTTCCTATTATTTGAGAGGGGGAAAATTACATTGTGTTACACATCAATTCCAAATCTTGAATCAGTTTCTTAAAACATATCAGAAACATAGCTAAACACCTATATGTAATCGAAAGACTCATATTAGGCCATAAAGTGCTTAAAACATTCCTTCCTGATCCCAGAGCGTTCATGTGGTCATTATAAACAGCTGCTCTGGGTGCAGCAACATCTCCTCTTCCCGTGTCATGCTTTCTCTCCCCGGCTTTACTTTCTTTTTTTTTTTTTATATATATATATTTTATTGATTTTTTTTTTTTTTTTTTTTACAGAGAGGAAGGGAGAGAGATAGAGAGTTAGAAACATCGATGAGAGAGAAACATCGATCAGCTGCCTCCTGCACATCTCCTACTGGGAATGTGCCCGCAACCCAGGTACATGCCCTTGACCGGAATCGAACCTGGGACCTTTCAGTCCGCAAGCCGACGCTCTATCCACTGAGCCAAACCGGTTTCGGCACGGCTTTACTTTCTTTTCCAAGTTTTTCTTCAAAACTTTCTCAAATGTTGGGGAACTTGACCAACACTAAGCAAAAATCAGGCAAATTGTCCAAGGCTTATGGGAGGGAGTATATTCAAGGCAAGGGCACAACAGGCAGAGAATGGCTTACACATTGCTTGTTTAAAATGATGCATTGAGTTTGAGGATATAGATGTAATTTTTTTTACTAAAACGCATACATTGCCTGAAAAATATTTGATCTTCTTTCCTTTCTCCTTTCCCTTTCCCCTTCCTTCTGGTTTCTTTCAAAGTAATTGATTCTATAAAATGTGGGTATGACTTATGATGGGGTCTAGAATATGCCACTGTAGCATAAGGATTATTTTGAGCTGAAAGCATTTGAAAATCAACAGATGCAGGAAAAGGCTTTCTCTGTGTTCCCCTTGTCTGCCTAAACGCAGAGCCTTATAAAAGATCCAACTGTCATAAAACCTCCTTTAAGGGAGACTTCCCAAACAAGGGGAAGCGGTGACTCCTGTCACTGGAGATGAGAGGTCGGCGCTGGATTCATAAACACTTCTTGTGAAACAAATCTCATCTTCCATTAGCATCCCCAAGTATTTCTCAGCCATTCCTCCATATTTATTGTCCCTTGAAAACCCAAGCCATTGCTCTTGTTAAGATGTATATAAGCTCCAAATTCTAACCCTTACTTTGAGCCACCTTCTTTGTGAGCTCTGCATACATTTATGGATAAATTTTGTCTTTTGTTAATTTGACTTGAGTCAATTTAATTTGCAGGTCCTCAAATACTGAACCTAAGAGGGCAGAGGAAAGTTTTGCCTTCCTGATATAAAGGAATTTTCCAGTAGGAAGTGTAAATTAGGGATCATTCTGCAGTGTGTGCCTTTATTTTAATACTTTAAAAAGGTCCACATTTGCCTGTGTGAACAGTGAGGCCACCATGGCTCACCTGCCAGTCCTTTGGGGGCCTGGGACCAGCACCAACCCTGAGGCCTTGAAGTGGAGTTGAATCCCAGTTGAAAAATGGCTCTTGACTCCTGGCCATCCCTTCACCCCTCTGATCGATGGAGATGTCCACAATTCTTGCCTCATTAGTTTGATTAGGACAATAAAGCCTTTGTTATAAAAGCAACTATCGTACTATAGCCGAGCCACTAATACCGACTTTCCCTTTCTTTTAGCTAGTAATGGAACCCCTGAATTTTAGCTGGGCAGAGAATGAAGACTACATTTCCCAGCCTCCCTTGCAGATAGGGATGGTCTTATGACTAATTCTCACCAACGGAATGTGAATGGAAATGAGTGTCATTTCCAGGGTGATGCTCACTTTTGGAAGCCAGAAGGTCAACAGAGATTCCCAACTTTGTCAAATAAGCAGTTTGTCCAGGATGGGCCCTGTGCAAAGTAGCAGGAGCTCAAAGTTGCCCAGCTCGCTTTCAGCGAAAACAGGAACATGTTTAGTACAGTGCCTGGCATGAAGGAGGTGTTCAATAAATTCATACATGCTGAGTGAAAGAAGGGGTACATAGATGGCTGGATTACATAGATATCTAGATGCTCATGCTGAATGGATAGACAACTTACAGCCGAAGATGGTCTTAGTTCAGCTTTCAGTGGCCCGAAGGTTGGCTACGACTGTCACCCACATCTCTCCATTACCTGTACGAGATCCCTCTAGCTCGTCATGGTAGCCCCTCCTTATTTTATGTGTCCATGAATGGTACCAATCTTACCTCCCTGTAATGTTTTGAGGGCCTTATAAAAAAATAAGGTTGAAACCGAGGCATGCTATTTTGTGGAATTTTCCAACCTGTTCTATATCATAGCCAGTTTCTTTCTGTTAAAAATTTATTTCCTGGACTCAAGTGTAAATTATCAAATAAAGGAACAGAAGAAACTCATTCCTTGCATAGCAAGAGGAAAGCACAGTGTCTTGAGGGTAACAATCTTTTCCTGCACAAGATGAAGAAGACAGGGCTCCGTTTGAATGAAGCCTTTCGGGGCCTGGCTTGAATTTTGCTCTCAATAGGATCAAGCCTTAGGGTGAAGCAACCATCCGCACAGGGGCTCCAGCCATCCATGGAGGGAGATAAGCCTGACGCTAGTTAAAGGAGGCATTCTGAGCAGCTTGCCTATATCCTTAGATCGCTTGCCCTTGGATTTTTATCTTTTTTAGTTGGGAAAAAACATCACAAGGACAGGGGCCTGACGGCATTGATTGTCTTGATAGTTTGTTGATTAAGTCCAGGAGATGCTGGCATCTGCAAAAACATCTTATTAGGTGTGATCAGGCAAGTAAATTGTCCCTGCCCTCCGGCATGCTGCAATAATTAACCCTAATACTAACAAGGAAAAGCTAATCACAGCAGGAGCAAAGCCGGGCTCCCTTTGTCTGCATGCAAACCTCTTTCCCACCGTGGCTTCAAGGGGTTAGCTGTGAGCCGGGGAGCAGGCTCTTTGAAAAAGAGCCTTTCCTTCCAGTAAAACTGTTCCACATATTATTATTTTAATTTAATTAGGTTTTAAAAAGGTTAGCCATGACATTTTAATAGCTTAAGCTCACATTAATATTCTGAGAACACTGTTTAGCCCAGCCATTTGCCATTCAAAATATGTTTTTCCAGAAAAGGAATTGGCTGTTAGGACCATTACTGAAAAAATAGCTTTCATTGGATTAAGATGGGTATTTTGCTACTAAAGGGCAGTTATTGAAATAAAACACATACAAGAGATTGAAAAATGTTAAAGCCTTAGCTTGACAGTGTTTATCTAGGAGGAAGGGAGGGTGGGCAGCGTGTTTATGAAGACGATCCCAAAGGTGGCTAATGTCCTTCAATGTGCTGTGTGTCCTCAACCCAATGTTTTATTTATTTTCCCAAGTGCTGCTATCTTCATTAGGGAGTTTAGAGAGCAAAGCAAGATGATATTTACTAGCTTGGCAAACTAATAAACTCTGCTCATGTTTCTTCTTTTGCTATCATGGCTACTTTAGACATAGCCATTCGATATGCTAATGGATGCTGTGGGAGGGAGTAAAACACACTTCCTGTAGGGGGAGGCGCCAGGAGTCACCCAGTCTTACAAGTGTGTATGGCTCCTCGTGCCCAGCATTGTGCTAGCTTTGCGGGCACAGAGATGCCGAAGCTGTGGCCCAGCCCTCTGGACACCCACAATTAGCAGGGAGCTGGCATTGATGGTACAGCTAACTTCTCACTGTACCGTGTACTAGGAGTTAAGCTCTCTCCAAAGCAGCACGGGGGACAAGTCATCCTTTAGCTTGGTGGGACTGGAGATGGCTGCAAAAGGCAGGGAGGAGCTGGGGCTGGGAGAACTAGAAAGATTTTGCCAGGAGGAGAGGAATCCTGTGGGCAGACGACTGCTGAGACCACTGGCTCAGCAAGTGTGGTCTCCGACCAGCAGCATCACCACCACGGGAAACTTGTTGGAAATGCACATCCCCAGGCCTCACCCAGGACCAGCTGAATCGGAAAGTCTCCGGGGCAGGGTGTGTGTGTGTGTGTGTGTGTCATAGTCGTGTTTAACCAGCTTTCCAGGTGATTCTGAGGCTCCTGAAAGTTAACATGTGTACTCATGGCCCCTCTGGTCAACTGGGAGAAGTTAGACTTGGCCAGGGCTTTGAGTTTGGTGGTTGGGGTGGAAACATGGGGTAACAGGTGGTGAGGTTGGAAAGGTCAATTGGGATCAATTTTGAAGAAAGGGAGGGAGGATATTAATATTGATATTAGCTATCTTTGTGGGTGAGTGTTTATAATAATGACGGCCCTGGAGCCCGGCAACAGGAACCGATTTGAACCAGCTTAAGCAAAAGACATTTATTGAAAAGTTACCATGATATCTCATTGCTACCCAAGGGAGAATTCAATCACCAGGTCTCAGGAAGATATTTATTTTTCTTCCCCTATTTCATATTATTTCCCTAGGATAGATTCCCAGGTGTAAGATTATTGGTTCAAAAGGTGTGAACAATTTCATGGCTTCTGATATGTGTGGCCAAACAACTTCTAAATGGTGTAGCCATATATGAGGCCACCAGTGTTGAACATAAACACTGTATCCTTACTGACATTAATTCTATAATTTCTAACCTGATAGGGGGGAATGGCACACCATTGTTGGTGTTGGCAAATAGTTGATTGTTAATGAAGTAAAATATTTAAAATAGTTTGTTTACCGATTTTACATTTTACTTGAAAAGGAGTTTTTGTCCTTATGTTATCAGGCGAGGCTCTCTTCTCTCCAGGAATTTAAGACCAAAGTAATTCTAGAAAAAGAGAGGATTAGCTTTGGTAGCTCCAGAGGCTGCCACTGTGTCACGGTGCACACCCTCAGTACTGTCCTCACTGGTACTGCCCAAGTCCCAGCACTGCCACTTACTGGCCTGTGATTTGCTGTAAGTTTCTGCTCTCCTGTGAGGCCCAGTTTCCTCATCTGGAAATTAGAAACAATCAGTCCTACCTATCTACATGATAGTTTGAAGATCAGAACGAGGTTGAGTACTTGAAAATGTTTGATAAGCTATAAAGCACCATGAAGATGTAAGATAGAGCTATCGTGACATTGGCTTTCCTAAATGAACAATCTCCATGAGGACACTCCAGGTCAGGACTTTCGCTCTTGACCTATAAGAACAAACATCCCTGGCCTCATTCTACTTTTTTTTACTTTTCATTCAATTCATAGATGCAAATTCAAGAAAGACCTGACGGTGGTCCAGGCATTCTGACTCCCACCAGCAGGTAATGGACTTCCCAGGTATGTGGAAGGCCCTATATTTCATACTTCTTGGATGCTCTCCCTCTCTCCCACTCCCTGCCTCCCTTCCTTCCTTCCATGGGCCAAGGACTAGGAGTAGATAGTGAGCAAGAGCCAACTGAGCCCCCGCTTTGGTGGAGCTCACATGTTAATTCAGAAAGTTACACTGTCCATGCGGCCCCAGGTTTGACAGGGGTCTTTAGTAGACGGGACAGAGCTTAACAGTTTATAAGGTATGTTTATAGCAATGCATGCATTTAATTCTGTCACCTGCATCATGAGGAAGGCTGAGGGGCACAATCTTTTGAAGTCAGAGGGGTTAGGCAAGCATGTAGCAGAACAGGTTGTGGGCCAGGCCTTGTGCGGGGTCCCTGGAGCCTGGTTTAGTGCCTTTTCCCAGGTACCACTTTCATCTGCCCTTTTCATTGTCACATTTACAATGGGTTAAACTTAGCTCCGCTTTGATGAGGGACTGGAAATGATGAGATTCCCCTCCAGAATCCCAAGTCACCTGAAAACTGGGTTGGCTTTTGTGTGAAATGCAATTCCACACATAATTAAGAAAAGAAAACCTGGCAGCCAGAAATGAAAAAGGAAAAGGAAAAAAGAGGTGCCGTCGGGAAAGTCCCCACTGGCCCAGAAAGCCAGGCATGAGTCCCCTGGGGTCAGAGAGAGGGCCAAGCAGAGGGGGCGGTGGCTCAGCTCTGCCTCTGACCGAAAATGTTCCCGCTAGTCACTGGAATCACGGGAGCTGGTTCTGAGGGCTGAAGGGAGATAAGGGAGCCAGGTAGAGGAGCTTGCAGAAAATGGAACAAAACCAGAGGATGAGATGGGCTAAAAAAAGAAGCAGGGGTCCCTTAGCCTCTCCTCACTGCAGAGGGAGAGAAAGGTGAGTGTTGGCCACAGTCCACACAGTGGGCCAGGGGGAAGGGTCAGTCTGAGACTCAGGCCGGGATGGCACTTTGAGTCCCTCTCCCGAGATCCTCTGGCCATCGTGGCTGTGCAGTGGATGAGTTACCCACCCGCCGATCCCCTCCACTGGACTGTGACCCTCCGAGGGGAGAACTGCTGGTCAGCTTTTACCGCCAGCACACAGCAGGGTGCCCCTGGCACACCCAGGTGAGCCAACACGCACCTGGGCTTGTGCTAAGCAATGCCTGCTACATTTCTGTTTAATATGATAAGGTCTTCAAGCCATTGATATTTTTCTCACACAGCATTAGAAATACTATTCCGTACCAAATATTCTCTCCCTCCCATTGGGGAAGGGGCTTGGGATGGGATCTGGGGAATTGTTCTGTAGCATGAATCCACAGGTGAAACAGAGATGTGGGCTATTACCCTCTAATTCAGGCCGAGGTAATTTAAAAATAAATCCAAATCTCTGGGAAATTGCTTCACTCTCTGCCTTAATGGGAAGAAGGACTTGAATGTTGGTCCCTGAACCCAACATCCTGCCTTCCAGTAGGCTGGGAAAGTGGTAGAACTGGAACTCAAAACCAGCCCATTCAACTCCAAATGCCAAGCTTTTCCATTAGGCAGCATGTATGGTATTTCACAACCCTTCCAGAAACATCATTCTTTATTAAAATATCAGCACTTAAGATCCATTCATCATTCCTACTGGTAAACAGAATACCATACAAGGCTAGATCTTACTCCCTTCCTGGTCTCTGACATCCTCAATCCATTACTTATGCCCTCTCTCCCTTGCATATTCTACCTCGGTCTCTTCTAGGTTCCTTTTATTAATGACTGTCCTTGAGTCTTGAATTTGCTTGGAAATGCTTGCATCTTTGCACCTTGATAGAAGAAGCACAAAACTTCCTTTGATCACTTCCATGTCCCCTCTTAGCGCCCGACATATCTTGTCATAGTTCTCACTTGTTTGTGCACAGTAAGCTCTGTAGGAGCCGGGTCAGCTGCCTGGCTCACTGTTGTACTTGGTATCTAGCACAGTGACTCACACATAGTAGGCCCTCTATAGGCAGAGGTCAAATGACTGAAGATAGGGGATATACTTACACACTTGCAATTTGCTACTTCTACTTGCTGCCTTCCCCGGGCTCTTGCACAAGTTCTGTTTTGAGGTGAGGGAATTTGTGTTTAATAAGCCAGCATTGTTGCCAGGCACATTGTGACCATGTGCTTCAGTTCCAGTAGTGGGGTTCTTGCTTCAATCCTGGTTAACAAGCTTCTGCCTCTTTTCTCAGTCCTAGTAAATAGGTCCCTGCTCAGTCCTCCTCCAGGGAATGAGCCCTTCAGTGAGCCCAGGTCCTCTTGACTGAGTCAATGCCACCCTCACCACATGCCCCTGATGCAGTTCTGCCTCCAGCCTTCAACCCATGGACTTCTCCACGCAGCCCGAACCCAGACTCCCTGAAACATGATACCATTCTTTTCTTTTTTATATAATTCTTTTTTTTTAAATTAAATCTTTATTGTTCAGATTATTACATTTGTTCCTCTTTTTTTCCCCCCCATAACTCCCCTCCTCCCAGTTCCCGCCCCACCCTCCGCCCTCACTCCCCACCCACTGTCCTCATCCATAGGTGCACAATTTTTGTCCAGTCTCTTCCCGAATCTCCCACACCCCTTTCCCCCCCAGGCAAAGGCTAGATTAGCACCTCCCTAGAGGACAGAAGTTGTCTCACTGCTGACACAGCTGATTCTCCATTCCCTTTCTATGTCCCTGATTCTATTATAATCAACAGTTCATTCTGTTCATCAGATTATTTATTCACTTGATTCTTAGATTCACTTGTTGATAGATGCATATTTGTTGTTCATAATTTGTATCTTTACCTTTTTCTTCCTCTTCCTCTTCTTAAAGGATACCTTTCAGCATTTCATATAATCCTGGTTTGGTGGTGATGAACTCCTTTAGCTTTTCCTTATCTGTGAAGCTCTTTATCTGACCTTCAATTCTGAATGATAGCTTTGCTGGATAAAGTAATCTTGGTTGTAGGTTCTTGGTATTCATCACTTTGAATATTTCTTGCCACTCCCTTCTGGCCTGCAAAGTTTCTGTTGAGAAATCAGCTGACAGTCGTATGGGTATTCCCTTGTAGGTAACTGAGTTTCTTTCTCTTGCTGCTTTTAAGATTCTCTCTTTATCTTTTGCTCTTGGCATTTTAATTATGATGTGTCTTGGTGTGGTCCTCTTTGGATTCCTTTTGTTTGGGGTTCTCCGTGCTTCCTGGACTTGTACGTCTATTTCTTTCACCAGGTGGGGGAAGTTTTCTGTCATTATTTCTTCAAATAGGTTTTCAATATCTTGCTGTCTCTCATCTTCTGGCACCCCTATAATTCTGATGTTGGTACGCTTGAAGCTGTCCCAGAGGCTCCTTACACTATCCTCGCATTTTTGGATTCTTTTTTCATTTTGCTTTTCCGGTTGGGTGTTTTTTGCTTCCTCGCATTTCAAGTCATTGACTTGATTCTTGCGCTCCTCTGGTCTGCTGTCGGGAGTCTGTATAATATTCGTTATTTCAGTCCGTGTATGCTTAATTTCTAGTTGGTTCCCCAATATAAGATCGAGGGTCTCATTAGTTTTCTTGTAGATCTCATTAAGTTTATCGGCGGCTTCTAAACAGTTCTTGAGAGACCTTAAAAGTGTGGTTCTGAACTCTATATCTTCCATTGACAATTTTGTCCTGTTTCTTTGTCTCCGCATTTTGTTATGCTTCCTTGGTGCACCCCCTAGTGGTCTTTGTTCGCAGTCTTATAGTTAAATCTTGATTGTTGTAGCTAATTCCAGGGAGGGTTTGACCTCCAGGCCAAGTGGCTATGAGAATCAGCTGTGTCAGCAGTGAGACAACTTCTGTCCTCTAGGGAGGTGCTAATCTAGCCTTTGCCTGAGGCTATCCGGCAAATTCCTGTGTGCAGGGCTTGGGCGGGGCAGGTCGCACAGGATCAACAGGGTGGGTCGGGAGAGCAGTTATGGCGGCTCTCAGTCCTGTCCCCAGGGGCTCTGCCTCTCTGAGTCCCAGCACCTGCTGCAAACCTCGGAGAGAAAGCTGCACTCGCTCTGACCGAAGCCAGACAGCCCCGCTTCTCCCGTTTGAGTCTGGGTCCCTAAAGACTCGCCCGGATCTGGAGCTCAGAGTCTGCGACTCCCTCCCGATTGAAAACGCCAACCGCGCCCTCCGCCTCCAGCCCGCTCCGCGCACTCCGCACCTCAGAATTTGACTTCAGCACTGCGCCTCCTCTGAGTGTCCGTATGCGTTTCTCTTTCCTCCTAGTTGTAGGACTTCCACTCAGCCGGCGTTCCTGTGGTTCTGGGTGCTGTCCCTTCCGTTTTTTGGTTTCACTTTTGAAGTAGTTGTTCAGAGCAGCAAACTCCGGCGTTAACCTATGCCGCTATCTTGGTTCTCTCTTTTTTATATAATTCTTTATTGTTGAAAGTATTATATATGTCCCCTTCCCCCTCCCCCCTATCCCCCACCCCAGGCCTTCAGCACCCTATTGTCTGTGTCCATGGTTATGCATACAAGGATTTTGGTTGATTACCTCTGCCGCCCCCCCCCCCCCCACTTCCCTCTGAGATTCTGCACTCTGTTCCATGCTTTCATGTCTCTGGATCAACTCCGTTCAGCAGTTTATCTTGTTACTTAGATTCCACATATGAGTGCAATTGTGTGATACCTGTCTTTCTCTGACTGACTTATTTCACTTAGCATGATACTCTCCAGATCCCTCCATGCTGTCTCAAAGGGTAAGAGATTCTTCTTTTTTTCCTGCTGCACAGTATTCCATGGTATAAATATACCACAGCTTTTTTATCCACTCGTCTACTGATGGGCACTTGGGCTGTTTCCAGATCTTTGCTATTGTAAATTGTGCTGCTATGACACAACACCATTCTTATTCCTTCCTTCTATTGGGGGCCTCTAGAGGGCCGCCCTATCCCACAAGTCTCTGGAGTCTGAGTCCCCCTCGCTCTTGTCCTTGCAAGTGCCCATTCTAACATGCTGCCACACCCAGAGGGACCCAGCCAGGTGCAGGATGTCTTTAGAATCACCTCAGGCAAAGTTACTGAGCCTCGGAGTCCTGTGTCCCATGAGGGGTGAGGGGTGAAGGGTGAGGGGTGAGACAGGAGGCAGGAGAGTAGTGGAGAGGAGAGCCCCAGGAAACTGACAGGAGCCACAGTGTTGCTCCAGGTCCCACACCCTGAAGGAAGAGAAGATTCTATCATATTGGGAGTGGGTGACCCAAGCTTAGGAGGGTGTGTGTATGTGTTAGGGGAGGTGTAATCTTATTTCTCTTCTCATCCCCAACACCTGCCATACAGCCTGACATAAACAGGGCATCAGTCAGTGGGTGTTATGGAATGGCATGAACACATTTCAGCCCAAGCTTTGCCCCCATACCCTGTGAGACATTGAACTAGTCAATATACAGCTGGGTCTCCATTTTCCCATCTGTTAGGTGTGAATCATGACTCTCATATTGTTTCAAAGATGAAATAATTTAATGCATTTGGGGATGTGACATTAATAGCCTCCAATATTTTTTCAGCATGTGCTCCTATTAGTAGGAAGTTTCATACATGCATATGATTACATGTTCTATATATATTTACACAGTATATATATTTATACAGTATTAATATATATATTAATCCTCACCTGAGGATATTTTACCATTGATTTTTAGGGAGATTGGAAGAGAGAGGGAAAGACAGAGAGAAACATCGATGTGAGAGAAACACATTGATTGGTTGCCTCCTACATGAGCCCCGACCACGGCCTGAGCAGGGGAGGAGCCTGCAACCAAGGTACGTGCCCTTGACCAGAATCAAACCCAGACCCTTTGATCCACAGGCCAATGCTCTATCCACTGAGCCAAACCGGCTAGGGCTACACAGTATATATTTCTAATGGATGAGGCAAAGATAGATATCCTGTAATCCAATAAATAATCTTGTGCACCTTTGGGGTGTCCTGATCCTACTTGGGAGATTATGACTTTAAAGTCTGATAAACACTTATGGGGAAAAGATAAGATGTTGAGCTGCTTTTACTGGCAATACTTCTGATACCCAGTGCTTTGTGTCTTTTCTAACACCACTTCAGCTCTCTGACACCAGCTGGGAATCCCACAATTCCATTCCATTTTGATACTATATGCTTGACATTAGTGTCAGATCCTACAAGTTAAGGGCGTAGGCCCATAAGAGCACCCCCACTTCAGAAGCTGGTCACAAGTCCCAGAGGGTTCCCACACCCCCTCCTTAGGTGGGATAGTTTTCTAGAACAGTCCACAGAGCTCAGGAAACTGCTTTACTGACTCTTTCTGGCTTATTATAAAGGATGTAACTCAGGAACAATGATGGAAAGGATACACAGGGCAGGGTGTGAGGAAGGAACGTGGAGCGTCCTGCCCTCTCCAGCTCAGCACCTTCCCAGCACCTTGATGTAGTCACCAGCCTGGAAACTCTCCAAACCACATTGTTCAGGGTTGTTATGGAGGCTTCATTACACAGGCATGAATCATTAAACCATCGCCCATTGGTAGTTAAACTCAATCTGCAGCCCCGTTCCCCTTCCCAGAGATGGTGTGGGGGCTGAGAGTTCCAGCTCTCTGATCACATGGTTGGTTCTTCCGGCAGCTAGGGGCTCATCAAGAGTCACCTCATTAGCATAAACTCAGCTAAGGTTGACAGGGGCTTGCTATGATTAACAAAAGATGCTCCTATTACCTTGACCACTCAGGAAGTTCTAAAGGTTTTAGAAGCTCTGTGTCAGGAGTCAGGACGAAGACCAAATATATGTTTTTTATTATATCAGTTGTCTATGAATTGCTGTTCATACGAGCATTTTAGAGGCTGAGAAGTAATGTGTGTCCCCACTGATATTTGTCTGATCAATAAAGTATATCATCTCCATTGTGAAAGTACACCCTCCCCCCACATCCCATAGGATCCAATAAAGTTCCTTTCATATTCAATGTTAAAATGCTGATCATAAACATTTGTATTTTTTTCTGAGTTGGCTTTCAAGCAGAAAAGGTTGCTCACCACCAGTTTAATGTCACTAGTAACCACATGTGTTTCTTGGGGATGTAAATTCTTGGTCTTGTTAAAGCAAAATGCTCCCTTGTGTACTATAAACAGATGTTGTGGAGACATTACCCACATCAACAGAGAAAACTTCACTCTTCTTGCTCGTCAGAGAAGTTACAGTGGCAATAAGCTGGAGTCCATGTATTCCTTCATTGAACAAACACCTACTGAGTGCTAGGCTCCTGGCTAGTCCCTGGAAACAAAAGATTAAACATGAGTGATGTGGTCTTTGTCTTCACGGAGTTTACAGGCTAACTGTAAGGCAACAACAAAGGAAACAATGACAGATAGGGTGAATTTATGCAGAAAGGCTCCCTGTGCTGAGACGGAGAACTGTGGGGGTGGGGAGGCAGGGAGCCTCCTGAGAGTCAAGAAAGTTTCTCCGAGTGCCATGTTAGCCCTCTCTGAAGGCTGAGAAGCCTTGGGGAGAGAGTCTAAGCAGGTCTGGTGTTTGCCTCAATTCCAACAGCTCCACCAGAAAGACAGGACGCCAGCACAAGCGCACACACAACCAAACCACAGGGTGACCGCAGGCACAGAGAGGACCTGACGCGGGACTCCCGAGGGAAGTGCCCACCTCTGTCCTCTGACACGGCTGTGTCTCTTCTCCATGTTCAGATGGGAGAAAACTCCTTTCTCCATTCTAAGGCAGGCTGTTGGTATTCTTACTCTAAGTCTGGTTAATATGGAAGAACTAACATTTACACATCTGTTCCTCTCCCCATTATAGACTTAGTGAGAATGATGGAATCTATTGCCAAAAACAGATTTTGATTTGTCCATCCTTTTCTCAAGCCAGGTCCCTAAGTTTGTATGGGGCCCTGACTGTAGGTCTGAGGAAGGAGCAAACCATTAAAGCTAGTGTCACAGGTGAACTACAGGTGCCAAGCCAGCAGGCGGGCCCGGGCCGCTCAGAGCCACTTGAGCGTCTACAGTGCCTCAGTGATCCTTCCTTTCATACTGGAAATGCAAAGTCTTGCTTAGAAAGATAGATACTGAATATGGCTTCAGGATCAGGGTCCCTGGCAGCCCCTCCAGCACCAAGTCCTCTTCTTATAAAGACACTAGTTGTATGGGATAAAGGGCCCACTCACTCCAGTATGACCTCATTTTAATGGAGAATCTGCCATGATTCTATTTCCAAGTAAGGTGCATTCTGAGGTGTAGAGATTAGAATTTTAGCAGAACACAGTTCCCAAATCCTGTCTGTGAAGTAAGACTTAAAGCACCCACTCTCCCCAGCTCCTCTTCTACTCCTTAGTCCGGGCTGCTGTCAGCACTCACTCAAACTGCTGCTCTAGCCCAGTGGTCGGCAAACTCATTAGTCAACAGAGCCAAATATCAACAGTACAACGACTGAAATTTCTTTTGAGAGCCAAATTTTTAAACTTAAACTATATAGGTAGGTACATTGTTATTAACTTAATTAGGGTACTCCTAAGGCTTAGAAAGAGCCACACTCAAGGGGCCAAAGAGCCGCATGTGGCTCTTGAGCTGCAGTTTGCCGACCACGGCTCTAGCTCATGAAGTTGGATTCACACGTCTCGTGTGCAGAAATGTAGCTTTTCAAATGTTCCTTTAGCTCCACTGGATTTCTACCTCCAGTCACCATGGTGACTGATGTGGGAAGCTCCGTCTTGTCATACCCAGGTCAGCTCAGTGAAATTCATTGATTTCTCAGTTGACTTGGGTTTAAGCTCAGTCATGTCCGAGTATTTCTGCCTCCCTTCCTGTCCCTGGCAAGGCAAGGCTATCACTGTTGGGGGCACAGCATGGTGCAGTGGCACTGAGGAGGCATCTGGATTCTTAGTCACTCTGGGCTGGCATCCGTATTCCCCAGCGAGGTCTGGTCTTGATCGTGGGCTTGTAGTGATGACCCCCCCGCTGGTATTTGCTGAAACAAACTGGGTGCACATCTCAGGACCATGCTGCCATCTAGTCTGCATCTTAATACTCACCAAGCTCTTGCCCTGGAATCAGGGAGAATTTGGTTACTTTTCCCATAGCTGCTGGTATCTCCAAGGCCCTGGAAGGCTGTGCCCCCTGGCCCTGGGGCCTAGACACCTTGAAGAGAGATTGGTCCTCTGTGGTTGATCTGTAGGGATTGCATGTCCCAGAGCTCCAGGTGAAAAGTCAGCACCTGCCTTTTTTATTCCTGGATTTCCTGAAATATATTTGAGAGATCAATTGTTTTCACAGGACACACTGTTGATTGACTATCATTTCTTTGTCTGTAAGATCTTGAATATCAAGCTTCCTGTTCACTTTTGTATCCCGGGTACTTAGCACAGTGGCTGACATGTCCTAGGTGCTCAATGAAGTATCTGTTGAATGAAGGAGATTCTCCAGCTATCTTCTGGAGAGAGTATGTGGCATCTATTGGAGGATATGCTTTAGGAGTTCCAACATCATGGGTAAACCATGGGCTCTGGAGGCAGAGCAGACCTCCTTCAGATCCCAGCCCTGCCATTTGCTGGCTGTGCTGTGTTGGGCAAGTGCCCTTTGCTCTATAAGCCTAGCTCTCTCGGGTGTAGACAGAAAACCACTTGATAGGTTGAGATTGGGTGTAAATTGGATAATGCACAGGAAGCATTTAGCATGCCTCCTGCTGCTTAAGAAAGTGCACTGGCAATAGCTGCTTTGGTTATCACTGTGCTTTCTGTAGCTTCTGTGAACCTCACAGAACTTGCAGATTGAATGATCTCTGTGAGCTCTGAAGGAGGGACCAGTGCTGCAGGGCCTCAAGTCCATAGTTGGCTGATCACGGAGTTGGGTTCATCAAACTGAGCTTTTGCAGACTCTGGAAAGGCAGATATGAGAGCAGCCAGAGCTGACACCTCCACCCCTGGATGAGAGAGACGGTCATCCTGGGTTTGGTGCCCACATGTCGGCTGGAAGGATGCATGATTCCGGCAGCTGGTCAGACATTCAGATAGAGGGCGAAAAAGTTACTCTGGTTGAATGCAGAACCACTCCTTTTCCTTAGAAGGTACCAGGCAATGGATCTGAACTTCATTTTAATTCCCAGAAGCAGCAGAGATAGCTCCGGAGGTGTAGGCTGTGGGGGAGGGAAGAGGTGTATTTTCCTGGCAGGAGTTCCTTTTGGGATTTAGGGTGTAAGCTGCTCTGTGAACACGGGTCATGTGCTCTAATTACTGTATTAAAATGGTGAGATCTTGCTACCTTCTCTCCTCTCCGTTTTGTTCCTCGCCAGTATGGGGTGGGGAAGTGGTGACATCATTATGTTCTAGATCAAGTGGGTGCCAACTTGAAGACCTGCTCCTATTTTCCACAATTAGGTCTCACTTCGTTGGGGAAATTTTCCAGTGTGCCACTCTATTCTGAGAACCGCGCTTTTATTTTTATGGAGGAAACAGAGAGGAGTCTAGCAAGTCTGAAATGGAAGGCAAGTTGGCAAGGAATACTGACCTCCTTGTTTCTGAAATGCACCAGGGGAAAATAAAATCACACACGGTCGGACCCACACACTGAAAATCAATCTTACTTTCAGAGTGGAATTTAATGGAATGAGCAGTGAAACAGGAGGCTGAGCCCCAGGGCGGCTCCAGAGCAACGGTCACCGCGGTTCGCTATTTGTAAAATGGGGCAACAAGGATCCCAATGAAATCAAAGTTAGTTAAGTACGCTCCCAATAGCAGTAATTGACAGCATTATTTCGAGCATGTTGTGCCAGGCGCTGTTCTTCACAGCAACCTTCGGAGGTAGGTTTATTATTCCCATTTTACAGGTAGAGAAAACTGAGGCAAAGGGAAGTTCAAAACATTGCTCAACTTTGTGCAGCCTGGCATAGGTGGCCTGGGACCCGGACCGAGGTGGTGTGACCCACGTCAGCCTGGCCCTCACCATACTCCCATCTGGCCGTACAGGCTGCTGGTGAGGAGGACGAGGCTGCCCTCTGCTGGCAGTGAAATGAAGTGGTTCTGGAAAAGTGCATCTTCCTGGGAAGATTTACTCTGTAAGTGTCCAAATCTAATGTCAGTCACTTGATGAATTCTTTCTACACACATCTCTCCTTTCCTCTAATCTTAAGCAGAGAGTCCAGAAAATGAAATAACTGTTATGCCCCAACAAATTTAACCTAACACGCATACTCTCCGCCACAGCTGTCCAAGTGTCTTGCCTGCATGATTGTCCTCGAGCCTCCTATCAAGCAGAGAGACAGGCACTGATATTGACACCCCTTTTTTTAATAATAAAACTGGGGCACAGTGAGGCTCAGTGACTGGCCCTGGGTCTAAGAGTAGGGGCCAAGTTTGGATTTGAGCTCAGGCTCTGGTTTCAGGGCCTGTACTGGCCCAGAGTTCTGAATTATGACCTAGGGGAACACTCAGGGTGGCACGATGGCCCAGTGTCTTTACTGTGTACTGACCCCTTGAGTCTGTGCCAAGCCCTGTGCTCACTCAGTCCTTTCCACCAGCCTGGGGCTTAGGTGCTACTGTAATTCCGTTTTGTTGCTTAGGGAACAAAGACTTAGGTCAAGTAACTTGCTCAACATCAATTAGCTAATAAGTGGCAAGAGTTGAGGTTCAAATTCATGTCTGTAGCACCGAAACTCATGCTCCTTCAGTTACACAGTCCTACCTTTCAACACGGGCCTCAGTTAAAAAGGCCTTCCTTCAAAGGTTGCTGGTGATTGGTACGAGGCTGCCTTCCTGGGGGACTGGGCACGAGCTCCTTGGCTGTCATTGTCCTGTTCCACAGCTTCTGCTTCCCCCAGAGTCACAAGTCTAGGTCTCTCTCTCTGTGGTTCCCTGGCTGGGTCGGATGAGCGGAGGCCCAGAGTGCTGGCTGGTGTATATCCATTTCAACACCAGGCTGAGCCTGTCATCTGGGACATGATACCATAGCAGGGAGCAGAGAGATTGATTTGGGGTGGATACAGACACAAAGGACCAGTCCAAAGGGAGTCAGCCGGCTAAAGTCCAAGGTCAAGGCAGGTGAGGACCCACAGGCACCAATAATCATTGGAGGCAAGAGTGGGGCTCAACATTGTTTATTATTCCACAGACATTCTATCTTGCTTCCTTCATGATGGCAATGCCCTCTCCCACAGTAAAGTCTGAAAATGCCAGAGGATCACTTTTTCAGACTCCTTTGCAGCTAAAGGCAACTCTAGAACACAGTCGCAGTTAGTGAGAGGTTTGGGGAAGTCTGTTTTCTTTCTTGATGAAAAGAGGAAGAATTGACTCCATGGTATCTGCATTCAGCAGTTATTCCTGCTGGGTGTTCAAAGGACAGTGTGATATAAATTCAGTATCTGGCATTGTTGGTTTTCTTGGCTTTGTGTATGTTAAAACTGGTATTTTTATTGGTACACTATTCCTATAGTTTCTTACTGTTCAGTTAGACTAATCTTCAATAGGAACTAATGCTTCTCTTCTAAGTCTATTCTCTTAGCAACTTTCAAATATACAATACAATTTTGTTCACTGTAGTCCCAGAACTTATCATCTTCTCATTGGAAGTCTGTCCCTTTGCCTTTGCCCATTCCCATCTCTTCCCCTCCTGGAAGCCACTAATCTGCTCTCTGAAGAAACACAACTTTAAATTTTATAATATAACTTAATTTCTATTTCCGACCTTCCCTCCCACAACACACGCCCACACACTGGAACACTGTCTTCCCAAGGTGAGGACTCAGTCGGTCCTTGGAGAAGGGCCCACCAGGTGTGGCTGGTGAACACCATTGTCCTGGTTCTCATGGCGCTGGGATGTGGTGATTCTTGACGCTTCCGTGCTGTGCTCAGCACATGAACATCTTGGCGGAGGCTGTCCTTTTCTCTAGAGTCTTTCTGCTTCTCTTTGTTGCTTCCAGGACGTGGCTTCAGTTTGCTCTTAGAACCCATAGGCCCTCCCTCCTTCTCTCTCTCTCTCTCTCTCCTTCTCTCCTTCCACATTTCAAACCAAACCTGAATAAAAATGTTTTCTAAAATGGAGGCAATTTTCACTTCCCATTTTGTCCAGAAACCCTATCTATGCTTAACAAATACCCTGTCCCTAAGGGCTTAAGCTTTTAAAATAAAAGCAAGAAATATGTGCAGGCCACTTTTGTTTCCATCTTGCCAGGTTCCTACCAACAATGTAAATGCAAGGACTGGGGCGTGGAGGATAGGAAAAAAGATACAAAGTGGGGAAAAAAACATAGAGTAATATCCTCAAATACTATAGAGCAGCAATCCCTTTGCTTAGAGGTGGCACACTGGTGTACGGCAAGAACTTTTAAAACATGCAATACCTGACTATTTAGTCAGGGGCACTGACCTCTTTTCCCTTAGATTGTAAAAAAAAAAAAAAAAAAAAAAAAAAAAGAGGAAGAAAGAAAGAAAGAAAGAAAGAAATTACAACAACCAGCACAACAATAGCTGTCCAGTGTGAATGAATCAAAATTATACCTTTTTTTGTCAGGTCGACAAAAAATATATTTTTTGGTGTGCCGCAGAAATTTAGTAATTAGTTTAGGTGTGACATGAGAGGCAAAAGGTTGAATATTGCTGCTCTAGACTAGTCCATTGGAGGGAGTAATGTGTTAACATGAAGATCACCCCAAACCGCCTGCCCCTTCTCTTTTAAAGCCTCCCCTACAGGTGAGCAGGCATGCTCTCTCTGTGTGCTAAGAGAGCTGCTCTGTCCAGGGAGGCCTGCAGTTCTCCAGCTGCTCAGTGTGGCCGAGTGGCTGGGCCAGGCCCACTGGGGCGAGTGTGTATGGATGTGTGTGTGGTGAATCAGGAAGCTCATTCGGCTGCAGGCCCACTGCTTTCTCCCATCGAGCTTCAATTGATATATAGTGAAGCAGACACTGTAAGCGCCACCTCTTCAACTCATGTGTATAGTTCTCAATTCATTCCAAAACCAGAGGGGAGGGGTGTCGTATATGTTTCCCTTAAGCCCTCACACAGGATGAGCGCCGCAGCAGAGATGTAAACAAAGAGCTGTAGAGTTAGAGATGAAGAGAGGAGTCAGGAACTCCTGCCCCGAGGAGGTGGCACGCGCTGGGACTTGAATGGAGGAGCATTTGCCAGGTGGAGACCCACAGGCTTGCCAGCCTGCTTCTGATTGGTCTTTGCCCCCACCTCACCTTGGCACAGCCAGGGCACCCAGCAGGGGCTCCATTAACTGTCTGTGGATGGAGAGATGTTGACCCTGAGGATGTTCCCTGGGGCAGATGGATGACCCCTCAGAAACACGGCAGGCCTGTTTTCCTCATCTCCCACCCACCGCAGCACAGGGCCACGCGCATGGTGCAGGGCGAGAAACACTGGCCTGGCCCACGAGGGACTGCGGGGCGAGCCCAGGTGTGCAAATGCTGGGTGGAAACTCAGGCAGCGATAAGAGAGCAGGGCGTGAGGAAAATCCAGAAAGTCAAAAAAACTCAGGAGCTTAAAGCAAGTGGTTTGCGAAGTGTGTACTTACATGGAGGAGAAGCCAAGGAGAGCAATTCAGTTCAATGACACGCAGTTCAGACTTTTAATACTGAATGCCAACTTGAGAGAGGGTTTTTACTGCGAATTGACAGTGAGTGAAAGCACCGAAGGACTCTGGGAAATCACAGTGTACGGGCAGAAAATAAGGGACAGGTTCATTATTATTGGAAAGCAGTTTTTCTGTGTTTAATCATTCTATCCCTGAGAGCTGGATTTTCCCATTGATGCAATTAGAGATTAGCGAAGGGCGAAACTGGATTCAGCAAGGCCCCTCTTTGCACCACAAGTTCCTTCCAAAGCATCAGCCAGCATGAGTTAGTTTTTGAAATGCAGTTGAAACCCTGTGGTTGATACCCCTTGGGATCTCCAAGTGATTTGGCTATGGTGAAAGTTTGCCAATTTAATTCAAGTCCATTTAATATCTTTTTCTCTCTCTCTCTCTCTGGTGAAAGTTTGCCAATTTAGTTCAAGTCCACTTAATTTCTTTCTCTCTCTCTCTCTCCCTCTCCCTCTCCCTCCCTCCCTCCCTCCCTCTCTGTAGGAGAGTTACTCAGATGAAAGACACACAGTCTTTGTCCTTACAAGGAGAGAGGAGAGTAAGTCAACAATGACAATACAGTGTGCTAAATGTTGTGAAAGATAAGAACAGGAAACTGCAGAGCACACAGGATGGGCACCTAATCAAACCCGGGACGAAGGTCCCCAAAGGCTGTCAGAGAGGCCATCATGTCTGAGATGAGCTTCGTGAGAGCAGTTATCCCACTTAAGTACTTGGTTGTGGTTGTTGAAGCCCCCCTTGGAGCTGATGCTTCAAATCTGTCCCTCTATTTTGCTCTCTCCTTAGGGATCTCCTAGCCCTTAACTTTTGATCACCTGCCTGACTCATCCATCATAACTATTGTCAATATCAGCAGAATCCTGGCTCCAACCCACTTCCTCATCCCTGATGGTTCCAGCTGTGACAATTGACCATAGTTATCTGCTTTGCTCCACAGCCTGGGGATGTTTCCATTCTATTCCACGTCCTAGTCCCCAACCATCCAGCTCTCTGATCTCAGCTCCTGGAGTTGAGCCTGGTACTAGGATGCTTACAGGACCCGCCCGCCCCGTGCTCCCAGTCATGGTTCCATCCTCAGTCTGTCATCACAGCTCACTGCCATTAGCCTTTCATTTTCTCCAACTAATATTGCTTTAGAACAACATGGTTGTGCCTCAGGACGGACCACAAGTGCCATATTTTCTCATGTCGGGAGTGACCAGCCCTGCAGTGAAGGCTCATGTCTGCGGCTCACTGCCTAGCTTTGCCTCCTCAGGTGCTCAGGGTGCTGACTGGCTGCTTCGTGGGTTCTTTTGCCTTAGCCGACTTCGTTTTACTCCTATCATTCTACTCATTACAGATCTAGATTATATTCCTTTAAAAAATATGTCTTTTGTGTCATATCACATCAGTTCCCAATTTTGGGGAAACAGAAAGCCCCAGGTTGGGGGTCCAGCCGAGAATCAAACAAGGCAGGTCAGCTCCACAGAGGCCCCGGCCCCCCAACACTCCCCACCAATTCCTGGGAAGTCTCCTGGGTCAAAAGTCCACAATTCCCCACCCAGTGGCCCTCCTCTGGTCACTGCAGAGCTGAAGAAGGAAGATTCCATCTAGAGAGCAGTGAGTTCAGTCTCAACAGTGACCCAGCAGAGCTACTGGACATTGGTGACTTTTAAAAGGCCGTTCAGGGTACGTGCCAGTGTATTATCGGCCAGCATGGGTCTCCGGCCTCTGCTATTGGCCAGGTCTCTAAGCCGCACATATTGCGAACCGAGAGGGATGTGGCCAGAGTTTCTCTAATATCAGTCCTCCATACATTCATCTTCGTTATTGGCTTTGTATGCCTAGACCAGTGACGGCGAACCTATGACACACGTGTGTCAGAGGTGACACGCGAACTCACTTTTTTGGTTGATTTTTCTTTGTTAAATGGCATTTAAATATATAAAATAAATATCAAAAATATAAATCTTTGTTTTACTATGGTTGCAAATATCAAAAAATTTCTATATGTGACACGGCACCAGACTTAAGTTAGGGTTTTTCAAAATGGTGACACGCTGAGCTCAAAAGGTTCGCCATCACTGACCTAGACTATTATTGATTTCACTTTTTCTTTAAATCTGTGTGAAAAAGATAAAGACAAGGACCTTCACCTTATCCTAACCAACAGTACTTGTGAAATTATACTTTGGGTATGTTACTTACATTTTTTCTAAGGAACATTAAATATATTCAGAATAAGTATAATAAAATATTTGCTTGTGTACAAATGAAATCATCTTGCATAGCTCTAGGGGGACACACCCCACACTTTGTAAAACAGACACGGAGGAGCTTTAAGTAGCTAGAATCCTGTTCACATCACCAGAAGCCTCTTATGTAACAGACTCACCCCCACTCAGGATGGGCTCTCAGAGAGTTCTCCGTGATGCAGCTGTCCCTGAGGCTGTGTCACTGTGGAAGCATCAGGCCACACACTTTAGTTCTTCACAAATGCCTGAGACTTCGAGCCCTCTCAATCGACTCGATATTTGAGTGCTTCCTAGGTGCCTGGTGCCCGGTGAGGCACAGTGGCCGGGGCACTTGTGGCCCTCCCTTTAAGCAGCTCTCTTTCCCTGAAAAGTTACAGAGGACAACAGCTAAAGAACACAGGATACAAGTTCCATCTGCTGCCTGTGCTGTTAATGTCAGACATCCCAGGGAGGAGGTCCGGGGCTCAGGGTGGGGGTCTAAAAGGGACCTCTCTTTTCCCTGAAACCCAAACTGTTTGACCACTCATCAGCCACATCAGAGGATAGAAAATGAAGCAGATGAGAGAGCTTGGGAGAAGAGAAGAGAGAGAGCTGGGTGGCCAGACTTCCTCACGTCCGTTCACGCCTGCCACGCAGACGGAAATGCTCCCGTGCAGGAACTTGAACACGCTGTGACCTCCTCCCTCAGCGAGCAAGGACCAGTCATGCCTGGAATCTTCAGTGCAGAGTAACCCCGCAACCCTGCCTGGGGAACACGAAGAAGGGACACCGGAGAGGCCGATCTGGAGAAAGTGGCGTCCAGGAAAACCCCTGAAGGGCGAGAATGCTTCTAAATGCATGAATAGATTTACAGTTTCATTTTGGGACAGAAATAGTGGTTCTTTCTGCCATCCCCCTATGGCCAGCCTCCATTCTGTATCCCAATAGAAATTAAGTCCATAAATATCCTCCATAGAACAGTAGTATGGTATGATCCCTGCAATAATCTCCCCTAGGGCCCAGGTTCCTCCAAGAAAATGCCACTGTGAGATGAGACTCTTTGATCAACAATCTGCTATAGAGAAAGGAAAGTGTGAGGCCTTAGATAAGCTGGTCGATGTGCACGGACTGCAGTTTGAGTTGAAGTGCCATCTCTCCGATGGACGTAGTGCTGTGTGATTGTCTCCCGGCTGCGTGTATGCTCTGTAAGCCTGTATTTGGCAGTGTCCCTTG
This sequence comes from Myotis myotis, assembly GCF_014108235.1. Lineage (NCBI taxonomy): Eukaryota > Metazoa > Chordata > Mammalia > Chiroptera > Vespertilionidae > Myotis > Myotis myotis. The sequence goes on from NW_023416357.1 coordinate 35,028,567, forward strand.
GCAAGAGTCAGGACCAAGTTCATCTGGTCCCATTTGAGGAGGAGTCCAACACCCGTCCCACAGGTCAGCCTGAGGAACGGAAGCGCAGTGGGTGTCTGCCACGACTCTACCACCTGCTGGGCTGCTCTAAAATGTGGACATGGCACCGCTGCCTCTTTTCCTATCAGTATGAGCATAATTCTGCCTAAACTGGTCAGAGATTGTAACCCCAAACTCCCCACTTCATCTCGGACCCTTCCCTCTCCTCTCACCGGGTCTGGGGAGCACAGGAGGCGCACAGGCGGCCTTGGGTTCTATCCCCATGGGAGTCTGGCTCACTGCGCAAACCCCCATTAGAGTAGAAGAAAAAGGACCCACTGTATTTCTACCACAGGGTTGACTACTATCCTTAAACAGATGAAGGCAACATGGGCTCTGCCGCTAATGGATAACGTTTCAGACCACAGCAATAACGAATGGTGCTTCATATACTCGTGAGAGACACACATGGAAGTAGACTGCAGGCTAGCGATTGCTGAAGGCCGCTTGAGACGTCTGTCACTTGGCAGACACAGTCTGAGGGACATGCTCCACCTCACGTCACGACATCCTCGAAGCAGCAGCTGCATGTAAATTCAGGCGTCTGGGAACCAGCCTGCTGATGCTTCCAGCTCCCAAAGAAAGGTCTAGCACCAGGGAAGACGGGGTGTTAGGCTTTTGAAAGTCCTGAGAGTTGATGCAGCAAAAGGTCATTTTGGCAACTGTTTCTGTATCTTTTGCATTTCTGTTTTTGAAATTGTCGCTCATTATGCAAGTCAAGGAACATTTCCTGAATTCATTGCTAGGGAAAGTTTCTTTGACTGAATTAATTTATTGATTTTCCCAACAAATTTTTATTGATTGTTTATTGTGTGCCAGGCACTGGGCTAGGTGTGGGAACATGGGTGATCTGGTGTGTTTTCTTTAATTTGACATAAGCACTATGTAAGCCAATGTGTATTCCGTTTTTGCTATATCTGGCAGGAGCACCAAACTAAATTGAGCGTTCAATTTAAATCAATGGCCTCTTTCCAGGTACAATTCTTTTATACCCTCCTTATTTTTACTATTGGTTAAAACTATATTATGGCCAAGCCGGTGTGTCTCAGTGGTTGAGCATCAATATATGAACCAAGAGGTCATGGGTTCAATTCCCAGTCAGGGCACATACCCAGGTTGCAGGCTTGATCCCCAGTAGGGGGTGTGCAGAAGGCAGTCAATCAATGACTCTTTCATCATTGATGTTTCTATCACTCTCTCCCTCTCACTTCCTTTCTAAAATCAATAAAAATATATTTAAAAAACAAACAAACAAACAAACAAAACTATATTATGAAGAGATACATTTCAATTTAAAAATTTTCATATGGTAGAGAAAAGTGTATAAGGGGTGGTGGACAAAAGTAGGTTTGCGGTTGTGAGTACATGAGACAGTTTATTCTTTTTTTAAAAAAATTCTTTATTGTTTAAAGTATTACATATATCTCCTTTTTTCCCCATTGCCCACCCCCACCCCCCAGCACATGCCCTCACCCCCCTACTGTCTGTGTCCATTGGTTATGCTTATATGCATGCATACAAGTCCTTTGGTTGATAAATTTACAATAGCCAAGATTTGGAGACAGTTTTTTCTTGTATTACTTATTAATTATTGTATTATTTTCCATATGAACAATGGTAAACCTACTTTTGCCTACCCCTGTATAGTCTCTGTTCTCAAATAGCCTCCAATTTTAGTTGTAGGTGTGACTACTATTAACTATGTGTTGTGTATCATCCCAGCTAATACACACGCGCGCGTGCACACACACACACACACACACACACACACACACTTGTCTTCCATTCCAGACACCTTCCTTACACACACACTGACATATCAAGGGTGAGGAGAGTGGAGTGGTCCACTCCAGGTGTAGACATTAAGAAGGTATATTGTTAGAAAAATTGTAGAAAATAATAAAATATTGTAAAGGTCAGTCTGCTTTTTATTAGCACCATGAACCAGCAATTCTAAACAATGTCAGGGATAGAATACTCCCCCTATGGGTAGATACTTCTCACTGGCTGGTTTCCCCATTGCTGTAACACTGAAAACACACACACACAGGCAACTGCATACATATATGTATATACATATGGAGGCAAATGTATAAATATGAGTGTGTATAATATATATATCCTTTGCAAAATACAAATGGAATAACATTATGCATTATTCTTACACTATTTTTCTATTAATTTATATTGAATTTCATTCATATCATATCTTATATATTTGGTTCTTTCTTAATGACTGTCAGATATTCTATTATATGAATGTACAATAAATATATTACCCAGGCCTCCTATGTTTTCACTATTAGCATTCTAAATAGATGGGTTTTGCAATCCAGACTGGGAGTCTATTTCTTTTATTATGCAGATTGGTCTCATTAACATTTATTTTTTATAACATATATTTGTTGCACATAATTTTATCACTATTTGATCATAGTATATCTATATTCTCTGTTTATATTGTTGCCTTAAATAGAATTTTTATTTATAATATTTAAAACTTTGACAAGTTTAACCTCTTGATTCTTGTGTTATCAATGTTGTACAGTTTTATTCCTCATCATGAAAGAGGAGGAAAATTTATATTTCACGTTTCCTTCCAGCTTCTTCTCCTCTCTCACTTATTATTATTATTTTTTGTATTACCAAGATTTATAACATACAGATCTGAGCTCTGGAAATGTAATTACTTACCCAGTGGTCACCAACAATCCCTTCATCCATGGCTTTCCTGTTCATGTGACTTCAAACATTTTTACTTATCTTTGGGTTGGCTTGATTTTATCTTTTTTTTTTAAAAAAAGAAGGGTTCATAAGTGCTATGTTATAACTTTGCATCATTAAAACTATCTGTTACCTTTAGACATAAAGCAAGTATTTTTTTCTTCTTTATTGATTTCAGAGAGGAAGGGAGTGGGAGAGAGATAGAAACATCAGTGATGAGAGAGAATCATTCATTGGCTGCCTCCAGCATGCCCTGCACTAGGGGATTGAGCCCACAACCCAGGCATGTGCTCTGACCGGGAATTGAACCGTGACCTCCTGGTTTATAGGTCGACGCTCAACCACTGAGCCACACTGGTCGGGCAAGCAAATATTTCTTGGGCCACACATTTTCTCCATCAGAATTCAGAAGATACTGTTTCACCAACTTCTTGCATTGAATGCTGCCGCGGAGAAGGCTGAGGTCAGCCGTTTTCTCCTTTTGGGGAACATGCTTTTAATTCCTGAATGACCTTAAGATTCTGTTTTGATTCTTTTTTAAAAAAATTATCTTTATTGTTGAAAGTATTACAGATGACCCCCTCCCCCCCTCCCATTGACCCCCTCTACCCTGAACCCGCCCCCCTCTCCACCCCAGAACTTCACCACAGTATTGTCTGTGTCCATGGACTATGCATATGTGGATATATGTTCTTTGGTTAATCTCTTTCCATTCCCTCTTCTCCCCTCTCCCTCCCCTCTGAAATCTGTCGGTTTGTTCCATGCATCCATGCCTCTGGACCTATTTTGCTTGTCAGTGTATTTTGTTCATTAGATTCCACATATAAGTGAGGTCGTATGATATTTGTCTCTCTCTGTCTACAACCAGTAAGTCTTGCTTACAACCTATGTCTGTTCAATCTTAAAGTGCAGGACTAGGAGAACTTGACTGTGGTAATTTGATAAAACGGGATTAAAATAGGAAAGAAAATTATGTGAGTGAAATGGTGTCTAGATAGCTTTGCTCTCTCTCTAGTTCCCTTCCTACAACATGGAATTAAAATCCAGAAGATACCAAAGTGTGTCTTGCTTCAGTTTGTCAGAAGGTTGGCTTATCCAGCAGGTTTCACTCTGTATTTAATATGTTTTCATAAAAACATGATTGTTGCATCTAAGAAAAAAAATAAAGTTAGAATGTCATATAGATTAAACAGTTTCAAGAAGGGTTTAGGTAAACGTTTGAAAGTTTTAACCTCAAAGGGAGAGGTTTGAAAAACACCAATCTTGGATCTGATCTCCCAGCCTTATATTTACTAGCTTCCATTCACGAAGATAAGTAGAAATTTCTCCAGGGGGCTATTTGGAATGCTTTTCCTGGTGAGTGAGATTCCTTCCCGTGGTGCTTTCAACTGGAGTAGAATTCAGTGTAAATAGAGTCCCCACACAAAGCATCTACAAGGCCTCTCCGTGTTGCAGATCTGTTGGTAGTGGGAGTGAGGGATGGGGGACACTCTTATTTAAAAAGATCCATGCCTGGCACTGTGCCGGACATTTTCCATGCATTATCTCGCTTAACTTTGACAAACAAAAGGATGAGGAAGTTAGAGCCAGATGCCTAGGATCGAATTCTGACTCTGCCAACTCGAATTCTAGGCAAGATTGTTTAACTTCTCTCTGCCTCTACTTTCTGGTGCAGAAGATGGGGATGACAGCAGCCACTTGAAGGACAGTTGTGAGGAGTAAATGAGGCGATGCGTGGAGAACTCCCAGCAGGGGGCCAGGGACCTCGCCAGCATCCATAACATGTCTGGTTATGTCCACGTTATTGCTCTTATTACTTCTGCTTTATAAATAAGGAAACTGGGACCTATGGAGGGAGTGCCTTTTGTCATGTCACCCAGCCAGTAAAGTGGAGCCGGACTTAGATCCTGGTCTGACCGATTGCAGAGGCTAAGCTTTAACAGGATATTCTCTAACCGTTCCACCACACCCAACATCGAAGCTCAAATTTGGGGCTCCAAGTTCTTTGGGGATACTGTGTGCTGTAACAAGACAAAATGCTTTTGAACTTCCACATACAATAGATGCATTCCTGGGAATGGTATTCCTAGCTTTCCTTGGCTTTCATTCTGTGAATAATTTTGTGACTGAGCCTTTCTTTCTTGCTCAGTATCTTCATTTAAAAAGACTCATAAACACATTTGAATCCCATTTTACTTTCTGGAATCTCTATTATTCTTTCAGAGTTTTCATCCATTTATTACAGAATTAAGCCTCAGCTAGAGTTACTCATAGGAGAAGCTCGGTACCATTTGCCAAATGTCACCAGGAATTGCGCTAATATGGTCCCTTTACCACCTAGTTGGTGCACTCTGAAAATGTTTTGCTTAGAAGAAAAGATTGTTTTATGTAAGCCCGCATAGGTATTTATGTGAAAGAGTTGGTTTTGTTTTGCTTTTTAGAAGTGTGCAGTAATAATATAGTGATGAGCATATAACTTTTGCTCTTTAAACATTTTTAAGAATTATAATGCTCAAAATAAATGGAAGCACAGTTGATTCTCATTATTTGAGGCAATTATGTTCTATATTGTTGCTGCAGACACTGAATTAGTGAATATTGAACCATATTGAAATACGGGGTTAGGTTCCTGTGAGCCTTCGATCACATTTTCATCCATCAATAAATGCATAACTTTGCTTTAGGTGTCTGTATAAAGACACCTAATTTAATAGTGTTGACTCATTAACTTTGAACTCATGGCCATCAGCTCTGTAACTCATGCCTGAACCAAGCATAGCTCACGTGTAGTATATCTTTTTAAGGCACATCACAGCCTACTTGTGCTTAGGAATGCCAGTTAGCACTTCAGCACTACACGTGGGGACCACTTTACACAGCGCAATCACCAATAAACAGCACAAAAATGCAAAAACGTGGCACTAAGCATCCGCGAAAAGGACGCTTGCTTGCAGTATGCGAGCTGACACAGCGCGTCATCTTGTTCACCCTCAGCACAGGGAACGTGTGTGCTGGGCAATTCAACATTGTCACTGCTTTGAGCACGCACAGGAACGACTGTGGAAGGACCCCCACATTGATTTTGTGGTTACAAACAAATTTTAACAAGTAGGCAAATTTTCAAATAGGGAATCTGCAAATAATGAGGGTTGACTGTATTTTGCTTGCAAAATGTCCCTTTTTGCCCAGTTTCAAGTTTTAATTGGGAACTCACAGCTTAGTTGCATGAATGGCCTACATACTGGTCTTTCTGTATTAGGCTCTCTGCCCTGTAACTCTTGGTCCCCTCTTACTTTCATCCCAGGCTTGGCCATGTGACTTGGCTTGGCCAATGGGATGTTAACAAACCCGTTGAAGTGGGAGCTTGAAAAGCACATGCTTACTTCCTCTTTTCCTCTTGGAGCCCTGGGCCAGCCTGCAAGGGGTGTGAGACACACGTGGAGGAGAGCTGAGCGGTCTCAGAAAAGGGCATTTAGCCCAGCTGGCCCTCTAGCTGACAACATATGGGTGACAGAGCCCCACTAAAATCAGGCAAACCTGCCTCCAATCAGCTAGCCCCTCCACCCAATCCATAGACCATGAGAAATAACCAGCAGTTTCTTTTTTAAGCCATTAAATTTGGGGTGGTCTGTTCTGCATCATTAACTAACTGATACAGGAACTGCAGCATCTCTGGTTTTAGTTTGGGGACTTTGGCATTCTAGGTCCTCTGGAAGGCATCAGGCAGCTACTTCAGCTGAAGGTCAATGCCGGCCTCTCCATCATGTGGGAGGCTGAAAAGGAGATCAATTATTTCAATATAGACCGGGGAAGAAGGAAGAAAAAGAATGGTTAGGAGGGAAGGGCATGAGATTGGGGTAGAACCGGGAGTACAGTTTTCCACATCTTCCTACCCAGGTCTTAAGGATTAGCTTCCCATCCTTTTAACTTAACATTGGCTTGGTTAAAACAGGACCTAGTTTTTAAAACATTTCTTTCACCGGCAATGGTGGTCATTTTATGTATTTCACATGGAAAGAAAAAAAGGCAGCCAGGGAAAAGGAGGGGTAGAGGTGGAAAGAAGGGAGTGAATTATGTACAGAAAATAATTTCTCTCGTTTCAGCCTCAGAACATGAAGGGAAATTCACAAGGGGTACAAGACATCCATAACTACAGTATATTCTTTGAGAAAAGCTGCTGGCCCCAAGGCATAATAAAAGTTACACTTAAAGAATACCATAAACCTTTTAAAAGTCACATTTTGAATCAAAATAATTTTCTTATGAAATATTAATTCTCACAATGAGTCGTAAAATATGAACACAAAATAGCTTAGGCTATTTTTATTTCAGGCAATAAAGCTAAAATTTCTTAGAGAAAACGACAGCTACTCCAAGGTAGCTCTCAGAGTCTGTGAGTGAAAATACGAGTCTAAACTGCCCTCGGATTCTGTCCCAGCTTTTCACCCACAGCTCCTGGGCAGCGCCAGGCTCTGCAGAGGGCACCGCAGGGGGCCCAGCCCAGGCTGTCAGAGGGAAGGCCCAAGCAGAGGGGGGGCCAGAATGCAACTTCAAGGTAACTTGCGTTCTTTGGTGCCTCTGAACTTTTCTCCTGGACACTGGCTTTTAAAAATAAAAAGGTGGATCTGAGCTAAAGACACAAATCAAAGGCAATTATTTTAAAATGTTGGAAAAAATTTAACTCACTTATAAAAGGATGGCCCTAAGTAGAATTGAATATTGTATAATTAACTCTGAAAATTACCTTGTGGAAATGTATGCTAATGTAGCACTTTATAGTTAATGTTAAAATGATTATCCATTTTACTGTTGGGAGTTTTGGTATGACAAATATTGGTTGTAGGATGTATTCCTGCGATAACATGGGTCTCTGGAGTCAGACTCCTCAGGTTCAAATCTTAACTTTACCGCTTACAAAATCTATAATTTTAGGTAAATTTCCTAATCTCTTTGTGCCTCAATTTCCTCATCTGTCAAGTGGTGGTAATAATATTACCTGCTTCACATGTTTGCTGTGTGAATTAATGAGATGATGTATGTAAATAGTTATTATTGTCAGTTGTTATTAAGTACTAGAGGTCCAATGCATGAAATTCATGCAAGAGTAGGCCTTTGCAGCTGCAGCGGCTGCCTCGATCCCTCCCTTGCAGCCGTGGGCAGCTGCCTCGATCCCGCAGCTATAGTCCTGGCTTCGTCCTGGAAGGACATCTGGCCTAATTAGCATATATGCTTTTATTATTATAGACTAGAGGCCCAGTGCAGGAATTCATGCCTGGGTGGGATCTGGCTGGACTGCCCCCAATTGGGGTGGGTCAGGGCTGGGCCTATTGGGAGGAGGAGACAGCGGGAGGTTAGCTGGCTGGCCTGCCCAGATTGGAGGCCTGATCAGGGCCGGGCGGCTGTGGTAGGGGCCTAGGGCTATTGGCCGGCGGGTCCCACCCCTGACTGGGGTGGGGGGGATAATTGGGGGTGGAGCTGGCTGGGTGGCCGCAGGCAGTTGGCTGGCTGGCCCTGCCCCTGTTTGGGGTGGGGGGGCCAATCATGGTGTGTGGGGGGTGATCAGGGGCGGGCTGGCCAGGGGGAGGGGCTGCAGGAGGTTGGCCAGCTGCCCCACCCCCTGTTGGGGTAGGGGGACAATCAGGTGTAGGGCCGGCTGGGGGAGGGGTTGCTGGCTGATTGGGGTGGGAGAGGCTGATCAGGTTGGCTGACTGGCCCCACCTCCAATTCACTGGCCACAGTGGGCGTCATAGTGACCAGTCCTTCCTGTCTTTATGGCATTCTGGTCGCTGGCTTTTTATATATATAGATTCAACTATATATATATATATTCAACTAGGAAGCCAAGGCCTTCATCTGGTATTTCCCAAATCCATTCCCTGACTTGTCCCTAATGTTGGTTCCAGTTCCACCAACATTCACACCCTCCTCTTGGTTTCTCCCAGAGTAGAGGAATTTCAGGCATCACCAGGAGAGTCTTTTCCTACCAGACACACTGCCCTCTGTGAAATGTGAAACTGACAGGGATCCTTCCAGGTCTGGCTAACCATGCCTCATGCAGCTTCTTTGTCTGGGAGACTAGAGGCAACGGATCTGCCTGAAGACTTGAGAGCCCCACTCCGGGCTGCTGGGGACCCCTCAGCAACTCTCCTCAGTTCCCTCAACCTTCCTGCTCCTCTCTGTTCCCGAGGAATCCCCCTGGTCGCTGGTGCGAGACACCCCTGGCCGAGCAGGGCTGAGCCCTGCGGGGACATCTCCTGAGGCTGTTTAAAGTATTTGTTTACATTTTTGTTGGATGTCAGTGTGTTGTACTTGAAAGTATCTGAACTATGTTTGTGTACAAATTGGCTCATTCATATTTCCCTACTTTACAGCGGCCTACTCGTTTGCAGCCCCACATCTCTGGGGGTTTCCTTCTCAACCCGAGGAAACCCCATGCAGCTGGTGGGCGCTGAGGCCCAAAGGCACCAGAGCAAACAATGTTGGCCTCATTTTCCTCCGGACGCTTTTTCAAATCTATTTCAGTGCAATTACAGTGCAGGGCCTCTGGCAACTCCCTCTCAGACCCACCAGGCCACCCCCCTGATTGGCTGTCAATAGATCAATTCTCATCTTGCCTTACTTAACTCACATGCTCTCTTGAGCTGCCATTACAGAAGGAACACGAAGTGTGGGGGTCACCGGGCTAGGAAATCATTTGGAGCCGCACAATGAGGTGCAGTATGGAAAGGCCTGACTTCAGCTGACCCAGCCTCCAGCCGTAATTCCATATTGCCATCCATACTGACCTTCATCAATCTTTCCTCTTCCAATTAGCCCCCTCCCCTGGAGAACGGTGGCGGGCTCAGTGCCACGGCTTCCAGGAACAAAGTAAATTAGGAGTCAGGTCTCTGAGTCGTTCCTCCTTTCCTCAGGAAAGAAAAGGTCCCCACTTTCAGAAAATGGGGTTCAAAACAGAGCAAAACAGAAAATGCTGTGGAGAAACATAATGCCATTTCTGCGAGACGGAGCCATGCACACAGCATGTTTGTCTGGGGGAGACCAAAAGAATGAGTGAAGACTGAGGCAGACTGTGTGATGCTATTTAAATGAAACCATAACAGTAATGGCCAATGTTGGCTAAGCATGTACAGCATGCCACACATTGGGACAAGAGATTGCCATGTTTTAGCTTATTTGATTCCCGTGACAACCCTATTCTTCATTAGAAGGCCTATTTGCTTACCATGTGCTCAATAAATAAGAAGGAATGTAGGTGTGCCAGGGGTAATATGTTCAAAATGTTAAGCCTGTGCATTTTATTTTTCTCCCCCATAATGCCCAGCAGCCATTCCCTCCCACACTACATCTGGGGAAGGGAGGCAGGGTTGTGGGATGTGATACAGGAAGGTCAAGGATAGGAAGGAAAAGGAGGAGGGAATCCTATCCTTCCCATCCCCGAGGGTTGTGGAAGAGAAGGGGATAGGACAGGGGAAAGACGTGGTGGCAACGTGCAGATCCTGGCTCGCTTCCTCTGGCCGGAGTCCAGGGAATATATGAACGTGTGTTAATGGTGGGGTGAGGGAGCACTATTAGGTCCAGGTGACAGAGAGATCTTGCTGAAACACCTTGTGTGGGTCTCATGAATAGTGCCTTGAAGAATAAACCACACCCTGGGCTGCCAGGCCGCAAGGCAGAGAGAAACCCTGAGTGAGAACTCTGGAGCCTGGAATAGGTTGAAATGGATGTAGAGGTTTCTGCTGGTCAGCAGGGATGACTGGCTTTCTCCCTACTATCCATTCCTTTGTCTTTCTAAGTAACAGAATCCAAATTTAGGAGCAGAAAGACTATGTTGCAACTAGATATGCCCAAAGAACTGAATTATAGATGATGAAATGTAAGCAAAAGTGTGAGTGGAACTTCTGATATGGATCCTTAAAGGAAGTTGACCCATCAGAGATATACTCCTCGTACTTTTTTGTATTGCTTGGAGTTTGACACAATGGCAGGAGCTTCAGCTGCCATCCTGTACCATGAGGCGATCCTGGGTGTAGAAACATACCCACCAAACCACAAACATAGGCAATCTGGATCTTTGATGACTCCATGGATCTACCTCTAGATCCTATATATTTTTTGAGTGAGAGAAATGTGGTCCTAAAATATATCCAGTCTGCTTAGAGTTAGGCTGGAAAGATTGAGGGAGCAGGTGGAAGTGAGGAGATGGACTCATGAGGAGATGGAGTCACAGTGATTGGGGTGAAGTGAAACTGTAGCTAAGGACTATGAGGCCGGCTACTTAGTCCAGGAATTGAATGGGAGTCATAGATTTTAGGGGTTCACAGTTCCAGTAAGGGCCCAAACTAAGTCCATGTCAGCAGAGGTGGTCCACCAGGCTCTGATTTAGCCAAGAGAACAGACAGAAATATGAGAGGTAGAGATCACAGTTAGATGGCAGGAGGCCACCCTGCCACCGGGCAGAAAGAGGAGACCAGAGGAGTCAGGCGATAGTTCAGGGAATGCCCAGATGTATCTTAATGCCACAGGAAGCTCCCCAAAGGCCCCCCATCTGGAAAGGAGAAACGGGAGGGAGAGGAACTGCAAGATTGGGTGTTTATGTGAGAGCTGGCATGAACTAAAGAAACTGTTGTGTTGGGTTGGGCTGATTGCCAGGGTGTTGAATTACATTTTATTCCCCTCTTATGTCCAGTTGGCAGTGGAGGATATGAAGAAGATCAGATCAGACACTGGAAGAAAAGATGCTAGCTACATGTGTTTTACGTGAGTGTAGTATCTGCATTGGCTTTACCATGACAAGGACATTTTATCCCCATTTCACAGATGAGGAAACTGAAGCTGGGAGAAACCTACTCACTTCAAGTCACATAACTATCAACTATATTCATTTTTAATATTTCTAACAAACGAGGTTTGCAGCTCAATCTCCTTTGTTCCAAGAGAAGGAGGACTGGTAGTCGCCACAGCCACAGTTCACTTGGTCTCTGTGTTCAGTGTTGGGTGGTAGGTCAAACCAGAACCCATTTTCAGAGTCTCTCCAATGTCCAAACTCCTTTCTGCTACATCATGCAGCATTTAGGAACTGAATGATCTTGATTTGACTCCAAAATACATCAGCATATGGATATTAACCTATTATTCTTGGCTACTGAGACTATCAACATATACTTGATTTTTGAAATGATAACCAAAAGCCTGTAGATCCACACATAAAGTGGCTAAACTGAGTCTCATAGACTTACAGGCTACTGATTCACCAGGGTGTCACTGAAACGAGATGATAATGGCCAAGTCTAAACACTGACCTTGGATCCTTGAGCAGTCTTCATAGTTATATTATTCATTCATTCATTCACACGCTCTTTTATTCATCAAATATTTTTTGAGTGCTTATGTCAAGCCAGGCACAGACTGAGTGGGAAGAAAATAACTGGGAATAGCTAGTTAGAGGCTGACCTCTCAAGGCCCTATTATCCATTTATTAGTCTGCAAACTTTCCCACATCAAATATTCCAAATGTTCCAGAAAATTCTATTTAATCTCCCAAATAGAGGCCATCTAAATACAAATAAATGGCTTGTAAACTAAAATGTCTAGGGAAAGTAAAAAGATGTGAGGAGGGTATATGTATCTCTTCTCCTTTATTAATTTCTAGAGTTTACTTGTGCAAGCTATCGATAAGATTTATATTTATGATTTATACTCTATCCAGCTATATTTATCTATAAAAATGTTAAATGAGCATATCCTTTGACCCAACAATTCCACTGTTTCACTTCTAGGAATTTATGCTGTGGATATGCTTGCACATGTGCTGAAACATACATACATCCATACATGTTTATGTATATATGTATATATTCACTGTACATTGTCTAAAATACCAAAAGTCTGAAATGACCTTAATGCCCATGAATATGGAAGTGATAGAATAAATTAGAGCAGATAGTGGAATACTCTGCAGCCATTAATGGGAGTGAAGTAGAACCATAGCTCTCTTTCTGCAGATCTAACATGGAGCAATTCCAGCACACAGTGCTACGTGGGAAATTCAAGGGACAGAAGTATGAATACATTGCTGCTATTTCAGCAATACACTATTGGGTGGAAAATTTTAGAGAGAAACCAAAAAATGAAAGAGAATATTTCTTTCTCATGATTATTATAAAAGCATGTGTTAGGAGAGAAACCCAAAATTTGTGCAGTGTGTCCTGAGCATGAGTCAAAAGACAAACTAGCTCCTTGTAATAATATCAATATTTACATTCCACTCAAAGTCTTCATGCTCATGACGTGGCTCACGTAAGTGAGGCTTTAAATCAGGAGGCCGAGAGAATGAGGAGTGGCTGTCACACACTGTCCTCACTCTCCCTCGGATGAGGTAGGAAGAGGTCTGGGGAAAGCAAAGGGACTTCACAATTTGGAACTGAAGCGGGGAAGGGGACAGAGAGGTGGCCGTGGAAAGCTGTGGGCCAGAGGCCCTGGACTCTGTGGGGAGATGGAGAGCAGCCTTTCTTGCTTCTTTCCTGTTTCTTTCCCTGGTGCTGTCGGTGGGGAAACCTCCCAGTTGGGAAGTGCTGCCCACCACCCACGTTTGGAGAGGATGAGCCGAAGGAGGGAGAGGAGGAGGAAGGCAAGTCCTCCAGGAGGCAGATCCCTCAGGTGTCCCATCGTCCCCGGCATCTTTATGCTCCTGAAGCTGAGGATTCATTAATCATTGGACAGATTTGTGGTGGGCAAACAGCTCTGTATCACCATTTCCCTTGTGAATAGAATGTGAGCACAATCAAAATATTTGCACAAGTGGGTGACAGATGGGCTGATTACAGAACACTCTCATTTGTGGTCATGAAATGGGCCTTTGAAGCTGGGCACCTGGAATGCTGGCAGCCCCTTTCCATGATGGAGTTGTCGACTCCACACAGTCCAGCGCCTGGTTCCACAGGCTCTTCCAGAACCCCATGCGACTTTCCCACAGCTTCCCCACGAGGTCCCGGGTCTCTCCTCCCCTCCATGGATGAATCCACCATGGATCCTGCTTTCTTCATCTCCCTGTCTCATTATCATCTAAAACTCATCCCATCTGGCTACAGCCCTTCACTGCAGAGGAGCAGTTCAGTTCTGGGGGAAGAGATACGGGGGGAGATGGCCCTCACTTAGCATGGAATGAGGCATGGCTCCTGCCCCTTCACCTGACCCATTCCTGAATCTTCTTCTCGTCCTAATTCCACTTAGAAAGTGAAGTACTAAAGTGGAAATATCAACATGTATTTCACTTGCAGGAACAATAAACAATTCTGATGGAGGCTGACATGTGTTAGCTTCTGTGGGTGCACGGATGGCCCAGAATCCTGGAATCTGCAGGTCACCACTGCAATGGGCGATGGAGGCCTGCCCTTCCCCCTGCACATCTGGGCCCTGAATAGCAGTGTTGTAGAGTGCCTTCCAAGGTTGCACAGCTGGCCCCCCACACAGCTGAACTTGAAGCCAGTGCAAGATTCTGCAGGGGAGGTTGTGCCCACATGGCTTAGACACAGTGATTTGGCGTGTTTGGAGGTTGGTCTTCAAAGAAGAAGGGGAGGCTCTATGGTGTCATTGCTCCAATGAGGTGGTGATATCAGGTCTCTGCAGGGGTCAGGACCAAGGATGTGAAGTTCATACACACTTTCAGGACTTGTGCATTCCTTCACCTTCTCACCCTAGGGTACCCACTGTCCAGAGCCTCTGGCCACAAATGTCACACTAGGACTCTCCTCACTCCTCCCCTCCCAGCAGTCCCTCCAACAACCCCCTCCAGCCCCCACCGCACCACTTCTAAGGCACCTTTCACACTCTAACTGGGCAGATCTGGGTAGATCTGTCCTATTTCCCCAACCTTGTGAGCTCTCAGGATAGTGGGGAGCTGGGCTGATGCACTAGCCATGGGCCCCAGTGAGTGAAGATGAGCAGACCAGGGATGGGGCATCTCCAAGGACACATGTTGGTGATGAGCTTTGGCTGTTCTTGGTGAGCAGAACCATGGAACATGGAACCAGAAACCAGACAAGGTTCAGAGGTTCTGCCAAATTCCTGCCTTCTTAGCATTATAGAATCTTAGCAGAGGGAAAGACCGCAGAGAGCGAGACCCCGTCTTCTACTCCGTGTTCCACATTCCTGACCTGCTCGCTCAGCATCTGCTTGCACACTTCTAGTGGTGGATATCTCACTGCCAAGGAAGGAAGTCCATTTCATTTTGGGTCCCTCTACTACTGTCACCTAAATTTATCTCCTTGTGACTTCTAGTTAATCCAGGGTCTACTCATGGATAACAGAATAATTTATTTTCCAGACGATAAGCCTTTAAATATTAAAAAGGAGAAACCAGGTTCCTCCCTATTCCTATAGGCTCTGCATCTTTAGTTTCCTAGACACTCTCATTTGGACACACTCTATTTTATCAAGAGAGTATTAAAAAGTGGACAAAGCATAGGTTTTGGAGTTAAACAATGGTTCATACCTAGGCTCTGCTTGTACATTCACCTTGGAACCTCAGCACCGTCATCTGAAAATGGAGATAAAGCACTATAATGGGACAGTCATTACTGTGTAAGCTCAGGCATTCTTGACTGGTTCAGATTAATCCCCATCTGTACAGGCATATGTGGGCTCAATGGTTCCAGTGTGAATCAGAAGAAAACCAAGAATGATCTTGATCACATGTTGTGTGGCTTCCAGTGAAGTGAAGTTCCCCTTGGCTCTTTCTCAAGGACTGGCTAGCAGAGTCTCTCAGGATAGTGATGGGTATGCTTTCTTGAGTGGAGGTTCCCACTCTGAATGCTCAAATGGTCATTTTCACAATGCTCCGTCCCCCCACTCTTCCTGGGTAGAGATCTTTTTGTTTCCTTGGACAATTCCTCTTTGCTCAGCTCCCAGGCTCCTGGGCACAAGAGTTCAAGTCATTGGAAAGATAGGTTACCTCCTCTCAGTGAGTGGAATTGGATGGGCTTAAACTTCAAATCTAGCTGGTGTAGTAAAGAAAGGAAAGAAAAACAAAAGTTATGTTTCTATATTAAAATAGTCTGAAGTTTAATCACCACCACAGCAGCCACCTTACCAGGTTATTAGGAGGGTCAGCAATATGGTGCCAGAAATGCCCAGCACATGCCCTGGCCTGGCCATGGAGGATGCTCAGTGAGTGACAGTCATTATCCTCCCTAGCAGTAGTTCTTTGCCTGGGCAAAGTGAGGTGGAAATATAATTTCCCTTAATTAGAGCACCCTTCTTTCACTGAATCCTGTGGAGGCTGCAAAACCATTGTTGAGACCTGCATCAAGCTATTAACTGACAGTGAGCTGTCATAAACTAAACTCCCTAGAGTTATATTTGTATATGAACCACATGCAGTTTAGTCAGGTCTCTCCTGTTCATACTTCTATGATTACATTTAAAACTTGTGGTGCATAATTTTATTTTTAACCCTTATGTAATTTTGTTTCAGAACTCTCTAAACCAGGGGTCCTCAAACTACGGCCCGCGGGCCACATGCAAATACAAATATTGTATTTGTTTCCGTTTTGTTTTTTTACTTCAAAATAAGATATGTGCAGTGTGCATAGGAATTTGTTCATAGTTTTTTTTAAAACTATAGTCCGGCCCTCCAACGGTCTGAGGGACAGTGAACTGGCCCCCTGTTTAAAAAGTTTGAGGACCCCTGCTCTAAACCTTAGCTTTCTTATCTGAAAAATGAAAAATCTGGGCTTAATGATTCTGAAGGCCTTGTCCAGCTCATATTTCAAAAGTCTGTGTTCATCCTTAGACTCTTTCAGAAATTTAACAGATCTCTCACATTGAACTTGTTTTTCAGGTCTGCCTCCTCAGTGAAGTGGGGACTTTATGCTTATCTGGCAATTTCCAGCCTTAGGATCAAGGACAGACCTTTGCCAGAGGTGACAATTAATTTTATGTGTCAACTTGATTGGGCAGCAAGGTACCCAGATATTTGGTCAAATACTATTCTGGGTATTTCTGTGAGGGTGTTTGGGGAAGAGATTAACATTTACATCTATAGATTGAGAAAAGCAGATTGCCCTCTCAGTGTGGGTGGGCCTCATCCAATCAGCTGAAGGCCTGAATAGAAAAAAAAGGCTGGCCCTCCCTGAGTAAGAAACTTTTTTTGCCTAATTGCATTTAGGTTGGGATGTTGGCTTTTTCCTGCCTTTGGACTCCAATTGGAATATTGGCATTTTGGGGTTGCAAGCCTGTGAAGTTATAGACTGAAACCACACCAATGGTTCTCTTGGTTTTCAGGCCTTCAGACTTTGATGAAGCTAACTGATCAGTTCTCCTGGGTCTCCAGCTTGCTGATTAACCCTGAAGATCTTGGGGCTTGTTACTTCCACAATGACATGTGCCAATTCCTCATAATAAATCTGTGTGTGTATGTCTGTGTATGTGTGTGTGCAGGCAGAATGATAAAAAGTAGGTTTACAGCTGTATGTGAAACACATAATTTATTCTTGTATTAGAATTTATTAATTACTGTATTTTCCATACAAACAACTGTAACCTACTTTTGCCCACCCCTGTATACATATATCTCCCATTGGCTCTGTTACTCTGGAGAATCCTGACTAACACACCAGGTGAGTTTGTCATCTATATTGACTGAATCTCATCAATCAACACACTAAAACACGGTCAGCAAATTATACCCCTCTGGCCTGCTTTTGTAAATAAGTTTTACTGGAACACAGGTAGCTATGCCCATATGCTTATGTACTGTCTGTGCTGCTTTCACAACCTTCACACTCTAATGAAGGCATGAGTAGTTATGGCAGAGACCATCCATCCTGCAAAGCCTGAAATATTTACTATCTGTTTTCTTTTTGTTGTTGTTCTTCAGAAAAATGCTGGCTGACTTCTGCTCTACAATGAAGTTGTCCGCTCTGTCTCACCCACTCATGCTTCTTTTCTTCTTGATTTCCTTTTTTCTTTATTGTCTGTGTAGAAAATGTGGGCCGTGTCCATCTCTGAACTGGGAGCCTTTAGCTCCAAGCTGGTTCCTGAGATGCTACCTAGAAATTGCTGTAGTAGAAGAGAGGGACTATTTCTAGAACCATTCACTGAGCCAGCTAGATTTCCTAGCTCTGCCACTATCAACTATAGATCGAAATATAAGGAAACAGACCTAGCATAAGTGAGAGATTGAAGTGAGATGTCAGAAAGAACTTCTCAATGATACTGGTACCCACAGACATTGTTCCCCTTAGAATTTTTGGAACTTTACCCGGAGCACCTTGGGAATGGCACAGGAGCAACCTATGGCATGCAGTTCAGGTGGGACTCTGTTCTGAGCTGGGAGGATACATGAGGTCTGTGTTTTCTAAAACATAGTATGGTTTGCATTCAACAAAGAGCGTATGGCATTTTTAGGGACTATGTGAATCAACATTTCTTATTTTAATATTAATTTCTTAATTTTAACTAATGAAATAAATATTCCAATTTCAATATTTATTAGAAAAAATAACTAGCACACCTAAGCTCTAATTTTCTGGTCATTATTGCCTAGAATAGGGTTACACAAAAGTGAATCAATAGACAGTTGATTTAAACTATTAAATGAATAAAAATTACAGGTATTGCACAGAAATGGCAAAAATCTCAAAGGTAGAGCAAGACCACGGAGGCTGGGGAAACGCGGGACTCAATTACAGGGCTCCTGCCCTTGCCTCTTGCTCCCATGACCTTTGTAAGGGATCTAACACAATTTAGATCTTTGAGGTCTCTTTCTCTCACCCACTGTCAGTGTGACAGGAGCCTTCGGCCTGGCTAATGTGATTTCAGGTATGCGGTGAGGAGGCCCCGTGGCCCGCCTGCGTAATGAAGAGTTTATCTCCCCGCAGCGGTGCAGCGAGAGGCGCGTGCCCCTGATGAAGATGGAATGGCCAGGCCTGCGGCGTTATTAATGCCAGCGCCGGGTCTGTGAGCATCTGCAAGTGAAACAAAGTGGGATGCCCTTCACTTAAGCCCACGAGGACAATGAAAGCCAGCGTGCCGCTTGGATGGGAGCCAGAATTGGGCCTGTTGTCAGAGGAAAGAAATTCATTAGAGGAGATCTCAGACCAAGGACTGAAGAGAGAAAGAAAGCGAGGGCGGGGTTGGTCGGGCGACGGCAAATTAAAACTTTGCCTCTTGCTCCAGGGTGCACTGAGGTCCCTGCTTCTTGAGCAGATTTATCACACAGAGGTCTGAGATCATCTGGCCACACCATGGGCGCATTTGCTTTCTGGAGGCAGAAGAAAGGGCTGTCCTGACGTCTGAGTGCAGATGGTGGAATTATGGATGGGAGGATGCGCTGCCAACAGAAGGTCTCTAAAGTCCAGGGACAGAGAGCAAAATGAGAGTTTGGGATCCAGATGTTACTAAGATACTTGGTATACTGGTACATTTTGCAAATTTAAAGGGGGCAAGGCAGGTCACCTTGAAGAGGGCCAGGAGTCTGTGGTAATAGAATGTGGTGGAGCCCATGGCACCCTTTTAAAGGAGGAAGCCATGCTTGGCACCAGCCCATGTTTAGATGAGGAAATCAGGCTCTTCTTCGATCTCCTGAGGTTTCCAGAGAAGCTATATTAAAAATATATAAAATATCCCAATTTAAACACATGTAACTTAGTTAAAAATTTTTAAATATTTTTTAAAAAAGAGGAAAGAAAACACCAGGCTGATGAAACAAAACATGTCCATGGCCTGGTGTTGGTCTGTGGGTCTCTATAGTAAGCAGAATAATGGCCTCCCAAAGATGTCCATTCCCAGGACCTGTGACTGTTATGTTACATGGCAAAGGAGGATTAAGTTGCAGATGGAATTGAGTGGCTGACCTGTAGATGGGGAGATGGTCTTGTATTATCTTCTCTCAGTGTAATCACCGTGGTCCTTAAAAGTGGACAAGGGAGACAGAAGTGTCAGTGTCAAAGTGATAAGATGTAAGAAAGAATCAGTGCAACACTGCTAGCTTTGCAGGGAGGCCATGAGCCAAGGAAGGTGGGCAGCTTCCGGAAGCTGGAAATGGCAGGGAAATGTATTGTCTCCGAGAGTCTCCAGAAAGAAAAACAGCCATGCTGATATTTTGTTTTTAGTCCAAAAAGACCTATTTTGGACTTCTCAGCTACAGAATTGTGAGATGATACATTTATGTTGTTTAAGCCATTACATTTGTGGTAATTTATTACTGCAGCAAAAGGAAACTAATAGAGTCTCTAGTTTCAAACTTCAATCTAAACATAGAACTGGGGTAAGTTATGTACATACAGTGAAAGTAGAAAACACTGGAGAACTCTATTTACCCGTTATAATAATGGGGGACACATGGAGAGAATGAATACAAAGCTTGGCTGCTTGAATTCCTTAGAGACCATTTTGATAAAAATACTTGTCCAGTTAAGCAGATACATCTGATCTTTTAATTCTGAGATACCCAGCCCTGTCTCAGGGGCAGTTTTGGAGCAATGTCCTAGGGGATCTGTAGGTCATTAATGCCTAGTGCAGGGGTGGACCACCTTTTTGTGAGTGCGTGCCAAAACCAGCAAAATCTCTGACTCAAAATTCTTCTGCGCGCCAAACCTAATTTTTTGAGAACATGTTACACCTACTTGATATCTCTTAAGGTGTACGTATGTGAAGAACCTTGAAGAAATAGTAAAATTCATTCGAGCGACAAAAACACAGTATATGATGATGAAAAATACATTTATTTTTTAATGTATACATGTACACTGATAGTCCGACAGAAAACTTTATGACTCCGTTTGATATTATCAGTGGGAATTTTGCTGCTGCATCATTGATGACAGAGATTTTTACATCAGGTTTATATTTCGTGACCTTCAGAGATATGCACGAGCTACTACTTTCATCCATCAGGCTACTGCTATTACAAGACTTAACAAAATTCATCACTGAGAACAAAGATTCACAAGCATATGTGGATGAAAACATGGAGAGTAACGCTGTTGCAGTTTTTTAAACAGAAAAAATTTTCTGGAATGGCATTCCAAGTCCTCAATAGTTTGTTTTCAACACTTCTCTCTGGTACTCCTGTCTCTAATCGCTTTTTTATAATGTTTTCCAAGTCAACTCTAAGGTCAATAAATTTCTGCTTCCAAATTGAGCTACTCTGAAATTCAATCAACTGCATTTCAAAGTCAGCCATGTCTCTCCATGAAAACATTTGTAAGTTTAGTTCCTCCAGTTTCATGTTGTCTGGAAACCTCATGAATTTTGTTGTCTCTTCCAGTTCTCTGAATTTTGCAAATCTTGAGAAGAACTGCTAAATAGTTGACTCGATGATGTTTAAAAACAGTTTTTGAAGGCTTTGACAGTCTGTTCTATCATCTTTTGGGAGGTCTTTGATGTGCTTCTTGAGGTTTGGAAAATATCTAAAGCTCTCACCATCCACATCCCTCTTAAAGACTTCCAGTTTCTTTTCAAAAGCCTTTATGTAACCAAACATAACATCAAGTGTCTTGCCATTTCCTTGTAATTTAACATTTAAGTCATTCAAATGTTCACAAAAATTGTAAATGGAAGATTATAAGAGAGGGTTTCGCGTGCCAGCAAAAGTTACTGGCGTGCCATGTTTGGCACGTGTGCCAGGGGTTGCCCACCCCTGGCCTACTGTATCATGATGGAGACCCTCAATGCTTACCAGTATCTATGGGATTGGCTGTATTTCTCAACCTCCCTTGCATTTGGGTTGGTGCTACTTGGCCAATGGGGTGTGAGCAGAAGTGACATAGGCTACTTCCAGGCCTAGCCCTTCAAGAGGCCCATATGATCTCCGGCTCTTTTCTCTTTGCCCACCATGGTGACTCTGGAGACCTTGAGTTCCAGATGATTTAGATACAAGAGGAGGAGGGCTGTCTCAGCTGTGCACAAGCAGGAAATAAACTTTATTTTGTTGAGATATTTAGACTTGTCTGTGGCAGCATTACTTACTCATCAGTTACTGAGTCCAAAAAAGGACAAAACAAGATGGGGAAGTGATTGTGAAAAGATCAGTGAGTTGGGAACCCAGGAAAGAAGATATCTCTGAAGTTCAGAGTAGGACCATGTTTTTTTCCAAGTGTTATCGGTAAACCACTAATGGGAATAGACAGAAGAACACTTTAAACATTTTATAGGCATGCATTGATTTGACTACATATTAGAAAAAATTTTACCCTGCATGTATGACTACCCTCTAATTTCACAGATTTTTTTTTTGGCTTAGAAGTCAATTGGGAATAGACTTAAAGAAAAATATTAAAGAAGTATACAAGTAGTACATAGAAATGGAATAAAATGTGAATAACTAAAATTTAGGGGCATGAAAGTAGGTCACAGGGAAATAAAGAAGGTTTGAAGTATATCTCTAAAAGGAACAGATAGCTGATATGGGTAAGCTACATATTTAGTTCTAAAATTATATAACTTAAGGGAAACCTAAAATTACCAACTTTTGTTGCCTTTATAAAGATGACCAATTTCCTCAGCCTGGCATTTAAGACCTTCTAGATGTCTAGCATGTAAGAGTAATTCACCCGGCCAGTTTGATTTCTGTTGGCCTCTGTACATGGTTCTACCACTAATTCTACCCAACTTATAAGCCACAGCTCAAATCTTGTTTCCTTTATGAAACTTTACCTTATTGCCCCCCAGATAAAAATAATCTCACTCTCTTTAAAAATCTTAAGAGTACCTATTCCTGGTATCAACCAGACATACAGTCTTGAAGTTGAAGTTATTTGTATAAGCACATTGCCTTCCCATTTAACAAATTCCCTTTTCTTGTCTGGGAAGCTCTTTATTTCTCCTTCAATTTTAAATGATAGCCTTGCTGGGTGAAGAAACCTTGGATGTAGGCTACCTTCCCATATAAGGTGGACAAGACCAATCTTATATTTACAATATTCCTTTAAATCTTTCATACCTCCTGAGAATTTTCAGTGACATACAATCAACATATTTGTTGTAGCTTTTCATTGTAGAACACCTGTGTCTCATGCTTCAGAGCTTTTTAAAGCATAGACAAGAATTGCTGGATATCGCAGAATTGAACTGTCCTATGACCTGAGGGTAATTGAATAAGCTTTTTGAAGAAACTTCTAGGCTGTAATGAAGATGTCTATTAGAAGTCTCATGAGGTTTGCCATTACCTGGTTTATTAAAATGAACATATTGGTGAAATGTTTTCAGGCAGGATGCTGGAACAAATCTCAAAATTTAATAATAAAAATTTATTTCTCATTTATATAATAGTCAAGGCAAGTTAGCTTTCTTCAACATGGTTATCTGTCCACTGGATGGCTCAGCTCTTCTCTAAGCCATGCCACCATCTGCATCCAGCTGGAAGAAGATAAAACAGAATGTGAAGCATTCTCCCACTTTTAAAAAACTCTGGTCAGGAAATGACAGACATGATTCCAACTCATAGTCTATGGGTGAAAACTGGTCACATGGTCACATCTGGATGTCAAGGGGCCCAGTAATGTGATCCCTAAGTGCTTCCCATCACAATGTTTAATTATAAATTGAGAGTGTGGACTGTGTGTGGGTGCATGGCTAACCAGCTCCGGTGCACAGCTAGGGTCAGCCCACCAGCTGTCTTCCAAATTTAGCCACCACTTAATTTGATTCATAAGGAAATGTGGAAGAGTTCTGGAAGTAATTGGAACAACAAGGAAAACAGTGGAATAAGATAATCTGAGATATAAGTGAAACATAAACAAAGCCCATCTGACTCCCTAAATTACTGTTTTAATCTTCCAGGAGATGAAGAAAGGCTTCGCATAGGTCCTGGAGCCCAGGTATGCCGAATTCTGGAATGGGGAAGCATGGTTGGAGTGTGGCTCTTCTAATCTATGTGCTTTTAAGAGTTGTTTTCAAATTCCAGCAGGTGGAGGAGTAAATTTGCCAGACACTTCCACCAGGACTGCTGGCCAGGTTGTGCAGCTTCTGTGAGGACCGGATATGGGAGAGAAGAAGCAAGAGCACTGCCTTTTAGGTAGAACATTATCTTTTCTTTATTGCATGTGTACCTGTTCTCTAATTTGAACTTTACAATAATTTTGTGTAATAGGGAATGTTACCATCTAACAGACTGGAAGAGTGAGGCATGGAAATGACTGAAGAACTCACATGAGTGTCTGAGTTGGGAATAGACCCTAAGTCCCCTGAGTCTACATTCAAGGCCCATTCCATTACAATGCAATCTCCCCTCTGAGAAATAGTTGGCTTTAGGTAAAAATGAAAAGCTGGTCAATTCTGTCCTAAAATCTTCCAGGTTCTCTCTTCTATAACCTTTTGCCCCTCAGATAGCAGTTCCTTGATTTCAATCAAAACTTACTCTTATCCCGTTGGTAGTGCTAACTTGTGCCTCTCCTAGAGATGTTGGCATTTTCTCCTAGGCTAAGTGCAGGGCGGGACAAAGGGAGGTTTACAGTTGTTTGAAAATAATCCAATAATCCTATATAATGAAAGGCTAATATGCAAATTGACTGAAAGGCGGAATGACCTGTTACTATGATGCACACTGACCACCAGGGGGCATACGCTCAACACAGGAACTTCCCCCTGGTGGTCAGTGTGTTCCCACAAAGGGAGCGCCGCTCAGCCAGAAGCCAGGCTCATAGCTGGCTTATGCAGTGGCTATGGCCGCAGTGCTAAGGATGTCCGACTGCTGGCTTAGGCCCACTCCCTGTCAGTCAGACATCCTCCGAGGGCTCCCAGACTGTGGAGGGTGCAGGCTGGGCTGAGGGACACGCCCCCCACCCATTGCACGAATCTTGTGCACCGGGCCTCTAATCTATAATAATAAAAGTGTAATATGCTAATTAGACCGGACGTCCTTTCGGACGAAGCAGGGGCTTCGAGGGAAGCCCGGGTCCTGGGTGCCAGAGGGAAGCTGGTGCTGGCAGCCGGGGGAAGGAAGGCCTACTCTTGCATAAATTTCGTGCATTGGGCCTCTAGTTAATAAATAATAATAGGAGAATAAACTCTGTGGTTTGCATGAGAGTCCATTCCAGCACCTGTGAAACATAATGAAACAATCACATGCTCCACATGCCAGTTTTGACTTCAGCCAGCATTGTGGTAACCATTACTTCTTGCCAGAGCATAAACCACACAAATCAAATTTATAGCTACAAAGGATTTTAGAAATCACATGTTTGCATAATAAATATATGAGCACTTGAAAAGATGCTCACTCTCACTAGTGATGAGAGAAATTCAAATAAAACACGAAGACAGAGTTCTCCCGTCAGACTGGCAAACACAAAAACATATCCAGGTTTGCAGGGATGTGAGAAATCTGTTTATCTCATACTCTTGTAGGATTGCAGGTTAGTAACAACCTTTTGGGGCCACTTTGGCAAATTTCAAAGCAAAACTGGAAACAGCAAAAAATTAAACAGTAATTTAATCAGCAAATATTTAAATAGCAAAAAAATTTAAAAAGTAAAAAAATAAATTGACATAGCAATTTCACATGGAAGAATCCTTATACCTATGGAGAGGTACAAAATTAGGTGTTCATGAATGATCATGACGAATTGTGATCATGAAAAAATGGAGACAACCTAAACATGTTCAATAGAGAAAGTGTTACATTAATGATAGGACATCCATATTGCTATATTGTGGAATTTTGTGTAGCCATTAAGAAGAGTGAATTAGAAAGTTAAATGGCACATCTCCTTGTAAAACACTTCACAGTTGTTCAAAAAATTAAATAAGGAGTTACCATATGACCCAGCAGGATATAACCGAGAGTAGCGAAAATATATGTCCCCAGAAACAATTGCACACAAATGTTCATAGCAGGATTTTTCATAATAGTCAAAAAGTGAAAATAGACCAAATGCCCATTTGAATGGATAAGCAGAAAGTAGCATATTCATATGATGGAATATTATTTAGCCATAATCTTTATAACGTTGATGAGAAAAAGAAATTGATTCCCAGTGAGGTCCACTGTCTGTGTGGAGTTTGCAGGTTCTTCCCATGTCTGCGTGGGTTTTCTCCTGGAACCCCGGTTTCCTCCCACACCTCAAAGATGTGCACATGAATTGGCGTGTCTACATTGTCCCAGTCTGAGTGAGTGGGGGTGTGTGTGGGACAGTGCCCTGTGATGGAATAGTGTTCTGTTGAGGGTTGGTTCCCAGAGCTGCTGGAATAGGTTCCAGCCACTTGAGACCCTGACCTGCAACAAGCAGGTTGCAAAAAACTTATCTTACTTGTTTATCTTGCTTGTAGCTCACATTATTTCAATGTTTAATATTAGACGTGTTTTGGGTCTTTATTTAGAAGTTTGGTGATATTTTTGACTTCATGCCCAAAAAGCTTAACGTTTGTTTATATCAATTAGGCCATGGTAAAATTGATTTCGTTATACATCATTTCATTAAAGTTGCAGTTTCCAAGAACCATCAATGATGTTCAGTGAGAACTCTGTGTATAAAGTGTCCAGAAGAGGCAAATCCATAAAAACAAAAAGTATATTGATAGCTTCCGGGAACTGGGGGAAAGGGAAAGAATGGGGAGTGATTGCTAATGAATGCAGGCTTTCTTAGGGCAGAAATGAACATATTCTGGAATTAGATGGCAGTGATGGTGCCACAACTTTGTGAACAATATACTAACACCCATTGAATTGTAAACTTTAACAGGGTGAAATTTGTGGTATGTGAATTAGATCTAAAAAAAGAGATCTGTCTCGCTGAAATAGCAAGGTGTCCTTGATACAATGTAGGGTTAAAGAACAAGTTGTTGAACAATATATAGCCAATTTTTATATCATAACAGAACAAACTGTATTAGTGATGGTCTAACCAGAAAAATAAAAAGCCCTAGAAATATTTAAATGAGAGGGAATTTAACACAGGGACTTGATTACAAAGGTGAGAAGCAGCCCTGCACTGGAGAAAGTGAGGAGACCGTGTTACCAGCGCCCAGTTGGGAGTTCACTTACTTGCATGGAGGGCCTGTCCCATGGGAGCTGAAGCCTGGAGGCATTACAGCCACCACAGAGATGCCAGAAGAAGAGGGTGAGGAAAAGAGGAGAAATGCCTGTCTTCTCCCTTCTTGCTACCCTCCAATCTTCCCCCATCACAGCCTTTTGGCCATATCTATTCAGAAGCTCCGGGTACAGAGAAGCTGAGAAATGTAGTTCCCTGAGTAGAGAATAGAGCAAAAGAGGAGCAGAGTGAGTATCAGAACAAACAGGCAGTTGACCTACACAGTGTATCCCCTTTGCAGCCTGGTATTTATTCTCCTCTGCCTGACGTGAGGCATGTGTCATCCAAGCCCAAACTGTTCTCACCTCCTCAACAAGGGGAGACCCAAAGTCCCATCAGTTGTCATTATCCATTTTAACACATAATTTCCAGTTGATATGATCCTTCCCAAAGGTATGGATGTGGCTTCTCATAATCTTGTGGGCTATTGACTTAATTATAAAGTCAAACACCACTGATACTTATCATAAAAAATAAGGGAAGAGGAAAGAAACAAGCAAGAATTAGCAAGTGGCATATGACCCACATTATGGGTCATAACATGCACATAGCAAAATAATGTATTCACGAGAGCACAGTTGATATTTATCACTTCCTCCTTCCACCATCCATTTCCTGTCACTTTCCTAGCCAGCTCTCCACTTGGTTGGGTTCTCCATCATGTGAGGTGACTGAAATCACAATTCCTAAAGGCTCTGAGTCTTTAGTGGTCATGTCTTTATTGGATTGTTATATTATTCTACTGATTTTTATTTGGAGGTAATGAGAGACACCTGAGATTATCCCCTAAGATCCAGTGATGGCCTCAGCCTCCACCATGTGGTAGTAACCCAATTTCCCCTTGATTATTAAAATCAACATTCTCTGTCTGTTTTTCCAGTGACCCAAGGAAATCCAGATAACTAGCTGGCGGCCTCCCTTTCATCTTCCCCATGGAAGCAGTCATTCCTTGGGAACAACTCCAATATTATAGGGACAGAAAGCAAACCTCTGAGAATGGAGACAGTCCTTACCCTTTGTTTCCCAGGTACTATGTCTATAGGATAAAGAGCACCAACCATTTTTTGCAGTTAAAATCATATATTGCAGCCTATAGGACAGTACCCAATCTGGCAGGGTGTTGTCTCTCATCTGGCACTGCGACTGGGGCTGTAACAAGCCATTCTATCAGGCTAGCTTCTTCTGGGCAATTGAGGTATATGGTAAGGTCAGTGAATTCCATAGCGTGAAGCCACTGCTGTACCTCTGTATTATAAAATGTATCACCTGCTTAGAATGTTGTGATAGATCCATCTAGGCCCTCTAGATCCATCAGCAGTGGATGACAGAGGTATGCAAAGCTGATTATACCCGGGAAGTTTTGGCACCTTGATGCAATTGATTGTAGGCAGTTGAATTCAAGGTTCAGACAGCCAATCAAGGAAACTCTCGGAATGATTTCCAACTGCATGAGCTAGAACATTGTCTGGAGTCTTGAGTAAGTGTACCCTTAGTGACATATGCAGCCTAACTTAATGTAATCTTCTATTCTTGGGCTGCCACCCTTGGGCTTGCCCAGCTGCTCTCCAGGCTCATGCCCATTCGAAGAGCAAGATCTTACATTTCCTTTGGGGTAGAAGATACCTTTTCCTAGAGCACACTTTGCATCCCCCCACCCCCCCAGTATAGTGGGATTGGATTCTATTTATGGGTCCAGAGACAACAAGAACTAGTAACAGTGGGTCTTGAGGATAATAGTATTCTATTGCAAGAAGCTGCCTAGGGTAAGATTATGACATTACAGAGACTTAAGCTGGGGAAGGCTAGTTTACTGAGAGAAGGGAAGATGGATTGCTCCACGGGAAAGGGGGGCTCGAGAGTTTGTGGGTTTAAGATTCTGAACATTGTCAAACCACCCAAATGTCCCCCTTTCAAGGCTCAAGATCCCACTCCTTCTCAACATGTAAAACATAGCTAGGTTTTGTATTCAGCTCATGATGTTATTCTGACACCATTAGACTTTGGGCCAAATCTTCAGACGTGTTTATCCAGGGCTACTAGAAATAAGAGATTCTTTAAAGACACCGAAACAGCTCAGTGGTCCTGTACCTGTGTCCAAGCATATAGTTTCCTGTCTGTGAGCTCTCAGCCAGCATGATTAGAAGCAGTTGGCCACATAACAGCTATACTAGCTGCGTGCGGGCGGTGTATGCGTTTCCAATGCCTTGTCTGAACTGGCACATTGTGCTGGCCAACCTTCAGGTAATAATTAAAGATGTGGCCACTGCATGCCACCTATTACTTCCATTTGTGAGGAGATCGCCACGCTATTCATGCTCTAAACTGCGAGCAACTAAAACCAGAATTCTGTTTTGAGACTCTGTTTTGTAAGACCACTCCAAGAGCCACATCAACCCGAAGAATAGACATTTCTCTAGTTTTAAAGTACATAGAATGAATCTATAATAAGGTGAATGTACTCAACACCACTGAACTGTGCACTTAGAAATGGTTAAGATTATTTTATGAGTGAATCAAATACAGAGAATTGGTTTCATTAGATGGAAGAAGAGGGAAGCAAAGAGAAGAGCTGAGGTCACCTAGTGATTAGCAAAGTGGGAAGCTGCTACCATCCTTCTGAGAGGGACAGAGAAGACCATATTGACAAGCCTTCAGAATCAAAGTCATAGCCCTGGAACTGAACCTGGTGGGCCTGTCACATGGGTCCTGAAGCTGTGGAGAAGATGCCATAGGAAGCAGAGAAAGGCTTCTTCCCTTATACCTTCCAATCTTCCACCAGTGCCTTACATGGTCAGAGCTGACCAGGAGCCCATAACTACGGAAATAGATATGTAGAAGTGCACAGAAAGGAGCCTGGACGCATACTCCCCATCAACAACCCAGGCTGCCTCTCTCAGGAAGACCCAGAGTCTTCCAGGCAGCCCCTCAGTGGAGCAACTCATGCCCTTGAAGAGAGCGCCAGAGGCCAGAGCAGAGGCAACTCTGGGCAGGCCGATGGGCCCAGCAAGAGGAAGTGGTGAGGGGCCACTGGACTCTCCAGCCCAAATGGTCATGACACCCTGTCTCCTGCCCCAGGAGGACAGAGCGGCAGTGCTGGCAAGGCTGAAGGCAAAGGAGGAAGGTGGCTCTGCTGCGTGGGCGGAAGTGGCTCCCCAGGAACAGAGGTGGGGGAGGGGGAGGGAAGTAGGGAACAGCCGGACACAGACCCACCACTGGCTGTGTGTCAGATCCCACCCCACCTGCACCCCTTAGGAGAAGGCAGGAGGGGGAGGTGGGGCGGGATGCAAACCTCAGACTCTTTTGGCCATCCTTATATTTGACTATGTCAGGCAGTCAGTGCCTTTACTGCCACACAAATCAAATATTCCATCGGGTCGATGCAGAGCAGTCATTAAGCGGCCTGTCCGGGGGGAACTGGATGATCACTGGCGTTAAACGCGTGCTTTCCTGTCAAGCAGGCACAAGTCCTGCCAGGAAGGCACGGTTAGGTTAGGCCATGACGCAGACTCCACCAGGGGAGCAGTGGCGGGCGGAGGCCCCTGTAAACCCCAGGCTTCATCCTGCAGCCATCAGCACTCTGCCCTCATGGAATTATGTAAATATTCAGATTTTAATGTAACAATGAGGCAATTGCTTAAACAGAATACATATATTTGTGTGTGTGTGTGTGGCTCTTTCTCCCCAGTATTTAAGGTGTCAGGGCAAGGCAATCCTCAGCACTTTGCAATCCTGGGAGAGCCGGCAGAGCAGGGAGGAGTCCCAGCTTCCACAGGCCTGAGATCCCCCCCGGGGCTTACTTACCCCGTCCTGGGGTCCCCTGCTGGCGGCCAGGAGCCAGTTGGGGAGGCATGGACAGCCGCTTGCATCGTCTGAGCAGTCTGAGCGTGCTCCTTCCCATCCTGGCCCCAGCTCCAAGGAGGAGCGGCTGACTCCTGGGCCCCAGGAGGACCAGGGGAGGCATGGTCCAGCCTTCCCCACACCAATGTTGGTGGCCACTGAGGCGGGTCACTGAGGCCTGCCACGCTGCCTTGGTCTTAAGGAAAACTCCACATGCTGCTGCTCATTCCTAATTATCGGCACTGGCCTGGCTGGCTGGTGTGTTTATTCTGTGGCTGCCAGGCTGGTGGAGGTGTTTTTTCATAAAGAATCACACCCCAGTAAAATAAAATTATAGTTCTCCCAGGTCAAAAAAAGAAAAAAAAAGAAAAAAGAATCACACCCCTTTTAAGTGGAGTTTTCCTTTTGCCCACCTTTGGTTTTGCAAACATTTCAGGATTAATTGAACACTCTTCCCCTCTCCAACCAAAACACGTGCTCGCCTTCCCTGCACAATCTGGCAATCTTGGCATCTGGGCGTCTCAGCACCCTCACCTCTGAGTCCCGCTGCTGACAAAGGGCTGGTCTCCAGTCACCTCAGGCTGCTGCGGTGGAGAAAATTGAGTTTCATTTCTGATTAGCCTCTTCAGCTTCTGTCTCTGAAAAGCTCATTTTCTGTAAATCTAGGTTTGGATATCTTTAGGCCCACCTGGAGCATGTGACTGCATATCTTTTGCTCATCTTTTTAATTACAACCACGGTTTGGAAGCTTCATACGATGTGTCATGTTTTGAGTACGGGGATACGGGGGAAAGAGGCAGCTCCAGGCAGGCTTTAGAAAGTGCCAACTAAAAATTGTTCTTCTCTAACATAATCTCACCAGTTAGACTCCCCTGGAAAAAAGAGAGGGAACTGAAATGATTGTCTTCCTTATTTCTACTATTGCCCACCTCATTTTAGAGAGCAAAACAAAACCAAAAACCTCTCTGTCAACTCCATTATCATTCTTTTTCTCTGTTTGGGTAGCCTAATTCTGGCTGCTCAGAAGAATCATGTGGGGTGTTTAAACCCTTACCCCTGTGGAGTCATCAGAATAACGACCTCCTAATGATGTCCATGTCCTAATCCGGCGTACCTGTTCCCTTCCCTGGGATTAAGTTAGCAGTGGTTCTCAACCTTGGCTGCACATTTGAATCACCTGGGAATCCTTTCAAAATCCTGATTTCTGGGCCTCATCCTCCGGAAATTCTGTTTCTTTGTTACTAATGTTGTGGCCCCACCCCATAACAAAGAAACAGAATTTCCGGAGGATGAGGCCCAGAAACCAGGATTTTAAAAAGTGATTCTAATGTGCAGCCAAGGTTGAGAATCACTGAGTTAGAGGGCTTGAGGTTTGGAGATTGTCTTGGATTATCCAAGTGGAGCCTAAATGTAATCACCAGGATCCTTAAAAGTGGAAGAGGGAGGCAAGAAAGAACAGGGGGAGATGTAATCACGGGAGAAAGGAATGCAAAGATTAAACATTGCTGATTTTGAAGATGGACACAGGGGGCCTCTAGACAGTGAGCAAGACAAGAAGACAGATTTTCCCCCTGGACTCTCTAGAAAGGAGCAGAACTCTGCTGACACCTCCCATTCACTCAGTATTGTCCTGGTTCAGGCTACTTTCACATCTCCCTGAATTACTGTGATGGCCAAAGCCATCTCAAAAATGATACTGTTATAACTCTGTGTAAAACACTGACATCTCCCTCAGCCTCAGGAGTGAACTCCAAGCTTTTCGCCATGTTCCAGACACAGTGTCACCTTGTTCCTGTTTTCTGTTTAACATCGTCTCCTCCCAGTCTTGGCCTCTCTATCCCCACCGCACCCTCTCCCCAACTCTATGCCCCGGCCATAAGGAACTACGTTACTCTCAATTCACCACGCTTCCTTTTGCTAGTTGCAACATCATGAATGGATCTTGAAGGCGTAATGCTAAGGGAAATAAGTCAAAGAAAGACAAATACTGTATTTGTCTCACTTAGTTATAAAACCTGAAAAACCAAGTTCATAGAAATAGAAATCAGATTTGTGGTTGCCCAGTTTGGGGGTGGGATAGTTGGAAGGTTGTCAAAAGGTAGAACCTTCCAGTTATAAGATAAATTCTAGGGAAATAATGTACAATCGAATGACTATAGTTAACCAGAAAAAGATATATAGTTAAAGAGTATTCTCTATTTGGAAGTTACGGAGAGAATAAATCTTAAAAATTCTTATCACAAGGAAAATGAATTTGTAAATATAGGAAGTGATTGATGTTAACTGGACTTATTATATAGTAATCATTTCACAACCTATACATATAACAAATCATTACATTGTGCACCCTAAAATTATAGCATGTTATATGCTAATTATATCCCAATAGAACTGGAAAAAAGAAAATTATAAAATAATTTTTGGATTATGAAATAACCATAAAAATATGAGTTTACATTCAAAATAATGTGTAATTAGTCATCAGGGAAGTGCAAAACCACAGTGCAACACTGCTACACACCCACCACAATGGCCAGAAGGGAACAGTGCTGGTGAGGAACTAACTCGCATGCATTTCTGGTGAGTGTAAATTAGGACAACCACCATGGAAAACAGCTGAGCTTTTACATACACTGTGACTCTAGATAAATGGAGGTGTTTACTGTGTTTGTGGATTGGAAAAGTCAACATAATGAAGATGTCAGTTATCCTCAAATTGATATATAGGTTCCACACAATTCCTATCAAAATTCCAGAAGAACATTTGGAGATATAGACAAAATCATTCTAAAATTTATATGTCAAGGGAAAGAGTCTAGAATAGGAAAACATGATCTCAAGATTTAGATAACTACAGTAAGCAAGATTGTGGTATTGGTGGGAGGTTTGACCCGTAGATCTATGGAACAGAGTAATAG
This sequence comes from Myotis myotis, assembly GCF_014108235.1. Taxonomy (NCBI): domain Eukaryota; kingdom Metazoa; phylum Chordata; class Mammalia; order Chiroptera; family Vespertilionidae; genus Myotis; species Myotis myotis. Next base: position 35,062,153 of record NW_023416357.1, read on the forward strand.
AGAACCCAGAATTAGGCTCGTAAATATGCTTACAGACTTGACAAAGTTTCAGTAGTAATTTACCAAAGGAGATATAGCTTTCCCCCCCCCCAAAAAAAAAAATGACATTGGCGTCTGGATATTCATACCCTTTTCCCCTCCCCCTCACCCCCCTCTAAGAAAGGAAGAAAGAAAGAAAGAAAAGCCTTGATTTAACTCTCATAACTTAATATCAAACTTAAGTCAAAATGGATCATGGATGTAAATGTAATATGTAAAACTGTAAAACATTTAGAAAACAATATACCCCAAAGCCAATATATAAATTAAAATGGAATATTAAAAATATTGAAATAATCCAAAGAAGGTTGGAAAGGAAGAACACAGCAACAAAATAAAATGAGAGACCTAAATTCAAGCATATCAATAATTAGATAAAGTAAAAATTTTCTGAACACATGAAGAGACCCACTTGAACTATAAAGACATAAATACACGAAAAGTGAAAGAATAGAAAAAGATATATTGTGCAGACAGTATCAAAAGAAAGCTGGTGGCTATATTACTATCAGACAAAGCAGATCTGAGAACAAGAAATATTACCAGCAGTAAAGGGATATTATACCATGATAAAAGTATCAATTCACCAAGAAGATATAACAATTCTAAATGTGTGTTCAGAATTTGTTGTAGTTTGACAAAATAATAGTTGATTAATTTTTTATTATTATTTTTAACAGCTCTGGGATTGTAGGCAGAGCCTTAAAAAAATTAGATACTCATTATTATCAGAAATAAAAAGTCACATTTTTTTGTATCCTGTAATAGCTTTCAAAACAAACTCCTAGTTGTTTCTGTCACAAAACAGCCCTTGGAAATGTGTGTCCTCTGCCATTATACAGGGTAGGAATTTTGAGCAAATATGGCCAATGGCTTCTGATAGGCTGGCTTCTGATTTCTGACCAAAAAATGTGAGTGTCTGAAGTTGTAACTCAGGCCTGGAGTGAGCAATTCTAGATGACCTCGCACTTATTGCCCAGGGTCCCAGTTTGCAGCACTTTCTGCCTTCTTTTTTATTTGAAAAAGACACCCTTGGAAACCAAAACAATAGCTGTAGAGATTCTCTCAGGTCCCACCTGACATTTCACTAGGAAGTATTTCTTCAGTGTTCTTCCTTCATGGCACGGAGGGTCATTACCTGATTCTGAATTCTATATTTTCTTACAAGGTAAGGCGAGGATATAGGCTACTGGCTTTTGACACATCTGCCAACTGTTTTTCTTTTTTTAATATCTCCCTTAAGTTTATTTTCCCTATATTCTTTTTTAAAAACCCAAGGATACATTTTTTTAAAAAATTGATTTTAGAGAAGGAAGGGGTGGGGAAAGAGAGAGAAATGTGAAAGACACACATCCATCGATTGCCTCTTGCACATGTCCCAACCAGGGTCAGGGATCAAACCTGCAACCCAGGAATGTACCCTTGACTGGGAATTGAACCTGAGACCCTTTGGTGTTCAGGTTGACACACTAACCACTGAGCTCACTGGCCAGAGCCCCGGTATTATTTTTTGAAAATTATTTTGAAAAAATTTTCAATTACAGTTTACATTCAATATTATTTTCATTAGTTTCAGGTGTATAGCATAGTGGTTGGATAGTCAGATACTTTACCAAGTGTTCCCCCTTATATTTCCAGTACCCACAAAGCACCGCATAGTTATTACAACTGCCAACTGTTTTTCAAATTGCAGAGTAGAATATATGGAGGGAAGTGAGGAATCAAAAAGATGTTGGTAGATTGCTGCAATAAAATCAAACCATAAGATGAACTTATCGAGGAATAAACATCAAGTCCAATATTTATGTTTAAAAAATCAATTTTATTGAAATCAACCTCTAGGTGGCCACTGAAAGGAACCCCAATGACACTGGAACAAGGTCACTCTCTGAGAGTGAAGCTAGTAAAATCACCTTAAAATGGATGAGGACAGAAAGCACATATGTGCCCACAGGTACACACAAATCTACAGGCCAGTTTCACTCATGACAATCAGGGCAACAACACTAAATAAAAGATAGCATATTAAAAGATTAATATTACATGACCAAAGGGATTTATTCTATGAATGCAAGGATATTTCAATATTTGTAAATTTGGTAATATATTTCACATTAATAGATATAAATAGAAAAATAATATGATTATTTCTATAAATGTTATAAAGGCTTTTGAGAAAATTCAACATGTATTCTTGATTTTTATGAAGAGTTTCAATAAAATTGGAATCAAGAATTATTACTTTATTATGCAAAACCCTAGAATTATGTGTAAGTGGAAGAGTGGAAGATTCCTATTAAAATCAGAACAAGGGAAGACACACTCTCATGAGTGTTATTTATCATGGTCTGGTGGTGTTCTTCAGCCAAGTAGAGGAGAAAAACGAGTGGTTTAAAGCTGAAATAGAGGACATAAAGTTATAGTTATTAGAAGATGACTATTTGCCTCAAGAAACCAAGGGAGAGTAAATTGAAATACTGTTTCAATCAGGGAATTCAATGAGACGAGTAAACAAAGATCATATATTGAAATCAATAGCTTTCATATATGTGGGTGATAATTAGAACAAGAGGCCCCCAGAGCAATTACAAAATACATGAAATACTTATGAATAAAGAAGAAATGTGCAAGATCTGTAGAAAAAAAATTTGAAATACTAGGAGGATCACAAAAGGAGAATTGAACAAGTGCATTATATACTGAATTAATATATAGGAACGTGTAATACCGTAGAGATATTAATTCTCTTTAAGATATGCTAAATTATAATATACCTTCAAATAAAATACAAACTGGAGCTTTTAGAATTAAGCAAAATTTATTTGGAAAAACAAACAATCTGGGAAAGCTATAATAATTCTAATAATGAAAGGTAGTGAGAGGAGACTGTCTCTACTAGATATAAAAATATAATATTCAGAACAGTGCAACACTGAACTTTAAATAGACTAATGGAAAAAAACCCCAGAAAGTCTAGAAATAGAGCCTCATGCATAGAGAAATTTACTGTGTGATAACCATCGCTTTTCAGATCAGTGGGTGGGCTGACTGTTAGCACTCAGCTGCACGCTTAGCCTTCCAGGCTCTCCTGTGTTAGGAAAGTGCTGGCTGGAAGACAGTGCACTACATTTTCAGGTTCCTGCACCAGCGTCCTTTGCTTAGGTTCTGTGAATGGGAGGCATTGGTTGGAATTGAGGGGCAATTCCTATCACCTGTAAGAAGAAGCCATTCTATGCGTCCGGTGCCTTTTCTGGCAGCAGTAGTAGCACTCATGGCAGGCAATTTGGGCTCTGCCAGCATTAAGGAGAGTGGTAGTAGTTTCCACAGAATCATTAAAGTTTAAGTTCCTGGGACCCTGCTCAGTGTCCGCAGAGAGATTCCACAGGAATCAATGACCAGGCTACCAGCAGGTAAGCACCAACTGGTGGTTTCTAGCCTGGGGCACTAGCAGCTTCATGATCACGGAGTAGTAAGTAACATCCCTTTCTTCCTTTGCTTATTTTGCCCATCTGTGTCTTTGTCACTAATTCATTGCATTCAATCCCCTCTGCTTACAATAGCTACAGTGCTTTCAGATTTTCTGATAGGACACTAACTGATACAAGGAGAAAATAACAATTATTCAATAAATGATACTGGTGAGTCTAGTAGTCAGCCTTTGGGGGAAAAATATGGGTTCTCCACATCACACCTTATACCAAAACACATTTTAGATAAATCAAAGATTTGAATGTAGAAAACATAATAAAAACAGAAGGAACCATAGCATATTTAAAAATATCTCAGAGGGAAGGTGTTTCTGAGGTGTTCTAGATAAGTAACATTTGAACAGTTTAATTCCATAAAAAGTGTTGACATGACAAAAAAAAAAAAGTGCCAGCACAAAGGAAATCAACAAACAGAAAGATATTTGCAATGCATATCCGTGAACACCAAAACCCTGGTAGAATAATCAACAAAGTTTATAGAAAGGATAAATAAATGATTCTTTTAAAAAATACTCAGAATTCAGTAGTGAAACATCCGGTCCTGGGCTTTTCATTGCTGCGAGGTTTTGATAATGGATTCAGTCTCCTTGCTCGTTATCGGTCTGTTGAGATCTTCTATTTCTTCATGATCCAGTTTTGGTAGGTTGTATGTATCTAGGAATTTATCCATTTCTCCTAGGTCAGTGGTCGGCAAACTGCGGCTCACAAGCCACATGCGGCTCTTTGGCCCCTTGAGTGTGGCTCTTCCACAAAATACCACGTGCGGGTGCGCACGTACAGTGCGACTGAAACTTCGTGGCCCATGCGCAGAAGTTGGTATTTTGTGGAAGAGCCACACTCAAGGGGCCAAAGAGCCGCAGTTTGCTGACCACTGTCCTAGGATATCCAGTTTGTTGGCATATAATTGTTCATAGTAGTTTCTTATAATTCTTTTTATTTCTCTGGTATCAGTTGTAATGTGTTATCTTTCATTTCTGGTTTTATTGATTTGAGTCTTCTTTTTTTCTTAGTTATTCTAGCTAAAGGTTTGCCAATTTTGTTCATCTTGGAAAGTGTTGGGTATATCTATTACCTTGATTGTGGTAATGATATCATGGGTGTTTGCCTGTGTCCAAACTCATCAAATTGTACACATTAAATATGTGCGGTCTCTTTATATATTAATTATACTTCAATTAAGTTGTTAAAAATACTTAGTCTTACTCATAATAAGGAAATGCACATTAAAATCACAATAGATACCATTTCTACCTATCAGAATGGCAAGAAAAAGTTTGATTAATATTGTGGTAGTTTGAAAATGTATCCACAAATTCTTTGATATTCCTCTTCTTCAAGAGAGAGAACGTAATCTCCCTCTGAGTGTGGGCTAGACTAGTGACTCACTTTTAATGGATGAAAATAGTAGACATGATGGTTTGTGACATCTGAGACAAGATCATGGAAGTTCATGAATGGCATCACTGTTTCCTCACTTGCTCTGGGGAAAGCCAATTGCTATGTCATGAAGACACTCAAGGAGTCCTATGGAGAAGTCCACACAGCGAGAAACTGAGGCGTCCTGCCAGCAGTCAGCAAGGAAGTGAGGCTTTCTGCTAACAGTCATGTGAGCGAGACGCTGTGGAAGTGGATCACCAGCCCCACCTAAGACTCGTGAGACGGTCAGGCAGAACCACCTACCTACACTCTAAAATCGCTGTCTCACAGCAACTATGAGACAGCACATGTTGGTTTTAGCTATGAAGTGTGGTGCTAACTTGTTACTCAGCAATAGATAATAAGAACTTGCTCTGTGCTGAGTGTGTGGGACTACTAGGCACTGCATAAATTCCTGGTGGGAATATAAATTGGACCGATGCTTTGGAGACATATTAGGCAATACCTATTACAGTAAAAATGTAATTCCACATGTGGAAATACATCCGAAGATATACTTGCACTGGTGTGAAATATTAATTAAACAATTTTGTTTATTGCAGCATTGTTTATTATGGCAGACTAGAAACAATCTAAATGTGCTACTGGGACTAGTTAAATAAATATACATTCATTTAATGGAATTCTATGCAGCTGTTAAAAAGAATAATGTAATGCTATAAACAAGGAACAAAGCAATGTTCATAGTATACTACCATTTGTGTAACACAAAATGAGAGAGTATATATAGATGATCTTTTTAACAAATATATTTTTATTGATTTCAGAGAGGAAGGGAGAGGGAAAGAGAGAGAAACATCAGTGATAGAGAATCATTGATCAGCTGGCTCCTGCATGCCCGCTACTGGGGGCTGAGCCCATGCCCGGGTGTGTGCCCTGACCAGGGATCAAACCATCACCTCCTGGTTTATGGGTCGATGTTCAACCACTGAGCCAGGCTGTAAAGATTGTCTTTAGATGGATACATAAGACACTGGTAACAGTGGAGGAGAATGGGGGATCAGCAGAGGGAGAAAACTTTTTATTATATATCCTTTTTTGAGATCTTCTGAAAAAAATGTCTTTTACCAAGTGCAATTTAAAAAATTAAACAATTGGAAAACTAAAATAGCTGCGAAGTCATCTGTGTTAAAAGATAGTTTCTAAGCGTGTAGCTGATGTATGGAAAACTTCCTAGTACAACTGTGATAGCAAGGAGAATATCTTCATGCCTGGAATATAACTTAGGAAAGTTATAAGTCATTGTGTTTTCTTCTGCATAGAGAAAGAATAGGTTTCTAGGAGGTGAGTGGTCTGTTTAGAGCCGGGATAAAGTGAATTAGTAAGGGTTTGTCAGTGTTTACCCGAACCAAGGAGAAAGGCAGCAGCTAGCAGACGCGAGCACTTTAATACTAGGAGTATTTATATGACTCAAGAGCATTCAGTTTCCTTGGGTTAGATTCTGTGCTCAATTGAGCAAGCTTTTAATGACTAATTAAGCTTCTGTAGATTTTTTACTAGCAATCTCTTTCATATTAGAAACAGTATTGTAGTCACTGTAATACTGGAGACCCCATTAGAAATTTTAAAAGGGCATTTCAGTTTACAGATCAGCCTTCCAGGAGGTAGATTTCTGTGAATCGAGTCTGAGAGCCTGACTGCACTGATGCCACGTGGTTTCTCTACACAAAACTGAGGAACAGTGTCTACTAGTAGGTCCCACCCCCTGGGACGCCAGCAGAGCAGCCAGCCAGTCTCTCTCTCTTAGGCAGCTGAGCCTCCTATTTTAAATGTGATAAGCATAAGCAAAGCAAAAAGGGGAGCATGCTGAGCAGAAGTTCCTATGAAAAATTCCGGTGTGATCTGATGGTGTCACCCAACTAAGAAAAGAAGGCTAATGAAAGCACGGGTTCCACAGTTATCATGGGAACTCATCAGCGCATGAATTTTTTTTGTTGTTAGTTTCCACTTGGAAAATCTTTCACCTTCATAATTCAAGAAGAATATGACCGAAGACCCTTGCCAATTCCTAGCATTTCGGATGCCATGTTAGACTATCATTTGTCCTATAAGACACATACATAATACAAGTGAGATTGAGGTTTGGATGTTGGAGCTAGGTTCATTCACTAGCAAAGTGATTCAGATGACAGATGTCACACCAACCTGGTGGTAGCCATTCAAAATATTTTTTTTGCCATAACCAAATGACAAATTACTACAAGGCATAGGCCTTCGAAGTCAGTCACTCACGAAGAGTTAAAACAGCAAATGTTAACTTGGTGATTGTGATAAGTCAGGTGTACTGAGCCCGGGTCTGGGCACCCCACTTAAAGAGGACAGCCTGAAAGGGTGGGAAGGTTAATATCTGTGATCACCCAGGCATTTTCTACCTATGCACTTATTCATTTATTTCACTGACATTTATTGAATGTCTCCTATGTGCCAATAGCTATAGTGTGTTTTGGGGTAATCTGCTATGAGAAACAGCTGAGGGAATGTCTGACATGCTTCTAAAAGAGAAGATTTAAAAGGACAGGACAGCTGTTTTCAAGTGTGTGAAGAGGGAGGAGGCTTATCTGTGTTTTTCCAGAGGGCACAGCTAGGGAAAGTGAGTAGATGATTAAGGGTGTCAGATGTGGGTGTAAATTACGGAAGACTCTTTTGACTTTGGAATGAGCTGACCGACGGTGGAATCCACTGCCTTGCAGAACTGTGATCTTTCGGCCAGTCGGGGGAACTGCAAAGCACAGATAAGGGAGACGGGGTGCAGAAAGGTGAAATGATGGAGTGCAGAAAGGTGAAAAGAGTGCGTGGCCAGATAGTGTGGGGTCTGGCTTGGCACCCCGAATGCGAATCAGCCTATCACCCCTTGGCATGTAATGATTTAACTTTTGTTCTGTCAACCTTAAGGCATCATGCTACGTTGTAATTTATAATTTTGGTGAAACACATGCTACAAGGCTCGGGTGTGGGAGTGAATCCCTGAGCTAGCGAGCAAATACCCACATCTCAAACAGATTCTGACATTCTATACCTGTGGAATACAGTCCTTCTTGTGATGTATTACAACTTTTTTTTCTATTATGAAAAGTAATTAATATTTAGGGTCATGAGCAAAAAAAGTAAAGATACAATATTTAAGAAAGTGAAGGTTCCTATCGGAAATATAGTTTCAGATAAATTAGAGTGGCATGTTAAAGTCAGTAGCAACGTAGATCTGTGACATGAAGATTCCACAGTTATGTTATTTTATTTATTTATTTATTTATTTATTTATTCATTTATGTAACTTTGTTTTAATCTTTGTTGTTGAAAGTATTACATATGTCCCCCCTTTCCCCCCAATGATCCCTTCTAGTCCACCCCTACCACTACCCTAGGCCTTCACCACCCTATTGTCTGTGTCCATGGGTTATGTGTATATGCATACAAGTTCTTTACTGATCTCTTCCCACCTACCCCCCCAACCACCTTCCCTTTGAGATTTGGCAGTCCGTCTCACAGTTTTGACAATCTGCCACCAAGGTTAAGGGAAATGTTCAAGAAGAGCAAGCAGATTCTGTACTCAGACAACTGTATTCCACCCTCTCCCTTGATCTTTTGCTCTAAACAATTTGAACAACGTTGGTTCTGAGGAAGGAGAAAAGATTCCTAGTCAAATCTTAGTATTTGTAAGAAGTGTAGGGAAGGAATTGAGGAGTGTCTCTTGGTCTGTGGTTTCCCCGTTGGTCTATGCAGGTAATGGGAGAACCTGGCTCTACAGAACTTGTGTTCCAGGTTGGTGTGATACCAAAGACAATCCCACAAGTCCGAGATGTTTCTGCCTTTCCCTTTAAGGAATGATGTGCCTGTCAGCGCTAGGCCCGAGGGCCCCGTTTCAGAGGCAACCACTCTTTCCCCTTTCCCCGGGATACCACAGGCAGTTCAGACTTAACTACTGAAGACAGAGCAGGACTTTCAGGGGACAATCCCAGCTCCCCAGGTTTCCCTGAGGTAGAAGTTTTCAAGGTGCAATCCCTGGACTGGTGAATCTGCACCACTTGAGAACCTGTTAGAAATGCAAATTTCCAATCTTCCCTCCCCCCGAGGCACTGAATGGAAAACTCTGGGAGGTGGAAGGGGTCTGTGCAACTAGTGGACAAGCCCTGCCAGTGATACCCATGCCTGCTGAGTCAGGAAAGATAGAAGACATCAGGAGCAGGAGAGCGAGTTGGGTCTTACGGTTGGTTTCATGTCCAACCTTGACTCTTCTCCCCTGAAGAGAGTGCCCGGGAAGCCCACAGTGGTCTCTTTCTGCGTCCAGAACCAACAGGAAGCCTGGGAGTTCCTGGAACACAGTAGTAAGTGAAAATGCTGTTAGATGCTTTCTGTCTGGCTCCCAGTGGCCTTGCCAAGGCCTAAGTGGCACCCAGGTTTTCATAAACGGAAAATAGAGATGTCAGCACACCCATGATAGGCCACGAACAGTGAGTCCGTTTGCAGAAAGCGTGCAGAGACCCCCAAACCAGCTGCTTTTTGCATCTTCCTACCTGCCAAGCTGTCAACGCAGCACATTTGCCAGCTCAGGTTTTACATGAGAAAACTACAGCCCTACCATTTATGAGTCATGCCTGTTACCACTAGAACTTTGCCAGATGAAATGTTTAATAACAAAACTAACAAATTCTCTGCGCGTGTAAGTGTGTATGCTGATCGCCTAGTAAATATTTCAATCTCAGTCACTTCCCCCCTCCCTTCACCAGTCGGCTCTTGTTTGTCTTCTTTATGGCGGGCTGTTCATGTGACAGCTGTTTTATACTGATATAAGCAAGCACCCCACTCAGACTGAATAAACGTCAGGAGAACAGCAGGAAGCCCACTGCTTCCTGTTACCACCTACCCATGCTTCAAATGTGTGCGCTCACTAATGACAAGCAACATCCACAGAGTCCACACCTGGAGGCTGAGAGGTTGTCCACGGTCCAGGAGGAGCCACGTGGTGGGAGGTCTGGGTTAGAAGCCAAGGCGGGTAAACACAGGCTGCTGGAGGGAGGGGAGACGCCAGGAGAGGTGTGGGAGAAGAGTTCACATGAACAGCCTGGTAGCCACCTCCCGCATGGAGCAGTTTGTGATTCTGGGGGGAAGTCGCTAGCACAGCGGTTCTCAACCTGTGGGTCGGACCCCTTTGGGGGTTGAACGACCCTTTCACAGGGGTCGCCTAAGACCATTGGAAAACACATATATAATTACATATTGTTTTTGTGATTAATCACTATGCTTTAATTATGTTCAATTTGTAACAATGAAATTGGGGGTCACCACAACATGAGGAACTGTATTGAAGGGTCGCGGCATTAGGAAGGTTGAGAACCACTGCTCTAGCAGTTGTGGATCTCACCTGCATAAAAGCCTATCCATCAGCTCTGACGGGTGGCATCCCAGGTGGTGCCCTGGTTAGCAGATGGTTAACCAGTTAATGAAGTTTGTTTCTCTCTTCATGAATGGCAGCTGATGGCCGACCTTCACCCTGAGATCTCTGCTCGTTTTCCCGTGGCCTGCAGGAAGGAAAGAGGGAAGGAAGGGGGGAAAAATACCACCATTTAGATGTTATGTTGAGGAATTCTACTCATGGGGTCTTGAATATAGGTTCTCCTTGGAAAATGAAATGTGAAAGTTGGAGATGTGGTTCCCTCTGGCTGGAAAGGGGTAAGGGAGGCTCCTGGCATGCTCCCCTCTTTGCTCCTGGCGAGAGGCCTGGGGGCCAGATGAGGACCTGCCCTTGTCTGCTGCTGACAGTCTCCAGGAAGTAATTCTGGGATTGTGGACGGAAGTAGGCCTCTTTCTATAACCCTCCCTCTAGTGGTTAAAGAAAGGGCAGTCTTTTGTGAGCTGGCCAATCGGGGCTGGCCTTCGCCTGGCTGGCAGAATTCAATCTGGTGGCATGTGTGTTTTTATACAAAACCTCTGTGTGCTCAAGAAAGGTCAGCGAACAGCGGGCAGCCGACTGCATCCTATTATTCCTTGTCTCGTCACAACCCGGTCTAGCTTCCAAACCTTCCTGACAATACGAGGCTTTGACGGGGGCGGGGCTGTCCCGCTGTTCTATTGACAGCCATTTTCCTGAACAGCATTCAGGATCCTGGTGGGAGCTGGGGCGGGTGAGATTGTAGCTAAATCATGGGGCAGGAACCGACTGAAGTTCTCGGAGGGTCTTGTGCCCCGGCAGGTATCCCTGATGTGGAAACTGCCCCCTCCCATGCAAAATGTCAGGGGGAGGGGAGTTGGCAGGAAGTTGGCTGGAGGAAAGTTCCATGAGGGTATCTGGGTTATGAAACAGACATTCCTAAAGAAATGGGGGCCTCAGGCAAATCAGCATGTTACTGTCCCACCATCTCACCATGTAAAGTCACATGAGAATGAATTACAGGAGCGGCCTGAAGGTAACAGGTAATGAGCGCTTGCTACTCGGTAGGCACTGTTCATGATATATTGTGTGAAGTGTCTCTCCTTCTGCTTAATCCTCCTAATAATCCTCCGATGCAGACCGTCTTATTGTCTCTAATTCCCCGGATGAGTGAAGGAACGTGCCTGGGGTCACATGGTGCTTTGTGTGGCGGACCAGGGAGTCTAATTCATGTGCTAGAAATCCAGCTCTAAACTTAACCACGTCAGGGTGAGTCTCAAATTTAATGTGCATGCAAGTCGCCTAGAGATCTTGTTAACGGCAGAAGCTGATTCTGTGGGTCTCAGGTGGGGCCCGGGATTCTGTATTTCTACCAGGCTCCCAGGTGCGGCTGGAGCTGGTGGGCTGCTCCCGGCCCCTGGCTGCCTCTGGGCAGGAGGTAAACGATTTGCCCAGGGCCTGGTTTCCCCACTCTGATTGGAGCTGCTGCTTCTCATTGTGTTACCCTGGCCAACCCCCTCCCTGTTAACCCAGGAGGGGGACAGAGAAAGGGGCTTCCAGGATTTCCACTGTGACTCCCACTCGGGGAGCAGACCTTCGCATCCAGGACCGTGTAGTCACCAGCTTCCTGTCTTCACGACCCAGGGGCCCCCCCGTGTGCAGGAGCAAGAAGATAATGGCCATGCTGCTTAGCGAGTAGGTGCACACCCTGCATCCCTCCCTCCCCGGCTCTGTCCTCAGAGTCTCAACCCCATCTCACAGCCACAGAGACATTTTTGTACATTTTCCACTTGTTCTAGTGAAATAGAAACAGCCCTGGAGTGGAAGGCAGGGGCCGTGAGTTCCATCCCCAATTTACATCTTCATTTGCTTGGTGACTGGAGGCTAGAAACTTGGACTTTCTAAGCCCTCATTTTCTCTGTCTCCAAATGGAGCTAATAAAACGAATCCCTGTTTTGTAGTTTAGGAATACTTCCAAGATGAAGGAACTCGCATTTATAAAACAATTTGAGGTCCTTTGGAAATAAGTTCTTATTATGGAAATGTATAAATAATAATATAATTATGGCTCAAGTCCGTGAATGCCTCCTATGGCACTCAGCCACTCGTTAGGGTTAATGACCAACTCTCCTTTTTGGTTTTAAAAAGCTCTCCTTATTACAGCGTTTCCCTGAAGTAGTCAAAGGAAATGGCCTGCTTGAAATTCACACTCGATTTCGCCATCAGTCAAACCCCACTTAAGTGCCAAGATAGTTGTGGGGAGAGAACGCCACATCAAAACCCAGGCTGGAGCAGTGAGTGGCTGGGAGGCAGTCAAAGATGGGACAGTTCCACCAGATGCACTCCTTGCAAATGCGCTGCAGTGGAACCCAAAGTATTTCTTTGTTTTTCTAAGAATCGTCAGTCTTTTGGCGACTGCCAGGCAGGTTCATTTTCGCATCACCAGTTTGGGGGGACTGGGTCAGTTGGAACAAGAAGAGAGAATCTGGAAAGACAGCAGGCAGGGCGAAGATGTCTGACAGGCACTTTCCATCCCTGATCCAAAGCGCCACTTCTCGCATCCTCGGCAATAGGCAGGGAAATTGTTCTTGTCTTGGGGCAAGATTGCTCTATTCGGAGAGGGAGAAGTTTGCCTGGAGTATTGTCTGCTAGGGAATCAGGCAATCGCATTGTTGAAACCATGATTTATCTTGTACACGGGATGTCTTAACAATCTTTCAATCACTTCATTGCAAGGTTATGTTTTTGCTTCCCCTGGCTCCTGACATGCAGCATGGAGTTCTCCTGCCTTTTCCCATTTGATTTTCATTTGTTCCCCTGCCGCCTGCGAGGGGTTCACATTGCACGTGACAAGGCTGAGGGCTCAGAAATCATTTATAAGCAGCTGGGGCAGGGCTGCCCAAATCCAAGTGCACTCACAGACCCAGAGGATTGGTTTCTTTGTTTCCTGCCAAAGAGATTATCAGTCACTCTCTCATAAAGAGAGAAAATGGTAAATGGAGTCCACAATTCTCCAAACAGCCCTCAATCTAATTAGGTGCCCCTCACACACACCATCTCCTGAGGCTGGCTGCTCAGTCCATTTTCTCATTTGCAGTTTTAGTTACTCTGGGTCCCCTCTGCTTCCCCTTTTCCCCACTTTCCTCTTTTGTTCTTCTTCCAGACCTTATTTTGTATCTGGGACAGCCTCGCATTTTCCCTGTCACCTTAAAATTCTTGTTTCCAATTCCCGCCCCCCTCCAATTTTACAAATAAATCTAGATGTAATCCACTCTGCAATCTTAGCATGATCACCTCAATTTCTCTTTCCCCTTTAGTTTCCAAAATTACCTTTAAAAGTCAGCATTGACTATTACTTTTCTTGGTAAGTTTGAATCCATCATAGTGCCTGAAATATGAAAAGATGGCTACGGATGCTGTGAAAACAAAATGGCCCCCTTATAAAGTGCACACGTCTCCTCTGCATCTGATTGTGTTCTGGTTCTGCCTGAATGGACCAGTGCTCTCTTCTAGGAGCAGGACAATCAAGGGCCTGGGGAACTGGCTTACTCCAAAGTTAGGGATGGCCCATTTTTTAAAAGCTTTGACGTACAATTATTTGACATGTTACCTATTTATTAAACTAGATTAGCAAAATTTTTGCTAATGCATATTTTTTTATTATATGCCATATTTTTTTATTACAGTTGACATACATTATATTAGTTTCAGGTGTACAACATAGCAGTTAGACATTCATAAAACTTACAAAGTGATCACCTCAAGAAGTCCAGTATGCATCTGATACCATAGTTATTACAATATTATCTATCCTATATATTAACACATTGTATGCGGGAAACGTGTTTACACGTTTTACGTACTTATACGTTCTACCAGTGTAGTAGAGCGCGGGACACGTATTAGTACGTTTTTTATAGACTAGAGGTATAATGCGGGTAACGTATAAATACGTAAACTAAAGTTATCGTAATTTTACTGAACGTTGCCATTTGCGCAAAAAATTAGCAAAAATGGCCCGCGCCACCTGTTAGCGCGCGATAAAAATTACCCGCAAACAATGTGTTAAAAGCCCAGCAACCAAATGGCAGAATGACTGGAACGACCGGAACAACTGTGCCCCCTCACTCCAGCCGGCCCTGCCCCCAATCGGCTCCCATCAGGGCAGGCCAACTGGACCCCACCAGTGCATGAATTCATGCACTGGGCCTCTAGTATATATATAAAAGCCTAAGTGACCGTTCGACCATTTGACTGGTAGCTATCCTATACAATAAAAGGCTAATATGCAAATTATCCCCTTGGCTGGGAATTCAACCAGGAGGAGGGGCTGGCCAACTGCCCGCAGCCCCTCCCCCTGGCCAGCCCAGCCGGATCAGCCCCAATCCGTGCGGGCCAGCGGGACTCCACCTGTGCACGAATTCGTGCACCAGGCCTCTAGTCTATATATATAAAAGCCTAAGCGACCATTTGACCATTCAACTGGTAGCTATGATGCACACTGACCACCAGGGGGCAGATGCTCAATGCACAGGCATGGAAACATGAAACAGACTGATGAATCTCAGAGGGAAGTGGGGAGGGAGCAGGGTGGGAAGAGATTAACCAAAGATCTTATATGCATACTAGAGGCCCGGTGCATCCGTGCACCGGTGGGGTCCCTCGGCCTGGCCTGTGGGGATCAGACCAAAACTGGCCTAGTGCATGGATTTGTGCACCGGTGGGGTTCCTTGGCCTGGCCTGTGGGGATCGGGCTGAAACTGGCAGTCCGACATCCCCCTAGGAGTCCCGTATTGTGAGAGGGAAGAGGAAGATACAGATAAATGGGAGGCTATATTATTTACAATATCTTGGCTATTGTAAATAATGCTGCAATGAACACAGGGGTGCATGTATCTTTTTGAACTCGTGTTTTGGATTTCTTTGGCTGACTACCTAGAAGTGGGATAATAGGGTCATTTGGTGGCTCTATTTTTAATGTTTTGAAGAACCTCCATACTGTTTTCCATAGTGACTGTGCCAATTTATAATCCCACCAGCACTTGTTGCTGTTTACTGATGATAGCCATTGTGACAAGTGTGAGGCGATATCTCATTGTGGTTTTAATTTGCATTTCTCTGATGATTAAACATCTTTTCATATGCCTATTATATACTTTGGATATTAACCCTTTACAGGATGTATCATTGGCAAATATCTTCTCCTGTTCAGTAGGTTGTCTTTTTGTTTTTGTTGATGGTTTCCTTCACTGTGCAAAACCTTTTTTAGTTTGATGTAGTCCCATTTGTTTTTCTTTTGTTTTTCTTGCTCAAGGAGACATAAAAAAAAATATTGCTAAAAGCTATGTCAGAATTTATTACCTATGTTTTCCTCTAGGAGTTTTATGGTTTCAGGTGATACATTTAAGTCTTTAATCCATTTTGAGTTTATTCTGGTATATACGTAAAAAAGTGGTCTGGTTTCATTTTTTTTTTTTTTGCATGTATCTGTCCAGTATTCTCAGCACTATCTATTGAAGAGACTGACTTTACCCCATTGTATATTCTTGCCTCCTTTGTCATAGATTGACCATATAGATGTGCATTTATTTATGGGCTCTATTCTGTTCCATTGAGCTATGTGCCTGTTTTTATACCAGTACCATGCTATTTTGATTACTTGTAATATAGTTTGATATCGGGTAGTATGATACCTCCAACTTTGTTCTTCTTTCTTACGATTGCTGTGGCTATTTGGGATCTTTTGTGGTTCCATACAAATTTTATGATTATTTGTTCTAGTTCTGCGAAAAATGCCATCGGTATTTTGATAGGCATCTTGTGGAATCTGTAATTGCTTTGGGTGGCATGGACATTTTAATGATGTTAATTCTTCGTATCTGAGCATGGTATAGCCGTCCATTTATTCGTATCTTCCTCAGTTTCTTTCTTCAATGCCTTATCGTTTTTTGAGTACAAGTCTTTTACCTCCTTGGATAAATTAATTCCTAGGTATTTTATTCTTTTTGATGCTGTTTTAAATGGGATTGTTTCATAACATCTCTTTCTGATAGTTTGTTACTGCTGTACGAAAGCACAACCAATTTACGAATATCTATTTTGTATTCTGCTACTTTACTGAATTCATTCATTACTTCTACTAGTTTTTGGTGGAATCTTTAGGGCTCTCTCTACATAGTATCATAAAATCTGCAAACAATGACAGTTTTACATCTTTTTTTCTAATTCAGATGCCTTTTATTTATTCTTCTTGTCTGATTGCTGTGACTAGGACTTCTAATACTATGTTAAATAGAAGTGGTAAAAGGGGGCACCGTTGTCTTATTGCTAATCTTTAAAAACAAAAGCTTTCAGCTTTTCACCATTGAGTGTGATGCTAACTGCAGGTTTGTCATATGTGGCCTTTATTATGTTGAAGTATGTTCCCTCTATCACTCTTGGCTGAGAATTTTTATCATTATTGGGTGCTGGATTTTGTCAGATGCTTTTTCTGCATCTAATGATATGATTATATGATTTTTATCCTTTCTTTTGTTTATGTGGTATATCATGTCCATTGATTTGCAGGTTTTGTACTAACCTTTCATCCCTGAAATAAATCCCACTTGATCATGGTGTATGATCTTTTTAATCCTGGATTTGTTATGCTGATATTTTGTTTAGGATTTTTGCATCAATGTTTATCAGGAATATTGGCCTATAATTTTCTTTTTCTGTAATGTCTTTGTCTGGTTTTGGTATCAGGGTAACACTGGCCTGATAAAATGAGCTTGGGAGCCTCCGGATAGTCCATGCTTGATGGTAGGCCAGCATCTGCCTCTTTCTGGAGAAATCTTCTTGAGGTACTGGCTATGCATGGGAACATGAGTGTCACCATCAGCTGCCTCTATTCGTAATGATTTTGAGCTTAGTATCCCTATCTGTAGCACAGGAATAATACATACCACGTGGGGTTGTGAGACTAAAACAAAATAATTTATGTAAGATAGTTAATACAAAGCTGGGTATATATTATGAAAATGATAATATATTAATGCTTTCAGTCACCAAAATACCTATAAAGCATGGAAAGGAGTTCCATTTATGGCATAAAAGTACCCCCACCCCCACCCCAGTCTTTCATCTCTCTATACTGAACCATTTGAACGAATCAATTCACAAGTCAATTCTCCCTTCTCCACCTCCAGCTTTTGTTTTTGACCCTGGATGCTCATCATTTTTAGCAACCTGGAGAGAGCTGGCATTGACTCTATACAACTTAACCCCTAGAAGAAAATATCTTTTTCCTCAACAGAATTTTTTTCTGACAGTGCAGAACCATAATAATCATCATCTTTATGATATGAACAAAAGCCCCCACAGGGCTTTTGGGGAGGGCTTTGTTTATGGGGCTTTGGAATGCTCCGTTTTCACATTTATAACCACAAAGGCATCAAGCAAACAAAATAGGTCACATTTCTTATTATTAAGAAACCTCTCTCACCTAATTCAATGCATTTGGTAAAATATATTTTCGAGATAAAGTTTTCCTCTGGCGGAGCTAGCTGCTACATCATTTATACTTCTTCCTAATAACTCAGGAAACTGGCCTGGTCCTCATTTATGTTTCTGCTGGTAATATACGTTAGAGGCACCATTTCATTTTCATTTTAAGTGCTTTGGATTTTAGGGAAATGAAGTTTGTTTTGTTTTGCTTTGTTTTAGATGTGGAGTGTGTGTGTGTTTTGCTGTTCTCGTTCGTCCCTCCCTCCTTCCCTTCTTTCTCTCTGTCTTTTCCTAAAGCTTCTTTTCCCAAACGAGTGAATGGTACCTACATGCTTCTCAAACACTCAGTAAGATTCAGCACCGAACAAACTCTAGAAAGTCCTTATTTACTTAAAATAAGGATGCAGAGAGCATGGTCTGCTCTAGTCACTAGTGTCATGAGCCCTGTCCAAACTCTAAATTAGGTGATTCAGCGGTCAATATACTGACTGCATACAGGTCAATTGCTCCACAATCACTAAGCCCTTGATTTGATCTGACTTGCCTGCATCAGCCATTTTGCCTCAACAACTTAATTGTTCTGCATTTTAACATATTGTTTGTTTTTCTGTTATTAGTTATGTCTGTGGAAGCAACCAGTTAGAGAATAAAATTGAGTAAGTCTACCAGGAGGACACTGTTAAACCTCTGTCACCATCTGAACAGGTCTAAACTAAGGCTGGAAGTGAAATTCCTGAGTTGGTTGGTCATTCTTTGATTCATTTGACTGCTTAATTTGACAAAAATATCTATCAAAATGATCACATGACCAATTTGACTGCTAATGTATAAAAGGCACTGAATTGATGCAACAGTTTATTCAAAATGGTTACCATAGCAACTACAATCATTCATTCATTTTCACATTCATTCATCACAAACAATTGAGCATCCTGCTGTGTTCTGGGAACTGGGGATAAACAGTCCCTGCCCTCATGGAGTTACATTCTACTGGACAGACAGACAATTAGCAAGAAAGCAAATAAGCTGTTTAGTCATTTAAACAGAGAGCAAAGCTCTACAGAGAAAGGAAGTGATTGGGAAACAATAAAGGGGATCATTAGTATAGAGTGATAAGAGTGAGCCAGCTTGCCTTTAACTATGGTTAAACCCCCTGTGCTGTTCTCCCTCTCTCAGTCTGCCTTGATGTTTCCCAGTGTTCTAGTCTCAACCTACTTCTCTACTCAAAGAATACATTCAAATACATTCTTCTAGCTAGTTTTCAACTGACTTTACTTCATTTACCACTGACACATCAATGATTTATATCTGTTTCCCCCCAAAAAATATTGACCTTTATTTCAAGCTGTTTATTGCCTCAATGGCTCAACCTCAACATATCCAAAAATAAAACCCATTATCTTCCCCCCAATCTAATCTTCCTCCAGTATCCTTCCTCCATAAACCCTGTCTTGGTTACTGCCAGCATTATCAACCCAGCATTTCAAATTCCATGACTCCTGTCTCTCTAGCTCATGTTCTATTACTTATAAAGCCTTGTTGATTTTCTTTTGAAACCTCTCAAATCTGACTTCTCTGTGCCCCAACATTAATGTACATTTCCTTATCTCTCTCTTGGATTTTTTAAAACACCGAGTTGCAGTATAATGAGCATACAGTAAAGCGCACACATCGTTCGTGTACAACTGAACTCACCCATGTGACCATCACCCGGGTCAAGAAGCATAGTGTTACTTGGAGCCTCGTCTTCTCCATGACTGGGTCTAAATTCCACTGCTGATGGTTTGTGACGTTAAGGCTCTAATACTTACCAAAATTCAAGTATCCAAGGAGGCCTGTCATTTTAAGCCATAGTCAGTATGTCTAGCTAAGTGTGTGTGAATGATTTAAGAACAAGGTGTAGTAAATGTGGGAGGAAGGGCATGGGCCACTGAGCAACTGAGAGATGGAAATTTACCAAACAGGGCGGAGAGTTCCGAGAGACACGGTTGGGGATGTTGACCTTTGACTGCCAAAGACAAACTGCCTGCAGCACAGCTTTGTAGAGGACAGGCTGCCATGGGAACTCGATAGGGTCATAAGACCCCCTTTTCTGGAATGTTCTGCTCCCTATTTGGATTCAGTTATTTGTTATAAATAATAATAATAATGGGAACAAAAGTCAGGGTGAAACTCATGAGGCTTTCAAGGTTAGAGTAGGTGACACCAAGGAATTGAAAACCCACTTATGTGAATTTGCCTAATTCATGTTATATGACATTCATTCTCAGCCTTATAATAAATCAAAGTAAAAATTCTCCAAATGGAACTACATTGAAGGAGAGATTCTGAATAGCACATTCCTTACCCATAATTAGGTCCACTGGGAAGAAACGGTCTCAGAGCAGCCTCTGTAGTTCCTCCTTCCTCCTCTGGAGGGCCGCCTCCTCCTCCTCCTCCTCCTCCTCCTCCTCCTCCTCCTCCTCCTCCTCCTCCTCCCCCTCCTCCTCCCCCTCCTCCTCCCCCTCCTCCTCCCCCTCCTCCTCCCCCTCCTCCTCCTCCTCCTCCACCTTAGGATCGCCATTTGCACCCTCAACTAGATGTATGTTTTTGGCAACTACTATTTGAATAACTATTTGTTTAAAAAACCCTGTTTAGCTTTCTTTATAGCCATTAAAAGAATATTCTGATTTATTTTTGATGACTAGAAAATAGATTAATATTAGTGGTCAAAATATTGTTTAGAAGGTCCTCCCCTAGGCTGGCTTTCATGCAGAGAACACTGTTACAAGTGTTACATGTTATGGAGTTATGCCATAATAATTTTTAAGCTCAATTGAACAGTGAGAAGAAATTTTCAAATGCAATTGGGTTGCTCCCAACTCTATCAGAGACCGTTCAGCTGCCTCTGAAGAGATCGACAAGCAACTCAGTTGCATCCATTTTCTTCAGGAACAATTGGATTGCTTCTGAGAACCCAGATGACTCTCACCTTACCTGGGTAGAGCTCGGTTGTATAAAAAATGAAGGGTATGTGGTTGAAGGAATACTCAGTGGATGTGAGCTAAGAATTCATCAGATGCCTTTTGTACTGTGAAAGCTGTTGGGCCAGAGCAAGGAAAGGAAACTCTAAGGATGCTGCAACACTTATGTACCTCACATTATTCTTTCCTCAAACAGTTTACACTATGCCAGACACTGTACTAGGTGTTAGAACTATAGAGACTAGGTAAAAAGACCCTAGTCACCTCCCCAGCTCAATTCTTTTTCTGCTTATGACTCTCTGAGTGTAGGAGCAGGGAATTCACCCTCCATACTGGATCTACACAGTCTGAGAGGCCTTCACCCCAAGATTTAGGGGTGCAAACATGATTGCGCTTTAAGCCAATTACTAGATCACATTCCCACTACATCACAATGGTTGATTTAAGAGATGTGAGTGGCTTAACCCGGTCCAATCAGCATGAACCTCAGACTTTTAAGAGAGCTTTTCAAAAAGACTCTTGCTTTTTCTGCTTTCTAAGAAGACTCTTGCTCTTTTGTCCACCTGAATGGTTTTAGTTGCTACATGCATTTAGCTTCCACGATGAGAGAGCCCAAGCTGTCAGGGTCACCGTGGACTTTGAGCACTAAGCCTGTGTAGCAGGAGGCTCAGCCAAGGAATAATGAAAAGACAGTTACAGCGAATTACTTTATCTCTGACTCTAATTGCACCTGGATCCAGCCCTCTACCCCATAGATCTTCTAGCCCTATATGCAAGTTTTCAGTTTAATAGATATGGGTAAAATGCTCAGTGTATTTCTATGGAAAGAAAGGCTGAGCTGAGTGTGACTTCAATATGAATTAGCTCAGGATCAAGAAAATTGAGGCTGGTAGAAAGAAAGCAATGAAATAGAACAATATTTATGGATAAAGAGTGGTTGGATTCTTTTGTTTCTATATGTGCTCTCCACCTTCAGGTTGGTACTGACCCAACTGGATGAAAAGTAAAGAAAACAAAAAATAGTCAAGATTTTTCCAATTGCATTGACCCCTAGTGACCAATGCAGCTTCTGTGTTTTTTGTTTTTTCTTCTTCAGTGAATTGATTTTCTGTGAGAGTGACCTGGCCAAACCAAGTAGAAATAGCCCTAGGATAAGCCTAAAGAACGCAAAATACATAGAAGGTAACCAACAATAACATATCGAAGATTTTCATGTAAAGCTATAAAACAGAATGGAATAGAGAACCCTCTTGATTTTTTCCAAAATTCTTTCTTGTCCTAACAAAAATTTAGAGCAAGAACTCTTACATACAACTTGAAGGAGAACCGCAAAGGACTTGGCTTCTCAGAACAGCCTGGAGAGACCGTGAGGGGTGGATGTGATTTGAGGGCCTCAGAGAAAGCCACTTCTTTGACCTTAGGATTTATTCCAGTGGGAACCTTGTGAATCTTCACCTTCCTGGCTGAGACAGGACTAGCAACTCCCCTTGATGCCTGGGACTACAACATTCTCAGAGGCCCAGCACCTACCCCTCTAGTCCAGCTTTTCTTGTAAATTTGCAAACATCTATGCCCTCTATTAAACCTGTCTCCACCGAAAATAGGTAGAGACAATTCTGTTTGCTGCTACTGAAATTTGATTGATGTAATCACCATGAACAAAAGTGTTTTTAAAAAAGGGCTCTAGTTTTGAGTACTACAAGAAGAGAAACAAAACCTTTTGTCCTTCCTTTGTGAAGCTTATGCTCTAAGACAATAAATGTATGCAGATTTATCTAGGATGAAGAGCAAAATTGAAATATTATGTGCATGTCAAGGAAGTAGAGAATCAGTGAGGCGGGCAGGGAGAGAATGCGGAAAGTGTGACTGAGTTTGGTGCCCAGACTGAGTGGAGTGAGAAGTAAGTAAAACCAGGAAATCCACAGGAAAAAAAAATGAAGTAGGATTCTTCTTACCTTATAGTATAAAAAAGTTAAATGGATCAAAATTCTACACATAAGACTAAAACTATAAAATTCTTAGGGAAAAAACAGGTGAAAAATTTCACATTGGATTGGACAAGGATTTGTTACATATAACACCAAAAAGACAGATAACAAAATTAAAAATAGATAAGTTGGATTTCATCAAAATTAAACACTATTGTGTATTAATGGACAATATCAATGGAGTGAAAAGGCAACCTACAGAATGGAAGAAAATATCTGCAAACCATATATCTGAGATGGGATTGGTGCCTATAATATAGATATATATCCTAAATATACATATTTATTTAGGATATATATATATATCCTAAAACTCAACTACAAAGAAAACCATTTAAAAATGGGTAAAGAACTACTTGACATTTCTCCAGAGAAGATATATAAATAGCTAATAACTACATGAAATTGATGCTCAACATCACTAGTCATTAGGAAAATATGAATCAAAACAACAATGAGACACTATTTTTTACCCATTACAATGACTATTATAAAGAACAAACAAACAGAAAATAAGTATTGAGATGGATATGGAAAATTGGAACTTTGGGGCATTGTTGGTGGGAATGTAAAATGGTGCAAACCCTGTGGAAAACAGTATGGTGATTACTCAAAACATTTAACAAAGGATTCCCATATAATCCAGCAATTCCACTTCTGGGTAATACTCAAAATATAGTGAAAGAAGCAGATGTTGGGGTATTATGTGGAGAAAGGAAGAATTAAAGGCAAAAAAACCCAAAATAATGGGAGAGATTCTTGGGTAATTTAGAGAATGGTTTCATTATTTGAGTCACCTTATTTGAGAGTTAACTCTAAACTTAAAAAGAGCAATATGTGTATATACTTAAGTTAGTATTTCTTTTTAAAATGAGAATACATATGCACACTGTTGATGTATGCTACACTCAAGGCAGAGTTTCACAGATCCCATATATCCATGTTTAAGTCTCAGGCCTAATTCCACAGTAGGACATTTCAAATTCAACTTTACAATAAGAAAAAGGGTAAGAATAGCATTTGAAAACTGGCATGGAGTAATCGTCCAGGTTGATTTGTAGTGCCTCGCCATGTATTTTTATTGCTCTAATTCTTCTCTCTGATGTCACGGTGAAAATTTGATTCAATTATGGAAGATAATCTGTTGGGAAGAAGTGCCAATGATGTTTTTAAAAGGACCTGTGAGTTCAGGAATACTTTGATTTCAAAGTAATTAAGTCCAAGGGGAACCTTTCTGAGATGAAATAGTGAGGTTATTTGGTCATGAGAGCTTTCACAGTCATGAAGAAAAAAAGAAGCACAATTCTTTTATTAAATTGACATTACATCATGAAAAAGAGCTAAAAATGATTGATTGCAAATATAATGTAAAGGATAGAAGCATCTGGTTCAGGCATAAATAACAAAGGCTCTTCAACATATGGCACTAATTTGCCTTTATGCCTCTATAATCTCACCTTTGCAAATTGCAATGCCTTTCGCAAGATGAGCCGTCCTGGGTATCAGTGTGGAATGTCACCACAGGGGAGAGTATCTTCTGGCCCGTTTCTGTAAGGAAAAGGTGTGCAGTATGAATCCAGGGACTGGGCAGGTGTGTGTTTCTGGCTCTAATTCACCCACCATCACAGCTGCAAACCCAATGATGGACCGACATTAAGTCTAGAGGCCTTGATTAGAAACCGGACTCAAAGTGCTGAGAGCAGAAGCCCTTCAAAGGTTTAACTGAGACTTAAATTCTCCTCATTTCTAATGCAAAATCGTAAACTGGGTTTTGGCAAAGCACGAAAAGATGAGATTGTTTAGGCTGCCTCTCCATACCAAGGGGCGTTTGCCTGTAGTTAGCTCTCAAGTTGCAGCAGAGGACTAAACAGCTCCTTCAGATGGTGGCCTGAGGTGAATTTTCCTTTCCCTGGAAAAAAGAAGAGGGCAGCCAGGTTCCTTCTCCCCTCCTCTGGTCGTTGGCTGGTCATTAGGCATTCCTAACCCCCGGGCAGCCACGCAGGCCTTGCGCCTCTGCACTCTGCTCCTCACTGAATAAGAAGCCAGGAGAAATATATTCGCAGAGAGGACTGTGTGTATCCAGTCTAGCTGAGATAACAGAGGATAATATTTCCGTTAGATTGAACTATTGAGAAATACGTCCCCTCCCTCTTTCAGGAAATGCCACTATTAAACCCGCCTTCTCTCAATTTTCTAAGGGCAGTTCTCTAACCCACAGCAAGATCTAGAGAGCTTCAGCCTGACCCTGACTCAAGGTAGCTCAGTTACTCAGCCCTTGCCGGCGGCAGCCGTGACCTTGGCCATGATTTCAGGTTGCATCCTTGAGAATAACAGTCTTTTGAAAATAACAAGTCCTGTTCTTGTACATAGCTGTTCTGTCTTGTCCTTGGAGAAACTGCTCACATTTTCACGACCCTTTCTTATAAATCTAATTTTTAAATTAAAAAAAATTTTTTAAAACAGAACAATAAAAAAAGAGTTGCTCTCTGCGCTGACTGGTTTCTGCTTCCCGCTGGCCAGCTACCCACGATTCCCTGGAGCAGAAGTCTGACTCAGTGTCCCCGGTGTCAAGTAAACACCTTTACATAGATTACTTCTAAGTTTTAAAATGAATATTTGTTTTTTTAGTTTTATAGCTTTATTGCTGACACATCTGAATTTTCCTGACAAAAATACTTGTCTTATCTCTTTGCTGGGGCAGAAAATTCTATTTCATGTTCTGATCTAAGGAAACACAGCAAATGATTTAAATAGAATTTTCTCTCTCAGAAATAGCTTAAGTGGGTGGTTTAAGGTTGTGTAGACATAGCATATAGTTCCTCCATGTTTTTCATCCTTGAGAAACCTCACTTTTCTGTCTAATAAACTTTAAAATACTGCGTTCAGGTTAGCTTTTTCTAATTATGAAACTCATCTCATATTTTAAACTTATCTTCCAAAGATTTATAATTTCCATGAATATCCATCAGCTGAACAGTAAATGAAAATATGTTTTGACCCATAATAATTCTCTACTGCAGGGAAAATAAACAACCAACTGAAATATAAACAACTTTATTAGGCCCAATTAATTTTTTCTTATTAGTGTGATGGTTGCCAAAACACTTTTATTCCTCCTGGAAATGCCCTTCTCAAAGGGCTGCACCCAATCAAGTGAGAAGGACAGTGGATAATTTAGAGGACCAAAGATGAATTAAGGAGTAGCTATGTTGCCCTGGCCAGTTTGGCTCAGTGGATAGAGTATCAGCCTGCAGACTGAAGGGTCCTGGGTTCAATTCTTAGTTTCAGGCTCGATCCCTGGCCCTGGTAGGGGAGAGTGCAACTTTGTGTGACTGGTCTTACTCTGGAAACTGAATGATATTTACCCAAATTATAGAAACTGATTGTTTACACACATTTCTGGCAAAGCATTGGAAATGCCAAATTACAGCAGCAAGGACTTGTAGGCTGAAAATACAGTCACATGTATTTGGTAAACATAAAGCCACTGTTGTCTCTGAGGCAGCAAAGGCTCTGGCGAAATCTGCCAGGAGAAGAGGACCAAAGGCTCTGGGCACCGAGTGCCTTTGGAATGGAGTCAGGCTCTGTGTCACAGTCCAGAAAGTCGGCAGGGCAAGGGGGAAAGTACATGAAATACACTCAGTCTGAGCTGCTTTCATTGTGATGCTTCATCGTGGTGGGTGCTAAACCTTTGATTAAACCTAATGGAAGGAATTTAAAAAAATCTCTGCCCTGGCCGGTGTGGCTCAGTTGGTTGGGCATTGTGCCATGCACAGAAAGGTTGCCGGTTCAGTTACCAGTCAGAGCACATGGCTGGGTTGCAGGCTCCATCCTTGGTAGGGGGCGTGCAGGAGGCAGCTGATCAATGCTTCTTTCTCTCCCTCTTCCTTCCTCTCTCTGTAAAAATCAATAAAAAAAAAAAAATCTTAAAAATAAATCTCTATGTGTGTTAGCAGAAGTTGTTATAAAGGATATCTATACCAATGATGGTTACTCATTCATTTAGTATTTTGAGGGACATTGCATGTTTGCTAGGAGACAGAGAAAGCACCCTTATTTCCAAAAGCATCCCACTCTACAACTTTTCTCCCAAGCTTTCTGTTTCATCTATCATTTGCTCCAACTGTTATTCATTACATTGTGTAGTAAGGACTGAAACACTTGCCTATCAGTGTTTTTGACAAGGAGTCCTTGTTCCCACACAGCTTTAGCACAGATGAGTTCCAACCAGGTGAGATGAAGACAGGCCTTATGGAAAGCTCCTCCAGAGAGCCACGGGACAGGTCAGCTGGGAACAATGTGTAGGTGATATCTGTTCTGCTCTCTGCTCTTCCTACATCAGGAATACAGGTGTTATTTCCCAGGCTACTGGTGAGCTGGGAAATGGGGAATGGGATTACTGTACCTTTAAGAGGCCACGGCGCTCACTGTTTTTACTGATAAACACTCCTCAGGTTGCTGCCAGCTTTGGGTTAGTTTTAAAAGTTAAAAAAAAAAAAAAGTTGATTCTTACCATTTTTGGAGTTTCTTATCCCATATTTTGTCTCAGCAATGAACTTTTTAAGAGCACACATTATGTTTAGTAAAAAAAAATAAGACTGACTTTTTAATTTCTCAGTACAATCAATGGGGAACGTATACTCTGAGCAAATATTTTTTTTCAGTTTTACTGTTCACCATAGAGTCAGTGGTGACATCTCTGACCACTTGAAATAGGAGATAAAGATTTGCCGAAGAACTATCAACATCTGCTTGAAAAGGTGGTAGTCATTCTAAGAATACTTGCTGTGTTTAAACACAATTTAGCATGTAAGGCTGGACAAAGTGTGCTTACACATCACTCTGTGAAGTATGACTTTTCTTTGGATAAAAAGAACAGTGTTTTAAATTATTTTCACTCATTTTAAATCCCAAGTTCTCTTGTGCTTGCACAAAAAATGAAGTGATAACTGTCCATGTGCCATCTCCATTAGCAAAGGAAGACTTTTCAAAAGATAACTGATGTATTTTTATGTCTGTGACATCAGATGCTTCAGACAGATATCAGTCAAGTTCATACCAATAATGGTTTATTTAAAAAAAATCAAATTCATGGAGTCAAAGTAAAGCTTTCAGAAGTTCATTGTGTTGAATTTGAAATATGTGACATTACAGTGAATTTCACGGTACATATAGTTCAAAAGTTTAACATTAAAGATAAAATGATTTGTTTCTGTATTCATAATACAAATACAAATTGTGGTAAGGCACAGAATCAGAGCAATAACAATGTTCTTACTAAATTAGGAAACTGTGAAGCAGAACTGTATTTGGAATTGGTTGTGTGCATGCATAATTCACAATGGTGTGTTCAAACAAGCTGCAGCTCCACCAATCAAAATAGAGTTGTACTTGCTAAGATTTACTAATGTTTTTATATGTGCATAGAGTAACTGAACTACAGAATTCTAATGCTGAATTCAGAAAGATATTCCAGCCTGGCCAGATGTGTATTCTCTTTTTATTGTCCATGATTAGTTGGAATTTAGAAAAATTTGAGCCTTTGAAGAACTACAAATCCACCTAACTGACCTGCAATTGTATATGATTTTGTAAATGAGCTCTTTAAATCTTGGTTGCATTTTTTTTTTTTTTGAGAAAATAGGATCCTATATATAAAAGGCTAATATGCAAATTGACTGAACGGCAGAACGACTGGTCTCTATGACATGCACTGACCAACAGGGGGCAGACGCTCAATGCAGGAGCTGCCCCCTGGTGGTCAATGCGCTCCCACAGGGGGAATGCCACTCAGCCAGAAGCCAGGCCCATGGCTGGCAAGTGCAGCGGCGGTGGTGGGAGCCTCTCCTGCCTCCGTGGCAGTCAGACATCCTCCGAGGGCTCCTGGACTGCGAGAGGATGCAGGCTGCCTTGGGTGCATGGACTTTGTGCATCGGGCCTCTAGTTTAATAATAGACTGTGACAACATATTGACAAATTTTATTCTATAAATTTAGTTGCCAAAGAATATTACTTTGAATAGAGGCCAAAGACAGTACTTGTAAAAATATTGGGTTCAAAAATATACACACATTTCAATTTGAAAATGTAAAATGGAGAATATCTTCCATTTATTAGGGTTTGCTCCAAGCTTTCCATGTACCTCAGCCCCTTTCCAGAGTGTATTTTCTTGTGTAAATATTATGGTCTACAGAGAGAAATTATTTGAAGGTGTCAGCAGTTTCAAATTTAGTAACTGTAAATAGAACATTGAAAATATTATAGTAAATTTTATGAAATATTAAGAATAATTAACTAAATAATTATGCTTATAAACGTATGTTATTCAGAAAAGTAACAGTGACATGCTGTTAGGAACAGGTACAACCAAAAAACTCATTAAAATATATGAATATATTCCAGGAATGATTATTCTGTTTCATAATGTTTAGATAATTTTTGAAATTTTTAGTGTTTAAGGAATTTTTGAAATTTTTACTTTCATCTATAGATATGTCATTTTAGTTGTAAATACATTAATATAATTTTCTAGAAAGGTTTTATATCTAAAAATAGTTTGAGTACAACTTTTTTTGTAGATCCACTAGTATCATAATACCAATTTTTTAGTTAATAGAAAAAAGTTTGTAAAATTATATAGTTGTAATTATTTTAAGTGCCCCTTTTACTCTCAGCGATGTCCTCATTTGGCTGCTCAATTACATAACCTTACTTAAAAGTATTAGTCATGTATCCAAATAACTGGACATCTGGGTTATCGTGGTAAATTGATACACTCCTATAAATCCTACCAAAATGACTGTAAGGGAATAAAATGCTTTAAACTCATAAAGCTGGAGTAGAAGCATGGAGACAAAGAATGCGCAGTGGCAACAAATTGCTATAATGTCTAAGGCAGATGGATGGTGGTAACTGATGAAGCAGAGTCCGGAGGCTTCAACCTAAGTGCCTGCAGAGGGCAAGCCCATCAGCTGCAGAACACCAACAGCTTCAGGACTCATAGGAAGATGGGATGAGGTATGGGCTGAAATCAAGGGGAGAGTCTGAGGGTCTGGACATGCAGCCATTACCAGCCTTTCTCAACCAGGATTCTGCAGAGTGAAGCCCTACAGACAATGGTTTAAGCGACTGTCCTCTCAATTCTCCCAAGAATGGCACAACGTCAGTGCTACTCTCAAAGCATAAGAGCGAAATTCTTTTATCACTTGCGGTGGATGCCTTAGTGCATTAGAACTGAACCCCTTTGCAGGCTCCAGCAGAGAAGGAACAGCTGGACACACCAGGGCATCTGTAACCTTCAACCACTATTGAAAATACTGATTTCTGAGACCCTCCGGCCCTTTCCCCCACGGACCAAACATATTTATACCCTTGGAAGCACAAGATTAGAAGATGCTTCCTTGGGGAGATTGAAATGCTTAAAAAAAAAAAAAGGCCTACAAGCATTTTCCGAGAAACCCTCTAGTCAACAAGCCCTGCCCAGATCCAGCGTTTTCAAATCAACATTGCACTGTCTCTCTCACAAATAAAAAATTGTATTGGCCAGGGTTTTCCAGAGAAACAGAACCAGTAGAATGTGTATGTGTATTAACTTTAAAATTAATTATTTCAAAGGATTGGCTCCCACCAACGTAGAGGTGGGCAAGTCCCAGGATCTGCAGGGTGAGTTGGAGCTGGATACCCAGGAAAGGCCATGGGTTAGTTCCATTCTGAGTCTGAAGGCCTGAGCACTAGGAGATCCAGGTATAGTTCCCACCCAGAGGCCAGCAAGACCTGGGAAGAACCCATGTTTCTGTTTCAGTGCAAAGGCTGGAAAAATTTCCCTCTTGCTTGGGGGAGGGACAGTCATTTTGTTCCCATTCAAGCTTTCACCTGATGGTGGGGCCCACCCACATTGGGAGGGCCACTGCTTTACTCCGCCTACCCATTCAGCCGCCTATCTCCCCCAGAGACACCCTCACAGACACACCCAGAGTAATGTTTGACCAAATGCCCGGGCACCTCCTGGCTCAGGTAAATCGACACAAAAGTTACCCAACAGACAACAAGCCTTGTGTGTGAAAGACAAAGGCCAATATAAACAAATAGAAGAAGGAACTCTGAGGAAACAGAGGCAAATTTAACTCTTAATTGATAGCCTTAGAGAGGTAAGAGAAAATACTGCATTCACAAAACCCAAGGAGCCATAAGTATAGCAGAACTTGAGACATAATAGCAGACATCATTTGAGAAGACCATTTGGAAGATAAAGTTGATGAAATCTCCTAGGAAGTAGTAAAAAAGAAAGAAAAATAAGAGAAAAATAAGAAAGGCAATGAATTAAGAGATCTTACACCTAGCTAAGAAGAATTATAGAAAGATAGAACAGCTAAAACAGAGAGGAAATTGTTAAAGCATATAATAATTTCCGGGGCTGAAGAACCTCACATCTCCAGACATAAAATTCCTTGCCCAAAGAATAATAATGTTGTTTTTTTTAAATTCACATTAATGCACATTAAAGAGAGGGAGAAGCACATGTCAAATGATAAAACTAAAAGCATTTAATAAGGAGTTTGCTGTCCTGATTCAAGGGAAACCAGCCCGGGATTGGGGAGGGAGTAGCTCACAAGCAGGGGACACTGTTCCCCAGGGATTCTGGCAAGAACGAGCTTTATAGAGAAGAGTCAACAGAAACAGAGCAGGGTTGGCTAGGAGAGCAGGGGTTTCCTTATGAGGCCAGCAGGTCCTGTTTTCTTGGGAAAGGTAGTCTAAGTAAACGTGAGCTGAAGGACGGGGATTGCTGTTAGGTTTCCTTGACAGTGAGGCCTTTCCCTTAAGTGCAGGCTAAGTCGGGTTTGGACTTGTGACATGGGCTAGGACATGGGGTGGCCTCCATTTTCGGGTCCCAGTATATGAGTTAAATCACATACGAAAGATCCGAAATCAAATGACATCAGGCTTCTTATCAGCACCTAGAGAGCTTGAAGACAGTGGAGCAAGGCCTTCAAAATCTGAGTCACAGTGATTGCCAACCTAAATCCTAAACCAGCCGAAGTAGGAATCAAATGTGAGGGCAGAATAATTTTCAGACACTTAACATCTCATGCACCTTTTCTTAAAAAACAACAGCGACAAAGAAAAAACCTAGAAAATGTTCTCCAGCAAAACAAGGGAGTAAATCAAGACAGGAGAGGACAAGAGTCCAGGAAGTGGGTCCCAGGAGAGCAGCTAAAGAGAAACCCGAGGACAGCATCACAGCAGCCTCATGTGAACCAGGTCCAATTAGAGCAGGGCCGCCGGGGCCAGGAGGGAGGGATCCCAGAGAGAAATGGCCCAATAAAAGGCACAAAGTTGGACCTAATGAAGAAGAGTACGGGACCTGCAGAGGTGTTAGAACTGTAGAAAGGATCAGTGAAAGGTACATGGAAAATAAAGACATGGGAAGACAGTGCGGTCAGTGAAAGTAAGTCATACACATTACTTGGCTCAGCAACACACAATGTTTGTACAACCATAGTCATGTAAACCTTCGTATTAATTAAGCCAAAACCTGTGGTTTAATTATGTTGGGAAGATGACAGCAGAGAGGAACCATGGATATAAATGAATCTGTTTGTGAAAACTTTCCTGGCTCCTGTGCTGTGTCCGGCTCCAGATGGCCAGTGATGAAGACGTGCCTGCAAGGCTTGCGCAGTCTGAAGGCAGAGATTGAGAAGTAATTTGTGTTCATGGGATGCTTCCAGCAAACTCCCTGAGGCCTTGCTTACAGGTGTGCCCTGTTCCTCCCCGAAAGCCTTGATCCTTAAATTTGTGATCTTTTCACTCCATGATTTTTTTAAAACTGTGAACTTTCGTTCTTTACCTATTTGTTTATGCTCCATTAAGTGAGGTTTATGCATAAAGTGAGGTTTCTTGAGGAATTCTAAGTTCCTTCTAATGAGAGAGCAGTCATGCCTTGTTTAAGGAAGGGTATATGTTCTGAGAAATGTGCTGTTAGGCAGTTTCATCATTTCCTGTGAACATCATAGAGGGCATGCACACAAACCTAGATGGTCCAGCCTACTACATGCCTAGGCTACAAGCCTGCACAGCATGATACTGTACCAAATACTGTAGGCAATTATAACATAATGCTAAGTATTTGTGTATCTAAACATACCTAAAACATAGAAAAGGTACAGTAAAAATATGGTATAAAAGATAAAAAATGGCACACCTGTATAGGGCACTTACATGAATGAAATTTGTAGGACTGGGAGTTGTTCTGGGGGAGTCAGTGAGTGAATGCCGAGTGACTGTGGAGTCGTACGTGCGTGACTGTAGACTTTATAAACTGTCCCACAAGCCCTTTCCCTGCTTCCTTCTGACAGGGTCAGAAATAGAACGTCAAAGCTGTCAGTGCTGCTCCGTGAACAGGGATATGGGCTGACTGATTAGAAATATGGAGGAGAAACTGGCTGGGTAAGGAGTGGATCATCATGATAGTGACCGCAGGAGGGAGGAAGAGGGGGCCAGAGGACCAGTAGAAATAAGAAATTGAGATGGAGACATAAGGAACATAGGGGTTGTCATGGCAATGTGGTTTTGGCTATGGCATGCTGGAGCAGGGGGCAGATTAAGGAACTTTGTGGTATTTGTTTAACATAGAGAGGATAGGGAACTGATGATTCAATATTTTGACTTTGGAAATTTGTGTTTGGTTCCCTTTACTCTGTCTGGCACAGAGGGCTCTCTCTGGCATTGAACTGATGGAAGAAATAGAACTCACCTGTGCTCTACATCATTATGACCTGAAAATATTTCCAAAGTACAGGGACAGGCTGGCTCCACCCTGCACAAAAAGCTTTTACTCAGTGGTACTTATACTTGTTAAGGGAGCTCCTGAGGACCTGTGTCCTTGTACGGCGTCTTAGGTTCTCAGAATTTACAGCAATGTTCTTTGAAGACCGTCAAGCTCGATCTGGGGGCTGTAGCATCCTCTGAACATGTTTGCTGGGGGCTGGCAAGCCCCTCTGTTGAAGCAGGTCAGTGGCTGGCTGGGATGTAACCTGTGCCCTCAATATTGAGGTGCTGTGAGTGAGGGAATCTATGGCCAACCCCACAGATATTGCTCCCATCAGAGGAAAAAGAAATTCCTCCTGAGCCACATATCCTTTCATTTCTTACAGGAAATTCAGCTCCACTAAATCTAAAGGGATCAGGGTCATACATGTGGTCTGTTGTTGACTGAATCGTCATGTGGTGTATGACTGTATTGTACCTTTGGATCTTAAATATGCTCCCTGAATTGCTTCACTGTCTCTTCCCTGCTCTATTCATATCTTCTGGAAATCATATCTTCTTTCTGATTTCCTAGGGGCTCTCTGGGCACTAGAGTTTCCATACGATTAATTCCTATGGAGCGCCTATGATGGCCTCTCACCGAAGCATCTGCAATCCACTTGATTCAGAAAGAGAATGACTGTCCTGCTTGAGCAGGAGGAGGTCTGGCGAGGCCTGAAGGTGTGTGACCTCCTCAACAAGAGAGAGGGCATTTGCTGAGAGGCAAAATGATAGAATAAAAGCACTTGGCCTCTCCTTCAGAGAAGGTGATCTTGATAATACCCTGTCCAACAGAACTTTCTGTGATGATGGGAATAGTTTGTGTCATCCAGTATTTTAGCTGTGGCTGCTGAATACTTGAGATGTGGTCAGTGAGACCAAGGAACTGGCATTTTAATTTCATTTCATTTTAATTTTTTTAAATTGACATTTAAATGGCCACATGTGACTACTGGCTACCATTTTGGATGAATCAGGTTTAGAAAGAAGCTGTAAATGTTTCTTGCTCAATAATTTATGGATATAGCTTTTGAAGATTTTCTGAACCCATTATTTCCTTCCATTTAGGGACTAATAACAAGAACATAGAATTACAAGAGATAGATTAATTATTTTAGGGAGAATGAAGAGAAGAATAGAAATAGGCTTAGGGAATAAAATAACCCAGGGGGAAGCTATAATCGCAGCTAGAAATAAGGAAGGTAGAAGTACTAACTATCTTTGGAAAAAGAGAGAGGGCAGAAGGAAGGATGGGAATTTGGAAAATCTGTCAGGGATAAATGACAGAGCCTGGGGGCTGCAGGCTGCCCATGGCGTGGGAGCCCAGCTACTGAGAGATCACACTGCAAATGGAAGGAAGTCAATTCTTCTATTCATTTTATTAAAGTTAACCACTCATTTATTTTAAGTAATATCTTCCCATTTAAATATTTAAGTTACCATGATTAAATACAATGTGTTTCACCTTGCTTAGTATATCAAGGCTGTAATTCTTCTTTTTATTTTTTTAAAATATATTTTATTAATTTTATGTATTTATTTATTTATTTACAGAGAGGAAGGGAGAGGGATAGAGAGTTAGAAACATCGATGAGAGAGAAACATTGATCAGCTGCCTCCTGCACACCCCCTCCTGGGGATGTGCCCGCAACCAAGGTACATGCCCTTGACTGGAATCGAACCTGGGACCTTTCAGTCTGCAGGCCAACGCTCTATCCACTGAGCCAAACCAGTTACAGCAAGGCTGTAATTCTTTTTAAAATTAAAAGGTAAAGTCTAATGCATGCATTTACTAATTAATGATTTGAACACTAAAACATGTGCACAATGCCACATTTGTGCACACATATGGACAGCCTTAACTGACGTTTTTTGGGTAAATTATTTGGATCCTTCTTTAATTTATTGACTGAATAAATAAGAAGATTTCAAGGAAACTCCTGTCATTTCCCTGGAATGCATGATGTCCTTTCCTCAGCTTGGCAGTAAGGGGCCCTGACCTGCAGTGTACAACTTGGACATATTTTACACACACACACACACACACACACACACACACACACACACACACACACGTGCTGCTCAGTTTTTTCATAAACCTTGAATAACTTGAGTCTTCTGGGAGCTTACTTTCACTCAGAAGAAATATCACATTTCTTTGGTCCAGATTCAGCCAAATGACTTTTGTCTTCAGAAAAGTATCAACATGTACTGTAAACTATCATAGATCTGTAATTCCAGGACCTGAAAGATACTCCCTTTGGAAAGTAAACGTTAATAAAAATGTAAACAATTCCAATTTGACTCACAACATTATTACCAGGGCTCATTGCCTCAGAGAAACCATTACGATATCACAGGGGACTGTGGTAAGAATGCGTAACAACTCTACAGGTTGATGAAATGGTGTTTGCTTACAAAAAACAAACAAAAAACCCCCACAAATAGCTACAGCCATACTCAAAGCAATATACTTTATTACATTTAGGACTGTAAATTGGGTTCGGAAAAGTCAAAACTCCCTCCACCAGTCTTTATTTAAACAGCTCTAAGATTGGCAGGTTAGCAAATTTCTGCAGATTAGGGAGGAAAAACAAAAAAAGAGCACCATTCAGGAAAAGAAAAACCGACCCTTGGGATAAAATGTTCTTCAGAGAGGCTAGACATGTTAGCATCTTTCCTTCCTCAGCTCTTTCAGTTCTCATACTAGAAAATTACAGGAGTCCAGGCACACACAGTCACAAACGTTTGTCAGTGACATGTATTGGGTCTGTCCTCTGCGCGGGAGTGGGAATGGATGGTGGGAGAGATTCAAAAGAATGGCAAGGTCAGCTCTTCCTCTCAGACTATTGATGAAGAGAAATAAACATCTTCATAGAATAACACAGCAAGAGCACATGATAGAGTAAAATCTCTAGGTACATAATTAATGAGGGCTCATTGAGTAGAGGATTTAAGAGAACTGGGCCAAGTTAATCAGGGAACGTTCCTATGAAGTGATTCTGAAGACAGACTTGAAAGGTGAGCGAGAGTTTAATGGATCCGTGTGAGCAACCACATCCCTCATTGCTTGCCCATCCTACTGGAGGACTGGTGTGATATGGGCTGTGTGTGTATCCAATGTTACTTGTATTGGCTAATGGTCTGGCTGAAGGGAGATGGCATTATACTGCAGATGCTGTTGAAATATCTGCAGTCTGAGGGGAACAGGGGGATGTTTTGTTCCACAGGGGACAGGGGGTACTCTCTGATCCTTCTCTTCAAAAGCCAAATTCCAAGCCAACTGCAGATCCCACGATGGTGCAGATCCTTCTCAAGAAGAGGCAGCCGAGAGCAGCAAAGTTTGCTGGGCAATTGGAAACAGGAGTTTCTTCAGAGAAACCTTGGGGGCACCAGGAAAGGAAGAAAGGCCCTTTAGGGGAACACCCCCTGTGGACCGTGAAGGTGAGGGAGTGATAGGAACCAGGTGTTCCCTACAAGGTGGGATGGAAGGACATGCCCACACCTGCATCCACTCAGACACTATGGTCACTGCTAAGGAGCAGGCATTACGTGGTGGGAAAGCTGGGTGCTGGGAAAAGCCCTGGTAGGGTGTAGCGAGTGCTGTGACAGCGAGGACTGAGAACAGGATGGGACCCGGCGGCGTAATCTGCCTCGGAGACCTATGAATATGTCACAGGCTTGGTGAGTGACCTTTGACTTTCGAAGGGGGTCCTGAAGACCGAGTAGTCGTTTTGTAGGTAGAGAAAGCAGGGTGGGCATTTCAGGTGGTGGGACAAGCTGGTAAGAAAATATAGAAGCACGAAATGGGGGAGGTGTCCCAAAAGGCTGAATCTGCACCTTGGAGGGAGGGCCCCTGCCTCCTGGGTGGCGGAGAGAGAAGGAAGAAAATTTGGCTCCCCGACTTGTTAAAGCCAAGCAATAGAATGAATCC
Organism: Myotis myotis; assembly: GCF_014108235.1. NCBI lineage: Eukaryota > Metazoa > Chordata > Mammalia > Chiroptera > Vespertilionidae > Myotis > Myotis myotis. The sequence continues at coordinate 35,099,655 of NW_023416357.1, forward strand.
AGCTTCTAATTTGTGGAAAATCCCACGGGCAGGAGGACATGTTGGATGCACCATCAATGTGCCATCAGCAAAATCCAGACTGTTCAAGCTATTGATCCACCTTCCCAGGGAAAAGAAAAGGGCCGAGGGGGTATTTGCAGGTTTAAAGAGACATAAAACACATACTTTAAATAGGCAAGAGTAACCTATAGTTTTTATCACTTGGGTAAAAAACTGTAAAGGAACATAAGAAAAACTTCTATACAATTCAGAATGATAATCACTTCGAGAGGAAGGAAAGGGCTCCTGGGGTTGCTGGCAAAATCATTATTGACCTGAATGATAGTTATAAGGGTGTTTGCCTTAATCATTCATTAAGCTATAAATTTATTTTATGAGGTTTTTTGCATTTCTATATAAAAAGTTTTTATAATCAGGTATTGACTGATGCTTTTCTAAGAGTGAACTGACTTTCATGCAGAGATTGGGTAGTACATATGGAAGAGAGCTTACTGGAGCCAAACTGAGCACCAGGTTCTTTGTTTAAAAAAATAGAATTTATTGAGGTGACATCGGTTCACAAAACCATACAGGTTTCAACACAACATAATCTGCACACTGATTTGTGCACCCATCGCCCCAAGCAAAGTCTCTTTCCATCCCATTTCCGCGCCGCCCCCCCCCCTTTGCCCACCTCCACCTACTCTCACCTCCTTTCCCTCTGGCTATCGCCACACTGTTGTCTGTGTCTATATGTTGTATATATATGTGTTTTGCTTAATCCCTTAGTCTAGCCCCCTAACCCTCTTCCCCTCTGACAGCTGTCAGGCTGTTCCATGTAGCCATGCCTCTGGTTCTATTTTGTCTGTCAGTTTATTTTGTTCATTAGATTCCACATAGAAGTGAGACCATATGGTATTTGTCTTTCTCTGACTGGCTTATTTCACTTGGCATAATAATCTCCAGGTCTTTCCATGTTGTCACAAAAGTTATCTTTTTTTTAGTAGCCAAGTAGTATTCCACTGTGTAAATGTACCACAGCTTTCTACCCACTCATCTACTGATGGGCACCTGGGCTGTTTCCAGATCTAGGCTATTGTACCAAACAGCGCTGCCAGAATCATCTTAACTGAGCCAGAGTGACAGTGGCAGGAAAGACCAAACGCAGAAGGCGGAGACCAGTTCTGCCTCTCCCTGGCTGCTTGGAGCTCCAGCGCTGAGGGTACAGTGTGCTCTGCCTACTGAACCATCCAGCTTCCTCACTTGCCTTTTCAAAAGCAGAAAATTGTATTAAAAAACAAATGTATAACAAACAATACCTTTGACCCCAGGTTCCCCTGACCAGAAAGCCTCAGATCTTTACATCCTTCTTTGGTCCAGTAAGTTAATTTTAGGTAACTGAGCGGAAAGTATATTCATTAACTCTTCAGTTTGCCCAAGATGAGGATCAGGGTCTAGGGCAGAAAACAAGCAGGTGCAGGGAAACCCCATGTCTTTCTCACTAACCATCATCTCGGCGTTGAGTTGCAGATCACATCTCCCAGTTCCTCAGACAGTCACGCATGTTTGTTCTGTAGTAAGGAGTTAAGTATCTCAAACTGTGGATGACAGAGCTGAATGTACATGAGTGCAGTCAGATGTCAAGCAGGAATAATAAGAAAGCAATAAGTAATGTGGTTAAATAAATACGTTCCAAACTCCCTTCGTCTTCTTCAAACATCGAATGCAGGTGTATTCTGTCCTTATTAGCCAAGCATTTGCTCCTCTCTCGCGCCTCCCCTGGCACTGACGGAAGGAGCAGCATGTCTTGAAGAGTGCTTTCCCATAAACAGGCTGTCAGACTCTCTTAAATATAAACAAGTAAAAGTAACTAAGGACTGCTTACGTACGTTTATGCTTTTGATACTGGTCTCTGTAGAAATTCTGGTGCGCTCATTTTAATGAATAGGGTGCGGGCCTTGCTGTCCTTTACTCCTCACGCAAAGGCAGGAGGATATGGTGTGAATAACAAATCTAGGATCGGATGCTTGCAGTCAACAGAGCCTTTACAATGAACACTGTTCAATGTCATAGACAAGGTCAATTTGAAATTGTAATACCACTTGGCAGAGGAAGAAGAGACCGAGAAAGAGCCTTCAAACTTTGAAGGGGATTAGCCATCAAGAGTTAACCAGTATGTGTTAACTATTTTTATAAAAGAAGGCTCACTTTGAATGGTTCTCATGCTGAAAATCTGGGCAAGTAAAATCTCAGCTTTCTAGTACCCTTTTGAAATGAACAGGCCATTCCAAATAGCCAGACATTCTGGATAGCCAGAAATTCATCTAATTCAACACAAAATATTTTTAAAACAATGTTGAGTGAAAAACTTTCTGGAAAATGTTTTACACACTCCCCTGAATGTCCAATAGAAAGATTCCAGACTTTGGAGGGCAAGAGGGCGGGAATACCTACAGCCCTATTTACTAGTTGAGTGCCCTTTCTTACTATCTTTATTGAGCCTCAGTTTCTTAATTTGTAAATTGGGCATAATTGCAGTATATAGTAAGTCTTGGTTAATTGTAACAAACAGTAAGTACTCCTCACTATTGGGTTTTCTTAGGCCACCAGTCTGTTCCCACCTTCCATATGTTAGACATAGTCTGGGGAAACACCAATACCTGGAAGGATCATAGAAAGGATAGAAGGATACACTTGACTAAGTTGGAGGGTCCCTGATTTGAGAGGAGAGGGAATCAGGGGGGTTGGGTAGGGCTGGCTCTGAGGGCTGAGTAGGCAGCATTATGTGTGTGATTGAGAAAGTTCTCCTGGCCCCACTCTTTCCCATCTACCTACCGTAATCAGGATGCCTCCCTGGAGGTCAGACCTTAATTCTTTAGAAATTCCCTCTTAAACAGGGTCTTGGAAGATGTGGCAGATACCCATACGGATCCCCCTTTGAGGAAGGTCTCACTGCCCAGCTTCAAGTAGTGTTGCAGACTCCAGTTCTTTCCTCGGGGTCAGCTGCAGCTTTGGAGCCAAGATCATAGTCTTTCCGGGGCCATTGCCTGAGCAAGTGGATGGTAGTTGAGGGCATACTGTTTTCGAGGTGGCCCCCAGCCAATGACTGAGGAAGACGATGGAGCCAGGGTCTGGGGATTTCTGCCCAATGTTATTCTGCCCAAGGTTGTAGTTCTTTAACAGCAGCTTCCTGCTGGGATGCAGAGAGCTGGTCATATCTGCATCACAGTCTGAGAGTTCTCTTTGCCTAATCCTGTTTCGTTCCTTTCCCTTTCATAGGTGTTACTCCCTAGTAAACCTTTTGTACTTACTCCTCTTTCTCAGAATCTGTCTCCTTCCTGGTACTGAGGGAAGTCACACATCATCTGGGAAAGGGAGGGACTAGCACAGCATAGACTAGTGAGTCAATGACCAAGTGCTATGATCTGAATGTTTGTGTCTCCCCCACATTCATATATTGAAATCCTCACCCTCAATGTGATGGTATTAGGAGGTGAGGGCTGTGGGATCTTTGCCCTTATGAATGACATTAGCGTCCTACAAAAGAGGCCCACGAGAGCTCTTTTGTCCCTTCTACTATGTGAAGATACCGCCAGAAGTTGATAGTCTGCAACCCGGAAGAAGGCCTTCAGCCGCTGGAAATGGTCTGTCAATCATGTAGTCCTGCCTTTCCCATCATGGGGGTGGGGATAGGAAGGAGGTTGCATGATTCAGGCTGGCCAATCAGATTTCTCAGAATCCCTGGGTTTAGTGAATTCTCTGGGAAAGCATGTAACCCAAGGTGTGTGTGTGGGGGGGGTGGGGGTGGGGGGGGTGGGAAGGGAGTATATTCAGGGATAAATATGGATGCTGGGGGAGAGGGTTATCTTTTTTCTTACTGGGATTGGAAGCCAAAGGGTGGTGTAAACCCAAAGCCTCTGAGGGCATCTTTCCTACAATTTAGAGAGAGCCTGTCTGAGGATGAAGCCACTGTGATGATATAACTTGAGGACACTTTAGATCCATAGGAAAACTGAATTCTTATGTATCTGAAATGTGTAAGGGAGGTGTAAGGACAAGTCTTTTCTGTTTCCTTGAGCTATTTTGACTTAGGTCCCCGCTATTTATTATCTATGTGTAATTTAACTCAAATGATACCCAAATTTATCCTGGTGCTAAAACTGATATTGCATCTGAAAAGTGTTCAGCTGCTAAGCAAAACCTAATGTGATTCTTTTGAAAAATAAAACATTTTGTTTTTAATAGGGATGGCCTAATACTGTATACTCAACATTTCTTAACAAGAAACCAAAAAATAACTTTTCTTAGATTTGTCAAGTTCTATAACACCTTATTCTGACACCGAGTTAAGATATCCTGTCTGGGAAATATCTAAATTTTATAAAGAGTTGAGCATGAAAAGAAAATAACTAAAATATGACCATTGGGTAGCAACACTGAGCTGGGTTTCTCAGGGTCTGAAAGAAATGGTGAATGAAGATGTTTTAGATCGTAACCCTCTGTCTAAAATGATGGACTTCTTTCTGTCAAGGTAAAAGAATGTCCCCTGTTGAAATTGCTCATTAAAGATAGGTCCGAGTGGACATTTGAAAAAGCATCCCAGGAGTTAGTTCAACTGTGAAGTAATTTGTTAGTGCAATGCCGCTGAGACGAGGATGTTTACGAATGTCCAGAAAGGGGTTTTAGGTGACTCGCTTAAAAGAAAACCATCAACTTAAGCACAATTACTGTGCCCACAGATACCCTATATTCTTGGGAACAGGGAGGTGCAGGGACACGTCTTAATGATTCAATATAGAATATTGAAAAAGGAAGATTGTTGATTAATAATCCAGACCTGTTCATGGGATAAGGACACTGTCTCAGCCTGAAATCCCAGACTCGAATAACTGGCTTACCACACCTCTCCCGGCTTCTTTAGGCTCCACTGAGCTGCTGCAGCATTTTTCGTTGGCTTGATAAGACAGTTGCATTAGCTGGTGGTTAAGGTGGCTTCACTCTCCCAAAGTGTGGCTTCATCCTCCCTGGTTCTATGTTAATATGTCCAAAAGCGTCCTTGGAAGGGCCCTCTAGCACTTCTTGTTGAAAGATTGTGGTTTCTACTGTAAACAGCTCCTCCCTCCCCCCAACCTTGCCACCGAGGATTGATTGGAGAGATGCAGTCAGCCCTTGAGCTCACTTGTGAAGTCCCATTACCTGATTGTTAACTTCCTTAAGCTCTCTGTTCCACTGTCTCCCACTCTCCGTCACATCACAGCATTCAACAGCTCAGTTAACACATTAACAAGTAATTACTGTACATTTACATGTACCTGATACTGTTTTAGATACTGAGGATATAATGGTGATAAAATAGGCAATTATCTGATTTTTTAGAGTTCATATTCTCTGGATAACTTAGAAGCAAATATAGATGACAGGGGATTCCCCTCAACTAATTGCCCCACCCTATTCCATAAATAAACACCTCTATATTCACATGTATCCTTCCCCACTTCTTAGTGGAGAAGCTGTCCCTCTACCTGCGTAAGGCTAATCTCACTACCGTAGATATTTCCTATTGTTTCCTGGTCCCTTAATCAATTTCTCACTCATAAACCTTTGCCTTTTCTACTTTACCTCCTAGTTTCCCTTTGCATATAAATATATTGCAATTACAAGTAAAGGCCTCATACAGTTCTGTCTTTGGGTGGTGGTAGACTATAAAAACAGGTAAGGCAATACAGGTGGTGATTGCAATAATAGCAAATACACTGGTACTAACCACTGTACGCGAAGGCCTGTTATTTGTGCTTGTGCATTATTAATCAGTTTCATAGCACCCTTCTTGAACCGAAAAAAATTAAATTCTTGACCAACAGTGATCCCATGAAGACACTAGCAATTGGTCAAGTTTTTCTGAAATAATTAGCTCTTTCCAGCTATCTTAGTTTAGGCTGCTATGATAAAATACCAGACTGAGTGGCTTAACCGATACTTAATTTTATTTCACAGTTCTGGAGGGGAGGAGCCCACGACTGAGATGCTACTTTTTACTGGTTTTGAAAGTTAAACATTTTATTTTCATTGTCATTTATTAATTTTTAAATTTTAGACATGTACACCCGACTTAACAAAATCTAAATTGTCGTTGCCTAGTATTATAGTCTCATTTTATTTTTATGACTGTCAACATCAGTTATTGTTATTAAAACATATTTAATTTACCCACAGGAAATGGGTCTCTTTGCTCAGCAGTGCACTCAACTCCTTCCTTTGGGTTGAATTTCCTTCTTTGTGAAGTATGTGAAGTATATGAGTTGAATCTTTCAGTATTTGTTTCAAAATGTCTTTATTTTGGCCTCACTCTTGAATGATAATTTTTCAGGGTATAGAATTATGGGCTGCCTGTTATTTTCCTTCAGCCCTGTGAAAATTTGATTGTATTATTTCTTTCTTTTTTTTTTTTTTTTTGCATTCTATTTGTTGCCAATGAGAGATGTGCTATCAGCTATTCCTTTATAGATACTCTGTTCTCTCTGGTTGTTTATAAAATTTTTCTCTTCATTTTGGCATTTTGAAGTTTCATTAAAATGTGACTCAATGTGCTGTATTTATAATTATCTTGCTTGAGATTCAGTATGCTTCTTCAACCTAAGGATTAAATATTTTAAAATTCAGAAAAATTCTCTTCTCTTTTCTCAAATATTGACTTCGATTATCTCTGGACCAGGGGTCAGTAAACTATGGCCAGTGTCTGGTTTTGCAAATAAAGTTTTATTGAACACAGCCATGTCCATTTGTTTATGTACCTGTCTATGGCTGCTTCTGCACTACAACTGCAGAGCTGTTATTTGTTTCTTTTCAGATTTATTATTTGTTTCTTTTCAGATAAAACTTGCCAATCTCTGTCCTAGACTTTCATTCTGGAGCTTCCATTAAACATAAGTGGGCCCTAACCGGTTTGGCTCAGTGGATAGAGCGTCGGCCTACGGACTGGAGGGTCCCAGGTTCGATTCCGGTCAGGGGCATGTACCTTGGTTGTGGGCACATTCTCAGTGGGGGAAGTGCAGGAGGCAGCTGATCAATGTTTCTCGCTCATCGATGTTTCTGGCTCTCTGTCCCTCTCCCTTCCTCTCTGTAAAAAATCAATAAAATATATTTAAAACAAAACAAAACATAAGTGGATTTTCATTCTATCCCTTGTGTCTATTAATCTCTAGTTCTAGTTTTCTATAATTTTATTTCTCTGTGCTGCATTCTTGGTAATTTTTTTAAGTTCAGCATTTTTCTGTTATGTTTTGTGTAGCATTTTTATACAGATTTATCAGAAGTGGGGGGGTGGTTAACTCAGTTTGTCATGTTTTCAGAACCAGAGGTCTGATCTGTCTATTCCTTTCATACATCATCCTAACCAAAAGACTTATAGCTATTAACACGTGATCTGATCATATGTTAGTTGGAGTTCTCCTGATAAACAGAACCAATAGGATATCCATGTTTACTTTAAGGAATTGGCTCCCACAATTATGGAGGTTGGTAAGACCAAAATCTGCAGGTTGGAGTCTGGATACCTAGGAAAGAGCTAATGTTGCAGCTCAAGTCCAAAGGCAATCTGCGACAGAATTTCCTCTTGCTCAAGGGACATCAGTATTTTGTTCTATTCAGGCTTTTAACTGGTATGATCAGGCCCACGCATATTATGGTGGGCAATTTGCTTTCCTCAAAGTTCACTAATTTAAATATTAATCTCGTCCCAAAACACCCCCTCACAGAAGCATCCAGAATAATGTTGACCAGATATCTGGGCACTGTAGTACAACCAGTTGCCACATAAACTTAACCATCACAAGTTCACCCCCTGTCAACTTGACACCTATATTCACCTTCTTAAATCATGCTTAATTTCCAAATAAAGATAACAAGGTCATACTTATGCTTAACATGATACAACTATCCCCCAGACAACCAAAATACACTAATGCTTTCCACAGAAAAAGATGTAAAGTCCTTGGTGATGTTTTTTCTTCTTGATACCCTGTAACTGAAATATTATGATGTAAATTTAACAATTCTTAAAAATGATATAATATGATATGATATAATGTCAATACATCTTATGCTGCATTATTAGGGAATAAGAGGAAGAAGAAAACAAGACATTTGCTGTATACATGCAAACATATTCATAACAAAATAAGGAAGAAATACTCATGACAATTACATTGCTTGTTCTTATAACTGGTCATGTGGTTGTAGCTAGTATTTATAACTATTGTTTTCCACTGTCTATTCCATATTCCTTTCTCTCTCAGCAAGCACCTCATATGGTCATGGTTCTTTCTTTGCCTTGTGGGTTTACCTAAATCTTCTTTCTTGAGGAGCTGGGCCATTAGTAGTACTTCTTGAATTGGGCTATAGTAGTTTTTTAATTGACTTTAATCATAGGACCTGGTAATACTAAGAGATGTCCTAAGAGATTTCCTGTATTGCAGACACTCTTCCTTACCTTCAGTGTAGCCTAGCAGTCCAATTTCTCCTTGGTGGTCAGGATTAATTACCCCAGCCAACATGGTTACTCCTTTTTGCCTATTGATTTAGAGGTATAAGGAGCCCAGAGTGACTAGGTGGCAGTCTTCACTCCTCCTTCAATGGAATCATTGTTGTGTCTCCTGGTAGAGGTATTCCTCATTTTGGAGCTAAGACCTCTAGGCCACCAGAGGATAAGGTCTCAGGGATAGGAAACAAACATTTTGCTAGTCAGTCACTAAGGGTAATAGTGAGTGGTGCCAATCCCATTTCTACCCCTTGATTCCTGGCCCCCTGAGTGCTGGCTGGAGGAGAAAAGGGGCCAGATATTGGACACTGATTCAGAGCATATACCATCTCCTGGAGAACTCTGCCCACTCCCACTAGACATTGCCATCTAGCTGGTGCTGCAACTGAGTCTTCAAAAGACCATTCCATTGTCCTATCAAGCCAGTTGTTTCAGGAAGGTGAGGAACATGGTAAGACCAGTAAATTCCATGAGTATGGGCCCATTGCTGCACTTCATTTGCTGTGAAGTGATTTCCTTGATCAGTAGCAAGTCTGTGTAGACCAACATGACCATGGATAAGGCATTCTATAAGTGCCTGGATGATAGTTTTGGCAAAAAAAAAAAAAAAAAAAAAAAAAAAAAAAAAGGAAAAAAAAGGACTGCATTCAGGGAAGGCAAATCTGTACCCAGAGTGTTTTTATTTTTTTCTGGCACACAATGTACTAAGTCAGTTCTCTTTTCTAAAGCGGTATATAATCATAAACATAGCTAATTAACTTGTTGCAGTTACCAGAAATAAACTGAAACTGTAGAAAGCCTATGAAAGAATTAACAGTGTTTAAAACCAAGAAAAATGTAATAAATAACACCATTGAGTCCACAGGAGTATTGGAGCATTCATATTCCAGAAATCAACCGGAGCACAGAAATGATTGAGTTAAACATGTACAATATATACTCATTTCCCCTTGTATGAAACACAGATGACCCATATTTTAAACTAAAACACACACTGCTTTTAGTAAAAAAGCAAAGTCATTTAAAGCAGCTAATTAAAATCCACTTGAGCAATTACAGTGGGTAACAGGATCATAAGATCATTAACAGAATAGAAGCTTGCCTCTGAAACTTCCATATGATCTCATGGACTAGAGGTTGGCTGGTCGGGCTCCGCGGACATCAGATAGCTGAAGTTGCTAAACTCCATTAAGTCCTCAAATTTCAGTGTCCTAGTTTCTTTCTGCGAAGAACTAGAGCAAAAAAGAAAAAGCTATGGTAAGGCAAATATACCATGACCTGTGGTAAGAATTGGCCTGAAGTTTTAGGCATAAAAGCTTAGTGTTGGTTCTATATATATAGACACCATCTAGGTCAAGTACGTACTGAATGCTACATGTTAGTGCTTTGCTGGCTACTCTGGGGAAGGGCAAGAGAGGGATTGAATACTGTGAGATGCTTCCACCTAGGTGAAAAGACTTAGATAGGTGACAATTAAAGCCCAGGACAGTGTGCATCACAGGGCTAAATCAAGAGCACCAACTACTAAGGAATGAGTGCCTTCTGCGTGACAGAGCACCGATTAGCTGAGAGGCAGCCAATACTGGGGAACTGTGAGATGCTGACCGACAGGGTTCCCCACCCTTTAGTTGTTATTGACACCAGGGATGAACTCACATCTGGAAATATTATGTATATTTGATTCTCATTTATAAAGATAAAGACTTTTTATAATTTAAAGCACCGAGTTGTTTGTGTTGCCTGAAGTAAGAACTCCCGAGGAGCCCTGGCACTCCTTCCCGGCTTCAGTAATAAATTACACGCCTCAGGGGGCTCCTCTTCTTTCTCTGGCTATAAGTACATGCCTTAAAGGCCTGGACCCGGCAGCCCAGAGTAGGTGATACAAAGTGTGAAAAGACAGCATGGCAGGCAGCTTTGCCTCTGCCTGCCCTGGGAGCAGCATGCATCTTGGTGCACCCTCCTTGCCAGGGCTCTCCTCCCTAACTCTGGCCCCCAGACTCCCTGTGCCCAGACCTTTCAGCTGTGCCGGATCCTTTCTGTCTTTCCTGGTCTTCTGGATGCTACTTGCCAGACTGCTGAGGTTAATCCCCTGCTTCCAATTCTGTTTACTTCCCTTAATGGCCTTCATGGTTTCTCTGACCTGAGATACCAAGAGATCCTTCCTGTTGGTGGGACTCTGAGTCCTAAACATCACAGACCTCTGAATCCACTCTGCTCTGGGTCACTTCACTATGATGAACTGATATAAGAAGATAATTCTTTAAGGGATTGATTCCTTCGGGGCACATTGTTGGCATTCTGCTCTGCTCAGCCTTTAAATGAGGCTATTCCTCAGAGTCCTGTCCTCAGCCCACTTCTCTTTTCACCCCCACATGCTCTCCCTGGACAATCTTATTCACCCCTTCCCACCTTCATCTCCTCTCTGCTGACCTCCCAAGTCCCTCTTCCAGGCTTCAGAGTATGTGCTGGTGTGAGGAAGTCTGTGCAAGCCTTGAGCAGCAGTGCAAATGATCAAAGAGAAAATGGGTAGCTCTTAGAATTGTTGGAAAACAAGACTTGGAGAATGTGCTGGAAGAAGGGGAGGTCAAAGCTTAGCTCAGCCATGGTCCAGAGAGGTCCCTGCTGCCACAAGCATTGGACCCTGCAGTTTGCATTATTGGTGTTGTTCTTTGGAAAATGGGAGTTGTGGCTACCTTCAGAATGGACCCTCCACTGTCCTTGCTTCTTTGAGTCACTCATTCCTAATTCAAAGTCTCAGAAGGGTGCATTTGACTGGTCAACCCTAGATTATGCGTACATATCCTTGTTATAAGGGGCTAGGAAAGTAAACATCTAGCCTTTTAAGACTTTGCACTGGGAGGTGGGCTGTCTCTTATCAGGAATCCTTCAGTATGAAATTTCCCATCTACACAAAGCAGGAGACACAGACAGTGGAAATGAATCAGGGAAAAAGGGAGAGAGTCAACTGAAAGGAACAGATGAGAGGCCAAGTCCATCACATTTCCTATCACTTCAGCCTTTTCTTCTAGACCTTGACTATGGAGTGGTGCTTATTCTTACTGTTGAGAGAGAGGTGTGGTAATAGCTTCTTAGATGGTATCCAGTGGGCCATACCTTCTAGTATACATCCATTGAACTTGGGATGGACTGGGCCTCACTTTAACTATAGAATTTGGCAGAAATGACCTTATGCTAATCATGGGACTAAGTCTTGGGAGGACTTGGCAGCTTCCACTTCTGTGCTTTGGGGAATCCTGAGCTGCCATATTAGACGTGTGGCTACTCTGTTGGAGAGACCACAGGGAGAGGCCACAGGGAGAGGCCACAGGGAGAGGGAGAGGCTTCTGACACTAGAGACAGAAAGCACCCAACTGTCCCAGTGTCCCAGCTGCACCCATCTTCTAGCTGTCTCCCAAAAGGCACCCATCATATGCGAGAGCTAACCTGAATGTTCCAGTCCAATCAGGCCCCCGAAGACTGTGGCCCAGCTGATGTCAAGTAGAGCAGAACTGCCCAGAGGAGCCCAGCCATGGACCCAACATGGTTGTTGTTTAAAGTCACTGTTTGGACATGGTTTCTTACATAGTGAGAGAGAACTGAAACAGGGGTCATTGATTGTGTGTGTGGTCTTGTTCAATTATTCATTTGGCTGAATTCCACTTGCAGGCATTTAGTATGTTTTCCTGTGAGTTAGTATTAGCCATTGAATGCAGAACCCTTCTAGTTCACAACCAGTACAAGGCTTTGATTTTTTAAAAAAAGATGGGCTCATTTGCTGGCCCTTATCAATATTTGAAGCACAGACAAGCACATCCATAAAACCATAAGCTTCAGGCTATGCATTGAACTGGTTAGAGTCCTCCTGGTCTATTCTCCATCAGACTCAGCATAGCACAATTACCTTAGCCCATGAAGATACTTGTTAAAGACTCTGAAATAGAGTGATCTGAAATTCCTTTGGCAAGAAATACAGACAATGATAGGTAAGAGAAATGAAATTTTAATTTGAAGAAATTTTATGAAATAAGGAAATAACAGAAACCCGCAAAATCAAACAATGTCCCTCACCTTTACAGATGCTGTCATTTGATTCACTGGCAGGAGGGAATAAACCCTGTGTTATGTTGACATCGTATCCCCTTACATAGAATCTAGTTGTTGTTGAGAAGCCGCTGCCTGGCTAAGGGACTATATTTCCCAGCACCCCTGCATCTAGATGTGGCCACTTGACTAGTTCTCATCAATGACGGTCAGTAAAAGTGACGTCTGATGAGCCAAGGCTTTTCAGAGGTCATTCTACCTCTTCGTGCTCTCCCTCCCCTTGTGCTAGCTAGATAGAAGTGATTCCCAGGCCTTGGATAGCAGAACTCCCAGATGGAAGAAACCTTGATGTCTGAGTCACAGCAAAAAGTCATTTGACAACTAGGAACACCCACCGTGAAAAGTGACATGAAAGAAATAAATTTCTGTTGTGTTTGAGCTTTTTAAAAACTTGAGGTTTATTTGTTACAGCAGTTAGCATCCCCCTAATAAATATAGTTGTTCGTTCATTTGAAAATTCACTTATTTATTTTTTACTGATGAGATCACTAGTTTTGAAATTGTGGAGGCGAAAGATTCATTTTTCTTAGCTTTTGTCATATATATATATAATGGGGCTAACTCTATATGTCATAGGATTGTTGTTATATTAAATGAGATATTACAGCATCACATGTATTGAATGTTGCCGTGTGCCAGACCCTGTGCTAAATCCCATTGAGTCATCTCAATAGCCCTGTGAAGGAAGTTCTGTTAATATTTCTGTTTCACAGACATGAAAATGGAAGCTTAGTGAGGCTAAGTACCCATCCGATGTTATACAGCTAGTAATGGCAGGTCAGGATTTCAACCAAGGCCGCCTAACTTCAGAGGCCACGTGCCTAAGCACTTGGCCGCTTTGATTGGGACCAGCACAAAGCCTGACACACACAAAATGCACAATAAACATCAATTTTGTTTTCCTTCCACTTTAAAGAAAGAGGCAATATAAAACATAACTATAAATGTATGCTAAGTGCAACACACACACACACACACACGGCCTTACCTTTATTCATACTCCTATTCAGCTTGGTGTGTTTAAACTAGAAGTAAACTAGACTTTACTCGTGTTCACTGTTACTACACAGCATAACAGGTCTTCTTTGCTGGGAATGTCAGTATTTTGTGCTTACAGCCCGACAGCAACCACATGATCTGAAGGAGCAGTAGAAACACAGAAGAAATGAATCCCAAAATGATTAAAGCATTTTGGAGTTGCTTGTGCAACATTCATGTTATCGACCTGCTGGGTGAAAATTGACAGAAAACCCACCTCAGGATGGACTTACCACAGGAAGGGCTGGAATGCTGGGTCCCTGAAGTCTTTCTCATTTCATTTAATATACCACATATTTCTTGAAACAAACTAGGTTAACACATTCAGTCAGAGGCATATCTTGGAAATAGACTGACCTTTATATGCGGCATTTTATACACCCGAAGTACTTTTTAAAAAAACTTATAAACCATCATAGGACTGCTAGTGCTTCCTCTAAAATCACATCAGCGATTATTAGATTGTCTACAGAACCAAGCTCAGAGTGCAAATTTTGCAAAAGGTGCAGCAATTTGCCTCATTCTAATTGCTACACCAAGAGCAATTTGTCTTCTGGGCTACAGAGCTGCTGAACCACTTTCTTCTTTCGCCTGAAGTTTCATCAAGGCAATATGCTTAATCAATGTTTGCTGATGTTTATGGTCTAATGCTTCCTGACAGCAGGTGCAAAAAAAGGGCTAAATTCCCATCTGCATAAACATCTTCCTTAAACCCCCCAGCATGCTGTTTTGCTGTAATTTTAGGAGACAGGTGATTTTTCATGGCACCTTCATGAGTGGCGTCGCCCCGTAGCTAGCTCCCTTTCCCTACCTGCTGTTCTCAGAAGCTGCGCTTTTGTTGCACCACTGCGGGCTGCTCCTCTCAGGCTGTCTGCTTGGCTTGTGGATGAACTCTCCTCAGTGCTCAGTTTCTACACTCTGGTCCAGGAAATGGACTCTATTCCTCAGCGATTTAGAAGTTGTTGTTACTCCATCAGTTAAGCCAAGCCTGGCATGGGCTATGGGGTTGCACCTTTTGGATATCAGCAGAGATCCGAAAGTAGCTTCATTGACCCAAAGGATCTATTTCCAACCGTCTACAATGGACGGGAATTTAACCGGGGGAAGTCAGTTACCCTTAATGTAGTCACTTGGCTAATTACCCATCGAGAACCCTGGAAATGTGCCTCTCACTACAGCTTTCTCCTCATTATTTGTTTACTGACGCAAAGCAGGCGGCTCACCTTTCTGCTCCCCATTAGGGAAGGGTAGTTTGTAAACGGAAGACGGCAGTCCAGGCTCCAGGCGAGCTTTTCTTTTTTTCACCGTGGCTTCTTCACTTCAGCTCATCTTAGATTCCTTCAGGAAAGGGAACAGTTCACCATCCCTTTCTGCGGAGGAGGGAAGGAAAGGAGGAGGGCCTGGCTTCCTGGAGAAACTCGTGTTGACCCCTGTGGGTTATCAGTGTTTCCATGTAAATTCCTGACCCCCTCATGTGCAGTGTTGTGCTAAAATCGTGTGAGCTCCAATGCACATCTTAAATTTTAAAATATTATACAAAGTTGAGGCACTATTTAATTCTGTAGAACTAAAATTTTGCACCATACCTGGACAGCAGTCTTCTTTGAATGTCAGGCAGCCCAAATAAAGGCAGCAGAACTAAACCACAACATTCGAAGACTTTTATTTGCTTGCTCTTAAGATGAGGAAAATAAACAACCGCCCTCATCAGAAACCTTTAAAGACTTTGTGAAGATATAATGCACATTTAAAAGTGTAACTGAGTGATGAATACACCACTGTTTTTACTAAGGCAGCTTTCCTCCTACCACCCGTAATTTCTAAAACACCACATGAAAATCTTGCTGAATCAGCTTAAAAATAAGAAACAAAAGAAAATGGGATGGGGGTGGGACTCAAGACCCTGCTGGGGGGAGGGAGGGCAGGGAGGGGGTTCAAAGGCCAGACATAAAACGACAAGCTAGAGAGAATGAAACAAAACCCGTGAGAGAAATCTCAAAAGAAGATGCATCAGAACCAATAGAAATTCAAGATCAATTGTGTCAGCAGATCAAAGACCAGACCTCGCCTGGTGAAGGGCATTAATGATCATCAGGGGAGAAGCATCCTACTTCCCAGAGTGAAACAGACACTTTGCTTCTTTATGGCGATCAGGCTGGCTTTTGAGGAGATAACAAAACTGAGCAAAGCAGGTACACTTACCCATAGACTGGGGTTAGAAATGGAGGGAAAGGTATATTAGCGTTGTAAAAGGTGTTAGAGCTCAGGTACTAGAGATCTTAGAGCAGTGATGGCGAACCTTTTGAGCTCAGTGTGTCAGCATTTTGAAAAACCCTAACTTAACTCTGGTGCCGTGTCACATATAGAAGTTTTTTGATATTTGCAACCATAGTAAAACAAAGACTTATATTTTTGATATTTATTTTGTATATTTAAATGCCATTTAACAAAGAAAAATCAACCAAAAAAATGAGTTCGCGTGTCACCTCTGACACGCGTGTCATAGGTTCGCCATCTCTGTCTTAGAGGCCAGGGTTCACTGTCCCATCAGAGGAGCTGTTCTACCCAACGGGATCTCATTCCCATTGGCAAGTACTGTGCAGGAAGAATTCCTCTGCCTGGCCTTCATTGAATAACCCTTGCTGCTTATCTGGCAGATAAGCAAGAAACCTGTTCCTCCATTTTAATGTAGCAGACTTAAATAAATGTATTGTTGGCAGAGAATCAAGACCGTGGAGTAATGGTAGCAATCATGATAGAAAGACTTGGCAAAAGCAACTGCACAGATTTGTCCAGACTCTATTTAGAGACCTGCATGAGATGAGGGTGATAGACTGCCAGTACTCTGCCTCACTGCCAGGAGTCTATATTCATCTCAGTACTGGAACATTACAACAATGCTCAAAATGAACACTACTGTTCTTGCAGTATGGGTGTTATGCATACCTGGCAAAAGCTTACCCAAGTGTGACTATAAAATGGAAGTCAGTTCTCTCTTACCTCAATAAGACAAGGGCCCATGTTCCTGATGGCCCACAGTCAACAGTAAAATAATCCTTGATTCCTAAGGAACAGAATGGTGTAAACAGCTAAAACATCATGAACAAGTGGGATTAAGCAGGTAATTCAAAACACAACTGAACTGTCATATAGTGGTTATCAATAAGGAGAATAGGGGACAATAGGACAGTTTATCTGTTAATTGAGTATTTTTGTAAGCTCTGTAATGATTATTATTGGAAAGTAAATGATCATTGGGGTTAAAGGAGAAAACTGAGCCACAGAGGGTAAGATCAGCCAGTCTGCTTTACAGAATGGGTAGGTGTGTCTTGGCTGATGATCTGGTTTCTGACCTAATTGTAACATAGTGCCACACCCCTGCTAAGTACATACAGTATTAGGAATTTTTTTTTTTACAGAGATAGTCCCAATAAGTCCGCAAATAGGTTTATGTGGGAAATTATCTCCATGAGGCTGAGCTAAACCTTCCCCAACCCCTCCAAATACCTATCAGTTAATAAAGGTTAGGCAGAAGATGGGTGAGAAATCTTAAAATTTGAGATTAAACTTGGGCTCCCTTAATTTCTTTGGCTTGAACAAAAAGAGAATAGTGAATCATCACTTAGAATAATTTCTTCAATAGAGAACGTGTAACATCCACAGCAATCATCTAGCACCCTTCTTACTTGTTGAATGAGGATTCAAAAGAGAGAATAAATGAGCTAATTTATTTTCAAAGTATTTTAAAATCTCCCAATCTGAGTGTGGACTCATCTATTGCTCCATGAAATACTTTACATTTTTGCTTTATATATTTTAACACTATTTTATTATATGCAGGCACCTTTTAAATAATTTTTCTTTTGGATGAATTGAACATTTTATCATTATAAAGTGAATGCCTTTATTCTTAATAATACTTTTTGCCTTAAGTTTTACTTTATCTGATATTAAAAGTTCACAGTTTTTAAAAAAAATTATGGTCAGTGTTTATCAGTGGTTCTCAACCTTCTGGCCCTTTAAATACAGTTCCTCATGTTGTGACCCAACCATAAAATCATTTTTGTTGCTACTTCATAACTGTAATGCTGCTACTGTTATGAATCGTAATGTAAATACCTGATATGCAGGATGGTCTTAGGTGACCCCTGTGAAAGGGTCATTTGACCGCCAAAGGGGTCGCAACCCACAGGTTGAGAACCGCTGGTTTAGATGCTATATATTTTTCTATTATAGTTTCAATCTTTTTATCTCTCTCTCTCTCTCTCTCTCTCTCTCTCTCTCTCTCTATATATATATATATATATATATATATATATATATATTTAAATATATTTTATTGATTTTTTACAGAGAGGAAGGGAGAGAGATAGAGAGTTAGAAACATCGATCAGCTGTCTCCTGCACATCCCCCACTGGGGAAATGCCCGCAACCCAGGTACATGCCCTTGACCGGAATCGAACCCGGGACCTTTCAGTCCGCAATGTGACTGAGGCTCTATCCACTGAGCCAAACCGGTTTCGGCATATCTCTTTATATTTTTAATGGTATCTCTCATAAGCATCCAATGTGTTTTTGCTTTATTTATTTTTTTAAATCTTGGCTGATGATCTTTGTCGCCGAGACATTTAGTTCATTTAATGTAGTTGCTGGTATATGGAGATTTAAATCTACCATTTTACTATATTCTTTCTATTCTCATCTTTCTTGCCACTTTTGGCATTGAGTAGTTTTCATTATTCCATGTCTCACCTACCTCCTAGCTCGGGAGCTATTCTGATGATTTATTGTTACATAACAAACCAACCCAAACATAATAACTTATAATAACAATTTTAGTTTGGTCATAATTTTGTTAGTCAGGATCTCAGGAAGGACTTAACTGGGCAGCTCATTTCTAATTCACGTGATATGGCTGTAGGATCAACTTGTAAGATGACTTCTTGACTCATATCCAATGCCATGGTGCTCCTTGGCCTCTTATTTAGACTGGCTTCTAGGTGGAAGCTGTCAGGCTAGTTCACAGCTTTCCCAGAATTGACACATTATCACTTCTGTCATATCCTACTAGTCAAAGGAGTCACAAGCCCACCCAGATTCAAGGGCGTGGAGAAGCAGAGCCTATCACGTATGAGAGGAGGGGCAGGGTCACATTGCCAAAAAATCATGTGGTCAGACAGATATTGCTGTGGCCATCATTAGAAAATACAATTTGCTACAGATTATACACAGATGTACATGTTTTACTGCTTTTGTTTGTTTTAGTGCTTACTCAGAAATGAAAACATATATACTGACTTATATGGTTAAGAAATTAATGCTTTTACTTCTTCCTGGCTAATGAAAAGAACTTAGAGCACTTTAAATCCCTCCATTCTTACATATATGCTATTGTTGTCATGTATTTTAATTCTATATCTACTTCAATCACACCAGAAATTATTATCACTGTTTTATATATTCTGTGTTCATTTATATTTTGGCCCTATGACTCTTTGGCTGCTTTTAGGATATTTATTTTTATTTTTTGTTTGCTTGCTTTTAGCAGTTCTATCATGCTGTACCTTGTTGTGATTTTCTTTTTCAAATCCTCACCTGAGGATATATTTATTGATTTTAGAGAGAGGAAAGGGGAGAGAGAGAGAGAGAGAGAGAGAGAGAGAGAGAGAGAGAGAGAGAGAGAGAGAAACTTCAATGTGAGAGAGAAACATTGATCATTTGCCCGTTGTAATGACCCCGGCTGGGAATCAACCCCAAAACCTAGATATGTGTCCTGACTGGGAATCAAACCCACAACCTTTTGGTGTACAAGACAGTGTTCCAACCAACTGAGCTACCTGGCCAGGGCTTGTTGTGATTTTCTAGTGAAGTCTTATGCTTCACATTTGTAGAGCTTCTTGAAAAGGAGGACTAATGATTTTCATTATTTGGGGGGGGGGGTGTTAGCCATTATCTGCTTAAATATTGCTATTGTCTTTTTATCTTTATTTTATCCTCTGGTGCTTCCACTACATATACATTAGATATTTTTCACTAAACTCCTATGTCTCTCACACTCTTTCCTAGTTTCTTCATCTTTTGTGTGTGTATGTGTATGTGTGTGTGTGTGTGTGTGTGTGTGTGTGTGTGTGATGAATTCTTTCCTCAACAGTATCTAACATGCAATAAGTTTATTATTTCAGCCATTACATTTTTTTTTTCAGTTTTAGAATTTACATCTTGTTCTTCTAAAATAATAGTGTCCAGATTTCACATGGAATAATGACTATTGTTTATCTTGGTTTGAAATTACATTGTCTTGTCTGTTCATTATGTTTCTGATTATGATTTTTTTATCTTTTACTTTTTAAAAATGTAGAAATAATTTGAAGCCTAAGGAGATTTACATTTAGTTTTGGTGGGCAATAAGGAACGTGGCTATCCCAGATCACTTTACTACTAATGTAGGTATTGGTATTAGTTACAGCTACTCAGTCCAAGGGAGCGTGAGGCTATTCTAGTCCACTGTTATCCCTAAGGCGTAGCCCTTAGGGGTTCCAACCAAAAGCATGGGAGTTCATCAGGGCTCCCCCTCCTTGGGGGGGGTCTTAGACTTAAATTTTTATTCTCTTGGAGAGGCTGACAAAAATCTGTATTTAATCTCTCAACTTCTCAGATGATTCTTTTAAGTGCCAGATGCTCCTAGGGGAGACACAGTTTTAAATGCTGAGCTGTTTCTTCTTCTTTTCTTGTATCTTTGTCTCACAATTTTTCATGGTCTTATTAGGTCCTCTATGCTCTCTAAGTTCCTCAAAAAGAGGGTTGTTCTGCATTACTCAGTCCAATACTAACCGAAGCAGGAGTCCTATTCTCAAAATATTTAATATTTATAAAATAAACTGAATTTTATTTCATCCTCACTAGAACTGGAATTGATTCAGAAAAAATACTAATAGTAATGAAGTATTTTCCAGCTTCAAGTTACTTTTTAAACATGATAGAATGTGTCTTATTTTCACAAAATTTAAAGCAACCAAAAACTGTTAAATAATAAATGGACTGACTCATTTTAAGTTCTATACCATTGGCACTCACCCATGTAAAATCTACATGACAAATTAAGCCTACTTTTCAAAATGAACTTTTATGCTTGAAGATAGAAGCAGAAAGTCAGTTTCCCAATCCAGAAAGGATAAATTCAGCACTGCCAATGGAATGGGCAATAGTTGATAACTGTCTGTGATGTTCACAGGCCAAGTGAATAGTAAGATCCAAAGAACATAATTTACTGTATGTGATCTATATATATCAAAGTCTAATATGCAAATTGTCCCCTTGGGAGTTTGACCGGGAGACTGGGAGTCCAATCGCTCGCTATGACATGCAGTGACCACCAGGGGGTGGTGTGGAATGAAGGGAGGCCCTGGCTGCAGCCGGAAGGCCCTGATCAGCCCTGATCACCGGCCAGGCTTAGGGACCCTACCTGTGCAGGAATTTCGTGCACTGGGCCTCTAGTCTATAATAATTATTGAGCAACCTCTGGCTCTAAGACAGTACAGGCATATCTCATATTGCACTTTGCTTTATTATACCTTGTAGTGATTGCATTCTTTTTTTTATTTTTATTTTTTACAAATTGAAGGTTTGTGTCAATCCTGCATTGAGCAAGTCTATTAGTGTCATTTTTCCAACAGGCGTAGATGATTAGCATTTTTTAGCAATAAAGTATTTTTTAATTAAGGTAGCTATATCTTTTTAGATGTAATGCTATTTCACATTTAATAGCCTACAGTATAATATAAATATAACTTTTATATGCATTGGGAAACCAAAAATTTATGTGAGTTGCTTTATTGTGATATTCACTTTATTGAAGTGGTCTGGAGCTAGGCCTGCAATAGCTTCAAGGTATACCTCTATCTTAAGTCCCACAGGAGTAATTATCTGTTATCCAAATCAGATTGCTACCTGACATAACGTTTTATATGACTTGGTATATCTATAGTACAATAAGACAAAGGTGTGATGATTGTCAGAACAGGCAAATACCCCAATGAAACAAAAAGGAAGCCTAATAAAAGACTCCTAAGTACCCAAAAACTTGGTATATAATGAGGTGACATCTAAGTAATTTTGGGACTAATGGCTTTCTGTTTGAAAAATGAAAATTGATCCTCCACATCAAGTAGAGTAAAAACCTAAGTGTAAAAGGTAAAGTTATAAAGTTAACGGAAGAAAATGGTGGAGAATATCTTTGTCACCCTGAATAAGAATTTAACTCAAAAAAGCACAAAGCATAAACGGAAAAAATGATGAGTTACATAAATATTAAAGACTGCCTAATAACAAAGGGAACCATGATTAAAGTTAACAGATGAGTAACCTTCTGGGAAAATATATTTACAACATCTAAAACAGAAGGAATACATAGTGGACACAGCGTATTACTACCTCTAAGAGGATTTCCTGGACTTTCTGTCTAAAATACTACTGCCTCCTTACTATTTATTCCTTTAACTTACTTTATTTTTCTTCATAACACTTATCAAAACCCAACATTATTTGATTACTAGAGGCCAGGTGCATGAATTTGTGTACCAGTGGGGTCTCTCGGCCTGGCCTGTGGGATCGGGTTGAAACTGGCTCTCCGACATCCCCTGAGGGGTCCTGGATTGCGAGAGGGCACAGGCCAGGTCGGGGGATCCCACTGGTGCACGATCAGGGCCGGGAAGGGACGCGGGAGGTTGGCCAGCCAGCGAGGGATTGCAGGAGAGCTCCGGGGCGTGTCCAGCCCAGCTTGCTCAGTCCCCATCAGCCAGACCCTAGCAGCCAGCTAACTACCCGTTGGAGCATCTGCTCTCTGATGGTCAGTGCACATCATAGCAACTGGTCAACTGGTTGACTGTCTGCCCCATGGTGGTCAGTGCACATCATAGTGAGAGATTGAGGGGATTTAGCATATCATTAGCATATTATGCTTTGATTGGTTGAACAGCCAACCAGACAACTGGACACTTAGCATATTAGGCTTTTATTATATAGGATTTGTTCAATGTTTTTTTCCTAAATATATTCTAAGCTCTATGAAATCAGGACTTCTTTTCTGTTTTGCTTACTTTACTGTCTTAGTATCTAGAATAGTAGATGTTCAATAAAAATTTGTTACGTGAATGAATGACTAACAGAACTCCTCCAAATGGACATGAAAAACAGCAGAATCCCATAGAAGAGTATCAAAGGAGATGAGTAGGCAATTATCAGAAAGAGAAAACTTAATGGCTAATAAATACATAAAGACATGATTAATCTCACATCAGAAGGGTATAAATGAAAAAAGTATGAAATAACATTCTATGTCTATTAGATTGGAAAAAATTTGACAGTCAGAAAACTAGGGAAGTAGAAACCTTCAAGCCCTGCTGGTGGGAGTGTAAACTGGTGCAGCCATTCTGGAGAGCCATCTGAAAGTAGTCAGTGAAATTAAGTATGCATGTATCCTACTACTCCCGTGATCCCACTCCTGGATGTATACCCAAATAACTCCCACACTGATCCAAAAAAGGAAATGTCTGTAGATATCCATTGAAGCATTGTTTGTGGTTGCAAAGAGTAGAAAACATCCTTTATGTCCTTCACTAAAGAACTTGATCACTCTAGTATGTTACATGCATACCATGAAATATGCAACAGTCAGACATAAAAAACTAAACTTACATATAGCAACATGGAAAGGGTTTTTATTTCCTTTTTCCTCATTAAAATAAAGTAATAGAATATTTAAAACTCTACATGTGTGTGGCTTGAGTGGTATCATCAATGTTTTTGTAAATACTATGTTTTCCTATTTAGCTTAATTCCAACAATTTTATACTTTAATAAAACATTCTAAAGATTGCCAAAAAACCTCAACAGTTATCTATAAGCAGGTAGACAAAATCAGACAAAATAAGTGACTCTCTGTTGATTACATATTTCCTCTGAGTCTGTGGCTCTTGATAGGAAAAGATCCCCCAACTAAAAAAAAACTTCTCCCCCTAGCAATTTTAGGATCCTAAAAACCACCAGGTCTAATCAATTTGCTTATATACTTATTTTAAATTGAGGAGAATCATTTTCATTAGCAGTCTCTGGTTAGTTTTAGATGCTGTTCAATATCTACTTTGGGAAATTATGGGATACCTGGTGTTGTTCCCAGGTCTTAATTTGCGTCATATCTTTCATATTGGATGGCATTCACTAGATAAGTGCTTCTCCAACTGGGAATCTTATTAAAATGCAGATTTGGATTCAGTAGGTTTGGAAAGAACCTGAGAATCTGTATTTTGGCAAAATCCCAGATGTGGCCAACACTCTGGATCCTCAGACCACACTTTGGGTAGCGAGGCTCACCTGGAACACCCGTGGAAGGACTTATTCTTAGGGTATCTGAGAGCTCATCCTGGGCCCAGTACAATCCTTGGATCCACACATTTATCAAAAGATTGATGAGAAGACAGCTGCACTCTGTGGTATTGCAAGAGCTTGCTCCTCAGTGCCATCCTGGAGAAAGGTAAACATGGTCCTCCAAAGAGCTCAGGCTCTAATCTCTGCTTATTACACATCTGAGCCATTTTTAATAACATAATGGTGATAGCTTGAAATCAGCCTTGGTGGTAATATTTCCACCATGGAAATTGGCAACTGCTACCAATCAGGGCTTTTCCTCCCGAGCATACCACTCTGACCCCAGTGCTCCGCAGGGAGACACTGCAGGTCCCTTTGAGGGACTGGTCCAGGGATGGAAGCGTAAGTCCCAACCATGGTTTCTGGTTGGAATAAGAGTCTAATTATAGAGAAAACACATAGTAACTGGTCCACCTAGAAGGATGTAACAGAAAAAGAGAGAGTGTTACATGGGAAAATAGGAAATAGGGCTTTAAAAATACAACTAATTTCCCCTACACCCCTTTCATTCCTTTAGATCTATTGGGACTCATCAGTCCTCTCTCTAGTCATATACAGGCCAACATTAAAAGAACATTATGCCTGCAGTGAGGGGTCTGTAGTCGACACTGATGAACACTTAGGAACAACTATATCATTTTAAGTATTCATAGAAATTAAAAACAGGGAAGAAAAAATAGAGAAAATATATTATTTAAAACAGGAACACTTTCATTAAAGAATTAGTAAGTCTTTAGTTAGCTAGGAGCACAGCGGAATCCGTA
The DNA here is from genome assembly GCF_014108235.1 of Myotis myotis. Classification (NCBI taxonomy): domain Eukaryota; kingdom Metazoa; phylum Chordata; class Mammalia; order Chiroptera; family Vespertilionidae; genus Myotis; species Myotis myotis. The sequence goes on from NW_023416357.1 coordinate 35,124,496, forward strand.
CAGTAACTAGGGAGTTGAGTTCTTATTAAGAGACCATTATATGGGCTTATTTAATGGCTTTAGAGAAGTTCTATACATTTTTTTTTTTTTTTGGCCACAATTTCCTAACATGTAAAATATGGGAGGCTATTTTCCAAATTATTTCTATGATTATCTTCAGGGCAGTGGGATTATGATACTAATTTATTTTACATGTTAATATATATTAATACCTATATTAATGTCTTATATGTTAAAAATGAAGATATATTATAAAAAGAATAACACACACACATATACATATATATTTTTTGTTTTCTGTGTTTAAGCCTGTCACTTTCAACACTATAAGACCTCAGAGTCATAAGACAACGTATACAGAAAAGAGAATTAAGGGATGAATTTGATTGTTCTTCAGTATTGCTGTAGAACTTCGTATCTGAAATGTATTTGGAATGCAACTACTAAATAAGACTTCTCACAGTTCCACCAGGCTTCCCTTAGATGACGCATTGAAGTTTCAGGGTGAGCCGATTCATGGAGTCTGTTGAAAGTGAAGTTTTCCTATCTCACTGTCCAGTACTTCATTCCTGGTTTATGCTGCTTCTTTCAGTCCTTAAAACCCTGTAACTTGCACAGGAACAGGGCTTGCCAGCTGGATCCAGGGTTACAGCAAACTAAGTATTGACATCACCGGGCCAAACACAGAGCCAAGGAAATGAACATGCCTGATATATGTGTGTCCTGATTTACTTTGGAACCTATTCCATGGCTCACAAGAAGTCCGTTGTACTTTTTCCATTTTGCATCCCAAAACCCACATACTGGCCCAAGGCTAGAGTGTTATAAATGGTGAGGAAGGACAGGAAAGCCGGTCATAGCCTATGTACTTTGAGCTGTCTGATTAGGGAGAGATTATATATTTGGTGTTATGCTTTGAATATTTTAACTCCGGGATTTCCATGCTTGACTGTGTGACTTCACCTGGCTATAATTTGCATTTTACTGAAAGAGTCCACAGAGCACGAACCCATTTGGAGACATTACCTCATCAGTCCTCCCTGTGGTCCTTTGGGAGACATGGGGTCAGGCGTTTTGGGGACGAGAAAGCGGAAAGCAGGCTTTTCAAAAAGAAACGCAACTCAGAGATGTGGGCCCCAATTCAGAAAGGAACGTGGTGTCCATTGTGAGACACCGGCAGGAGGGTAACCCCTTCATTTCAGTTCACCCCCCGTTTCTGATCCACACAGTGGGTCCAAGGTACTTTGTGGTGGGCATTCTGCTCTTTGTCTTTCTCTTTCCCCACAATTTCTTTCACTCCCCAGCGTATCCCAATGTTTTTTTGACTTTAGCTCAAACATATAAACTATCTGATTGGTCCCCTAAATGTCAACCTGTGGTGTTTAATCTCTTTGTCCAAATTGTAAACTTTTAGTCACAGAGATGGTATTTCATGATTTAAGCCATTACTCAGAGCACGGGCCTGGCAGAGCACAGCTCACGCCCACCTCTGTCCACTTCATCCCTCACGATCCCTTTGCCCAGCATTGTTTTTCTAATCTCTGCTTATTGCTCAGCATGTCTTCCCTATTAGAATGTAAGCTTCTTAAAGACAGGAACTTTTTCTGTTTTGTTCATTGCTGCCTCCCAAGTGCCTACTATAGGGTCTGGCACATAGGAGACCCTCAGTAAGTATTCATTGAAGAAAAGAATTAATGTTTCTAGGAAAAGCTTAGTAAATGCCTGGATATATCTTTTTATTATTACTGATTGTTGGGGCTGGTTCTCCAATTATTCTGTTCTGTTTCTTTTCTCTTCTCCTCAGAGTGGCCAAACAAGAGAGCACAAGTGATGACTTTTGGGTTTACAGAGATGATGAGTTCATACTAAATGGCTTAAGAAAATGTACCAACTAATAATGGGTCCAGGGAGGGTGGCACTGAAATGCAAATAGGGACTAGAGTGCGTGGCATTTCCTTGGACTTGGCACAAGCAAGATACTAGTTGGGGAACCTGGGGTGCAGAGAGATGAAATAATCTAGTCAGAAGTGCACAGCTAAGTGATGTCTGAGCCGCCTTCTAGTGGGTGCAGAGTCATCTTTAAGAAGTATTTACTTAAAATAGATCTACTGGGACTCACATTGACTAAGCTTCCATAGCTTCTCAGAATCCCAAGAGTATCTGAGCTAGTTTTACAGTTGGTGATCACAGAGAATCACAGCATTTTGTACAGATTCTGGTCACAGTTGCTTAAACCAGGTTATACCTGGGTTTAGATTCGTGAAGGAAACATTTCAGGAAGACAAAGTCTCTAATATCATGGGGCACGGAGGTACAGATCCACCTGTTCCGGTAGATACTAGGATCGCTAGGGCCTGTGCATCCACGAATCATCCCCGTGGCCAGTGCTCTTTAGGACCCACACTTTGCAGCTCTCTTTTGAAAAGCTGAGCAGGGATAGAGTCAGACACTTGCCACCAGGTTGAAAGTTCGATTGCTGCTTCTTGACAAGGAGCAAGGCAGGAACGCTGTGCACGTCACCCAAGTGCGCTCTGAACTAAGGTCAATGCTCTCCTCGACTCGGACTCGTGGTAACCCCTGCCTGTGGACGGCTTTCTGGGCCTCATCTCCTCTGAGGCTGGGCATGGGGACAGAAAGAACACTGGAGTGAATCCAAGAGGTCTAGAGACAAATGAAAACCTTCGTTCCAACTTGAATCAAATTAATACTCTTTGAGGGTATGGTATTATGGACATATTAACTTTGACATTATAAGTCCATTCAGGAATAGACTACTTAGCAACATATGTCTTTCTAGCAGAAAGAAAGATACTGTAATGGCAAGGTACTGCTCGTTACTACCTGTATGCTAGCCTTTCTCTCCCCTCTGCATTCACTCTTTAATCCATCCTTTTCTCTTGATCCCACCTTCTTCTTTGCCTCCGCCCCCTCCCTCCCTCTCGCCTTCCTTTCTCCCTTTTCCCTCTTTCTTTCTTGGATCTTAGGCCTGCCAGGGTCACTCACAATCATCTTAGTTGTCTCACCAACAGGCAGGACTAAAAGAAGTTCCTGGCCTCTCCACTAATATAGTTGTCAAGATATTTTTCAATGTGGTAATTTCTCTTTATTCAAAGAAAGAGAATATCCAAGGCTGTACTTTCTTGTTTCTGTAAAAATTACCACAAACTCAGTGGTTTAAAACAACACAAACTTATTATCTTATTTTTGGAAGTGAAGAAGTCCTAAAAATCAAGGAATCAGCAGGGTTGAGTTCCATCTGGAGAATCCATTCTCTTTTCCAGCTTCCAGAGGCTGTCTGCATTCCATGGCTGATGGTATCCTCCATCCATCTTCAAAGCCAATAGCATAGCATCTTCAAATCTCTCTCTCTCTCTCTCTCTCTCTCTCTCTCTCTCTCTCTCTCTCTCTCTCTCTCTCTTACACACACACACACACACACACACACACACACACACACACACACACACCCTCTGCTTTAATCATAATATCTCCTTCTCCGGCTCCAACCCCTCTGCCCCATTCTTATACGGACCTTTGTGATTACAGTGGGACTACTTGGGTAATTCAGGTTAATCTCCCCATGCCAAGCTCCTAAGCTTAATCACATCTGAAAAGTCTCTTTTGCCATTTCACATGGACATCTTTGGGAGCTGTTATTCTTCCTACCACAGCCGGGAAGCCAGTGATCCCAGAAGTAAGTTATTGGCTTGAGCATTCTCATTCAAAGGACAAGCAGCTTGAGGACCTCTTGTGGGAAGGAGCTCAGTTTCCAAAAATAAAACTAATAAAACACACAGGCAGGGTCATGCCTAGAGATAGGATTTTAGTTGCTTCTGGGTGAGTTTCAGTCTCACAGTGGTTTGGTTTGGGGAAAGCTGTGGCAGCAGCATGGTCAAGCAGATCTTCAGAATAAACCAGACTCAGGGTTTGAAGTTCAACTCTGGCACTTGGGACGGGACCTTGGGTATATTTGCTTAATTAGTAGCAAATCTTTTTTTGCTTGACTATAACATGGGGATGATAATTCTTCCCTATAGAGTTAGAAGACTGAAAAAAATGTTGCATACTAATATGCATACTATTGTGCCTGGCACATAGAGGATGCTTCATAAACATTATTTCTTTCAACCTTTTCTTAGTGATTAGACCAAAGGTCAAGAATAGAAATGCCAGTGTGGCCAAAAGTAATTAGGTTGGGAGTATCAAACAGATGTTGAGCAATGGAGTTGAAAATAAACTCAGAGGATTCATCAACAGAATCCAATGGGAACTGACAAAATCTATTTCTTCTCATGTAGCTTTAGTCTAATTACATTTTATGTCTCTAAATTGAATGAGGATGTGTAAGGGAAGGCTTGACCTGTCTCATGCCTGTGCCTGAAGAATTGTAGAAACCAAAGAGAATTTTGGTCCTTTTTAAATTAGACAGAAACATATTCTTTAGGATTCAGTGGGTCTTTAGGTACCACCCAGAACATCCTCCTAGTAAATGTCAGCATATTATACTTGTCTTTGCTTAAACACTTCCCACATGAGAAGTTCACCATGTTTTGAAGTAATTCATTGCATTATTGGCTTGTTCTAATTAGAAAGTTCCTCCTTCTTTTAAGCCAGGAAACTGATTTCCACTTTTGATTTTAATTCTGTCCTCTAAACTTATAAAAACCTAATATAATTTTCATAACAATTCTACAGATACACCCACCTTGAGTCTCCCTTCCTCCTTCCTTTCCCTTCTTCCCTCCTTCTTTCCTTCCTTCCTTCCTTCCTTCCTCCCTTCCTTCCTTCCTCCCTTCCTTCCTTCCTTCCTTCCTTCCTTCCTTCCTTCCTTCCTTCCTTCCATCTTTTCTAAATTAGAATTGCAAAGTTTCTCCAACCATTTGTTATTTACCACTCTTCAGATCTTTCAAAATCTTCAAGCTGTTGTTCTTTTATTGCACTCTAGTTTATCAATGTTTCCCATAAAAGATGTCACCTAGAACTAAACATAATAGTTCAGATGTGCTTGGATTCATGCACGGTATGCTGAGACTTATATTTCTGTTGGATCTGGATTCTATTGCCACAGATGAAGTCTGATTTCATCAGTTTTTTAAAAAGTAGCCTCATAACACTGGCATTTGGCTTATTCTGAGCTTGCAGTCAATCAAATCACCAGGTGCTTTGTAAACAACCTTTATTTTCCCCATCCTTACCTGTCCAATTGATGTATCATAATGTTTGTCCTACAAACAATATCATAAAATGATAGATGAAAATTAAATAGGTGACCCAAGGTCTTACTGCTCTGACATCAGCAATTTTCAGTTGTCCATGTTCCTTTTTAGTCCTTACTCATCAGTTTTCATAAATTTTATATAGTTTTCAATGTAATCTAGATAATTTTTCACATTTTGACTTTAAAGGCTAACATATGAATATTTTCCTAAGTGACTACATTATTTTTTATAATTACAGTTATGTGCCACTTAATGACAGGAATACCTTCTGAGAAATATGTTGTTAGGCAATTTCATTGTTGTCTGAACATCATAGAGTACACTTACACAAACCTAGATGGTACTGCCTACTACACACATAGACTACCTGGCACAGCCTATAAGCCTGTGTAGCATGTTACTGTACAAAACAACATGAGATTGAATCAAGCACAAGAGAAAATTTTTTTCATAAACAGAAAAAATATACTCCAAAATAATGATAAAAAGTATAGTAAGTACATAGACCAGTAACAGTCATTTATTATTAACTAGAGCAGCCGTGGGCAAACTACGGCCCGCGGGCCAGATCCGGCCTGTTTGAAATGAATAAAACTAAAAAAAAAAAAAAGACCGTACCCTTTTATGTAATGATGTTTACTTTGAATTTATATTAATTCACACAAACACTCCATCCATGCTTTTGTTCTGGCCCTCCGGTCCAGTTTAAGAACCCATTGTGGCCTTTGAGTCAAAAAGTTTGCCCACCCCTGAACTAGAGGCCCAGTGCATAAATTCGTGCACAGGTGGGGTCCAGCTGGCTTGCCCCAATGGGGGCCTATCGGGCTGGGATGGTGGGGGGAGGGGCTGCAGGCAGTTGGTTGGCCAGTCCCGCCCCCATCAGGGTGTTGGGGGCTGATCGGGGGCGGGGCTGGCCAGGGGGAGGGACCGATTGGGGCCCGGATCAGGCTGGTTGGCTGCCACAGTGTGTGCCATAGCCACCAGTCGTTCTGGTCGTTCTGGTCATTCTGCCATTCCAGTTGTTGGGCTTTTATATATATAGATGGGACCACTGTCACATATACAGTCCTTTGTTATGTGTGCATGACTATATACATTTCAATAGCTGCATTAGATTCCATAGTAAGATGAACCATATTTATTCAACCAGTCCCTATCTCAGAATTTATACAGAAAATGTTTTCTTTTGGGGGATTTTTATATAGTCCTTGAAATCAAGTGACTTTTTGGACCTAAATCAGGGTTTTATATTTCTCTATTTTAGATTTCTTCCTTTTTAGTTTTATTCCTGCTTCCAACTTTTGTGGGTCCACTCTCTAATTCCCCATCCCTTTGCTCTTAACATATCTCAATTCATAGCAAATGAAGAAGTAGACAAGACTCTGTGACTTTAAGCTCTACTTTCCATAATAATTCCTACATTGAGTTCATAACTGTATCAGCCTGACACAATAGCCCTTCTCAGCATCAGCCTATGAGCTCCTATTTCGGGAGCAGTTAGGAAATCCATCCCCACCCCCAAACACTCCTTTTTGGCTGATGTCTGCAATTAATGGAGGCCACATTCTGTAAGTTCCTTGGGGGCAGCCTCTGTGTCACTTTCACTTACTGTATTTCCACTTCCTCAGGAAGGTTCTCAGCGAATGCTTATTAGTAGAAAGAATGAAAGAATATAATTAAAGATAAGACTTAACAACTAAAATCAGCCTGGGGGAGAGACCACTTCGTTCACACTAATGAGTAAATTGCTGGTATTAGATATTTCCCTGGGCATTGGCTTTACTATGAGGAAGAGGGGGTGGGAGGCACTCAGGTCCTGTTTAGGAAAAGACAGCGATAGACTTGGGACACCTAAAATAGGTACCTCATAATTTTGCCCAGGGTCAGCCTTGGACTTTATAAACCCAGACTATTAGTGCTGTGACTAACCACAGAGACTTGGAACTTATAGAGCTCATAGATTCTGCATTCAAATGTGTGGGGTGCTTTGTGGCCTCTTTATCTTGGGCTAATGCTACCAAACAACAAAAGTTGCCTTTGATATGACTACAGAAATATTGGGGGGGGGGGTGTTGGGGCGGGGGGGAAGAGAGGGAGTAAGGAAAAATGGGAAATAGTAAAAACTGATAGTATAAATACTGAGCGCTACTACTTCTTTACTGAAAAGCTAGTAGGGTACAGATGGTAGATCAATACCCTCTCCTGGTATACCTCACTCAAGTCAGGGCCTGATGTAGGTGAGTAGGTATGTTAGAGTGACCAACTGTCTGAGTTAGCCTATTAGCCTAGGATTCTCATGGTTTAAAGACCAAAAGTTTCATAACCCAGGTGCCCTGCAGTTCTGGGAAAACTGAGACAGCTACTCACCCTTCTCCAAAAACTGCCAGCAGTCTTCGTTGAATTGTCTGAGAATTAAATTGAGAAAGGGTAAAATAGCCCCAGCTCCCTGGCCTATGGAGAGTAAAGGGAGGTCTCCTCTCTGCCTTCCTTATTGGAGCTGAATCAAAGTTCTATATGGAATGCTTTGAGAAGTTATGCCCGGAGAACTTCCCTGTCCAACCTTGTCTCCCCCATGGACTCATCAACTTGCCTAAGACACCTTTGGAGCCTGAATAGCTACTCCTAGAAAATCATCTTTAAATGTAAGTGCCACTGCAGGTGAACTCACTAGTACTCCCATCCCCATTTGTGTGGGTGAGTTTACCAAACCCTCACTTAGAAACGTGTTCTGAAATTAGAAGACAGCAGACAGGAGAATCTAATGGGGCCATGGCAGTAAGTGTATCTGGGAGTGGTACTTCACTGGACGCCTCAGTGGTACCTGCTGTCCAGCCCGGGCAGTGAAGAGACTCCGGGTACCCTGGAAGAGACTCACCAATTATTTATAATCCAACTTGGATATATGTTGACTCTTCTTTGGGTTCCAGAATAGAGACACTCTCCCAGTTACCATCTTAGACCTTGAACATTTGGATGATTAGCTGGAATCTGATTTCCCTCTTGCCACTGCATGACTGCACTGCCCTGTGTTTGCTCTCGTTTATTCGACCACCACCAAACATCTCCTGGAGGCAGACTTATCTTTATTGTCCTTTCTTTTCCCTTTCTGCTTTGCTATGCACAGATCAATTCATTCCTTCTATACACACACGCTCTTTTTAACTTCTTTCCCCTTATTTATAGTTTCTCGGAAAGATCTTTTTGCCATGTTATCCCCTCTTTCCCTTCCTGTGCTCCTTTTTTGAGTACATATATTCATCTGTGTGTGTTCATACATGTGCACATCTGCATCGATATCCTCCCAGTCTACTTATATACAGCTGTTTCAAGCAAAAAGGAGGGGCAGAGACTTGAAGTTAAACATAAAGACTCAGAGCCCCCACATTTTAGAGAATTTAAAGGTGCTCAGAAGATTTCCTTCATAATTTTTATAAAAATCTTCATCTGCCCCTATATTCTCCACAAATTCAGCCAGCTTTTCTTAGACGCTGCTATTCAATATAAACAGGAGAAAAAAATTTCCTACTAATTTTCCCCATTTTGTTTTGTTTTGTTTTTGCGTGTTTTTTGTTTTTTTTTTTTTTTTTTTTTTTTATGAGAGCTAGCATTGTAGTAGTACTCTTTCCTATTTTTCATTATAAGTCTAAGGCACATGCAGCAATATTATATGTTAAATAAGGTTTTGTGGCCAGTGTGAAAATGTAAGGCACCAATTTATTAGGAATGATCAGAGACAGAGAAAAAGCAGGTGTGAGGTGCTTTCTAGGATGAGACTAGATGTTTGAGACCATAAAAGAGACAAGCACATCTGGCTTTTGAGCTTTGGCCCTTGGTTATGGGAGGAGCCTCAGAAATCTTTAAGAGAGACCTGAAACCAGGCATGTGCTTAAAAAAGAGCAGCGGGCTCCAGTATGCTCTCGCAAGTTCTATTATATTACGGCGGTTCCAGCCTGGGACCATCACTGAGGGTTGGACTGAGAGAACATAAACCCTGTTTAACAGGAAATGCTGAGAATTGTGGGTCTATGTGCAATCTCGACGTGTCCCAGACCATATGGAAAGAGCATTCGTTGGTCTCACCTTTCCAGCAGATCTGCTTCCCAGGGGCCTGACTGCTGGGATGCGGGGGGCGGTGGTGGGCCATTGGAGTTCCAAACAACGGATTCAAGTTGCATTTGTATGCGGAGACTTCTTGTGTTTTACAAAGATCTTTTTATTAATTCACACGGCAAACCTGTAAAACATAGCTATTACCATATTTTATAGATGCTAAGTAATTTGCCAGAGTTAATAGCATATTTGACTTCTCCCCCCCCCACCCCCCCGCTCTGCTTCAAAGAATCAAAGCCCTGCTGAATTTTCCTTCAACATGCTACTCACACTCACTGTTCCCTTTTCATTCCACTGCTACCCACTCTATTCCGCCCCTGCGTCACTTCCCCCTCCACCCCTGCACACACTCCTGTCTCCAGCCTGCCTCGGCCTCAGTATATCCAAATATCCAAATATCGCGGCAAGGGCTCAATGCGAGATTCATTGTCATAGCACTGCTCTAGCTCAGTTCCCCATTAAAATCATCCAGGGACACTCCCATCCCGCTACAGGATAAGGACCAGGCCCTTCCGCCTGCCATTCAGGGTCTGTGGTGGCATTTCTCAGCCTTCCCTAGGAGTTTCCCTCACCCTGCACCACAGGCAAACGCTTACATTCGTTGCATTTCAAGTAACACTCGCAGTCCATATTCGCACTTCTGCTTGTCATGGTTCCCACCTGACATTCCACCATCTTCTCCCCTCTCTCCATCTAAGCCTGTGCGGCTGGGACCTCTCCTTCCTGTGAGAATCCACACCTGGCGTCCACAGCAGCCCCTGGCTATTAATAATGCAGCCCCGGCGACACCTCTTTCATAGCTGTTTAATATTGTTGCTTCGCTCTTTATGGTTATTAACTTTTCATGAATTTCCCCATTTTTCATGTTCTCGCGGTTGTGTAGGCAAGAATCATGCTTTCGCCTATTTTGATGTAGCAGGATAATATCGTGAAATATTCATCTCTGCGCCTGTGTTTCCCTCTTGTCCTTGCCCGTGACTTTCCTCCTCTCAGCAGAGGCATCTATGTCGCCTCGGGGAGGAAAACGAGAGCAAAAGAAAAAGCAAGAAACCCTTAAAGGTCCAGGTTTCCACCTTTAGCTTTCCAAACAGATTTTCTGGTCACCCAAAGGGGAAGTCTGAGGGCTTTCTCCCATACCCAGGGTTTATACTGTAACCATGGAATTGGAAAGTGAATGTGACATTTTGCCCGTGGTCCACTCAGCCCATGGAAGCCAGCATCTGCCTCAAGATTTTCTGAGACCCAGTCAAAATGACCCACGTGGCACCTTCAGCCATAACATGGTCCGGGGAGTGCATAACAAACACCAGCCCTGAAAGAGGGTGGAGGGCTTTGATCCCCGGGGAAGAGGGAAGCGGGAAAGGAGAATCCCAGCTGGAACACTTGGGAGGACAGGCAATGGGAACGCCCCCCCCCCCCCCCCCGTAGTCCCTTACATCCTGGATCGGTGCTGGCCAAGATGGTGGCCGCTGGCCACCTGTGACTAGTAAGTACTGGACATGCAGCAAGCGACCACGGAATTGGATTTCAGTAGCTGCATGTGGCCAGTGGCTATTGTACTGGAGAGAGCAGCTCTAAAGCACCTGACCACAGTCTGACTGATTCCATGACTCACAGTGTCTCCACCTTTTCTGGCACATAATAGGCTCTCAATAAATATTTCTAGAATGAATTCATGACACACATTCTAAAAGCAATAAATACGTATTGACCACTTGTTCAAAATAGACCTGAAGCCTCTTAGCTTCACTGCTCTCTGTTCTACTGATCATATAGAAGCCACTGCAGCTTATTCCATTTAAAAAAATGTTATAGGAATTGATTTTTCTCAGGTGCATAATTCCCAGGCCATCAACATCAACAGATAGGCAGCTATTGAGCCTGACAATCACAGCGCTGCTTGGAATCTGAAAGCACCTAGATCAAGTTGCCAAGGTTTCAAATCACTCCCTATGCAACACACTGGAGGGAGCTCCCGGTTACGTGCTTCCTCGCTTCTCCCAGTGTGGTTTAGTGTTGGTTTATGCTACATTTGTAACCTGATTGTCCCAGGCCTGACCAACCTGTGGATAAAGAGATACAGTCATATTGATATTCAAATCACAGCAGCCTCAGTAGAGCTTCAGTCCCTCTCTGGGTCTCTGGTGTTCCTACCATTATTGCTACTGCTGCTGCCTTGTAAGACATCACACAGGCACTAGGCACGGCTGCTTCCCCTGGGAGCTGCTCGAAGCCCTGGGATGCCCAGGCTCCCTTGTGGCCCAGGGCTGACCTCCACGTTTCTTCCTGGAGCAGCTGCTTATGTTCTGAGTCCCATCACAGTTTTCATTTTGTTTTATTTTGTTTCAATGAACATAAATCTTTCAGATTCTTGCCCTCCGCACTCCTTTGGGGGATCAAAACCAGTTCATTAGGCAGAAGGACTAAGCTGAATGAAATGATCAACAAATACTTGTGGATTCTATTATGTGTAAAGCTTTTATTTTTTTAAAATCAATGTATATTGAATATATACCATAACATTTAATATCCAGACATTTTGCTACACTCCCATCTTCGATGTCTCTTTCCTTCATCTAGAAATTCTGAAACTTCTGTGCATGGAGCGCGATACGCATAAGGATCACCAGTTACACAGGCAGCCAGACACTGAAACCAAACTTGGGCTCAGCTGGGAAAAATGATAAATCATTCCTTTAATCCAGGGGTTGTCAGACCTGTACCGAATTACCTGGAGGGCTTACTAAAACACAGCTTTCTGGGCTCTACCTGCAGAGTTTCTGATTTAGCAAGTCTTGGGTGGAACCCAAGAATTTGCATTTCCAACAAGTTCCCAGGTAATGCTGATGCTGGTCTGGAAAACACACTTTTCCAGAACCATTAGCTCTCTGGGAAAACAATTTACAGATTCATGATAGTCCTCCGACTTCATGTCACCTTTGTTTTTACATGCCCTGAAACATTAGTTGGTAAAGACCTTTCTTGCCTGAAGCCAACCAGATGATGAGTTTGAAACATGAGGAGAATTCTCAACACCTTCATTCATAGTTCTAAACAGATGATCAATTTAAGGTTCTTACACGCTTTTGGATGGCTTAGTGTAGAGGTGGCAGAAAGCAGTGATTCACGGAGGAGTCAAGGCACTGAGTGCTTTCAGTAAGCCTGAAACACTTGACTAATTAGGTGGAGCTCTGTCTGCTGCAGGAACCCACAGGAGATTGTTGTCCTAATTATATAATATAAATTATCCCCAAACAAGGTCAGACAGAATATGACTCCTTTGCTTTTCATTATTTAGGTGAAATTTTCCCAAAGCCACAAAACATTGACTCAGTTCAATTAATTCATTAAGAAATCCAGTTATCTTACAGATGTTTTATCCACAGTTCAAAGGTCAGATGGATGAAATTTTAAATATCAACAGATACTTTGCTGTCAGGAAAAGACAGCTTCACTCGAAACATTTTAGGAACCTAGAGTTTTCTGTGTTTAATCACCCTTCTAATCAATAAATTCTTCGTTTAGTGGCCAAACTTCACTATCGTAATTTAAACTAATTTCTTCTTGTTTCTATCTTGTGTAGGGAATGAACAATGCTGGTAATTATCTTTTGGTAATTACTCTTAATTTATTTGAAGACAGCCACTCTTTATCTTTTTCTTTTTCATGCAAAATTACCTCTGACCCTATTTAAAGCTTCCCTCATAGATCCTACTTTTAATCTTCTTAATTTGTTCATAACTGTCCTATAGAACCTATTTTTTTTCCCCCTCAGGCCCTTCTTTTAAGGCCCTTGCCGGGGTCCTGCCCCAGCAGGTCCAGGGGTCCCCAAAGGTGTGGACGGAGTCGGCGAAGAAGAGATGACATGGAGACAGCGTTCAGTTGATCAGCAGCCTAGCCAGGATCTCCAGCCAGGATCTCCAGCCAAGTTCTGGTCTGGATCTCCAGCGAAGTTCTGGTTCGGATCTCCAGCCAGGTTCTGTATCCATGTTGTCTTGCTAGGTTCTCCAGCCAGGTTCTCCAGGTTCTCCAGCCAGGTTCAGTCACCAAGTTCTAGTCAGGTTCTCTTGCCATGTTCTATAGTCAGGTTCAGTCCAGGATCTTTTGCCATGTTCTCTCCAGTGAAGTTCTTCTGTCTCTAGAGAACGTTCTGTGTAGGTTCTGTGCCTAGGTTCTGTGCCTAGGTTCTGTCTCTTCGTTCTGTCTTCTTACATCTGTATTCATACCAGTTGATTCCAATCCTATCAATCTCTATTTCAAAGGTTAGGGCGTTTCTTATCTCCATTCCAGGGAGTAAAGATTATGTAGCTTAAGCATGATTGTTTGTAGTTAAAGTGATTAACTACCCACCTGGCACTTAGTTAAGAGGTTTTATTCCCTCCCTAACTTCAGGGGAAAATCCCTACCTGGGGAAACAACCTATCTCAGAGACCTTGGTTAAAACACATAGTGCCAAGAAGGTGAGCAAACATATTAAGAACAGTATGCCATATATGCCAGGTCCCTTGAAACAGCAAGCATGGACCGGCTCCCGGCAGGCCCTCACCCAAACTCTGAATCCCTGGCTCCCACAGATGTGCCCACATCACCTGGGCCCCCAGCTGTGAGAGCCCCTAGCCCTGTGATTCCTGGGTCCCCAGCCTTGTTCTGCTAAGTCTCCAACCTGTGAAGTACCACACCCACATCTTTTCAGGTTTGGAATATGCTCATGTTGTAGAGTTTTATTTTTAATAATTATTTTTTAAAAATATATGAATTAAAAGAAGCCATTAGATTTATAGAAATTGACTCAGTTCACAGTTAAGTAAAATGTGTACTGGGTTTGATTAATGAATGCAGTTCTGGTTCATGTTTTTTTGGGCTCACTCTGATTTGTTTTATATTTTACATAAACAAAAGTTAAGGCAGCTCTCATGGGTGTGTGATAAAAATACTTTTTAAAAAATCGTGAGAAATCTCTAGCTCTAGGCTACCCCTAGGGAAACATCAGGATATAGCTAACAATTGCAGTGTCCTTTGACCTGCGGTCTCTCAGCCTCCTTTCTTCCAATGGGTTCTTTGTGGCTCAAGCCCTTGACAGCATTACCATTTGTTCATCTCGTAGTGATGATGGTACTTGAAGAAGAGGTCTTTTCTCACAAATTACACTTGCATCAGCATATGTTATAAGAAACTTACACCTGGCACTTTCATTTCTGCCTGCTTCTCTTTTATGATATTGTTTAAACTTTACTCCTTCATATGCTATCTTTTGCATTTCCAGAAAATGTTGTTTTTATTTTAAACAATTACTTCTTAAAAGAGAAAAATCATTTCTATATATCCACATAATTACATTTCTGGCTCTCTTTATTATTTTATGCATTCCATCTGGTATGACTTCCCTAGTGCCTGAAGAACTTCCTGTAACATTGCTTATCATTCACATTGGCCAGCAGTGAGTTTTGTTTAAAATATCTTTAGTGCACTTTCAAATTTGAAAGTTATTTTTTAAATAGGTAAGAATTTTAGGTTGCTGTTTTTTTTCCTTTTCATATTTTAAAGATGACTTTTCACTGTTTTCTGATTGAATAGGTTCTGATAGGAAGCTTGTTATAATTCTTGTCATTATTGCTCTGTACCTACAGTATCATTTTCCTCTGACTTCTTTAACATTCTTTTCTCTTTATCACTGGCTTTAGTGATTTAATTACAATGTGTGTTTTTTAATACTTATTTTGCTCAAATTCATTGAGTTTCTTGAATCTGTGAGTGTACAGATTTTATCAAATTTGGAAAATTTTGACCATTATTTCCTTACATATTTTTGTTCCCTTCCCCCTTTTTTTCTGAGCCTCCAATTAGCTCACTTGATAGTGTTCCATGGGTCACTGATGCTCTCTTCATATTATTTTAGTTGCTTTTCTGTTTCATTTTGGATATTTTTATTATTATGCCTTCACGATCATTGAATTTTCCTCTGCTCTTCTGTTAATCCCATGCAGCGTATTTTCATTTCGCATGCTGGATTTTTTTTTTAGTAGTTCATTTTGGTCTTTTTATATCTTCCATTTTTCTTCACATCATGATCGTGTTCTTCTTTACCTTCTTAAACATATGGAACATATTTATAATAGCTCTTCTTCTTTTTTTTTTTTTTTTTAGATTCTTGTCTGCTAGTTCCACTCCCTCTGTCATTTTTGGATCTGTTTCTATCAATCAAGTTCTCTCCTGACTTTAGGTCTTATTTTCCTACTTCTTTGCATGCCTACTAATTTGTTATTAGATGCTAGTTGTTGCAAATTTTTGGAATTAGTTGAAAACTTTATAGACTTCCTTTTAAATTTGGTTAGGACAATTCCAGACTGGCCTTTAGTAGAGGTTAAAGAATAGGGGAGGATTCTACTCTGTCTTGTAGATTATTATGACTTTCTATGCTTGCCCTGAGTGAACTCTGGAAGTCATTTTGCTTACTCCTCCTTGATGATTATTTTTCTGGATTCGGGTAGTTTCTGCTCAGACATACACAGATCAGTACTCAGCCAAAGGCTCAAGGCAGAAATGCCCTCCTGGCAGTAAGCTTGTACAATCGTTCAGTCAACTTCGCTTGTTTTCATTCTGTTAGAAGCCACCGTTCCTTGCTATCTGTTGTTCAATGTCTGAGTGTGAGACAGATTGTAAGACAACCCTCAATGATCTCACCTTGGGCCATCCACATTTTGTGTAACTCTCCTCTCTCTCTTTTTTATTCTTTACCCAGGGGTATTTTTCCATTGATTTTAGACAGAGTGGAAGGGAGGGAGGGAGAGAGAGAAAGATCAGCACTGTGAAAGAGACACATTGGCTGCCTCCCACTTGCGCTCTGACTGGGACCAGGGATTGAACCTACAACCAAGGAATTGAACCTGAGACCCTTCGGTCCTCAGTCTGACATTCTAACCACTGAGCAAATCAGCCAGGGTGTAACTCTCTTCTCTTGAGTGGGAGTTGGATCTAGTGACTAGCAAGTAGGACATTGCAAATGTGATAAAATATCACTTCCATATTACAGAAGGCTACAGAAGACTATGACTTCCATCCACTAGCAGACTCTTACTGGTTTTGATGAAGCAAGCTGCCATGTTACACAGGCCTACATGGCAAGGAACCCGGATCAGCCTCCGGCTAATTCGCAGAGAATAGCGGAAGCCCTTGGTCCAACTGCCCATAAAGAGCTGAGTCTTGCAACATGAGTGAGGGCCCAGTAGAGCATTCAGATGAGACCATGGCACTGGCCAACACCTCAGCTGCAGCCTTGGGAGAAACCCTGAGCTAGAGGATCATTCTTGACATTGGTGATCTTGTAATTTTGTAATTTTGTAATAGGTAACCGTGCCTGAACTCCTGAACCATAAAACTGTAAGATAATAAATGTGTGTTGTTTTAAGCTGCTAAAATTTGGGGTAACTTGTTACTCAGTCCTTGATAACTAAAACATTCTGAAAATAATCACCTCACAGCCAAGGCCGGTTTGGCTCAGTGGATAGAGCGTCGGCCTGTGGACTGAGAGGTCCCGGGTTCGATTCCGGTGAAGGGCATGTGCCTGGGTTGCGGGCACATCCCCAGTGGGAGATGTGCAGGAGGCAGCTGATCGATGTTTCTCTCTCATTGATGTTTCTGACTCTCTATCTCTCTCCCTTCCTCTCTGTGAAAAATCAATAAAATATATTTTAAAAAAAATAATAATCACCTCACATATAATGTCTGTTTTTGTACTGTCATTTAGGGCAGGAGGATAAATTAAGTCTCTTTTACCCCATCTTCGTCAGAAAGAAGTCCCAGACCATTCAAATTAAAACCCAGATATTAATATTTTGTAAAGCGTCTAGATCAGCCGTGGGCAAACTACGGCCCGCGGGCCGGATCCGGCCCGTTTGAAATGAATAAAACTAAAAAAAAAAAAAAGACTGTACCCTTTTATTTAATGATGTTTACTTTGAATTTATATTAGTTCACACAAACACTCCATCCATGCTTTTGTTCCGGCCCTTCGGTCCAGTTTAAGAACCCATTGTGGCCCTCGAGTCAAAAAGTTTGCCCACCCCTGTTCTAGATAGTATCAATATACAAACAACTATGAAAGCCAATACCTTAGATCAGTGATTCTTGGCCTTTCATGTGCATTGAATCACCAAAGGATCTTATTAAAATCAAGATTCTGATTCAGTAATTCTGAAGCAAGACCTGGGATTGTGGATTTGCAACAAACTCCCACATCATGCTGATGCTGCTGGTTTGTGGACCACACTTTGAATAGCAAGGACTTAGATTATTGGGCGTCTTCTGTTTTTCAATCTATTGAAAAATTTGTAACAATTTTTCCTTTGTATCTGTACCAAAAGATATTTGAATAGCTCCACTCTGTCTTATTCACTCTCCATTAACTGATGTCTGATTCATTAATTCAGCAAATATTTATTTTAAAGCTCTTGTGTGATAGATGAAGTAGCTAAATGAATGAGACACAGCCCCTCTATCCCTTGCAATCTGAAGCCATTCTCCCTTTGGTGGAACAAGCAGATGTGTGAGGAAATACATTGTAAAGCAGGCTAATAAGTGCAAAAGTAGAAGCACAAATGAATTACAAATCCTCTTAGGGTGCAGTGGTCAAGAAGGCTTCTAGCAGAGAGGATGCTTGAGTTGAGTTTGGAGAGGTGGATGGCCTCCCCGGTGTGTAAGTTGGAGAGAATGGAATACTGGAACTTTACCTCTCACTACTTGAGCACCTTAATCCTGGCGGCTCATTCCCTCATGCAAATGATTCCTGGTGGTCTGCCCTGAGGTCTCCGAACCCTGAGATCAGTATGCAGATTAGGTCCCTTCCTCTGTAGCCCTCGCTGTCTTCACCCTCTGTGTTTAAGCAAACAAACTTAAGAAATATCTCTTAATTTTAGCCCCAAGTTAGTTTTATTACAGAAAAGTTACAGATGTCCAAAATTATCATTCTTCATCCTAATCTCTACCCATTTTTCTCAGGGTGGGATGGAGAAGAGAGCAGATAGACAATAGCATGCTTCACATGTATTGTATCCATAGTCCCATCCCTGACTTTACCTTGAGGAGAATTATTTGTTCTGAAATCCCTTTCAGCACTTTCCCAAAATATCTCAGTTGGGCGAATGAAAGTAACAGGTGAACTTTATGTAGAAACAAAGCAGAAAAATTTTAAGCTTTGCTCTGTTAGGATCACAAGTAAGAGACTATTAATTTCCTTTGTAGAACAGCCAGTGCAATATAGGCTTATGAGTCTACAATAACCCAGAGGTTATTTTTCCCTTGAGGCGGAAAAATCAGCCCTTCAATATCTCTCAAAAAATTTTTTGATAATAATTGGAGAGTAGAGCAAGACTCGCTCCTCCTCATAGTTAGAATACGAGGCTCACTTGCTGTTCTTATACATCT
Organism: Myotis myotis; assembly: GCF_014108235.1. NCBI lineage: Eukaryota > Metazoa > Chordata > Mammalia > Chiroptera > Vespertilionidae > Myotis > Myotis myotis. The sequence goes on from NW_023416357.1 coordinate 35,143,245, forward strand.
GAGGCTAACCCCAACTCAGTCCCCAGAAAAGGTGTGATTAGAGACCAGAGAGCTGGTAAGTAGTCCAGCAAAATCCTTGCACCTGCTCACATATTATAAGGGCACTGAAATCGTAGAATCAAATAGGGGTTTGGCATTCATCTTTGGTAGATTAATTTTCTTCTCATCATTAAGGACTCACTGGTTTACCCTCCCAAAGTCTAAGGAAAGAATCCAAGTGAATAATTGCTGTTTGAAGTTCATCACTCTGATTGTGACCATGATGAAGGGAGTAGGTAGGGCAGTGTATTAGTGAGCTTTTGCTGTGTAGCACACCGCTCCAAAATTTAGTGGCCTAAAGCAATGGTACAGTCAAACATCACATGTACATTTATCCAAATTATAAAGTATTATAATTTCAGTTGAGCATGTATAATTTCTCACCATTCTGTGGATTTTATGAGCATTTCTTATCTAAACCAGATTATCTGGGGCTGCATGCTTTAGGTTGGTGTCACTCAGCTGTCTGGATGACTTAGGAGTGGCTGGAATAGAGCCTCTACCTATTAGGTCACTCAGCTTCCAGAAGGCCAGCCTGGACTTGGTCACACAGTGGTGGAAGAGTTCCCAGACAACATCAAGAGATGTAAACTCCAGCCCTAGAGGGTTTGGCTCAGTGGATAGAGCATCGGCCTGCGGACGGAAGGATCCAGGTCCCCTGGGTTGCAGGCTTGGTCCAACATGCAGGAGGCAGCCAATCAATGATTCCCTCTCATCACTGATGTTTCTATCTCTCTCTTCCTCTCCCTTCCTCTCTGAAATCAATAAAATATTTTTAAAAAAATAAAAAAGAGATGTACACTCCAGTGTGCAAGCAGTTTGCAAGCTTCTGCTGGCATCACATTTGCTGGTGATCATTTGCCAACGTGAGTCACATGGCCATGCTCAGATTCAAGTAATGAAGAAACAGACCCACCTCTTGATGGGAAGAGCGGCAAAGTCGCATTGGAAAGAGCATGCATGTGAGGAATTGCAATCCTTAGCAGTCACAGCTTGCTTCTCCTGTTCTCAACAGCCTGGGCACATCATCTCACACACCGGTTACTCCAGGCAGCAAGTAAGTACAGACTGGTCATTAATGGTAATTTTCAGAATTACTTGCTATCAGTCTCCGACCACGTACCACTAGGTTTCCACTCTGCCTACACCACTCTTGTCTCTTACCCCAAACACCCAACATCTCCGGCCTCTGTATGTGCAGTTTCATCAGGCCTGAAAGCCCATCTACAGTGTCCTCATCTAATGAACTCTTAGGTGTATGTTAATCGCTAGCTGAAGTATCACTGCTATTGAAGCCTTTCGTGACCTCCATAGTCGATTTTCCTGAGCTCCTACCGCTGTTCTCTCAGATCACAGAGTTTATCAAAAATCCTTCACCAATCATTCCCACTGGGCTATGGATCTCAAAGGTCAGGAAAGGCATTTTGTTTTATTCATCTCTGTATTCCTGGAGCCTAGCCCAAGGTCTGGCTCACAGTAGACGCCCAGTAATTGTTGATTATGTGATACATAGCATAAATAATGCTGCACTCAGCTCATTTGCAGTCTGTTTGGAAAGAGAAACATTCACATGTGAGTCATCTAGAGAACAATAGAAATTATTTGCTATAAGAATCAAGAGGAGGGAAACATATCTCCTGATTCAATTTACCCACCTTAAGTCCTTTGCTTTCCATTATTTCTTTGTGTCTCTCTCTACCCCCAAACCTAATCTGTCATCATTTTTCATGGCTCTGGAAACAAACACTTTGTGTTCTAATTTCACTCACGTACTGCCTTTGCACAAGTTATTTAACCTCTGAAAGTTGCAGTGTCCTCATCTATTTTCTGGGGATCTATGAGGATCGAATAAGTTAAGAGACCTACAAGTACTTAGCAAGGTGCTCAATAAATGTTAGTTTTTATTGATGCTTATAATATTATTGTAATTATTAGATTTCCAAATGTACCTACCCTTCCTGCTTTTGTCCCAGCCCTTATCATTCCTTTCTTGGGCCATTGCAATCACCTTCTCAGGACTATTCCCCCTAAACCATCCTCCAACTTTTACCTGATTGTCTTTTCTGAAGAACAAACCCGACCACTTCTTTTACATGCTTCAAAACCTCCCTTGGCTGCCCTTTGCCTGAAGATTCAAGTTTAAATTGCTCAGCATTCCTCCAGCAATACCAGACAATCTGCAGTTCCCCGAATGTGCCCTGCTATTTTAAACATCCTTGCTTTGCACAGAGGCAGTTTACAATGATGACATGAGGCTTATGAGACAGGGTCCCTCATTTGCACATGCACCTCCAAGTGCTTGACATCTTCTCCAGGACTTAGAGAAAGTAGCAGCTCAGCTGGGCGTCTGAGCCAAAGAGCACTGTGGAACCCAGGGATGGCAGTCCCGAAGGTTCAGGTGGGGCCAGTGGGCTTCCAGCACTGCCTCCCCTTCTATCCAGCCCTCAGTGACGCCCTGCCCCTGCAACCCCATTGTGCACCCAGGCCTTGTCTTTGATCCCCAGAGAAGATTTGAACTAGAAGTGTCTCCACCCCTGCTTGGGGACCACTGTGACTACAATCCCACCCCCAACCCAGGGCCACCACCGGGGGATGGGGAACCTCTCAGGCTTCCCTCTGGCTGGGAAAGAGGCTGCAGAGGAAGTTACAGAGGAGTCATGGCTGATAACAAAGTTGTGAATCCAAAACAAACTTCTAAAACTCTCAGTAACAACAACCAGATTTCTCCTGAGCATACCAGAGGAGAGATGGAATCATCTTCCTAGTCTCTCCCCAGAAAAAGATATTACAAAAGCAGTGAAAGAGCAGGAGGCCGAAATGTAGGGGGGAAGTATCACAGCGGTGGTTCAGGCAGTTAATTCACTGATCATAGTAACAACAACAACAATCATAACAATATGTTGTTCTTCTGGAATTTGTGGTGCTCCTGGTACTTAGCAGCTTTTGAAATTTTTAAATTTTGCCTAACTCCATAGTTGTAACATTGCATTTTTTCTAAGTCATGGACCCCAAATGGTATTAGGTTCAGGCTCCACACACTGAATCTGTTGCTATAGCACATGGGGCTCCTTCTTTGCAGGGCACTCATTTCCCCTGAAGACACAGACCCCCTTTCCTGGCTGATCACTGTACATCGTGCGGGCACCATTCCTGCTGCGTGGAGCACTCCATCAGAAATCGTTTACCACCGCCCGCTCTGGACTTGTTCAGGGCAGGAGGCGCTTTGGCCCAGCTTTGTAGTCCCTCTACCTAACTTCTGTCTGCTACATCACAGGGGCTTCACAAATGTTTCTTGAATACATGAATGAATACATAAGTGGATGAAGTAAACAGCTGGATATAATGGACAGTGAATGGGCATAATCAGAGACAGTTTCATGGAGACATGGAATCTGATACCTTAGAAGATGATTATTGTATGACTTGGAAGAGAAGAGGTGCGTGGACATGCTTGGTAATGAGATCAGCACAAACAGAAGGCAGGTCAGGTTGTCAGGGTGATGGTGGAAAGAAGGGGTGACACTAAAGGGATAGCACTATACAGGGAACTTTCTGGAATGATGAAACTGTTTTGTATCTTGACTTTGGTGGTGGTTACATGAGCCTATCTATGTGTTAACATTTGTAAAACTGCACGTCAAAAGAAAAAATAAACTTTACTGTATGATAATTTTAAACAAAATGTGTATAGAAACTACCAGGATAAGAAAGACATTCACTTTAGGATATTAATCAGGGACAACAGTGGGCTCTCTGCCCTCACCAAAGCCAAGGCTGAGAGAGGCAGGGAGTCACATCCATGGTGATCAAAATGTTTTCTGGACATTTTTGCAAGGGAACCCACAGAAGATTGTGTTTCCATTCTTTTAGCTGATCCTTCTTACGCAGACCAACATCAGAGCAAAGGGCTGTGCGTCACTTGGAAATAACGAACAATGGCCTCAGGTAGAGAAAGGGGTATGTCAGATGTGTGGCTTTTCTAAACCTAAAATATTTGCTTTCAGTGCACTCAGCAGGATTATAATTCCAGGGTGTTAAACCTTTGGAAGTGTCATGCCTGCTCAGCACTCCCCTTGATAATCATTAAAAAAACAACAGCTTTATTGAGATATAATTTACATAGTCCCCAAGTATGCTATCATAACCACTAATCTAATTTCAGAAGATTGTCATACCCAATAAGAAACCCAGTATACATTAGCTGCGACTTTCCATACTGCTCTCCTTCAGCCCCTGGCAACCACGAATCTACTTTTTGTTTCTATGGAGTTGCCTATTCTCGACATTTCATATAAGTGGAATCATATGACACATGGTCTTTTGTAACTGGCTTCTTTTACTTAGCATCATGTTTTCAAGGACCATCTGTGTTGAAGCATGTATCAATACTGCAGTCCTTTTTATGGCTGAATAGTATTCCATTGTTTATCCATTCATCAGTTGACAGACACCTGATTTGTTTCAACTTTTTGGCTATTATGAATAATGCTTCAGTGAATACTCATGTATAGTCTTTTATGTGGAAAGATGTTTTCAAGTATCTTGGATACATACCTAGGACAGGTATTGTTGGGTCATATAGTAATTCTATGTTTAGCTGTCTGAGAAACTGCTAGACCATTTTCCAAAGTGGCTGCACCATTTTACATGCTCACCAACAGTATGGAGGGCTCTCCGAATAAGAACTGAAAAATATATGTAAGTGTAAGGATGCTATAGACTACATGGGAGAATATCCTATTCCTACTAACAACCCTGACAAGTCTGAAACCCTGTGTTATTTTTGGAATTATTATATTGAACTTCGAGCTGGTAGGTCTATTTTTTAGGGCCACAGCTGTATAGAACAGAAGGAATAGCATGCTGTGCGTGCAGCCCTGGGTTCTGGTTCTTCTGCTGCAGTTCGCTTTAGCTTGGTTCGTGTAAGCTGCTTGAGGTCTCAGGGCCTGAGCTAAAGAGATTGGACTGAAGAACCCCTGCAACCTCTGATCCTGTGAGATCCTGTGAATGAGAAGGGCTCTGTGCAAGCCAAATACCCTGCCTTTGCAAGAAGTACGGACACAACTTTCGGAAAGCGCAGTGTACATGCAGTGTAGTCACAGCTACCAGGCCACCAGGGCCTCCTGATGGAGGACACGCGTGGGGTTTGATTTTAAATTCCTACCTACGAGCTTGTATGGTCTTGGTCTTCAAAGATCATGGAGGGGCAGGTGATCATATGACAAGATGTTGTACTGGAGCATGTGTTCTGGATGAGGATTGGTTTTTCCAGATAATTCATCTGAGCAGAGGTAATATAAACTCACCATCTCCTGAATATTGCTGACACACAGCCTAGGGAGTTTCTCCTTTAGGCTTCTCCTTCCCCGGCCTCATGACTATCCTGAAGTAGGCTGGGGAAGGCCCCCTGAAAGGCCTGTAGCTATGGGCTCAGAGCCTCTGCTTAGCAGCAGGTGACTGCACATCTTGACTTGCCCATGACAGAATCTGTTTATACATGTTATTCCAGACCAATTATTAATGGGCCCTTTTCCTCTCTTAACTCCCCTGGCTTAGATAGTACATTATATACAGTAAACCCTTGCTTGGTTAGGGGTTTTTTAGTTAGGTTCTGTGGCTTTAGACAAAACAAAGTATGGTGAAACCAGTTTTTCCATAGGCTGATTGATATAAACAAGAGTTAAGTGCCTACAGCATTTCATCAACCTTATAATAAAACAAAATTAAATGAAATGACATATTTTATGACTTGGTGTAGTCACTATAAGAGCATATTATTCCTAGGTCCTTTATCCCAATGTTGTTGTTTTTTTGGTAGTAAAATAATTTAAAATGTTATTTAATTAAGTCCCCTCACTTGCTTCATTTTCTTGCCTTAATAACATATTAGCTTTCATTTATTTCATACCCACATGCAGCATACTCTGGGCCAAGATTTTATATATGAAATCTTATTCACAGCCCCTTGTTAGGGTGAGAACTGTTAACCCCCCTTTACAGATGGAGAAACTGAGGCTCTGAGAGGAAAAGTAGCAGATCCAGAACTTGAACACAGGTCTATTGGCAACAGTAATCTTTTATCAGTGTGCCTCTGTGTGTTCAAAAACAAAACGAAGTATTTTAAACCTTCAGGAAATAAAATTTGTCTTATTTGTGTTTTTAGATTCATAGTGCTGAAAACAAAATTAATGAAGCACTTTAAATCCTTGCATGGACACCCATTGTGCATTCTCTCAGTTCCTCAGTCTTCTCTTCGGAAAAATGGGGCTATTAATAGTCCCTCTCCCTGTAGGGTATTGTTGGGATTAAGAGTTAATACGTGTAAAGTGTTTACTTAGAACAGTGCCCGGCACATTGAAATCCCTCCATAAATGTTAGTGTTACCATTGCCGTCACCGTCACCATCATCATTTATACTTGGCTTAAGTGCCACCGTTGTGTGCGATGCTCAGATAAAGCTGCTGCTCCAACTGCTCTCTGCCATGATTAGCTGTTCCTGACTGCCACACCCTCCCCTGCCTGCCACTTTCCCCTTACCTTGCCATCTGTCTCTGGTTATATTAACTTTTCATTAACATCCCTTTGCTGTTATAATTTCAGTGAGCACAAAATATATAGGACATTTGTGTCTTTACTGTAGAAGCGTGTTTTTGCTTTATCTACCCACTGATTTACCCAACTTTGTAAAACTGGAGGGTTCGGTGGTAACACCTGAAACATAACTTGGAAAAGGAAACTAAGGGATCCAAGACAATTTCTCAATTTTGCAGTAATTCAAAGTATCATTTCACCCCTCAGTTTCTCTCTATATAAAACAGATAGAACAATGGTTTCAGGATTCTTATGTGGACATTATAGTCTTAAAATGAAGGAATGGTATTTAACTATTGACTTGATTTAGGCATCACAATGGTTGAGAAACTTGAAAAGTTATTGAGACTCATATAGAAAACATTTTTAAAGTTAAAAATAACTTTTCCCTATGACCCCAAAGAATAACATGTTCGTTGTTATATGAATTGTTTGTGTGTATTTTTATGTGTATTTATACATATACATATATGCAAAAACAAAAGTGAGATGAAACTGAAGTAGTTTTGCAGCCTTTTTTCTACTCTACAAAGTATTCTAAAGCTCTTTCTGTTTCAATAATATTCAACCCATTTCCAATTATTTTTGGCAGCAGAACTAATTTTCCAAACAGAACCACCCTATATGAAATGCATAAAGTTGAAGCTGTTGAGGTTGGAGCAGAAATGTGAGATCCAGGCATCACCCACTCAGGCTTCCACTGGGTTTCTTTCTTCTTCACCCTTCACCCCATTGCCCCTGAGACAATATCAAGGAACCTTGTGGATCCAATCAACAGTCATGATGGATGTGCCATAATATATTTAACCAATCTCTCTTCATTTAGATTATGTCTAATTTTCCCTGTTATAAACAACACTGCAATGAACATCTTTATAGCTTATCTTGGCACATACACTTCTTGGCATATATGCTTTTTTATATACTTATTTATTCCTTTGGACATTTTTTAAAAGCAGAAATTCTAGGTCATATTTTAAGTGTTTTTTTTTTTTAAATAATAGTGTGAAAATTGTCCTTTAGAAAGTCTGTATAAATTAACTTCCTAACCCTGGGTTTTTTTCATTAAAAATAAAATCCTAGCCAATGTGTTGGTTAATAGTGAAATCAGAACACTTAGAACCCACACTGACACCATTAAACTAAGAGAGGAAGAGACAGGATCTCCCACCCCAAAAGGATTTTGTTTTTAATGCTTGCACACAACTTCAAAGCAAAAGTTCTACCCTCAAAGAGCTTGCATTTTACAGTTTAAAAAAGAAAAGTGTGGAGAAAATCCTGCATATTTTATGAACTGGACGCAGAACAGGTCTAACATAGCAAACACTCTTTTTTTAAAAATGTTTTTATTGATTTTAGAGAGAGAGAAAGGGAGTAGAATAGATAGAAACATCAACGAAAGTGTAACATTGACCCACTGCCTCCTGTACACCCTCTATTGGGGATTGAGCCCTAAAACCCAGGCATATGCCCTGACCAGGAATGAAACCTATAACCTCTTGATTCATGGGTCAATGTGCAACTATTGAGCCACATTTGCTGGGCAGCAAATAATCTTGAAGTAGGAATCAAGAGTCAACTTGGCTTTAATGATGTTGGCACTTCTGTAGGTATTGCTGGTAAGAACAGATACAACTTGATAATAATGTAGCTTTACTCACCATCATGATCATACATTTGGCCCACTGGGCACTGGGCCTATCAGTTTAGTGGTCTCACTTCAATGTGAGGAAGAGTCCTTGAAAAAGCCACACAGGACACCCTCCACTGAATCACTACGGTTACCCAGAGGTCATCTGTCATATCACCAGCCCTCTAATCTTGAGATACTATAGTGTCAATAAAGTCACACTAGATGGGGACAGCAGCCTTGGATGCTATAGAAGGGAAACGTCATCTCCTTCAAGTTGGGTAGAATTTTTCTTCCCTTTTTTCCTCTTAAAGAAGAGATCAGCTTAATTTTCTAAGGAGGTTCTGTGTTCTTTGCATTAACTGTATTGAGAAGTTTGTGAGGTCTCTACAGATTTCTCTTCAGAGAGAAACTAACTTGATGAAATAGTTGGTGTTGAGAACCTTGGGTACATAGCAATTCTTTACTTTTTATTTGCTTCTTCCTGTTATAGTAGGTCACCAAGGGTCCCTATACTAGCATTGTGCATGAATTTGAAAAGGCTTTTTAATTAAACCCAGTAAAAGTCCTTCCATAGATGATTTCCTAAATATAAATCATCCTAAGTTTCCTTTATACCATAGGTTGCAAGAGACTCCTATCTCCCAGCCCAATGCTATACCTGGCAGGGCAATTAAACTAACTGCTCTTTTGATGACCCAAAGCACACCTCATCCAATTGACTAACTGTCCTGAAGATTCTCAACATTAGCTGCACACTGGACTCTTTTGGAGAAAATTAGAAACAGATACCTGGGCCCAGCCCCCGGTCTTCTGACATAACTGGCCTGGGGGGTGGGGAGGGGCCTGGACATAGGGTTGTTTTGAGAGCTCCCCATGTGGTCCTATGTGGAGCCAGGATTGAGAATCCAGACTTAACCCAGCACTTCTCTGACTTCATATTTTTGTCTAAGAATTGGGTTGAATATAAAGTAGCCACTTTAAGGAGACTAGGAAAAATAAAGAAAGCGATTGGAGGAGAAATTTTTTCTGTATTTTAAGAATGTCTGTTTCACTCAACTAAAATGAAGCATAAATATTGGGACAAGGTCAGGGTTCTCTGTCATTGACTTACCTGGAGGAAAGTTGAGCATTGGGAGAGGACGTGGGCAGTGTGGGAGGAGACAATATGAAATTCATGTCAGTTTAACATACGTAACGCCTTCTTACAGCAGTATTGCTAAGTGGCCAGAGTGGTTAGAGCAATCATCCAAGCTAAGTAGTTCTTGGCACTTCAGGAGAAGGCCTTACTTTTTCCTCAATCAAGCGCTTAATTGCTTAATTTGTCTGGAATCTCATTGTGGAACTCATTACTAAATCCATCAGGGCCCAGAGGGTGTCAGAATGATTTAGCAGTCTTATAAATTTCTCTATATTCTCTAGTAATTCTCATTGTCTGTTAAATGCTTTAGAATGACAGGAAGATATAACTTATCAAAATGACTGGGAATGACATTGAAAACATCTTTAAAAAAAAAAAAGAGGAAAGAGCTTTGAAAAGCCTTTTAAACACCTCAAATTAATATTTAACTAAGTTAGCACAAACCTGTTTTTATTCAAACCCTTGATTGTATTATTAGAAGCAATTGCTTATCTGGGTTTCCGAAGCTTGGTTTAGGCAGGTTACTCACTTCCATGTCTCATTCATATAAACTTTATATTAAGTTATATTAATTGCATTGTAACTGTTAAGGTTTTGCAAATTAGACAGGAACCTTCAGAAAGGAGAGGTATGCTCCTTTTTTTTTTTTTCATCTTCAAATATATTAGTCCTATTAAAAATATCATTATCACTAATGTCAAATGGTCTTTTGGTACCTAATGATCTTGACAAGAACAAAAACAACCATGTGGATTTGGAACCAGGAGAGAATAGGGTCATTTATCTGCGGTGCTGTGGGAGAGACATTTTCTTTTTCAATTTTCTTCCTCCTTTTTCATATTACAATTACTGTTTGGGTTCATAATGACAAGTCCCATCATTATGACTTTTCCAGCTCACAAGCTGGAGAAAGATTAATGGTAGAAGAAAATACAGTCTTTGAGCATTAGCGCTACATCGAGCAGAAGTACATGAAATCCATTTATAAGATTTATGCTTGTGATGGAGAAAAAGTGGCACAAGGTATAAAATGTTAAGATGTAGAACCTGAAATGTTCGCAGGTGACATGCAAATTTCATTCATTCACTCATTCAACAAATCTCGAGCATCAATTCTGTGTGCATGTCACACATGAAAATAAAAATAAACCCTGGTAAGACCCCATCTGAAAGGACAAGGGGTGGAGAGCATGCACAGGGTGCTAGAGGAATGGGGGAGGTACTAACTTGGTTTTACCTATCCTAAAAGCTAGAATTTTAATTCTAATTATCTTGGTTTACCCTACATAATAAAAGCCTAATATGCTAAGTGTCTGGTCGTCTGTTCAACCAATCAAAGCTTAACATGCTAATGATATGCTAATGCTGCTCAACGGCTTGCTATGAGATGCACTGACCACCAGGGGGCAGACAGTTGACCGGTTGACCAGTCACTATGACGTGCACTGACCACCAGGGGGCAGATGCTCCTACCAGTAGGTTACCTTGCTGCGGGGGTCTGGCCCATCAGGACTAAGCAAGACAGGCCAGATATGCCCTGGAGCCCTCCTGTGGTCCCTCCCTGGCTGGCCAACCTCTCGTGTCCCTCTCCGGTCCCAATTGTGCACTGGTAGGGTCCCTAGGCCTGGCCTGTATCCTCTCGCAATCCGGGACCCCTCGGGGATGTCAGAGAGCTGGTTTCGGCCCCATCCCACAGGCCAGGCCGAGGGACCCCACTGGTGCATGAATTCATGCACTGGGCCTCTAGTGTGTTTATTATAATGGTAGCTAAAGGTTGTTTACCACAAATCTTTGTTGAGAATAAATGAATCTATAAATGAGAACTGTATATTTACTAATTCATTGTAGTACACAATGAGTCTAATATAAGCCTTTAATTTCTCCACACTAAAAAAAAATAGGTAAGCCTTCTTTAACTATTATAACAAAGAACACGTTTGGATTTTTCCCAAAGTGATTGTGTGCCTCTGTGGTATCCTCCTATGATGGGTTTAGAGGTGCCTCCTGGCTGCAGGTCTCTTATTACTGAGCCAGAGAATTATTAGACTTTGTTCACCTTGGGACGGACTGCTCTACCTCTGGTTTACTAGAGCTCTCTAAATGTCTCCGTGGGATTTTTTTTTCTCAGCCCTGTAGCTTTGGGTGGGGCATTTAAAAAACCCTTTGAAGCAAAAGAGTCATTTCCTGCTTGGAGGTCTAACAATTATAAAGAGCTTTGTCATTGCTCAGAAATAGGGAGTCCATGACAATTGTGCAACATCGTTTAATACTATCCCAGGTAGAAGGAGGTTAGAAGTAGCTTAGAGGTGTTGCCCTTTAATCACTTCTTTCTCAATATCATTTGGAAGACAGTCAACACTGTGCTAATCACTGGAGACGCAACAATTCAGTCTTTGTCCCCAAAGACTCACAGTCTGGTAAGGCAGTCAGTCAGGTGGTGACTATAATAGAGGAATGCAGATGGTGGTGGTGGTGGGGAGGGGGGTTTGCTATAGGATCACAAAAAAAGGTTACATAACCCAGAAAGGCTAAAAGCATTTAAAATTTTGCTAAATAGCACAATTTTAGAAAATTGATCACTCCAAAATAAGCTGGGAACTTTCTCCAAAAATGTTTAATTCTATATTAAAATATAAACTGGTAAATCTTGTGCTCTGTTTGTCATAGTGGTATCCTGTTATTATTTAATTTCATGAACCCTTAAAATGTGAAGTATATGATCAGAAGGATATTAGGAAAGATTTCCCACAAAGATCCTATCAGAGCTGGGGCGTAAGGAACCAATGACAGCAAGCCAAAGAAAGCCAAGAAGCAGAGCGGGAGTATTCTTTGCAAAGGAAATAGCACTCACAAAGGCTGGGACACCAGCGGTGGTGGTTTAGGAAAGTTGGGTGGATGCTTTCTATCAGGCACTGGGGAGAGGAAGGCATAGGAGTGAGAGGGAATGAGGCTGGAAAGGTAATCAGGGGTGTGGTCATGGAGAAACTTATGTGCTCAGTAAGGAGTTAGAGTTTATCTTGAGGACATTGGAGGAAGAAGAGATGATAAAGTCCTTTGACAGGAATGGGATAAGACCAGGTTTGTATTTAAGAACAGCCCAACTGGTATGGCTCAGTGGTTGAGGGCAACCTATGAACCAGGAGATCACAGTTTGGTTCCCAGTTAGGGCACATGTCTGGGTTGCGGGCTCAGTCCCCAGTGGGGCCGTGCAGGACTCAGCCGATCAATGATTCTCTCTCATCATTGATGTTTCTCTTTCTCCCTTTCTCTCTGAAAACAATATATATATATATATATATATATATATATATATATATATATATATATAAACACACATATATATATACACACATATATATACATATATATACATATATATATATATATATATATATATATAATTTTAAAAATAAAATAAAATAAGAACACTCTACCTGCAACTTGGAGGACGACTGGGAGGGCTAATACTGGAGAAAGACCAAGGGAAGGCTGATGCAATAAACCAAGGAAGGGAAGCTGGTGGCCTGACCTTAGGCTAGGAGAAGAGTAGAAGATAAAAAGAAATAATGGGCTGGATTGATAATTACTTGGGCTCGATTTGGTGACCAGCCAATGAAGGGACGAGGGAGAGGGGGAAATCTTATTCAGCCTTGGCCATCAGCCTATGAGTACTCAATCTGATAGACCAACAGTAAGGAAAGAAATGATAACAAACTGAGTAAACAGATACATTCCCCTCCTTTGTCATCAATACCACATTTTGAGTATTTTTATATCTTTTTCTCCCTCAAAATTTTATTATTTGTTCTGAACAAGTAATATATGCACATAGCTCAAAGCTCTAAAAATCTGAACAAGGTATACATTGAGAAGCCTCACTCCTTGCCATCGACTTGTTTCTTGTGTACCTTTCCAGGGTCTCTATGCAGATGCCCATGTACACAGGTTTCTCCTTTGGCCAGCTCCAGCCCATAGAGGGAACAGTTTGTAGTTCTGGAACCCAGAGCGCCCAGCTTAAGCAAGTTAACACAGCACATTCCAACCTAGGATTGTATGGTTTGATGCATTTTCATCTGGCTTCCCTTCCAATGGCAAGAGCATTTTCCTATATCATTGAATATTCTTCCAAATTAACTTAGAAGAAATTCTGATGAACCATTATTTATTTAACCATCCCTCTAGTATTGGTAAGTTAGGATATTTTTCTGTTTTTCTATATTACAGATAGTGCTGTAGGAACTCTATGCATGCAAACATTTGTCATGCATAGAGTTTCCTGGAAATGGATTCCTAGAAGGGTAGTGCTGAGTTAAAGGAAGTGAAATTCTACAGATCCCAGTGGTTCCTGCCAAACTGCTTTTCAGAAATGATGTGTCAGCTTTCATTCCCATTAACACTAGGTCCTGGCCAATACTGAATACTATGCCTTAAATCTTTCCAAAGAGGCACTTACTATTTCTGATGTTAGGGATCATGGTTGCTTGAGAACGGATATGAGGTGAGCTTGCTGCAACCCTCACCTCGGCTGGCTGGCTGGGCTGATGACACCTTCCTTCCTTTATCTCCATGGTGCCTGCACCTTCAGAAGCTGCGCTCTTGCCAAAAGGGGACTGCCTCTTCTGAGCGGGAATCCAGCATTTTCCAGTCAAAAACTTTGGGGAATATATTGCTTAAAATTAAATATGTCCTCACTTGTGTACAAGGAAAACTGAGAAACATATAGAGAAACAGAACCGAAATGAGAGCAAGGAACTTTTCCAATTATAACCAGCAAGTTCCTAGCAGCATCTCCATTAGCATTTCAATCATGACTGAAGGCTTTTCAAAGTATCTACATTGTACCAAAAACTAGATTCTGCATCAAACATAGCAAAGGCATGATCTTTGACTTACTGCTAAAACACTAAAACACATTACCTGGCTAATTCCCGTTGCAAATCTTTGAATTAATCAGGATCTCTTTATGGCACACTATTTTAAATCATCTTCTTGATTCTCAGCTTTATTGCAGAGCTTAACCAGCAAGAGAACTCACCTCTGTGGCACAGCCAACCAACACTTCACATAGATGAATGAACTATTACTACACCTCTCGATCAGATGTATTAATCATAAGCATTTGGGAACGTTCTAGATTGAGATCACAACCGTTCTCATAGAGGTCTGTAGGAATTCTACCCACTTATTCATTTTATAAAACATTAAAAAACTGTGTAGCTCTACTCCTTTTGGGGAATTACCTTGTTGGAATAACTTTGTTCATTGAGGGCAGGGGGGCAAGTGGGCAAGTTTTGCTGAACTACAACCACACAGTTTCTCTCTAGGATCTCTAACCAGATAGAGCGTCTCTATTTCTAAAGGGAAGCTCTTGCATAATGGCAATGAAAAGAGAATTTGGTGTAAATGATGTTTGTAGTTTATTAAGCATCTCACAGATGATAAAAAAAATCTAGTCATCTCTAACTCATATTGTGACCTTATTAAATAATTTTCTCTTCATTTAATCAAGTCGTATATCACCAGATGGAAGAAGGGATTTATTTGATTGAACTTTTTTCAAGGACATCTTGAGTCTTATAAGTACCGAGGATATGATACTTCTATTTTAACAGTTTCCCAGTTCAGCAAGGAGCAAATGGTCCATGAGGCATTGTCTTTACTAAAATATAGGTCTGTCTGTACAACGTAAACACGTAGCTAAAACACGAAAGACATTGGCACTTGAAGTTGTGGACATGATCGATGCTTTAAGAGAGGCTTGTAGCAAATACCTTTGGAATTAGCATATAAATTCAAGGATACTGTAATATGTCACAGTGACATTTCTGGAAAACTGGGATGAGACCGTGGGCAGAGCATTAAAGTCAACCCAATAGAAATAGAAATAGAATGTGAACCACATATGTAACAAAATTTTCTAGTAGCCACATCATAAAAAAGTACAAAGAAACAAGTGGAATTAATTTAATAAGTTTTTATTTATCCCACTATATCCAAAATATTATCATTTCAACATGTAATCAGTATAAAAATTAGTAATGAGAATTTACTACTTATTCCTGTATTAATTATTTGAAATACAGTGTGCATTTTATACTTACATATATCTCAGTTTGACAAGTTACATTCCCAGTGTTCAATAGCCTTTGATAGCACAAGGATAGACTTACTAGTAAACTGAACATATTTCTAGATGCCTCCCTAGCCTATCTTCACCCCAATCTTAAATTTCAAATGGTCAGCCTTACCCTCAGATCTCTATAAGTAACTCTTTTGCAATGCCTCCGGGTCTCATTCTTTTATTATTATTATTATTATTATTATTATTATTATTATTATTATTTTCCTCTCCTTTTTTTCCCCTTTATTGAATAAGATATTACAAATGTGTCCTTATCCCCCCAATGTCCCCTCATCCCCCGAATCCTGCCCTCCCCCTCCCCCCCTGTTGTCCACATCCATCACTTATGCTTATATGCATGCATACAAGTCCTTTGGTTGATCTTTCCCCCTCATCCCCACCCTCCCCCGCTTTCCCTCCGAGTTTTGAGCATCTGATCGATGCTTCTCTGTCTCTACATCTGTTTTTGTTCATCGGTTTACGTTGTTCATTATAATCCACAAATGAGTGAGAGCATGTGATATTTATCTTCCTCTGACTAACTTATTTCACTTAGCATAATGCTCTCCAGCTCCATCCATGCTGTTGCAAATGGTAGGAGTTCCTTCCTTTTTTTACCCTATTCTTTTTTTCTCCACTTTCTCTCCTTAGGTCTTAAGGCTTTATTTAAGTGCTGATGCCTCCCAAATTTATGCCTCCAGCCCAAACCTCTCCTCTGATCTCTAGACCAGTGGTTCTCAACCTTCCTAATGCCACGACCCTTTAATACAGTTCCTCATGTTGTGGTGAGCCCAACCATAAAATTATTTTTGTTGCTACTTCATAACTGTAATTTTGCTACTGTTATGAATCGTAATGTAAATATCTGATATGCAGGATGTATTTTCATTGTTACAAATTGAACATAATTAAAGCATAGTGATTAATCACAAAAACAATATGTAATTATAAATGTGTTTTCCAATGGTCTTAGGCGACACCTGTGACAGGGTCATTTGACCTCCAAAGGGGTCGTGACCCACAGGTTGAGAACCACTGCTCTAGACCCTCATATCCAACTAAATACTCAACATTTCTTCTTGGACCTATAACAAACACCAAAAATATAATGTGACCAAAATAAGTATTGATTAGCAACTCCCAGCATAATCACCACATTTGCTCTCCCATAAGCCTTCTTAATTGTACCACTGCCTACACCAGTGATGGCAAACCTATGACATGCGTGTCAGAGGTGACATGCGAACTCATTTTTTTGGTTGATAGTTCTTTGTTAAATGGCATTTAAATATATAAAATAAATATCAAAAATATACATCTTTGTTTTACTATGGTTGCAAATATCAAAAAATTTCTATATGTGACATGGCACCAGAGTTAAGTTAGGGTTTTTCGAAATGCTGACACGCCAAGCTCACAAGGTTCGCCATCACTGGCCTACACAGTTGTTCAGCTTAATACTTCTCTTTCCCACTCACCCACACCTAGTCCATCAGCCACCTCTGTTGACTTCCTCCATAATGTATCTGTTTTCAAACTCCTCTCACCTCCACTATCATAACTCGAGTCCAGGATGCCATCATCTCCCTCTGGATTACTACAGCCATCTCTTCACTAGTCAGTTGCCCATGGCCTAGTCTCCATTTATCAGCCAGATTGAGCTTTAAAGCATAAGTCATCATATCTCTCCCTTGCTAATAAGGCAGCGGTTCTCAACCTGTGGGTCGCAAACAATGAAAATACATCCTGCTTATCAAATATTTACATTACGATTCATAACAGTAGCAAAATTACAGTTATGAAGTAGCAACGAAAATAATTTTATGGTTTGGGGTCACCACAACATGAGGAACTGTATTAAAGGGTCGCGGCATTAGGAAGGCTGAGGTCTCCATTGGTAATAGGACATGAAAAGATACTCAACATCATTAGTCATTAAAGACATGCAAATGAAGTCCACAATGAGATACCATTTTACACCCACTAGAATGGCTTTCCTAAATAACACACAACCACAAATGGTGAGTATGTTGAGTAATGGGAACCCTCATACACTGCTGGTGGGAATGTAAAATGGTGCAGCCACTTTGGAAAACAGTTTGGCAGTTTCTCATAAAACTCCCATACCACCTAGCTTTTCCACTTTTAGATATCTACCCAAGAGGAATGAAAACATAACCACATAGAGACTTGCATGCAAGTGTTCATAGCACCATCATTCACAATAGCCAAACTCTGGAGCAACCTTGATGTTGGTGTTTATCCATTCATCAACAGGTAAATGGATAAACAAATAGTGGTACAGCCACACAATGGAACACTATTCCCCAATAAAAAGGAACAACCTACTGGCATGCTATGGAGCCTCAAAAACATTATGCTGAGTGAAAGAAGCCAGAAATAGGAGACCATGTATTGGGTGATCCCATTTATATGAGATGCCCAGAAAAGACAAATTTAAAGAGGCAAAAAATAGGTTAGCATTTGCATGGGGCTGAAGGTGGGAATGGGGAATACCTTACCTGGAAGTGGGCATGAGCGGTCTTATTGGGAGGATGGAAATGTTCTAAAACTGATTCATGCTGATGGTTGCACCCCTCTGTTGAGTTATTAAAAAAAAAACATGTTGAATTGCTCACTTGAAATAGATTAATTTTATGATATGTAAAATATCCCTTAATGAAGATTTTTATTTATTTTTTTATTTCACTTATTTTATTTTTTTACAATATACAAAATGAATCTATTACCAGATTGTAGCTACAAAATAATTAGCCATTTACATGCATGCAATAAACATTAATATTTCAAGAAAAACAATTTTAAATATAATAATGTTACATGCAATAAACATTAATTGAATCGCTCACTTGAAATAGATTAATTTTATGGTATGTAAAATAGCCCTTAAAAAGATTTTAAAAAACACACACAAAAACCTCCATTATGCTTAGAATAAAACCCAGACTCCTTACCGTGGTCCACATGCCCTATCCGTGGTTGGCAAACTGCGGCTCGCGAGCCACATGTGGCTCTTTGGCCCCTTGAGTGTGGCTCTTCCTAAGCCTTAGGAGTACCCTAATTAAGTTAATAACAATGTACCTACCTATATAGTTTAAGTTTAAAAAATTTGGCTCTCTCTCTTGGAACCAAGATGGCGGCATAGGTTAACGCTGGAGTTTGCTGCTTTGAACAACTACTTCAAAAGTGAAACCAAAAAACGGAAGGGACATCACCCAGAACCACAGGAACGCTGCCTGAGTGGAAGTCCTACAACTAGGAGGAAAGAGAAACGCATACGGACACTCAGAGGAGGCGCAGTGCTGAAGTCAAATTCTGAGGTGCGGAGTGCGCGAGCGGGCTGGCGGCGGAGGGCGCGGTTGGCGTTTTCAATCGGGAGGGAGTCGCAGACTCTGAGCTCCAGATCCGGGCGAGTCTTTAGGGACCCAGACTCAAACGGGAGAAGCGGGACTGTCTGGCTTCGGTCAGAGCGAGTGCAGCTTTCTCTCTGAGCTTTGCAGCGGGTGCTGGGACTCAGAGAGGCAGAGCCCCTGGGGACAGGACTGAGAGCCGCCATAACTGCTCTCTCCGGCCCACCCTGTTGATCCTGTGCGACCCGCCCCGCCCAAGCCCTGCACACAGGCATTTGCCGGATAGCCTCAGGCAAAGGCTAGATTAGCACCTCCCTAGAGGACAGAAGTTCTCTCACTGCTGACACAGCTGATTCTCATAGCCACTTGGCCTGGAGGTCAAACCCTCCCTGGAATTAGCTACAACAATCAAGATTTAACTATAAGACTGTGAACAAAGACCACTAGGGGGTGCACCAAGGAAGCATAACAAAATGCGGAGACAAAGAAACAGGACAAAATTGTCAATGGAAGATATAGAGTTCAGAACCACACTTTTAAGGTCTCTCAAGAACTGTTTAGAAGCCTTCGATAAACTTAATGAGATCTACAAGAAAACTAATAAGACCCTCGATCTTATATTGGGGAACCAACTAGAAATTAAGCATACACGGACTGAAATAACGAATATTATACAGACTCCCGACAGCAGACCAGAGGAGCGCAAGAATCAAGTCAATGATTTGAAATGCGAGGAAGCAAAAAACACCCAACCGGAAAAGCAAAATGAAAAAAGAATCCAAAAATGCGAGGATAGTGTAAGGAGCCTCTGGGACAGCTTCAAGCGTACCAACATCAGAATTATAGGGGTGCCAGAAGATGAGAGAGAGCAAGATATTGAAAACCTATTTGAAGAAATAATGACAGAAAACTTCCCCCACCTGGTGAAAGAAATGGACTTACAGGTCCAAGAAGCGCGGAGAACCCCAAACAAAAGGAATCCAAAGAGGACCACACCAAGACACATCATAATTAAAATGCCAAGAGCAAAAGATAAAGAGAGAATCTTAAAAACAGCAAGAGAAAGAAACTCAGTTACCTACAAGGGAATACCCATACGACTGTCAGCTGATTTCTCAACAGAAACTTTGCAGGCCAGAAGGGAGTGGCAAGAAATATTCAAAGTGATGAATACCAAGAACCTACAACCAAGATTACTTTATCCAGCAAAGCTATCATTCAGAATTGAAGGTCAGATAAAGAGCTTCACAGATAAGGAAAAGCTAAAGGAGTTCATCACCACCAAACCAGGATTATATGAAATGCTGAAAGGTATCCTTTAAGAAGGGGAAGAGGAAGAAAAAGGTAAAGATACAAATTATGAACAACAAATATGCATCTATCAACAAGTGAATCTAAGAATCAAGTGAATAAATAATCTGATGAACAGAATGAACTGTTGATTATAATAGAATCAGGGACATAGAAAGGGAATGGACTGACTATTCCTGGGGGGGAAAGGGGTGTGGGAGATGCGGGAAGAGACTGGACAAAAATCGTGCACCTATGGATGAGGAC
Organism: Myotis myotis; assembly: GCF_014108235.1. Classification (NCBI taxonomy): domain Eukaryota; kingdom Metazoa; phylum Chordata; class Mammalia; order Chiroptera; family Vespertilionidae; genus Myotis; species Myotis myotis. Next base: position 35,163,695 of record NW_023416357.1, read on the forward strand.
AGTGGGTGGGGAGTGAGGGCGGAGGGTGGGGCGGGAACTGGGAGGAGGGGAGTTATGGGGGGGAAAAAAAAAGAGGAACAAATGTAATAATCTGAACAATAAAGATTTAATTAAAAATAAAAAAAATAAAAAAATAAAAAAAAAAAATAAAAAATTTGGCTCTCAAAAGAAATTTCAATCATTGTGCTGTTGATATTTGGCTCTGTTGACTAATGAGTTTGCCGACCACTGTGTGGTTGACCTTTATCTATCACTCAGACCTCGTTTTCTGCTGGCCTCTTTGCTCATAGCGCCAGCAGCTGCAATGTTCCTTTAGTCTACTCCTCTAACATGCCAAGTGCATTTCTGTTTTTAGGCATTTGTTCCTTTGCTAGGATTGCTGGTCCCTCAGATTTCCACAGGCTTGCCTCCTTTTCAACATTCAGGACTCAATTCAGAAATCAACCCCAACTCCATGTGAGCCGAAGCAACCACCTACCCGCCGTAGTCCAAGTCGTCCTGTCAATGCTACCTGCTTATTCTCTTTATGTCAGTGCCTGAAATTCTTTCAAACTTTTCTTCTGCAAAAATAATAAAGAATAATTATGTCTGTCCTTTTGCCTCCTGGGGCTGTCTTTGAGGGCCGGTTCAGAATTTATGTGGAATCACTTTGAACACAGAGCTTACTGCTATTATTTTTCTAAGAGGATTACCTCATGGTTCCTTGGGACCATCCTTCTGTTTACATATGCTGGGGTCAAGAAAATACTATAAATTAACGACTGAGTTGTACACTCTGTATACACTGAGATAAGTGAGACAAAGCATAGAATGGTGGTGGTTCAAGGAAACCAATGCTCTACTGCTGTGTAAGGCACACACTGTCTCTGCTTCTGTAAGTGAAAGAGGACCTCATGCAGCCTCATAGGAAACCATCTATTCTTCTGGTGACAATGAGCAATCTGTAGGGAAGTAGATCTGTTTGTTTGTCTGTTGCCCTTGCTATGGGAAGTGGGACAAAGCCAGGGCACTTGCTATATTTGCTGAGAGAATAAAACCCCAAATTCCAAATACAAGAAAGTAGACTTCAGAACTGGATTATTTCACATAAGTTGCTAAATGAATATCCAGAGGGTTAACAACTTTTCATGGCCCTTAACTAAGCTGCTGAATAAGAAGTTATCTTCACCTCTTTTTTTTCTTGCTCTCTCTCCCTCCCTCCCTTGCTCCCTCCCTTCCTCTCTCCCTCTCCCTTCTCTTTCTTTCTCTCTCCCTCTCCCTTCTCTTTCTTTCTCTCTCCCTTTCTCTCTCCCTTTCTTTCTTTCTTCCTTCCCTCCTTCCTTCCTTCCTTCCTTCCTTCCTTCCTTCCTTCCTTCCTTCCTTCCTTCCTTCCTTTCTTTCTCTTCTTTCTTTCTTTCTTTCCTTCTTTTCCTCCCTCCATCCCTCCCTCCCTCCCTCCCTTCCTTCCTTCCTTCCATCCTTCCATCCTTCCATAATATAATTTTTAAGACAATTTATTCAGAGTAGTTTTATTTTTACAGAAAAATTTAAAGGGAGATGTGGAGATTTCCCCTATAATCCGTACACCCACTCATGCATAGCCTACCCTATTATCAACATCAGAATTTGAACCTGCATTTGAACACATTATAATCACCCCAAGTCCATAGTTTACATTAGGGTTCACTCTTGGTGTTGATATTCTATGGGTTGAGACAAATGTATAATGACCTGTATCCATCATTGAAGTGTCACACAGAGAATTTGCATTGTTCTAAAAATCCTCTGTACTCTGTCTGTTTATCTCCTCTGATCTTTTTACTCTCTTCATAGTTTTGTCTTTTCCAGAATGACATATAGATGGAATTATATATAGTATGTAACCTTTTCAGATTAGCTTCTTTTGCATTTAACACTCCTACTCCTCATTTTATGGCTGGATAGCTCCTTTTTTTTTTTTTTTTTTTTTTTTAGCACTGAATAATATTTCATTGTGTGAATGCACCACAGTTTATTTATCTGTTCATATATTCAAGGACATCTTTGTTGCTCCCAAGTTTTGCCAATTATGAAAAAAGTACAGTAAACTTTTAAGTACAGGTTTTTTTTGGACATAAGTTTTCAACTCCTCTGAGTGCAATAGCTGGATATGTGGTAAGAGTATGTTTAGTTTTGTTTAAAACCACCAAACTGTCTTCCATAGTATCTGTACCATTTTGCATTCCCATCAGCAGTAAATCAGCGATTCTATTACTCCACAGCCTCACCAGCATTTGATATCAGTGCTCTGAATTTTAGCCCTTCTGATAGGTATGAGTTGTATCACACTGTTGTTTTCATTTGGATTTCCCTGATGACCTATGATGTGAAACATCTTTTCAAATGCTTATTTGCCTTCTGTATAGCTTCTTTGCTGAAATTTAACAAAATCTGGATGTCTTTCTAGGTTCAGGTCTCTGGCTCATTTTAAAATCTTGTTTTCCTTCTTGTTGAGTTTTAAGAGTTCTTTGTATATTTGCAAAAGACACATCTAGTCATATACTATGTCTAGATGTGTCTTTTGCAAATACTTTCTCCCAGTCTGCAGCTTGTCTTCTCTTTCTCTTGGTATTATCTTTCACGGAGCAGAAGTTTTTAATTTTAATGAAGTTCAGCTAATCAATTGTTTCTTTCATGGATTGCACCTTTGGTGTTGTATCTAAAAAGTTATCACAATACCCAGGGTCATTTGGGGTTTTATGTATGTTCTAGGAGTTTTATAGTTTTGCATTTTACATTTAGGCCTATGATTTATTTTGAGTTAATTTTTGTGAAGGTATAAGGTCTGTGTATAGATTCTTTTTTTTTTTTGCATGTGGATGTTGAAGTTGTTCCAGCACCATTTGTTGAAAAGACTATCTATTCTTTATTCTTTTTCTTTTTAAAATGTACACCTTTAGCAACTATGCTGGATGTTCTCTTGGTAATTTTTTTAAAAGCAATCAAAATCCTCTCCTTCTCAAACTAAAATACAATTTCCCAACTGCCTCAACATTGTAAAACTTTAATTCCCTTAAAAATTCAATAATGTGACAAGTGTGTCTTGTACTTAAAATTGTAGTTTCTTGTTACCCTTTAACTTGGATATTATTTTTTCCAGGAAAAAATACTCCATTCAAAATGTTCCTCCGTTACAGCATTGGGAATATAGTCAATAATATTGTAATAACTTTGTGAGGTGTCAGATGGTACTAGATTTATCAGGGTGATCCCTTTGTAAGGTATATAAATGTCTAATCACTATGCTGTACACCTGAAACTAATATAATGTTGTATGTCAACTGTAATTGAAAAATAAAAAAAAAATAAAAATATTTTCCTGGCGAGGGAAGATGGCGGCGGTATAGGCAGACGCGTCCCAGGTCGTGTCCCTGAGCAAATGGAGTGAGCAGCTGAAACTAGTAACATCCACCCGAATTGGCGAAATTCCTCAGCTGGCGAGACGGTTTGCAGCCGGGAAGACCAGAACTCCCCTGGAAAGGTAAAAAAAACCAGGGATTTGGGCAGGAAAGTTTGCCAGACCTCTGAGCCCAGAGAGTCGGAGGGAGACCACGTGGCAGACAGCCGCGTCCCTTGGGACAGGCACAGCCCCTAACAGGGGAAAGGAGAACCGCAGGATTCCTGGCGCCGCCGGGGGAATTGAGAGCTGGGTTCTGTGATCACGGAGGACTGAGCCTAAAGGGGGCAGCCTGAAGAGCTGACCAGACCATGCAGTCCCTGTAAGAGAAGAAGCTTACAGAAACCAAGCCTTCCCCGTTTCCGCGGCCGGCGTTTGTTTGTTTGTTTTCACTGAATCCTGTTCATGGGACATTTCGGATACAGACACTCACCTGTGCTGAAGAGAGGAAGAGGGTGCGGAGGATTGGAATCTGGGGAGAGACTGAAGAGAGAAGGGGGGCCGGGAGAGGTGGCAGCGAATTGAGTGCTGAGACATCCCTGAGCCCAGGACTGAGGCAGCCATTCTCTCCGGAGAGTGAGACTCCTCCCCCCAGCCCCCAGGCAAGGAGCACAGCCACACCCAGATTCCACCCTGTAGGAGATCAAGGATTAAAATAACCTGATCAGTCCCTGGGAGTTAACAGGGTCTGGCCTATAGAGGGATTTTCAATCCCAGCAACAACACAGCACTGGTAACTCTTACGCAGCCAGCTCTGGGCAGTGAACTTCCACTGGACAGAGAGGCCCTATAGCCTCAGAGGCCAACCCCAGAACACTGCCACCCAGAGGCTGACCCACAAACTGACTCTTTGCTAAACACAAAATAAGGCAGTCTGGGAAACAAATGCGGCTTGCTTTAAAATAAGGACTGTGGTTTACAACACAGAGGAACAGGGTATCGCAGGGAAACTCAACACTCTCCTGAATACCTGGCAGGTCTAAGGCGAGCCACACTGAAGAATAGAAGAACCGAAGGACCTTCACTACTGCAATATTTTTTTTTTCTTTTTTCGCCTTTTAACTAAGAAACCAATTTTTTTTTTCTTCTTCTTCTTTTTTTTTTTCCTCTTCTTTTTTCCATCACCTGATTTTACCCTTTTAATTACTACCTTCTTATTTTTAACCAGCATTATTACTGCTACCATCTTACCATTTTTTTTTAAAGTGCCATTTTATTTTCTCTTTATTTTATTTTGGGATTAGTGTTCTCCATTCTATTTTCATCGTTATATTATTGGTTGTTTCTAGTTTGTATTCATCTCCAGGGAGCTGTTGCTGGAATTTGTTGGGATTAATGGCTGTTCTATAGGAGTATTCTCCTCATATAAAAAAGTCTCTTCCCCTCTTCCACTTCATTCTCTCTTTTCGCTCTTTTTTTTTCTTTTCTTTTCTTTTCTCGCTTTTATTTTCCCCCCTCCTTTTTCCCAATTTCATTTTTGCACTCCTTTTTTTGGTCCCTAATTTTCTTTTCTTTTTTCTCTTTTCTCTTTTTCTCTTCCTTCTTCCTTATCCCCTAATTCTCTTAATTCAGGTGGTCACCTTTATTTGGGGTTATTAATATCGTGAATATATTTGTGTATAGTGCCTGGTACGTGGTGCCTTGTTGTGTTGTATTTTGTGCCTTTAAAACAACGCAGCAGATCCAAGCAACAGCAACCTCCTGAGCACCACACCCTCTGCTGAGGAACAGCAGCTGTACGTGAAACCTTGCCCCACCAGCCAGAAGAGCCACCACAGCTGTGAACAGCACCCTCCAGAGGAGCTGCTGCCAACTGAAGAGCAGCTGCTACCGCAACCGCCCGAAGAGCAACCACAGACAAAGGAGTCACTGCCACCAAGGGAGCAGCCACTGAACAACTCAACGTCTAGATATGTCAGCGAGATCAAACATGGGTAGACAAAGAAACCCCCAAAGGAAAGAGAAGGAGGACTCTCCAGAAAAGCAGCTAAGTAATACAGAGGCATGCAACATGACAGAAAAAGAATTCAGAATAAGGGTCCTAGAGTGCATAAACCGGATGGAGGAAAAAATCGACAACCTCTCCAAGAAGCAAGAAGAAACAGATGAAAAAATCGATAACATATGGAAGAAGCTAGAAGAAACAGATGAAAAAATCAACAACTTAAGTAAGACCCAAGAAGAAATGAAGAGTGATATAGCTGCAATGAAAAACTCCATTGAAAGTATCAACAGTAGACTAGGAGAAGCGGAGGACCGAATTAGTGATTTAGAAGACAAGGAAGCAAAACACACCCAAAACGTACTGCAATTGGAGAAAAAAATGAAAAGACAGGAGGAGAGCCTAAGGGAGCTTTGGGACAACATGAAACGAAACAACATACGAATAATAGGGGTACCAGAACAACAGAAGGATGAACAAGGATTAGAAAACCTATTAGAAGAAATAATATCAGAAAACTTCCCTGAGGCGGGGAAGAAAAAAGTCACACAAGCCCAGAGAGTCCCAAACAAGGTGAACCCAAAAAGACCCACACCAAGACACATCATAATTACCATGGCAAATGTTCAGGACAAAGAGAGAATCTTACAGGCTGCAAGAGAGAAACGGAAAGTTACATACAAGGGATCTCCCATTAGATTGTCAAATGATTTCTCAACAGAAACACATCAGGCCAGAAAAGAATGGACGGAAATTTACAAAGTGATGCAAAGCAAAGGACTGAATCCAAGAATACTCTATCCAGCAAGGCTATCATTCAAACTTGAAGGGGAAATAAGAAGCTTCACAGACAAAAAAAGGCTAAGGGAGTTTATCACCACCAAGCCAGCAATGCAAGGAATGCTAAAGGGACTGGTATAAAAATAAGAAATAAAAAGCTCAGAAAGAAAACAGCCACACAAAAACAGAAATGCCTACAAACAAGTACCTTTCAATAATAACTTTAAACGTAAACGGACTAAATGCTCCAAACAAAAGACATCAAGTGGCTGAATGGATAAAAAAACATGACCCATACATCTGCTGTCTACAAGAAACCCACCTCATTAGAAGGGACTCACACAGACTGAAAGTGAAAGGATGGAAAAATATCTTTCAGGCAAATGGAAAGGAAAAGAAAGCTGGGGTAGCAATACTTATATCGGACAAAATAGACCTCAAAGTGAAGGCCATAACAAGAGATAAGGAAGGCCACTTCATAATACTAAAGGGATCAATACAACAAGAAGATATAACCCTGGTAAACATATATGCACCCAATGCAGGAGCACCCAAATTCATAAAAAAACTCCTGGAAGATATCAAAGGAGAGATCGACAACAATACAATCATAGTAGGGGACTTTAATACACCACTGACAGCACTGGATAAGTCCTCTAGACAAATAATCAGCAAAGATACAGCAATCCTAAATGACTCACTAGATCAGATGGACTTAATAGACATCTTCAGAACACTTCACCCGAAAGCCAGGGAATATACATTCTACTCAAATGCTCATAGGACATATTCAAAAATAGACCATATATTGGGTCACAAGCAAAGTATCCCCAAATTCAAGAAAATTGAAATCATAAAAAGCGTCTTCGCAGACCACGATGGCATAATATTAGAAATAAACTACAATAAAAACAACCCAAAATACTCAAACACCTGGAAGCTGAATAGCATGCTATTAAATATTGATTGGGTTACCAATGAAATCAAAGAAGAAATTCGAAACACCCTGGAAACTAATGACAATGAAAACACAACAATCCAAAACCTATGGGACACAATGAAAGCAGTCCTGAGAGGGAAGTTTATAGCTCTACAGGCCTATCTCAAAAAACAAGAAAAAATGGTAGTAAATCATCTAACTCTACAACTCAAAGAATTAGAAAGAGAGCAACAAGAAAACCCCAGAGTGAGCAGAAGGAAGGAGATAATAAAGATTAGAGCAGAAATAAATGACATAGAGACCAAAAAAACAATACAGAAAATCAATGAAACCAAGAGCTGGTTCTTTGAAAGGATAAACAAGATTGACAAACCTCTAGCCAGACTCACCAAGAAGCAAAGAGAGAGGACCCAAATAAACAAAATCAGAAACGATAGAGGCGAAATAACAACAGACCCCACAGAAATACAAATGATTGTTAAAAAATACTATGGACAGCTCTACTCCAACAAACTAGACAACCTGGAGGAAATGGACAAATTCCTAGAAAAATACAACATTCCAAAACTCAATCAGGAAGAATCTAAAAATCTCAACAGGCCAATAACTATGGAAGAAATTGAAGCAGTCATCAAAAAGCTTCCAGCAAACAAAAGCCCAGGACCAGACGGCTTCACAGGGGAGTTTTACCAAACATTCAAGGAAGAACTGAAACCTATCCTCCTCAGACTACTACAAAAAATTCAAGAGGAAGGAACACTTCCAAGCTCATTCTATGAAGCCAGCATCACCCTAATACCAAAACCAGGTAAAGACAACACAATGAAAGAGAATTACAGGCCAATATCCCTCATGAACATAGATGCCAAAATCCTCAACAAAATCTTAGCAAATCGGATCCAGCAGTACATCAGAAAGATCATACACCATGACCAAGTAGGATTTATCCCAGGGATGCAAGGATGGTACAATATCCGCAAATCAATAAACGTGATACATCACATAAACAAATTGAAAGAAAAAAACCACATGGTCATATCAATTGATGCAGAAAAAGCATTTGACAAAATTCAACACCCATTTTTGATAAAAGCTCTCAGCAAGGTGGGAGTAGAAGGATCATACCTCAACATAATAAAAGCCATATATGACAGGCCCACAGCCAACATCATACTCAATGGACAAAAACTAACACCATTTCCCCTAAGAACAGGAACAAGACAGGGATGCCCCCTCTCACCACTCCTGTTCAACATAGTACTGGAAGTGTTAGCCATTGCAATTCGGCAAGAAGAAGAAATAAAAGGCATCCAAATTGGAAAAGAGGAAGTAAAACTGTCCTTATTTGCAGACGACATGATATTATACATACAAAACCCTAGAGACTCCATCAAAAAGCTACTGGACTTAATACATGAATTTGGCAATGTAGCAGGATACAAAATTAACCCCAAGAAATCCGAGGCATTTCTATACACCAATAGTGAACTTTCAGAAAGAGAGATTATAAAAACAATCCCGTTTACCATCGCACCAAAAAAATTAAGCTACCTAGGAATAAACTTAACTAAAGAGGTAAAAGACCTCTACTCAGAAAACTACAGGACGTTGAAAAAAGATATAGAGGAAGACATAAACAGATGGAAGAACATACCGTGTTCATGGATTGGTAGAATCAACATCATTAAAATGTCCATACTACCCAAAGCAATCTATAAATTCAACGCACTTCCCATTAAAATACCAACGGCATACTTCAGAGATCTAGAACGAACTCTCCAAAAATTCATCTGGAATAAAAAAAGACCTCGAATAGCTGCAGCAATCCTGAAAAAGACCAAAGTAGGTGGGATCTCAATACCAGATATCAAGATGTATTACAAAGCCACTGTTCTCAAAACTGCCTGGTACTGGCACAAGAATAGGCATATAGATCAATGGAATAGAATAGAGAGCCCAGAAATCGGCCCGAACCAATATGCTCAATTAATATTTGACAAAGGAGGCAAGAACATACAATGGAGCCAAGATAGTCTCTTCAATAAATGGTGCTGGGAAAATTGGACAGATATATGCAAGAAAATGAAACTAGACCACCAACTTACACCATACACAAAAATAAACTCAAAATGGATAAAGGACTTAAATGTACGACAGGAAACCATAAAAATTCTAGAAGAATCCAAAGGCAACAAAATCTCAGACATATGCCGAAGCAATTTCTTCACTGATACAGCTCCTAGGGCACTTGAAACGAAAGAGAAAATGAACAAATGGGACTACATCAAAATAAAAAGCTTCTGCACAGCAAAAGAAACCATCAACAAAACAACGAGAAAACCCACTGTGTGGGAAAACATATTTGCCAATGTCATATCCGATAAGGGCCTAATCTCCAAAATTTATAGGGAACTCATACAACTTAACAAAAGGAAGATAAACAATCCAATCAAAAAATGGGCAAAGGACCTAAATAGACACCTTTCAAAAGAGGACATTCAGAAAGCCAAGAGACATATGAAAACATGCTCAAAGTCACTAATCATCCGAGAGATGCAAATCAAAACAACAATGAGGTACCATCTCACACCTGTCAGACTGGCTATCATCAACAAATCAACAAACGACAAGTGCTGGAGAGGATGTGGAGAAAAAGGAACACTTGTGCACTGCTGGTGGGAATGCAGACTGGTGCAGCCACTATGGAAGACAGTATGGAGTTTCCTTAAAAAACTGAAAATGGAACTCCCATTTGACCCTGTGATCCCACTTCTAGGAATATATCCCAAGAAACCAGAAACACCAATCAGAAAGGATATATGCACCCCTATGTTCATAGCAGCACAATTCACCATAGCTAAGATCTGGAAACAGCCTAAGTGCCCATCAGTAGATGAATGGATCAGAAAACTGTGGTACATCTACACGATGGAATACTATGCTGCTCTAAAAAGGAAGGAACTCTTACCATTTGCAACGTCATGGATGGAACTGGAGAGCATTATGCTAAGTGAAATAAGCCAGTCAATGAAGGAAAAATACCACATGATCTCACTCATTCATGGATAATAGAGACCATTATAAACTTTTGAACAATAATAGATACAGAGGCAGAGCTGCCTCAAACAGATTGTCAAACTGCAGCAGGAAGGCCGGGGAGGGTTTCGGGGCAGGAGGTAGGGGGGTAAGAGATCAACTAAAGGACTTGTATGCATGCATATAAGCATAACCAGTGGACATAAGACATTGGGGGATAGGGGAGGCTAGGGGACTGTCTAGGGCGGGGGGATAAAATGGACACATATGTAATACCCTTTGTAATACTTTAAGCAATAAAAAAAAATAAAAATAAAAAAAATAATAAAAAAAAATATTTTCCCCTTAAAATTTTGAGGAGGTTTCCTAGTGTTTGTTGGTATCCAGTGTTTCTGATAAGAAGTCTGATGCCAAATTGGTTCTCATTCTGAGTCATCTTTTCTCTCTTTCTCTCAATGGGAACTTTCTCTTTATCCTTGGTATTTTGCAATTTTGTTAAGATCTGCTTGGCGTTCTGTGGGTTCTTTCAATCTGAAACATGTGTCATTTTTTGGCTTTGAGAATTTTTCTTGTATTATTTCTTTGATTTCTGCCTCTTCATTTTTATTATTCTCCCATTCTGGAGATCCTCTTAAACCATTCCCACACCCATGTATTTTTTCTACTTGATTTTGGCTATGGTTTTTGTTACCAATGTGATCACATCATCTTTGATTATTACAGAGTTTTTTCAAAATTTCTGGGTTGCTGATAACACACTAACTTTTCGAGGACAGACAGTTTGTATGTGAGTGAATTTGTTTCTTGTGATTTGAAGCTGGGATTAGAACTATGTGACTAATATGCCATATTGACCCAGGTTCCCAGGTGACCATTTCTTTAAGGCTGGATCCTGTCTGTCTCACATGTGGAAGCTCCATATTTTAGGATTTTGGAATGCCTCCCTCAGATAAACTTTATGAAGAAGTATGATTTTTATGGACATAGAATGAAAAAATTATTCTTTTATTGCATTGGTTCCATTCTAGTCTGCCATGTTGCTTTTGGGGTTCTACTTTCTGTTAATAGTTGTGACTGTTCTTAATATTCCATTATTTTATATGGAATATACATATAGTCTTCATCAGGTTCAAGTTTTCATTCTGTAATTTTTCAAAATCTTGAAATGAAATGTTCCTTTTATGCTGTTCAGGCCTGGAGGCAGGGGCTTTTTAAAACATGCTGCCTGGAGACTTAACCTTATGTCAGCAGCACCTTTATAACTTCTGAACATTTTAGGGGGAGAGAGAACATTAAAGAAAGAAAGAGGTCATGCGTCTCAACTCTATAGTCCTGGGAACCAGTCAAAGGAATAATTATGTTCCAGCCAGAGTAATCAGAGCAGATATGGCTAATAGGTTTCAACTTGAGTTGAAATAAATGATTGATAGGGGCTGCCTGGAGCACAGCTGTGTTGGAAAAGATTTTGAGGCCACATCTGGGTTCACAGGACAAAGTGTGATTAATGATGTCTGCCATGGCTGTGAGAGGGGGCAGCAATGGTAGCCATGCCATGTATTTCTAATCCCTGAATAAGAATCTCCTGGCGAATAGAACTGTTCATCCATAAGGCTGCCAGATTTTACTTGGGAGAGTATGGGCATATTCTTCTGACAGCATGGAGATAAGATGCTAATGGTATTTGGGCTGATTTTATTCAACTAGTCGTCAGAATGATTTGCTGACTTGCCGGAGCCAATACGTTGAAGAATAAAGTATGTCGGATCTGTGCATCTACTGCTTGATTCCAATATAAGCATAGAACCGTAATGCCTCCCAGTGCAGGCACAAACAGGATTTTATTCAGAAAAAAATGGACTATTAGATGGTCTGAATTATCAGTCTAATAAAAATTGTCCTGTGCCTTCGAAGGCAATTTTTCACTTGCTTGATTTTACACTTTGTTCAGTCAATATACAAAGGTATGAAGAAGAGAGTAGTATTGACTTATAATACTTCCCTAGATGATATTGCTGTATAATCTTCTAGTCTCTTTTCCATGTACACGTTCAAATTTAATGGGATCAGACTATGCATCCTGTTTTTCACTTAAATTTTTCATTTAACAAAATATCGACCTCTTTCTAAGTTAAAAATAAATATGACTGATTATAGTATTTAATGACTAATATATTACCATATAAACATACACCATCATTTATTTAATCAAACTTCATAGGTTGTTTCTCATACTTTGGCATTATAAACAACACTTTGGTGAGTACCGTTGTACATAAATATTTGCGCACTGATTATTTCCTTATAATAATTTTCTAGAAGAGCATTTGCTAGGTCAAATATATAAATTTATGTTTTCATTTTAAGAGTTTTGATGCTGTCTTCAGAAGGTATTAACAAGATGTGTAATAAATCTTAAAGAGAGTGGCATAGCACAATAACATTTTTAAGATCACCACGCTGAGTGAAGAGCCTGAACTATTATTCCCCACCCACCACTGACAGTCTCTTTTCCTCCTTCATAATGTTATGTATCTTGATTGTGGAAATCATTACAACTCAGAAGTACAGCTATGCACTTGGGGCCTATGGAGGGGAGCCAGGTAGAATCGCAGCTATTTGACCAAACAGCTTCCCAGGGCCAGCTGTCCCCAGACCGCTGGGCTCCAGGGAGGGACTGGGCATTCTTCCTTGTACTTTCTAGGACATGCGAGGCTCATGTGGACAGAGTGTGCAGGCCCCCAGTTCCATCCAGTCTCTGAGGTTCCTGCAGGGCTCTGTTTGGAAGGCTGGGGAATGGAGGGTGGTGAAGTCTGGAAGAATCTAGGGTACAGCTTCAAAATTTTCATTCTCCCCATTAATTTTTGTGTTGTTGCCTTTGAAACACTGGTAACCAAAGCAACTAGGATAACTACCTCTGCACATTGGAATGCACAGTGAGCTATCATGAAGGCGTGATGAAAGACTGTTAGCACACATGATTTACAGGGCGAGTTTCCAAACACACCCAGTCTGAGCAGGTGAAATGAATGGACAGTTATTATCAGTGATAACTGAATTTAGTTTCCAACCTAGAAAATCTTAGTGGTAAATACACACACACACACACACACACACACACACACACACACACACATCTCCCAATAGATGAGAAAAGTACAATTTTTCACATTCCATTTATTTTTTTTAAAATGTTGATAGTAGAAAATTATTTTTACAAATTCTCAATATAAAACTTCAGGTAAAAAATTTCCAGAAATAAATTTCCATATATTTCTAAATTCCCAATTGTGTATGGGGTTTTCTGTTTGTCTCTCTCCACCCCCAAGCCCCCCACCCCCGCCTCCCCAGCTCCCCGCCCAGTCTGGTCCTCTATAAAGTCAGTAAGGGTTTGTAGAGGGTGGTGTGCCATAGACCCACCCACTTTGAGCATGAGCAGGAGACTAAAGCTGCAAACGCATCCCTAAAATACTTAGGTAGTCATAAATCAGGTATCAGTAACAGACACTCCCCTTCTTGTAAACCATCTGCATTATCTCATACAGAAAACTGTCAGCTACTCCCTCATCTGCACTCTCCCACTCCATCTAAGAACCTCTTTTCCTACCTTTTGTTAGTCAACAAACATGTATTCATTTCTCACAGGGGACCCAACAAGGTATTAGGCATTTGCTATTAAGTCCTTTCACTCACCATAAGTATTACATCAAAATTATTTTTTTCTGACCATAGGACCAATTATTTCCTCTGTTCTGTTTTTTTCTTACCCGTTTTGTTCTTTCCTCTTTCATTGACTTGAAGCACCCCAATCTCTCTTTGAAGCAATCAGTTTAGCCTTCTTTTTTTTCTCTTGTTTTCTTTAGTAGCTTTTTAATTTCTTATTTATTTCTCTCACCATTTATTTATTTTCAACAATTTTATTTTCCCAACTTTGCTGCATTCCCAGATCGCCACATAAGATTTGATTGGTTCTTACCTTCCAATCAATCTCTCTACCTTCCTTGTGAAAACAAAACAGAAACTCTGTCAGGGGCCAGTGTTTACCTCTAGATTATCACTTTCCTTTCCTACAAGTGGAATATTCATCCAATAAGGAGACATCATTCTCTATTTCTTTTTAAAAACCATCTGTTCTAACTAGAAAGGGTAACTTTTGATACGCTTTGCTCTGTAACCATAGCCCATTTAAAGCAGTTTTACATGAAATCATGCTGGATTGATTGCTGAATGGGAGAGTCAGGTTTCCTCCAAAGAGAAAGACAGAGTTGGAGAGGTGGTAGAATGGACACTTCCAGTTAAGGGCAGAGTGTTCCAGGGTACTCATGCTGTGATTGCAGAGCTGCTACATGTCTATATTCTCTCTCTCTCTCTCTCTCTCTCTCTCTCTCTCTCTCTCTTTCTCAATTTCCACTAAGATTTCTAAAAAAAGAAAAGAACAGAACAGAAAAAAAGAACAAGGGTGTGCTATAAACAGAAAAGAGTTAGAACTTGTGGAAAACTGCTTTTGCAGTAGCCTGGGAAAATATCCAATTAGAAGAATATTCCTTAATCAGAAATAGCCGAAGGTGTGTCAGTTATGGAAGGTGGTCCAGAAACATGGGGTTTGATTCTTGGGAAGGTAAAGAGTAATTAATTCTATTTAAACTCAGGATAAACCAGGGATTATATTAAGCAGTGATTAACAACAAAAATGATGGGAAAGAAGGACGTAATTGTATCAAGAATCTTATATTTCCTTAATTACATCCTAATTATATGTCATTTTTAAACAGAGCAATTAGTAATGTGGGCTTGTCTGTTTTAGCAAAGAGTTGTACTTTCTTGTAAAGAAGCATAAAGTCAGGGGGAAACATACTAATCTTTATTTATTATTTAATAATGCCTATGGGACACCATTTTGGGAGGAAGCAAAGTCATAACCAATAATAACACTCTGACAACTGAAACTATTTATAGTTTAAATGTTTATAGTTTAAGTTCTAGTCATGGAATAAAGAGTCCTTTAAGAGTTGACCTTGGAAACCCAAATTTGGAAAATGGTAGCAAATCTTAGGCCAACTAAGTTGCCTTTTTAGTAACAAAAATTCATAGCAATGTTTTAAATTATATATGATTTTATTATTAACTCTGTGCATAACCAATACAGGGTGGGTCAAAGTAGGTTTAATCTTATATATTACTATTTATTCTTATATATTACTATTTATTAATCTGTATTACTTTCCATATGAACAACTGTAAACCTACTTTTGACCGACCCTGTGTAATTAATTGTATAATAGTTTTGAAATATTATTTGATTTTTTTTTTTTTTGTTCCTGGAAAATCTTAATTGTCCTGATTTCTCCCCATTGTATCAATGGCATTTAGAAATGGCAAGGACAATCTAAAATAAAGCAATTTGCACTTTCAAAAAACTTATTGAAGTACAGAGTAAAGAAAGTAGTCTGAAAGCAAAATCAGGTTTGATTTTCAAGAGCTCTTAAGGCTCTTAAGAGAGAGTAGATTTAGATTCTGAAAACTTGGCTTCATGTATGAGAGTCTATGCCCTGCATTGGTGTTGTGACATAGTAAGAAATCTATAAGTGTTTTTCTTTTTGTGTGTGTAAATTTAGAGGATTTATACCATGAGCTCTGAAGAAGCTCCGTGTCTACTTTGGCCAGTGGGTAGTAGAGTGGCGTGACTGAGGGAGCTGTGCAGGGGCCCAGGATCCTGCCCACCAGAGCGGAGAATAAGGTGAGCGGCTGAGAGGAGGGCAAAGGAGTGACTAGCAGAACAGTTGTGACCTTAGAAAGAACAGTTGGGCATGAGCATGAGATTTGTGGAGGGAGGCCTAGGAGGTGGCCCTGGAAAGATAGAGGGGCCTTGCGTGCTAAGCTAAGAGTTTTGGCCTTTGTCTATTGACATGCAGGGGAATGGCATGATCAGGGCAGTATTTTTGGAAGGTTAATCTGACACAGGATGCAAGATGAATGGGAAGGGCTGGACTATCAACTAGGAACTCATTTAGAGGGCTGTTGCAGTAATCTTGGAGGTGATGAAACTTAGGGAAGCCGAATTTGACATGGAAAAGAAGGGACAAATGGGAGAGTTATGTGAAGGAAAAGCAACAAGACTTGATGACCAACGGGGTAGGGAAGGGATCATGAGAGCTGGTGAGTTGTCTGCTTCCTACAGAGGAAAAACAATATAGAGCAGGTTTCCTGTGCCAGTGGCAAGCTGAAGAATTGTTTAACTCCCAGGGTGGGAGGTAGTATCTGATTGAGCAGGTAACATTAATCTTCATCCACGCAATCTAATGTGTAAAAAAAACTAGTTTGGAATTAGAAGTGGCTATAGTTGGAAGACACATCATGGGAAAAGCAGTTTTCAAAATTTTCCCTTGGTCTCTCCTCCATGCCACCTGCTTAATAAATATCACATGTTGAATTCTCTTATCATAGATACCACCATAATTGTTCACTTCTTTATACTTTTCTTTATGAAAACCACTCAAGAAAAAAACAACAACAACAGCACAACTATAACATCAAGAACAACCATCAATAATTGAACTTCACACTACCTCGAGGTTCACCCTATTTGAGAAGTACTCTCTGCTTCCCTTGTTGATAATCCATATTTCCATTGGTATGAACAGCCTGAGCTATGGAAATTACTCAATGGTTTTATTTATGGCCTATTCCACAGCTTTGAAATTAAGTTTACATCCGGTGTTAGTAGCTATTCATTACCTTTCTAAAATGCCATTTTAAAAACTGATTGCTTGGGGACTAGATGGCAAAGAAGGGGACATTTCACACACAGATGGTTGGCCCTGTTCATAAAATGCTACATTTAGACATTCTTCTATATTTATGGTGTGTACTGCTACTTCTCCTAGAGGGCCAGTAAACTCTCCTGGGTTTCTTTGCATCTCCTTGTTTTAAAACAGTCGTTATCCTGTTTCTGGAGTAAAGCTTTTGTGTTCTGTAAAAATAATATGCATGTTGACAGCAAGACATAAATAATGAACCATCTAAAGCAACATTCCAGCTAGCTAACACAATTTGAGAGACTTATCTATACTGGAATTTAAAAAAAAAATGGAAAGGGGAAAGAAGCAACCTACTAGAAATGAAAAACTAAGAAATAAACATGTTTTTCACAAAGAACATCCTGTGTATGGATGCCTGTGAGCTTCAAAAATCACTCAGTCCTAGAAGCTGTAAACCTAGTCTTGGCTGAGGTGCTTTTCTTTTCCCCGAAGAGGTCATAACAGGTGTATATACAGATCTATGGAGCCTTTCTGTTGGAGAAATGAAAGTACTTCCAAAACAATCTTATAACATTGTGATGGAGGAAATGATGGCAGGTTTTATATTACTCCCATCACACAGGTGATGGAGGCCCGGATAAATGGTGCTGGTGACAAAGTCACAAATAGATGCTAGGCCTTCTGATATATGGCTAATACTTCAGTAGTTAAATGAAAAATATGTTCCTATTTTGCTCAGCCCTTTCTCATCTTTCAGAAAGCAACTTTTTAACTCTTGCTCATTCCTACACAGACATGTATTTCCCCTGCCTGGAAATAGGTCTTTTGACTTATATTTAAAATTTGAATCTTATATTGAAAATGATATCATAGTCAATAAGTGCAAATATCAAAAATAAAAACAATTAACTGGTGTACAAACCCCTTCCCAACAACAGCTTTATGATTATAAACTGATCTGGAACTTTGGGTAGTACAGTTGTCCACTAGTGCTTGGGGGTCATATATGCCCCTTTGGAACTGATAAAAGCTATATATAGATGACCTCCCCAGAGAGATTCACATCCATAATTACAAGGGCTTCTGAAGCCAGTACTACCTTCAGCAGGTCCATGAAGGCCCTGGTTAAGAATCCAACAGAGTAGAAAGAACATAACTTGGGAGAGAACTTAGATAAAATCCGAGCCCCACCTTCCTATTGACTTTAAGAAAAAGGATTTCTTCATCTATAAAATGGGAATTGTACCCTTGAATTGGGATTGAGGAAATGAAATACTTAGTGCATGTAAAGCACTTAGCACAGTGTCTAGCATAGGTAATGTGCTCCATACGTGAGAATTCTTTTCTCTTATGAGATATTTATCAGGGAATGACTGATGCTGGCACAGGCATCCTGAAGCTGGCACTCTGGCCCACTTCTACCTGATGGCTGCAAATATTATGCCAGGGGGAAGATTAATACAATGAATCAAGAGTTGGAGCCTTTTAAAGTCTAAATCATCCTGGTTGACCCTGTTAGTCAAATCTTTTGACACTCTTTCTACATTGCGATGGTTCCCCATGGTGTGAATCCCATCTGCCCAAGATAGAACACAAAGCTCCCACGTTTCTCACTTTCCGTCGCCTCCCTGATGCAGCCATGTGACTCAAGTTCTGCTAATCAGATGCACATACAGAGATGTAGATACAGAAGTGATTTATGTGAGGAAGCAGGTGGGATGCAGGGCATCCGTTCTGCAGGCACAGATGGTGGGAAGAGGCAGTGTGGTTCTGGAATCATCAGGAGCAGAGAATTCCTTCCCAGCCAGTTCTGCACAGAGGTTCTGGGGATTGTTCTTGGAGGCTCACTTCAGAGCCTGTTTCTTCAGTTCTTCCAAAGATTGTGAATATTCTTAATCTTTATTAAATTACTTCCTACGCTAACTGGATAGAATAGGTTCTGTGGTTGGCAACTAAGAACCCTGACTTTAGCAATGCTGAAATGTCTGTTTCATTTCATCTTCCCTGCCACAACAATTTCTTTGCATTAATTTTGCAGCATAACCTAATGTAATAAAGGACCCTAATTTCTTTCCATAAGAATAGAATTTCCATAAGAATGGGGCTTTCTATAAATAAGGCACAGACTCTTCTCACCCTGACTAGGATCCTGAGTGGTGCCTTTGGGCTGCCTGCAGGGAGGTTCTTATAGCTCACAATAGCATCTCAAGAGGCTGGACCAAATTGTCTCAATGACTCCTCAAGTTGTTTGTTTGTTTCGTTTTTTTTCCACCCTATTCTCATTACATGCAGACAGTTCTTACTCTTTTGGCTGTTTTAGGAAGGCAAAGAATTGGAAAGAAACTTCTGTGAGCATGGCAGTAATAGTGGTTTGAGCTGAAGATTTTTAAGGCAATTATTATTTTATTAAAATGAGGGACTCTTCAGGAATGAGGCCACCTTGTTACATAAACAGATTTTTCCTCCTAAAATATTTTTTGATGGTTTTAATCAACCTATACATGTCTTAGACTAAACAAACATCAGATAAATAGAGTTTTAGTAAAGCTGGTTTAACGTCATATGGTGGCACCTGGGCCGGTGTGGCTCACTTGGTTGGAGCGCCATTCCATATACCAAAAGGTGGCAGGTTCAATTCCCAGTCAGGTTGTGTGTTCGATCCCTAATTGGGGCACATGCAGTACACAACTGAATGATGTTTCTATCTCTCTCTTTCTGGAACCAATAAAAAAAATTTTTTTTAAGTCATGTGGTGGTAATGTCTTATGCATTCATTCAGTAAGTATCGTGAACTATACTCTATGTCAGAGATTGTGCTAGGTTTTAGCAAAATAAGGTGCTAGATAAATAAGATTAGGTATGCTTGTACCCTTAAGAATCTCATAACTTAGTATAAAGACAGACTGATAATTCCAACAGAGTGTGGTGCTAGAATCTGTTTCTGCCATAATTGCAAATAGGGTGTTTTGTTTTTTTTGTTTTTTACCAGGGCACTCTTTTTCTCAAATATTTTAGTAAGAGTGATCCCTATTATAACTGAAACAATAATGATTTTGTAAAATGTGATGGAAGCAGCACTGTTATTGAGGTCAGGAATACTGTATCTTTCTGTTTAGTATCACTGATAGCTTTTGGATGGCATTCAGATGTCTTTTTCCCACCTGGTCTGGGTGACCAGGGGATTCAGGACAGCACACATGTTTCTTAAGGTTCCTTGGTGGCAAGCAATAGCTGATTTTAACTAATTCAATCAGAAGGAAATTTTACTGGTAGCTCAGAAAATCAAAGGGAAAGCCCAAGAATGCAAGTTGGAATAGTACTGGAACCACAGTAGCTCTGGATCTAGTCAATGGGAGCTAATCAATAGCTCTGTCCAGACACCCCGTCCCTGTATTTTCTCAAGATTCAGAGTTCAAGGATAGCCCACTCCTGGATGAAGGTCATCAAGATTACTCAAAAGGAAATAAGTAACTCCTTAAAAATAAATTCTGCTTTTACCAAAAGAAGGCAGAATGAATATAGGAAATCCAGATACCAAATATGTCTACCATGATGTTTATGCTCCAAGTGTATGGTCCCCATGGATGTTTTCCTGGATGTAGCATTGATGTTGTTACAGCATTGCTCCTTATTCAACCACCTTAAGCTATTCCACTTGATGAGGGAAAGATAAGAAAAACTGATTTTCCTTGAGTAAGAAGAAAGGAGGGAAGGAGTCCAACCACTGACTTCTGGAATAGTAGTTTTCAACCTTGGCTACCATTAGATTCACCTAGGAACTTCTGCTTTTTAACTATTCATTTTATTTTGAACTAATTTTAGATTTTCAGAAAGTTTGAAAAATAGCACAAAGAGTTTCCTAATATCCCTTCCCCTGCTTTCCCTGATTATAACATCTTATATAACCACTAGAGGCCTGGTGCATGAATTTGTGCATGGGTGGGATCCAGCCGACCCGCTCTGATGGGGGCCCATCGGGCTGGGCCAGTGGGGAAGAGGGGTTATGGGTGGTTGGCTGGCTGGATCTGCCCCCAATTGGGGTGTTGGGGGCCCATCAGGGGTCAGGCCGGCTTGGGGGTTGGTGGTGATCAGGGCCTGGATCAGGCTGGTTGGCTGCCGCAGTGCACATCATAGCCACCGGTCGTTCTGGTTGTCCTGCCATTCTGGTCGCTGGATATCTACACTTATAAAAGAGAAACATGGTAATTGGCATACGACTGCTACCCTTTTCATTGGCTACTCAGTGAGATATGCAAATTAACTGTCAGCCAAGATGGCGGCCAGCAGCCAGGCAGCTTGAAACTAACATGAGGCTTGCTTGCCTCAGTGATGGAGGAAACCAACGTTCCCCGCCTGCAGCTGCAGGCCTCTGAGCGGGCAGTTTAAGAAACTCTGTAACAAATACCGCCGGACTTCAGCCAGCAGATTCGCAACATTGTAAGCAAAGCCCAGAAACCTACTTTCAGTCTAAGAGCTGGAGCCAAGCCTCAAGCTAAAGCTGGCCCAGAATAAAAAAAGAAAAAAAAGAAAAAAAGGAGCAGTTGGGAGCTTCAGTCACCCACAGCCTGAAAACAGCTCTCAGCCCCTCACCCAGACTGGCCAGGCACCCCAGTGGGGACCCCCACCCTGAAGGGTGTGTGACCAGCTGCAAACAGCCATCATCCCCTCACCCAGGCTGGCCAGGCACCCCAGTGGGGACCCCCACCCTGATCCGGGACACCCTTCAGGGCAAACCAGCCGGCACCCACCCATGCACCAGGCCTCTACCCTATATAGTAAAAGGGTAATATGCCTCCCAGCACCAGGATCAGCGGAGCCGCGAGGTCTCCTGGCACCAGAATCAGCGTGACAGGGGTCAGCGCCCAAACCCCCTGATCGCCCTGCGGCTCTGTGTGTGACAGGGTGCAGCGCCCCAACCCCCTGATCGGCCCTGCTCTGTGTGTGACAGGGTGCGGCGCCCCAACCCCCCCCCCCCCCCCCCTACGGGCCCTGCTCCGTGTGTGACGGGGTAGAGCCATAACCTCCCCATCGGCCCTGCCCTGAGTGTGAGAGTGGCGGCACCCCAACCCCCTGATCGGCCCTGTTCTGTGGGTGCTAGAGGGCGGTGCCCCAACCCCGATGGGCCCTGCAACCCCCTGATTGGCCCTGCTCTGTGCGTGACAGGGTACAGAACCCCAACCCCCCTGATGGGCCCTGCTCTGTGCATGACAAGGGGTGGCGCCACAACCTCCCCATCGACCCTGCCTTGAGTGTGACAGGGGACGGTGCCCCAACCCCCCAATTGGCCCTACCCTGAGCGTGACTGAGGGTGGCATCACAACCTCCCGATCACCCTGCTCTGTGCATGACAGGGGGTGGCGCCCCAACTCCCCAATCGGCCCTGCTCTGAGCCCAACCAGGGGCTGCACCTAGGGATTGGGCCTGCCCTCTGCCACCAGGGAGCAGGCCTAAGCCAGCAGGTCGTTATCTCCCGAGGGGTCCCAGACTGCGAGAGGGCACAGGCCGGGCTGAGGGACCCCCCTCCCCTCCCGAGTGCACAAATTTTTGTGCACCGGGCCTCTGGTATATATATATATATAGATATATAGATATATATCTATATCTATATATCTATACCTATCTATCTATCTATCTATCTATCTATCTATCTATCTATCTATCTATCTATACACATATATATGAATTATCAAGAACAGTCTTTAATATTGGTATAATATTATTAACCAAGCTATTGATTTTATTCAAATTTCACCATTCCCCCCCCCCCCCCCCCCCACTAACATATTTTTTGTTCCAGGATACTATTTAGGATCCCACATTGTATCTAGTTTATTTAGTTGTGACTTTTTAGTTTCTGAAACAGTTTTTCCCACTTTCTTCATCTTTCATAACCTTGATTTTGTTGAAGAGTACTGATCAGTAATATTGTACAATGTCCCACAATTTGGGTCTCTTGTGTTTTGTTACAGTTGGAGTGAGGTTATGCATTTTTATCAAGAATGCCACAAAAATGATGTTGTACATCGTAGCAAGAGATTCAGGATGTTGAGATGTTTTCTTACCAGTGATATTTACATTGTTAAGTTGGTGTCTGCAGGGTTTCTTTGCTGTAAAATTACTGTATCTTACTCTATATTGGTAAGTTTCATGAGAAGAGTACTTTTTGAATCTATGTAAATCCTTTTTCTCCTCTTCTGCTTGCTAATTTGAGCATACATTTTTGGGTGTTGTCTGCAACAGTTATTCCTTTGATGTTTGCCTAATTCTCTATTTCCCTCTTTCTTTCTACATTTATTAATTGGAATTAGTTGTGAGGATGAGTTATCTCTGCTCCTCCATTTACTTTTTTATTTCACTATTTGTATGAGTTTGGACTTATGGATTTTATTTTATTCTATGGTTGAAAAGCCAACACTACCATGATTTCTTTTGTTTCTAAGATTGTTCTAGCTTTGACCATTGGGAGTTCCTCTAGGTTGCACCTGTGTTCTTCTGACGAGTCCTACCTTTCTTTGAGAATTTCCTTAACGAGTTGTTCCAGGCTCATCCCTGCCCTGACCCTAAAATACACCTTTTCCCAGCTGGGGAATTTGTTAAATCCTAGTGTGGAGGCCCCAACCCAAACCAGTAAAATCAAAAGATCTGGGGATGGAACACCAGTATATCTTAAAGTTCCACAGGTAATTCCAATGCAGCGCCAAGTTTGAGAACCAAATTAGAGCAGCACTTTACTAACTTCAATGTGGCTATGGGTTCCTGGGAATTTTGTTAAGGATCTGGCAGAGTAGGTGTGGGATGGGGACTGAGATTCTGCATTTCTTAGAAGCTCTTGGGACGGCTTACTGGCAAACCACTCTTCGAGGGGTAAGGGACTAGAAGACATGATTTCCTTAAGAACAACAACAGCAACAACAACAACAACAAAACACCTTAAAATTACCCCTAGGGATACAAACTGGCTGATGGTTGTGGAGAGAGTTGCTACTTGCTAGGTTACTATTCAGCATCATGTTATTTTCTAATGACTTGGTGTTAGTGGTGAAAGGGACTGCTTGCCATGCAGTGTGGACAGGGTCATGGAGATTGCTCTAAGAACTGGACATGGAAGAGGAAGCCACTCTACTCTGAAAGCAAACCACTAGAATGAATGAAAATGAGTGAAAGTGTTTGCTTGTCTTCTATTTCCCAAACAGGCAGAGAGTACTGAATAAATCTTTTTGAAAAATGAGGAGTGATAATAAAAGAACATTTCATGCTGGAGGCATAACAAAAAAAAAAATCCCAGATGTGAATATCCATCTTACCCATCTTGGGAAGACAAATACAAAAGATTGTAGTCTTCTGTGGGAAATAGGTCACCATTTTGGATTTTGTTTAAACAGAATCCTCGAGGGAACATTATCCTCAGTTCTTTTTGTGTATTAATTCAGTTTTTCCAGCTGTTTTCAGTGCATATTCCTGTCCAGCTGCTAAGCCGCCTTGGTCTTCCCTAGGTAGTTGTTCTCTGGGAGATAAGAACAAAGGGGCCTGAAGAGACATAAACTACAGTCAGCCAAGCTCCTTTAGTCCCCTTCTATAGGGCCATGCACATTTGCTTCATAAAATGGCTCTTTGATCTCCAACTTAGGATCATCTTTAGTAATCCTCAAGTTTTAGTATAATTGACACTTACTTATGGGGCTTAAAATATACTGATTCCCAAATCTTTGGGTTGGACCAGGAACCAGCACCCCATCTTCCCTTGCTTGCATCCTGGTGATCTGATGAGGTGTTCCACATACAGAACTTTGAGAAACGTTGATCTAAGAGATGAGATCAGCAGCATCCTCCCCTTTGGCCCATTGTAGGCTTATTTTAATTTGCTAACATAGCTTAGTTTCCCATTCTTTTTAACCTTTACGTCAAAGACTCCAACAGCTGCAAATCACATTATTACTCTCCTGCCCTATCCTTTTAAATAATCATTTTAAAATCCTTCTACTTTCCTTCTGGAACCTTGTCCTGTAACCCTTCCTTTCGTAGAGCCTCAGACAAACAAAAGCTATGAGGGCTTTTCCTCCTGGTTGGCTGGCTGGAACTGCCATGGTCTGCAGCATGCTACACCCTCTCGTGCAAATCAGAAACCCCCATCTAGGTAGCTCAAGGGCCACCTTTTCATCAATGTTCATTTTCTCTTGAAATTGTACTTCATTGGTCATGGACAGCAGGCAAATCCAGCACTGATAATAATAATAAAAACCTACCAAGGATGAATAATTTCATCATCGTCATAAACCAAGATAATATATTTAGGACATTTTAAATATATGTCATAGGAACATATTTACTTATAATTTTGCAGAAATGTTCATTCTGAGTTTTGATGTTCTAATTTTAAGTATGTAAGAAAGAAAGGTAATTTTATTTCAATCGTATTAATTCCCAAACCTAACTAAGCCTTGGGAGAAAGGCCATGACACTGGAAATAGACTAAGGGTGTGATGACTTGTCTTTGAATACCCTCCATCTCTCAGAGAGGAGCTTGCCATTCTCTCTGAGCTGCACACACATAGTAGAGACAACAGAGACTCCCCAAGGCAATGTCTCCCATCACTTAGGACAGTGGTTGGCAAACCGCGGCTCGCGAGCCACATGCGGCTCTTTGGCCCCTTCAGTGTGGCTCTTACACAAAATACCGGCTCTTCTACAAAATACCAACTTCTGCACATGGGCCACGAAGTTTCAATCACACTGTACGTGCGCGCCTGCACATAGTATTTTGTGGAAGAGACACACTCAAGGGGCCTAAGAGCCACATGTGGCTCTCGAGCCACGGTTTGACTACCGCGGACTTAGGAGAACTGAGGCAAGTGATCACACAAAACACAGCAAGCACTTTGTCAGTGCCCAGGGGTGCACGTCCCTGAACCAAAGGACTGGGAGTATGTCTGAAAGAAAGTCTGGACCCCATTACCTTGGAGTAAGCTGACCTGTCCTTCCTTGTCTGTAGGCTAATCTGGTTCTGCCATGTAAAGCTACACTATCGGCTTCCCAGGAGTTATGACTAAGTCCTTTTTATTCTTCTGACTCTTGTCTACAGTGACACTGCAGGAAAAAAGGCCATGCTATTATACCCATCTCTGGTCCCAAAGTCTCCAACATTAGGGACATTTATGAGAAGTTCTCTTGGCGGATGCTTGCCTAGCCATGGAAAAAGATGTTTATAACTTAATTACAGTAATAAGAAAGGTGAGCTGTAGGATTTAGATAAAAACTGATTTGGATCTAGTGGTCTGGCTGTACCCCAGTATTTGTCTGTAGGTATAATCAGGATACAGTTGGGGAACTAGTCTGACCTTCTGATCATCTTCTATTTAAGAGTCTATACAAAAGACTGGAGTCTTCTGTGGGAAATAGGCCACCATTTTTGAGTTTGCCCAGTTCTGGTCTAGAAATTCTCGCCTAAACCATAGTCATACTTTCCTCCTGGGTCAGCTGTGGAGATGATCAAGTACTGGTACACTGCTTTTGCTTATGTGTCAAAGTGGAGTGTGACATACATTTAGCTGATAGTAACCAGCAGTTTTATTTTCCATTAAACTATCACAAAAATGTTAGACTGCAATGCTTATAGGAAGGTAAGTATTGTTTCATGGAATTTCATTTATATTTGTATGTATGTATATATGTCATGAAGTGCAATGTCAAATATATTGCTTATTTGGAGTTAACATTTAAAAAGTTCAAGAAATATTGAGCTAGGACTTGACTTTGGTCTGTAGAGATTAAAAGCATGAATGCTGGGGCCTAACTGTTTAAGTTTGAATCCTGGCTCCATCTCTTGCCAGTTGTGTGACTTTGGGAAAATTACTTAACTTCTCTGTGCCATAGTTTTCACACATTTCACATATGTGTATGTGAAAATAATAATAGCTGAGTCCCCAGTACTGGATTGTGTGAGAAGCAACCGATTGTTGTTTCTCATCTCTCTTTCTCTCTCTCAAAAAGAAATCAATAAAAACATATCTTCAGGAGAGGATTAAAAAAAAGAAAATTAACATTTGTATAGTGCTTAAACTCTTGCCTGGCACATAATAAGTGCCTTGTAAATTGCATGTGTGTGGGGGGGTGGGAGGGGGCAAATCTGTTCCTTTATATTCTTTTACATACTGAATCAAGACAACAAAGTCCCTGCCTACGGATATTTATAATTAACATTATGCATATGTACTCAAAAAAGTTTTATGTTCTGAGTGGCATTATACTGGAATGTTTTAGAAAGTGTACTTCAGAATGAGACTGCTGGGTTCAAACCACAGTCCTACCACTCGCTTGCTGTGTGACCATTGGCAAGTTATTTGACTTTGCAGACCCTTGGTTTCCCAATCTATAAAGTAGGGCTAATAGACTCTAATAAGGTTGTTGCCACGATTAAATGAGACCATCCATAGACGATGCTTAGAGCTCAGACTATAATCGCTATTATCATTCCTCCTGTTAGTAGTTCAGATCATGTCATTGCTTCTTATTCCCCTCCTGCTCTTTCACGTGCATGGCTTGCTTAAGTCATCATTTCACTTAGGCTGTGGTGAATCGGCCACATAGGGGCTCAGATAAAGACCTGTATTGCTGACTGGAAAAGCGACTGTGAAGCCTAGGGTTGACTCAGACTGCCCCACTGTGCTTTCTCTTCAGCCTTGCTCTCACAAGTAATTCAAGTCACTTAGAATCATCCTTTTGCCTCAGCAGGTCTTCACAGCCGCGCAGATAATTCTGAAGTGTCACAAAGCAAGCCTGAGAGCCCAAGTCCATTTTGCAGTATGACTACTATGGCCATGGGTCACGTCCTATTTCCTCCCCCTTCATCTCTAGGGAGGAAACTGATCAGGACAAAGCATGCTGTCTAATATGATTAAGCGTTTTGTATGATGTATCACTTTTAAATACCGTGATAGCATAAAAGGGCTCATTAGCTGAAAGGGATTTCAACTCGAGTCCTTCAGTTCTTAAGGACCTTTGGGAAAACTGTTCTGACAAAGAGAAATCTAAGATTCTCGGGCACTCAGCTTGAGGAGCTGGTGACTGTTTTGCTGTAACTCTCTCCTCTTCTCCATGGCACATTGTTCCTATAGCACTACTCAGCTTTCAAAAATTGAAAATGGAGCTATATTATGCAGCATCAATCTCTTGCTTGACCATAAGCTCCTCAAGGGCAGAGAACCTGCCTTATTCATCTTTGTAGCCCCTGCAAGCACCTGGCACACATCTCAATCAACGTCTGTGGAATTGAATCTGTTTGAATTTATATCCCGGGTCACACTGCCAGAGCTCAGGATAGAACCGGAGCTGAAAGCAAGTGAGGAATCATTTATTTCCCACTGCTGAGCCAAGGGCTCGCCTCTGAGTAATTCAAGTCATCCCATCACCCCCAAAGCTGCCTCCTCCAGCCCCAGAAAGGGCCTTAACATGATTCTATTGGTGCCTTTGGTGAGAGTTCTTTCTCCTAATTGTGAGAAGTAAGGAAAATGAAGCACCCAGTTCTTCATCTTGCTGATTGATAATCCAGGGCTAGGAGAAAGAAAACGGGAAATGTGAACCTTTTCCATCCTCTGCTTCGCTGATGTGGGGGTGACAGGCCATGGGAAGCCACGGAGCCCGTTCTCGTTCAGCTCTGTCTAGTACCGGCACAGTGCTGGGTGCACTCGTGGTCCTAATTAAATATAGGAACATAACTGGTTATTTCCCTCCCTTTCCAAAGGTACAAGTCTTGGACTTAACTTTTTATTCTGTAAACAGAAATAAAGACAGGAAAATGTCTTTTTGAAAACTCTCCATGTGTCTAAGCCAGGCCGCCTGCTGAAGCTTTATATATATATTTGCTCTAATTCTGCCCATAGTCAGACAAGTATCAATGTCTCCATTTCCAGTTGAGGAAACTGAGGTCCAAGGAACTTAAATGAAGAATCCGGGACTGGAGATCAGCTCTGATTGGACCCACTCACTATACCATGTAGTTTCCCCCCTTTCTCCTCCAAAATGCGGTTGGATGCGTGTGTGCGCGTGACCGTGTGTGTGTGTGTGTGTGTGTGTGTTTCCTTTTCTCATCAAAGTCGCGCTACTTCTCCTTCTGGCCAGTTTCCTCGGATCTACTTCTTCTAAACAAAGTCCAGTTCTCCAAGGTCTCACCGCTCCGCGGCCATCTCCCGGTGGCGTTCCGAGGGCAGCCCGCCACTCCTGCGCTAAGTTCGGAACCCCAGCCTTTGGCTCGCACCCGGGAGGCGCGCGCCTCGCCCAGCAGCCGCGGCCCCAGCGAGCCAACCGGACCCGGCGCTCCCGCCGGACCCCGCCGCCTCCGCCTCGGCCCCGCCCCGCTACCTGACGCCCGTGCGGCCCGGGCGCCGCAGCCCCCGCCCCCCGGCGCGCCCGCCCTGCCATTGGCTTCCCCGGCTGCCCGTCTCCCCGCCCCGCGCGGTCCCGCAGGCAGGTTTGCTGGGGAAGCCGCAGTCCCGGCGGCTGGGGCGCAGCGCGGGAGGACTGTTCGGCGCGGAGCGCGGACACCAGCCGGCATGTCCCCGCGCGCGGGAACCCCCACCGGCCCGTGGGCCCGGGCGGCCGCTAACTTGGCGGCGGGCTCCGGCGACCGTGCCGGGGCCATGTAGTCGCCGGCGGGGCTCCCCGCAGCCCGGGAGCGACCACGACCGCGAGCCGGAGCCGAGCAGCCCGCGGCTTTCCCCAGAGGCGCTGAGTGCGCGCCGCGCCCCCGCCGCCCCTCCGGTGGCACTTTGGCCCGGAGCGGGAGATGGGGGAGAAAGTTTCCGAGGCGCCCGATCCGGTGCCCCGCGGCTGCAGCGGCTACGGCGCCCGGACTCCCGCCCCTGCGGCGACCGCCGCGTCCTCGCAGGGCGCTTCCTCGGCCGAGTCCTCGTCGGGCTCAGAAACTCTGTCGGAGGAAGGGGAGCCCGGCGGCTTCTCCTGCCAGCGGCCGCCGCCGCCGCCGCCGGGCGGCGCCCTGGGCACCCGGCCGCCCGCCGCGTGGGCTCCCACCCGCGCGCTCCTGGAGCTCGGAGTCTCCGCGCCGCCGCCCGGAGGAGCCGCGCCGCCCGCGCCCCGAGGCAGCAGCGCGTCCCAGGAGGAGCAAGATGAGGAGGTGGGCGCCGCCTCCCCCCTCAGCCCTCGGGGTCCCGGCTGCCCGGCGAACCCTGTTCTCCACTCCGCACGCGGGTGGTGGGCTGGGCTCACTGGGGCATGGAGAGGGGAGGGACCCCAGGCGCTCTGTCCCGAGCGGGGCTGTAACAGGAGCCTCCCGGTGGGCCGGTGCTGCCGGATGGTGTGCTTTTAAAACGGCCGAGCAGCAAACTTCTCACCTTCTGTGTTTGCTGTCGAGGCTCTGTGAATGGATGTGATCTGCAGACCGGGCTTGTCCCCACAACTAACATCTCAGTCTCCGAGTGGGTGTGGCTTTCCACCGGAGCGCTTGGGTGGAGGGGGAGTGTGTTGACGCGATGGGTGTGAGAGGGAGAGATGGGGTGTTGCGGGTGGAGGGCGGGTGGAGCCGTCCCCGCGGTGCGTTTCAGCGGCGCCCCCCTCCCGGGATCGCCCCAGGATGGTTTTGGCTGGTCCCCGCCGCGGCCCTCCTGCGGACTCCCAGCCCTTGGCCGGCGGCGCCGAGGGGAGGGGCGCATCGGCAGCTTCCATTTGGACTTGTTTCAGGGTGCCCAGATGTGTGCTGGTCGCCAAACTAAATAGGGACCACCTTCCCGGGACAGTGCCATCCTAGTTTCCTGGGAAGGATGTTCCTCCAAAACTTGTGGGTTGCATCCTAGACATTGAAATGCACGTGACTGGTGTCTTCTGCCTGCTTTCTCTGGCCTCCTCTCCCCAGGCCTCCCACCCTCCCCTCCCCCTTTGGAGGGAAGACACTTCAGGAAGCATAAGGTTCTTCATGCCTTGAAGATTGTTTGCTTTGGACGTTTCTTGCGGGGAAGTCATCTTGATTAGGCAGAGCCATAAATAAAACATCACACTAACACAGCCTCCTTGTGAAGTTAATTCCTCAGTGCCAGAGTGGTATTTTCCTTCTCTCCGATGGGATTAGCTGTAGTAAATGTCTTTTTTTTCTCTCAGAGATTCTGCAAGCTGAGGCCATTGCCCTGACAGTAGCCCCCTGAGACCTCAGCCTGGAGGCAAAAACTAGATCTAGCACAAGGTGAGGAGTCCAGGTCCTAGCCTGGCAGGGAGGGGGCAAACCCTAGCCGGTGCTGGGTTCAGCCCAGTCTCTGGCAGTAACCATGACCCATCCCCCATTCCCCTGGAGGAGGGCAAGGATGCTGGTGTGGAGACTGCTTTCTAGAACTGCCTCTGCTCCTGAGCTGTGACATTTTGGGTGAGTTGGTTCCTTCCCCTGAAGTTCAGTTCAATAATTTTTGACCAATGAACTTCAAGGTAAAAATCATTTATATGTGTCCACGTCTCCATGGTCTGATCAGGAATTTAATTTGGATCCAGAGTTCAGGTTGGTTCTTGGGACCAGATGGCAGGAGTTAGGCTGAGTGCCACACCCACCATGGAGCTACCTGAGCAGACCGTGGACTCAACCAGGGTTCCTTAGTGGTTGCATCTCCTTTTGAAGATGCCAGGCATGTGCTTTTCACGCTTTTTATATTTGTTTGCCCTGCGACACCTGCCTCAGTTTTCAGAAATGTGCACACTTGTCACTGGCAGCTGGCGGTATGCCGTAACATTGATTTACCGCGAGATTCTAGTAACTATTGTCATTGGTAGAGAAGGTGGTAGAGTTAGTTGCGCTATGTTTTCTGTGTAGCTAGGAAGGTGCTCCTTGGTACACGCCATGGTCTTGCAGATCCTAGGCAGGGGATGTTGGGAACTTCTCACTTTTGACCTGGATTCTGTAGCTGATGTATTGCCTGGCCCCAGGGTGACAGTGTTTTACTTTTCCGGAAGTGAACGTCATGACAGCTTATTTCACAGGCAATGCAGGTGAGGATTGGTTGATTGAATCACATTTTGGAAAGTGGAATGGCAAAATGACATTGGTCAGTATTTGTGAGATCTCAGAATTGGATGTCAACTGATACACTGTTGCAATTTATTATGTAACTTCTGGTAACCTGTAGCAGGGGGTGCGGGAATTGTCCAGAAGTGGGAATCTTGATTTGCTTTGAGAATTTTAAAGTGAAAAAACTGAGGTTCCCCACCTCCATCTCCCTCAGGTTTAGGGAAGTGATAGTCCTGGTGAAAGGGGTTGAAGTGCAGTGCACATTTGTGGGTTCATACACTGGTGATGGTATGGTGCAGGGGTTCTTAACCTTTTGGGAGGAGGGCCTTCGGGAATCTGATGAAAGCTCTCCACTCTCTGCTCAGAAAACACACACTATTCTAGAGGTTTCACTTTCGGGTTTCAGTTCAGTGAAAGACCTGAGCTTGATTCTCAGCTCTACCACCTTAACTAGATGTGGGGTTGTGGATCATTCAACTAACATAAGCCCCAGTTTTTTGCCTCTTACGTGGGAATAATAGCAATAGAGTTGCTACACATTTTATACACACCATCTAATTTAATCCTAGCATAATATCTAGCATATAGCATTGGGTGCTAGGTAAATGGTAATTTTTCAAGTTCATTTGTGATAAAATTTGTGAAATGGAAGTATAAGCTTGGGCAGGCTTATTTATGCATAATTAATCTACCGTATACTTTCAGAGACCCTGAGGTTGTCTATTCAGTTTATTTCCATTTTATTAGCATGAGGTGGGAAACAGTTTTTATTTGTATCAGGTTGTATTATAGCAAGGCACAGAGTATACAGCACTAAAAGGTTTAAGTACAGTCAATAAAATGCAAAGAGGTTCATTTAGATTTTTAAAATCGTTATGTCTAACTTGGGAGAGTCATTGTTTTTCCAAAGTTATTTTTACACTAACTTACTGCATGAATTTTATAAAGCCACAAAATTAAAGTTTCTAGCATATTAGTACAGTGCTAGCTTTTTTTGACAACTTTGTTAAAGCTGTTTTCAATAAATCTAGTAATGTTAACAGTGTTTGATCAATTTTATATATTATTTTACTGTTACTATTTGTGTAAATTTACAAAGTCTTGTAGACTTCAGTCAGCCCTTTAAGCTTTTGGTGCTTATAAACAATACCAGTACTAGTGTCTTGGTGCACAGATTTGTGCACATTGAAAGGAAATTAATTAGAATAAATATTTTAATATCGTTATTTGCCCTTTCTCTCCAATAGAAGTGTCAACCAAATTCACGGTCGACAATGACAGATTGAAACACATGCGTGCAATTGGCGCCAGCGAGCGCTTTATATGTATTGTGCATGCGTGCGTCAACTTAGCCTTTTATATAGAGAGAATAAACTTGCTTAATTAGACCTGCTTTCTGATGTAGCTAAACTTTTTCCAGCCCAGTGAAGCACCCCAACTTCTCTTTCAGGTAATTGTCAGCAACACAGCAGTAAATATCAACATGAAGCACATTATTATTGTAGTTCAAGCAGGGAGAACAAAGGGTAAATATTTAACTGCAGCAGTGTTTGACTATATTCTGCGCAGTGAGAAAACCTGAAGTCATTTTCAAGGTCCACCATTTCTTCTTTTTAGTTGGGTCAAGTTTCTAAACTTTGTAAATCTCCGTTTTCTGGCTAATGAAAACAGAATTCAACTGAGTCTCCTATCTACCTACTCCAGGACTTCTGTGAGGACCAAATGAGATGAGGCACGTGAAAACGCTTCACAAACATTTGGTTAAAGTATAAAATGTTTGCACCTGGCTGTAAAGCAAGTTGTGTTCCTGAGCTGAAGAGACTGCAAGGACGCTAGTGGTAGCTAGAAAGAGGAAGCCAGGCATTGCTACGTGATGTCATTACCCCGCACCCACAGTGACCATTTCTGGGCTGGGCTGGGCTGGACTGTGGTCCGCATGTTGCGCCATGGGGTCTTGGCAGCGTTGGCTATGATTTCGTGGGGTGTCGCTCCAGGGTGGTGATGGGTCCTGTGTCCCACTTGGGGTTTGTCTGCACCAGGTCCGTGGTGCTGTTTATTTTTAAATGGCCAGTGTGCATCATGGCAGCTTCTGCATTGAGCATCTGCTCCCTGGTGGTCAGTGCACATTATAGGTACCGGTTGGATGGACACTTAGCCTTTTATATACATAGATAGGTAGACCTGGGAGATTTTACAAGGACAGTTCCAGACCTCCACAATAAAGCAAGTGGTAATCTTTTTGCTGGTGGAGGGTCTTGTCTTCAACTTGTAAAACAATGCAGTATCTGTGAAGTGCAATAAAGTAAAGCCAAATAAAAGGAGGTGATAGTTTTATGTACTTAATTAGTGTCAAACACATGAGAGTTAGCCATGGCATATGATTTTTTGTTTAAATAAACTTCATCTGACTTTAGCACTTCTTTCTGAAGCCTGCGGATTTGGGGTTTGTGGGTGTTGAGGGGTGGTGGGCTGCGTTTCTGACAGTTAGACAATCTGGATTGGACTGTTGTTCCTCTGACCACAGCTCTGAGCTTTGCTCTAGGCATCCTGCCCTGTCCCTTCCCAAAGAACCCTGTGATGACTAATAAAATCCTCGGTGCCGTTTGCTGTGTGTCAGTGAACTTGGGGCCGTTTCTGTATGCCTGCCACAGTGCCTCTAATATATTAGTGGGGGCTCAGTAACTGTATCCTGAATGATGAGGAGAAAGCGACATCTTTGAAAATAGTTACACATTTGATGGAAGGGTGACTGTGTGTGTATTTAATTGCTTTGCCCATTGTGATTTTTGTTTAAGTTTCTTGATCTTTTATATATATATATATATATATATATATATATATATATATATTTAAACCCACCTCAATCATAGTGAAAATGTGTGAACAGTTTTTCTAGGTAATTTTTGAACACAGTTAAATCCCCGAGGATCCACTCAGAATGCCTGTGAAGGGACTTGTGTGTTATCTTTGTTTTCCACTGTGTATTCGAACTTGAAACTTTCAGGGATTCTTAGAATGGCAGAAAAAAAGGCTTAGTAGTTGAAAGGATTTACAACTCAATATAGAGTGTCTCCTTTACCCTCTGCTACACTAAAGGGTTTATTTTATTGGCTTACGTTTGGAAACAGTGTCCCTTATTAACAATAGGCACAATTATGGGTTGTCTTTTAACTGTTCTAGTAAAAGGAGTTTGAGGATTGTTTCTAATATCATTTTGGATGTGTGTGGGTCCCTCACGTGATAGTAATGCAGTAGATGAATTTCTAGTGCTCACTGGTTAAGAGAATAAATAGCAAAAAACAGCCATCAATTTAGTAAAGCTTCTTATTGAATTTGAGTTTTATTAATCACAGCAGCTATGTGCTTTGAGAAAAAGAAAGTAGTGCATAGATCTTGGCATATTTATTATTTAGTCTGCTTTTTGACTCATTACTTCCATAAGAGTCACGAGTTCAGAAAATCAGTCACTGAGCTCTGGGCACTGAGGACACGAAGGCAGGCAAGACGGAGATGGTTTTGACCTCACAAAGCTTCCAGTGTAGTGGAAGTGATGGTCACTAAGCACACGGTTATTAATTAATGGGGTTCAAAGGTCTTCACTGGTGTATGGGGAACAGGCTGTGAGGGGTGTATGTGTGACGGCCTTGTGTAACTCATTTAGTCTGGGGGAACTGCCTCCCTGAGGACACTGACATTTGAGCTGAGACCAGAAAGGACAAGGAGGAGTTAGGTGGGAGAAGGGGCGAGATAGGACTGATGCAGGTAGCAGGAGGCTCCAAAGCAGAAGAGAGGATGGTGGGTCTGCTTGGCATGGTGGAGAAGAGAGCATGGCGTCAAGTGATGCTGTAAAGAGAAGCAGCCCCTAGGTCAATGATGGCGAACCTTTTGAGCTCGGCGTGTCAACATTTTGAAAAACCCTAACTTAACTCTGGTGCCGTGTCACATATAGAAATTTTTTGATATTTGCAACCATAGTAAAACAAAGATTTATTTTTTTGATATTTATTTTATATATTTAAATGCCATTTAACAAAGAAAAATCAACCAAAAAAATGAGTTCACGTGTCACCTCTGACACGCGTGTCATAGGTTCGCCATCACTGCCCTAGGTCTAAGGGCATGGGGAGCCACGGAAGGATTTGAAGCAAGGCAGTGCCATGACCGGATTTGCATGTTGGGAAGGCCAGGTAGCATGAAGGGAGCTGCTGGTGTAGCCTGTTTAAACGTCCCAGAGTCGGAATGGATAACCTGAGAAGGTGGCATGGTACTGAATGCTTTGTGGAGGGTACAGGGGGCTCCTTCCTGGTAGTTCAGGCACTCCAGGGAAACACATGGGAAGTACAACAGGAAAAGAATTTAGGTCTGTTCAAGAGACTATCTTAGTGTGAACACTAATTCTACTTTTCATTGTGATATTGCGCTGAACCTAGTATTTTCTTGAAGGAAAACTAGTATATTAACATGAATGGACTTGAGAAGAGGGCCTCGAAAGGTAAATTGCAGGGGAACGTTTACTTGAGGTGAGCAGCGTGGAGATGGCTCTGAACTTGTGTGAGAGTCTCCGGTGACAGGAAGGGTGATGTTCTAGACCAGCACACATGACCAGGGTGTGCTTGTTGGCTTGGATTTTCCTAGAGAAGGAAGGGTCAGCATCAGAGAACTAAGGCTTTCACCCTTACCCCCTTCTGGCCTGAGCTGTTCTCAGAAGTGTCAACTGTTTATATTGCCAGTGCTTTGGGGCCAGTGACAAAGGCTGTCTATCCCCTCAGACTTAGTGGGTACTGGATGTGAGTGCAGTTGATTTTAAGTTTGTCCCTGTGAGGAAGGGTGTGGAATCAGTGCCATGCATGGTGCAGAGCACAAATAGTGGGAAGAATCCTGCTCTAAAATGTCTCCCAGTGAGAAGGGTCCTTAACCAGGTGGCCTGGCATGAGACAAAACTGAGTACTGTGTGTGTGCGCGCGCGTATATGTGTGTGGTGTGCACACATGCACAACATGTAGAAGAGATGATTGTACTTTTTAGATGAAAGACACCCCATGCCATTGATAATCACATTCCCACATCTGTAGTGTTGCCTGAAGAGGGCTTGTGCTCCTCCCTTCATCCCTTCAGAGCCGAAGCCAGTGTTTCCCTGCTCTGGGATCAGGGTCTGTGGAGAGAGCCAAAGGGTACAGACTAATGACCTTGGTTCAGCCACGTATAGGCCATGTGACTTTGCAAAGGTTATTACTACTGAGACTGTCCCCTCATTTGTAAATGGGCATGCCAATATTTATTACAGGGCTTGTTATGAGAATTAATGGAATTTGCTATTGTTACGGAGTGTGGCCATGCTGGTTTATGCAGAATATCAGTGCCATAGGCAGGACTCGCCGGAGCCCAGAGGTCCCTTCGCTGAGGGAGCATGCTCCCAGCATGTTTGTTGGTAGTCCCGGCAGGTCCTTTCATTCATGAGTAGGTTGTGTAAGTTATCACTTTTAATTTCATGGACAGAGCATTCTTACGATGCACTCACAAGCAAAGTTTTATGGTGTATGGTTCATTAACCCTTTTATTAAGACACTATCTCTCCTTTGCTCATGGAACCTGCTCTTAGGGATCACTTATTAAATAATGCCCTAAAAGACTCTATGAACATTTTCATTACTAGCTACACCCCCAGAATTAGTCGGAAGGCAGCATGTCAGCCATGTGGTGAGGTCGGTGAGAAGACCATGTACTTCACTTAAGCTTCCAAGGTAATGATTTAGAGGCTGAGAAGAAAGTAACAAGGAAATTCAGTGATTTTCTGGAAGCCAACCTTGGTTCATATAAGCATTGCAGGCGGAATTGGGGGGGGAGGGGTGCGGTTAGGCAGGTGGTCCAGGGGCCACCCTAACCTGGCAGAGGGGAAATATGTTAGAAGTGCAATAGATCATAAAAATGCAAGAACTCATGTATGTAAATTGCCCCCCCAAAATTCTGTTTTGTCCCTTTGAGACAGTGTAAACAATTCACGTTTTAAGGCAAATATGCAAATCACCCAGGAGCACTTTTGATATAACTCAAATGCTGGCACCTCCCAAGACTGCAATTCATTTCCCTTCTGCCAGCCCTGTGCTCTGCCTCCACACCTGTTCAGTTGATATTTACACAACTTTGCATTGTTTAGTTCAAAGATTCTTGTTCTCTTTTATGTCTCCGATATTTTGTCTGGTTTCTTATCTGGCAATGTTATTTTGGGGTGAAGCATAACACAAAATATGATTCAGCAGAAATCTCATTCTCTGGCAGCTGCTGTGTACTTGTTTCCTTTCCTCTCTTTGCCCTTCTCGTTAGTTCTCTCACCCGGTTCAGAATTCCTGGGAGAGATTGGACAGTAGTCACCTGTGCTTCCAGGGTTGGAGAGAAAACTTCCCTAAATGTGAATTGTTGGTTCAGGACCGTGGTCAGCAGTGCACCCCCCAAAGTCACATTTAAATGTATAGAACTTGTGTGACATTCCTGATGGCTCCTCCACCTTCTCTTATCGAAAAGCTTCACTCTTATTCAATGATTTGAATTCATAACCAGACACATGTCTTTGAGACAGCTTATAAATTTGTACCCTAAGCCTGTACTCCTTTGCTAGCCCATCAATTCCCCTCTTGGACACAGTCGATATAATTTTGATTATGGTACTTACTTCCAGTGAACCTGTCAGCCTAAATGTTTTGAACTGATATTGGGGAAAGGAAGAGGTGGGGAGGTGGGGAGGAAACTAGCAAGACTGACATATTGGCTTTCTTTTCTTAAATTTCATAGGCTATCATGTGGACAATGAAATTTTTGTAATTTTGCAGTATTTTTGGTGAGTGGCAAGCTCACAGGTGTTTTGGCTTCTGCTGTAGAACTTGATCAGCTGCTTTTCTAATAAGCTGAGAAGTTAGGTATGTAGTTCAACCCTGGATGATGATTTTGTGCCTTTCTATGTTTATTTGAAAAATAATACTATCATTTCTCGGGCTTCTGGTGTTAACAGTTGTCTTTTTGGGTGTTTCTTTATGCGGAGATGCCACACCTTCAGTGAGTGATACAGCAAGGGCCCCAGTGCCTCATCAGTGGTAGGGAAATAGAGTCAAATTGGGTTAGAATTGTGGTTAACATCTTCTGTCACTGTACACTGCCATTGAAACATATTCACAGAAATTGCAAATTTAAAATGGCTTCTTAAGGCAAACAATACTGGCCAAACTATATTAAGGTATTGAAATAGACTGCAGTGTGGGGAAATCCATTTTGTGTAGACGGTTAAGTGATGGTTTTTACCAATAGGCTCTTTATGAATACGTTGGTTCCATAGGAATCTGTCTGGCTCCCATACACAGAAACTCGTAAGATTTGTTTTGTCGCTCTCTGAGTTGTAGCTGCAGTGCTTAATTGAAATCACCTGAGGTTTAGTTTTAGCCATCACCCCAGGCTTCGTTTTAAAAGGGCAGCTCAGAGGAGACTCACTTAGAGGCTGCCACGACGGGGAGCACTGCTCCAGAGAAGAGGGCAGCTTGTTTGGAGAGAAAGGACCACTGAATAAGCTCCACCTAAGGACGAGAACTTCAGACTCATCTCAGGTGAGTAACGCACCTATGGGGAAGACCCAAGAAAATGCCGACCTTCCTGTTCTTGTGGCTTTTATCAGAGTAGTAAGTGGAAGCGCCCTGCTGTCTGTGCCACCTTAGTTTAAAGACTGAGCAGGTGTGTGAGCCCGAGAGTGAAGGAGATTGAGAAGGAAAGTATTTGTCAAGTAAGGAAGATAGTCATCGCTTTGCCCTAGGTTCCACTACTTTAACTTATTTATCTATTGTTTGAAATTTTACCCTTGTCAACTTTATTTAATGAACCACCTTATTTCCTTGGCAATTCTTGGGTCTTATTTCTCCCTAATAAGCGACCCCAGTTCTCTTTCATCGTGGGCATGGGTGGGTCCTAGCCATGGTGCCCATTCTCTAGCAATAGGAGGAAAAGAGATAAAATGGAAATTACTTTGAACTCCCTTGGTTTTCTCTACTAAAACGTCAGTATCACTTTTGTTTTCAAGAGTTCTGCTTTTGAAATTAAAACATTTCTACCTGGAGAACACTGAGGGCAACAGTTTTAGGATTTTGGAATAAGACAGATAGGCTAGTAGAGTAGTGACATGGTACTTTGGTAACCTGCTAACATCATAGTTTTTTAAATTCCCTTAGAATTATTTCCCAGTCATCACTTTCTGTGTATTAGGTTACCTGTCACTCCTTGTTCTGATTCATCCATGTTTCCTTCCACCCCTTCTATAGCTGGGTCATCGGAATTTTAAAAAGAAAGGCGGAACCACTTTGGTGGGGAATTGTAATAAAACGTTTGTTACACAGAATGTTTTGGGGAAAGGCCTTTTGGTTACTGAATTTTATGATTTCACCAAAATGGGAATTTTATGATTCACTAAAAATTAATTTGAAAGCTCTTTTTGTTCTCACTTTGTTGCTTACTCTTTTGCCTTAGAATGTCATGGCACGGTGTTCCTGCCTTATTATTCTGTGCTGAACAAGCTAGATTTTAAAAACATGATTGGACATCTTGTAGTGCTTTAGGGCTCTCCCTTTGCACATCAATCATCTTTGAAGACCATCGAAGACATAAAAGTGTGTATGCAGAGGTAGAAAGTGAGTATGAAATGGCATGTGCTATTAACAAGAGTAGACAATCTTGATTTCTTTTTTTAACTTTAAAAGTTGAAACTAGCAGGGTTTTGCTGCATTACCTTTGTTCCTGGGATATGCCACACCATGTATATATTGTCAGTATTTGTATGGTGTTTAATAGTTTGTACAGCCTTTTCTGATACTATTTCAACTGTTCTCTCATTCCCATTTTGTACACATTTCTTTTTGTAGTAGAGTTAGTAGTAATCTCTCTCTCTCTCTCTCTCTCTCTCTCTCTCTCTCTCCACTGTGGGCTCCTCAAGTGGGAGCAATGTCATATCAACTCAAATCTCTGCAGCAGGGAGAGTGTGTGGCATATAGTGGGAATTAATCCATTGCACCAAATGGCA
The DNA here is from genome assembly GCF_014108235.1 of Myotis myotis. NCBI lineage: Eukaryota > Metazoa > Chordata > Mammalia > Chiroptera > Vespertilionidae > Myotis > Myotis myotis. The sequence goes on from NW_023416357.1 coordinate 35,204,607, forward strand.
GTTGAGGCATATTGTGTGTCAAGACAGCTTTCTGAGTGTTTTACATGCATTTGCTCATTTAATTACCATGCTGTAGCTAAGTCATCTTCTCAATGTTATACAAACGAGGAGGAGAATAGTGGGAAGAGATTGGGAGAGGACAGGTTTACAAAGACCATTGAGGGAACTGTGCATTCCCTAAGGTCCCAGCCTCTTGGTCATCTTCGTATCTCAGATCTGAACAAAGATGTGGCACGCAGTAAATGATGGTTGAATGCATGATCGTTGAGGAATGAAAACACCACTTGCAGATAGGTCCCTGTGCATTTGGTATCTAAGAGCTTGAATTAAGTGTCTGTAGAACATTCGTTGAGGTCCCGGCTAAGATTTAACAGGCCTCCGATCTGGGTTTCAGATGGTCAGTTTAATGGGTTGAGTGAGTTTGTTCAAATGAAAGGTTTTGACTATAAATCAATACTTATTTTCCTGTTAACTTTGGTAAACTGTTTTCTGTTTAGGTAATTTTTGATTATTCATTATAATCATGCTTGTAGCAGTAAGCCATTTTGGCTACATGTTTAAAGGAATTAATTTGTGATGATATATTAACAGCTAACCTTAAAATATTAGCAGTAACACTGGGTTGTACTCATTAGTGCTCAGGATAAAACTGCTGTCAGTGGACATGAGTTAGGATTTCTGGCAATTTTATGGGGAGAGTTGGCGTAGGAGTTGGAAGGCCTGAACTTTGCCTTGGCTTCTTGCTGGGCAAATTATCAGCCCCCACGGTCTTCACAGGTGATGAAGTAAGAGGTCCTTTCCACTTCAGTGCCAGTGGGATTCCCTCTTACTATAGAAACATCAATTTAAAAACTTAAAGTTCTATTGGTATGTCATTTGTTATAGAACTGTTCAGTCACATGTTTCTTTTGACAAACCTGACAGTTGTGTTTTCTGATTTGTGAATAGAAACATATAGTTAAAGGATTCTCTCAAGGACACTCACTCATGGATTCTTCCTTTTAGCTTATGCTGATGTGAACATGCAGAAGAAATATGGTTTACTTTTATGTTCCATTTCTGTTCATCTTTTAAAGTGATTTGGTATGTTCCTGTCAGTCATCAGAATACACGTGGAGGGTACCTGCTAGTCCCTGCAAGGGAATTTTATTCTGGATGACGAGTCAGCTGTGCATACTCTTGACACTACACCTTTCTGTTGGGGGCACCAGGCATTATTATTATTATTGTTCCAGGAAACTAGGAAGCATGGTTCTTGGTGCTAGCTCCTGGAGACTGCAGAACTAGATCTTTCCTCAGAACCACCTGCCAATCCTTTGGTCTGTGGCAGAACCTGCTTTCTTACTACAGGCTCCAAACAGAAAACACGTGGGTTTGTGATCTGCTTGCTGCCTGGAATTGCTCTAGTGGCCACATCACAGGTCTGTCATTCCCGTGTGCCGGACCGATAGGTTCTGATGTTTAAAAATCATTCTTTCATTTCAAAGATTGGTATGGTCTCTGCTCCCCTAGGCAGCAGGGCCCTCCTATACTGTTCTGGACCCTCACTGCTCAGGCCTGGAAGTGGATTAAAGTTTGTTTGCAAAGTTAAATCTGAATCTGTCATATAGAGAACATTGTGATGGTTTCCAGATGGTGGTGATGGGGGCAGGGGCGGGGGGCGCAGGGGGCTGGGTGGAAAAGGTGAAAGGAATTAAGATGCATAAATTATCAGTTATAAAAACAGTCACGGGGACAAAGTACAGCATCGGGAACATAGTCACTAATATTCTAATAACTGTATGATGTGAGATGGGTAATTCTAATAACTATGTGAGGTGTCAGGCGGGTAATAGACTTATGAAGGTGGTCACTTTGTATGCTATGTAAATGTCTAATCACTATGCTGTACACTTGAAACTCATATGTCAACCATAATTGAAAAATAAATAAAGATTTAAAAAATCAGAATCTATCAGGAAAAGTTGCTTTTTATCAGTCAACTGATTTTTATTATTATGTATTACTATTGTCTTAACCAGAGGCTGGTGGCTCCATCCTAAGCTGTTAGCATGAGCTTTCAGAGTTGTCTTCCGTTTGTTTGCGAGTCAGTTGTGTGCAACTTGGAGCGTGGAGTCTCATAGAGGTAGTTTTAAATAGTGATTCAGCTTCCAAATCAGCCTACAAAAGCCTACTTAACCTCCAGAATGGGTGATAAAGTCCTAGTAATGCGATGATGGTGCTGGACATGGTGAAGAAAGTGTTTTAGGTCTGGAAGGTCAAGGCTGCTTTGCACCCTGCCTTAAGTTGCCCTTGGCCAGATTGGGAGCAGAGCCTGGGCCTCTGGCTCTGTCAGTGCTCCTGCCCGCTGGGCAGTGCTGCTGCTGGCTTTCTGCTAACCGTAGGTTCCTTGTCGTGGGCGAGTCTTTTCTACAGTGTTGGGGGCACTGGAGGTGGCACTACAATGTGGCACGAGTACATTGACTGGTAATTCTCAACATTGGCCCACCTGGATGAGCTGGACCTGCCTCCCAGGTGTTCTGGGTTAGGGAACAGGTGAGTTGGCAGAAAGGGAACCCAAACACCAAGTCTTCAAGCCAGCCACATAGTGGCTCTGGGTGTCTGCCTGGAGATATGGCAGTGCCCTTTCTTAGTCTTTAGGACACCGTCATGGGTGCCCAAGACTCCTTCCTATTTGGGGCAAATCCTTTTAACCTAAAGCAATATCTCCTGCCACTTTCCTGTTCATTTCTAAGTCGTGAGGATGTATTGTACAGCTTGATGACTATTGTTAATACTGTATCACATATTGAAAAGTTGCTGGGAGATATTTTTTTTTAAAAAATTTTATTTTATTGTTTAAAGTATTACAAATAGAAGTACATATGTCTCCTTTTTTCCCCATTGACCTTCCCCTGGCTTCTCTTACCACCCCCTCCACACCCCCACACATGCCCTCCCCTTCACCCCCAGTGCCTTGTGTCCATTGGTTATGCTTATATGCATCCATACAAGTCCTTCGGTTGATCTCCTACCTCCCCCCTCCCAACCCTGCTGGGAGAGATTTTAAAGGTTCTCATCACATGAAAATAATTTTGTAACTAGGTATGATGATGGATGTCAACTAGACTGATTGTGATGACCATTTCACAATATATATGAATAGCAAATCATGTACACCTGAAACGAATATAAAGTTATATGTCAGTTATACTCAATTAAAACATAATGTAGAAGGTGGTTATCTCAGAAAACCCATCAGAATGCCTTAAATTAACCAAGTACTATTAATATAGGGACCATTTATGTCCAAAACATTCTTTTTTGTGTTATAAAATTTGTTCATAGAACACATGAAGTTGTAAGTTGCAAGGTCTTGTCTCTCCCTCACCAGCAGACATTACATTCTCCCATGCTTTTTCTTTTAGTTTAACTCAGATGGCAGGATAGTTCCTGTAGATCAGTGGTTCTCAACCTTCCTAATGCCGCGACCCTTTAATACAGTTCCTCATGTTGTGATGGCCCCCAACCATAAAATTATTTTCGTTGCTACTTCATAATTGTAATTTTGCTACTGTTAGGAATTGTAATGTAAATATCTGGTATGCAGGATATATTTTCATTGTTACAAATTGAACATAATTAAAGCATAGTGATTAATCACAAAAACAATATGTAATTATATATGTGTTTTCCGATGGTCTTAGGTGACCCCCGTGAAAGGGTCATTCGACCCCCAAAGGGGTCTCGACCCACAGGCTGAGAACCGCTGCTGTAGATGAAGCTTTAAGTAATTGCCACGTCCTCATTCCACTGGGGACCTGTCACTTACATGTGTGTTTTTAGGGACCCCGTTCTCTTCTGAACCTTAACCCACAGTCTGAGGATGGGTGGCCTCCTCACTCTAACCAGAGGATGTTTTTATTCATTATGCCAGGAGCTGCTTGTTTTCTTTTTTCTTCTCGCTTCCTGTTTTACCCTGCCCTCCTCTGGGTAGATGGTTAAGGCTGTGTGGGATTAGTGTAATTTGTTCTTTTAAAGAGATGGGGAAGGGCCATCAAGATTGTTTATAGCATTTCCAGCAATGGGGCTGACTCCAGCAGAGCCCCGCTCAGTGTCTCCTTAGAGATTGTCTGTGGTAATTAAAAAGAAAGCAAAACAGATTTTTAAAATGATAAATACAGGCTTACCAAGTGATTCCATAATGGTAGGTGTGAGCCCTGCTGAGAAACGCCAGGCGTGCTCACTTTCTGCTCCTGAAAAACCTGTAATCAGATGGGTACTTTCTCCAATTGTTCAGATACCATTACCTGCAGTTTTTAGAAATTATTTTGACACTTAAGGACATCTAAGGATGTAAATTTAATTACCACTGCTGCTTTCTCTGTGGGCTTGGATGGAAAGTGGCAGATTCTGTAATAGAATTGCCACTGAAATGTAGTGTTTGGTTTTTTTAAATATATTTTTATTGATTTCAGAGAGGAAGAGAGAGCTAGCAGCATCAGTGATGAGAGAGAATCATTGATTGGCTGCCTCCTGTGCACCCCCTACTGGGGATCGAGCTGGCAACCCAGGCATGTGCCCTTGACCAGAATTGAACCTGGGAGCCTTCAGTCCCCAGGTGGATGCTCTATCCGCTGAGCCAAACCAGCTAGGGCTGAAATGTCATTTTTTTTAAAGTTAAATTTCAGGAGCGTTCCGAATTTTTTTCTAAACTGGCAATATGGACTGATGACTTTGAAGCATCACCGCCTTACGGTCTGGGGCAGGCAGAGTAATTTGGCTTTTGAGGGAGTAACTTTCAGTTGTGTTAAATCAGCTGCTTGCTTATGATACTATACAAAACTAGGGCTTTATTGCAGTGGGATTTTGGGTGTGGGGCTCATTTTAACCTACATGTGCAGGCTGGAGCGACGTATCTGGCATTATTGCAGTTCAGGGTGGTGAGTGAGCTGAGCGAAGACACCTTCCTGGGTTTCTTTTTTGAAGTACTTATCTTTCTTCCCTTGCCTGTTGGCCTACACATTTGAAGGCAGAAAGGGAGGAAATATTATGGAGTACTGGGTGGGTGGACATGGGATACTGGGATGTAAGGGCGTTACCTTAGCATGCTGTTTCAATAATAAATGCGGGTGAAGATGGCCTTGTTGGAGGTGAGATCCTATTCATCCTTGCTGTGGGCACAGCTGGTGTGAAAGTGCACATTGTTCTCCTTTGGCACATCAGTAGGTATGTATTGAACCTTCCTGCTTGCAAGGCTCTGTAGGAGTTGGAGGCTTGGAGGGAAGGGAGATGCAAAAGAAATAAAAAATCTGGTCAGTGCCTAAAGCAACGGGCTAGCAGTCAGAGTGCACACAGAGCGAGTTGGCCTGAATGTGCACAGTGCCTTGTCAACAAGTGAAAATGGGATTCAGACTGAAGTACATAATCATCGACCTGACGGGCTTCATCTGGAAGCGGTTTTCCTGGTGGCTTGAAGATGTAAGCATTGGACAGGAGAAAAGAACATTGTACCAGATGAAATGATTGGCCCTCTCAGAATATTCCTTCTATATATCTGCAGTTTTAGGAACGTCTCCTTTTTTCTCTTTAAAAGTAATAATATTTAGAAGCAATAGTAATTGGCAGGTTGGTTTTTCTACATGCGTATGGTTAACTCTTTGTGCCTGTGGAATTTAAAATGACTGGTACAAAAATGTATTACCAGGATGTAGTATTTTTCTAAAACCAGCTTACTCATGGCTGCATAATTTCTAATCAAGAATATTTTTTAAAGGTTCCTATTTCCCTAGATAATTAAGCAATGTTTACAACGAATATTTTCTTAGCCACTGTCTTAAGGAACTTTTTGGTGTTGTCTGTGGGGGTAGAGTTTGGGGAGAGAGTATGTTTGGTGAGAATTGACCAGGTAAGCCATTTTTGGTAGCATCTCTTGAGGCCAGCCCTTTTCCTGTTTTGGGATATCTTTCGGTTACTCATTACTTGAAATTTGCCAAGTTTAGAGCAATGATGTTTTTGGCCCAGCTGGAATTTAAAACACTCCATCTTTTTTTTTCCTTCTTCCTCCTCCTCAAAGTGCATTTGAAACACTTCTTAGAGATGCTCTCACCATCTGGGTCTTTGGCAGAATCATGGCCTCTGCCAGGGATGTGCCCCCAGTGCTGAGGACTTACCCTGTGCCCGAGGCAGCCCCTGACCCGAGCTCCCAGGCCTCTGAGCCATGTGGAGTGCCTGTAAGTCCTCCGCTTCCACAGACTGGATTTTATGAGGCACATCCTGTGATTTTATAAGGCAGTTTCTCCAGGCTTCAAACCTGTCAGGATAGCTCATTCCCAGTGTTTGCAGGCGGGGAGGGAAGTGAGCCAGCTGACAATAAAGCCTACTCTTTACAAAATTCTCAGGGTGTTATCTGTCTCCTTCAAGTTTCTGCAAGCGTGGGGGGAAATTCCTTCACCAAAGCATTAGTGATTGCCAATCATGGTCTACCAGTGTGGGGGGCCCTGTGTGACATGCAGTCCTTGTGTGGCATGGGGTCCCCCGTGATGTGGGAGCCACTTCTCAAAACCACACAAAATTACAAAGCAAGACAGCAGGGGTTCTGGGGGAAATGCGTTTATAGCATGAGCGGGGACAATGCAGAGGAGATGATGCTACTATAGGCGTCCAAGTCAAGGTGGAATGATTAGGACAGCTCTGCTCTTATAATTAACATCAGTCTCCCAAATGAACTCACGTGGAGCTTCATTCTCTTCCCTGGCCCAGCACACCTTATCCTTCCCTCTTCCCTCAGGAAAAAGAACGAAGCAGGCAGTCTGGGAGGCCCTAGGCGAGGGCCTGGCTGGTTCCTCTACTTCTTCAAAGAGTCTCTGTCCCAGTTATTTTTATTATAACCACAGTGCGCACTCTGGACTCCTGAAATTGACAGTTACAGCTGTGCTGTTCACCTCACCTTGGAAAAGGAAATATTCTGCCTCTCCACATATTTCTTGCAGACAGCTGGGGAACGCAGGAATTGGCAGGGGAGAAGCTGTTCCTATAAGACTTATCTTCTCGCAGGTGGAGTTTAAGGTGTCTGTGTCCCTTCTTGACATGTATTTGGGGTCTGGATTCTTTGACTCATGAGGAGGCAATGAGATCCCACTTTTAGATTAAGCGTTGAAACAAGTCTTATTGGCACGTTTCCATGTTGCAGAGCAGAAGACCATTCAAAGGGCCCCGTTTTTTCCATCCCTTGGAGAGCAAGTTCCTCCTATTTTTGGAGCTGACAGATCACTTTTGTGCCAAAAAGACTTGGTACTTTGCACACCTCCCAGTGTGAAGGGGCTGCGAGGACAGTGGTTTGGGGAGAGCAGGAGCCTCATGGTGCCCACGCAGGGAGAGGCCAGGGTCTCTTCTGCTGGAAGTGGTGGGGTTGCCTCCATAAGGGGTGGGTTTATCTGCATCTACAGACAGGGCCTCCTTTCTGATGCTGTGTTCAGGGGGCTCATGTGGCAGAATAGTTTTTTTAAGTCATTAAAGCTGTGCCTTGCTCTTTACTTTTTCTCCTCTCTGGTTTTTAAGCAGGAACTGTGACGGTTGTAATTCCTTGCCTTGGGGATATTTGCTTTGCAGAAAACTGAAGCAGTGAGAAGCAGAGGTTCTTCTCTGTCTCTTTATAAAACGCCTAAAGCCTTAGAAGAGAGACCGCCATGCCTCCTGGAGTGCAGGCTGGTTTCTCTTTGAGTGCAGGGAGAGAAAGGAAGCAGGTTCCCCGAAGGGGTTAAGGTTGGTGGGTTCTGAGCACAGGGGTTGGGATTCGGTAAACATCTCTGGTGGCAACATGAGGCGAGGAGGAGGCCACTGGCCACTTCCTGGGAAGGCTTGATTTTAGGTACCTGGGCTGCTTGCCTTGGCAAGGATTCCAGTGCCATGTGGGGGGCCTGGGAGCACAGCTGTGCTGGATTTCTAGGGCCTTTGGGGTCTGGTAGACCAGAAGGCTCAACAGTGGGCATGCTAGGCTAGGCTTTCCTTTGAGTGACATCCAGGAGTAACTGCATGCCTTACTATGGGCCTTAGAATCAGAATTAATTTGATTTCAAGAAAAGAGTGATTTTTTTTGTACTCCTGACTTTGTGAATTGAGGTTTCAGACCTCCTCTACTCATGAACATACCTAGAGGAGGTGTGATGATAGCCCATAAACTTAATCTGGGTCCTGCCCTCCTGTGTCCTGTTACTAAAATTACAGTGTGGTGATCCAGACAAATCAGAAGAAGGCACCAAGGGCTCAGCTTCTCCTAGCTCAGAGGCCTTGCCTCCACCCTTCCCTCCCCTTGTTTGGCCCCCAGCAAACACTGACTTCTTGCTTTGGGCATCGCCCTGCCTGTTAGTGCACTGACCTCGTAATGTTGGGATGTCTTTTCCCCTCGCTTGACTACAAGCTACACACGAGCAGAGACGCTGTCTTATTTATCTTGGTAGCCACAGCAGCTCAGCGTGCAATAAATCTTTGTTGAATAAATAAATGCACAGAGGAAACTTGATACCGTAGTAAGGGAGGTTGAGGCTCTAAGACAAGTGCCAGGCTGATGCAGGTGGAACAGGATGCAGGCAGGGACAGAATTTCCCCCACTCATCTTTCCCCCACTGTCAAGGTGAATGACTCAGAGTGGGATTCAAAGGAGAGATGACTTAAATTTTTTTGTTTGCTTTAAGTATTATGTATTCAGTTATATGTAAGAATCAGTGACTAGGAGTCTGCACTGCTGGCTGGCCAGTTAACCAGTTAGGCAGAACTGCCTGGAACAAGACCAGTTCAGGCTGGCTGGACATCAAGGGAGATATACAGGGCTCCTGGTTCTCCTACCTTAACTCCTGCGAGTGCTGGTCCAGGCGAGGGTGAAGCCCACAGCCCCCACGTGGCCTCCTTGGAGGTGAAGGGTGTCCTTCCTGGATTGCCAAGTTCCCAGAGGCCCTGAGGTGCCAGGGTTTTGCTTTCTCAGGCTCCCATGAGGAGCAGCTGACAGGGGCCTCTGTGTGAGTGAACGTGGGCTCTGTGTACCTCATCCCAGGAAGGGGCAAACGCTTAAAAATGCTTGCAAAAGCTTAAAAATGCTTGCAAAAGCAAATTCTGAAAAGACCAAGACTTCCTTGTGTAAATAGTTGGTAAGTAGCTCCTTTTTCTTTCCTGTTACTGATTAATTTCCCCAACAGCATTGCTGGTGGCTCTTCTTCACAATTGGTTGCTGAATTGCAGCGTTGAATTGCCTGTGTAATTCGGCACTATAACAACATATAAAGCCAGAAAAAAAATGGTTTATACCCGGGCAGCTGAGCCTTGAAAACTGACACCTTGCACTTTCACATCTGGGCTGAAGGAAGAGCATTAAATGTCTTTAATGATCTGATCGAATTTCTTCCTGAAGGTAAATGAACACATTCAAGTTGAGCATGAGGCACTGAAATTATCAACTGCGACCAGGGGCAGTACCTCCCTAAAAGATTTGGGTTTTCTGTTGCTGTTAATTAGATGTAACTCTCTGGCTATCTAGCTTTTGAAAATGTTTGTAGAGCATTTCGGCATATGCCTTATTGAAGGCCTACTATGTGCTGGGCACCGTGCTCATGCTTTGTGTACATTATAACTTTAAAACTTACCTGTGATCTTGCAAGGCAGGATCTCCATTTCACAGTTATGGAAAGGGAAGCTCACAGAGATTAGATAACTTGCTCACGGTTTGTCTGTTTCCAAAACCAGGGTTCTTTCCCACGGTGGGTCAGAAAGAGCAGAAAGGAGTTGACTTTTTCCCTAAAGTTATTCATGAACAGCTTTACCCATTTACTGTCAGCGACTTAAAAAAAATAATGTTACAAACTACGCAGAGCAGAATTGCAGAGGCCTGCCTGCATTCCTGGCTCCCAGAAGTGTGCGGGAAAATGAGACGGTGTTTGTTGGAAGCCACTAAGTTTGGGATAGCATGTCCCCCATGATGGATAACCAGCTCAGGTGGCCCTTGTTCTTTCTGGCCCTTTTGCCTGGGGTGCTCACCCTCTCCTCCCACAGTACCACCGTGAGGGGAGCATACCCAGGAAGCACGGAGGAGGATTGGCCAGGACCATTAACAAAATAAACACCAGTGCAAACTACTAAAGGGAGAAAGACAAAGGCAGGAGCACAATCAGCAGGATATTTGGCATGTCTTTCTGGCAGCTCGGGTTGAGAGGGAAATAGGTGCCACGGCAGTGTTTTGGTGTCGGCTTTGAGCACAGTTGGTTCGCGCTGGAGCTTTGACCCGTGCCTGTGCCTGCCAAAGGCTGCCCGGTGGCTCTGGTAGGGGCCCGCGGTGAAGAAGCATTGGCCTGTGGAGGAAGACTGTGTACTGCCCAGTGCCATCCACTGAGGGCTTTTATGAGCAGGAGCTGTGCCAGATGCTTTTTCTGCACGTGTCATCCTTTTCATCCTCACTGCAGGTTCCTGAGGTGCAGCCCCGAGTAAGTGAAATGCATTCCCACTTTACAGGCCAGGAAACAGATGTTTCAGGGAACTCAGGTATGGAGTTGGTACCTGGTCTTCTGGTTAGTGACAGGGATAGGATTTGAACTCTTCTGTTTGTCTTTCCAGATTTCTGCCCTTGCTAAACGTAACGTTTGGACAGACATTAACGTCTCATTACATAAACAAACAGTTTTGTCTGTATTGCCATTTAAAAGACTTCAGAGTAACTAGATATGACTTCTGATGTTTACCCCCATCATTTCTGATGGATCTTCAAATAACAAGGCGGTTATTAAAAGGTGTCATTTCATTAGGAGTATTGTGTCTTCCTTTAGTAGTATGAGGTTTGCTCGTGCACATTTTACAAAAAGAGAAGGATTGATTTTTGACTCAATTTTGCTGAACTGAAGGGTACTAGAATTGGGGGATGTGAGGACAGAGAAATGGAGAAGGAAGCCTACCTCTCACCCTTCCTAGGGCATCCATGTCTTTCTGTGGTTTGTAAGCCAGCAAAGTTCAACTAAGTTCCATTTATGAGTACAATATTCTCTTCATGGCAATGCTCTAAATGCCAGCCTGCCACCCCAAGGCAGGCCGATAGCCTATGTAGAGGATGGTGCGGATAGTGCAAACAGTGGCAAGAGATCAGTGGGTGAACAGACTAACACTCAACCCAATATATTTTTGTCATCATTTATTAGTATTTTGATCCTCAAATAGAAGTGTGACCAATAGCGAGAATAACTTTTACAGGAGTGACTGTAGTAGATGGTTTGTGACACTTGATAGGGTTCCTGTCCCTGAACCTGGATTCCCTAAACACGACAGGGCCTCCCTGGTGCTGAGTTACAGCCTCCCTACCTGTGAAGAGGGGATTCGGTGAGTGAGAGCCTGAGGGTGAATGTATTTCACTTACTCTGGGCTGTCAGGTCTTATCAACCTTTTGTTAGAAATATTTCTTCTCCCTGAAAACTCATAAAAATTCATGTTGTAATATCAATGCCTGCAGGATCCTGTAGAATTTTGTTGAGCTGCTTATACCCTTTTCTCCCTAATAGATATATCATCCTCCTCATATATGGGCATACAAATGTGTGCTTGTGAATTGATAGAGGCAGCTCATGTCTATGCCAAAGTGGGTTTGCTGAGGGAAATGAATAAACTAATTTCCCCCCCACTGGTTCAGTGTGACTAAGATAATTCTATGTATATTCTCAGGAGATTCCATTCTGGCAAATATTTTAAATTTCATTAACCTTGTATACATTTCACCAGATGCCTTTTCAGCACATCTGTGTATTTTGTTATCATAATAATGCTTTGCTGGTGTATCAGGAACAGTACAAAAGTGATTAATGGAGTTAACATTTTGTTATGATTAATATATTTAGCGAGGTCACCTTTCGTGATATTAGAAACAACAGATTTGTCAATTCTTACCAACACTGTGCATATTCTTATGCCCTTAAAAAGAAAGTATGGTGTTAGCCTAATGCATTATACCAGAATTTTAGTGTTTTAAATATAGGTCTTTAACTGAGAGAAACATTTAGGTTACTCTTTCCTTTTTTGTTTTAAACAAACAAAGAAAAATTGATTTGTTGGCATTTCCCCCCTGTTTGGTAGAGGAGAGGGGTAAATATTTAAAAATAACGGTGACTCACTAATTGTAGTGCATCATTACCAAAACATTCTGTGGGGAGAACCATATCCCATTATGCTTAACTATGTAAGATAGAACCTTGATACGTGTAGGGTGCATAGCTAGTCCTTTTCTCCAGCACTTTTATTATGCAACAATTGTCCAGTATTGTGTGGGCATATTTGTGAATGGGGAACATATGTAGATCTCTACTCTTTTTCTATCTTAAAACCATATAGAGCTATGCCTGGAAACTAATATGTTTTAAACCTCAGTACAATTTCAAATTTCAAGTACAGTTATGTAGGGCTTACCTCTTATTAAGAACAAAGAAGCTATCTTGTAAAACAAAACCAATGTGTAGCTTTTCTGGTAGTGGAGAAGAATTTGGCTCAGTGGACAGTAGTCTCATTTATGGAATGTTAATTACACATTGTGACTTAAAGTTTTTTATGAATTTTATAAGAAAATATTTCTGGTACTTATTTCTTATGTCCTTGCGTTCCCTGCTTCTGTGTGTCCTTCTTTTCTCCCACCTGCTACGAGGACAGTTCTGTTTTTACAGGTCCTGATTTTTTCCTCTGTCTCACCAGAAATGATAACTCATTTTGTTAGAATGGTAGTGATCTCAAAAGTGGAGGATTATGACTCCAGTTGGGGCTTAATCAGCCTGAGCAGGTGCATTCTAAGTAAGAGAGATACTGTTTTAATGCAAATGTCCCCCCTAATTCAGAGGAAGGGAGACATGGATAGGAATTGACATAGCAGTTAAGTCAGAATTGTTTCTAAATAGATTGTTTTTTTTTCCCCCCTGAATTCTCAGGGTACCAGCAGCAGTATCTGTTAATAAATGAAAGAAAAATCTAAAGGAAGAGAAGTTGAGGGTAGCTGTCTTAATTTCTTGCTCTGAGGGATCACAAATGCTTAAGATAAAGGAAGTCAGAGGCTCACATGAGGACTTGGGAGCCTCCTTGGTACAGTGCTCATTTTAGAGGGGAATTGGATTCTGGGACCCAAGATAAAGAGCAGATGATTACATTAAAATACCCCAAGCCCCACTATACGGTGATGGAACATGAGCCTTACCAGGGCTTTAGAGTGAGCCTTCAGAATTTTCCCTGCTCTTTCTTCGTTGACGTGTGCTAGTGGGTGAAAAGCAGGAAAATGTTTAGTGGTGCCTGAGGATCACAGCATGCAGAGTAAACCAGCACTTCTTGTTCGGTGAATAGAATCTTTGTGGCAAGTAAAATTGTACTTTGAATTTTAGTTAATTTTGGATTTTAGACAAATACTGGCATAGTGTTGTGATTGAAAAAAGCATTAGCCATATTCTCCTTCCTGGGTGGTTACTTGAGTGTGTGTAATTATTTATTATATTTATTATTATTTATTATAATAATTATTATATTTTATGTTTCAGGTGTTTTTCTGTACATTTAAAAATAAAAATGGTTTAAAGAACAGCCACCAATGAGTCCCAGATCTTCTAGCAGCTAGAATCTAGCTCACCATATGAATGCATTATTCATTCCTCCATCTGTTCAACAATACTTACTGAGCACCTACTATGCACCAGGCACTGTTACTGGCTCTGGGAATATGGTAATGAGCAAAAGAAGTAAAAGTCCCTGATCTCATTGAATGGAGACAATATGTTAAACAATGTGTTAGAGTCAGGGAGGGAGACCAGCAAACTTTTTCTGTAAAGGGCCGGACAGTAAACATCTTAGGCGCTGTGGGCCAGGGGTTTCTGTCACAGCTGTTCAACTCTGCCATTGTAGTGTGAAAACAGCCACAGACAACATGTACATAAATGAATATGGCTGTGTTCCAACAAAGCAATATTTACAAAATCAGGTGGTGTGGCCACAGCCCGTAGTTTTCAGATGGTAGTATGCCCTAAGGAGAAAAGAAAATGAAAAGCAGTTTGGACCAATGGGGTATGGGGTAAGGGGTGTTGCAATTTTTGACTGGAAAGGCCTCACTGAGAAGATGATTTATGTAAAGATCTGAAAAAAAAAATGATGTGTTCAGCCATGTGTATATCCTGGGAAAAGAATGAGGGAATAGCAAGTGCAAAGGCCGTGAGGTAGAACATACCTGGAGAACTGAAGGAATGGTAAGGCCCCAGGGTGTTTGGAGCAGAGCAAGTGGGGGGTGGGGGTGGGAGTGGTAGGAGATGAGATCACAGACAAAGGCTGAAGATGAGGGACAAGGTCCCATCATGTCACCTTGTAAGGCATTTAAAAAAATTGTAAGTCAGTTGGGTATTCCTGGAGGGTTTTGAGTAGAAGAGTAATATGATCTAATTGTTAACAAGATCACTGCTTCTCTATGGAAAACAGACTATTGGAGAGTTAGGGTGAAAACCCAGACAATCAATAAGAGGTAATTGAGGAAATCATGGTGGTGCTGGAGTGGGCTCCCGGAAGTGGAGGTGCTGAGAAGCAACCAGGCTCTGCATGTACATTGATCATAAACTCAACAGGGTTTGCTCATGGAGTAGAAGTGGGATATGAGACCTGGCGGAGTCAAAGAGGACCCCAACGTTTTTGGCCAGGTAAACTGGATGGGTGGGGTGCGATTTACTGAGTGGCAAAAATGGTTGGGCAGATAGCCCAATAGCCAGCAATCTTACTGCACAGAACCCCTGGCCCAATAAAGCATACAGCCTGAGGTTCAAGACTAAGCATGGCGTGTCATCTCCTGGATTTGCGTGGGCCGAGGTCAGTGATGGCGAACCTATGACACGCGTGTCAAAGGTGACACGCGAACTCATTTTTTTGGTTGATTTTTCTTTGATAAATGGCATTTAAATACATAAAATAAATATCAAAAATATACGTCTTTGTTTTACTATGGTTGCAAAGATCAAAAAATTTCTATATGTGACATGGCACCAGAGTTAAGTTAGGGTTTTTCAAAATGCTGACACTCTGAGCTCAAAAGGTTCGCCATCACTGGCCTGTGTGGCCATAAGTGCCCTGTTCCTAAAGCTGCAGTCCTTACTGTCCATGCTGGGACTTATTCACAGCTCCCAGACTGTTGCTGAAGTTCATGCTTTGTGCTACTGTGGGTTTCCAAGAGTCCTGAGCTCTTATGGGGTAGGTGAAGATTCCATATACAAATCTTTGTGTGAGTCCTTTTTGATCTATAAAGTTATCCTGATATTCAGTGGGTCCCAAGTGATCCCTCAAACTTAGGGAGATGTGTGGACTGACATCTGGTGGTTACAAGAGCCAAAGGTCTTATATGAATCATGGATTTCACACACTATTGATGGTTCTGGCTGTGTTGAAGAAGGTGCAATATTCTCCCACTCCACTGTTACTGTGCGTGTGAATAACATGTAAAATTCAGTGCCAATAAGCAATTTAGGACAGTCTTGTCTGCTTAGAGCAGTGATCGGCAAACTCATTAGTCAACAGAGCCAAATATCAACAGTACTTCAAAATAGACTCGCCCAGGCTGAAAACTGACTTCTGCGCATGGGCCACGAAGTGTCAATCACACTGTACGTGCGCCTGCTCATGGTATTTTGTGGAAGAGCCACACTCAAGGGGCCAAAGAACCTCATGTGGCTCGCGAGCCGCAGTTTGCCAACCACGGGCTTAGAGCATTCTGTAAGTTGTCTGCTAAAATATCTGCAGGGTATTTCACGAGTACTTGCTCAATTTATGGCAGTTAAAGTGCAATACTGATTTGAAGGCAGTGAGTGGTGGTTCTTGCTTCGATTGAGACAGATGCTTTGGTCTTACTTTTATCTCATTAGGGAATTGTCTGTCGGTGTTCATAATGCTCTGCTGTATGGTATAGAAGGAATTAAGTTCTTTCAAGAGGTGGTGGTTGAGATTTCTATTAGTCATGGAAGTGGAGAAGTGAAGAAGGTAGTATAAATGAATCTGGAGGTGAGGAAAGACTTTCAGGCTAGAGAGAGACATTCAGGGAGTCATTGGTGGTAGATAAAGTAGTGGGTCAGTGCGATCAGCAAGGGAATTAGCGGAGGTAGAAGAGAATGAAATGCTGGGGTACATTGGAGCTTATAGTTCAGGGAGATGAGCAACTGGCAAAGGAGATCAGGATGGGTGGCCAAGGAGTAGATTTAAGAAGAAATCCAGTGGTGTGCTGGAGGCCCAGTAAGGATGATGTTTGAGGAGGATGATGGGTCGCCATGTCCAGGGCTGCTGAAAGGTCAAGGAAGGCCAGGCTGAGAAGTGAGTCTTTACCAGGGCACAAGTCTTCGATGACCTCAGAGCAGTGTGGATCGAGTGGTGTGTTCATGAAGAATTTTTAGATCAGTGGCTGCAAATAATGAAAACTTGGCACATATGATTTGGGCATCTGTGACCTGCCATTTTTCTTCTCACCACTTAGCAGCATCATTACTTTGTATTAATGGATAAAGAACAAATAACCTTCTATAGTACAGTTCAGAGCCTATCCACTAAGGAGGCTGAAATGGGAAGAGGTGAAGCTTCTTTTCACAAACTTGCGTTGATCTTTCCCATTTCAGCCGTGTGACTTTGGGGCCCTGCTGTTGTCAGTACAGTTTCAGTGGGCTCACATCACGCTCTTTCAGAGTTGTTAGAAATCTGGACAGATTTATTAAAAACCCTCAGGTCCCCTCGGGGCACAGTGCCAGCTGTGCTTCCTGTGTTTTTTGTTTGTTTGTTTTCCAAGTAGTAGATCACAGAGCTATGAGACAAGGAACAAGGAAGGCTCTTGTCAGTAGCTCAAAGGTGTAGGGGACATTGTAACCCACCTGTTTAGCCAGAATCACATGCTGCTTATGTAAAGATTACTTCACCTAACAGGGGCAGGTTGAACTTCTCCCTGTCGATTGTACAGGGAGTTTTTACTTGTGCTTAGAGGATAAATACCTAGATCAGGAAATTGGAGCAAAGGGAAACTTAAAGGTAGAAGGGGGAAAAAGTCATAGGGAGTCCTGCCTGGGTGGTTCTCGTTCTCAATCATATCCTTGGTGAGGATTTACAAAAGAAAAAGTCAGGGAGAAGTTAGTGCACAAGAATATATGGGAGCAGGTCCTAAGTAGTTGCTGGAAGAGGGCCAAGACTCAGTTATGAAATTCATAGATTTAAGCAGCCTGGGCTTGGAAGGAAACGCGATTGTGAAGTGACTCAGTATGCTGAAGGCAGAAACAAAACAGTTACTCAGGCGAAACAGGGCTTTTCTTGGTATGAGACATTTTCCTACGACATAGGGAATGTTGAATTATGAGTCTACAATCTCCTCCACAGTGTCTCTACTATCGATATTCCAGAGTTACCCAGAATTATATCTTACACTGATGGATAATGCGAAAGCATGATTATATTCAGGATCCAAACAATTCTATTGTGTGTGTGTGGTTTTTTTTGGTGTGTGTGTGTGTGTGTGTGTGTGTGTGTGTGTGTGTTTGAGAAAACCTTCATTACTGATATTCGAGGTTGTCAATTTGTCATCTCCATGTATTTTGACAGTTGAGTGAGTGGAGTGCAAGCTGAGGGCTTCTTGGGTTATTAAGAAGCCTCGTGGGGCTGTGTGCCTGCATGGATGACCACCACGATGGGGCGGGGAGGCAAGGGAGGGCTGTGTTGCTTTCTCCCTGGAATCCCTTTACACCAACAAAAACATACTTGGCATAGAAAACTATCTTCTCTTGGCCCCAGAGTCCTTTAGAAGCCCCTTTGTAAGTTCTGGTTTTGACACTGATGGCTTTAGTGAAAACTAGGAAAGGTGAGGTTGGAAGAAACACACTTCCAGGGAGGCCCTACATCTGATACCTGCGTGGTTAGCTCTGTGATGAGCCTGCCAGAGCTCTGACTCCCACACCCACCCGTGGACCAGCCTTTTCCTTTGTTAGCGTTTTTCTTTTCAGACCCACCTGTCTTACTCTTTTTAAGTTTTAGCAAATTACTTAGAGCATTTCATATTAACATTATGAACCATTTCCACCTGGGCCCATCCACATCTCCATTTATCTCTGTGCAAGGATTTCAGATAAAGCTTCAGTATGTTTTACAGCATATACAGCTGCAGTCTGCCTGTCTCTCATTGGTTTCCTTTGGTATAACACAGTCTTTAGGGAAACACTCGGAGGTATTGTCAGACCGCTAAGAATTGCCTGGGGGCTGGGCAGGAATGACTGAGAATGTGTGGACTAACATTAAAGCAACTCACTAAAAAGCTAGAACTTACTAATTTTAACTGTAAGGAATGCCTATGAGTCGTTCATACTCACATTTGAATAGGAATGTGTTTTTATTTTGAAACTTTAAAATATTGGAGCCCTGGCCAGAGTGGCTCAGTTAGTTGAGCATCGGCCTATGCACCAAAAGGTCGCTGGTTCAATTCCCAGTCAGGGCACATGCCCAGGTTCTGGGTTCAGTCCCCAGTTGGGGTGTTTATGGGAGGCAACACATCGATGTTCTCTTTCTCCCATTCCCTTCCTTTCTCTCTAGAAATAAATAAAAACATATTTTAAAAATATTTGAGTTAACTATTTTATTCACTTTCAAGTAACAAGGATGGAATGGTGGGCTTTTTCAGAATGAGGTGAAGGTTAGATCACCCATTTTTAACTCATGTTAGGGCAGCGGATCTCACTCCTGGTTGCCATTTGAGTTTGGGGGTAAAAAAATTCCCTGGCCCTACCCCAGACCAATTAAGTCCCTCTCTCTGGGTTGGAGCCTGGGTATTGCTTCCGTTCCCAGGGGACTGGAAAGTGCAGCAGGGCTGAGAATAGCTGTTCAAGGATGTCACAAACTCTGGCCATCGGAATGCAGATTCAAACGGTAGCTGGATGTAAAGCGTAAATGGACCCTCCAGATGATCCATTTTGTTCTACAGAGTTATGCTCAATCCACATTCTGTGTTCATGGGTGTATTTAGGAAAAGTATGACCTTTTGACATGTGCAGTGGGTAATAGTAATAATTTGGATTTTATGCTGGGAGTTGGTTTGGGTAACAGCTGGACTGAAGTTTGTCCCTGTTCTACCTTGAAGAAGACTTATAAGCAACATAAACAAGGTTGGGCAGGGAGTTGAATATAGTTGATAAAACCAACTCATACGCACTTCACAGCATATATAAAATTCAAACTATTTGTGCATTAATTATATGTCATTTTCTCTAAAGGTTCCT
Source organism: Myotis myotis (assembly GCF_014108235.1). Taxonomy (NCBI): domain Eukaryota; kingdom Metazoa; phylum Chordata; class Mammalia; order Chiroptera; family Vespertilionidae; genus Myotis; species Myotis myotis. The sequence continues at coordinate 35,223,845 of NW_023416357.1, forward strand.
TGAGACTCTGCCTGGAAAACCTCGTCAGTGAGTTTTTGTCACAGTGTATGTACAGTTAAACTTGGCTACTGGAGCTGTTTCAGATGATTCAGTTTTCCCAGCTAGCTCAGAGTTTACCTATGAGAGAGCATCAGAACTTAAAAAAAGGAGGAAGAAGAGGTGGCTGCAGAGAGTAGTCTCTGCATCTCTGCTGCCTTATAGATTTCTAAGGATAATTCAGCTACTTCCTGCTGACTCAGACCAGCGTTGCAGACATAGTAACCTGGCTGGGTCACGAAGGTGCTGCGTTCAGGAGCACGGGGAGGGTGGGGAGGACTGTTGTCCTTTTACTAAGTGCCCTCAGACTGCTGTGCTTTGTATTCCATCTTATTTCCATCGTTTGTCTATAGTTGTCCCATTTTTTCCTTTTAATTTATTCCTTCTAATCTGCCCTGGACCTGGAAACCAAGTAATTATTAGTTAGAGTTGTGGGCCAAATAAGAATAAATAGGCTGTCAGTAAAGAAGACCTTTTAAAGAATAAAATCTATTAATTGCAGTGAATAGACTTACTTTTGTTTGTTTGTTTGTTTACTTCTGTTTCTGCAGCCATGTTCTAGGAAGGTGGGCAATTTCTAAATTGGGGGTAAAAACTTACTATATGTTAAAATAAAGGCAATGAAGCAGGGCCTTAAAATGAAAAATATTCTGGAATTTGGATTTTTATGTTTTATATACCCATGTATCTTGAAATCTGAATCCTGCATTTCAGAATGTGAACTTGCTGAGGAGATATACATGGACACAGAAGAAAGGGAGAAGCCAAAAGGGGACCCAGCCCCCACCCGTGTGGCTCAGTGGTTGAGCGCTGACCTATGTATGAATCAGGAGGTCATGGTTGGATTTCGGGTCAAGGCATGTGAATGGGTTGCAGGCTCGATCCCCAATGTGGGGCATGCAGGAGGCAGCCAGTCAGTGATTCTCTCTCATCATTGATGTTTCTATCTTTCTCTCACTCTCCCTTCCTCTCTGAAATCAATAAAAATATATTTAAAAACCAAAAAAACCAAAATGGGACCCAGTGCCACAGTGAGCTAGCTGTGGGAGACCAGGGTTAGGAGAGTGAGTGTGAAGGATTTATTTCATGCCCGTTCTGTGATAGACAGTGTTCTAAGTGCTTTACATGTGTTATAAGCCCCTCAATAACATGCTCTAAAATGGTAACTTTAGCTCTACAGCTGTTGGTGATTCTTGGGCATCGTGGAGCTAGTCAATGGCAAAAGCTTGCCGTATACATAATTCCACAATAACAATATTTTGTATTTTTACGTGATTTAATGTTTGGACCCTCCTAATAATGCTGTGATTGGATTTTATTGTATTGATTAATTTAATTCTTGAGATAGCCTGTGAGGTAGGTTATAACACCATCCCATTTTATAGATGAGGAAACTGAAGCAAAGGGAATTTTAGTAACTCCCCCAGAGTCTCTCAGTTAAGATTTGGCAGTGGGGGTTTGAACCGAATTTAGACAGTCTCATGACTCTGTGCTTTCACAAGCTATCTCTATTGCCTTGAGAAATGTGTGGGGGTGTTATATTTACTAGGAACCCAATTCGGAGTTTTTATTAACAAACAACAATATACTAAACCTTTCCATGAATAAAATTTTCTTCTTTGAATTATTTTCCTGGGAAAAAAAACTCCCATAAACAGAATCGTTGGTGTTATAGGTAGAATTGTAACTACCAAAAATTTGTATGTTGAAGTCTGAACCCCCATACCTCAGAATGTGACCTTATTTGAAAATAGATATTGCTGATGTAATTAGCTAAGGATGAGGCCATCCTGAGGTAGAATGGGCTCCTAATCCATTATCACTGGCATCTTGATAAAAAGGGGAAATTTGGCCACAAGTGCCCCGGAGGAGAATGCTGTGAGGGTTGGAGGTATGCTGCCACAAGCAAAGAAACACCAAAAGCAAGGAGGGAGGCCTGGAACAGAGCCTTCCCCAGTGCTTCCGTGGTAGCTCAGTTCTGCTCACACCCCGACCTCAGACTCTAGCTTCCAGAACTTTGAACAATAAATTTCTGATGTTTAAGCCACCATTTTGCGGTGATTTGTTACATCAGCCATAGGAAACTAATACAGATTCCTGGAAAAAAATTCTCCTAGGTCAAAGAGTAATCCTAAACTCACTGCTATGCAGTATCTCTCCAAAGCTCTGATTGAGAAACTAGTAGAGATGCCTATCATTTCCTCATGGCCCACACCCTTCCCACAGTTGGTCAGTGGTAGCTTTCAGTACCATGTGACCAGCCCCGCAGCTGATTAGACTAGGCTGGGCATCTGGCCCCAGGAAAGACAATCAGATAGACTTTTCAAATGTTCTGCAATCAGGATCTGAAGAGTTGTTAGGGAGCTGAGAGGAAAGGTCATGAGAATATGAGGATTAAGGCCACTCTTTGGCAGGAGCCTTGAAGTGGTTGCTTGTAAACAGGTGAATGAATAGAGACGCTAAGATTTTAGCAGCAGAGGAGAGTGAAGCAGAAATGGGACATTTATAGAGACCGATGGCTGCTGGGTATGCAAGAGAATTGTAGAGCTGATGCCTTGATTGTTGATGGTGTACAATTTTGGGGTTGTATTTTTCTTGGTGCCCAGTTGTCCTTATTGCATTTGAACTTGGAGAGATGCCTCTGTTGGCTTTGATTAAATTCCTTGTGCGTTTCAATTCTGATAGCCAAATGAACCCAGACTAAAATAGGAAAGTGATGTGTGGAAGGTTGCCTGAAGGATAGGTAGTATATATGTCCTTGTGTAATTTCCAAAACCTATCCCTGGATAGAGCCCAAAGAGCTGTGTATCCGGCCACATCATATTGGCATTCTTAGAGTTATATTGACACATTTGTCTTTGGTTGTCATGAATGCCCTCAGTATTCTTGTGGCTCTGATCAGTATTGTCAAACGATTTTTTAAAAGGGATGTATCACTGCATCTTACAAAGTTTGAGCGTAACTGTTTTACTGCAATTTACCATCAGTGAATAATGTAATGTTTTAAAATTGTTGATAATTTTAAGTGTAAAATTAAGTCTATTTTTCAGTATGTATTTTTTTTATCATACAAGCAGTTTTATGTTTTTTCCCCCTTTCTATTTGCTAACCAATAGTTTATATTAATTTCCTTTGTAGCCTACTAATCACTTATCTTTTAATAGTTTGGTGTGTGTCTTGCATATTTGTGGATTTGACTTAAGAGATCCATAGAATCCCTTCCCCCAAAGCAATTATTCGCACATCTATCCAGAGGGCACACTTAACTTCTGGTTGTTTTATATGAGGAATTGTGTTTTGGCCAGTGGCATTCCACAAATCCAGAAGGAAAGGTAGGAAGGAGTTGACATCTGCCCTGGGACTGTCCCCCAAAGCCTGGCCTTGGGAACAACATAGTAGCTTTGGATCTCTCAGGGGGACAAACCGGTTTGAATAAGTTGTGTCCAATTGGAGAGCATTTTCAAAATAAACATCCATACAACTCTCCTCCCTTAGTCTGTAGAATCATTCCCTGGGGGTGAATGTGATTTTCATAACAGTTATATTCACTTCCGAGGGTGTTTGTGCTTTGTCTAATTGGATATGTGTCTTACAGGCTGATTTTTAATTTTTATCCTGCATTTCTTACACAGAACCTTACATAGAGTAAAAAATGACAGTGATCCATTGACTCCTTCCAATCTGGGGAGATTTACTGCTCTGTTCTCTCCCGAAGAGACTGCTCTTACTTTACTCTAGGAAATGTGTGATAGCTGCCTTATTTTTAAGTTGTAAACCTGGTTATCTTAGGCTCGTGTTAAGGAGAAGGCAGGCTTGAGGCATAGCCATGCTGCTATCAATAGTTCTGTTGTTGATTGCTTTCTGAAGAAAGCTGTAGGAAAAAATGCAGAATTATTTCCTTAGCGCTTTCCATTTATTCTTCTGTAAAGTACACCTCCTGGGTGTTAGAGAGCTTGGAGTATTTTAAAAATACCAACCTTAATGATGCCATTATTAGTACATATGATGGTAATATTACTGGGAGACACCATAGTGGTTGAACAGGGACTTTGCAGCAAGCTGACCTACTATGAAGTGGGGGTGGGATATCTCTCTCATAAGGTGTTTCTTGAATAGAGGGAAGCTGTTAACTATTTTATACTCCCCTACATCGATCTGGCATAGATCTTATCCCCAGGTGCACATGTGTGCAACCTAGTCATCTCTTTTCTGAATAGTGTATCCAGGTAGTTTGTTTAAAAGTTCTATTGCTTAACTTATACTAGTAGTTTCATAGAATTCAAACACTATTCAAGTAGTGTTTATTGGAGACTTGGTTAGTTTTTGTCTGCAACCGGGGTGCTGCCTTTGTTTTTTAATTAACTTTTTTATATACATGCATATCATCTAATTTCTTAGATATTTAAAAAATTTGTTGCTGGAGCAATTCAACTCCCCAGATGGCCGAGTTCCTGAAAACCTAGCTTTAGACCTGTGACAGTCAGTCTTATCCAAAAGGCCAGGAAGTGATTTTAGACTCTTGAAATGAATTCTTCGGAATGGTGCTTGGTTGGAGGCCGCTAGCTTCCACCATGGCACATTCCCGGGAAAAGTCCCCTAAAACCTTTCTTTGCTGGGAGGATCCTGTTACACAGTCTCCTGTTAGGAAGACATAGGGAAGAAGTTTCCCTTGAGAGCTGAGTAAGCAGTTTGTTTGTTCTGAGGAACATTGTTTTTCATGCAATGGAGCCTGTTTCTTTCCCATGCTACCTATGAGCATGCTAAAGAGCCTAATTTCTGGCCTGCCTATCTATAGAGCACAGAACCTTAAATCATATGTTTTTACTTATTTTTAAAAAAACTTAAACTGTTTCAGCCTCATCTTTTTAAAATCTAAAAAAAAATAAAGTAATTTGTCCATTTTCCCCCTTAACTTTCTAGTAGAAAATTGTCCATTTCCCCCCTTCTTCCTAGTAGAAAAATGCACACATTTTATGCACTGCTTTAAGTGCTTTTGTGGACATAACCAGGGAAAAATAATTGTAAGAGGCCCTAGTGCCTGTGGAAGCACAGCCTCCTGAGCATGATCAGCAATGCCTGGTGGAAGGTGTTGCCCCCTGGGTGCAGCCGCCTCACCCCCGGTGTGAATGCGCAGGTACACCAAGCAGAGCCTCTCTGCTTCCCTGACCTGGGATAGCCCTCAGTGCTCCCTGTCCCCAGCACCTGCTGGTCCTGCCCTATCAGTGTCCCATCTGGGTCATTTCCGAAGTGCTGAGCTCCGAGTCAGCCTCCAGACTCAACCCTGTCATCCCAGTGTTTACTTTGAAAAGCTGAGGGTCTAGGTTCACAAGTGAGAGAGGTGTACAGTGTCTCGTTTTTGTACATCAGGTCCATCGATCCACATCGGCTAGGCTGTACTGCTGATACAAACACCATCACATTTTCCTGGCATAACACACCATCATGATACCTGTCTGTCGCAGGTCCACAGGGGCGTTGTGGTCACCTGGGGAACCAGACTCCCTGAGCAGCCTCCCTGTCTAACCTTGCTGGGAACGGTGCCGGAGGTAAAGGACTCTGGGGATTTCCATCAGCAGTTAAATGTGCTGCCCTGGAAACGGCACTGCCACTTCTGCTCACAACTTGGCTGGTACTTGTTACGTGCCCTACAACCAGGAAGTGCAGTGCTGTTCTGTGCCTGGAGAAGGAGAGAACTAGAAATATGTGGTCAGTGACACCAGTAAGTATCACACTAATGAATGGGTTTTGAAATTAGCATGATGGTTTGTTGTTTATACTCTTCTCCTTAGCTTTGTCTCCTCCCCCACAGATTAATATCGCAGGATATGTGAACTTCAGCAAAACAATACATGAAAAGTTTGGGGTAGAAATTAGTACACAGATGTAAAGTGGAACCAGGTATGCAAGTATTGCAGAATGCATGTCAAAATGAACAGTGTAGCCCTGACCGGTTTGGCTCAGTGGATAGAGCGTTGGCCTGTGGACTGAAGGGTCCCAGGTTTGATTCCGATCAAGGGCATGTACCTTGATTGTGGGCCCATCCCCAGTGGGCAGTGTGCAGGAGGCAGCTGATCGATGTTTCTCTCTCATTGATGTTTCTAACTCTCTATCCCTCTTCCTTCCTATAGTTTATGTAAAAAATCAATAAACTATATTAAAAAACAAACAAAAAAACCCCGAACAGTGTATTTGTTAAAGAAGTGAATTATATGGGAAGTTAAACTTTCTCACAGCCCATGTGAATGGAGACGCGTGAGAAGGAAACTTGGACCATAAGATGGGAGTTCTCAACCCGGATTATGAGAAGTTGTATCTGAAGTCCTTGAGATTGTTTGTAAAGTGGAGGGTGTGCATGGGCAGAGAGGAGCTATGGCTTTCATCAGATTCTCAGGGGCCTATGTGATCAGACCCCAAGATTAGAAACCACAGTCATAAGGTAAAGGTAGACCGATTAGTTAGAAGAAACACTACCGATATCTGATCTAAGCCCAGGCAAAGATTCGTCCCAGGAATAGTAGCGATTCCCCTCCCTTACAGCAGACACCATGATGAATTTTATAGGCATGTTTATGACAGCATGCCACAGTATATAGACTGATGGATGTCCATGGAAGCGAATCCAGGAAGAGCAAGCTTCTAAGGGGCAGTAGGTTTGGTACCCAGTGGTGGTTGTGGTGGTGGTTGGGGCCAGATTGGTCTCTGCTGATCTGGCCTATTGTAGACGCAGAATCCAAAAGAAAATGTGGATTCCATAACCTTACTTTGTTTCAACCAGCGTTTGATAAGTATTCAGTGGTTATGACAGTGAGATTATAGTTACTAATAGAACCTGGGGTATAGCTTTTCTTGTGTTGCATATTTAATATGGACATACGGCCAGGATATATACCAAAGAGAAGGGCATGCCATCTCTATCGGGAGAGAGCTAAAGGTGTATCACTTAAGAGGATGCTTAGTTTTCATCTTATTCTATAACCCAGAACATTTTAACATGGGAATTGCATTTTTAAAAGATAAAAACTTTTTATAATTATACAAGTAACATGTTATTTTTGTTAAAAATATTAGAGCTGTGGCCAGTGTGGCTCAATTAATTGAGCATCTTTCCATCCACTGAAGGGTCCCCAGTTTGACCCCCATTTGGGGCATGTGCCCAATTGTGGGTTGTCCCTGGTTAGGGTGCATTGGGGAGGCAGCTGATTGATGCTTCTCTCTCTCTCTCTCTCTCTTCCTCTCTCTCTCTCTCTCTCTCATACCTTTTCCCTTCCTCTCTCTATAAAAATCAGTAAAAACATTAAAAAATTAAAAAATGAGACTATAAAAATAAAAGTTATTTGTATGCAACCTAGAGGTGACACTATTGTGGAAATGTTGGTAGCCTTCTAGATATTATGTACATATACATACTTAAAAAAACAACACAACAGGACGTGCTCAGCTGGAGTAGCTCAGTTGATTGAGCTTTGTCCTGTGCACCAAAAGGTTGCCAGTTCGATTCCCAGGCGGGGCACATACAGAAGGCAGCCAAGTGATGTTTCTCTCTCACATGGATGTTTCTCCCTCTCTCTAAGCATGTCCGTGGGTGAGGGTTAAACAAAAAAGCAAACAAACAAAAAACAAGGTGTGGCTTCATAAAAGGCTCATAAAATACATACATGTTAGTAGTCTAGTTTTTCCACTTAATACATCTTAAGTATTTCCAGAAAAAAGTATTTTCAGAAAAAAGTAGACTTTTGTTTTAAATGATTTTACATTGTATGGATGTACCATAATTTAACTTACTTCCTTTAGGATGTGTGGATTATTTTCATTCATTAAAAGAATGACAGTTGTAAACAATGTTTTATTCATACGCTTTGTGTAAATTATTGCGCACTTGTGTTATCTTCCTTTTAGGATAAATTTTCAGATGTTGAATTGCTGGGACAAAGAGTAGATATATTTTTTTAAGATGTTGGATATGTATGCTACATTGTTCTTCAGAAAAGCAATATAATGTATATTAGTATTTCTCTCACACTTTTACTTATATTAAGTGGTATTATCTTTTCTTAAAGTGTGTTTATCTGATAGATGACATTGTTTCAATTTGCAGTTCTTTGATTACTAGTGAAGCTGTAAATTGTCTTATATTTCTGGGCAGTTTATTTTTTCCCCTCTAACTTGCTTATCTGTGTCCTTTGACATTTTTCTATTGGGTCTCTTTCTTAGTAATTTGTAGGAGTTCTGTGTATTTTTAGAGTACTGAGCTCTTTCTGTGAATGTTAGTAAGCGATATATTAATGGGGGGATTTAGCCATTTTATTGTAGCTTGAAAGTTTTAGCTTTTATGTTAAAACTTTCTTTCATGCCTATTGACATATTTTCTCTGTTTTCTTGATTAAATTTGTATTGATTTTGTTTCTGTTTCACTCTAAGAATCTTCCAGGGTGCCTTTCCTTGTGGAAGCTCCTGCTCAGGCATTCTTTAACTTTCCACGTGTTCTGAGCCCATTGGCAGTCTGGGAGGCCGGGGGTGGTCCAGGCAGTGGAGTTCCAAGGAAGGGGTGGTGGGAGCAATCCACTCTGGGTGTAGGCAAAATCGGGATGCATGGCCTGGAGAGAATTTAAAAATAATACTAAAAGTGACAAAAGGACAGCCTCCTCTTCATTGTCACCATGTGCTGTGAATTCTTAACAAGTCAGTGATAGAATTCTTCTCCCAACTGGATGAGTTTCTTCCACTTTTTTTTTTTTTTTTAATTTCTGAGAGGAAGGGAGAGGGAGAGAGAGATAGAAACATCAATGATGAGAAAGGATCATTGATTGGCTGCCTCTTGCACGCCCCCCCACTGGTGATCGAGCCTGCAACCCCGGCATGTGCCCTTGACTGGAATCTAACCCCAGACCCCTCAGTCTGCAGGCCGGTGCTCTATCCACTGAGCCAAACTGGCCAGGGCTCTTCCACCTTTTACCTCTTCATTATAGTCACTCATAGTATGTGGGTCCTTGCACATTCATGACCCCCTGAATTTTATCTTTGGATTGTTTGGGGGTCCATGAACCAAAGGGCCCTTTATAAATAGAACATTTCAATATTAGTCATATGTAAAGTTCAAGGCAGCAAAAGGAATTAAAAGGAGTGAGAATCTAAAACGGAAACTAAACAACATGGAGATTTGAAGGGTTTTAATGTCTTCTGTGTTAATTTATTGGTGTTCGGATATGCCATCACCATCAGACACGGCAGCAGGCTGTATCTTTACATTTGTTTTTGGCTTCAGCTGCTTTTTTATACCAGGTTTTCCCTTTTGACATTCTGTTTTTGTTCTACTAGTCAAAATGAGTTTTTCCTTTTTTATTTTTTTAAGAACATATTCCTCCTGGGTTCACTCTGTCTCCAAAAAAATGAAGCTGTTTTCCTTCTGTTTAAGTCATCATTAAGTATAAATGCAAATGGAAAATCCATTCACATTCCTAACTTGTTGCTGATGCTTCTAAGGGATTTATTGGGAAGGAAAGAAGAGCAGGGTTTGATTTGTATCATAGTCAAGTGACCCAAGTAGTTTTCAGAAGTAGAAAATGAATTTTGACCAAGAGTTGTGATATTTTTTACAGTTATGCATTTCTTAATAGCGGGGATATGTTCCGAGAAATGCCTCATTAGGCAATTTTGTCATTGTGTGAACAGCACCGTGCACGCACACAAACCTAGCCAGCAGTCGCCAACCTTTCGGACCTCACGGACCACCAGTGGTGACCGCTGGACAGACTACTACACACCTAGGCTATATGCTACAGCCTGTTGCTCCTGGGCAACAAGCCTGGACAGTGTGTGACTGTACTGAATTCTGTAGGAAATGATAACCTAATGGTAAATATTTGTGTATCTACACATAGGAAAGGCTCAGTAAAAAATGCAGTATAAAAGATAAAAACCGGTACACCTGTATGGAGCACCAACCATGACTGTAGACCACAGGACTAGAAGCTGCTCTGGTGAGTCAGCGAGTGAGTGGTGAGTGATGTAAAGGCCTAGAATATTCCTATACACAACTGTAGACTTCATAAACACTGCACACTAAGGCTACACTAAATTTATAAAAAAGTATTCTTTGATAATTAACCTTAGCTTACTGTAACTCTTACTCTACAAACTTGAAATTTTTTAAAAAACTTTTTGACTCTTTTGTAACAACACTTAGTTTAAAACACAAACACATTGAATTGCGGCACAAAAATATTTTTATATCCTTATTCTATAACCTTTTACCTATATTTTTTTACTTTTAAAACATTTCTGTTAAAAACTAAGACACTAACACACATTAGCCTAGGTTAGGATCGCCACTGTCACTATCTTTTGTTTCTCCGTCTTGTTCCACTGGAAGGCCTGCTGGGGCACGGAGCTGTCAATCTCCTGTGATAACAATGCCTTCTTCTGCAGCACGTCCGGAAGGCCCTGTTAAGGTGACTGTTATCGAGAAGATAAAAAATAGCATGTTGGAGAGGATGTGGAGAAAAGGGAACCCTCTTACACTGTTGGTGGGATTGTAAAGTGGTACAGACAATATGGAAAATAGTATGGAGTTTCCCCAAAAATGTAAACTAGAACCACCATATGATCTAGCAATTTCTGTTTTAATGAGATGAAAACTGAGCTGGGGCTTCAGGGAGGTGGCAGTGGTGGGCAGTCTAGAGTTATAAAATATTTATTTGTTTTTTTATCAACTACATATGTTCACCATTCACAACTGATGGAACATGGTTAGAGAAGTTGTTTTAATGGTTTAACTAATTTAGAGAATGCCTGCATGTAAAGAGAGACTTTATTTAACAAAGTTTTTTCTCCCGAGTAAAATGTCTTAAAAGCACTATTATAGTATTTGCTTAGCTTCCTGTTTGTTATTAAAAGAAGTACAGGCAAATTAAAGCTGAAGTTATATGCTTTTATGATAATAAGCCATTTTGAACTGCTTGGAATTCTCTGACAGAGTTTGTAATTTTATTTTGAATTTTTACTTTTCAAACATTGAAAACTTATTTTGTTCTTTAAATTTTAGTTCATTTCACATTTCTTTCTCTTTCCTTTTTCTTTGGTAGGATATTCTTCACAGATTTGAAATTTTTTCCATCTTTACCTGGTAGTTTTAAAACATTTTACAGAGAAATATTTTCTTTATTCATGTAAGACTTAAAATAGTTGTACCTTTTGTTCCATATTGCTCATACTCTGATTTTACAATAACAGGCTAAAATGTTCTGGAATGAAGATTGATAGCATAGGCAATTATAAGGCATTTTCTAACAGTGGAAACAATGTCCTTTTTTTGTACATCTCCTCCACCCCCAATTGTTTCATATCATTCCCTCCACAATGTGCAGTGGATTAATGTTATAAACCCTTCTTTTTGTCATTCAGTCAGATAACTGGTTGAGGAAACTTTATCATCGATAAAGGATATACTTAAAAATATTTTGTGATAAATCATTTTGATTGTTTTCAGAGCTCTACTTTTAATAAGGGATGCCACTGGTTATAGTAGACATCAGAAATTGAATTGTGACAGCAACATATATTTTAAATCTCAATTATAGACTCTGATTTTAATTCTTCTTGCTGAGCTTTGAGCTTCTCTAAGTGCTAAAAATTCCTTCAATTGCTAGCTTTTAAAAAGTGACATTCTGTGGCTACTTAACTTGTCATTTTTGCTCATGTAGGAGTAACAAAAACATGGTGATAATGTGTAAATCTAATGTAATTTTTCCAGAAAGCTATTATTATTATTTTAGGGAAGAATACAGCATTCATTATCTTTGTTCATAGAGATACTATTAATTTCTTTATTAATCTGTTTTAACACCAAGTATTAGAAAATCATTGTACCCTTTATTTTCCATTTAACTCTAATTCATGTCTCACTCACTCCTCGGCTTCAGTGGGGGATGATGTCAGATGTGCCACGAGCACTTTATGAAACCATTTATCACGACTGTGGAATACAGCTCAATAACTCAAGAATGCGATAGCCCCAAGCAGCTACCCGGGCTGACAGAAGTGCATGTCAGGCTCCAGGCCGCCGTCATGTTTCTTTGCAATGCCCAGCTTGCAGCCTATAACTTTTAAAAGCCTATTGTTATCAATGTGACCGAAAATTTAAATGACTCAAAATAACCTTTAAATAAGGTGTCCAACTTAGCTATTTGTCTAAGTCATTGCTGTGAATTTCAAGCATAGAGCTTTGCCCCATGCTTCCAAATGGAGTATAACACCGATTGGCTTTCCCAGTGCATGCAACTGCCACTGTAGGACTAAAATCTGGGATTATGAATGTCAGGGCTTCATGAACAAATTTCCAAATGACCTTCGTATACAGAATTGCTGGCCAAGTAAGCTGCCTGTTCATAACCTGTGTCCCATTCTCTTCTGAAAAACTTGGGCGTTTTTCAAAAGTTGGCTCCAGGATCACTGATGGAGACATCATTGAAATATTTTGTCCTCCCAAAACAAATTATAAAATCTTTAAAGAAATGGTTATTTAAAACTGCATATTTTGGCCTCTGGTTCACCCCTTCCTCCCACTCCCAAGTGGCTGCTCTGTGTCTGTCCTTGAGTCCAACTAAAGAATTAATTTCAAAATATCTGGTAGGATGCTTTTACCAAATGACTTAAGATATTGAATAAAAAACCGATAGGAACAAGAGCTATGTATGTGTTTACCATATACTGAAGGTTGAAAGTGATCATCCAATGTTTTGCATAGATCAACTAATTCTTAAAAGAAAAATTATCTGTAATGTTTGCATTGTTTCAAATAAGGAAAAAATGATTTGAATAATCCAATAGAACTGGCCCAAGTTGTTTGAAGTTTGATTGAAGACTTAGTGTCTGCAGAATCAAGCAGAATTCTTGAGGCATGGGGGGATGGGTTCCAGGCTCCCTGGATGAGGTGTAGGAAGTAAAGGCCCATTATATACTCACAGACTACCGCGTCTCTCGCCACAGGCAGGCTATAATTGCTTCTTGAGAATTTACTGAACCATTCAGAGAATTTACTGGACCATTCAGTTTTCATGCCTCTACCTTTGCTGTCTCAAACATAAGGGAAAAGACTGAGTTTTTGAGTTGCAGTTTAGAAATATAGGAGTCAGGTAGGAATTAGACCTACCTCTAATAACCTGCAGTTTAATTATATGTGATAAATCATTTGCATATCGATATTCTACAATTTGTGAGAAATTCCTAACTTTGAGTGGTGAATGTAGCCAGTGAGTGTGTGCATGTGTATGTGTGTAGTTGCACTCAGTATTTACATGCTATTTCAGGTTTTGTGGCCATGTGGTGACTTTGGCCATAATATTTTTAAAAATCTGAATTCAGAAGCTGCTTTTTGTGATAGGTCCTAGTCATTTTAAGGAAGTCTCACTCAGTTATTTTATTTTATTTTATTTTTTATCCAAGTTTGCTGTGGTGTGATTAGAACATGAAGATTTGGGAAAGTTTAACTTGATATGGCAGAGATTCTGCTGCAGAAAGAAATATTTGGTGAAAAAGAATCAAGTGCACAGGATGCTCACGAGTGAAGTTGAGCCGTAGCAGGAAAATGAAATGGGGTGCCTATTTTATGTGTCTCCAACAGCTTATATTTTAGATTTTATGCCAGAAATGCCTTAGGTGCATATTTAACAGTAGCAGAAAAAGACAGTAACGGCTTAGTGATTTAACTTACTTTTTTTTTTTTTTAATTAAATGATTCTATCCTGTCTGGCATTTCTACTGAGTTTTTTTTTTTTTTTTTTATAATTTATTTTTTATCCAAGTCTCTGAAGAGAATGGGCCTATTAATTTTAGTATTTCATTGCAGGCTAACAATCTCAGAAGGACAGACTCATGCTCGATTGAACTGTACCCCGAGATATTTCTAAATGAAAGCCTTGTCAAATATATTTTCCTCCAGTGTTTCAATATTTGAATTGTCGTCTAGTAAGAATGACTTTAGTTGGCTGGATTTACAGTGTGGCCAAAAAGGAAGTTTGTTTTTACATTATTTTCAGGGTAGTCATATTTATAGAATTAATTATTGAATCAAAAATCTTAGATTAAGACTTGTTGTTTTATGATTGTGATCATCCACTACCAATTGGGACTGTTTAAATTAAAAGAGCCAATTTTAGAATAGCTTGACATTTCATTTTTCTACTTTAAATTGCTTGTTTTAGCTGGCTGGTTTTGGACATACCTTTGTAACTGTAAGTAATAGGCTTACACTTTGGATTTTCAAGAGTCTATAAAGGAAGTGGTATCCTCCACCAGTGTGTGTCCTCTCCCTTGGTTGGGAGCACAGGGCGATCCTGCTTTTGTGATGCAACGCTTCCTAGAGGTCCTGGGCCAAACGCTGAATTAATCCACTTGGATGTCCTCCTGCATAGACAGTACTTGTGCATAAATGCTCTTCTGAAATGCAAACTGAATTTGAGCGGCTGAGTTTTGCTTCTGGGACATGTTCAGGGTTGTCTGGCAGGTGAATGGATAAAGCTGCAAATGAGAGGTGAGAACAATGGCAGTAATCAGTGTCTGAGCACAGATGTTGGACAGTCTCTAGGCTTTGTGCCTGGGTTGCATAGATGAATAGGACCTCTTCCTGTGAACAGCCCCCACTTGATACAGGGGGAGCAGAATGGGCTGTTTCCTGGCCCAGCTGGTGTTCCAAGCCAGCTATGATGCCTTGTGATCCAATCACCTGTCAAATCCTGCTCATTGTTCCTGTAGATTTTTTTTTTTTAAATTCTAGCAGCCTTCCTCATCACTTCAGTTGAATTTTTGGGAGTATTCTCTGCTTAGAGATCCCATGAACGCCCCAAGGGGCCTTTCCTTTGTGCTTGTGTACACCCTGCCACTGGCCTTTCGCTGGCCCCTCAGCACCATGGATTACATAATAGCCCCTAGAGCAGTGGTTCTCAACCTTCCTAATGCTGCGACCCTTTAATACAGTTCCTCATGTTGTGGTGACCCCCAACCATAAAATTATTTTTGTTGCTACTTCATAACTGTAATTTTGCTACTGTTATGAATTGTAATGTAAATATCTGATATGCAGGATGTATTTTCATTGTTCGCGACCCACAGGTTGAGAACTGCTACGAGTCTAGAGTTACATATTTATTCTCCTAGTCTATAAATACGTGGACTGCATTTCTCCTTTCATTGCTGAATCCATGGTGCCTGACACTGTGCCTGGTGCGTTGTAAGGCTAAATAAGTTCTTGTTGCGTTCCCTGCGCAGGCCACCCTTCTGTAACATCACATTTGGTCCTTAGTACTGCTATTTCACTATACATCTCTTTAAAAATTAAATTTATTACCCTGGCTCTTTTGGCCCCGTTGATTGGAGCGTCATCTTGTATGTCAATGGGTGGCAGTTTTGGTTCCTGGTCAGGGCACATGCCTACGTTGCGGGTTCAGCCCCCGGTCGGGGTGCATGCGGGGGGACAGCTGATTTTTGTTTCTCTCTCCCCCCTCCTTCTCTCCCCCCTCCCTCTCTCCCCCTAAGGAAACAATTTAAATTTATTGAGGTGACATTGGTTAATAAGTTTCAAGTGTACAATTCTATATACATCATCTATATATTGCATTGTGTACTCACCACCCAAGTTTGGTTCATTACACTCTTTGAGAATGGCATTGATATTATTCTCTCTGTGGGTGCCCATCAGCTTCTCACTTCCAGGGCCTAGACCACTTCACCTATTTTTTTTTCTGTCCCACCTTTTCAGATAGACTAATCGACCAAACCCCAATTTACCATGTGTTTCAGTCAGCCATTGCCGCAATAATGTTGAGTAACTAACTCTCTCCTAAATCTGCTCATTCAATCAGGATTGTTCTCAGACTCAGGTTCTCTTGGTTGCCTGTGGATTGGCTGATCGAGGCTGGGCTCAGCTAGTGGCTCTGCTTCTGATTGTGGTCTGGCTGGACTTGCCTCCTTGCTGTGAGCTGGGCTCAGACCTGCTGCATATGTGTTCTTTCTGGGGCCCCAGCTGAAAGGGTGGACGCTTCCAGGAATCACTTCTGGTGATAAGAAGCTTAACCAGCTGTCCAGAAGAAGAGATCCGCCCATTCCTGTGGTGCATGTATTCCTCTCATGGCTGATTTCAGACTACCTGTATGACGTCACTGGGAAGAGCTGCACAGTAGCACACCATTATATAGTACTTTTCATCACGCAGGTTCAACAGATAACCTCAAAAGCACATTTAGCAGTAAAATGTCATAGAATAATTAGGAAGTTACGAATTTGAGTACCTTTTAAAATATAATTTATCTTTAACTCTTGGTAATTTAATTCTTATTAATGGAGGTTTTTAACAATAATCTGTAAATCCCTGAAGACTTAATCAGCTTTCCTGAACTGGTATAAGCTGGCTCCAGTACATCACTGGGTTAACCCACACAATGTGCAAGAAAGCCTAGGCCTAGGACGTTCACATTGTCACTTCTGTTCACACTTCATTGGTCACAGCAAGTCCTATGGCAGAGCTCAAAGTAACTGGGTGGGGAAGCACCCTGCCTCCAGAGGGGGGCCTGCAGTCTCATGACAAAGGGTGTGGCTAAATGGAGGGAACAATGGGGGCCAGTGAGTCAGTCTACTAAACATGTTGCCTGCTGGCCATGGCTACCTGTTGAAACAATATCTGTACCAGGTTAATTGCTCTTAACCCTGTTTTTGAAATGCTTAAGTCATACTTCTTATGGGAGCACCTTTGAATATCAATTCTGTTAGCAGATCTGCTTCTGATAATTTTTTGAAGTGTGTCTCATACAGTGTAATTTGGGAAAGATTTAGGGTTAAAAATTGAAGTCTGAATTTTTGCTTTGTATGTTTATAATTTTGCCAGGCAGTGTCTGGCAGCTATAGAGGCAGGATTGTCATTTTCTAGTATGCTGCTCCTTTATCATTCAGTATATTCTTATGCTAATTTTTCTCTCTAAAGTCTTTTGTCTGATATTAATGTTTAGTCTTACTCTCCCTTTATGTTTTTGCCCTCTGTGTCCTAAGTAACACTGATAGCTTCATAAAATTTGCCAAAAAATTTTTTTGATGGTTGATTCGATTCTAATGTTTTTTGATGGTTGATTGACTTCTAATTTACTTTTTTGATGGTTGATTTACTTATAAACACTACTAATGATAGTATTCATAATGATTGGTACTATTGATGTGTTCATTGGATAAATTTCAGATATATTAGATAACAGTAGATAGCTGAAACCGGTTTGGCTCAGTGGATAGAGCGTCGGCCTGCGGACTGAAAGGTCCCAGGTTCGATTCCGGTCAAGGGCATGTACCTGGGTTTCGGGCACATCCCCGGTGGGGGATGTGCAGGAGGCGGCTGGTCGATGTTTCTCTCTCATCGATGTTTCTGACTCTCTATCTCTCTCTCTTCCTCTCTGTAAAAAATCAATAAAATATATTAAAAAAAAAAAAGACACCTTGGATGTTCATGTGTCATCTTTAAAAAAACAAACAAAAACAAAACAAAACAAAACAAAAAAACCAGTAGATAAACAGATTACTTTTATTCAAGACAAGGAAGGTCTTAAAAGGACTTTTAAAAAATCCCTACTTAGAATTGTCCAAGATATAATTTTTTAAAACCATATATAGTATATTCTGTTTTACAAATTGCATTTATATTATTATATATCTATTTTTTTTCACAATTCCCCCAAAATTAGTGGCTTAAAAACAACAAACATTTATTACCTCCTAGATTCTGGTGATCAGGAGCCTAGCTGTGGGTTAGCTAGGTACCTTGATGTTTTCATACGACTAGACTCCTCAAAGTGTCAGCCAGGCCTGACGTCTCCTCTGAGTCCTCAGCTGGGAGAGGAGCCACTTCCTTGCTCACTCACAGACTTGTTGGCGGGATTCCGTTCTTGGCAACTGTTGGACTGAGCACCTCAGTTCCTCACAGGCTGCTGGCCAGAGAACTCCCTCAGTTCCTTGCTGTGTGGGGTCTCCATAGGGCAGGCAAGACAAAAGCCACTGTCTTTTCATAACCTGATCTTGGAAGTGATATCCATAGCTTGCCTGGCTCTGTTCATTAGCAACAAGTCACTAGGTCCAGCCCACAGTTAAGGGGCAGGAAGCATTACCGAAAGGCATGGATGTGAGGAGACGGTGATTGTTGGGGTCTATGTTAGCAGTTCCCCACCACAGTGGGAAGTCCCTATTTTTCAGGCTAGGAAGTGAGTGACTGGAGAGGTTAAATTATTTGTTTCAAGGTCAGGATGCAACAAATATTGTAACTGGTTCTTCAGGTTGGAATCTTCTCCATCCCAGAAGACAATTTGAATCACTGCAGTCAAAGCTAATGCTGGGATGTTAATTGCAAGAAGGAGGTGTTCATTGTACCACATCACCCTCTACAGTGCCAGAAATGTAGTCAGTATTCCAAAAATACTTGCACTGATGAATGATTAAATGACAGTGTAGTATGACTTTCTTAAATGTTCTGTTCCTGTAGTTTTCTTTGTGTTTGGTTCCTTAACTACAGACAAAGATATCTTATAATATAACAAATTCACTTAAATATTTTTCAAGCTTTTAAAAACTGCTTGCTCTCCATTGCCCGAGTCTGAAAACTAAAGTAATATAACTAATTTGTTGACAAAGCAGTTTCAGTTAGAATTTTGTGTTTACTTCAGAATAAGGTATAAAGAACAATTTGTGAGTATCCATAAATACCCACTTATCTACCTAATATCCATATTGCCTAAGAAATCGAATTCAATCTTTAATGCCACCTAAGAGATAGTAACATAGTTTTTCTGTCTTTTGACAGCTAGTCCTTTGGTCATAATTGGTCTTAAGAGTCCAGTGTTTTTCTTTTTAGTAATAAGGATGGCTTTTGGGATTTGGGCGTAAACGAGTATTATCTTTAATTTTCTTTAGGTTCTTTTTTTATTTAAGGAAAATATATTGTTTTATTTTAGGCAAGTACCTCCATTGCTTGCTTCTCTGCTTTAAGTACCAGCCTTGAACATTTGGATTAGTGTGATTTTGAGCTTTGCCTTGTTAGTGTGGATCCTGGTGCCTTTGAGAGGCCACGTGGCTCTGTTCTTTTGCACGTCTTTAGGGAATAGTTTGTGTAGGAGTCTGTGGCTGTTGAAAGGGGCAGAGCTGTGACAGGTTTTCAGTGGTTCTTTCTTGTGATCAGCCTCATTTACCTAGTGTGCAGTGTTACCGGTTGGTAGAAGGATTTAACATTTGTCATTAACAGTAAGTACTGTGTTGTTCTCATCTCCCAGGCATGTAGTATATATTCATCGAGGCAAAGAAAACATGTTTATAATTATTCCCACTGAAACCATATAATTTCTCCCTTTGGCTTTTCTTCTTTTCCAACGTAGAAAGGGCCGTTGTGGGAACTTGCACAGTTGTCAGTATTTGTTACTTCTCTCTTCTCCCTTGTGACCGCCGCCGCCTCTTTGTTGGCCTCCAGTCTTGTGTTACTTGGTTGATTGTAACTACGAGGCTGATATTAACCAGTGCCACCAGCATACTCCCCACTGACCCTGTGGAGGTTTTCTTTTGACAATGGCATCGAATGGAAAGGCTTCCCTCTTGTGTTCAAGGCTCTTCCTAATTTGGCCTCTCATTTCATAATCTGTTTCCAGGCTGCCCAGCCGGTTCTCTTCAGCAGCGTGAGTCTTGCATGTGTCATTTCCGCATAGGCCAGGCTTATTCACATCTCCTTCCTTGGCATATGCTCTGTCAGCTTCCTCTCATTGGGGAATGCCATCTGGGCTGTTCTCTAGCCTAATTTAATTCATCCACCAAAGACCAGCACAAGTCTCACTTTGTCCATGTAACTTTCTCTGGTGGCTGCTTTCATCCATCCATTCATCCATCCATTCATTCATCTCTCTCAACCCTGATTCCTTTCCTGTTAGGTGCTTGTAATTGATACTATGCCTTTTTAGTGTATTGTGTCTTGTTTCCCAAATAGATGGTAAGTTCCATACAATTGTAAGTTTCCCGAACAAAATTGTTGGTGTTAAATTATAATTCCATATGGAGGACCATGTCTGTTGTTCCCCCATGGAGCCTGACACTATGTGGAAGCACATAAACATCCCAAATTTCATTGATTAATTCAACGCATATATATTGAGTACTTGGTGTTTTATGAGACACTGCACTAGATATTTGGCCTCCATTGAAGAATGACTAAATAAAGTCCCTGTCCTCCTGTGGCTGGAAGACTGGTGAAGGAGACAGATATTAAATAAATAATGTTGTGCTACTGCTATGAAGGAAGCAGTGTGCTGTGATAAAGAAGGGACTTTAGATGGGACAGTCAGGGGTGACCTCTCTGGGAGATAATGTTTAATAAAGTACTGATGGTAAAGCTTTGTGCCAGAAAAACAAACAAACCAACAAAAAAAAGAAGAAATACCAGATAATTCTCCACTAAGTATCCTGAAGGGAAAGTGGTATCCATCAAGCATCCTATACTCTTGGTCTCTGTTGTAGGACAACCAGAGATGGTTTGGTTCTGAAGGACTGTGGTTGCTATGGAGTAGATAAATCTCTTTAGGAGCTTCTTGAAGGGACTGGGGCTCCAGATGGTGATGGGCCATCAGAGAAGAGACGGGAAGGGAGTTTGAGGGGAGGAAGTCGAGGATGCCGACAGTGGCAATTGTTGATTCAGAGAAGGGATGAGGAGGTGAGGGCACGGTTCAGATGGACAGGGTAGGTAGGAAAAAATGGAAGGTTTAACTGTTGCTGAAATCTTTTTTGAATACAAATTAAGTATCAAAGATAAAAATGAAGTTTAGAGAAATGAACAATTTAATCACTGTGTGCTCATACAGTGATGAAATAGAACAAATAAACTTTTTCACTTTATTGATTGGTGGCTTTATTCAGAATTATATTCAGACTAGAGGCCCAGTGCACGAATTTGTGCACTGGTGGGGTCCAGCCAGCCCACTCCGATGGGGGCCATCAGGGGCGGTCTGGCTGGGGCAAGGGGCCATGGTCAGGGCCGGCCAGGGTGAGGGACTGTGGGTAGTTTGCTGGCCAGCTCCACCTCTGATTGGGTGGGGGTGCCCACTCAGGGGCGGGGCCTCCAGGGTGAGGGGCCACAGGCATCGCAGTTGTTCTGCTGTTTGGTCAATTTGCATATTACCCTTTTATTATATAGGATTATTTTTTTTAGCAGGAAATAAGATTCAGCAAAAAGATGAGAATCACGCAAAATTAAATAGGAAGGTTCTGGGTTGCTGGGATATGCTTTCTCTTTATTCTATGATGCTTAGTGGCCAAGTGAACATGTCATGATTTTTTTTTTTAAATTTAAATTATTTATTGTTTGAAGTTTTACATATGTCTCCTTTTTCCTCCATTGTCCTCTCCCTGGCAGCTTCCACCCCCCAGCACATGCCCTCAGCTGCCCCCCAACCCCTACTGTCTGTCCGTTGGTTATGCTTATATGCATGCATACAAGTCCTTTGGAATTTCTAAACAGACTCAGTTTGTCAACTTGCTGACGCTGAAATTGGGACAGTTGATGAGAAATCTATAGAACTAGTTCTAATTATAATTACTTCAATATTAATAATAACAGCTAATATTTATTTAGGGCTTGACTAAATGTCAGGCATGGAGCTAAATGATTTTTATATTCATTACTTGATTTAACCGTAACCACTCACAGCAACATTCTGAGGTAGACACTGCCTTTAGTGCTGTATCAGGTCAGGCATGTTGCATTGTAATTGAAGTCTTAGAACTTGGGTATTAAAAGCTTCAAAACTGTCTTTAGGGTATTAATGTTTTCATTAGAAGATTGCTACCTTTTAAACAATGTTTTAAATTTAGAATCGAGGAACTCTTCCTAGAAGGATAGTCCTTAAGCACTTTGTAGCTGAGGGAGCTGAAGGACAGAGATGTGAACTTAAGTCAATCACTGGGAGGTGGCAGAACTGGCACCGGCCCAGTTACTTAGTTCCCAGTCAGGAATAAAAGGAGGCAAAGAATCCTTTTTGGAAATGAAGTCACTAGAAAGAGTAGTAATCTGGAGGTTAGTGAATTTGCCAAAGACCAATAATCTTGATGCTGAGGTAACCTTTTGTCACAAGTTTCTTTTTCAGGAAACCAATAGGGTTCCAGCTGCCTTGTAGCAAATACCCACTCTGAGGGTGCTCTGAGGAGAGAAGGCAAAGGGAACACTCAATAGATTTCTCTCAAGGTGTTTATACCTCAATTTGGGAATCAAGATGCATCACTTGGTGATTATGCTGTAGTTAGTCATGTATCACAGTGCAGTGTAAAGTGCCTGTGTGTTAACGTGCAGGTGTTAACAGTGGCAATGTGGAAATTGGCTCATGAATAAACAGGCCCACCCAGCTGACACATGATAATGCCTTTTCTGACGGCAAAGAATGGCGTGATTCGGAACTTTTACTGTGCTAACAAAAAATGAAATTCACAAACCATTAGCAATATGTCCCCCCACCCCCTTTTTTTTTTAACTTGAAAATGTTTGTTGAAAATTTCAGCCCTTGGAAATACAGGATTGCAAAAGTTGGTTTACAGTTCGTATGGAAAAAAGACATGCAGGTTATGATTAGTACAACAGCTTTAGTAACTTTTGTGAACTCACAACTGTCAACCTACTTTTGCCTACCCTGTAGAAAGGCTTTCAAAGATCAAGAGAGGTTTATGAAAGTTGGGAATGGCATCTTCAAATAGATGAGCCAAGAACCTTGTCATGAAAAAAGTGGTGCATGTGACTTAGCAGAAGAGGCAAGCAAGGCAGGCTTGCTGGAGGCGGCCGCACATGGGCCCAGGTGTGGAGGTGGAAACTCTGTAGGGCAGTGGTTCTCAACCTTCCTAATGCCGTGACCCTTTAATACAGTTCCTCATGTTGTGGTGACCCCCAACCATAAAATTATTTTCGTTGCTACTTCATAACTGTAATTTTGCTACTGTTATGAATCGTAATGTAAATATCTGATCTGCAGGATGTATTTTCATTGTTACAAATTGAACATAATTAAAGCATAGTGATTAATCACAAAACAATATGTAATTATAGATGTGTTTTGCGATGGTCTTAGGCGACCCCTGTGAAAGGGTCGTTCGACCCCCAAAGGGGTCGTGATCCACAGGTTGAGAACTGCTGCTGTAGGGGCTGTGTGAGGGCAGAGACCTTTCTGCTTTGTGCTTGTCTTAACAATGGGCCACTGCATGTCAGTTATTGTTCAGGGTTTGGTTTTTGTGTGTGTTTTTAATAACTCTGACATATGAATGCTATCTCTGTATTATCTTTTATAAGATTTATCTTCTCTAGCATATTTTCTACTAAAATTGCCTGTTTACTTGCTGATGTGGTTGGGAATGTTGTTGAATCCTGTTCCATTAAATTCCACATTTAACCCTTTTCCATTTATTCAGTAATTGAAATAGCTTCTCTAGGTATGTTAACTCTGTTTCAAACAGTGGAAAATAAGCTTGTGTGCATACCCATCAGTCACAGGGTTATCTGGTCCTTTGTAATTGGGGAAGAGGAAGCCTTGAGGAATATTGATGAGACGACAGTGTGGGTGGGACTCTACATTCGATTAAAGGAACTCTGATAACCTCAGTTGATTAGGTTCATTGGTTTCCCCATGTAATGGGGAGACAATTCTAAGATAGCGTGCGCTATTGGCTAAAAGAATGCTTTTTGCATTGCATGTACATTTCCTTGCTTATGTGACTTGACTTTATGGAAAAAGAGTATCTCCCAGTTTAAAAATACTCTAAAGTGTTAGGCTTACGTATATTTTGAAAATTGCTAAATGCAATGTTATCTATTTCTACTGCCTTGGGAAGGAAAAATGCCTTTGTTTATACCTGTGAGACCTAATTCTTGGGCATATAGTGTATGTCAGTTCAAATATTGGGTATATTGGTTTCATTTTCCCAAGCAAAATTGTGTTTTGAGAGCGTGCATGCCCTACTTTGCCCAGTAGTATCCAAGATCTCTTTCTTTTTATATATTTATTTATTTTGCAGTTGTTGAGTATTATATACGAAGTCTTTTTCTTAATTTTTAAAATCATTTTTAAATTATAGTTGATATACGATATTATATTAATTTCAGGTATACAACATAGTGATTAGACACTTATATACCTTATGAAGTGAACACCCTGATAAGTCTGGTACCCATTTGGCACCGGATATGGTTCTTACAGTATTATTGACTGTATCCCCCTTGCTCTACTTCACACCCCTGTGACTGTTTTTATAACTGGCAGTTTGTACATTTTAATCCCTTCTCCCTTTTCATCCACCCTCCCAACCCTCCTCCCATCTGGCAACTATCAAAATGTTCTCTGTATCTATGAGTTTGTGTCTGTTTTATTTGTTTATTTTGCTTTGTGTTTTAGATTCCACATATAAGTGAAACCAGATGATATTTGTCTCTCTATCTGTTTCACTTGGCAAATTATTTACCATATTTCTGAGAAGATTTAGTAAAGGTAGGAAACATAAATAAAACTTCCAGGGGTTTTTTGTTATTTCTACTTTATAGAGCGATTTCTGATCGGCTACACAAAGCTGATCTGTCTTTGCCTTCTATGAACAACTGAATTTACTCACCGTTCATTGTTGTTGGATGTTTGGATGCCCAACCTAAATCAATAGCCTATCTAGTTTACTGGGTGACAAGCATAGATAAAAAATTATCATTGTTTTAACAGAGGACATTGTCTTATCACCAAGGAGAATATCTGCAGCATCTCTAATAGGCTAGAAACCTGCCACCTGATCAGAATTGGACACTGCCCAGAGACCCCTTAACATTCTAATTGTATCCTCATAAAATAAATGTAACGCTACCCCAATTTTGCTTAGAGAAGAAATTGCACGTTCTGTATTCATGTGCTGATATTCCATCCCCCCCTTGATTCAGTAGCAATATTTTTCTTCAGCATTTTATACCAAAGTGAAATCCGTATTAGTAATATAATTCCCCATATACATTTTCAGCTAATCGAATTTTGCTTTTGTAAATGCATGGCCCTGAATGAAAGATGTGTGTGTGTGTGTGTGTGTGTGTGTGTGTGTGTGTGAGTATTATCAGCAAGGGAAGTTTAATTTCCATTCAGCTTGAGTTCTGCTTATTTCTATATGCTCTTTCTTCCTACTTTGCTGCCTGTCATTTTCCTTGTTAACCATGAAGACGACTGGAAAATGTGCCTTGGTTACTAATGGGTATGAAGGTTCTTCAGTTCTATTCCAGTGTGATAAAACATAGAAACAGTTAAAAAATGGAACCTACCCACACAGGAGGTGGCAAAGGAGGAAGGTTAAAAAGTTGAAAGATGCTTTCTTAAAATCTTCTATGTGCTTCTTTATGGAGGTCAATGTTTGTGTTAAATTATACAAAGAACAATGGTATACAAATTTAGTGTCTGCATAGAAACATTTATTTTATGGATACTAGTAGGCTTTGGATTATCCGTTTGCATTTCCAGTATAAGGTGCTGCCACTTCATTACCCGCTGATCGCTTGTGAAAAGAAGCACTAATAGGAATGTGTATGATGTATGAAGAGAGCTGAGGAATAGGAGTAACTGCAGGCTGCATTATCCTGCTTTTTAAATTTGCATCATGAAAATACATAGGTTAAGTAGATGGTTTTTAGGCTTAATTGTGAATGTACCACCTTGATTCCCCAGCTAAACAGTTTAGGTTGGCATGTCTGGGCTAACTAGGGGTGCAGTTCCTTTCTAGAAAAGACAGTGTCACAAAGACCAGCCTGTTATGTAAGTGAAACTGTTAATTGTAGAATGGATATAGATACCCCACCTTTATTTCCTTTTAAATCAATATCAACTTAAATATAAGCAAGTGGAATTGTCAAGGCAACAACTGGCATATAGTCTTTCATGAGAACACTGTACTGAGCGGAGAACCAGTAAGCGATATTTTTAACTGAACTTGTAAAAAGGTGGTATTTTTTAAGGAAGCATTATGAGCCTGCCAGGTGTGGTGGGAAAAGGCCTGGTCTCTGAGTCCAGACACCGAGTCTTCTTTGGGTCATTCACTCAGTGACAGTTGCATGCCACTTAGGTGCCAGATACTGGGCTCTAGCTCAGTGGTCAGCAGCAAAGAAGTTGTATTCTCAGAGCAGCCTGCAAGGTAGGTGGAAAAGCTCTTGCTGTCTAGTAGCTGGGAAGTAGCCAGGCTGGGACTTGAACTTGGTCATCTGATTTCTAATCTGCCATCTCTGATACACCATATTGCCATACAATACCCACCTCATGTGGATGCTATAGTTTAATCAAACAATGCATGTGCAAACAAATGCTGAACTACGTGTTAAAGTGCTTTTCCTATGTAGACTGGCCTTGGTATCCAGGATTGAAAGATTTCTAGGCATGTGGTGACTAAAGCAACTCTTTGTTTTCCTCTAAAGATTTTATTTAAAGTCAACTTGGCTTTGTGTATATGCTATGCAGTAAATTTTGATGCATTTTCTATGATATTGGTAATAGTGAATGCCATCATATATTCATTGAATTATTCATTTAATCATTAGCAAACATTGGTTGATATATTTTTCATGTCTCTCATAGACTCTAGGGATGCAAAGATGAAGAAAGCTTAGGCAACATGGATGGTTTATAGCCATGCAAGAGGTACATGGACAGCGCATGATGAGGCTGCGTAGAGCATGACGTCGTACAGATGTGGCTGGAGCACTGAGGGGCTAATCTTCTCGGAGAGATGAACCCCTGGTCTGGGTCTTCTGTGGTCAGTGGGTGTTTGCTGGGTAGGACAGTGATGGAAGGACTGCCTCAGCGTATGGCAGAGTGCTCGGGAAGGCAGAGCTGTGGTTCACCTCGTGCAGTACCCAGGGCTGGGGAATCTGCACAAACATGACACCCATGAGCAGTAGCCTCTCTTTCCTCCAAAACCAGAGGGCCATGGGATTGTGCAGGTCAAGCCTCAAAGCATCTCCAACCCTACAGTGAGTAGGGTTTAGTAAAACTTGATTGTTGTCTGCAGTAACTCCAAATCTGAGAGAAATACAATAAGTCTGGTCTGGCTTGCTGACCATGGTGTAGGAAACATCGTCTTCACGTTACAAGTCAATGTTTTTTTGCAAGTTTTGGGAGGGTTTTTAATTTCTGAGATTCAACTATTTTTTTTATTTTTGCAAATATTTTAGAAGTATTATCCTATACTAATAAAAGGCAAACATGCAAATTGACCGTACTTTTGCTATGCCTTAAGCCACACCCACCAGCCAATCAGAGCGACTATATGCAAATTAACTCAACCAAGATGGCGGCCGGCAGCCACAGAGCTGGAGCGAGCAGGAGGCTTGCTTGCTCTAGTGATAGAGGAGGCCAAGGTTCCCCGCCTGTCGCAGCCCAGCTCTGAGCATCACTGAAAGCAACAAAGTTTCAATTATAGAAGGTAAATAAACCCCAGATACCTGCTTTCAGCCAGCTGTGGCCAGGGAGCTGGAGCGAGCAGGAGTGGGTTGCCCCTGGCGATGGAGGAAGCCAAGCTTTCCGAAGGCCTCCGCTAAAGGCAACAAAGTTTCAATTATAGAAGGTAAATAAATCCTAGAATAAAAAAAGAAAAGAAAAAAAGGAGGGGCTGGGAGCTTACATCGCCAGGGTGCTTGGCCAGCCTGAAAACGGCCCTCAGCCCCTCACCCAGACTGGCCAGGCACCCCAGTGGGGACCCCCCACCCTAAAGGGGGTGTGGCCAGCCTGAAAACAGCCATCAGCCCCTCACCCAGGCTGGCCAAACCTCCATGGGGTGAGGGTCCCCACTGGGGTGGACATCCTCTGAGGTCCCACACTGCAAGAGGGCATAGGCTGGGCTGAGGGACCCCCTGAGTGCACAAATTTTTGTGCACTGGGCCTCTAGTTTATATGTAAATAACTGACTTATTAAATACCAGGTTGAAAGGAATACAATTAAATTCTATAATTCAAACTTTTTATTAGTGATGTTTGAATTTTGCAAACCTCGTATGAATTTTTTTTTTAGGTAATTTTATTTACTAAAAGAATGTGTCATCTTTAAAGTTTAATCTCTCTTAGCATCAGACAGTAATTTGTCTTGCAGAACTGCTGCCTTGCTAAAATGCGTGAAAAATCAGAGATGAGCATGCATTCGTTTTTGTTTTTATAAATATGCCAGGTTAATAAGTTGAGGGAAAGCACTATCGAAATTGGTTATTTCCTTGCATCCACTTATCCTCACTAACAACTGTATCAATTGAGGGTTTGATTTGGCATCAGGAATTGCAACCTAAACACAGTGGCTTTCATCTAGTGAGAGTCTGTTTCTCTCCCTGAAGGAAACTGATGAAGGCAGTGCATACCTGAGGAGCTGGCTCCGGGGTTGGCGTTCCCTCTGACCCAGACCTTTCTCCCCTTATTGTCAGCTGCCCTTGGGGTGTGCCTGTCTACCTCACGATGGCTGCCCTGCTACCGGCATTGCCTCTACATTCCAGGCAGGATGAAGGGGATGGGTAAAACTCATGCTCCTAAGCCTGCCGACTAGAACTCCACTTAACCACTGTTTTATTCATGTCACTGGGTGGAACTGTTATGTGGCCATTCCTAGTTGTATAGGAGACCAGAGAATGTTGATTTTTTTTTTCTTTAGCTGGACATCTTGCTGTTCTGAAATAAATCAGGGCTCTGCTAGTGAGAAAGAAGGAGAAAAGGATATTTGGTAGGCAACTATAATGTGTGTCACCATACCCAATCGAAGGATCTTCAGATACGCCTGTTCAGATCTTTCATGCATTTGCCGCATCACCTTGGAGATGGAATGAATATTCCCTTTGGTGAGAAGATGGGCTGAAAAAGAAAATATAAATAAAGCCAAAGCAGACATTTGTCTTTTCTATTAATAAATTGGGAAATAAAATAGGCTCCACAAATACTTTTTTTGAGTTTTTTATTGTTGATACTATTAGATGTCCCCCGCTGCCCATCTCCTTTCCCACCTCCACCTGCCCCCCTTTCCCTTCCCTTTCTTAACATTTTAAACAGAAGGGTGTATTCTGAAATATTGAGCAAGATGGCATTCCAAGAGCTACGGTCAATTTTAGGTCCACCTCAGCTTTTATTTTGCAGGAAACGGCAGGATGTAATAATATTCTCCATTACAAGCTTGCTTTTTGTCCTATAAATAGCACTTTCTGGATGCTAACCAAACCCAAAGGAAGGCATGCATTATAGGTGGCCTTTTTTTTTAGTGGTGGTGGTAATCAAAACAGGTAGGTTTTCCCTATACCGTGCCTAGTATTCAGGGTGGTATTTAGCTTTTAATTTTTTTTAAGAGCACCTAACATGTATCCGGGCTGTTCTAGGCTTCGGGGATACAGCAGTGAGGAAAACAGACCAACATCTCTATCCTCACAGAACTTGTAATCTAGAGTGTTAAATGAGCTCTCCATTACCTAATAATTGAGGTTGTTAAAAATTCTTTGGACTGTGACTGCCCTTCAGTTTTGCTTTTGTATCTTCGAAACTTTTGTTGGCTATATGTGAGACATAATGGTTAATTGATTAAGCTATAGTTTTGGATTTCAGAGAGGTGGCACACAGGCAATCAAAAGTTGTGAGCAGAAAGAACACTTTAGAGTCTGTCAGATTATTTCATTTTAAGCTCTTCATTTCACATTTCCATCATGTAAAGTGCCTTAATTACAGAATCCTCTTCTTTTCCCAATTAAATATTATAATACAGTCATGGATTTTAGTTCTTTAGGCACTTCTTTAATGTGTTGAAGAGCACTTAATAGTCTGAACTTGGGGCCTGTAAATAGTTTATTTAAAATTAAGGGGACAGTAGTATTACAAAAGATCTATAGTCAGGTCATTAGAAGGCTAGGCATGCTGGATGTCTCTTACTGCTTCTCCTAGTTTAAAGACAATGAAAAGAAGTACTTGGAAAAAATTCTTCTAGACTGTAGATCGTTAGCAGAGAATGTAATTTTTATAAAGAAATATTTGGGTGATCTCTGAAAGATATTTATGCCTCGGCCAGGTGGCTCAGTTGGTTGGAGCTTCGTCCCATACACCAAAAGGATGCAGGTTCGATTCCCATTCAGGGCATCGAACCTGCCTAGGTTGCATTTCAATCCCCCCAGGGATGGATATGGGAGGCAACTGATTGATGTTTCTCTCTCTCACATCAATGTTTTTCTCTCTCTCTCCCTCTCTCTCTCTCTAAAAAATAAAATAAAATAAACACATCCTCAGATCAGGATTTTAAAAAAGATATTTATTCAGCTATGCTTCTTTGATAATTTTGATCTTTGATTGCCAAACCCTCAGTTTTGTATGCTACTTTGGGCGTGCATGTTTAGTATTTAACAAATTCTATATTCTAAGAAAGATATACATTTTAGGAATGATTTTCACCTGTTCATATAAGTCAGACAGATACAAATTAATCAGTTCACTTGGTTCCCCTCCCTCCCTTCCTCCCTCCCCCCTCCCTCCCTCCCTCCCTCCCTCCTCCCTCCTTCCTTCCCCTCCTCTCCCTCTTCCTTCCCTCTTCCCCTCCTTCCCTCCCTCCCTCCCTCCTTTCCCCCCTTCCTTCCTTAATAGTTATTTGAATACCTTCACAGACCAGGCTCTGATTTCTCAGCACTGAGCCAAGCAGATAAAATTCTTGCTTACAAGGAGCTTGAAGTCTAGAAGGGGAGACAGTTAAACAAAATTAATAAAACATATACTTAGTGCCAATTGGTGATAACTGCCATGGAGAAAACAAAGCAGGGCAGGAGGGATAAGAACTGATGGAAGGAGTTGCTGGGTTTTTTTTATTGGTCACTTATGGGGAGCCTCCTTGAGAAGGTGACATTTGGATAAAGACCTAAAGGGAGTGAGGGAGGGAGTCCCATGGCTGTCGGGGGAGCATGTTTAGAATAGAAGGCACTGAAGATGCACATCCTGAAATGACAGTGTGTCTGACTTCTTACTGTGGCTGGAGTGGAGTGAGCACGTGACAGGAATTGGGGGATGAGCTCAGAGAGATAACCGGAAGAACGTAGGGCGCCCTGTGGACTATTTTAAAAACTTTGCTTTTTATACCAGTTGAGAAAAGAGGCCGATGGAAAGTTTTGAACAAAGGAGCAAAAGGTATTTCTTTAGTCTTAAAGCCAGGATCATGCTGGCTACTGTGTGAACAGATTGTGAGAAGCCAAGGTAGGAGTAGGAAGGCCCAGCTGGGAAGTTAGTGCAGTAATACAGGTGAGAGGGGGTGGTGCCTGGGCCAGCCAGGTGGCGGAAGCAAGGGCTGTGAGAAGTGGCTGCATCCTGGCTATATTTTGAAAGTAGATCCAAGGATTTGCTGATGGGCCGGATGTAGGGTGTAAGGAAGAAAGGAGACAAGGAGAAGTTCTAAGTTTCTGATCCAAGGAGAATTGAATTGGCATGTACTAGGATGTGGAAAATTGCTAGAGGAGAAGGTGATAAAATTAAGAGTTTGGTTGTAGACATATTGCCTTTGATACCCTTATGAGATGGTCAACTGTAGATATCCAGTAGGCAGTGGGGTATAAGAATTTGAAGTTAAGGGGAGATCAGCGCTGGAAATACTAATTTAGAAGTTATTATCATAGAGGACATATTTAAGGACATGGGACTGGATGAGGATATGAAAGCAGTGAGTGTAGTTAGGAGAGAGAAAGACAAAGAAAAGACTTGTCTAAATATTAAGAAGAGAAAAGAAATAGAAACAAATCAGCAGGGAATTCAGAAAATGAAACTTTAAAATGACTAAGTATCTTTAAAGTGTTAAAGGATGAGATTGAGAATTTTGTCAGAGTACCAGAAATTAGAAAAACAAGAGGAAATGTTATAACCAAAGAATGAAATAATAAAAAATAAAGAACTTAATGGATGGTTTTAATAGAAGATGGTACTCATTTGAAAAGTTAGTCAGGTAAGCATATTCTTAACATACAATCCAGCAATAGGGCTCCAATACCAATCCCTGGGGTTTACCCCTTGAAGTTCTGACTTAATCGGTCTAGGTTCAGATCCCTAGACCATTAGTACTTTATTAAAAACAAACACACTTCACCCTGCCAGTGTGGCTCAGTGGTTGACATTGACCCATGAACCAGGAGGTTGAGGTTTGATTCCCGGTCAGGGCACATGCCCGGGTTGTGGGCTCCAATCTGGTAGGGGGCATGCAGGAGCCAGCCGATCGATGATTTCTCTCTCATCATTAAAGTTTCTCTCTCTCTCTCTCTCTCTCTCTCTCTCTCTCTCTCTCTCTCTCTCTCTCTCTCTCTCCCTTCCTCTCTCTGAAATAAATAAAAACATATTTTAAAAAACAAACAAACAAACATACTTCAATTATTCCAACTTGTAGCCGAGGTTGCCCTGGCTTTTAAGAAGGTGAGATGAATTCAGCCACTCAGCATTCCCTCCCTCGAGAAGCTTCGTTCTAGGCTTCAGTTTGCCGAGACCATGTTTACAAATGTGCCTTGGGTTGTGCCTTTAAGACTTGGCTCATATTTTCATCCTAGATGACTTTGAAATGTGTGTGATGGTAATGATGTTTATCTCTACAGACCCCTAACCAGCTGAACAAAGTATGTATCGTTCTTGTTTCCCATGCCATATCTGGTAATCTATATTCTGCTGTGTGATTCGCTCTTATGGAACTTTGTAGTCTGGGAAAAAATTGCACAAATCACAACAAATGAATTGCGAGGCCTGCCAAAATCAAATGGAATATTCATTCCTGCACATTTGCTTTTTATGTGACATAAAATGTACAGCCTTTGGGACAGTTGCTCTCACACTGACTGTGTTATGGCAAGGAAAGCTAATTTAGCAGAGAAATTGGCTGGAGTGTCTCCTCTAATAGAAATAAACACAAAACCACTTGAGTGTCTCTTCTTTTCAAGGACTGCTGTTTTTCCATAAAATTTACAAGCCTACAGATCAATACAGAAGCCCCTGTAATTCATGTGGCTGTGACTTTATAATTTTAAATATTATTTCCCCATAAACGAATAGGACTGGGAACTATGAGGCCGTTTTAAAATCACAGCATGCAAATGAAATTTAGGAATCAACTTTTGGCATCGTTAGTCAAGGGCCAAATGAGTGAAGAGACATTGCGGTGTAGCAAGTGCTGGGGTTGCATGAAGGGAACACTACCTGTCTGCTCCATACTTTTAGTCCGGGGAATGGGGCTGCTGCTACTAATAGCAAATCCGACAAATGATAATTGAATTTCTGTTCTCCAGCAAGTGGTGATAGGATTTGGTATTCACATTGTCAAAATGCAATTCATTTCTACCTATTCATCTGAATTTGAAAATGGTAAGGGCCAGCCCCATGATTGATCAACAGTGAGACTAGCTTTTAAAACCGTTTCATTTTGGAGTTTGCGTTAACAATTGATGACTTAATTTTTGCCTCATGCATTGAACTTTAGATTGCTTCATTCATGGAATCACTTTCTATTCATTCCGTATTAAGGAAAATCTCCCACTGGAATTCCAACGAGGGGGAAGAGGTTCTCTGGCCTCAGTGAACTGGCTCCTGGCTTTGCACCAAACCTGGCCACTTAGAGTGCAGTCACAGTTGTGCTAATTTGCAATGATTTTATTTTGTATTGACCGCAATTTGAGATGCAAGGAAAGAACAAGAGTTATAATTTTATTTTTGGTTTTTATATTCTGTAAATTAGACATCAGTACTCATGGTCAGGAAACTTAATGTAGTTAACTCTAAATTTTAAGTGGGATTTATGTATAGTTTGTATCTTGAGAAAGTCTCCTTTACTGCCCTTTTGAGTATTAGCATTACCTTTGTTTAATGACTTGCTTTGACATTTTAGGTCTCTCGCTTGTGGCAAGTACTCCAGATGTTTGAAACCCCATCTCCAACCTTTTCTTCCCCCTTTTTGGAAAGGGTTTGAAAGATGGCTTTTTGGGAAGGGTTTGAAGATGGCTTTTCTGCGTAGGTGGGTCGTTTGTACCCATGCAAGAAAGGGCTGGCATGGGTTGCAGGAGATGCCGAGGGGGGGATTCTTAGGGAGAACTAAGCAGCTTTACCACCCATCCTACTTAGTCTCCCAAGACGGCCAGTCTCCTCTGTGAAATGGGACAGTAATAGTACACGCCCCACAAGGGTGTTGCGAGGTCTGAATGTTAATTCATGTAAGAGCTTGGAAGAGTGCCTGGCATGTAGGAAGTGTGGACATGTTAACTGCTTTTGGTTTGATATCATTTTGTTTAAGAGAATCTTCAGGAATCTAGACTTCCTATATTAAGAAAGCTGCCCATGCCTGTAAAATATGGTTTGCTTAATATTCAGAGGTAGTCGGAGGAAGAAGCTGGGGGAGGAGGAAACGTAGCCTTGGCCAGATTTAATCACCAGCTGCTGGTTGCTCAGAGACTAGGAATGGGAGACGTTAGCCGGGCTGTTGTGGCAGAGAGGGGAGGAATCCCGTGGGAAAGATACCTGAAAGCTATCCTAGACTTGCAGAGGAAGAAAAGGCAGGAAGTGTCTGAAAGCCCTAGGAATTAAGAACTCAGTGGCTATAGTGAGAATGCAGCATCCATAGAATAATTTCCTTTACGTAAATCTTATTCTAGTGCCTGTATAAAAATTGTTAGAGGAAAACTGGAGAACCAGCATGAGAGAATGTTTCTCTATCCAGCATCTGTTACATCTGCTGAGTTTTCAGAGAAGCTAGTCATGAAGAGATAAAGGATAGTCTTCTCAGATAATCTCTAACTGGTGTGCCCTGGGGCTGAGTTATTGCCTGCAGACTCACATTCTAGCATTCTAGAAAAATGCTGCTAGAATGGGTGCTCCTGGTGGGGAGAGGGAGTCATATGGATCAGTTGTTAACGTGAAAAGTGTCCATTTTCACATAGTCTTTGTTTCTTTGTGAGGCTGCCTGGCTAAAGCAGGGCTGGGCTGCTTGGGGTGGGGCCCGAGTTGGGAACGGTGGTTGAGAGAGGGAGCTGGTGAGGTTGCATACAAAAGACTGTAGAGTGTCGTATTAGTTTGGAGATTCTCTCCTTGGGCTCAGCAGTGGTGGGGGGATAGGGAGCAAAGACCCAGAGAGCAGGAGTGAGCCAAGGCTGGCAGCTGCCTGGGTTGGGCACGCTGACAGGTGAGGGGAGTGTGGACCTGATGTCATTGTGTGGAGAAGGTGTTGGAAGTGATTCTGCAGTGCCCATCAGGAGGACAGGAACTTGTTGAGGGCTTGAGAGCTCTGCAGGCACCAAGAAGAATGATTCCTGGAATGAGTGAGCTAGTGCAGTGGGGAGCATGAGGGAAGAATTATACTTTTGGCCTCGGTTACTGGGGTTGGCATTTGAAAGAGGGTGACATTGGAGTTGCGCCCCGAATGAAGAATAGAAGTTTGCCAGGAGACAATGGGGCAAAGGCAGAGGTAGAGGACACAAGCATATCTCCCGAGTGTGGGCTTGCATGTCTGCCCAGCATTTAGGGAGCAAGGAGAAGTGATCAGAGATGAGCCTGGGAAGCCAGGCGACTGCTGGGATGTGCGGGGCTTTGCAGTGCCTTGTTCCGGGTTTGCTCGTTTACACTGCGGAATTGGGGTGATTCCCAGGGAAGGTGTGGCAATTAACCTTCTGCACTATGTGGTTATAATTTCTGTGAAGCTATTACAGAAGTTGACAGTCCTGTGTGTCCTGATCTTACTCAAAAGCAAGTATAAGAACAATTGCTCCAAGGTCAGATATAAATGGCTGTTGGAACAACTGTTATTTAGAATTACTCATGGCTCCCTGGATTCTTCTCCAGTGTGTCTGCTTGGCCATGTGCGGGTCTCAGTTTTAAGAAATATATAATTAAAATCTTTAATTTTTTAAATACAGTCATATTAATTTAATAATTTACCAAGCCCTAATCTTTGCTTTACTTTGTCCCGGGGGGAGAGGGGGATCACTTCTAACAGAGTTTGTTGTAAATCAGGACTCTGGAAGCCACTTAATTATGCTACCTGCTGCACATAATCTGTCATCTTATTACCATATTTTGGATAAAACATGCTAACTAATGAGAAAGTTTTGGCTGGAGAAATCTCAGAAAAACTTTTATTGAAGGTGTATAGAAAATTAAGCAAAGTATTTTTTATTTTTCATTGAGGCTTGCACCCAGCCGATGTCACTAGAACTATTTTGTACTACTGATCTCCTAATAAGGAGAGGCACAGGATCCCTTCCAAAGAAGATGAAGGGCTACTATTAGAGAAGGGATTATGCATTTTTTTTTTTGCTCGTTTGAAATGGAAAAGGTGACATAAAGATGTTAACTTGAAATTTTTGAACAAACCCCAAACATTACTCATGTACTGCGCTTGCCTGGGACAGTCCCCATTTTCACTTGTCTCAGCATAATTATTAATAGCGCCCCTTTCACTCTAAAATGTCCCAGTTTGGAAAGATAAATTATTTGGTCACTTTATCCATACACAGGCCTACCTCCCTGGCACAACTATTTTTACTTTGTTTGTTGTTATTTATACTTTGACCAAATGCATTGCTCTCATAGTGTGCATGCCATCTCATAGTCTTTGCCACCTAATACTGTCTTATAAATATTTTTCTATATTGCTGCATAGTTCCTGTGTATTCTCATTGCTATTGTATCATTTAGGAACACAGTTAGCCAGAACTCAACTCATAGTTTCTTACCCAGTAAGGATTTTGTTTATTTTACTCAACAAAAATGTAGACATAGATGGTCTTGGGCTGCTTAAGGACGTTAGAGACACTGTCTTCCCATTCCGCCTTCTTTAGGGTAAGGTTTTTATCTTGCCTCATTTCAGTCATTGCCTCTATTTCCAGTGGGAAGATGGAAGGAACAAAAGAGGCCCTGCCAGCTAAGTCTGTTCCCTAGGGCACTCCTGTGAATGTCTCATTGGCCAGTAATAGATCCCATGCTCACCCCTACCCACAAGAGTTTCTGGGAAACTTTGAAAGGCTATGTTAAAGGATGACAAGGAAGAAGGAGCTATAAATAAATGGTCACCAGTCCACAGTCTACCACAGCTGTAAAAATTCTTTTGTTTGATGGGGAAATGTGGTTTTTGGAATAATAATTTTCTTTCAAGAGTTAACCATGCCGCACTGCTAATAACCCTGTAACATCCATGACTGAGCAAGAATTATGAAAAGTTAAATTGAGTTTCCTCAAGTGTGGTCCAGTGGATTTTACATAATGTCCAACTTAATTTCCCCCCTAATTTCATTCTGAAAAGAAAGCTAACTGATTCAGCAACTGTTTCAAGGGTGTGTGTTTCATTAGCTTAGATTGTGTTAAGCATGACCAACTCACAAGGTACTTAATGTCATTAAAATTTGGAAAACATGCTGTTTAATTTTTAAAAGCATCTTATCTCAAATATCTACGTTGGCAAACCGATTTTAATTTCTCCCATTTTTAGCTGAACTAGAAACTCACCAAAGATGTGCATGAATATTTTAATTCTTTCATCTCCTTTTAAGTGCCTTAATTTTGTTTGATGTAAATACATAATGTGTTTTATGATACCTGATGCTGCTGTGAATCCAAACCATGTTCTGTTGATGTTGGCTGCAAGTCATGAAATATAATTGAATTACATAGACCTGGGTTTTAGCTTGTGTATATTTGTGCATAGCCTTCCCCAGCTCCCTCTCTCATTCCCAAGGGAAGATTGCCCCTAACCATGGACGCCTGGGAAATAGAATATTTTTGCAAGTTGAAAGTTTTATTAGATGATATGTTCTTCCTTTTTTCTTCCTCCTCCTTTTATCCCACGGTCAATTCTTATTTTCTCCTATCCCCTACAGGCCGTCACTTTCACTTTAACGTGCATTTTTTTAGATCAATAAGCTATTGTAAAATAACTATCATAAAAATAATGCATCTGGATTTTATGTTTTATTATACTTTATATTGCACCTATTTATATTATTTGCATCTTTAAATATTCTATGTCCCCAAGGATGATGGAATAAAGTAGGAAAGAGAAAGGATGCATAATATTTTAAACTTCGTGTAATATAAATCTTTTCTACTTTTTTTCCGCCCCATACAGTTTTTCTAAGATCAATTTCCTGTTGCTCTGTGTATACGGAGTCTGTGTTTCAAGCTGTGCCTGGCTGCATCTGCCATAGTTTACTTCGCTACTTATCAGGGATGGGCACTGAGGCGGCCTCCTGACCACGCCCAGCATTTTCCTCCTGCTTCCTGTAGCCCTGTAATGGTATGGCGGTCTTTCCCCCAGGCCTCTCTCATGTGCCCTGGGCACGCCTTTACATTTTGTTATTTCCTTGCTCATTTGACCTTGGGAGAGGTGCACTTGCCAGCATGGTGATCAGTGTCAGGGGCCAGCTTTATCAGAGCAGCCTCACCCAAGGCCAGGGGCCTCCACGAACAATGTTCCAATGGGCATCCCTGTCCATGTTGCCTTATGGGTCTGGGAGAGAATTTCCATGGGACTTACATATAGAAGGGGAATGGCTGGGTCATGGGCTAATGCTATACATCTTTTTATTCAGTAGGGTCTGAGTGCTCTCTGTTCCCCTGGCAGTTGCATGAAGTTTCCCCAGTCCCTACATACCTGTCTGCACCTGGTATCTTCCAGCTTTCTGATATATGCCAATCTGATAGGTGTAAAATAGTAACTCTTTGTTCTAATGGGCTTTTCTCTGACTAATAATGTGTTGAGCATGGCATCAAATGCAGTATTTCGTGTGTGTGTCTCTTCAGTAGATTGCTGGCTCATATCCTTTGCTCTTTTTTCTATTGGAGTTATCTTTCCTTTGTTAATTTGTAGAGGTTTTTTTTTATATATTGTAGAAATGAGTCTTTGTTATTTTTCTACATTAAGAATATCTGCTTACATTTTCTCAGCTGTTTATTAAATTTGTCCATGTGTCCGTCTTTAGACAGAAATTCTCATTTTTTGGTGTTTTCATTGTTTTTTTTCTGTTGCTTTTGTTTTTGTAGATTCCTAGGCCACCAACCTTGTTCATTTCTTTTTATGGTGTTAGATTTTCTAAAAGCATTTATTATATCTTAAGTTTGAAGAAACATCATTTTACTTGGCACCTTCCGAAATCACTGTGCCTCTCTGATGCATAAATTTTATTATTTTTTAAAATATATTTTATTGATTTTTTACAGAGAGGAAGGGAGAGGGACAGAGAGTTAGAAACATCGATGAGAGAGAAACATCGATCAGCTGCCTCATGCACACTCCCCACCGGGGATGTGCCTGCAACCAAGGTACATGCCCTTGACCGGAATCAAACCTGGGACCTTTCAGTCCGCAGGCCAACGCTCTGTCCACTGAGCCAAACCGGTTAGGGCTAAATTGTTATATTTTATCTATTGGAACTATAATGGTCTAGATTTTTTTAAGATCTGCAGGCAGAGTATTTTAAACCTAATTGAAATAGAAGTTGAAAGTTTTAGCTTGTCTTAGGGGTTTTGAGCCTCCGTCTCTCATTAGCATAACAAAGTGGTCATCTACATGAAACTGTACCTTGCATTTTTATGTTCAGTTAGGATTTTAAAAACAGCATTATATAGTGGAAGGCTCTCTAGATTACATAAAGTCTGAAAAAGTCATGAGATAGAAAAGTATATTAATGTAGCCTTGCTTCCCCAGAAAAGAACTTAGGTATGTAATGTGAAAGCTAAAACTTGACAAGAATGTGGCTAGCAATCAAGTCATAGAATCTGATGTTCTCTTAAAAACAGGAATGGATATACTGCTGGGAGTTTTGAGAGCCTAAACTTGGGAAGGATGACTGGGGAATACAATGTTTTATTGACTGTGCTGGAACAAAGTGTCATGATGAATTTTAGGTGGGGAGGGGAGAGATGAGAGGTTTTAAGAGAGTATCTTCTTTTTTACTACACCTAGAGGGCAACTACCTGCCTAGTTTGTTGTGAGAGTTTTTGGACCCTTGTGGTCTAAGACCACTTAGCTTATTCCAAGAAAGTGCACGGAGATACAAGCCTATTTCTTGGAGTGTCTAAATTTTTGGTTTGCTTGTGCTTTATTACAGAGAATGGTAGGGTGGAAAGGGCAAGAACAAACTTGGTAAGAGGGATTAGAAACCTAAGATGAGTGAGAAACTTGGACAAAAGCACCTTTTGGTATAAATGAGTCTAGATTCTCTGTTTTGGATGAATTACATCCCAGTGTCCCGAAAAAACCTGGAGATGGAATTTCTAAACTTAGATGCGACCTATTTTTCCTGCTGGGGAGTGAGAACGGTGCCAGGAGTGGAGATAATGGTGTCTAATTTTTAAAAGGGATAAGAAGGGAATTTTTCCACATTGGTATTGTCTCTAGGCAGAATCCTAGACTGATTCATTGATATATCGTGAGGCTGTTATCAGTAAAGCATTCTTGGCCATGGCCCACAGAATCCGATTCTGAATAACTTTTTCAAAAAAGTATTGGACATGTTGATGGGAAGACTGGAAGCCTGTCTCAGGAAATGGCAGACACCCGGGGAGGCCAGGTTGCTAAACACACAGCCAGCCTATGCTGAGGGAAAGGGACTGTCAGAAAGCTGCCCCTGGGGCCCGCTACTAGACATCCACTGCTGGGCTCTGCCAGCAGTACGCATTCTGAACCGACCTGGCTTCTCTGTGCTCTAAGCAGAGTCCTGGATAGACACAGCTGCTTGCTGAGCTTCAATAAGTCAATGCTCTAGTTGCCGGTGGGAGAATATGCATAGATTTAGCTTCATTTTACCTTTCTTAGAAGAAGGTGAAGTTTCCCCATCTCTCCTAAGTCTCTCTCACTTGGTAGAACCCTCAAACACAGGACGCATGTTCAGAAATTGGAGAGCCCATGGGAACTGTAAGTGGTCACTATGGCGGTCAGAGGAAAAGAAGAATGCCAGTGAGAAATGGCATGGCTAACGGGCCATTCATATCCCATGAAACATCCTTATGGATGGGATTGCTTAGTTAGAATGGTACAAAACAGTTACTCCTGAATTTTAGAAAGGCCTTTGCTAAACTTCCTGACAAAAGTCTCATGTACAAGTCATGCTGATCGGACATTTGACCTCAAAAAGCATTGGGTAATGTGAGCAATGCCTTGAGGCAAATCAAGTGGGAGAGCCTGGGCTCCTTAGTGACCTGGCCAAGAATATCAGGGGAGAGCACATCTGGGGACGCTCATCAAGTCTGCTCTTGAAGTTAAGTGGGAAGGGATAGTGAGTGCACTGGGAACAGAGTGAATCTAACAG
This sequence comes from Myotis myotis, assembly GCF_014108235.1. NCBI lineage: Eukaryota > Metazoa > Chordata > Mammalia > Chiroptera > Vespertilionidae > Myotis > Myotis myotis. The sequence continues at coordinate 35,265,177 of NW_023416357.1, forward strand.
GATGAAATGTAATGGGGAATAAATATCACATCTTGTTCTGAGGTTCTGAGCAGCAGCTTCATTTTGTGATGGATGGGGAAGTCCCCTCTGCGCAGCATCAAAGCGAAGATGTCACTAACCTTTAGTTGAATGGGAGCACTATATACGTCGGTAGTTCGATGTCTTTAAAAACACTCCTCAGGTGACCTACTGTGTGTTAGTGAAAATAGAGTGTCTATCCCAGGGGAGAGATTTTCCCGATTTTCTGTGTGGAACAGATGACATAGGTGGTCATCAATTCTGGCCACACTCAAGAATGCCTCTTTTTTTTTTTTTTTTTGGTAGAGAGTGACCATAATGCAAGCTGATATAAAAGCCTGGCATCTGAAGGGCAGAGGAAGGACTGATTGTTCCCTTGGAGACCTGGGAGACGGGGTAGGGTTGCTATTTGCAGATACAGGCAGGTATCTGGAAGCAGCAGCAGGTGGCACAGAGGGTGAACTAAAGGCAGTGGATGTTAGTTCCAAAGCTGGAGTTTTCTCACACCAAGAGCTGGCTGCAGCTTGAAGGGCAATAGTAAGTTGCATGTCACTTGTGTCCACTCACTGTGACCAACGAGGCATTTCACGAGCATTTTTGCCCATATTACTCCCACGGGCCTTAAGATTCCCTGATTGTTGAAGCTTCCCAAAGCGCTTTCTTCACAAGGCTATTGAAAATTTTATTATCTGCATGAGGCTGGTGAAAGACTCAGAATAGCTTTCAGATCTGGGAATATTAATTCATTATAACGCTGGAAGGGAAGGTCTTAATAAAGAGTGACATGAGATGATAAATATTTGATTTGAAGAGGTAGGATCCTAAACCAGTCGGCAGAGCCCTTGCTGAGAAGGAAGTTTTTTCTTAATTGGCACCAGGCTGCCATTACACAAGTGGCAGCCCTTCAGGAGGCTCGTAGTTTTCACATTAACGGGGTTTTACTTTCAACTTACTTCCATCCTTTAAGATGTCAGTGTGTTGGAATTGCCTGGCTGATGAAGTAAATTCTGAAGATAATTGTTATGGGAGTTTAACTTGCCAGAGACCTAGACAAGTCTCTTTCATACTTTAAAACATATAAACAAGTTGCAAAATAATGGCTCTGTCAAGAAAATTACATCTTGATTCATCATCCAGTGTTGGGAGTTGGGCTAAAGAGTTTGCTCATAAGACATCTCCTTTTTGAAGGTCATTTAGTGGAGGAGCAGCTTGTAGGGTTTTGTATGCTTTATACCTGTGTTGCTCGTGATGCTCTGAATGAACATCCATGAGTGCCTCCTGCACCCATTATTGTGGCTGAGGACTTCTGGCTCAGATACCCAGAATGGGAATAAAAATTTTTTAAAGTGGTGGTGTTTTTAAGGTTTTGGGCCTTGACGATGCAAACAAGTGCCTGTGTCTTCTCCAGCAGTAATATTTATTGAGAGAGATTAACATAAAAATAGCTAGCTTGCAGCATGATTTGAAAATTACAGCCTTGTCAAGGATCCCCAAGTTATAACGGCTGGAGATGTGCAGACACTGCATTGGAGAAGTCGGTACTCAGCCCTGTATTAATTTCAGTCCTTTGACATTTCTCCTTCCCATTCTGTAATCTCTCTTTTAGGTTATTGTTCCTGGATAATGAAAGACCATCTGAAGATAAACACTGCTGGTTCTCCATTTGGGGTTTGCTCAAAGTATATGCATTTGTTCATTTGTTCAAAATGTGGTCAGTATTTGAGTGCCTACTGTGTGTCAGGGCAGCAGTGGTGATTAAAAAAATAATTTAGATCTCGAGGCTAGTAAAATTAGAAAAGGAATTCTGATCTCTGTTTTAGCTGCTTTGCAAAGGGAGGTTGGGATGCCCAGAGGAAGGGTGTCTGTCTGGGGAGATCTTCCAAGGAAGGGCTGTTTGAGCCCAGTCTGGAACGGTGGGTAGAAACGAGCCAGGCACACTTAAGAAAGGGTAACCCAGTGGAGAGATCAGAGCAGCATCTGCAGAGGTTTGGAGGAGGAGGAGAAGGAGGGGAAGGGGGGGGGGGAGGGGGAGAGGAGGGCGAGGGGGAGGAGGAGGAGGAGGAGGAGGAGGAGGAGGAAGAGGAAGAGGGAGAGTCAGGAGATGCCACTGGCAAGGATACAGTTTAAACTTGAGGGTAGGGCTCTTGCAATGTAGTTCAATCAGAATCACCCGATGAACTTGTTGAAAGTGTAGGTTCCTGGACCCCCCCCCCCCCCCAACCCCCGCCAACCCCTGCCTTCCCTCAGATAAGACTCTCTGGAGGTGTGGCCAGGTGTATCTGATTGTGACATCTGACAGTTTGGGGCCCTCTTCTGTGGGAGTTGGGGAATTGAACAATGTAAAGCAGGTGAGTGCCATGGTCAGGGTAGATTTTAGGAAGGTTACACTGACAGTGGAGATAGATGAAAGTGATTGAGACTCCAGGCAGACTGGATATTGTGATAGCTCAGGAGAGAGAGGAGGGCAGGAATTAAAGCAGCAGTGGCTTCAGAGAGGAGGGGGCAGATCTACAGAGTATGTAGGAGCTAGAGTTGGCCAGATGCAGTGATCAAATAGATGAGGTGGAGTGGGGTGAGCTCCTGGTTTCTGGTAGATATCAGGGGGCCTTTGGGTTCAGAGAGATGCTCCAGGAGCCCTATGGCAGGAGCCGTGCTGGGGCAGGCGGGCTCCGAGCATCTTCCGGGCGAGGTTTGCCCTCTCTGCTTCCCTAACTGAGGAGAGAAGCAGTTAGAAGGCCTATATGTAGACCCCACGGAAGAGGAGGTTTGGTGAGTTTTTTTCTTTCCAGTTGCCTTAACCTCTTACCCCTCTTCCTTCACCACTGCTGAAGTTTGATAAACATGTCAATCTTAAAGCAAACGTGTTGTAGGAAATGCACCCAAAGTTACACCGGTCCAGTGATTCTAAAGACAGGGGAGTGGTAGGCTTCTCGGCAGGGTTGCCGACTTTCCAGTGTTGGGGAGGCCATTAACTCTGCACGTTGGAGCATGTACGCTCTCCCTGTGGCCCTGCAGCAGGTGCGCGGGCGGCTCTGTGCAGGACTGTCCTTTGGGTCTCACCTTGACTGATGCTGCTGGTGGAATTCATTGTCCTCCAAAGCCCATATTCTGACTCACTAAGCTCAGTGCGGGCTATTTTCTTCACGTTATTTTATGTTTTATTATGTCCTCAGGATTTAATGTTTGATATTACTTCCATATTATTTTTCTATTATACACAAATTTACGAATTCCCTAAGTCCCCTTTGGTAATGACTGATCATGTGCACCTTGAGGAAGGAAGCACCTTCCATCTTTAACAGAGAGCCAGACTTAATGGTTTGGATCGGGCCTCTGGCATCAGTCGGAAACGGTGTGTTTACATTGAAGGCTGGGCCGGGAATGCACTTTGCTGTGAACCCGGGTCCCTTTCAGTGTATGAGTTCCTGACCCCTTTCATACTGGAGAGATGCACTAAATTGAGGCGGAGTTCTGTTGACTTTTTTTGGTAGGATTCACTGGTTTGTAATCAAATGTAATTGGTTGTCTTAGAAGGAAACAAGGGAAGAGCGAGGTAGCAGATGCTAAACCTGTGTGTGGGCTGTCATTCACTGTCCTCCAGGGTGCCCCTGATCGAATTGACAGTCCCCTCCATGCCTGCTGCCTGCGCCCTCCCTCGGGAATTAAAGAGGGAATGAGAATGTCAGTTCAGCATCTCGCTGAGAGCTGGTGCTAACCACAGATCTTATTTTAGGGCAAGGCCTTTCCCCTCCAGCTTCCTTAGTCCCTATTAATTCAGACACTTTATTTACTGAGCAAACAAGCTGTGATTTCACAGAGAACACTGAACAGGTGCTGTGCTTCTGGGGGTGGGGGGCAGCTCTTAGGTTTTCCTCTATTTTTTGTGGTGTCACACCCCCACCGCCCATCAGAAGGCTAAATCTGAAGTAGAAAAAAAATCAAGACCACAGTGATTCAGTGGTCTTGATGGAAGCTCTTTTCACCTGAAAGGTCTCCCAGGAGCCTTCTGCAGAGAAGGAGTGCCCTTGACTTGGAGCAAGTGCACTGGAAGCTAAATGCTCAGTCTGAGGAGCCTAAGGGCATGGGCCCTGCCACCTGGGCCAGGTGTTGACACCCTCTGTGCTGGGAGCTTGCACCTCCAACCTCCCAGTCAAGGTGCCAATGCCTTTGGCCACGGGGATCATGGCAGAGTATGTTTTCTTCAATTCCATGAGGTACGAACAACCTGATATTCCCCAGTCCAGTTCTCCCTTATCTCTTCATGAAGAGGCCCACACATATGCATAGCAAAGGTGCTAACTTTGAGAGTTCATGACGCTAAAGGTACAGGTCTATTGGGCTTACTATCAAAAGCACGTTCCACAGTCACAGTATTTCCAAGCTAGAAGGGACCCTCAGAGATCACTTCCGGTCTTCTCATTTCACAGAAAAAGAAAGACCCAGAGAGTTCAATTGAGTTGCCCAGGTACTGTCACTTCTCAACAAGAGAGTCAGGACTTAAACCCAGGTCTCCAGCTCTTCATCGAAAATTGCTTCCCCAGCCGCTGGGCAGGGTGACTCATGTCTGTGTTTGGTCCGGTGTGGCCTGAGCTGCCTGCAGCAGATCACCTGGGACCCACTGAGAATGCAGGTTTCTGGGCCCCGCTCAGGAATGACTGAGTCAGCATCCGGAGGGGTTGGGCTCGGCGACCTGCATCTGAAACAGACTTCCCAAGTGACTTTTGCCACACTGATGTTTGAAAACTGCTGACAGAAGACCCTGGGATTTAACTTTGGCTCTGACCTTCCCGTGTTCAGTCGAAGACTTAATCCTGAACGTGCTTCTTTGGCCCTAATTGCTTTATATTTGTGCTTCTCATACTAAGGGGCCAAGCTTTGCTGATGGGAGGGAATTGCAGGTGGGGTCTGGATGCTTCAGGAATGGACTGTGGTGGTGCCAGTGCAGTCATGTGACGCTGGTCTCCCTGTACCTCTGTCTTCTCTCTTCTCCCAAACTGCCTCTCCATGAAGCGACAACAGCAAACTTATTTTCAGTTGTCACTGCTTTCCTGTATGTCTCTTCCTCTTAATGGCATTCTGTACCCACCCTTACTCTACACCCCCAAATAGTGTTACCACCATCAGCTCCTCCACTTGGGATTGTTCCAGGGGATGGGTGATGCCGGGTGAAGCCTCAGTTAAGGCAACTGGTAATTCAGGATTATATGGGAGGCTGGGAGAGCGGGACAGTCGTGTGTGTGTGTATTTTAATTGTGTTTATGTGTAGACAGGTGTCAAGGCTTCACTACAGATCATAACCATGCTTGTTCCCTGACCTGTATGAAAGCATCTGGGTTGGACCGGTCTGTGCTGCTCCCTACTTATGCAGGGACAGAAGTTTTCAGGGTGCCCAATAGATACATCAAAGCCAAGAGTGGGTATGAGTGGACCCACAGTCCAGGAAAGGATTAGAAGGTGTTAGGACGTGCCTGGCCTGGGGAGCTTGGTGCCTAAACTGTGGGGTCACAGAGGTTAATTTCACCAGCATTTTCATTAATCCCAGTTATAGTTTAAGTGCTTTCATAGGCTATGAGTTCCAAAAGGACAATGTGAGGAATCACCTGGACAGGAAAAGCTTTCACACGTGAAAGGTGCTATGTCACTGCTGATGCTATAGCAGCGAATTACATCAAGAGAGAAGCTAAAAATAAAGGTGAGTTCTGTTTAGTTTGGGCTCTGGAGTCAGACCTGGTATGAATTTCAGACCGCTGTTTGACTAACATTATAACTGGGAATAGAGAACTATAGTGGGCCTATCTCTTAGAATTGTTAAAGTAGACAGTATGGAAAAGAATTGGGTATAGTGACTGGCACAGAATCACAAGGGAATAGATGCTACGCATTATTATTGCCCAGAGGGGAGCGAGTGCCTTTGGTAATCACCTGCTTATCTGAAGAGGTAAAAGGCATTGGGGGGGCCAATAATTGCAAAGGAAACAAAACCATCTGGTCTTATTCCCTCAAAAGCCAACCTTTCAAGAGGTTTTGTTTGTTTTTTGGATTCTAGCTTGTTCGTTGGCTGTTGGTAATGGATGGAGTGAAAGATGGAGAAGGGAGGGTGGGGCCTTTGGGGGGAAAGGAGGAACCCCTAGCAGAGACCCAGCAGCCCAGGCTCACCTTGATTGGAAAACGAGATCCCGAGTCTTAGAAATGGGCATTCACTTCCTTCTCATGATGACCAGCTGCCTCACTGTCCCAGCACACAAGCTGCTCTTCTCCAGGGTCTTAGCGCCTTCATTCTGGCTGCCATGTAAGAGATCAAACTCCCTAATTTCCACCCAACTCTAGCTATGAAGTTAACCCTTTGGTGTCACGTAGGCTGAAGCAAGAAGACTATCACCATGAGAACTGACATTTGGATGCCCCTTTTTTATTCCTTTTGACCATTATTCTGGTACTTTGGAGCCTTAGATACTTTCTGCTAGCGGGGAGCATTGGTATTTAAAAGGTGTAGGTATCCAGAGACATAGAAGCATGGAAAAGACTGACAAATTTCAGAGAGAAGGCAGGGGTGGTGGGGTGGTGGAGCGTGATTAACCTGGGAACTTATGTGCGTTTATGCATTGCCCATGGATACAGCAGTAGAGCGGTGAAGGCCTTGGATGGGCGGTTATAGGGTCAATGGGAAAAAACCCCAAACAAACAAAGGGGACATCTGTAATATTTTCAACAATAAAGATTAAGAAAAAGGTACAGGTAGTAGTGTTTGCCAGATTAACCTGTCTTCAAACTGCTGTTCTTACGTATACTGTCCTGTTCTCTCTCAGTTGACTAGCCTTCACTCCTTTCAGCTGGGATTAGGGCTGATGGGTCACTAAAAGCAATAAAAGAAGATTGTTCCCAGGGAGACTTGCTTAGCATGCTAGCAGGCCTTGGCAGACTTCCCTGGTCAGCTGTGCATACCTAAAGGCCATGTGCCAAATATGTGTTAGGTGGCCTGCCTTGGGGCCTCTAAAGGTTACCTGCCTCCCAGAGGCTTACCTGAAGCTGGGATGTGGATTGCCCCAGAGCGAGCTGGACCCCTGGGGCACATCCTCCAGCTCCCTATCTGGCTCTGAGATAACAGGTGGGCCAAGACTGAATGTCATCCTCCCCTTGGCACTGTGAGATGTACTGACCTTTGATGCAGAACCTGCTATCACATTGGCTGGGAACTGAGCATGCTCTTCATGATGAAAGGAAAGTTGGAGTGGAGCCGGGGGTGTGAGCTGGGAAGACAGATATTACACTTGGGAATCGCGGTATCCGAGCACACAAGTCTTGAGTGGTTTTCATCCTAATCTCTTGGATTTTGGAGAAGAGGCTTGGCTGCCTTAAGCACTAACGCAGCGGCCTGTTTGAGAAGGCAGTGGGTCAGTGGGTTCTGTGCCACATCTGACGAAAGTGAGGCGCTTGCTCTGCAGAGACTGTTTCAACATCTTTCCATCTAAATAGGGCACAGATCAGGGTGGCCAGCCTGCCTGTCGCACTTGAGTCTAACGATGAAACTGGAGGAAAGGGGAGGAGTCTGGTTCACAAGCACTGTGGGGAAAATGGAGTCATTTCTTGAATATTTCAGCTATACCGGGAGCTTTTTTGTTTTGTTCTGTTTTGTTTTTTATGTTCTGCTCTCAAAGAGCACTGATTAATTATTCACAGACAGTTAAGAATTAAGAATTTCATTTGAAACAATGGTGGGTTCAATTTAACTGTGTTTGGAAATCAGATGTATACATTTCTCTGGAAGGAATTGAAAAATACATGTATGCATACATATACACGTGAATGTGGGTGTGGGTGCATGTGTATGTTTTATACACACACATTTGGCCAAAAGACAGGGTTGAAGAAGTTGCCTAAAGGGCTAGTTGCCAGTAGGATGTCTAATTAGTCGTGCATATAAAATTTAAAAAAGGCTTTGTCAATTATGAGCAGAAGGAGTTTTTATTTCCATGGTGGTGTTCCTGGAAAGAGTAAGGGCTGGCAACGTTGAGGGTTTCTAGAAGAAGAGGGAGAGGAAGAGCTATGCACAGGGGCCACTTTCTTGACGGTTTAGAAAAGCTGCAGAGAACCAGTATTTGTGGGTGTTGAGTCAGCACCAGCTGATTCTTGCTGGAGATAAAGGCCACGAAGCTGGCCTCTGGGACTCCACTAGTTCTTATAGTGTAAGAACAAGAACAAATGGGTGTGGGCATGTGTCCTTAACTAAATAATAGCTACCCACATGGGTAAGCAAGTCTACACAGATAATCTGGTAAATGATAAAGCAGTGTTGGCAAACCTTTTGAGCTTGGCGTGTCAGCATTTTGAAAAACCCTAACTTAACTCTGGTGCCATGTCACATATAGAAATTTTTTGATATTTGCAACCATAGTAAAACAAAGACTTATGTTTTTGATATTTATTTTATATATTTAAATGCCATTTAACAAAGAAAAATCAACCAAAAAAATGAGTTCGCATGTCACCTCTGACACGCGTGTCATAGGTTCGCCAACCTTTAGCAGCTAAAGGTTCAGAGAAGATGAAATGGGAGGAGCTGGAAGCAGGGTATAAGAACTAGGAAATAAAACATTTGCATAGTCATTTTCATGGAGACAAGCATAATTGACCACTTTGTTTTTCTTCTTAGAGATTTTTTTTTTTCTAAAAGAAATCATTTGTAGCCCTAGCTGGTTTGGCTCAGTGCATAGAGCGTTGGCCTGCGGACTGACTGAAGGGTCCTGGGTTTGATTCTGGTCAAGGGCACGTACCTTGGTTGCAGGCTCCTCCCCAGCCCCGGCCCTGGTAGATGTGTTTCTCTCACATCAATATTTCTGTCTTTCACTCTTCCACTCTCCTTAAAAATCAATGGAAAAATATCCTTGGGTGAGGATTAACAAAAAGAAAAAAGAAAAATCATTGATAAAATAAGACAGTGGATAGTAAAGAAAAATTCCCCTACAGAATGGCCATGGGTGAGTGTATCATAGAAACAGCGAGATTCATCCTTTGTTTCATCGTGGAGAACCGTGTTTGGGAGAGGGGTCTGATCTCTGTGTCCATCACTACAGAGGGAGAATGTCCTTTCTAATGAAGGTTTCTGTAGAGGAAAGGGTGATGCTTGATTCCATCAAAGCACAGAGGTTAAAAATGTGGGCACTAGAGCCAGACCACCTGGGCTAAAGTCTTGGCCCAGCAGTAGTTTTGTGATCTGGGGGGTACTACTAAACTCTCTAAGCCTCAGTTTCCTTACCAGTAAAATGGGATTAATCATGTTACTTAACCTTATAGTGTGGTTATAAGATTAACTGAATTAATATGTTTAAGTGCTTAGAACAGTACACAGCAGAATAATCTGAATTTAACAAATGTTAGCCATGAGTCGTTACTACTGCTATTATTATTGTTATTATGTTATTTTTATAGCTGTGTGCACTTTCAAAAGTCTATGAAATTTTTATAATAATGTCTTTTTCTGAGTAAGCAACATGAAGATTTGTAATGAATTTACTAATTTGGAGATTTAAAAATTTGTCATGAAAGTAAAGCTATTTTAATAAGATTTCAAGGAAGGCCTCCGGTTTATAGTTCTTCCCCCCCCCCCCCCCCAGGAGTTTTCCCCCTATTAGCTCTGCTGATAGGCAGGGACTTAACAGCAGCACATTTCACAACATCAGAATTCCAGCTGCATGCTTCAAGTTGGGCAGCTTCCTCATTAGCCCATATTCAACTCTTCCCTATGAGTCTTTCCCCCTCCCACCCTTCTTTTATGTACTTTATTTAAAAATTATTTTGCATACCCCAGTTTCTCCCCACTTCATTTAAATAGTCTCCCCTATCCCAGCCTTGTAGGAGCTTTTCGTGGTCAAGAATTACAGCATCTATATTTCTTATATTGCCAAATAACTTAATTTGGTACCTTATACATAGACAGTGTTTATACAACGTAATGTATAAGCATTTCAGCTAAACTTTTTCTTTTATTGCTAGAGGTTTTAAATCGGTTGCTTTTTGTAAGATTAAAGTCAAGTGTGCAAAGAATGTTCTTTCCTAAAAATATCAATTTTTTAGCAGATTGGTGGAAATCCTAACTTCAGTTACCTACCTGAAGTTGATTTTGTAACTTTCTAGTTTTCTAGCAGCTGTTTTTTTAAAAGGCAAAACTGACTTTAAAACAATGATACTAAATTCAATTGATATTCTAATCCAAATGAAAACCCTTTTGCTTATAACATCTGTCATTTGTGAAGGCCATGCAGCAGTTTTCCGGGTGCATTTGTGTGGCACCAAACATTAGCTTGTGAGTATACTGCATAACTAGCCACACGGCCCTCATGTCCAAATCTTATGTCCACCAGGATTGTCAGGCTTTTCTAATGTGGCGCCAACCTCTGGTTTGGTTGGACGTTAATGCAGCATGACTCACTCCCCAGTTAAGTTCATATGAACTTCACATTCATTCTTTACACAGTTCCCACTAGGTGCAGATGTCTCTGCCTCGGAGCATGTCCATGCCAAGTAGACTAAAGGGGAGGACCTATTTCCAAGAGCATTATAATATCAGTGACACTGGCCACATCAGTAAGGGTGACTGCAGCTTTGACATGCCCACTCCTATGGGTATGAAGTAACCTTAGGAATGTTCTGGCAGTCCTATCTCCTGAAGTACCATTACTGTTCATGGTTTCAGACCAAGTTTGGATAAGCTGAGCCTTCCTGGCCAGGCCAATTCCTAGATTGTAGGGCTGAGTTCTGCAGAGGTTGAACCTGCAGCGATGGCTGGGATTCTTTGTTATGGTGCGAGGGTAAGAATAAAAGGGGTTGCTGGCTCTTTATACTTTACTAGAGGCCTGAGGCACGAATTCGTGCACGGTGGGATACCTCAGTCTGGCCGGCAATCGGGGCCAATCGTGGCCAGCTGGCCAGAGGAGAGGGACTGCGGGAGGTTGGCCAGCTGGCCAGGGGAGAGGGACTGCGGGAGGTTGGCCAGCTGGCCAGGGGAGAGGGACTGCGGGAGGTTGGCCGGCCACAGGAGGTTGGCTGTGGGAGTGCACTGACCACCAGGGGGCAGCTCCTGTGTTGAGCATCTGCCCCCTGGTGGTCAGTGCATGTCATAGCGAATGGTTGACCGGTTGTTCGGTCAACTGGTCGTAAAGGTCGCTTAGGCTTTTATATATATAGATTCTATTTCCTCAGACAAGAAAAGTACCAGTCTTTCCATAGACGCTCTCAGATGGTTAGTGAAAAGAGTGATATCTTTTCTAGAACTCTGGAATGAGACAAGAAGGAAAGTATGATTGCTCTATTGTACATGATTAACTCGTGGGGAAATTATTCACATTCAAGGTTCATCGATTTTAGAGGCTGAGACATAAGAGATGGGGAAGAACCTTTCTTGGCCCAAGACTGGCCACTAAGAACAACAGTACAACCCAGTGAGAGTCTTTCCATGGTAGCCCCTCTAGCATCAGTGGACCAGGGATGGAATTAACTGAAGAGGAACAGTTTGTAAAATTTGGTATAAAAGATCTACTTTTAAATTCATATTCCTAACTTCTCTTCATCAGAATGGAACCACAAAAGGGCTTCTTCCAGACTGAACAAGTAGTTTATTTTAAGCATTTTATACTAACCTTGGAAAAGAAATTATAAAGGAGGATGTGAGGGTCTTTAGTAACATTGTTTTAAGAGTCGGCAATGGCTCTGCTTAAACGGTTTAAGCTTTTTGCAATTTAAGCTTTAGTGAAAATGAAATGTTGGTTACTTTGATCTTCATAAAAATTCTTCATATTCTTGAAGACCAGTAATTTCTCCTCAGTATTCTTTCCTTTGGGCTATCCAATCTCATGTTGCATTATTATTTATCTTAGATCTCCTCTGAAACATCTGTGAGCTCTTAGAAGAGAGACCTGGGCCACATTTAGTCAGTTCTGCCTCCTGATCAGGGCTTCTTCAATCCCAAGGAGAGGGGGTGACCGTTCTCCAGGAGCACCCACAGTTACCATACCCCAGTGACAGCTGTGCTTGTGTCCATTCTCTTCACTTCTGTACACTGACTCTTCTTATTGCTTTTAGTTAAGTGTTCCCTTTCCAGAGCCTTCACGTCCTCTTACTTCGCTTTCTTCCTAGACCTACCACTGCTCTATCTTTCCTGTTAAACTTCAGCCTAGCACCTTATAGTTTGTTTGACCTACCTTGGTCTTGAAATCCACTGGCTTCCAAGTCCTTGGGAATGCCAAGCCTGCCCTGGTCCAGCATAGGCTGGTTACCTTCAGGTTTGTCTGTCCCTGAGGTTGATGAATAACATCTGCAGTGACTACATAACCTTAGCTCTGCATTTCAGATTAAACAGTTTACTTTTTATCCTAGCAATCATTAAAGGGACAGTGCCTGGTCATGTAGTATATTGTACAGTACTATCCTCATGGAAAGCATATGTGTTACGAGATCTCAAATTGCATTCTATAGAGCCACTGAGTCACATAGATCTTTCAAGTTTTTGTTTTTTCACGTGATCTCAAATTATATTCTGTAGAGCTCACTAACATAGATCTTTCAGGCTTTGTTTTTTCACGTGATTTGGGTGCACCTAGAATTGGCCTTGTCAGTTGGAAAGCGTTAAGTGCGTTATAGTCGTGTCCTGTGGAAACTTTTTGGAGCAGTTAGAGCCCTTGCAGTTGCATTAATCATTATAAGTAATAATTAATCTGTGTGGGGCTATGAGAAAGCTCTGATTTAGGGAAACTCTGTTCCCCCGCTTGCTGGGCATGTGACCTTGGGCAAATCATTGAGCTTTTAATGTCTCAGTTTCTTTGTAAAATGAGAACCATGCTAACCTGCCTTGTCCACCTCAAAGGATCTCTTCTCTAATTTGAGAATAAATAATGAATAAAGAAGTAGTTACAGAACTTGGAATATTTTCTCTGTGTAAGGTATTTAGTGCTGCTATTTAATAAGTATTTATAGAATTGAAGTCTGGGCAGGAGATGAATTTTTACGATTCTCATATTATTTTAGGAACCACATAATCTTACTGAGGAATTACATGAGTTTGTTTTCATTGTCCAAGGTTAGAAAGTATTTGCTGTAATTTTCCTTTAGTTACTGCTTCCCAGCCTTGGGCTAAAACTTCACATGCCTTTGGGTATCAGTTTTCAGAAGATGTCCCAACTCCTCTTCTCTTTCTTTAAATCTTAGAATGACACTTCATTGCTTCCTTCTTTTGTCTTGATTATGAGTTGTTCATTCCAGAAGTTGACCCTTTATGGGCCTTTTTTGTGTACTTGTTTGAGTTCTGAGAGAAGAAAGCACCATTGTTTAAATAACTTTTAAAACTAGCACTGTTGAAAATGTGAGGAGGTGACTTTTAAGAGAGCTTGAGCAATAGAACTTATGGTGAAGGTGTTGCCTCTACTTTACCGACCTTATTCTTGTTGTTATGGAAGTGGGACTGTGTCCATTGGTGGCTCTGCTGACAGTATTTTATGCAGGATGGCTACTTTTCCTCCAGCATCATGAGAGCTGATGGCTACTTTTCCTCCAGCATCTGAGGGCTGTGGGATGTCTTGAAGAGGAATATTGAGTAGCTGCTTTCAATTTAGGCTAGTAAATATGAACTGGGCATTTTTCAATAACTTATTGTGTGACTCTTATTGGGTACACTTTGCAAAATGACTTATATAGTATTGTTTCATTGAACTTTATTTTATGCTCCCAATAACTTACTCAGAGTGACAGTCACTTAGAGGGTAATTTAGGTTAACAACTTGCCTAGGGCCCCCAAACCAGGAACTGCAATTATTATTATTGTTGTCAAGCATTAGAATTGAGTTGGTTTTCTCTTCCCATAAATTTTATATCCTAAGAAATTTTTAATAATTAAAAATTACTTTTGGAAAAAGTAGGAAATTTCAGATTCCTTTGCAGGAAAATTCTTAATTAAGAAATCATTTTAAATCACAGCTTTTCCCAACTATCTTAACTCCCCTAGGGTTTTTGTTAATGACAAAGAAATATATGATGTTGAGACTATTTTTAGTGCGTACAGATTAAATTAAATAATTTTTTCCAGATAGATGGGTTACAATAGGTAAAATAAAAAAGTCTAGCCCTAGCCCGTTTGGCTCAGAGGATAGACTGAGTGTCAGCCCGCAGATGAAGGGTCCCAAATTCAATTCCGGTCAAGAGCACATACCTCGGTTGCAGGCTCGATCCCCGGCCCTGGTTGGGGCGTGTACGGGAAGCAACCAACCGATGTGTCTCTCTCACATCAATGTTTCTCTCTCTATTTCTTCCCCTCCCTTTCACTCTCTCTAAAAATCAATGGAAAAAAATATCTTCAGTGAGGAAAAACCAAAACCAAAGCAAACGACCTCCCCCAAAGTTTACTTAGAAATTGAGTTTGGCAACAGCCACCTTTTAGTTATTCATGATAATGATTGTGATGTCCCAGATTGAGGGTCTGTTGGTAATGTACAGTTAATGGTACCCAATTTTATTTTTACTCAGATCAAGGGAGAAATTTTATGTGTGTGTATGTGTTTGTATGTGTATATATACATATAACAAAATTATTATATGTAAAATTATATATAATTTTTGTTATAGGAACCCAAGGACATATACAGAATATCCCTAGTTGAAAGCCTTATTTTAGTGTAGCTTTGAAAGATATTGAATGTTATGCTATACCCTTAGGTACATTAAAATATAACTCATTCTTATTTTCTTTCTCTCTCTCTCTCTCTCTCTCTCTCTCTCTCTCTCTCTCTCTCTCTCTCTCTCTCTCTCTCTCTCTCATTTTCTCTGTTGAGAATTCAATCCCACAGAAAGAGAATCCCAAAGAGTTATAATACTAACTTCGCGGTAACTGAACCAGAGGCTCAGGCACAGTTATTCTTTTCACTGCTTTTTCACATCCGCCTTTTCCTATATAAACACTTTTGTGCTCAGAATCTTTTTTTTTTTTTTTTGGTTCTTTTTTGTTCAAGTCCACCTTTCTTTTGCTGTATCTCTTGTTTGCTCTTATTTTAGGCCTATCCTGAATCACATAGGCAAGACCTGGCTTGCAGTTTAGCTCATGTTCATCTTCCATCCCTGGTAGGTGTTCTTTGTGTAAGGCAGTGGGTGTGTTTTACCATGAGAACACTTAAACTTGCCTTTTCCTGCTTGTGGAGAGTGGAGTCATTAAACCATTTTGCTGGAGATTCTATTATATAAAACAATCACCTTGTTTGTAATTCAGTCATCATCTTTTGATTCTTAGCCATTCCGATAGCTGAACTCTCTCCATCCGAATCCTATACAATTTTTGCTGTCTCTCTTTTTTTTAGTATTCGAAGTGTCTTTAATCTTGGTAAAACTCTCTAAGCCTTAAACTTGGATGTGATATGCATACACGTTTTGAATTTTGTGGTAATCTTATTAGGCTGTCCAATTTTAACAGATTTCATCAGAATTTTAGAAGGCAGAAGGTCAGACAGAAGCCGAGAAGAACTGCTTATTGGAAGGCTCTATCAATAGTAAAAATATTTATTACTTTATTTTTCTTTTTAAGCTTGCCAGTGCATTCTTGTGTGGTACACTTAGCACACTTAGAAGCCTGCCTTTCTAGCTGGTTCATCCTGGATTAAGATTCTCCTGCTTGGAATGAAGTGTCTCCTCTCTGTGGCCTTTGCCTCTGAATATTCATCAGTTGTGACATGAAGCACAACAGGCTATGAGGACTTGCATTCCCTGTATGGAAAGGAGGCTGTGAAATCTCTTTAAAAAGTGTATACATTAGTATATTAGAATTTCTGGATAACATGTTCAAATGTCCTTTCATTTTATATAATGGATTGCTTAATTTATAGCCTTTTAGGTCTTTAAATATTAACATACTGAGAAGTAGAACTTGGTTATGACTTAAGACTGAGACAAGCAAATAAAATGTTTTTAATCTTTTGTGTTGCATTATAAATGCTGTTTACATTAGCTATTTTTAATATAATGAAGTACATTTATTATTATATAACTCATTAAAAAACAATATAATGAATAATTAAAATATAGTTTATCATTAACTACTAGTACTATTGAAGTCACTACTAGTACATATTTTAACTATGATTTTAACAAGTACTGATTAGCTGAAGTTTGAGTTTTAGTAACCGAACAACCTTGGCAGAGATTGGATATCTTTCCAATGATCCTTATAACCTTTGAGATAAGTTATATAACTTGCTTCTCTGTAAATTTATCTGAAACACAATCTGAGAGATTATGGCACTGATGCTTGCTGTCTTATAGCACCTGGCTGGGTTTTCTTTTGTGTTGTTTGCCCCTGGTCCATTTCATCATTCGTACAAGCTCTGCACCTCTTAGAACTAATTTTCTCTTTCACTTGACTTTCCTGCTGCTCTGCGTCTCATGCCAGCAAAGCCAGCATTGGTTTTGCTTTTCTAGTTCTTCGTGGTCCATTAGACCTTGATTTTCTGACCTGGCTCCATGAGCTTCTCACGGGCTTAAGGCCACCGCTATTTGAACTTAGATGTTTCTTTAGTTAGGGCTTCATTTCAAAGATCATTTTCCCTTTTTTTAGAACTTGGTTTTCAGTCAACACAACATAAATAATGGAAAAAGAAGTGGAATAAGGTCAAGTCCTAATGCTGGAATTTCACGGCCTTGAGCAAGGCACTTAACCTTTCTTAACCTCTGTCTGCTCTTTCACCAAATGGAAATGGCGATCATACCTACCTTTTAAGGCTGATGTTAAAGTGAAAATGTCCTATGAGTATTATTGCCTTTCAGAAGACTCTGATTTACCAAAACTATGGACTTTTCAAGGTAAAACTTTTCTTAAAAATATATATTTTTTTTATTGATTTCAGAGAGGAAAGGAGAGGGAGAGAGAGATAGAAACATCAGTGATGAGAGGGAATCATCAATTAGCTGCCTCCTGCACACATCCCACTTGGGACTGAGCCCATAACCAGGGCATGTGCCCTGACTGGGAATCAAGCTATGACCTCCAGGTTCATAGGTCAATGCTAAACCATTGAGCCACACCAGCCGGGCTCAAGGTAAAACTTTTTTAAAAATTAAATTCACACACAATTCAAATTTTACTAGACTTTTATATTTTATTTTATTTTCATTCACTTTTGTATTCACTTTTATTATTTTGTGTATTTTTTTCTGCTACTAAAAAATATTTCTCACCTTGGAAGTGTTCTGAAAGAGGACTGTTCTTGCTCTGATCATTGAGGGTCCTGAATGAGTAGGCTAAGTAGACTGAGCTTTGATGATTGGAAAAGTCCCTGATGTTGATTTGCTCCTTGGCCCTTTCCTCTTTCTTCCATAAGTAGATGGAGCATACGACTGTGGACCTACTGGGAGTGTGTAACGCCCTCAAGTAAAGCAGAGCATCTTCACCCCAAGCGGTCTCTCACCTTTCTGACATAGGATTCACTCTTTTCTTTTTTTAATTCACTCACTACCACCAAGAGTTTATTGAGACCCATCTGTGGTCCAGGCTCTGAAGGTAGCCTTCTTCTCATGGAGCTGACATAGAGGCATAGGAATGAAGATGGATAACACACAAACAATAACAGTCAGTGTTCAGGGGTGTCAGTGCCAGGATACACATTGAAGCAGGGTAGAAGGGGCAGAGGGACTGTGTGTGTGTGTGTGTGTGTGGGGGGTGGTGATATGTTAGAAAAGTTGGTCAGAAAAGGCCTTTCAGGTAGGGTGACATCTGCATAGAGGCCAGAATGAAGTGATTGGGCCAGCTGTTTTGATATCTGTGGCAGGAGCCCCCCAGGCAAAGGAACAGCCAGTGCAAAGGCCCTGAGGTGGGTCTGTGTTTGATGCGTGTGAAGAAAACGAGGTTAGTGTGGATCAAATGAAGTGCGCAGGAGGGATCTGATGGTAGGAAAGGAGATCAGTGACTGCATGAGGCAGGGCTTTGAGGCTATTGTCAAGGATTTGGACTTCTATACTGAGAAGAGGTGAAGCAAATGGAGGGTTTGGTCAGAGGACTGTTGTGATAAGGCTTACATTTTATTTTATTTTTTTAAAATATATTTTATTGATTTTTTACAGAGAGGAAGGGAGAGGGATAGAGAGTTAGAAACATCGATGAGAGAGAAACATCAATCAGCTGCCTCCTGCACACTCCCCACTGGGGATGTGCCTGCAACCAAGGTACATGCCCTTGACTGGAATCGAACCTGGGACCCTTGAGTCCACAGGCCAACGCTCTATCCACTGAGCCAAACCGGTTAGGGCAAGGCTTACATTTTAGCAGGATCTCTCTGGCTACTGTGCTGAGAATAGACTACAGGGAAGATGGACGGAAGCAGGGAGATCAGTGAAGAGTCTGTTGTAACACTTGAGAAGGAAGACGACCATGACTTCGACCAGGAAGCCGTGACATGGGACCAGAAACTGGACATATTTAAAGTTAGATCTGTCAGGATTGGTTATGGACTGAATGCATGGCCTTGTGGCTCCCCCCTTCCTGGCCGAGTGGCTGGCATAGCGCACATCACCTCACTTCTCCTACCCTTTATCATAGGTGGGCTGGGTGGTGAAGGAGGGAGAGTAAGTTCTCAGCTTTGCAAAAATGTCTTCGGTACTTGGAGAAAGGCTCATTTTCCAGCAAACTGATCCAGGAAGAAGATGACACTGAATTGATAAGAGTTCTTCATTTTAAGCTCACTTTGCACAGCATTTATGACATAAGCAACCTTAAATTCTTTAAAAAAAAGTCACTAAAGCACTAGCCAGATGGTTCAGTTGGTTGGAGTATTGTCCCTTGCACCAAAAGGGGTTTATTTCTCGTCAGGGCTCATGCATATGTTGTGGGTTTGACCCCTGGTCGCAATATGTGTGGGAGGCAACCTATCTCTCTCTCTCTCTCTCTCTCTCTCTCTCTCTCTCTCTCTCTCTCTCTCTCTTTCTCTCTCTCCCCCCTCCCCCTTCCTCTCTCTTTAAAATAAATAAAAGTATATCCTCAGGTGAGAATTAAAAAAAAATATGAAGTCATTTTAAAAAGTCAAGATAATATTGGAAGTAGTACATAGTATCTGAAAGAAGTGTGATCATTCTTATAAAAATGGCTCTACAATTTGAGGAATATCTGGGTTTATTAGTTAGACCTCTTGTGGGAATGGGGTGCAGGATAAGGAATGGAAGCAGCAAGGTTAAAGCTTTCTTTTTCTTGACAGTAAACCTGCTTTCTTGGGGTGAACTCTACAGGTATGTACTAATGGTGTGTGGTTGTTGTTTTAACAGCTTTATTGGGGTATATAATTCACATACCATAAAATACACCCATTTTTAGTGTATAATTCAATAATTTTTAGTAGATACATATACAGAGTTGTGCAACCATCCCCCTAATCTAATTTTAGATCATTTCTCAAAGATCCTTTGCCCCCATTTGCAATAATTTTCTGTTCCATCTATGCAGTGGAGTGGTTATGATCTTTTGAGGAGTGTTCGAAGTTCAGAAATACCCATTTAATTTGTACATAAAAGAGCAAATCAGGGAAAAAAATTGTGTTTGTGCTCCAGTTTGAACTCTTGAGGCAATCAGAAAATGTGAGCTGTCTCGAAAAACAAAGATTGTAGTATTTTTAGTCACAACTTTTATGGGAACCTGAAGCATTAATGCCTGTGAACACCATCGGGATGTCCATATCTCATGTAAAGTGCCAGAATACTGCAGATGGATGAAGTTGGTTGGTGAGGTTTTAGTGATTGCCAGAGTGGAAGAGGCCAGAGGCTCGAATGGACTAATTTTCATCAACAATATAATTTTGTTCCAGGACTAGAATGTTCCAGAGTTTATTATTGAGACACAGACTTCTTGAGTACCTGATTTTTCCCCTGTAAATATTTATCTCATTTTATTATGCTACTAGAGGCCCGGTGCATGAATTCGTGCACCGTGGGGTCCCTCGGTTTGGCCAGAAGGATCGGGCCAAAAGTTGCTCTCTGACATCCCCTGAGGGGTCCCAGATTGCGAGAGGGCACAGGCCAGGCCAAGGAACCCACCGGTGCACGATCGGGGCTGGGGAGGGATGCGGGAGGTTGGCCAGCTGGGGAGGGACCATGGGAGGGCTCCAGGGGATGTCCGGCCTGTCTCGCTCAGTCTTGATTGGCTGGACCCCAGTAGCAAGCTAACCTACAGGTCAGAGCATCTGCCCCCTGGTGGTCAGTGCACGTCATAGCGAGTGGTTGAGTGGCCTTAGCATATCATTAGCATATTGCCCTTTGATTGGTTGAACGGTTGAACGTTCGACCGGACACTTAGCATATTAGGCTTTTATTATATAGGATATGTTCGAAGTATCAAAGTCAACCTTCTAAAAGTACATTCAGTTGGGTTAACTAGTTTGCTTATCAGAAATGAGCTGTAGTATACTGAGTACTTACTAAGTGCTAAGTGTTCAACCTCAGTTTCCTCACTTGTGAAATGGGGATCCTCCCAACTATGTCATGGCTTGTTATAAAGACTATATTACGTAATGTATGCAAAGCACTTAGTCATGGCTATAAACAAATAACTGTTTAATAATCAGTGGCCATTATTATGCCATTATTATAATTAATAACTGTTACTCTTGTCTATAGTGTTGGGCCCCAGTTTTGAACTACAGGCTAGACTTTGTATACCCTGAAGCTGCTGTGCCAGCCTTCTGCCTTCTCCCCATGCTTGCTGCTCTACTGTCCCATTCTTCAGAGCCTGCTACTGATCACGACTGTTCCCGCTTCTCCACTTGCTTCTTTTGTGTCTTTTCTTCCCATGTGCTAGAGCTCACTGTCTTCCAGGGAAACAGTGAGAGAGAAGATATATATATGTTAGGGTGCTGGGTGCTCTGAAAGAGGGCTCATCTAATCCAGATCCAGAGCTTCCTGGTCTGGGATCAAGCATAAATGTTGGTTGCCCACCATACCACGGAAACTGCCCTGCCACAGTCATGGCTCCTCTGGGAATCTAGTTCTTGGATGGGGATTCATTCCAGAAATGCTCTGGAAGTCACCTCTGGAGAGCAGGTATTGGAGGGGCAGGTTTGGTGCTTTTTATTGACATGTGGTCATTTGGAATTCTGCTTGCACAGATACATTTGAGATTATCTAAAGATTAAACTTCCTGTGTGCTGTCTGCATGTCCCTGTAGCTTTCTTTTTTTCTGTTTTTCATGGGTATAGCATGAGCATGTTTAGAATGATAATGCCAGAAACCTCACCATAATTAAATACACATGCTGCTTCAGGTCTGTAGAAGTCCCAGGTGTGTTTCTAATCTCTGCCTTACTAGTACAGAGGAATTTTTTAAAAGATAAAAACAAAAGATATAAATGATAAAAAAAAAAAATCTGAGCCAAATACGTAATTATCCAGGCAAATGCTGTGGTTGTGCTACTGGATGGCATAGTCAGATGTTTCATAGGAGCAGTTTCAGGTTCCCCCAAGTCGGCTCTGACAGCTCCATTTAGGATGCTGTAAAATGAAAGCCCAGTTGACTGTAGAACTGCATTTTCAGAATGCATTCTTATAGCCATACTAGAGGCCCAATGCACAAAATTCATGCAAGGAGCTCAGCCCTCCCAGCCCCAGCTGCCTTGGCTGGCCCTCACAGCCCCGACTTCATCCAGAAGGTCATCCGGACAGTCGGTTGTTCGGATGGTCGTTCTGCTGTTCGGTCTAATTAACGTATTAGCTCTTTATTATATAGGATGCCTGCCATTTGCCCTTAGATATTGTTTAAAATCCAAGCACTCATACTTTTCTATTTTCAATCAGAAGACATGTTTCTAGGGTTCCTTTAAAATATTTACTTTGCTGTAATGAAGGGCCAATCAGTCACTCAACCAAATGTAATCAGAAAATTAAAAGTTCTTTTACATAAAGTAATAATAATAGCTAGCATTTTAAAATATTTGCAGTGGGTTGGGCAGTGTGTTGAAAGCTTTATGTAGATTATTCTGTGTTGTTCTCCAATACTCTTGGAGGTAGGTACGGTTGTCTCTATAATACAGGTAGGGAATCAAGACTCTGGAAGGTGAAGTAACTTTATTATGGTCACACACGCTACAATGGCAGTGTCAGATTCCAAAACCCTGTGGCATTCACAGATACACATGTTACTTTGGGTCTTAAACTGTACACAATTTGAGAATCAGTTAAGGCCCTGGCCCATGTGGCTCACTTGGTTGGGTGTTGTCCTGTGCACCCAAAGGCTGCTGGTTTGATTCCTAGTCAGGGCATATGCCTGGGTTGTGGGATCAGTCAGCTGATTGCTGTTCCAAGCTTACATCAGTATTTCTCTCTTTCTCCCTCTCTCTCTAAAAATCAATTAAGAATCATAAAAAAAGTAGAATCAGTTAAGGAGTTTGATTAATCGGAAGATGCCTGGGCAGTACTCTAAGATTCAATTAGTAAATCTAGGTGTGGCCCAGGAATCTGCATCTTTACCCGCCACCCCCATGCTAGTTGAGTTGATCCAGACTTCTCTAAGAAATATAGCTATGCTCTCCCAAGCGTCTTTTTCATCTTCGGTAGCACAAAGGACTTTAGGGGGACACAGAGACCTTCATGATCTAATCTGTGTATGTGATGATGACTGTAAATCCATGCCTGGGTCAGAGAGGACTCAATAAATATCACAAGGTGAGTTGGAGGACAGAGTGAAGCCCTAAACCCACCCTTTATTTGTGAAACTATGTGACATAGAAAGACAATTTATAATTTTAATTCATTGCAAAAGGAAGCAGCCTTTGAGCTTAATAAGACATGTTATCTATATGTTCTTTTCAGGAATGTTTATTACTTGTCATAATGAATCTTATCCATAACCTTCTGTTACTGAATGACATTCCACAAAAATGTAGAATTTTCAAGGAAAATGTGTTCTGAGTAATAATGGAAGAGAGAAAGAATAATTTTTTTTTTGTTCCTTAAAATGATCAGATAAAACCCTCAAACTAATGATTCATAAACATTCTTCATCTTTGATTAGTCCATTTCATTCTTCAAGACAGGCATTTTGAATAATTGCCATTATGTAAAAAGGGAATTTAATTCTCTGGGTTTGGTTCACAGAGTTTGACTTAGATTTATAAATATCCAAAGCTGAATTACTTATTGTCTATTACATGTTTTGACCACAAGAAACTTTTCTCTTAGGCCTCATTTGAATACCTAATAAAATAATAATAATAATAATAATAATAGTAATACAATAGCTTTATGGTAAGTTGTAAAACAAGAAACTACAATGCAGTGCTAGCCTTTCAAAGCTATTGTAATTTTTTTACTTGTAATTATTCTGACTGTAACTCTGAAAGCTTTGAATTATAGAAACCATGTGACTTTGCATTCAGATTCATTCTGATCTGATTTGCCAGAGGAAGCAATGGTTGATTTTAAAACAAACAAACAGGGAAATATTGTATGTTTGTTTTAACCTCTACCATGATATATGTTGGTTATCCTATATAATAAAAGTGTAGTATGCCAATTGTCCCCTCGACTGGGACTTCGTCTGGGAGTTCGACAAGGGGGCAGGCTGGCCGGGGGAAAGGAGGGAATATCCAGCCGGCAGCCACTAGGGACTCTACCTGTGCACGAATTTCATGCACTGGGCCTCTAGTGTTTTATAATATACTAGAGGCCCGGTGCACAAAAATTTGTTCACTTCGGGGGTAGGGGGGTTCCTCAGCCTGGCCTGTGCCCTCTCGCAGTCTGGGACCCCTCGGGAGATAACGACCTGCTGGCTTAGGCCTGTTCCCGGGTGACAGAGGGCAGGCCCAATCCCTAGGTGCAGCACCTGGTTGGGCTCAGAGCAGGGCCGATTGGGGAGTTGGGGCGCCGCCCCCTGTCATGCACAGAGCAGGGCGATCGGGAGGTTGTGATGCCACTCTCAGTCACGCTCAGGGTAGGGCCGATTGGGGGGTTGGGGCACCGCCCCCTGTCACACTCAAGGCAGGGTTGATGGGGAGGTTGTGGTACCACCCCCTGTCACGCACAGAGCAGGGCCAATCAGGGGGTTGGGGCACTGCCCCCTGTCACTCACAGAGCAGGGCCCATCAGGGGGGTTGGGGCTCTGTACCCTGTCATGCACAGAGCAGGGCCAATCATGGGGTTGGGGCGCTGCCCCCTGTCACGCACAGGGTAGGGCCCATCAGGGGGGTTGGGGCTCTGTACCCTGTCATGCACAGAGCAGGGCCAATCAGGGGGTTGGGGCGCTGCCCCCTGTCACGCACAGAGCAGGGCCCATCATGGGGGTTGGGGCTCTGTACCCTGTCATGCACAGAGCAGGGCCCATCAGGGGGTTGGGGCGCTGCCCCCTGTCATGCACAGAGTAGGGCCCATCAGGGGGTTGGGGGCGCCGCCCTCTATCACCCACAGAGCAGGGCCGATCAGGGGGTTGGGGCACCGCCACTCTCACACTCAGGGCAGGGCCGATGGGGAGGTTATGGCTCTACCCCGTCACACACACAGCAGGGCCCGTGGGGGGTGGGGGGTTGGGGCGCCGCACCCTGTCACACAGATCAGGGCCGATCAGGGGGTTGGGGCACTGCACCCTGTCACACAGAGAGCCACAGGGCGATCGGGGTTGGAAAGCTCCCCCGTATCAGGCACAGAGCAGGGCTGATCAGGGGGTTGGGGCGCCTTCCCCTGTCACAAACAGAGCAGGGTGGATAGGGAGGTTGTGGCCCCTCACCCTGTCACACACAGAGCCGCAGGGCGATCAGGGGGTTTGGGCGCTGCCCCCTGTCACGCTGATCCCGGTGCCGGGAGGCCTTGCGGCTCCGCTGATCCTGGTGCTGGGAGGCATATTACCCTTTTACTATATAGGGTAGAGGCCTGGTGCATGGGTGGGTGCTGGCTGGTTTGCCCTGAAGAGTGTCCTGGATCAGGGTGGGGGTCACCACTGGGGTGCCTGGCCAGCCTGGGTGAGGGGATGATGGCTGTTTGCAGCTGGTCACACACCCTTCAGGGTGGGGGTCCCCACTGGGGTGCCTGGCCAGCCTGGGTGAGGGGATGATAGCTGTTTGCAGCTGGTCACACATCCTTCAGGGTGGGGGTCCCCACTGGGGTGCCTGGCCAGTCTGGGTGAGGGGCTGAGGGCTGTTTGCAGGCTGGGGGTGACTGAAGCTCCCAACCGCTCCTTTTTTTCTTTCTTTTTTTTTTTATTCTGGGCCACCTTTAGCTTTGAGGCTTGGCTCCAGCTCTTAGGCCTCTGCTGCTGAAAGTAGGTTTCTGGCCTTTGCTTACAATGTTGCGATCCTGCTGGCTGAAGCCAGCGGACTAAAGCAGGTTTCTGGGGTTTTGTTTAGCTTCTATATTTGTTACATAGTTGCTTATAGTTGCAGCTCAGAGGCCTGCAGCGGCAGGCGGGGAATGTTGGAGTCCTCCGTCACTGAAGCAAGCAAGCCTCATGTTAGTTTCAAGCTGCCTGGCTGCCGGCCGCCATCTTGGCTGGCAGTTAATTTGCATATCTCGCTGATTAGCCAATGGGAAGGGTAGCAGTCGTACGCCAATTACCATGTTTCTCTTTTATTAGATAGGATACTGTGTCAAGGTTAAAGTATTTATACTTTTTATTCTTTCATTTGGTAAGAGAACAAAAGAAAGGATACAGTAGTAGCATCATGATCTTGTTGGCTGGGCAGGGCTTTCCTCAGTGGTCATTGTCTTTCCCATCATCTTCTCTAGATGGGAGTCTACAGGCTCACCTGCATCTTCCTTAGTCCAGTGGAGTCACTAGAACATCTCTAGTAAATTCTTACTGTACTTTTGTTACTATAAAATAATAGAATGGATTTTTAGGAAAAAAGGGAGTCTAGCTCTAGAGTCCTTTTATTTGTAAACACATATTATATTCTTTCTGTTAGAAACATTGATTTATTTTTGTTTGCCAGAGACCTAAATCTTCCTGTTTCCTTATCGACTGTTTGGGTGCCGCCAGGGCCTCCTTATCTTTGTTTCTTTCCCTCACTGTGTGAGAACACAGGCTCTGGGATTGCTCCCAGCCAGTACTTCCCTGAGAGGGGTTTATTTTATGAGTCATTTGGATCTAATGCTTAAAGAGAAAAAACAACATGTAGTTCTTTTTTTTGAGCAGAACTCTTGTTGATATATAATATTTGGAGAGGAAAGTATACACATTATATGGGTATAATTTACTGAATTTTCTTAGAGTACGTGATAGCCCTGTAATCAGGACCCATAATAAGAGACTATTATCCAAATGTCCCTTTACCTCCCTTCAAGTCAGTGCCACCTCCTGGAGACACTTGCTGTTCTAACCGTTTGCATTAGTTTGGCCTGTTTTTGAGCTTTTGTAAATGTCATTATACAGTATGTCCCATTGAGTCTTGCTGTGTTTACCAAATGCTATCTATGCCTGTACGAAACTTGCTTATATGCTCTATTCTTTCTCATTTCTGTATAGCATCCCATTGCATTTGTTTCCTAATGCTGTTGTAAATTATCACAAAGTTAATGGTTTAAACCAGCACAGCTTAATCCTTTTGCAGGTCAGAATTCTGACATCGGTTTTCCTGGGCTAGGGTGGAGGGATTGTCAGGCTCCTCCCTTTTGTAGATACTGAGGAGAGAATTTGTTCCTTTGTCTTTTCCAGCTTCTAGAGGCTGCTTATTCTCCCTGGCTTGACATTGCTTCTTCATCTTCAAACCATGGCACTCCAGCGTCTGTGTCCTCTTCGCATCCCCTCTTTTCTTCCTTCTTCAAATTTCGTCTGCTCTCTTTTAAGGACACTTTTGACTATATTTAGGCCAATCTAGATAACCTCTACATCTCAAGATTCTTAACTTTATCACACCCCCACAATCCTTTTGCCATGTAAGGTAGCATTTACAGGTCCCAGGGATTAGGATGTGGAATTTTGGGAGGAGGGCATTCTTCTGAATACCACACCCGGTATGTGAAGGTACTGTCATTTATCCATTCTACCATTACTGGGCATTTGTGTGGTTTTCAATTTGGAGCTATTATGAGTCATGCTGCCATGAGCATTATTTTACATAACTTATAACCATATGTGTGTATGTGTCTCTGTGTGTGTGTGCGTGTACATGTGCACTCACACTCATTTCATGGTGTATATATCTGGGAGTTGGTCATATAGTAATGTGTAAGTTCAACCATAGGAGTTAGTACCAAAAGTGTTGTACCAACTTATACCCTTCTTAGCAGCATAAGAGATGCTGAATATACCATAAAGAATAGAGCATAGTTTGGACCTGGAAGCTTGTTCCAGAATTTTTCCCATTGATATAGCCCCATTTTAGACCATTTGTTTATAATCCAGGATTTTCTGAAGTTTGTTTTGTGAACAGGGACCTGAGAGGTACGGTCAGAGAAAAGGCCTCTTTATCTAATGACTTGGGGAAATATTGAATCCTGCTGGGATGTTCTCTTTGCAGATGGACATGTTAAAGGTTTTAAGCTTGTATTGTTTGTGTTTGACTTATGTTTTCCAAGTGGATTTAACTTTGACTCAGTTTCCCTTCATTGAGGTCTAAGAAAAAAAAAAAAGAGTTCCAATAAATACTCTTTGAAAATTCTAAAATAACCTATAACTCAGAGTGATTTCTTATTTTTGAAAAAGAAGTTTTAGGTTCATAGAAAAATTAGGAGGAAGTTACAGAGATTTCTTATATATTCCCTGCCCCCACACATGAATAACCTCCCCATCATCAACATCCCCGACCTGAGTGGTATATTTGTTAAAATTGATGAACCTACAATGACACATCATAATCACCCACGCTCCATTTTGTACCAGGGTTCATTCTAGAATCTAGAATAGATGTTGTACATTCTCTGGGTTTGGACAAATGTGGAATGACCGGCATTCACCGTTACAGTATCATGCAGAGTAGTTTCACTGCCCTGAAAATTCTCTGTGTTCCACCTACTCATCCCTTTCTTCAACCCCTGACAACCCCTGATCTTTTTACTATCTTCCTACTTTGTCTTTTCCAGAATGTCATGGAGTTAGAATCATAAAGTATACAGCCTTTTCAGATTGGCTTCTTTTACTTGGTAATATATATTTAAGGCTCCTCCATGTCTTTTTCATGGCTTGATAGCCCATTTCTTTTTAGTGCTGAATAATGTTGCATTGTCTGGATGTGCAAAGTTAATTTCTCCATTCACCTGGATATTGCAGGACATCTTGGTTGCTTCCAAATTTGGCAATTATGAATAAAGCTATAATAAGCATCCACATCCAGGTCGTTGTGCGGTCATAAGTTTTCAACTCCTTTGTATAAATACGCGGGAGCATGATTGCTGGATCATATAGTAAAAGTATGCTTAGTTTTGTAAGAAATTACCAGACTTTCTACCGAAGTGGCCTTACCATTTTGCACTCCTGCCAGCAGTGAATGAGAGCCCCTGTTGTCCCACATCCTTGCCAGAATTTGCTTTGTTAGCATTTTGGATTGTAGCCACTCTAATAGGTATGTATGGCATTTCATTGTTGTTTTTTTAATTTACATTTCCCAGGTGACATAGGACGTGCAGTATTTTTTTCTGTTTGCCATCTGTATGTCTTCGATTCATTTTTTAATTGGATTGTTTGTTTTGTTTCATTGAGTTTTAAGAGTTCTTTGTATATTTTGGATAACAATCCTTGATCAGATGTGTCTTTTGCAAATATTTTCTCCCAGTCCGTGGCCTGTCTTCTCATTCTCTTAACAGCATCTTTCTCAGAGTAGAAGTTTTTAATTTTAGTGAAGTGCAGCTTACCAATAGTTTCTTTCATGGATCATGTGTTTGGTGTTGTATTTTAAAAGTCATTGCCATATCCAAGGTCATCTAGGTTTTCACCTGTGTTCTAGGAGTTTTATAGTTTTGGTTTCACTTTCAGGTCTATGATCCAATTTGAGTTTATTTTTACAAAGGTTGTAAGGTGTGTGTCTAGATTCATTTTCTTGTACGGGGATGATGTTCCAGCACCATTTGTTGAAAAGACTATCTTTGTCCCATTGTATTGCCTTAGCTCCATTGTTAAAGATCAGTTGACTGTATTTATGTGTGTCTATTTCTGGGCTCTAGGTTCTGTTCCATGGATTTATCTGTCTGTTCTTTCATTAATAGCATACGATCTTGATTACTGTAGCTTTGTAGTGAGTCTTAAAGTCAGGTAGTGTCATTCTTCCAACTTTGTTCTTCTCTGTAAAGTGTGTTGATTATTCTGGGTTTTTTTTTTTGCCTCTCTGTAACACTTTAGAATCAGTCTGTCAATATCTAAAAAAATTCTTTCTGTGATTTTAATTGGGAATGCATTGAATCTGTAGATCAAATTGGGAAGAACTGACATCTTGGCAATAATGATTCACAATAAAAACTTAATGGAAAGTTTTACAGCTTTCTTTTAGAAGGTAAAAACACGAGTTATGTCTTTGACTATTCTCTCCATGATGTAAAGATCTACCTATAGAAAATTAGAAGCCATCAGAAAATGGGTTGAATTTGCTTCTATTTAGTTTTCTTTTAGTGAGGCCTATACTTTTGGCACTGATTTGCATTACTGTAATATTAAATTTTGTACCAAGTATAAAAATGATTTCTGTTCACTTAGAGCAGTGTTGGTGGGATTCGTCCAAAAGTATCTGCTCCTGGTGTACTTTGTCTCCATACATGATCTCACCTCTACCTGTTTCTCTTCTCTAAACCAGCCTGTGGTGGAGGGACCATCTTGCCTTTGTCTGTTCTTCCTCTTGGTCTGTTTTGTTTTGATATTTTTTTCTTGTTTGTGTTTGGATTGCCCTCCTTGTACCACTTTTAATTTTTTTAAATATGTTTTTTATTGATTTTAGATAGAGAGGAAGGGAGCGGGAGAGAGAGAGAAACATCAATTGGTTGGACCGCATGAGCCCTGACCAGGAATTGAACCAGCGACCTTTTGGTGCATGGGATGATGCTCAACCAACTGATCCACACTGGTCAGGGCAAAAAAAAATTCTGTTTTAGATGGTGCATTCTTGCTTTGATGCACTTTGAGTGGGAGGCCTGGCTCACTGGGTCACCTGTGCACTCAGGTTTGGTTGCTGTACTTTGTGGTGGGGGTTATCCCCGTGTCTCTGCTGGGCTTGTTTTTTCTTCTCCACTAAAGAGATGAGGGAGAGGCTTCTCTGTTATGCATTCTCCCTCCCCTTCTGCCTGTATTTGAATGTTTCCTCTACCTCAGGACAGGCCTCTGGCGCACTTGGCCCTTGAAATCAGCAAACTTGGGCCGGGTGTTACTTCTGAGGTACTTGGAGACTTTCCAAGATGTTCTAAGCCCATGAAGAATTATAAGGAAACTCTTTCAGATCTTCACCTTTTCTGTGCATTCTTTCCTAAAATGGATCTGCCCAGGAACAAACCTATACTAACGGGTGGCCTGACTTTACCTCTCGCCAGTCTCATCGAGGTGTATTGTCACAGGAAATAACCTGCCCCACCCCAAGGTGCTGGACAAAAGAACCATTAGAATATTGGCTTGACCTTGAGAAAGAGAATGAATTTATCTACTTGGAAATTAATCCTTTTACAAATAAAGTGGCTTCTAATTTTTTTAAAAAATATATTTTATTGATTTTTTACAGAGAGGAAGGGAGAGGGATAGAGAGCCAGAAACATCAATGAGAGAGAAACATCCATCAGCTGCCTTCTGCACACCTCCCACTGGAGACGTGCCCGCAACCAAGGTACATGCCCTTGACTGGAATCAAACCTGGGACCTTTCAGTCTGCAGGCCGACACTCTATCCACTGAGCCAAACCGGTCAGGGCTCTGATTTTTTTTTAAACTGAAGATGACCCTAAATAATTTATCCAGGAACAGGGATTACTATATAAAATTTTGTTTAATTATCTATGATTAGGGGGCCTAAATCTTAGAAGGTGCTCAAAGAATTAAGTGCTCCTGGTATAATAAAACTTCCATTCCCATCAACTTACTTACATGAATAACTTTTTTTAGTTTATATTTCTAATACAAAGAAATGGAATAGAATGGCTATTGAAAAGTTCTTATTCTAATCATAAAAAATAGTCATGGTTACATGAAATACTTGGAAAAAAACCTATCACCATTTATCTCATTGAGAAATGTGTTTCCAATAAAAAGTCTTTAATTTTTAATTATAAAATTAGACATTTGTTAAAATACATTCTATTAGATACATTCTTTAATTATAAAATTAGACATTTGTTAAAATACATTCCAGTTGTGATAATTGGATAAAATGAAATTAGAACCATTTAGGATCATTTAGTCACAGTGAACAAAAATATTTACTTTTTATAACTATTTTTGTTGTGCAGAAGTATGATAGTATAATTAATAAAAAAACTAAAAGCATAGATGTGTTACATTAGGATAAACTTATGTCGAGGAAATGCAAGTTAAAGGAAAACAGGAACTATAAATATAGGTGTCAAATCAGTATGGTATTTTAGATAAGAATGGACACATTTGCACTCTTGAAATGAAAGCAGTTTCATTTTAAATGTCAATATTTATGAAATGCTAGAAATTAGATCCATGCCATTATTTAAACCTAGGGTGAACAAGTTTATATGTCTACTTTAAATTATGTTAGGACCTAATTCCTTGGATGCGTTTGGAAACAAAGATGTTTGTAGACTACTTCTGCAAGGAACTTAACCTGGGCAGGTAGGACTCATGACATTCCTTGTTCTGTTTTTCTGGCCCATCACCTTGACCACATTAATCAGTGTAGTGGAGCCCCATTACCAGAACTGATGTCTCGTTTATCAGTTATATCTTTCCCTTCTGTTTTGACTCAGTCGCCAATAAGCCAACATTCATTCAGTGATCACCTGCCTCTTATGTGCTCAGTTTGGGTCTCTGAGATGGAGAGGAAAGCGTTCTCAAAGAGTTTTGTCTGTCAGGGGAGACTGGCCGTCCGACCGTTGGCTATGACCACTCAACTAGAGGGAAGCAGAGGTTCCCGTGGTGCAAAGGATCCTAGAGGAGGGCTTCCTAGGGGAGTTTGGACTTCATCTAATTCAAGTCCTCAAGGATGAGGACCCAGGACTGGACCAGGACTATTAGCCAGGTTGAGGAGGATGGAGAGGAAAGCTTCACTTCTGGTGGAAATGCTGCTATTGAGGTAGAAAGATGGCCAACATTCCTGCCCCATTCTCTACCTCCCCACAAAAGGAATGCCTATTTTTGTAGCCTTTTAAACATTTCCTCTTGAAAAATGTTTCTTATCTAGGCAAAGGACAAAGTATTTTTAACATTATAAAGTCATAGTTTATGCTCCTATCCATAAAAAAATGACTCCTTTGGCACTTTTATTTTTGACTATTTTCTAGCAAATTGTGGGTGAGGAGCATATCCAATGTATTAGTTTTGACATATGGTTACACCCAGTCAGCCTCAGCCGAGCTGTCTCTGGGGACTGCAGAGGCAGAGCTAAATTTCCCAAGTTGGAAAAGAAGCTTTCAGAAATGAATTTCTCGTTTCATTCTGAGTGACTTTGCTGCTATTTCCCGGGGGAAGTTGCTAGGCATTTAATAGATCTCCATGTTAGGAAAATTCTTCCGAGCACTCAGTCTTAGGCGTTTTTCCCCCTCTGTTGGCCACAGTTTTGTGTTATGGAGCCTGTATCTAATTTCCTTTAAGTTCATTTTTGTAAAATGTGCCTAGAAGATGATCTCTACCCATTGTCGTTGGGGTAGCACTCAGGTATTAGTTGTCTTATCATTCCCAGTTAGAGAAAGTCCTGCCCCCTGGTCCAAGGAAGGGAAGAGGCCATGTGACAAGGGCTCCAGGCCTGGTTCCCACCACTCTGCACAGCTCTCAGCCTTCCTCCCTCCCTGAGCTCTTGCCGGGACATGAGAGACTTCCTTTCAGCTGTGACAGTGTTTTGTTGCTCTTGGCCATTGTATAGCAGCTCATATCCTGTGTGTTTTCAAAATGTCCTTCTTTCAGAGACTCTTTTCAGTATCTATGGGCTTTATATGGAGTGACCAATATGTATATTTAAAACTAGTGTTTTGTTAGCTTTTCTAGGAAAATAAAGCATAAGCAAAATGAAAGGCTCTATATTGGGTAGCTTTTTTTTTAAACCCTTAAAGCTAGCCTTTAAATACATGTTGTTTAATTATAATGCCTTCTTGCTCATAAAATCAGACACATGGCCTGTTTTATGTGCTGGTATTTTGTTAGTTCAGTAGGGGCTTTTCTCAGCCAAGGCTCTTTGGTATCTATTAAACCTGGCAGTCCTGTGAGGGCTGGGAGCCGGTTCAGAGGTATGACTGGCTGAGGGTGTGGAGGTGGCAACCTCAGGGCCACTGGCTCTGCCCAGGTCACCTGGGACAGGTATGGCTGCTGCATCTCTCAGGAGGTTATTTTCTTCTTCTTCTTTTTTTTTTCAAGGCAAAGATATCTTTATTTCTGAGATCAATAGTGTGTAATACCAGAAGATTCATCAAACTGTAGCAATGGTTTTAATAAAACAACTTTCTACACTAAGCCTTCACCACAACATGCCATGTATAAAAATCTCTACTCTGTCCTCTGTTTACATTTCCTTTAAAATACCATTGTTTTAAATCTCCCCCAGTAAGTATCTATGCTGGGGTCCAACCCCAGCAGGTCCAGGGGTCCCCAAAGGTGTGGATGGAG
The DNA here is from genome assembly GCF_014108235.1 of Myotis myotis. Classification (NCBI taxonomy): domain Eukaryota; kingdom Metazoa; phylum Chordata; class Mammalia; order Chiroptera; family Vespertilionidae; genus Myotis; species Myotis myotis. The sequence continues at coordinate 35,298,869 of NW_023416357.1, forward strand.
TCGGCGAAGAAGGAATGACACGGAGACAGCGTTCAGTTGATCAGCAGCCTAGCCAGGATCTCTAGCCAAGTTCTGGTCAGGATCTCCAGCGAAGTTCTGGTTAGGATCTCCAGCCAGGTTCTGTGTCCATGTTTGCTGGGGTCCAACCCCAGCAGGTCCAGGGGTCCCCAAAGGTATGGACGGAGTCAGAGAAGAAGGAACGACACGGAGACAGCGTTCAGTTGATCAGCAGCCTAACCAGGATCTCTAGCCAGGTTCTGGTCAGGATCTCCAGCGAAGTTCTGGTTAGGATCTCCAGCCAGGTTCTGTGTCCATGTTCTCTTGCTAGGTTCTCCAGGTTCTCCAGCCAGGTTCTGTAGCCATGTTCCCTCGCTAGGTTCTCCAGCCAGGTTCTGTCCAGGTTCTCCAGCCAGGTTCAGTTGCCAGGTTCAGTCACCAGGTTCTAGTCAGGTTCTCTTGCCAATTTCTGTAGTCAGGTTCAGTCCAGGATATTTCGCCATGTTCTCCCCAGCGAAGTTCTTCTGTCTCTAGAGAACGTTCTGTGTAGGTTCTGTGCCTCCTGGTTCTGTCTTCTAAGTTCTGTGTTGTTACATCTGTATTTATACCAGTTGATTCCAATCCTATCAATCTCTATTCCAAAGGTTAGGGCGTTTCTTATCTCCATTCCAGGGAGTAAAGATTATGTAGCTTAAGCATGATTGTTCGTAGTTAAAGTGATTAATTACTCGCCTGGCACTTAGTTAAGGGGTTTTATTCCCTCCCTAACTTCAGGGGAAAATCCCTACCTGGGGAAACAACCTTTCTCAGAGAGATGACCTTGGTTAAAACACATAGTGCCAAGAAGGTGAGCAAACATATTAAGAACAGTATGCCATATATGCCAGGTCCCTTGAAACAGCAAGGATGGACTGGCTCCTGGCAAATTCCCCCTTTTTTATTTTTTAAAGGCAGGCATTAAAAAGAAAAACCCCAAATGCTCTCTTGTATCCATTTTAAGAGTAGGATTGGCGCTTTCCGCTATTATCTGAGTCCTGATCTATCACCCCAGGGAGAGCTTGCCAATCCTGCACTTTCCCGGGGTGGAAAGGCTGCAGTGGGGTTAAGGATAAGGCTCCTTGGGCCTACCTTCTCCCATGCCTTTACATTTACCTTTCCTTCCTCAGAAAAGCATGGACATACTTCTTGTATAAAACATTCTGTCTGGGAGTAACCTTAATTCCTCTGCTAGCAAGTATATGTGTTAAAAGATCAATACAGAGTCTTATTTCTTTAGACTCAGTATGGCACATCTTCTTAATCTAAAGATCAATACAGAGTCTTCTTTCTTTGGACTCAGTATGGCACATCTTCTCAATCTAAGTTCTGTACTATCCACCTTCTTACCCTACTTATCCTCTATAGGGGAGTCTGCAGTACCCTGGTGGAGTCCTATCCATCCCGAGTGTGGGGTTCTCAATGGGGGGGGCTTACCTAGGAGAATCCTGTTCCAGGGGTTCCCAAAGGTGTGGACAGAGTCGGCGAAGACTATCCACCCTCTTCCTACGGTGGAGTCCTATCAGTCCCGAGTGCGGGGCGCTTACCTAGGGGTCCCTGTTCGGGTGCCAGATGCTGGGGTCCAACCCCAGCAGGTCCAGGGGTCCCCAAAGGTGTGGACGGAGTTGGCGAAGAAGGAATGACACGGAGACAGCGTTCAGTTGATCAGCAGCCTAGCCAGGATCTCTAGCCAAGTTCTGGTCAGGATCTCCAGTGAAGTTCTGGTTAGGATCTCCAGCCAGGTTCCGTGTCCATGTTCTCTTGCTAGGTTCTCCAGCCAGGTTCTCCAGCCAGGTTCTGTAGCCATGTTCCCTCGCTAGGTTCTCCAGCCAGGTTCTGTCCAGGTTCTCCAGCCAGGTTCCGTCACCAGGTTCTAGTCAGGTTCTCTTGCCATGTTCTATCCACGTTCTGTAGCCAGGTTCTGTCTCTAGGTTCTTCAGCCAGGTTCTCTCGCTAGGTTCTGTCTCTAGGTTCTGTGTGGGTTCTGTGTCTAGGTTCTGTGTCAGGAGGCTATTTTCAGAGAAAGGAGCTGTGGGCTTGTTGGACAACCTCAGATATATCCATTACTGGGTGGTTGTGTATGTTTGAAAATAATACATTGGGTTGTTTCAAGAAATATTAATGTTTGGGTTTTTCACTAATCCCTAATCTCCCCAAATTTATCTGCATTGTGTCCAATATGTATGCAACCTGCATGTGATGTCATGCTCCCTCTTGGTTACACTCTCTGCTGCTCCATTTCTCTCCTGTGACTCTTGCTTGACTTCCAGTTGCGTTCTTCAGTGAAGCCTTGCAGTTTGGAAGAGTGCATTTACCTTATTCTTAGGAATACCTTTGTGTATATTCACGTGCTTAACTGTTTGGCTCTGAACTCCCTCTTCTTTTAGTGGTTTACACCAATTACAGTTATATCCTGGCATTTTTTTAAAAAAGAAACATCAAATTTCCTGAATTCCCTGGAGGAGAAGCAGAGGATATTTTAGACATAAAACGGTTGAAGTGAGTTACAGAAGTGAGCTGCATGTTATTTTGGAAATTATTTTCCTTTAGGAAAGCGAAGAATCCAGCCACCGTGGATGACATACAGTTGCCTTGCATTAGGGTTAATTATTACCAAGGGACACCACCGTGGTTACTGCCCGGTGGTAGGTGGTTTAAAAGCTTTCTCAAACCTCAAGAGTTGCAATCAAGGATGCAACTAAATTCTTTCTGGAGGGTAATGAATTCAACTCCTAATGAGCCTTCTTCCCAATAAGCAAAGCTGGAAAGGGAAAACAAGTGTTTTGAACTTTTTTTTTCCTCCTTAAGCTGAAGAATTTCCTATTTGGAAACTATCAGCTGAGCAAACATTAAGACCAAATGTTTAATGGGTTACACATTATCCTGAATTGTTTACAAAATGAGATGAAATATTCTTGCTTTACTGTTTAGTGTTTTACAGATTGGCTATTCTTAATTCATTGGAATTTAGGCAAACATCAAGATCTATTACATTGTCAGAACAAAATGCAATTAAAGCAGATTTTTTTTTCTTAGAGTGTTTGTGTTTTGTGTTACATTTCAGAAAGGTTTGTGATCAACCTGCCTGAATTTATCTTCAAGTGGTTTGAAGCATTGGCTGTAGTCATTGGGCGATTACCTCCCCTGAGGACAGGAAAGAGTTACTTTTATAGAAATATTAAGTGTCAGAGTCAGGAACACACATCTGCATTTTAATGTAGTACTACCAATAATATAGCAGTTAAAGTTTATTCAGCACTTACTATGTGTTTCTAAAGTTAATGGCAGGCCTTCAGTAGTTCATTGTGATCTCAGATGTTGGTTAGTAATAAATATTTTTATGTGAATTTATTACATTTTTTTAAATCAGGAATAATTTTTAAAAGTTTTTCAAATGCAATTTTACACCTAACTATATTATCCATTCTAGCTATGTGTGATTCGGTAATTTTTTAGAATTTTTATTTATAAATAAGATGAATTTATATTGTCATATTTTTTTAAGTTTTAATGTCATTATACTGAGTTTTATACAACGAAGTGGGAAACTTCCTTTGATTTTTTTAAGTACCATGTAACATTGTAAATTTCATTTAGTGTTTCAAATTTTCAGCATAAAATTGTATATATTCCCTTATACTTGTATTAAATTTCCTTTGTCTCTTTGGCGATACATATCCCATTTTTTTTATTTCCAGTGTTGTGAATTGTATTTTCTCTTTCTTGATGAGCTTTGCAAGAGGTTTGTATATTTTATTGATCTTTTCAAAGAACCAGCTGTTCTACTGTTTATATTCTAATCCCTTCATGCTTTTATCTTTTAATAATTCTTCCTTTTGCTTCCCTTAGGTTTATTTGATTGGGGTTTTTTTAAGCTTATTGAGTTGAATGATTTAATTTTTTTGATTAATAATGAAAATGCCTTTTTTAAGGTGACATTTTCTGACCTTCTCTCTCCTCAAGCTTTAAACATATCTCCTCTATTTTCACTCTTAGCTGATAAACAGGTTCCTACATTGGGAGAAAATTGAAACAGTCAGAAGGGAGCTTCTGGAGATTCCCAGACCCATGTCTGAACCCCACATCTGCATCCCTGTCTTCTCTCTTTCTGCTTATTGCATAGATAACAATTCATGCTATTCATAAAATAGTCATAGTTAACTATTCATGCTCCTGTTTAAAGCCAGTTCCTCTGCAAGTGCCTCCATCCTGTCTCCTCTAGTGTGGTCAAAAAAAACTACCCCACAAGGGGTAACATTTAGCGTCTTGAGACGCTGTTTAAGGGTATAAAACTGTAACTAGTAGCCCAGCTGGTGTGGCTCAGAGGTTGAGTGTCAACCCAGGAACCAAGAGGTCACCGGTTCGATTACCAGTCAAGGCACATGCCCGGGTTGCAAGCTTGATTCCCAGAAGGGTGGGTGCAGGAGGCAGCTGATTGATGAAGTTCTCTCTCATCGATGTTTCCATCTCTCTATCCCTCTCCTTTCCTGTGTCTCTAAAAATCAATAAAAATATATTTTAAAAAATTGAAACTAGTAGATAAATAAATCCTGGAGATCTAATGTACAGCCTAGTGATTATAGTAAACAATACTGCATTATATACCTCAAAGTTGCTAAGAGACTGGATCTCAATTGTTCTCACCACAAAAAGAAATGATAATTATGTAAGGCGATAGAGGTATTATCTAATGCTATGGTACCGATCTTATCAAATCAATACATTGTACACCTTAAATTTATGCAATATGTCAATTAACCTCAAAGATAGAAACCACCGAGATATTCTCTTACAACTCAGATTTTCCTTCTCCTAGATTATGCCTGTCTTTACCAAGCATGCCCTTATGGCTCCATCTCTCATAAACCTTCTCTTGCTCTCACTTTTCTATCAGATACCCACAATTTTATTGCTCTACTGAGCAGACTATGCCAACGAGTTATTTCTACTCACGGTCACAGATTCATCTTTCTCTAGTCTGTCTTGAACCTACCTTATAAGGCCTTCATCCCCTCACTCCATAGAAACCACTCTTGTTGAGGTTGTCAGGAACCTCCACTGGTCATTGAACTGGAGTGGTGACCACTTTTCAGACCTCATATAACACAGTCCTTCCTCTTTTGTCCTCTTGTGGTCTTCACTTGGCCTCTAGGGCACCTCAAACTTTTGGTTGTCTTGCAACCATATTGGTTGCTCCTTGTCACTCTCCTTTGTTGGTGCCTCCTTTGTTCTCGACCTCTTAATATTGGAGTGCTGGAGCACCCCAGAATATATTCTTAGCCCTCCTCTTTTGTCTTCTACAATGGCTACCATCTAAGTACTCGTGGTCCCTGCATTTATATCTCTAGTCCTGAACTCTCTCCCACATTCCAGAGGAGCATGTCCAACTGCCTGCTCTTTATCTCTACTTGAATGTTTAATAGGCATCTCCAACTTAGTGTATCCCAACTGAACTTTTTACCCATTTCCAAAGTCTTCTCTATCTTAGTACATGGCTACTGCATCTTTCTGGTTGCTCATGCTATGCTGAAACCATCCTTCATTGTTTATTTTCTCTTATACCATGTCCAGGTCATTGGACAATTCTCCTGGTTTTACCTTCATATACATCTAGAATCTGGTTACTTCTTACCTTTTCTACTGCCTCTACACTGGTCTGTGTCACCACTGTCTCTCACTGTACTGCTGTAATCTCCTAAGTGGTCTCCCTGCCTGCATCGCTGCCCGCTTTGGTCTGTGCTCAGCCCAAGTGACCCTTCAACAATGTTGGCCAGCCCACCTTTCCGCTCAAAACTTTGCTGTTGGTCTACATCGCAGAGTGAATGCCAAAGTCCTTACACATGACTCACCTTCTCTTTCTTCTCAGACCTTACCCACTCCTACTTTTCCCTCCCTCACTCCACTCCAACCACCTGGCTTCCCTGATGTTCTTCGGATGTGCCAGACCTACTGTTGCCTCAGGACCTCTGCTATGGTTGTTTCAAGCCTCTGTTAGAAATTCTCCTCTAGCTCTTCAGGAAGCTAGTTCCCTCAACCCCATAACTGTTCTCCAAACACCATCTTCTCCTTGAGGCTTATGCTGACCACTCTATTTAAAACTGCAGCCCCTGCCCTCAACTCCCAGCACCGTTTATCTTGCTCTTTTTATTGTCTACCAAATTTGTAACTTACTGTTTTTATTTATTGCCTAACTTCCTCATTAGAATGTAAATTCTAGGAGGGCAGGGACCTTTGTCTCTGTTTTTCATTAATGTGTCCCAAGCACATAGAATAGCGCTCAGCACATGGAGGAAACTCAATGATTATTTGTCAAACACATGATGAACAAGGGCTGTGATTTCGGTGTGAGAAATATTGGCCACAGCTCATAAATTTTGATGTTCAACATACTCATTGTCTAGAGTTTCTAAATAGTTTTTTGGTATTTATAGTCTCTTTCTGAATGGAGAGAGATGACCATTTAGGGAGGCAGTCACAGTTGTGGTAGCAAGGACAAGGTGTTCGGGAGCAATGCCCTTCTTACTTCCCCAGGGTGGAGAATAGGACAACTGCTATATATTTTAGTGGAAAAGGGATGTGCTTGAGTCAGGGACATGGTAGAAAAATGATGAAGCACTGTCCCACCTTTTAAAATGAAATCCATTAGTGAAGTGAAGTGAGGGTGCGCTCTAAAGCAGAAGCATGGGTGTATTTCTGTCTTATTACAGTGGGTACTTTCCAGATTCTGGCAGTGGTGTGTGTTTGCAGCAGGCTTTGCTTTTGGAGGTGCTGGGAATAGTCACTCCTTTCTACATCTTCAGTGACATTTTAGCGAGAAGTTGGGAGAGACAGCACTAGCAACTTAGATACACACAATTTTTAATCAGAAATCTCATGTGAGTTCATGGATAAGCCTTTGTCCAGAATGTTGGTCAACCATGTTTAGGTCCTTAAAGTGTCTTCTTCCTGTTGCTTAGTCAAATGGTTATTCTGAAAAACCATGAGGACTGTTTTTAGAATCCTTGACTTTAGCTCTGCCATTAAGTCCTGAGCAAGGGCCCCAATCTGCGCTTGTTTCATGACTGTAGAAAGGGCAGTGCTGCAGGCTGATTGGCTGACAGGAGGCTTGGCTATGGCTCTGCTGACATTGCCTTTTCAGAGAACTTCTTCCTAGAATCCTCCAGAAATTACGTAGAACTTTAGTGATATGAAAAAGGCTAATTATTTTTCGTTTTGGATATTGAAGAGAAGTGTAAAGAATATGATAAATTAAAGGAAAGTGGTTATTCCCTTAGGAAAACATTGAGCTTTCCTTGTGGCTCTGTGACTATAGGACAGTGGAAATCTTCAGAGGTGATCCTTGTGTACTTTTCCCAAGAATGATCTCAAATTGATTATTTCTTCTTTCAAATCAGATCACATATTATTTTTCTCACTTAACCAGATCATTTAAGAGGGAAGACCAAATTACTCACTACCAAATCACTTTTTATATTAAAACATTATTCTTCATGAAGCTGACATCTCTTAGTTTGTCTCCTATTAAAAAAATGAAAATGCTTTAGGAAGAACATTTGGTGCTGGCGAAATTTACACCAGGCATAGTCTTCCCTAAGCAGTTGGTGGAACACCTCCGCCTTCTCCCTTTGCCAAATAACATGGTCAGGATATTTCTGGGGATGGTGAGCTGGAGGGAAACAAGAGAGATATTTTGAAAGATTGACTCTGGGATATACAGTATGAAATTGTCCCTTTTAGTGGAATTATTCTCATTTCCAATCCGACATGGCGACTCTACATTGACACACCTTCCTAAGCAAGGTATTAATTTTCTTCCTTGTGGAGGAAAGAATTCTTATTCATTCTTTTCTCTTTCATTTTACAACAGTTACATCAATATTTAATCCTCCATATTTTGGTTGTAAGTTGTTGATTCAAAAATATGTTTATAAGATGTGGAGCACAAAAATATAGGCAGGTTTTGTGTATTGAACTGTATTCCTGGTTAACCAAGATGTCACAGTGAGAGCACATTTTAAACTCAGATATAGTCAACTAGACTGGTGGACTTTTGACTGTTAGTGATGAGTTCTGGATTTGGGTGTGGGTCGTTCTAACTTAGTAACTGGCAGCTATATTTGTGTATTATGAAATGTAAAAGCCTTCCAACTAGTGTTATCTTAAATGGTCCTTCTGTAGGCTACAACCACCCATTTGCTTCTCTTTAAATGTTCAATTGTTTTTCTTTTTGAGAACAATGAAAAATGGTTGTTTTCTTAGTTTCACCTAAATCTTCCTTGTGCTTAATGAAATATTATGTCATTTTTAAGAAATACTGGTATTTTTCTAGTCATGTGTTTTTACAGAGTTTTTTTCTCTCTTTAAGTTTCTGCCAGTTTTGTTTAATTTATATCTTCAGGATGAAGTGATATACTTTTCTTATTAGGGCATCTGTATTAATCTTTTATTTGATCAGAAGAAATATTTTTTATATGGCTTCATATTTCTTTGCTGGGTTCTAGTATTGTTTACAAATTTGTGTTTAACAGAAATTGCTGTAGTACATGTGTGAGATTTAGTTTTAAGCTTCAAGAACATATGCATATTTTATCATTCTCTTTACATTCTTAATCTGATTTTTAAAATGATTATAAATATTGGATGTGTCCATGACTTGTTATCAAGTAAAAGCCCCTTCTTTCAGAAAATAAGATGCCAGATAATTCATTTGCTTCAAATGCCTGCAGAGTTTTAATGGTTCTAATGTCAACAAATACGAATGCTGAAAATGTGGATATTCAAAGCTCTTTATATTATCATAGCAAATTAGCTCTTTATATCTTCATAGAAAATTAATAGTATTCACTTCCAAAAGACAACAGATACCTAAAAAAATTTTAAATGGCCTGCCCATAACACAGATATAGTGATCTAAAATTTCTGCTTTCCTTTTGCTTGGTTAATTGGTCTGTTGAGCCTTATGTCTTTGTGTCCTTGTGTCTACTAAAAGGAGGAAAGTATAAGGCAAAAATTAGAATGCATTCTATGTGAGTTTCTAAACTCAATTCTTAAAATGCAAACAGTTATTGTGTACCAACGCTGCAGCAGAGACAATGATATGTGCTAAAGACTCAAAGTAGAATTACTTGCAGCCTCTGATCTTGATGATATTCACTCATTTATTCATTAAACAAGTATTTATTGATTGCCTCTTCTGTGTCAGGTACTGGAATATAGCAGGAATAAAACAGAACAGAAATGGAATTGACATTCCTCTTTGGTGGAGACAGACATTAAACAAGATTTAAGTTAAAAATATGCATACATTTACTAACATTGTACATGTATATGCATATATATAATATATCAGGGGTCCTCAAACTACGGCCTGCGGGCCACATGCGGCCCGCCGAAAACATTTGTTTTTTTACTTCAAAATAAGATATGTGCAGTGTGCATAGGAATTTGTTCATAGTTTTTTTTTTAAACTATAGTCCGGCCCTCCAACAGTCTGAGGGACAGTGAACTGGGCCCCTGTTTAAAAAGTTTGAGGACCCCTGCAATATATGTTTACATATAACTAACATATATGTAAATGTATATGTACATAAATATAAGCCAGGAAGTGGTTGGTGATGAGAAAAAAAAGAAGCCCATGAAGAGAGCTGGGAAAGGGGTGGGGAAGCAATGGTAGGTTGAAAATTTAGTTAGTTAAGGTGGTCAGGTCAGGTCTCATTGAGAAGGTGACATTTGAGTAAAGACCTAGCAGAAGGAGATTAAAACTTTCCCTAGTGGAAGAGATAGGCATTCAGGAAATCTAATCTTCATGAGGTAAGAGATCAGACAGGGTGTGCCAGGTGCCAGAAGCCCAGAGAGTCACATAACCACATGCAGGATTCCGGGAAGACTCTGAGTGCGGTTCTAGAGGTAGCACATGACCACAGGTACGGAGGTGAGAGACCGCAGGTTACACAGGACATGATAGCTGCTTGGTGTTCCTGCTGAGTAGTGATTGAGGCTGGAGTTGTAGATGAATTCGGAAGGTGCTTGGGGTTGATTTGTGGGGTGCCTTGCACACCATGCTGAGGGAGCTTTGCTTTGATTCTGTAGGCGATGAAGACTTTCAAGCTACAGATTGAAAGGGTCAGGTCTGCCTATTGAATCGATCATTCTGGCAAAGGAGTGGAGTTTGATGTAAGGAGACATGTCAGTATAATGGAGATCTGTTTGGAGGCTGTTCTAATGGTGCTGGTGAGAGATGTTGACCTAGGAAGTGGTGTACAGGGGGTCGGGATTTGGGGGTATAGAGATCAGGATATTTAGGAAGTAATCTCAGCAGACCTTGGCAGTTTCACGTAAAGGTGAGAGGAGTCAAGTACCTTTTCTAACCTACAGTAAGAAATACATTTTGTATCACAACTTAGTACACATGCTACAAATATACATCTAACTGGTAATAGAATATGTTGCTGAAACAAATGGTTAATAAACCATTTTTTTTTTTTTGCCTCACTATATGTAGTATACTCTGATATTTTTTCTTCTCCTTCAATGTCTTTGAAATGCTGGCCTTGACTTGCTAAATTGATTGTACTGATGGGCCCTGACCCGTAATATGGAAAACGCCTACACAGATCTCTTCAGGTTATCTTCAGTAGACAGGATATCCCCCCCCCCCGCTCTCAGTTCTTTGTGGTCTCATATCTCCAGACGCCTTCCACTCTGAGCAGGGGGAGAGGGAGGAGGCAGTAAAAAGTGTTGTTTCCAAGTTCAGGGCACTGTGGAAACATTCATTTGAGGAAATAGTGTGTGAAATCAACTGATACCGCCTTAGTAGGACAGTTACAGAGGTGCGCACAGTGTGTCCTTGCCAGTTGCCTACATAAGTTCTCTCTGCTGAAAGGGTGGTTCATTGTGCTGGAAACATTGTTTATGTGGATTTTTTGCGGGGAGGGGATGGGGGAAAAGGGTATGTCCTCTTTCTTTTTCTACTCTGTTTGTTGCTAAAATCTAGATTCAGAATGGCAGCAGTTGGGGTCCTGGAATATGATATTTGCCTATGGTACTCTGGTTGGACTCTTGAAAACATTGTTGGTTTTCTCTGACCGCATAACTCAGGTTTTTCAGCTATTTGTGGGAGATATGATGCCACTGCATAGGGAGCATTTTTAATAAATGGCTATTGTCGTTTTCCTCATTAATGTGCTTTTGGCACCAAAATACTTTCACTTTAATTAGCACTAGGACAGATGTGGAATCTTTCTGTGCTTCATAGATAGAATAAGCTAAAATTAAAGTTATCCTGTTGGTGTGTACGGGAATTTTTACCGGAGTATAAATTTCCATGAAAAATAAAGATGCATTTGAATTCAGGAAGAAAGATACTAAAATACATCCCAGTTGAGATGTTTCTAGAGGTGGCTTCTGAAGGACCTTGGTTCTGAATATGCTTAGTGTGAGCAAAGCTTTTAACCAGTACTGGCCTTCTGCCCCCTAATTGACATACATTTACATATCATATTGAATATCTTTGCGTAGTCCTTTGCATAGATTTCCAGTGAATTTTGGGTGATTAAGGTTAAATTTTTTAATATACAATTTCTTTAAATGATGGGAAAATCATGGACATACAAGATGGGTTTTTATTGAAAAGTGAAAGACTTTAGCTCAAAGAAATTACTGGTAGAAGTCTATGGAAATAGGTAGCAGAGGACATCTTCATCAGAAGAATTTTACTGAGACCAATTTTCACTTTCCCTTTAAGTAAAATGTAGAAAAATGGTTGAAGGAACCTCGTTTTATTTTGGAAGGGGTTAGCAAAGTGCTCCTTAATGAATGCCATGATGTCTTTCTTTACCCCAGTAGATGCTAAACATAACTTTCTAAAGAATAAGGTGGAGGGTATGGAGGTGTAAGCTAAGAGAGGAGGAAGGAGAGGGGATTGCTGAGTGTTCGGTGGTCCCTGGGTTTTCTTCAGTACCATTTGCTATTTGGTAGTTTTTGTTCTGTCTGCTTTATAAATACAATACCATATTTTCAGTGGAGTTAAATGAAGCAAAAACATATTTAGCTCTTCAATTTGCCTTTTGGAAAAGGGAAAGACATGGAGCAGCACTTAATTGACCCATTGAAAAGGAAGGATAAGATAAACGTGTGTTTTATTCCAGTGAATACAATGATTATGCAATTAGGGATATTTAGTTATGGATTTTGCGCTGCAATCTGAGTGAGAATAGAATGGTTTTTATTGATGCTGGGCTCTTACGGGGAGGGCTGCCAATTAAATGGTGGAGTACCTTAGGAACTGTGTGTGTGTGTGTGTGTGTGTGTGTGTGAATGTAAGCATTTAAATTACAAATAAAATAATTTGAAGAAGCTTTGTTTCAGTGAAATTAAAGAAGTGATGGTGTTGATTAGCTTAGTTAGACTTCTATATATTTACACAATTTGGTACTTGTCTTGCTTCTGTTATACTGCACGCCCAAGCACTTGGCCTGACTGTAGTGCTCTTTTTTCATAATGAAATGTGTATTAACTATGCAGGCCCTTCATAGAGCAGCGTTTTAATCATTCTCTATTGATTTATACGTCACTTCATGCTGGTAGGGAGGGGTTCTCATCCTAAGTCTGCTTTGCTGGCTTCTCACTCTCTCTGCCTGACTTGCATAATGCTTTGGGACTCTTAAAATTTTCCTCCTGTGGGAAATAGTCATGATTAGGAAGCCACCAAAGGTCAGCTGTGTTGTTGCTTTCTCTCAGCTTTCTGTGGAACAGAAGGCAAATAATGAGCTTAGAGAAATATTGTCATTGTCCATAAGGGATAATGGGATCAGAACTTATTTTAAATTAATAAATGCTGAGTTTCCAGCTTTGGCATGAGCCTGAATGATTTATTGCAAGCCCAATGCCAAGAGAATGTTTTGCATTTACCAAAGGAGTTGGGGTAATGACGAGAGGACTCTCAGTGGTGCCTGAATTTCCTGTTGGAAGAGCATTGTAGCCAGGGCCCAGCAGCCTGTGAACAGAGGTTTGGTCTTTGAACCTAGGGTTGTTGCTACAAGCAGGCCCATACAACTGGGAATATTTTATTTTTGGTCTTTTGTCTTAATTTGAGTGAGAGGATATGTGCATCTGGTTGATGTGGATGAAGGAGGCCTACATGGACTTGAATAAATAAACTGAATCCCTTGCCTTCCACCTGCAACTTTGAGAATCTCATTTGGATTGAAAGGCTAGAGCTAGATTTTGCATATGGAGAAAATTCTGCTCACTTCGTTGTTATTCATAGTCAAATCCCCAAATCTCCTCCCTGAAGAGATGTATTCTTCCCAGCAAATTAAAACATCCTTGGTTTTAGAGGCCAAATGATGATGGTGTCAACTATGGATGAAGACAAATAGGTAATTCTTTTCTCAATTTATACAGTCCTCCCCACTTCTATTCAGAGTGGGGGAGTTTGCTCATTGAAAAGGAGTCCCAGTGTTTCATTCCTCTCCTCTCCGTAGGTTATAGCACTGTGTTAATCTCCTGGTGAGGTAATGGAGGGAAATGTTTGAAAATGTGATAGCTCATTATAAGGGCATTTGACATAAGCATATTTGCTGATGACGGATTGCCCGTCTGTTGTAATTTAAAGGGATTCTGAGCATTAGTTAAGGCAGTCATTTTCCTCACATTAATCAGTTAGGATCAGGGTGGCCTAAATTACAAATATCTTTCAAAGTCTCTAAGTAAAATGTAGATTTTGGAAGCTGGTTATCATATGAAAATACTTATACTTTATTCTTATCTACTGTGTTTTTTTTTCTTCTTTTCGCTTAATTGAATTCTTATGGAAAAAGACATGGGTTAACAATATGCCATTTTATTTCATGTACCCAAATATACCCTCAAAATGGTAAAAACAGTATTTTTGGACACATTTTAGGAAGTAAAAACAGGGGCTAGAACAGAATATTGACTTAAGATTTCCAAGATATTGTTAGTAGAAGCAGCTATCAAAATCCTAATCTAAATAGGTATTGGAACTTTAATCAAGTAAGTCTTTAGTGAGACCTAGTTACACAAATGCCTTAAAATAGGCACTAGCCTACCTGTGAAAATGATTGGAGTAGTTATGTTTTCATTTATGGAAAAACATCATGGATGTGCCCCAGGCGAGTAATTGTTGTTTAGAGGCATTTTGGAGCTCCCAAAGAGTTGCACAATTGCATAATAACACTTCAGTTTCCTCGTGACATGCTTTATTATAAAGCAGCATTGGGTGCAGCTTAGCAATATCCAAAGATCAGAACAGCTGTTATGTGCAGAGCCACTGGGGTGTATCTGTCAGATGTTTGCATATAGAACAAGGTGTTGCAGTTAACGTGTCATGATAGTTTAATTACATCACCTTTCTTGGGAGTTCGCTTGATTCCTGGTTCCAGAGCATCCAGTGAGACGGAAACTTATCAATTTTTCTCTCTGTAGTAGCATTTGCTTCCATGATTGTTTGGCTAGGTTAGAGCTGCTCATTTCTAAAACATACACAGAAAAAAAAATAAGAAAAAATATGCACAACATTCAGCTCACCTTCTCTATGGCATTTACTTTCCAACCACTCTGTCCTTTTTTTCTTCCAACTTTTCTTTTTAAAAAGAGTCAGCTTAGCCTGGCTAATGTAACTCAGTGGCTGAATGTAGACCTATGAACCAGGAGGTCACGATTTGATTCCTGGTCAGGGCACATGCTTGGGTTGCGGGCTCAGTCCCCAGTTGGGGGTGTGCAGGAGGAAGCTGATCATGACTCTCTCATCATTGACGTTTCTATCTCTCGTTCTCTCTCCCTTCCTCTGAAATAAATAAGAATATAGTATATTTATATAACAGATTCAGCTTTTCCTCTGGTTACAGTCTTCTCATCATCCTGCTCCTGACTATTGGTGGCCTCTTCATTGTCTATACTCTCATTTTACTTATTTCTGTATTGCCAACTCCCAAATAGATTGCTTCTATCAGATTTCTTTCCCTGCTCCTCACAGCTGGATTTATCCCCGCTTTCTTGACTTAGCCATTAGGGTATCCTAGAGACAACTTCAATACACCTTGTTGAAGAATGATTTTCTTATTTTTTTTCTTAAGCCCACCACACCTGCGCTGCCCATGAGAAGCCCATAGGGTAAGGACCCCCCCAGGGATCTGTGACTTTCTGTTTCCTGTTGCCTTCTGTCCCCTCAGGCACAAAGATGTGTCACTCTACTTTAAAAACATCTGCCTGTCTGCTCTTCCCCTTCCTCACACAGACTCTGCTTTCTCAACAGCCTTCCTCACTGTCCCCTCTCCTGCTTCCTCCACTGTCCAGTTCACCCCTACACAGCTGCTCTGTCTTCTTTCCAAGGTGTGTGACTAATTTGTTCTATTTCTTGGCTCAATAGTGTTCAGTTCCCCATTGTTTTCAAGATGCAGCTTGCCCTTGTCAGCACCGTGTGCAGGACCCTTCACAAGCCGGTCTTCCCTTCTTATCCAGCGGCGGCTCCCTCCCTCTCCATCTCTCTCCCAGCCCTCACACTGCGGCCCCACTGTCTTCACCATCCATCCCTCTGCGCCCCACTCATGCCAGGCGTCCTTGCTTTGCACGCATTGTTGCCCTGAAGGAAAAGCTTCCTGATGTTGCCTTGTCTTCCTTGAAGCTTCGCTGACCTGGGCCCTCTTTGTTCTCTAGCACATTGTATGTATCTCTCTCCTAGCACATCACTCTGTGCTGTAGTTATTTACCTAGGAAGCTGACTTTTGACTGGTTTCTTGAAGTCAGAGGCTGTGCTTAATGAGCTTTGTACCTGGTACATGATGGATAGGCAACATTTGATTCATTGAATGAAAAACACCTGCAGATGGCTCAGCATCTGGATGTGTTGGGCATGGGAATGGAGATCGTCCCTTTTCAGAGCCATGGTCTGTTCTAGCTCACTAGGAAAGAAGTGGATCGGGTGGAACCAGTGTAGTTTGTGGACTGGGTTGTTGATCAGCTTCCTTCTTTCTCCTCCCCAACTACATCTTCTCTTTAGTACTTATGTCATTCAGTTTCTAAAGGCCCTCTTCTTTTTAAAAATGTGAAATTCATTCTTATGTTCCCATTGGGAAGGCCTGCTGTTCTCCACAGTCCCCCCCCTCTCCCTCTTTCTTACCATCATATTCAGGTCATTTTATTATGTTTATGTTTTTTATGCTTCATAAGCAGCCATGGATGGCCTTCTAAGACAGTATTTTCTGTACCACAAGTCTTCAGGTTCACTTTCTACAGAGCTACAGACTTTTGTTTTCACCAAATACAAGTGGTTTCCTCTTGTCTAGCAAACCTCGAAATCACATATAACATTTTTCAATAAACACCTCCCTCGAACTGTGTTCTCTCTCTCCTCCCCCCTCTTTTCTCCCTCTCTCTCTTTCTCTCTCTTACACACACACGTATACACACACATACACAACCCCTCCACACACACACATACACAGAGTTGTCTAATTCTGTGTTTTCTAGTTCTATATTTACAAATATAATTCCATATAATTCTCTTTCTTCAAGCAGACCATTTATTTCCCAATTTCTACCATCTGAAGTTCTTATCCCTTATGGCAAGGGATATCCCTTATCCCTTATCCCTTATTTTTCTTGGAACCCATTATAGGTCATAAAGTATATGTTTATTTTTTGTTAGTTTTATTAGTTTAATGGGGTTTAGTTTATTGGGTTATGATTATATCTTTGTTAAAAATGAAATCATAATAGGGAATATTCAAAAATGCATATTGAAATAAGGCTGAATTATTGCCTTGTGAAATGTGTCAGGTATATGCCTACTGGAAAATTATCTAAAATACTAGAGGCCTGGTGCACGAATTCGTGCATGGGTGGGGTCCCTCAGCCTGGCCTGCGCCCTCTCACAATCTGGGACCCCTGGGCGGGATGTAGCAGTGCCGAAGCTGCAGGCGGCCGGGGAGGAGCCCCAGCTGGGGCCGGGCACAGCTCCGCTGCTGCTCATCCTGCCCTGCTATTTCTATTGCCGCCATCGCCTCTGCCCAGTAGCGCTGCCAAGGAGGCAGGAGAGGCTCCTGCCACAGCTGTGCTCACCAGCTGTGAGCCCTGCTGGCTGAGCGGCACTCCTGCTGTGGGAGCGCACTGACCACCAGGGGGAAGCTCCTGCATTGAGCGTCTGCCCCCTGGTGGTCAGTGCACATAGTAGCGACTGGTCGACTGGTCATTCCGGTCGTTCTAGTTGTTCGGTTTTAGTGGTCGCTTAGGCTTTTATATATAGAGATCTTAGTATCACTTGTGGTCAAATAATTTTGAAAGTTACTGACATATAGTAATAGAAAACAATTGGTATCTTTAATATATATTTCATAGCTACTTCCTTCTTGTCACAAAATAATAAACTGATGCATAACTCCACCATACAAGCATTTGCCATCACCTTCCTTTTTACCAAATCTCTTGAAAAATTATGGCTCAAACTTTGCTTTTTTCTGTACATTCTTTATGAAAAGTTGTTGCCCTGCTTTGATTATTTAATCACATATATTTTGTAATTCTTCTATAGTTCCTGTGTGAGTCTTAAAATTCTCCAATTTCTCAAATTACAAACTTTTTTTGGATTTTTTTTAGAGCATCCCGAGCAACAAATACAATAATAGAACTTAGAGGACCAAAAGGAGAAATGAACTTAGATGATTTGACCAATCCCTTAACTTTCCAGGTGAAGAAAGTGGAGCTTTCCAGAAAGGTCATATTTTCAAGTAGACCTAATTTCCAGTCATGAGCCAAAAGGAATTAGGAAGCATATAATGAAATGAGTCTCTGGGAAAAATAATATGAGAATGAAAACCGAAATTATATCTCATTGCAGTAATGGTATGACTTTTTCACAATACTTATGACTATGTGCAGCATGACTTCATGTGTGACTATGGAAAATATGTGGGCCATAAATGTAAATAAATAGGTCTCTCTTCTAGAGGTCATTTTTTTCTGTGTTACTCCACTGAATTCTTCAAGGCTAAAGCATGCCTTATTATTTTAGTACTTCTTTCTCTGAAGAGCGTATATACATATTAGGAATTCAGTATAAGTTATCTTTGGTATTATGGGCTGTATTATGTGATGTGGGGCCATTTATCCATTGTGCTCAAAATTCTTAATTTAACTGTTTCCTATTTGCTTGGTGTCAATTTGTGTTCTTTTATAAGTAGGAGAACTTAGCTGAAAAGAGTTCACCTCTGAACCTATGTGCTTTCTGTTCAGGACTAATGAGATTCTCAGTGTTTCCTGGGTTCTCACTTCCTGAGTAGAGCTGTCCAATGGAACTCTCTGAGATGACAGAAACGTTCTGTATTCTGCAATCTCCAGTATGGCAGCCATAGGCATAGATGGCCTTTAAACTTGTAGAAAGAGGCTAGTACAAGTTAGGAACTGGGTTTTCAGTTCCATCAATTTAGACTGGAATAGCCACATGTGGGTAGTGCCTACTCCATTGGACAGCACTGTGCTGGAAGCTTGGAAACATATCACTGTATGTTTCTTTCTTTCCTGTTTTCTAGCCCTGTCCTAACTCTCCTCACCACTACGGTGTCAGTCTGTCTCTCTGTTCTCATTATTCCTCACTTCTCCCACCTGACACCACCTCTTGGCATTCATGCTCCACCCTAAGGCACCTGGTCTGCCCTGGGTCTGAGAACACGTTTCCTGGAAGACATTGCAGAAATGAGATGAGAAAGAATTTTTTAAAATCTCTGGTGCCTAATGCACTTGTCATTTATGTTTGCTTTTTGACAGCATAAATACAGTGTATGTAGGGAAACTGAGCTTTTAAAAAAAAATTCACACGAACTGTTTTCTACTAAGAGCAAAGCCTAAAATTATTTAAACCATTGTAACTAATGAGGAGTGCTCAGCTTGCTATTTTGGAGCTACAGAAAAATTTTTATATTCAGAATTAATCATACACAATAACTGCACCTCATATAAGGATGAGGTTGAAAATGTGGATCTTTCAAATTTAGCTTTTGTGCAAATTTCATTTCAGTTCAGTTATTATTACCTGTAAACAGTGATGCCAGAAATCTTAGTAAATGTTACTTTTATATGAATGTATTTTGTCTTCTGTAGTATCTGGTGTTTGATAAGAGCAAAGGTTTTTTTTGGTGTTTTTTTTTTTTTTCTGCTTGGAAGAGAGGTTAGGTTAATATCTAATGTTATATTATTTAGTAAATTTATTAAACAATATTCTGCATGCTCTTTTCCTAGTAGATCAAGAAATGCTTACCTAAAATCCTTGACCTTGAGGATTTACAGATAGCCTGAGATTGTTAGCAAAATTATGTATTTACTTATATGTGTATTTATTGGGGAGAAGAGCTCTAATTTTTGAAGAAGCTGGGACCTCAAAGGTTAAGAGGCCCTTGTGCAGTGAGCTGTTGGTGGTTGCGGGGCTATGTGCACTGTCACTCTGTCCTGCCATCCCAGGTCCAGGGCCTTCAGAGACAGTAAGCACTCAGGAGGTACCTTCAGAATAGAAGTGGGAACCACTTCTTTCATTGCAGATACACTGCTTTTCTTTTAATTGAGGCCAGAGGAATTGATGATAACTTTTACTTTTCAATGCTTCTGATGTTAGGTTTTTGTTGTTCTTGGTACCATGATAGGAACATTTAATCCTAGAGGAAATAGCTATGGGATTTGGGGGATCTGCAGAAGTTAATTTTCTCATTTCCACGGCCTACGGCTGGCTTTCTGGTGAGGCTAATTCCTCTGTAAACCTCAGCATCATCTTGTTTTAACCTCACCTGATCCTCATCTCATTGTCCTGTCCTCATCCAGGCTGGGACTCAGTGAACCTTTTTCCCAGAAATTAGACCTCAGACTGTTTAATGACCATA
This sequence comes from Myotis myotis, assembly GCF_014108235.1. Taxonomy (NCBI): domain Eukaryota; kingdom Metazoa; phylum Chordata; class Mammalia; order Chiroptera; family Vespertilionidae; genus Myotis; species Myotis myotis. Next base: position 35,318,788 of record NW_023416357.1, read on the forward strand.
TCCTGCTCTCACTTACACCCTGAGTTAGGACAGAGACAGAAGATGCAAAATGCCAGAAGGTGGAGAATACTTTGGTAACCACCGGTTTTATTTTCTTTGCTTTTGTCCTTTTGTGTGTATGCCTTGGCTTATATGTGCTTCCTGCTGGGACACACACACAATTGGAGCTGGGTTTTTATTTAACAAGATAGTAAATTATCTAGAAATCAAATGCAAGTTCTGAGGAGAAGTAGAAAGTCAACAACTATATTTAGCTGCTGAAGAAGGCAATGGCTTAGGGCCAGAGGAAGGGATTCCTGCTAGAGTTATTCTGCTACATTCTTTAAGTCTTTTTTGGAAATAGAATAGGAATGAAGAAAGATACAGGTCATCATTACACAGTTCTGTGTTTGGGTACTGTTACTTGTGGCCCAGACATCTTTTTAATTTAATTTTTAATTTTCTGGTTTGCCGTTCTTCAAGAGTTTCTTGAGCCATGCGTAGTGAAAGGCCTATCATAGATGGTGTGATACAAAGACATGAAACTGGTTTTCTCATGTGATACATGGAAGGCTGTTTTCAACAGATCACAACAGCAATGAAGGGAAGTACTATCTTATACTTCAATATGACAAACAGAACACTGAGGATTAGGGACCCCAGGAGTGCTGTATGTGATTGAGCATGTGTGTGGTTGCTCAGTTATTTCCAGACCATCAGGGTCAGTGTGTCATCCATCCCATGTAGTACTGTGAACATGCCATTCACACAACATACACACACCTGCACACACTCAGGCCAGAGGACGTTTAATATATTTGTTACATTTTTCTATGTAAGGGATTATCCCCCAAATTTAGCAGCTTTAAAAAAAAAAAGTAAAATCAAACCTAGTGAATTATCATCGCAAAACTTTGAAAGAAAAATAGCTTATTGATTTTTAGAAAGAGAGGAAGAGAGATGGCGAGAAAGAGAAACATCAGTACGAGAGGGTAACGTCGATCGACTGCCCCCTACCTGGGATCAAGCTTACAACTGGGGCAGACTGGGAATTGAACAGGCAACTTTTCAGTTCACTGGATGATGCCACATCATTCAGGGTGAAAAGCTTTTTGTGTGAGTAAATCAGGAGCAGCTTAGCTGGTTGGTTCTTGCTCTAGGTCATTCATCAGGTCGATATCTAGCACAGTTACTGTTTTAGCCTCCGGGTGTTCACCAGAACAAAACGGACCCTAATCTCTCCCTTTCTGAAATTTATATTCTAATGGAAGAGGGAAACAATAAGCAAACAAATAAAATGCACAGTGTGTTAGATGACAGGAATTTTGCGGGGGGGGGGGGATATAAAGCAGAAGGGTAAAGTGTGTGGGGGTGGGGAAGGTGTTTCTCTATATAGTTTTCTTGTTATTTTATTTATTTATTTTTGTTTCTATATTTTAAAGGTATTTGGGGGAGGCCAGAGTAGGTAGTTGTGATGTTTCCTTTCAGTGTGAAGATGATGTGGCTCAGATCTGCCTTCTTACTTTTGGTGGTGGTGAATATTTAGCTACTGCAGGCCTTCTGCACTACCAGCCCCATCATACTCTTAGGCTTCAGGCAGGTTCCTTTCATCTCTCCTCTTTGACCTTTTATTTCTACCAGTAACTTGATCATATACCCTTGTTGATGATTAAATTCTGGTTATGAGATATGTAACGACATAAGATTCTGAAATGTAAGACTCCACGAGAGGTTTTAGGTAGATTGCTTCCCTCTCTCAGGGCAGTTATTGAAGTCTTGAATTATTGATACCTTCCTTGTCATTTTCCTACAGATCTTATTTTTTTCCTTGGTGTTAATTAGCTGCAGAGATGAAGGGTGCTTTATTATCAAGTGAAAAAAGTCACTTAATTACGTTGCTGTGATTTGTATAAAGTCTTTCCTGAATTTTCAAAAATGATTCTCAGAGTTGACTTTCCTGTTTTTTTCCTATGTTCTTATTCCTTTGGGAAATGTGGAAATAAGACATAAATGCCCAGTTTTTAGTGAAATATTATTTATGTAACAACATGTAAAATTATCTTACGCTTCCAGATAGTCCTGTGGTTACGCCTCCCTGCCTAGGTAGAGGGCACCCACCTGTTTCACCTCATCTTTCTCCAGTTGCTGGAATAGAAGCTATTCTTGTTTACCCTCCTGACCTCGCCACCCCTGATGGCAGGGCTTCTTGGGGGAAAAGAGGAGATGGGAGAGACTGGTTCGCCTAATCAGAAGGGAATAGCAACAGCGTGTAAAGAATGACAGGGCCCCTTCCTCATCCAGCTCCAGGGAATGTTCTTACATCGCTAATCGTAATCCCCCTCTCATTTTACATGAATGGAGCGATTTTAACCTTCTTTCAGTCTTTTCATTCCCTGTCAGTGGTGCATCTCTTAACCTGCTAGTGATACCTGTCACCTAATAATACTCTCAAGTATAAGCAGACATTCATTTTTGTGACATATGTATTAAATGTTGACTATGTCAGCTCTTTTGCTAAACTTTGGGAGGCACAAATAAGAGATTAGAATTCACAGGGGGCAGCAAACATACTAACCAAAAATGGGATTATGTTTTCCCCTTAAACACTAAAATGGGGGAATCAGCAAAGTATTTTTGTACTTTTTCCCCACTGAACAGAGAAAGTTATTTTCCATCACTCTTGCCATTTTTCCATTCCAATTTCTGTGTGCTTCTTGCTCACTAGTACATGTTAGAATTTTGTTGTAAATGATTTTTATAGGTTCCTTAGTATTATTATATATTGAGGTCTACACTGGGGAAATGACTCCGTCGTCTACCTGAGAAATTGTGGTGGCAAACCAAGAATCCAACTGCCTGAGGACTCCTCGATCTCCGGGAAGAACTAACTCTGTATCCATGTAAATGGTTGCTTTAGGACTAATCAGTTGTGCTCAGGAAACCATCTTTACTTGTGAGCAAAGCAGGAAAAGCTGATACAAACTCTTGAAAGAGAGAGAAGACTGATGAGGGCACCAGAGCTGTGTTGAGGCAGGAAAGAATAGGAAGTCGCTGTATACCTTGTCTCAGGACGTTGGCTAAAGATTGATCCTGAGGAACCCAGGGCAGTAGTACATGGTTTCTCTTAACTTGATATCGTGCCTGCTGTGGAAACTCCTCAAGCAGCTCCTGCGTTGTGCCATGCAGAAAGCCACATGGGAGATGGAGTATTTTTCTACTTCAGTATTCTCGCTAAGTTTCCTCTCCCAGCAATAGAGTGTGCAGAGTGTTTGTGTCAGAGCCTGGCATGCAGAAGACCTTCTGTAAATATTAGTTCCCTTTCTCCTTTTCCTTTTGCAAGCTATTTCCCTCCATCGGTGAGTCTTCCATAGCTCAGTGATTTTTGGGGGGAGGTAATCTTAGGAGGCTGTGTATGGTGGTCCACATACAGAGTGAAACAGGAAGCAGGCCCCATGCAGTCTCTCTCATCCATCCAGGTGGCCTGCACCTGGGACCAGGTATAACAGTGACATAAAGCTGTGTGTATAGCTGGGTGATAGTGCTAGTGCTGCCTGCATGGAAGATGGAATGAGAAACATGGTCTGACAGCTAACCATGCATCACAATCTTTATTGCTCATTAGCTCTGATACCCTGGGCAAGTCACTTAAGCGAGTGCTGTGCCTATCTGGGGAGGGTCTGGTGGATTGAGACCCTGGGGAAAGGGGCCATTGTCCTGCCACCTTGCTGGCTTTTCCTGGAAGCTCTTTCCCCTGCCCAGCTCTTTCCCTCCTTCTAGGTCTCTTCAAATGGCCCTGTTTCAGAGAGATGACCTCTGACCCCTCCTATAATGGAGTGGCCCTCATTCTCTGTCCCATATCCTGCACTGCTGTTTCACAGCACTTACTACCACTGAAAGAAAGGGATGTTGCTTTGATCACCGCTCTCTTCGTAGTGCTTGGCAAATAGTAGATGCTCAGTGAATTTACCGAGGACATCAAGCTCTGGCAAACTTGTTCAGTAAAGGGCCAGATAGTAAATATTTTAGGTTTCCAGACCATGCAGAACGGCTCAGCTGTGCTGTTGTAGGCAGAGTGTGGACAGTATGTAAATGAATGAGTGTGGCTGTGGTCCATTATTTTATTTGGCATGCGGTCCCAGGAATATCAATAAATGGTGAAGATCAGGGATGGACCTTTAGTGGCTGTGGTGGTTTGAGCTTGTGGGAATGGGGCCTCTTAGCAGTAGAGGTGATGATAACTATTGGAGGAATATGCCAAATTAGAGGACAAAGAAAATCCACAGTCCTGATGGGGAGGCCATCAGGCTTCTGAAAGCCATGATGATACAGTTAGTTGGGGGATCGTGTGCATCACCAGCCAGACCAGTCAGTGGGCATGGCCGTGTCAATGAAAGTTACGCTTTCATATGCTGTGAACTGCTTTTTGTTAATCTTTAAATAAACACTTACATGGCAGAGGAAGGAATTCATTGTTTACAATCCCCTTAAATGGAGAAGAAATCTAACTCACCTACCTGGAAGTACAGGTTCTGACATACGACAGTCCTAGATTTATTGAAAGGAAGACAGACTGTTGTACCCCCATCATTCTCTGTTCTCCAGCAGATTTCAAGCTCACACTTGAAACTTTCACACTAATTCAGTGTGTCTCTTGATTCCAGCCTTTAGAGTTGATGTTTTCAATGCACAGCCCTTCCACTGAGTCTCAGGCAAGAATGGGAAGACAAAGGCCTGGGCGTGGGAGCCGGGCCTGGGTCAGATGCTCATTGTCAGGTTGCTTTCTGGGTCATCTGCCTGAGTCTGTTTCAGACGGCTGGGAACATCGTGGTTTGTCCTTCGGTAACCTGGAGAACGTTTTCTTCCTGCCAGATGGGGAAGGGTGGGGGTCACAGCAGAGGGCTCTTGGTTGGAGCCACGTCCTTTCATGAGGAATAGGTAAAAACACGTGAGGAGGTTCCTCTAAAGCAGTGGTTCTCAACCTTCTGGCCCTTTAAATGCAGTTCCTCATGTTGTGACCCAACCATAAAATTATTTTCGTTGCTACTTCATAACTGTAATGTTGCTACTGTTATGAATCGTAATGTAAATATCTGATATGCAGGATGGTCTTAGGCGACCCCTGTGAAAGGGTCGTTCGACCACCAAAGGGGTCGCAACCCACAGGTTGAGAACCGCTGATGTAAAGGGTGATCAGCCAATCCGACCTTTAGTTGACAGTGTAATCAGTCATCAGAGTGATTAAGTTACTCACGTGCTCTTGACCCAAGTGAATAGTAGAACATGAAGAAAGTTAAGATGGGTTCATTTTCTGCAGAATCTAACAAGCTATTAATTGCTCTCCTTTCCCCTTTTTCTTCTGTCTTCCTCATTGCCTTCCCCACCTCCTTCTTCCTTCCTCTTATATGTTTTTGTGTGTCATTTTCTCTTTCCATGTTTCTGTAGTTCATGTTCTCCTGGGGCCTGGCAGTTTAAATTTGGCCTGACAGTTGGGGCCTGGGAGCCTGGTGGTGGATGATGACTTGGATTCAGCCCTGGGACGGTGTGAACTGAACAAAGGAATGCTGGGATATTAGTACCATTACCCAAAGCTCTAAAGCAAGCCCTCAGCCCAGATGTGACTCCCAGCGGCGGCAGGGCAGACGTGTGGCAGTTCCCTGGGCAGGCAGGTAACACTGAGGCCTGGCATGTCAGCATCTGGCCCTTAGGAGGCTCCATCTCAGAGGCAGGAAGCAGTCAGTGCAAGACCCTGGGCACAAGGCAGCCCCCAGACCTCGAGTTCTGAGGGTACAGGTCAGGGAGACTAGTCATCAAGACGCAGAGGGTACAGCCCAGGGAAATGTAGACACCAGGGTGGGAACCAGGTCAGGTAGAAATCCAGGCGTCAGATGGATTTAGTGCTGAGCCGGGAGCTACTGACTTAAGGTCTCAGAATTGATTTATTATTATGGAATATATTTATTTATAATTATTTAATGGTGCATTTATGATTTAGTATAGTTATTTATTTATTATTGGTTATTTTTGCTAAGAGAGATTGGTCGTAGGCTGTATGGTGGGACACAACCCGGAATGGATGGAGGAAATGACATGGGGACAGGAGCCAGGCAGACATTCACTTCCTTGAAGAGCTCTTGTTCATTGCATTCACCTCATCCTCTCCCTTCCCCTTTCTCCCTCGGCCCTTTCCTTCTCTTTCTTCTCTGGTCCCTTCATGCTCTCTGGTTATTTTTTCCCTCTTTAAGAAGCCACAGTAGATAATTGCATGGCCCTGCACCTCTTTGCCCCTAGCTCTCCTTTTAGTTTGCTTACTATCTGCCAATTTCTCAGCGATTGTTTTTCCTGTTCTTCTAAGTTATTTCCATTTTAACCAGGTGAGGCCCTTAAGCTGCTGAGAACTCGTGACTCACAGTTCTTAAGAAAGCTTTTCTTAAGAACATTTATTTTGCCTCTTGGGTCAGAGTTCAGTTTGTTCCTGCTACCCACGGGAATCTTGCTCAACAGCCCGTTTTTCCTCTTAGTGTAAAATCATGAGATGAATATTCATTTATATGTTTGTCCAGTTGAGGAGTTTAACATTATTTTACAAGAAGAGTGTATTTTGAAGTTTTTCCCAGAACCTTGTATAAAGATTATTTTTAGCTCTCATGGATGTTATTGAACAGAAGTTTCAGCCCTTTACTGTTTTCTTTCATGGTTCTGATAAAATGAGCTAGGCTAAGAAAGGGTAGGGAAGGGGAAGGAATAAACATTTGAGTGCCTTTTCAGTTAATCCATCAGAATCCTGTGAGGAGAGTGTAATTATCCTTATTTTATAGTGAAAATATAATTTGTTCCCTTTATATGGCCAATAAGTGGCTGGATTCGAACCCAGCTGTGGGCCTGTCTGACGCCACGGCCTTCCTCCTCTGTACTGCTTCTGGTTCCCTCAGGACACGGGATGTGATGCCCTGCACTTCTCCAAGAGCCCCTGGCCCTGCTCAGAGAGTTGGTGTCAAAGAGCAGTAGGTGGTTAGGATCATAGAGGCCCAGTCATGCCACATGGTGCCGATGGTGGGAGAAACTCTGCTCTCCCTCTTACACCTTAAGACCAGGTGGGGGCCTTTGAAAAGCCCCAAACCGGAAGGCATATTAGCAACTGTTTACACACCACTCTATGCCCTCTCTGGACTGGCTTCTGGGTACCTGAGAAGATCATAGTCTATGTGGGTACATGCAAGTCAACCCCTTCTACATTTCAGTCATTAATCCCAGCATTGCTCAGCTAACCTAGCAAGGAAAAGAAATCAACTAGGTGTTGGCCACAACGCTGCTCAAAGCCGCTGTAGTCCCAATACCTGGCTCTACCCCTGCATTTGCCATATTGTGTTATGGTTGCATTGGTGTGTCTGTCTCCTACATGCCTGAGGAAATGCCCTGAGGAAAATGCTGTATCTACTCTGTTCTCTATCTGCAGCCCTTAACACAGTATTCAGTCCACAGTAGATAATTGGCTAAAATTTGTTTAAAAAACAACTCTGAGTGGAAGGCGTGTATGAATGAAAACTCACAGAAAAATCATACAAGTGGATTATAATAGAGTGATGGGTGTCAATGGGCTGCAGAGGCAAGGTGAGTAAGGAAGCAGGGGTGATAGGCAGTAGACTGTAGGTCTGGAAATGTGGGTCCTGGCCTGGATTTATGCACCAGGTGTCTTTGTAAATGTGGGCAGTTCATGGGCCTCCGTCTTCCCCCAAACAGCAAATCAGACTATAGGTGATTTTTAGGTCTTTTCCACTGCTAGTATTTTGTGATTCTATAATTCCAATTTAAGGATTGCAGCTATAGAAGCCCTAGAAACTGGTAGTGTAGGCTGTCAATTAGGACTGAAATGGACCATTTGAATTGATTGACCCAGCGTCCATGACCCACCCAGTCTTCTCTGGGGAGTCTTCCCATTCCGTGATGGAAGAGGAAATTAAGGTTAACTTTCTGGGGCTCCAACTGTAGAGCAGTTTAACAGTGGCTTTGATGTGCTTCGCCACTGGGAGCCCCTCTCTAGGAGACCGTTGGGGACAGTGGAAGGAGCTCGGGCTATAGAGTTAGGAATCTTGGGCTTGATTCCTTTTGCGCCACCTATGGAACTGATAGCTGTGGAGGGTTAATCTTTCTGAATCTGCTTTCTCACTGGTGAAATGGGAATAATGCCACTACCTAACTGGGGGTCTACCCTCTGCTAGAGGGAGAGGTGAACGCATTTTCCCCTTTGACGTTCAATGGAAGGACGATGGCTGGTGAGGAGTATTCTCTTCCTGCTTTGTAAACCGTGGCCAGAATCTTTACTTATGTCACTGATGGGGACATGGCGGTACCAGGGAAATTTAATGAGTTCAGATAAGTAAACAACTCCAGGCATAGATTAGATCCCTATATAAAGGTCAGGGAAACATCTAGAATATTAAAGCGACAGAAAACAGATGATGCGTGTGTAAAGTCAAATCTGTGCACCCTCCGAGCTTTCCCCAGTGTCATTGTTCCTAAACTAAACTTTGAGAAGTGCTGCGTTTTAAAAAAAACTGTAATATAATGTTTTAAAACTGTAATGTAATATTAGCTCTATTTTTTTTTTTTTTACATCTGTAGACTATTGAACTTATTGCTTAATGTAAACACCACAGTAACAATTAAACGCCTGCTGTGTGGTGCTCTGTCCTTGGGACTGTGATGATATTGCTGGGGGTGGACGTGTGTATGTAGAGATGTTCATAAGCAAAAGAATTGACTTTCTTGAAGTTGGGTTGACAGACAAAAGTGAGATACTGATATCAAAGTGCTAATTTACATACTTCTCAGGGAAGGGAAGAAAGAAAATCAATTCTCTTAAGGAATGAAGTGTGATGCAGCTCTGTTTAGGTGAATGCAATTGTAGTTTTCTCTAATAATGTGTATTAGGATGTTTCTGAAACACTTTTTGTATTGTGAATTGAAGTTTGTGATTCAAAGAATTAATTACAAAACTAAAGATGGAAAATGATATTGGTATCTAGTACATCTAGTTTAAACACATTCTATTGATGTGTTAATTTTTCAAAACATGGATTCGTTGAGAAAGTGAATTGCAATAAACTCTTAATAGGTTGGGTAAATTAATGTGGCTCAGGAAATTATTCGCCTAACAAATCTTGTTGACATTGAACATTTTTTGCTAAGATTCTATCTGTGCTCTTCCTCTGTCCCCCTTCTTGTTCTCAAAGGGTTTTAGGACGACCTGCAATAACAGATAACTCAGCAAGAATCACTTAAAAATAGGTGAAGATAGACCAAAAAAAAAAGTAAGCGTAGAGCAGTTTCTTAACATGGCTTTGCTGACATTTGGCGACACATAGGTCTTTGTTATTGGGGGCTGTCTTGGCCATTGCAGATTGTTCAGTAGCGTCTGTGGTCTCTAGCCAGTAGGTACTGGCAGCATCCCCTGTCACTGCTAAGTTGTGACAACTAAGGATGGTTTCAGACATTGCCAGATATCCTCTGGGTGACAAAATTACCACAAGTTGTATAGAAAGTGTCTTAGTTGAAGCTATGTAACAGACTACCACAGACTGGTGGCTTATAAACAACAGAAATTTATTTCTCACAGTCCTGGAGCCTTGAAGTCCATGATCAAGGCACTGGAAAGTTTGATATCTGGTGAGGGCTCGCTTCCTGACTCATGGACAGTCATCTTCTCACTGTGTCCTCACACGGGGGATAGTGGAAGGCACAGGGAGTTTTCTGGGGTCTCCTTTACAAGGGCACTAATCCCATTCATGTGGGCTCCCCCTCATGAACTAATCACCTTCCAAAGCCCCTATCTCCAAATAGCATCACCTTGAGGGTTAGGGTTCAAAATATGAATTTGGGGGTGGGAACACGGCATTCAGTTCATAGCAGAGGGTGAGGTGAAGCCAGAGTGAAGGTAGTGCAGGAACCAGATCCATGAAGTCTTGATAGAGGTTGGCCATGCCACACTCACCGGGGTGGTGGACTGCAAGTGATTTCCAGCGACCGAATTGGAGAAGCCTGATGAGTTATGTGGCTTATGGGGTCCCCAGGATGAAATATACCATAACCCAGCAGAAGCACATCTATTTCTAATGTGGACACTGACAGCATTTTCTCCAGGTTTCTGTCCCCCTGAGAATGAAGCTCCAGAACGGTGGAATTTTTGCCTATTTTCTCCCCTTCTGAGGAATACCTGGCACACAGTTGCTTAATAAATATTTTTAGAAAGAGATAAATATTGACAAGGAAGATCCTGTTTAATAAAGGCCCTTCCTTACATGTTTATAGAACAGAATGGCAAGACTTATAGGGCTAAATATTACAGTATCATTAAATGGAAGCATGCTTTCTGGGTGGCGTGATCTAAAGTGAATGTTGGCAAAAATCAATTAAATGGGTCCCAGCACAATGTGGTCCAGGATTGTAGTAGCTCTCTCAGTGTCTGACTCAATCCGTAGTTAGGTTCTAAGATGCTGGGGGCCAGGAGCTGGCATATTCTTCAGGTAGTGGTGAGACTTAAATGTTAGTTAAGACTAAGGGAGGAGGAGACTTGAGCTGAGCTATGGTGACAGTTATCACCAGCATTATTAGTTATTGAGTGCTTATATGTGCTGAATGCTGTGTCAAGCCCCTTTTGTCCATCATCGCTCTGCATCCTCACCGCCTCTGTGGTCTGTACTTCAGAGAGGCGGGAACTGGCTTGTCCAAGGCATGGCCCTGCGATTCTGTCCCTGACAATTCAAATTTGGACTGGACTCCTCACCTCTCTACCTCTCTGTCTCATGCCTACTGCAAACCTCCTAGCGCTGGGTGATCAAGACCCAGGGGTTCGTGCTCTTGAACATGATGTGAGAGGTACAGACAGAAATAATTCTAAAGCAGTTCAAACCATGTTCTCATTTGAGCCATAAAGGGAAAAATGAAAACTCCGTACAATTGTAATCAGTTTAATTTTCTTGGAAACAATTTATGATGAAATACACCTGCAGTGATGTTTGTGGATGAGGGGACTTCCTCTATAGAAATGTCATAACCAGCACAACTAACATCCATTGTGTGCTTACTGTACATCACACACTGTTTTAAGTGCTTTACACATATGAATTCCTTTCATTTTTAAAGCAATCTCAGGATATAGGTAGCATTATTACTAACATTTTGTGGATGAGAAAATAGGCTTAGAGATAATTATGTCTTAATTAGGATAGTAAGTGTTGGTGTTTCTAACGACTGTGGAGTTAGTATGAATCCAGTAATGACTGTCTTAACTATATAACCTTATTGCATCAAGTTTTAAATGTTGTTTATAGCTTTGGTTTAAAAGTAAATATAATCCACATATAAGTGAAATCATATGGTATTTGTCTTTCCCTGACTGGCTTAGTTGACTTAGCATAATACTCTCCAGGTCTATCCATGGTGTCACAAAAGATAAGAAATAATTTTTTTTTAAAGTAAATATAATCCAATTTTGAAATAGTCACTTCAGATTGCCAGTTTCACTCCACTTTGGATGTTGGTGATGGAGCAGTTCATTAATTATGAACATTGTCTATGCAGTTTTATAATTATTCCTATACTTTCATATCTTTGGTTTCTTAGAATATTTAATATCAAGAAACAGAATAACTGAACAATGTCTTTGTAACCCTATGGTGAGGCTCTTTCTCTCTCTCATTTTTAATCATAAAAAAAGACTTTACTGGCGAGCCCTCATTGTGTATGCGGATGACATTGTGATCCCTTTGAACTAATGAACTTTGGCCTTAGGGCACATGCATTCTGAATGGGTCTTTAAAATGCATGTGCCACACCATGAGAGTAAGTGAGGAATTACGGAAAGGAGGACTGGGGGTAGGGAAAGGCTTGGATTGATAGACACAAGTGAATATGCTAGTTAGGAGATAGTTAAAAGGTCGAATAATTAATTATTTAGGAATCACCTTCAAAGGTAGCAGTGTTCAAAAATTAGCATATTAGTTTGTATATGGAAAAGATTCTTTGAAAAGATGTCATTTGCTATAACCTAAGGGTCTTTTCTTATACCTGACATGTTCGATTTTGTCAGAGTACTATAGATTTCACTTTAGCCTTTTCACCTTGAGTAACATTCAATACAATTTTATTCTGATTTTTCCAACAGTAAAAACGCTTTGTGGCATGTGTTCCTTATTTATCTGTTGTTATATCTTTTACTAAATACCAGATATTTGCAATTCATTTTTTTCTTAAAACAAGTTTTTAAAATTCTTTATTGTCTAAAGTATTACCTAAGTCTCCTTTTCCCTCATTGACCTCTCCCCGGCCACCCCCACCCCCCTACTGTCTGTGTCCATTGGTATGCTCATATGCATACATACAAGTCCTTTGGTTCATCTCTTACCCCCTCACCCCCCCCCCCCATTCCCTCGTAGGTTGGACAGTCTGTTCAATGCTTCTATGACTCTGGTTCTATTTTTGTTCATCAGTTTATGTGTTCATTATATTCCACAAATGAGTGAGATCATGTGATATTTATCTTTCTCCGACTGGCTTATTTCCCTTAGCATAATTCTCTCCAGTTCCATCTATGCTGTTGCAAATGGCAAGAATTCCTTCTTTTTTACAGCAGCATAGTATTCCATTGTGTAGATGTACCACAGTTTTCTAAACTACTCACCTGTTGATGGGCACTTAGGCTGTTTCCAAATCTTAGCTATTGTAAATTGTGCTGCTATGAACATAGGGGTGCATAAATCCTTTCTGATTGGTGTTTCTGTTTTCTTGGGACATAGTCCTAGAAGTTGGCTTTTTTTTTCCCCAAAAAATATTTACAGGGTGCCTTTTATGAAGAGCAGTGGACCTAGTAGAGCTGTGGACAAAACAGACTAGTGTATTATTTCATGTAATCTGCATGCTAGTGGGAGGAGGATAATGAACAAATAGAAAAGATCCAGCATATCATGTGGTGATAGATGCTCTGAAGAAAAACAGAGAAGGGAATAAAGTGGTGGGTGTGCTGTTTCATGTGGGGTGATCAGAGGAGGTCCCCCTGAATGTGTCACAATGGAATAGAGACTTGGAGGTTGCAGGGAGCACAGTAGCTAATATCTGGAGTGTGTGCCAGGCAATGATCAGTGGATGGGATCTGGGTGGGAAGATGCCTGGACCATCTGAGGTCTGGCAACAGACTGAGGTGGATTGAGTGGAGCAGTAGGGGTGAGGATCAGAGAGGTAGGGGAGATAGGACTTTCAGGGCATCATCAGGACTTCGGAGCCCAACCAGTGTGGCTCAGTTGGTTGAGTGTTGTCCCATGTGCCAAGAGTCACTGGTTCAATTCTTGGTCAAGGCACATGCCAGGGGTCCCAGCTTAATCCCCAGGAGGGAGCATGTGGGAGGCAGGCAATTGATGTTTAAGGCTTTGCATTTTGTTGTGGGTAAAGGAGAAGCCATGGGGGACGCCTGCAGAGGATTTGGAACCTCTGCCTGGTGCTCTCCTAGGGCCTTGGCTGCTGTGCTGAGACTAGGGTGGAGGCTATTGCAAGAGAGATACCCTGATGGCAGGACAGAGTGGTAGCAAGAAGTGATTGGATTCTGGATATATTTTGGAGGTTGAGTTAGAGGATTTGCTGATTGGATATGGAGTAAGAAGAGAAGTTTCCAAGAACTGTAAGGTTTGTGATGGGTGTAGCTAGAAAAAAGGAGCTCCCATTAGTTGAAATTGGAGAAGCTTACCAGAGGGGAGGAAAGGAAGGGGGTTGGTTGGGGGACTGGGTGAAAAAGGTGAAGGGATTGAGAAGTACAAATTGGTAGTTACAGAATAGTCACAGAGATGTAAAGTACAGCCTAGGAAATAAAGTCAATAATTTTGTAATAACTGTGTATGGTGCCAGTTGGGTACTGGAGATATCAGGGGGATCCCTTTGTAAAGTATATGATTGTCTAACCACTATGCTGTACCCCTGAGACTAATTCAAAATAGTATTGAATGCAAACTGAAATTCTGAAAAAAGTTAAATTAAAAATATGTTTATTCTCATATCAACATTGTTAATATTTAGAAACGATAAATTAGAGAACTCATGTACTTGGGCATGAACGTATCTGGAGATGAGGTTGGAGAAGTTGTCAGTTAAGAAGGCTGCAGGTTCAATAGTCATTGAAAATTACTACATGCCTTTAAGAAGAAAATTACTATGTGCCTTTTACTAGGGAATAGCCATAGAATAAGAAACCCCTGGACCCTGGTTGGAGATGGTGGTGGTGGTGATGGCAGAGACACTCAACAAAAATAGGGGCCAGTCTCGTGAACCATGTACCTTTGCTTTTCATTTATCTTCACTGATGGCAGAAGCCACAGTGTAATCGCGGTGAATTCTTCGTTTTTTGTGTTTTTTTTTTCCTAGCCTGATACTTTGTAAAACAGAAGACAGTGGGTGGAGATGTAGAAAACTGTAGACATTGAATTTTGGTGATTATTATTTCTATAGCACTGATAATTTTAGAAACCTTCCCCCAAACCTGCGTTAGGCTTAGAGTAGCTGTGCACCTTTCGTTCTCTAAGATGCTTATATGTTTCCTGTGAAAAATGGCTAGCAAGAGCAGTTGTGTAACACTCACATGTAAGTGATATGCTAGGTCCCTAGCTGTCTGACTTCTAAATTTATTAATATGCCTCTTCCAGTGGTTTTGTGGCTCTTGGAACTACAGGAAACTGACATAGGAAGTTAGGACCAAATCTAGCACACCACGAAGCAATATTTGCGATTGGTGAGTGAGGTAAGGACCCATTTCTGGAGAATGCACGCCAATCCAGGATACTTTGTGGCTCTCGAGGCCTGCTAGGGAAGCACACGACCAAGGAGTCTGTCTGGCGCCTTGGAGTCCACTGTCTGCTTAGTGCGGGGAATTAGAAGTGTTTGAAGCAGGAATGACCATCTCATGCTTGGATGTCCTTGAACATCAGCGAAAGTTCAAAGACAACCTCTGTCTTTATAGTTGAGCTCCTTGTAGTATGAAGACTTTGGAAAAGTTGAAGAAGATTAAACGGAAATCATTTAAAGAGCAGTGTGTAAAGTGATAGGTTTGATGTAACCTAAAAGCTCTAGAGTGTGATGGAACGTTTTTAGAGGGATCCTGAGTGTTTGAATCAGGACAAAGAATGAAAAATAAATTGCAGGGCTGCAGTAGACCATTGTGAGAAGCTTTGACAAACTGTAGAAAGAAAAGCAGAGCCAGTGACAACGCGGCAAATTTGGAAAAATGATCTATTTAGAGAGAGCCCTGTTGGGAGAGGGATTGGATGTGAAGAAGGAAGTGGATCCTGGAACATTGCACTATATTTATAGTTTTTCTGCTTGTATTGTGTTTGGAACATTGGCAGCCCGCACAGGTCACTGCCTCAGTTTTTCCAGATTGAAAACTCTACTCCACTCTTGGGGTTGTGATTCTGATGAAAAACGCTGGCTTATTAATAGTTTTTGGCAACATATATGTGAGCAAACATTTTCTTTTTTATTTTTCTACATTTTCTCCTTGATCTCTTTCTCTTCTTTCTACATGTGTTTCATATTTTTTATGGCTTTTTGGGAAATATGTAAGGAAGGCTCGTAATTCCTAGTTAGGGATTATCTTTTTTTTTTCCTCTGCTGGTTTTTCCACCACTGTTAATTTGTGATATAACAATCTTCCCTAGAGTCATTCATTGTAATTTTGCAAGCTGAAAATTTTAACGTCAGGTGAAAAATATGTGACAGAAGTTGATGAACCTTAAACAATAAATATTTGTATTTTATGCTGCTGCAACTAGTAATTAAAAGAAAATAACTGAGTAGAATGGACCTTAACATGCTTGATTGCTCTGAGGGGTTCTTGATGCATTTACAGGGTGAGTAGCTATTATGGAACATTTTGCTGAATGTCTATAATACATTGCCACCTTGTGGCTGCAAGTTTTCTTTTTACATGTAAGAGCACATTTTTAATATGAAGTGTATCTGATATAATCTTATATTTTTCCTAGTATTTATACTTTACTTTGATAAAATATTTGAGGCATAGAGTATAGGGAGGGAGCACTTAAGAGCACATCCTTGTTCTTAGAAGAGGCATGATTAAGTATCTAGAAGTGAAGATCTACAATGTCTGCATCTAACTGTGTGCTTGGGATAGGGACAGAAAAAGAATGAGAGAACTAAGTCAATATGGGAAAACTTAGCAATTCACCTTTGGTAAAGGGAATATGGGTGTTCATTGTATTACTCATGACTTTTCTATTGTTGCAAAAGTTCTTCTGAAATTAAAAAAAAAAAATTGATAGTTTAAAAAAATTGGGGTAAGGATATAAATGGAGCCCAGAAGGAGACAAAAAGAACCTCTGCATTGTGTAATGACCTGCTATGTCTGGGCCACTGACTGGGCTCTACTCTTTCTAGTAGCTGATATCACTGTCCGGGTTCCCTTGTTACAATTCATTGTCCAGGGGGCTTAAGGGCAAAAATGTGTAAGACTAGATAGAAATTCCTCCTTGTAGGACGCTTCATGCAGTGAACAGCAGCCTCAAACCAATACCTTCCAGAAGTGCAACCTGGAATCCCTTTGTCCTGATATGGCTTGATCCTGAAGTGACTACACTGCTAGCTTTCTGGATACCTCTCAACAAAATACCAAGTGGCGATGAAATACAGTAAAATACTGACTTGCAATGAATTCGAGATTGTACGTACTGACAAGTTCTTGAAATCCAGCGGTTCCAGTGGAGCCTGAGGGAGAGTTGACATCTGGTAATAGCTGATCCAATACGGTCTCTTCCGTCTCAACCAGCTTGGGAGGAGTCACTCATAGGCAGGGCCACATTTCTTTGTGTGCCATGGATTTGAACGTGCTGCGGTGCATAGACGGGCAAATGGATGACTTTATTCCTGAATGTATTCCTCCAATAAATACATCCGTGATAATATCAATCGAAAACAGTGCAGACAGTTATAACCAGATGACTATCTCTATCATGAAAACAAAACATATCACAATCAAACACCCCTAAAAATGCCTGGTCTTGAGTGCTGTTACCCAGTCCTTTTCTATTTTTAAATTTCTACAAAGTTGGCCCTCTTCTGTGGCCATTTAAATTTCCATGAATATCTTTTGCACTTCCTTTAAATTTCTTAATAACTATCTGGATATATAGTATGTGCACATGAATATTTCTGTCCTTAGTAACTGCCTAGACACATATATATGCACATAGGCTTACTTGAAGGTGATCATTTAAGGAGATAAGGCCCTATTCACCGGTGAAAGGTTTTCTTATAAAAGTAGGACAGATCTTGAAGTAAGTGTTGTGACACAGGGGACTCTTGTAGAAAGCTGTCTCTTGAAGGGATGTTGGTTTCTCTGATTCTTGTGACAGGTTTTCTTTTAAAAGCAATAAAGTGATATAGGGATGTATTGATTTCCATTATGGGCTGTGGTGCTAGAAATTTCCCTCCCCTATGTCTATGAGCATCAAAAGCTTGTGAATTTTTGTGGGAACAACTAAATTAGTAATCTATTGATTCTCTGTAGAGCAATATTCTTTATTTTGGTGGGGGCGGGGGATCAAGGCCCACAGAAAGATACGTATTTTACGTAGTGACTCAGGACACACACATATACATGGGTAACTTAAGAAAAAAATGTCATGAAACAAAACTTCCCCTTCCTTCACTGGATTTTGATAATTTCTGTTCTGTTGTGTTAAAAATACTGATCACAATCTACTAAACTTGCTTTCATGATCCACTAAGGCAGCAATTTAAAACATGCAATACCTGACTATTTAGTCAGGGGCATTGACCTCTTTCCCCTTAGATTGTCAAATAAAAAGAAATCACAGCAGCCAACACAATAGCCGTCTGGTGTGAATGAATCAAAATTATACCCTTTTTAAAAATCAGATCGGCAAAAAATATTTTTTTGTGTGTGTGCCACAGAAATTTAGTAATTAGTATATGTGTCATGAGTTGAAGAAGGTTGAGAATCGCTGCATGAATGCTTTGTGACCCACCGCTCGAAAAGCCCTGCTAGTGAGGTTTTGAGCCAGCCAGACTCTGTCAGATGGAAGACACACAGTGAAATCCTGAATGCTCTCAACTGGCCAAATTAAAAACAGGGCCAGGAAGGAAGGACTTAGAGAAGGAAAAGGAAGGAGGAAGGTGTGCCTGGTTGGTCTCTCATTCTGGTGGTGTTGGGAGCGTCCCCAGCGAGTGATGCCCTGTCTTTCTCTCTGCAGCTTGACCACATACTGTCCCCACCACCCATGCCATGTCGGAAGTGCAGCAACCCGGACCTGGCCTCGGGCCCTGGAAAGTCCCTGAAGTTCAAAAGCCAGCTGAGCGAGGATGGACGACAGCTGCGGCGGGGGAGCCTGGGAGGTGCGCTGACAGGTGAGTCACCAGTGATATGTGTAGGAGGGATTTTGTTTATACCCTGGAGGGTCCTGAACGGTGCCCATGCCGTTCCAGGTGCAAACATCAGCCTGCTTAAGAATGGTCTTGCCTCTCTGCAGACCATGTGGTAAAATCTAGTCCAAACCAGATAGCAGTTAAATTGAGGATCTTATTAGTAAGCTTTACTGAAATATAACTTACATGCAGTAATATAAACTCATTTTCACTGTATGTGTGGGTGGGTTCTGGTGAATTTATATGCCAGACCACCACCAAAACCCAGACAAGAAATATTCTCTGTGCCCCTTCCTAGTCATCCCCGCCCCCTACCCCCCAATCCTTGACCCCAGGCAACCATAGCTGTGCGTTCTGTCACTATAAATTAGACTGACAGTATCTTAAGAATTTCATATGGATGGAGTCACACAGGCCATGCTCTTTTGTCCCTGGCTTCATGGGCTCAGTATAATGTTTTTAAGATTCATCCACGTTGTGAATGTCAGTGGTGTATGTTGAACTGTATAAGGAACTGCCAAACTGCTTCCAAAACTGTGACATTTTACATCCCCAACAACAACAGGCAAGTGATCTAATTGCTCAGCATCCTTGCCAACCTGTGGTGTGGCCAGTCTTTTTGTATTTTAGCCATTTTAATGGGTAGATAGTCATACTACATTGTGGTCTTAATTTATATTTTCTTGACAACTAAATGTGGTCAAACATCTTTCCATATGCTTATTGGACTTCATATATCTTCTTTTGTAAAGTGTCTTTTCAAATCTTTCACCTGTTTTTCAATCCTGTTGTTAAAATTAAATTAATTAAAAATTTCAAATCTAGAAAACCCACAAGACACTATTATTGACTTGAAAGATAGCCAAATTAATATAACTTGGGTTTTTAATAACTAACTCATCATGTAAATTTCATGTTATTAAACTTAACTTTAAATCACTAAAGGTTAGATACTAAAGATTATTGGTCTAATCCAGCCGTGGGCAAACTATGGCCCACGGGCCGGATCCGGCCCGTTTGAAATGAATAAAACTAAAAAAAAAAAAAAAAACCGTACCCTTTTATGTAATGATGTTTACTTTGAATTTATATTAGTTCACACAAACACTCCATCCATGCTTTTGTTCCGGCCCTCCTGTCCAGTTTAAGAACCCATTGTGGCCCTCGAGTCAAAAAGTTTGCCCACCCCTGGTCTAATCCTTATTTTATGGGTGGGAAATTAAATCTTAAAAGTTAAAAGGCTCATTCATCCCTATGCTTATTAATTTCACTTAAGAAATTTACTTACTTTGCTTAAACTTTTTTTGTTACCAATAGGAGGGGCAGGAATGGTTCTTTCCAATTTTCGCTAAAGCAGTTTATTTAAAGTTTTAAAATAATGCGAGGGCATAACTCTTGATGCAGACATATGGCCTGGAACATGAAATTGTCTTTAGCTTTAAGCGGGGGAAAAGCTGGACTTGATTATCATTTCATAATTTACGCAGCTCTAGCAATTCCATACTTATGTAATTTAGCTTGCTATATAATTACTTTAGGTAGTTAAGTCTTTGGTCAGAGAATTTTAAAAAAAATATTCAGTAGTATTTGGAAGAACTTAAATGCATTGGATATCAGCCTGTTTATCAACATAGTTGTTTGAAAATTTTTAAAAAAAATATATTTCTTTATTGATTTCAGGGAAGAAGGGAGAAGGAGAGAGATAGAAACATCAATGATGAGAGAGAATCATTGATTGGCTGCCTCCTGCACACCTCACACTGGGGATGGAGCCCGCAACCCAGGCATGTGCCCTTGGCCAGAATCGAACCTGGGACCCTTCAGTCCACAGGCTGATGCTCTATCCACTGAGCCAAGCCAGCTAGGGCTGTTTGAAAGTTTTATTGGAATATAAAGAAAACATTCTTAATTGGTCATCAATACATTAATGAGATAATGTATGCAAAACATTTAGCCCAGGGATGGGTGGATACTAGCATTCTGTGTGTAACTAACTGAATTTGGGGTATTTGCAGTTGCTAGAGAACTTGGGCTTGTGGACATCAGCGTGGAATCCTCATCCACTGAGTCTCCTTGGAGTCAGGCACCGTGCCAGTGTCAGGAGTGAGCAGGGGAAAGGAAGCATCATCTCTGATCTTTCAGAAACATAGTTTCCACTTGTTTTAGGCAACTGTTAATAATCACATAAGATCTTACCTTGGGACATACCCTACTTAAATCAAGTCAAACTGATTTTGCCATAAAAAATGTGTCCCTGATATATTCTGTTACTTAAAGACCAGCTACCTTCCTATTGCAAAACTTTGTTTTAATCGAAGGATCTTCTCTTTGGCAGTTTTCTACTGGTTCCTTAGAACAAAGACTTTGTGAAGGACTAGTTCACAGTTTGAAAATTTTGCCACCTAATTATCCTAAGTTATGATAAGTTTCCTTAAACTCTTAACTCTTTGAAAGGAAGATCTGTGATCTTTTCATCTACTATCCCTAATAACATTGACAGCTAACATCAAGAACTTAACTATGCAGAAGGCACTGTTCTTAGGAGGTTACATGTATTGATTTACTTAATCTTTACTACATCTCTATGCATTTATGAGGGAGGAACTCCTAGCCCCCTTTTATAGATGACAACACTGAGGCCCAAACCAGTTGAGTAAATTGCACAAGATCAAGCTTTGAATCCAGGCATTGAGGCTCCGGGGTCCATGCTTGTAACCATCACTCTGTTCTTAGCACAGTAAACACTCATGAGGTTTTCAGTAAATTCCAGCAGGATTAATTGGAGTGACTCCTAGGTGGGAAAATGTTTGCTCAGTTGGAATCTGGGGCTGACTCAATCTGTAGGTCCCCTACTCCCTTATTTGCAAAAGTAAATTAAAACTAGGCAATTAATACATATTAAAAACCTTAAAATTTATACATTTGTTAACCCAGCAAATCCAATTCTCAGATTTCATTCCCGGGAAAATAGTCATGAATATATGCAGAAAATGAACTCTAGTTATATTTAGAGCAGCACCATTTATAATAATAAAAAATGCATATCATCTACATAACTAGCAAAAGAATATTGGTTAACCATAATATGGTATACACATAAAATGAAAAGTAATCGTAAACATTTAAAACCATGCTGTAAAATAATATGTTTTAACATTGAAAGAGCCTCACTACATTTTTTATGTGAAATCCCATTATTGAATGGTCATGTAGTAACTCTTGCTTCATAGGACTGACTGTAATTGTAGTGAAATAATTTTATATTTCATAAGAGAAGGGGAAACAACCTCTGCCTGCTGAAGAGTTTTCTCAAACTGGATGATGGTTGACTGGTTCCCGTTATAAATGGGCATGTGGGGAATGCTATGGCCTTTTTCCAGCCCGCAATCCAGTCCATGACACACTTTTTCTTCCTGATTTTTTTGTGTGGCACTTGGTAGTGCATCAGTTGGTGACACGAATGCTGTATAACCACAGAATTTCAGTGGTAGACAACAGTAAGTGTTTTTTGCTCATGTGGCCGCAGGTCAGCTGGGTTTGGGGTGATTTAGCCTGAGTTCTGCTGGGGTTGGTTCTAGATTGCAGTTTGGGTTCAGCTCTGCTCCGTGTCTGATTTCGTTGGGCATCACGTTCTCCTGCTAAAAAACAGGAGCATGCGGGTGCACATCCTCCTGCATAGGCATGTTTAAAGCTGGCATCATAGCTGCTAATTTTCTATTGGCCAAAGCAAGTCATATGGTCAAGCCCAGAGTCAAGGGGTAGAAGCATGCTCCACCCACCTTGACACCTTGGCAAAGATACAGATGTAGAATGCAACTAACTAGAGGGGAGGGAAAAATTGGGACTAATAAGTCCGTCTATCATAGTTAGCCTCTCACTCTCTTATTTAAACGTCTTTTACAGTATAAATACTTATATTTTCCTATTTTTAATGATAAATATAATATGTGTTCAATGTGGAAAATTTCAAAAAAGACAGAGCACTATAAAGAAAAAAGCCCATCATCTCAGCATGCATACAAACTGGTTGAACTCTGACATTTTCTTACTTAACTAAAGTTTTGAATCAATCTCTTAAGGGTATTAGATGAAAAGAAAAAGCAACCAGTACCTTTTTTGCAGGACTGGCATTTAAACAACAGACCCAGAGTTGATGGTGCCCATCGCTGCTTACCTATATTTTTTGTTGTTGTTAGCTGATGGTGCTTTCTGCCTTGCTGGCCTGCAGCATGCTAAATAGGCCCCAGGAAGCATCCTGTAAACATTGACTGAGCTGTGGAGCCCCCTGATGAGGAAGGCAGCATTATTCTAGTCATTATTCAGGCCCTTCCAGTCTGGGCATGGGCATGTGGTAATGCTCCTGACAGTTCACAGCGAGGGAGCTGCAGCATGAAGGGCAGAACCTCAGGATCCAGAGTCCTGGCTTGCTGATATGCAAATATGCCCTGAATCCTAGTCTTGCCTTCCATGCTGTGGTATACGGATGTGGCAGCCCTAACAGTCGGAAAAGGAGGGCTTCTCTTCCTTGGGAAGAGTTGTATTTCTCAAAACACGTTTGAGCTGTTCGGAATGTAAAACAAAGAGGGATCTATGTATGTGTGTGTGACTTGCATATAATAAGGAATCAGTTCTGCTGACAGTATAACGTAGAATTATGGTGCTCTGTCTTGGGAGGAAAATTGAGAAATTTTTCTCTTTTGGACTATGGAAATCAGTTTGGAATAAGATTTGGAAATACAAAAAAAAAAGGCATTTCAGAGTGAATTTTGTTTGAAGAGGGAAAGTAAAAACAACACAACCTCCGAAAACATCCTTTTCTTTAAAATTAACCTGGGGGACATAGGGTTTGCATGCAGTGTAGAGTTGAACAGGTTTCTCATGCTAAAAGTCTCCCTAGCTTAGCGGGCAAGTCTGGAATAATTCAGATTGAAGCAAATTTACATAAAATGTGACTGTTTTATGGGTGGACTTGGTATTTAGTAAATATTGCCGTAAATACCTCCCATGCTGACTAGATTTCTTTACTTTTGTAATAATACCGATGGAAAAATGGTGTGTTGTTACATTACATGCCATAACAAGCAAAGCCCCCCAAATCAATGTCTTAACACAACAGTCATTTATTTCTTTCCTATGTAAATGTTTTGGGTTGCTGACAGCTCTCTTTCTCCTGGTGAGTGAGGGACCCACACTCCTTCCATCTTCTGATTTTGCTCTTTATGGCCTTAAGATACTCTACTTCCAACTGGTGGAAGTGGAAAGAGGGAGGAGAAACCTTTTTAACTTCTTAAAAGTCCCAGCCTGGAAGAGCCATACTTTTTATCCATTTACATTCTTTTGGCAAGATCCCAGCACATGGTCACAGCGGAATGCAAGGCTGTTGTGGGGCCACTAGGATGGTCCCTGCTGGGGTGTTGCCGCTGAGTTCACTGACATAAGAGGCAGGGGCAACATAATACTTACTAAAGGAAAACCAGGTGAAATAGGTTTTAATAAAGAAATAGGAGGTGATGAACTTCGTCTTTAGTGTGTTAAGTTTGAAATGCTTACAAAATATAGTAAATAGATACTTCAAGTAGGACTGTGGAATCACAGCGATAGAGAGAATCATATTTGGAGGAGAAAGGATTGGCTTCATCTGAGAGTGGTGTGAGAACAAGAACTCACCCTTGGCTTTAGCAGGGTAGTCACTGGTTACCGTAGGAGAGTAGTGAAGTGTGGGTGGGTGAAGAGCAATGGTAATGAAAGAATTAGAGGTAGCTGATGTGTTGGTGGTTAAGTCTGTAGATGGCTCTTTTGAGAAGTCATGCTGTGAAAGGGACAAGAGAAATAGAGTATGAGCTGAAAGGGCGTGAGGCTCAGAGGGAGGCATCGTAGCATCAGGGTCATGCAGGCATGTGTGTAAGTTCGGAAGACAGAGATGGTAGCCAAAAAGTGAAGTGGTTTGGAGGAACCCAGCAGGGTATCCAGGGAACATGTGATAGGAAGAGAGCCTTTTATAGGAAGAGAGCCACTTCCTCTATTGTGACGGGGGAAGGAGGAGAAAACGATGCAAAAGCAGGTAGTTTAGGTACCTCCACACCATGGAATATTGCTCAGCAATAAAAAGGAACAAACTATTGATGCCTCTGGCAACCTGGGTGAATCTCCAGAGAACTATGCTATTTGAAAAAAAAAAAAAAAAAAAGCCTATCCTAGGGGGTTCCGCACTCTATAATTCCATTTGTATATAACACTCTTGGGACAACAAAATTATAGAAGTGGGGAACTCACTAATGGTTGCCAGGATTTAAGGAGGGCAGTGGGAGGGAAGCAGGTGTGACTGTAAGTGGGAAGCATGAGTGGTTCTGTGGTGTTGGAAATGTTCTGTAACTTGGCTGTATCAATGTCATTGTTCTGGTCGTGATAGTGAACTATAGTTTTGCAAGATGTTACCATCAAGAGAAACTGGTAAAGGGTACCTGGGCCTCTCTGCATTATGTCTTACAACTGCAAGTGAATCTACACTCCTCTCAAAATAAATTTTATTTTTAATAGGGAATATAGTCAGTGATATTGTAATAGCTATATATGCTGTCAGGTGGGTACTATACTTAATCTGGCTGTTATATAAATGTCTAATCAATATGTTGTACACCTGAAGCTAATATATATTGAATATCAACTGTAATCGAAAAATATTCAAGATATCCTATTTTTAAAATGTCCCCTTTCTAGATCACCGATTTTAATAAATTTGCCTTTAATAAAAAGCAGGTATTTTAATAGATGGACAGTATTGCCCCAATACATTTAATTTTTAAAATAAATGTGGTGGCTTCACTTTTCTCAATGCATAATGAGACCTCTGGGTGTGGTAGGGAGGGTTAGGTAGGAGTTGAGTAGAGAAGGAAGTTGAATAATCTTGGAGGACAGGGCGGATTTCTTGGATGCACTGACCAGCCATCGAAGGTCTGAGACTATAAAAGTGAAAAGTCTGTCTACATATTTGAGGAAAGCATTAAGACACCAGGGAAATCTGTGTACCAGAAACAGTAGTTTCACAGAATATAACAGAGAGGCCTGGTCAGGGGTCATCAAGACAAAGGTGGGGAGGGTGGAGCTGAGCTACATAAGCATGAGCAGAGTTTGGTGTCTCTGGAGGGAGTTCTCAGGGGTAGAGCTAGAGTCCCTGGGAATGTGGAAGGAGAGTGGAAGCAGGGACCTGGGTGTGTGGTGGGGTTGGGGCCTGAGCAGTCACTACCCAATTTTCCGAGTCACCAAGGGATCAAGAAGCAAATCCATTTGCATCTTCTTCCTGGTTTGAGTGTAGGATTTTAAGTAGCCTTTAAAACCACTTGCTGTCTTCACCACTCCTATGTCAGTTTGTGTCGAGATATTTTGCTTTCTAGGTGTTCTAATTTGAAGATGACTCTTTTGGCATATTTTTATGTTTGCAGTTTCTCCCAGTCAGGGCAGGAAGATCTTGGGAGACTTAGTCTTAATGGGGCTCACATCTGTTGGCCAGTTCCTTTGGCAGATGCTGCCTCCCAGTGGCTTCCTGTCAGGGAGCCTTCTGTTTAGCTCCTCTCCCATGCAGATGGCCTACCAATGGCCCATTGCTCCCTCTAAAAGGTCAGTCACATGGTGTTTCCCAGGTTCCTGGTTACCTGCTGTCTAGGAACTGCCCAGCTCACCTTGCTCAGAGCCAAGGTACAAAGTCCTAACGGAAGTTCAAATCTCTCCTTCAGGCATTTTACACCAATGAAACCTACCCAAGAAGTGATGATGTCTAGCATGATGAGAGAATTAATTAAGGAAAGAATCTAAATGAGGACTTGAAAATCATTGAATGCATTTCTCTTGTACTGGGAATCAGATGAGAGACTGGGCTGTTTGCTTTGATGTGTGTGTGAGCTCCAGAGAGTGCTGGGAGCCAAGCTAGATCAGCAAATCTGGCTCTCCAGAAAACTGTTTTACAGTTCTGGACCAGGTCAGGCTTAAAAGACTTAAAAATTAGTCCAGAGTGTTAAGATGTTATTGATAGAAGGCCCAGTTTCTCTTAAGAATGCTGAAGTACCTTCTACAGAGCAAAAGGTAACTCGGGTCTTAAATCGTTGTTTACAGAATTTTAGAATTGCTAGGACCGGAAAGCATTTGCACATTGAGACTCAGTTAAACCATTAACACCTGCAAAATAAGTGTGCCTTCTTGACCTTTGACCCAGTATGTTGGATGTGGCAAATCAAATATAGTAATGGAAATTCTTCAAAATACACCAAAGATGAAAGTGTTTAATGGTCATTGACAGTTTTGCTGGCATTATTTTAAGTGGTTTATATCTAAACATATTTATACTAGAGGCCCAGTGCATGAAATTTGTACATGGGTAGGGTCCCTAGGCCTGGCCTCAATCAGGGCCGGCTGGGGCCTTCCTTTGTTCCGCATCGCCCCCTGGTGGTCAGCACATGTCATAGCAGGTGGTCAAACTCCCAAGGGGACAGTTTGCATATTAGCCTTTTATTATATAGGACAGCGGTTCTCAACCTGTGGGTTGCGACCCCTTTGGGGGTCGAACTACCCTTTCACAGGGGTTGCCTAAGATCATCGCAAAACACATATATAATTACATATTTTTTTGTGATTAATCACTATGGTTTAATTATGTTCAATTTGTAACAGTGAAAATACATCCTGCCTATCAGATATTTACATTATGATTCCTAACAGTAGCAAAATTACAGTTATGAAGTAGCAACGAAAATAATTTTATGGTTGGGGGTCACCACAACATGAGACACTGTATTAAAGGGTCGCATCATTAGGAAGGTTGAGAACCACTGATATAGGATAAGGAGGCTGTCTTTACTAATTAGGTTGATGAAGAAGCTTTACAGAAACAAACCAAAGATGTATGAATATTATTAGGATCCACAAAGCACTAGATATTCCTCTTTCTTTCCCAATTTCTCCCAATCTCTTCCAATATCCATCTCTTTTCCTCTTTTCCTCTCCCTTCATATTTCTTATGGTCTAGAATGATTCTATAAATAATGGATTTCAGTTATTCCTGAGAGACAAATGAATTTATTGAATCCATATATGAAAAATTTAAGTTGTTCTTAAAATTCCCTTTATAATAGAAAATTGATTTCAGGTGCCTTAAAAAATTTTTTTTTTAGCATTTTATCAAGGGGTTGAATTTTTTATTTTTTTAAAAAATATATTTTATTGATTTTTTACAGAGAGGAAGGGAGAGAGATAGAGAGAAACATCGATCAGCTGCCTCCTGCACATCTCCCACTGGGGATGTGCCCGCAACCCAGGTACATGCCCTTGACCGGAATCGAACCTGGGACCTCTCAGTCCGCAGGCCGACGCTCTATCAACTGAGCCAAACCGGTTTCAGCTGGGGTTGAATTTTTTAAAGGGGTATAATCATGTTCCTTTTTGTTTTCTCTCCACTGGTGGTTTTTTGTACTTCCCTGAAAATATGTTTTGTTCTGATAGGATGTACTGAGGCCTACTCACGACTGGACATGGTTTTCCTATCTTGCATGCACTGTGTATTTTTAGGTTCTGAAAAGCATGCGGATTCAAAGCTTATCTTCTCAGTTCCTCATATATGTAATTTACAAGAAATAAAGTGCTTTTAGCTTGCTGTGACTCTTTAGCATATGTGAGGAAGCCACAAAAATGCAAATGATTATATTACAGTTAGTGTGAAATATAAATAATGAAAAATTAGTATTGACTATGAAATTGCACACACCACACTCCTTTAGTTATGATTGGGGAGAGGGAGATAAGGCTGGGGCAGGCAAAGCAGATGGTAGGTGCTATCATTTCACGTCACCCTGGACCCCACATACGCAGTTGGATATAATAACTGGCTCTTCTGCTGACATTTTCTTACGTGCAAACTGCAGTGCAGTGCAGCGGTGCAGGGGAGGCGCTGAGGTGCTTGTGCTGGAATTGGTAAATTAGACCTATGTCATTCCTCCGGTCAACACCCACGTGGAGGTGGTGTGTGAAGTAGCAGCTGGGGCGGGGGGCAGGGGGAGAAGTAGATCAGAGAGAGAATGGGGTGTACAGATAGGAAGCCAGTGGCTTGGCTGAGTGGAAATAGCATCCGGACGTCTCCTACACCACCGTTTCAAGAGGTGATGGGAAGGACAGGAAATGGGGAGCTGAGGCCCAGATTCCGGCCCCAAGTCCACCACTGAGTAGCCATACCCTTGTTTCTGGTTCTCAGTTTTCTCATCTGTAAAATGAGTGGGTGGGGCCAGATACTCTCAAGGCCCCTTGTTGGAATAGTAAATTTTCAGCTGCCAAGAAGAGAGAGGGAAAGTCTGTGCAGGCTGGTTTCCCTTCATTTCCTTCCATATACACGCCCATTCTTTCACCGTGGGTGGGTGAACACCCCCACGGCCTCCCTCCCAGGAGGCTGGCTGTGATGTCCTGTGGCTGTCCTCTGAAGCTGGGCACACCAGCACCCATCTCTGTTTAAAACTTATTTTCAGTGGCTGATCAAAGGTCAGAAATGGAGGCTTTTTTTAAACTTCCTGGATGGAGACTGATAATGAAGCTGAGTTTATGTCAACTCCCCAGAAAAAAAGAGGAGGCCAAGAAATGCAAATGCCACCAACAGGGGATTTTAAAGATTTATAACAATTAGTGTTTCTGATACAGTAATGACGCTGGTGGTGGTAGCGGCATTTGTCTTTGTCAAACTCCATTGTCATTCAAGCACTTAATCTCCGTGTACTGCCAGGACTAAATTCATTTCCTTGTGTCTGCCTAGTGGATAATTTTTCTGCCCTTTGACAGTCCTGTCTCAGGTGCCTGCCTCACACCAGGGCCTGAAGGGAGAGCTGAGGGTAAGTCCCCTCCTGGCCTTTAACTCATTGCTGACGTGCTCGCTGGGTGTGTGTGTTGGGGCGGAGGGGGGGGTGGTCGGGAGGGAGGGGGGGGAGGGGAGTAAAACTTTTGAAAAGAGAGAACACTGGCATTTAAATGTCTCTTTCCCTCTTTTTGAATAAGAACACAGGTGGAATCAGGACCGCTATAAATGATGAACCTGGCACCAAATTAGACTTGAAGATGGGTTTTGCTTAAGGTAGCACAGCTTCCAGCATCCAAGTCCCTGTACAGGGAAGGCATGTACTTATGTTAAGTAACATACTTGGAGATTCACATACATGGAGATTCGTATGTGTTTACATGTATGCATGCATACATGGCACTATGCCCTTGGTTTTTATTTCCTGTCCTCTAAGCAGATGTGCCTGCATTTTTGTCATAAATTACTCTAGAGTAACAATTGTGTCATTTCCCTTTTATTAAAATCCTGAAATGAATTTCTCTGAGCTCAGGAGAAGGAAATGAATTGGCTTAGTCTAATAAATTTGAATTCTTTCTTTTAAGTAAAGAGAGCTGGGCATCGCACTGTGTATCTGTCTTTGCTTCGGTTACCACAAACCTCTGTTCAAAAGAACTCTGCTGTTAAGTCTTTGCTCCATTTTACTAGCTGTGGCTGTACAAACCCAGAGCGGCGAGACCCCACAGTGGGAGTGTAATACAGGGAAAGAATCTCTAACATCCCTTATCACATTCCCATTCCATTCCAAACACCTTCATTTCACTTTTGCTGATTGCTTCTCAGGAATGCTTTAGGATTTCCACCCCACTACCCTCTTATATTGTTCTCTTATTACAAGATGGATCACTTTTAACTTCCTATTACTTATGTATCTATCATCCCTTTTACTCCTTTATAAATTCTTTGAAGACCCATTCTTTACATCTTAAAGCAATACCCCCTGCTTTGCAAACTCTGAATGATCTGTAAATGGAGTTGCCATGCAACCTAGAGGGTAAACCTTTTGAAAAGAGAGAACAGTATCATTTAAATATATGTTTCCCTCTTTTTGAGTAAGTGAAATAAGTCAGACAGAGAGAGATGAATACTATATAATTTCACTTACATGTGGAATCTAAAGAACAAAATAAGCACAACAAAGAGAAACAAACTCATAGATACAGGGAACATTTGGATGGTTGCCAGATGGGAGAAGGTTTGTGGGGGAGGGAGGTAGGTAAAAAAGGGGAAGGGGTTGAGATGTACAAATTGCCAGTTAGAAAGGGTGGTGGATATACGGCGTGCAGCATAGAGAATGTAGTCAATGACATTGGATGGCTGTGCATGGTGGCAGACGGGTACTGCACTTGTCGAGGCGATCTCTTTGTGAGTTATATCCGTGTCTAATCACTCTGTTGTACACCTGAAACTAATATAATATTGTATGCCATCTGTAATTGAAAAGAAATAAAAAAAATGGGGGAAATGGTATTGCTTATAAAATACATGGCATCTAATTAAATGTTAAGTTCAGATAAACAGCTAATATTTTTAGTATACTTATGTCCAATGTAACATTTGGGGCATGTGTATTAGAATTTGTTTGAATTCAAGTTTATTCAGGTGTCCTGTATTTTCACTTGTAAAATCCGGCCACTCTATCAGTAAATGCTGGGTTGGTTCTGGACGTGGGCATTATCACATGTCTTCTCAAAGGTGTGGATAGGAATGATGTGGTAGGCAGGAGGTCAGAGCCCCTGCACATGGACATTAGTACAGTGTCCTTTTCTTAATTTCCCCCCATCGGGAGGGGGGTCACCTTGGTGGTCCAGGTCATCAGGGAGTTGCTGGCCAAGGCTGGGTCTCACTGCAGAATGGGGGAGTGTGCTGGGTGCTGGTCTGCTGAAAGGCAGCTGTTACAATCCCTGCAATATCGAGGCTTCCCAAGCTCCCGTTCAGTTGTGAACTCGCGGGGCCCTCATATCCGCCCTTATTGGAATTTGACTGGGAGAGGTAATCTCATTGGATAAGAAGAAATATTTCTTTTCTAAGAACAAGTGAAGAGGAAAGAAAAGAAAGGAAAGGCCAGATGCACCTTGGAGAAGGACCATCTGTGAAGTTGACCCTGAGCAGATCTGATATATGATATACACTTTGATGTGGAAAACTGGGTGCATAAGCCCCACTGCCATGTGTTCTACAGTCACAGTGCTCTCTGTGGATTCAAATAGTAGGAGATTAAGTGCATTTAATGGGATGGCTAGAAAAAATAACGACCAGGCTCTCCGTCTTGAGAGATGGCCATTTGGAGGGTGATTGGAATCACCAAATGGCCATTCCCCCACCTGAGCACCGTGACACACTGCTTCCCCATAAGCATGGCTACAGTCTCTAAAAAGGAATGTTAGGCAGCCTAGTAGCCTAGTGATACTGTTACTTTAAGACAGAGGTTGGACTTTGTGGCTGCTTAATGTCATCCGAGCTTTCAGAAGAAGCCAGTGGCTGAACGATAGACCAGAAATGGAAACGTTGAATTCCAACCCTACACTGGTCATTACTCTCCAAGCAGTGCTGAGGCAATCGTCACCCTAATCTTGGCTTTGATTTTTCTCTTAAAAACAAGGGCAGCCCTAGCCGGTTTGGCTCAGTGGATAGAGCGTTGGCCTGCGAACTGAAAAGTCCCAGGTTCGATTCTGGTCAAGGGCACATGCCCCGGTTGTGGGCTCGATCGCCAGTGGGGGACTTGCAGGAGGCAGCTGATCCATGATTCTCTCTCATCATGGACGTTTCTCTCTCTCTCTCCTTCTTCCTTCCTCTCTGAAAAAAAAATATATTAAAAACAACAACAATAAAAAACAAGGACAATGTTCTGTTCTGTTTTGGAGAGCACTTAGTGATTTGTTAGAATTTCATTCAGAGCACGGGGTTGCAGTTGGGATGACAGTGGTCACTAGATTCTGTTGCTTTTAAACCAGGTCGAGTGAACCAGGCTTTTAGTGAGGGAGGAAGGAGACCGGGGGAACAGTCCCTGATTGCGCTCTCTCACCCCCAAAATTGGGGCCTGTAATACGCTACCATTGGAGACGCTGGAGGCGATCTATACGATATTTTTAAAGAGACATTTTATAGTTGTTCTAGATTCTTTGCTTATTCAACCATCAGTATCAACAAACATTTCTTAAGGCAAAAATATTAGATTTTTTTAGGGAGCATACACAGACGTTGTTATTGAGGAGGAAGAATTTGAAATCTGTTTGGATTAAAAGCCAGCATGGAACAAAAACTGTTCCAAATAAATACATGTGGAAATACACTGTTAGGTGAATTAGATTTATATAGATGTTTCCTTGCAAAAATAGAGGACTTGTTGGGAAATTTGGACTTGTCTAGAAATTTCTGTGTAGATGGGAAATGTATTTTATCTCCTCTGTGGCTACCTTTGTTCTTTTTGTTTCTTTTATGAAACTCCTGATCCCAGCTCCTCCGTGGCCTCTGTCACAACTGTTTAGATGTAGGGCAGTTGTCAGAAATGTTTAGCATCTCACTGCTGCCAGTGACATTTCCGCGTGTCAGTGAAAGCATCTTAGTGTGCAAAAGGACATTATTGAGTAGGATTCGTAATTTCTCCAAAAAGTGAGATGCTAAATACAAATTGTCCTCTAGTATCCCGACAGTTAGTCAGCTTACTTTGAAAATACACAGTACTTTGTGGATGTGTTGGACTCTTTTGGAGATGGGTTTTGGAAGAGAAAAATCGAAGGCAGAGGTGATGTGATGTTCTCTGTATCGAGTTTAAGGACGCTGACTCTTTTTCATAATTGTTATTGTTACAAAACAAACAACTGAACCAAAATTGAATACTCTTCCAGGCAGACTGGAACTAAACAATGGAAAAATGGGAGCCCTGGTAGAAATACAAATGAGAGACAGAATGGAGAGTTAATATGCACAGACGTAAGTATGTGGTTCTGTAAAAGTACAGGCGGTTCTGTGTGCGGGCTGTGATGGAGGGGTGCAAGGGCAGATGACTTCGGTCCCAGGTGACACAGAGTTGACAGTGCGGAAGAGCATGCTGTGCACAGAAGTAAATGTCACTCTGTACACACGCAGCTGCATGGAAGCAGATGGCTGTGGATTTCATGCCCGTGATGCCAAGATGGGCAAAGCATCCTGGATGGGGACCTGAACCCACCAACGGTGTGTTCACAGGGATCTGGGGCACTTGACCTGTGCTACCCCTGCCTTTATCACTAGGAATTTGGAAGCTCTGAGGGGAAAATAATGTATCCAGGGTTCCCTAGCGAATACATGGTGAAACCAGGATGCAAACTCGTGTCTTGATTGGTTTCCCACTCGGTGCTGCCATGTCCATTTGCCAAATGGAATGAGAGCCAGTTTTTCCCGAAGTGCCCTGGGTGGAGAGGATCTGATCCAGTCTGACGGGGACACCACGGAGTGCCCTGGCCCGGAGGTGCTGAGCAATGGAAAGTCAAGGGGATAAAAAGCCCTTGTTTATTGCTGGCCTTCTATTTGCCAAATGGTAGGATAGCCTCCCTATTTATATTCTAAATTAGTCCTCACAATCGCCCTATGAGGTTGACCAGTGCTCTCCACTTTACAGAATGTCTGTGGGAAACTGAGGCTTAGGAGGCTAAGAAGCCTGACCAAAGTCACACAGCTACCCCATGATGGTAGTTAGCCTTTGAATTTTGCATCTGAACCTCGTGACTGGGGTTGTCGAATGGACTTGAATTTAACAGTGTCATTCCATGAGTTTAAAAATTGAATGTATTTCCAGGATCCAGAGGGACCCATGAACATGTTGGGTGGCATGACATTTTGGAAAGGATTTGGCTAAATGGGCTGAGAAGTACAAGTATCACAGGGGAGGAGGAGATGACTCTTACTGTTTTGAAGAGGGCAAGATACCAGTCCTCGGGGAGGTTTTAGGAAGGTGGAGAGGAGGCAGATGGGGGAGCAGAAGGAGAAAGAGGAAGAGAGGACGGGAAGCTGACAAGGAGTTTAGCAGCTGCTCCCCTTATCTGCAGCTGACTCTGAGAAAAAATGGTTCTATTTATTTGCCGTTTCCTTCCATATATCTTCCCAGCAGCATTCATCAATATCTGTCATTTCCCAGGGGGTTTGGACATGTCTAGCAATTCATTCTGCTGCATTATATTTCAATACGCGGATGGAGGCAGCCGGATTGCAGATGTTAACTCTGACCTGTGCCCAGCCTCACTTAGATACCGCCAGCACCCAGCCCAGCGTCTGGGTGCCCTCACTTAGACATTCTGAGCAACACTGCTTGATGCCCGTTCTTGTTACCATGTTCTCATTAGAGTTGGCTCTATTTACTACTTCCTCAGAAATCAATTTGAAGTTGTCACGTTAGCCTTTGGTCTCTACAGCTAGAGTTTTACAGCCAAATCATTATGTTTCATGTGGGGTTTCTTTTTGGTAAGAATGTTAAATCCAGAGACTCACCACCGGAGGGGAGGCCACCTGGGTGGTCCAGGTCATCAGGGAGTTGCCGGCCAAGGCTGAGGCTCACTGCAGAATGGGGGAGTGTGCTGGGTGCTGGTCTGCTGAAAGGCAGCGGTGATAATCCCAGCAACATCGAGGCTTCCCAAGCTCCCATTCAGATATGAACTCCCTGGGCCCTCATCTCCGCCGTTATTTGAATTTGACTGGGAGAGGTAATCTCATTGGATGAGAAGAAATATTTCTTTTCTAAGAACAAGTGAAGAGGAAAGAAAAGAAAGGAGAGGCCAAATGCATTTCTCTGTAAGAATGGATTCAAATTGGGTCCCTTTACAACAGTGTGTTGGCATCGTTGTCTTTTTGTCATAAAATGGCAAGAGTGACAGGGTGGCTCTGTGTGACTGAGGGCGACAAGACCTCTGCTCCTTTGCACCATCTTTCCACGTCACCCACGCCGAGAGTCGTTTTAACTTAAAGCTGCAGCCACAGTGGCAGTGGCAGTGGCAGTGGCAGCACAAGATACAGCTCACTGCCTCATGTTTGTCCAAAGGCTTTGATTGCTGTGGTGGACACGTGTGTTTGCCATTTTCCCACAGTCACCAGCTCTCTCACAGGAGAGCATTGGGTGTTAGTAACTCTTGAAATATTGGCCATGTACCCAGTCAGTCTGGGACGGCCCTAACTTACGTTCTGCTACCTGCCCTGCTTGCAGTAAGCCTCCTTTTATTTTTTTTAATTTTTAAAAAAAATATATTTTATTGATTTTTTACAGAGAGGAAGGGAGAGGGATAGAGAGTTAGAAACATCGATGAGAGAGAAACATCGATCAGCTGCCTCCCGCACACTCCCCACTGGGGATGTGCCCGCAACCAACGTACATGCCCTTGACCGGAATCGAACCTGGGACCCTTGAGTCCGCAGGCCGACGCTCCATCCACTGAGCCAAACCAGTCAGGGCAGTAAGCGTCCTTTTAAAGTGGCCTCCTAACTCTGTCGCCAGGCCTGCGGTTGGTACTGTTACCTTGCCATTTAATATTAAACATAGAATGCTGGTGATGAGTGCACTTGGGCATCTCTGTGGGATTGGTAAACAAAACAGAAGGAGTTCAGAGACTGCTGCGTTGGGCGGTGAATTTGATTCAGAACTTGAGGCCCCATTGGCATCACCCTATGCCCTGACTACCAACCTCCCAAAATACATGCATGCCCTCTCCCTTCACCTTGCGGTTTCCTTGTGAAGCGGGGAACCTCTGGCTAGTAGGCAGTGGTAACTTCAAGGTCTCAGGGTCCAAGCTCTGCTTTGGACTTTTCTTGTGTGAGTAAACACAGACCACTTTTTTTTTTTTTTTTTTTTTAAGGATAGAACAGCAGCACAATATAGAAGTCAGTGAACGTCAGCACCCACTGGTCACAGGTCTGTTGGTTTCTCAAATTATATTTATTTATGCCATTAAGAAGAATGATTTAGCAGCATTATTGATGCTGTCTAGGTATAGTTATTCTTTTGCAACGGGGACAAGAAATTGGAAGCCAGTCATCCATGTGAGAGGGAGATGAAAGGAGCCATGTCTCTGTGGTAGTAGCACACTGAGGATGAATAAGGGGGCTGTAATTGCCTGTGGGCGTGACAGCCGCGATGATGAGGGACCCAGTGTTTAGGAGTGAGCAATGGGGCGTAGAAGAGGAATATCTTGATGATGATGGAGTGCACTCGAGGGCAGTGGCTGCTGACTCATGGATTCCATCCACATTCAGCCAGTGACTTACCATGGTCTTTAACCTTCCTCCATGGAAGGTTCTTAAAACACACAGTTCCTCTGACTTGTAAATGATCCAAAGGACTTAAGTCATTAAGTGTGATTTGTAAGAGCAGTTGCTGATGTAGTTTAATGTAGATAACTCCTTTTGGACCACAAAAAGGACCCCCTGATTTTTTCCTCTGTAAGGTGCAGTGTTTTGGGCTAAGCCAGAGATGGTGGCTTTGTGTGTGGTAAAATATACATAACAAAATTTATCATTTTAACCATTTTTATGTGTACATTCAGTACATTCACAGTGTTGTGCAACCGTCACCATTATCTACCTCCAGAACTTTTCATCATCCCAAACTGAAACTCAGTACCATTTAAACAATGACCTCCTCATTCTCTCCTCTCCCCAGTGCCCAGTAAACACTTATACTTTTTGACTCAATGAATTTGATTATTCCAGGAACCTCATGTAAGTGAAATGTTAACAACATTTGTCTTTTGTTGTCTGACTTATTTCATTTAGCATGTCTTAGGGGTTCATCCATGTCGTAGCGTGTGTCAGAATTTCCTTCCTTCTAAAGGCTGAAGCACATTCCGTTGTATGTATATACCACATTCATCCATCAATGGACATTTGGGTTGTTTCCACATTTTGGCTATTATGAATAATGCTGCTATGAATATGGGTGTACAGGTATCTGTTGAAGTCACTGCTTTCAACTCGTGTGTGTATTCGCAGAAGTGGAATTAAGCAAGGGAGGTGTTAGTTAGCAATGGAGAGGATGAAACGGTGGTTCTGTCCCTCCTCCCAACTTAGTGGTAGAGGTGAACTTTCTGTGAGAGCTTCAGTATTTACCCAGGTGGGCAGCATAGGGTGAGAGCTGTGAGCATGTGGCCCCATCTTCCTGCTCATGGTTCCAGCACAGGGCTAGCTTCCCATTGCTCTTTTTGTCCCAGCCCCTTCGTCTCTGTAATGCTACCTCCATTCTCCTTCCCCCCCTATGTGTAGCTCCCCCACCTCACCAAAACCCTCAAGAGCAACGCAGTCGTCCCCTGAGCTTCCCTTTGCTCCTGGTTGGTACCTTGGAGGGATGCCAAACCTTTTCCGAGTTCTGTGTGGAGCTGAGCACCAAAGCCTTAGGCTGCTTTGTGATGTGGCCACCAGGTCTTACTTTCCCTTGAATGTCCTGTATGTGCTCCAAGGTAAATAACCGGCAATGTAAGACTGTGGACTGGCTGATACTGGTAGATCTATGTTGTAGTTCAGGTGCTACGGAACTTCTTTACTGGAAGCTTTTAAATCTAGTCAGGCACCATTATTCCCTGGTGGTAAAATACATCTCCAGAGGCTATATTTAATTCTTTATACAGCCATTCTGCTAAAATTATTGCTGGCCTGATATTTTTGTACTTCAGAGGGATACTTTAAGCTTAGGGGTGCTTTGAAAGCATGGGTATATCTCCTGTTTGAAAACATGCATTTATGGAGGATTTGCTTCTTGTTTCTTGGAATTCAGGATGGCAACAAAGGAAAACACATTTTAGAAAAGAAGCTATGAGTAGCCTAGGAACAATCTGGGTCTAGGCTCAGTAACCTACTTATTTTTATGTATAATCTTAAAAGGCTCCAGACCTTCTTACTCACTCTGTTAAGTAGAGGCCCCGTGACCAAACAGTAACACACGCCAGTACAAAAAGGCCATTCAAAGAACCCACACCTCTGTGGTTGAAACCTGACCAGTTCTTCTGTCACTCTGGCCAACTGACTCCAGCTCTAATACGGACTCTGTTATTGCCTCTAAAGTTCTTATTATGCCAGTAGAACATATTTATTAAGTGTTTCAATAAACTCACAGGAGTTTTAGAGCTGTATTTCCGAAAATCACAGAGCTGATCAAAGTTACAGCTGTAACAACAGGCCCCATTCGGTATTAAAACATAGCTTCCAGATTGCCAGGGAAGCTCACCTCTCATACAACTAATTGGGAATGGTGTTATCCATTAATTTCCACCCTGTGCAGCTGAATAATGTGGTTGACAGATGCTAATTTTCTTAAATTGTAGGCAGCAAATGATGCATGAATACAACAGCAACACACTTTTTTAGAGGCTCTTGGTAGTCATCAGAAAGGGAATTTATATAAAGTTTGATGTAATCACTACCAACTATGGCACAATGTTAGTGCCTTCTAATGACTGCCTTAGATCCATCTGTTGTCCTTTCTTCCCTAATAACACTAATGGGGGTCTAGGCAGGAATAAAACATCCCATGTGTTAGGCTAACCAACCCTCCAATTTGTAACATTCATATGATTCCTAAGGACAAGGCTCATACAAGAATAATGACATCTAAAATCTAGCCCGCGATGGCATTATAAACATTTCATTATAGATGTGTATACATGCTTCCTCATTGAATTGTTTTTTCCAGTGGCTTAACACCATTTTACTTCTTGCTCACCTTATAATTCATTGTGTGTTGGGTAGCCCTTTGTATTTCTTATTTATTTCAAAGTTTACATTTATTGAATGTTCCTTGTGTAAAAATCCTTTCTGTTTTGATTTACAACCACTGCATAAATGTACCCCTATTTTACAGCTGAGGAGCCTGGGGCTTGGAGAAGTCTATGAATATGTGATGGAGTCTGTGTTGGGGCAGAATTGGCACTCAGCAGTCTGACTCTAGAGTCCACCATGACTTAGAGACATTAATTTTACTGTTAACTGCCAAGGACCTCTATGTCCTATTAAACTCAGTTCAAACTCTGTTCTAAAATTGATCAACTATTGACCATCTAAAGGTCTCCTTGTGGGTTAGGATCTGTTAAGTCACAAAGACTTAAAGGCTGATAAGTCTCTCCTCGACCAAATTCTAGCCATGCATTTTCAAGCCCTCTTTCTCCACTAGCCCTTAACCTTGACCATTAAAGATTTGAACACACACTTATATAGTTTCTAACAGCTCAAGGCTACATCCTCAGGATGACCCTAACTCCCTTATAGTGCCTACCTGAGAAAACTCAAGGCTGCCAAAAATTTGCTGCTTGTTCTGGCCACCAGGTAGGATCTGTGTCTCCCTGACTCTGTGGGAGGGTGGAATCCTAACTTCCATGATCGCCAGCTAGCAGACAGAGCTGGCTCGATCGCAGTTGCACTGACTAACCCTTTGCAAATTTTCCCTTCCCTGACTCAGCTGAGCCTCCACTGGCTCCCTGCCCTCTTCCCTGCTTCTCCTGTTAAAACACCCAGTTACTTCTGTATAAATTGAAGGTGAATTCAGTTCACACTGGACTCTTTTTTCCTGTGGCAGTAGTTCTTACTGATTAAAATCTGTCCTTACCACTTCAAGTAGTGTCCAGCTTTGCTTATCTTTGACAAGGCACACCTATGGTCTTTTTACCAAGATGAGACTCATGCAAGAGGTAGCAGCAAATGAAATGTATGTGTCGTGTTGGCCTGAGGGATTTCAGAGGAGAGGATGGCATGTGTGTCCTGTTAGCAAGGGTCTCTGCTTGCTGTAAACTGCCCTGTGAGAGCTAACAACAGTGAAGTGTTCAAAGTATGGTTTGAGTCTATAGAGAGAACAAAGTGGCCCTGGTTCCTGGTGCCCCCTCCCCTAGTGCTTTTTCTAGGTCTGTCCACAGCAAGCATGTCAAACTTGTGGGCTGCAAGTCGCATGCCTTGTTTTTTTGGCCCGTGTTAGCCTTTGAGTTTGACATGCTTGGTCCAGAGTCTGACCTCCCACCTGAACATGCCGGGCTCATTGAGCTTGGATCCTAGCAGATGAATTTCTTGCACTGAGGATATATTCAGAAACTGTGCCTGCTTCTGTCCTGCTTTCCCACTGGGAGAGAGGGAGCCTTACCCAGTCATAGCTGCCATGACTTTCAGGTTGGGACCATAATGAGGGTCCTCGTTCTCCTTAGAACTTCTCCCCTGCTTCTTGCTTCCTCACTCCACCCAGACCCTGTGGAGAGCCATGGCCATCACCCACTCCCCTCCCTGATGTGGCCTCAGGAACTGCCATTATGAGGAGTGTGAGGAATATGCTCTTGGCTTGTTTGCCATGTTAGATTTTGGAGCATTTTTTTATAGGAATCACTAAAAGCAGTATTATACAGGGTATCCCCAAAAGTGTATACACACTTTTCCTTGATAGCTCAATTGATATTTCTTTCTTTTCAGATTTAACCCGTTGGAATTAATAACTATTCAAAGTATGTATACATTTCTTGGGACACCCTTTATAATGTCATATAAAGAAATTAGTAGA
The DNA here is from genome assembly GCF_014108235.1 of Myotis myotis. Taxonomy (NCBI): domain Eukaryota; kingdom Metazoa; phylum Chordata; class Mammalia; order Chiroptera; family Vespertilionidae; genus Myotis; species Myotis myotis. The sequence goes on from NW_023416357.1 coordinate 35,359,554, forward strand.
GAATAATTTAATACAACTGCATATACCTGCCAGCCAGCTCTTTCAAAGCTTAATATTTGCCACATTCTTTAGCTACATTAGAAAAACTTAATATTAAATCTATTAAAACCACAAGTGAAAACTTATTATTCCCTGCAGATAAGTTTTAAAACAATGAAATATTATAGCATACTTCTCCCTGGACTCAGTTCCCATTTTCCCTGCCAGAGAGAACAACAGTTTTGCAAGAAATACTGTTCTTTATTGCAATATTGTTCAATAGTTTTCTCCAGTTCTTTTGTGATCTGGCCAAGGAGTCCATTGCCATGGTTTATTTTGTTGCTGTGGTGGTGAGGGTGTATCGGTGGAGTTGTAAAGCTCTTATGAGCATGTGAGTAGTAATAGTATATTGGCTGCCTTCCATGTCCCAGGCTGAGTGCCTTACGTGCATTATCTCATTTAATCCCATCTGCATGTTATTTTCTTTTAAATATAAAGTCATCCTTTCTTATACCTAGTTTTTCACCTTAGCATATGTGATGAATATTTTCCTGTGATAGGATTTGGGCTTCAAAGTAAGAATCCAGGTTTTGCTCACTTATCAGCTATGTGCCCTGGTCTAATTACGTAACCTCTCTGTGCTTTAAAGTGGAGATAATATTACCTGGTACCCCATAGGGTTGCTAAGACGTGGCAGTGTCTGGCATATAGTAATGTCTCAATATATTTTAACTATTATGCTATAATACAAATTAAATTTAAGAAGATAATCTGGTTAGTTTTATGTTTCCCATTTAAGTGCATTTTAGTCAACAAATGTTTATTGAGCACTTACTATATGCCAGGCACTGTGCCAGGGACTATGCCAGGTACTAGGAATACAGAAATGAATACCTATTTCTTCATCTTGGGGATTATAGGGAGATAGTCTAATAGTTATTTTCTAGTAAAAGAGAAAAGGACTGAATTACAGAATTTTTTAGTGACTTACAATATTTAGCCTTTATACTTTTTATGATGATGTTACATTCTTCAAGTGTTCTTGTATCTACCTTGCTTGGTTTTAAAATGAAGCATCTGAGCCAGAACAGTGATGAGGTTAGACTCCCTCCATCATATAAACTTTGACTTTAGGTAGCTTCTATACCTCCTATCAGGCCTCTCTCTGAAATGTGTACAAAGAAAATATAAAGCATAGAATACAGGAAAAGACACAGGAAGGACCAGAAGGAAAAAAAAAACACACCAAAAACGTATGGGTTCTGATTACTGGAGGTTGGTATATTTTTAACATGTGATGCTTTTCAAATACCGAGAGTTAATTCTCTGTTAAAGAAACCATTTATTTATGTAATAATGGTTAGCATTCCTAAATGCAGACGGGGCAGATTTCCCAAAGCCCCTATTAGTCTAGCTTTTAGTTCACGTTTCAAACTAAGGCAAGAAAAAAAAAATCTAGACTTTAAATGTAACATATCTTACACAACATATATCTCACTAACCCCCCCGCTGGCCTGGTCGCCCCATGCAGCCTGTTTGGCCATCCGTTTGGTTGTTTCGGTGGTGACGGTTGCTTAGGCTTTTATATATATAGATTAGACCTCTACATGGACAATGTGGGAGCTTCCCCTAGCTCCTATACTTTGATATTGTTGGTAGTTAGAATGGATACTAATAGCTAACTAGCTAATATATTGCAATATTTATTAACCAGTGGGACATGCCTGTGAAGTGTATGCCACAGGTACGGGAGTGAGCCTCTTTTACAAGGAACAGATCTGTTGGGGGAGAATCCAAGGAACAAATGTCACCTCTGCTCCAGGACTACTAGCCACACATGTGGCTGCAGTCCCTCCTGATTCTGAGTGGTATGAAGCTGGAGTCCCCACAGACACAGCCCTTGGATGCGACACCACAGACTGCCTGCCATCTTATTGTCCCTATATGTTTTATGGGAAAGAAGTGCCCACTTGTTCTTTCATCACCCAAGAAATATTTAATGAGCACTGACTACGGCCAGTCATTGTGCTAGTATTGGGACAAAGCAGATAAAAATCAAACATGGCCTCTGCTTTTACTGAGCTTCATTACTATGTGAATACTCATAACTACATCCCAACTTCCTGAAGTCAAAAAGCCTTACTTCTTGTGCATTGATAACTGGTCCTGTCCCTGTACTTAGAAATTAATACAGTGTGAATTGGTTCAACTGTTTGACTTTCAAAGGCATACATATATATTAGAGTTCAAGGTTGATGTGAGTTGCTCAGTGAAGCTCAACTGACATTGATGTCCTGATTTATGCAAATGGATACAATTATGTGTCCTGTGGACATGGTTGGATGACCAACCAGTGCTTCAGAGAGAGAAGCACCAGCCCCATTTCACTGAAAGAATTCCAACTCTTCCTTTTGTTGGTCATGATCTCCACTTTGAGGACTCTTTTCCAGATGAATCCTCAATCACTTTTCATATTAGACATTTTAAAAGTACAGTTATAACTGCATAAGCTTATTTCTAAGATGCTAGGAATGCTTTGTGTATTATATTCATCCTCAGCACATTTGGTGGAATAGGCAGCAGTAACAAGATACTTCATTCTGCCTTGGCTGAAAGCTACAGATGCTGGGGATGAAGAGGTACTCTTGGGTTTATGTGGGAAATCAGGGTCAGAACTTGTCTTAATTAAAACAATTTGCCTCCGGTTGCTTTTGGTAAATGTAATTATTGGCAAACGTTATATAGAAGAATGGTCAAGAAGAGATCTCCCGTTTCCATGGAGGTGTTACTGTCCTGCCTGTCACTTACATTGTCTTCTCTTTAACCCCGACAGGAAGGTACCTCCTTCCTAACCCCACCGCAGGACAGACCTGGTCAGCATCTGCGGAGACGTCCAACCTCGTGCGCATGCGCAGCCAGGCCTTGGGCCAGTCGGCACCCTCGCTCACGGCCAGTCTGGTAAGTGTGTCTGTGGGCTCTGTCTGTGGTGGGTTGGGTTTTACCCGTCTTGCCACCTCGCTAGGGACTATTTTAAGTTTATTGACTTTAAGTAGAATTGAACCTACAGTTAACATTGAGCGCAGATTTGGCAATGTGAAATACCTTGCTTTCAGTGTGCTCATTTCTCCAAGTGCCAACCCCTAACCCCAAAACCTAATTTGGAGTATTTCTTTCAGTTTTTCTCTGTCTCCACTCTTCCCTCAAAAGAAAGGAAGATGTTTCTAAGCTTTAAAACAATTCAAAGTAAAAGAGAAGTGGCAAGAGTAAGAAAAATAATAGAACACCAACTGGTCCTTTACTAGATTCAACTATTAACCTCTCGCCCAACTTGCTTTATCATTTGCTTTCTCTCCCTCTATACAGACACAGGCATATACATATATGTGTACATGCACACATGCTTTTTTAAACTGTTTGGGAGTAGCTTGTATATATTATAGCCTTTTGTTATCAGTTTTCAATTTTAGTAAATTTATGGCTGATAAAAGCCCTTTATCTACTCTTCCATCTGCATTCCAGTTTTATCAATTGGCTCAATAATGTCCTCTATAACATTATCCCTCCCCCCGAACAGGATCCAGTCCAGAATCATGCATTGAATTTAATTGTCATATCTACTTAGTTCCCTTTAATCTGGAATTATTTCCAGAGCCTTTATTTACCACTTTGACATCAAGATCTTTGAGGACTATATACTCCCATCCATGTGTTTTAATGGAATATTTCGCATATTACATGTTGCTTATATGTTTGATATTTCCTCATGGTGAGATTTATGTCTTTGCATCCCAATCTAGAATATCACATTGGGTCTGCCATCTGCAGACACATATGTCTATCTGTCCCTCATTGTGAAGTTAATTTTTCCCCCTAGTCAAGGTTTTGACAGATGTCTCCACTGTAGTTAGACTTTTGCTCTTGTATTCAATAAGCATTCTGTGGGGAGATACTTTCAGGCCATGCAAACATGTTTCTCCTCATCAAAAATTCCCCCCTAGATTTCCAGAACATGGTGGTTCTTGCCAGGCCCCTTCTTTTCTGTGATAATTGAAAATGGTCATTATTACAACTCTAGCACTTTCTCCATATTTACCAGTTGGCACATGATACAAATATTTGCGTATTTTTTGGCAGCATGGACTCCCACATTCCTTTTATTTTTTTCAATGTACACCTTTATTTTTAACCATGATCCTTCCTAGAATTTTGTGTTCTAGTGGGCTCATTACTTTTCTACTTTAACCTTTGGCCTAGGAGTGTTTACAAGTTATTTTTGCATTGGTGGGAGGGGTTGTATAGTATGGGAATAGATTTTTAAACATATTTTACTGATGATGCAAATAATATGTAAGTCGGTGCATTATGATGCCTTTTAATTTGATGTATTGATAATAGGTTATTTTGGGTATATGGGAATCATTCAATAATGCAGAGAGATGTGAGTTAGGTCCTGATTTTGCCATTAGATAGTGTGTACACTTGAGCAAGTCACTTAGTTTCTCAGATTTTATCATCTCATCTGCAACTGCAAGATGAAAAGAGGCATAAACAGTCTCTGGAATTCAACTTTGGAATTCCCGAATCTACTTTTCAAATAATAAAGATTCTGAATGGTATTGAATAATTATCCATAAAAAGTTTCTTTCAGGATATATTATGATTTCAAAATTGACTATGCTCTTTAAGCCAAAGTTTACTGTCTTCCTTTTATGAAAAATTTGGGACTTATTTTAAATGTGCACTTAAAGTGATGATCACACTTTCCTCCATCTCATCCCCAAGTTCAAAGTTACTTTTTTTTCTTGGGGAATTTTATCAAAAGCTTATTTTACTGTAAGTATTTACTTTTTAAGGAACATTTCTCACAATTAGTGATTTTTTTTTTAAAAGTGTCTTTTGGGGTCAATGCAATATTATTCTTAACATTTTAAAATAGTAATCTTGTATGTTTGTTGCCAAGAAAATCATTCTGATTAAAGCAACACTGTTAAAAGTAAGATATATACTGGTATATACAGTATGTCTCATTTAGAAGTTTCATGATTTCCGAGTTGTAGTTTAAGGAAAACTATTTGTGAGCTGTTTGACCAAGTCTCTGTCCCCCAACCTGAGAGCAACAGCCGATGGAGGAGGGCTGCCGGGCTGAGACCCTCCTGATTCCCTCGTTGTTCTGCTTGAATTGGTCGAGGTTTCTATGCCATATCATTTATTTCAGTGTGTCACTGTATGTACCCTTTGCAGAAGTGTTATTAGTTAACCCCTAGAGTGCCAGGGAGCGCGATCGAGCGCCTCCTGCAGTGTCACTATTAGATGCTAGTAGTTCACTCTTTATTGACAGATGGCACCTCAGTGCAGATTGCTTATGATGCCAAATGTTTGTAGTTCTACAATTGACCACTAGCATTTATCTGCCTAATTTTTTACAGGTACTACGATTTTATGAAGTTTACTCAGATTTTGTAGCCCTAAAGCTTCGAAATGGCGTCCAGTTATAAGTCTGCTTTTATTAGTGATGATGATATTGCTAAATATGTCAATTCTTGCTGTGAAGATGACGATTTTGTGGAAGATATTGGAGAAGGGTGTCCCTCTATTTTAACATTATATGTTTTGTTAAATTTTTTTTTCTACTACTAGTATTTTATAATACAATCAGCAAACAATATATGTCAAAGATGAAAACAAATGTAGTAAAGGTTTCCTTAAGTTTTTGAATATGTAACTTCACTTACTTGTGATTCATAATTTTTTTTCCTAAACTGCTGTAAAATCAGCAAAAATGCCTTGGCAATTTTAGCATAGTTCCTAGGATATTGGTTGGCACTCAAAGGGTTAATGTTTTTGGATTGGATTATGTTTAAAGTGCCTCTGCTGATTACAACTAACAGATTTGGTAATGATGCTGAGAGGTGGAAATATACACCTGTTAGAATTTACTTTCTTTTTCTTTTTTTTTTTTTGGGGGGGGGTAACATCCTATATAATAAAGAGCTAATATGCTAATTAGACTGAACAGCAGAACAACCGTCTGGACGACCTTCTGGATGAAGCTGGGGCTGCGAGGGCATACCCTTGCACTAATTTCGTGCATTGGGCTTTTAGTTGTTTAATAAAATTATATAGGTTTCAGGTATAGAATTCTATAATAGATCATCTGTATATTGTATTGTGTGTTCACCAGCTCAAGTCAAGTCTCCTTCCATCACCACTTATCTCCCCTTTACCCTCTTCTATCCCCTTTCCCTCTGCTAATCACCCTACTGATGTCTGTGTCTATGAGTTTTGTTTTTCCTTTGCTGAATCCCTTCACCTTTTTCATCCAGCCCCCAACCCACTCACCTATGACAGCTGTCAGTCCTCTGATATCTATGAGTCTGTTTCTGTTTTGTTTGTTAGTTCATTTTGTTCATTAGATTCCACCTATAAGTGAAATCATATGATACTTGTCTTTCTCTGACTGGCCTTTTCTCTCTTCTTCCTCCTCCTTGTTTCTTTCTTTATTTTCTAAACAAGCTGATGTTTTTGGAGGTGCTCTGTACAATAGAACATGATTCTCTTGGACCCTCTCCTGGCCACGTCTCTCACCCCCAGCTCCCCATCTTAGAGCTGTAAGCCAGCCTTCTCCTCCTGACTCTCCTTGGCGTGTATCATGGCACACCTTTGTTTTAATTCTTTGTGTTTATGCCTAATACCCCCCTGCTAGACTGCAAGCTCCTTCAGGGCAGAATTCCTGTCTGGTTGGCTTTCTGCTCCTCACTGCTCCTAGCACAAAGCCTTGCGTATAGGAGGCATTCAATAAATAATGCCGATGGGACAAATAATTATTCCTAGGAAGTGACAGATTCCTTTACTTGCAAGGCGAGAGTGATGGTGCGATTCTCTTTGCTGTAATGGGTGGCCTAATAAGATCATCCATCTAAAACCTCTTTGGTTTTGTTGTTCACGGCATCTTACAATTGTGATTAGCCTTAAAGTCCATGTAATGGGCCAAATCCCATTTAGTTCTACATCAGCCGTTCAAAAATTAGGCTGACAAAATTATGAAGAGATTACAGTGCCCACATTCAAGGAGATTTTATTAATCTGCCTGTAAGCAGTCATGTAGCAGATTGGCTTAAATATTTTGTTGATTCACTGAAAAAGTGAGTCGAAGCAAAGTGTGTGTTCAAGTGTGTAAAAATGGGAAAAATAGGGATCAAAGCGGCATATGTCCAAATAACGGCATTACAAGTTGATTTAACAAAATTTTATGTTCAGCACAACATACATTTCAGAAAAGTAGAGGCCTGAGAGGGATTCGTATGTTAGTAAGATATAAATGAAGGCCCCATGGTTTGGTCGGTATGAATTTTAGTAAATGCATGACCTATAGTGATTTAAATGCCATAGGCAAGCTTGAAGGTAATACTAACTACCTTCTCAAAAAGGAGATTAATTCCTAGCCCAAAGTATCTAGTTTTCCTTGGCGATGCTAAATGTAGCTGTGCTCCCTCTCCCAGACATTTGGGGCATTTCAGATAAATGACATGTTGCCAATTCATCCTAAGTAGCCTGGTTGCTGGCAGAATACATGCTCAGCCAGTGTCCGCCTGCTGGGACACCAGCCGGGAGTGCTGATGAAGTGTCAGATGTATACTTCATATACATTAATCTGGAGAGGGGAAAACTCATTTCCCCATTTGCTTCCTCCATCTTTCTGTCCCTCCACACACACACGGGTAGTTTATCAAAGAAGTCATAGTCGTCAAAAGCAGGGGGGTTTAGACAGATGCTGCTTTCCGGCAACACATGGGCATTTCAGGAGGCAAAAGCAGGACCAGTGGTGACTTACTTTTCTTTAGGAAAATAGGGTTGTGAGCTCGGATGGTTCAAGTTTAGAAATAGTGTATGTGGTCATCCACTTCTTTTGTACTTTGGGGTAATAGATAGATGGCAGAAACACAGTGAAAATTAGTTTTCAGTTTTCCCCTCCAGTTTTCTGTGTGTTTTGAATCATGAGACTGATGTTTTGTTTGTGTGAACATCCTGTCACATTCTTTCTTATTGGGTCTTTCTTGACCATCCTATTTGAAACTGTTCCCACATTGTATGCCCCCCCTCCCCGTGTTACTCATTCACATTTCTCCATAGCTTTAGTTCCTTCCAATAGTCTACATAATTTACCTTATTGTATATCTCTTAATATTTAATGAGAAATTCATGAGGGTGAAGATATTTTTTTTGTCTTCCCAGCTACTTCTTCAGGTGCTCAATGAAGACTTATTAAATGCTTGAGCATGTATATTTCCTTTCTATAAATTTTTTGTACCCTAAATGGACTCCTGTTTATTTTTTGTTGTTTTGCTCTGTGATTAACTTTTGGGGTTTATATTATTTATTCCACTGAAGAAGCTATTGTTCAAGCCCAAGAGCAGTTCACTATGCAAACTGAATTCAGGAATTAAACTATAGTTGTTCAGTTGGAAAATGAGAATGGGGGCGGGGGGTGGAAAGCAGTGTGGTTAAGAGATCAACTCTAGTTTCTGCTACTTGTTAGCTGTGCGAACCTCAGTTTCTTCATCTGTGTAGTGGGTCTAATGGTTGTGGTAACCTCATAAAGTTATTGCGAGGATTAAATGAATGAGCTTTTATGTGCTACTTTGCACAGTGCCTGTCACTCAAATGCTGGAGTCAGTGTTCCTGGGGTTGGTAGGAAAAATGTTTCTTGGGGGTTATCAGCTGGGCGTGGTTGAGATGGTATTATCAGAAGGGAGGGAGACAAGCACTTACCTCTCAGATCATTTGATTTCATTTTTGTCCTTATCCCTTGCATCATGGTGGATTACTTTGTTTCTTTCTTCCTCATTTTCTCTCAAAATTCATCAACCCAACCAACTGGAAGATATCTTTCTAGAAGAGTTAACTGTATTGAAGCAAGGGTGTGCTTTTAAATATTGTTTTTCAACTTTTGATATTAGGTTAAATGATATAATTTTGTTTCTTCAGTGACCCTCTTTTGACATTGTATCCATTCCTTTTAATGGAAAATTTATGTTTCATGATGTACAATAAATATTAAAACCAAGCTATTTAAACTAATCTATTCAAAGAGCCTTGATGAATATTCATCTTTTCCATTTTCAAAAATGCATTATGAAGAGCCAGGGCAAATTCACTAAATGTATGCAAAAGTGCATTTTTCTTTTTTAATTCATTCAGAATGTACTGACATAATGTCAGCATTTATTTAGGCTAGAGACTTTATTTGCAGCCATTTAATATTATATCAATACTTCATTAGCCTTATAGCTCAAAAACAAAAACCTGAGCTGAAGTCCAATTAGTTTACTCCGAGAGAGTACCTGCTAAATATTGATGTCGGGACAATTTGAATGCCCTTGGATAAATTGCTTAACAAAAGTTGCAGAATACAACTATGAATTAACATCTCTCCTTAGCCATTATGACTCAATTGAAAGGCTGCATAATATTCTAATGTATGGATTTCTCCCAGTCTATAAAGCTATGTCACCCTTTCGGTTATTTCCAAGTTTTCCCTCTTGCAAATAATGGTGATGAGCAGGCTTTTAATAAGTCCTTGTCACCTCTAATTATTTTTTCAGGGTATATTCTTGGAGCAGGATTACTATGGTAAAGGATGTGAGGATGATGGAGCTTCCTCGGACTTTGGCTAAATCGTTTCTTGGAATGCTCTGCACATTTATATTTCCATACATTGAGAAAGTGTGTCTCCCCTGTACTGTGGCCAGCAGTCAGTATTGCCTCCTTAATAAAAGGTAACCTTGCTAGTTCACTAGGTGGAAATAATCTTTTTTACATCTATTGTTGATTTCCAGTGAAGTCGATATGCTAATTGGACACGTTGAACTCGTACACCAAAGCCCTCAGATAAAGCAAATACGAAACTGGGCTTATCCACGCTTCCTCCTATAACGTCTTCCTTCCGTTCCCTAAACCAGCTTACTATAGCAACTGTGGGTATCCTCCCCGGCTCTTGGGATTCAGGAACAGCTGAGTGTGATTATAATGTATGTAGCTGATGGCATTATTCCACAGTTCAACATTTTTTTTCATCTGGAAAGTAGTAATCTCAATTGTGAAGTAGTGCCTTCAGCTGTGGACATTATACTTGGAGTCTCAGGGGTGCTTGTATTCCAGGAGCAATACATCTTTGAATTATTACCCTCTGAGCTAGGTTCTGTTTATAGTGAAGGGATGAATTTTCATAACTCAGCTCCAAAATAGCGAAAGGGAGCCCTGAGCAGATTATTACAGGGCAGGACTAATCCATGAAGATAAATCTCATTATAGGCTCACCTGGGCCCAGCCACAGAGTAGTTGGTTTAACCGAGTCTGTAAATCAAAGATAGGCTTAAAAACAAACTATAAAATGCTCACTGTAATCTAACTACTGCCTCTATGAAGAGAGACTCTAAATGTGCATCCTTACTCTACACATGCTTGGCTGTCATGAGAATAATGAGCAGAAAACATGTGAAGTATGCTGTGATTCAGACTATGAATGAATAAACTACTTATTTGGGAGGAGAGATTTCTTTTAATGGAAATCCACCCAGAAAAAGTCACGTAAAAGTTCCCATCCCAATTTTCTCTTTCTCACATTTTGCAAAGATTAAAAATATTCATTACCTTATGTATGGGTCATCCTTCCTGGGAAGGATGGGGTGCCTGCCGGAATAGCTCTGTGTGTTTGGGGGCCTAGACAGACTGGTTGAGTGAAGACTTACTGTTATCAAAGGCCATAAATATTCTATGAGATTTAAAGAGAAAAGATGCATGCCCTCTTTTCATTGTTTACAATCATAGAGGGGAATGAAACAAATTTATTACTGCAATACCATGTGTGTGTGTGTGTGTGTGTGTGTGTGCGCGCATGCGTGCACACGCACACACACACTAAAGCTTAGCTTTCATTTATAACCCACTTACCCAAATGCGGACCTATTTTAAAAGTGGCCAACCTGTTCGCCAAGCATTATGAGTTGTTGCTGGCACTTATTCCTCACTGTGACTTTAGCATCAAGGACAGTGCCTGGTATGCCTTTGGTACTCACATTTTGGTTGTTTTTTTTAACAAACTAGAGGCCCGATGCACGAAATTCATGCACAGGTAGGGTCCCAGGCCTGGCCGGCGATCAGGGCTGATCTGTGGGGCAGCCTGCAGCGCAATTGGGCGGCCCTTGCTGGCACCTGCCTTGGCTGGCCTGGCGCTGCCCACTCCCCAGCCCCGCCCCCCACCGCCACCAGTTGTGTCCCTCTGCTGGCAACTGCCTTGGCTGGCCTGGGACATGTGGGCTGGGGGCAGCTCCTGTGTTGAGTGTCTGCCCCCTGGTGGTCAGTGCATGTCATAGCGACTGGTCATTCCTCAGGTTATTCTGCCATTAGGTCGATTTGCATATTAGGCTTTTATTATATAGGATGTTGAGGAGGTCTTGATTCCAAGTTTCAATAGTTTTCTGAGGTTCCTGTTGTTCTGCTTCCAAGCCCAGACTAGTTGAGTGGTTGGGATATCAAGGATTTGATTGGGTTGTGTGTGTGTGTGTGTGGGGGGGGGGCATGCTTGGGATCAAGGTGATGAAGCAGTCATGGCAGCCATCATGGAAGTGTCTCTTGGTGTAGTGATGATCAGGTACCACTCTGGTGGACTCCTGGTGTGACACAGCTTGTCCTTTCTGGTGTCCCTTGGCCTCCATGGTAAAGTATCAGCACTTGCCTATTTGCTATCTTATTGCCAAAAGGATTCTACAGCTTAGGAGAAACCAAGAAACCCATAGTAATTAGACAGTGGCTTGTGGGAGGGAAGATATTAAGATGGAACATTTCCCTTCTTGGAAAAAATGAAAAATTATTTTAATTCATAGACTTCTTGAGCTTCCTGGTTATTATGGATCTGGAAAAGCCAACATACTTCAACATCTTATTTTTTTAGATATACTTTGGTGGTTAGTGGAATGAGCATTAGTGGTAATTGTACTTATTCCTTGTATCTAGTGTTGGATTCTGAATCAGTGTATTTGTTCATTATGCTCATTTTTCAGTTACTTGATTATGTTACTGGAGTCCCTATTATATAAGTAGTATTCATACCTCCATGGGGAAAATGTGATGCATAGTCTTGCTAATTTTTAAAGGAGCTTCTGACCTGGTTGAAATAAGACTTCTGAGAAATCAGAGAGCAAAGTAGAAGATAATATACTGGATAGATTGCAGCTGTGAAAAAGGATAGATATGGAAGAATGGCATGGGCTGTGGTTTCTGGCACGTGTTGGTTAGGCAAGCTTCAAGGCATAGTGGACCTGTGTCCACGGAGAAATGGGGTGGGGTGATCAGCGTGGTGTGGATAGAAATGTTTCTTCTTAACATGCTGTTTCTATAATAATTAGGGAGGCAACGCTCTACATGAAATTCCAGAGGCTTATGGATATCAGTGGTAGAAGGTTTTTATGTCATCTGATCCCTAGAAGACTACCTACCATCTATCTCTTAGTGAGAAGAATGTTCTAATAAGAGGTGGATGGGGAGCCTTTAAGCACTCAATCAACCGATTTCTTTTTACATAGGAAATTTCCAGGCAGAAAGCCTGGTATCTTCAGGTGTTTTAGTCAAAAGGAAATGAAGTCTTTATTTTTGTTAGATTCAATGATGAGATGATAATGAAGGCTCATGGGTCATGAGGTCTTCTCTTTGTGGTCTGGACTATGTTAGTTTGTTTTTAAGGAAAGAACTGAGCAGTGTGGTAGGTCTAATTTAGTTATTTGTAATATACTAAATTCTTTTATTGTTCAGGGCACATTAGCCTCCATTTAAAGAAAAAAAACATAAACAGTGGCTGCTAAGTAGCAGAGAATATGTTTACAAATAATATGCAGAGGCATAAAGCCCTTGCTTAAGTCTAACCTCACCCCTGGACTGATCATCATTCCCCGTTTGCTTTCTACGAGCCTTACCTTCTGTTCCTTCTTTCATTTACCTATTTTCTTTATTTCTATACCTTTCTTTCTATCCAAGATGATTCTCTATTAAAACTTAAATTGTTCTCTGGGTGGTGTATATCCTAACAATTTAGGAATCTAAGATACTACATTATTGTTTGTACTGTAGAATTCTGCATTCACTAAGTAATAATAGGGTTTTAACATGTCATGGGTATATATATCGCCAAGAAAAGAGGAGTATATATTTAATGCTCTTTTTGCAAGAATGAATGCTTCTTCTAGAATTCGTGTGAAGTATCTCTTCATTGCATGAAACCAACTTGTTTTTCTTTCATCTTAGATGTCCCTTGCTTGCTTATATAGGTGCTCTTAAGTATTTGGATTTCTTTCCTTGTTTCTTTGTATAAGTGTGTTTTTGTTTGTTTGTTTTGGTTCCTAGACACAAGCATTGATGTTTTAATCTGATAAATAATATGAACCAGTGATACAATTTTGTCCCCCTCTCTTTACGTAGCTCTGATCAAAAATCACTAATTAAACTTTAAGGAACTTCTGTGTTTTCCCCATTTGCTAGAAAACATCCATGCCCGTGACAGGTTCCCTTGATGGAGAGTCGAGGGTTTCTCATCTTAAATGCTTCTAAAGTTTGGCAAAATAACTTGGGCAATAGTGAACCACCTGCCATTCCTCTAAGGGCCTCGGATTCCTCGTCTCATGCCCTTCCTTGTTCTGGAAAGAAAATGCCTTTGTATGCAACTCCCTTCTTTTTGCCTGGCCAATGCCTGTGTGCAGTTTAGAATAACGCTTCTTCCAGGAAGTCTTCCTTGACATCCCTGCCCACCCCCACCCCCACCTGGGTTATGAATTGTGCATATCTGAGCCAAAGCATTTATCATATAGGACTGTAACTGTCACTTTACTTGCCTTCTCCCCCTTCCCTCCTTATTCCCCAAACGTCTGATTGCCTAGAGAGCACAGGAAAATGATCTGAGCTGATGAAGATGTGAGCCTGGAATATTAAATTGGATGGGCTCTTAGAAATGACACTGGATGAACTGTCATGGGCTTATAGGAGTTGTGCCCATAGCACTTCTGTGCATTTTAATTGACCTGTGAGAGCCTTGCTTCTGAAAATGAATCCTGGAATTGGAGAATTTTATGGGAGGAACAGACCTCTCTCCTTGCCTAGAGAGATCGTGTGTTGCCATGGCCTTTATCTAATTGTGAGCATTTTTTCACAAGCCTCGATTTAGAATTTAACGATTGTTGGTAGTTAGAGTGATGTTTAAGAGCATGGGCCCCAGAGCCAGGCTGCCTGGGTTGGAGCCTGGACTTTACCATGTACTGGATGTGTGACCTTGACCTTCCGAGAAACATAGCCTCTGAAAAATGGGACTGTTACTGTGACCTACCTGACAGGGTTGTTGCTGGAATCAAGTGAGATGGTACACGTAAGGCCCTTGGAACCCACAGGAAGAGCCCAGTAATGTGGACTGTTGTTATCTTGTTCAAGAGCAGTAAGCTTATGTATTTATTAAACCAGGGAACTTTAGTTTTATTAAATTAATATCTGAAGTGTATGGATTAAAGAATGGATGAAGCTGGCTTTGTAAATATGAGTTTCTCTATGATTATTTTCCGATAAATATAGTTCTACTATGTTTTCTGCAGGATAATTTGTAAGGCATGAAGCTTGTTTGAAATGAAAAGTTATGGGGGAAAAGATAATGTGGTATTTTCAACATGTAATAAACTTTCAGGGTTGATGTCATTAAATAGTAAAAAGCAAAAAATGCAACCAGAAAAAGGACACCTCAACTCTTTCTTTACATTCCTTTCATTGGATTACATCAAAGACTAGGGTCTTCTTTTTGTATCGAATATATGACTTGCTTTCTTTTCAGTTGACATTTTGTAAACCACTTATCACAGTGCCTGTATATTTGGACATTTATAATATGAACATCTATTTTACTGAGAATATTAATATTGCCTTTTTTTTGCCATTGCTAAATGTTGCTATTGTTCATCCAGGTGTAACAAAGGATACCTGTTTGGCTTCTAACATTTCTGCTGGCTGACCCCATCAATGAAACATTTTTTAGTATGCATGCTAATATGTGACTATATTTTAAAATGATTTACATGTATTTAGTGGTGGTATTTAAAGATATTTTAACAGATAGAGAACGTTTAGTATAGGGTTCCAGCATTGGCCTGAAGGCAGCTTAGTTTGCCAGGCGTTAACCATTTAGTTGCCACATCATGGATAGGTCCTGGGGAAGGAAATGGCACTCACACTGCCAACCTGTAAGGAGGTGTTTTAGCCATCAGAACTGGTGTTTATCAGCTGATTATCAATGTGAATATCAACTTATGAATGTACTAAATCCCACACAAAGAGGAGACAGAGAAAATGGAAATGGAACCCGGCCGGCATGGCTCAGTGGTTGAGCGTTGACCTATGAACAAGGAGATCACGGTTTGATTCCCGGTCAGGGGGTACATGCCGGGTTGCGGGCTCAATCCCCAGTGTGGGGCATGCAGGAGGCAGCTAGCTGATCAATGATTCTCTTTCATCATTGATGTTTCTATCTCTTTCTCCCTCTTGTTTCCTCTCTGAAATCAATAAGAATATATTTTAAAAAATAATGGAAATGGAAACTGATAATCTAATTTTTCCTAAATCCCATTTGGGAATATTGTGTACCCTTCTGGTACCCATATTCCAATTTATGTATCCTTAGAATACTCTACAAGGTCTGCCTTCTGAACCTACCACAATAGAGCTTTATTGATTAAAAAGAGTTTTGAATATTCAGTGAGGCTGTCTTTTATTTTTTGGAAAGGTTTATTTATTTTACTTGTAAGAGGAAGGAATAGCAGATCTTTGCTACACATCATTAACTGCCACTAAATTGACACAAATGTTGACAGTTATTACAAGAACTGTTTCAAAGCTAATTATGTTAATTAGAATGTAACATGCCAGTAATTGCATGTATTCAAATATCATACCATCACTTTTTGTATTTTCTTCTCCAGATGTAAGACAATCATTCATTTGTTCTGTGAAAAGCTGTAGAAGTATAGCTAAGATAACAAATAATTGCCAGCAAATCAAATTGGTTCTTTAGAAATATGCTCTAATTGGTTAGCTGTGTAAAAAACAGAAACAAATGTTAGCATGTTAAGCATATAAAATAGGAACATTGCTTATGAAATCCTTAGTTTAGGCTTTTCATTTAAATATTTCTTCTTATTGCAATTAATATTATCATTTGGTTTATGACCCCTAAAAATATATTTCCTTTCAGCATTTCTTGGAGTTTTAATTTAGCTTCCTTATACATGTTAGTGGATTTGCAATTTAGATTTTAATTTGATTTCCATTCTTTAAAATGCCATTTTTCTTGCATTTCATTTTTATTTAAAGTATGCTTCTCTCTGTATTCCTGGAAGCTAGACATAAACAAACTACTAGAAAAATCAGGTTTTTAAGTGAGCTGAGAATATAAAACATTTTAATAGGCATTTCACATAACTAAACTAAGTATTTGAGAGCCCAACTAGAGAATAATGGCTCTTTGGAAACAAACTTTATGGGATGTAGTGTTCCTAATTTACCCTCTGTTACAGTTCCTTAAAGATAACATTTCTGTGGTTGATTTTAAATCCTTGCTACTTCTTATATGTGTAGAGTGTTAACTATGCCTCTATCTGATGATTTTGGTTGGAGTCATATCTACTTGAAGACAAAGTTTTAGTCTCTGGTTTTCTTAGAGTTTTGAGTATATATATGTTTTTATTAATTTTAGAGAGGAAGGAAGGCAGAGGGAGAGAAACATTGATGAGAGAGAAAGACATGGATCAGCTGCCTGCCACACCCCCCTTACTGGGGAATGGAGCCCACAACCCAGGTGTGTGCCCGCCCTGACTGGGAATTGAACTGCCCCTCTCTCGGGGCATGGGATGATGCCCAACCACTGAACCACACTGGCCAGGACAAGTATATATTTTTGATGTGTTTCCTCCTCTAATTTGAGTGCCTGGGGGTGTGTTTTCCATTTGTGATCCACATAAATCGGCATAACTCTTTTCATGTCATGGCTTTAATCTCTAGGATTTGCAGCATACCTCTCTCAGTGAACTCATGGTCTGGCCCCAGCATGATGTGCTCAGAAGAGAAGAGCATTTTTTCTTAATGCCGCCTACAACCATCACTGTGTAATTCTGCTGGCAGATGCTGTGTTCTGCCTATTTTTCTGCTAAGGTTTTTGTTCAGCATTTATAGAGCTCTTGTCATCCTTTGCGTATAGGCCCTTTGTCTTGCTTTCTTTACTAACGGTTCTTCAAAACATGGCAGATGATGAAAACACGGGCCTGTTGGAGTTGGGAAACCTAGGACTGAATTCTAGTAGTGACATTTCTTGGCTCAGTAATTTTGGATGGTTGTCACATAACCTCCATGAGCCCTGGTTGTCTTCATTAGTAAAATGGGAATGGTTAATCCTGACAGCACTGTTGTACCAATTAAAGAACATAACATGCCAGAGGTGATTGCTAAGTATTAGGCATTCTTTGTATGTTTCTCTGTTTCTGGACTCTGTATCCTGAAGTTGGTCAGTTTGTCTATCTGTGCCAATATCACTGTTTTCTTAATTATTGTAACTTCATAACAAGTCTTATTAATAACTGGTCAAGAAAGTTCCCTTATGTCATTGTTATTCTTCAAGAGTGTTGGCTATATTGGACATGTTTATCTTCTGTATAAATTCACTTGTAAAGTTCTGCAAGCTGATTGAGATTTTGATTAGAATTACATTAAATCCAGAGATCAATTTGGGAAATTGACATTTTTATGATGAAGTTTTACTATTGGAGAGCATAGTATATTGCTTCATTTACTTAGGACTTCTTTAATGTTTTGTAATAAGTTTTTATTATTTTGTGTAGGAAGAATTTGTGTATTTTTTGTTAGATTTATTCTTAAGAGTTTTAAATAACATCCCTTAAAAATAAATATGTATACCTGTTTG
This sequence comes from Myotis myotis, assembly GCF_014108235.1. Classification (NCBI taxonomy): domain Eukaryota; kingdom Metazoa; phylum Chordata; class Mammalia; order Chiroptera; family Vespertilionidae; genus Myotis; species Myotis myotis. The sequence continues at coordinate 35,377,528 of NW_023416357.1, forward strand.
CTAGTGTATGGAAATTCAATTGGCTTTTGTATATAAATTTTTAAATTAATTAACCTTGCTAATCCTTATTGATTCTTATCTGTAAACTATGGGAATGGGAATATTTTGTAGAAAATGGAAATCTGCAAATGGCAGCTTTCTTTCTTTTCCTATCTTTGTGTCTTTTATTTATTTATTTTGTATTAATTCACTAACTGGGACGTCTCGGATGATGTTGTATAGAAGGATGGTACTATGCATTTTTTAAAAAAAAATACATTTGTATTGATTTCAGAGAGGAAGGAAGAAGGAGGGAGAGAGTGATAGAAACATCAATGATGAGAGAGAATCAGTGATTGGCTACCTCCACCATGCCCCCGACTGGAGATTGAGCTCCCATCTGGTCATGTGCCCTGACCAAGAGTTGAATCATGACCTCCTGATTCATAGGTCGATGCTCAATCACTGAGCCACGCCAGATGGGGTGATACCATGCATTCTTGTCTTGTTCTTAAACATAAAGAGAATATTTTGGACGTTTCTGGTTAAGTATGATGAATCCTACGGTGCCTTTTCTGGGGGAGGGGTACTCTGTATCACCTGAAGAATGCCTTTTTTTGTTTGCTTAATTTTTTTTTATATCAAATGCTTTCTCTGTGTTTGTTGATGGCCATTATTAATCTTATACTTTTAAAGAATTACAGTGTCATGGCAACTTAAAAAATACATGTCTGTATTCAGTTTACTAGTATTTTGTTTAGGATTTACCATCTATGTTTGTAAGTAGTATTAGCTTATAGTTTTCTTTCATTGTGTTTCCTTTGTTAGATTATGTGAACTCAACAAAATGAATTAGGAATGTATCAGCCATTGCTATGATCCTACAGTAATTGCTGTATAATCCACCACGCTTTTTCAGTGGCTCTTGTCAGTGATAGTTATTTCCTGCTATGGTTGTGTGGGGTGGCTGGGCTGGCTGCTTTGGGGCTGTGATTCTGTGGGTTGGGCTGGCTTACTTGCAGACTGCTGGTCAGAGTCCTGCCTGCTCTACATGTCTTGCTCTGGGACCCAGGACGAGGGGCAGCACTTACCTGTGGTGTGGTGTTCTCATGCTGCAGGTTGGAAACCCGTAGAGGGAAGAGCAGAAACACTGACTGATTCTTAAGACCTGTTTTGCTGTGGCCATTGGTGAAAGCAAGCCACATGGTTAAATGCAGCATGCGTGAGGGGGAGAGTGGGAACAATGGAGTATTTGCTAAACAGTGATTTTTTCCCCCTACCACAGGGAAAGTTCCTCCTCTTGCTAATCTCTGTAAAAGTCTGTGTAAGAATCATTGATTTGGTTCTTGACGATTCCCAATGTTACCTGTCTGGACCTGGTCATTTCTTTGCAGGGGCACTTTTGACGGATCCAAGTTTTTAAATGATTATAAGGCTATTCAGATTTTTAATTTCTTCTCAAATCAACTTGGTATTTTGTAATTTTGTGTGTTTATTTAATCTAAGTCTGTAAATTATGTTTATTGTGTGTGACATCTGCAGTTTTAACTTCCTTTTTAAATATTGTTTAGTAGTGTCTTCTCTCCCTTTTTTTCCTCATGATTAATTTTACCAGAGGTTTATTTTATTAATATTGGGTGGCTTTTAGATTTCATGTCATGCTTAAAAAGATTTTGTTTTCCTTCTCAGATTCTAAAAAGTTTTCTTCTCATATTTTTATGGGCTCACCAGTTATTCCAGCACTGTTATTAACATCTCTTAACCCCTCACCTAAAACATCACTTTTGTTGTAAATACAAAATACATATGGGCCTCTTTCTTGACTCTGTTCTATTCCTTTGATTTGTCTCCCTGTATGTATATCCTATAATCTAATTCTTAAAAAAAATTATACATATATATATATATATATATATATATATATTTCAGAGAGGAAGGGAGAGGGAGAGAGAGAGATAGAAACATCAATGATGAGAGAGAATCATTGATTGGCTGCCACCTGCATGTCTCCTATTGGGGATTGAGCCTACAACCCGGGCATGTGCCCTGACTGGGAATCGAACCCATGACCTCCTGGCTCATAGGTTGATGCTCAACCACTAAGCCATGCCAGCTTGGCTAATTCTTATAGTTTTGTGCTATTTTTAATATCTAGAAGGCCTGGTAGAAGAGCTTCATAACTCTTGTAGTAAAATTTATCTTCAGTTACATTTAGAAAACTGCCCCTCATTTTAATATTTTTCTATCTCTGGAAGTAACTACATTATTTTCTTTGAAAATCAGTGAGCGAGAGAAAAAAATCATCCCTTGTGAAACTATTAAACATTCCCTGCTTTATAAAATTCACTAGAGGCCCGGTGCACAAAATGTGTGCACTCGGGGGGTGGGGGGGCGGGTCCCTCAGCCTGGATTGCGAGAGGTTGCAAGCCAGGCCGGTGCACTATCGGGGCAGGGGAGGGACGCAAGAGATTGGCCAGCTGGGGAGGGACCATGGGAAGGCTCCAGAGCGTGTCCGGCCTGTCTCGCTCAGTCCTGATGGGCCAGACCCCAGTAGCAAGCTAACCTACAGGTCGGAACATCTGCCCCCTGGTGGTCAGTGCACGTCATAGCGATTGGTTGATTGGTCGACTGTCTGCCCCCTGGTGCTCAGTACACATCATAGCAAGTGGTTGAGCAGCCTTAGCACATCATTAGCATATTACGCTAATCTGCCAGGGACAGGAGCTGGGATTGCAAGGCCCAGGCCTCCCTCTGCATGTGCAGATTTGCCTCCTTGGCCAGCATCCGGGGCTGCCACTGAGATTTCATGAAGGGAGTGGCGAGCTTCATTATCCCTTGCAGTTGTGAAGTCATAGATGCCACCAACGGCTACGCTAGCTGTAGAGATCCTCTGCTAGAGAAAGGTTTTCTTGGTGGCAGTGTCACAAGAGCCAACAGAAGGAGAAGTGAAAAGTTAATGACCGCACCACTTTGCTGGCATGAGCTGTTTTCTCAGACTGCGTTTATTCTGAGTTATTCAGAACATCCCCTGCCTCTGGCTGACGTGAAGGATGTGTGCAGAGGGGGATGGGCACTGACAGCGCACAAGGAATAATTCCCTCATCCATCAGGCCTGACAACCCTTGGACTTGTCTTCCTGTCAGAGACCTGAGCGGGATGGAACGGCCTCCACTTGTCTGGCATTTTCAACTAATCTGAATCTGATATGAAATTAACTAGATGCCACTGAAGTTGCTGGTGGCAACAGTTCTCACTGAAGTCCTAAGCTTACAACCTGTCTGCCCAGGCTGAAGGATGTGACAAATAGGCATCTGAATTAACGCCCATCCTCTGAGCCCGTCAGTGCTGAAATCTCTTCATTATGAGGCAAAGATTGGGGATCCGATATCAGGGCCCATGACCCCACACCTTTGCGCAGGTAGAACTTTATTTGGCTTTCTGTCTCAGGAATCTTCGATCCAGCTGGTCAAGTGGGAAATTCAGGATTAGATAACTTCTGTGCTCTTTATTTTTTATATTGAAAAATTAAGTTTAGCCCTAACCAGTTTGGCTCAGCGGATAGAGCGTCGGCCTGCAGACTCAAGGGTCCTGGGTTCGATTCCGGTCAAGGGCATGTACCTTGGTTGTAGGCACATCCCCAGTGGGGAGTGTGCAGGAGGCAGCTGATCGATGTTTCTCTCTCATCGATGTTTCTAACTCTCTATCCCTCTCCGTTCCTCTCTGTAAAAAAATCAATAAAATATATTAAAGATGTATTTAAAAAAAGAAAAGTTAAGTTTATTCTTCTATGATAAGATGGTACCTTCCCATAGGAAATTTTTTAGCAGTAGGGATAAAAATCATGCATAATACACAGCCATTCTTAACATCTCTAAACGTAGATTTTCTTTCTCTTTCCGTACCTCCCAGTAACTTGTGACAGCACAGATGCACTTTTCATTGCTCAGATCTCCTGTTTCTCCCAGGACACCAGCCTCAGGCTGATTACCTGTCTGAATTACCTTCCCCCTCAGGCTTTCTTTCTGCCCACTTTCCTAGTCTGTAGTTCATATCTCAGGAACTCAAGGGGTTTCCTTCTCTCAGCAGGTGCTAACCTTGTCCGAAGGCATGTGGCCATTCCTACCCATATTTTATTCATGTCATCTCTTCCCTCTCATTCTCCTAATTCCTTGCGCCCACATTTCCTGTCACAAAGGAGTTTACATTCTTCTGCTTATGGGAATTGTGCTGCTGAGGGAGCTCTGGGTGGTCGGGCATTTCCTTCCTGTATGCCTTCTCCTCAAACCAGTAGGGACCTGGCTCCTGAAAGCATGTCCCTGGGGCAGCTCTTTTCCTAAGGCTGCGAAGTGCTCCACTTCCACTGCCTTTAGCCCTTTTGCATCGGCTGCATTAACATCAAAGGCGATATCCCTTAGGTATCTCTAGATGGCAGCATCTACCTCTCTCTGCCTCCAGGCAAGGCTAGAAAAGAATAGTGGACTCTAGTCCCAAGGATGATGTATAGTGTCGCCCTGTTCTTTACAGCGCGTGCCTCCCCTTGCCTTTTCTCCCGTTTCTAAGTGCGTGTTGAACTTTGCAGTCATGGAGTCGGAGTGTCCAGTGCATCATTTTCCTGGGTTCTTCAACAGTCTCCTACTTCTGCAGCCAGAGAGAGACATGCATTGAATTATTCAGTCGTGTTTAATTCAGTGGGATCTAACTGTGAGGAGTGTTGCTTGAAAATGGAGGTGTTTTGGTAGTAACTTCTTTAAGGAATGCTCCTGAGGGCTGGTGGGGATACCGGTGGAAGGTGGCCGCAATGCCCAGTGCTGGGCCCTTTCCCCTCACAATCTGGGACCGCTGGCTCCTAACCGCTCACCTGCCTGCCTGCTTGGTTGCCCCTAACCACTCTGTCTGCCGGCCTTCTCGCCCCCAACTGCCCCTTCTTGCTGGCCTGATCGCCCCCAACTGCCCCCCCCCCTGCTGGCCTGATCGCTCCCAACTGCTGCCCGCCCCACCTCCCCCTGCCAGCCTGCTTGTCCCCAACTGCCACCCTGCTGGCCTGCTTTCCCCCAACTGCCCTCCCCTCCTGGCCTGATCGCCCCTAACCGCCTCTGTCTTGGCCCTGCCACCATGGCTTTGTCCAGAAGGATGTCAGGAAGGTCTCCCAGTCTAATTAGCATATTACTCTTTTATTAGTATAGATATATTTTATTATGCTAGACCAAGCATGTCAAACTAGTGGCGGGCGGGTGCTAGACTATTTGGCTAGTTGCAATTCTTTTACCCGTCTGCTCCCCCATGAAACTCTGGACTCTCGGCCGTCCGGCAGGGCCGTGTTTTGTGTCTTCCCTTGGCCTAGATCAGGCCTGACACCAAAAGGTGCCCTGGAAACCATGCTTACACTTATAGCATCCTCCTTGCCCTACATTTGATTGTGGTGCCTGACACCATAGCACAAACCTTTAGCTCAGAATATTTACACACACATTCTCCCTGCCTTAACTTCTGTGTTCCGGTGGAATTGTGTTTAGTTGATTTAAACAAAATATCAGACAGCTCAGCAGGTGCCTGCCTTGCATTGGATGTGGTGGCTGCGTCCCAGGTCAGCCTTTTCTCCGCTGCTGTGCAAATTAAACCCCCATCAAAGAGGTGAGCCAGGCTCTGACTCGGAAGATGCCTCTTTGTACTTCATTGGGAAATGTGCAGGTTGAAGGGGAACTTCTTTCTGAAGGATATCTTTTAGATGAGACCCGGGATTTCTCCCAGGGTTAGGAGAGATCATTGCTAACTGCAGACCCACCAGAGCCTGCCTGTAGGCCTGCAAATGGCCGTTTACCCTGCGTTTTTCTTACTTAGTGCCTTTCTCCAGACTTTGAAACTGATGTGCACACAAAATGCGGCATTTCGACAGAGAGCTTTGGGCTCAGAGGGAAAGGCATATTAACTTATTTGGGAGAGAACGTCCATGGAGCTGGCTCTTCAGTGATTGCGAATCAGAAATGCTTTTGCCACGTCACTTTTCTAATAAACCAGGGAGCTCCAAGTTTCAAATAAACAAAAGAGAGAGCCTCTGGTCATTCGTGATATTAATACAAATTCGGCACTGTATCGCCCTGATTGGCAATTGATCAGCAACAACCTCACAGTGTCCTCCTTTGGGGGCTGATCTGCCTGGGAGGAGAGAACAAAGCTCATTCGTTCCACCGATACGATCCTTCCTTCAGTGCTGCCTGACTTATATTGTCACCATAACTATTTTTTAATACAAGGACGTAGGAAAAAGAAAAAATTAATTAGCCCACAGTGTTGCTACCCCCTGTGACATTTTTTTATAAAAAGTAATACATATGCAATATTAGGGCATCCCAAGAATACAGAAAGGTATAAAATGCAATTCATTGCTCTTCCTGGTCCTTCTCCACAAAGGTAGTCCATTGTTACTTGTTTCCTGTCAGTCATTGCAGGAAAAATAAGTATGTGTCTGACTCCATAAGTATATACAAGAAAAAATGTATACACTGTTTGAGCCTCACTTTTTAATTTAATATGGAAATCCCTCATGTTGGAATATACAACTCTTCTGGTCCCTTTTAATGGTCGTATTTCATCCCGTGGAGACACCAGCAGACTCTCCCACTGGTGGGAAAGCCCTGGGACCGGGCCCACCTGACCTCTGCTGTGAGAATGCTCGCACACAGTTATTTTTAGTTGTAGGATGATATGTGGTTGTTGGTGAGGTCAGCTTCCCAGTGTCTAATCAGGATGACTCAGGGTGCATTGCGTTGTGTTAAAGAAATGCTAAGCTGTCATTACAGATACACTCAGAGCTCTCACTGGCTTAGAAGTGTATTTGCTGCTGTCATTGTTTACTTCAATAACCAGTAGAAGTTCATTTCTTCTTCACCTACAGGCCATGCTGGCAGAGATGTGTTCTGCTCCATGCAGTCATTCAGGGATTCAGGCCGACGTGATTTCTGCCATCTTTATGTCCCTTCCAAGGTTCCCCTGGGTATTGACACTCAGAGAGTACTAGTTTTTGGTGAGGGATTTCATGGCAAGTGCTAATGGTCCACATCTTGTTGAGTGGCACACATCTACCCCATAGTCTGTTGTCCTGAGCTCAGCCTTGTGACCACACCCAACTGCCAGAGAGGCTGGGAAATGAATTCTAGCTGCGTGTCTGTAGGCCAAAGGAAAAGGTTTGACGAGCAAGTAAATTGCCAGTGAGCATGGCCAAAAACATGGCTGGGAATGCCACCAAAGGCTCTGTTGTCGCCAGAAGTGGTGCCTCTGGCTGCCTGTCTTCTTCGCTGTTCCCGGCATTGAGTCTATGGGCAGTAATCCTAGAAAGGGTGCTTTCTCTCTGTTCTGCAGCTCCTCCGCCCACCCTCACCCCGCACAGTTCTTTAAGGACTGGGATGGAGTACTGGCTGTATGCAGAGATCTTAATCCAAACAGCTGGCTGAACCTGGGAAGATAAGAGAGGAAGCAAAATGAGATGGGAGGGGTTTTCTGAGTCCCCCAAAGGCCTTTCCCATGAAAGAGACATTTGGGGAAGGCTGCTCTCAGTCCATGGAGCAACTGTGTTCATTCCCGAAGTGCTCCTGTTGCAGGAAACACAGCCGGGGGTTTTCCAGGTGATGAATTTCTGGAAAAGAGTAGAGCTGAGCCTGGACAGGAGCCCAGCAGAGGCCCAGAGACCGCTCCGGGCAGCGTGGTGCATGCTTGGTCTCTCTGTGCTGCCACCCGGCTCCCTGGCAGCTGGTCCCTGAGCGCTGGAGAGAGGTATCAGCTATGCTCCGCTGCCCTCGCCTCTGCTGCCCAGAAACCCCGTCCGGTTGTGGCAAAGAGGCATGGTTACGGCCACGTGCAGCCTGAGTACTTAGAGCTAGGAAAGATAATATATTGCTCTGTATCAGCACTCTGTTTTTTTTTCTTTAATGATAGCATTTTAGGGTGGCGGTGAAAAATAAAAAACTGCCAGCGCTAGTCTTGGTGTATGGATATGTTTTCAGAGTGAGAAACACTTAAAAGACAGACTCGTCTAAACACGTTCAAACTTTAACTGAGAAAATGATCCAGGAAATGTTGGAAAATAGGTATTTTGTTCCTTGACACACCCCCTTCCTTTGCCACATTTTCTTGTGTTGACTCAGATAAGTTGGATGCATATCAAGGCTGGGGAAAGCCTCAGAGTATTTCTGATGTCTTCATAGAACATGTGCCACATTGTGAGTAGGTTAACACCCGCTATCTTAAGCCTTTTAGTAGTCAGTTCTGTCAAGAAAACATAATCTGCTCAGCATCTTGGTTTAGTCCTGCGTTGGGTCCTAGAGCAGGTGTTTGTAAAGGAGGCAAATGGACACATTAAGAGGCTTACAAAGACCTTTCCTGTTACACTCAAATGATGAAGGCACTGCACACTCCTTAAATAATGGTGCCTGCCAGGTTTTTGGACACTTTTCTAAGAAAGGAGAAAAGATATTTAAAAGATAGCTGCAAATGCAACAGGGCCTGACAGGGAACCTGGTGACTTCAGGAATCAATACCGTAATTGTGCACCGGTGCTATAATTTATCAAAGTACTTCAAAGTATTCTGCAAAGGAGTTCAGGGGCGCTCTGATTTTACAAATGAAGCCACTGATGGCTGACGGTAGACTGCCTCTTAGCCACAGTGTAGGTCTGTGTTAGAGTCAGGAGGCAGAGAACAGCTAACAACAACATAAAAGGCCAGAGAAGGCCAGTTGGGTAAATGTGTGGCCTTCTGCATCAGCCTACCGTCGATAAGTAAGATGACATCACAGCCAGGGGGTGCCGAGCTGACCACACCAGACCAGGAAGTATGCCAGGAGCCAATCGATAGAAGATGTATTACTGAAAATTAATATTCTGCTGCTGAATTATCCTCATTGATTCAGGGATTTTGAAAGTGGCCGTAGATAATTTCATGAACAAAAGCATTCGTGTTTCTTGAGCAGAAGACCAAAATAACAGCGGAAATCCCATCTCTCACACAGCACCTTGATCCTTGGAAACAAAGCTTGCACTGCGCATCCCCAGGAGGGCCTGCCCGGGTTTGCCAGGAGACGTGGCCATCTCGCAAAGCCACTGTGGTCAAGCTTCGTTTGCCATGGTCGATCTTCGCTCTGATAGAGCCTGTGTTTACTCATTACTCAGAGGAAGCATCATCTACACAGAGGAAGAGTAGATGTGCTGGCCATGCGGGTGGGAAGCAGGGCCAGTAGAGTGATGCAATGCTGGGGGTGGAAAGGGGAATTCTGAGAGTTTGGGATTCGAAGATTCCCCCACATTGCCCCTGGGAGGGAGTGATGCTGAGTGGCTGCTGGTGAGTGTCCGTGGGTTTGGGGAGCCGCTGCCCTTGGCCATGCATGGCTACTCCTCATATTCCCCCCGTCCCCCCTGTTCTGTCATTTTCCTTCTGAGGTCTCCCCCTCTCTCGTAGGGAAGTGTACTGTTTAGAGCCCCTACAGGGAGAATGGTGCTGAGAGGCAGCACCACGGGGTCTGGTGCTCACGTCTCTCAAGGAAGGATCTGCAGTGGATGGTCTCCTGGAGCGATTCCAGGGCTTGGCTAGGACTGACCATCCTTGCCGAAGCATTTCCTGGGAAATGTCAATGAGAACAACTCTTTTGCTGTTTTCAGTTTTTAAAGAGGCCTATTTCTGATAAAAATATTCTTGGGAAATCTTGCTCAATATATAGTTATTGACTGTTTACCACCTCAGGGAGCTTTTTATCTCATAATTTTTCTACTAAGTTGAAAAAAAACATTTTTGTTTGCGCTGTATTTTCATAAATATCTATAGTAAGGATTTTAGAGACATGTTCACAATTGGTGAATTAAGATGAAGAGTCTATTTGTTTTTGTATTCTTTTAACTTTTCTGTAGGTTTGAAAAATTTCAAAATAAAATATTGGAGGGTTAAAACAGGCAGGTGTATTTTCTCGCTAGTGGAAACTAAGACAGATGAAATGATTTATTAAATGACTTTCCTGAGGGCAATCAAGAGTTCATGGAAGCACCTAGAATAGATCTCAGTTGCTCAGAAACCATCCTTGTGCTTTTTAGGCTATATCTCCTACTGAAAGGAAGGGCAGGTGTGGGAAGGCTTTTCCTCCAGGTTCTGCTTCTGAACAAAGTGTCTCTGAGCCTGGTGACATTGCTGTGTGTTTCCACAGACAAATCAGCCAAGTGGGCAAAGCAGGAGGCAGGTACCTGTCAGCTTTATAAACTGCTATTTGAATGGCATTAGGTGAGTATTTCATCCATTGAGAAGAAACGGGTGGTTCTAGTTCTGAACCGAGAGAATTTTCATTTCGGACCTTCTTAAATAGAAAAAGGAGTTTATGATAAGCAGTATTTAGCAGAGGAGCAAGGAATGTTCGCAACAAATCTGATAGTCTGAAGGGGAGACAAAATCAGAATCGCACAGCGAACCCCTCCCTTGGTTTTGGAATGGAGGGTTTCCTTGGAAGGGCATCGGGAACAGTAGACAGAGCTGAGAAGGTCTTTAATCATCGTCCTTGTCTAGCACCCCTGGGGCTTTAGGACAGGGATGTTGAACATGTTCTGTGCTCCACCCGATCCCAGGCCTGTGTGGGTTTCCAGGGCAGCTTCACATGAACCGGCAGTCCTACTTGCCTGGTGCACCCCCCATCCTGCCCCCCATCTCAGATCTCTCCACGGAGCCTCAGAGAACGAGGGCCCCCAGACATTTTTCAGAGTTTGGTGGTGTTACCTGGCCTAGTAAGCAAGCTGAAATGAAAGCATCTGAGTATGGTTGGTGTGCATCTCATTGACTTCATGGCATTTGTAAAAAGCTGAGATTCCGTTACTCTGTGTAGTCAGTGCTAGGTGAGCCTCTGGGTGGACCCTCAGCTTGGGAGGGAAGCAGTCACTTGCGTCCTAGTTTCAAGAAAGCAGCGTCCTCTTGTGAGTCTTTCATGACTTTGGTTGCCTGCCTTTAGCCTCACCAAGCATGGCGAGCAGCCATAAGTATGCGATAGAGGACCACACTCTGCTCAGTATCGTTCATAGCATCACTCCTACCACACCCTTGAGGGGACAGACTCTGCTTCTTGTTAGATTATCCTCCTTTGGAAAACATTTTTGCTGATCTTAATCTCCATTAACTCAGAAAATCAAGTTTTTTTCTTTACTTTTCCCCCATCACCATTTACCTCCTCCCCTGCAATCGCCACAGAGTTATCTGTGTCTATGAGTTCTTTATCTTATTTGCTCAATCCATCCACCCCCATCCCCACCCCCAGACCAGCGCTGTCTGCCTGCTCTCTATCTATGAGTCTGTCTCTATTAGAAAATCAAGTTTTAGAAGCTAGAACAAGGTGAAGTGCGCTGATGCAAATTGAAATTTGTCCAGTAGGTGGCGCATCAGCAAATCTCGTGTGCCAGGAATAGAAGCCAGTATGTTGAGGATTCTGTGAGAGAAAGGGACACCCTGTGTGCGAGGTGGTTCACTACGTCAGTGGGACCAACGGTTGGGCTATTTAAAACTACTTTTCTTGTAAGAAAACTCTCAGGAAGAGCCTTTTTAAAGCTAATTTCCAGTTGAAACTAAAATGTATTATCATGTCCTTCGGAGATATTTTTCCAGGACATTTGGCTGCAGATCACACCTGGAAATAAGAGAATGCTGTTAATCTTCATAGCATTTTGAGTTTTAGAGAAAAATCCATGGTAGGCGTTTGGCATCCTAAATTTATGTATTTGAATTATGTTCACAAAGTGGTGCATACTTGAGCTGAAGAAAGTCCTTCCAGTGACTTTTTAAAAAAAAATGTAGTGGAACATGTTAGGTGTAACTTCCTGAAGGAATGGGCTTCATGTCTCGGGAATGCATTATTAGTAACTCTTACTGCACCGGAGCTCAGTCAGTGACTTCATGCTGAGAGTGTACGAGTTATGGTTCTTATACTCCAAGATGGCTGCAAACGCTTCTTTGGAAGGAAGCAGCATGCTTCCTTAATACAAATGTCCCCTCTAAACACGGAGTAGTGAACTTAGCAACCCGTAAAACAGAGGCAAATCAAGATTTAAAACAACAACAACAACACAAAAAAACCTGCCTTCCAGTAAAGTATTAGAATTTCATTATATTTTTTTCCCCCAAAGATACGTATATTTTTCCTGATGGGATTTAGGCTCAGGAATCTATGTGTATTATTTCACAAAAATAGAATCAGATTTAATCTATTAATTTAGTCTGTAGCTAAAACAATCAGGATATAAACATCCTATTGTATCGGGTTTTCTTTAGAGGACAGTGAGAGAACACAATTAGCGGGCTCCTCACACATGTCCTTTTCTGCAGTCTCCGAGGAGAGTGGTGACAGGCTTTTGGGGTTGTCAGGCGAGGTATGAAATCATCACCAGAGTTCCGGCGGCATTGGACAAACCGCGAGAAGGAAAAGATGAAGGGTCCTGTCTGCTTTTAATGATTGAGTCGTGTAATGTGTTTAGAGAGAGAGACTAAGGCAGCAGGGACTCATCCAGTTCACTGAACTTCAGTTTTAGAAGAAGAGTGTACAAAAAGTGCCTGTCTTTCCGTGACAGTGCTAGTCTGTGGTGAAAGGGAGACTACAAATCCTTCCTTTGCCTTGCTATTTCCCATGACCCTTTTCTCAAGTCGTATACTAATCCCCCAAAGGGAAGATTACAGGACCTCAGGGGTAAGAAGTTCTCTGCTACTAGCCCTGTTAGACCAGTGGTTCTCAAACTTGTCCGCAAGGTGGAATCATCACCTGGGGAGCTTCAGGAACTTCTGGCGCCTGGACCCACCCTGGAGATTGTGATTTAATTGGTCTGGGTGTGATTGCAGCTTTTGGAATTTCTAAAAGACCTTCCAGTGATTCTAATATGCAGATAAACTTTAGAGGCCACCTTTACCTCCTCTCCCAAAGCCTGCTTTATTCTTGGCCCATCTTCTGAGTCCATCCTTCCTGGGAGTACCAGGACCTTGAGTGTGTGTATGTGTGTGTGTCCCAGTGTCTCCACCAAGCTCCCTGTATTTTGTTTATATGCTCATGGGTCTTGGGATCCTGGTGAGACTGAGTCATTTTTCTCTTTCTATTCTCAGCATCCATCTTATTTTTTTTTAAATATATTTTATTGATTTTTTACAGAGAGGAAGGGTGAGGGATAGAGAGCCAGAAACATCAATGATAGAGAAACATTGATCAGCTGCCTCCTGCACGCCCCCCACTGGGGATGTGCCCGCAACCAAGGTACATGCCCTTGACCGGAATCGAACCCAGGACCCTTGAGTCCGCAGGCCGACGCTCTATCCACTGAGCCAAACCGGCTCTGGCAGCATCCATCTTAATGCCTGGCTCACAGTAGATGTTCAGCGATTGGTTTTTGAATCAAGGGTATATTGTTTCTTCGAAACACATTGTGCATTAAGAGTACATAGTAATATAATGAGATATATATATATATATATATATATATATATATATATATATATATATTAATACTAGAGGCCCGTTACAGGAAGATTCCTGCAAGAATAGGGCTTCCTGAGACCGGAGCGAAGCAGAGAAGGGAGTGAAGCCCACCAAGGAGGCCTTTGCTCCCTTCTCCGCTGCCTTGCTCCCTCCCTTCCCCGCCGCCTCGGCTCCCTCCTGTGTCCGCTGCCTCGCTCCCTTCCTTCTCTGCCACTTCGCTCCCTCCCGTGTCCGCTGCCTCAGCTCTGCTCCCGTCTCTGCTACCTCTGATCCGTTCCCTTCTCCGCTGCTCGGCTCCCTTCTGCAGTGCTTGGCTTCCTTCTACACTGTCTTCAGTCTTTGCTGGGTGCCTGTGTATGCAAATTAACCGCCATCTTTGTTGGGTTAATTTGCATACGCTTCTGATTGGCTGGTGGGCATAGCGAAGGTATGGTCAATTAGCATCTTTGTCTTTTATTAGTGTGTGTATATATATATATATATATATATATATATATATATATATATAGTAATATAATGATTTAAACAAATTGATTCATGCACTTCTGACTCAAGGCATTTTTATTACGCAGGCAGGTATTTCTTCTTTCTTTGCAGAGTATAGATTTCCTAATCTCCTATCTTTTCCTAAAGCAGTGAAAAGTATATAAAATTAAAGAGGAATATGTTCTGTTGTGTAGCATTAGCTTGAGTCACAAAAGCCAGCATTAGATAAGGGACAGAGGTCAATTAAGACTGTGTTCAATAAAGCTCAAGGAATTGGCTGTTAAGTTTGTCGATTTCTAGCAGAATGATTTCCCATTGCCTTACTTAAAGAATATTAATTTATCTAATTGGTAATAATGTGGTCAATTTATTGTAGCTTTAAAAATGCAAATCAACTACCATATCAGAATATTCACTGACATGCTGGAGACTTTTAAATTTTTATTTTATTTTTATTAGGTGATAATGGGAGGCAAATTGTTAATGTTTGATTCTGGCAAAATACAATTAGTTTCTGTGAAACACATTGTGCATTAATGATATCGTTAAAATTAATGAATATAAATGAGTAAGCTGGGGATTTCAAATAGGAAATAGTGACTTTATATCAGTCTGTGAAACTTGAGATAGATTCCCTTGATTTTTAAGGATAATGTGCTGGAGCCCTGGTATGTTTGTGTATAGACTAGAGAGAAATTAAATCAGCTACCAGAAGGATCAAAGTTTTTAAACATTCACTGTCGTTTTTGGTAAGACTGTGGTGTATTGATTTCAGTTAAAGAAAGCCACCCACTAATTTTACATTAAGAACTATTTTAAAGACAGCTTTTAATAGAAATTTCCAGGTCCTGTATGCATAAAAGTGCATGTACATTTTGGTGTTTAAAAAAATAAGGGTAATAAATCACTGTTCATTAAAATTAGATATTGATTTTAATGGTATTGTAGATTCCAGATGTCCTCTAATAAACATCTGTTACATTTATAATTTTAAAATATTATTACAAAAGCTAGACAAGTATTTATTTTCCTTGCTCTAGAAAGGTGATGGCACAGGAAAAACAGAAAGAGGTCTTAGGGAAGAGTTGTGGACTAAATGTATAACATGACCCCAAGAACCATATGGTATTTTGGGTATTAAAGGCTGACATAAGTTCTTGTAGTATAGAGAGAAACTTTGTCACTAAAACCCAAAACCAAAACACAGATTTACCTACAGTCTGCGCACTTGTAAGTTAAGTGCTGTGTTTTCAACCTCCTCCTGCTGAGCTGGACAGATGAAAATCCCGTGTCTTTAGGGAGTGCTGAACGTGACTGCTTCATAAGTAAGTATCCTTGGTCTGACCTTCATTCACTCTTTCTTTCGCTCCCTTTATATGCGTGTGGACGTGTGGTACACACACATTTGGGTTTTATTATGTGTGTCTATTGGCAAGTTTTGCAGGACGTCCTTGCCCTCGAGGTGCTCGGAGTCGGGTGCGATGGGTGAGGACTGTCAGAGGAAAGGGGGTATTTGGGCACATGGCTGCTGTCTGCGCTCTGGGACCCAGCTTGAGAAGCCTGAATTCTTTTGCTAGCTCTGCCTTTTTGCTGTTTTCATGACCTTGGGCTCTTCTTCTAACCTCGTTGCTTCACTTTCCTTGTTGGTAAATTGGACCAGTCTCTTCCCTTTCCACTTCACAAGACACTGATGAGGATTAATGAGGTAGAATCCGGAGCACATTTTGTGTTTCTCCGAAGAGCACATTTATGGGAAGGTAGGAGAGAGGGTTAATATCATAGGGAGTGGGGGGCACACACTACTTGCCGTGTTATATGGCAGGGTCTCAAGGGGTCCTTGCTCTCCATCGGCTGAGAATGAGTGGCAGGCAGCAGCCCCATTTCTGTTCACTTCGAAGTTGAAGGACGTATTAGCTCAGGATGATGGAGAAAAAGCCCAACCAAATGTGGGAGTAGGAATGACAAGCAGGGCCCAGGCAACATCTGACTTCTGCATGCTTGCCCGAAAGAAACCTGGATGTTTTTTAAAACTATTTTATGTTTATAAACTCACCTGTCAGACCTGTTTGGCTCTCCAGTATTTATAGAGAGTCACCAGAAATGCTTGACTGTGTGCGCATAGTGCAAACAAGGCCAGCATGAGGCTCCCAGCCCAAACCTCCATGTTCGTCTAACCTAATGCCTTGGGGTAGAAAGAGGCTGCAGGTATGACCGCAGGGTGTAAACGGTCGGCTTGCATGAGTCTCTGCAGACCTATATTGTGATGCCTATGAATGCAAGCATGTGGACATGGACAGAATGATTGATGACTTCACGTATGGAATCCCATCCGAATTTCATTTAGCCTGCTGTCTTTGGCCAATCAGGTTTTTAATTTCAAGGTGACTCACTTTTTTGTCTCCTTAGAAGATTTTCCACATTTTCCCCACCCACCTTGTGCTTACTTTTTTTTGAGAATTTTAGCTACGTAACAGTGCCTTTAACTTAGAACTTAGCTGCTTGCCACTGCAGGATTACAAATAGGAGTTTAATATGTGTGTAGCCTGAAAGTGCTTTTATAATCCCTGACTCAGTAGCTAGACTTGGACTCCCATGATGGAGTTCAAACTTTAAAAAAATAATCCTTCTTCATCTTTATCTCTAGGTATATCTTGTCACTTTAGGAATACTTTTAGGAGTATCACTCTGTTTAAAAAACTCAAAAATGCTTAATTAATTCCAGGAGTTTTATCACCATATATACATATTGACATCTCTGTTTCTAAAGCTCATGTCCTTGATGGACCTCTTACAGTGGCAATACTGTCAACATCGCTTCACTCATCTCCCATCTTCATCTGTATATTAATATGAATATAAGTGTTTGCTAAATATTAGCTCATGGTCCCAGTGTTAGCTGTGTATCCTTTAGAGGTAAAGGGCCATAATTGAAAAAAATATATTGGAGCTATTTCCAATAGTCAGATCTTCATAAATGCTCTTGTATGAGAAAAATGAAGTTGTATTACCCAGTTTTATTAGAAATGCTATATTTTGTTGGATCCGTGTGTTCGCAAAGTAGAGAATATTTTCCTGCTGTGATTGATGTTAGGGCATTTATGAGGATAGTCTGCTATATTTCATATGTATATGAGAGTGTCATTGTTAAAATGTTCAAAGCAAAATTATGTATGTGGTTTATATTTTATTATTTCCTCCTAGGATGTAATTTTTCCAGTACCATGATTCCTGTCACGTTGTCAGTAGTGATTTGATGGCTAATATGCCAGAAATAATTAGATAAAAAAAGGTGATGCAAACGTCAAGGCAGTATAGCTTCCTTGTGAAACGCCTTAGCAAAACCATGCATGCTACATTGTAGAAATCACCAATTGCATACATTTAAAAAGTCTCCAGGATTACAGGCAGGATGGAAAATGGAACTAGATGCAGGAAGTGTGGGCTGCGGCATATTTTATAGGTACAGTTTTGCTACTGACCCCACCTGCAATTTTTGCTAAATGAAATGTGCTTTAGAAAATCCCTGTCTTTGGATGAATTCAGACTTTGGTGTATTGTCAGTGGGAAGGTTTTAGATCTTCTCTTTCCTTTTTGAGTGGGAAAAATTCCACTTTCCCCTGGTAGGCAGCCTGCCTTTGTTTTAGTCTTCTTTCCTGACAGGTTTAAATTTTGTCTTCTTTGGGGACAAAAAGACATATGATAGGAACTGCTATTTCTTTAACCTTGTCGACCTTAGAGATTGGACTTTTACTTTACATTTTCTAATGACTGTTTAAAAAATATAGGTGATTTGTGCTTTCAATGTTTGTTCCTGAGTGTAAGTCCCTGACTTTAATAAAATGGAACCTACTTCCAGGAGTCTTTTTACTTTTGAGTATTGATGACACTGGTGATAAGTATCTGGTTCATTTGTGTGTGACTTTGATAAATAGTAGTATTTCTAAAGATTAGACATAATGACATTGGACAGTAATATTGTAATATTACAGCATTGCTATTAGGAATGAAGATGAGTGTCAACCGTAGCCAAGTGTTTAACCTACTGTCGGAATTGACATGAGGATGACTATGTTCCCGCCTCGGCTCAGCACATCCCTGGTGTCAGAGGGCAGCTTTCTGACGTGGCAGAGTGGCTGTGAGGAGAGAATGCTGGGAGCTCAGCCCAGCCCTCGGCCTCTCTGTGTTCCTGGGCTGGCAAAGGAGCCTCAGTCCAGGAAGGTCGCTGAGTGGCATGGGAAGCAGATGCGTGGAGGGACGATAATGGCCTGGAAGGGAGGGGAGTTTGGAGACATGCCGGTGGGGTCATCGGGAGGGACCAGGTGTCCAGAGTGAGTGGTGTGGGCTGCTCTTACCTGGAGGCAGTGGGACTAAATTCCCAGCAGGCGGCTTCTTCCTCTTGCCCAGCTTCCTGATCCTCAGCCCATAGTAATACCTTCACTCCACATGGGAGGGAAGGGACTTGCCCCAAGCTTCCCGAGTTTCTTCTTTGCAGAGCCTGCCCAGGGACTTGGTGTCAGGGTAAGGTTCTTTTTTCTAAGGAGGCTGCAGAGTCATGACTTACAGAAAACAAAGGGGAAATGTCAGGGTTGGGAATTCCCTTGCCTGTCTTCTTCTCAGCACTGCTCAGGAGGGGGCGAGCCGCCTGGCCTGAGTCATTTCACCTGAAAGGAAAGTCATGTAAAGAGTGCCCTCGATGGTAGCTTCCAGAAAAGATGAAGAGTGTCAGGCTGGCAAATGAAGATCTGCTCAGAGCCCCACAGGTTCATGGGTTGTGTATCATGCCTGGAAGAATATGAAAGGGTGCCCTTGGTTTCATGGAATTCCCATGATTGTGAATAAATATATGTTATATTTAGAACTGCGTGATTTTGGAGCAAGAGGGTGAAGGGTTCACAGTCAGAGTGGAGCCCCTGAAGCCTCAGAGACATTTAAGAAGGAAGTAGAGAACTTGTCTCTGGCCACCCTCTTCTACCTGCTCCTGCCCTGGGGATGGGGGTGGGGGCTCTCTGGTTTCTGCCCTAAAGCAGCTGAGACCTGGTTGCTTATCTCTTTTAGAGATACATGTCCCATGGAAGCTGGGATTCCAAATGCTCTTTCTGGTATGTTCGGATCATTGACAGCTTAAAGTACGGTAATTTACCCTTAGAAGCTAAAGACTATGACACTTTTCATGTGATCCTTCACCTCGAAAGCATGTTTCCTTTCTCTGTTTAAACACTAAGAGGCAGTAGAGTGGTGACAGCAGTGGTTCCCAACCTTTCTTTGGCCATGCCCCACCCAAGCATCCCTAAAATCATGATGCCTCCCTCCCTTCACCCCCATGCCATGTAATTCTTATTATTCAAAAAGTGAACTCCTGTTCACATGGAAGAAGCCTAAAAGGCGATTAATTTGGTCTAAACAAGCTTCCAAAGAACATGGCATCCATGAGAGAGAGAAATAAAAGAATGAAAGGACAGGTGAAGTACTGAGGAAGAAATCACTAAGAAATTGTTAAAAAAAGTAATAAAAATATGAAGTGATATGAAAAAATAGTAAATAAAGTTTCAAAACATGCAGAGAACTGAAATGCACAAATATGTCACAATATATATTTACACACTGTATATGAGGCCCCTAGAACCATAAGAAATGCCAGAAATTCACTGTTAATAACTCATTCTCAGATTGCCCCCCTGTGGGGCATGTGCCGCACATTGGGAACCACTGAGTTAGAGTTGGCCTGTCAGGGATTGTATTCCAGTTCTGCCTTTCCTTGGCTGTTTGATCTGAGGAAGTTACTTACCTCTCTGAGTGTCAGTTTCCTCATCTGTAAAATGCGTATAATCACATGCCTAATGAAGATCAAATGAGATGACTTGTATAAACTAGTTAGAGTAGTTATTGGCACGTAGTATGTGATCAGTAAATGTTGGTTATTATTATTAATATTTAGAAGTGAAACATGGAGGAAAATAAAGTACACCAATTAAGAAGGAATTTAAGTGTAAACCCTGAAATGTGTATTTGAACAAATATCACAGGTGCATTGGTCACTGACATCCAGGGTTCTCTTTACTTCTTAAACTGACAGAGAGGTAAGATTATGTTGACACTCTCATGAGCAGTCTGTTTCTCCTCTGTAACTTTTAATGACCTTTATATTACCTTTTAAAAATATAACACACTCATTGGCCACTGGCATCTGTCCTGGAGTGGAAGAAGTAATCAATAGATGAGTGGAAGGATTTATCCACTGGGCCGTACTGGCTTTCCTTGTAAATGAACACACATAGAGACATATGAACCTTTCGGTCTATTGTCTAAAAGCAATAGACAGGATGTGGTAGTTAATGCATTTTGTGGCTGTCTACCCTGCTAAGAAGCAGTGATTGCTGCCACACATACATGGGAAAACATTAGGGGAAATCCCACCGCAAACTGTGGCGATGACTTTGGAAATCACATTCCCAGCACGCTGAGGACTGATTTGTGGGAGGCGGGGTGGGTAACAGCAGTGCCCTTCTGACTCACCTTCCTCTGGCTAATCCGGAGGGAAAAGCCTCCTCCCCAGCAGGAAAGGGTCCTATCCGTGCCCTCACCTTCAGCTTGGCTTCAGCATGGGCCGTCCAGGAGCAGGAGGCTGAGCACTGCTGGCGGGGAGTGGATTCTGCTGTGTAGGGCAGTGGGCAAGGCTAAGTTCGCAGACATCCCCCATCTCTGTGTTCTCACAGCAGCTCCCCGGTGAGCTGGAGAGTGGGTAAAATTGGAAGGTACCTTTGCTTTAGAGTAACCAACGTGGAACTAGTGGAGAGAATCAACTTGTTTCTAAATTTGTGAGAAATAGCTGGCCATGTAAATCAGGTGACAACTTGATCCTTGAGCCAACGGATACTACTCTGGATGAAGATCACAAAATCTCATTCTAACCCTTTGCGAAAATATGTGCAAACAAATGCTTCCCTCCCCTTCCCTGATTTTTCTGTTGGGGTTTGGTATTGTTTTTGTTTCCATGAGTCATTTATTGTAATAATTAATAAAATTACATTTGACCTACATTAAAGTGTTCCTAGATTTTGAGTATCCTATGAAGTAAATCATGCCTACCATAGAGTAGGCATATAGTGTACCCATGCAAATAATTTTAAAAAATCAAGTGCCAGGAAGCCACTGGTGTCAGCTTATAAGGAATGAGAAGGTCTACCAGATTTTATTTGAATACACATGTAAAAGGTTGGCACTTTGTGAATTGACTTGAAATAGTGTGAGCCTATTTCATGAAGGTATAAAATTGCAGGAAAAAATGAGTTTATTAATGGAAATTAGGCTAGATCCTAATTATTACCTGTGAATAGTGTCATCATTTGAAGTTTTTATTGCATTTTAACACATGGTTTATCTTGATGAGCGAATATATAGCGAAGGGTAAATGTAGCAATTTTCCTTTTACTATTCCCTCTGCTAAGCCATTATTGCTTGATGTTATTTTTCAGCAGCCTTTCATTTTTGTCCCAAATGTTTTTGCCTCTGGCTGGTTTTATTTCTTTAAAATGTATGTGTATCACTTCTCAAAGTGATACATTTTGACAGGTAATCGATATTTTTTCATGCCAGATTTGCTGGTGCAATGGCTGTAATCCCCATCTTAGACTTAGTTAATGGTTGAATATGAACCTAGATTTTTATCTCAAAATATTCCTGTTAAGAAACACACTTTTCAGCTTAGCCGAATTCCTTTCTTGCACTCCCACCCACCGGCCACCTCTCACTGCCAAGCGCCTGAGATGCAGAGCGTGCCCTCCTCTGGACACACATCGCCTGGCTTTTTGGCAATGTGTCCTCGAAATGTCTTCTGATGGCCTGTCCAACCCTTACTCGACTGGTCACAGAAAAGATACTTTTCTTTTCCTCCTGGCAACCTAGGATCTTTATTTGAAGAGGGAACTGCCCCCTCCTTCTCTGTAGTGAGAACCTGGTGTCCTCCATTAGACCCCACGCTTTCTGGAAGGACCAGCTCAATGAAGGCCACAGTCCTCAGAGCACATGCGTAGATACGCACACCCTGCTTGGTTTTTGCTTTGAAAAGCTCAGCCTCTTTGGTCAAGACACTTTGTTTTTTAACCTCAGGACGTCCTCATGCCCCTATGTGCAGGTGCCAGTGCCATCCTAAGTGGGTAGATGTCTCTGCCCTCTGCCAAGGCTGTTTGTCTGAGGTGGCACTTCACACTCAGGGGACTGTCTCTGGTCCTCTCTCAGGCAGGTGACCTGAGGAAGCAGGGGCAACAACTGTCATTTCTTTTGTTTTTATGGAGGAGAAAGGTATTCTTTCTTCAGGAAAAGATGAAAGTGCACCTGGGCCTGTCAAGGATGGGACCACGAGCTTACAGGTTGCCCACAGGTAGCTGCCCATCTCTCCCTCCCTGCCCATAGAGCTGCCTTTTTTTTTCTTCCCTTCCCTTCCCTTCCCTTCCCTCCCCTTCCCTTCCCTTCCCTTCCCTTCCCTTCCCTTCCCTTCCCTTCCCTTCCCTTCCCTTCCCTCCCCTCCCCTCCCCTCCCCTCCCCTCCCCTCCCCTCCCCTCCCCTCCCCTCCCCTCCCTTTTGCTTTTCACTTTAAAGGAAAATGTATAGTTCTTAAAAATCTGTTTTAAACATTTGTTTCTGCTAGTTTGTTGGTTTCATATCAGCTTGAGCGAGGCCCAGTCTGGTGCTGCCTCTTTGCTTTGGAGATGGCATTGCTTCTCCACATGTGAGTGAGAACGAAAGGCGCTCTCTCTCTCTGTGGTGTTCTTCCTTAAGTGGTATCGAATGAGACTCTGCAGAGGAAGAACACACTGACACCCTTCTCCACTGATGCCTCTGCCAGTCGGTGGTACATTTTTTGA
The DNA here is from genome assembly GCF_014108235.1 of Myotis myotis. Lineage (NCBI taxonomy): Eukaryota > Metazoa > Chordata > Mammalia > Chiroptera > Vespertilionidae > Myotis > Myotis myotis. The sequence goes on from NW_023416357.1 coordinate 35,400,324, forward strand.
CAGGGTTTCTCTTTGTATGTCTGGAGACATATGCAAAGATCGTTAGGGAACGTAAAACGCAATCAACTTCCTTAGTGGTTAGATTCATAAATCCCTGAGCTATTTTTAATGACATAATCTAATCAATTGATAGCAGGCCTTAATAGTGTGTTGACAGCCAGAAAGAGACAAAAAGCTGGTATAATAGCAGGTGGATGGGTAAGGAACCATTGCACACATCCCTCTCCACCCCCACATTTAGAAATCTCTAGATAGCTGCATTAAGTAAAATCTAGGAATTACTGATTTTTTAAAAAAATTATGCCTGCCTTTCTGACTATTTTTCTTTCAAGAAAGACTTTTGTCTAATGGGATGTGGTTCCCAGGAAAACTGCAGATATCTGCCTCTCAGAACCAAACTGTTCTCTCAATTTAAATATCTTTAGGATGGAAATCAAGGGGGAATAATTTGTTATAAATTGGTAGTATTATATATTGTCCCTCCTGTGCCAGGCCAGTAATGAAAACTTAATATTCATCTCTTGGTTGCTTTGAATTGAAATAAGATGAGGATGCGCGGGGTAAACAAGCTGAAACAGACTGTGAAATTGCACATGATGGGAATCTTTTTTTTTTTTTTAGCTGCTTATAGACTATAAATAGATTAATATTCCAACTAATGATAGCTCTTAGAATTTCTTCTCCCTTTTTACATTTTGGTCAGGTGGCAAAAGAACTAAGTTGTTATCGCTAGGGAAATGAAAATCTAAAATGTTTCTATCTTTGGGCTAGGAATTGACTGACCAGGTATTGATGTAAATGAATGGGCTTTCACCAGGGAGGTGTAAAGTGTTCCTCCATGGCTGCGGAGCTGCCTCCCTGAGCCCTCCGTTTTCAGGATTTTAGGCAGCCTGTGTGTGTGTGTGTGCATGCGCGCGCGCGATCTGCTACATTTTTTTTCATTGATGCCATCAGAAGGGATGGGCGCCGGGCATGGTGGTGCTGCTTGGCTGACCAGCTGTGCCCGGGTTCCCCACCGTCCCAGTCAGCGGCTGCCTTTTCCAGAGGTGTCTGTCACCGCTGATTTACTTCGCCACTTTGACCTTATAGTTGCTTCCGAAGGGGCTTGACCCAAAGCCACTGCTGAGAGCCATTCACGGGTCACCGGGAATGCCCGAGCCTGCATTTGCAGAAGAACACACAGGGACCCCACGATTTCCTGTCTAATACAAGAAGAGCCTCCTCCGCCCGGGTGAATGCACTGGGTGCCGAGCCCACTTGCTGCGCGCTCCCACCGAACTGCAAGCCTCCGCGATCTCCGAAGTTGCTGGAGTGAATAACTAAGCGGGACCAGCTGACTGCCGGCGCCAATCAGCTAGAGCGTGATGTAAGTGCTCCCGCTGCCGGCTCGGAATTAGCGTGCAGAGTAGAGGTAGCGCAGCATGGCTAGACTGTTGTGAGGCTCAGAGGAAGCGGAGGGGGAGATGGATGAGTCCAGCATTCTAAGACGAAGAGGGCTCCAGGTAGGAGATCCTTCCCTTCTTGAAATGTAGTACCGTCACCGGCCAGCCATGGAGGATTTCAAAGTTCCCTTTGCGTTCCTCTCCTGGGCACAAATATGTGCACCTTTCTTGGTATCCACTTGGCAACGTGATACGCGAAGTCTCTAGTTACCGGGCTCAGTGACACATCCCAGGGTCCAATGAGGAAGGCTCTTTTGTCAGAGGCAGTAGATGCAACTTTTAGTTTGCTACTTTGTTGGCTGGTTGTTTTTCTGCCGGTTGTTCAAGAATAGTTCAATCGTGGCTGGCAGTGACAGCTGATGAGCCGATTTGGCGTTCTCTCAAGTGCGGGGAAGTCTGTGGAGGGTGGCAACTCCGTTCAGTTCTGGAAACACAGGGCTCAGTTTTGTGTGGGGATCGACCCCAGTGCCGGGCAGCATCTGTCTGGTCGCCTTACAGATGTGTGCAGCTGGGGAGTGTTCCTCCTGTCAGTAAGATGAAAGTTTCTGCTGGCAGCTCCATCCCCGTTCTCTGTCATTTGTTTATGTTGAGATGAGGAAAAGATATGTTGTATCTTATTTCCTTGTTTTTTGTGCCCAAGTTTCTCTAATTAAATTACTCTGACTTTAGTGTTCAAATGTATTCCAAGTTAAAACTTGGCAAATTGGAAAACTTGGAAAAAAACATCTGTTGGCAGTTTGTAAGTTTAAGGAAGCCAAGACATAAGTATGTTCAAAATTAGTATGTTTAACTCCTTGGTAACTGTTTTTTCTTCTGTGTAAGTCATATTTTCCTCTATGAAAGAATGTAATCACTGGCCATTGTTAAACTCTCACTTATTATTTTTGAAAATTTTAAAAAATTTCATGCTTGAGAGTACAGAATATACAGCACATTTAGAAATGTTTTCAAATGTTCCTTAATGGTCTTTGACAGCTGGTCTGGTTGTCTGCTTTTTGTTCTTGACATCAATTGCTAATATTATTCATATTATTCTAATATTATGTTATAGGTAAACAAAGGCGTATTTGCAGGTAAACAAAAGAGGGATTGAAGAAGTTTGGGTTAAATGTCATCTATTGTTACAAACCTAAGTAAACAGCCTGTCTCTTTAATGATTTCAGTGTGGTCATTGTTTTGAACGCACAGTGCGGTTAGTCACTCACTGCCTTGGGTTTCCTTTTCTTTGTTTTCATCACATCTATAAAGTTCTCGAAATGCACAGCTGTTTGTGCGGGGCCACATCCTCTTTGGGTCACCGGTTAAATATGAAAAGGCCCTTTGTTATGAAGATGATAAACTCTATTCATCTTCTAATGGTTCTGATGATTCGCAGATTGATGGCAGTTCTGAGAGTTTTCTCCTTCCTTTAATTCACTTGAGTTTTTAAATGTATTTTCAATAAGGCACTCTTTTTTCGTGGTTTGTTTCTGTAATACATATTATCACAGCTTCAGAGGACATAGTTGAAATGTGGTGCTCATGAAGAGTACAGATTTCATAGACCTTTAATTTTAGAAAAAGTCATTATTGTTGCTATTTAAAGTAATAGCTATTTTCTATCTAAGAGCTTTGCAACAAAACAAAGGAAGCATTGCTTGTTATGTATGTAGTGCTTATAGTGTTAGATCTTTGTTGTACTTAGCATACTTTTACTACACTTGCTATCATCTATATAATGTATAAAGCATGTCTGCTTTCTATTATGAGTAAAATAAATGTCTTCACTTTGTGAAAGATAACAATATAAAAGTGCTTAAAAGTTCTGCCATCTCATTATGACTTTCCTTTTGCTTAAACAAAGCCTGTTTTGTTTTCCACTCCCATTATATCGAATTTTGTTTAAAAAGTCATCATATATGCAGAATAGCTTTGGCAGAAATTTCAATATAAGAAAACTATTTACAAAATACAAGGGCATAGTATTTATTTGTATTACAAAAGCTGCCACTGTGTAGTTCACAGGAGTAACGCCACCTAGTGAGTTTAAGAATTAAGTTAATTTACAGATGCATACTCTGTGAAACATTTCTGCATGCAAATGAGGTACACCTGTAGGGAAGGTAGGCTAACACCTACACCTTTGTATTCCTCTTCTACTAGGCCATCTTGAGCAAGTCACATACGCTCTCAGTGTCTGTTTATTCTGTAAAATGCACACCGTAACATGTGACTTTTGAATGGACTAAATAGGAGGTGGGTATAATGAGTTTTTAAAGTTAAAGGCCACATAATAAATACACTATCATGTAATAGGTACTCAATAAATATCATGTTCTTGAAAAGTGAGGGATGATTTCTATTCTTTATAACATCCATATTATTACTAGTGAGATGAAATTGTTATTTGAATTTGTCTTTAAGTTAGAAGAATCACTAGTAAAGACAGCATTCTTTATTTATAGGGGTTATTATGACAGGCTATATAGGCTTTATATAATAAGAGTCTGTTGATCTGTCACACTGAATAATGCTTAGTATTAAATGCTTAGAGCTGGAACTGACCAGTTCTTTATATAACTTAAAGTCGAGTGTGAAAAATCTGGAGTACACAAATATTCCAATTCTCTGAAATCTAACTTGATAATAATGCAGCACGTTCAGCATAAAACAATGCAGTATATGTGTAGAACCTATTTTTAGAATTCTGGTACCTCTAGCTCTTAAAACAAGGCATGCTAGTGGTGTTTTAAAAAATTTGGACTTTGAAATATTGTTTTTAGTCAGAACATAGAATTCCTCAAGGCATGACTACCTCATAGAATCGCAACACAGCTGAGTTGTTCATTGGAGGTGACTGCGCTTTTCCATCTTTTCTGTGGTCTGTTAATATTTCCAGGACCGCTGATAGCGTCTCAGTCACTGCCATGGAAATGAGAACGAGAGAAAGAGGCCCCATTGGCTCCCTCTGTTAGAATCTGGGAAACTTTTCATATTGCATCTCCAAACATGGGACATTCTGAGGGATGGGTAGGCTCGGGCAGACCTTGGACTTGGGCAATTTGAATTTCTCGACAGGTCTCATTCGTCAAAGGATAACTGGCTCCTTTTGGGCCTCATGTCCCTCAGACGTGGGACATATTTTTTAACTGCCAGGGAAAATTGTTTTAGTGATTTCTGTTACATGTTTCCCTTTTATTTGTTTTAATGAACGTGTCCCTCTCCCTAATGTGATGGATCCCAAGGCGAGAAAAGCATGAACAACAGGCATCACTGAAGTGGGGAGGAGACACCACAGAGGGAGGTGCCCAGAGAGGCCTCCTGTGAGCGCCTTCCTGTGTCCTCTTGTGATTTGTTCCCCTGGTGTCACCTTCTATTGATCTCCCCACTCCCTAAGTAAACATCACCATTGCAGTCCACTTCTAGACCGTCACAGGCGGCTAGAATATTAAACAAATGTTTCCTATATAATGCAGTCAGTTAACAACTGAATTTTTATACTTTAAACTTCTGGATTTGTGTTCAGGTTTTTTTTTTTTTTTTTTTTTTTTTTTTTTTTTTTTTTTTTTTTGCTTCCTTTTGCTTCTTTTCCTGTCATGCATGACCGCCCCGTCCCCCCCCCCCCCCCCCCCGCCACCCCCCGCTTTCTTATTTGAAACAGCAGCATCCTTAGCTTGGCCTAGGCTCTGATTTTCCACTGGCCTTGCTCTGGCATTCAGTGTAGAAAGCAGAGAAGCAGGTAGATGCTCACACCTGACTGGGTGTCACACTACCTGTGCCGAATGCCTGAATGTAGGTCATGTAGCTCACAGTGTCGCAGTGCTCCTCACTTTCATGTGGTTCCGGGTGTGTTTGCCCTCTACCTGAGCTTTAAGAGCAGGGTCATTGCATGGGAGCGTTCCTCTGTCCTTACTCATCTGAAGACTCTGAGTGGTTGTAAGGAAGAAGTCTAGCTAGAGTCTGACCACAGAAACACTGACGATAATCAGACTTTGGGGTAAGGTGCTTCTGGTTTTCAGAGGTCCCCAAAAAGGTATATAGATACTTGTTTGGGACAGAAAAGAATCAAGATGCTAAGTGAACTTTTGGTAGCTGTGAGAACCTGGTTCCTCGGGCCAGTTGTGGCCACATCTCAGTGGTGTTTCTTATCCATCGTAGTTCAGTTTCTGTCTCTGAGATGGAAATAAGATACTCTAGTTTTAGTTTCCTGATCCACAGGGGATAAGGATGGAGTGCCCTCAGAATCTTATGTTCCCTCACATTTTTATTTTGCAACTCTAAGAATTCTAAGAATTAGTTTTCGTAACATACTCCCCTCCCCATAGTGTAAAATAAACAAATTTAAAAGGAAAACAGTTGGTGATGAGACCAGAAACGTAGACAGGCTGAATTAGGGACAATCTGTGCATTTTTACTCAGTCCCACGGGAGCTAATGGACAGCCACGTGGGCATTTTAAACCCGGGACTGAGGTGGGGATCGAGGCTCACAGGCAGGCAGGTTGCAGAAGGGACTGTTGTGTGATGCATTACTTTAAATTACTGAACTGATGAGTGTCTTCCTCTGAAACTATAGAGTCAGGTATGTGTCCAGTGACAACGAATGGCTCTGGGACAGTAGACCAGTTTCTTAACCCTCTGATCTCTGTGCCCACCTCTATAGGAGATTTAACACTGAGGTGTTGAGAGATGGAAGATTAAACATCTTCTAGTGCAGTATCTGGCACATAGTACTTATTCAGTTAACCCTAATTCATTTCCTTCTGTATTGCTACAGGGTCTCCCATAGTGTGGTTTTAAAGAATTAGATATGGCTACCAGGCAGGGTTCAGGAAATAAAAAAGGTGACATGCCTGAATTGGGTAATCTGAGGAGCGTTTAATAAAAGAACTGTTTAAAATGTGTAGGGCGAGTTTAAGGAATGGTGCAATACCAAGGGCTGGAAGCAACAGGAGGCCACTGACATCGCTAGGCCTGAAGGAGGGAGGGACACAGCAGTTCCAGAACCTGGGGACAGAAAAGGCAGGTGGCAGGTACCTTAAGTGAAGGGACACAAGCCACTTATGGTGACTCCACAGGGAGGTGACAGGGAGACATCGCAACCTTCCTTTCCTTCATCCTCCTAACTCCCGCTGGTGCTCCCCATTAGCAAACACACCCAGAAGCCCTCGGGGCAAGGGAGCCTGCAGGTGTCATCAAGTAGGCGAACTCCAAGGCCCAGCACAGGGTGGAGAGCAGGTCTGGATGGGCAGGGGAAGTGCGTGCAGCTTGGCTTGTAATGAACTTTCGTTGAACTGCCCCCCCTGGCTCTTAGCGTTTTACCAGCCAGAGTCAGTGTGCGGACTTCCTAGTGTAGATCTCTGGGGCCTGAGTTGAGTTCAAGTGACTGAACAGATTCAGAGCTGCTTTTTTTTGTGTGTGTGTGAAAATTCATGGCCCCCAGTGGGTTCCCATTTTGTGTAATGATGTCTTTCCAATTAGGCTCTTACTCCTCCTGGGACATGTTAGTTTGCCCCCTGCCCCTTTAGTATCTGCAGCACATGGGTCTCCTTTGAATCAGTGAGCAGGGCACCTGCACTTTAGGTCCCGCAAGCAGCCTCACTTCTGCATTGCTCTGCTCTGCGGATCCTGAGTGACTTGTGAGAGGGATAGCCCAAAAGACCTCTTGCCATTCATTTCCCAGATTCCCTGAAGTCTGCCTATCGCAGGTCCTATTGCACTTAGACCGTCCATCTCTGCTCCCCTCGGAGTCCCTTTACAGAATTACAAGTTCACATTATGTCCTTGGCTTTTATTGAAGGTTTCTGAAAGCAATGGCTGTGAGAGAACACTCTGCACTTTGTGTAAATCTCCCCTGGAAGCTCTATCCATTATGTTGTGTGTTGTCTCTTAGAGCAGGCCCACCTGAGAAATTAGCTTGGAGTTCAGTGCTCAGGAACTTTCTTTCCCCCTCGGCGCACCGGCTTGCTTCTCAGAATCAGATAGACAGCTGGCTGTGTGTTTCTGCTGCTCGTCACTGATTAGAACAGGATCTCATAGTTGTGATAGTTTTCGAGATAAAATGAGCCACCGCTTCTTCACTGTTTAGCTCTTAGTTCCTTCTCTTAAGAATTGTGTGGTTTTATGTATTATGTATTTTTTTAAGTTTTAAGTGGCCTGAAGAGATCTTTCTAGCCTAAGATCCAACAATATAATACTGTTGCATTTAAAACAGTGAAATTTAAATGAATAATTTTTGAAGAAGACAAAAGGAGACTAAAAGACCAGCTAATCAACCAACTAGATAAACTATAAAAATTGAGAATTACATGAATTTACAAAGATCAATATGCACACAGCCACCAGTCAAATTATTGTTGGCACTGGAGACTAATGAAATCAATTAAAGTATTTGAGTTTACTTGAAACACATTTCAAATAAATTATGAGTAACAATAAAGCTTTCCATAGTGTCTTAGAAGTCATATTACTTGTCTTGAAAGCAACCAAAAGCATGGAGACTGGCAAATAGCTTGTGAGACACTCAGGCTAGAAGACAGCGTTGCCATTAAAAGCATGCTTCGGACAAATATTGCATAAGGGGGAACGCTGGCAATAATAATGCCAAGTAAAAAAAAGAACAGGTTACTCAGTTGTATACATAATATCTGTACAATTCCAAAAAAATGGGCAGCATGCATATACATACATACACATACATATGTGTGCGAGGCAAGGGAGAGAGAGAGAGGGGGGGGGGGGGGGAGAGAGAGGAGAGAGAGAGAGAGAGAGAGAGAGAGAGAGAGAGAGAGAGAGAGACACATAGCCCCAGGGGACAGAAGGAAAAAACATGCCTGAGCTTTGGAGCGTTCAAGGCCATCCTTGCTGGTTGATGTTGGCCAGGTTAGTTAGTTCCTCACCAATAAAATACCCTTAGTTCCAGAGGTGCTGAGGATGAATTAAAATGAGGTAGAAAATGGCTAAAAAATATCCATCATATCTGACGATTATTAAGAATCTATTTTCTTTTTATTTGTTATTATCATTAAAATAACCAGAAGAAAATGCACTAACATGTTAATTCATTATATCTTGATGGTGGAATCATAAGACTTACTTTTCTTTGAACTGTTCTATTATAAGCATTTGTTACCTTTATAATCAGTTGAAGAAGTAGATTTGGGGACGCTATTTTTTAATGTTTTTGTTTCATTGTCTAAGAAAAACTTTATATTCCTCACCACCATCAGTGAAATGCTCTTAAAGACAGTTCTTTGTTTGGGGCATTTTTTTTTTTGGAATTGAGAAAGGTAAATCAATTCAGGTTATGCATAGCTCCAAACGTTAGGACAGTGATTCAACGGAGACAGCCCTTTTGCACCACCTGAGAACTTTCTGAAGCCTAAGGCCTAGCAATCTATGTCATTTCGATTCGCATCTCTCAGTGGGGTGCAGTGAAGGTTGAGACCTGCTAATCCTGCGGGATTTCAGGTCCAAGGAACTCTCAGATTTGGGAACGTACCACTTCTATTTCTCCAAACATAAGGTTTGGCCTCCTTTCTTCCAGTGAGAGCTGGGTTTATTTTATTTTTAAAACATTTTTATTGATTTTTTTTTTAGAGAGAAGGGAGAGGGAGAGAGAGAAAACCATCGACGTGAAAGGGAAATATTGATTGGATGCCTCTTGCATGCCCCTTACTGGGAATTGAGCCCACAAACCATGGGTTTATTTTTATGGAGCAGTGGATGAAGGGTATTCACTCTTTTTTTAAAATATATTTTATTGATTTTTTACAGAGAGGAATAGAGAGTTAGAAACATCAATGAGATTGAAACATCGATCAGCTGCCTCCTGCACACCACCCCCTTCCGGGGATGTGCCCGCAACCAAGGTACATGTCCTTGCCTGGAATCGAACCCGGGACCCTTTAGTCCGCAGGCCGATGCTCTAGCCACTGAGCCAAACCAGTTAGGACAGGGTATTCACTCTTGACTCCCCACATAATGGCAGTAGTAATGAGAGAGCTCAATCATTAGCCAACACACCTTCAAGGGGCAATTACAGCGGTGTGGCTGGAGGCAGCCCTAGACCATTACCCTGAAAGGACCCAGGGCACTGGTGGCTGTCGAGGTGCAATTTTACCTGTTTTAAATTGCTAGCACATGCTCAATGGTTCACGTCAGGAAACCACCTCGAAGGCATGGTGAGATAGTTGCTTTACCCCTTGGAGCATTCTCCTAATGCTAGAGATAACAAACGCCTGTGATTTGGAACCCGTACCATAGATACTCTTCAGTAATGTACATGCTTGAGTTCTCCAAACATTTGCTCTTCTACTTAACTGTGAGTGTGAATGCTTTTGATTCAAGCTCTCAGGGACAGACTCCATCCCGGCCCTTTCTTTCAATGAATGTTTAATAATAAGAATAGCAACAGCAACGTATATTGAACAGGGTTATGTCTTATAAATATATTCCAGGCTCCAACAGTACAAAATTGAGTGGAATATGGTAGCGACCTGTGAGGGGTTTATAGCATGGTGGGGAGACCGACAGCAGTTTCTGAAAAGCTATTGCCGAAACTCATGTCAGCCACAGTGCCTGCCGATGTGCCCAGCTCTGCGGCGGGCGGCTGGGAGGCTTCGTGGAGGTGGGGATATTTCTGCTTGTTGGAGAGGGATGAACAGGTACTGGTTAGGCAGGAAGGGCGTTTCAGGCAGTGGAAACAGCAGGGTTTGTGAAGGTGTGATGACTACACGGGGTGCACCCTTTTCAGGTAGTCACAAGCAGAGTCCCGAGAATGATGCCATATTGAAGGGTTTGGATTTTCATCTAACAATAGGAAGCCACTTGGAAGATTTTAAGCAGGGCACAGAAATATTTTACCAGCGGTCAACGGTTCTGTCGACCATTCATGACAAATGCCTGAGAAGAGGCTGAGAAGCGAGGAGGTTAGAGGTGAGGAGGTGAGAGGTGATGCTGCTGGACTGAGATGCTGACAGTGAAGTGGAGAGAAGCCAACGGAGGGAAGAATTAGCGGGACTTGGTGACGTGTTAGGATGGTTGGCAAAAGGGATGGACGAAGCTGTAGATGACTCCCAGGTTCCAGGTGTTAGAATTAGAAACAAATGAGAGCGAGGCAGAAAACTGATTTGGATGGTGAGAATATGCTTGTTGGCTGTGTATCTTGATTTTGAAGCACCCATGGTGCCTGCAAGGTAGAGATTTCAGCAAACAGTTGGATATACGGACTTACACTTCCAGTGAGAGGTCATGCCTGAATATAGATTCCTAAGTCATCTGCTTCAAGTAATTAATTGAAATAGACTGAATAAAGAGAGAGTTTCTCCCAGACTGATAGATTTGTGTTAGAATAGTTTTCAAAAAATTACTATGAAGTGTATTTTAACACTTATTTTGTAGGACTGGTTAAAATTACATAGAGAGCAAAGTAGTTTTATGCTTTAGTATCAGGCCTTGAAAATAATGTTTCCAATTTTGAAGATACATTTTTTTTTTTTTTTTGCAAATTGCTTCCAACTTTGACAACTTGCCTACAAGTTTCATCACAATACAATTTTGAAGAGGCACGATGAAACATCTCAAACTAGAGGCTGTAATGGAAAAAGCAATTCATTCTTAAATGAGGATGATGAGGTTGGTACTATATTGCTTGAAACAGTGAATTTAAAACCTGAGTGAGACTACATCAAACTCAGCCAAGATTTTTGTTCCATTTGAATGGAGTATCTGTAATTGAAGATAGGGGTGCAACCAAGAAAGGCACATGATATAAGTAAATTTTATCAATTTTCTGACATACTGTTTCTAATTGGTTTATGTCTGTTCAAAGACATTAAATCAGATTGGTAAAACCAACTGAACTTTCCCTCCCTCCCTCCCTCCCTCCCTCCCTCCCTTCCTCCCTCCTTTCCTCCCTCCCTCCCCCCCTCCCTTCCTTCCTTCCTTCCTTCCTTCCTTCCTTCCTTCCTTCCTTCCTTCCTTCCTCCCTCCCTCCCTCCCTCCCTCCCTCCCTCCCTCCCTCCCTTCCTTCCTTCCTTCCTTCCTTCCTTCCTTCCTTCCTTCCTTCCATCCATCCATAACAAATGAAGATCAAAGCTTAACTTCATTAGCTGCAACACTTTCTGAGTTCCTGCCTGGTAATTGAGTATGTTGAGGACATGTAAATCCTTAGGAAAGTGATGGGGAGTTGAAGATAGAGTGTATTACAATGGTCTTGAAATGATTATAGAAAACATTAAGTATTTTTAAGGGATTTTTTTTTTTAGCTTAGCACCCAAAGTTAGTGAGATATAAGCTAAGTCTAGAAATACTTTATATCATTTTCATCTTAATGATACTTTTCATGATGAGATAGTGCTAGTTTTATATTTTCCAGTTGTCCAGTTTCTTAATTTTAGCATTGTTATGTTGGTGAAGATGGAATAATACTATTGACTTGACTTTGGTTCTCAACTTTCTGGCCCTTTAAGTACAGTTCCTCATGTTGTGACCCCCCAACCATAAAATTATTTTCGTTTCTACTTCATAACTGTAATGTTGCTACTGTTATGATTCGTAATGTAAATATCTGATATGCAGGATAGTCTCAGGCGACCCAAAGGGGTCGCGACCCACAGGTTGAGAACCGCTGGTTTACACTTTTCTATTAAAACTTTATTTCAAATATACATTGTTAAGCTCACAGATTCATTCCCCACTAACTGATTAGCAATCCAACTTAAAGACATTATGGTAAATACATATCAAATTTGGATACCCTGATAGATTCAATTATTTTCTTAAATTTTCAGTCCTCTGTGATAGAAGCACACATTTACTCTCATGCCGGCCAGAGACCCTTTTCCCCACTTGATTCTGTCTCAGCTGTGGATTGGCTTTGGCCAATGAGCTGTTAGTGAATGTGTCACAAGCAGAGGCTTGACATATGCTTGTGCAGTTGAACTTGCCATCTTGCACTTTGGTAATCTACCATGAGAAGAACATGCCCTGGTAGCCACTGCCCATTTAGTCTGGTTCTAGAACAAACCCCTGTGGTGCTGACCTGTATAAACCTGCAGCCAGGAACCAAGCCCAGCAGACCTACAATCTACCTGCAAATGTGAGAATAAAGCTATTGTCGTAAACCACTCCTTTTGTGGTGGGTGCTGCCCAGCGTTATGATGACAGTGATGACTGATACTGAGGCCAGCTTGTGTTGTGATGAAGAGCAGTGGCATCGACGTCTGCGAGACTGATGTGTGAATGTGGGTCCACCATCTACTGGCTTCATGATTCTGGGCATGCTACTCTCTTCTAAGCTGTAGTTTTGCCATCGGGAATCTGCTTACCCCTCAGGAATGTTGTAAAAAGCAATAAGATGTAGGCATGTAAGTCACTTTGAACAGTGTCAGCGGACAGTAAGAACACAGGACGTAGTCATGGCTGCTGTTGCTGTTCCTCGACAGCAGAGCCTGCCTCTTCCTCTGCTCTCCTGGCACCTTGTAGCTTTGCCACATCCTGGCGCTGTGACTGGAGCAAATCACCATTTTCCTGAGGCTTAGTTTTTTGTGTTTTTTTTCCTATGAAATGATGACCCTGCCTTGGCTGGTGTGGCTCATTTGGTTGGAGCTTCATCCTGTGCACCAAAGGGTCACTGGTTCAATTCCCAGTCAGGGCACATACTCAGGTTGCAGGCTTGATCCCTGGTTGGCATTTATAGGAGGCAACCAATCGATGTTTCTCCCCCACATGGATCGTTCTCTCTCTCCCTCTCCCTTCCTCTCTTTCTCTAAAGAATTAATTTTAAAAAAGTCAATAAATATATATCCTCCTTGAGAATTAAAAAAATAAAATAATAAATAAAAAATAAATACATGAATGAATGAGTGAGTGAATGAATGAATGAATGAATGAATAAATAAATAAATAGATAAATAAATAAAATGACACTGACACTTGGCTGGCAGGATTGTTATGAGGACTACAGCAAAGGAAGGCGAATTTCTAACTGTCCTAGTCAGTTCAAGCTGCTATAACAAAATAACCCAGATGGGGTGGCTTAAAAATAACCATGTGTTTCTCCTAGTTTTTCAGGCTGGGAAGTTCAAGGTCAAGGTACCACAGATTCCAAATCTGGTGAGATCCCACTCCCTGGTTTGTGGATGCCACTTCCTGGCTGTATGTTCAGATGGTGCAGACAGAGATCTCATGGCTCTTCCTCTTTTTATAAGCACATCAATTCCATCATGAGAACCCCACACTCATGACCTCATGACTTCTTCACATGCTGATTACCTCCCAACGGCCCCATCTCCACACACAATCAGGATCAGGGCTTCCATATATGCATTGGGGTGGGGAGGGCACAAACATTCAGTCCATAGCACTGAACATGGTGAGGTGAGTGGGCACTTAGTAAAAGCAGCTTTACTATTATGTTCCCTATCCATGTATTTCTTCCTTCCTTTATTTCTTTCAGCTGAAGCCTCCATTCCTAGTTTTTGAGTGCCTACTCTGAGCCAAGCATAACATCTTCCACTTTTTACTTTCCTATTAGTTTTTAGATTCCCTACTTTTATGAAAAGGAAAGGCAAAGACGGTCAAAGGCAGAAAATGAAAGAATAAAAGTGCCGCAATTGGAAAGGCACGATATGTAATATTTGTGTATTAAATATATTTATGCTCCTGTGCACATGAGACAGTAACTTTTTTGGAATAAGGGCATTTCTAAAGGGCACAGAGTGGCTAACGTGGAGCCAGTAAAGGCTTTCAACCACAGGATTGAAAATGCTACTGAGGAGAGAGTCAGTGTCAGAGTGCATGAAGGGGCTGAGGAGTGGAGTGACGGGGGGCTCGTATTCATAGCATGTCTGTATTAATCAGGGTAGCGGAGCTGGCATAGACAATTTTGCCTCTGTTTAAAAGCACAAAAAACTGCTAAACTTACCTTTTTGCCGGCAATTACAGTGTTTAGATGTGGTCTGGCTTTTGCCTATTTTCTTCTTTTGTGCGAGTCTTTTATTCTTTCTTGTCTATTTCATTTCCCTGTGTGTGCTCACTCCCCACATCACCTCTTAGCTCCTGGAGTTGTACGCTTCCTATCCAGAGTTTGTTTCCTAGAAAACCTGTGTCCTCAACATACTTGCTTTGAAATTATTTCGATCTGTGTCCGCTGGAATAGGTTCAGAGATGTGGCTATTAACTTCTATTTGCCACTTTCTCTAGAAGCTAATTGACTGATTTGGGGTGGAGGAGAGATGAGAGTCTATACATTTGACCAATTTCACAGAGCTTACCTTGCAAGCGATTGAAATGCAAATACAGGCAACTCAAAGAAGAATTCACACATTCAGTTCTTTGTTTTCTTCCAGAAAAAAAAATAAGCATTCAAAATTCATGCACATTCTATTATTCATGTGCTTTATATTTAGGTTCCACTTGTATGTCTAGATAAATCTTATCGCCATTATTTAAAATTTCATGAACGAAACTTTGCATCTCTAATGCCACCCTAGCCTAGACAACTTGAAGCCATCAAAATTATTTGGAATGTAGCACTTAAATGAGATCTTGTGTGTTTCTGTGGAGATGCATTTACATATACACCTATGCTGTGGCGTTTATCCACAGCTGTTTATATTTAAATCTACTCTGTGTAAAATGGGCAAGAATTCCAAAACTCCTCCTGTTGTTTTATCCCAGAAAAACCTGAATTGTTAGTATGTGGAAGTGGCAAGGCTTCTGTGAGACGGAGCGTTGATGTCGACACAGGTTTTCTTTGTTTCATAGTTGTCCTGTTAGTGGTCCTGACACGGGTCCTCTTACCTGTGCTGTCATCCACCCCTTCCCGTTTGTCAAGTACTTTAAAAGAATACTGTGTGTCAGCAAGGAGGTTCCTAGGGTCTTTGATCTTCTCTCCAGTCTGGCCTCCTGGAGCAGCTAATGATTTCAGGAATTCCCTTTTCCTGAGCTGTGGTCACCTCACCAGAGCAGAGTGGGGAATGTTTCCCAGCCACATCCAGAGCCCTCCCCAGCCAGCTTCCTGCGGCTGCCACTTGGTGATGGGATTAACTTTCTCTGATATAGCCTTCCGTTGTGAGAGGCCCACTGTCCGGCGTTATGTTTGGAAGAAGGGACATAGTCTTACGTGAAATCCCTTGTTAAGCCTTGTGTCCTCCTGGAGGAGTATTGGGGATGCTTTGAATTAAGCTTTCTGTCACCTTCTGGGAGCCATATGACAATGGACTCAAGGGTTCTGTAACTTCCAAGTAGGGTCAGGTCTGGGAAACTAACACATGTCCGTGTTTGGAATTGGGCCAGAGTACATCCGTGCCCATGCTTGGAGCAGAAAGGAGTTGCACCAGTTTTGTGATTGGGCACTGTCTCTTGCTTTTAGCAGTTATCTCAGTCTTCAGCTGCTCTGTCAGGCCCTCAGAGTTGCTCCAGTGGATATGATGGGTGGGGGTGGCGGTGAGGATATGCTGGGGTGGGGAGGGGTGGTGGTGAACAGTGGCTGCATCATTTCCTGTCTGCTCACATGAGGAGGGTGTCCTTGATTACAGTACTCCTTCCTGTCATTGTCAGATGCTTTCCTTAAGTTGTTCTCAACTAAAAACTGGTGTGAAGTCCGGCATTCATCTTTCACAACTGGACCCCGCCAGCTGTGTGTGTGTGTGTGTGTGTGTGTGTGTGTGTGTGTGTGTGTGTGTCTTGGGGCTGTTGGGGCTGTTGATTTCTGCTTTCCACAGTTTGCCCCCTAGGTTTCCTCTGTTATGGACTGTAACTGGAAACCTTCAGGCACATACTTATTTAATGTTCTTTCTTGTCTTTATTAAAAACAGCATTGCTTTGGACATTGCCTAAGAATATTGCTTTGATTTGAGAAAGCATCTTTGGATTTTATCACCCAACAGGTATTTGTCATGTGGTTTTAATTTGTGTGCAAGGTTTGGGGATACAGGGGCACACACGATCCAAAACCTTTCATCTTTGGGAGCTTATGGCCCAAAAGTGGGGAAGGCAGACTAGTAACTAGACAATTACACGCAGAGTGATAAGTGTTATGATGGTGAGCCTGTCACATAGTAGCTATTTAATGAATAGATGGGTGAGGAATAGGGTGAGTATATTGGATGCCAGGGCACATAAGAGGACACTTACCCCACCATGGGATTATCTGAAGCATAACATCAATGATGGAGAGTGGCAATTGATTTCTGTTCTGTTCTGTTAAGTTTCAGGAAGTTCAAGGAGAGATAGCTAGTAGACAAGAAGGCTCTGTATGAGCTTGGAGAGATAAGGACAAAAATGTCCTGGAGATAGAGATCGAGGGGGCATTATCCTATGGGTGTGTACTGAGGCCTTGGATATGCATGAAATCACCGAGTGAGAGTCTGAGAAAAAAGGAGAACCTAGAGCCCTAGTGGACATGGTCAGTGGTTAGAGCATCACGCTGTGCACCCCAGGGTCATGGGTTCCATTCCTAGTCATGGGCACGTACCTGGATTGCAGGTTTGATTCCCAGTAGGGGCACATGCAGAAGGCAACAAATTGATGTGTCTCTCTTACATCAGTGTTACTCTCTCTCTCCTCTCTCCCTCCCTCCCTCCCTCCCTCCCTCCCTCCCTCCCTCCCTCCCCCTCTCTCTCCCTTCTACTCTCTCTGAAAATCAATGAAGAAAATATCCTCAGGTGAGCATTAGAGAAAAAAAAAAGGACCTAGAAAATAACCCTGACCAATTATGGTCAGTAGTATTTAGGAGCACTTTATTAAGGACCAAATTAATAAGTTAAAAAAATAGAGAGATGGGTTCATTGACAGCGTATATTGGCTCCTACTTTGTGCTGGGACCTAAGGGTGCTCTTCTTTTTTTTTTTTAAAATATATATTTTTATTGATTTTTTACAGAGAGGAAGGGAGAGAGATAGAGAGCTAGAAACATCGATGAGAGAGAAACATCGATCAGCTGCCTCCTGCACATCTCCCACTGGGGATGTGCCCGCAACCCAGGTACATGCCCTTGACCGGAATCGAACCTGGGACCTTTCAGTCCGCAGGCCGACGCTCTATCCACTGAGCCAAACCGGTTTCGGCCTAAGGGTGCTCTTCTGATAGCTATGGTGATCCTCATAAACACGAACACTCGTTGAGCTCCTACGTGCCAGCCACCGTTCTGTGTGCTTTACACATGACAGCTCATTTCACTTCTGCAACCACCCCTCCCTTGAGAAAGGTACTGTTACCCTCCACTTTCTGAGGTGAAAGTTGAGGAGTTAACTTTCTGGGTCTCAAAGGTTATACACTTATTAAATGGCAGAGCCTGACTTCAAAAACTAGATGCCACGATTCAAGTCCTGGCAGTGTGACCACATTCTTAAGGGCCTTATGTTTTTTTTTTGCCTGTCCGAGGTGGGAAAGGCAGAGAGCCCAACTGATAATTCTCATCTGGGACAAGTTCCGTAGAGGTTGTGTCTAGGATAAGATGGATAAGATGGGTGTGGCAGGGTGCTCCTGTGAAGGGAGGAGCTGCATAGAAGTCTGAGCTCCCTTCATCCACACTCTCCTAGTCACTTTGAGGCGTACAAGTGATATATTTGTGCAACACTATGCTTAGATATCAGCGCTAGGTATTTTATCCAATGGGAAGCAGGATGAAACCCACTGCCCTAAGAGGCAGGCTGTGTTGTGTTGGTCTATGGAAGGTCCTCTAGTTTGTTGCTAGAAAATAACAACTTGGGCTCTAGAGAAAATATGGCTAATCTATGATTGTAAATTATGTAATTGTGTCAGAAGAGATATATTATAGTTTTAAATCTCTGAGACATCCTCTTGAAGCCTGGAGGGACTTCATAAACTACTTGGTGTATGGAGAGCCATGCTATTAAACAGGAAGAAGTGAATAACTCAGAGCAAAAAGGTGGAAGGTTTTAAATTGTAGTTGCTATTTAAGGTACTCCTCCTTCTTTAAAGATAGTGTGAAAGACCTCCAAAGAGATCCGGAGATAAAATGGTGTCTAGGAACAGTTCTTGCTTTTATTATGGAAAGTAATTTTGAGTTGGAGCCTATAGCTTTGTATGACTTAACCAGACTGAGACCTTACCGAGTTAGAAGCCGTGGTCCTCCGATGCGGAATACTTGTGTGGCATCCATTCCTTTCTTCTTCCTTCTTAGTGGCTCCTGATTTGCATCTGGTTGTGGGAGAGCTAACTCTTGTCCAGATCTACGGGAGCATGTGATATAAACTGGGACAACCTGCATATTCTATCCCATGGACCCCAGTGATTGCAGGGATGGCATGGGACCTAAATGGAGTCTTGTGTCGCTTTATTGGGAACGTTGAGGCAAAGATGCTTTTTCTTTCTTTTCTTTTTTTTTAAAGACTAGTTTATTGATTTTTTTTTTTTTTTTGAGAGAGAGAGAGAGAAAGGGAGAGAAACATCTGTGTGAGAGCACAACATCTATCAGCTGCTCCTACACGCCCGCTACTGGAGGGGGGGTGGTGGATCTCCTAACCTGGGCAGGCATGTGCCCTTGACTGGGAAGTGAACCAGCAATCTCCTGGTGCACAGGATGGCTGAGCCACACTGACCAGGGCACAGATGATTTTTATTCTTGGGGGTTAATTTAGAGAGACATACCCTGAGAGTAGTTCAAAGCTATGTTGGGTGTATGAAGAATGCTTGCTTAGAGAGATGGCAGTGCCATGAAAAGTAGGGCCAAGAGATGCAAAGAAACCTGGTCCTCAATAATGTAAGGCTGCTGAATCAACTTTTAAATTAAACCAGTGGGTATCTCTTATATTGTGTAAGCTGCTCTGTGTTGGGTAGTTTGTGACTTGGAACAAAAAGAATCTTACTTTGTGGTTTTTATTTAGTTACTATTTGCTTAAGGTGGTGAGTTTTCCTTTTGACTATTCAGAAATTTTTAGTTTAATGCCAAAGTAAATTTAGTATGTTTCTCCCTTAAAATATGTTGAAGATGCCCTAACCGGTTTGGCTCAGTGAATAGAGCTTCAGCCTGCTGGCTGAAGGGTCCCAGGTTCGATTCCGGTCAAAGGCATGTACCTTGGTTGCGGGCACATCTCCAGTAGGGGGTGTGCAGGAGGCAGCTGATCGATGTTTCTAATTCTCTATCCCTCTCCCTTCCTCTCTGTAAAAAAAATCAATAAAAATATATTAAAAAAAATATGTTGAAGAGTATGTTTGTGCTTTTACTCTGTTAACCTCGTAAAAGCAGGCAGCTATTTTGTTTGTTTAGCAAGTAAAGAATTATTAGGCATGACTCCTCTAGCGATCAGTTAGCCTCAGTTGTTATAATTTTTATCCTAAATGGTTTGACAGTGATAAATAGCTGAAGTGGCAAGTCCACATAAAACTTTATATGGTTATTGTCTTTTATCATTGCTACTCTAAACAGATTGTTCACATCTGTTGGCGCTTAGCTGCAGTGTGTGAGGGGTAGGAAGTGTGGAAGGAGGCTGTTCTGGCTAGCGATTTTTTCTTAATCCTCCATTTCTTTTTCATCTTTTCTTCTCTGTTTTCCTCTTCTTTCTGGTACATTGACTTTATGAAACATTCTCAAATTTGTGGTTTGTGGTGCTGCTCACAATGGAAAATTCAGTTCCTAAAGTGCTCTTGCCAAACCACATGTTTGTCCGTAGCTGCACGTTTGTACACAGGGCACAGGCTGGGCCATGGCTGGTGTGCTCCGAGCAGAGAGCTGTGTCACTCACGTGCAGGCGGTTGGCTTTCATGCCGCCCACCCCACCTTCATGTTCCTTTCACATCATCAGTTGATGAGGTGGAATCTTGGTGAAGGTCCAAGTCTCTGCAAAATAGGAAACCTATTTGACTCAGTGAAAGTAATCGGGATAATTGGGGGTGTCTTGATGTGGGTTCTCTTGATTCTTTTGGACATCTTTGAGTTGTGATGTAGCCACACTGGTGTTCTACGCCTTAGAGGTTGACCAGGAAGCATTCTGTGCAGAGCTGATTGAGATTTTGAAGGTTCTGTCTAACTTTGCCCTGTTTACTCCATTCTGCTTCCTACCCCCTGGGAGCTTGAGGAGGCAGCAGAGCCTGAATCTGTTATCTGATCTTCACCAAGGAAACACCCTGCCCTCTGCTTGGAGCTGTCTGCCTCTCCAGACCCCTCCCTTTGCTGCCTCCCTCTCTCTCCTGCATCCTACTTCCCTGCCCATCTTGGTCCTCCTCCTGGCCTTTCCCTCCTTCCTCTTCCCCACCTTCCTTTTCTCTTCCCCTGTATTTTTATTTACTCCACCTCCTCCTCTTTCGGAAATTATTCGGACTATTTCCCCCCTAGAGAAGCAATTTTTTACTCTAAACACCCAAGCCAGCGTAAGGTGTCCCCTCTGCAGGTCCCTAGCACCTGCCCCGGTCCTATCACAATTGCCCATTCTCTTGTCTCTCTCCACACCCAGAGTCTGTAAACTTCTTGAGATTAACAAAGTGTCCTGTCCCCTGTTCTATCCCAAATACATGGTCAGACATGCGGTAAATGATTAATAAAATTTATTTTCAAAGTTTAAGTTTCAGGTGATTTTGATTCTCTTTGTGTCTTTGAGATGTTCTATTGTGAACCTGTCATGTATTATTTTTTTAAAATCAGAACAGAAAGTTTAGAAAGAAATATAATTTGATAAAAGCTGTGTGTGAAATAAAGGAGAATCTGTCAAGGTCCATTCGGATGTTAATGGGGTCCTTGGCACAAAGCATATTACCTCACAGGCATGAGGCAATTACTTACAGTGGTTGCATCAGCCAGAATAAAGATGATGAGTTCTGGATCCCTGCCCTGCACATCCTCTGACTCACTGCAGCATCCCAGGTAAAGACTCAGTCTGAGTTGCCTTTGACTCTGTGACTCCTCCAGGGTCGAGGTGTGGAGATTTTCTGTCAAAAAGTGTTAATGTTCCTCCAACAACTCAGGCCTGGGGTGCTTAGAAATAGAGAATCATAGAATTTTAAGTCCAAGAGAGAAACCTTAGATGTAATCTAGCTTAATTCCTCCATCTTTCGGCTAAGAACCCTGCGTTTCAGAGAAATGAAGTGACTGACCTGAAGTTATCGAAGTAGCAACTATCAGGATCAAGGTGCTTTCATTCCTAGTCTGTGCACTCTGCCACCCTATGCATAGCAAATGCTGGAGTTCTTTTCTGTGGCTGTGCTTGAACTTTTAAATACAGTCATACCTTGGAGATAGTGTGGGTGCTGTTCCAGATCACCACAGTGAAGCGAGCCATAATCTTTTTGCTGGTAGGTGCTCTTGCCATCAAGTTATAAAAAGCACAACATCTGTGAAGTGCAATAAAATGAGGTGTGCTTGCTGTAACTTTTAAATAAGAAAGTGGTTCATGCCTAACGAAATGATCCCATTTCAAAAAGTGCACCAATATCCTAGAGTGAGTCTTCTGATTTAATGTAATTGTAGAAGCCTGTCCTAAGTTGGGCCTCCCCTCACTTTCTAGCCTTTGAATAAATATGTATTCTTTTAACTGTTTAATATACAGTTTAGGAAAGTGAAGCAAACGAAAACATCCTCAGGGATTAGAAACATAAGATACACGTATAAAGCCCACTAGGAGCCAATAAGGAGTGGTGGGGCCTGTGGTCAAACGGGAGAGCACATGTCCTGGCCAAAGTCATCAAATTGCATTTTTACTTGGAAATCCTAATAGGACTTATCTGTAGTCTTGGATACTTGTGTCTGTGTTTCCTTTCAAATCTAGACCCTCAAATATACATATGGAGGGAGGGAAGGAGAGAGGGAGGGAGGGAGGTGTGGGAGTGGGGAGAGAGAGAGAGAGAGAGAGAGAGAGAGAGAGAGAGAGAGAGAGAAAGAATAAACCCATTTTAAGCCTTTTTTTTTTTTTTTTTATATTGCTTCCAAGTGGGAAGAATTTTCTCTTGGAATGGGGAGAGGGTTCCTCTTGCCAGTAGAGGTTGCTTAGGCAGTATTTATACTCAGTGCAGGCTGAGCATTTCCCCATAGATGGTAATCTCAGTCTTTTACCATTTAGAATGGTTAAAGTCATTCTAAAAAGAAAGGAGATTTTAGCACAGTAGTCCATCTTGACCTTGCTGTGTGTGTGCGTCTGTATGTGTGTGAGTGTGTGTGTGTGTGTGTGTGTGTGTGTGTGTAAGAACCACAATCTTAGCTATTATTTATCTCACTATCTATATTCATGTATCGATGGAAAGACTTAGCAGATAGGCTCTGAGAAGAGAAAAAGAAGCCAGTAGGGCAACCCCTTAACTAGGGTTTAATGAGAGAGTAGGCAGGGGCAGCCCGTCTAATTGATTAGTCTGCTAGGCAATTTGAACCAACTCTTAGTTACAAATTTTTGTTACGCAAAATTTAACACCCGTGACAAGAGCCACGCGGATGCTGCGAGTGGCCTCTGATGCGTGCTCTCTGCGCTGGCCGTTGCTCTTACAGGACAGTTTAATTTGTGTGAGATGCTGTTTCAGCTTGCTGTCTCTTTCATTCCTTGGGACATGACTCATTAGAGTCACCATGTTCTTACTGTTTAAAACCTGTGCTCCATGGCCAGACCCCTCTGTGTGTTTATTGGCACAGCGTATCCCTGGGCTGTTACGGAGTGTGCGCTCCTCTCTGTCGAGTCTCTTCATATCGTGTATCTTGCTGCATACTTCCTCCTGCACGTGGGCATGAATTATTGCAGAAAAATTCTTTTCAAGAGCAGTTTCCATATAGACCCTCCCTTTGGACTGTTTTAAGATTTGCGAAGTGGAACTTAATTTCATTGTATTGTTTATTTTTAGAGCTACAGAGGTTCTGGAGAATAACCTGGTTTGAATGGCCTTGTTGTGTAGCCCAAAGAGGTTATCCAACAACTAGCTAAACTGTTATTTTTAGTGGATAATGATTTCCATGAACAGTTTTAGTATTGGGTTCAATACAGTGAAATACTTTGAAAATGCATAATAATAACCTTCCATAGAGTAATGGATACCAACTGAATATTAGATGCTCTGCTAGACTCTTTATGTATATTAGCTCTAATCCTCAAAATGATCTGGCTAGATATTATTACCCCCTTTTATAGAAGAGGAAACTGAGGCTCAGAGATGTTCAATAAATTGCCAGGACATCATATGGCTTGTCTGTGTGGACACAAACCTGTAGTTCTTTGGCTTCACAATTTATACTTTTATCCCCTATACAATGGTCTGGCCTTTCCTTATTCCAAAGTGGTTGGGTTGAAAAACATTTTGCATAGCTAAAATCCATTTATTTATGCTATTCCCCCCCCCCCAAAAAAAATTAAACACAGCTAAATTTGCATATAGACGTTATCATTCCAGTGCAAATTCCCAAAGCTCATTTGTGCGCTGTGAATTTACAAAAGTTGCAGGGATATGTGTTAGCATTCTCCAGAGGACACCCTAATAAGGTATAAACGATCTTCTTCCCACCCTAAATAGAATTCCCATTATATTCCTTTCGGTGAGGGAGGAAAGGAATATGTGGAAAATGTGCTGAGATGCAGAGGAAGAGTACAGTGTCACTGCATCTGAAACTAGAAAACAAATTGGATGACATCTTCTTCTTCACAGTGTCTAGTAGGTGGCATCCCCTGGTTGAAGGCAAAAGGGAGTCTAAGAGAGGGTGGTTAATACATCTCAAGTTCTTTTGTGATCCCCCCACCTCTGTTCTGAATCTTATATTCCATGGCCTTACGCCATGACTAGTGGACGTCAAGGTATTGCTACTAATGAAAGTTGACATTTGCTCAAGTCATGGCTGGTTAAAGACGATCGTAGGAATGGGAAGAGAACAGAGGCCTGTTCGAAAAGGCTTCATAGCCAGTGTGATAATTTAGTTAACTTCTCCCTGGAATGTTTAATTATTCTACTCATACAGTTTTGTTGGTACAAGTGTGACTATGTATGATTCTGTATATAACTGAAGAATCATTTCCCCTTATCTTTCTTTTTGTATGTACTCCAATGGTCATATTTCTTTTATATTTTCCTTGAACTGTGTGAGATACTGTGGGAAAGCTGATGTTATTTTTTAAAATAAACAAATAGCACAAAAGCAATATTTTATGAATAAGCAAGAGAATGCCCCTGCTTTTATCTGTTTGTTCTTCCCAATTAGTGTCATGCGAAAAGGAAAAGATCTGTCACAAAAGATGGAAGTCACACTTAAGTATTATTGTTCAGTGATGTTTAGGTGCTTATCCTGGATTTGCACAATGGTTACCGAGTCTCATCGGAGAGTAAGAGGAGAATGTAGACTTCCAAGTAGTTAAGTTGGAAAATATTACATAATGTTTGGACATAAAGTTTTCCAAATCACTGCTTCATGGGTTTTCTGCCTGTGGGAATCGTTTTTTGAATGAATGGAAGGAAAAGGCCCAATTCCTGTAAGAATTTTTGTGGTGAAGAAAATCAGAATTCATTTCTAAATATATAAGTTATGTTTTGAGTAGATGGAACAAACCTTTAGGTATCTTGCATTGAACACAAAATGTATTAATATAGCAAAGACATTTAGTTATATATTTAATAAACTACTTATAAAGTCAGCAGACATTAAACATTTGTAATAAGTCATAGCTTAAAATAAGTTAGTGAGGTTGCATAAACAGGTTAGACAAAAATTTTGCAAGCTTGCCTTTTCCAAAGAAGGTAGGGGCAGTGTCTCCTTGAGGTTAGCTTTTGTATCTATACCACCTAGCACGTAGTATATGTTTATTGAATGAGTTCATGAAAGAATTAGAATTACACATCAGATATGCTGTTTGGCACTTAACTATTAAAAAATAGTAGAATCCGTGAATTAGAAAAAAAATCACTCTGAGCTGGATTAGGTGGCGTTTGTCTCTTACTTAGTCTTCTTCTGCAAGCAGAGCGGGAGACAAGGACTTGGGGGCAAGTAGGAGGCATGTGGAAGGGAAGCCATGAAAGATTGCTGCAATGGTGTCACTTCACAGGGTCCTGCTGAGACACATCAAAAGGAACCCTCCCAGAACTGTCCGTCTGAAGGACTTCTTACAGGAAGGCTGAGCTTACCCACCACCATCTCTTGTCCCCCAGTAGTTGAAGGTTGTCCACGAGGCATTAACTCCTCCTCACTCTAAGTTCAGCAGGTTCCCATGGTCTCGGAGAATGCCTACAGCGAAGTATAAAAATGCATGTGGCTGTGATTGAAATGGGACACTGTTAGCACCAGCTTGGTCTGAGCTTGCTGCAGCTGAGGCTGATGTCAGGGTTGGGGAACGAGATTTATGTTATTTTCTTTATTTTTCCCTCTTGAAGGAAAGGCAAGTGAGATATTGATCTCAGTTTTGAAGAGTTACTAATTGCCCTCACATGTGCCAGTCAATGTCAGTGCTGTCTGGAGGACAAGATTAGAAATTCCTGTGTGTTGTCTTCATCAGGAAGACACATACTGGCTGATTCCCTTCCTGATTTTAAGTCTCATTTTCTTTGTATATGACTTTGAATCAAACACTATGCATTTGCACAAAAATGGCCCTTATGCCCATGTTATTGCAGGACGATCTTTGGATTGTGCTTCAAGTGTTGATCTAGACAAGAGTCATGGTAACACGTTACAATGACCAGCTGTTAAATGTGGTCTTTTAAAAATGTGAAACTTTCATAACAATACTGGAAAGTATAGGGAATGATAAACCAAACACCTGTATACCTGACATCTAGAGTTAGGAAACGTTTTGTCATTTTTCTTCAGACAATATTTTTTAATGAAAGCAATTGAACATAGTAACAAGGGTGTGTGTGTGTGTGTGTGTGTGTGTGTGTGTGTGTGTGTGTGTTTTAACATAAATATAACATGACTGAAAACTCATCCTAGAACTTTGTTTCCTCATCCATGTTCCCTCCCATGTTTTTGGCTCTCTGAGAATTAGACAGTCGTGCAATAAGGTTATGCATGTTTTTTATAAAATATCTCGGCTCACCCTGGCCAGTGTGGCTCAGTTGGTTGAACATTGTTCTGTGCACCAAAAAGGTTCGATTCCCAGTCAAAGCATGTACCCTGGTTATGGGCTCAATTCCGGAGGGGGTGTGCAGGAGGCAGCTGATTGATGTGTTTTTCTCGCATTGGTGTTTCTCTACCTACACCCCCCTCTCCCTTCTTCTCTTCTTTTTTTTTTTTTAATATATTTTTTATTGATTAAGATATTACCTATGTGTCCTTGTCCCCACGTTACCCTCTACCCCCCCCCACCCCCGCTCATGCCCTCACCCCCCCCCCCCGTTGTCCATGTCCATTGATTAGGCCTATATGCTTGCATACAAGTCCTTTGGTTGATGTTTCCCCCTTACCCCCACCCTCCCCTACCTTCCCTCCAAGGCCCGACAGTCCAATCAATGCCTCTCCGTCTCTGGATCAGTCCTTGTTCATCAGTTTATGTTGTTCATTATATTCCACAAATGAGTGATATCCTGTGGTATTTATCCGCTCTCCAGTTCCATCCATGCTGTGGCAAATGGTAAGAGTTCCTTTTTCTTCTTCCTCTTCTTAAAGAATACCTTTCAGCATTTCATATAATGCTGGTTTGGTGGTGATGAACTCCTTTAGCTTTTTCTTATCCGTGAAGCTCTTTATCTGACCTTCAATTCTGAATGATAGCTTTGCTGGATAAAGTAATCTTGGTTGCAGGTTCTTGCTCTTCATCACTTTGAATATTTCTTGCCACTCTCTTCTGGCCTGCATGGTTTCTGTTGAGAAATCAGCTGACAGTCGTATGGGTACTCCCTTGTAGGTAACTGACTGTCTTTCTCTTGCTGCTTTTAAGATTCTCTCTTTATCTTTTGCTCTTGGCATTTTAATTATGATGTGTCTTGGTGTGGTCCTCTTTGGATTCCTTTTGTTTGGGGTTCTCTGCACTTCCTGGACTTGTAAGTCCATTTCTTTCACCAGGTAGGGGAAGTTTTCTGTCATTATTTCTTCAAAAAGGTTTTCAATATCTTGCCCTCTCTCTCCTTCTGGTACCCCTATAATTCTGATGTTGGTACGCTTGAAGTTGTCCCAGAGGTTCCTTACACTATCTTCATATTTTTGGAATCTCTTTTCTTTTTTCTTTTTCGGTTGGGTATTTTTTGTTTCTTTGTATTTCAAATCTTTGACTTGATTCTTGGGATCCTCTTGTCTGCTGCTGGATCTCTGTAAATTATTCTTTATTTCAGTCAGTGTATGCTTAATTTCTAGTTGGTCCTTTTTCATGTCCTCCATGGTCTCACTATACTTATTGAGGGATTCATTAAATTTATCGGCGGTTTCCATAAAATTCTTGAAAAACCTTATAAACGTGGCCTTGAACTCTATATCCAGTCGTTTGCTTTCCTCCATTTCTGCCATTTGTGACCTGTTTCTTTGTCTCCGCATTTTGGCAGCTTCCCTGTGTTGATAGAGTGGCCCTGCGTGCCAGGTGTCCTGTAGGGCCCAGTAGCTCAGCCTCCCCAGTTACCTGAGGTGGACACTCTTGGTGCACTCTTGGTGCCTTGGTTGTTGTAGGATCACTGGGAGGAATTGAACTCCAGGCCAATTGGCTGTGAGAATCAGCTGTGTCTAAAGTGGGAGAACTTCTGTGCTGAAGACACCCCTCTGGGGCGAGACTTGCTTCAGTGGGGCTTTGGTGCTCACTGAGTCTGCTCCCTGAGTGTGTCCCTTATGGATCTGAGGAGTTGCAATCTGGATGGTCCCCCTCTGACCACTGGGTACAGTGGTTCCTGGATCTAAGGAGGTGCTAATTCAGCCTCTGCCTGAGGCCACACAGCAGGAGCCACGAAGAGGCTCAGCTGTGAAGCAATGCAAGCCGCTGCGGGGCCTTGGGCCTTCTCTTGGAAGTTCCCGGTCTGCCTGGCTTGGCTGCAGTTAGGTACATTCACATGCAAAAGCCTCTGCCGCAGCCTGGGTGGGGCGGGGTCTCAGGGAATCAAAGGGCGGATCAAGGAGCTATGGCTGTATCTCTGCCCGGAGTCGCGGGTCTCAGTGACCCGCTAATTGCTGCAAGCACCTCTGAGGGAAAGCCGCCTTCAAGTTCGCCCGCTGCCGGACAGACCAGCTTCTCCCCGTATGAGTCCTGGGTCCCCAGAGACTTCCCGGAACCGGAGTTCAGAGCAGTCGGGAGCTTGTGATTCAAAAAGACAGCCGCGTCCTCAGGTGCCATCCCCTTTCCGCGCGCGCGAGCCGCCGTACCTCTGCACTTCACCTCCGCAGCGCCTCTGGCTCTCAGCGTGCTTTTCTTTCCTTCTAGTTGTAGAATTTACACTCAGCCAGCCTTCCTGTTGTTCTGGATGATGTTTGCTCTGTCCTTTGCGGTAATTTTCAATTGTTGTGAGAGGCGGCAATTTCCCAGTGTTTACCTATGCCGCCATCTTAGTTTCTCCCACCTTCTTCTCTTCTTAAAATTAATAAGAAAATATTTAAAAATAAATAAAATATCTCAGCACATTGAGGTCACTGAACTTAAAAAGCCAAGTTGATCAGCTACCTTGAAAAAGTGGTTCAATATATATTATTATTGCTTAATTAAGACCAGTGAGAGGCTCTTTGGGGTAGTGGTTGAAAGCACAGACTCTGTGGCTAGTCTTGCCTGGATTTGAATCTCAGCTCCACTTCTTACCTGTTCTGTGACTTAAGACACATTTTTTTAATGACTTTATACCTTTATTTTCTCATCTGTAAAATGGGGATAATAATAGTGCTCATTTCATAAAGCTGTTATGAGGATTAACATAGTTAATGCATGTAATGTGTACTAGAGCCTAGCATACAGTAAGGCTATATACAACTGTTTCTTATTTAAAAACTCATTCACAAGAACATTTACTCTCCTCTAAGGACCTTGCAACTTGATTGAGACAATAACATCTGCTACCCTGCTTTGTTGCTGTTATTCAAGGAAAGAGGTTCATCTGCCTTAGACCCAGCAATTCCACTTCTGGTTATATATCTGAAGAAACCCAAAATACTAATTCAAAAGAATATATGCACCCCTATGTTCATTGCAGCATTATTTACAATAGTCAAGCTCTAGAAGCAACCCAAGTTCCCACCAGTAGACAAGTGGATAAAAAGTGGTGGTACAAATGTACAATGGAATATTACTTGACTGCAAAAAAAAATGAAATCTTACAATTTGTGACAGCGTGGATGAACCTAGATGGTATTATGCTAGTGAAATAAGTCTGTCAGAGAAACAAGTATCATAAGTTTTCACTTATATGTGAATCTAAAGAACAATATAAATGAACAACAACAACAAAAAAGACTGAAACAGACTCATAGATACAGAGAACAGACTGATGGGTGCCAGAGGGGAGTGGAGTTGGTGGACTGGGTGAAAAAGGTGACAGGACTGAGAAACAATTGGTAGTTACAGAATAGTCATGGGGATGTAAAGAACAGCATAGGGAATGTAGTCAGTAATATTGCAATAACTATATATGGTGCCAGGTAGGTACTGGAAATATTTGGGGAACACTTTGTAAAGTATATGATTGTATGGACACTGTGCTATACACCAGAAACGAATACAAAATAATATATATATAAAAGCTCAGTGACCGAAACGACAGAAAGACCAGTTGTTATAATGTGTACTGCAGCAGCCAACTGGCTCAACTGAGGCCCCGATCGCCCCCTCCCACCTCCCGGGGCCCCTCCCCTTGGCCAGCCTGGTCCCCAATCAGCCCCCCGCCCTGACTGGGGGCAGGGCTGGCCGGCCAACCGCCCGTTGCCTCTTCTTTCCCCTGCAGCTGGCCTGGCCCCAATTGGCCCCCATAGGGGCGGGCCAGCCAGACCCCACCCACGCAAGAATTCCTGCACCGGGACTCTAGTATTGAATATAAACAAAAAGTGTGTAAGCTGCAGGACAAAAAGAAATAAATGGGATAAAAGAAAAAAGAGGTTCACATTTATAGAAGTGTGGCTCATAGCGGGAAGTCACAGAGTACCTCTCATTCCCCTGGGAGTGTTTAGGCTGAAGTAGTCCTTTAAGATTACGTATGAAGGAGTTAAAGACAAAAGTCTTACGAGGTTTCTTTAAATATCTCTTTCAGCTGCATAAGATTAGCACATTTTTTCTTGGCAAGGGGCACCTTTTCCTTCTCTGCTGGAGTAGCTTTTCGTCAGCAGCCTTTCTTGTTTTTCTTCCCCACACTTCCTCTGCTTCTCTCTGTCATCTGTCCTCCTTCCATGCCCCACGCTTCCGCACTTCCCTCCCACCACTTCCCCATCCTCTGACAAAACACATAAAAATAAAAAATCCCTAGTTCGCTGATTGTGGAGCCCGCTTCCTTCCTATTTTGCATTCCCCTGGGCAGACGTCTGGGACAATCGCCTGGGAGGCACAGCAGCCTGGGAAAGTCACGGTGTCACTGGAAGGCCGAGCTCCATCATGCGGTCCGATGCAGGGCCGGCTCACTGAGGCAGTGCTGGGCCTGCTGCTCAGGGGTGGCTATGCGGCCATGTGCCTCCAGTCTGTTGTCACTGCTCAGTTCTTTTCAGAGAGCTTAGTTAGCCCAGGATTTGCTTTACAACTAGAGGTACCTCTTGGATGCTTTTGTTACATGGGATTTTTTTTCAGTGTTAGAACAGAGGATCTGAGCCATGGGTCACCCCCACACGACCTGGGACTCCCGGGTTGGATCTCGGCTCCATTGCTATGTTCATTCACAGATGTAGAAAATGCTCTAAGTCCTCACGAAGTCAGCTATGTGGAGTCTATAACGACCAGTGTGAAGTGGGTCAGTGTCAGAGGCGCTATGTATAAGTCAGCATTTACTGTGAGCCACCTCCTTACTGCGGGCCTGTGCTGAATATGCTATAGGTGTCCTTTTTTCTTACAACCCTACAGAGGTAGCTGTTCTACCCATTTTACAGATGCAAACATCTGTGGGTCTTTTGGACCTTTCCCATGATGATAGCATGCCTTCATGCTGTGTGTACTCCACAGGGCAGAGCCCAGCAGTGGAACTACTGTGGAGAGACCAGAGTGCAGTGTTGCACAGTCTCCAGATTACAGGTCTGTCTTGGTGAGACTGGAAGATGAAATTATAGAATTGGCAGCCTGAACATGAGGATGGTTCTGTTTGTACCTGCCTAACAGGGTCATGTCTTCTAAGCATGTAGAGCAGTGGTTCTCAACCTTCTGGCCCTTTAAATACAATTCCTTCTGTTGTGACCCAACCATAAAATTATTTTCGTTGCTACTTCATAACTGTAATGTTGCTACTGTTATGAATCGTAATGTAAATATCTGATATGCAGGATGGTCTTAGGTGTCCCCTGTGAAAGGGTCATTTGACCGCCAAAAGGGTCGAGACCCACAGGTTGAGAACTGCTCATCTAGAGCCTTATTGAGAGGGAGTCACAAGACAGCCTTTCATCTGCATACCCCACCCAGGAATGTACAGTGACCATGCTTGTGGAAAGGACAGACAGCACTGTCATTGTCCTATGGGCTAGCAGTGTTGTATCAGGTGTTCGTTGTTGTCATTATGATTGGGGTGTGTTTGTCGGACTTTATCTGTTTCACAACTGCGAGGTGACAGAGAGGCCATTTGACAACATCCTGCCCATATCTGCAGAGCCAGGCTTCCCCCCATTCTGGCACCCTGGCCATTTCCCCCAGTGCCTGCTGGAATAGGTGAAACTAAGAACAGCTTGGAGGGCGGTAGTGCAGCCCTTGCCGCATTTGAACCCCAAGAAGTCTAATTATTAGAGCCATATTACTTGCTGGCAATAATTTGCTTTGGGTACATCTTGGAGTTATGTTGAAAATTTTATTTTGTCTTCAGAAAATTAGTAAAACTTTAAATTCCACCCTCCCCCAGATTTCCCTGTGGAGACTTGGTTTTCTTAATTTAGCTATCTTGTAATTTTCCTCATTAAAATATGTGTGGCGTGTGATATCATTAGATTTTTTTTTCTAAATTGGAGTGACTTAAGTGGGCTGACATATGTGCTGCAGTATAATTGTGCTGTGTTTTTGGAGCCCAAGTCAGTAATTACATCCATAAACTTATTGTCTATGGTAAAATATGTTAACTGGTCTCTGACATAAAATTCATTAATTTGAATCAATATATAATGTTCTGAAATGCTCTAACAAAGGATCAATGACTGATGGGTATGATATAGTCCAAGACCCAAACTTACTTTATGAACAGCAGTAAACATAAACATTGTCTAATAGGAAGTCAATACTATGATTCCCAAAACACACATACTATGGAGCTTACAAGAAATTTGAACTATGACATGAGCTCAGTAATTGAATTCACTCATTTTTAAAACCGGGTATCCTGAATATGCTTCATCTTTGCAATTCTGGGCTACCTTTCAGAAAGGGTCTTGGAACTTTAACCTCGAAAATGCAACATGCTAAATGTGGATGCTGAGGTCCGGAAGGTTGGGGTGAGGAGGAGCCTGGCCCTCGGTGAGGTCTCCTTTGCTCCCTAAACCTCAGGTAGTGAAGAGCGACCTTCTCCATGGAATCATGGTGGACTCCATGCAGACTGGCTTTCTACCTTCCTCATGTGGACCAAACACCTGTAAAAGGCAGATTGAAATGTACCTGGGTTGAGAAGTAAATTTGAATTCAAAGTAAGAATTTCATCAGGAATCCAACCCTAGGATTTTATTTTGACTTGAGATTACAAAGCTACCCAAATTACATTAAAGCGAAACCTTGAAGAAAGGAAACCCCATCATTATCTAAGTGGTGCTTCACAGATAATCTCTAGCTCACCCCCTCAGCACTTCTGGGAAGTGGGATCCACAGAAGAAAAATACTTTGTGGCCTCTCCTCTCATCATACTAATGCATGGGTCCTATTCGGTGGGTAAGGACAGGTTTCAGGTGGAACAGCACATGCTGTTTCAGAAGTGGGACTGAGCAAAGAAGGGAAAAGGGAAGCCGATCCTGTGGTTGCTGCTGTTAACTTTGCCTCAGTGATCTGTGGGTACCTAATATCTCCTTTTTTTTTTTAAATTAAATCTTTATTGTTCAGATTATTACAGTTGCTCTTTTTTCCCATCATAGCTCCCCTCCACCCGGTTCCCACCCCATCCTCCACCCTTACCTCCCCCACCACTGTCCACATCCATAGGTGTACAATTTTTGTCCAGTCTCTTCCCGAACCCCCCACACCTCTTTCCCCCGCCCCGAGAATAGTAAGTCCATTCCCTTTCTATGCCCCTGATTCTATTATATGCACCAGTTTATTCTGTTCATCAGATTATTTATTCACTTGATTTTTAGATTCACTTGTTGATAGATGAGTATTTGTTGTTCATAATTTGTATCTTTACCTTTTTCTTCTTCTTCCTCTTCTTAAAGGATACCTTTCAGCATTTCATATAATACTGGTTTGGAGGTGATGAACTCCTTTAGCTTTTTCTTATCTGTGAAGCTCTTTATCTGACCTTCAATTCTGAATGATAGCTTTGCTGGGTATAGTAATCTTGGTTGTAGGTTCTTGGTATTCATCACTTCGAATATTTCTTGCCACTCCCTTCTGGCCTGCATAGTTTCTGTTGAGAAATCAGCTGACAGTCGTATGGGTACTCCCTTGTAGGTAACTGACTGTCTTTCTCTTGCTGCTTTTAAAATTCTCTGTTTGTCTTTTGCTCTTGGCATTTTAATTATGATGTGTCTTGGTGTGGTCCTCTTTGGATTCCTTTTGTTTGGGGTTCTCTGCGCTTCCTGGACCTGTAAGTCTATTTCTTTCACCAGGTAGGGGAAGTTTTCTGTCATTATTGCTTCAAATAGGTTTTCAATATCTTGCTCTCTTTCTTCTTCTGGCACCCCTATAATTCGGATATTGGTATGCTTGAAGTTGTCCCAGAGGCTCCTTACACTATCTTCATATTTTTGGATTCTTTTTTCTTTCTGTTTTCCAGTTGGGTGTTTTTTGCTTCTTCGTATTTCAAATCTTTGACTTGATTCTTGCGATCCTCTAGTCTGCTGTTGGAACTCTGTATATTATTCTTTATTTCAGTCAGTGTATGCTTATTTCTGATTGGTCCTTTTTCATAACATCGAGGGTCTTACTAGATTTCTTGAGGGTCTCATTAAATTTATCGGCAGTTTCTAGAAAATTCTTGAAAAAACTTATAACCGTGGTTTTGAACTCTTTATCCAGTAGTTTTCTTTCCTCCATTTCTGTCATTTGTGACCTGTTTCTTTTTTTTTTAATTAAATCTTTATTGTTCAGATTATTACATTTGTTCCTCTTTTTTCCCCCCATAACTCCCCTCCTCCCAGTTCCCGCTCTACCCTCCGCCCTCACTCCCCACCCACTGTCCTCATCCATAGGTGCACGATTTTTGTCCAGTCTCTTCCCGCATCTCCCACACCCCTTTTCCCCCCAAGAATAGTCAGTCCATTCCCTTTCTATGTCCCTGATTCTATTATGATTACCAGATTATTTATTCACTTGATTCTTAGATTCACTTGTTGATGGATGCATGTTTGTTGTTCATAATTTGTATCTTTACCTTTTTCTTCTTCTTCCTCTTCTTAAAGGATACCTACAGCATTTCATATAATACTGGTTTGGTGGTGATGAACTCCTTTAGCTTTTCCTTATCTCTGAAGCTCTTTATCTGACCTTCAGTTCTGAATGATAGCTTTGCTGGATAAAGTAATCTTGGTTGTAGGTTCTTGGTATTCATCACTTTGAATATTTCTTGCCATTCCCTTCTGGCCTGCAAAGTTTCTGTTGAGAAATCAGCTGACAGTCGTATGGGTATTCCCTTGTAGGTAACTGAGTTTCTTTCTCTTGCTGCTTTTAAGATTCTCTGTTTGTCTTTTGCTCTTGGCATTTTAATTATGATGTGTCTTGGTGTGGTCCTCTTTGGATTCCTTTTGTTTGGGGTTCTCTGCGCTTCCTGGACCTGTAAGTCTATTTCTTTCACCAGGTGGGGGAAGTTTTCTGTCATTATTTCTTCAAATAGGTTTTCAATATCTTGGTCTCTCTCATCTTCTGGCACCCCTATAATTCTGATGTTGGTACGCTTGAAGCTGTCCCAGAGGCTCCTTACACTATCTTCATATTTTCGGATTCTTTTTTCATTTTGCTTTTCTGGTTGGGTGTTTTTTGCTTCTTCGCATTTCAAATCTTTGACTTGATTCTTGCGCTCCTCTGGTCTGCTGTTGGGAGTCTGTATAGTATTCATTATTTCAGTCTGTGTATGCTTAATTTCTAGTTGGTTCTTTATCATAACATCAAGGGTCTCATTAGATTTCTGGAGGATCTCACTACATTTATCGGCGGCTTCTAGACAGTTCTTAAGAGACCTTAAATGTGTGGTTCTGAACTCAATATCCTCCATTGACAGTTTTGTCCTGTTTCTTTGTCTCCACATTTTTTATGCTTTCTTGGTGCACCCCCTAGTGGTCTTTGTGCGCAGTCTTGTTATAGTTAAGCCTTGATTGTTGTCAGCAGTACTGGGGGAAATTTGACCTCCAGGCTAACTGGCTATGAGAGTCCGCTGTGTCTGCAGTGGGAGAGCTTCTGTGCTGGATCTCTAGGGTGGTGCTTATCTAGCATTTGCCTGAGGCTATCCGGCAAATGGCTCTGCGCAGGGCTTGGGCGGGGCGGGTCCCCAGGGATCTACAGGGCGGGCCGGAGCGAGCAGTTATGGCTGCTCTCAGTTCCGTCCCTAGGGGCTCTGCCTCACAGAGTCCCAGCAACCGCTGCAAACCTCGGAGAGAAAGCTGCCTTCGAGTTCTGACCGAAGCCAGACAGTCCCGCTTCTCCCGTTTGAGTCTGGGTCCCTAGAGACTTGCCCAGATCTGGAGCTCAGAGTCTGAAACTCCCTCCCGATTGAAAACAACAACCATGCCCTCCACCTCCAGCCCGCTCCTCGCGCACTCCGCACCTGAGTATTTCACTTCAGCACTGCGCCTCCTCTGAGTCTGGGTATGATATTCTCTTTCCTCCTAGTTGTAGAATTTCCACTCAGGCAGCCTTCCTGTGGTTCTGGATGATGTCCGTTCCGTCTTTTAGTTGTTTTTTGAAGTGGTTGTTCGAGGCAGCAATCTCCGGCGTTAACCTATGCCGCCATCTTGGTTTCTCTGTGTCTCTCCTAATATCTCCTTTCTGACCTCCAGTCACTTTTCACCTTTCCCCATACGTCCCTCTCTCTGTCTCTCTTTTCCCTCTTCCTCTCCTTCCTGGCCTTCCTCCCTCCCTCCCCTCCTACTCCCTCTCCCTTCATCACTTCTCTTCCTTTCTCTGTCTTCCCCTCCCTGGGTGAAAGGTGTTGCCCTTTCCTGGAGAACACTGAGGAAGGCAGATTTAGGGGACAAAGGTCAAGAATTGGGTCATGGACGTGTGACATTTGCAATCTCTGTTTGACATCTCAGAGTAGACAGTTGGAATTGACGGGGAGATGTTATGGTAGAATCATAAATACCAGGTTATGGTGACCTCTCCTCTCCCCGCCAAAGAAAAACCAACCAAACAAGCAAAACAAAACTGCAGAGCCTGGGCTGCTCACTCCCACCGTCTGCCACTGGCATGGCATGGACACCACTGGTTGCCACGGATAACTCCAGTCAGCACACAGGTATTTTTATAGCATTTAACATATAAACATGTAAGTGGCACAACAAAGCCATGATTTCAAGATGTCATCATTAAAATGGAAGTATTTGAGTTTAAAAAAATGGAGAAATCTTTTAAAATAAATTAAGAGAAGAATTGTATACATAGTAGATGTAATAGTTCACATAGTATATGGATATAGGGAAATGAATAGGCAATGACTGAAGTTTGGGACACAACTTGGAGCATTTGTAAGGGGTTTCTAGTTGACTCCTATGTCATCACAATTAAGAACCATTCCCTTGGTGTGGTTTTATAGCTGCACATTAAATCATCCATTTTTCGGGGAAGACCAGCATTTGTTTAAGGAGGAACTGGACTGTATTAGAATATAGAGTGCATTGCTGGCAGTATTGGCAACTACTGTTTCATGATGTGGAAAATGTGAGAGCATCCGCCTGAGAAAAGCTAGGAAGCCACTGTCTCAGAGTTTGCACTCAGAGGTAGGTGTCCCTTCCAGGCCCACCTGACTCTCCTTTGAGACAACTTGAAAAACCTGGGTTTGAGAGGAGACAAGAAAAAATTATGTACTTGCATCTTTACAATGTTATTAATTATGAAGGTTTCCTAAATTACTGTATTAGTTCCAGGGGTTTTAGAAGCCTATGGTGTTATGCCCGAAAATGTGCTCTACATTCCAAATGGCACATTTCTTCCTTATTCATTTGGGTTTCTGATTCCTGTTTTGATATGCTTGGTAATTGTTAAGTCTCCTCAGCTTGTGAATATTTTCAGTTTATTTTGGCTTTCCATGGTCCTAGATTGCTTTACCGATGCACAGGGGGCCCCTTTACTCGGCCTGTTTAAGTATAGTGTTTACTAAGGGCTTCAATAGGGGGTGAAATATATATGATAGGTAAAAGTATGTCTAAGAGTTGGGTGAAAAGCTGTATTTTTATCTGAGAATGCGTGTGATTCTTTTCAGAATTAAAACTCTTCTCTCTCTCTCTCTCTCTCTCTCTCTCTCTCTCTCTCTCTCTCTCTCTCTCTCTTTCTTCCTTTCCTTATGTTAAAATCTCTAGACTGGAAAGGTCTAATGGCAGATTTAAAAATAATAATGGGACCAGTGCCAAAATTATGGATAAACTTAGTTTTAAATTTTCCTTGTGACTCTGATTTTGAGATAAAGTAATTTATACCTGGTTTAAAGAATTAGGCTTTTAAATAATATGATGTCAGCCACTAAAGTTATTGGGCACCCATTATTTCACACCTGATATATTATTTTCCACAAGGTATTCTTGTAAATATGCTTATAAGATGCAAATTAGGCTAAAGTACTATGCTTTCAGATCTGTAATGTTTAGGGAGCCATAATTTCTTTAAAAAGTATGATCTGCAGTGGTAAGGGATGTTTATAGTTTCTAAAGTGACTTACTTAACAGGAGAGGGCTTGATGAAAGCATTTAGCATGGGGATGAAATATGTCTCATTAAATTTCCAGATCTGCACATGTCAACACTCCTTTTGTCATCTTTTAATAGTTTATTTACATAACTGAAGGCTGCCACTTTTATTAGTGGGGGTTATCACAGCAAAATGATTTTGGTTGAGTTGACCTAAGCAATATAATGTGCTTCCTTTTCCACAAAAGTAATGGTGAGAAATCCAACCCTCCTTGTCCCACCCCCACCTCTAGTAGTAAAGGAACCCTATTTGCATATGTAAATAAGCTGTTCAGTTGAGAGCCCGGTGGGGGCCCACCCAGGTCTTTAATCTGTTTTTTGCTGATGTTGATGGCATTAGCCTGGAGCTCACTGGTACCTGGAGACTGATGTCTCAGTCTGGAATGACAGATACCACAATCTGAAGGCTAGCTGTCATTTAGGAGGAGAAATGGATTCTTGTCACTAAGAATTTGGGTAAAGAAATTGAAGGCACAAATTTTGTCTTTAATGTTGGCCTGAGTGATAGAACTTAATGTTTTTCTTGAACATGGAAAAGTATACGTAGAAATTTGTTTTATGGGGCCCTTGGTTTCCTGCAATACCATGTATGAGAGCTCTGTTTGCGCTCCTAAGCTGTGAAGGATTTCATCATTGAGCTGATGGAGCTGGCTATGTATGCTCAGAGATGCATTGTTTGTCCTCCCCGCTCCCTGTCCATGGCCTGTCAGGGACTCTGGCCGCTAACAGGACAGGCAAGGGAAAGGAAAAGCTTTTAATAAGTTAAGATCTCTCTAAAGTGAAGAAGCAGGCATGTTCAACTTCTAATGAATTAAATTCTTCTCCAAGGTTTCTATCTGGGACCTCGCTGTGTACGCCTTTGCACAAAGCCTCAGCAGCGCCAAACTAAGTACAACACCTGAGCCACGGACCACCACCACCTTTTTTTCCTACCATAAAATACAATGTGACTATTTTATTTACAATTAAGATTAACTTAAGAAATGAGTCATATGGAGAAAAGCTTGCTGTGAGCTGCTCCCAGTTCCTTTATTTTCACTCCATAGGCAATTCATTAAAATGACATTAATCTTCCAGGCTGTTCTTTGGTTTCTATTAAGATGTATTACTGGAATCTGTGTAAATATATTGATTATTTCATAGACCTATTTGTTCATCAAAAGCTGACTATTACAGATTTATTGTACTTGATAGTAAATGAGATAAAATGGAGACCAGGTTTCAAAAACCCGCCTACACCCTCTCCTCCCCTGAAGGGTGTGCTGCTCTCATTACATCAGCCTTCCACATGCTGGGGGTTGGAGAGTCAGATTCTAGGTTTAATATCAACATCTGTCCCCTGCTGAGTTCATGGTGCAATTAGCTAATTAAAATAAGATAACATTTTCACCTTGGAGTCTGAAAAAGAGCAATAAACCACAGGCCCAGGATTTAGTTAATTTGCGCATTGACTGTAATTGTGTATTTAACGCCGAAATTAATTTTTTTTCCTGAAGAGCGGGAGCCTGGCACTGTGCATTGGAACTCTTACATGGGTTGTAATCATTCCAGAGGGACTTAATAAGGGTGGATAGTTCTCCAGATACGTTTAATGAGGATAATTATTTATTTACATCTCACTTTTTTTAGGGAGTAAAAAGCACTAAAACCACTTTCTGATAGACCATAAAGTTTAAAGGAGAATTTTCAGATCAAGCCAAATAATCTGTGATTTCTTTTTTTTTGAGAAGCTATTTCTTATGTAAAAACAATTGATTGTATTGATTGGGAAGTCATCCTCCCTTTTTTCTTGGTTTTGTTTGGCCAGGTATTCAGTGAATTAATGAGCATCATTTCTGCCATTAAAGCTCTGATACATTTTCTAGGTCAGCTGAATTTTAAGACTCTTTTCTGGCTTTTTTTCTTTTTCTTTTCTTTTTTTTTCAGAAGAGGGTAGGGAAAGAATGCATGTTGGCAGGACAGTTACTAGGAAAATATAATACTGACTTGCAATCCGCTACTTATGACATTTCCTTTTCAAAAGGTAAGCATTATACTTTGGACAGCGAAGCAGTGATTGTTGGCAATTCAAGTAGGTGTGATTGATCCATGTCTTAAAAGTAATAGAGCTGTTATTCTAGCAGAGGAAAAGAATTCTTAGTATTATAATGTAGACATTGCATTTTTACCTGAGTAGAAGGTCTTCTCACTGTCTTTCAGCACACAGCCAAGCAGATGCTAAGCTCATCTGAAGGCCATTTGGCTCCCTGTGTTGTTTCTCAGTTGCTCCATAGGTTTAAGCCCCCAAGGGATTTCTGAAATATCTCTGTTGCTTCATCTCCCCATCCCTGGAGTTGATGCTCACAGTGGACAGTGCTTGCTTCTTAAATCCTTGCTTACTATTGTCCAACTTTGAAAGATGGAGAAATGAAACACTCTATCTTTTATGGAGACCCCAAATTTCCCCTTCAAAATATAATTTCTTGTGTGTGGAGTTTTCTTTTTCTTTTTTCTGTGTGTGTATGTGTGTGTGTCTTTGACATGGAGTGAGTAGTGGGGAGGTGTTAAATCTTTCTTTGTGATCTATTTGTCACACATAGAGAAGTTAGCAGGATTGGACTAACCTTCTATAGTTTAAGTTATGAACTTAATGCTAAATCTCTGTTTGAACCAGTAAAATTTAATTGCATTTAGGGGCAGAGGTTTTGGCGGCTGCCCGACAGCAGGAATTCTGCCAGGATGCTGGAGAAAGGAACTTCCAAGACAGGAGATTTCTTTTCATGGCTTTAGGGAAAACTGTGATTTATTTTTTTGATGTCCAAATGCCCCCTCATGCCTTCTGTGATTCTTGGAAGATGGACTTCATGTTCAGG
Organism: Myotis myotis; assembly: GCF_014108235.1. Classification (NCBI taxonomy): domain Eukaryota; kingdom Metazoa; phylum Chordata; class Mammalia; order Chiroptera; family Vespertilionidae; genus Myotis; species Myotis myotis. The sequence goes on from NW_023416357.1 coordinate 35,441,622, forward strand.
CAAATCATGTTCCAGTTTTCCCTTATCCTTGAAACATCATTAGAGACACTATCAGAAGAGAGAAAAATGAAGATTTGGTGGGAACTGCCTTATTGCTGGGCTGTGTCCATGGCTTTATCACACACCTACATATGCAAGGCTGTTTTCAACAAAATGACTACACATGGCATGTGCTTTGTGGGGGGGAGGGGGGGGACCTATCATGTGTTTTTATGATTAGATTTTAGCTAAACAAAGTACAGTGCTCTTAAACGCTGTCCCTCTCCCTTTTCTGGCCATTTCCCATCATCCCCCACCCGCCCACTCCCTCCCACCTGTCACTCATCCCCATCGTCACTCACTGTCAGGAAGGGCAGCCTCCGAAGAACCATTTCAGCTCAGCCCGACATCGCCAGAGACTAGTGGACCCTGCAGCTTCAAAAGTGAGTGTGTCCCGCGCCCGGCGGCGGGGGTGCATGGCCACGCGGTCCCTCTGCGGAAAATGGGGATGCGGCTTTATTGACGTTCATGTCTGTGGAGGCCTCAAGTGAGGCCGAGTCTTCTCTGTTAACTCAAGACCATCCGCACCAGTGGAGTTCTGGTAAATAGGTATCAACCGGCTCTGAAAACAAAGGAAACCCTGCTAGTGGTCACCTTTGCTGGTTTCTGTGGTGTAAGGACTCCACCAGGGCCGACTTCAAGGAGCAGTGGGAGGACTCTGAATCGGAGCTGGGGAGAGATGCTCAGCAGAGCGCCATTCATACTTCCCCCATAGGGATACAGCTGATGTAAACACCAGTGAAATGTAGCAAAATAAATGAATACATTTTGACAATTACTTTTGATTGCAACATAATGTATTTAATTGTAAGTGTAGGTATTTTTAAACAAGAATAATGACTGTGTTTAACAACTGACTAGTAAAAATACCCCCAAGGTTTACTGAGCTGGGGTGGGTCGGTTCCCGTGCAGCTGCGGTGTGTGTTACCTATCCGTTACGTATTTGTTGAGAATAGTCTTAAGCCACTTTGGTCACGTCCACACTTTCATTCTGTTTGACAAGCAGCAATAGCCACAGAAAGGTTTGGGGCAAGGTTCTGCTCCATGCGGACTTTTATGAAGCAAACATTTGTTAGCAAACAGGCACAACGCATTCCTGCAGCCTGTCCCTAAACTCCCTGACATCCCTGCTCTCTGGCCTTGGAAGTGCTCTAGTCCAGCTGTAGCCACCCGGTGGTCTGTGAGGCCAGAAAGGTTGGCCACCGCTGCAGTCTAGTCAGACCTTTTGGGAAAGTTCCCCTCCAGGTGGATCACCTGGCAACTCTCAAAGGCAGGGCTCTCACCGTTGAAGTGAGTGCATCACACGGCAGCTCTGCTCTGACCCAAGGACCTTTGGACCTTGGGTGCCCGTCCTTAGAACCATAGGCTCTTCTTCATTCAAGGGTGAAGGATGTCTCTAAAGTGATTTTGCCAGTTCGCTTACCTTAAATACCACTCGTTTCAACAGTGAAATCCTGTTTTTAATATCCATCATGCTGACTATGAAGCCACAGATTCTGATTTCAGCAAAGAAAATTCATTTCAGTATGCCAGTTAGACTCTCTGGCCTTGACTGAGAGATAGCTTCATCTGAGGTAAGGCTGGTTGACTCCCCTAGGGGAGTAAATTCTGATTGAGCCCCCTGACTGTGTATAGAATATCCTTTTAACTAATACATAGTGCAGTTGACCCTTGAACAATGCAAGGGTTAGGGGCACTGACCCCATTCCCTCCAGTCAAAAATCCATATATAACTTCAGACTCTGCAGAACTTAACTACTAATAGCCTACTGTTGACTGGAATCCTTATTCATAACATAAACAGTTTATTAACACATGTTTTGCATGTTCTATGTATCAAATACTATATATTACAATAAAGTAATATAGAGAAAAGAAAATGTTATTAAAATCATAAGGAAGAGAAAATATATTTATGGTATTTATTGAAAAAAATCTATAAAAAAGTGGACCCACGCAGTTTAAACCCCTGTTGTCCAAGGGTTAAATGCATCCTATTCCCTGTGCTGAGTACTTGAAAATGGACTCCAGACGTCATAGCCGCTTGTTACACTGCGTTAGTGCTGAGGCTGTCTCTCCTCCACGCCCCAAGCTCACTCACTTGGGCTCAGGATCCTGGTGATGAAGTCATGGGTGTTTTGTTGGTATGTGAGGGGCAAAAAGGAACGAACCAGCTTTGAATAGGTCAGATGGTATCATCATGTAAGATGCGAACTTGGCCAGGGGAGAGCATGGCTCAGAGCGCAGCAGGTCCCTATGGGGCCCCAGCTAAGAGTTCGGCCAGTGCAGCACTAACACGTGATGTGACGTAGCTCACCCGCGGTCCTCCCCAGCAGGCACCTCTTGGTCAGTGCTGTCGTAGGGCTGCACTCAGCATATGCCTTTGCTCCTCCTTGCTCTTTTTTTCTGTATTCATGCCATTCTGCCTTGGCATTTTCAGAACCGTGCCACACCATGCGAAGTGCTGTATATTACCCTGTAAGTCAGCTCGTTTCCTCCTGTTGCTGGTGAGAGTCTTTTTGTTGTCCCGGTTTGTTGTGGCTGAGAATCATGGCTTCTTTTCTTAGACAGAAACTCTAAGAGGAACTCATTAAACTGCTATAAAGATGTCCGGTGCCTTAATGTGCTGTGTAAATAGGTTCAGCCGTGTTACCAAATAAAATTTAAAGGTCAGAGTCTTTGCTCCCCAAAATAGTGCAGTCATAGAAATTTGAGAAGGGCCTGAAAATCTTTTCTCCGTTAAGAAGTGACGGGAAAGCCACGGTTTGCTAGGCGGATGTGTTACCTGGACAGTAAATAGCAAATGGAAATGTGCACGTGTGTCACCGGTGACCTTTCCGTCTAAGCACATTGGTTTGGAATTTGCACTATATTATTTTCAACTCAGTAACCTGAATTGTAGCAAATTGTAACTCTTGCAAATTACAGGCACCCATGTTCTGGGGGTCTGTGACACGTTATGGCAAACCAGCTCCCAAATCTTTTGAGAACATTGATTTCATTGTGAGTCCGCATCACATAATCTTAGAAGAAATGTGAGCAAGTAGACACATTTAGTTTCCCAGCAGCCACAGGGAGGGATGGAAAAAATACACTCAATTGGGCTGGACATGGGGCTTTGTCATAAACCAGCTCTGGCCTTGCGGAGCCACATTACACTGAGCCTCCATTGCTCTAGGTTTTCTCGCCCAGAAAAAGAGGAGAGTTTATGAAAGGAGAGAGTTCTCTTAATTAAATTATGGAATTATTTTTCTTTTCCATCAAAGCTATTTATAGCGAGCTACTTTACCATTTAATCTGAGATTTTTGAATGGTATTTCTCAATCCTAAAATCCTTCTACAAATGGCATCATTTGTCATTACTTGCAAAGCACAATTATTAAGCAGTCTTCTATCAGCATCTTCAGTGGAAGTTAATTGTTTAAAAATATGTTTTTATTTATTTTTTTAGGAGAGAGGAAGGGAGAGAAATAGAGAGAAATATCTATGAGACAGAGACACCAATCGGCTGTCTCCTGAACGCCTTCTACTGGGGATTGAGCCCGCAACCTGGGACTTCTTGGTGCATGGGAAGATGCTCAATTGCAGAGCCACACCAGCCAGGCAGAAGTTAATTTTTAAAACAGAATTACTTTAAAGCTATGGTGAAAATATATAAACCAGAAATAAGGGGCTTGTTTGCTCAAGGAGTAGCTTTTTTTTTTTTTTCACCCTGAATTTTTTTCTTTAGTCTCAGAAAGCCTTTTGTGCTTTCTGAGTATAGGAAAGCAAGCTTTTAAAACTGTTTTATTTGAATAAGAGTAAAGGGTTAGGGGGAAATGAAAGGTACCTAATGTACCTCTAATTGCCTATGCTTGTCCACTGGGAATTTTTAAAGTGTCTTTCACTTTCAAACTCTGCTTACCTGTCTCTGCTCCAGTATGAATGCTGTAACATAGCAAATGAACAAAGAATGAAGCAAAACAGGCAATAGAAATAACAGTTCAAAGACCACAGAGCTGTTATTTGTGAAGCTGGTAAAGGCCTCTGTTAAATAAAAATCAATTTGATGTGGGCGCATCAAGGACACGATCTGGGGAGACAGGAGGTGGGCAGAAAAGGACCTGGGTGTACAAAGGATTAGTTTTCAAATCTCCTGACATTTCAGCACAAAAGGATGATGAAGATTTCTTCTAGATGAGCTGTCATTTTCCATTGGAAGCTTTGCTGATCCAGAAAAACATAGGTTCATAAAGATTGCATTGAAATTTTGAGCGTGTGAGAGTAAATAGTGGTAGGCAGAGCATCTAATAAATTTCAAACCCAGAAAGTGTTGTAACATTCTATTCTTGTTTAAAAAGGCAAACCAAATTACCCACGTGCACAGATAATCCAACTACCAAAAACCTGCGTATAATTCTAAAACACACTGTTTCAGTCTGCTGGAGGGCTTGAAAAATCCTTTCTACTAATTCTCAGTGATTTCTTTATCTTTTACTAATGAGAACAAGGTTTATAAAACCCAGCCTCCCCTGCTGGGAATATAAGCCCAGAGCTATCTCAGAGCAGATGGTTTTCTTTTCTCACTGCCATAAACCTTTTAGGATTGATCCTTTTTTCATTTTTACCTATCTGAGGAGTAAATGTCTTTGAGACCTTAGAAACCCAGTGTTCAGAGGGGACAAGAAGCTGCATTGACCTGAGTTCATAGTTGCAAAGATGATGGAGAATAAAGGCAATGAAATCCTGGAATTGTGTTTCTGTCTGTAATAGCAAAAGAAAATAGGTTGATTTTTAAGCATGAAGGGGATAGGCTTTAAAATAACTACATTTTTGAGCCTTATTATGCAGTGAGTTTCTGGATGGTAATTAACACCTTCCTAGTCCCAGGAATTTCAAGTGTTAAAGAATAATTTCTTCCATTTTGGAGGATGTACTGCTTGTTACTATATTTAAAGATGTAGAAAGATGGGGAAGGGGTTGGGAAGACTGGTTGCCATAATTATTCTGGGAGTATTTAAGTCACTTAGATGTTGTACTATGTAAACTTTTTTTACAAAGACTTCTAGGGGGCGATCCATCTCTATTAGAAAATTTTGAAGCCGCTTACAGTTTTTGTTTGTTTTTACATCAGCCATCTATCTACCAATTACCTTTGGTCCCAGTGAAAATGGGCATTTATCTCCTATCTGAGATTTATTAGCTGTGACTTTGGGCCAATTACTTACTCACCCTGAGAAAGCGTCAGTTTCCTCATCTGAAAAATGGGGAAGAAGAAAATAATATCTATCTCATCAGATTGTTTTGAGGAATCAATGAGATAATGCATGAATAGTTTCTATGGCTCAGCCGGGCAGTTAACGAGTACCAAATTGTAGCTATCCTTTAAGTTGTGATTGCTTTCATCATGGTTATTAGGTTATCATTATTCAAATTTCCCAGGGTATTTTTTCCCCCCATTTTGTAAGTTAAGAGGTCAGGACCAGATGATCTTTGAGATAGAATGTCTGCATTGTTGTATGTCTGTACAGTTCCATTTGTTTTTGATTGTCTAACGCGTATTCAGCCGTAGGTTAGGCACAGCGGAATATAACTTGCAGGATTTGGTTCTTACCTTCAGGAATGTGATAATTAGCAGAGAAATAAAGCAGAGACGATAGGAAATTGTATGGTAACGATATTGTATGGTTATAGTGTTTATTTGGAACTGAGGGAGATCTGTGAGTGGCTGTGGGGAAAGGCTTCCTGGAGCTGCCAGGTTTCCATCTGGGCCTTGAAAACAGGGCTAGACTTTCTAAGCAGCGTGAGTGTGGGCAGGAACATTATAGAATGTGTGTGGCCAAGTTATCTGCAGAATCAGAATGGAGGGAACATGACTTGATGTGGATATGGAAGGTAAGCTTGTGTCATGCACCGCCCCCTAATGGTGGAACCTGTGTGTGCCTGGAGATCATGCAGGCCTGCTTCCTAACTCCGTATCCTAGCTCTGTGCCGAGGGAAAGTCTCCTGTGTCTTCATCAGTACAGTGGGCGGATGACACTATCTACCTCATTAAGAATGTTGTTATAATTAAATGGCCTGGTGCAGCCATCCCACAGAGTAATGGCTTTAAGGAGCAATAAAATGGTAGGACTTAAGTTAAATTAGATGTAGTCTGCTCTATGACCCAGCAGTCCCCAACCGAAAGGTGGCCTCTGTCCAAGGAGACAGCTTGTTCTTGCAGCATTGTTGTGTCAGAAAGTTTGGGGATGCTGTGGGCGTAGACAGTTGAGAGAGTGATGGGGAAAATAGGGTGGTTACTGTCACATAACACCCAGCAATTAGAAGCAACAACCTGAAGGACACACAGCAATATGGATGAAGCCTGAAACACTGTTGCTGTGTGAAAACAAGTAAAAAAATAAGAATTCTCTGGTACCATACCTTTAATGTCAATGAAAAATACATGCCCAGCATGCAATTTACCTTTTCTAGGAGCTCATACAAAGAGCTGAATATCCATGAGGCACATTTAGAAAGGTTGCTTGGAAGCAGAGAAAGGCCATAGGAGCGGAAAAGTATATAAGTAAGTAAACTAATGGGTGATGATCATGTACAGAGAGGCACAGACAACTTATGAAGGGAAGCAGAAAAGCTTTCAATGAGTTTAAGGCAACTTCCTGTTATCAATAGATAAAGCAGATTGAGCTTTAGGCTTGTGATAGACAAAAGCAAATAAGTAGATAAACACCTACATGGTTTGATTGTAAGAAACACCTTGCCATGGCAGATGGATGACATTTTCATTTCTCCTCTAGTCATTCTTTAACTCTTCTGGACAACTACCTTTGTTGTTCAATAGCTCCTACAGGCCACGTGTGCCTGTGAGCAGAACAAAGCTATGACAGTGCACATCATATTACAAGGATAATGTTTTCCCACATCTCAAATGGTCAGTTCCCTTCTTCATGTTCAAGAAGTCTCATGTTGCAATTTTTGGGCTACACCTTTAATGTGATCTGGCAAACTTATGCACAGTTCACTGCCTTTGGCAAGACAGCACAGAGAGGTTAAATAACTTGCACAAGGTCCCAGAGACAGTAAAGCTAGAATCCAGACCCAGTTTGTCCCTGTACTGAGCCACGATGCCATGCTCCTTGCCACTGTCATCTACTGTTACCTATTGGGGTTACCAGCTGGGACCTCGGTTCTTCTTGTCAATTCAGAAAAGATTTTAAGGTCAACAAAAATGAAAGTAAAGCAAATTGGGATTTACTGAAGCTACACCCCAAGTGAGGAACAGACCAGTTGAGACAGACAATGGCCCTGAACACCTGGGTTATATGGTTTAATAGTTTATATGGATGGAGACTTTTATTTGCATTCAGGACGATTGACAGAAAAGAGTTATATAACTGTATTTCTTCTGCACATGCCCTTACCCATAATGCATACAGAAAAAACCATGGGGTAGGGGGGGCACTAAACGGGGAGGTCAAAACTGCAATGCAAATCCTATCTAATAATAGACAAACATGGTAATTGACCATACCTCCGCTATGCTTCCCATTGGCTAATCAGCAGGATATGCAAATTAACTGCTAACAAAGATGGCGGCCGGCAGCCATGCAGCTGAAGCGAACATGAGGCTTGCTTGCTCCAGTGATGGAGGAAGCCAAGGTTCCCCGCCTGCCGCGGCCTAGCTCTGAGCTCCGGAAGCAACAATGTTTCAGTTATAGAAGCTAAACAAACCCAGATACCTGCTTTCAGCCAGCCACGGCCTCAGAGCTGGAGCGAGCAGGACAGCAACAATGTTTCAATTATAGAAGCCAAACAAACCCCAGATACCTGCTTTCAGCCAGCCACGGCCTCAGAGCTGGAGCCAGGCCTCAGAGCTAGAGCCGGCTCTCAGCTCCAGTGACAGCTATAGAAGGTAAATAAATCCCAGAGGAAAAAAAGAAAAGAAAAAAAAAAAGAGGCTGGGAGCTTCAGTCGCCCGCCAGCCTGAAAACGGCCCTCAGCCCCTCACCCAGACTGGCCTGGCACCCCAGTGGGGACCCCCACCCTGAAGGGGGTGTGACCAGCTGCAAACAGCCATCAGCCCATCATCCAGGCTGGCCAGGCACCCAAGCGGGACCCCCACCCTGATCCGGGACACCCTTCAGGGCTAACCAGCCGGCCCCCACCCATGCACCAGGCCTCTATCCTATATAGTAAAAGGGTAATATGCAAACTGACCCTAACAGCAGAAAGACTGGGAATGACTGGTCACTATGACACACACTGACCACCACGGGGCAGATGCTCAATGCAGGAGCTGCCCTCTGGTGGTCATTGTGCTCCCACAGGGGGAGCTCTGCTCAGCCACAAGCCAGGCTGTTTGCTGCCAGTACAGCAGTGGTGGTGGTGGGAGCCTCTCCTGCCTACTCAGCAGTGCCAAGGATGTCTGACTGCAGTTTAGGCCTACTCCTCGCTGGCAAATGGACATCCTCCGAGGGCTGCCGGGCTGCCAGAGGGATGTCTGATTGCCATCTTAGGCCCAATCCCCCGGTGAGCAGGCCTAAGCCAGCAAGTGGTCACCCCTGAGGGGTCCCAGACTGCGAGAGGGGACAGACCAGGCTGAGGGACTCCCTACCCCTGAGTGCACAAATTTTTGTGCACCAGGCCTCTAGTTTTATTATAATTAGCCCAGGACCCTAGTAAGATCGCATTGAGGTCATGCATGTCATTTTCCGCTGAGATTGTGCCAAGAAACAGCTGGTTCAGAACCTGCCCACCGGTGGTCTTCTGGCTGCTGGGCTGCCCATAGAGAGGGTATCTGAAGGTAATGTTGGTCTGACCCCTGTCAGGGCCCCTGGGCGGGCCCCACCCCAGCTGCTCCTGACGAACTTCCTACCTAGCCTACCGGGGATCGGCCTCTTTCCCAGGGACGTCCTGTGCAGTGCAGGGTTTTCCAGGCTCAGAAGGAAGGCGCCCACTATGCCCAAGGTGAAGCCCTTTCAGCCTCAAATGCGGAGATGTCCTTGGACCCAGGTATGACTCTCAGGTCACTGACTCCACATCACTGTGGACCTACGTCCTGTTGCCAAGCTGTCTGAAAAATGTCTATTCTCCTTAATGTGTCCGTCCCAATTTACGAGACTTCTTGTCTCTTTTGGCTTTACCAGAACTCCAGATCCCAAGCAGTTCAATCGAAAAATGAACAGAGAACACCCCAATTTCTTTCAGCCTATTATCGCTCAGACACATACAAGTCATTTTCAGGGAAGTGGACTCTAATTTATTTCCCATGAGGCTGTCTATACAGCGAGTATCAACACAGTACTAAAACATTCAGAATTACAGGGCTGAGACGTGTCCTTTTGGAGTTCAGTTCAATAACCAGGGGGTCCTAGAGCAAATGAAGCCTGGAACATTGCTGGAGGCAAAAATGGCAAAACCAAAGCTGTCCTACTTTGGACACATCAGGAGAAGGCAGGGTTCCTAGGAAAACACAGCAGTGCAGGGAAAACAGAAGGCAGCAGGGAAAGAGGAGATCATGGGAGGTGGTTGACTCCATAAAAGAGCTATAGGCCTGCATCTACAGGAGCTTGAAGACCGGATGTTGTGGGCGTCACTTGTTCATAGGGTTGCCAGGAGTTGGACTGACTCAATGGCATGTAACAATAAGCACAGCCCTCAGTACACACATCCATTTGGTGGCCAAGCACTGTGGGATTTAGTGCTTAGAGTTAAAGATGAGTATAGCAGGCTCCCTAATCTCTTTATAAACATCTTTTTATTGAATTATAACATATACACAGATACTGTCCTACAGACCTGAGACACAAATTGTTTTTTTCTGTAAGAGTAACACATATTTAAACAGTGCAGATACCAATGTGTTTTCACACACTGACCATAGCCATGTAACTCAGCAATAAAAAATAATAAAAGGACAGCATTAGCAGCACCCAAAGACCCCTTCATGATCCTTCTAGCAATATTTAGAATGTTTTAAATTTCTATTGTTTGTCTTCAAAGTCTTATGTCTTTCCTGATACTGCTTTCCAACATTCTGATTTATTATTCAGTAAAGTGATATTTGTTTGGTTTCCCTTTGTTTTTAAGAAAAGGGTGTAATTTGGCTTCAAAATACTGGTAAGATAAAGAACAAGTGTAAAGATCACAGTCATTATGGCTTTTAATATTTCAGTTGCTGAAATTTCTATTTTAAGTTCATTTGAATGTTGTGACCTACACCATTAAGGAGAAAAAACTAGTTTGGCCTGTTTCTCTTTCCTAATCGATTTTGCAGCAGTTTTCTTCCCAGCACCCCCTTTTCCCCAGCTAGTCAAGATTAATTTGCATAGATGACTTGGTACAGCCCCACCCCTGTTGTCCTTATGTGGATTACTTTTTCCCAAGGGCTTTGAAAAGCTGGTGAGTTACATTTGTTGACTTTTCTCAGTCATCAGAGTTGTGCTTGCCAAAGACTTGTGTAACAAGCAATTGGCCAAGATGAGATTAGCAATTTATTTGGAGGAAGGGTATAGGAAACCTTTTAAATTTAGAGGTGAAAAGATCACAGACTGGGTTAAGTACAGGTTACCCAATTTGGCTCTAGATTTATGAAGAATTACGGAAATCATCCCTTTGCCTTCAAGGACTTCTGTGTCCTGTTTGCCCGTATATCCCTCTACCCCTCAGGCAAAAAGAAAAAAAAATCAAAACATAACCAGCAACTCTAAAAAAGTAATTGAGACTTTTAGCCAGGCAGGTGTTGTCTTGCCTGGGGATTCTGTGGCTTCTAATAGGGATTTGGAAGGATTTTGTTTCCAACAGCACATGAGGAGAGCAGCCTGATCAGCTCAGACACATTTGTTGGCCATGGTCAGAGGCCATGGTGCTTTCTGTAACTGGCTTGAGTATCTTGCTAACTCCATAGCTTGTTTTAACATAGTTTTCACAGTAATTTAAAATTATATATATATATATATATATATATATATATATATTTTTTTTTTTTTTTGATTATAGAGAGAGGAAGGGAGAAAGATAGGTGGAAACATTGATGAGAGGGAAACATCGATTGGCTGCCTCCTGCACACCCCTACTGGGGATTGAACCCGCACTGGGCATGTGCCCTGACTGGGAACCAAACTGGTGACCCCTTGTTTCATGGGTTGGTGCTCACTGATCCACACCAGTAGGGCTCTTGTTAATTTTTTGTAGGTGCTCGCCTCCCATTACTTCATACACATTTACCTACTTCCTGCCTGAAAAGAGATTTGCTTATGATGTGCCCAAGGATGTTTTTTTGCTGTTTATTCTGCTCAGGATACACTGAGCCTCATGCATATGTGGGTTGATGCCCTTCTTTACTTTTTGGGAAATCCTTGACTATTATCTTTTCAGCTATATCTTCTACCTCATTTTCTCTCCTCTCCTTCTGGGACTCCACTTATACCTGCATTAGGCAGTTTGATGTTATCCTACATGTCTTAGGCATTCTTTTTGTTTTGTTTTTATTGTTAGCTTTATTCTTTTGGTGATTTGTTTTGATAACTTCTATCATTTTAACTTCAACTTTGCTCAGTCAGCTGCTAAGTCCCTTTCATTCTGGCATCTTTCAGTCCAGTGTTCCCCTTTTGTTCTTTACTATTATTAAAATTTCTACCTCTGCACTGAAATTTCTCATGTCGTCACTCATGTCATCATATGTGTTTGCCACTGTATCATTTAGCATAATTATTTTTGAGTCTTTGATGATGATGATGCTATCTCTGCATCTGCATGTATTGCCTGTTTCTTTTCTTGACCATAAGTCATAAAGAATACTTAGACCCAGCTCAAGTAGAGAGCAGCATGACTCAGCACCACATTCAGGTAGAAAACAGCATGACTCATCACCTCATTCAGGTAGAAAGCAGCATGACTCAGCACCCTATTCAAGTGGTGTCACAGAGGAGAAATACCCCTTTTTCTGATGCTATTATTTACCTCAATTTCTACTGGGCTTCTATTCAAAATGTTTGGCTTGTACTCAAAATTATAGACACATGAAGAAGCAAAGTCTCCTCTATTTCTGGACTTCCCCTTTCACTTAGGATGTAGACACCATTATCATTACCTTAACAATAAAAACAAGCTGGGTAAGTTATATATTCATAGTTTGAAAAATCATTTCAAAAGCTAAGGTCATCAGTACACCTAGAAAAGGTAAATTACAGCAAGTGGTAAACTCTTGAAAGGAAGAAAGAGGCCCACAGCCAGCTTTCCACCTGGTGGAGTGGTAGGAGGAGGGGGAACTGGCCATGGAGGGTTGGGAGGAGCCAGACAAACCAGTAACATGCTTTCATTTCTTGCTTTCCTTCATAGCTCCATTCATGTTGTTGAGAGAAGTGGTCGTTTGTGCTTGTCTGCATCCTTAGTGGAAGCAGAAGTCTCAGAAATAGGAATTTTGTCCAAGGAGATCAGGAAGTTTGCCAATAGGGAAAAGAGAACAAAGATAAGCCTTGGCCATTGATAAATAGGGACCCAGCTTTGTTATTCTGCGAGTTATAAACACATGGGCATGGTAACAGCCCTTACTTCCTGGGGTTATCTTTCTAATGAATGATGGGCCTGTGGCATGCTAGTCATGTGCTTGTATGCTTTGTGTTCGTTTCTTTGTAGATTGAATCACTGGGATGCACAGGAATTTGTTGGTAGTCCTCATTTTCGGTGTTCTCTTGGATTTGTTGTGCAGTGCAAGGTATTCTGGGGCTACCTGATTGAATTACAGTGTAGAGTGCCTACATCTTTCATCAGAGTGCAATACAAGACTGTGAAATTCAAAGTTACTAAGGGCAGTCACTGGTGAAGTGCATGGAAATAGTTTGCTATTTGCTTTTTTTGTGGTCATCGTATCATTGTACTAAAATAAAGGTTTAGTTAAACCTACATCTCTCTCTCAAAGCATGTGTGTGTGCCTAAGGGGTAATCAATCCATGGTCCCATTCACTGGGGGAATACTGCATATCGTGCCTGTTGCTCTTGTTAAACAAAATGCTAATAATGTCCCACTGACATGGCTCCGTGGTTGAGTGTCAACCTAGGAACCAGGAAGTCACAGTTAGATTCCAAGTCAGGGCACATACCCAGATTGTGGTCTCAATCCCCAGTAAGGGGCATGCAGGAGGCAGCCAATCAATGATTCTCTCTCATCATTGATGTTTCTATCTCTCTGTCCCTCTCCCTTCCTCTCTGAAATCAATAAAATAAATATATTTAAAAAAAATGCTAATAATTGTAAAAATCTCAGAGAAATCTTACACTAAGTAAGTTTTCTGAGCTCTATTTAACTAGGTGTTTCTGAGTCTTTGAATACAAAACATTTTCCCAGGAACTTGAAGTTTTTCCTGTCAAGTAATAACCATTGACAAAGTTCTTTAGGAAATGTGGAGTTAAGTGGACCCTGTTGCTCTTTATTTCAGGGGAGATGAATAATTCATCCTGGCTGCCATTCGGAAACCTAGGAAACATCTTCCCCACTGCTTTCTGATAAGGAAGCTTGAATTTTTGGAGGAAGAAAGAGCTCTAACCCATCAGGTCACAGTATTCTTGCCTCGGGCCTCCTGCTTAGAACAGCGTAATGTTAGAGTGCGATGCCGTTGTAGGTGTACACCAGTCTTGGCTGCCTAACTCGCCCAAGGACTATCCTGGTTTGCTAGCCCCGGAAAATAAGCCAGGTCAGCTGTCATTTCCCTGCAAATGAAAAAAGACAGCTCGCTGCCTGGACTGCAGTCCGAAGGAAAGGTCAATCAATACATTACCTTTCCTCCGTGTGTTCCTTGCCTGCCAGGCTGAGTTGTGCCTTCTCACTAGTGGTGGTAATCTCTTCTGCTAAATTTTGTTTTAACCTTGCAAATAGGTTAAAGGAAGGACACGGTTAATAACGTCTTCTCTCATATACCTCTGAGCATATATTGGGGCAGAACCTTGCTGCAACCCCCCACCCCCCAGCCATGCATACTCCTGCTTGAATGGGGAGTTATGCAAGTAGCTGACTTTATTTATTATGGGACTTTCTCCTAGAGCTCTGTCATGCTCTCACATAGAATGCAAACATTTTTGTGATTTTTTTTTTTGACAGTAGCTGGGATCTCTGTGGAATAGGTTTTTGTTTTTTTTTTTTTAAACATTTCTCAGTCAATATGTTTACTGGACTTCGCCAGCCATGCAGTGTGATATGGTACATCACCAATACTTGAATAGTCTGCAACAGGAGGTCAGAATGGAGCATAGATTTTCTAACACAGCATGTTAGATGAAATGATTTTGTGTACTTTGAAGTGGAAAATTCAATCAGAATTTTCCACACTTTTTAGTTAAAGAAACACTGTTATTTATTGATGAAAGGTGGACTGAGAAAAAATACAGAATGCAAACACAGTAGACAACACATCTAGCATTATTCCTGGTCATAGAAAGAAATACTTTCTCTCATATAAATATAATGAAAGCTACACCAGATAAAAAGGGTCTGCTTAAAGTACATACTATAGCATGCTGGGAACATATGCCAACTTGGTTAGCATGTGTGCAGATAAAAATGGAATATGACTTTTTAAGAGGTTTGTTTTTCATTGAGATGGACACCGTGCTTAATAAAAGGCAATTACAACTGCCCAGGTCAGCTATTTTGGCTTAGTTTTAAAGTAGCAGAGCTCATTTAAAAAGCACCTGAGCATATCAGTAAGAAACTCCAGGATAAATTCCCTAAGCTTTCATTCAAGTAGGCTTAGAGAATATTTAAACATATTATTAGTTTTCATCTGTCTTTTGGTGCATGGGAGATACATCAGCATAACTACCTATTATGTAGATGAACACTTTATACTTTCAAATTGTAAAACTTCAGGGTTGCAATGTCAGATTTGTGCATGAATATTTAAGATAGAATAATAACCTAATATTAGTGTGCTCAATGTGTACCAGTCACTTCTCTAGACACTTTGTGTGTATTATTTAATCCACATCAAAACTGTGAGCTCTTCCTATCTATAATTTCCCGTGAGGGTAAGTAATTTGCTCAGGGCTATACGCCTAAGCCAGTCTCCTTCTGGGCCACTGTGCTTGGTGGCCTCCTTGTGGTTCTGCCCCCTCAATGCATTCATTGGTGGGCCAAAGGACTCCATGGGTTAGCAACTTAATTCAGTTAGCTAGCGTATAGCACATTGGATTTTTATATTTAGATAAAAGAGACATATACCTCTTACATGTGGAATCTAAAATAATTGAACTTGTAAAAAACAACACAGAGGAATGGTGGTCTCCAGGAGTGAGTTGGGGGACTGGGAGAGGTGTTGTTTAAGGGAACATACTTGTAACTAGTAGATAAATAAGTCCTGGAAATCGAATTCACAGCACAGTGATTATAGATCCCAAACCTGTATTATAAACGTTAAGCTTGCTAAGAGACTAGATCTTAATTGTCCCTACTACTGGAGGAAATGATAATTATGTGACACAGTAGAAGTGTCACATATGCTACAGTGGCAGTCATATTGCAATATAAATGAGTCCTATCATTATGTTGTACACCTTAAACTTGTACAATGTTATATGTCAATTATATCTCAAAAAAGACATAATTCTTTAGCAGTCTGTTTTACTTAGTTACTGTTTTTATTCTGATTGATATATAATTCAATTCAGTGTAATTCCATTTATCTTTTCAAACTAGCATTTAAAGCAATAGAACCATTTAGAAGTGTTAGGGAAAATTCATCAGCTTGTCTAGAGTGTGGCTTTGAGAGGCTGCCTATGACTGTATGCTTCAATGTTCTGAAGTTGATTTCCCCTCTTTGTTCATACCATTTTATAGTAGTGTCAGGTCTTACTTTCTTTCTTTCTTTTTTTAACTTATATTCTATAGGCAGCGAGTCCAGACTCAACTATCAATTCCAGATTCCCAAGGTAATCCAGTGTAATTCAGTGTGAGGACACACAGCTTCTGTGAAACACAGTAATCATGTCAGTACAATAAGGCCCAGGGTGCCTTTTATTTTTCAAAGGAAGAACCTAAAACCAAAGTGGAAGCCACCCAAGTTCACCCCTGAATTACAGGTGGAAGCATTCACATATTTTAAGGGGGAAATCTTCCTGCTTGTTAACGAATTTTTTAGTTAACAAAAATAAGAGGCCATCTTATCAAAAAGTCCTTAGGTCTCAAATGTAAATGTCCACCCTTGTTGTAGTCCTTGTGATCAGAAAACATCGCCAGACTTTGGGAACATCATTTTGACTTTGGGAGGATTCTGTATTTGCGGTGAGAACAGAATTTAGTCTTTGGGAAGAAGCAATTAAAAAAAAAATCTAAAACTTCACCCAGTTATAATATTTTCTGCTAATTAACGGCCACAAATGTGATGCCATTAAATTTGAAGTCTCTTTGGTTAACTTCAAAGTTATTAACACACACGGTGCAGCTCTCCCAAATCTATTTTGGAAAAAGGAACCACACCGGCAGATCTATAATCAATGCTTCCAGGGCTTTTGTTTCTCAAAGAACCTAATCCTAATTTAAGGAGCGTTTGGTCACTTTCTTTGGGTAACCAGCCCTGCTAATGCTGAGAGCTGATGGCTCCAGGGTTGTCTTGGTGCCCTGGTGTGCCCTGGGAGACACTGCTCCGAAGCTGACTTGCACAGCTCAGTACTATTTTTGGAGAGTATCAGAAATGTTTTTAGCTGCAAATAACAAAACATTCAGCTAATAGCAGCTTAAATAACTAAGGATTTATTATTTGCCACTTAAAAATTTCTGTTGGTTGAGTGTCCAGATTGGTGTGGAATGGACACTGTCATCAAGGCTACTTTGGTCTTTGCTTGGCTGTCCTTAAGGTGAGGCCTCTGACCTTGAGCAAATCACAGCCCAATTTTTCCAAGATTCAGCTTCTGCAGCAGAAAAAAAAAATGGTGGTAAGCCTTCCTGTAATCGCAGGGTCGGGGAAAGGCTGAAATACGTCCTGTGGGAGAAAATGTGTACACAGTGCCTGGGGCTTCCTAGAGCAAGGCTGATTTTTGATGCCGTGGCAGCAGCCAGGGCAGCACCTGTTTCCGCAGTGGTGAGGGAGGGAAGGTGAGAAGTAGGGAGTAGGGGAGCCTGTCTATCCTGGGTTCTTCAGTCTTGGTGTTGCCAGTGCCAGCCAGCATACGTTCAGCTGATGTTACTTCAAGTAGAACATTGGAAGAAATACTTTATAAAAAGTCAGATACCGTACCCTTTCACAAATAGAACCTATTATTACTAAGTAAAATATATCCTGTAGAAGCCAATTGTTTATTTTATTCTGTGACCTCTTTACAATAAATTTCACTACCATTAACGGCTTAAGTCACATTATTGATTATTTGAATATGTGTGCCATTAATCTTCCATCGCCCTCTCATACATTTTATTATGTACATTTTAAGTGTTGTCTTTTGCATTTAGATGGAGAAGAATGGTCAGGCAAAAGCAGACTTGTGGGTATTAGCTTCATACAGCACTTCAAGAGCTCCCTAGAGTTGATTTGCCTGTAAATTTCTGTGCTAAAATGGGCTTTCAGAATAGTGACTGCTGAACTACGAGGTGTCCTTAGTAAATAAAAATGATTAATCTCAGCTGAATAAATCCACTTTCACTGGTCAGATAGTCTCATCCAATTCTCTTCCCCAGCTCTATAAAAAGCCTTTTTCTTTTTTGTATTAAGGTTGTCTGTAATTTTAATGGGACCTTTGAATTATCTGATTTTTAAAAATTGGTTCATAAAAGGATATTGATTTTTTAAATTGGGGTGATTGAAATATTGTTTATGGGCAAACTGGTTTTCATTGAAACCACTGTCAAGAAAACTCATGTAAACCTGCATTAAGATACACTTAAAAGTGATTACAACTTTTTCTTTTTTTTTAAACTCCTAATGCTGGACTCTGGATTGCTCAGTGATGTTGGTGTGGAAATACGAGGGAACTGAAAGTTAAAAGTGAAAATCGGTTGAGTAGGATTCTTTCTAGTTGCTTAATTTTATTCCCAGTCATTGATGTTTACTTCTTTCCAAGGGCATTTTCCTGGGTAATGAGAAAATTCTAAACTCAAATAAGGCTTTCGAACATTGAAGAAGTTTGCTGCTGTTCTGTTGAAGAATCTTACAGATTTATAGTGATCCTAAGAGGTGTCTCATATCCACTATATTAACTAGCTTTTTAGAAGCTTATGAACATTGTAGCTTTTATTGATCCTAGGGAATTGTACCCACGATAAGCAATAAAAGTCGATGGTAACTTTCTTGCCATATAGGGGTGTGCAGATCAATATTTTGAATTTACTGTAATTTGCTGGTAATGGATGGAAGGACTGAAGAAATTGCGGAGCCTTGTGTGGCACAGCTGTGTAGTGTTGCCTTGTTATCTGAGCTCTCTGTAGGTCTCAGGCTTTCCCAAGCAACAAGAAACACAGCTAAGTGGCAGGGCTGATATGCGTATTTATCAAGAGCCTTCACATGCCTCTTCTAAGGGAAAAAAGAAAATCACAAAACTTGTCCATGATGACCTTAATTTTATAGTCCTGAAGGACCTCTAAATGGGCACTGCCTTAAAGATGATTAAAATCCTAAGTATCCAGCATCTGTGTTTGACCTCCTTCTGCCCGAGGAACTTTCCTGCTGATGAGTAATGGTGTGTGAGTTCACAGAAGCCTCATTTGTTTTGAATCTTCCAGTTGCTTCACAGACTGTGCCCAGGTTCTGCCCTGAGAGAGGAGGGCGGGGCCTGGGCACTTGCTCTTTGATTCCACCCAACCTCTCTCTATCAGAGCCCTCGCTTGTGCTCTAGGGTGTCTCCCCTACTGTGAGAGATGTCTGGGGTGCTCTCCTGTTCAAATGTAGGCCAGGAGTTTTCATGAATCTTCTTAACACCTTATGACATAAACTGTAGTAGCTTCATTTTATAATTTAGGAAACTGAGAAGTTAAGGGAAGCTTTCAAGGGCACTTTCAGCATTAGCTAAGATTAGACTATAGGTAGGTCTGAATCTAGGTTTTGTGCATGAATCACAGTGAAGTATACAATTCGTTTAAATAGGGATTTTTTTTTAGGGTAATGTTTGGTTAGTCTTTTTTTTTTTTTAATATATTTTATTGATTTTTTACAGAGAGGAAGGGAGAGAGATAGAGAGCTAGAAACATCGATGAGAGAGAAACATCGATCAGCTGCCTCCTGCACATCCCCCACTGGGGATGTGCCTGCAACCCAGGTACATGCCCTTGACCGGAATCGAACCTGGGACCCTTGAGTCTGCAGGCCGACACTCTATCCACTGAGCCAAACCGGTTTTGGCGGTTAGTCTTGTTTAGCTTCATTTGTTGTGAAGCATTGTGGCTTCCTAATGTGATCAAAACTGGTTTCCTTAATTTCAAAAATGACATACGTTTGCTTGAAAGAAATAGTTCTTCTGTTCTTTGAGCACAAAATAAGCACAGAAAATACAATATGACTGTGAGGTAGAAGCTAACAACTTGGAGTAAATAAGTGCATTTCCCTTATTATGTAATAGGCACTCAATAAACTGGGGATGTTGTTAATATACTAGAGGCCTGATGCATGAAATTCGTGCAAGAGTAGGCCTTCGCAGCCCCGGCTGCCTTGGCCTTTGCAGTCCCAGCTTCGTCCAGAAGGTCTTCCGGATGGTTGTTCCACTGTTCGGTTGATTTGCATATTACGTTTTTATTATTATAGATGTTCTAGTTATTTGGCAAACCCTGCAGGGAAACATGGAAACTTTTGACTTAGGAGGCAGATATCCCTTATAGAATACTGAGTTGGAAGGCAGTAGGTATATAAATATCTCGTAACCAAGCTTAATTTATTGACGTCCAGGGTATAACATGTTAGGAAGCATCAAAAACCACAGTGATTGACTGGAAAGGAAGCTTGTTTCGTTTGCTCATTTACTTTGGGGTTAGCTGATTATTTGACTTGTTACGCTTTTCTCCTTTAAAAGGCCTGTGTTAAAAGTAATGTATTTGCAAGGCTTTGCTCCAAGTAAAATCAGAATCTATAAAAATAATTTAAGTGTGAAATTTGCTTAGAAAGAGCTGCAAAGATCTTTTGTGTCCCTCCCTCCTGAGGGTGATTGCCAGCCAGTGTGTTATCAACTATGAATGCAGCTTGGTGCCCTTCATGAGGGGAGTCCACAGTACAAATACACCGGGTCTTACTTGGTGATGAAAAGTAATTAAACTGCCCAGCACTAAGGCTGATATGGATTCAAGGACAAGCTAAGCCATTTACCCAGCTCCGTGACCTTGTGTAAGCTGCTTAACCTGCCTCCGCCTCAGTTCCCTAAAGTGGAGATAATAGTGAAGATTCAATACGATAATGTATGTTACTCCTCAGGAAATGTTGGGCACTGCTGTTCAGCACACGAAGGCAGATGCATTTAGTAAAGAAAAACAGTTTCCACCATTTGTGTAAAAATTTAAAGTGGGAAAGGGGTTTGGTGTTTAACTTCCAAGCAAGAAAGACCTGGAATGGCAACCTTTGCTTTTATCTTACTTTTGCAACTTGCTCTCATGTTCCTGTCCATCACTGAGCTAACTTGAGTGGTTTCTGCCATCCCCTCATTTACATTCAGATTGCCATTATTTAACTTCTGGGAGGCCTCCAGTGCGCTAGGATGTCCCCTTTTCCCTAATCTCTGCATGGCGCACCTTGTCTTTAGCTCCAGAAGTTAAGCATTCCTGCTCTTCTCCTTCAGGTTCTGTGCACACGTTTGTCTCTTGAATTTGCCCCTCGCCACCCTCCCCACTGCCTCTTTCTTTGGTCTTGGCACTTGGTCCTGAATCCTGGACAGTGGAATAAGCCCCTAATTCCTTTCCCATTTGTTCCCAGTGAGCCCTTTGGCACCCTGATGCCAGAGTGATCCCCTTGAACGTGCTGATTCGGCCATGTTTTCTCCTGTTTAGTGTTCCATGAGTTCCCCCTTGTCCATAGGACAAAGGCAGACCCTTTCAAAAACCTTCTATGACTTGGCCCTGTCCCTGCATCCATACTCACGTCCTGGTGGTGGTTACTTTCTCCTCCTGTCCCAGCCATTCCAGTCTTCCCAGGAGCTGTGTACAGTTTCACTCCACCCGACCTTGCCACATCTGTGCCCACTTCTGGGATGCTCCTCTCCTCGCCCACACCTGAGGCTGCCTAGCCAGCTCCCAGACGACGCTTAATAAAGCTGAGGCTCAAGTATTGTGTCACCTGGGAATATTTGAATCCCAAGGAACAGAAAACACAAGTTAAACTACTTTAAACAATAAAGGAACTTGATTGGCTGGTGTAACTGAGAAATCCAGGTAATTGGCAAGGCTAGAACCATTGTCTCAAAGATAGCACCCAACACCCAGTTTCTGTCTGTTTCTTTTATGCCACCTTTCATGTCTATCAAATAGTGGCCATTAGGTTCCTAGGGTGAATGATGCCCCTTCTTTCCTGCTAGTTCTCTTGGAAAAAGAAAGGGAGTTCTTCCCCAGGAATCCCCAGCAAACATTGTTTTGCGTCTTGTTTTCCCAGACTGAATCTCCGACCGTCTTTGAACCAATTGCTTTGTCCAAGCATGAGTGTTGCCATTCGCTTACTCTTGAGGTTGAGCATAATGTCAGTTCCGCCAGATTTTGTCATCGTGAATAATGGGGACCATCACTGGGCGAGAATCAGTCCTGACCCTCCGCCCTTCATACTGCTGCGTACTTTTAAAAGACCTCTGTTCCAGGCCTTTCCACACTACACTAGTATTTTATAGCGAGTATAGTCCTTTATCCCCAGTGCCTCTAATGTTTACCTGATGCTAAATTTTTAACACATATTTCAAATATATATGCACAAACTTTGGTTTATGACTGTGACCGATACCAAATGTCTGATCTAACTAGGTATTTGTTAGTGGCCTTATCATGACATTAGGAAAGTACAACAAGGACACACACACCGAGTACCACAGGGACCTGGGCAGTAAATGCCTTGACGCTGCTCACTTAGATTGAGTGGTACAGACCTTATCAGCATGTGGTCCCCACGTATCAGGGCAGCCGCACTCCTCGCTCTGCCTGCAATTGCTTCGCCTGCCTGGTATTTGCAGCTCCTGTTCACAAGGTCTTGGCCACAGCACAGTCATTCCTCTCACTTTATTACCATCACATCTGATTCCAATTTGCTACCAAATTGAGTTTCCAGTCCCGAGCCTGACATTCAAGCCGTCAGGTGGATTAGCTCCTCCGGCTCGGTTAGCTTGGAAGCGTCAGGTCAGCTGACAGCGGCCTATTGCATGTCCTTGCGCCTCATCTCTGAGCCTGGGCTGCTGTCCCGCAGAGCCGCAGTGCTGGGCTGCACACCGTAACCTTTCTTCTTGTTTAGAACTCATAATTCTAGACGAACTCGAAAGACTGATTAAAAACAGAGCTGGTGTTTATCCCCTATCTTGCTGTTTCAGCGTTTCCCTGCCCACCCAGAGCAGAGCAGCCAGTGGATGGTGGAGTCATTTGGTGAAATATGATTGATCCAACTCTTTGGGATCACTCATTATGCCTTTTCCCTTTTATAGTGATCTATTTGCATATAAAGTTGAAGTGACGTCTGACATTTTCTTTCTGTTATTAATGCTAACATCTCAGGTACCCTTCCTTTTCTTTAATCTGCTGAATCCAGTAAGAGTCAACTTACTGCACAGAGTAGTGTTTCTTTATTGGACCCCTTGGCGTCTTGCTGTGCAGTGGGTCTCAAAGTCTTTTCTACAAGGAACAGTCCGGTGAACAAGTACTTCTAGGAAGGTCTCTCATTTCTTTTTAAAATCTGAATACAAAACTAATTTCTCAGGGCTTGTCAGAGCCAAAATGCACAAATAGAAAGTTACTCATTGGTTTTGCATTTCCGTTGCAGTTCTGAAGGAAAACTGTTATAGTCAGAGGCTTTAGTCAGTGAAGGTATATTTACGTTTCAGAATCCGGGAGCCAAGTTCAGCAAACACTATAATTTCATGGAGCTAATCAAGGCTTAAGCAATGAAGCAAAACAAAACAGCAAAAAAAGCATGTCACCACTGACCCCTACAGACCTTGAAAGAAAGTTTGCTATTGGAAGAAGGAAAAAGATACTCTGTTCCTAAAATTGTTGATTGTTTCTTCTTGCCATTAAACGGTGATGTGATTATTATAACCCTGTATCAAATACATTTGCCACTTAATCGGTCCGGCATCATATCTAAAGCAGTTATCCTCCCCTCCAGCCTGCGACGCTCAGGCCACGTTCTGTGGAGCGAACTGCATTGTCTGGAAGTGAGATGGCAGGCCGCTGTCCTGGTAGGCACTGAAGGAGCCCATAAAAATAGGGAACAGGAAAGGTGAGTTTGAAGCTGAGGGGAAAACACTTTTGAAAAGATAACGCTTGAGCTCCTGCAAGGCAGAGACATAAACTATAGTTATGGGAATGGAAAACCAAATTAGCCGAGCCTTTAGCATTTACAGTGTGTCCTTTTCGAATTTAAATAGTCCAGTAACTCATTGCTCCGTATTCTTTAATTATTGTCATCAGGTAATCCTTCTTGAGTCCCGTGGATTTGAAAACTTCATTAATGGGCGGAGGTACTCCTGTGTCCCTTTGTGTTTATTTGTTTGCTTGTTGTTGTTTTCCCACAGCCCCTCTGTAGTTAGGTTCATAATGGTCTTAATTAGAGATAAGTGTGAGAGCACCCTTTTAAAGCTAGAAAGTGCTCTATTGATTGGTGTTGCTGTCTAGTTACCTTTTTAGAGGTTCATTAACCTACTTCAAATATCCCAAGTCATAATTCACATTTATTTAAAAAATAACACCAGAAAGAAGTCTTTTGATTTATTTTTGAAAATAAAGTGTAATTTGGGTATGCACAATGTTTTGGCATGAGTCTGTTTCTGTTGGGGACAACTTGTCTGACTTAACTGTTCTTTTCATTTCACAAGAGTAGCCCTTTGCAGCCCCGGCTGCCTCGGCCGGCCCTCACAGTCACAACAGTCGTTCCAACTGTTCCGCTGTTCACTTGATTTGCATATTACGATTTTATTATTATAGATAATCCCACAAGACTTTTCCTCCTTCTGTCTGTTTCTTCTTTGGATAAGGCCTTTGGTTCATCAGATTTGTCTTATGCTCAGTTATAGGGCCAGATAACTCAACTCAGTATTTTACTGTCATTGCTTTGTGAGGAGTGGTGTCTCCTGCTCTGGAATTTAGGTAAACAGTGTTTGTATCTTGAACACAATAGATAAAAAGAATAATATAAGGAGAGATCCAGCATAAAATTATGACATTAAAATTTCTTATGTATAGCAAATGCCAAATTACGCATAAGGAAGGACAATACATTTCTTATTATAATTTCCTGTCCCAGTGGTCTGAGGGAATGTAGCTTCTCATATATATCTTTGTGTGTTTTTTCTGTTGCAGAAGGAGCTAAGTCTTCCCAGGAGAGGAAGTTTGTAAGTAGCACGATTCTGTTCCTTTTTTGGGGGGTGTTGGGGGGTGGGGGGAAGGTACAGTTTGTAAAGTGATTATTCTCTGACTTGTTAGATTTTCAGTGGCAAATGGAAAATGAATGATAATCAACCAAATTAGGAAAACCAAAAAGTGCGTTTCTTTATAAATGTTCAACATTAGTGATTTCAAAGTAACTTGAAAGTTTTCAGGTTGTTTTTAATTTCCTTATTGGCATTGTAAACCAAAATGCATATTTATTCCTAGAAGAATCTTAATTTAAATTTTAAAATTCTATGTAAACAAGCAAAAACATTATTTGGTCTGCAGATAGTATAAATTGGTCTGAATCAAGAATTATGATCTGGAAATCTCTGATTGTTCTTTATACTATGGATTTCATGCAGAGTAAATAATGCAGTTTATATTTGAATTAAGGAAGACTTTGAATGAACTGAGCTCTCTACTGTTAGATCTAGGTCTTAATGAACTGATCCTTGTAAGGCTTTTGTATTTAAAATAGCAGATTTATAACTCTTGACCTGATTTCTTCATAGTGGTTTTCAACCTTTTCTTTGCATACATCTTCCTTTTAGCCTTTAATAGCTCACACTTTTTTTTTTTCTGTTTCTGAATTAGTATGTTTTCTATAAACTATTAAAGTAATGTTAATTAGCAAATTACATTCCCCATATCTGTTTAAGGGCCAAATCTCTTTTAATATTTGTGTAAGTCTCAATTTGTTAATGTTAACATGAGTTGATAGGGGGAATATAAAGAAAATATTAAATTTCTCTACTTGAGAGTATGAATCTTTAATAAAAAATTAAAAATGATGGCCTAGATTTGTTTGGAGTCTATGCTCTGACTACTCAATAACAGAAAGTTAGAATTACACTTAAGCCATTTAAAATCCCCTTCCTAATAAAAATCAGTGATCAGTCAGAATATGGGAATAAAGCACGGTACATATCTCAACAGAAATCTACACTTTTTATTATTAGAGAAATTAATACTTCTAAGTGAAGCAAACCAAAAATAAGCATGTTATTTTGAATTTTCAATTAAATCCAAATATCCCCCAAAGAATTAATGATGTATGATATAGATGTTCTGGGACTTACCGTCACTCAGCATTTTCCGTGACCATCAGACAGATGCCAGTAATTACTTTTCTCATGCAAGGTTCTTTTATGACTTTGAGAAAACAAAATACTTTTAAAAATAAATGCTACAGTGGTTTAAATACAAATCAAATGAAGAAGGGCACAAGTGTGTCTTTTTTTAAAAATATATTTTATTGATTTTTTACAGAGAGGAAGGGAGAGGGATAGAAAGTTAGAAACATTGATGAGAGAGAAACATTGATCAGCTGCCTTCTGCACACCCCCTATTGGAAATGTGCCCGCAACCAAGGTACTTGCCCTTGACTGGAATCGAACCTGGGACCCTTCTATCTGCAGGCCGATGCTCTATCCACTGAGCCAAACCAGTTAGGGCAAGTGTGTCTTTATTAGGTATTGATGCTTGCCAACATAATGGTACCCGATTATTAAACCTGCTACCACTTTCTCAGTTTATTTACTGCATAAATGCTTTCAGATCTCTTAGCACCTTCTCCCAGAAAGAATAGGGATTTGATCCCAATGTGCTGTGGAATCTTCTTTCTATGGGAACAGTGAGCAGTGGCATGGTGTGCTGTATTCCTCATTGCCTCTGATTACACAGAGATGGGACTGAACCTGTCGGGGTGTGCACCTTCAGACAGCCTGCGCTCTCCCAAGGGGCTTTTGTTGTATCTGCCACTTCTGATTTGTATGTTTTGAAAGATAATATTTAAAAAATGCATTTACATCATTGAGACACATGAATTCATCAGATTAAAAACATTATTTTAAGTAAGCTTGAAGATAATTTTATGTCTAGAATCATAGGAACATAATATTTAGATATATATTAAGTTTTTATAAATAAAAGACAGAAAATAGGCTTTTTAAATTACGAATCCTATATAATAAAGCCTAATTGCAAATTGACCAAACGGCAGAATGACTGGTCGCTATGATGCACACTGACCACCAGGGGGCAGACGTTCAATACAGGAGCTGCCCCCTGGTGGTCAGTGCGCTCCCACAGCGGGGGAAGGGGGGAGCACCGCTCATCCAGAAGCCAGAGTCACAGCTGGCGAGTGCAGTGGCAGTGGCGGGAGCCTCTCCTGACTCCGCTGCAGGCGGGCGGTAAGGAGCAAGGGGTCCTGGACTGCAAGAGCCCTGGACTGTGAGAGGGATGTCTGACTGCCGGCAGGTGGACATCCCCCGACGGGTGCCAGACTGTGAGAGAGTGCAGGCCAGGCTGAGGGAAACCCCCCTCCCCCAATGCACAAATTTTGTGCACCGGTCCTCTAGTTTTAAAAAAGCAAACCATATTCTGTTTAAGAAAAAAGAAATTTAGATCCTCATTAGTTTATAATTTATTATCATTTTCTCAAGAACTATCTGAAGTCTGCGCTGATTCATATATGACTTAAAAGGTTGCAAAGGCAATGACTCTGAACTTTTTTTTTTTTTTTTTTTTTTTTTTTTTATGGTGCAAAGGGCAACAGACCAGAGAAGTCAAGGGAATTAACTTTCTGGATGAGATGTTACTAAATAATCAAGTGATCCCAGATCAATCTTCCAGAGACTTTTCCAGCCCATTACCAAATTCAAGGCTGCAGATTCCATCTCTGTTCTGGCCCCTGGGGTAGCTGGATTTGCATTCGTCCTCTTCTTCCTTTCAAAGAGGAATTTAGCCATTTGCCAAGGCTCTTAATCCCAGATTCTCCCAGCACTTTTCCTCTTTTTCAGTGGAACTGAAGTTGCCATACTCTTTGCTAGCCTTCCTCTCAGCTGCCTCTCAAAATCTATGCATTCTTTAAGTAGATCATGATATAGTTATATAATGAAATACTATACAGCAGGCAGAATGAATGATCTAGAGCAGTGGTTCTCAACCTTGGCTGCACATTAAAATCACCTGGGAGTCTTTTTAAAATCCTGATTTCTGGGCCTCATCCTCCAGAAATTCTGTTTCTTTGTTACTGATGTTGTGGCCCCACCCCATAACAAAGAAACGGAATTTCCGGAGGATGAGGCCCAGAAATCAGGATTTTAAAAAGACTCCCAGGTGATTTTAATGTGCAGCCAAGGTTGAGAACCACTGCTCTAGAGTATATGTATCAATGAATATAACTATCAAAAATAGAATGCTGAGCAGAGTTAAAAGCACATTCGAGGTATAAGATAGTATTTTCATTGTAAAATTTAAACATATGCAAAGCAAGATAGACTGTTATTTCTGGATACAAACACCTACAGTCAAAGTCTAAAAACATTTATGGGAAGCATTTTTACAATACAGCTTACTTATCAGTGCAGGGAGTGAAAGAAATGGAATTTGAGAAAGCCGTACAGAAAGTTTCATGTGTATCATTAATGTGGTGGTGTGTTCGTAATCTTCCCTCTACATTTTGATATTCTTGGAGTATGTTATTTAAAATTTTCAGTAATTATATGCAGGTGGAATTCTAACTGCTTTACCCAAATACTTATGGAGACTTAAAGATAATTTGGAGAAAAATTTTGCAGTGATTAGAATAGCCGCTGTGGCCGTACCTGTTGGTTAATGCCAAAATCCTAGGGAGAGTTATGATGATAAATTTTGGTACTTGAAATACTTTATGGTAGACTGACTGACCTGGAGGTTGAAGGGGTAAGGCAAATGAGATGATGGCATATATAATGTACAGGTGACATTTCACTGTAGACCTAGATTTGTTGTTTTGATTTAGTCTTTTAAGAGAAATGACTCTAACAATTCTTTGTTTTCCACAAGCTGGCCTGCAGGGTAAGGTACACAGTGTAGATGTTTGTAGATCGTTTCCAAGTCCGTCTCCCCTTGCTAGACTGTGAGCTTCCCAGCCCAGTGAATCACCTGCTTTTTCACTCTAGTTTAGTGATGGTGAACCTTTTGAGCTCGGCGTGTCAGCATTTTGAAAAACCCTAACTTAACTCTGGTGCCGTGTCACATATAGAAATGAAATTTTTTGATATTTGCAACCATAGTAAAACAAAGATTTATATTTTCGATATTTATTTTATATATTTAAATGCCATTTAACAAAGAAAAATCAGCCAAAAAAATGAGTTCGCATGTCACCTCTGACACGCGTGTCAACGGGTTCGCCATCACTGCTCTAGTTCTTCACAGTATCCGCTACCTGAGGGCCAGGAGCTGCAAGCTCAGTCCTTCTTGATTTAAATTCAGTGTGCAACACATAGGCGCTCCTGACATTCTTTTGATTTTTCTCATAACGCACATCTAAACTGTCCATATTTATGAAGGTGCCAGTAGAGCTGTGGGCCTGTCTCATATTTAGAACATGGGTCCTGAAAGGATGTTTCTAAGTGGAAAAACTCTCTGGGAGGTGTTTTCAGGCAGGGAAAGTGGAAAAAGGCTAAAAGCCTAAGGTGTGAGTTAATGGATGGTTCAGGGGCAAAACTGTTGTGTTCCTGGCAGCTACCCTTCATTTACAAAGGACCTCTTTGTGTTTGTTAATTGCCCAGTCAGCAGCTCTCCAAGATACAGAGAGCTTCACTTTTCATGGCATTCCCTGGAGAGAGGAGCAGGAATGGCTGGGCCAGCTCCCTTGCCTCCTCCAATCTTGTTTTGTAATGGACTTTCACATTTCCCTACACAGAGAAGGAAACTTGCTCTGTCTATTCTCAGCAAGTAAATTCTCCTTCCTACTTAAACTAGCCTTTCTTCTCCACCTTTCCATCGTGAGCACTGTTTCATGGAGCCCCACAGGGCTCGATTCATGCAACTCTCTGCAATTATCTATTCTAGTAGAAACGGTGGCTGACACTTGGCCAGTTTCTTGACTGGATGGGTTTTGGCCATACCCAGTTGACAGGGGTGTCCAGTGGCAGAGACCCAGAGAGAAGCAGCCCCTAGGTGCTCAGAAGCCCTGGAAAAGTGTGTTCTGCCTGCTGAGGAATTGCTGGGAGTATTGCAGTTACTAGAATGCAGCTTAGCAATCCTTTTTGGCTTAGTTTAATTTATACTAGCATCTAGTAACTCTCGCTCTCTATGGATTTGTGTTCCTTCTTCGTCACCCTTCCCTTTCATCATGGTTCTGGAAGTGGCAGGGCTCTTGCAGGGCTGGCCATGGAATCGGTAGTGCAGGTGTGTACTGTTGTACACTATTTCCAGGTCTGCAAGGACGTTCGCCTCCCTCTCCACAACAAAGTCAGGCGTCTGAAACACACCTACCACAGTGCTGGACGTCCCAGGACTAGAAACCCATTCACTTGCATCTTAGTGATGTTTTCTCTTCAGTGTCTCACTGGAGTGCATGTTCCTTGGGGCGGGGTGTCTCTGAGCTGCGTTTAGCACAGCGGAAGACCATTCATTAAAGGATGACTACAGAGGGACAGGGTGACTGAGAGGGGAGCAGCTGTCGGGAACCTTTTTGCCACATGTAAGTGAAGAAATGTATGAAAGGGTGAGGGACTTCTTTCAGTTCTTTCTGATTTTGTCTTTCTTGGGCAGGGCAGGACAGGGTGTCCAAGTATGGGGTGGAAGATGACAGTGGGCAGAAGGAGAGGGTTTTGTCACAGAGTGGATACGACCGCAGAGGCAAAGGACCTGATTGTTCCTAGAAACTTCTGGGTGAGCTGGGCCTGCTGGACTGAAGAGATAGTTTGTCTCATATTGATGTATTGAAAGGAGTAATGGACATATATAGGTTTGTGTACTTTTTAAAAAGAAGACATTCAGGCCGATTGTGTTTCAGCCAGAATATACTGCCTGGACGGACCCTTTGGGAAAGTAGTTTGAATAAAATGAGGCTATTCCAGAATACAAGGAGAGGGAATCACCTTGGCTTTACAACTGAGTTGAGTTAGATTTATCAGATTTTCAGTAAGGTGAAGGCAACATTTCCTGAGAGGGAAAGAGCTTAATTAAAATAAAATAAAAAACATGTAAACCATATTTGGATGAGTTTTAAAATAAATTTAGTTTTCTTCATTGCACTTTCTTCTCTCCCATCCCCACAAATATTGAAGCAAGAATTTCAAAATATCTAATGTCGAAGCCAAATGGAAGTCCAATGTCGTTTTGAATGTTAGAAACCCAGAAACAAAAGAAAAACATGGAGTGTTGCATCCGAATTAGCATTTAAAGTGGCATGTTTATATAAAGAGAGCACGGTGTAATATATCCTGGGAGTAAAGAGAGGATTTCAGACTGTGGAGGAATGTCAATTGCATTTATATATTCATCGAATAGGCAGTTGGGTATTTGTATGTTCTGGCAGCATCCCTTATCACGCCTGCGTTCGTCTTCTGTGAAGTGGATAGGAGAGCGGACCTGGGAGATAGAAACAGTGTAGGATTGATCATCTTCCCTTTGACAATTGTAGGAAGACCTTAGCTTTGCTTCGGGAGCTTTATCAGAATATGTGCTTTGCAAACACACTTGGGAATGCACAGCAGGATCTGTGTGTGTGTTTGTTTGGGTGGAGGCAGGGGAAGCCCGAGGCTTGTGATTCTCAAGGTGAATCCAAAATGTCACCCCAATTAAGAACTATTGTTCTTAGGAGAGCTTTAGGGTGTAACAAAGGCACGAGGGGAAGTTTTCTACTTCATATTTACTAGAATAACTTTTAGCAAACCTGAGTCAGATGGGAATTAGGGGAAGTTTTTAGTGAGCACTCCTTTTCAGCGAGGCGTGGACAGGCGCCACTGAAGCAGGCAGATGGCTGTGTTTTCTCTCTAGTGCCACCTCCCAGGTCTGCTACTCCATGGGCATTTCAGAGCATGGACGCAGTAGCCACACTACCTGGGTTCCAACCATCTACCTGTCATTGAGCCAGCCATGTGACCTTCAGAAAGTTATTTCACCTCTATGCGTTTTTAGTATTTCCCTCTGTAAAATGGGAATACTGTTGTCTCCTGGAGTGTTTTGAAGATATTATCTGTTAATATTTGTAAAGTGTTTATAACAGTGTTTGGCATGCATTATTTTATTAATAAATAAAACATATTGCAAGTATTTTATTAAATAAATAAAATACATTGGGAATGAAGCTTTCCCCCAATCACTTATTTTTGTCCTGTAGAGTTAGACCACAATATAGGCTGAGGAAGTTCCTTTAAAATATATATATATATATATATATATATATATATATATATATATATATATATTTTTTTTTTTATTTTTTTTTTTATTGATTTTTTACAGAGAGGAAGGGAGAGGGATAGAGAGTTAGAAACATCGATGAGAGAGAAACATCGATCAGTTGCCTCCTGCACGCCCCCTACTGGGGCTTTGCCCACAGCTAAGGTACATGCCCTTGACTGGAATCGAACCTGGGACCCTTGAGTCCGCAGGCTGATGCTCTATCCACTGAGCCAAACCGGTTAGGGCTGAGGAAGTTCCTTTAAAGCCAGATCATTTGAGCTGCATTTTCTGAGGGACTGTTTACAAATCTTCTGTCAGTGAAGGTGTGTTAAAGAGGTCAGTTGACCCCATATTTGTGGGAATCCACATTTACCCATGAAGATCCACCTTGGTTATGAGTTTCCTAGGTGCCCTGTGGGGACAGACCCACAGGTGTTCTGTTCTGCATCATCAGGCTGTGAAGGAACAGGCTGTGCTAGCGGCCCCTCCTCCAGGGCAATTCATCCTTTTCGGCCTGCCCATCCTCAGCACGAAGACAGGTTACTTCTTGACACTGTGCTTTGGGACAGACAGGCTTTGAGGAAAGTGAGGTAGGATATTATAGATGTCCATGTGGAGACTTTTAATCCTAAGATGGCAAAGCTGGAAGAAATCTTAACAGAAATCTGATGAGAATACTTCTCTTTGGTAAGTGAGGGACCAGCTCTGAGGATTCGGGATTCTCTTGTGCTCAGAGAGCTCCTTGGCTATGAGCTGGGACTAGGATTTGGGGTTCCTACCCACCAGGAACTGGGAAGCACCCTTTGCTTATTAAGGGCAAGTCTATTTTGTTAGAAGTAAGAGAACATCCGCAAGGATGTGGCTGCATTTTGTACTGTAAGATGTGAGTTTTAGCACTGACATCCACAGCGTGGACCAAATAAAGGGGGCACTTCACAGACATGCTTGACTTCACCCGCTTGTCACGGTTTCTTTGAACATTTTACAAAGCATGGCCTCAACCTCTTCTTAAGAGTTTACTCTTAAAACTGCAACCAAAGGGAAGACCTCAGAGTCTCACACCAGCACCACCAGGATGCTGTTTGCTCAGACAAATAAGAGACGTGTGACAGTCACACTGGTGGGATGTGGCATTCCCAGCTGCAGTAACTGGCAGTCCCCAAATGGGTGCATACCTAATGAGACATTTGAGCTGGGCAGCTGCATTCTGTATTGTTCTCTGTGCCCCATTGTGCTGCCTGGGCCTCTGGCTAACTGTGGGGAGGTGGGTGGTACCTGGAAGAGCTCATTGTGTCTTGGAGTTTCTCCTTACCCTCTCTGCCCTTCTGACTCCCGACAGTTCAGCTCCCTGCTCTTTGCTCTTGCTGGCAGCCCACTGTCGGACCTGACCAGCCGGGTCAAGTTATTTCAGGGTTTCCTTCTCTGCTGTCTGCACAGAATTCCCTCTGGGAATTCGGGAGGGTCATTTCTTTCACCTGAATTCACATGCATTGTCTTTACCATGTTGTTCTATAAAGTCACCACTTCTGGAATGAGGTTGAGGACTTCTCCATGCAGGTGTGGGAACCCAAGACATGCACATAGCACATGCCGGAAATGCACACTCCTCTTCCCAGGGGCCTTCTGGTACAGCTTCACCTCCTACATCACCCAGGTAAATTTTGACCAAAGGACTTGTAGGCAGATAACTCTCTAAGCACAATTGCAGGAGAGAAAAAAACGTTTTATTTAGCATATTCTCTGAATTTTATTTGCAAGTGGACATGGGTGGCATCCATTCGACCAAGCACAGAAGGATAAATTTTACTGTTTTAAGAATGAAAATCCTAAGAAGAAAATCAAATATGCATATTCTATTCAGGGAAAGATTTTTAAATGCCTTTATTCTAGGAATATAAATTTTTCTTTCAAGAACTACTTGTAGATGTAGTAGATGCTTATGTGAAGGTGTTCTTACCCTGTTGGAAAATATTCACTTGGCATATGCTTTGTGCTCTTCATGGTGCAGGAAAAATGATTTCTGACTTCCGTGGTACCACAGAGACCAACAGGATTAACCTTATGGTGGCACTAGCACTGAATGCCGGACTCTCACTAAACCCTGATTTTCCAGTGCAGTCTTTATTGTCATCGGTGGTGGTGGGATGTGCTTTTACTTAGGAGGTTAGCTTGAGACAGAGGTTATCTTTTGGATTTCTTTTTATTTTTCAAAAGCTGAGGGCGGTATTTGCTTTGAGGAGTTGGCACCTCATGGCATCCTCGTATAGCTGCTGTGGAACAAATGATGTTTACTGCGGGGGCAGTGGGGACCTTGGCGCTGGCAGGAGGAGAAGGGAGGGAGCGTGCTGCTCCTCTCCTCCGCTCTCCTTGGCCTCGCTGCAGAGGCGCTGAACAGCATTTGCTCTGCATGGGGCACATGAGCGAGTTCGCCAGGGGTTTTGTGTTGCAGGGTAAAAAGCATCATGTTTAGAAGCTTAACAAATCAAGTATCAATTATCTGGGAGAATAAGCAGAAGGTTCTTTACGTCTAGGGCAAATTAGTTTAAACTGCTAAAACCAGTCCTTGTGGATTAAAGAAGCACTTGGAAGCAATGGAGTATATTTTACAAATGCACTTGACATTGTATACTGAAATGAAATGAATAGATCCGTGCACGGGTTCCACATCTTAGGGGAACAGTGGTGGCTTTCTTAGGTGGGATTCCAAGGTATTACCAATTTGTATGTAAATGCACTTGCTTTGGATAGAGTCACAGGAAAAGCTATTGTCATCAAACATCTGGTTAAAAAGCATGGTACTTAATTATTATCTTTGAGGGTTCAGGCCACTTGGCTCTATTCTAATTTCTTTCCCCCCCAGAAAGCTGTTGGTCGGACAATATCTTTAAGATCACAGTAGGATGGTGATAGCGATGTTTGTCTTGGGAAACAGTTAAAGGGGAAATTAAAGCAAAGATAATTTAAATTGGTACTTAACTGCCCAACATGCACCTTTTATCTACTATTTAACATCGCCTAGGCTGAGTACCCAAGAATTGTGAATTCTATGTGTCATAAACCCCAGCAGATTTTAAAACAACAAAACAAACAAAAAAGTGCATCATGAAATTCCACGTAGCATGAGCCAATTTCAGCTGTCCCAGGAGCGGCAGAACCCTGCGTGGTCTAGTAGTTAATGTTCCCCAGCAGCTAACAATGCTTCCCACGCCGCACCCCCCTCCCACGCCCCCCTTTTTTTAAATAGCATTATTGAAGCATAATTGACTACAATAAACTGCACTCAGAGTACAAGTTTATAAATAGATGTATGTATATATCTGAAACTACCACCACAATCAAGGTAGTGGAGTACCCACCTTCCCCAGAAGTTTCCTCTTACCAGTTTATAATCGCTCCTTCCACCCTCACATGCCCAGTCAGTTACTAATACTTTCCATACCTAAAGATCAGTTTGCATTTTCTAAAATTTTAAATAAATGAAAGAGTACTGCAAAAAAAGAGTACTTTTTATGGTCTGGTTTATTTTATTCAGCACAGTCATTTTGAAATTATGTTTGTATTGCTAAGTAATATCCTATTAAGTGGGTACAGCATCGTTGGATTATCCATTCACTTGCTGATGGACATTTGAGTGGCTTATAGGTTTTGGCCGTTATAAATAAGCTACTATTCATTGGTGGATTTCCTCTCAGCCTGTGGCTTTTATTTTCAGTCTCTTTATAGCATTTATTGAAAAGCAAAGTTTTAAATTTTGATGAAGTCTAATTTATCTCCTGAGTTTTTTCCTCAGAAGATTTCTAGTTTTCAACTTTACATTTAGGTCTGTGATTCATTCTGAGTTAATGTTGTATACAGGGTGAAGTATGGCTTGAAGGTCATGTTCTTAAGTATAGTACATATTTGTTCCAACGTCATTTGTGGGACAGACTGTCCTTTCTCCACTGCGTCACTTTGTACCTTGTTGAAAATAACTGTCCATATATTTGTGTGTTTAGTTACAGACTTTCTTTTCTGTTCCATTGGCCTATTTGTCTTCATAGCAACACCACACTATTTTATTTTTATAGCCTTATAAGAACTTTAGATAGCAGATATTGTTAGTTCTTCAACTTTGTTCATTTTTTTTTAAGGTTTTTTTTGGCTAATTTAGGTTTTTAATTTTGGAATCATTTTCTACAAAAATGGTCTGTTGAGACTTTTATTGGAATTGCATTACATGTATAGATCAATTGAGGAAACTGTGAAGAGTTTTCCAGTGGTATAATAACACTCTAGTCTTAGAAATAAATTAGGGAGAATCATGTGTGAGTTGATACAGTGTGGAGACACTGGGGTAAAACTGTCCCCCAATATGTGTTGTTGGAAGAGGTGGGTTACCCAGCTGGGGGAGACTGAGTTGAGAAATGAGTGACTACAAATGAGCAAATACTTGGTCAGAAAAAGTCCCCTCAGGGAAGCCCAAGAGAAATGGTTGGATGCGTAGTTCTGGGAGCAGCGCAGGTAAAGATTTCAAGCTGAAGTCAGAGGGGAATAGCCACATTTCTTCTGGAAAGAACTGCAGCGGACAGCTCAGGCTCAGCATAGTCGGGGAATTGAGGAGGAAGCATGTGACCAGATGAGCTTCAGGTGTGTAAGCTCAGGTGTTCACCTCTAGTGGGTGAGAGGGCCACACATAGAACGGTGGTGATCAGGGAATAGTTAGGGAGGGTTGGCCTTAGGCTTTAACAGTCCCCACAGTGACTGAGTCTTAGAAAAACAAGGAAGGTCGATTGTACATTTCAACTGATTGTTGGTCTAAAGCAGTGGTTCCCAACCAGAGGTGATTTTGTCCCCTCAGGGAAGATTTGACAATGTCTAGAGACATTTTTAATGGTCACAACTACTGGGGAGTGTGGCTTCTCCTATCATCTAGAAAGCAGAGGCCAGGGATGTTGTTAAACATCCTACGGAGCACAGGACAACAGCAACTCTCTGCAATAAAGACTTATCTACCCAAAATGTCAATAGTACCAAAGTTGGGGAACCTGATCCCGAGAGGGTGGACCGGTAAAGATGGCGGCAGGAGAGTGGAAGTCATTGATTGCTCTGACGCCTCAGGCCTGTGTTGTCTGGAGGAGGAACACTGTCTGTGTGGTGACCGTGGAAAGGTACCCTGCATGACCAGGAGGTAGTTTGTGGAAATCTTCTTTGGGCATATTTCCAAAAGATGTCTAAAATTATTATCATCAAATAAAACTAGTTTACAAAAGCATGCCTTGACTACAAATGATTGAAATCAGTGTTCACCAACCATCTGCATTAATTCACTTCAGGAGAATGTTTGTTTGTTTATTTACTATTTTACTAAGAGATGAATGTCTGGAAACACTGCTGCTCTACTACCAGTAAGAAACGCTAATGATTTTTCTTAAATATATTTTTTAAATTATGAAATTAATGTGGTGCTATAGTAACTAGTGAAACAGCACTAAGATACACTAAGAGAAATAAGTAATCCTCATCTCTTCCAGTCCCTGTGTCCATTCACAACCCCAGGTGGCCACTGTCTGCCTTCAGCGTTTCTCTGTAATCTTCCGTCCCTTATACAGTGCACGAGTGCATGCCCACCCATCATTTTCTTGCCCTTGTTGCTGCTCTCTTCAGAATGACATTGTAGCACTCACTCTTCAATTTGCTTTTCTCCCAATGTTAGTCTTCCAAGGTAGATTTATCTCATTCTTCTTTATAATTATATACTATTCTTTATTACAGATATATCACATTTTATTTAACCATTTTCCTATTGGCAGTCATTCATGTTATTACCAGCCCTTTCCTTCCTCTGCCCCACCATAAACAATGCTGCAATAAACATCTTGGTACCTATGTCCTTACATACTGGTCCTTTTTTTTTTTCCCTATAGGATAGATTCCCAGAAGTGGAATTGCTTGGTCAAACGGTATGTGTATTTTTAATTTTAATAGATATTGTTAGATTATTTTCCGCAAAGGACTAGCAAGTCACATTTGCACATAAGAGCACCCATTTCCTACATTCTCACCAGCACTGGATGCTACCATTCCTTTTAATTCGTGCCAATCTTATTATCTCCGACCATTACTTTAATTTGCGTTTTCTGCAGTACCATTGATGTGGAGCATATTTTCATATGTTTATTGTCCATTTGAATTTCTCTTTGTTTCATTTCATGTTCATTTCCACTGCCCATTTATTTTTTTTTGTAGTGTTTTTGTTTCACAGTTCCGAAAAGCTATTTATTGTGTTTTAGAAATGTTAATACTCTGTTGTATTTTTGCAAATATATCTTTACAGTTTTTGTCTCTGTGTATATGCTTTTTGCCAAATGAAAATTGTTTATTATTATTCAATCAAATATGTTCGTCTTTTTTTTATTGTTTCTTAATCTGTTTTGTGCAAGGTGGTGTCGTCCATCACAAGGTCATACAAATATTCTCATAAATTTTCTTCCCAACTTTTTTAAACATTAAGTCTTACTCCAGTTTTAAATTTTATACATGATATGAGGTAGGAGTCTGTCTTTTCTTTTTTTCCAGTTACTTAAGTCCTAGTTATAACAAGAAATTTAATTTTTCATGGGACTAAAATGTTACCTTTGTCACATAAATATTTGGATCATTTCTGGACTCTCTCTTCTGATCTCTGTATGTCTGTTTCTGTTCCAAAACCATTCTGTTTTGAATGCTATGGCTTTCTATTGAATTGTAATGTCTGGTAAGTTCTCCTTAACTGGCCTTTTTTAAAATACTTTTCATGGTTGTTTTTAAACCATTTATTTTTCTGGCTAAGTTAAATTTAAAATTTTGGGACTTTTTTCTTAAGTGTTTTCAATATAAAAGATAATATAACAATGAATATGATAAATATAACAAAAATTACTGTTTTGTAGTTTGTGGAATCTTAAAGACAATACTTAATTTTAAATTCATGTAAATGTGAATAGTAACTTATTTGGGTTCACTGATATTCTTAATTGCTTTTGGAAACTTTAGTTGTTATAATATTAAGGTGATAAATACCTTTCTGTTTTTCTAATGGCATTTGAAATATTGGAGATAAACACTAAAACTGCCTGTGATAAGAAATAATAGTAATATGGTCCTATAAATGAACACATATACAAATACATATGAGGTTTGTATTTTGCTTATGAAAGCAAAGAGGCATCCCTTGTAAGTTCTATCCCTGTTCACTTGGTTATAAAGAAAAAACACAAAACCATTAGTTTGTTCTATAGCCAAAAGTGTAATGATGAAATAATTAATGTATTGTGATTATTATTGAATAGTATACTTGGAAAAATTACAACTATGTTTTAAAAAATGAGATTCCTAGTACTTTCAATATTATAATTTAAATAAATGGATTGCTATGGCAATTTTTGCATGTGTATAAATATTAAAGATGAAAATTTAAAAAGAGGAGGATATTAATGAAAATTATTCACATAAGGAAAAAAAGGACTTAGTAAATTTAGAGTTACATTTAAACCTATATGAACTTACAATCTTTAAAAAATTTATCTATTTATTTGCTTATGTATTTTTAGGTATATTTTTATTGGTTTCAGAGAGGAAGGGAGAAGGATAGAGAGATAGAAACATCAATGATGAGGGAGAATCACTGATCAGCTGCCTCCTGCATGCCCCACACTGAGGATCTAGCCTGCAACCCAGACATGTGCCCTGACTGGGAAT
Organism: Myotis myotis; assembly: GCF_014108235.1. Lineage (NCBI taxonomy): Eukaryota > Metazoa > Chordata > Mammalia > Chiroptera > Vespertilionidae > Myotis > Myotis myotis. The sequence continues at coordinate 35,481,058 of NW_023416357.1, forward strand.
CAAACCGTGACCTCCTGGATCATATGTCTCATGTGGCTCACTCAATCACTGAGCCACGCTGGTCAGGCTGTTTATTTATTTTTTTAATCCTCACCCAAGGATATGCTTATTGATTTTTAGAGAGAGAGAGGGAGAGAGAAAGGGGCAGAGAGAACTGGTAGGTGGGAAGAGAGAGAGAGAGAGAGAGAGTATGTGAGAGAGTAACATTGATCGGCTGCTTCCCATACAGGCCCTCACCTGGGATCAAACTTGAAACCTAGGCATCTGCCTTAACTGGGAATGAATCGCAGCCCTTCTAGTGCACGGTATGATGCTCCAGCCAACTGAGCCACCTGGACCATGCTGAACTTAGAATCTTTATTAAATGAAAATCAAATACAATTTTCTGCTCTGTTCTAAAGAAGGTAATGAACAGTTACCTTCCAGCTTCTATTCCATACTCATATGAAACATCATACTAGGTACTCCCTCCCTGCACCCCAATTTTTGTTTCTAATATTACTTTCCACTAAAGTGCATCAAGACTCTTTCTGGAACTTAGGGAAAAATTACTGGTTTGGAATAGGTGTTTTGTTTGTTTGGTTGGGTTTTTTGTTTTTGCTAAAGAACAGGCATGCTTTCAATGGTGTGTGGAGGTTGAGCTATAAAGGACAGATGAGCCAAATTGAAGGCACTTCTGCTGGCCAATAGTGGACATCTAAGTGACAGAGGGAATGGTAATTATAAGGCCTTGAACAAGTTAAGCCTTGCAAAAGCCAGCAGTCAATCATGTTATATCAAAGGTGACAAATGGCATAAATTGTGCTAATTAAAAGCCATATCATGTGTCGAAATAAGCTGTATTTTGGTCAATTCAAATTGTGTTTGCTGCACTCAAGTTTTAATCATCATCAAAATTGACAGATGTGACAAATATAAAAAGATATAACTAGAATATATTTTAAATGTAATTATGCATGTGTGTTAAGCATCTGTAGCCTATCACTGGAACTTAAAATCACAGTAAAAACAATAAAATAAGGGTATCATAAAATTACTAATAAAACAATGTTGCCTTTATAATACTGTCAAATATTTAAACCTTTAATTTGCTCCGGGCTGCCCAGTTCTAAAGACTCTGAAAGGATAGAGTTTAAATTAGGATAGAGAACCTCTCTGCTTTTATACAACAAAGAAACATAAGCAACCACCTGTGAATGGGGTTGGAGTGACTACAGGCGTCCACAGGCAATAAACAGAGTAGTTTTTATTCCTGAAGCCAGAACATCTTGGCAGTGTTGTTGCAGTGTTTCAATGTATTCAAAAAGTCGCCATAATTAGGGGATGTGAAGTGATAAACTAGGAAGACATAAGCACTAGAATAATTAAAATGGTGCTCACAGGACTTGAGAAATGAGGAGAGGGTGATGCCCCAATGTTGAGTAAAAATAACCATGTGTTGATTCATATGCGTGTCATGAAGAGCCCCTCTGCCTCACATAAAGATACTAGACAAGTGATGATATTACTGAGCTGACCGAGAAACAATGACGTACCTCCAAAAACATTTCAGGTATTATGTTCTGACAGGCCAGGGCTATCTTTTCTGGACCTATTAAGGTAAACTGGAACCCATCTTCATTCATAGGTATCCTTAATCTACATCAAACTAAAATAAGACAACTTTATGTGATGATACTTTTAAAAGATGAAAAAAATTTTACAACTGAAAACAAAACAAAACAACCAACTAAACAAAGCTGAGCCGAATGCATGTTTTCTACACATTAATTATCCGTTTAAGACTTGCAAAAGTTGCCTACAAGTGGCCGAGGGAAAATGGGAACTTTACTTGACGTTGTTCTAACTTCATACTATCCTCTTGTTCTTGTTAAAATGTTACCCTCCTTAAATACTACCTTTGTGTGTTTGGTGCTTTCTTAAAATGTTCTCAACATAAAATCTCACCAGTTTCCCATCTTTAGTTTGTCTGGATCCACCACTGGAATATGTTCAGCCTCCTACACGTAGGATGTAGAGCAAAGCATTGAAGAGCCACGAGATCCCATGCAAGCGTGAGACTCCCAGATTGCTTCCGTTTTACACAGGTTTGCCGGCGGTGGAGTGTTGTCACCAGAGAAGATGTCGTTCCTTGGGAGTGAGGACTCACTCTCCCTGGGCTCCTCCTAGAGATTATAAATCAGCTCTGAGTGTGACTAAGCACTTGGTTGTTCTGCTGCTGGGGCTTCTGGCCATTAGGAAAGGTGTTAAGTCTGTTCCATATATTCAGATGCAACCGCCCGTCAGTAGTCATTGACCTTTGTTCACCGTGCCTTAAGGAGGATGGCTGCCTCTTTAGGGAAACCTGCTGTGAGCTGGGACATGTGCTGCAGCTGCATTGCACTTCCAGGTTGTTATGTCAAAGGATGACTTTTTACCAGAAAACTTACATACTTACTAGAGGCCCGGTGCACGAAATTTGTGTGTGTGTTTGGGGGGGGGTCCCTCAGCCCAGCCTGCACCCTCTCCAATCTGGGATCCCTCGAGGGATGTCCGACTGCCGGTTTAGGCCTGATCCCCGGGATTGAACCTAAATGAGCAGTCGGACATCCCTCTCACAGTCATGGACCACTGGCTCCTAATCACTTACCTGCCTGCCTGCCTGGTTGCCCCTAACTGTCCCCCCCCCCCCCCCAGAGCCAGCCTGATCACCCCTCACTGCCTCTGCATGCTGCATATCGCCCCTAACTGTCCCCTGGTGGCCTGGTCGCCCCTAACTGTCCTCTGCTGCTGGCCAGGCTGGCCAGGTCGCCCCCAACTGCCCCCTCACTGCCGGCCTGGTTGCTCCTAACTGCTTCCTCCCCACTAGCCTGGTCACCCCTTACTGCCCTCCCTACTGGCCTGGTCACCCCCAACTGCTCCCTCTGCCAGCCTGGTTGCCCCTAACTTCCCCCCCCTGCCAGCCTGGTCACCCCCACCTACCCCCCTGTCGGCCTGATCGCCCCACGCAGCCTGTTTGTTCAGTTGCTTGGTCATCCCTCACTAACCTCCCTTGCCAGCCTGTTTGTAGGCAGCCATCTTGTGAGGGTGTGAGGGTTAATTTGCATATTACCTCTTTATTCTATAGGAGGATATGCATAGCCCTGGACATGGGCAGTAGGGTAGTAAAGAACTGGGGAGGGTGGGTATGGGCTGGGAGGATGGGGCTAAAGGGGGGGAGTGGGAAAAAATGGGAAAAAAAGGGAAAAAAGGGATGACTTTTTAAAATGACAATTAAATTTGGCCTCTAGGTATTAATCCCTACAATATTTTTATACATCTAAATATTTAAATGTGAATCTCCTTGAGTTTTCTGTTGTCATTTCTGCTAACATTGAAATTCTAATGAATGAAATAACTATTTGCAAAGAAACGTTAAAAAAAAATACATTGGTCTCTTCTAGTATTGGCTTTGTTAGGGGTCAGCTTACTATTTCTTAGAAAGAGATCGGACTATTGAAATGTATTGAATAGAAACTTCACAAGTGAAGAGGGCCTGTCAAAGAGATGGAAAGTACAGATATTTTAAATATAATTGCAGTTGTATTCAGTAGTGGGGAAAGAGAAAAGTCAAAGTGTTTCTTTTGAATGCCATCCTGAAGTGCAGGATATTTTGTAAGAATGAGTAGAATAGCCGCAGGCTGGAGGGCACCTCAGCATTCTCCAATTTAGGACAGCACACATCCCCAAGCCCCAATTTATCTGACCAGGCCTCCACCAGCTCTGTGAAGGCCCCTCCGTTTTCATCTTCTTAGACCTCCAGCCATGGAGCATAAGAGCACACCTGTAGGGGCACGGTGACAGAACAAATATTTTCTTTTCCGTGGTGCTTTCAGAAGAAGCCTTTTATCTCCTCGACGGCTAGGCTCCTTGGATGTCTGAACAATGAAGAATCTGAGGGAGCTGTGTCTACAGCTGAACCCTGGGAGCTGCACAGGCTTTGAAATGGATGACTGCACATTGCAGGGCCACAGAAAGGGGGGTTTCTCATAGTTTCTGCATTGATGTCTGCCAGTCAGATGGCTTTGTAAAAGGAGCCCAAAGCACTGTAACTGATTAAAAGAAATGCCAGATAGTCGAAGGCTTTCATACCCAACGTGGGCCTGGCAGAAAGAATTGTTCTCTTGGGGTACGTTAATGTTGGGGAATCTCACTCTCTGGTCTTTAGGGGTCAGCTAGTGACCACTGAGACAGGTGTTGGCAGCGGGAACCTTCAGAATGGAGGCTGAAAAAAACCTCTCCAGCAGCCATTGGCAGAACGGCCTCGAGAAGAGATGAAGCTGCTTGTGGGAGAGGGCTTTGGCGGTTGTGGGCACTCTGAGGTTGTGGCTCACACACTTCACGCTACCCTCTCATTCTTGGCCTCTTTCGGCTGTGGTCCCGGATCTGCATGTCCTGAAACCCCAGAGATCCCATTGCCTCACACCTCAGGCCAACTCTCAGCCCGTTTCTCTGTAGCCTGTAAATGACTCTATTGAGGACTTCGTTGCTCTTGCTTTTTTTGTTGCCTGTGTACAAATCCCCCTGCCCATGTTTGTAACCCTGAGCACTGACCTTAGCCTAAGAACGCAGTCCTATATTTCAAGTTGTTGGTGGGGAGGTTGAGGGGGGAGGAGGGGGGTGTGTGGATGAAACTTGGCCTTGTAGTTAGAGGGATTCAGAGTTGTAACAAATTGTTGTCTGGCTCTATAACCTACCATCCAATTATTGGGAAATGGGGTTTGGAGCAGAACGAAGAAAAATCTCATCTTCAGATGAGCTTTAAAAACCTGTCATAAAAGAGGTAGCTGGCCCTGGGTTCAGTTGTTTTTCCATCATCAGGAGACACTCAAATCCTTCAGTGTATGTGGTGTGATAGAGGTTTAAAAACCAAGCCCTCACAAGCCCATTTTCTCCCTGTCGCCATCTCCTCTGATGGACTCATGAGATCTGGTGGTGCTTTGCTGTCAGAGCCGTGGTGGCCACGGACCAGGACCTGTGTCTCATTGAAATAGCTCATTTCACCAGCTTGTGCATTTTGACCTCTCTGAACTGCTATGGGTCCTCTCAAAGAGGGAAGTAATTCAAACCAGGATGCATTTCCAAGAATTGTTTTTGGAGAATAAACTGATATGTGTATCCCTATTATTATGGTCTTTTAAAAATTTTTTACTAATAACGTAGAATTCGTAGTGTTTAGTAAGTTAGGCAGTAATTGATCTTTGTAGAAAATAATAATTTGAATAATACTCCTGTCAATCACAAAGGTGGTCACCAGAAACCACAGACAGGAAAAAAAAAGTACATTGCCAATTATCACTTAAAGAAAAGGTAGTTTAAAAAGCAGGGAATTGAGATTTCACTTGTACCTCTCGATGTATTGAATAACTTTTTCGTTTAGGTATTTTCAGCTTTACCGCCTCTTAGCGTTAAAGAAATGGGGTAGCATTTTATTTTACCATAAAAATTCTTCTAACATGAAGCATTAATCATTTTTCCTGACTATTTCCGTTGTAGAAATACATAGAAGTATGAAGAATAAGAGTTTGTATGTATCCATGATCTCATCTCACGAGCCTTTTATTGTGTTTTTTCAGGCTGTGTCCTAAATCCTGTTACTTGATGATTATTGATTCTCGGTGAGCGTTTTCTTTCCAGCTGGGAAATGCTTTCTCGAGCTGACAGGCCTGTGTGAGTGCAGTGCCCTTCTTACCCACAGAACGGGCTGTCTCTTTAAGCAGAAACAGCCCTGGGAGGGAAGTGCCAGACTGTTTCCAATGGCCACCTATAGTTGTGTAGGGCACCGAGGCAGTTCCTTACTTTCAGTAATTCATTTTTTAAAATTCCAAACGGTTCCATTTTTCCAACAGCTGTTGGTGATATTTGTTTAGGATCAGGGAAGTTTGCACTTTTTATGTGCCAGAAATCACTCTGAACAACACATTTTAATAGGTTCCAGTAGTCAACAAAGAGATGCTATGTTCATTTAGGGAATACAACAGATTTTTCTTTGTTTTGCTTTAACACTTGGGGCTTTCTAAGATTTCCCCAGAAACCAGCGCTGCAGCCGTTCTTAGCCAGGCTGTGATTTGGAGAGTGATTTATCGATCAGGGAGGGTTTCCCAGAGTGCCTCAGGGTATATCCTTAGTGGAACTTAGTTCGCACTGCCCTGCTGGAGTGGAGGCTCCTGGGGCCGGGGAGTGTGGCTCCAGCCCCATTCTCCATGCCTGGAATCATGCCTGGCATGCAACAGTTCCACAAATATTCGTAGAATATTGCTTTGTGTGTTTTAAAATCACGTATCTTCCTTGCTGCTTAACACTCTCAGGGGCTAGCCGATTAGTTGATTGAGCAGTTATTGAATTCCTCCTTTACGTTGTTGAAACTTTTGTTAAGGGTGTGCTGAACTCCAAATATGATGGTGGATGTTGGTTTCTCCACTTAACATATTTGATTTTAGTGGAATTTCATTTGATTTTTTGCATTTATGTCTTTTCTGAAAACAGATAAGAGTGAAGGATTTATTATTGACTAATATTTTAATGTTCTCTAGTCCTTTACTAGTAATATAAAGGAGTGCAGTTTAAATGTAATGTTATCCTAAGTTCTGATTTGTCTATCTGGGGATTTTGCCAAAGAGCATTTTAAGTATGAGTGATGCAGGCTTCCGTTTATCAACCTGATTTGAGTGCCAGAAGTAGCTAGCCATTCACAGTGTACTTCTCATTGACCTGGCTTGAATTCCTTACATCACAGCATTACTGGGAGAAAGGAGGCAAGTGACACAGATGAATAAAATAGATATTAGTTGATAGGAATAAAATTAAGCTCTTTGCAGTTACTCCCATGGTATGAATTACTCTCATGGTATGGATACACTTATCTGATAACTATTCTTTTGCTAGAGGAGGGAAATAAAGGAAAGAGATAAGGGGTTTTTAAAAAGTAACCAGTGGGACCGGGAAGGATGAGCACCATTATTTTAAATGGTTGTTTTTATTGTAGAAGTATACAGGCATGTGCAAGAATACTACTAGTAAACACCGCATTCATATTGTAGGTTACCTCAGGAGGAAGAAGGGAGCTGAGGTCAGGGGCAGATGCTGGGGGCCTCAACAGAGCTTTGATGTATGAAGTTGAGTAGTTGATCTTTAGGCAGATGTTCATTATGTTATTCCCTCCCTAGATTGTTTTAAATCAAAAAGTGAAAATAAAAAAAATGGAGAGTGGATGCGCATGAAGTGAGATGTCCTCTAGCTCACTTTTGGCATTAAAAGGTTCAGCTTTCTATACCAGCTTTTTCAGCCTCTGCACTTTCCAGTGTTTTCCGGACGGATCCTGTGTCCAAAGGCCCAGGAGAGGGAAAGAATGGAGAGGCGTCATGGAAGCACGAACACATGCCTAAGAGATACTGACAGATAGAATACACTTAGATACTGGGACTTGTTAAGTCCTCAGAGGTGTGATTACAATGCCTCCCAATACATACTCATTTACTCTTATTCCTCTTTACTCAGTTCTGCTTCTACAGAAGCTTTCGGCAGCTCCATCTGCAGTTCTGTTACCTGCACAGACTTTGAAACATAGGTACCCAATTTAGCAGCGCCTGGCTTCTCATCATCTTGGTCATAGTGATAGATGATCCTTTTCAGAGTAGAAGGTCCTGTTTTGCCCCCCCCCCTCCCCCCCAAACTCCGCCCTCAGTGAATGTTCCTGGAGCCACTCTGGAACCTGCATGTAAATGATGGGGGCTGAAAGTGATGGGTGTTGAGAGTCCCTGGGGGCACACACAGGTGTGGACACCTGAGAGAAAGGGAGCATTGTGCTGGGCCCTGGGAGATGGGTGAAGATGTCCCGGCCACCCCGTGTGTTAGTTTGCTAGGGCTGCTGTAACAAAGTGTCACAAACTGGGGCTTAAACAACAGGAATGTATTGTCTCGAAGTTTCTGAGGCTGAAGTCCAAGATCAAGGTGTCTGCAGGGTTGGGTGCCCATGAGGACTATGAGGGAGAATCGGTTCCAGGTCTTTCTCCTGGCTTCTGGTGGTTTGCTGGCACTCTTTGCTGTTTCTGGGCTTGCATAGGCATCACCTCGATCTCTGTCTTCATTGAGCCATGTGGCATTTTCCTTGTGTGCATCTGTGTCCTAATTTCCCCCTTTTATAAGGACACAATCTTACTGGACTAGGGACCACCCTTATGACCTCATCCTAACTTTGTCATCTGCAAAGACCCTCTTTCTAACTAAGGTCACATTCACAGGGACTGGGGGTTAGGACTTCAACATCTGGCGGGGGTAGACACAGTCCAATCCATAACCCCTGCCCCTCCATTCTCATCGCACTCGTCACATCTGGAAGGCAGATTCCACCTGCCTATAGGCATTGTGCAGCTCTCACTTGTGATCTGTGGAATTTCTCCTCCTTTTCTCACCAAATTCCTCTGAATGGGCACCATAGCCCTGCTGGCAGTGAAAGGACTGTGGAAAACCAGGGATAAGACAAGTTATTTGTTAGATAACAATTGAAGGTGCATTTGCCAGAGAACAAAGCCAGGAAGAAATATGAGTTGCTCCTTGCTACTGACTCTTTTTCCTTCTATCCAGGCTCTTACGCACACCTCATTAGAGCAAAGACTAATCTATCGAAATCCAATCAATTCCACTTTCGATGATGGCAGATGAATACTATTTCTACTACATTCCCTGTGAAATAGGGCCTTGTGGATAAACCTGGAAGCCTCCTCCCTCCCCCTACTTATAACATGTTTCTTCAAGAATGTGGTCTGGAGTCCTAACCTTAAGGCTGCACCGTCAAACCACAGCCCATTGTGCTGCTGAGAGGAGCAGGGAAAGTGGGGTTGGGTGGGACCAGAGTGCATGGAGCTTTCTCCCTCCCACGTCAGGGGGAGGTGCAGAGGGACACTGAGCAAGTGTGCTTCTGTACAGGAGGTTGTCACCTCACTGGGCAGTGATGTCATTTTGGTGAACAAGATTGACCTTTATGTCCAGAATTAAAACTGGCTGAGGCACTAGCAGGGACATCCAGCTGTATACCTGGTATCCACAATCCCTGCTGCTCTACTGATCAAACTCTGGGTTTTGTCAGGGTGGTAAAGTGCTCAGCTAAAAACCTGTAACTACCAGCCTCCTTCCCTCACAGCTGTTATAGTCACGGGAGTACATTTGGCCAATGGGACATAAACAGAAGTTGCTCAAGGGTGAGGACCCTTTTTCTACTCTTCACTGCCGCCTTCTGAGTGGAATGCATTTGTGTTGGCTGGAGCTCCAGCAGCCATATTGGCCTATGAGGTGAACACTAGGGTAGACGACCTGCTAAGGATGATAGAACTGAAAGGTAGAAGTGGTTTGAGTGTGATGATTGGTAGCCAGCACAGCAGCCTTGGGTTCCTGCTTCTGAACCTGTTTTACACAAGAGAGCTATTTTGGTTAAGCTACACATGTAAGTTGCCAGTTATATGCAGCTGCAGTTACACCTAATCCTGATTTGATCCAAAGACCCTTCCCACAGGAACCCAAATCACTGCCCTTTAGAGACTTCCGTATATCAGAAAGGAAAGGCCCTTCCAAGGAGAATGAAGAAAAGAGGATTTCTTTCTGAGGTGTGAAGAGCAGCCTGCTGTGTCCCATGACATCTTTTTCCTGGACATTGCTTATCTGAGGTGGAAGAGAAGACTCCAGCTCTGTGTTCCCTTTAGCTGATTCCTTTACTAGTATTTATTCAACACTCTGTTTCCTAGTAGCACAGAAGGCGTTCATCATTACCATTTTCTGCCAACTAACATTCAGTTTCAGTAGCATCACCATCTTGGCAGTGCAACACTGTTGGGAGTACCTCGTTGCTTTTCACTGTTGTTTCAGAAAGTTGGCGAGAAAACAGAAAAGAACGTGCTGATGTCAGTGACTAGAAGTGTAGCTCTCCTAAACTTAATAGCTGACACCAGAGGGAGATTATTTGACTCTCCAAAAAAAAAGGATGACTCGCTTCCATCAGGCATACATTGTAGGAGGGCCGGTGATGAGTGTAGTTGACTCTAAATGAAAAGAATAAAATTAAAGGGTGTGGACAGACTGGAAGTATATCGGAGATGGGGGTATGAGGGATAATTAAGAAATTTGAATTTTTCAGTCTCTCAAGGAATAAAAAATTCCCTGATAATATGTATTGGACTCTGACATGTTTTCAGGAATGTGTGAAGCAGGGAAGTAGAGACTTGCCTTTATGGGTGGGTTCACAGTTTTTAGCCCCCGATTCTCTGATGTGCTGTAGTGAATTGGGAGGAAACATGTTGGGGTGAGCTGCTGGGACAGCACTGTGGAGGACGGTTACAACGTGGTTGCGGCAGAGCTAAGGTTGTATGCTTGGTGCTGTGGTGGGGCCCCCTCCCCACAGCTGTGTTGGCTAAATAAGGGTTATCCCAAAGCTTTCTTGATCCATCCTGAATTATTCATGTTTCTCCACATTGCATCTCTGGATTCACCGCTAGTCCTCAGACAAGCATTTTCATGGAGGTCCAGATTTAGAGGCAACATATTCTTTAGAACCAATTTTATCTCTAATGAGGTGAAGTCATTTTCTAAGTGTTTCATTTAAAGTCACAATGATGTGAGGCCCTAAAAAGTATCTGTTGCTTGAGGAATTTAGAAGGCAATTAATACTGTCCATTTAAAGTATGTAAAATATATTTTCTTACTGAGTTTGTTTTTCTTTATTTTATTTTTAAGGGATTTCAAATATTCACTAAGGCTTTTAAAGGTCCCGTCTAACCTCAGTTCCTATTACACTATTTCCCCCAAGCTATCAATTTTATCAACTGTATGTTCACCTTCCTTGGTGCTCATCAGGATCCTAATTCTTCGTGGCGGGAGAGGAATTTCTGCACTGATTTGGATAAATGTCTTCTTTCCTTTCCTTTCTTTTTGGAGGGGGTCAGGGAGTGATGAGGTGGATCAAAAGAGCCCAGCTCACTCTAATCCAAACAGTTTTCTTACCACATTCCTGCTGAAGTTAGTATTAGTTATCACTTGTAGATAAGATTGGATTACTTATAGATAAGATTACTTTGGATTTCAGTGATTAATTTCTAGTTGTTAATCTGCAGCCATCTAGAAGGTTTGAAAATTGTTTTGTTTATCCATAGTCTCACTGGCCTCCATCACCAAAAATATTCAGATTGTATTGAAGACAGTGCTGCTGCCTGGAAGGCGTGCGCATATTAAGATATTGTGAAAAGTGACGGCATCTAGTTTCTCAAGTGTAGGTCTCTGGTAGGTGCCCACTGAAATTCCGTCCACTGTGGGGATGCTGACACCTGGCCATCCTGTTGGATGGTCTCACCAGTCTTTCAAGTGGCTGGAAGGAGCCCTGGAGCCGTGTCATGTTCCAGAAATTAGGGGGAGACTATCCCAAGAGGTTAGTATCCGGCTTTATTCTTTCAGAGATGGTGGTGAAAGCTACCTTTAAACAATAACAAAGCTGGTAAGAAATAACATACTGCCCACCTCCCATGAACTACGCCTCCAGAATTGCTATGTGTAAAATCTTAATCGAGGCTTTTTATAGGTAAGTCTGTTTTTCAAACTTTACTTTGGATTATTTGAGAGGCTTCTGGAGCTGACTAGGTGAGAAGTCTTCACCAGGAAAAGCTCTGTCACCTTTCCTGGGAGAGATGCCAAAACCTCCTCAGAGATCGGCCTTTTCACTGGGAATTCTTGGGCAGGGAGAGAGGGCTCAGCCTGAGAAATGAATGTCTTGTTTTAATCTCTGCTTTGCTTATCCACCTAGTAATTTACAATGTCATGTCCACGGAAGACTTCGGTTTCATTCTTTTTGTTAGAGGTGGATGGTGTGATTTTAGAAGTGGAGGTAACTGAGAACTCTAGGCCACCCACAGCTTGTGTCTTTCAAGAAATAACATGGTTGGTTTTGTTATGAAAAGAAAAAGGAAAAAGGAGAGGAAAAAGGAGATGAAATAAACTTGTGTTAAAATTGTGCTTGCAGTTTGAATTTAATTCCCTGCATGACTGGTTCTTACTTAAGGCCAGAAATGATGAAACCTTCATCTGAAAGCTGCAGTCTAAATAGAGCAGGTGATATTGGGGTTGGTAATTAGCTATGCATGGGTCATGGGTTGGCGATTAGTTCTGTTTCTTAGAGCATGTCTGCAATCTTTGATATCTGCTTAAGTTATGTAAATAATTTGCAGTTTTTATTATGATTTTTCTATTAATCTTTGGCAGAGTGAAATTTCATATTTTCTCTATGACAAACCATGAAATTTAGCAATTAAATCCTTTTACTTATTCAGAGTCTACATTTGAATAAATAAACTTCAACAAAACATTGTATTGGGCTTTTATAATTTTACGTAGTGATTCTTTTGCAACCAGTTAATGTAAAGGACTCTTCATAATTATTTCTAATCTGATAGTTATATTCTTTAATTCTCACCTACCAAGGAATCATATTTGAAACTCTTGGACACTGAAGCCAGAGGTCTTTGTGGCCTTTCAAAGGCTAATATGTCTAACCTTTTGCATATATCAAGTTTATTATCATTTTATTACCACATTTAACCCTCCATAGATTCTGTCCATATCTTTCATTGGAGTAAATTAAGTACTTACATTTCTGATAAGTTCCTCTGCCTACATTGCACTTATATGCCCCTCTTATGTAGAAAAATTTCTGATAAATAAATATATTTTGGTGGTGATGATCTATTTTTGTAATTTGACTCTTTACAAGTGAAATCATAAAGTTTGGAATTGTGTATACTAGTATTTGGGCAAAATTTCCCCACCAACCCTATATAAATAGTTGTTCCTAACCCTTTTACTGACCTAACAAGGTATTTTCAAACTTAGTCCCTACTTATTTCTTACCTGGTTGTATGTCATTATCTCATTTCCACTTATTAATTAAATAGAATAAGTCACCTCTTATGAACTATTCTTATTCTCTAATTATTTAGGTGCTCTCATCCTGGGATCTGTGGACAGTTTTCTGGAATCTATGAACTGCCTGAAATTGTATATCAGTGTGTTGTGTGTGTTGTGTGTGTGTTGTATAGCTTTCCTCTGATTTTCAAAAGCCTGCTTGACTACCCATAGTTAAGGACTGTTTTGTTTCCCTCAGATAGGCCTATTTTGTCTACCTAGATCAGTGATGGCAATCCTTTTGAGCTCGGCGTGTCAGCGTTTTGAAAAACCCTAAGTTAACTCTGGTGCCGTGTCACATATAGAAATTTTTTGATCTTTGCAACCATAGTAAAACAAAGATTTATATTTTTGACATTTATTTTATATATTTAAATGCCATTTAACAAAGAAAAATCAACCAAAAAAATGAGTTCGCGTGTCACCTCTGACACGCGTGTCGTAGGTTCGCCATCACTGCTCTAGATGTTAAGCTTCGGAAGTCATGTAAATGCTTGCATTGAATAGTTTTACCACTACAGCTAAAACAACACAACAAAACTGTAAAGAGAAATGTTTAAAATAGCAATATCATTTAATATTACATATGAATGATGATGCTTTGCTGAAAAGAAATATCCTTAGATACATGAATGTGCTGTTGTCTGCTACAGCACTGCTTCCTTTATTAGTTTGTTTTTGGAAATGTTTATTTTATGCAATGGAAAACTCTGTTCTTCTCTGACTTTTCTGATAAGAACCTTGAGTGGTGGTTCCCTAGTGCCCCATGATACCATGTGGCCCTCACGTTGAGTTTTTAGTATTTAGGCCTCTCATCTTTTCTCATTCCCTCAGGGCAAGTGAAACAGTAACACTTGTCCGTAACTTGATCATTAACACAGTGGAAATATGGCACTGAAATAATGGAGCAATCTGAAATTAAGGGTAGTCATTACACAGTTCTTATTCCTTAAGACTATCAATGAAATGTCAACAAAACTTTTTAAGAATGTATTAAATATTCATATTTCCCTGAGAATCATTTTTAGATTCCAGCTTGAGGAGCACTGGCATAGAGTACATGATGGGCCAGAATTGGTGTAATTGCTTTTAGTGCATTAATGGATGTGACTTGATTTATAAGTAGACTGATTTAATATTTATACTTAAAATAGGTGAGCCTACGTTTAATTAATCCTTGTCTTCACTCTCTTTACTGAAATAGTTACTTATACCTAAGCTTTGTATTTTTTTTTAACTTGGCCTTGATTGTCTCTTATTCAAAACCCAGCCTTGCTTTTAGCTGTCTCACCTGCTGTAGGTACACTAACCTGGCAGCAAAGGAGGGGTCCCAAGGACAGGTGGGGAAGAACGTTGGCGAACCCGAGTATTAGTGAGTTCAAAGGTGGTGGACCTCTGCAGTGAGTGGCAAAGTGCTCCTCTCTACTTGGTAATTCCATATTTCTTGAAGATATTTTTCCAAAACATCTGTATTGGGTAGCAGTAACTACTATAGTTAAGATCATATGCTTATTTCCAGAGGCAAGGCTGTCTTCTAGTCCATTTCTCCCACCTCGTAGCTATGTGCCTTTGCTTTCCTTAAAATAGCCATGATGGAAGTAGGACTAGTATGAGGATTCAGTGACATAGTGCATCAAAAATGCCCTGCACAGTGCTCGACATTAAATGTTTGCTGACTCCTACTAGGACTACTGGTACTATAAGAAAAATATTCAAAGTATTTGATTTTTTGATTCATTTTACAGACTGCATGGACCAGTAAAGGTCTGGGAAGAGGCTCTCCCATTTCTCAATGAGATGTTGATATTGTGTAGTGTGGTGTTTTTAGCCTAGCAGCAGTTGATGTACTCATATTATTATTAGCTCCTTTATCAGAGGGATTACTTATCTCCCAAGGCCAGTTATATGGTGACCTTGCAGCCTCCTTGCTATCCACGGAATCTGCCCTTTTGCCCTTTTCCAACCTAGTTATCCCTCAACTGCTTTAAATTCTCTGAGCTATTTGTCCAGCTCTGTTCTTTCTTCCCTCTCTATCCTGAGGGACCCCACGGTGAGCTTTGCCAGGTCAGTACTCAGTGTGATGCTTAGTCCTACTGCAGCTGTAGCTACATTTGCTGCTGCTGCTGCCAAGTGCTTCCCCCATAGACATTTTCCTCTGAGTCCTTAATTGTAGGCTAGGTCGTATTATCTCTGTATTATCTCCTCTTAACTGATGTGAAAACCAAGGCCCAGAGGTGGTAAGTCACTTGCCTAGGTCTTCATCACTCCTTTGACTACCCGCTTTATCTCTTGTTGTTCTGCTATGCCCATCTTAAAAGTAAGTGTTAATTTGGGGGTTATGCATTTGGGGTGAATTGCATCGATGGGAACTTACATGTAACAGCCTGAATTTAAATCCTGGCTTTACCACTTAATAGCTACATGACCTTCGGCAGTTGCTTCATTATACAGTAGACATGGTCATAATGGCACCTGAATCTTGAATTATTATAAGGATTAAATGAAATATTTGTAAAAGTTCTTGAACAATTCCTGGTATATATTAAGCATTGTGTAGGTTTGTTCAATAAATAAAATGACTTCATAATGTAAGTCAGTGACAAAGTCTTTTACATTTTCTTGGACTTTATGTATTTACTAGAGGCCTGGTGCACGAATTCGTTCATGGGTGGGGTCCCTCTGCCTGGCTGGCGATCAGGGCTGATCTGGGCCATCTAGCCCAGTCCTCATGGGAGGTTGGCTGGGAAGGGACCGTGGGAGAGCTCCAGGGCATGTCCAGTCCGTCTCGCTCAGTCCCGATCAGCCGGACCCCAGCAGCAAGCTAACCTACCGGTCAGAGCATCTGCCCCCTGGTGGTTAGTGCATTTCATAGCGAGCGGTTGAGCAGTCGACTGTCCCCTGGTGGTCAGTGCATGTCATAGCGAGTGGTTGAGCGGCCTTAGCATATCATTAGCATATTATGCTTTGATTGGTTGAGCGGACACCTGGATGACTGGGCACTTAGCATATTAGGCTTTTATTATATAGGATGTGTGAGCTGTTCAGGCTACTTAACTCTTTTGTTAACTCCAGTAATTTTTCAATTGATTCTGTTTGGCTTTCTAAATATCTATATAAAAAGCCTAAGCTACTGAAGGAGTGGTCGACTGGTCGCTATGACACGCACTGACCACTAGGGGGCAGACACTCAATGCAGGAGCTGCCCCCTGGTGGTCAGTGCACTCCCACCGCCAACCTCCCACAGCCCCAATCAGCCCACATCGCCAGCCAGGCCAAGTGACCCCGCCCATGCACAGATTCGTGCACCGGACCTCTAGTAAAATTATATCATGTACAAATAACAGTATGTATTCTTTTTCCAATATTTTTACCTGATATTTAACTGACATATTACATTGAACCCTATTACCAAATAAGCACTATACAACATAATTCTAAATTACATTCACAAAAATAATGTCATTATTTTTTATATTCCAGACTGTCATATATATGTTTGTATGTGAATATATCTTATAATTACCCTTGTATATAGTTTGTTTGACAAAATCTCTTGGAGATAGCTTTGTGTCCTTAGTTAAGTTTCTTCTTGGACTTGGTTTAATTATGTCAGGGCACTTGATGCCCAGAAATTAATTAATGTATTCATTGTCTGATTTGTAAGTTAAGCATTTATTTAGGTATAATTAAGTAGCCAGCAGCTTTTATGCAATTTGAGGTCATCACTCTGTTGATTCTAATATGAGAGTATATTTGGGTGTGAGAGTGAGAGAGAGCAAGTGTGGTGTTTCCTTAAAGATCTAAAATTGTTCGATTATCGGCATACATAGGTGCAAAATATTTTCAATGATTTCTCCCCATTGTGGTAGAGCAGCCATGATGGATAGCATGCCTCTGTTTGGTTAAGGCTAATTATGTCATGGAAGGTCGTTCCCCTAAGGACTACTTACTTATTATGGCTTTGGAGACTGACCATCCTAGTTCTACCACTTACCACCCCACTTAACTCTGGACAAGTTAAGTAAGCTTTGTAGGTCTTCATTTCATTACCAATGAAATGAGGTTGATGATAGTATCTCCTTCCTAGAATTAAACGTGAAAATGCATGTCGAGGGCAGGCACGGATAAATGAAAGCAGTGCTTAGCATTCTGGTAAAACGTGCCGGTTCACATTGTGGTGAAAAGTGCAGAGTGGTGAGCAAATAGCGACCAAACATGAACATGCAGAGGCCACACCCTGAGATGAAGGAGCACTGGGAGAGTCTTCCCTGTTTCCTAAGGTTGTTACTGCTTTTAAAACGTAAGCAGTGACTGCAGGGAAGTTTCAGGTGTCAATATAGCTCTTGTTGTACATTATCTTGTGGAATCTGCAGCGCAACAGTGGAAAGAGATTTATAACAAATTAAGATAGTAGCAAATTCCAACAGGCTCATTTGTTTAACGAACTGCAAGGTGAATCCACTTTCTCAAGTTTTTTGTCTTTAGGCAAACGTTTTAACTAATAGTATTTAAAACTTTTTAAAAATATGTTTTTATTGATTTCAGAGAGGAAGGGAGAGGGAGATACAGATAGAAACATCAATGATGAGGGAGAATCACTGATTGGCTGCCTCCCACACACCCTGCATAGGGGATCCAGCCTGGGCTGCATTGAAAACTTTCTAGTATTTATCTGAGTATTTCCGTCCTATCTCCTGAAACAGGGGGCTATCAGTTAGAGTGCTGAAAAGTATATGCTTATAGAAACCGTCTGCTGTCTTTTCCCTATGGTAGCGTTCTGAAATGTTTTGCGGCTGCGCTTGATGCATATGCTTTTCTTTTTTAATAATCAAAGTTAGAACATGATAAAATGATAGAAATTTCAGAATAATTCTGAAGCAGCAAAAGTATGCTTTGCATTCACTGGTCTTCTCTAAGTCAGTTTCAGATTTCAGGTAACCCCAAGGTTTCTTGTAAAGTTAATCTTACATAGATGTCAAGACTTTTCAAAATATAGGTAACACTCTCCCTACTTTTTGCTTTATGGCTTTGTTAGAGTTGATGTGTAGAATTCCTATTTCTAAAACACTGTGGGGATATTTTCAGATTTGCTGTTTTAAAAAAATAGGTCACAGTTTTGTATTTTTATTCTGAATGTCTTTGGTGTAGCTAATTGCTTTCTGCCTCGCCGCCGCGCAGGTTATGTTGCAGATTTGGTTACTAAAATATGCTTTTTTCCCCCCACCAATAGAGAAAATTGGTTCTGAATAGCCTATGAGAAGCAGTAACTTTCATTGAATACCAGTATAGGTGTTTCAAAGGTCACTGAATGTTTTAAAAGTAAAAATCTTTAAATGCCACTTTTAGATTATACTCTTTTGCTAATTAAAAGATTCCATCATCATAGTGAAGTTAAAACTTTTATTAAGTTGGTATAATTTGGCTTTAAATTGAAACTTCGTGTTAGAGTAATAGAAGGCACTAGAACTTTCTAAATAAAATTGTTTCTTTCCAGGAGGTAATGTTTGTAAAGCATCTATCAGAGTGCACAGTGCATCTCGCATCTCTCCCCTCTCTTTTCCTTTCTCCTTCCCATAGGTGTATACTGTGTTACTTCTGATGCCTCTTTCCCCAAGAAGTATAGAAACATAAATTTATAGCTACCTTCTGTATATTTTTCTATTGCTGTGTAGTAAATTATCGTAAACCTAATGGCTTAAAACAACACTCATTTATTATCTCACAGTGATGAAGTCTGAACAGGGCTCAGCTGGATTCTTTCCCCAGCTCACAGGCTGTCAGAATTCAGTTTCTCACCATTGCAGAGTTCAGAGGGACTTGATCTTCTCCAGGGCAGGCAGGAGAAGCCATTCTGACGTTTCACCTTCTTTTAAAGGACTTACCTGAGTAGGTCAGGCCCACTTGGGGTAATCTCATTTTTATTGACTCAGCTGCTTAATAACCAAATCATGGGAGTGGTATTCCATCATCTTCACAGGCCTGCCCACTGTGGACAGGGAAGGGGAGTGTATAAGAGTGTAATTTAGTGGGGGCCTTAGAAATCTGCCTCCTGGGATTTTTCCACTTTTCTGTGGGAAGGCGAATACATGAGCGTCTGTTGACAACCTCCTGGTTGCTAGGCACAGTGTTATGACCTGCATTATACAAATGAGTAAACTTAGACTCAGGGAGACTGAATCACTGGCACAGGGTCTCACTGACTCCAAGAGCCAAACAGAACCTTGGAGCCCAGATCTCCAAGTGAATGAGGGCCTCATTTTTAGATGCTCTTTCATGAACAGTCTGGGGTTTTCAAATGAGCTTTTGTTTTTAACAGTCCACATTCAGATTGGTTGTTTAAAACCTATGAACCCATTTCTCCAGGGACGCCATGCTCTAAATGATGGTGAGTTCCCATCTACAGAATCCAACTTAACCCACACTCTCAGGAAAATTGTCTTTGGAGAATCCAGAACTTGGGTCTTAATCCCCGAACCCCATGGAGGCAAGCAAAGCCCCTGGCCCCGTGGAGCTGCCGCGGCCGCCTTGTGTGTACAGCCCCTGAGAGATGGCAGTCCGCAAGGCCCAGGCCACCCAAGGGGGACAGGAGCAGGTGCTGCCCTCAGTGACAGGAGAATCTCCCAGCATGTGACATTGGGAGATTAATTTGTAAAGTTAATCTTACATAGATTTATTTTGTCAATTAGGTAATTATCTTATACTCTATTACAGAATCATATTAGAGCTGAATTATCTTTTACATAGAATCAGTTGTCTTAACTATATCAGGTGTTGATATGGTGCCATTCAACTTCCATAAGAGGTTGTGTTTGAAACTTTGTGACCATGATTTTTATTGATTTCTTTTTTTTTAGAGGAAGGGAGAGGGAGAGAGAGATAGAAATATCAATGATGATAGACAATCATTGTTCTGCTACCTCCTGCATGGCCCCTACTGGGGATCAAGCTCACAACCCAGGCATGCATCCTGACCAGGAATTGAACCAGTGACCTTTTGGTTCATGGGTCGTCACTCAACCACAGAGCCACACTGGCCGGACTGACCACCATTTTTATTCTTCGGTTACTTTTCTTCAGCCATGTTGTTTTAAATCTGTATCAAAAGGTGACTTATAGTGCTTATATCCAACTGATATCTACATATTCGGTAGAATTGTTTCAAAATAATGTAGCTGCAGCTTCTCTTTTTCTCTCCTTCCCACCTTGAGTCCCATCTACTTCTTCCTGTCTTTAATATGTGTTGAGAGAAGAGGGGGGCATGAACGACTGGCTGGGCACCCCCTCAGCAAGCAGGAAGCACTCTCAGGCTGGAATGATTGAGGAGGCGCACGTGACTGGAACCCAGGAGGACCAGTGTCTGTGGGAGGTCAGATGGAAAGTGGCTGGGAAGGAAAAATGAGCGAAGGAATGTCTGCGGTTCCTTTTTTTTAACCCTTTTTGTTGCGCTGGCTTTTCTTTTATGCCTCAGTGTCATGCTTGGTGGCTTCGATGCAATTATTGAACCGTATGGATCTGAAGAACTAAGAATGGACTTTGGCCTAAATTTAAACTTTTTTTAACATCCTGAATTTTACTTTCTTTTCATTCACTGCCTCTGGTACAATGAATGAATGAATGAGTTCTATTCCCTTTTGATCTTCATTTCAGGCTATTCAAAACGTATGGCTGACAGCCTTCAAAGGAAGGGCGCAATGAGATGTTTTATTCAGCGTATCGCTGCTCGGCCCTTCACCGCAGCGATTCCAATAGCTGTGAGGTGCCGAGAGGCTGTCGGGGATTAGCCACCCATGGGTGACAGGTGGTACCATGTGGTACCTGTTCCAGGTGGAGTGGAAATGACTGCAGCAGCCTCTGGTTCATGGAGGTTTGTGTGCTCCCCACGTCATGCTCAAAGTTCCATCTAAGTCAGTGGTTCTCAACCTTGGCTGCACATTATAATCACCTGGGGATCTTTTTAAAATCCTGATATCTGGGCCTCATCCTCCAGAAATTCTGTTTCTTTGTTATGGGGTGAGGCCACAACAAAGACGGGCTTCCAGGCTCAAAGGCTGAGCTCCCAAGTCTGCTGAGCAGACAGAAAGGAAGGTGAAGTCAAGAATCTTCCTGATTCTGACCTGTTATGGGGTGAGGCCACAACAATAGTAACAAAGAAACAGAATATCCGGAGGATGAAGCCCAGAAATCAGGATTTTTAAAAAGATCCCCAGGTGATTCTAATGTGCAGCCAAGGTTGAGAACCACTGGTCTAAATTCTTTAGTCAGATTCCCGTCTTCCCTCATGGAGTAAAAATGACCTACAATGCAATTAACAGTGAGAAATGCATAAAAGTACAGAGTAGCTTCTAAAGCAGATTGTTTTAAATAATTCTGTGCCTTTGGGACCAACGGCACCTCCTTTTGCCCTCCTCCTTGAGGCTGTCCACCTCCTCTGTCACTGGCTGCAGGATTGTTCCCTTAGTGCCCCCTAATGACATGTAAATAACATGAATGATTACAGCTTGATTATGGGTCCAGTATTTATGAGGCTCCTGGTAACTTGCTGCATAAATTTAAGTCTGTGAGTAAATTCTCTTAGGGACAGTCAATGTGAGAGGATTTTATTTTTCTTCCCTGTTTTTTATGACGTACTAATTCTTTTCACCTCTGAATTCTTTATTGTTGTTTCTGCCCTGGAAGAAGTGGGGCCCTGGAAAATGGATATATTTTTTTCTGAATGACTTTTATGGTCCCTGTAGGGTTCGGAGCAGATCTGAGTTTCTGCCTGATCCTGACCTGTCAAAGGAACGTTGAAATGAAGGAACATAGTATCCATTTCCGCATGAACTAAAATGTGGGAACATTTCTCTCTCCTGCCTCTTCTCATAAAGCACGTCCAATTTCCAGTCTGTGCTTTTATGAAAATCACAGGGGAACAGGTTTACACTGTTTTCTGATTGCTGAGGTGTTTCAGTGTTTTAAGCGTTCTGCTTTGACATCTAGATTTTGGGAGCTAGCCTCCCACTCGTTGCACTACATCCTGCAGACTTTACTTTCTAGAAGAATTTATTATAGCAAAACTTCCATAGGACGTCTCTTCTCTGCCATAGTCCTTGTTAATCCTGCAAAGCATGCTCTATGGCAAGAGACAGACCAACCCTTTAAGCTTACACATTGTTACCAAAGCCTAGTTGGCCCACAGGAAAAGAAAGTGAAATTGTAATATGGGTTTGAGACCAGTGGGTACATTTCACATTTTAATGTTGAATTGCAAGAATTGCACCCTTAGAGGCAATAGCCTATGATATGAGGAGGCAGCTTGGGACTGACATTGGTAAAGACACATTAGCATTTATTTAATTACTAGAGGCCCGGTGCACAAAAATTTGTGCACTCGGGGCGAGGAGGGGCGGGGGTCCCTCAGCCCGGCCTATGCCCTCTTGCAGTCTGGGATCCCTCAGAGGATGTCCACCTGCTGGCTTAGTGCTGCTCCCTGGGGGGATCGGGCCCAAGTTGGCAGTCAGACATCCCTCTGGCAGCCTGGCAGCCTTCGGGGTATTTCCACATGCCAGGAGGGAGCAGACCTAAGCTGCAGTCGGACATTCTTAGTGCTTCCGAGGAGGCAGGAGAGGCTCCCGCCACCAATGCTGTGCTGACAGCCATCAGCCTGGCTGTGGCTGAGCAGAGCTCCCCCTGTGGGAGCGCACTGACCACCAGGGGGCAGCTCCTGCATTGAGCATCTGCCCCCTGGTGGTCACTGTGTGTCATAGTGAACAGTCATTCCCAGTCATTCTGTTTTTAGGGTCAATTTGCATATTACCCTTTTATTATATAGAATAGAGGCCTGGTGCATGGGTGGGGGCCGACTGGTTTGCCCTGAAGGATGTCCTGGATCAGGGTGGGGGTCCTGCTGGGGTACCTGGCCAGCCTGGGTGAGTGGCTGATGGCTGTTTGTAGGCTGGTCAAGCCCCCCAGTGGGGACCCTCACCCCATGGGGGTTTGGCCAGCCTGGGTGAGGGGCTGATGGCTGTTTTCAGGCTGGCCACAGCCCCTTCAGGGTGGGGGTCCCCACTGGGGTGCCTGGCCAGCCTGGGTGAGGGGCTGATGGCTATTTTCAGACTGACCAAGTGCCCCAGTGACCAAAGCTTCCATCCTTTCCTGTTTTTGTTTTTGTTTTTTATTCGCTCCAGCTCTGTGGCCATGGCGACTGGAAGCAGGTATCTGGGGTTTATTTACCTTCTATAATTGAAACTTTGTTGCCTTGAGAGGAGCCAGCAGCTGCCCGGGAAGCTTGGCTTCTTCCATCACTGGGGCAACCAAGCCTCCTGCTTGCTCCAGCTCCGTGGCTGCCGGCTGCCATCTTGGTTGGGTTAATTTGCATATAGTCACTCTGATTGGCTGGTGGGTGTGGTTGGGGCATAGCAAAGGTACAGTCAGTTTGCATGTTTGTCTATTAGGTAAGAGTAGAGGCCTGGTGCATGAAAATTTGTGCACTTGGGGGCAGTGGGGGGCTCCCTCAGCTTGGCCTGCACCCTCTGGCAGCCCAGGAGCCCCCGGGGGATGTCCAACTGAGGCTTAGGGCCGCTCCCCATGGAGAGCACAGGCCTAAGCCACAGTCAGACATCCTTAGCACTGCCAAGGAGGTGGGAGAGGCTCCTGCCACTTTTACTGCACTCGCAGCTGTCAGCCTGGCTTGTGGCTGAGCGGAGGTCCCCCTGTGGGAGCACACTGACCACCAGGGGGCAGCTCCTGCATTGAGCATCTGTCCCCAGGTGGTCAGTGTGCATCATAGCGACTGGTTATTCCTGGTCGTTCCGCTGTTATGGTCAATTTGCATATTACCCTTATATTATATAGGATCTCATGTAGTATAGGGACTTAAAAAATTGTCTTCCCTGCAAGATATGCAGGAAAATAGAGTGTCTAGTTGACCGCCTTCTCATACAAAGTTACTATCTGTCTTATCCACAAGGTTCGTGTCCCAGGTCCTGTCCCTTTCTCAGAACCACCTTTGTAAAGAAGGGGGCCAGGTGATGAAGGAGACGGGCTTCCAGGCTCAAAGGCTGAGCTCCCAAGTCTGGTGAGCAGACAGAAAGGAAGGTGAAGTCAAGAACCCAGGTCATGTTTGGAATTGGGCTGTCTGTCACAAAATCAAAGCCTGAGCCCTGTGGGAATGATGAGGGATATATATACGGTTTGATTCCCAGTTTTAGGTTGTCTGGGAAGGGGTGCGGCATCACTGGTATCCAGATATAAACTCTCTGTCACTAGAGATTCCTCTTGGGTTCTTTGCTCTTTGGCATAATCTAAATACATAAAAGGCTAATATGCTAAGTGTCTGACCGTCTGATTGGTCACTGTGTCGCGCATTGACCACCAGGGGGAAGACACTCAACGCAGGAGCTGCTATGATGCGCACTGGCCATTTACAGAGAAACAGTGGCTGTGAGCACCAGGTAATGACGTCACATAGCAACACCCAGCTTCCTCTTCCTGGTAATAGGCCATTTAACAATAAACAGCACCACGGACCTGGCACCCACAAAGCAACACTCGGCTTCCCCCACGTGGGACACAGGCCCCGCCACCAAACCCGGAGTGACAGCCCACCAAATCGCAGAAGACGCTGCTGAGACCCCATGGCGCAAAATGCGGCCCACAGCCCAGCCCAGCCCGGAAACGGTGACTGTGGGCACTGGGTAACGATGTCACGTAGCAACACCCAGCTTCCTCTCTCTAGCGACTAGCCTCCTGCTGGGGTCCAACCCCAGCAGGTCCAGGGGTTCCCAAAGGCGTAGACGGAGTTGGCGAAGAAGGAAGGACACGGAGACAGTGTTCAGTTGATCAGCAGCCTAGCCAGGATCTCCAGCCAAGTTCTGGTCTGGATCTCCAGAGAGGTTCTGCTGTTTATTGTCTTGTTATATCCGTATTTATACCAGTTGATTTTAATTCTGTCAATTTCTATTACAAAGGTTAAGGCGTTTCTTATCTCCATTCCAGGGAGTAAAGATTATGTAGCTTAAGCATGATTGTTTGTAGTTAAAGTGATTAACTACCCGCCTGGCACTTAGTTAAGGAGTTTCATCCCCTCCCTAACTTCAGGGAAAAATCCCTACCTGGGGAAACAACCTTTCTCGGAGAGGTGACCTTGGTTAAAACACACAGCGCTAAGGGGAGCAAACATATTAAGAACAGTATGCTATATACGCCAGGTCCCTTGAAACATATGCTGTGCAGATGTTTCTATCCTGCAGCGACTGTGTCAAGCAGCAAGGATGGACCGGCTTCCGGCATCCTCCTTGGAGTTTCTTCAGCCCAGGAACATGACTTGGTTTATAGCCAGGTGGAAACATTGTACCCTTTAACCAAATGTCTGTGAAGCATTTTCCCATGCCTCATCTTATTTGATCCTCAGAGAAGTCCTGGAGTAGGTAGATAGGAGACTCAGTAGAATCCTATTTTCTTTTCATTAGCTAGAAAACAGAGATTTAGAAAGCTTAGAAACTTAACCCAACTGAAAAGGTGGACCTTGAAAATGACTTCAGGTTTTCTCACTGCACAGAATATAGTCAAACACTGCTGCAGTTAAATATTTTACCCTCTGTTCTCCCTGTGTGATCTACAATAATAATCTGCTTTGTGTTGATATTTGCTGCTGTGTTGCTGACAATTATCTGAAAGAGAAGTTGGGGTGCTTCACTGGGCTGGAAAAAGTTTAGCTAAATCAGAAAGCAGGTCTAATTAAGCAATTTATCTATATATATAAAGCTCTCGCTGGTGCCAATTGCACGTGTGTGTTTTGATCTGTCATTGTCAATCATGAATTTGGTTGACATTTCTATTAAGAGAAAGGGTGAATAGTGATATTAAAATATTTCTTCTAATTAATTTTCTTTCAATGTGCACGAATTTGTCCACCAGGCTTCTAGTTACCAATATTTGTGGTTTGACACTTCTTCTTTCCCACATCCTGAAACCCAAAGCCGTTTTGTTGCCTCTGCCCTGGTCCAGGATAGGGCAAAGCACTTGAGCCTCTCTCACTCAAGGTCACTCTTGGCTTACCTTCAGAGCAGTGACATGACTATTGTTGCTATTCACAGATGATACCATTTGCATCAGGAGCTTGGACAGAGTTAAGTAAGGCACATTGGGCTTCTCAAGATAGCCCAGAGAAATTCTGGTTTCTCTTGCCCAAGGTGATAACCAAGCCTTCTAGAACTAATGTCCCAGTTAAATGTAATGCCTTCACCCACTGTGACTATACTTTCAGTAATCTTGGTTAACTATTAATGAAGTCTTTGCTTTGTCAAGCATTTATGGGATGCCTCCCATGTGTGAGCATTGTGCTAATTAAGCAGCTAGTATAAAATGGTAAACAGAAAAGGCATGATCCCTGCCCTTTATGGGGTTTATATTAATATTTATTATTTTAAATGTACCTTGATTGTGATAGATGCTCTGAAGAAAAAGAGTAGAATGTTCTAGGTGAGGATAATTGTGGGTCTAATTTAAAATGGGAGGTCAGGGAACATTGCTTTGAGCAAGTGATACTTATGCTGAGGTCAGTATTTTAGTTTACTAGTAGTAGAATAGAAGAAGGAATTTTTTTAATGTGAAATTTGGGTAGTTCTGTTCTATCACAGGGTTCTTTCAGCAGTTGAAATTATAGAACCTTTAGTTATATTTAAACCTCACAGTGCTACTCAAGAAATAAACTTTAGTTATTACCAAAAATAAAACAAAAACAAAAAAAGCCCCAAACCAAGTAGAATAATTTAAATTGTATACAATTTTTATGAATAATAATTTATGTTAAGGGAAAGAACATTGAAAACTGATTGAATATGGAAATAATGGGAGTTAGAAATAAATGTACTAATAGAGAATGAAGAAAATTATTTTCTTTGGAAATAGGAAAGGTCTGAGTTCAAACTAATAAACTATGAGTAAGTAATCTGAGACAGAGAGTCTTCAGAGATGAGTAAGATTCCAACCCTCTGCAAGTATACCTTTTAGTTCACAAACAAATGCTGCGCTTCTACATTCCTTGAAACCAAAAGCATTCGATATATTGTGCAAGGGGCACTTGCTGTTTCAGAGGGAGCAGGTGTTTTAACACAGTGTTATCAGTTTGAGGTCAAGTAAATACAAATAAAGTTAATTAGGACTTGAATGCATCTATACTGAATGTTATATGCTATAAATGAAGAATATATCTTCCCACTTCACCTTCTAATACTTAAGGAACATTCGTGCAATCGATCCTTCATTAGGCTGTAGAAAACAATCTCAATAAATTATCAAAGCATGCTATTAAAGCTTCTCTTCTTTTCCCAGCTGGGTGACCTTGGACAGGTTAATTACTACCTCTCTACCTCCCTTTCCTGGCTTGTAAAATGGGGATAAGAATGCCAATAGGTAGAAGTATATGAAATTGACACATCAGTGTGAAATGTTATAGCACAGTACTAGAAATTCATAATGTTAACATTTTCAAGTTTTGGAAATACATTCTCCTGGAGAAAATTGGACTAAAAGAAAAACATAAAAATTCCAACTAGAAAGTCTATAGAGGATAATAATAATGGTTAAGCCAAATGTTACACATTTAATAATTTATTCATGTTCTGTTCAAGATAAAATGAAAAATTGGAAATATGTTTTTAGCCTATTCCTGCAGCATGCATTTTGTGTGTTCAGGTGACCCACCTCCATGTATAGCTCAGTGATCACTTGATAGTCTTGCTAATTTCTTTGATCTTTAGGATTTATGAGTTGCATATTTCAGCAATTCTTAGTGTTCCTGGAAAGGTGATATATTTGCATGGAACGATTATAATTTTATTTGACTATTTCTGGAAGAGATACACTTGGAGAAGAATTTTCAGGAAAAAGTGATATTTGTATTTCGGATTGCATTCTCTTTTGATTTTCTTCTTTGTACTTGGGAGCAGCTTATACAAGCTGCAAACAATAGTTGAATGTGAGGGAGATGAGACAGAGTATACTCTTTAAAATCTTTAAAAAATGCACAATGAAAAATATGTGAAAATATCACATTAACAGCATGCACTTCTCTTTGCATTGCTTGGCTAATGGAAATAAACAGGAATAAGGCCTCTTCTTCTTTGCTCACATAAAAATGCCTGATGTCCAAGCATGTATGGTGACCACAAAGCCAACATTAGTCTTTCCATTTTAATTGCATCTCTTATTGTTTAGTAGAACTTGGAATGTGAGGATAAAAATCAATAGAAGGATTGTCATTAAGGCTGTTGAGCAGTAAACTTGTTCCTCTCTCTCTTCCGTCCTCCCCTCCCTTTCTTTTCCCAGAATATAGCCAATAAAATCGTTTTCATAAAATTCTATTTTAAGCCAGGAAAACATTTTATAATAAAATAAGGAAAGATTAATATTTTTATTGTCTCCAGTATTTGAACATGCAGTCTAAAGAAATCACATGTGTTTTCCATCGCTCTGCTAGTCTCCACAGCATTGCATCCAGTTATCTAAGTCTGCTGTGTTGTTGCCATTACTTCCAGTGGGTCATCTATTATGGATTGTTAAGTCATCATAGTATTTCATAACTAAAGGGTATGCTTCACTTGGAATTATGTAAGATAGGGTGTATGGGGGAAAATTTTCAGAAACATGAGCATTTTTTAAAGAAAAATGTAGCCCTTCGGTTATGATGCAAACATTGGTGCCCCTTCCTCACTCATTGTCTTTCTCAAGTTTCAAAACACGCTACCAAAAATGTTGATGGCATTTACCTAAAAGAGCTAAACCATTGCATGTGGCCTTTTATGTTTATAATTCATCTGAATGCTTCTTTCTATCACCTGCTCTAAATGTACCATTCCACCTTTCTATATAAAAGGTCATATTTTTCTTTCATTTGTGAATCTGCCCTTTTAGTTTTCTAGAATTCTAACTCACCTGACCACTCTCGGTCTTAGACTGAAAACAGAAATCTTCTTCTGTGACTTGTTCTTAAGACTCTGTTCTCTGGATCAATAAAGAGACCTTTTCCTTCCCTGATCTCAGAAATGCTGTCTGCTTTCTCTCCTTTTTCTCTGTAAAGGGGAGAAGGGGCAGCTCTCAGCCCTAACCCACCCCACAGATGTCTCTCACACTAAGGATTCAGGATGTGTGTGCTGTTGAGGAACACAGCTATGCTCAGGGCATGGAGACACCACTCTGCGTTCAGTGGGCAACCAGAATCCTGGAAGTGGAGAGACTTTGCATCTATGTATACAATTCTCATGGAGCTTCAATTGTGAAAAAGTCTTAGCTGTATAATTAACAACTTGAGAAATCAAAAAAATACTAAAAATCAGACAGACATTATTAGGATAGCCTATTAAAGATGGGCCTTTCTCTAATAAGGAACTCTGCTACTGTGGGCTGAGCTCTTGAAAGAAGAAGGTGCAGCTGATAATAGATCAGCCACAGGTAAATTCAGCAGGCGACAAAAAATGGGAAATAGTAAGGATGGCGCTATCCTCCACAGCCCGGATAGTGTGTTGGAATAGGAGATAACCCTGGTGTTGCTGAGTGTGGAAATAGAAGAATTCGTTATCAGTTATCACCTCTAAAGAGTGCTTTGTCGTTTGTGAAGCATCTTCACAGGTCCTGTGTCATTTAATTTAATATTTTTGTTGGCAATTTTTGACATTCAGAGTTTTTCAACAAGCATCTGTGCTCCACAATGCTATTGAAAATCCTTTTTGGTGAATTAAATGTGTTGAATATGTTACCTAGAAAATTCTCCTAGGATATTTTTTTTTTCAAATAACTCAATGCCTATACTTTATGATCTGGAAAGTATAGTGTACTGTAATAAAAAGAATGAAGCAATTGGGTTCAGAAAATCTGATTTATAATCCTGGCTTAATCCCTTACTCACTGGGCAACTTACTAACTTGGGCAAGTAATAATTATTTTGGTCCCAGGTAATGCCATAAACTTTACCCATTTATTTTAGGATTCTGTGTTTTCTATATGTTTGTGTTCTTATTTTCCCATGGATTGTCATTTTATTCCATTTTCTTTTTCCTCTGGTTCTGATTCAGTTTACTTTTACTTTGCTTCATTTGTTACTTAAATGAATAATTATTGAGTATTACATGTTTGTGTATTTATGTGTTGCCTCAAATTCTGCCTGGAGTGATACAGTATATAAACAACTTTTTTAAAAGAGGGAGTTTATTTGAGAAGTGTTTGAGGAAGCTGTCAGACCTTTAAAATAGATTCTTCGCTTTCCTGAGAGATAGATGTAACTTGAGACGATGAGGAATCCCCAAATTCACAAGCTGGAGTGATTCTCACACACTGGGCACCTCCATGTAACCAGCTCGTAGGTCAAGACCTGAAACATTACTTCTGCCTCAGAAGTCCTTCCTGCCACTACCGTCCAGACACCACCCCACCCCATGACCACTGTCCTGACTTCTCACTGTATAGTGTGGTTTCTCTTGATTTTGAATTCCATGTAAGTGGAGTCATAGGATAGCTGCACTTTCTTGCATGTTCTTTTTTTTTAAATTATGGTAAAATATGCATAACAAAATTTACCATTTTAACCTTTTTAAATGTACAGTTCTGGGGCATTAAGCACCTTCACATTGTTGCAGCCATCCCCACTGGGCATCCACAGAACGTTTTCATCCTTCCAAACACTAACTCTCCACTTCTCTCTCCCCCAGCTCTTGGCAACCACCCCTCTACTTTTTCTCTATGGATTTGTCTACTTAGGTACCTAATTTAAGTGCAGTTATACAATATTTGTCCAGTCGTGGCTGTCTTATTTTACCTAGCATGGTATCTTCAGAGTTCATCAATGTTATAGTGTATGTCAAAATTCCCTTCCCTTTGAAGGCTCAGTGACATTCTGTTTTTACATATATCCTATTTTGTTTATTTGTTCATCTGTTGAAGGACACCTCATTTGCTTCCACCTTTTGGCTATTGTGAAAATACTAGGAAGATGATTGTACAAATATCTGTTCAAGTCTTTGCTTTTACAAGTTGTGTGTATTCCCAGGAGTGGATTGCTAGACCATACGGTAATTTTTAATTTTTGGAGGAATCACTGTATCGTTTTTCCACACTGGTGGCCTCATTTTATGTTCCCACAGTTAAGGGTTCCACTTAACTTTCCTCCACATTCTGTATGTAAGATTCGTCGACTTTGGTGTGTCGTTGTAGGTCATTTTTCTCATTGCTGTGTAGCATTCCATATGTAAATGAGCCACTGTATTTCTAACCATTCTCCTGTTGGTGGGCATTTAGGTGATCTCATACTACTATTGCAGGGCATGTGACCATGAGGTCTCGGAGTCCTGTCGTTTTGTTTAGTTGTTTCACTTTCTTGCATAGTGGAAAGGAAAGTGGTTATCAAGAAATAATTTGTGCAACTGACAAAACTTCCTGATTGTGGCACTTGGTAATCTTTAGTATCACAAGTGGCAATGTCCAGCCCAGATTAGCCTGCGAGAAGGAGCTTGCTGGGTCACTTACCCGGAAGGTTTAGGTGTCCAGCTTCAGGTATGGCTTGGTCCACGGCCCCAACAATTTCATTTATACTCAGCTCTGCTTTTGTCTGTGTTGCTTCCATAGTAGACAACCAATACCTGGAAATTGGACAAAATTCCCATAAGAGTGAGTAAAGCAACATCCAAACATACAGCGAGGGATTACTGGTGTCTGGCAGTTTGTCTTTTCTTTCTTTTTAATACTAATCTTATTCTTGTCAACATAATGTATCTACCTAATTTTGAAAGTTGCTGCGAGGCTTATGAAAAGCTAGAGAGGCCTGCCTCTCCCTCTCACCCTGTAGTCCTGCTTATGTGAGTGGACTGCTTCAAATCTCAGGGCTCTTTAACGGTGTTCTCCAAAGGGCAAAATAATGCATTTGTGCTGCTCTTTCTCATTTGTCAGTTGCGTACACTACATGCTGACTTCCTGTGATGGACCATGAGAATTGAACTCTTGGTCTGTCTCCTCTACCTCATTTTTGCATTTTCCAACTGCCCAAAATAGTTATGTCACTATTGTAGTATGAGTTTTGTTTACAACAATATTCACTGTTCATATTCGTTTATCTACGTATTAGTTTCCTATTGCTCCTGTGACAGATTACCACAAACTTAGTATTTTAAAGCAACACACACTTATTATCGTACATTTTTGGGGGCCAGAGGTCCCAAACAGATCCTCTGGGGCTAAAATCAAAGGCTGCTTTCCTCCCGGAGGCTCGAGGCGGGAGTCGGGTCTTTTCCTCCTGCAGCCTCTGGAGGCTTCATCCTTCTGACCTCTGCTCGAGTCACTGACATCGGCTTCTCTGACTTGACATTGACTTCTCCTGCCCTCCCCCATCCTGATTTTCCTTATAAGGACCCTCGTGATCACATTGGATCCACAGGTAAATCCAAACCACTCTTCTTAAGACCCTTAATTTAATCAGACCAGTGAACCCCTTTTGCCATGTAATCTATTCTCAGATTCTGGGGATTATGACATCTTTAGAGGGGTCCTTATTCTGCCTACACACACACATTGTATGTATATGTATATGTATATGTATATGTATA
The DNA here is from genome assembly GCF_014108235.1 of Myotis myotis. Lineage (NCBI taxonomy): Eukaryota > Metazoa > Chordata > Mammalia > Chiroptera > Vespertilionidae > Myotis > Myotis myotis. Next base: position 35,513,583 of record NW_023416357.1, read on the forward strand.
TGTATATGTATATGTATATGTATATGTATATATATGTGTATGTATGTATATATACATATATATATATATATTCTTCTGCTTCTCCACCTCCTACTCAACTGTGAGCACCTTTAAGAATATATAAATAATTGAACATTCAAGGAGAGTGATGCTCACTATCACTCTTGCCTTAGGGTTTTATATATTCCTTGTGGAAGCCTTGAATCTAGAGAGGAGAAAAAAATGAGAAAATATGGGCTTGGAGAGATCTGTTCTTTGAATTTTATAGAAGTCAAAACCCTTATGTTTAAATTCTATCTGCCCTTGTGCCTCAGATCCAGGTACATGGCTGGTCTTGTGAGCCCGTCCCTTCCACCTTGGCCCCGAGCAGCTGTAGAGCTCATTTTGTATGTAGTTTGGGTCATCTTTGCGGGATCCCATATCTAGGTTACTGTTCAGGTCTGGCATGGAGAGCCTGGTAATTGGGTTTCTGTGACTTAGAGACACTTTTGAGCTCTGGCTATAAAAAGCCATTTCCCCTGCAGACAGAAAGAAGCATATAGATACACTAAGGTTAGTAGCATTGCCGAGAGAGGAAATATGGAATGAGAAATAAAACAATAGGACTGCTCTTTATTTTTCCTGAGCCAAGTGCAATGAAATCAGAACCAGAAATGCTTAGAATTGGTGAATGATGCAGACATTGGCCCTTGTCTTTAAAGCAGGTTTTCTAGATTGGGGATGGGGCTGAATAATCTTTCCTTGTTGAAGGCTGTCCTGTGCATTGCAGGCTATTGAGCGATATCCCTAGCCTCTGCCCACCAGATACCAGTAGCAGAAATACTCTCCCCCCCCCCCCCCCCCCCAGCTCCCAGTTGCGACAGCCAGACATGTCTCCAGATGCGGCCAACCCAGGTTGAGAGCTGCTACTCTAGAGAATACCTCGAAGGACCCAGGTGTCAGCTGTTGCCACTGGGTTTTGTCCAACTCTATTTTGTCACCATTAATGTGACTGTGGCGTTCCCTTCCTGTGAGGGCAGAAGGTTGTTTACCTTCAGCCTTGTTGTATGTCTTCTTAGTCATACCAGAGTGCTTTAAATCAGTGCTCTCCCCACCCACCCGCTAACACAGGGCACACTGCTCTAGTGTAACCCTGGGTTCCTCCTCTGGCGCATGCCTTCCAGCCAGCAGGGCCTTTCTGGGTTTTCCTGTAGCAGCTGAACTGGTCCCAGTTCTCTAGTTCTTGGAGGTCAGTGGCTGAGGTGGTTGTTGCGACACTCTTTAGTTACCTAACACTGTGGAGAGCTGTAATTACGAGGAAAAGGAGGGTGGGTCTCTTAGGTTGGTGGTTTCAGCAATATAGGGTGGGTCATTCATTCATTTTTCAGCAAATTCATTGAATACCGTGTGGGCTGTTCCTGGAACTGGAGATGTACACAATGCACTTCCCTTCTTGGAGCCTCCTCTTATTGAGGCAGAGACCCTGTGTAGTCAAGGCTGGTATGTGTTGTTTGATTTATAGTTTGAATGACATCAGGACCTCAGAACTTTGTATGTTGCAATTAGTTGAAGTGACTCTTAAGTCTCTTTTAATCTGTAGGTTCTCCCTCTATCTCTCTTATTTCCCTACTTTGACAATTTTTGATTGAGAAGCCAGGTTGCTGTTAGAGGGGCAGTGTGTCACCGTCTAGCTCAGCCGTGGGCAAACTACGGCCCGCGGGCCGGGTCTGGCCTGTTTGAAATGAATAAAACTAAAAAAAAAAAAAAGACCGTACCCTTTTATGTAATGATGTTTACTTTGAATTTATATTACTTCACACAAACACTCCATCCATGCTTTTGTTCCGGCCCTCCGGTCCAGTTTAAGAACCCATTGTGGCCCTCGAGTCAAAAAGTTTGCCCAACCCTAGTCTAGCTATTGCTGGTCATCTCGGTGATATTGTTTCCCATGTTCCTTTGTCCCTGAATTTCCTGTAAGTTGATGTTTTGATGGAGAGGCTTGGCCGTGACCCTGGGGATGTGGCTTTTCGGGTAAGACCACGCCACAGGCGTTTCATCGTGAGGCACATAATGAGCCGTCCTCTTTCTCTTCCAGGGTCAGTCGTCAGTGATGGTCATAGCCTGGATCCATTGACTTATTAGGGTTTGAAATATGTGATTTTCTAATTCTGTCTTTCCTCCTTTACTTACCAGTTGGAGTACATCTATAAAGAGAACCATTTTCCTAACTAAGAGTTTCAATTCATAGGGAAATCAGGATAAGTGCTTGATTTTTTTTTTTCTTTTCCTTTACCAGTTTTCAGAGTTAATGGAGTAGTTCCTTGGTATCTCCCAAAGGTGACCCTGGCTGGCTGGCTTGCTTTCCTCCATCCTTTCTTCCTTCTCTTAAACATTTGATATTTTTAATATATTACTGTTACCATTCCTACTGATGCTTGATTATCCTTTTTTTTTTTTTTTTTTTTTTTTGGCCAAGTTTGCTAAGTTTTTGGCTTTTACTGAGAGTAAGAGGAAAGCTATTGGAGGGTTTTGAACACAGGAGTGGTATGTTCTGGAAGAGATGATTCTGGAGTTTGTGTGGCTGACAGAAGTGTAGAGGGTACCAGGGAGGAAGTAGAGAGCCTAGTTACCAGGAAGTTACAGTAATCCAGTCATGACATGGTGTATCTTGGATCAGGGTGTTCAGGTGGAAAGAATGGTGAGATTCTGGATATTTTCCATTTCATAGAAGCTTGTTTGGGGAGGAGGGGAGGATGTGGAGCAAAGTTGATACCTCCTCATGTTCCATTTAATCTTTATTATTCCTTACTGCTATGCCTTTATATGAATTAAATTCTTCATTTATGTTACTATCTGCCTCCCTGTTGTCACTAACCAGTGACTGTGTTCCCAGTGTGGATTCGTTACCTCTAAAGGGAGGAGGGGTGGTTAGTTCTGTGAGCTCACCTAGGAGAAGTGGGCTCCTGGTTGAAATACCCAGAGCAAGCTGGCAGGTGAGGGTTTAGAGAGGGGTTGTAGGAGTCTCCTGGGCACTTCCTCTCGCCCACATGTACCTCTGTAGAGTTACATACAAGGGAACCCACTAAGTGGTACAGAGCTGAAGGGGATTTTGTGAAAATGAGGGAAAAGTGGGGTCGAAGCTGCCCAGAGCCATGATGCAGGCTTGGGTTTCAGCACTCACTTCCCCCTTTGCCCAGCACCCTGTCCAGGGCTCCACCTGAGCATGCCCAGGGTCCCTGAGGCAAAGGCCCAGGGATAGAAGTGAGCACACCAGAATCTTATCCCAGCCCTGTGCCAGCTGTGTGCCCTCAGTGCCTTCCGCTGTGAAGCGGTGGGGTTTGCAAGTACTTAACACTTCTTTCACCGCAGCTTGGCCCTGTGTGTGGGGACTTGAGGTGCTGGAACATGAGAGTTCTTGCTAACATAAAATTCTAATTTGTTCTAGTATTTCTTCTCAACAAGTCCGTGGTTGCCAGATTTTAAAATGCATTAGAGGAAGTGAGTCAGATACCTTCTTCATACATGACAGTGAAAGTACACTCAGTCCCAAGTTCTGAATGCTGTGAAAAATTGTGTTCTTTAAGTAAATAAACACAGGGTGAAGCTCTCAGGCTTCAGAATACACATTCCCCCTTTCCTGCCTCATTCGTGTTTGGTTCCTTTCGTAAAGTATGTAGCACTGTGATGTTCTTCAAAATCAGCTTGCAGATAGAAAACTGCGGGCTCCTATCGCTTGCATTTCCAGTTGGTATTTCCCTACCGCCCGGCGCTGCCGGTCACAGAAGTCTTTGCCTCGGAGTTCAGCTTCCCCCCAATTAATGCAGTTAGTTTATTCCTCTTTCTGAGGATTGCCATATATAGAAAAAAAATCTGATTATGTTCACGGGGCAGTCATTCCCATGTCTCTCTTGAGGAACATGAGTGATTTTGTTACTCCCACCACGAGCAAGCGGAACCTCCTCGGGGCGTCTGGCTTCCATCGGAGAGCATCCCTGGAAGGTGGGGAGTAGTTGAGATTCGCTGAGATAAACTCTTTTGCAAGTATGATACTGTGGCTTTATTTTTCTTCCCTGCCTGCCTGGTGCCAAGGACTCTGCATTTCACTGAGGTGAAAACTGGGTCTGTGAGTGGAGTGACTTTCTTTAAAAAAAAAAAAAAAATCAGAAGCCAATTACTTGATATGCAGAGCTGAAAGCCTCATTCCCTTAACGGAATCAGTGCAGTGTGCACTGCCGGGAACCTGAGCCGAGCGGCTGGCATCTCTTGATTACAGCTGGAGGTGGAAGGACCCAAACTTGCAGGCTCTCCCTCCCCCTCGAGAGATTGTTAGTCCAGTCCTTCACAGAGGTTCGCTTTGGCTCTCTGTCATCACCCGGACGCTGGCGGGGGCTGAGTGTCATGGTTACAATAGAGTGTGCTAACATATCACAACCATGAAAGCCCAGCGGGAAAGGCTGCAGATTCCGGGGCTGACCTTGGAGTAAGTATTGTCTGTCTTTAATATTGTAATGCTCTCTGCATGGCACTCGCTTTCCTGCCACCAATAGCTCTTTAGCATTTGTTGGTACTGACAGCCTCGGAGCACTGCAGTGCGAGGTGGAGGAACATGTCTTAAACGCATGGCATTCGGTTTCAGCTGCTGGGGAAACCCAGACCCTGCGTTTTTTGCATTGCAGTGTGAGGAAAAGCATTGCTGCATTATTGAAAGTTACTAAACCTCAGTGCTGGAAACATCTTAACAGCTCATTTGGAAAGAATGTGTCAGCAGGCCATGGTGTCTCTGTCTTTCTCTCTTTCTCTCTACTGTTTGTTTATCCCCGAGCTGTCTTTTCCTAAAGAAAGGCCTCTGTCTGCATTGAATGATAGAAGACATGGCAAGGGATTAGAGTGAAGAGAAGGGTTATTTGTGACATTCATTAGATGCCATCCATGTTTTATCTATGCAACAGAATATTAATGAACTGTAGTACATTTTGAATCCTTTCTGCAGATCCTCCAGCCACTGCTTACAGTGTGTTTACCTAGTTGAGCTCTGTGTTTGCTTAGCTGTTTTGTTTTGTTTTTAACCCATTAACTCATCTGACCACCTTCTGAGTTGATGTCACCTCCTGAAAATGTCCACATCTTATCTGTGGCGCAGAAGTTAAACATCTGTGTAGCAGGAAGTGTCAGCAAATTTTTATTTTAAATCTGTTAGTCAAAGATGCAGACGCCTGAGTTCATCTGTGCTGGCACACTTAAAATAATAACTGGTAAAATGTAAATCGGTAGAAAAGCATAAATATCCTTTTTTCTAACTTACAGCATAGATACGAAATTACATTTTGGTTGAAATCTGTACAACCCAAATTATCTCATACTGGACTGCTTCTAGGAAGAGGATGATGCCCAGTTCCTAATATTATTTCTCTCGAATTCTGTAGATGTGTCATGCAAGAGAAATTATTTCCTTCATTAGTAAATTAATAAAACCAGGACATTTCTGAAGTGATTGGAACACTTTTCTAATCAGTTCTTGTTCTAAAATTGTATACCAATTTAATACTAACGAGACTCACTTATAAAAAGTTAGAGGGCTCTTCCAACCTTCTTGCTAGATGTGGTATTTTTCATAATAGAGATATAAACAGTATTTACCTATCATCCTAGTATTTTGCCCCCATCTCCATCCATCCCAAAATTCAGCCCTCACCACGATGGTGAGTATTTTAATGGCATACATGGACTTTCCTACTTAACCCTCCTCTCTCCAGCATTCTGGAAATCTCAGCTGAAATACCTATAGCTCTGTGCTTAAGACCCAGATTTTGCTTTTACCTGCTTCTTGTTGTGCTGCTTCCTTGTTTTCTTTGGACTTAATATATATCATTTCATACGATGCCTTCCTTCCTTCCCTCCCTCCCTCCCTCCCCCTCCATCCCCCCTCCTTTTTCCTTCTTCTTTCCTTCTATCCTTTCTTTCTTTTTCAGCATCTTAACCACATCAAGAGACACTTCAAAGTAACTTTTAAAAATACAAACTCTGTTGTATCAAGTGTTCTGTTTATAATTTGGAAGGCCAAGGTATGCCACCTCAGTCCTGATGATTTGGCCAAGGGTGACACAGGGCATGTGGGTCAGCGGCACAGGGGATTCCCTGGGTTGTGTTTTGGTTTCAGGCCACACACCCTCAGTAGAGCCTCTACCCTCCTAAATACTAATGTGCCTTTAAAATAGGCGACTCCTCCGCTTCGGCTTGAGGTAAGAGAACATAGTATCACCCTTAAATGTCATTGCAGTGTGAGCCTGGAGTTTGATTTGAACCTTTTATTCAACTGGAGATGTAAAGTTACTCTTAGGTAAGCACAGCTAATTTTACATTCACTCATGGAGGAAGCTAGTTCTGCCGTGTTGGGTAAAGTCAGTTTCCAAACACTGCAAAGAAAGGTTATAATGGGAAGCCTTCCCATAGATTTTACTGAAAGAAGATTTAATGTATATAATTTTCATTATTTGGGGCCCTTATGGCAGACCATATGTGTAGAAGACTTTTTGGATGTTCTCTCATGAGACATTATTATTGTTCTTTCAGGAAAGTTTATTCCATAGGTACTGCAGCCAGGAACTACTCTACTAGCAGATTGTGTACCCTGTAGATTCAATTTAGAATCTTCCATGTCTCTTGTCAGTAGCATGGAACATTTTTTGATTCGAGTTTCAGAAATTGAGATCCTGGCTGTGAGACACCAAATATGTAAATATTTCAGAAATTAATGGATCACTTATGTAGAGGTTTATGACTTGTAGCTAGCCTAAGCATGGCTTTCCAGTTTCTGAGGAAGAAAGTGGGTTGTTTTTCTTCTTTCTCTTTTTTGATTACGTGTGGAATTACATTCATGGACACCGTGCAGCACAGTGATGGCGAACCTTGTGAGCTCAGCGTGTCAGCATTTTGAAAAACCCTAACTTAACCCTGGTGCCGTGTCACATATAGAAATTTTTTGATATTTGCAACCATAGTAAAACAAAGATTTATATTTTTGATATTTATTTTATATATTTAAATGCCATTTAACAAAGAAAAATCAACCAAAAAAATGAGTTCGCATGTCACCTCTGACATACGTGTCATAGGTTCGCCATCACTGGAGTAGCACATCGTACAGGCCTCAGCTTGGAGACCTGGGGTGGTGTCGGTGCCTAACCATGTTTATTTTAGGCCTGGAAGGTGACAGATAAGACTGGCCTAGATACCTTGATGGCTTTATCAGCTGGCATTCCTGAGAGCTTTCCAGTGAGCTGCTAAGTTCGAGTACAGTATGTTTAAGGGCAGCAGCTTTCGAACGTGCTCTGAATATATGAGGACACCTGTTTCTTGGTTTACCAAGAGCTGGCCCCAAACCAGAGAATGGTTTTAGAAGCTATAAAACATTTTATTGAATAAATTAGAGCATTTTGAGCAATAATTTTATATTTCAGTAAGTCAAGTACAGCCAGTTCTCAACTATCCATGTAATGGGAAACAGCGATGGCGAAAAGAATTGGGGCAGCCCAAATCTGACTTCTTAGTAGCTGCTGCCACTGCTCGATTCAGTGAAGAGGCACAACCAGCCTGAATAACCAGTAGACAGCTCTGTTCCAAAACCCCTTTCGCAGAGTAGGAACGCAGGGTGTGGCGTAGTCATGGTCCGTGGAGAGGCAGAATGTTCTAGAAGAGATCCATTGCACTGTAGCGGGAGGACCTCGTACTCGCTGCAGCTTTAGAACCTGGGCTAGAATCCCACATTAATTCTTATTTTGATTTTGCCATGTAAACGTAATTGGGAGTTGACTAGTATTAACTTCATACTTTGATAGATCTGTTGGAAAAATTCTTATAAGTAAGATATCTGACAAACATAAGTTTTCTTTCTTCTCTGAAAGAGACAGGAGTCCAAAAGAGGGGAAAAGATAAAGGCACTAGCAACTTATCACCCCAAGATGGATATTTGAGAGTTGGCTGGTACATGCATTTGGTGGTGTGGATGGGATGGAGGGGGGTGGGGATTACTGTAGTCCATTGATAGATGCACTTGAAAAAAATCTCTATGTAAGATTTAGTTTATAGCTCTATGTAAGAGATTTTGTAGATATTTATTATGAATATAAGTATATTAGATCATTGCCCCTGAGGATCAGAGAAATGTTTTGGGGTGCTTTTCCTATGATTTAAAGGCATCCCTTCCTATATGGAAGGGTTTGTCACTTCGCTATTTAAAAACTACAGTATTTAACCTGAGTTTTCTATTATGTGATAACCACTTCCCTTTGGTGCTCTAAAATTTTGCCATTGATTCTAAATCAGAAATAAAATGTGCTCCATATAAAACAGCACTGCGTTTTCCTTGCAAAAATCACATGTCAAAAATATCTGCCAGGTTGCTTTGTGACAAAGGACAGGCACAAATGAAAATGGCAGCAGTGGTGTTGAGCATGTAGATTTCAGCAGGAAGCCTTGTACTGGTTCTGCGTTTAAAAGCTGAAAAAGGACAAGTGATGAGATGATTGCCCAGTGGTATTGATAGGCACGCTGGAGCGGTTCTGGCCTAAAGGGAACACCGTCCCTTAAATGAGCTATGCTATTTTTGCTGCCACCATTTCTCCCACTTGGAATGACATTATTTTAACTTTCAGTCTCACTCCACGGAGCCTGAGTCCAACCCCATCCAGCCCAGGCAGTCCCTGTAGTCCTCTCTTCGCTTTTCACTTCTGGAGGTAAGCACGCTCCAGTGCCTGCCGAGGCCGCTGTCTCTCCCCCCCCCCCACCCCCCACCTCCCCCCATGGTCTTTGCGCACTTTGGACTCTGCGATGCACAATAAACAGTTTCTTCTTAATTGTTGTCCTCGCCGTGACGTGGAGGGTGAGGAGACCGGTTGAGTTGTTTGCTGGATGACTTATAGGCACACAGAGCGGGCACTGTGCTTGTTCCATTTAGCATCTCTTGCTGATACTTCACTCAGTGTCTGATGATTAGTTGTTTGTTGGACTCCCGTGTGACTATTACAGTGTTACCTATTGCTTTCTTAGCAAATGATCTGCACTAAATTCCACAACTTTTTATGAATCTTGCATAATGGTGCAATTTATTACAATTTCTAGAAAACATTTTCTAACCCATGTTAGAGTATCCTAATATCTGTTGCCACAAATGATTTTATATTCTGTTATTTATAGGACAAAGTATTTAACTTGTGTAAATGGATTATTATATTTTTAAGTGGTTTTATTTTTTTAGGACACCCAGTTACATACACGCCCACCCCCTCATTCATTGACTGAAACATAAATTCTTTAGGAGCTCTACTTGTATTTTAGCCCAGTTTGTTACAGAATACATGATAGAAAATACTGATGGTATTGTATGTATAGTACATGTGTTCTAATGGAGTTTTCATTAATTCAATATCAATGAGTATAGTGTGTCTCCTGTTATCTAATAAGAGACACATAAAGTAACCAGCATTCCTTATTCCTTCCTTCCTTTTTTTTTTTAATTATAGGGATAAAGTAGAATCAAACTCTCAGTTGATAGAAAGAATAATTTAAATTCTTTATTAATGTATATGTTTTATTTCATATATGTAAGCAAATGAAGAATTTGCCACGCATGGCCAGTGCGTTAAAAATAGGAACTTAGAAGCTTTATGCTTAGTTGATATCAGTACCATAATTTAACAATTTATTCCTCTCATTTTTTCTAAAATAAGATTTAACTAAAATCTGTGAAGAAGAATTGAATAGGGAAATGAATTAATGGCTTTGAACTTTGGTTCTACTCTTTTGCTGATAGGATTATATTTATTATTTATAAAAATGACTTTCAACCTGGAAGTTCCATGTGATAGCTTTTACGAAGCTCTGAATAGAATAGGTCCTAAAACACAGGAAAGTTTTTTGGCAATCCAGAGAATTGCATGGCACATGTAATTTGTCTATTTTTGGTGACCCAACCACAGGTAATTGGACTGTCTTCTGAACTTTCTTCTTCAGTATAGCATGTCTTCATCAAATGCTCACATTTGCTTTTCTTTTTTACTTCTTAAAGACAATGGGCTATTCAAAATGAAGCTGCTCTCACTAGTGGAGGAGGAAAGGGTCAGACTACAGGCCGGGGCAGTACAGAGGATGATGAGGCTCTGAAGAGTCTTTTTGGAGGAAGGGTTTTTGGACCTGATGATATTTGAGCTGGACCTGGACAGATCTTGGGGTTTCAGTGGGGAGAGATGGTGGTGAAGGACAAAACCAGACAAAGACTAAAAGAGAGGCAAGGAGCTGAGAGAGTGTGGCACATTGTAGCAAAGGTGTGTGCAGCTGGAACACAGGGCGGATGGAACAGAGAAAAGCATAGAGTTGTACACAGCTTGATGTGGACTTAAAAATGGATTTGGAAAGATGCTATGTAGGGCCTTGAATACTGAGCTAAAAAGTTTGACTTTCATTATGCCAAGGTTCAAGTGTACTGGAAGATTTTTTTTTGAATAAGGAAATAACCAATCTGAGCTCAGACTGAGAAAATTTACCTTTACTAGTATTAAGAATCGGTTGAATTGTAGGCAGAAACTGCAGTGAGGATGCTGGCACAATATTCCATGAGTCAATTGCAATGAATTAAATTGACATTTACAAAATACAGTTGACCAAATGTTTCTAGCTACATTATCCCATTCAGTTTAATCCACCTGACACCACTACGAGGCAGGAAAGCATATTGCTTCTGTTTATGGATGAAGATGCTAACACACTTAGAATTTAAGTCACTTAATTAGCCTGCGATTCAAAATGAAGTCTCGGATCTTCCCACTGCGGCTACCTTAAGACATACCTATTGCTATGAGATCATGAATATGGAGTTTTAATTACTGGTTTAGGTAGACCTTGTGACCTCCTTGAGTCATTTCTGTTTTCCCCAGTGCCTCTCTCAATGCCTGGCATATAGTAAGTGTTTGAAAAATGTTTATTAAAGAAGGAATAAATGAATTGAAAATAGAAGCTATATGAACAGTGCTCTTCAGAAATCAACCACCGGGTAAATATACAGTAATACAATTGTGATTCTCACTCACAGACCCAGAGTGTGGGAGAGGACCTGCTCCACGCAGTCATGGAGGGATTCAGGGAATCTTCAACAGCTGGCCTTCGAGGTTGGCTGATGGTCCCAGACCCTGTGCACCCTGTTAGAAGACATGAACATCCAGCTGTTGGTGCGAGGGAAAAGAGAGTGGGAGGTGGTGCAATGCCAGACGTGAAGAAGATTGCCCAGAACTTAGTATTCTGACTACACCTAAGGACAAGGAAGGCCAGAACGTATAGCTCACCTAGCAATCTTTGTCACAGAAATTGATGGAAAAAAGGTGTCCATAGTAGGCGTTCAGTCAATATTTTTAAATGCATGATTGACACTGAGATTTCTAGCCTTCACTGAGTGGGACCCAAGAAAGCAGAGTTGGAGAGAGAGGCAAATTTAGTGATGATGAGCAATGAAGTCATCTCTAGGCAGAGCTATGTGGTTGGCAGCGTGGAATTGGGTTTATCTGATAGTGGGCCCTAAAATGATTGCCTGATATGAATTGGAGAGATTCCAAATATGTTCATGATGTTATCACAGAAGAGCATGCGTTGCATCCCTGAAGAGGATTTTCTTTTTCTTCCATCGATTGTGATGGAGCAGATTTCTCTTTTGTTTCTTCTCTGGGAGGGGGGTTTGGAGGTCTGAGGGAGACTGGTGGTGGCGAGCATAACGTGTCTGTGCCTTCTGGAGGCGCTGACACGGAGTTTCTAAAAGGGCAATGAAGACTGCTCCTTTCACAGAAAAGCCCGGAGCAGGCTGTGCTGAGAGGTGAGAGGCCCTCCTCTTCCCGGGCGTTTCCGGCTCAGGCCTCCAGAAGGTACGCAGGGAGAAGAGATCTGCAGCTTCCCTGGCAGCTCAGTGTTGCTAAGTGAAAGTTAAGCTTAGTTTGTTTTGTCCGGGGAATGCAACTTCGCACTGCCGCTGAGAGGTTCCAGCCAGGCAAAGCTTGGCTCAGTGTGAGGGGTAGAATGTTCTAAGCAAGCTTTCTGCCTGTAGAATGGGCTGCCGCATCAGACCATCCATTTCGTGCCACCGGAAGTTTTCACCGGAAGGCCAAGTTCCCACCCACCTGGGAAGAGGCAGGGGTCATTCCTGCATTGAGCAGAGTATTAGACCACATTTTCCCCAAAGGACCTTCCATCCTGAAATTCCGGTGTTTTCATGGTCTTCCTGCAGGACTGGAGCGAGAGAGAGGCAAAATACACAATTTATCCACAAGCTAAAAAAAAAAGAAAAAGAAAAAAGGCCCAAATATCAGTTTATTGTACCAACGTGACAGAGAACATTTTTAGAACCTTAAGTGGAATCTCCGTATTTCTTCCCTTTCCTTCTTCTGAAGCAACTGTAGCCACTCAGGATTTCCATGGTCTGCACTACTCCCATGGACCACCCTTTGGTGGGGGTGCATATAAGGATGCTGTCAGTGCCTGTGAGTGATGTGGGTGTGCCCTGTGCCAGCTGGTCATCGGGACTGTGATTAGAGAGCAGGATTGCAAAGGAGCTCCCTCAGGTTACACTCTCAGTATCTTTCCTGGCACTGAGCATGCCTTCCCCTCAATAGGGACCCAGGAAGTAGTGGGGGCCCGCCACCATGGCTCAGTGACATTCTATCACAACACAGGGATGTACTCTCATTTTTCCACTTCACACCCCACCTTCTGAGTGGATGGCAACCATCAGAGCATCTGCTGCACTTCCTGTACTCCTTCTATTTCACTTCTTCCCACCTTTTATTGGCCTTCTGTTTGGTTCCTGGAGTTGGTAGACAAACAGTCAGCTCTGCCGAGTGGCAGTGGAGCGGGTATTCCATTCCTTCTCCCAAGGCACCCCCTCCCTGTTTCAGCAGAGAACACACACGCCACATGGCTAGTAGGACACAGTACGAGTGTCTGAGAATATTGTCACTGTGCTATAATTTCATGGTGACAATCATTTTGGTCTGCTGGTGTTTTTTTTCAAATGTGTAACCACACACCGAAAATAGTGCCTGACACTCCAGTATGTATGAATGGAATGAATGACTGTTATTCGCTGGAACTCAAGCCTAGTCTCATGTTTTCACATATGTGGTACGTAAGCCCTGAGATGGTGCCGGCACCTTGGGAAGTAGGGCATGCATTTTGATTCTTCCATAAATATTAAATGATGGCTGTCAAAATGTGAAGACCGAGTATCTGTTATAAATGAAGGTTCAAGGACAAAGGAGAAAGTCTTTATTAAAGAAAGGTAAACCTCAGGGTGTATTGGAGAACGTGTCTGGATATGATATGGGGCAGAGAAAATGATCTAGAAGTCATGGCAGACCACATGCCAAAGAGGATCAATCACCAGAAAGAACAGGTGGTTAGAATGTAAGCTCTGAGGGTGGAGGCCTGTCTCCCTACCACAGCACTGGGCATACAGTGGATAGCTAACAAAATTAAATAGTTGTGGCCATTAAATGTGCTTTGAACCAGACAGTTTGACTTGGGGATGTTAGGGGGCTACTTTGAAGAAACAGAAGTCCTTCAGTTCTTCAGTGAAGTTCGTATCCCTCTTGGGGTGAGTCTGGCCTAGTCTACAGCTGGGTCACTGCTGCCCTTTTCGATGGTGACCCTGTTCTCCAGGGCACCGCAGACCCCATCCAGCCGGCTTCCTTCATCCCCATTACCTGCCGGGCCCTGGAGGAACTGAGTGTGGGAGCCCAACAGACCAGGAGGCGGTGCTTGGGTCCTGGTCACTGCCCCCACCACATCCAAGCCTCCTGACCTTGCCCAAGTGATGAACTTCATGGACCTTCATTGTCTTCATCTACAAATCCCCAACCTCACTGACAATGTAAGAGCAAGGATCATAGCTTAGAATCTATATTAGCAAGAATGGGACCTGTGAGGGTCCTCAGGGTAGTGGGTGGGACAGGCAGGCAGTATCTTAACAGAGGAGGCATGTGGGACCATTGTCCGTTTTTCTAGGAGCTTGTCCGTTTGTTCTGATGCTGTTGGAATGGCTACCAAGTATCCACAGCTGCCTGAATTCCCCTCACTTCACTTGTTGCCATGGTGAGGGGCAGACATAATAAGCATTTACCAAATACCTGGCAATATGTTATGATTCTGTGTCTCCTTTTCACAGGGAACCTGTACGTGTGGGAAAGTCACCTGGCTGCTAACCCTTTTTAGTTTCATTTACTTTGTAGGATGAGCAGGACCATTTGTCTTTTTTTATTCTCTCTCCTTTTTCCTTCTTTCACTTCATGAAGAACATTGTAAAAATATGAAGAAACTGGTACCAGATGGCAAATTTTTCCCGGGCTTGTGTGAATGTGATGGTTTAATGAATTGTCTTCTGCATCCCTGAGTTTTATTTCTGAGTTGTGATGGAGGACCGGGTCTGCTTCGTGCAGACACTCAGAGGAGCAGCTACCAAGCAGAGATGAGCTTGATTGTGAGCACTCGGCTGGTCCTGTGGGTGTGGGCTGAGCTGACGTCACCACAGGGCAGCGGTAGCAGTGTGGCAGACAGGTGGCACTCCTCTGGGCCTCATCGGGTTCTTGCCACCCCCTGGGGGCTTCTGTTGCTTATAAGAATCCAAAGAAGGGAGCATGAGACGCCATGTCTCTGATACGAAGGGGATGGGGGTGGGAGCATAACAGACTCATGTGTTAGCAGTAATGAGGACCAGTGAGTATAAACATTTACTGTGGAAAGATGCTTAGGTGGTTTCCTTCAGTCTTTCTGGAGCACATTATTTTTTGAACTGGTATTATAAATTACCTCTTATAAAGAGCCAGAGGATGACATCTTGTGAGATCAGAGGGAAACAGAGCTTCCTAGTCCACTGGGACCCAGGAGCACGTAGTCCTTCAGAGCCGTGTGCAGGCCCGTGGAGGAGCCTGCATGTGCCTCGCCCGATAGCTGTGCGGGGCTTCTGTTTTCGTCATGATGATTCTCAAGTTATTGTGTGTCCACTTTTTCATGTTGACATTCCTATTTGGTCTACTGACTTGAGTAGGAGGCCAGAATGACTAGCTCAGGTATTTGCATGTGCTGTGACTTAGTGCTCCAGGAATTCCCTGCTCTACATGGAGTTCCCTACTGTGGGGCGGGGAACCCTACAAGTTTGGACCAAAAATTATACCCACGTATCAATGTCTAGAAAGTGGCCTGGCCTGGTTCACACTCGAGCACCCATAGAGAGAGCCCACACTCTTATTCTGGGGCATAAAACTGCGCCGTCTACATTTCCCTTCCACACGTTTCAGTTTGCAGTCACTTAAATCCGCATTCGGAATAGACTATCCATTTCCAGGGGAGGGGATTTTGTTTGCTCGCTCTGCTTAGTTCATTTCACTGTACACATACATTTTCAGGGCTCTGTTGAGAGTATAATTTCGGGGTTGGGGAACATGTTTTAAGTTGTGGTGCCCTATATTCCTATTTTTATTAAATTTATTTTAGATGAGGCCCAGAATGATGCAATGAGGTTTAAATCGGTCTCATTTGGAAATCAGGCCATGGGCCCCAGCGGCTCTGATGTCTGCCGCTGCTCTGACCTGAGCAGTCTGTGCTGGGTCCCCTCAGCCCGGGACCTGCTGTGGGAGGGGGGTGGGGGGTGACGGTGCCTCGTCCTGCTGTGATGGTCCCAGACCCTGTGCGCCCTGTTAGAAGACAAGCCTCTTCAGGCCGGGAAAGGAACCTCACCCCATGGGCAAGGAGCCAGGACACTTCCCTTCTAGCACCTGCCATCCAACACTCCTTGGGGGTCTAATCACTCCAGCATGTTCATGATTACACAGGCTTTCTCCACCAAATATTGTGCTTACTTTATTTAATCAGCTTTTGGAATTTTGGTTTCAGAATACATTAGAATGACTATATAGACCCTCAGTAGTTATCTCTTATTTACCAGATTATCTTGGGGTAAATGAAAAAGTTACTTTGGTGTGTGTGGGCCAGCGGGAGGTTCTGCCCTATATTTCATTTTGTTACTGCATTACTTTGGAACCAGGAAAAAAGACATTTCACATCGTTTTTAAAAACCGATTTCCTACATTTAAAATGTGGCTACAGCCATTAACACCCGCCCTGTTGATATGAGAATCAGTTGTGATATTCTTTGAAAGCACGAGATGGTGATGATACTGTGAAGCGCAGAGGTGCCTTAGTACGAGGAGTAATGCAAATGCAGAATTAAAAAAAGAAATTCTCAAGCTTCTCCAGCAGAGACATGGGGGCAATAATACTACTTGGAGGTGTTACAAGAATTAATTAGGTTATGCTTGTGAAACGTTCTAAGATGTGTTCTGTTTTATTATCATTAGCTTACTTTTGTTCTTGGAAACTCAGCATTCACAATGAACTGTAACACCTGACTTTTGTATCAAAGATGTTGCATTTTCTAATTGAACATGAGCGTGCATGATGAGATATTATGAAACTGGGATAAACGTACGAATGGTCCCGGGTGAAAAGGAGATGAGAAGAATTTCGTGGGTTTGTAGGCTTCTCTGTAACTTTTCCCATGACAATATACTCAGCTGAATTATTACTAAACCCCCAAATTGGCAAGGATATGCCTATTTTCTTCACCACTGGGTCCCTGGTGTCCTTTACATAGCACATTCTCAACAAATACTTGTTGGAAAAGTGAATGAATGAATTTTCCCCCATCTGGAGGCTACATCGAGCTCTTTCAGATAAGCCACTGCTTTCCTGTTTCTTGCGCTGAGATGAATCAGGCTGCAGGGGTTCATGCTCCTTGGTCAGGAGTCCATTGCAAGTTGCTTCTAGTCATTTCCCTGCCTTTGGCTTCTGGTCAGAGTTGCAACTGTAACTAACAGTGCATCGCATGTGACAGTCCCTGCAAGGCGCTTGGCAAGGGTAGTGGAAGCATGTGTGGTGTAGTCTCTCCTCCAGCTTCCCGAACAGAAGGGCTGGCTATTTTAGAATTTAAAAATGAAGCACTTGACACTATGCTAGAGTTTTTACATGGGATCGCATGCTGGGAACTAGAATTGAGTAGAGTAAAGGTTTTGTTTTTCTGAATGAGCAAATAAGTAAATAGTACCTTAAAATGCCTTTGTGGGACTAGGAGAGTATGAGAGTTGTTATCCTCGAAGAGTTTCTAGCATAGCTGGGATGATGAGAATTAAGAAAAGAATACAGGGCAGGATTTGGGTCTTCACACCCAATGCAGTTGATGGGTGTGGTGGACAAGCTGTCAGATCCCAATCCCTGGAACTTGTAAGCGTTATCTTATTGGGAAAAACAGTTTGTGCATATGTGATGAGGGATTTTGAATGAGGGGAATATGCTGGATTGTCCCGGTGGTTCCTAAGTCCAAACAGGTCTCCTTGTAAGAGGAACAGAGGGAGATTTGACGACAGAGAAGCTGGAAGAAGCAAGAAGCAGGTTCTCCCCTGGCATCTCCGGAGGAAACGTGGCCTCGGTTTTGACCCACTGATGCCGATCTTGGACTTCCGGCCACGAGAGCTGAGAGAGAATGTATTTTTTTAAAATATATTTTTAATTTTTTTTTTTTTTTTATTGATTTCAGAGAAGAAGAGAGAGGGAGAGAGAGATATAAACATCAGTGAGGAGAGAGAATTATTGATCGGCCTCCTCCTGCACAGTCCCTACTGGGGATCAAGCCCACAGCCCAGACATGTACCCTGATCCAGAATTAATTGTGACTTCCTGGTTCATGGGTCAATGCTCAACCACTGAGCCATGCCAGCTGGGCGAGAATGTATTTTTGTTGCCTTAAGCCACCAAGCGTGTGGTAATTTATTACAGCAGCTATAGAAACCAAGTATAATAGTGAATTGTGCATTCGTTTTTACTGTGACTGTCTCATGCCCTGTGAGAGCCGTGTGATGAGCACTTTTACCTCCATCTCATAGAAGAAGCCACAAGGACCAAGGGTCACGTGGCTCGAACCAGCTTTTCTGATTCTTGGTCCAGTTCTCCTCTTACTTTACTTAGTACCATGCCTCTTCCCAAAAGCTAAAGACAGTGAACAGCACAGACTGCTCATAAAGTTGTTCATAAAGGAGACCGACCACCGCAGCCAGAAGGATTGGGGCAGACATGAGAGAGATGGAACCCCCGGGGCGTCCAACAGGATAAAGACACTTAAAGCTGGAAGGTGATGAATTCTGGTTCCCACAGCCCAGGGAACTTAATCCCTCGTCGGGTGCTGTTTCGCCTTGCAGATTTTGGGTGCCTTTGAGCATGTGTGTGTCCACGTGTCTGTGTATTCTTGGAGGAGAGAGTCCCTTGTTGGGTAGATGGCGGTAGATTCTGCTCCCATCTCATGAAATGATCGCCTCTTCCACGTGACGGCGCCTCCTGACATGGGGGCCCTGATGATGGGGGCCCTGGCTGGGTAAGCCTGCACATGGCCCCAGATAAAAGCTGAGGATGTAACTGCGGTTCCAGCCTGTGGGGCCTTAACCCTTGTAGGAAAGCGCTTGGTGTGGCTCACTCCTCTCCGGCAGCCACTGAGGTCCTCCTTCCGCAGACCCTGCTGCGGATCTATGCTCTCGGCCTCATGGCTCCCACTACCTATGCCAGGGATGGGGCTTCCTGTTCTCTAATTTATTCCACCGTCTTGCTTCTGTGAGCCAGGGGTGCTGCTGGGGAGATGAAGATAACATCTCTCCCCTCAGGGAGCTTTCAAAAGTGTATGGGAAACAGACAAAGAAGCTGTGTGACTGAAGTGTGATCCCAATAACAGAGCGATGCTGACCCCATGCTGCTCCCTCTGCATGGGCCCTGGGAGAATGAAGTCCTATTTATGGAGGGGACTCTGCAGGCTCTGCCTGAGCCAGAGTGTGGAAGAGGTCCGAGGCTGTGGCGTCTGGAGGAAGGGCTGGACAATTAACCTCCCCACGTGCAGATCTGGGTATTTTTTGTGCGATGATTAGAATGTGCTTTGGTTTACCCAGCCTTTACCTGCTACTTTTCTGGAACTTTCAGCACTAGCTAGGAGTCATGCTCATATGGGCTTTCTATTTAACTCAGTCTGAGATAGAGTAAGGATAACTCGGTGCCCTTTTTATCCTTTTAATAGCCAATGACTACCATCCTAAACTCCTTTTTATCTCTATTCTTCTGATGATGAGAAGAATAAAAGGAGCTCAATTTTATAGAAATTGTACAAAGACCAGCATCTGAGAGCTTGAACAAACCCCAGAACTATATGACATTGGATTATGTATGGGGTCAGCATCAGGGAGTGACATAGACCATCTCACTTTTGTTACTTGGGGGATTCTTTTTAATGGCATGCATCTTCTAGAATACCCGACATGATCTCTCTCTCTCTCTCTCTCTCTCTCTCTCTCTCTCTCTCTCTCTCTCTCTCTTATCCTCACTCGGGATGTGTTTTTATTGATTTTTAAAGAGAGGAATGGGGGGAGAGAGAGAGAGAGAGAAACATCGATGTAAGAAACATATGACGAGGGATTAAATCCACAGCTTAGGTATACACCCTGACCAGGAATCAAACCCACAACCCTTTAGTGGGATGGTGCTCCAACCAACTGAGCCCCACGGCCAGGGCCCCCACATGATCTTTTGATTGAATATATCTCTTGATTGAGAAAAGACAGGAATCAGAAAAGGACCGTGAATTCTAGAACATTTACAATTTTCTAATTCATTGATCGCAATAGCAGCTATAGACATTTGGGAAAAAATGCTACTGCCTCTATGTGTGTGACTTTGTTTATTCAGGCAATTGGCAGTGTTTGGGATCTCAGATTCTTCATCATAGCTTCCGGGGAGTGAGTCACTGTCCTCCACCTTAGTAGCCCATCAGGCTGTACTCTGAGCTTACACTGGCTATTGTTTCCTTCCCAAAGGAAGAAAGATTATAAATCACCAAAGTTAGAAAAAATGTGAGATTCCATTTGATGCCATATTATTTTATGAAAATGGAACTGAAATAGTTAAACAGTGGCTCTTGGCTAACACAGCAGTGACTGCAGAGGATTTGAACTCAGTGCTCGGAGCGCTGTGATTATTCTGTCTCCTAAGGTGTTTTCATTTCTTTCCTCTGCTTCTTTGGAGCCTCTAGGTAGATTTCATTTTTCAGTGCAGAACCTATAGCCTAAAGTAGTGTTGTCATCTATTGGGGTGATCACTATGTAAGTTATAGAAATTTCTAATTAGTATGTTGTACAAGTGAAACTAATACAATATTGTATGTCAACTGTAGTTGAAAAATAAAATAGTGTTGTCATAAAATTACACACATAAAATTATATTGCTTGCTTTATTTTGAGCACTATTTTATAATATGCACAAGTTTGAGTTTGGTTATGAATGAATATGAGAGGATATATTTTGAAGTTATTGTGATCATTTTAACACAGTATAAAAATCAGAAACAATCTTTTCAGTCAAGTAAAATGAATTCCTTTATTCTTCTTTTCTCTCTAAACAGTATAGAGTTTCTTAAGAGCGTCCAAGGTTGGTGACCCTTGGGTGAGTTGTGGTAATGAGAGTAATGTACCAAAAAAGGCAAGACCTGATATGTGCCTCTTTTTCTTTACTCTGTGTGACAGTCAGTCTCCTTAGAAAGTCATCTGAAGGCTGTTTGTAAACTGGAGCAGAACAGTCAGCAAATACAACCACCTCTGGTTGGTTTGCTCTACTAATGCGTGGAGGCAGCCGGAAGAAAAGGTGTTCTGATTTTCTTGTTTTAAGTAACCCTTTGGTTGGGCCCGGCTACCTGAAAAAATAAATTGTAAAGGTCATAGTATGAAGGCTACAAAATGGTAAAACCAGAGGATTGGGTATTTAAAAGCAGAATTTGAATTGGACTATGAAGGTTGATTAGGGGCAAAGTACGTGAGAGGAGGAAGGAAAGCCAGCGGGGATGAGCAGATAGGTAGGAAAGGAAGGAATGATGGGACATGTTCAGGGGTGGGGAGGAGCCACCTTCCCGGGAGCTTCAGGAACATTAGACTGTAGGTGGAGAGGGGGGTTTCCTGGGAAAGAAAGGTGGGGAACAAACTGTAGAGTATCTCACAAGCCAGTCTACAAGCCTTGGGTTTTATTTTTCAGTGTGGGACATGTCTGAGGTTTTAAACCAGGAAAATGGTAGTTTTAGCAGGAATTGGAGCAACATAGTGCTCATGGAGTGGAGAGAAGCGAAGTGCAGAAGAGCAACAGTGAAGAACAGAACTTGGAAGCTGGCAGAGAAGGAGAAGGAAGGCCAGGAAGGATGCTGGAAAGAAGCGTCCACGGGACCTGCTGAAGGTGGGAGGCGTTCTGAAGGTCAGAGGAGTTGCAGTATCTCAGAGACAAATAGGGGAGTTGGAGAAGCATCCGTTTGGGAGATAACGATTTCACTTTGAATTACGTTTGGAAATGTCCAATCTGAACTTGATGGCATAGTGGCTGAGTGGCAGCACCCAGCACGCCACTGGCGATGGATTCCCAGAATGGAGAAGTTTCCAGGATGTCGGTATTATGTGGATGAAGGTGTGGGAGGTAGCAACAGAGACAGTAAGGCCTCTTTCAAATTGAGAGTGGGAGGCAGATGCTCTGCAAAATCCACCTTGCTCATTATTCTTGTGGTTTGTGTCTAGACGAAGGATAAACAGTGAACAGTTTCCAGTCCAGGGAACAGGGGCGAGCCTTGAGGAGGCGTGTTTAGCTGCGACCTGCAACTGAGCTTTCCTGAGTCCATTTAACTGGGGAATAAGCCTAGTGCTCTGATTGGAGAAACACCTGAATAGCCTGAAGTTCCAATTTGGGCCCACAGCCTCCAGGCCCCCTAGCGATGCCCCAGAAACCAGGCAGAAGAACCTCTTCTACTTATGATGCCAGCAAGGAGCCTGGGAGTTCTAGGGGTAGCGAAAGTCTCGGTATTGTGGAGGTGGCCTGCAGGGGTGGCTGTTAGTCAGGCCACTGTTCTTTTCTCAAGAAAGAATGAGGAGAACCCTGCTAAAGAAAAAAAAAAATAGCACTGGACCCAGGTCCCAAAGCTCTGTGCATTTGACTGTGGGAGAGATCATTTGGGCACAAAAACTTTAAAGGTAGAATTTTGTAATCTGCTGTCATTCCCATGTTACCTCATGATAAAATAGAATGTGTGACTTTGTGAAGCATTGCTTACTTTTAAGGCTTCCACTGTCAGGTACTTGCCAAATGTTAGCTAGAATATATTGATTTGATGAAAGAAATTATTTAATATTGATGCTTTTATTTATTGGAACTTTTCTGCCTAATGTAGAAATCTTCATTTTGGAAAGTCATCTAATCTAATAAAAGAGAAACATGCAAATTGACCGCACCTCTTCTATGCCCCAAGCCACGCCCACCAGCCAATCAGAGCGACTATATGCAAATTAACCCAACCAAGATGGCGGCTGGTAGCCACAGAGCTGGAGCAAGCAGGAGGCTTGGTTGCCCTGGCGATGGAGAAGCCAAGCTTCCCACCTGCCCTGGCCGCTGTGGCCTCCGCTAAAGGCAACAAAGTTTCAATTATAGAAGATAAATAAATCCCAGATACCTGCTTCCAGCCAGCCTCCGCTGGGAGCTTGGGTGGATGGGGGCCATGGCCAGCCTGCAAACAGCCACCAGCCTCTCACCCAGACTGGCCAGGCACCCCAGCAGGACCCCCAACCCTGAAGGGGGTGTGGCCAGCCTGAAAACGGCCCTCAGCCCCTCACCCAGGCTGGCCAGGCACCCCAGTGGGACTCCCACCCTGATCCGGGACACCCTTCAGGGCAAACCAACCGGCCCCCACCCGTGCACCAGGCCTCTATCCTATAAAATAAAAGGGTAATATGCAAATTGGCCCTAACAGCAGAACGACTGGGAATGACTGGTCACTGTGACACATACTGACTACCAGGGGGCAGATGCTCAATGCAGGAGCTGCCCCTTGGTGGTCAGTGTGCTCCTACAGGGGGAGCTTTGCTCAGCCACAAGCCAAGCTGATGGCTGCCAGTACAGCAGTGGTGGTGGGAGCCTCTCCCGCCTCCTCAGCAGCACTAAGGATGTCCGACTGCAGCTTAGGCCTGCTCCCTGCTGGCAAGTGGACATCCCCTGAGGGCTCCCGGGCTGCCAGAGGTATGTCTGACTGCCAGCTTAAGCCCAAACCCCCGGGGAGCGGGCCTAAGCCAGCAGGTGGTCATCCCCTGAGGGGTCCCAGACTGCGAGGGGGCATAGGCTGGGCTGAGGGACCCCCCCCAACCCCCCCGAGGGCACAAATTTTTGTGCACCAGGCCTCTAGTTCAACTATAAGTCAATTGCTCGTTTCTCTATTCTCAGGATGGGTAATAACAGATACTTCTTTCCAACTACTCTCTTGTAAGATCCACTCAGAAGTCTGCGTTGAGAAGGATTCTGAAGAAAGTTAGTGGCAAAAAACAAAAACAAAACCTATATGTGTGGTCAGCAGTACTTACTGTGGTTATGGTAGGGATAAGAATGGGGGTAGATTTGCCAGTGGAAATTGTGTTCTGGAATTGGCATAGTTGCATTGAATTTGTTTTGCAGAAATTGGCCAGGAGCTTCAGGTACTTTTGAAAAAACAAAGTCCTAGTTTGTTATCTTTGGGGACCATGCATGTCATTGCCCTATACATTGATTTGGGTTGGTGAGAGATAAGGAAGGCTGGGGTCAGCCTTATTTGTGCTCCACTTAATTTTGTGATTTCATTTTTGAAGAGATTCTCTGACCCACTTTGATTCTGAGCATGGTGCAGTGGTATTGCTTCTGAAGAAGCATTAAAAATGCAGCCTGATTGCCAAGATCAGTCTGGCTCAGTAATTGTAAGTGCTCCCCAGTTTAGGGACACGTCTCACAAACTCTAACTGATTCCTAACAGCCCAATGAGGTCATTCTTCCTGTTTACTTATTGGAACTTCATCCCATCATTTATTTCTGTATAATGCGTGAGGGTGTGAGGCCTCCACGTGGTGGGAGTAGGTAGAAGACGTAGTTAGTCAGCAGTGTGATTCCCATTTTATGGGTGAGGAAATCAGGATTTACAGAGATGAAGTTACTAATCCAGAGTGTCACAAACTAGAACGTGGCAAAGCCAGGACCCCGCTTCTCCAGTATGATGGCCTTGCTCATCTTAGCTTTCTGTGGGTGATAACTTCCTTTCCCGTTAACATCCTCAGCCTTATTCCATTCTGAACCATGGCTTCAGTTTGTGTGCGTGTGCGTGTGCATGTGCGTGTGCGTGTGCGTGCATATGTGTGTCTGTACTCACTCATCTTTAACTTCTTCATTTTTCTTTACTTTAAGGAGACTGGAATTGATTCTAATCCCCACTTATCCACAGTCTCACTTTCCAATGTTTCAGTTACCTGCAGCCAACTGCAGCCCAAAAATATGAAATGGAAAATTCCAAAAATAAACAAGTCATAAATTTTCAATTACATGTTGTTCTAAGTAGCATGATGAAATCTCACGCCATCCACTCCATCCTGTCTGGGACATGAATCATCCCTTTGTCCAGTGTATCCATGCTGTATGTGTAGTACAATGAAATATTGTGAGAGAGAGGCCACATTCAAATAACTTTTATTATTATCTTGTTATAATTGCTCTATTTTATTGTTCTTGTTATTAATCTCTTACTGTGCCTAACTTATAAATTTAACTTTTTCATGGATATGTCTGTACAGGAGAAAACATAGTTTATATAGGTTTGGTACTATCCATAATTTCAGGTGTCCACTGGGGATCTTGGAATGCTTCCCCCACAGGTAAGGGGGAGCACTGCAATTATTTGGTACATTGTCTCAGGTGGTGTGGATGGTCACTCAGAAATGTAATCGAGTGATATGAATGTGTCTGGACACAGTTACCTGCATAGGAAGGAAAATTATGTCATAAAAGAGTATTTAAGGATGACGGGAAATTTTTGTTATTTATCAAAGGGCATATATCTGCAGCCATCATGACAATCTGTTGGAATCTCCTGTTGATAGTCAGGGAAAAGCGAGTCCTAAAAAAATGACATCAATAAAAATCACCTAGAGAGCTGACATTAGAAACAAAACTCATGTTTCCCGTGAGGCCATCGTGCCGCAGCTTCAGCCCCAACCCAGGCTGTCTCGGCTTTGGAAACGGCATCTTGCTCTGACAGCCTTGTGTTCTCCTCACTGAAATTTTGGCAGCCGATATCAGCACATCAGTTACTGTCCTTTCCCTCCTATAGGAAATGATAGGACTGCAGCTATGTTAGCTCATATTTTCTCCCTCATTAAAGTGCCTATCTGCAGTTTCTTCCAAGGAGGTTGCCAGTGTTGGAGTGTGGTGCCCTTTTGCTGGTGATTAATTTGCTCAATTCCTTAGGGTTCATGGTCTAGTTAAATTTAGTTTCAATATCAATCTAAAGTACACTAAACTATGTATCAGGGAATGCTACCCCACTGATCAGAGAGTTATAGTTTTGATTTAGCACAGAGCATTCATGCAGCATTTTTATTTAAGGAGCTCAGTGGTGAGTATTGCTTTGACTGTGTAGTCAGTTTCATTTCTCAGGGGTGGCTGGACAGGTTTAAAGTTCCAGCCTTTGG
Organism: Myotis myotis; assembly: GCF_014108235.1. Lineage (NCBI taxonomy): Eukaryota > Metazoa > Chordata > Mammalia > Chiroptera > Vespertilionidae > Myotis > Myotis myotis. Next base: position 35,539,181 of record NW_023416357.1, read on the forward strand.
CTGCCAGTGTGCATTTCTTATGCTCTCAACAACGAAGTGTAGCTTCTTCATTAGGAGGATCTGAAATGTCACTAGCGCCATTACAAATGGCAGCACCTGTGGCTGAGACCTCATGTCAAATTGTGGTAGAGTATAGTTCTGGAGACACTAGTTGATGTCAGCTATCTTTGTGGGACTTCTTCTCCATGATCACAGATGGCTGCTAGTTAGCTCTGTTCCGGAAATCCGAATGTGTGACTCTGGCTTGGGATTTTGACAGAAGCTGGGATTTGGGATGCTAATTTAAAGGTGAATAGACAGTTATTCAATTAAATATCTCTAGGCACGCATGGCTTTGCCACTTGCTTTAAGGGACTTGGGGCTAGTTTCATAGTATCTCTGAGCCTCAGTTTTCCTTATCTACATAATGGGGTTGCTAATACATATCTTTCAGTATCGACAATGACTGAGTACTAGGCCCAGTTTCTATCAAACTGTCGATGAGGAGGGGGCTTGGGGTTATTTACTTATGTAATGTGACATTGTCAGAGGGTCTGTTCCAGTGGCATGCCTTTTACACAGTCTAATTAAAGATAGAAATTCTGGAACAGTACAACGATGTATTCTATAACATCAGACTATGGAGCATGGAGTCTGGAATGTCATTACATGTAAAGAGAGAGAGGACAGAGAGATTTTGGACCATACATCTCAAAGTCTTTTGGCCAAAAATGTTAAGGAATACACAGGGAGACAAAAATGTTGGGCCTGAACTTTGTTCATACCACCCTCATTCAATTTGAGTATCAACTACTGACAAGGCTGTGTCTAGTCCCTGAGGATACAGCAATGAACAGGATGGAGAATGTCTCTGCTCTCATGTAGCTTATGTCCTGGTGGGGGATGGGAAGAGGTAGAAAGCGGACCTATCATAAAAATAAGAGGAAAACACCATAGAGTAACAAGTGATATGCGGAGAAATTAAGCACATTGGCCTGGTGGCTTCTTTCCCTCCGAAGGCGTGGCGTGGCATGCGAGTTGGACCTAATGAACAGAAGAAGACAGCCAGCGGAATACCTGAGCAAAGCATCCAGGGAGAAAGGGCAGCCTAAAGAAGACAGGCCTGGGCAAGGGGAAGGTGTGAATGAGGTGGGAGGTGGGCAGGGCCAGGTCTGAAGTTTGAGTCTGGAATAGGCTTTTCCCTAAGCCTGATGGGGAAGCCCTGGAGGTTTTGAAATGGGGCAGTAACATGATATGATTTGCATTTTTTGTTTCCTCTCATCGCTTTTGTAGTGGATGCGCTAAACTCAATTTCGAGGTTTAGGAAGTAGTCTAGATGAGAGGTAATGGCGGCTGGACCACAGGGTAAACGATGAAGGCAGTATTCTGAAAGGAGGATACCCAGCAGGGCTCACCAGGGAATGAGTGGCAGGAGTGGGTTCTGGGGAAACCCCTTCAAGGTCAACCCCTAGACTGTGGGCTGGAGAAACAGAGTAGATGGTGGGTCTGTTTCCCAAGGTGGGGAAGACTTGGGGAAGAGCAGCTTGTGTAGAATATCAAGAGTGTGGTTTTGTTCATGTTAAATTTGAGATGCCTGCATGATACCCGTGTGGAGTCTGGAATTCCAAAGAAAGGTTAGTCTGGAGAAGCAAATGTGAGATGTGTAGGCAAGTAGGTGGTACCTACAGCCAGGAGTCTGTATGAAATGAGCTAGTGAGAAGTGGCTCCCGGAAAGACCCTGAGAGGCCACAAATACAGATGTCAGGCTGAGGGCCTGGAGATGTGGCCAGGAGTAGAAGGAAAACCAGGCAAGCGGTTTCACAGAAGTGAAAGCAAGTTTCAAGCAGGAGAGCGGTCCCCTGTGCAGAACAATGAGAGGTCAGTGCTGATCTGTGCATAGGCCATGGAATTAGGCCGGGGGTAGGGGTGGGGAGAAGCAGGTAGGTGGGTGGGTGGGGGGGGTGGAATAATGCAGGTGCTAGAAGAAACACTTAATAAAGGACAGAGGCCCTTATGATACTTTATTTTTTAAAAAAATTTTTTTTTTATTGATTTCAGAGAGGGAGAGGGAGAGGCAGAGATAGAAACATCAATGATGAAAATCAGTGATTGGTTGCCTCCTGCACGCCCCCTACTGGGGATCGAGCTCACAACCTGGGCATGTGCCCTTGACTGGAATCGAACCAGGGACCCTTCAGTCCACAGGCTGATGCTCTATCCACTGAGCCAAGCCAGCTAAGGCATGATACTTTATTTTCACTTATGTTGACCATCCTCTAATTATGTCTAGCTTGAGGGGCTCTAGATTCTCCTCCTGGAAAATTGGAAGAGACCTCACAACTGTCCTTTCCGAGGTGTTTGTCCCCCCTGTGGCCAAATCAGGTGCCGGGAGCCGGTCCATGCTTGCTGTTTCAAGGGACCTGGCATATATGGCATACTGTTCTTAATATGTTTGCTCACCTTCTTGGCACTATGTGTTTTAACCAAGGTCTATGAGAAAGGTTGTTTCCCCAGGTAGGGAAGGAGTTAGGGAGGGAATAAAACCTCTTAACTAAGTGCCAGGTGGGTAATTAATCACTTTAACTATGAACAATCATGCTTAAGCTACATAATCTTTACTCCCTGGAATGGAGATAAGAAACGCCCTAACCTTTGTAATAGAGATTGATAGGATTGAATCAACTGGTATAAATACAGATGTAATAAGACAGCAAGAGACAGAACTTAGAATACAGAGCTTAGAACACAGAACTAAGAAGACAGAACCTACACAGAACCCACAGACAGAAGAACTTCGCTGGAAAGAACATGGCAAAAGATCCTGGACTGAACCTGACTACAGAAATGGGCAAGAGAACCTGACTAGAACCTGGTGACTGAACCTGGCTGGAGAACCTAGCAAGAGAACATGGACACAGAACCTGGCTGGAGATCTGAAGCAGAACCTCTCTGGAGATCCAGACCAGAACTTGGCTGGAGATCCTGGCTAGAGATCCTGGCTAGGCTGCTGATCAACTGAACACTGTCTCCGTGTCATTCCTTCTTCGCCGACTCCGTCCACACCTTTGGGGACCCCTGGACCTGCTGGGGCAGGACTCCGGCAATCAGGTTTATCTTCCAGGCCAACCTTATGTGAGCAGTAGGTCTGGGGTGGTTTTAAAACTTTACCTAGTTCTCTTCCTCCCACTAGTAGCATGTCTGTGTAGGTAAAACCCTTGAGGGAGGTACCATAAAAGTCAGGCTGGGAGGAAGGATAAGATTTCTGGAGGTGGAATGAGGGTGTGGAGGTAGGAAGGGGAACAGAAACAATTCAGTTGCGAGCGGGGGTGGGGAAGTCAGGAATGTATTTAACACTATAGTGAAAACTCCAATAAGCAGCACATCGACAGTGGAAACCTGGGCTTCACTATTCCTTGCACACTGCCCACCTCTAAAAGAGATCTGACCTTGTAGAACCCCTCAGTCATCTTACAAACATGTATCGATTGCCAATGATGACCCCACAGTAGAGTTGGGGCTACCTAGATGGGTGACCCATGACCTTCCCTCAGGGAAGATGGACATGAAAACAGTTCACTGTAATATACTAACAGAAAAGGAGAGAGGGGATTAATTCTGTCTGATTTAGTTCCAACAGGGGAGATGCTAGTTGCCTGTAGGATGAAAAGATGTCAACCAGGAAGCAGCCCCTCCTGGACAGAGAGCACAGCAGGTGCAGCCAGTCTGAGGGCACATGATGTGGTTGCAGCAAAGAGAGCGGAGCCCTGTGAGCTCTGCTCAGTGAGCACAGTGGTGGGGACTTAACCGAAGGGACACGTGTGAAATGCTGAGGCTAGACAGGGAGGCTGAGACCAAACGGGGCTTTATTTCTGTAGGCAGGAGTGATCATAGGTTTCTTTGTTTTTTTGTGTGTGTGGTTTTTTTTTGTGTTTTTTTTTAAGGATAATTTATCAGTAATTACAGATTTCCTTTGGCTTAAAAATATAGTTCTTTTTTTTTTTTTTTTAAAGAACATACACTCTTTTAAAATTACCTTAATTTTTAGAGCAGTGTTAGGTTTACAACAAAATTAGGAAGATAGAGATTTGTCACATATACCATATGCCACTGTCCCCATACATGTGGCATAGCCTCCCCCATTATCAGCATTTCCCACCAGAGTGGTACCTTGGTTAAAATGGATAAACCTTCATTCACACATTATTCTCACTCAAAGTCCATAATCTACACTAGGCTTTACTCTTGGTGTACATTCTGTGGGCTTTAACAAATGTATAATGACATGTATTCATCATTATGCTATCATACAGAGTATTTTCAATGCCCTAAAAATCCTCTGTACCCTGTCTATCCATCCTTCCCTCCACCTCAAACCCCTGGAGACTACCAGTCTTTTTACTGTCTCCATAGTTTTGCCTTTATCCAGAATGTCATTTGGTTGGAATTATACAGTATGTAGCTTCGTCAGATTGGCTCCTTTCACTTAGTAATATGCATTTAAGATTCCTCCTTGGCTTTTCATAACTTGACTAGAGGCCTGGTGCACAAAATTTGTGCACAGTGGGTGCGGTGTCCCTCAGCCCGGCCTATACCCTCTCCAATCTGGGACCCCTTGGGGGATGTCCGACTGCTGGTTTAGGCACGATCCCACAGGCAGTCAGGCATCCCTCTCACAATCCAGGACTGCTGGCTCCTAACCATTCACCTCCCTGCCTGCCTGATTGCCCCTAACCTCTTCTGCCTGCCAGCCTGATCGCCCCCTAACCGCTCCCATGCCAGCCTGATTGACGCCTAACCCTTCTCCTGTCAGCCTGATCGCCTCCAACTGCCCACCCCTGCCGGCTTGATGGCCCCCAACTGCCCTCCCCTGCAGGCCCGATGGCCCCCAACTGCCCTCCCCTGCAGGCCTGATCGTGCCCCCAACTGTCCTCCCCTGCAGGCCCGATGGCCCCCAACTGCCCTCCCCTGCAGGCCTGATCGTGCCCCCAACTGCCCTCCCCTGCAGGCCCGATGGCCCCCAACTGCCCTCCCCTGCAGGCCTGATCGTGCCCCCAACTGTCCTCCCCTGCCAGCCTAATGACGCCCAACTGCCCCCAACTGCCCTCCCCTGCTGGTCTTTTCACCCCCAACTGCCTTCCCCTGCTGGCCTGATCGCCCACAACTGCCCTCCCCTGCCGGCCATCTTGTGGTGACCATCTTCTGGCAGCCATCTTGTGATGATATCACACGATGGCACCTAGGCTTTTGTTATATAGGATAGTTCACTTCTTTTTAGCACTAAATAACATTTCTTTGTCTGGGTGTACCACAGTTTATCCATTCACCAATGAAAGACATCTTGGTTGTTTCCACGTTTCAGCAATTATGAATATAGCTGCTCTAAACATCTGCATGCAGGTTTTTGTGTGGACACAAGTTTCCAGGTCTTTTGTGTAAATTCCAAGGAGTGCAGTTGCTGGGTCATATGGTAATAGTATGTTTAGTCTTGTGGAGATCATAGGTTTCTAAACAGAGAAATAATTCATCTTTGTTATAGAAAATTTGTAAATATAGATGTCAGTCTGTCTATTCCTCTGCTTATTTCTAGCCCTGTGTGTCCAAAGGCTGAGAGAACTTCATCCCCTTCGATGAATTGCTACCACATCAAATAAAATGTCTAAAACTGATATTTTTCCCTATCTGTTTTGTTTCACACAAATATTAATATGCATGTGTATACTCTTATATACTGCTAATATCCTAAGTATGAAATTATGTAGATTTACTAGATTTTTCATATGCTAGAAAAATATTTCTTTTCTTTTTTGTCCTGTTTCTTTTTAAAAAATATATACTTTTTATTGTTGATAATATTACAGATATCTCCCCTTTCTCCCCTCTCCGTCCCCCCTTCCCAGCAGAAAATATTTATTGTCTTTTGTATATTTAATAGCATGAAAGAATAAAATATAATCTTTAGGGGGTGTATTTTATAAGGGGCTTTTTAAGTTATATGTGTATATATATGTGTGTATAAAGTTTATGTGAAAAAAGATAGGAGAGCCTTAGTTTAGAAAGATCTTCTGCCTTGTAGGTGACTATTGTTTAGCCTTAAATGAATGTATAAATGAACAATAAGTCACATGTTTACGTGTATTTTACAGCACATAGTCTATGCCAGTGATGGTGAACCTATAACACGCGGGTCAGAGGTGACACGCGAACTCATTTTTTGGTTGATTTTTCTTTGTTAAATGTCATTTAAATCTATAAAATAAATATAAAAAATATACGTCTTTGTTTTACTATGGTTGCAAAGATCAAAAAATTTCTATATGTGACATGGCACCAGAGTTAAGTTAGGGTTTTTCAAAATGCTGACACGCCGAGCTCAAAAGGTATGCCATCACTGGTCTTTGCTGATAAATCATGTGCAGTGTGTTCTTAAAATCAGAACCTTTCAGAAGAGCTGGATGCCCGAGTGGCTGAAATGGAGGAGGACGTAAACTGCTAAAAAAAATGATTTCAATACTCTTAAGGAAGATATAGTTTCTTTGTTATATATTCCGTATGTAACCAAGTGTAGTAAGAGAGGTGGTATTTCTTCTCCTTTCGTTTCTGTCTCCTGTACCCCTGAGAAGTTAAATGTTTTAAGGAAAACACTCCAATGGATCATGTCAAATATTTGGTTTGGTAGGATTAATATTTTACTGCAGAGCGACAGTGGGAGTACTGTCCTAGTTTTAGAGACGATTATGTAAACTAATGAGCCCCATCCATTAAAAAACTTAGGGGAAGGAAGGCTATTTATCATGTGGATTGCACTGACTGTACTTTGAGGACATGGAAGTAGGCATTAAATACTTACAGTGGGGTTACATTTAATTAACAGTGCTCTTTTTGTGATAGTAAGGTTAATAATTATCACAGTGCATACATGTTTCATATTTCTTTATTTTAAAAACGAAAACCTCAATGGTTTGTTCTTCTGTGCCAACTGGCTTAAAATTGACTTTTCACTTAAGTTGACTCTTCTCTGAATTATTTCCAGTACAACAGACCTAAAGAGTTACACTTGCCTGGGGGAGTTGTAACTGCATATCTCAGCCACTAGAGGGAAGTGACACTAGTATTTATTCTGAGGAGAAGTGTTTAATCTCTCCAATCCTTTGCCTACTCATTGACCCTTAACCTGGAAGGGGGTTACCTTTAGCATTGGGATCATCCCTGCTCATGTTCTACAGAAGAATCTCTGGGAAGGAGGAGGCAGCATTAAGGGCTTTGGTCTAGGACTTGGTGTATGGATATGTCTGCCCGAAATGTGGGGTCCATCCAATTCCTTCAAGACGGTTTTGCTGGGGAAAGTGGGTTATTCTTCCAGAATCATTTCATCCGTTGGGTTTGAAAGAACAGCATGAGTAATACTTTCTAGGTTATCAGGCACTATTCTCAACACTTAAGAAATACTAACATTCCTGACAACTGTCCTGTGAGGAAAAACCTCTTATTTTCATTTTACAGAACAGGAAACTAAGGCACTTAGACATTAATAACTCACCCAAGATCACAGAACTAATTAGTGTTGATGCTGTAATTACAAACCCAGGCAGTGGCTCTAATCTATGTTCTCAACCACTGTGTGATATTGTTTATTCATACACACCCAGTTTTCCAGTAATGAAGAGGCATTCATAGAATTATGACGGATTTGAGTCTGCAAAGTGAAAAGATATTTTGGCTAAAAAAAAAAAACAAAAAAGAAAATTGCAGAATCAAAATCTATACTATATTTTAGATAAAGCATATATTTTTTACATTTGAACATGTCTGAAATCAGGCTATGGCTTATAGTTTTGTTTGAGAAAATAAGATATTTGTCTATAAACATAACAACTTCATTAATTGCTACATTTATCCATAACGGAAGTGTAATATTTGAAAACAACTTCTATTTTAGATCTTTACACTTCATGAGAATTTCCAAGTATGTGCGATGACTGCTTACATATGAAGCAAAAATATAAAGTACACATTTCATAGGAAAAAAGGTTTAATGTGGGACGTGTTAATGTTTGACAGTCTGTCAGGTAAGGGTTCCAAGAACCTTGACATTTTTTTAAAATATATTTTATTGATTTTTTACAGAGAGGAAGGGAGAGGGATAGAGAGCTAGAAACATCGATGAGAGAGAAACATCAATCATCTGCCTCCTGCACACCCTCTACTGGGGATGTGCCTGCAACCAAGGTACATGCCCTTGACTGGAATCAAACCTGGGACCTTTCAGTCCGCAGGCTGACGCTCTATCCACTGAGCCAAACCGGTCAGGGCACCTTGACATTTTTATATGGCCCTGAATTCTGCCTCTTCTCAGATTCTCAGAAGCATCTTGTGACCATGACTGTCTCTCTTGACCTCTCCTTATGCATAGTCTGTTAAGGCTGCTTATTTTTCCTTTAGGAAGCCTGTTGTTCTCTCAAGACTTCAAAAATAGTAACATTATAGAACATCTGGGGAGAGCTGTTTGTCTTCAGAGTGATTTTGCCCTGTCACTGATCAGTTGAAGTTCTCACTGTCTCACTGAAGTATGTGACAGCCCAGAATTATTCAGACAAATGGGGCAGAGTCTGTGGCATTTGGAAACAGAGGCACAAGAGTAGTGCCTGTGTGTGTTTGGCCAAAACTCATATTGGCACACACGTGTAGCCCTGTGAAAAACGCTATATCCCATGGTAAAGTGGTATTCCCCCCCCCCCCCCCCTGATATTTTGAAACCAGCTCTCTCAGGAAAGAAAAATACTTTCAGGTACATTTTTAAGGAAGTTCCCAAGAATCTGCAATTAAACACATATTCGTACTTTTCTCGAGGAAGAAGGGAACATTTTTCTAGAATAAGTAAAACACTTTTCTTTAGTTCAAACATAAAATAATTTTTAGACCATCTAGCTTAAACCTCCCTTTTAAATGTTATTTGATTCCCTGTCTCATTTTCATTAATTTTTAAAATCTGTATCAATTTCAGAATAGTCAAAGACTATATGTATATATACACACTGAGAATTTTGATTTTGTAGCTTCAGCCCAGATCTCTCCCTGAGGGCATTGCTCTCCTGCAAGCCCACACAGGTTTCAGAGGGAAATGCAGACGTGAAATTCAGACTTAGGGTTTGCCAGTTGTTGACAACTCTATGGAAGGTTCAGTGTGATAAGAAGTCAAAATAATTTCATAAGGTGAAATTCATTACTCATGCCTTGCTTATTCTCTTTACCAAAGAAATAAAAATATATTTTATATGGCCTTAGAAAACTGATAATAAACTTTAATTAGAACTATATCCTATTTATGAAGTCAGTTTTCATACCCAAATTTAAAGAGCCATAGGGCCACAACCATTATATGCTATTTCATCTCTCAGTGGATGACTCATTTATCTGGCCATATTTCTCTATGAGGTTGTTTGTTTGTTGTTATTACCTAACTAATCTTGCAAACTTCTAAATATGAATCGATTCTAGAGTTTCCTATAATCTAGAAACTTAGTCAACAGGAAGATTAGATGTGATTTCCTTGTGGACAAGCAAATTTTTAAAATTCTATTGGGCTTTTTCTAGGAAAATAGCATGTTATGACTTCCGTTATTTCCTGAAATGCTGATTCTTTGACTGAAAAGTAAAAATAATCAAGATTCAGAATTGTGTCAGTGGAAGTGTCTCAGACATGACTGAAATATAGGACCTTAAATTCTGACTTTATTCAAAGATGCAATTACGCCCTAATCTACTCTGAGGTAGCGAGTGGGGTGGAAGAAGACCTGTTTTGACTCTAGGCATAGATATTATTCTGAGACTTATTATTCATTTATAAAAAGTAGCTGTTTCGGTTGCATACTCTGGCCTATTCATCCGTTTATTATTTTCCACTTGTTCTTTGATTCTCTTGGAAGTAGTACATTGAAAAAAGTTCAGTAATTTATTGCATGGCTCAGATTTATGAGACATCACAAAGACTTCGTTTCCCCTTTCCCTCCAAATTGTTCTTGTTTCAATACTTATGTTAACCAATAGGCTCAAACCGTAGATCACATGTTGACTGGTGGGTATTACCTGTCTTAGATTTTGCATACATATACTAAAATAACCTTTGTGATTTGGGAGACTGGGCCAGAGCTCTCCAATTGTTATGAAAATTACATGCAACAGGATTTGTTCCCCAGTATAGCTGAAAATGACAAATAATCCCTCAAGTTTTAGCTACCCTAAAGATACCTGGAAGCTCAATGAAATGAATCTGCCCCTATTTCTGGGGTAGAAGTTCTGACAGAATCTTTTAGCCATGAATTCTACAGTACTGTTTTAAAACTGTGGTATACTAGGCAATGACGAAGGGTAAATAGAAGAAATGGTTATTTTCCAAGGGAGAGAGAGCACTTTGAGAATGTCAGATGCCACCCAGGTGTTCAGTGATGATTATGTTTATCTTTTAGCCCCTGGCAATTTATCATTTAGTGTTTCTGAACAATTGAAGGTTGTCTCTCCCTGAGCCCCCATCGATAGCCTGGATCCTCCCCTTTTTTTCCTGTGTATTTCTGTATCAAGTGGTGTTGTTTGAAGGTAGTTGGAATTGCTTCAGGGAAGACAGATTGGCAGCAAGTCAAATGAATATCATCATGGAGTATGTTACCAAAGATCAGGAAATAACTGTTAAAATATATAATGTGCTATGGTATATATTAAAACAACCACAGCAGAAATGAAAGAGTAGAGTAAATCACTTAGGTTGAACTGTTTTCAGGGTGCCTATAAATTTGCTGTATACATATGTTGACCTCAAACAAATAGCCAGATATTTCTCTAGCAAAATGGGTTTATTCAGAACCACAAAGAATTACAATTTGGGACATGCAGGTTAATGGTGATCTATGTGCAAATCTAGAGAGCAAGGAGAGAGAAATGTGTTTTCATAGAGGAAAGGGGGTAGTTTGGTGGCGGGGGGTGGTGGTGGTGGTTGTAAACAGAGTCCATTGGAGGAAAGTGGGAGATTGAAGTGTCGTGGCTTTTTATTGGTTGAGTTTTAACAGTCTTTCATTGGCTGAGAGGTTGCTGGGTTGGAAAAGATCCTCCTTCTTCCCACTGGAGTAATAGAGTAGTAAAACATTGGAGATGGAAGGTACCTCTCTTCCTGTTTGAGGTAATTGACAATGAGTGGTAGGTTGTGAGAGCTCCCACTACAGGACAACTCCAGTTTAAATGAGGTTTCTGTCTATTCATCATTACACATATATGATTTTATATGCTTGTAATCATACCATAGCTATACATTTTTATGTTTTTTTAATGTAACATTACCATGCTATATATAATCTACTAGAGGCCTGGTGCATGAAATTTGTGCATGGGGCAGTGGGGGGGGGGGGGAGCATCCCTCAGCCCAGCCTGCACCCTCTCCAATCTGGGACCCCTCAAGGGATGTCCGACTGCCCGTTTAGGCCTGTGGGATCAGGCCTAAACGGGCAGTCGGACATTCCTCTTGCAATCGGGTACCACTGGCTCCTAATCACTCACCTGCTGCCTGCCTAATCGCCCCTAACCACTTAACCTGCCTGCCTGATGCCCTCAACTACTCTCCTGCTGACCTGATTGCCCCTAACCGCCTCTGCCTGCCTGCCTGATTGTCCCTAACTGCTCTCCCCTGCAGGCCTGATTCCTTTAACTGCTCTCCCCTGCTGGCCTGATCCCTCTAACTGCTCTCCCCTGCCGGCCTGATCCTCCTAACTGCTCTCCCCTGCTAGCCTGATCCCCCTAACTGCTCTCCCCTGCCGGCCTGATCACTCCTAAACACCCCTGCCTCGGCCCCACCACCATGGCTTTGTCTGGAATGATGTCCGGAAGATGTGCAGTCTAATTAGCATATTACCCTTTTATTAGTATAGATAATGATTATTTTTGGTATCTTTATAATTCATAAATAAGTCATCTACCTATGATGCCTGGGTGGAAAATAAAAAAGACAGTAGTATCTACACCTGGTCCTGACAGTGGTTCCAATGCAAGGTTTTGCATTTCCACTTCTGTTTTTCGGTCACCACTCTTTGGGAAGCCCACCTCCATATTCTGATGCTTAGCATCATCCATTAAACTCAGACTCCTGCAGTTGTGGGTGAACTCTGCCCAACACCTACTCCTTATACCTTTTCCCAAAACTTTCAGTCCTCTTTAAAATGTAAAGCCAGCTGGGTGGTCACTTCTTCAGCATTATCAACTAAAACTTTAATTCTTAGTTAACCCTTTACATGGGATTGGTTGGCTACAGAATAGGAGCAAGAGCAAGATGTAGGAATGGGCATCTGCCAAAGAGAAGAGAGGTATTAGGAGAGGTGATGGACAGAGGAGGCTGATTGTCAAGCATCGCTCACATTGGCTAGCTGTTCACTTTTGCAGTTCTTTCTATATGAGGTAGAAGGTTTTGCGGTGGAAGCTAGCGTATCTGAGCTCTGAGCCCTGGGCTGGGTAACCTGCAAACCACAAACCTGGAGCACTCCTGCTGTGGCCCTCTCAATTCTCATCTGTTCCCTGCAGTGTGGAGCTTGTCAGTCATGTCCCCAGTAGGACTGAGTTTCCAACCTTGGAAAAAGGTCACCCTGCCCTAGTTCCTGTTTTCAGTCCTCTTTACAGAGGAAACAAGGTGACACTTTACTTCAGCCATACTTGTTGTGAAGGAAAGTAAAAAGCTAGTAGTGTTTTAAAATCTGCCTAAAAATGATAGGCTTGCGTTTTTATTATCTTTTTTCTTAATCATCATGAAGATCAATAATGACCTTGCTTTAAAAGAAAATGCATCCAACCAATTGACAAAAGCGGCATGGTTGCAGAAACATCCCCTCTAGGGCTTGTATATAAAAGCTGGAAAAATACAAACATAACCGTGTGTGTGTTGTTTTTTTTAACTAAACTTAGAAAATAATGGGCGTACATCCATACATTCTGCTGAGTTTCTGCTGTGTATTTTGAGGCATACACAGATGAAAAGAAATTGTCCTTGCGCTCCGAGAGCTTAAAGCCTAGTGGAGAACTGGACCCATAAGCACCCCATGGGGCTACTGGAGAATGACTGCTATACAAGAGGCAGGGGCAAGCCTAAAACTCATTGGAGATCCAGGAGAGAAAACACTTCTGTTTGCAAGGGAAAGTCAGGCAGACTTTGCTGGAGAGGTGACCTTACACCTCACATGTGAAAGATGAACAGAAGTTTTGCAGGCAAAGGATGTGGGAATTCTAGAAACAGGGGTGTGCAGAGGCAATGAGGTGTGGCCCAGCTACTGTGTCTGGGGATCTTAAAGTCATTCGATATTTTTGACAAGTGCATAATTTATTACTATTGGAGCATAAACCACAAGGAGATGTGTCAAAGGATGAGGAAGGAGAGGTAACAAGGGATTCCATCATAAAGTATTCTCTTTGGAGAGGTTTTGATTTTCCTATGAAAAACCTCTCATGCTTTAGCGTGCTTAAGGATACCCTGGGCATTTTGGTAGAATGCAGATTCTTGGGCTTTATTCCGAGAAAAGCTGGATCAACAGTGTGGAGAAGCCTCACATAGTCTGTATTTCTGACAAGCACTCCAGATAGTTTAATGGTGGGAGGGCAGACACCATACTTGAAGAAATATTGCTGGCACAGTGGGTGCCATGAGCTGGGTTTCCTGGGAGAGGGAAGAGATTGCACAGCCCACACACAGTGGAGCTGGGCAGCTGTGGGAGAACAGTTTGGGTGGGAGCCATAAGGGTGCGGTATCAATCCAGGCAAGAGGTCATGGAGGCATGACTGGAGTGTGGCCTGTTGTTCTTTTATCATCTTATATACAGCAAAAACTTCCCCAGTTCACTTTTCTTCTAGTATCTAATTTTCCAAACTGGCTTACAGTAAAACCTCGATATAACAGACTAATTTGGGTGAGGGGTGTGTCCGTTAAAGCAGGAAATCCGTTATATAATAAAGTAGGTTTTCCAAATGTGTATGTTAAAAAAATTGACAAATTAGTTAGCTTGTGTAATTAAACTCGAGTATGTATGAAAAGTTTAATTTCATGGAAAAGTTTCTATATATATTATCATAATTTTAAATTTATACTGAGTAGGTCTAGTAAATGCATGCATTCACAAGTCATCTCAAGTAAATAAATGCACACGCTGGGCGTGGCTTAGCGCATGTGGAACATTGACCATGTGTGTTAAAACTGCTGGAGAGAGTCACGCCTTGAGACAGCAGAGCCAATCACGGCTGGAAATGTGGTGTGATCACCTGCTAATCATTCTCCAAACATCGTTTACTCGTGGTGACTCTTGGATGTAAACATGTAGACTATAATTGTAGATATGTAATATTTATGTCAGCGAAATTACTATAGTGTTTTTTCCAACATATGGTCTATTTGCTAAAATTTGTTAAAAATAGTGAATTAATAACGACAACAACAACACACACAAAAAAAACCCCTGTTAATTTAGTACTATAAGCAAATCTTGGATAAAAGCATTTAAAAATTAACAGGGTATTAATTTTCACATATGACATAGGGACCCCAAATTTTGTCTGTTAAATCTGAAGTTTTTGCCTGCAAAATCGAGAGTTTACTGTCTTTTTCTGCCACTTCTAAGTAAGGATTGCTCTACTCTCTTTAGTTTTCTATGCCTGCTTTTGTTTTTCTTTATCCTTGGTGTTTTAGCATTCTTTGTAATTCTGTATGTAGTTCATTTCCTAAGAGCCACTTATAGAGACAATTCTTCACAATAGATATTAATCCATCACCCATCTGCCACTATATTGGATGGCATGATTGGCTAGTAGTATAACTCTTTTTCTTTAAGTTTCTGGTAACTATGAACTTTCATATGGTTGTCGTCTGTGACATGCATGACAATACATTGGTTCAAGACATATTTCTCTGGTTGGTGCCAGAAACTTGGTCTTTGCTTTTCAGTCCTAACAGTATAGCTAACCAAAGACAGTAACATCTGAATTATCTACCCTCATGGAAAATAACAAGGTTGTGTATATTGCAGAGAGGGGAGAGGCAATCCCAAATTATAGCTAATATAATTTGAAATTAAGCACATCATTTTTTACCTTATACATATTTGGTTGATATTAAAAGTGAGCTTTTCAAAAGTACATGATTTTTCTGAGCAATGAAGAAAACTTTCATGTACAGTAGAATGGAGTGAAGCAGGTCTGAAATTCAAAACTCCTTGGGTAAAATGTACAGCCAGACCAATCTACAAATAATAACATATATATTCAACCTAAAGCAAGCCACCATACGGATTTATAACCCAGTAAGCTTTAAAAACACCTATTTCCCTAGTTGCCATAAACAGGTAAAGATTTATGTGTAGAAAACAGGTATTTTTTCATTTTTATATTTTAAAATTCCCAGGAGTTGGAAAGATTTCTTTGAAAGCAGTTTTAGTAGTTATGTCTAAGGTTTGAATAGCTTGCATATATGCATTTTATTTTATTTGTCAAAAGCTATCAATCAAATTTTATAAAAATTCCTGAGTAAAACTGTGTATTCCAAAGTTTACAAATTCTTGAAAAATATTCAAAAATCATCAGGAACATGAACTTTCAGGTCATGAATCAAAGACTCTGTCAGATGTGTGGCTTCTGGAAGTAAAGGTTTTCAATCTTAATTAAAAATAATATAGAATCATAAAAAATATAAAAGTATAAAGAGGAATAAAATCAACCATAATCCCACACTCATAATGTTCACTAAGAATAATTTGTTTAGTTCCAACTTTTAAACTGATATATATTATAAACAATTTATTATCATGGAAGTGCTCCACTTTTTTCTGTTTTTTAAACATATCTCAGAAGCATTTATCATTTATTAGATAATTTTTTAAAACATTGTTTTTGTTTCCTATGGCCACTGTGACAAATTACTATTGTAATAAATTATGACAAAGTTGTTTAAAACAGCATATATTTTGTCCTCTGAGAGTTCTAGAGATCAGAAGTCTCCAACCAGTTGTCCTGGGCCAACATCAAAGTCTCAGGAGGGTTAAGCTCCTTAGCAACCCTAGGATGGAGGCTTTCTGGCCTTTCTCAGCTTCTAGAGCTGCATGCTGCATTCCTTGGCTCAGGGCCCCTTCCTCCATCTTCAAAACCAGCAGCACAGACAGCATCTTGCTTCAGTGTCACATTGCTTTCTTTCCTTGTCCAGTATTCTTCTGCTTCCTCTTATAAAGACGTATGATTACATCTAAGGCCCACCCAAGTTTTCTAGGATAACCTCCTGGTCTCCAGATCCTTAATTTAATCATGTCTGCAAAGTTCCTCTTTACATGTAAGATACCATATTCATAAGTTCCAGGGTTCAGAAGCTGGATAGCTTTAGAATATATTATTCTGTCTACCACAATGGTCTTTTATTGGTTTTATCATTTCATTTGTTGGCTATTTATTAACAATTGTCCTTGTTTTATACCTTTGGATCCCCCCCCCCCGTATTTTGCTATTATAAGGAATTGTGAGATTAATTTCCATATGAATAAATTTTTGTGCACATACTTGATTATATTTGTGTAAATCTTAGGATGTCAACTTACATATACTACATGTATACATGTGTATATTAGATATATATGCATATATGCACACAACACATAGGTATATGTCTGTGTATAAGTGTTCTCATTCTCCAGGTTGCTTTCCAGAAAATCGGTAGAGAGAGCTTATCTCCTTGTACTTTTTAAAAATATATATATTTTATTGATTTTTTTACAGAGAGGAAGGGAGAGGGATAGAGAGTTAAGAAACATTGATGAGAGAGAAACATCGATCAGCTGCCTCCTACACACCTCCCACTGAGGATGTGCCCGCAACCAAGGTACATGCCCTTGACCAGAATCAAACCTGGGACCTTTCAGTCCTCAGGCCGATGCTCTATCCACTGAGCCAAACCAGTCAGGGCATCTCCTTGCACTTTTGCTAGCACTGAGTATTGTCTTTTTTTAATCTTTGCCAGTTAAATGGGTAATAATATCTGATTGATGCTTTAATTGCATTTCTATGATAGTTAGACTGAACACTTTTCATGCCTAACATATTTATTCTCCTATGAATTAATATTTCTCTTAAATTTTTTGTTGGTATAAAAATGGCATAACTTAATAGATAGATATACTAAAGCTTGCTTGAGAACTCCTTGGCTAAAAATATTTTGTCTTCACTGACATATTGCCTCAATTTGTGTAATAATTTGAGTAAACTTTAACAATGGAATAAAATTCTGATTGCTATGGAAGCATATGGTTTCTACTTCTGTCTGCATATGTTCCCTGTATGGTATATTCATGGAAATTCTCACCTCTTATTTTAATGGGATAATTTCCCATAACTTAAGATGTGTGACCTGGAAAAATATCCAAAAAAAGAAGAACTGATAAATTAACCTTAATCCTATATTACAGAAAGGTCTTAGTGTACTTACTACAGGGCTTAATATAACTTACACTGACCCACTTGAACCAAATTGGCACTTCTTATAATTGTCTTGTTAATTCATGCTCAGGAGCTGGATGACAAACGATTTATCTTAGAACTAAGCTTCTAGAACAAGAAATACCATGTCCTTGAAGTTCATGCCAGACTGAGATCTTAGGCAGTTATTAATAGCGGAGGGTCACTGTTACAGCTAAAAAACATTTGGCATTTCTTACAAACCAGTTTATACATATTCATGTGTACATACAGCTATATATATATGATCTATATTTTCTGAGATTTTGAAATTTGAGATAATAGACCTGCCTAACAGGTGCAGCATAGATAGATAATGGAACAGCAGACTCATGAAACTCCAAGAGAAAGAGACAGAAAAAATCTTGTGAAGACATATTCATCATGTGTCTTCAAAATATCAGGATTCTAGACCTAACTTTGCTATCAGGCATCTTTCTAACCTTGTGCAAAGCCTTTCTCCCTTGCCCTAACATTCCTTCTAATGCTTGTATTGAGGGTTTAAAAATGAAGGAGATACAGCCCCTGCCCTCAAGGGTCTCTCACTCCAAGGAGGACTAAGCTGAAAACAAGCAGAGCCCAGTAGAGGAATACCTAACCCAATGGGGATCAGGAGGCTCCCAGGAAGGCTGCCTAGAATAAGTGGCAACAAGTTTGGTCTTAAAGAAAGAGAGCAGTTAGCCCTCCATTTGTCAGATGAGGGTGCTGATCTCCAAGCCTTGTTCTCGGGTCCATGATTGGATAGCTTAGCTCTATTGGAAGCCAGGGCTCAGTGTGGTCAATGGATGGGCCTTTCAGAAGGCGGGTTTAGATGGAAAGAGACATTCCTCACTGGCTGTCTCTGTGTCACCTTCCTACGGGATGACCCCTCCAGCCCTGTAAGGATGATATACCTTTTCTGTCCATTTCCTCTTTCAGGGAGTGGAATTCTGTAAGACTAAGCGCTGGGGCTTCTCCCAAGGCCTTTCCCTACTTGAAAGTCAGAAGAGTGTTGGGTGATATGCTTAGAAGCAGTGATTATGAAACCCTCCCGGCCCCACATGCTGGGCCACCTTCACGCATGCTCTGTGCTACTTCTCTATCACACAAGCCAAGGAGTCAGTCATTTGGGAGAGAAGTACTTCACTTCCCATATCTATCTGCTCTCTCCTCTTAGATTTTGTAAAGTTATTGGTTATTTGCTACATTTTCTGAGCTTATGATTCTCCCGGGATCCAGGGAATACATGAGGAAAATGTTACATTCTCTCCCCATTTTGGCCAGTCTTTGGCTTGTTCTTTCTCATCTTGGATCTTATCCTTCAACCTGCTCTTGGAGATTATGTAGTTCTCTGTTCAACCCATCTCTGTTTAACTGGTTTAAAAATATAAATCAATTAAAAAAATATATTTTTATTGATTTCAAAGAGAAAGGAAGTGGGAGAGAGAGATAGAAACAATGATTGGCTGCCTCTTGCACATCCCCTACTGGGGATTGAGCCGCAACCCAGGTGTGTGCCCTGACTGGGAATCAAACTGTAACCTCCTTCCTCGTTCATAGGTGGATACTCAACCACTGAGCCTCATTAGCCATTTTACTTTGTTTCATTTTTTTTTAATCTATTCACTCTAGAAATCTTAATCTTTCTACCTTGTGATATTACTTAAAAAGTAGTTTTAATATGCCAAGGATGATACAACCTTAATTATTCATCTCTTGTTTTTTAATATTTAGATCTATCCCGCAAGTTAATTTCATTTAACTTTTTATCTTCCTTTATATTTTAGTAATGTGAGAGAAAGAAATTCTTTACTAATAACACTAGAAGAGCTTTCTTCCAACCTGCCTCCATTGATACAACTTTCTTCAGATTTCTAGCCCAGTCCTGAAAGCTTATTTCCCAAGATGTACAGTGATTACAAGGATTGCTCATTCAAGATGGGCCATTTTGTATTTGCCCTCTGACCTTCACCTCTCAAGACAACATTTGGAAGGTGACCAAAGTAGACCTGTCTTGGGTCTACTTTAGACAGCTTTGGGGAGGTGGTCACTTGTAGGTGCTCTGAAGATGGTGGTATATGGAAATCAATATTAATTTCTAGCAGAATCCCTAGATAAGGCCAAGATCAGGTAGAATATGTTTGGAAACTCAATATGAACCCCACTTTCCTTAACGTCTTCTCATTGGACATGGCCTTGTGGCCCGAGGGGAGCTGACAGCTTCTCAGGCCTCACACCTATAATAGTAAACTTAGTCTCCCATGGTGTCTAAGTTCAAGGCGAGGCTCCAGGGATATTTAACACTGTTCTGTGTAGGATGAGGGGAAACCCTACGGAGTGGGGCAGAGGGTGATAAGTAGAGAAAATTGAAGTCAGTGGAAAGGATCTGGATTTTTTTATATGTAGGACTAGGGTACATAATGAAGAACTTGCCCATTTCTGAAATACTCATTGAGTCCTAAGCTAGTATTTCAGTAGCGTGCAAGCTTGTTTTTTAATCTTATTTACCTTTCTCATAAAAACAATGTCAGGTAATAACATCCTGATGAAATGAATGAGCGTCCAGGATCACAAAGCTTGCCCATTGCTGTGTAGGCTTAGTTGTGCAATAAGTAGAAAATCTTGCTAAATATATGTATATTGACCTAGATCAACTATTGTCTTAAGAATTTCCAATAATCTCAATTCCCTCTTAGTCCTATAGCCAGAGTTTTACCACAGTTGCAAGTAAACTATACTCTAGTTTCTGCCAATATAATTATTTTATCTGTAGGAAAATGTCAGTAGTTCTGACAATTTTAATTCTTGTGTTTACTGACTACATTACCTTCTGAATCATAGGTTCCCCAAGCAAGTCAAACAGGTTAAAAGACAAGTCACACCTACTCTTAATCTTAAATGAGTGTGGGAATGTATCAGCCACTTTCACTGTATTAACTAGTTCATTTCTGGATCCTCATTACTTTACCTATTTTTATTTTTTCATTTTTGATACAACCCAAATTCTCCCAAGCCCTTTAAGTATAAAAAACATATAAAGTTACATAGCTAAAAATACTCATGTCCTTCCTTGCCCATCCTTCAAGAATCTGCATGATGGGCTCCCCAAAATATACAGAGTGGAGATAGTAATGACATCTGCCGACCACAGGTTAGGATATGCATCATTCAATCAAGAGAAGAAATAAATATTTCCTGTCATTGATTTGTCCATCTTAGGTGCTGCCCAAATGCATGGGCTTTTCTAGAAGGAACATAAAGAGTACAAGAGTTCAGAGGTACAGAATTATCAGGTCTTAAAATCATCCAGAACTTGAGTCCCACCCACGTCATCTCCTTCAAGTTACCTCTGCTCAGACACCTTATAGGAAGTCCTCTCTTGTTTCAGCCATTTTCACCCCTGAATCCAAAGATTCTTCCACATAGTAGTTATTTCACTATTTAGGGACCTCTCTCACTTGTTCTCTAAATTTTCTCTTCTTCACTTCAACACAGAGTTCCTTCAACCCATAATTCATATAGCACGCATTCAAGTCCCCTTTCTCCTTCTTGATTATTCTTTTCTGGGAAGCTTCAGATATGTAATTATTCCTCTTAAACTCAGATACCTAAAAGTGAGCACAAAAATGATTCCCTGGGCTTGCCTTTGGGGATAGGGATGGGGGGAATTCAAAGAATTTCCCTTAGATTGGACTTGGTTGTGACATTTCTTAGAGCCATGTGACATTTCTGAGGAATGTTAGCACATCTGTTTTCAGTTACAGAATGTATATAAAAGTGAGTCAATCAGAGAAAGTCTTTAGAATTTAAAAATATCCTCATGGGTTTCTTAAGAATTTAGGATTGTTTGAGAAAATCAACTGACCTGCTAATACTGATAATTTCAGGACATCCTGAGAGAAAGAATAGATAACTGAGCATCTGAAGCATCTCCATTCAAAGAGCATTCATTAAATGCTTCTATAGCTCAGGAACTGTCAGATTTTGGAAATACAAAAATCAATAAAACATGATTTTACCCTTGAGGAACTAGCAGACTACTAGGGAAGACAGCAGTAAACAGTCAATTGTAATTCATTGTGACCAGCACATAAAAGTAGAGGGTGGTGGTGGTGTGTGTGTGTGTGGGGGAGTTCCTTTGTTTCAGTCTTACATCTCTCAGCATAGTATTCTCTTAGCTTCTGCATATTGCCAACGTTTACGTGAAATGTGTTTTAGACACTGCTGGAAGGGACTTACGTATATCATTTCATTTACGTAGGTCAGCCTCATAGAGGTTGGTCCTATCATGGACCCCATAAAAACAGGGAAAATAGGCAGAGATTGTCAGCCTTTTAAAAATAACTTTTTAAATACTTACAAACATTTTCCTAAGAATAAATGACTTAGTATGGGGCAAAAATACTGGACTAAGCCCATAAGTATCTGGTGAAGTGTATTTTGTCACTTGTGAAGTTGAGAAAATATTGCCTTATTGGTCTACCTTTGTGGGTTTCAAGGATCTTAAGAGGCTCTGTAAGCATTTGAGGAGATAATGCATAATAAAGACCTGTACAAGAGTTATCATCAGAAATCCTTAGAGTCCTTGGGGTGGAAATACTTCTGTGGGTTACAAGAATTGGATACAGAGTCCCCACGTGGACTCCTGTACTTTGTTTACCCTGTCTTCCTTGTCAGCTGCCCCACCCCTTCTTGTAACCCTCCTATTGCTATTAGCAAGTTTGTTCCCAGTATTTACTGGGTAAACTAAACCATTTTACAAGCTACTTTTGCTTAATTAAAAAAAGTAGCATCTCTTGCAATATTACACCAGATTTAAGACAGCTAATTTAAATTCCTTTTTTTTTCTTCTTTATAGACTTTTATACAAATCTTTGTCAGTTTGGGGAGTTATTTGAATACCACGCCCTTCTTCAAAATGAGTAACAGTGACATCTATTCAACCCCCCCTTCATTCCTTCCATTCAAGCTGTAATGCACTGGGAAGGGAAATAATCCTAGCATTTGTTAAATAAATGCAGGCGGTGTCTTGAATCATGGCGGTTGGCCATTTTCTAGATAAGTCCTTGCAGTCTGAAGCCGAACAGGTGTGCACTGTGGTAATTCAGCTGCATAAAACTCATAAATGTAGTTTACTGAGGTGAGGGTGGAAGCTTGTTGGCGTGGTTTTCCTACCCAACAAACAGCGTCTCCGCGGGTCATGACTGACTTCCTTGGAGTATGTTCATGGTGACCCATTCTGCAGTGAATCACAGATTAGCCTTCAGGTGCGGGAGCCCACACTTCCCCGCTCCTGGAGCAGCTGGATTTATTTATTTATTTTGGGGGAATGATCCATTTGGGGCTCGGGGCGGGGGGCGCAGCGGAGGCGGAGACGCTCCGGTGTCCTGGCTCCTTGGTCTGGGCTTTCACCCAGGTCCGCGCTGCTCCCTTTCCCACGAGGCCCCGCTCTGCTCCCCCAGGGGTGTCCGTGGGTGGGGAGGGGTCCCCGCAGCCCACGCCCTCCCAGCGCCAGGCTGGGAGGCCACACAAAGGTGTCCCGCTCAAGTGGGCCAGGACACCAGTTTTGTAAAAGTGCTTGTAAGTTTCCTTTTGGGGGGGAGGGGGAGCAAAAGAGGAGCTTTTTCCATGGGAGTTCTTTTCCTTGTATGAAGATACCAAAAGGAAACTCAACACTGGGCATGTTCGGATGTTGAATGGTTTCCTGATAAGCAACAGCCTCCCGGAACCAAAGACTTAAAATAGCAGTCTTCCCCGACCCCCCCGCGGGCGCTGCAAATGGTATCTGCCAAAGAGATGACAAAGTACCTTGGACCGAATCGCACACAGACAGCATTTGGAGCAGAACGCAGGGCCCAACTCTTGTACTTACGGTGCAGAGCCGGCCGAGGCTGCCCAGGAGGGGGCAGACCCGAGAGGAAATAAGTTTCCTGAACCCCGGAGAAACGGCTGTGCGTGCATGAAAGGCTGGGGCGGCACAGCTCCGCGTTGTTCCGGAGATCCCAGGTCGCAGCAGCACGCTCCTCTGCAGGGAGTGAGTAGGTCGAGGGGAGCTTCCCCTCTCCCCTCCCCGTTTTGATCCGATAGCCTCGAACCCGCAGCGGATTCAAGAAAGGAATGGATATGTCTGACCCCAATTTTTGGACTGTGCTCTCAAACTTTACTTTGCCTCATTTGAGGAGTGGGAACAGGCTGCGGCGAACACAAAGGTAAAAACGCGGGGGTCCTTGGCCAGGAGAGGGAATGCCTTGTTTATTGGGTGACAGTTTGAAAAGTTAATACCCTGCCTACGGGGGGCCCTGTTTCAGGTATTCTCTCCTCCTCCTGGATTTCGGGGGGCGGGGAATCCTGATGAATGCAATTCTCGGGGTTCTTTGAAAATGTGGATGGCATGAGGTTGAATTGTGAGTGGTGAGGAGAGAAAGGGAGAAGAGACTTTGAGTCTATCTCTTTGATCTGATCATGTTTGTCCATTTCATCCACCCAGACATCAGGGCTTCTGCTTCTCTTCGGAGAGCCTATCATATGCCCCTTTTATTAAATATTTGACCTTTATAAGATGCACATGTACTGTTCAAAGATAGTTCAGGTTATCCTGTTTTGAATTGTCTGCTTAAAGAGACAGGTCTGTATAACTTTGCCATTTGTTTTTTGTGTTTTGTTTTGTTTTGTTTTGTTTTGTTTTGTTTTGTTTTAATACGGGGCTGGCCTTTTCATTTGGTAACATATAGTTTATGGAATAGGTGGGAGGGAAAAAGACTCAATAAAAAGCAAGATGAAGCTCATGCCATAAGTGGAAGGCAGGTTGCAGTGGTTGCTGACACTTGGATTGAGAGAGCGTGATTTTAAAGGAGCCGTTTCTCCTCTCTCCCCGTTCGTGTCTAGCACAGAAAGGGGCATTATTGTGGTTTTGGGGGAGCACACCCTCTGAGTTGTGTAAATACAGGCTCTTTGTTTTTCTTCAAAACTTGCCTTGCGCATACACGTGAACATGCATGGGAGCAATGGTGCAGTCGGATCAACAGGATGCAGGCTATCAGATCTGGAGCTTCATAATCTTTGTTCTGCAGTGTTTAAAGAACACACCAAAAAGTGGCTCGTTCTGTCTGGTTATGCCTGTGACCTTTTGTAGCATAAATGCAGATAGTTAATACTTTGGAGAACTTAGTTGTTTGTTTTATTTTTAAATTTCCCCATGGTATTTTGAACATTTCAGAAGCATCTGGAATCTCACATAGATGCTGTTTATACATACGCATATACAGTATATTGATCAAGCCAAACGCAAGCGTATGTCTGTGTGTGTGTAAGAGAGAGAGAGATCCTTAGGTCAAATTTACCTTCTAATGCAGCTTGAACAGTGTTGGTACCACTAAGCCATGTTAGATTCTAAAGTGGTGCCTTTTAAACAGGGTGACTATGTTCTTCTCATTATAGTTATGTTCAGGGACACTCTTGGGATTGGTCATTTTTGTTCAAGCTGTGTCACCCATGCACCACCCCCCCCAAACAACAAATCAGTTGAAGAGAATCACGCTGTACACGAACAAGGCCACTACTCCTCAAGACTGTAAACCTTGTAACTTCTTACCTTTTCCGTTTGCCAGGAGCCCTTACTATGTGTAAGTGGTGTAGTCCTGGCTGTGAGGCAGGCTCTTCTCTCTCCACAGTCAGTTCTCCCAGAGATAAGTCTGCACTGGCATCCGGCCTGTGTGTGTAAACCTGAAAAGCAGTTGGCGCCTTTCTTCCTTCTACCTACCTGTTGATAGTATTATTGACAGTCAAATGCATGAGGAATTCTCAGGCTGGTCTTATCTCAGCTTTAGGGAAATATCTCTCCTGTCCAGAACACTCCAATTCAGACAGCTCCCCCTGGCAGGGAGCCTGGGTTTGAAAGTCACCTGGGTTCTTTCCAGCAAAACGGGAGAGTGGGGGTTGGGGGGTGGAGGGGCGGTCTCTCCACTCCCCTTTCTGCAATTGAGGGGGAAGGGGATTTTCTTCTCTACCTTCCAACAGTAGTGGTTGTCACAGCCTGTTTGTGACCGGGGTTTTCTAAGATTCACAGTCTGGAAATATGTGTCCTGAAGATCATCTGTACGTATCTCTACTTATCGTTGGTCTCCAAAGGCCAGCATTGCTTTATATTTATTATGTAGATTCAGAGAGATGCAGGCAGATGTCCTCTTCCCCAGGGCAGTGTGTGTAGCTGTTGCATTCCCTTATGATACAGAGATCCATTCCGGCGCGGTGACCTTCCCTGAGGACATGGAGCATATGCTTACAGTGTGACTCTTTCCCTCCCGTGACCTCCCTTGACTGCTCTAAGTCCTGTGTCATCTCCAAGGCCCACAGGAACCCTGCTCCTGATGTGGCTGACCAGATTCCCGAAAGCTGCCCTTTCAAAAGGATCTTTTCATGCCCAAGGTGTCTTTTCCTTCTCCAGCTTCTCGGAGGGCATGCCCGTGTCCGGGGGAGGATGCCTTGCCCTTGCCCTTGCCCTTGCCCGCAGTTGGATGTGCGTTATTCCTTGGAATATCTCTCCTGCCCAAGCCTAGCTTCTTTTCTGCACATGCACTGACTTTCATTAATCTTGCATATTTTATCCCAGGGACTTGTTCTGATTAACATTGTAATTTAGAGGGCTTCATCTTAACCTTTTTTTTAATATCAGTGTCTGTGTCTATCAAAGAGCGTAATCTGGCTTTGAGCCTCTGAATGAGCATCTTAGAGCTTCTAGGGACAGGATGCGTGTACCACTTACCTTAGAAAAGAGAGCTTGAATGGGTTCAGACTCTCCTTAAATCTGTGTTTGGAAGGAATTGCCATCATGGAAGACCTTTGGTTTGCTCCATCGCTTCCGCCTGGCCAGTTCAGCATGACACTGGTTTGTTGGCTTGTCCTCTCACAGGAAAACTTTAAAGGTCTCTCTTCCACCTCAGCACCCCACCTGGGCCTATAACTCCCTGGATTCTTGGGGAAAGATGCCTACAGACTTACTCCCAGGCTTAGACTCTTGAACGTAAAGCCTGGGTTCCTGTGCTGTGTCCCAAAGGTGATATATTGTTCGCATGATTTTCTGTCTTGACCTTGGCAGACATTGGTGACTTTGCTGTTTTTGTTCTAAAGCTCACATGCTCCATTGGAAACAGTTTCTTCTTTTTTATGACTGGCTTTGCACTTCTCTCCCCCTTTCTTTTCCTCAAGGCAGTCACCATGCAACCATTTATTTACCTGCTGCTTTGAGGGACAGAAATCTAGGCTGAATGGATAGATTATTTTAACCAAAATGTATTATTTTAAACTGAAGTAATAATTGCATGCTTTAGAGACTGTAAATTTCATAGGTCTGTGATAGTCTATTCACTTGAAGAACCCATCACACCTTAGAATGGAAATGAGTTTGCCTGCTTTATTTATGTTACTACTTAATGTTTATAACATCTTTTCCCGTTGGATTCAAAATGTTGTGGGAAAGGGATCGAGCTTCTTTTCCTTATTATCTCTCTATGTCACACCACAGAGAAAGGGCTACCACTGATTTCTAAATGCTGCTGCTCCGATGAGGTTCACCTTTGCTAAAGTACAGTCTGGTGAATCTAGGAGATGCTTGATTTTTAATTTTGATTGTCAGAAATCTGCATGTTCTCATTGGGCGTAAGTGATAACCTTCAAACCTCAATGACCTAAATCAGTAAAACCCTTATCCATGCCTATGGGCAGTGTGACTCAGTAAGTAACTTTGAGCAAGTTTCCAAATATATGTTTCTGAGAACCCATGGGATAAAAGTTTTTTTGTTTTTTTTTTTTCTTTTTTGCTGAATTCACATTACTCAGCAGTTGCTATGAACAGCAGGTATATTCAGGGATCTTCAGTTAACTGCTGTAGTTGTCAGAATGCATTGCATTTTTATGTACACTGCATCTTCTCTTCACTAACATCTGTAGTGTTTGTTTTGTAAGTTTTTCTTTTTGTTTTGCTCATTAATATATATCTTTAAAAAGTATGGCAAATACACTTCTCTCCTGACCTGACATGTCAAGTATGAGTGAACTTGTACTCACCCCTTTTATGAAAAGCCCAGGTAAACCCATATTTCTGGAGCATCTATTATGTGCCTGGGCACTGTGACCCAAAGCTGCCTTCAGTGAAAATATGCAAATGAATCATTTGCAAACTAGACTACAGAGAAGTATTTACAAGGTACGCATAAACCGTAGGAGTGGTCAGTAGGTAAGACAGACTTTGGTCTCAAGGAGACACACCACATGGAACAGGCAACACCTCAGGGTCACAGGATAGGTTGGTATTTATCAGATAAGGACTGGGCCTTTCAAAGGGGCAAAAGAAACAGTGTGTCCAAAGGCATGGTGGCCTTGGCAGCACGAAGTTCAAGGGACTATACAGTATTGCTGGAGCATAAAGAACCAGAAGCATAATTCAGTCTTACTGAAGCGTGAAGTTTGAGGCGGTAATATAACGTAGCACAAGGGTTAAGGGGGTTGATCTGAAGCCAGTTCACCCTGGTTTGAATGATAATGGGTAAGCTAATGTCTTTGGACTTCAGTTGCTCCATCTATAAAATAGGGACAAGTAAATTACTTATCCCATAAGATGGTTGTAAAGATTAAAATGTGTTCATAGGTATCAAATGCCCAATGCAATGACTGGCATATAAAAACTCTCAATAAATTCCAACTATTAATATTGTTACTCTCGGTGCAACAAGGAGATGAGTGGTGGGCAAGGAGGCTGAGGTGAGTTGAAACACTTGGTATTTGTGGGAGGTTGTCCTTTATCCTTGGGAGAGAGACATGTCTAGCTGCACTGAGAGCTTAAGTCTGGTAGTGGAGGGTGAGACCTAGAAACCAGTTAATACGTTATTGCTGTAGCCCATATAAAGGGTTCTGCAGGCCTGAGCAAAGGATATGGTGAGATTATGCCTCTGAGAGATACTAAAGATATAAAATTGACAGAAGTTGATGAGCCATTGGCTCTGAGGGATGAAGAAAGATTTCACAATGGCCCTGGGATTTTTGACTTGAGGAACCAGGGAGATGGAGCAACCAGCTATCTATGTAAATAGATACATAGGAGGGGAAGCTGTAAGAACTTGTACTGGCCCCTTTCATCCTCAGAAGCGCAGTTAATCCACATGATTGAGCACCTGTTGTGTGCCGATTACCATGGTGTGTTGATTCTTTCATTCAGCTAATATCTGTAGCACCAATGCCCGGCGCTGGGCAAAGGACATAGTAATGAACAAGACAGAGTGCTTGGGTTGCACAAATGAACCAACATCTAAGTAAGTCAGTTTCCAAATGGTGGTCAGTATTTGAAGGCAATACGAGCTGAGAACTAACAGTGTGGGAGCCTCCTTTAGATGATGTGGTCAGGGAACGCCTTTGAGGAGGTATTATTTAAGGGGAGACTGGAAGGATGAGAAAGAGCTGTCTGTGGGAAGAGTTTGGGGGCAGGCATCTGAGAATACTCAAGCCTCTGGGGCAGGAAAGAAAGAGCCCCAGGCAGGCAGTTGGATGTGTCGGTCCAGGCACTCTGGGAGGCTGGACCAGAAATAATAGACTTGGGAGTCATCATTAGGACTGTCTGAGACATACGTCAGATTAATCTGTGGGAGAACTAGAGATGCCCCACTTAAGGACTGGGCGGAGATGCAGGTAGGCACAGAAAGACGACTGGGAGGAGAGTCCTGTAGAAAGGAAGGAAGCCAGCAGAGTGTTCTCACGGAGAGTCCAAGAGGAGAATTGTCAACACTCACTCCACAGGGAGATGAGCACATGCACCCTATCTGACAACTGGGAAGTTACGATGACTTCAGCGAGAACACCAGCAGCAGCAATGGGGTGGGCGTGGGGTGGTAACGAGCCAGAAAACAGGAGTGAAGTGCGGAATTGGAGACCTTGGCTGGTAACCACTCTCTGTGGGTAGTTAAATGCAGCACTGACACGTCATTGTGTCCTACAGCCTCTGCATATTCACAGCTGGCCGGGCAGCCCTCTTCCCTGAATCATATCCCCTTACTCACTGCTGCTCACTTGCTTCATCGCCCAAATAGGCTATGACAGTTTCCTTCTCACCTCCTGTCTGGAAGCTCCAATTGTTTCCACAGCCTGATGAGTACCTGCTTTCTCATGTGTTGACCGTTGAAGTTTCTCTTTCTCTAAAGCCCTGCCTCTGAGCTTCTCTGGCCTCCACCCACCGCCACTCTGTCTCCTCCCCAGCCCGGGCAGTGTACCCTGCCTGCCCCTCCAGCCTCTTCCGCAGGTGGCTGAAGCTGCAGCCCTCGCCGCCCCTCCTCTCATCCCCTCCACGCCTGACCTGCAGGCTCTGCCCCTCCCCGAGTCTCTGTGCCCATTTGCTCCCACTCCTTGCTTTGCCCAGGCCTGTTTCATGCAGTTCCTTTCATCCTTTTCCTTTTTTTCATGCCCCGGACTGTACTTTCCATGGGCTCGCCCTTTAATCCTTGTGTCACAGTCCCGGCCCACTCCAGAGCAGAGCCTTCGCAGACTCTGTGCACCACAAACTACTGAAGCTCAGGTACAAAGGACCCGAGCAGGCAAATGCACATTTTGAAAATGTTGCGTTTCGCCTCTAGTGTGCAGCTTACAAGAGATTACAGATTGTTTGTTTTGCCCCTTGACTATGTAGGTCTTTTGTGGGGACAAGGGAGGCAGAAAGGAAGGGAGGAGGAATGAGAGATAATGATAGATAGAGAGACAGAGAGAGAAAAAGAGAGAGAGGTGAGAGTGCAAAAAGTAGATTTCAAAAGTTTGTTAAATACATCTCATATGCCCCATGGCAGGCCTGGGCTATCCATTGCTCTAATTTGTCAATCCTGGGGAAGGGGGGTGTCAGTGAGTTCACAGTGAGTGGGTGTAACATTATATGCTTTTATGGCTTTGCTTGCTTCTCTTTACACATCTATCCTGGTATCAGAAGCCTAAGTAATTCTTTTGAAACAGGGGAACCGTAAGCCTTAAGATAGAGACCATCTGCCTCTGGACTGAAACTGACAGGTGTTGGCAGTGAGAAGTCATTTGAGCCCCTGTGTGAAGAAGGAGATGGCCCCTAGAGAGGAAGCTTGGCATAGGACTCCTGAATAATTTGGGAGATTCTTCCTTGTGTTGGTTGAAAAGGAAATAGGCTGGTGTCTCAGGGAGATTAAGACTGGAGGCCCTGAACCCCCACGTCCCCCAAACACACCCATCTCCAGTGTGGGTGAGCACCCACCAAGCTATTTAATCTGAGCTGTCTTTACTACCTTCAGCCTAGTCATTTGGGAGTGACATCATGGTAACTGAGTAATCCCTTTGAAAGTTAAGTAGTCAAGACAAGATATTAAAATGGTCCTGGGGCTACCTGGATGAAAGTAGTAGGCACAGGATGTGATTAATATCATTTATTAAAAGCAAAGTCACTCTCAAGCAGTAGAAGTCCTAAGTCCTGGCTGTGGAGTAGCAAATTTGGTTTTTGTGATAAGGGGCACATTGTGTAACCAGAGATCTCTAAGTAAGAGTTCACTCTGGTTGTTAACACTTGCAGTCCTGGCGCTTTATTCTCCTTTTCTCTACCTTGGTAATTAGGAAAGCTCCCTTGTGAACTTGGCTGTAAATTCTGAAAATGTTGACCTTAAACCTGACTAACAGAATGAGAGGACCTATGGGAGTTTTAGCTACACTAATGGCTATCGGACATGCTTATTAGAGGAGGTAATTATGCCAATATCAAACTGAAGCATCATGTTGTTTTGTTTTAAAGAGAAAAGGCCCAAGGAGGGAATTTAGGCTTTGATCTGCTTTTGAAGGTAAAATAGATTGGTAAGAAGAGTAGACCATCAGTAATGTTTATCTCTTAAGTTCCCCCGTTGCTTGCTTTATTATAGAATCCTGGGACTTTCTCCATTCTGCTGATCTTGTGGTTTTACATTTGTTAGAGTTGGGGGTCTCTTAGGAAACTGTAGTTGCAGGCAAAAGTAAGGGCAAAGTCTAGAGCTTGACATACGATAGGGCCACCACCATGTGCGTTCTGAAATTCTCAAATAGCTTTTAGCTCTTGGCAGGTGAGAACAAGCTCCATGTCCCTGGAACTTTCAAACCTGACAGGAAGTTCCCACTGCAGGTATCTCTGGGAGGGTGATGTCTTAGGTTCTGAGTGAATCACATGGGCGGAGGGAATGAAGAGCTAATGAAACCTGCTGGCGTCTCTTAGGGTCACAGAATCAGAGGGAGGAAATCTGAGGCGAAGTCACCAGGCTCATCTTGCCTGATGAATGAGGAGTTGCTGAAGCTGTCTTTGCTGTGCTTTATTCTAATTTTAAACATTGCAGTGCATGTTGATGTCTCAGGACCCCGACTTTGACCTTACCGCATTTCTCTCGTGGGAGTCTCTATTAGAATATTCTCTAGCCACTGCCGGGTTTCTTAGCTACTCAATCTAAAGAAAATCACTGAATCTGTAGCTTGCATAAAACTCACCTATCTCCCTTTCACATTCATATCTTTTAAAATGTTATATGATGGGTATCTTTAAATTAGAATTTATAATTATGCATGTGTTCTTTTTACGGATGTGTGGAGGGGTTAAGGGAAAAAAGTATGTTTGTCATGGGAATAAAGCACTCTAGGAAATATGGTAAATGAAACCTTTGTTACCGTAAAACAATAGCTATTAAGTGACTATTATGTAATGTTATTTCTTACATCTGATCTGGAATAGCTTGTTGATCTTGGAACTCAAGATATAATTCCTGTAAAAGTACTACTTTCACTTGGCTTATCTCAAGATTTTTGATACAGAATCAAAGACTTCCAAGTATATTACCTAGGGTAGGCACCTAGCACTGGGAATAGATTTATTTATTTATTTTTTTGCATGGAGGATTAGTGTTATCCATTTGTCATTCTCCATTCTCGTACCCACTCAATTAACACAAATTATTTGCCAATCCAAAAATTAGTCCATTGTAAAATTGACCTATGCCTGCTCATCCACTCCAAAGGGCAGGCAGGTGGCAAAATACTAGTAGCTGATTGGCACACTCACCAGACTTGGCAGGGTGAATGGATGAATATGAATTTACATTTTTCATAAATGACAGGTCCTTTAGCAATGGAATTTTTAAAAATCTTTGATCTCAAATGTCCATAGTGGCCAGTGGTGGGGGCAGATAGAGTATAGGATAGTTCAGAGTATTTTAGGTCCTAGTTCCTGGTATGCATTCTGCAAAATGAGCTTTACGCTTTTGAATTATAATTCCCTATGTGTTTTCGGATTTGATGTCAGGGGTTAGGTGTTTGTACCACAAAGTTAGTAAGGAATAAGAGTTGCCATATTTTTACTGTGTGAACTTTGTCCGTGGCAGTCTTTCTCAATATATGTCTTCCTCCTGTCAGTTTCAGATAAGTTAGCCTTGGAAATCTGGGGCTTTTAAGGTGAAAAGTTAGGAGGTTTTGAAAAGCCTTCTTACCATAGGAATCAGGCACAAGATCCGAGTGCTGCTCTCCTCAGTCCAGTTCTTGGATCTTAGTGTCTTTTATGTCATGTGACCAACAGGGCCATTGTCAAGACGCCCTTGTGAGAAGTAGACTTCAGTTTTCTTTGCAATTGTGATTGATTAGTTATCATGTGATAGCTTCTTAACGGAAACTCTTTAGACAAGAGAAATTGTGGTTCGTTTTACCTTTTGAGTATTAACCTTACAATCAGTCTACCATCTCACAGCAAACCTTTTGGAGGTCAAAAAGTACAGATAATTGAGCTGGTTAAATGCTCATATGAAGCAGCTTTTTATGCCATTCCTAGGAAATGCAAACATTCCATGGAGCGGGTGCCAGGTTAAAAATCCATGAAGAAAAGGGTCTGACTTTTGGCACTGAGAGACATATTCAAAAATGTTGTGTTCAAGCCAGAGTAAATATATGTGCCCTTTACTCTTTCTTTCAGTTAGCAGAAGTCACTTCTAAACACTTATTTTGGCATTAAGGAAGCTCGTCATGACCTATTGTTCCAGAAAGATTATAGTTCTCATTTTAAGCCAGTTTTCTAGTTCCCATGTGAGCTGCATGCCCAGCCTGGAGCAGAGGAAATAAGCTTCGCCTTTCAAACCTTCCATTCTTTTAGGTGTGTCCAGCAGGCAGTGGCTTGTAGCTGTTCCTTCAGCCACTTAACAGGTTTGATTTCAAATCTCTTTCCTAAGAAACTAACATGTTTGGAGGGGATTCATGGCCCAGCATTTATGGATTTTGTTGGGAAGTTCCAGGTGTGTATCTATCTTAAACTCTATGCTAAGGCCTACGGGACTACAATGATTTTGGTTTTGTTTCGCTTTGGTTTGGTTTTGCCTTCACTTTGTAGCATTTCTTATGATGCCTTAGGGATCGGATTGGGAGGGGATAGACCCCAGTCCTGAAGGCCAGGTAGCTCCTCTTCCAAGTCCTTTTCTTTGGCTGCCTTACAGGCACTGAAGGGGAGTCAAATGATTACAAACTGGGTCAAAAGGTAGAGAAACCATGAGCCAAGATCTGGGGGTTTAATCTCAGAAATAGGGGAAGTTGGTTAAAGATCCTTGGAGGGGTTATATATGAGTCACACACCTCTGTGTGACCCTTTTCCTGCTTCGTGGCTTGTGGTGGAACTTGAATCACCTTCTGAAACCGGTAGCCTAATACCCTAGTTTGACTATGTTTGACTTGTGTGGACAAGGTCTGGGAATTTATTGAATCATCTCATTTATTCATTTACGTACCAAATATTTATCAAGTACCTTTTATGTGACCAGAGCTATGATTACCACCTGGGCAAGAAAGATATGTACGCATGATCCTTTTCTTCAAGTAGCTCAGTCTAATAGGTTTAGAAAGCAACATAGACAGAATTACAATAATGTGTAGTAACCGGTAATTGTACCAGTATCAGCAGAGGAGGAGGTAGAAGGACAATATCTGCTGAGGCAGTTTGGCGTATGTTGCCTCATTTGCTCCTATCTGTAGTATCTGTGATACAGATGGAAAAAAGTGAGGCACGGAGAAATGAATTGTCTCCAGATCTCACTAGTAGTAAGTGGTAAACCTGGATAAAAACACTTTAGTATCCTGTCTCCAAAGGAAATAGAGCTCCAACAATATTCTAATTATTAAAAGTCATATTTGTAAAGTAAGATTTGAGTCTCTTAATTCTTATAGTACAGTAGCCTCCCAGCAATTCAAGGATAATTTTTACCTTTGCTATAGAAATGCCCCCACTGTCTGAGGAAAGAGGGTGACAAATAGAATTGGGTTTACTTCGTTTTAAAGTTGCCACCTGCTGATTCTCTTTCCCATTAATGGAAATTGCATATGTTTTCTCCTATAATTCTCTCATCTTAAAGCATCACAGTTTATAATAGTATTTGAGTGGGCTTGTGCTTTTAAAATTGAGGTTTTACTTACAGTGGAGCTCTGAACAGCTGCTATCTTACAGGCCTGCTGAATGAATAGCACCCCACAGCACACACACTTTTTCTGAGATTTCCCTGTGTTTATTATAAAACCCTGTGCATTCACATGAGAGTATATATTATGCACACATCTCAAAACCCTGGTCTTGTAATAGTGCATGCAGGTCATTTCGTAGAAGGGCTAACAGTTCTTGCATCTTAGATGGCATTGTAGTGTGATTGCCAGAACAGATCTGTTGGGACATTTTAGAGATGAATTACTTACAGGCAGGCTCCTTCTTTACCTTTTAAAAATATAATAATTCCTGTTGAATTATGTTAATGTTAACTAAGTTTTTAAAGGGGTGAGTTGGTGGCACTTAAATATATCTTTTCCTTTGGGAAAATCATTGTAGAGAACTAAGAAATAATTGCTTTGTTATGCACAAAACAATTGTATGAGAAGCAAGTATACACAATATACAATACGCAAAATGGCACAAGCATTGTGTTCAGAATTCCCTACTCTGCAGAGACCCTTCACAGGCCATCTCTTGGCTCTTAGTGGTACAATATGTGAGCTGCTTGCTAAAGTGAAAGAAGCCTTCCTTTCAGGTGCTTTTTAAATGTGAAAGAGGTGTTTTTCATGGCCACTCACCCAGGCCCCAGACTTCTTCACATTCCTGCTAATGAGGTTTTATCACTTCGGTTTACTCACGTTAGAAAAAGGAAGTCCAGGCAGCTAGGTCTGCTTTATTTTCTAAATATAGTTAATGAGATACAATTTACATACACAGTAAAACCTTCCTTTTTAGGTGTGCAGTCTTATGAATTCTGGCAAATACAGTCATATGACTATCATTACAATTAAGATACAGAATGTTTGTATCACCTCAGAAAGTTTCAGTTGTTTTTAATTGTTTGATAATGCTAATATAAGATTAGAATAATATGTTTTATTTTGCTCACTCCTGGTCCCCCTTTTTTAAAAAAATTAGTTCCATATTAATTAAGATTTGATTTTTTTATCTAGTGTCCTTTTTCTGTCCCAGGATCCCAGCTAGGATACCTTGTTACACTGTGTTCATCCTTTTTAAAAAGCGGTTTGATTAGGAAGATGATTAACACATAGTTTGATTACATGGTTGATAATGTCAAGTGGGTACCAGGGAAATGCATCAGACTGAGATATTTGAAAGAAAAGCACAAACTACATCAATTATGTGGCCCATCATTAATATATAATAGCCCCTTTGATGCTACATAGGTGAAGAAGTTATAAGACAACAGATCAACAAATTTGACCAGCAGAAAATTGTTAAAAATAATTTGGAGTTGTTTATTGGTGAAGGAAACGGGGCCATGAAGTGGAAGATTTGGAAGACAGAGTTGAAAACATAGATTATGGTTGTTGGAAAATGAATATAGAGCGCTGGAAGGAATCTTGGAGTTTTAAATGCAAGTGAAGACAGAACAAAACATACGTTTTACAAAAGATAAATGCACGATACCTTAATTTGCTTTATAAAATAATTTGTTGTTGTTGTTAATCCTCACCCAAGGATATTTCTCCCATTGATTTATAGAGAGAGTTGAAGGGAAGGAGGTAGAAACAGCGATGTGAGAGAGACACATGGATTGGTTGCCTCCCCATGTGCCCCAACTGGGGCTGAGGATCAAACCTGCAACCCAGGTATGTGCCCTTGACTGGGAATCAAACCCGAGACCCTTTGGTTGCGTGGGTCAGCACTCAAATCACTGAGCAACACTGGCCAGGGCACTTTGTAAAAATAATTTATCATGACTTTCCACTATTTTTATTATATTTTAATTTCAGTGAAATGTAGATCGCTTTCAAAATAAAATTAACCTTAAAACATGCTCAGGAATGGAGAAAATATAACAACCATAAAGAAAAAAAACACCCAAAGTCTAGAACTCAAGCATAACCACTATTAAAAATGTGGGGTTATCCTTCCAAGGTTTTTATCTGGGCACCTGTATGCACAAAACTCATATTTTATTGTACCTCCTGTTTTATAAACTGCTTTTTTTCCTTAAAGAGATTCTTTAAATACCTAGCTTTACAATAGTATAATTTCCAGAAAATTTGATAACTATCTGTAATATAAAAGAAGGTATAGGACATTTACCTGTAAAGTTGTGGGGAAGCATTCACACCTGTGCTCTGAGAGCCACTGAACCAAGGCATGACCTCACCTGCCATGGGAGTGGCCACAGCCAGCTCACTGGTTAGCATTGAGGGCGAGGCCATTGGCACTAGCAATGTCGCCTTGGATGGTCTCACACTCTAGGCCTTGTTTTT
Source organism: Myotis myotis (assembly GCF_014108235.1). Classification (NCBI taxonomy): domain Eukaryota; kingdom Metazoa; phylum Chordata; class Mammalia; order Chiroptera; family Vespertilionidae; genus Myotis; species Myotis myotis. Next base: position 35,576,402 of record NW_023416357.1, read on the forward strand.
CTCCACCTGTATTCAAATCACTCTTGAAAGGTTCCCTTTAAAAATACTATTGCTAACTTAGAGAGATTCCAATTACCATCTCCCCACAGGTTTAAATGTTAAACCTCAAGATCTAAACTTTATCCCTTATGTATATGAGCAGGTTTGCCAGATGGCGGGCCAATTAATATATTTTTGCAAGGTGTAGAAATGTTTTTTTCTCCATTGGGGAACAATGAATCCATCTGCTCCACATCTTCCTTTCCCTGGTGTCCTTTGGGAAAAATCATCATTTAATTTTCATAAGTAATGTGCAGCTCTCTAAGTGATACTTTCTGCTTTTTAAGGGAGCTGGTTTTAATAGTTGAAACTTTTTATTACTCTAAGGATTTAAAAAAGAAACCCCTATGTTATATATTAAGATATGTGGGCATCTAAGTTTCATCCAGAATATTATTTTTGAACATCGGGCATACAGAATCATGGGTTAAAAACTGATTCATAGAAGGCTTAACTTGGAAGAGACTTTCAGAAACATCTAGTTGAACCCCCTTATTGTAAGATGAGGAAATTAATGTTTAGGTACCAAAGTTTCAAGCTGGTAAACTACTTGGAACCTGGTTTTCAGGTTCCAAATGAGGACAACACTGGTGAAAATAAACCTTTGATCTCTCAAGGGGAATAAAAGGAATGAGAACCTTGGATAAGGTTCACACACGTATTTATTGCTTATTCTCCCTTGAGTTTCAGGTACTGAACTCTACCCATTACCCCTGTAGTTTCTTTTCATAGTCAAGTGGCATTTCAGATCAGAGGGTAATTAGTTGTCTATGTGTTGCCTCCAATTCTGCTAAAGTTCCTGAAGGACAAGTGCCACATCCTTTATTTTTATTTTTAAATGTTTTCATTATTAATTTTAAAGAGAGAGAAAGGAAGAGGGAGAGAGAGAAATATGTATCTGAGAGGGTCACATTGATCGATTGCCTCCTGTAGGCCCCCCACTGGGCATCTAGCCCATAAAAGGTATGTGCCCTGACTGGGAATCGAACTGGCGACCTCTCAGTGCATGGGATGATGCTCAACCAACTGAGCCACACTGTCCAGGGTGCCACATCCTTTAGTAAGCTTTTATATAGTGTTCTCTCTGGGCATGGAAAGAATGAGTTGCTGAATATATGAATGTTAGTGGGTTGTTTTGCCAAATCCTCTCAGGGAGTATTGGAATTCTAAGAGAGTGATCACATGATAGTTTTGCCATAATCTGACACTTTGCAATACAGAATTTGGTTCCCTTTCCCTTATGGTATGGATGAGTTCAGTACTGAATATTCCAAAGCTTTTGGGAGGAGTGGTTTACCTATAGCCCTGTTTACCAGCATTTTTGCTGTCTTCCCTATTTTGTCATAGATAGGTATAGATTTAAATAAGAGGAAGGATTTAGACTTTTTTTTTTCTTTCGCTCAAGTTGACTTCTCTTTGTCATCTGTAGTCAACAATGTGTATTCAGTTCATTTAGTAGAAAGACTTCATATTTTGGATTTAGGCAAACTGTGACTGGAATCCTGGCTCTGAAGCAAATGAGACAGGTGACCATGGCAGGTCCCCTTACTGATGATACTTGTTTTTCCATCGTTAAGTAGGAAAAATAACCATCATATCTTTTTTGTGCCTTAAGTAAGATACCTTGTGAAGCCCTTAGGTCAGAGGTAGACATACTGCAGCCAACAGGCCAAATCTAGCATGCCGCCTGTTTTTGTACATAAAGCTTTAGTAGAACCCAGCCACACAAGTGCATTTAGGAGTTGTCTATGGCTACTTGTGCTACAGTAGCAGAATCCAGGAGTTGTACCTTGAGACTCTGGCCTTCCAAACCCCAAATATGTACCATATGGCCCTTTTCAGAAAGACTTTGCCAATCTAGGACCTAGTACAATGCCTAGCAAATATAGATACTCCATAAATGTTCATTTTGCCTTCTTCTCATTGATTAGTTCAGGTTCAATTTTACTCTTTAGGCACTCTTTAAAGAAAAATAGTTCAGGTGTGGCCTTCTCTCATAATTCTTCTAAAGCCCCTGCCCACTTCTGGAGTATGGCCAAAGCCTTGAGCCATGACACAAGACAGAACACACTGAAAGAGGCCTCTCCATGGGGCCAACACCCTGATATGCAGCATGTCTTGGCTTGTATTGGGTGCTGTGCATGTTGTAGGAATAGAACTTCCTTTAATCCATGTGTAAAAACAGGCATGCTATGTCGTTTGCAACATGTCTCAATTTAGTTTAGATTATATCTCACTCTGTAGTACGGGGTATGTCTAATCTATACTTCTTCAAAAGCTTCTCAGTATAACCCCTAAAACTGGATTATTTTTCCATTTCTAAATACACTAAAAAATTATGATTGCACATTCTGTACTGTGTTCAGCAAAGGCCTTTCTGAAATCTTAAAGCAGGAGTTTTCTGAAGTGGCTCCAGGCTATTTGAAAGAGAAAGTTCTCAAAGGATTGATACCTTTTTTGTTTTTTTGTGTTGTGTTTTAAGTAAAACATACTCAGAGTTCCTCACAGTTTTGATTAGGGACACCCTGGTGTCTAGTAGAAAGTGAAGACCCAAGTCAGCTGGTGGATGTGCCCAATGAGGACTTGATTGCTGGCTCCGCTCCACCTTCCACAGGGAGTAGAGAGAAAGGCGGAGACTTCTGAGAGCTGTTAAAGGACAATTATGTTTGTTTGTTATTTAATTATTTAATTCATGCACCAGTGGGGTCCCTTGGCCTGGCCTGCGGGATCTGGCCAAAACAGGCTCCCCCCAACATCCCCTGAGGAGGCCCGGATTGCGAGAGGGTGCAGGCCAGGCCGAGGGACCCCACCTGTGCACGATCAGGGCCCGGGAGGTTCTCGGAGGTTGGCCACGGAAGGGCTCCAGGGTGTGTCCAGCCCCTCTCGCTCAATCCCCATCAGCTGGACCCCAGCAGCAAGCTAACCTACCGGTCTAAGCGTCTGCCCCCTGGCTGTCAATACATGTCATAGCAACTGGTCGACCAGTTGACTGTCTGACCCCTGATGGTCAGTGTACATCACTGCGAGCGGTTGAGTGGCCTTAGTATATCATTAGCATATTATGCTTTAATTGGTTGAATGGACGACCGGACACTTAGCATATTAGGTAGGCTTTTATTATATAGTATGGTATTGAGGAATGTTTTCTCAGAATAATAAAGGGATTTAAAACAATATTTTAACATGACCTGTGTCTTTAAAAAGAATGTCATGAAGAAGGTTTCTCTTCCAGCACTTTTCAGTGTCTCTAGTGCTTTCTCTACAGGCCTGTTAGCATTTATCCCAACATGTTGAAATTCTGTGTGCACTTGTCTGAATTCCCAGCTGATTGTGAATGTCTTGAGGCAGAGACTCTGTGCCAGCATAGTGCCTGGCACATAATAGACACTTAATAAAGGTTTATTGAATGAAAGCACTCCCCAGTGAGCATATTCATGCATATAGCTTTTTCTGTCTTTTGGAACTATTTCCTTAGGATTATTTCCCAGAATAGAGATTTCTAGGCCAAAGTGACGTGAACATGTTTATGAATCTTGATACATAAATGCCAAGTCGCTCTTATGTCTACTTGAGGTTCCTTCCAAGTTTGTGACTCTCATATTGCATGGTACATTATTGCTAGATTGTCAGTCTGGTGTTCCATATTTTCTCTAGCAAAAGAAAAAAAAGAAGAAGAAGAAAATGATAGGAGAGTACATCATCGCCAGATTCAAGTCTGGAATGAACATTGCATGTGCTTTAGGATGAAAATCTTCTAAAAGAATAGAAATCCTTCCTGTGGAACTTGGGAAATGGAGGGAAGTAGGAAGCAGATATAGGATAAAAGCTATTGTTATTTGGGCAAATAACTCCTAGAGTTTTATGACTGCTCTGAACTTTTACTGTACTGTTACCAATATTTCAGGAAAACAATTAAATGACTTTTACTTGCTTTTTCCCTTCAACACATTTAATGTTCACATATGAAACATTACTAAATGCAAATTGCTATTCATGCACATTCCAAGGTCTGCTTTTTATCAAGCTTTGGAACTGTTTGTCTAATGTATTATGCATTTCCATTTTCAATTGATCTGATTTGTGTGTGTGAAATAAGATTGAACCTCCTTGTTGTGACCTTGGGTGACACTAGCTTTTTTTGAGTTTGTTGTTATTTCCCTCCCTCATCTAGTACTTGGCAGGCTTATAAGTTACCAACGATAAATGGCCATATCTGCCTATTGTTGCAAGTAAGCTATTGATGAACACACTGAGTCATCTGAATGCCACCTTATAGATAACACAGAAAGTTTGTGGAGACTGAGGATTCTACCGAATAGCTTTCTTTGAATAAGGTTCAATAGGTATTCTAAAAAATTTATCAGTCTTTTGTGTTATATGTTCCATTGCATATAAATTCTTTTCTACACATACCAATAGCAATGAGTGAGTGAGTATAAGAAGGGAAGGGATGATGGATTTAAGAGCCCAGCTCTTTAAACAGTGCCTGGAACATGCTTACATTACATGCTCTTTCTTTGGGGGATCCTCTACATTTTTTCTTTGCAAGGGTCAGTAAAGCCATGAAATATAATGAAAGGAGTCCTGAAGTGTGACCAGGGGATCTGGTTTCTGGTCACACTTCTGTTACTAACTAGTTGTGTGACATTGGCAAGACTTCCTGGGCCCTCCACTGCTTGCCTGTTCATTTTAAAACCATGGATTCCATTGGGCGTGTGGTGAAGCCTGTGGACCACTTTTGAGAATAATGTTTTAAAATGCATAAAATAAAATATGCAGTAGGATGATAAGGGAAATCAGTCATATTGAAATAGCCACTTAGACTATTTTTAAAATTTTGATATATGTGATGCATTATTAGCACATCAGATCAAGATCTCTAGAGGCAGGTGCAGTAACTACCATAATTTTGAAATGATAATGAGTATATGTGGTTTATTATTATTATTTAAATTCTTTATTGTTTAAAGTATTACATGTTTCCTTTTTCCCCCATTGACCTCTCCCCAACCATTCCCACCCCCCAGCACATGCCCTTACCCTACTGTCTGTGTTCATGCATTATACTTATATGCATGCACACAAGTCCTTTGGTGTCTCATAAATGATTTTTTATTATACTTGCAGTAAGTATAACATCATACAAAATATGTGATTTCCATTGGTGACAGAATTAAAAGGTCTGCTAATACTGAGAATGTACATGAAGGAAATGATACATTTTGATATATTTCCGTTTGTGATTAGTGGAAAACCACAAAACAATCCAAGTTCATAGACCCAATAGATTCTGTTCATAGTCCCCTTAGAAGTCCATGGACTCTAGGTTAGGAATGGCTGGATCAGCAGCTGCCGTCCCTGGCAGCTTAGACACTGTATTACAGAGAAAGGCTAACCCAGATGGCCTCTTCAGTTTGTCAGAACACCAACTTTAGGCCTGGCAGAGTTAAGCAGATCTTATGCCAGAAAAATAACCTTTGATTCACCTGGGAGTCAAGCTGGGAATTAAGCAGTGAGAAATGTGCTGGGTTTTCATCAGTTACTTTTATAGCATGTACCTGGAAAGCCCAGGAGTGTATTAAAACAAACACCAGCACCATGAGTGTGTTGATCGTCACCCTGACCATTTGCCTTTGGAGGCACCTAAAGATCAGGGCTTGTGGGAATGTGGTCCTGTCCCTGCTCTGTGTGTAGTAAGTTGTGTCCTTTACTCAGAGGAGCCTGTGTCTCAGCATCTTGCTATCAGAGCATCACCATCTCTTTGTCATAACCACATATTCCTCTAATTAAATAGGGCCATGAAGTTACAAAATCGTGTGCTATCTACTACCAGCATGATCGTATTGTGCAGCTGGAAAGGAATATCTTTGTCATACAAAGACATTAGGGAATAATGGTGATAAAGCTCTTCTCATGTACTAGTGTTGAAGGCATTTTCAAGAGGTTATAAGCACGCCAGTAATGAATGTCGGCATATGTTCTGAATGAGAAGAATGGCAAGCAAAACTGACCCTCAGACTTTCAGAAATGGAAGCCATTCCTTTTCATTACCTACCTACCCACCTTCAACTTTGCATTTTCGGGAGAATATTTTTTTTGGAAGAGAGAATGCTTTTACTGGTAAATGTCACACCACTTGCCCATTATGGCATCATCTCGCAATATTAGTTTCTAATAGAAAGGAGGGTTCTTTTTGGCTTTGCAGTTGCATTGAAAAATGCCTCCATGTTAATCTGGGTGCAAACTTTTAGCCTAGTAGACCTGGAAGTGGAGCAAATTGCTGAGGTTTGACTTGTCCATATGTTTGGGAAAGGTAATTCATGCAACCGTAAGAATACTTTGTAAACATGGAATTATTTTCAGGTTAAAAGATCCTCTACCAAATTAGATAGGAAGCTCGAAGCAGAGGCTGTCAGCAGTTTTTCCTCCTTTAGTTGCTGCTCTGGATCAATATCTTTTATTGACTTTTTAAGGGTTTGCATGCAATTTTCTATCATGGTCGTTTATGCTAATCAGTATGAAACAGAATAATTGTAAATCATAGCCCCTTAGGCACATATTTCCCTCCTGTTATACTTGAGACCCCGGAATTCTGTTCAAAAGAGATGAAAAAACAATCCATCAGTTTTGAGTGACTCAGGAACTGACACATGTGGATGGCAAGGACTTTTTCCTTCTTTATCTTTGGGCTTCACCATATATTTTAATTTAAATGCAAGTGAAACTGAAACTCCCTATGAAAAGAAATCAGGTTTCAATTAGCCAGTTACTTTTATTTGTGAAAATCCAAATATATCATGTTAAATAAACTATATCTTATTTTAATGTTTTTACATAAGAGTATTAAAAGTTATCTTCATCAGGTAAGCATGTTTATGTAATTATTTTAAGTTATCAGAGTTATAACTCGAAGATGTATAAGGATATTTATTTATTTTTATTGAATTTATTTGGGTGACATTGGTTAATAAAATTATATAGATTTCGGGTGTACATTTCTATAATACATCATCGGTATATTTTTTTTTTTTTTTAAATATATATTTTATTGATTTTTTACAGAGAGGAAGGGAAAGAGATAGAGAGTTAGAAACATCGATGAGAGAGAAACATCGATCAGCTGCCTCCTGCACATCTCCCCCGGGAGATGTGCCCGCAACCCAGGTACATGCCCTTGACCGGAATCGAACCTGGGACCTTTCAGTCCGCAGGCTGACGCTCTATCCACTGAGCCAAACCGGTTTTGGCATCATCGGTATATTGTATTACGTGTTTACTACCCCAAGTCAAGTCTCCTTCCATCACCATTTATCCCCTTTACCTCTACTATCTCCCTCTACCCCTTACCCTCTGGTAATCACCTCAGAGTTGTTGATGAATATGAGTTGTTTCCCTTTTTTAACTTAATTCCTTCACCTTTTCACCCAGCCCTGCAAACCCCTCCCCTTTGACAGTTGTCAGTGTGTATATTTATTATTTACATATTTAATAATACAGTTCAAATAGTTAGTGTAGAAGACTGCCATTTTTACTTTAATGTTGTACTCAGACAGTTTGACTACTGTTCACATTTATTTGAGATGCAGAACTCATTGAAATATACAGTTATTACAAAAGCAAAGTAAAGTATATCTGTCTTAACCAGTAGCTCAGACATGCGTGCTTTGTTCTCATCAGAGTCCCAACTATGCTGTGGGAGCAAAGTCGACCCCAGCCGTATTCCATGAATGTCAGTGTGTTGAGCGTAGAAGGGTCTGAAGGGGCTAATGGGACCTCATGGAACACTCCCGAAGAAACCCCATTTAGAGATGGTCTTGGACATGGTCCCTGGATGTCACTACCCATAGAACTGCATGAAGATGGGAAAGCTTTTTTTCTAGTTTTCTTTAGATCATTCCAAATAAAAATTTGACTGTCGGCATGAAAAGTGGAATCTCCATTCCTTAAGGATGATAAACCTTTTCCCCAGGAGAGTTTTCAGTCTAGAAAAGGTTTGTGATTGTCAGTGAATAGAGAGTTGGATAAGGAAGGGGTGATTTGGCTCTTAGTCTGTTTTTAAGCAATTTATGTATGAAACATTCTGACTTCCTGGAAGCCAACCCTTACGGTTGGATCTGTTGCTATGGCCACCTCTGAGTTTAAGAGAATAGCCCTAAAGCAGGGGAAATTCCACTTGGGAGATATGAGGAAGGTGCAGCCTGCTCCCATCCTCTGCATCTATTAGTGCATGAATTCAGTAAGTATTACTTGAGCCCCTTTCTTACATTAGGCATTGTGCAGAGGAGGCAGTGGCAAGGGAGACAGATAGTTCCTGCCCACTTGAAAGCTTGCGGTTTCATGGGGCATGTGGTGTGGGTGGGTATCGGGGGAGGAAGACACAAAGGATTAACAAGAATTTATAACATTGCCTGTGATTATATGTCTGTGCTTACCTCCTCTTAGCCATGTTGTAGAGGGGCGAATAAATAGGGTTCTGAAGGCATTCCAGAGACATGTAACAAAAAGTGGCTGTCAGGGAAATAAACCAGATTGGTGGGTAAGAGAGGAGTCAATGAAAGGTGGAAGAGAATAGTCCAGGCAAAGAGACAAATGCCCCAATGAGCCTGTAGAGTAAGAGTTGAGGAGAAACTGATTACAGTGATAAGCAGAGGCCTGGAATTTACTCTGCGGGCAGCAGGAACCACTGATGGGTTTTACACAGGGCAATGATGCGATCACACCTTCCCATTGAAAAAATTGTTGACAGTTGGAGGTACAGTTGGAATTGGGCAAGCTTCATTCAGTAGGCTTCCAGGCCAGAGATGATGGTGATACCACAACCAGGTTGGTGGCTGTGAGGGTAAAGGGACATGTTCAGGAAATGGAATCGATGAGACTGGATCATCAGTTAGATGACTAGAGTGAGGAGGGAAAACAAGTTTGTTCCTGTTTTCTGCTATAGGCTGTTGGATAATGGTGCCCATCACTGAAACTAGAGACACTTGGAGCTGGACAGGTTGGGTATAGATGATAAGTTCAGTTGGGGACTCATTGAATTGGAGCCTCTGTAGACACATGGGTGGAGATGTGCAGCTGACTGTTGGATGCAGAGTTTGGAACGTAGCAAAGAGTTCCAGGTTGGGGATTAAGATTGATGAAGGGTCCCAGAGTTAATGTTGATTATTCCCCTTCCAGGGGTCTCAGGTTTTCAGGGCTGCCTGGACTCAGGGACTGAATCTAATCTTTCAGGCCCTCTGTGTTTCCAAGTGAAATGAAGGTGGGGGTGGGGAGATGATGTGCACGTGGTATAAATAGTATTTCTGAGACAGGAAAAGCCACAGAACTATATACTTATCTTTCTGTAGCCATGTGTGCTTTCCTTCACTTTGATTAGTGTTTGGGATTTAAGCATCTTTTATTATAGGAGAATTTGATTGCTACTGTAGGTTCATGGTATCATTGGCCTTTTCATTGTAGTTAAAAGTAAATTGGAACTTCACTATCCTGTTTATTTTATTTCTATGGAAAAAGAAGGATTGAGAGATGATAGGAGTTGAGTAGGAAATTGGGTTGAAAAGTTTTGTGACATAGTGTTAGTGTTTTCTGATTGTTGCGTTTTGTTTATTTTGCTTTTTCTCTCTTCACAAGAACAAAAAGCATTTTCTATTTAAAAGTCCTCCGTTAACAGCCTTGCTTTTGGGTCCACGTAGAAGAAAAGGGAATAGTAGGAGTTTTAAAAGGAAAGCATATGGAGTAAAGAGTAGGAGGGGAAAAAAAAACAAGTTCATTTTTGTTGAGTTTATAATTTGATGCTAACCACATCATTGAAATAGCTGTCTGTGACCTTGAAAAATTTGTGCCATGTGTAGGTCTATACAAAGTTGATCTGAAAATAAGTTTTATACATTTTGGACTCCTCTGAATTACATACTATAGAATTTCATTTAATGAAATTTTAAATTTAAATTAAAGAATGTAGACATGTTTAAATTTGAAATTTACTTTGATTTCATGATTCAATGTGAAATGTATATTTAGGAACATCTAGAGATTTACAAATCCACATGTCTAATTAAGTATATATTTTTATTATCTAAATGCTTTATATACATGTGGCTAGATATCATTCATTCACATTCTTCACATCCTTAAATGTGAATTTCCCAGAGTAATACAGCATCAAAGCTTTGTAATTTAGTAATTCCATTAAACAATACCTCTATTTCATATTCTTTTGCTTCACAGTCTCAGGGGCAGTATTTAATGGTTTAGGGTTGTTTTAAACTTTGGCTTGAACCAGGTTAGCACTGAGTGTAAGATCTGAGGTGACCAACTGATGGCTATTGGATAGCTCTTGTTAATGACATTTTCATAAGTTTGGTTCTAGAAGAGGTAACCATAGCCCCAGTGGTCAAAATGGATCATCGCAGTGACATTTTTACTCAGGGATAACAACAACAACAAGAATCTTTTGATTTCTGTAAATTGTCAGAGGCCTGGGGCTGAGTTTTGGAATAAAACCTGTTTTATATATAGTAATGAGACTGTGGTTTTAAACCCTTTCATTCTATTTTGCAGTTTCGACTAGCTTTAGTTTAAAACATTGAAACCATATGAGCTTTATATATTTGGAGCACCTACAGTCTTGTGAATGTTCTTTGCCTCACCACTTGCCTATCCTGAGTATTGTGTCACGCATAATGTCTCATTGTATAGAGCCATGGGTATATTTTTATTTAGTATCTTGGTTCAGTAGTGCATTGAGCTAAAGAGGCCAAGGTCACAGGGTTGCCCTCATGCCAGTCAGCTCTTACAGTGAAAAGCATGTTTCCTATAGCTTCAGAACTGGCTGATAATATTTGACTAATTTTGTTTCAAGCATGGATGAGGCTACCTAACTCATTAACTGTACTGGAAAAAAAAATAAAACTGCTGTCCATTGGGTGGAATCTTTCCAAATGGGGACAATACGTTTTCCTGTGTGAAGGAAAGCGTTTACTTTCATCTCTGAATGCTCCCCCACTGGAGTAAAATGCATGCATTATTTCAACAGGCTTACTTTAATGAAAGGTCCTGGTGGATAGAGACCGTGGGTCTCCATAGCACCGCCCCACCTGGGGTCCTGCATTGACCTCACTGGCTCCTCCAGGAGAAAGCAGGAGGCATTTCCCAGAGTAGATAGCAGAGGAGGGTCATCTCTTGTCACCTCTTTAACCTGATTTATTGCCTTTGAATTTTTAAATAAGGACATATTTTAAGTTCCGTCTGGGGACTGAGAGCTCTGATCATTCATGCAGTGAACTTTGAATAAGTTGGTAAGATTGGCTGGACCCTATTATCATAATAGATGGTGACTATCTGACATTTGCAATGGTATGCCCCATTTGCACGAAAATAAATGAATTTGTATTTAAAAATAATTTACCAGATTTCTTTTTCTATCGGCGCTAAAGTAGAGGTTATTTGCATGCAAAGTTAACAACTGAAAAACTGCATGCAGACTTAGTGAAGATTTGTTGAATATATGTTAATTGGTGCAACCCCGTTAAACCTGATTGCATCGATCTGTTAGCTGCAGAAAGGGCAGGAATCACTTTACTCTTGTGGACCTGCAGTCTGAGTGGCTAGATTTTCTAAATACACAAGGATTTTTATGAAGTGCATATTATTTGTCAGGCCTGTTGACCTGCCTGCTCGCTGATCATTTTGTAGGCCAGGATGGTGGTTCTCGCTCTGAGTCAGTTCTAAGTCAGTTTTAATTCTAGCTCCTTTCCTTAGAGAACTAATTTGTAGCACTCTTCTAGGTGGAGAATTAGATCACTGGTCTCCTTTGCTGCCCATGATACACGTGGAAATGAGTCAGTGGAAAATTCACTTACTCATCGTGACCTACTTCTGTCACTTGCATTGAAGGTGTGCTTATTTGTCAGAAGCCATCTGTCCCCCTTCCAGAAACTCTTGCTCCGTTGCTATTTTAACCCCTGAGCCTATAGGTTCTTCGAGAATATTTAGTTACCTGGATCTGCCCATCAGTTACTCTGTTGCACATATAATCCTTTTAGATTGAGCCCCGTAGGCAAGGGCTAGAGTCTGACTTTGTGTAACTCTCAGCACATCCTGACCCACGATCACTGCTTTCTGATGAAGATTCTAGGCTTTTGGGGAGAAACTTTAAATAGGAATTATCACTGATTTAGGAAAGGAAGCCGAAAAGATTAGGCCAGGGTTTAGTATGACCAGATTCTTCCCTCCCCCATTTTAGCAAAACTTTCCTTTTCTCATTTTTATTAGCTTATTCAGTCATTCATTTATTCAACAAGGTTTAATCTCATGTGCCGTTGGGGTCAGGTATTGCGACTGGGGTCACGAACAGAATAAGTTGATACTTGCTGGCAAGGAGTTTATAAGAGTAAGACCAGTTTGAAACAGCATTTTAAACATGGGGATGTGCAGACTATTCCACACCAAGATCAAAATGAGGACTATTTCTTGCCTGGCTTTGTTCCTCTCCGCACCAGCCCTGTCTCTCTTGGGCGAGAGTTTGCCTGCTCCACAGGCCATGCATGTCAGATTGTGAAACGGTTACCAGAGAACTTTATGCAAATGCTGAGAAGGTTCATTGAAAATAACAGAATTCTCTACTCCAGAAAAAGCAAATATATATTTTATTATGTACAAATACACAGACACATATGTATAGAAACTACAAACAACATGTAGTAGTTCAGACTTATTGCTGCTTATTTTATGTCCAATATTATACATTCCGCAAAGTATTAGACATTGTGTACCATTTTAACACATTAAACAGGATAAATTTCAATTGGGCATTGTTTAAGATACCTAGTTTATGTCTTAGAATAACCTGGAAATGCTTATTGCCCTGGTCTAACCATATTTACAGACTCAGATTAGGAATGGATAGCCTTACCTACAGTAAATGTGTAGAGAAAGTAAGCTAGAAACCCACATTTGATGAATAGAATAGTATTCTTTTTGAAACCCATCTCTTTCTTGGCAGTTAAATAGTTCTTACTGTAAATAAGTCACTCTTTTTTTTATTTTTAAAATAATATTTTCCATCACCATTTATCCCCCCTATACCGTCCTCCACCTGCCCCCCACCTCCCTCTGGATTCACCACACTGTTGTCCATGAGTTCTTTCTCCTCTTTTTTCCTTTTTGCTCAATCCCTCCCCCAGCTGTCAGCCTGCTCTCTATCTATCTATGAGTCCACCTCTAGATTACACACACACACACACACACACACACACACACACACAAAGAAAGAAAAAACTTGCTGACTTTATAGCACTTTTAAAAAGTGTCAACTATTAACATTAAATTAACAGAGTGGAATGTTGTTCTCTGCTGACTGATAGAGTTGTGAACATTACTTTATTTGGGTCTTAATTTCTCTGTGCTTCTTACAGATTGTAAGATCCCTCTCCTTTTTGGGAAGAATGTGTAGAGAAGAAATTCAGGATCAGGCTGAGCTTGCTTGTCATGATACGATGCAGTGTAGGCATGGCTTATAGTTTAGAAAATGTTCTGTGCTTTCCGACAAAGACCCAGAAGCTTCTGGTCAAAGTCCTAGTGAAGCTGCCAGTGCCAAAGTAACTGAGAACTAGTTCAGCAGAGTGAGTGCCCTATGAATGGGTCACATTAGCATGATCTAGATTTTGCAATATGATCGCTGATTAACTTTGACTCTACTGTGGGAAGACAGTCTGCCTGTGTTCATTTTCTCATTACAGTTTCACCTTTATCCTTGCTTTTGCAACCACTTTCTGTGATAAGCAAAGTTCAAGTTTCAAAGGAAAGTATCAGGTTATTGTCAAGTAATATGGCTTTGTGAATTCGCATCTACATACGCCATCCATCTGGAGATGCATACAAACAATGAAGTCCAAGAACAGGTCTTTACACGATATTACATTTCATTATAGGTATGACCTTGTTTATCTGTTTGGTTCTCCATGAAAGAGGCCCTTCATGGCAGTTTACTTTTCACACCAGACCACATTTCAAACAAGAGATTAGAGCATAAGCCAGTTGGCCAGTGACTTAGGTATAAAACGTCTTATCTGGCTTTGTGCAATCTCTTCATTCAAAACAACTTACCTAAAAGGCTTTTATCTTTTGTTGTAGTGTCATCACCAGCCACACCTAGATATTTAGAATTATTCTTTAGAGCTTATTCAGATGTTTTCTGCTAAGCTGCTTTATGTAAGGTGTTGAAAGCAACATATTCTTTCTGGGCCATGAACTCCTAGGTGATTGATGTGCTTTCTGTCACCACAAAAGTATGACATCTCTACAACCTTTGGGAAAGGCTCAGGCAGGAAGTGGATGGGGTTCCTGCCAAGCAGTACTTGTGGGCATTTGGAAGTGTGTGTGGAGGGTACATCACAATGATTCCCAAACCACATGTTGCTTCCTTCTACCTGCGGTGCCAGATTCCTAACTTAAATCTCTCCATTGATTCTATAGCCAGGAGTTCTGTGGTAAGGATCAGGTGACCTTCCCCCAATCTCGGGCTGTGCAGTAACACATGGTTCATTCTAACCCAGTGGTTCTCAACCTTCTGGCCCTTTAAATACAGTTCCTCATGTTGTGACCCCCAACCATAAAATTATTTTCATTGCTACTTCATAACTGTAATTTTGCTAGTTATGAATGTAATGTAAATATCTGATATGCAGGATGGTCTTAGGTGACCCCTGTGAAAGGGTCGTTCCACCCCCAAAGAGGTTGCGACCCACAGGTTGAGAACCACTGTTAACCCCTCTACTGGGAGCTTTATCCTTTCTTCACTCGTGACAGTGATCCCACTTAGGTTTGGCTTTGCTGCTTCAACTGTATAAGTTTCCAAAAATTGAATGTGAGACACTTTACTGGTGTATTCCAATGCCATGTGGTAATCGCCACCCGAATATAAATCTCGTAATTAAGGCTCTAAAAAGAGTGAGTATATTTAACAACAGATGCTGGGGAAAGACGCACATAGAGTTCTTGATTAGTTTAGAGTAGCTGCTGATGTCTAGCGCTGTGCAGATAGTGTGCTCTATGTGGATGTTCTAAGAGGTAGTCTTCGTTTATGAGTGCCCTCGTGTGACTCGGGGGTTAATTTATAAACAGAATTCTAAGGACTGCTCCTTCCGAGTGCACCATTGAGATCGCCCATCTTCGCTTTCAGACCTCTGCAGCTCCGGGAGTGCATACCGGGTTTTTACTGGCATTTTCAGTCAAGGAGACCGTTTTCCTTTGGTTTTGCTATGTGTCGAGTTGACCAAGCTGCCGAAGTCTGCTATGTCTCCCCCGCATCATTAATAACTATTAGAACTAGGCTGGCCCGGCTTTGATTAGCAATATGGTGCCTCACAACCAGCAGCAAAGCCAAACCTAAGAGGAATCACTGTCACGTGTGAAGAAAGCATAATTAAAGGACTCAGGCGAGTCCTTCCATTAGCAAATTGTATGGTCAGCATTCTGTGCTTTGTTTTTCATTTTAAATCGGGTTCTGAGTAGGGATAGGCTTCTGCTATAATAACTAAATGACATTTTTTGATGATGTCTTCAGAGGCAGTTTGCCGATATTCACTGAGTGAGTTGAGGCTGGCTGGTACTTCTCAAGCAAGAGAGATTACTTTACTGGGGTAAGGTTGACATACAAAAAGCTGTACATGTTAATGTATACAACTTAATTAGGTGGAAGATAGTGTACAGGCGTACAACCATCATCATAGTCTACACTGTCATGTAGCTGCTGGCTGTAACCTTTCTGATGGGGTCAGATGACATGGACACCAGCACTTGCTCTCTACATACCTGAGTTGCTTATAGTCGAAGCCCACTGGGAACAGGGAGGCCTGTCCTAAGCTGGTACCTGGCACTTCTGGATGCCTACAGGGGGCACACACATCTGTAACTGGCACTTGCAGAGCAAGGTTGGCTCCTGTTCTTATTCTTTCCTGCTCACCTTTATCCCCAGCCACATGCATGTCCAGCACGAGGCCGCGTCCTGTGCCTCTTGGAGCCCTGCGTTGGAAGGGAGTGGGCACAGGTCCTGGTCGTTCACACAGTCAGCGCCACAGCCAGACTCCTCTGCCTTCTCTCCATCCCCCACCCCAGCAGGACAGCTCACCACACCTGTTTCTCCCTTCCATCCCCTGTAAGGGTATCACTCGGGCAGCTCTGTCCTGATCGAGGACAGGGTGAGCTCCCCTCAGCTACCTCCTCACTCCTGCTTTCGCTCCTGAAACAGAGCCACTGAACCCCTCTGCAGGCCCGGGATCCCAGGCTCTGAACACACAGACCTCCTGGAATGAGGGAAGGAAAACATACTGTTCATTCTCTTCCAGGAGAAAGAGTGCCGCAAATGAGTATCTCAAATTATCTTGTCACCGGATACATTGTCATCACTCCCTCCTTGCCTCCATTCCTCTTGGGACTGGTGGCTAGCAGTATTAAACTGACATCTGCTTTTCTCTGTAAAACAAACACATATTTTCCCAGACTAAGAGGTTATAGGATTCATGATTAAAATATGTTGAAAACTAAAGCACAAGTGCACACACATTTAGACTCACATCTTCCCACGACAGGGAAGTAATCGCCATTATGACTTAGTGCCTTTCCTTCCAGTGCATTTCCTTTGCATTCTTTGTGTTTTAATTATGTTTGCTATCTGGCTTTGGACCCTACGTTTTTCACCGATGTCTTTGTAAGCATTTTTGGAATCATAGCCCATCTTGGGATGGTAGCACAGCTTAATTACCTATTTCATTCAGGGTTTTTAGGAGAACAAGATTGATGATTCAGAACCATCCTTTGTTCTCTATCACCTCAGAAAGAGTTATGGGTAGGCGGGGGCTGGTAAATTGGCTTGATTAAAAACAAACAAACAAAAACTTCCAGAGAGAGGGGCCAGGCAGGCGTAGGTGGTCTAAAGAGAGGAGAAAAGTGTGTGGGAAAGCAGAGAGGTTTGGTTGCAGACTCCAGCTTTTCGGTTGGGGGTGGTGAGGAGTCAGTTCTCGGCCAGCCTCAGTCCCTGAGCCTCTCAGGATGACCCTTTCCTCCGTCAGTCCTGGGCTTTCTCATCACTGGACCTCAGGCGAGTGTGGCTCAGGCAGAGACAGGTCTTTATCATGGGGTAGGCGTGTAAGTACATGCACTTCATTCCAAAGATAAAAAGCATTTGGAGGACAGAAAGACCAAAAAATGAGCTATCCTACCCAAAGTTGCCAACCCTATTTCTATTCCTGAATCTTATCAATTTTTAAAAAAGCATTTTAAAAAAGGGTAGGGAAGTAGTTACAAATTGATTAACTCTTTCTCATAGATGAGTTAGAGATTAATCTTTTGGAGGTACAATCATTTCTTGCAAGGAGGTAGAAAACTAATCAAAGTTCTCTCTCTAAGAGGAAGTTTCAACAATTCAGAAATGACTGATCTCAGAAGGAAGGCAGTGACAGTGAAGGCGGGGGGCTTGGGGCATAGAGTTATTTATAATTAATATATTTAATATACCATTGATGCTATGGTGCCAGACTCATTGCCAGTATTTTTTTTTTTTAACTAGAATACAAACATTAATTATTGGTTCTACTGGCATTTGCTATAATACAATAATTGGAAAACTTATAAAACTTATTCATAGATGGAGTTATATGTTTTTGTTGAATAATGTATTGTGGACACATTCGGTAATCTTCCTGGCATCTCCCCCAACCCTTCATTCTCTATTTCCTGTTTCTCAGTGATACCATGTTTCTTGTGCTAAGTGTCTCTATTCTGTAGCAGTTACTTGAGAAAATGCCCTCCCCTGACTAAGATGGGAACAATTTGCCTACCCAGATATGAAACCTTTCTTTAGCAGGTGCATTTCTCATTTAGATGATTACATGTTAGTTTATTTCATTTCGTTTTGGTCTTCAGTGTGTGTGGTGTGTGTTTTATAAAATGACTGCCTCGTTTCCGTCAAACCTTGGGTAGACAGATTTTTCTTTGTCTTCTCAAATACACAATGTCCCCTAACCGAACAATGAAACTATTTAAAAATGCAGGGAAATGTCTCCCTGCCCAGATTTCCTGATTGCAGACGCATAAGCACATCTCCTGGGTCCTGTACCCTTGCTCCCTCTCCCTGGGACAGAGCCACTCTGGAAAAAATGTTGGGGACTTTTGGTGGTGCGCCTCAGAAACACAAGTTAAGACAGAAAACCAAGTTGGTGGAGATACCTTTGTCTGATGACACTTTTTATCACCAGGTGCTCGTCTCCAATTTGCTCAAAGCTGACATGACCTATTGCTTTCTTTTAAGTTATTTTAAAATATTGAGTCTTTCAGATAAAAAAAAAAAACGGGTGTGACTTTTCCCCCTAACTAAAATGAGAAATAATTTTTGTCATCTGAAGAACATAGCACCACACTTTTGGTGTATTGTGTGTGAGAGGCAGATAAGCTAACAGCACAAATGGTTTTGCTCTTACTGTGTAATTATGTGAGTTCAGAAACTTTGGTGCCTACTCGAATAAACAGTCATAGCGGATGAAAGCTGAAGACTGAGGCAGAAAACACTCTGTTCTACGTCAGCCCTCCAGTTTTGTTATTAACTGAGACTGAAAATATTATGTGGCCGCAAAGCCCCAGGAATGGCTCATTTCTGAGCTACGGACAGATTTTATTTTCAAGATCCCTGCATTGCATCATTGTCTTCATATGTCTCTTGATCTTTCAATAGGATTTAGGGTCTATTTTAAAAATGATAAGCAAAAGTAGCCTGTGGAAGATTCCCCATTCATTTCTTTCTTAGTATCAATGATTTGTTTTATTAAAGTGAAATACCCTAATTCTAGTCTTGATACGCAATATGATTTCCTATGAGTGAGTTACTCAGAATCCTTCTCTTTTTTTTTTAAATTCATATTGTTGAAAGTGTTACGTAGGTCTTCCTTTTCCCCCCAAATATGGAAATTTTATACAGCAGGGTGCTATCTCTCTATACCATTGAACTTCTACTTAGACCTGTTTTCCCTGAGAAGGCCGGGGATTCCATAACTTTAATAAACAGGAATCCAGGAACACAATGAGCAGGAACTCTCTGAGTCACTGCAGGGAATGTCCAATGCCTGTAGGTTGGATGCCTGGTGACTTGGGTGAAGAGGAGGAGTTGGTGTGTTAGTCTGGAGCTCCAGGTTCTTACTTATAAGGGCCAAACCCCAGGCAAGGGACAAATGACCTCACCTCTTTAAACACAGGCCTGGGCCTATGAGAAATAGATGGCCACGCCCCTACAAGGCAGGCCCGTGCTTTGAAGGGAGTGAAGCATGAAGCTTTTCCTTAGTAACTGACGCTTCTCTGACTTGGCACTGGGACTTGTCCCAGCTCCTGCCATAGATTTATGTAATTCACACAACTTAGAGACACCTTTTTCTACACACAGACACATTCCTATATGAGTTCTCTTAAGAGTCTGGAAGGTCTCTGCGGAGCAAGAATGGGGGAAGATGCCAGACTAAAGGAATGATACCTTGAAAGACTAAGGTACAACAGAAGTATCCAAGATTTGGGGTCACAAGATTATAGAAGTTGTAGATTTTGTGTTGGATTTGTTTTATGTTGAGATGTTTCATTTCTAAGTACTTCAACTTAAAGAAAAACAGCTTGTCTCAATAATAGTCAATGTGTTTATTATATGCTTTAGATCTTCTGCTGGACAGATTTGATTCCTAATGCATTTAGTCCTTTTCTTCAAAGCCAGTGCATGAAAAGATATTTCACATCACAAATTTGACTCCTATGTTCTCTAGTAAAGAGCCAGATCTAGAAATAGAGAAGCAAAAAATAGCCATGTTAAAGGGGGCATGATCCAGAAATGTGGATTTAATTTTGAAATCTATTGAGAAACAGGGGAATAAAAAAATCTGATTTACACATGGTTGTGTCTGACTAGGCCAGCTGGCCCGGACAGGGATAAGGAAGAGCAGCCTGCTTGCCATGATAACCCATGTGTTGGGTCATCTGCCTTTGTTTCCTTGAGAATCCTCTGTGAAGGAGGGACTGTCCAAATCATGACATCTCACCTGTCTGTCTACCACGAGCCTGAAAACTGTCTACAAGTATATTCCAGGATAAACAGCACGCCCTGTGGTGACATGGAGGGGTCTGTCCATCGGGGTCAGGCTTGCTGCCTCTAGAAAATCTCTCAGTCTGATGTGAAGCTTTACAGCTTGACCCACCTCCTGTATTGGACCATCAGGCTGCAGGCTCAGAACTCTGGTTTGCTTCGTACCCAAGAGCAGCTCCATGTCTTAGGCATGGATCCATAGTCACCACGCTCGCCAAGTGCTGTCTGGGACCAGAATGCTAAGGTTAATTTACAAGGATATAGACAGTTAATATTGGGCTTAGGCCCCTTAATGTTCTTATTCTTCACCTTATAGAGATTTAACAGAATGGTTAAAGCACAGGCTCTGAATGAAGGCAGATTGCCTGGGTTTGGATTCCAATTCTACCCCTTACGTGTGTGTCATCTTAAACAGTTTCTAAACTTCTCAGTTCTTCAGTTTTCGCACCTATAAGGTACAGATCAAAATAAGTCTTGCCTCCTAAGGTTATCATGAACATTAAGCCTTTGCTTGGCATGTGTTAAATAAACACTTGGTCAAAGTGAGCAGTTGTTGTTGCTGCTCCTGTGAGTCACATTGGGACAGAACTCTCCATGAAGCTGGTCGGAAGCTTGTTTGGGCAGGATGGTAGCAGAGCGAGGCACGTTCGATGGCTTAAATGCTTAATGCCGTTGGGCAAAGGTGGACAGATGCACATGGTTTGGGCAGTTGATCTGCAACACTGAAGTCTGGTGGGTGCAGTCCTTGCTTGTCCCTCTACCTTAACGTTGCCGGTTTGAAGCCCTTGGCCAGTGCTTCTTTGGACTCTTGAACCTGTGGTTCTACAGCTTTTGTCTTTCTGTTTCTAAAGCCAACCAGTCATACATTTTTTTACTGTTAAATTCTTTCTGTACTGTGATAACATTTACATTTACTATCAAGCTTAGCTGCCTTAGAACCAGTCTCTTTAGCTTTTACATAATTCAGTGTATTAATTTTAGAAGTTAATTCTGTGGGAAGTCTTATGCTACTTGTTCCAAGATCCTTGAGGGAAAGCTTTGGTATAACACTCTAAGAATGAAGACATATATGCATGAAAGAATGTATGCAAAAGAGAAAGACCAAAATGCTTTCTTTTGACACCTAATATTTTGAAGCACTTGCTATGTGCCAAGCACTAGGATAGTATCTTTACATTCTTTATCTCATTTAATTTCCCCATAGCCCTCTGAGGTAGCTTATATTTTTAAACCCATTGTACAGAGCAGTAAATTGAGGCTCAAGGGAGTTAGAATTTGAAGTCAGATCTACCAGTGGCGTTTCATAACTGTACTCCCCTAAGAAATAGCCAAGTGAAATCTAAAAGAACTGTCTCTTCCTTTGTGGAATTGAATCCTTATGCATTTGCATGAGAAGTAGTTAGATTTATCTTCACATCTAATGGAGATCTCTAACTTTGAATGTGCCCTGGTTGTGGCCCCTGTGCTCTAGCTGGTGGTGCTGCCTTGGCAGTCAGTGCCTCATCTTCCGAAGCTAAAATTCTGTTCCCCCGCTCACAAATGGCAAGAGCGAGGAACAGTCATGACCCAGGCTGAATACTGAGCAACTTCAAGTATCTTCTGGTATCTCCCCAGCCCAACTGTCTTCAGCAACAGAATTGGTTCCTTGTGGCCAATTTCATCTTTGCAAAATGAGACCAACTAAGAAAACATCAGTGGATGCAAATGAGGAAAGAAAAGACATCTGCCAAGTTAATTAAGAGGAAACATTCCTTTGACCTCTTGTTTTTTTTTGTTTCTTTTTTTCCTGTGTGTTCTGCCAAGGTGGGGTGGTCTCCCCTCCTCAGAGGGCTGCATCCTTTTCGTGTTGTAAACAAATAGTGGGGGTGGGGTGGGGAGAGGGGCTGAGTGCTTCAGTGTGGGATGAACACAAAGTAATTTTAATATCCATTTGGCAGTTTTCCTGTTGTTTCTCCAGTTAGGAAACATTTTCTTCTACTTCTGCCCATTATCACAGCTTTGACATTCATGTCATTAACAGAATGTCATTTTGCAAGATACCAAATTAGGCGCAGCTAGCAACAAAACATACTGAACAGGAAGATAATGGCTTTTTGCCCACGTCTCTTTCTCCCCGAAAAGAACAAAGTGGAGCTCTGATGTCGGCCGTGTGTGGGTGTGTGTGTGTGTGTGTGTGTGTGTGTGATGCTTTAGAGCTGGAAGGGTGTAAATAAATAGTCGTGCTGTTCACTCTGGGCTTGACATACATTTCTGATGAGTGTCAGAAAAGGAGACCTGGTAGTTCTGGAAGTAAAGTCCCCTCCCTTTTGTGGGTGAGAGAGGAGTGGCCTCAGATTCCTCTGAACCCGAGAGAAGGAGCAGAGTTTTGCTTTTTTTGGGTAGTGCTTAGCTATGTAGCTAAATTCCTCTCCTAGACTAAAATATAGCCACAGAGTCCAATGTTTGTAGCTATAGCAAGTTAAGCTGAGGTGTGATTTCTGTATGGGGAAGCCTGTATGTAAAACATTATATTAGTTCAGCTGATACACACACACACACACACACACACACACACACACACACGATTTGGATAGAAGAAAACCTTCTAATCCACCTTCACGAAGCTGTGCACCATCTCTTAAAAGCAATAAACATAGGAGATAATAAGTACAGGGGAAAGGAGTTCATAGTAAAATTTTATTATGGTCTTTCCAAAAAGGCAGGTCAGAACATCAGAGTTAAGGTGTTGCGTTTACTCTGATTTGGCACTGCTACCACTTTCTATGGCTTTTTAAAGGTATATTTCCTTACCTCTGGCTAACAGAGAATAATCCAGTGCTATTAAATTAAATTGATTCAAAGTAATTTTTATAGTTGGACTTTGGACATGGTTTTGTTTTTGTTTTTTTGCTACTTAAAAAGAACGTATCCAGTTGTGACTTTTACCCATGTTAAGCATGAAAATGGGAGTTTTAAAATAATGTGTCTCATACATCCCCCTCAACACACACACACACACACACACACACACACACACACACACACACACACAGTGGAAGTTTAAAAAAAAACTTGGTTTGTATTTTCTTTGGCTCCCCAACATACCTATAGGCTTATCATTGGTCCCTGACCACAAATGCCCTGAGGACAACCAAAGTCTTGGGTGTTTGACCCTGACCCTTTTACCCAGGTTTAAAATTGGGGCCCTGCCCCCACCCCTCCCAGCGGTCCTCATTGCCAATTTGGTAGCCCAACCACAGGCAGGCTCGTCGGTGGGTACCAGCTCTTTACCCTTCCAGGACAGGTCAGACACAGTTTTGAAGGAATCCACACAGTGTTTGGGCCAGATCAACCTTTGAAGCAGTTTCCCAAGATACAGCACATGCCTTTCAACTATTAGGTCAGAATTAATTACATTGGCTTCTCAGCACTCTTCACTCCCTCAGCCCAAGGAGGAACAGTCTGTGCTGTGTCTGTTTCAGGTGGGGTTTGATCTCTTATACTCTTGAGTAATCATGAGCCCAGAAGTCATCTCCTCGTTGACTCTGTCCCCTTCTAAGTGTCCTCATCCGAACAGATGGCCTGCCCTGATGTTTTAGGGCTCCTCAGCAGGCACACAGGCTTGGTACCTCCTCTGATTTGGGTTACAGATAAATAACACTAAAAAAAAATTCACAGGTGTTCAGGCCCCTTCTCACTTGGATTACTTTTTACTTCACACATTTTTATCAGTTGAACTTAGCCTGCTACTATAAATCTCACATCATTTCCAAACTCCTACTTGACTTTGGCCATTGTATGATGTCCCTCTTTTAATTCCACTGATTGCCCTACTATAATTTTATTCAGGGTGACATGTTTATAGGTTTTCCCGGTAAGGAAAACCAGCATATACCCAGCACCGCAAACCTGTCAGCTCTGTGTGTTTGCTTAGTCTAAGCTAATATCATTAGGCTATATTATAATACCATCCTGGGTCAGTTTAGTCTTGTAAATTAGACTATGTTTGTCCTCCATGTTAAATTATAAACTTCCTAGAGGCAGGAAACATATTTAATTAGTCATTGCAAAATATTTATTGATTCTATATTCAAATCATTTTTATTTCCTGTATTTTTCTGGGTATCCAGAGATTTGCTGTAATATAGATAATAATCTTTGATCTTAAGGTATTTATCCCCCATTCTAGATTGTAATCTCCTTGTGGAATTTTTGGTTATGTTTGTTCACCAAATGGGTGATGACAGTGTGATGTTCTGCCTGCCAGGATCACGGTGGTGCAACATGGTGAATGTCAGCTACCTATCAGTCACATGCTAACATGACATCAGAGCTCACTGTGCCAGCCACATGGAAATTGCTCCATTGGTGTGTCTCGCTTTGAAATAGGATCAAAATGGAATAGCCAAGAAGAAATCAGATTAAAAAATGTTTACTGTGTCAGGCGGATCACTGAAATTAAGGGCTTATTTAGGGAAGACCAGTGAAGTGGCAGGACAGTTTGCCATAGTATCTGTCTATATATATAAAACCTTAGTATGCAAATAGACTGAACGGCAGAACAACTGAACAACCGGTCACTATGACATGTGCTGACCACTAAGGGGTGCGTGCGGAACATGGCGGGCGTCAGCAGCAGGCAGCAGAATGCAGAACATGGTGGGCTTTGGCCACAGTGGGATGGTGGAGCAGGTGAGCAAGGGTGCCAGACCAAGGCGGGGCGAGCCTCTGGTGGTTACTGAAAATTCTTTGATCCCATGCACTGTGGTCCTGCCTGGTGCTCGCACCTGCTGCTAGCGCCGGCCCCGCTCACACACCCAGCCAGCTTTGGAGCAGCCACTAGCACCCGCTGACGGCATCCTGTGCGGGTCCCAATTGCTCGGTGCTGTCAGCAGGTGTGAGCGGCGACTGCTGGCCCGATCGCCCCTGAGGGCTTCTCCACCTCCCCCTGCTCCTGAGGGGCCATAGGGGCAGCAGCTGCCGCTTGCACCCACTGACAGCGCCGGCCCCACTCGCACCTGCTGCTGGCACTGGCTCCACTTGCTCCACGCTGTCAGCAGGTGCGAGCGGGGCTGGTGCCATCAGCACGTGGGAGCGGGGCTGCCGGCAGACAGAGGACAAGGGGCTGTGGTGGGAGGGGCAGGGTGAGGGCGCAGAGGATGGGCCGAGACCCACCCCTGTGCCCACTGCAGCCTCGCGGCCCACAGTTCCTTTCAAGGTGCACGAGACTAGTATACTATAAAGTTATAGTGTTTATTATTTATGAAAACACTAGAGGCCCGGTGCACGAAATTCGTGCATGGTGGGGGTATCCCTCAACCCAGCCTGCACCCTCTCCAATCTGGGATCCCTCTCACAATCCAGGACTGCTGGCACCCAACTGCTCACCTGCCTATCTGCTTGCTGCCTGATTGTCCCTAACCACTTCTGCCTGCCAGCCTGATCACCCCCTAACCACTCCCCTGCCAGCCTGATTGATGCCTAACTGCTCCCCTGCTGGCCCGATTGCCCGTAACTGCCCTCCCTGTCAGCCTGATCACCCCTAACTGCCCTCCCCTGCTGGCCTGGTCACCCCCAGCTGCCCTCCCCTGCAGGCCTGATTGCCCACAACTGCCCTCCCCTGCAGGCCTGGTCACCCCCAACTGCCCTCCCTTTCAGGCCTGGTCCCTCCCAATAGCCCTCCCGTGCTGACCTGATCGCCTACAACTGCCCTCCCCTGCAGGCCATCTTGTGGCCACTTGGGGGCGGCCATCTTGTGTGTTGGAGTGACGGTCAATTTGTATATTACCTCTTTATTAGATAGGATGTTTCCAAGATGAATGGGGTTTTATCTCACATTTTAGATAGCAACAGATTAGTGTATGTACCTCTCTTCCAGATTCTGCCTTATCTGTGAATCAATCTTCTCTCTTCTTTTATACTTTAAACACTCTTAGAATGTCTTCTTCATTTTCTTATCTACCAATAATATTTTGTACAAAGGAGTAGATGTTCCAGAAAATTTGTTACCTTGAATACTTTCTTGCTATTATCTGTATGTTCAGCCATCTCCCTCTTTGTCTATGAATACAGCAAATTGAGCCAGACCTCACTACAGGCTTATCTTAATAGATTATATATAATTCTAAGAAATATTGTATATAGTAATATATATATTGATTTTTCTCAGAGTTTTTGAAAGCCTGGAGACCTATCCCTTTATCCAGGCATATAATTAGCCTAAAGTTTTTGCTCCTAGATGAAAATAGTATGAGCAACCATTCATTTCCATTGTAATCAATGCCTTCAAAAAGGAATTTTTCTACTAATGGAAAAGTTAAATTCAAGTATCCAGCTGATAATATCAGTAATAAGCATTCATAATTACAAACCCCAGGACCTATGAACTAGGTCATTACATTGATGCATGTATGCAAAAGCCTGAAGTGCTCAGACTTGGTAGTCAATTATCAGCACTGCTATTTTCCCAGTTTTGTGGGGAAGAGCATGGACTGGGCCTGGCGGTGTGGTGCAGTGGTTAAGCATCGACCTATGCACCGAAAGGTCACCAGTTTGAATCCTGCTCAGGGCACTTGTTTGGGTTGCAGCTTCAGTCCCCAGTTATGGGCGTGCAGGAGGCAACCTATTGATGTTCCTCTTTTTCTCCCTCTCTCTCTAAAAATTAATAAAAACATATTTTTTTTAAAAAAAGAGTTACAGACTGGTATAATACTTGCCTTGAATTTGGGGGCCTTTTTTGGGAGTATGAATTAATTTTAAAATAAAATGCTTTATTTTAAAGTAGGATTACAGGAGATGTCTGTGATTAGGGCTGCACATCAACTTAACGTCCTCACTGATCTCTCTACGCCCTTTTTTGGTTATTTCAATTCAGCAGCCAAAATGGTTCTCCTAAAAGTCAGATTATGTTCAAAACCTTCCAAAGGCTTCGCTTTTCACTGAGACTAAAAACCAGTGCTCATACTGTGGCCTGGAACTGCCAGAGATCTGTGCCCTGTCCTCTCCGCTGTCCACTTTTGCTGCTTGTCTCTGGCCCACTTCACTCCGGCCACGCTGGCCTGCTTGCTGTTCCTGGGCACACCTGCCTCCGGGCCTTTGCTCCTATGGACGCTCACTCCACCTCAACCTTCTGGTCTTATTCAGATTTCACCTCTCCAGTGAGGCCTTTCCTGACCACCTATTTAAAATGGTGATTTTTCACACCTGCACTCCTTGTCTTTCCGCATTATTTTTCTCTATCACCATCTCCCATACTCTAAATTAGACTAGTTTATTGTATTTGTCATCTGTTTCCTCCTGCAGAATGGGATCACCTTGAGGGCAGCAGGGATTCTGTGTGTTTAGAATAGTACCTAGCATATATTAGGGACTCAAAAACTGATTTGTGGAATGGATTAATGAAAGCCAGCATGGAGCCTTGGGGAAGACACTGGTATTGCCTTAACTTCACATAAGTCACAAAGTATGTCTCAGAGACAGAAACATTAATGCTTTGTTCTCTGCGCCTCATAAAGAGAACTGAGCAAGATTTGGGCGGGGAAGTGTCCAAATAAGATTTTAAGGAAGATTTGCTTTATGTTGTGTAATATATTTTTTCCTTTCAAATATATCCTCAGAGATATTTTTCAAGGCTTTTGTGATCACATTTGCAAATGCATAAAGGCCTAGATATTTCATGTTGCAAAAAGGAAAAAGAAATCTATAATGTACTTGTAGTACATTTAAAACCCTAAAATTTATTTCAAATGAATAATCTAAAAAAGGAATGAATTAGACTCATTTTTATGTTGCCATGGTTAAATCTCAAAAAAATATAATGTCAAGTGGAAAAAAATATATAGTTACAGAATCTATAATGTATAGAGTGTGAAAGTATAGTTTATACAAAAACCAAAAGCATGACTGTCATTGAAGTACAAAGTGAACATGTGTCAAAGATTTTATTTCAGTTATTAATGACAGTAGCAGTAACATATTAAAATGGGTTCAAAGAAGATTTTGAAAACCAGACATATGTATATTTTTAATTAGGAATGATGAAATGGATTTGCTAGTAGATGCAAAACTGATTCATATCTTGTAGTACATGATATTAAATGTTTGGGTTTATCTTTCCATGGAGTGAATATTGATTATACCTGTACCATACAAAGTTAATTTATACTAGTAATACCATGGACAAGAATCATTTGTATTACTACCAGTTTTCCACAACTTAACTTCTATCCCTTCAGAGTTTTTAAATAGCCTAATCAATAGAAAGATAATGAAAGATACTCTTATGGGCTCACTACCCCGGGGGTTCACTATAGTTCTCAACCTTCCTAATGCCGCGACCCTTTAATACAGTTCCTCATGTTGTGGTGACCCCCAATTTCATTGTTACAAATTGAACATAATTAAAGCATAGTGATTAATCACAAAAACAATATGTAAAAACAATATGTGTTTTCCGATGGTCTTAGGCGACCCCTGTGAAAGGGTCGTTCGACCCCCAAAGGGGTTGCGACCCACAGGTTGAGAACCGCTGCTATAGAGCCTAAGCCACTGAAAGGAAAGCCACTCATCTCTTTTGCGTAGTCCCGGGCCTTTGCCAGTTGTTCCTGATATGCGATACTACTAGTGAAAATGTGAACACGCATACAGATGTTGTTCATAGGTATCCATGTATCTACAAAGGACCAGCAATGGATGGGAAAGCTATAAGTCACAGTTCCTTTAGTAGTTGCATAGTTGGGGACTGGAAAGTTGGTTTTGATGTCAGAGGCACATTTCTCCCTATCATATGTATACTAGAGGCCTGGTGCATGAATTCGTGCATGGGTGGGGTCTGGCCAGCCCGCCCCGATCGGGGCCTGTCAGGGTAGGCTGGGGCTGCAGGCAATTGGCTGGCTGGCCCTGCCCCCGATTGGGGTGGGGGTGGGGGGTCAATCGGGGGCGGGGCCGGCCAGGGGGGCAGGCAGTTGGGGCCCAGATCAGGCTAATTGGCTACTGCAGTATGTGTCATAGCCACTGGTCATTCTGGTTGTTCTGGTCATTCCGCCATTCCGGTCTCTGGGCATTTATAAATATATATATATATAAATGTATATATATAATAGGTGTTTATTCCAGGTGGTGGGATAATTGCTACATTATGTTTATATATTTTCTATATTTTTAAAATTTCATTGACCAAAAAGTATATATACTAGTATGTTTGCAACTGTTTCTCTAATCTGATCCAGCCCTGTCATTGTAGAGACAAGGAAACAGAAGCCCGCTGGGCTTATAACCTGTACGCAGCAGCCCTGCATTGGCTGGACAAGTCCTGGCTCCTGGTCTTGCCCAGCTTTTCTCCACATGAGCCTTCTTTGTTTAAGGAATACTCAAATGTTCATATTCTATTAAGGTATTAGGAAATAGTTAGCAGATGTTCATATCCAGCTAAGCTTTGGTGTGTAATTGGCCTCTTGTGCAAATTTATCAAATTTTTCATCAAGATGAATTAATAAATTATAACCTCGCCTCTGAGAATTCCTGGGGCTGTTCTTATGCAGTTCACGGTGTGATCACTGCCCCTCAGTTGCGGTCAGTCGGATTCCATAATGAGCGTTGACCTTTCAAGTCAGCCAGGAATGTTAGAAACCACTGCCTGTTGGGGCTGCCTCTCCTCGGCTTGTCTTGCCATGATCAGACACGATTGGTATTCATGTCTCAAAATGAATGTAATTTAAAATTAAGCTGGGGTTCAGCTACTCTGAACAGTTGCTAAAGGCCACAGCCTGGTGGGCCTCACGGCTTTCACAGCCCTGGTTGGGGATAATTAGCAGGTTTTTCTGCCAGGAGAGATGTGACAAAGCCAGATGTGAAACATTTACAGGTCCCTGCAAGCCCTTCCTGTGGAACCCTGAGCATGAGAACCACCTAGGCGGAAATAGAGTGTGGGTGCTTTGGACCAAACATGTGGTCACGGCATTACCCCCCACCCCCTTCCTCAGCCTGGCAGCCCTCTTTGTCCTTCACACTGAGTCAGGCCTGACTTAGAGGATGAAATGCGTGCTCCGTCTCTATCTTCCTAGCAAAGGGAAGGCACTGTTGGCAATAGTTAGGAGATCGTGAAACTGCTTTGGTGGATGGGAACAGTGAACTCAAGGAGCAGGCGTGGTGCCCTGTTCAATCCTCGCTTCACCTGCCTGAGCCAAAAAAACATGCAAATAAAGCACTTCCTTCTGATAGCCACCTATCACCAAGTGCCATTTCCACCTGAGTGCCTGCCCCGCTGTGAGGTTCTCAATGAGTGTTGTCTCTGCTTGCCTTGCCTCCCAGCCCGCAGGGGCCAACCAGCCCTGCTCACTCAAAAGTACTGCTGTTGCCCTGGTAGGTGTGGCTCAGTTGGTTGGGTGTTGTCCCGTGCACCAAAAGGTCGTTAGTTCGATTCCAGGTCAGGGCACATGTACAGGTTGCCAGCTTGATCCCCCATGGGGAGCATGCAGGAGATGAAGGAGGCAGCTGATCAATGTTTGGCTCTTGCGTCAATCAATCTCTCTCTCTCTCTCTCTCTCTCTCTCTCTCTCTCTCTCTCTCTCTCTCTCTCTCCTCTTTTGTAAAAAAAAAAAATCAATTAATAAAAGTACTGCCATAGTCTTTCCACCTTCCCATTCTTCTCAGATCACTGGTCCACACTATATGCTTTCTGGCACTTTAAGGTAAAACAGGAACATCACTTCTGTAGCAGAAAGCTCTTAACTTTTTAAAAATTTATCCTCACCCGAGCATTTGAGCTTGCACAGATTTATCTCCAGCTTTTAGCCTTAGGAACAAAGGTATATAATTCCCAAGTGAAACTGAAGGACAGATGGACTCAAGTTTCTGCTCAAGTTCATTCCCAAAAGCCTTCTTTCTCCTCCACTCTTTAAGAAGAAAGGGAAGCCCCTCACCCTGAAAGCCAAAGGCCGGGTGTCCACTTCCCACAAAGCACCTCCTCGTCCTCCTCGGTTCTCCAGTTGAAGCAACACACGGAGACACCTACTCTGCCTGCGATCACAGGCTCTGCTTGTTCTCTCAGTGTGGAAGGTTGCGCAGTGATGGCACAGTTCTCTACTTGCAAAATCTAATTTAGCCAGAGCGGACAGCCATCTAAACTTGGGACAAAGGCAAAGTGGTCTTTGCATCAAGTTGGGCTGATGGTGCCAGTAAGCATTTCTTTTGTTTTGTTGCGGGGCGGGGGGGGGGGGGGGGGGGGGCGGCACGTGACAGTGCCTGAGAGAAAGCAAGGCTGAATCAACTTAGTCATGCTGCTGAAAGGGAAGGGACCTTGATTTTGCCCAAGTGGCGATGTTTCCACTGTTTTATCATTTTATGGATCAAATGAGTGTAGTGTAGTCACCAGCACCTGAAGGGCTGCCTCACACTGCCATAGGCGTCTCCTTTCATCAGCAGAAAAGAGTGTGACACCTGGATGAATAAATAATGGCAGTAGAGGTCAGCTCAGCATCTTGCACCTGTGTCATTATTAATGTGGGCAGTGTCATGTGCTGAGACAATCCAGGTAATAAATACTCATAGGTCCTTTCTACCCAGAGTTTTCTTACTGTGGGATTAAATGTAGATTTCAATTCATTTATTGGGAGTCAGGTACCTAGACAATAAGATAAGGTGACTCTCAGAGACATCAGACCCAGGTAGTATTGAGATCAAATGACCACTCTTCCCCTCCAACCTTGCAAAATTACCTACAGAATATCTTAGTAGGGTCCTAGAATTTTGAAAGTAATTATATATCAAGATCTAGGTATTTTGAGGTTAAATACAGTATAAAATGCCCCATTACCTTTAAGAATGTTAGCAACAACTAAATTAACTGTTGAGGCCAAGACCCTACTCGATGAGCGTAGAGATTTATTTTGTGTACTTACGGAAATGTATCTTGACCTGTATTTTATCAAGTCTTGATTTGCCACACTGAGGAGTATATCATGTTTAACATGTTCCTGTTTGATTGTTGAGAGATTCACGGAAGTTCCAAGTCTGTTATCTGGGAACTTTTTTAATACTCTCTAGCAACATGCTCAAGATCCATATGAGGTTAGAGAAGACACTCCCAGCTCTGATTGTTAAAGCATTTGCCAGTAACATTTGCCAGTTATTTAAGGTTTAGTGTAACAGACTACCAGTACCTTAAATGTGGTAAACTGTTAAAATTCTGAAAGCAGTTTGTTTTTAACTTCTTTTAACTTTCTCTTGTATTCATAGATGAAGAATTCTTATTTTTTTCGCTCTAAATTGCATTTATAGTCATCTGGTTGTAACGATTACGAACCTTTATAGAGAGAAGGCAAACACAGGATGAATATAATATAAAGTTTTTTCATATTTTATATTTTCATATTGACCAAGCAAGTATATTCCATTTTCTGGTTTTGTTTAGATATTTCTTTTTGAGATTTTTTAAAATCACATTTTAGAAATGAATACTTTTCTACCCTTTTATGATAGACTTTTAAATAACTGATTAAAATGTTAGATTTTTTGTTTGTGTTTTCTTTGTTATAAATCTAAATTTTTGGTTATTTTGTTTGTTGTGGTAGTGTACTAGTCATTCTATATCTCTTAAAGAAATTTCAATTTTTTAAAGTTTTCTTTAAGAAATATTTTCTAAATATTAGGTTTACATCAGCATATTTCACTAATATCCCTATTTAAGATATTCATCAGATTACTATTTCTGTTTATTTACATTTTAATTTGATTTACATATATAAACAATAATTGAATATCAATAGAAAATCTTCATAAATGATGTAGAACAAATACTAAATATAAAAAAATAATACCAATAGCCACTTTTTTGGATAGCTAACCCTCGTTTCAATTAATTTGCTCAAATTAACAAATAACTTGGCTGAGATTTGCAGGGTATAAATCTGTCTCTTTAAATTTATTTTATTAACACCAGCAAGTTGGTATACTTAAAATATCTGTATTAAAATGAAAGGAGACATTAATTTGAATTAACACTAAGTATAGTATACAGTTTATTTGTAAAACAATCACACTATCTGATTTAATAATTATGAATGTAATAGGTTGAATACAGTTCTTGATAGATGAGTTGGTAATAACACAATCCACCTTCATAATTAAGTATCAAGGGTCTATTCTTATTCAACAGCTTCTTTAAGGCTGAGTAAACATGATCTTAATTATACTCACAGATTATGCTACAGGATGTTGATTGCTCCAGTAAGGAAAATAAAATGATGCAGCCTCACCTTAAGAAATTATAAATATGGGCATGTTAACAAATGATGACAAGCAGCAAACATCTAAGAGAGAGGATTGGTTTGCAAGCCAATATTGCTGAGAGAAATTGTGCTTGGTTTAGAAATGCATTATTTGCATATTTAGAAATGTCCCTTTCAAACATCTTCTACACACTCTCAAATATATCTAATGTAGAAGTCAGGTGCAAATTCCTGTTTCAAGAACCTGCTCTAACAGGTATATTTTTTTTTCTTTTTTTTATTGCTTAAAGTATTACAAAGAGTATTACATATGTCTCCTTTTTTTCCCCCCGCCCTTGACAATCCCCTGGCCTCCCCTACCCCCCAGTGTCTTATGTCCATTGGTTATGCTTATATGCATGCATACAAGTCCTTCGGTATATTCTTAATTAAAAAGACATTACAGTAAACCTTTAATGAAGGCAGCCCACAGGTAGGAGAAGGAACCAGAGTGCCCTGAAACTTATTATAGGTGAATTCATTTATTATCTTTCTAACGTCGGTGCTGATAGTAAAGAATGAAGTGCCAACCTGTAGCAAAGGAAAGCAAATGGAAATAACACCCACTTCACCATCAACCAGCTTTGCATGTGTCGTATTCTTTGAGGCTTGTGAAAGTTACATTGGAATAAGATTGGCTATTTTATAATTTTCTACTAGCAGAAACAGGAAAAGATAGGTGCCCTATGTCCATATGTAGCAACTTATTTCCATTCATGGAGTACCAGGATAAAAACGGTTGGGAGTGTGCCTGTGAAAATAGGCCTTCACTGTTATTTACATGCAAACAGGAATCTGTTTTTAAAATTCCAAAATATGTACTTTAATTAGGAATTTGAATGCTGTATACAAGATGAAAAATGAATGAGTAGTGAAATACATTTATCTTAGGCATCGGCTGTTGCATTGACAAAAGGCACAAATGTGAAATTTGTCTAAATAATTAGATTTTTAATTAGTGCATCATTGTAAGATTAATGTCATTGCGCTTCATTGCATGTAATTTTGTATTAGAAATTTCATGTCAACAAAGATGCTACCTGTGGTTTGCTGATTTGAAGCCCTAATTTATCACTTGCATGTGTGGCATGTCACATATTTGCAGTCAAGACCTGAAAGAAGGCTTTTGATTATAGCTTCACTGGTGGTGAGGAATATTGATGATGTGATACTACATGAATACTTTATATTTTCTAATATTCAAGAGGCAGACACCCCTCAAATATTAGTGAGTACATATCGACTTGCAAAAATGTTGTTAATAGTATGAGCTGATAGGTAGTTTAACCTCTAGTCTGTGCCTGTATTGAATATGCCTGAATTATTATTATTACTATTATTTTTATTATTATTAATCTAATGCTATATTATATTTTTAAAACTTCGTTTTTTTTCCTTTCCTTTTGACAGTTGCCGAACAAGCAACCGAAAAAGCTTAATAGGCAATGGGCAGTCAGCAGCATTGCCCCGACCACACTCACCTCTCTCGGCTCATGCAGGTAACTAGTTCTCTTTCCTGGAGTTTTGTTTTACTTCTTTTTGATAGTTGTTTTATGTGTGGGTTGTGGGTGTGTGTGTGTGTATGTGTGTGTGTGTGTGTGTGTGGGTGGGTGTGTGTCTTTCAAAATAATCTGGGCATTTTGAAACTCAGGTGTGTCTTCATGTCTTTTTAGCCTGGTTTTCCTGGTGGTTTCTCACTAAGTTGTTCTTTCTGATGTTAGCCCAAACATCACAGTGTTTGGACTCTAAAATTGAGAATTTCTTTTTATATGGGGTCCTTTTTCAATTATTTATTTCTCAGTTTCCCAATGTGTGGATGATGCAAGACATGTTTGCACATTAGGATTATCTTTGAGAAGCGCAGACATGTTAGTTCACATGAAGAGGATTTGTGTTAAGAACTTTAGGGGAAGAAAAATATCTTTTATCTATCCTTCCAAGTTCTCCACTGGGAGCCCCATAACCAGAAACAGACTGACAACAGGAACGCATACCAACTTACGTAATGTAAGCTTTACGTAACACGGGAGCCTTCACAAGGAAGTGAAGACCCAAAGAAACAGTTAAACTGAGTGTTTTTATGCTAGGTTTAATGAAGAGTGGGAAGTTGTACAAAAAACGTGATAGGGCAGAGGTAATTTCAGTTAACTGTGATAAACTGAAATTAGCAAGGCCGATTCTTCACATTCCTCTATGTTCCTTATCTTTAGAGATGATAAGGTTTCTTTACTCCAGGCATAGGACAGTACCTTCCACAGGAGGGTTTTATGACTTGCTTTAGGGCAGGTCTTCTTGCACACACCTTTTCTCACATTCCTTCAGCTTGAAATAGTCAGTATGCCAAGATGACGTATTTTGGGGTTACATGTCCTATAGTCTGTCAGAACTAGCCAGCATTTTTTTCCTGCTAAAGTTGAACTAAGATATACACACACACACACGCACATATACATACATATATATATATACACACACACACACACACACGTATACATACATACATACACACACATATGTGCTATTACAAACAATGCTGCTACAAGCAGTCTAGAACAGCCGTGGGCAAACTACGGCCCACAGGCCAGATCCAGTCCGTTTGAAATGAATAAAACTAAAAAAAAAAAAAGACCGTACCCTTTTATGTAATGATGTTTACTTTGAATTTATATTAGTTCACACAAACACTCCATCCATGCTTTTGTTCCAGCCCTCCGGTCCAGTTTAAGAACCCATTGTGGCCCTCGAGTCAAAAAGTTTGCCCACCCCTGGTCTAGAACATGCCTCCTCTTGTATGTGTGCATTGTGTTCTCTAAAGTTATACCTGTTGGCGGCATATATAATTATTTCTTTCATCCAGAACCATTGTAGGACAATAAAGATTCAAGAGATGAGCCCCTTGGGCTCAGGTACTAATTATAAGGAAGATAGAGCCATATTACAAAAACTTCAGTGAAAACTGCTGTATGTTTAAAGTTCTATCCAAGATGGTACAAAGAAGAGAAGGGTTAATTCCAATCAGGAAAGTCCGGGAGAGTTTGAAGGAACTACTTGCTTAAGATGTTGAAAGATGAGTAAGACTTTGACAGGAAGAAACGGGAATTCCCAGTGTGTGGCTAGAGCTGGGGAGGTGTATGCTTGATTGTAACAGAAGATAAAGGTGGAAAGAGAAACAAAAGGCAGAGAGGAGAAGGAATTTTGACCTTGAATGCCTTTCAAGGATTTTGAGGAAGATCCGTGTTTTAGGAAGATGTCTTCAGGATTGTGAAGAATGATGGGTTGACAGTATGAGCACTTCCTCTATTATACTATTGTGAAAACTCTGACTTCACACTGAGGGGCTTTCAGATGATGATTTCGCATTTGAAAGCAGGGCTGTGACTCTTCCTCAGAAGTCCTTTTGCTTGGGCAGGTGGTACTCAACCTGAGAGTGGGTGTTATCTGTGACATATTTGGGGAGAAGGGAGAGACAGAGGTAGCTGCCTCAGTGGAGTAACATTTTGTTTTATTCATAGTAATAAATAAAAGATGGTAAAGTAGAAAAGGTAAAATTGTGGTACTGTAGCAAGACCGCTAAAGTTCAGAAATGCCACTCGCGGGTAAAACTGGAGAGAATCGTAGGAAAGCATGCTCTAGGCTGCTCATAGCAGTGTTCTGTGTAATAGCTGACCATTTGAAGCAACCTAAACATTTATCAGTTGGAAAATGGAGAAATGAATTGTGGCATAGTCACCCACAGAACACTGTGCACATAGCAGAAAATGAACTAGCCCTGCACATCTCCACATGCGTGAAACTCGAAGGTAGTATTGGGCAACAAAAGCAAGGTACAAAAAGATATTATTTAAACCATTCATATAAGGCTAACATGATGCTACAAAGAATATTTTGTTTAGGGATACACACATACACATAAATATGTATGTTTATGTGCATATATGTTTATAGTAAGAGTATAAAGGAAAACAGTAATTTTAAAGGCCAATTTCATGAGAGCTGTGAGGGGGATATAATCGGGGAGAATGATAGCAGTTGGTAATATTGTGTTTCCAGAGCTGTGTGATGAATACACAGCTATAATGTTACCATTTATACTTTGGAGACTTATGTTATATCATTGTTATAAAATCAAAAGCTGACAGAGGGCCAAGTGAGGCCACATACCTGAGTGGAGGCTGAAATTCTTTTTTTCATCTTTATATTCCTCCATCACAGGGCCTGATGGTCTATACTAGGTGCTGAGTAAATTATGAAGTCTATTTGTTACATATAATTCGATAGTGATTAATATAAATTAACCTTACTCCTCTTTATAGTGTTCTGTAGTAATTGTGCCACACTTTATGTGCCTTTTGATTACTCTTTATTACTGTGATTGTCTTCAATTCTCATATTGAGATTAGAGAAAATGTGGTTAAGACTTTAATGATCCTCTTAATTCTTTTCTGTATGTAGACTTGGGTTGAATTCCTTCCCCTTCAAACATCATTTTAGGATTTAATCAGAGGAGTGGGAAGAGAGGAGCCTTTCTTTCAGGTTCTGAGAGTACTTTTCCTTATGTTACGGAGCCCACAGGTTGTTATTCACCCAGAAGCTGTAGAAGTCTGTCAGACTTTTTGTGAGAAATGGCATTCATCACAGTCTGGTAGATTGCTATTTCTGTATAAAAAGAAGAAAATGTAAATTAAGGAAAGGACCATTCTCATGCCTTGATATGTGAAATGCCTCCCCACTCACCATGCCTCTTAGCTCTGACTGTCCATTGCTACCTTCTCTGTCGTGTATGTGATACACAGAATGCCAGGTGAGGGTTCCTGGAGACTTCTAGGAAAACAAGAGGAAGGAAAACTGCCTTCTCTCAATGCTTATGCATCCAAAATATAGAGTTATGCTTTCTATTTTTCTTAGTTAGAGATAATATGTCAGGCCACTCATTGCTGACACATGACTTTACGCCCATCACGTGACTCAGTGGAGATGAGAACTTTATTTGTGTCCTGAGGAAAAGGAATACTGGCACAGTGTTCTGCAGCTTATCTCCACACACAAAGCAGTGCTTGTTGAAAGCCAGGGATTCCTCAAAGAACGGTGAACAGGATAGTCCCATTTTAATAAAAAAGGGAAGGTTGAATATCCTAGGCTCCTATTTCCAGGAAGATTCTAAGCATGAAATTTAATCCAGAAGCCCCAAAGAAAAGACTGGTGTGCCTCTCCTACAATGAAAATTTCTGCGTAATAAACAAAATCAAAAGAAAAATTGTGAAAATGTCTCATGCTTATAACTGACCAACATCGGATTGCCTTAATATAGAAAGAGCTTGTGTAAATTAATGTGAAAATTGATGAGTGCACCAAGAGAAAAATGAGCAAAAGATGTAAATGGCATGTCACAGGAAAAAAATTGAACAACAAAAACGTGTGAAATGTTCACTCATCGTAATCCCAAGAGAAATGTGAACCAGGATAATGAGATACTATGGTTCATCTAGCATATTGTCAAAAAAAGGTTAAAAATTGGTAGACTCCAACAAGAGCCAAGTTGTGGTGAAGCAGTTCCTCTCATATACTATCGCATTCATCATTGAGGTACTCCTGTGGAGGGATTTTGCAGACGAAATTAAAGTCCCAAGTCAGATAATCTTTTATACAGAGATTATTTGAGTGGGCCTGACCCAAACGTATGAGCCCTTTAAAAGAAAGCATTTTCTCTGGTTAGGGCAGAGCAGTTAGAGATAGATGTGAGCCTGAGGTTGATTGGACGTGGCAATTGTGGACTTGGAGTTAGGAGAGGGCAGAGTCCAGAAGCGGGCAGCAAGCAGCCTTAGGCTGACAGCCAGGATGAAATGGAGACCTCAGTCCTGTCACCTCAGTGATCTGACTCTCCACAACCTGTATGACCTGGGAAGTGGATTCTTTCCCAGCCTCCAGATAAGAGCCCAGCCCTGCTGACACTGTGATTGTGGCCACATGATACCCTGAGAAGGAAAACTGGGTGAGGGTTCCTAGGGAACTGGGAGCTGGTGGTTTTCTACCTTTCTTTGATTTTGGCTTGATGATCCATTGAGAGCCTCCTGAGCTCAAACAAGTGAAGCCTACCTAAGATTAATAAATAGGTTATCATTTTTTAAGCCATTACATGTTTGGTAATTTATTACATAGCAATAGAAAACTAATATAGGTATTGCTTTGCTTATTGGTTTTATTTTAGAGTCCTAGTATATTGTAAAGTCACTGTATGCTAAGTTCATTACCTTCCTATTCCCCAAAGATAAGCATTTCTACTTTGCTCCTTCTCCTTCCAAAAGTTCTTATGAATGTGTGTAAACATATTTTCTTGAATAACCAAGGTACAGGGATCTTCTGGAGACCATTTTAAAATTCTGCCGACCACAGTATTACTTCCGTATTGTATTGGATTCTAATGGTAAAAGTATGAGCTCTAAAAGTAATTATGCTTATAGAGGGTGATCCACAGGCTAGATGTAGATAAATAACCGAGACCTACTGATGCTAGGCTTTTAAAGTCCTAAGAGCAAATATTGCCCTATTGGCCAAAATTCCTAACCTTTTGTGTCTTCAAAAATTGTTTTACTGTGAATTTGCAGGTGATTACGTAGATTCATTTGTAAGAGGATTTTTGGAAGAAAAGATGGAAAGAAGTATCAATTTCCTATTGGACACCTCTGGAAATTACTCAAGACAGGAAATACCTTTAAAAAGTTCACATAACCTAGTAGGTTAGTATCTAGTATATATATATCATTAGTCATCACTGTACTTGCTGCTTCTCTGTTCACCAAGACCCTCTTCGAAGATGTAACTGACCTAAAATTGACATTTCTATCAGTCTTGCAGCACAAGGGTTTCCTTTTCTCTAACCCTTACCAGTACTTCTTATTTCTTGTGTCCTTGATAATAGCCATTGTAACAGGTATGAGGTAAATTCTTTTTTAAAAAAATATTTTATTGATTTTAGAGAGGAAAAGAGAGGGAGAGAGAGATAAAAATATCGATGATGAGAGAGAATCATTGATTGGCTGCCTCCTGCATGCCCGTGACTAGGGATCAAG
Source organism: Myotis myotis (assembly GCF_014108235.1). Taxonomy (NCBI): domain Eukaryota; kingdom Metazoa; phylum Chordata; class Mammalia; order Chiroptera; family Vespertilionidae; genus Myotis; species Myotis myotis. The sequence continues at coordinate 35,616,862 of NW_023416357.1, forward strand.
CCTGTATCCTGGGCATGTACCCTTGGCCGGAATCAAACCTGGGACCATTCAGTCCGCAGGCTGACGCTCTATCCATTGAGCCAAACGAGCTAGGGCTGAGGTAAATTCTTAGTATGTTTAATGTGCTTGTTTATTAATCTTTTGTAATGTCACTAATATCTTTTTGTAATACGCTGTTTGACTTTTTAAAATTAATTTAATTTTTAAATTATTTTTATTTTTTTTAATTACAGTTGACATACACTATTATATTAGTTTCAGGTGTACACCCCAGTGGTTAGATGTTGCATAACTTACTAAGTGATCATCCCAATAAATGTCCTATAAATCTGACATCACACATAGTTACTAGAATATTGTTGACTATATTCCCTATACTGTACTTTACATCCCCAGGACTGTTCTGTAACTACCAGTTTGTACTTCTTAATCCCTTCACCTTTTCACCCATCCCCCAAACCCCTTCCCTTCTGACAAAATGTTCCCTCCATCTGAGTCTGTTTCTGCTCTGCTTATTTGCTTGTTTTATTTTTTAGATTCAATCGCTGATAAATATGTATTTACTGCCATTTTGTTGTTCAATTTTTTTTTATCTTTTTTTATTCTTCTTAAAGAAAAGCCTCTAACTTTTCATTTAATACTGGTTTGGTGGTGATGAACTCCTTTAGCTTTTTCTTGTTATTTTACTTTTTGATTAATGTAATATTTTTTTTTTCATTCTTTTGTGGCACAGTTTGTCAGTATTTTTCTTTCTGATTTCTTCCATTTTTGTCGTCATTGTGTCTAGTTGTAGAGTTTCATTTTATGGACGAGGCGGGGCTTGCTCTGAGCATCACCTGTTCTGACCTCGCTGCTTCCCTGCCCTCTTTGCTTGATAAGTTTGGTATCAGTGAAGCATTTCCTTACTCATACTCCTTAATATGTCATATGGGGTGGTGTTTTTTTCCAAGCAGTGACCAAGGTTTTCACTACAAGATTTTTCCTGAATCTTGCCTTCAAAGGTGAGACAATAGCAATAAAAAAAAAAGGCATCAAAACAGTTTCTCTCTACGCCCTAGACAACTAGGGGAGGTTATGCACTTACGCATTTCTGTTCAGATGTTCGCAGTACCATTAGTTCACATGCCACTCTCAGAGGGCAAGCTGTTCCTCATGACTTTTAGGTTGCTGGTGGGAACAGCTTGGTCAATAGAGATGAATGATCTTCAGGTATCAGTGGAAGATTTCTCCTTGGCTAAGGTGAGACTGGGGACAGAGCCTTGAATGTAATAGTGCCTGTGTTTTATCTATTTTGTGACTTTCATTCAAAAGCTATTAGCAGGTTTTTCATGCTTGAAATATTATTTGCCAAACTGTTTAAATCTGCTTTGGAGATCTTTAACAAAAGTGTTCATTCAGCAAGGCAGTCACCTCCTTTGGCCAAGTAGACATGATGGTCCAAGACAAATGTATTCCTACCTTCCTTCTATTTGGGTAATAGAACAAGGCTAATTGTGTGCCCATGGAGTCATGGCAAATTGATTGTTAGCTGTAGTAGAAATTAAGTGTCCTGATGCCCCATACAACCACTCTTTCTTTAAAAAGATAGAAACGTCTTTTTCTATCAAGAAAAAAGACATGGTCACTCATTGGCATTTTTTTTCTAATTATAAGCAGATTACAACAAAATCAACTTAACCGTATAAAACTTGTGTTCAGTTCAGAGCACCTTGAAGTATTCCTCAGAGGTTTCATTTCATGTAGGTTACAATCAGCAAATCATTTAGTCAGCTCTGGGTGGGACGTCACCCGGGACTCATCTGGTTTTATTAAAACCTTCAGAAGGACCGAGACCCAGAGCTTCTTAATCTAGTGTGTGCGCCCAAGTTTTATAATTTTACAATGCAGCTGTTCTGTGATTTCAGTTATTTCATAAATCAGTTTCTCTGAATTATGGAGAATGCCATCTTTCTTATTCTCTGCTGCACACACAGTTTTATATTTTAATCCCTAGCCTTTGTGTAACTGCCAATTGTTGGCCTGAGCAATGACACATCTTGCCCTTCCTGCTTAAGAAAAAGGATGATAAAATCAGACGGACTGACGTCAGCGTGTTTTCCTCATTGGGGTATTGCTTTGTGTGGAATCAGTAATGACGGGTATATACCAGAATCATGACTATGTGTTAACTTTTTCATAAAGATCCCTCTGCCCTGTGACTTCCATTTATCATTTTGGTCCTTTGAGAAGACTGCAATGTTTATGTGTAATTTATTCCTAATAATAGTTTAATGACTGACATCTTTCATATTCCCCTGCTCTCTAAATGTAGAATTTAACCTGAATGGCCTCTGAGTTAGCTTTTTAGCTTCTCCATTATAAACTGAAGCTTTTGGAAGCTGATGTCTAAATTTAATTTTAAAGCTCCTCTGTGTTAACAAAAGTGGTATTAGTTTGTGGGGTTTTGTTTTGTTTTAGTACATGGGTTTTTCATCCATAAGGAAAGACTCTTTATTCTTTTTTTAAATCAAAATGTTGCAGTTTTTTTGTGTTTATGCATCAACTATGGATTTGCTTTGATTTGGTTTGATTGCTAAAGTAATAGATATATCTTAATTGCGTGTTTTCCAAGTTAGAGTTGACAGTATTTAGTGATACATTGGATGTGGGGTGAGGGAGAGGTCATCAAAGGTGGCTTCCAGCCGTCTTGCTGAGAATATGGATGGAGGGCAGGGGCATTTCCCAGGGCAGAGGAAAGGAGAACAGATAAGAGCTGAATGCTTAAGAGTTCATGTTGCTGCATAATGGATTGAAGATACCAATGAGCTACCTAAGTGACAAACTGTGTTGTTCTATGGGTGTGGAACTGAAGGGGTTGAATCTGTGCTGGTGATACCAGTTTGTTCATAGACAGTGTTTAAAACCCTGGGAAGGGATGAAATCATTGAGAGAAAAAGTTTTGGAGTGAGAAGACAGAACCTGGGGTTGAGTCTAGTGCAAACACTTAGAGGTTCTGGAAGGACAAGTATCCAGCAAGAAACTGAGAAAAAACAATGTGAGAGGCAGGAGGGCAAGAGGAGAATCCAAGGGAAGACAGGGCTCCAGGAAGAGCCAGTGGTTATCAAGTTGATAGAGTATGATTTATATTTCATTATTTTTAAAAGATATAAATGACATGTATTATGTCTTCTAAATACCTGAAAGTTTATATTATTAACATTGCCCACCTCCCCCAAAAAACCCTTCCTTTCTTATCTACTATTAGAAAAATGGGAGATTCCTTTATGTTGAGGATTGCTTTTATTCTAAGATCTATGATAAATGATCACCAGGAAAATAGAAGGTGCATTTAAAATCCTTGCTAAATCTATTCTCTCCTCACCCTCGAGGTTTCAGAGCCTGTTGCTCTGAGACTGGACCGCGTTGGGGACTGTCACGTGACTGGTTTTTCTGGTACTGTGGTGCTTCTGCCACCCTCTTGACCAGCGTAGCCCGGGTTAGCTCTGAACTTGAGTTAGTAACCCTCAGCTGTATGTAAACACAGACTACCTGAAGCCCAGTCGCTGGCAAGAGTATGGATTCGGGTCACAGAAAAATGAACTGTTCCACAGAGCTAAAGAACTTGGGGCTTCTGTTCACATGGGGATCAGCCCTCCGTCTTCATTAAGCGCCCAGTGCCCCTGATAGAAGGGTAAGCATAAGCAAAGTGGCCTTTACCTATTGGGCAACCTGCCAGAGAGGGTTAGCAATCTACATTTCCAATTTAACTGCATATGCTAAAGAGCATTTTCTTAAATACCACGTATAGCAATACCATCCCTATCTTCGAACTTACTCTGGCATCATTATAGTATCGGCTTAATGATGCTTTACTGCAAATTCGTGTATTTACTGCAGCAATATGTGAGTGCTTCTTTACAAAAGCCATGCAAATTGCAGGCTTCTCAAGTTCTAAGCTGTTATGTTAGGAGTACCAGTGGGTGAATTACAGAACTTGTCCTAAGATGCTGGGTGTGCGTGCACTGTGGTAACCCTCACCAGTTCAGAGGGCTCAGCTACAGGGAAGAGCTACCATACACACCTCTGCTTTGGAGTTGCGAGCCCAATTGGTTTCCTTGGACTAGGGAAGAGAGAGGTGGAGAAAATGTAGAAGAGTGTACGTACAAGAAAAGTCATAGAGTTTAGGAAGAAAAGATGAGATTTGCTTTAAAAAAATCTGAATTATTTTAGGTTTCTAAAAATTGTATTTCAAACCCTTTTTTTCTATTTATAAAAGCTGTGCATATTTATTGTAGGTAATTTGGAAAATGAAAGAAAATATAAAAATCATCTATATTTCTTTCCATCAGAGCTAACTACTTAACATTTGGATTTTTTGTCTAAATGTGTACTTTTTATGTATTGACATTTTTATAATATCTATTACATTTGTGTATACTACATAAATTTGTGTATGTAAACATAAATTAATATGTAAACATACATCTGTGTATATATGTATAAGTATGGGATCATAGATATAATTTTCTCTAGATCATTTTCTTTCTATATTATTTTGAGATTTTTACATATCATTAAATGTCTTTTCCCCCACAATGCTTCATTTTAATGAGTACAAGATATTCCAGCTCATGAATGTGTGATAGTTACCTTCCCCTAATGAATATTTTGGCTGCTTCCAGCTTTTTATTCTTATAAGTAATGTTGTAGTGAATAGTATTATACAAAATTCTTTGTGACCAGCACTGATTAGTTTCTGAGTTTAATCTGGGAAGTTATTCATTAAAGGGCTGGCCTTCTATTGTTTTGTATTTGTATTGTTGGCCGTCCATTGTTGTCTGACTTCCATTTTTGCGGCCCTAAGAGTCAGAGATTGGGTCCACAGGAAATGCTCCTTAATGCTTGCTGCAAATGACATTTAATAAGCATCAAGAATGTGTTGTGAAGTCACCAAAATATCTTGATGTGTATCTCAGTGCATCTCAAGTGTGTTCTCTCCAGGTGAAACAATAGTTAGTCCCATTAAACTTCCAGGAACTCTGTGCCCAGTGACATGGTGGCCTGGCGAGTCGTTGAGGTAGATGAGGAAGGGACTATTAGAGGAAGCTGGAGAGCTGCTCACTTCACACTGTGTGCCTGCTTTCCCAGGCATGGAGCGCTAGACCCTCACGTAGAAAGCTCCAGCTACTGTGTAACTCCAGCATCCTGTCACCGAGCCCTGTTAATTCTGAGATCTCTCACAGCTGGTCGAGTACTAAATGGTGTATGTAATAAACACTGGGCCTCAGGGTCAGGGTCAGGGTCAGGGTCTGGGTTTTGCTCACCTCTGCCAGGTATCAGCGGTGCTCCTTTGAGCAGATCATTTCCTAGGTCTCAACCTCCTTTTCTCTAAAGTGGAAATAGTAGAACTGGCCCTTGCAGTCTCAAATGAAAGATTACATGTGACAGTATTTGCAATATTATAAAGTGCCAAGCAGTGTGAGGTTTTAAGAAACGACTAAAGTATTATTATAACCAATCTGAATTCATGATGTGGTTCAAATGATAGGACACCATAGTGTGTAAATTCAAAGCAAATTCAAACATGGGCTTGTTAGAGTCTCCGGGTGGATTGGACAGTGGGATGTGGCATCCTTGTGACCGTCTGCTGGGACACCCTTGGGGGAGCCTGTGGGATTTCATTTTGGCACACCAGCCTTTCAGGTCCCTCAGCTGGTGCACGTCCTCTGGCTTAGAGCTGATGTGGGAAATGAACAGCATTTTATAACAAGTCAACCCCAGTGGGTCAGACCACAACAGTTCCAGGAGTGCTGCCTCGGGGATAGGGAGTAGGGGGGTGATTTGGGAGTGGGGTTCACAGCCCCCCCAAGTCCACTTTTGCTTCAGCCAGAGAACATCAGCCTTTGTCACAGTTTGGGCTGAAGAGTAATTTTTTGCTTGAGTTGAAGATAAAGATCAGGACCAGGTCTGGAACCCTGCTCACTCACTGCCTCTTGCCTCCTTCCCAGCGAGGCCCTGGGGTCTGGCCCTGAAGGTGCTCTCTGGAGGGATCAGGAAAGATCTGGGATGTCCCCAGAGTGAGCTATGATTCACTCTTCACTCTGGGGCCCGAACACGGTGTCTGGATTAATGCTTTTCATGCATGTTTCTTCTGTCCCACTCTGTCAAAGAACGTGGGCCCCCACCTGAAGAGGGGATGGGGGAGAGGTTACTTTTCCAAAAAGAGGCACATAGATTTACAGGTATTTAGTTGTTACAGTCACCATTTGCAATATTGATGTGTTTTAAGGATAGAGAATATTAGGAGTTTAAAATTCTGGAGTTAACCCCATACACAAAATTAAGACACTAATAAATGAGAAAATATCTGCAATAAATATAATGGGCAGACGTTTACTATTATCTATATACTAGAGGCCTGGTGCACAGATTTGTGCACTGGTGGGGTCCCTCAGCCTGGCCTGCGGGGATCGGGCTGATACTGGCTCTCCGATATCTCCTGAGGGGTCCCAGATTGCAAGAGGGCACAGGCCAGACCAAGGGACCCCACCAGTGCATGATCAGGGCCGAGGAGGGACCGCAGGAGGGCTTCAGGGCATGTCCAGCCCATCTCGCCCAGTCCCAATCAGTTGGACCCCAGCAGCAAGCTAACCTACGGGTCAGAGCATATGCCCCCTGGTGGTCAGTGTGCATCATCGTAACTTGTCAAATGGTTGGACACTTAACATATTAGGCTTTTATTATATAGGATTGCCAGTGCGCGTCATATGTACTGGATGGATGGATGGTCACTTAGCCTTTTATATATATATAGACTAGAGGCCTGATGCATGAAAATTCATGCAAGAGTAGGCCTTCCTTTCCCCGGCTGCAGGCACTGGTTTCCCTCTGGGACCCGGGCTTCTCTCCTCCAGCCGCCCGCAGGCACCCGGGACCTGGGCTGGCTTCCCTTGGGCCACCCACAGGCACCCAGGACCCAGGCTGGCTTCCCTCTGGCCCCAGCTTCATCAGGAAGGATGTCTGGTCTAATTAGCATATTACCCTTTTATTATTATAGATATAAACGGCTAATATGCAAAGTGTCCCCTTGGGAGTTCATTCGGGAGTTCGGTCATTCGCTATAATGTGCACTGACCACCAGGGGGTGGCACGGAACAAAGGAAGGCCCCAGCTGGCAGCCGGCAACCAGGGAAGGAAGGCCCCGGCTAGCAGCCGGAAGGCCCTGATCGGCCCTGATCACCGGCCTAGGGACCCTACCCGGGCATGAATTTCATGCACCGCACCTCTAGTGAAATTATAAAGAGATCTTTTAAATGGATGTAAGAAAAAATTCTAATGCCTCATTGAATAAACAGGCAAAGGACAAGTACTGGCAGCTCACCAACAGAAGTAGAAATGACCAGTAAACAAGTGAAAAGTTTAATCTCTCACTGAGCAAATAAATGCAAATCACAATAATGAAATGCCATTTTCACCTGATTTGCAAATATTAAAAAGCACACCTGGTAATAAATATTTTTGGTGATGGTATAGTGAAACGGGTATTCTCAGTACATTATTTAAAGTTGACAATCTTTTTAGTAGGCACAGTGATAGTTTATGTCAAGAAACCTAAAAATAGTTCATATCACTTGAACTATTACTTGAACTTTATGGAATATAATTAAAGGAAATGATAACAAAAGTACTCAGAAGTATATTTCAGGTTGTTAAATGCAGCATTATTTGTAATAGTACAAAATTGGAAATAGCCTAAACTTTAAATAGAAAGAAGGGTGACTGTTGAATTGTGATCCATCTGTATAATGAGTAATTTGTAGCCGTTAAAATATCATCACAGTAAAAAATATTTAATGGCATAGGAAAATTATAATTACAATGTAGCTATAAAGAGCAGGATACAAAAATGAATATGGTTTATGATCCTATTTAAAAGTATGCTTTGCATATACACATACACACTATCAAAAACAGACGGGAGAAACCACAGTATTACATTAGTAGGATTACCAATTTCACTGTTAAAACTTAATCTATTTTCCAAGTCCTTCATGTGTTACCTTTAGAATTAGGTTTTGAAGTTATTTCCAACGTGAGCAGTTCTTTTTCTATGGATTTTAAACATTACACCCGCAAAATCCCAGGTGCACATTGCTCCCCCCTCTCCATCTGCCTCCAGTTTAAAGCAGTTAAACAGCTTCATGTTTAGCATTTTCCAATATCGGTCGCAGTACTAAAGTTAGCCCTCAGTCTAATTCATCCTTGGCCAGCCCCCGGTGGTGGTGGGCATATGCCACCACCTTCTACCTGCCACCACCTAGGAAGGCCTAAGTCTGCCAGGGGGAGTGTGGGGTCTGGGTGAGACTGGAGTGTTGTGACATAGATTGCTGAATAACAATCTTTTTTCTTTTTGTTCTGAATAATTGTGGTTGGAAAACATTATTCAAATTACTAAGCCATTTAGTAGAATGTTTTTGGTAAAAAAATAAAATAAAAGATGCTAGTTAAAAATGCCCTAAGACTCCAAGTTGTACCTCTATCCTGTAGGGGAAATATCAAATATTTGTTTTGCTGTGGCTTCATATCATAAACTGTAAAAACTAAGCCCTCACGAGCCATTATCTAGTCCATTTTCCACCTGATAGCACATTTTTAATGTTAGGTTTTTAAATCATTCTATGAAATGATTAGCTGTTATAACACTTGCAGTTTCTTACCTTTACAATTACAATTTGATTAAATGGATAACCAAATGTAGATGTGGTTATTCATTATCTTTATGTTGTATCTCGGTCAAACAGCCAGCTATTCCTACTCCAGCCCCTGGGAAACCAGCTCAGGTCCATCCTTGGCTGAGACTTGCTGAGGAGGACTAAGGCGAGGCGCTGCCCACTGCCTGACACCGTGGTCCTGGCCGGCCCAGTCCAGTGACTTCTTTGTGTTCAGCCTGAGCACCCCACAGCATTTGGTGCCGGGAAGCATTTCCTGCTTCCTGGAAATTGCTCTTCCCTGGCTCCCTGTGACACTTCCTTCTGTGTGTCCATCCTCCTTGTGGGCTCCTTTTTGTTTCCTGCCCGTTTTAACTACTGGGATCCCTCTGTTTACACCCTTTACTCGTGACCAGCACTCTCTGCCCAAGGTCTGCTTCGCGCACGTGCTGAAGTCCACAGCTTTCCCTTCGACCTGGACATCGTCCTGAGCACGCCGGTGCTATTTACTGGAGCTCTTTCCGTCTGAGGATGCCCCAGCAGCACCTGTTGCCAACACCGCGTTTGTCACCACCACCGGTCTGTTAGAAGACGAACGCAGCAACTCAGTACAGTTACCCAGTTACCCGCTGCTCCCCGAGCTGGCAACCTCGGCCTCATATTCTGATACGCCCTCCCTGTTAACCCTTTGCGGTCGTATTAAATTTGGACATGGGTGTCGTACTGGTCGGAATTAATTTCCATTGAAAGAGCAGTGATACATAACATGCAAGATTATGAAGGATAAACAAGATTTATTAATTCTTTTTTGGAACTACGTCACTACTAGTAGAATCACTACAAACGTTATCACTTTCTACGTCAGAGTCAGTATTCAAGGTGCCAAAATAAAACTCTTCATCGTTACTTTCAGATTCACAGTACACTTCTTTCGGTAACTTTCTTTTTGCCATTTTGGAATATTATTTTGAAATATCTTAACAAGCGAGAATGCCTAATTACAGTTAAACGTAATTTGTAAAGCTTTATTTGAAATTCTGCGAAGTATCTCCGAAGCTTGTCGATTTCTTCACTCTCTAAAGGCGACTGACTCGCCACGGTGTTTTGCATGGCGAGTGTGGAACGACCGCGTTTGTTTATATTGAGTTTCGATATCTCCAATTTGTCGGGGCAGTGTTTTGGTTCGTGACAAGGTCGCTTAGACACTTAAGAGCTTTCAGAGAAATTATGAACTGATACATGAATGAATAGAGTTAAGATTCGTATGGCTCCTTGCTGTGGTGGCTGAGAGCAGACATACGACCGGAAGGGTAAAAAAGCTTTGGTGGCTGAGAGTAGATAAATGACCGCAAAGGGTTAAGTCTGACTTTGCCTCTGATGCATTTCTGCACCTGGCTCCTCTCCCCAGCCCTGGCTCAGGACTTCTGTAGTAGAATGAGATGGAGCTCTCTCTCTGTGCCTCCTCTCCTTGCCTGTGACACTTCCATCAAATCCCTCATATTATTGAAGCTATTTTTTTAAAAGACATGCACTTAATTATGTCTTTTAACTAAAGAAACACATCCCATGGGTTGCCTTGATATACATGAGTGTGGTGGTTCCCAGAGTGCGGTCGCCAGACCACCTGCAGCAGCAGCAGGAGACCCAGTTGGCAATACAAACTCTCGGGCTCCAACCCAGACCTACTGATTAAGTCACTGCTGGGGGTGCCCAGGAATCCATGGCCTAGCAAGTCCTCAAGGTGATTCTGATGCACTCTACAGTTGAAGAACCTACTACGGGTTCTAAAGCATGGCTGTACATTAGAATCACCAGTGGAACTTAAAACACACACACACACACACACAAAAGCTCAGGCCTCAGACCAATTAAATCAGAAACGTCAAGTGTCTGGCCTGGCATCAGTATGTAGCTTTCTAAAAGCTCCCCAGGGGATTCTGATACATAGGAAAGTTAGAGAACAACTTAATCGGTAAAATTCACTTTCTCAGTGGAATCTGAAGCATTCTTTCTCAGACTTGAATGCACATGGGAATCACCTGTGAAGCTTTACAAATGACTGATGCCTGCCCCCCACCACACCCCATTCTGATTTCCTTGGACTGGAGTGTGACTTGGCCATCGGGTTTTGTTTTATGTTCCCCAGACTATTATGTTATAAAGTGAAGCCAAAATTAAGAATCACCATCCTAAAGCTCAAATGCTGAAACTATAGTGTGCCTAAGAATCACCTGGAGTATTTGATAAAAATAGAGACCTCAGGGTTCCACCCAGGTGATGACTCACCTGGAATACTGCCCTAAAGGTTATTTCCAAGGGGTCCTCAGACTTTTCTAGTTTGAGTTTTTTGTGTTTGTTTTTTTTAAGAGAGAAAGAATGGGAAGGATGGAGGTAGAGAGAGGGGGTGGGGGAAAGAGGTTGGTTGCACATGCCCCTATCAGGGCCAGGGATCGAACCTGCAATCCTGGTATGTGCCCTTGACCAGGAATCCAGCCTGTGACCTTTGGTATGTGGGCCAGTGTTCCAATGACTGAGCCACACTGGCCAGAGTTCTAGTCTGTTCTTTATCCTCTATGCTCTCCACAAATCACTGCCCTGCCCTAATTGCATCAAATTAGTTCCTTAAATATTTGGAGAAAATGTGGATTATTCAAGCCGATAAACGGTCTTAAATCAATCGATTAGCAACTTGGAAAAAAAGTAGACTGCTATTTTACTGCTTACACCCAAAAAGTTTCACATAGTTAAAAAAAACTTAATTAAGAAAAGAACCCATAAAAGTACTATAAAAATACGGTTTCTTTTAAAAAATAATTTGGAAGTAAAGAAACACAATAAAGGAAGACCACCAGGAGGCTCGGAAATGTTATAATTTCTTCTTACAAAACTATTGAAATTATGGACAATATGAATGTCCCTATATACAAAAATGCTAAAAAATAAAAAATAAAAAATGGAAAGAGCAAAATTCAGACAATTTTCTAACTGTTGGCCAGAGTTTCTATATCAGAATACCTTTATCTTCCATATTCTTTATGTTTCAAAGCTCCAATTATACCTAATTTTTTATTCAGAGAGCCTTAAAGACCCTGTCTTGCTTTTTGAGAGAGTAATTACAACTTTTTTACACTGCCTGAATACACCCCGACATCTCTGAAGGGTTCAACACATTGTAATTAATAACTGTGGCTCCTTAAGATAGTAAAAAAGGTTGATATTTGCACATACCGAATCTCAGAGAAGCTTGTTCTCAGGGTTGAAACAAGCTTCCTTCACCCCATCCATCAATTACTTAGGATCCTGCGCTAAAAATATCATGGACACATGTATAGAACTAAATAGAATAAGTCCTCAAATGGACAGGTCCCTGTCAGGACTGAGGGCAAGTCATATTTTCTGCAATGAGGAATGACTAGAATAGTTAGAGGGATCACATGTTTGCTTCTAATAATCACTTGTTAAATTGAAACCCCATGCTCTGATTTTAACTGTCATAATAATTTTAAATGTTTTACTATTACATGGACCAAGTAATAGGCATTCTGCCTATGAAAAAAAATGAAAGCATGAGATGTGCAGTTTTAAATCCAATGTCTCATTCATTTATTTTTAGGTATTGAACAAAAGGAACACTGGATGTTTCAACTGAATAATCAAATGATTAAAGTTGGTACTAAACCTGTAAAAAAGATTTTGATTTATGGATGCTTTCTTTCCCATGTTTTTCTTTTATAGAGACTTTTACTCTTAACCCAAGAACATGGGAATGATATACAATTTAGGTTGAGGATGTTCCTGTTTTAGAGGAAGGGAGAAATTGTGGAAATGATTGTGTTTAGAGGAGAGGAGCTATGTGGGTTGGGTAGGGTACCTGTAATAACTTACTTGATTAAGCTGAGAGCACACCTGTGGGCAGGTGGCCATGTTTTCAGAGTGTCGACATGGTAGGCAGGTATTTGTTTGGGTTGATAGGGGAGGGATCTCAGGTCTTAGTCCTGTTTTGAGAAAACTTGGAAGTCAGAGAGCAGTGAATGTGTGAAAGGGGCGTTGAACTAGTTCGTATACCGGAGACAAGGAAGAGGGAAGTTGGCTTATAGAAGGAAATAGGAAAGTAGGAGGGGAAATCCAAGACTTCCTAGTTAAGAGCTCTAAAGGGCAAGTGGAAGTGTTGGAATAGGTTTGCAGTGTACCAGGAAATCCTAGGGCCATGGCTGTCCACCTGGCTGCATTTTAGAACCACCTCATTTAAAAGAGGGTGTAGTAGGGCCTGGCCATCAGCATTTTTAAAGCTTCCCTAGTGATTCTCCTATACACCCCAGATTGGGAACTGTTTATTTAGCTAAGGAAATGGAAGAGGGAAGTAAGGCAAAAACATTAGAGGAGAAAGACCATGGATTTTCAAGATCTGTATGGTTTATGGAAGCTGAAAGTCAGAATTCAGACTTGTTAGATAACTGGCACCTTACATATTATTTTATTATGAAGCTGTAGAGTTGAGTGTCTTTTATTTTTATAAATCTGAACATACTAGTATTTCTGGAATTAGAAACTGAAAAAAAGGATTAACAATTTAAAAGAAAAAATACTTACACATTCTTGCTTCTTTCAGATAGAATTCCTCTATAGCAGAGGCCAGAGGAACATTTAGCGTGTGTTAAATGAGACCGCTTTACATTTACTATTCACTTTTTAACTGAGAGCAGCTGAAAGGAAGAGGCTTATAATAGAGAATACATTCAGATTACATTCTGTGCAGGTTATATGGACGTGCATTTCACTTACATACTTCCCCTTTGACTAGAAATTACTCAGCAATTGAAGCAAACACTCTGAGGAGAACCGATTTCCTGGTAGCATCCATCCCTCTTCTAGGTAAAAAGGGAAATTCTTTGTATCTAATTATGGTAAAGAATTGAAATCCCTTCATGCAAGACAGAAAAATATAACATTCATACCCCAGGTTATATTCTTTACCTCAATCTTTTATCCAGTTTGGAGACTAATTAACTATCTCAGACTAATAGACTGCATTGAGTTTCATAAAATTGCATGGAACTACTGTTACAGTGGCTATGGTCTCGCCTCACCTTCCTTGACCTTACAGCTGCTACTCGGTAACTTTAAGCAAAGGCTAAAATTAACCTCCTCCCTATTGCTGGGAAGATGAATTACTGTAGATGGGAAGAAAACATACAACTAAAAATCAACTTTCTTCATCACTCCTGACATTCGCCAGTCTTTACCCGGGATCACCTTGAGATGTGACACCAATTCAGAGTAATAAGGAAAGGTCAACGGAAAGCTCAGACCTTCTCAAGAACCCATTATAACGCATCTCCAAGGGATTCGAGTCAATGCCATAGCATTTCAAATACAGGACACAAATTCCAGGGAATGGCTTCATGAAATGAAGACAACAGGCATCGGTGAGAGCTGTATGACATAGAAATTGACCTGTTTGGGGAACTCTCCCTCACTCCCTACATCTTCTCCCCCCTGCAACTTCATCACCATTCCTTAGAAAGCTTACATGCACAGTTGTTAAGAGTGTTACAACACAGTGCTCTGAGAGTATTTTAGTAAGTAGTTTTGATACATTAAGGGCTTCTGTTTAAGAAAGTTTCTTTTTCACAGGAATTAGGATCCAGAATTGGTTTCATAAAATGAGTCTAGAGTTGATGGGGTGTACAGATCTGCATCTTATCAGTAGATTTTTAGTTTTTTGGGTCCTGTTTGCCTATTTAATCTGTTCTACCAGGTAGTTCAAACCTCTGTGCATAAATAGAACTTAACATGTAAATTATTAAATCAGAAAAAAATCATATGTTTCTAGTTTACTACATAACAGGTCTAGGTTAGGCACTGAGAAATCAAAATATACTTTTTGTTTGTCTACCCATATAACCAGAATTTCTCCCTCACCAGCATTTAGAATTACAAATCAGTGAGAGAAAGATAAAAATAGAATATAGTGCACATGTCATTATATTTCGTTTAGTTTTACCAATGGTGACAGGAGACAGAGTGATTGAAATGATCCGTACCCAAACTTCAGTACTTAGCATATAGAATTGTCCTTCTCTGCAAACCTCTTCCGAGCACTATTGGCTGGTTTGAGCATCTGAAACCAGTTAGGACTGTTAACTCTGTCAGGCACTAAATAACGTGAGCTGGAAAACTGTTCCATGCTCTCAAGTACAATTAAAAAAACTATAACCGTTTGTAAGTGTTTAATTAAGTAATATAAGTGTTACATATGAGAACTAGAACCGAATGTGACGTTTTTGTATATAATTGCACATAGTGTGGACTAGGAGTACATTTTAGCATATTCGAAATTATTTGTGGCGGTGCCTCCGTTCAGTAAAAGACTAAAGCCTACCCAGGTATTCAAGTTTTGCTCTTAATTCTCTCTCACACTCCCAAGCCCTATCCTCCCTCATTCTTCCCCATCTCAGTTAATTCACTATCTACCCCTTTGCTTAGTCCTCAAAACCAAAGAGGTTCCGAGATCCTGGAGTTTAAGAAAGCTTTGGTTCATTGTGTGTGATCCCCTCTACTTGAAAACCCAGGCAGATAAGCCTGCTTCTCTTGGCCTGCTGTGGACACTTCACAGCTTACCAGGGACAGTTCCACTGAAGGCCAGTCAAGGTTTTCCTGTGTCCACTTAGATTCTGAGCAGCTGTCCAGGTTTAATGAATATCCTGCCATGACATCTGGAAAGGAGCCAGTTTCTGAGACAGCTGTCTAAGTGAAAGGAAGATTTTTAACTCTGGCATCAGCCGGGTCTGGGAGGCAAACTTCTCAGGAGATTTGAACTGTTGTTTTTGAAAGTTCATTCAGCCCGAGGTTCCCCCATAACTGGCATTCCTCCTGTAAGAAGATCCGCGGTTGGATGGGTGAAGTTAGGTCTGCAGGTTTTTAAGCAGTGCCAGTTGCCGAAAACCTCCAACACTCATTGTTAAGGTTTAAAACATCGCAAGTCATTTGGGCAGATCAGTCAACAATAGCAACAAGGATTCAAGTGGGGGCTTCTCTTTGATCCTCTGGGAATTTCACATGGCAGTTATCATTAATTCTTGGATTCCCTCAGTCCTGATAGAAAAATCAAGGCAACCAAAAACGATCATTTTGCGAACAGACAGCTATTAAAAGCGCATTAATAATCTATAGTGGGTATAGCATATGCCTTTTAAAAAGATGTGCAGCCTGTTTCTCTGTGGTGAAGACACAGGACTTCTCCAGCCTAATTACAAAGCAATCAAACAATTTAATTAATCTGGAAATCACTTTCTTAACAATAACTGCCTCGAAAATGAGGCACCCTGTGCAGCGCCATTAGGTAAAGTACCATTTTGATATATGCTTGTTTATTAGCCTCGCTAGTTCCCCCTGGGGATCACAGAGTTAATTACCTACCCAGCCGCCTGACCACTGCTAAGGTGTTCTTCACCAGGTCAGAAACATCTGCAGCGGTGCCAGCAGTCGGTAAAGTGTCCTAGCTCTCAAACATCCGAGAGGCAGCAAGTCCCCGGGAGCAGCAGGATTTGAGTCATAAGCAAGTGCAGCACATATGGGCAGAGAATTAACTGGCACCAGTTTTCATTTGAAGGTCTCTCAGGTATTGCTCTGCAGATGGGGGGATGAATTTGGAAAGCCGTGCTGTGAGGAGTGAAGGTCATGTATAGGACTTTGGTTTCGATCCTTCTTGCCTTCTCACCCCGGGGAAGCTCTGTGCTTGTCCACAGCAGTCTGGCCCTCACCTCTGAGATAGGAATATACAAGGTGTGCTTTATAATTTGATCTGTTCTAAATTAGCGGTTATTTTGATCACTATATAACTAAATAGTGTCCCTGAGTCTTCAAAGACTGAGTCGATAACAGAAATCAATGTTTATTTTAAGTAAGAACAAAAGACTTCAAAGATTGACTTCTACCTACCTGATCTGCTAACCTTGTAATTTCTCTCAAAGGAAATGTGAGGAATGTTTTTGGTAATAAAAGACAAAAATCTGCACAATACTCATCTGCCATTTTCTTCTGTGACCCGCCCACCCCACTTCTCTCAAAATTCTCTGTCAATGGGATAGCCATTCTCCCAATCTACCCACATTGGAAACAAGGGTCATTTGTAGTCTGTAACCTTTTTCATCACTTATTTCTAGCTTATCACCAATTATACTTGGTTTGCTCACCTAACAGTTTTTCTATTGTCTTTTCATGTCTTAGCCTAGCTCCTCCTCAGCCATTCCCTTGCCCACCCACCCAGCGCAGTCATGCCAGGTTAAAATCTCTAGCATCTCTCTCTTGCCTCCATACATCTCTTTAGGCTTCCCACTAGCTAGTACCAGTACATGTAGTTGACAGTTCCCTGCTTCCAGGGAGCATGTCTCTCTTGCATCTGGGTTGTTTCTGTCCCCTTCCTGAGCCCTTCTATTTCGTCTCTTACCTCCAGCTTGCTGAGCTGCCCTCAAATTAAGCTAGTCTCTTGACCTTAAGGAGTTGCCAGGTATTCTGTTCACAACACCCTCATTTTCTCTAATAGCTCACTATACTTAAGAGCCTTTGAAATAATGTGGTGTGTGTGTGTGTGTGTGTGTGTGTGTGTGAATTTCAGTTTAGTTTTTCAATCTGACATGAAACAAGAAGAAAGATGTATGAATAGTAAGACAGAACAGAAGGCTGTGTAGTTTTGAAGTTGAAGGGGTGGGAATTTGGGTTAGGTTTTACAGCAGGGTAGGAGTTCATGAGAAGAAAATGAGGAACATGTTCAATGAATGGGCCTAGAAAAGCAGCACAAGATGGAAACGCAGAACCTGAAGGTTTTTCTTTCTTTTTTTTTTTTTTTAAGCAGATTTAAGTTAACTTGCCTCTGTATTTCTATCTCTGCCCATTCATTCTCAAAGTGATGGGTCACTGTGTATTATAAAATGTTACAAGGCTTCCTGGGGACCACTCATTAAACTTTCTAAAAGTGAAAAGGGTTTTAAGCTAATTCCTTGTTTTTCCCTTCTTCCAACTCTTAAATATATTCACTAAGCACTCTGTAGTTAGTGTAGTTGATCTCAGATAATCTCCAGATACAGTGCTCTCTTTACAAAGAACACAGGGCTAGGAACTGGTGACAAGTTCCGTTGGCCTTATTATTTGTTCTGAGTGAATAGGCTCGCAGGGATTGTTCTGAAAGCGCCTCGGCTTCCAACAATCATTTTGTTTCTCCTAATAATTTACTGGCAGTGTGAGCAAAGTGAACATTTTTTCCCGAGTGGAAAACAAAATTTACATGAAGATTTCTGGCAGTAGATTGGTTTCTCTTTAAAAAAAAATTTTTTTTTCTAGCCACCCTGAAATTATTGAGACCTTTTAAGGAATATGAAGAGTGATGTACCACCTAGGTTGGGGAGGGGGACGAGGGGAACAAAGGCTGTTGAGAGAAGTTGAAAGCACTTAATTTAGCCATGTAGATAAATGGACAGAAATAGTCCTGGATTGCTGGATGGCAAAAACAGAATCCATTCTCCAGGGGCCCAAGGAACAGCAGATGCAAAGGCAGATACATTTGATTACAGCGGGGGGGGGGGGGGGGGGGGGGGCGGCGGGGGGGGAATGCTTCTCAACTCTCTACCCACAAAGAAACGGGCTTTCCCGAGCTTCCCAGTTAATGGCCCTGATTGTGCTATCTGTCATAAAGTTAATGGCATCTGTTGAAGGCATCGCTGTGAAATTTGCAACCTTGAGTTAATTGAAAAATTTCAGTAGCGGTGTAGCCAATCCGAAACTCCTCAAGGTAACAGTAAACTTACCCTCTTTAATGTGTTGGTCTATTCTTTTGGCACAGAGGTAATAAATTGTTTACCTCTACGAGGAGGTACTGACTCTAACGTGCAGTCTTGTATTCCTTACACCTAATTACAATTGTCACTTCGATTGCAAAACCAGTAATGTGGCAACTGGCTTGCTGTTAAGGATTAAAAATACCTTCCTGATTATTTTCCCTGTTTCCAGAACGTACAGGATTAGTTTGCAGCCTTTCCTCACCTCCTTATTGAAACCAGCCTCAGTCCCATTGGGTCCTCAGATAATGCTGCCAATCTAATTAAACATGGGGAGGGAAGCAGGGTGGTCTGGAGTGTCCTCGGCTTCCCCACACCAGCTGCCTGCCAAGCTTTCTGAGTGATCAGCAGCCGGCTGCGTGTTCTCACGGCCCCCACGGAGCTGTCCTCCTTAGAGTGAGCCGTCCGTCTGTGCTCTGTCCCCCCAGAAGGTCTTGGGGAGGCCCCCTGTCAGCCTGTGTGTGACTGTGGCTTTTAAAGCCTGCCTGGCCAGTTACATCCCAGCTGCTTAGGAGCAGAGGGCTCTGTTGAAGAAAGTATTGGTAAGGGCGAATCCTACTGGGCCACTTTGGCCATGCTGAGATCGACCTGGGCTATTTGAGACATAGGCCTAGACTGCAGTATTTATGACTAGTTCTAACATATCCATCCACCTTTAAAATATATACTAGGGAATATGAGGATTTATTTTCCAGAACTCAGACTTTTATTCTGTTTACTACAAATTAAAGCCACTAAAGTTCCCTCTCTAAAATAGAAAGCCCATCCCACCCGGACCCCTTGAAGCAGACACTTCCACATCCATCCTGCTGTTTGAAATGCTAGCACATCTGGGAGGGTGGAAACCCAAACATTCGTGTGTCCGTTATACTGTAGGACTGGAATATTTAGGTTATTAAAAATGTGGAGGGCTGCTGGCTGGTGATATAGGGGAATGAGGTGATTCATGTACCTTGTACACTTGAAATGCTGTGCTGGAACTCTGTCCTTCCCCCCAGATTCCTGCTGCAGGTAAAACTAAAGCATTTTGCAAAAGTGGACAGAAACTTAACTACTAAAGAGAAGAAGATTCTGGATGTGGATAATGATGCAAAAACAAGATCATGTTGTAAACTTTGTCCTTCTTTCTCTCTGCAGGCAATAGCCCTCAAGATAGCCCAAGAAATTTCTCCCCCAGTGCCTCAGCCCATTTTTCATTTGCACGGAGGTAAGGACTTCTTGTGAGTTGAATAACAAAATGTTATGTAGAGAATCACAATCCCACTCCCCTCAACTTTCCCTTGAACCCCCTGCCCCCTTGCCTTCTGCCTTGTGGGGTCCTGCTTGTTACATACCGTAGGACCTTCTCTGAACTCCCCTGGCCAAAGATAGCATTGGCTATCGCAGAACTTTGCTATAGCTCTTGCTTTAATCGTTTTAGAGATGATTTCTGCCTTGTGTTAGAGTTCTCTCTACCTCTCGGTCCTTCACTCGATGGTGGGCTCCCACCGATAACAGGAAATGACCATTTCCATCTTTTCCCCCATGCTTATTAGTACATGCCTTATACGTGCTTAATGCTCAACAGATTTTTAGTGAATTTGCTGAGCTTACAGTATAAGGACTTGATTCATCTATGTGTCCTGGGGCAATATTTTATTGTTGTTGTTGTTTTTGAAATGCACTTTTTAAAAAATAAAAATGACTTTTGGGGGGTCACAAGGTATCAACTCTAAAATGTCCCTTTACTTGAGATCATCAAGCCATCGTTTGATCGATCCCCGTGAGATAAAGCCATGCAGAAGCCATAGGAAGGTTTATGTTTTCTATTGTAGTTAGAATTGGGCACCAATATCGAGGATATCTGCCTCATAGCTGGGTCGTTGAATCAAGAGCAGTGTTGTCCTCCAAGGACAGCAGGGCATATAATCTCACATAGAAACTTTTCAGGGCCAGATCTTCTATTATGATTTCGCCAAGTGAGAGGGGCCTACCCAGCCACCTTTCCTGTGTCTGTCCACGGAATTAGTGTACTTTACCCTGTCAGATTCAAACCTCCACCTTCCTGGCCTGATCGTACCTCTCACATACGTACCCTGTCCTTTCCTGCCCAGAAATAACACACAGAAAACAAAATGCCCTTTCACTGAGGCCTCTGAATATTCAGGATAAATTCAATTGATGGTCTGAATGTCCTAGATATTTGCTGAATTTTCCTCAGAGATCTAGCTATACCTTGAAGTGGATTAAAGTAGCACTAAAAGACACATAGTAAGTTAAAGAATAGATTTGCTTTAATACTTGTTACTGACTGGCAAAACTGCAGTGTCCTCACTGCCATTTGTCAGCATGTAGTGCATTTTATATTCCTGAATCCAGAGGAGAGGATCTGTTTGCAGTATTTTCAGACTTCTCTGTAAGTAAGATTCCCTTGTAAACATTGTCCCGCCCCCCCCCCCCCCCCCCCCCACACACACACACTGTGTGTTTAAATGTTCATGTGTGAGGCCTCGGCCCTCCACCGTGAGGAGGACACAGAGGAATTAAGACATGATCTTCCAGAACTTCCTGAGACCCATACCCTGATTTCCCCTAGTCCAGCTTTTCTTCTTTGAGCTCCTTGTTTTAAGCACTGTAAGGAAAATGGGGAAATAAACTGGTCCCACAAGGCCTGCGTTTGCCCAGTGACTATTAATTCATGGCGGTGCTACTCCTATCAATGAAAACAAAAAAACTTTAAAAAATTGACAAACAGGAACCCACCATAGTCTTTAAAACACACATCTCTCTCTCTCTTTCTTCTTAAAGAGAATGCATTTAATTATTTTAAGTAATAAGAAAAATGCAATCTCATTACAGCATGCATTTAAACATGACAGAAATCATAGCCTCTTAATCCTGCCAGATTTATGAAAATGAAGAGAATCTAATAATTAAGTGGGTGACTGGAAGACAGATGAATCTGGTTTCTTAGCTATTAAAAAAATACACAAACCCCCAGGCATGCTAATTTTTTTTACAAATAAACCATAAACCGTGACAGCAGATTATCATGGGAGACCTCTAGTTCATTTTGCATGAATTTCCAGATGGAACTCTCTCCACACTCTTCAGAAAGTATTAATTTAGACAGGATATGAGTGATCATCTTTTTAAACTTTTATTCAAGTAAATAGAACCCGTGTTTGCTGTGAAAACTCCAGTTGGCATATTTTTATTTACCTAGGGTCTGTCTCTTGCATTTTAAAGCTCAGTTTCATTTAGAAAACATGGAAATTCCTCTCCGGGTCCTCCATTGGCTTCCATTCGGTAGAAATTTCTGAGCCTAAAAAGTAATGCCGTTCCGAGACTTCCACATTTTATTATTTTGTGTATTTGGTCCAACAGAGGAGAGATTGCCCTGTTTTTCAACTTACTCTTGGGTATAGGGATGAAGATCAGATGATTAATCGTTTCTGATCTTAAACCATGTGATAAATAATACTCCCCCTGTAGACATCCTCTGTAATGTCATAGTTTAATTTCAGACTCAAAAGTATGATGGACACCCTTGCTTTCCAAATTACCTAACACATATTTGAGAGTAAATTCATCTAGTTATTTTTTTTAATATCAAGTTAAAACAAAAGGATGAAAATAAGCATTGTAGTATAGTTGAGTTTGTCCAAAGCAAGGAAACACATGTTTACTTTGCTAACTACAGTACTGCTAACTACAGTCCATCTGATTGTGGAGTTACTTAACTTTTTTTCCTTGATGGGAAGAATAACATGGTTCTGCCTTTCCCAGAAGTTGTGGAGATTTATTCTTTATAAATTGCTTCCACTCTCGGGCTTATAAGCCCTGAATAAAGCCATGTGTGTCTCCTACTTGCCTTGTTGTTATTTACCAGGTTAAATATCAGGATATATTTCCACAGGCAAATGACTAGAACAGACTTGCTTGCTGAGTTCAGGTTAAAAGGCACTTGTTGAGCGCCAGTGGGCAGAGCAACCTACTAGTTATGTTCTGAATTCTTTCTGGAGTGAACTTTAGTTGGCTACATTATATTAGCTTAGTCCAACTTCAACTAGAATATAAAATGCACCACCCAGGTGACTATACCAATTAAACAAAGAAATCTGCTTCCTTTTCTTACAGTTATAGCAGCCAGGTTGATATGAGAACTTTTCATTCTTTCTTTGTTGTTCACCATAGTAATCTAAATTTTTGTGAGTGGTGTTGAGATGTTTTGTGGGGTTTTTTTTGCCCATCTCTTTGTATCCCGTGTTCCCATCAGATGTTTTCTCCTTCTTACTTTTTTATTTAGCAGAACACTGAGATTTCCACCCACATAGAAAAAGCTTTTTTTCCAAAAAGCCTTGTTGTTTTGGCAAGAATATCATCTTCTCTTCAGATAACATTTTATTGGTAGCTACTGCAAAGAAAAGACAACATTGTTAGTGGGATCCAAATTGCACTTTTGAGATAGCTTTCTTGAAGAAAGGGGCATTCTCTCTGAAGTACTATATATAGCATCTATAGTAACTTCTGATGTGCGGTTGTCATGGTAATAAAAATGCAATGGTCCTGTGTGCTCCATTTGAGTAAATAGACAAGGACAACTTAGGGAACTTTATGAGACATAAATTATCTCTGGTCTGTGTATGCACAAGGTCCCGAACACATTTTTGTTTAAACATCTTTCTGGTTGTGTGTTTCCTGGAATAAGCAAATGCGATTTATGCTTCAGAACTAATAAGAACATGACTCCTCTTGGAATTGTTCATTCATCTGAAATAAGTTCATCGATACCTGAGGGAAAGGAGAGTTAATGAATCACAAAACAAAATCATGGTGGGGGAAATTCTGTCCCTTACTCTTTCCAGAGACTAGTTTACGATAATTGCTATTAAATGTACTGAATAATCCTTTTAAAATCATAGCCTTTTCTTTTAAAAATTGGAGGTGTTTAAACTACAAAGTACAAGCATTGGTTTTTAAGTCTGTCATAAGTAGCCAAAGAAAACAGGACCACCTGTGTCCTTTTATTTGACAGTTGGATATCTTTAGAAGCATGTTACTATAATTGTCTTCTTCTTAAGTCTTGAACATTTTCAATGGTTTAAAAATACTTTTAAAGAATATATGACTTAATTCTCCCCTGGCATATTTCCCTGAATTCTCCCCCTAATTCTTCTCTCTGGTATATTTACAAACATCTTATTTTGCTTTTTTCTCTTAAAACATTCTTGATTCAATTGTACTCCAATCATGGTCACAGAAATGACAGGTAAATGTTACTGAAATCTTCACATTGTAGTCCCGCTGTGATTTGTCCACTTGGAACTCTCCATTTCGTCTTTGTGGACCATTTGCATTTCTCAGAGGCAGCATCCATGGTAGCCTAGGATTACATTTTCCCTTGAACGTAATTTAGGCTGAACTGTCAGTTTTTTTTACATGAACATTTAATTGTGACATTTGTCAAATTCAAGTCTAATGCTGTTAAATTCCCTGACTTCAACCTAATGGTGAATATGTCTGATAAACGTGGTCCACTCTCATCTCTCATGTAGTAAATTAATATAATCATCAATTATAAAAAGTCTGTATTTGACACTCCATCTGAGGATGCAGTGTAGCTCTTTATAGAGTAATTTTTTCCTGTTTCCTCCTCACTAATAAAGCAATGGCTCTGGAAGGTCAGAGAGTTCAGAAAATTTGCTTTCTGGTGTCTCCTCGCCTTAACAACAGTATTGTCTCTACTACTTCATTAACTCTTCTGAGACCCTTGTAATGACGCTAATTCATTCAACCCAGAGAGCTACCCGTCCCATCACCATTTGGAAGTAAAACTACTCTCTTTAAGACTCCTGGCAGCTTTGGCTCTACGACTGGGGCAGATAACTCCACTCTTTGCATTCAGTTTCGTCCCAGGCACAACATTTTTATTCTACCCCCCGCTGTCGGTTAGAGCAGGCTGCATACTCATAAACTCTGCAAGAGGCTTTAGTTGAAACACCTTCTAAAGCCAGGTCATGTCAGAATGGAATCACTCTTAAGAGATTCTGAGCATAAGGTCAGACACTTTCTTAGTGCCAAAGTCATTTGCCACTTAAGGCTTGAGCCAGCCATGAGCTTGCTGATCCTTTCTTCCCCAGGCAGGATGAGTAGGACTATTCCCTGGGAAACAATAAGCGGAACTGTCTTTAGGATGTAAGGAAAGTCCCCACCGGCTTGCAGCACGCCGAATCCAGGCCCTTCCAGATCACGCCCCCGTTATCAGTTTCCAGATTAGAGTGTTTTCCTCCTCCCTTTCTGTTTTTATTCGTGTGAATCTGCTGAGTCTGACCATTGTAATTATTCCAGGTATTCATTTTGTCAAAGTGTATTAGTGAGAGATCAATAATATGGATCCACCCATTCACTTTCTCCTCGTTTGGGCATATTGATTCAGTTTAAATAAAAGTCAACCTGCTGTATAATTTTTGTTTATTCTGGCCCCTGCTGAACATTTCCACATCCTCACTGACCATGTTTGTGTCATTTGTTTGACTGAAAGTACTTGGTTTCCCTGGGATTCCCGGGTCACGGCACTCCACTGTTGGCCTAAACTAATCTCATATTCTCAACAGGACTGATGGACGCCGCTGGTCCCTGGCTTCTCTCCCCTCCTCTGGCTATGGGACAAACACGCCCAGCTCCACCGTCTCTGTAAGTGTCTGACGTTCCCCTCTCCCTCACCACCTACAGCTCTTACGCCGGCCATGTTTTCTCTGGGTGTTTCCGGGTTGGGAGGAGAGGATAAATGCTGTATGTCTGTCACTCTGAATAGGTTATGCATCAACTGATGAGCTAACAAACACAAAAAGGACATCCTTTTGGCAGCAAGCTTTATTTTATGCTATGGTGCGCCAATTGAGTCCCAGGATCACAAGTTTGAAGATGAGGAGCTTTCCTTTTCATACCACTTGTAGTTTGGGGTGGAAAACACAATCTCGTTTTATTGCTTTGGTTCCACACCGGTGATAGTAATACTGACAATGCCATTTGGTGGCTTGGGTCTTGTTTTCTTGTGGGGCTTAGATGCAGAGTATTTGTATGTTTGGGGTGTTTTTTGTTTTGTTTGTTTTTCTTCTTCAAAGAAAAAAAAATGGCCGGCCTTAAATTTATCTGTGCCTTCTGGATAAGAAATTCCTTTTAAGGAGAGATTAAAAGAACCTCCTAGTAACTTAAGATAAAGAAAGAGACAAGATGAGACCATGAAAAAGGATGGAGGAAGGAGGATGTTCTCTTGCTGCAAGCGCGATAGTATTTCAACAAGAGCCCTAATAATGCCTGGCAAGGACTCGGCAGGTCAGATAGGTGCTTTCTCAGTTTAAATTAGTGATGCTGTGGGATCTCTGTCTCTGCAGAGCCTTAGCTGCTGGTCATTTATGAAGACATGGTGTGTTGTATGCGTTCAGTGAATACCCACGGGGTGGTCCGGATGCTCTGTCCCAGCCAGGAGTGCCACCTGGTGACTTTAGAACCGCGTTTGATTCATTTCCATTTTGTCAAAATTTGTGGTTTATTGAGGAGGGCTGTCCATCCACTTTTTTTTTCCCCACAGACCTAAGTACCATGCTAGGCATTATAAAGTCAGCCACTTAATAACACTTAAATTGAAAAGAAACTACAATTAAATGTATAAAATCTAACTGGTATCATTACTATCTTATATGTTTCTGAATTCCAGATGCAAAATATGTGGGCTTTTGGAGCCCCTTTAAAAGTGACTTATTAAAATCTGTTGGATTATTTTTACCATTTCCTTATAGCATTTTATTGAGGGGAAGTCATTTATTTTCCTATCTATTGTTCCATTTTGTTGTGGTATATGAGTTTATTGTCCATTTAGGTCATGTTTGTGAAACATCTTGACAACCGTGAGTAGTTTCAATGGCACATCCTTCTCACAGCAGAAAAGGATGCTTGAAACTCCTAAATGGCTCCAGTGGATAAAGAGGTCACTAAATGACAGTAAAGTCACCCTCGGTTAATGTGTCAGTAACTGTCATTGGTTACTGGCTCATTTTTAGATGTTGAAAACATGGAGAACCACAGTGTGAAAATAAATGCCAAAATTTATTGACCAAAAAGAACAAAAGTGGAATTTTCTAAATTGTAAGTGCTCTTCTTCCCTAGACCCTTGGGCCTCTCCAATCAGAACCCAGTCATCAATAAACAGAATGCTTGGTTCTTTGGTGGCTTTCCCATACATATTCTCATTTAATCCTCCCCATGCCCTAAATGTATATCATGTCTTTTAACTCCACATCATTTTTTATTTCAACTATATTGCCTTGTTTTGCCCTTCAGTCAAATTTTATTATAATTGAGACATCAAAATTTCTCTTTTGCCAAAAAAATAGGGAAGAGTACAGGATCTTTCTTTTTCTATCTCCAACTAGTAAATCATACACCACTTTTAAAAGTGTACCTATTTTTTTTAAAGGATGAGCTACGTAGAACCAGGCTGTGTTTCATAGAAATGATTTTTAAAAACAAGTTTTAAATAAATACTTATTATGTGCCTGGCACTAGCCTAATTTTTTGTAATGCATTTGTTCATTTAATCCTAGCAATATACCCTGTAATGTAGTTGCTGTTCTTTTTCTCCATTTTATGGATCAAAAATGTGAGGCACAGAGAATGAACTGAGGGGCTGTGTATACCAACTCCCTTGTTTTAACAGTGAAAACACAGTAAATGAGCTAGACTCAGGCTCCTGGCTCCTTTTAAGGAATTTACATGGTGTTTCTTCAAACAAACCTTGTGATTTATAAACTTGACCTAGCCATCTGTCAGAATGGAGTCCCTGCTGTCCCTGACTTCCATATGTGCCTAAGGAAGAGCCCCCTGGGACAGTGGTTAGTCACACACATACTCTGTGTTTCTAACAGCTTCTGGCCAGAGGTAAGACAGCTTTTCTCTTGTGTGTATTTTATTGAAGTGGTGGCATATCACTGTTGACCTCCTATTCCTGTTTTGTCCTTCAAAATGAAATTTTAGCTTTCAGAATCACTCCGAAGGACACAAGACACTCTTTCATTTGTGGAGTGTAGGTGCTGTCACACAGAGGTTCAGCTGCCTTTTCTCCCTATTGGTTGTTGCTGAAAATTATGACTGAAAAGTTGAAGAGTTACTTCTCATTTTCCTGTTTCTTTGTGTTCTTGTATCTTAAATATTAGGGCAAAAACTTAGCAAAATTGCTTATTAGTCTCTTTTTCTTCTAATCTAATCTGAATCACTTTTAGATTCTCAATTTCTGGGTTTACTTATTTAGTCAATCAGAAATGCATTTTAGTTATTTTTTAAATAAAAATACAGAATATGTACAAATAAAACTACAGACACTTTGAAAATACAGTGTAAGTTTTACAGAAAATTGTGTTGTTAGCTGAATTCCAGAACTTCTTAGGCTGGAATGTAAATATCATGTCTTTGTTGTTGGATATTATGGAAACTGCAAAACTGGCTAGTGTTAAAAATGCTATGTTCCTAAATTGGAAAGATTTGATCATATGAAGTTTAATCAGTCCTTCCAGAGAATACTTAGTGTTGCAACTTATTTTAACTTCAAATTTTGAAGTTAAAATTAATTTGTGGAATTTTTAAAGAATATTCAAATAACATTCATAATTTTTAATTTTAAAATAAGTCATATGGAATTGCAGCAATGGGAGGATCCTTCCCTATATTTCTTACCAGATAAATTATTTTCTGCTGGGGGAAACAGGAAATCAGAAATGCCTTAAATATGAGATATGACTCTAAAATGATATTACTTGAAACAGATAACAAGTAAAAAATTATGCATACATTTGAACACTGTTCTCTGCAAAATGGTTATCTTGAGAGACTAAAGGCTTATTTGAATGACTAGAGGCCCGGTGCACGAATTCGTGCATAGGTGGGGCCAGGCCAGTTTAGGGGAGGGGCCGCAGGCGGTTGGCCAGCCGGCCCCGCCCCTGATCCTGGTAGGGGAGCCAATCGGGGGTGGGGCTGTCCAGGGTGGACCGGCAGGCTGTTGGCAGGCCACCCCTGCCCTCAATCAGGAGCGGGGCTGGTCAGGGAGAGGGGCCATGGTGGTTGGCCGTCCAGCCCCACCCCCTGGTTGAACTCCCGGTCAAACTCCCGGTCGAGGGGCCAATTTGCATATTAGCCTTTTATTATATAGGATATCATTACTAAGAACATTTTGGAGTGACTTCTTATTGCCTTGAGAACTAGCAGCACAGTTTTTGTGTCAGTCTTCACTCTTTGAAAGTGGATTTGACTTATGATACAGTCAAAGGTCATATGCAAACTAGTTGGGTGAGACTCATTAGCACCACACTTAGAGAACATGCTAAAAATGTAAAGTAATGAGCTCAGCTAATTAAGAAAGTAATTCTTGAAATTCTTCTAAAAGTGGTGTTCCAAGGATGTTTTGACCAGTGGAGGTATCTTTTCAATGGGGTATGAGGTCTTGCTGGGGGCAGTACCTACACCCTCTGTTGTCTTGGACGCTCTCTCCACTGGCTTTGCATCCCTTACTGCTGAAACTGAGCCTTGCATTTCTCTATTGTCCCATACCCACTCACTGCTTGGGCCCCATTTGGTGCCTTTTGACTCCCCAGGGCATTCTGGGGGCCTACAGTTGTTCCCAGTGCTTGGACTAATCCTGTTGTCACCTGTTCCTATTCGCACCTCGCTTGCTCTCACTGAGATGAGGCTCTCTCCCCAGAGCAGCTCCGAGCTTCCAAGCTTCTTTAATAACGTGGAGGTTACACGACTCACACCCCTGCACCATTGTTTTACATATTCCCCATCACACATTCCTTATGGAATTCAGTTATATGGCTGTATATGGCATAACCACATTATTTTCCTCTTAGCGTTAACTCCTGTTAACATTTTTGTTACCTTTGCTGCAACTATTTTTAAAGACACATTTTTATTTTGTTTAGCAAATAAAATGTTAATTATACCACAAAAGCCCCTCCCACCCAATCCCTTCCTTTCTCCTCCTGCCCTCCACAGAGGGAACCCCCCCATTGGAGTCTCTTGGGATCATTCTCATGCAAGTGCATAATATCTTATGTGAACTTCTGGAGCCTGCTACAAACTAATTTGGAATTAATGTTCACATTTTAGAAAGGTAACATGATCCCTGTACTGTACACAATAGCCCAGCAGCAACTGGCCCAGCAGCTCATAATCAAATGTATTAAATTTCTACAGCAACCTGAATCAACATTCACACTAAGTGGATTAAATACATATTTTTAAGTAGCTTGCCATCCGTTCAGTTGATGCTTTGCCATCAAAGGGGATTACTATACACTTATGAATTAACTTATGGGTTTTGGGGTTTTGAAATCTTAGATACAGAATTATGGACCTGGATTTACCTTTGAGATATATGTACAGATTCTTAATTCTCTTTTTCTGTTTGTTAATTTCCTTATTTTTGCTTTTATCACAGCTGCTTCTCTCCTGCTTGGGTTTTTATTCTTTTGCCTATTTCTTGAGTTGTTGTGTGTGGTTGTTTTTTCATAGTGAAGGGTTTAAAGGTTGTGCCTGTACTTTCTGAATGGAGTTATGGTTTATCTCATAAACCTGTCTAGTAGTGTTCTCATTTTAATGGTTTATAAAATGATCTCATTACATTAGAAAAATCTCTATCTCTGTATGTACTTGGTACGGTGGTCTATAATTTCTGGGTATCAGGATATTTTTAAGCTCTAGTCACTCATTTCTAGTGTCACTGCATTGCGATTTCAGTGTTTATGAAGTGTGCTCTTAACCTAATGACTTTTAAATGAAAAATAGCCTCTTATAACTGAATTTTTAAAAGAGTGGTATCTTTCCAAATATGTTTATTCTAACCATGTTTCTGTTATTCAAAAATTTCTCAATCTCTTGTTAGAATTGCTTACAGAGTTCATCATCCAATAAAAACATCAGTCTCTGTTTTATAGTTTTATTCTTCAGATTGATTAAAAGCAGTGTGATTTAACCATTCACCTTTTCTACCTTTCCTTGCTCCAAGTATTGAATGAACATTTTCAAAGAGTAAATCTAACCTCAAGGGATTTAAAACTCACCGCCACTTAAACTATTAAAAAAAATAATAGTCTTAGTCAAAGAAAAAAGGGGGGGAAAAATCCAGTTTTTAAAACAATGGCATTGTTGAGAAAAGAATCTTTCTTTGTTCCTTTTTTCACCCAGGACACATATCCGTGGTAGTTGCATCAAAGGGCAGCATGCTTTGTAAAGAGTTCTCAGTTCCTAATTTATGATAACGCATCATACAAGTCACAGTCACAGTGCTTGATTATAAGCCACAGTAGACATAAGTGTACTGTACTCCATTGAGAGCTAATCTGTCACTTAATGCACCCAAATTCTCATTCCAATTGTTACTGTCTTGCTTTGGCTTTGACTGGGTCCTATCCATTTTCAGAGCCTGGGTTTTCTCCAGAGAGAAAACTCTTTGGGAAAATCATCCTATAGACCAATGAGACGAAATACAGAAACCCTTTTGACCTCCCAGAGAAAGTATTAAGGTGTTATCATGTAGGCAGTAGTTATTTATAACGTGAAAAGGAAACAGTGTAAAATGATGGGATATCAAGCTTTAATGCTTATACACACACACACACACACACAAATACGCATTGAAAGACATTTTTTAATTGAATTTATTTGGGCTTATGTTTGTTAATAACATTATATAAGT
This sequence comes from Myotis myotis, assembly GCF_014108235.1. Lineage (NCBI taxonomy): Eukaryota > Metazoa > Chordata > Mammalia > Chiroptera > Vespertilionidae > Myotis > Myotis myotis. Next base: position 35,648,112 of record NW_023416357.1, read on the forward strand.
GTAAGGGCTATAATTCTATAGCACATTATCTGTATATTGTATTGTGTGTTCCTCATCCCAAGTCATGTCTCCTTCCATCACCATTTATCCCCCCCACCCCCTACTGTTCTTAAGGTAGTCACATAACTTGTCTCTGGTTTGTTTTAGTCATCCTGTTCCTCCCAGGAGAAGTTGCACCAGTTACCATACCAACCAACGCCAGATGAATTACACTTCTTATCGAAACATTTTTGTACTACCGAAAGCATCGCCACGGAGAACAGATGCAGGAACACCCCTATGCGCCCCCGTTCCCGAAGTCTGAGGTGTGTAGACCCAATTGAAAAATGTTGCTTAATTGGATTGCCTCTTTTCAATCCTTTCAAGGGAAGACTTTTGGTCCTGTAATTCATGTATGCATTCATTGATTTGTGAACTGCTGTAACTATAGTGTGATTTTCCCATCTGCACAGGATGTTGTTAATTACCATTGAAAGAGGTCGTATTATTTTTCTTTTAAATTCTTACAATTCCTACGAATTGCTGTAGTAGCAGTAATTACAGTGGCTAAAGGATCTGTAAGACCTTCTAGCCTTTGGAAATTTCAAGATGATCGAATTATGGTGCAAGAGGAGTTAATAATTTAAGAGGGAGAAGTTGGGCTGAAAGGGAAGACAACACATTGAGATTCACATGTGGTATTTAGATTCTACATTACAAAAGCCCTCCGAGATCTTTCGTTCTTTTCTCCAGGATTTTGAACAAACTGTTAGCAGTCTGTGTCCCTTGAATTTTGTGGATGCCCAATGTAGTTCAAATTTTTTGACAAAAAAAGTAGAGCCAGTTTTATTTTGACCTTATTTCAAAAGTCACAGTTTGATGGTTGAGGAAGCAGACTCTAAAGCAGAGATCGGGATGTTTATGAGGAGTGCTTGGGATCCACCCCTGCGGAAGGAGGGGAAGCAGCATGGGGCACAGGGAGATGTGTAGCTGATCCCACAGGGAGCTCTGGGGTGACATGACCCATCGGAGTTGTACCTCCAGGCCCAATGGCCCTTCCTTTACATCTCCACCTCAGTCGCTGGATGTACTCCCCTGAAAAGGGCATGGCCTTGGGTGAGGTGACTCTGAAGCTGAGGCCATCGCTAAAGGGACCAACCCCTGTCTCAGCAACTGCAGGGGCATTCGGCAGCCATCTCTGGGTCCAGCAAGTACCAGATCTGATGGTATAGAATTGGTGCACTTTGACATATTAAGGTTTTATTATAAAAAAAATATTTTGTCAGGAGTACAATTGAATATTAAAGTTTACTCAGAAGGGGTTTTTTTCCCCTCTGTATCCTTCATATTTAGTATCATAAACTGATAACAAATATCACCACATTTGGTAATTGTAGGATGTGTTAGAATATTTTGAGATACAGAATAAAAGACCAATTTTATGCCTGCATTTAATGACATTGCATGTTACTACACAGCTGCCCTTTCGTTTTATGAAAGGAGTCTCTAGGATCTCTAGTGCAAACAATGTCCTCCTGGGCATGTAAATACTCACACGGAAGTTGCACAACTACACACCATTAAGAAGGAACACAGACCTGCTACTGAAACAAAGAAAAATGACCACAGTTGTATGCCTGTTTCATATGGTACATAGCGCCCACCTCGGCATCCCAAATAAATGTTTGCTAGGCTAGAAAATGGATTTCAGTGCTGACACCTGTGCGTGGAAGGCTCCTAACCCTCTCCAGCGGGCCGTGGCGGAGCGCAGGTGTATGATGAAAGTGTGAAATCAGACACTTCCACGCGGGCTTGAGGTTGTTTCTGTGGCCACCCTAACCACTTTTATAGTGCAGTTCACTAATGGGTTTCCCGAACTCATGCTCAGGTGCAGGCTCCGTACAGAATATAAGCTCAATTTAAGACTGTTTCCTCAGTTCTGCAGTGCAGCTGTAATTAATATGCGGCATTCCACTTTTCGAACTTGCTTGTCGAATCCTCATGAGGGTGTCTCTATGTTTGTGGGCAGGTGTGTGTGCACTAATGAATGATTTTGTAGTTTAGTACCTAATACATTTGTTTTGTTTTTTTACAAAGGTCGCATAGTACTTTCGATGCAACCAATTGTTTATAAATAAAAGGCTTATTTTCATTTCACGCTGTGGCAAGTTTAAAAGGGTAATTTGCTTTGCTTGCAGCCCTGGACGTTCTCCCGCCTGCTGTGACCATGAAATAATTATGATGAACCATGTCTACAAAGAAAGGTTCCCAAAGGTAATGAGTTGAATTGAAGATGCCTGGCATTGGAACAAACAGGCACCACAGGTTTAGTGTCCGTAAGGTGGTTGTAAGGGATGGAATGGTTCAATCTAGAAATGACCTGCATACAATAGCACAGCCTCCTTAGAAAGATGGAATCACTAAACATGTTGACAAACTGCTGAGAGCTAGCCACACAGTCTGGTGCTGAACTGGCCCCAAGTGAGCCCTGCTGTTGTAGCACCACTGGGGCCTCTCGCCCCTGGTGCTCTCCGTGCCCATGCTCTGGGCCCGCAGTCTTGTTAAGCAGAGACTGTGTCCTTCCTTAGAAGCCTGGTATGTCATGGAAATCTTTTTTTTTTTTTTTAGCCTAATGTTTTGTTTTTATGACTTCGTATCTCTTTGCCAATTACATATCTAACCTTAATAGTGCCATGTTCCCCATTAGAGTGGCTAAAGGAATTTTTTAAATAAAATGTGTTTGTTTGTTTTTCATTTTAGAGAGAGAGGAAGGGAGAGGGAGAGAGAAACATTGATGTGAGAGGAAAACATTGATCTGCTGCCTCCTGCACACCCCCTACTGGAGATCAACCATGCAACCGGGGCATGTGCCCTGACCAGCATCAAACCCGAAGCCTCTTGGTGTGTGGGACAGAGCTCAACCAACCAAGTCACACTGGCCAGGGCTTGCAAAAGGGATTTGAACTGAGCCTGAAAGGCCTGGATGAATGGTTGTTGCCAGGCACCCTGGCTGCAAGAAGCTGCTGTCCGGTAGTTTCTGACACCTCATTTCCACAGCTTTTCCACCAAAGTGTCCTGCACATGTGGGAGAAGGCAATTTCTCCGTTTTGTCACTTTTCCTCCCCCCCACCCCCTATCATTACAGCCCTAGGCAAGAGAACAAAAGGAAATCTTTGGTTTCATAGATCAAGAGTAGAGTACTTATTTTTGTAATGAACCCAACATTGATGCCATTGATTAAAGCCATTTCAGCTATTTATCACATGTCACTTGGTTCCCAGGGAAGCGGGTCCTGACTGTAGTTAATACGGGTTAGGACTTCAGAGGGGGCAGGAGGCAGAGGGAACCTCCCTGATTAGGCAGCCAACAGTGAGGAGTATTGACTAGGCAATGGGGCATCACAGGCAAGGAAATGGACGTTGGAAAGGACATTGTAGATTTACGTTACCAAGGGAACCCCCTTGGCCTTTTGCACATGTCACGCAGCTTTTTGAGGAAAGGATCAAGGTGGTGTAAGATGCTGGTTCCTGGTACATGAAAACAGCCGAGGACACACTTGGCCTGCCCTATGGGGCTCCAGTGACAGTCCCGATGGTGGAATAGGTAGAAAGAGAGCCATTCAATGCTTTTGACAGTGTCTTTAAAAGAACTGAAGATCTGAAATGAAAGCATAACATTTCACGGACAGTAAGTTACCTGAAGAAGGTTACATGGGCTATTTTACATGGGCATAGGAAAAAAGCAATTATTGCCCTGGGACGTTCAGTTTCCCTTCCATACCTCAGATCTTTCTTCCACATGGTGTGACCTCTTTTTTTTTGTTCAAATAGACTGTTTTTTTGGGCAGTTTTCAGTTCACTGCAAAATTGAGCAGAAAGCACAGAGTTCCCAAATACTCCCTGACCCCACACATGCACAACCCCCTCCCATCAATGTCCCCCACCACAGTAGCCCCTTTGTTACAAAGGATGAACCTGCAAGGTCACCTCATCATCACCTAAAGCCCATACTTTATGTCAGGGTTCACTCTCCGTGCTGTACATTCCACAGGCTTTGAGGAATGTATGGTGACGTGTGCACCAGTATAGTATCATTCAGAAACGAGGCTTCTTTCGAATTTAATTTCTAGAATTATGTTTAAAAACTTGAGGAAGTATCTGAAAATGCAAGAGAAGCGTGCTGATAGAATTGTCCAGATGTGTGTTTCCTTGTTACATCTGTGTGTGCACATCTTCTCTAAACAGGCCACCGCGCAGATGGAAGACCGTCTGACGGACATCATCACCAGCTACTCCCCTGACCACGTGCTCCCCCTGGCAGATGGGGTGCTCAGTTTCACTCACCACCAGATTATTGAGCTGGCTCGAGATTGCTTGGATAAATCCCACCAGGGCCTCATCACCTCACGATACTTCCTTGAATTGCAGCACAAATTAGATAAGTTGCTACAGGAGGTAAGGACCATGCGGCATATAGAGTTTGCTGACTTATTTTGCCTTTCCCCTGAAAAAAAATTTTTTTTTTTATGAGAGCATTTGCTTAAGTTTTAACCATGCGATGGAGTTCATATTCCAGGGAAGCAAAAAAGAAGCAGGGAAAAAATACCACCTGATTGCTACTTGCCATAAATGGATTCCGGTCCTCATTTATAGTAATAGAAAGTTAATGTAATAACCTTTACAGAAAGAAACCTTGGGACCCAACAGCTCATGGCTCCAGGATAAGTGGATTGTGAAGGATTTTGAAGCAACGATTCCCCCCCATCCCTTAGCCATAACATTATAAATTGCCTGAGTGCATGTGTGTTATTTGATGATGCTATCTAGTTCTAATATCTGGAAAAGCTAAATGGAAAATTGCTGCCTTCTTCCAGGCTGTTGTGTCCTATTAATTAACCTGCATGTGGTATTGGGTGGTAAATGGCAACTTAGATTTTCATTAGTGTCAGTTCTTCTTCAAACGAAATATCCAATTTCCGAAATGATAGGTAAACACAGGGCTTGTCTAGGTCTTACTCCTGCAGGCCTCACTCCTGATAATCCCCGGGACCGGAAGGGAGTGTGCACAGTGGAATGGCATTAGTGCTTAATGTTGCTATTCTGATTGAAATTGATAAGCCACAGCCTACAAGTAAAACCTATTTAGCCTATATAGTAGGGTATATTGTATTTCTGTATCTCATAGGGAATAAATTATGCCCATGTAAACATAATCGAAGATGGTTTTCTGTAAGTATGAATATGTGAATAATTGCATGAAGCTGAAGGAAAATATTAGCATCTTAGTTATCTAGAAATTCATCCATCCTTGACCCTACCAAATTTAGTTGTGGCAAGATGAGAAGATCCCTCTCTGTGTAGCAGCTATTTTATCCCCTCTCCCATCCTAATCTCCCAACTGAGTTTTCTGATCTCTGTTTCCATTTCTCACATTCCAACCTATTGCAACCACTAAGGCAGTGTTTCTCTGACTGACTTTGGGGATAAACACATTGTTTTATTTTATTTTTTAATTTTTGCTGTTAATTTCCAATTTGATATGGACCAATTCTCCTATAAATTAAAATGAAAATTAATTTACAAGCAAATGATCATGCATTTGGGTTCCAGCCGTGGAGAATGGCTGTGAGGGTTGCTAAATGCTTAGTCTCAGTAATTGCACTTCTCTCATCACAGACTGATAACGGCTCGTGGCCTGCCCCCAGTCTTCCGGCCGTTTGCGTAGCACGGCACTAGGTCATCATGTCTGTGTGGGCAGAGATATTGTCTGTTACATTCACCGAGGATAAGGTGCCACACAGTGGGGACTCCGTCCACATGTGCAGAATAACTGGCTTCTGACTCACTCTCACTAAAGTCACTGATATGAGTTCAAATCCTCCCTCCTGTTCTTTTACCAGGCTCAGGCCCTTGTCCTCACTGGTCTGCCCCCTTCTATTCCTCACCCCTCAAATTCATACTTCTGTGCAACTGCAAGAACATCTATCTAACAACCTTTAGTGGCTCCATTCTGCCTACAAGTAAAAACCATAACGTGGCCTGTGTCACTCTCCTCATCTCAATACATTTAACTACAATACACTATATTGATCTGTTTGGAGGCCTCAGCTCACCAGCATGCCGTGGGCTCTTTGAGGGACAAGGATCGCCCTCAAATCATCTCTAACTCCCTGGTACCTGGCCCCAGGCTTGATGTTTACTTGGCTCTTCAGTAACTGGGAGGGAGGCAGGTGAGAGGAAGAGGATGCATGTGTATGCATGCCAAAATATCCCATCCGTTCTGATCTGTTGTCAGGTAATCTAATTCTGCTGTTCCTTTTAATTAAGTCAACTTCTAGAAAATGCAGGAAACACTATACATGTTACTTTTATGAGAATACCTTAAAAATTATATTTGTTGCCCTGACCAGTTTGGCTCAGTGGATAGAGCGTCGGCCTGCAGACTCAAGGGTCCCGGGTTCAATTCCAGTCAAGGGCATGTACCTTGGTTGCGGGCACATCCCCAGTAGGGAGTGTGCAGGAGGCAGCTGATCAATGTTTCTCTCTCATCAATGTTTCTAACTCCCTATCCCTCTCCCTTCCTCTCTGTAAAAAATCAATAACATATATTAAAAAAAATAAAAATAAATAAAAAAAATAAAAATTATATTTGTTAAATGGAGACTTTCTAAACAGAAGAGACCTCTGCACGATACTCTTTCTAAATTCCATGTTCTGTCCCAGGAGGTTATTATAATTACTAGCTTAGTCCTGTTTTTCCTTCCTTCATGGACATTCCCCAAAAAGGGTACTATCAATACAAAAAGCAACTTACACTGAAATCTTTCACTTAATTTTGTTTCTGTATGAGAGATCTGACGGATTGTTTGTGACAATTAAAAAATCTTAGGGTTCCAAAAATCACCGGAATGGACCACATAATAAATAAAAAAAATGTTGATTTTTAGAGAAATTTCTTTTTGGGGGCAGAGAAGCATGTGTACTTGTGGCATAAAGGGCATTGTTGGGTCTGAATAAGAATGTTTTCTTATTTATCTTGACAGATAAACATTTCCTTCAGTCCTTTTGTGAAAATCAGAACTATCTTCACAATCACATTCACAATGTCCTTTCAGAGTTTGGCGCTAAAAGGTCACAGGGAATTGTGGGACTTGCTTTGCCTTCCCCACGATGCACTGCTGTCAGTTCCCAGCTGTGACATTGTGTGCCCACCTGGCTCGCCTCCCAGCCGCTTTTCCCATTGTCAGTCTCTTGCATACCCAAACCAGGTCTCCCTGGGTTTGGATAGCTTGATTAAACTGATGCCTTTTAAAGTACTGACATCTAGGTCAGTTCCTGATACATGCTTTTATGTCTCCATTCTTTTTTTCTTTTTTTCACTTAGGTGTACTTAGCCAAAGAAAATGAAATACATAGGAAGCTATAACCTGCCCTCAAATCTGGGTCTCAGTATTTTTTACAGTGGCCAACACTTAAAATACAAACACAGGTATCAGTAAGCATTGGAGCTTGTTGTTGGCAGCCAAGAATATATTACTCTTCTCATGCTGTGTGTATGGTTCTGATTAGAGTTATTTTAATGAAGCTTCCCCATTCCTCCTCAATAATGTTAGGAGATAAAGTATTATCTGAGTTAATATAACCCATTGTATGTTTTGGCCTTATTATGGCTGATAATTCTTGGAAGTAAGAATGAATGGATTATTACAGTTTTTAAAATGGAATTTGTATAATCTAAACTGAATATTTAAAAAAAATTTAAATATAGAATTCTTATTTCTCTTTGAAGAGACTAACAAAATATGCAGACTTTTTAGATTTTTTTTTTTTTTTTGCATTTCTGAATTTATAAAGCAGTAATTATTAGAGTATCTAGCCCAAATTGTCAATCAGAATGTTAGGTGGTGGCCCTAGCTGGTTTGGGTCAGTGGATAGAGTGTCAGGCTGCGGACTGAAGAGTCCTGGGTTCGATTCCAGTCAAAGGCACATGCCTGGGTTGTGAGCTCGATCCCCAGTAGAGGGCATGCAGGAGGCAGCCGATCAATGATTCTCTCTCACTGATGTTTCTAACTCTCCCTCTCCCTTCTTCTCTGAAGTCAATAAAAATATATATATATATTTTTAAAAAGTTAGGTGGGGCCCAGCTGGTATGGCTCAGTGGTTGAGTGTTTACCTATGAACCAGGAGGTCATGGTTCAATTCCCAGTCAGGGCATATGTCCAGGTTGTGAGCTTGATCCTCAGTGTGGGGAATGCAGGAAGCAACCAATCTATGGTTATCTCTCATCATTGATGATTCTCTCCCTCTCTCTCTCTCTCTCTCTCTCTCTCTCTCTCTCTCTCTCTCTTTCTCTCTCTCTCTCCCCTTTTCTTACTCTCTGAAATCAATAAAAATACATTTTTTAAAAAGTTAGGTGGGAATGTTTTATTTTATCTTAAGGGAAAACTATAAAGAAGATGTATAACCACATTTCTTGGCACTCATTATATCTTCCAAAATCTTTTTATTGTAAAACAAAAATTGGAAAGAAAACTTAAAGATAGCTTAAATATTATGTATATCTCCTTATGTATGTTTCAACAGTCTTACTGGTTACCAGGACCTATAGTTATAGTTACTAGTTGGTTTGCTTTGAACACATTCTATTCTAACACTATTCACCAATGGTCTTTTTTGGGGGGAGGGGGGGTGTTGTTGTTTTTTTTAATGTTAGCTGTTTTGCTTTTGCTGGTATATGATTTTTGTACCTACATTTTAGGAAATTGCCTTTGATTTGGTGGCTTAAATTCAATAATCATATTACTGCTAAATAGAACCATTTTTCAAATATAACCAATTCTGTTTATGGGAAGGCTGATTCTTGTCAGAATTAAGCACCTTCAGTAATGATTTTAAATGCTTATTACTATGTCTGTGCAATTATATTCTGTTGTACCAGCATCACCTTGATTTTTTAATCCTTGCAAGAAAGTAAATCATAAAAATGTTAAAATAAAGCCTAAAAGTAAACATGCACAGAAGTTTACATTTAAACTTTTTAAACTTTTGTTTTAGGTGTCCTTTGATACAAATTTACCTAATTTCTTCAAGAAAATGTCATTGAAAATTAAAATGATTCTAAATAAACAGAGTTTTGTCCTCAGGCTATTTGTTGTGCATTGACTGCTCATGTAGGCAACATGCGTAATAAAATTTTAAAAGACTTTAAGTCAGTTAAATTTTATTGAGTTCCGTGGCTAGGTACTATTTATTCAGTATGTGAAATCGAAATCATATGTATGTATCCAAGTTTAAACCGTATCCACCTAATATTGGAAAAAAGAAATGCACACTTTTTTACATGTTATGAAATAACTAATGTATAGACTAAACATATTGTATATGTAAAATGTCTTTTGTGAATGTGTTAAATACCCATCGTCTGTGTTACAAAAGTGGTCCTTCATTCACTCTGTTAGCTGCTTCCTACACGTAAGATGTTACATCTGGAAAATCAGCTTCCTTGGCAGCTGCCCACTCTACTTGTACCACAGACTTAATGTGTCATAAACTTTTAATGTCTCCTGCCTTCATGGTTCACATTAGGGGCCCTAATATTTGATTTTTAACAGAGAGAATTAATCAAAGCTTTGCAATTAAAATTTAGCTAATAGAGCCATTTTGGAGATATAGAAGTTTAATAGTGTCCATTTATGTAGAGCTAATGTCCACTTATCAATCTTTTAAAAGTATTTTCTAAATCGCTTAATGTTTGAATATTTGCAATTATCCAATTAGCATGCTTTGCTGAGTTTCTTTTCTGTTTAATGGAGCAACTCTGTGTCATCATTCTTTCTCATAGGCTCATGAACGTTCAGAAAGTAGTGAACTGGCTTTTATCAAACAACTAGTCCGAAAGATCCTGATCGTTATCGCCCGCCCCGCGCGGTTACTGGAGTGCCTGGTAAGTTGCCCCTAGAGGTGACTCCATTATTTATTGTTAACTGTGGAAAAGCCATGACCGTCAGCTCCAATTCCCTTTGGCTCCAAAGACCAGCGCTGAACAGAGTCCATGGGAACTATAATTTATGATGACATCCATGTGTGACTTGTTTTCTGGCTCTAAGTAAGAATTCGAGGACTTGTGCTGTAGTAAGTGATAGTCACATTCTGACCAAACTTAACAGCTGAACGTGAAATATGTGCGTCACCCTATCTCAGTGTAATACTCTGTTACCGCTGATTTACATTCTTGCTGAGCCTCACTTTTTCGGTGTTGCCCAGATGCAAAGAAACAGAAATGAGAGGTCTGATATACGGTAACTTGTGGTTATAATTATTATTTGTTTGTTAAAATTTGCCATGTTAGAAATCTGTTCTAGTCAGCAGCCCATATGGGAGAACGCAATAGGACCTCATCCAGATCTGAAGACATGACTTAGAGTTTAGTTCATTTTATCTGTTTGTTTTTTGTTTTTGTTTTTGTTTTGGTCAGTGATTATTTTTCTGTTTTAAAATTTCTGTTTTATGTAATTCTCATGGAGATTTTATGAAATACTGAACAAATACGAAGCTTTGAACATAAGAATGGTTTTTAAAAGAGCTTAGCATACTATGAACACTAACTTTTAATTGCACTAGCCATTAAAACATTTTATAACTCGGTGTACAATACAACTTTTCAGAATTATACATACCCCCTCACCACACACATATTAACATTCAAAGCTTTCTATAATAGTGACATGTTCACAGCCTCATTAATAAATACAAATGCATAGTGAGATGTGGCAGAGAAGAAACCTTGAGAAAGGTGAGGGAATTGGGATGAGGCCTCTCCATCGATGGCCAGGAGCCTTAGAGCCACAGAATCAAAAGGACCACTTGGCATTGAGTGGTCCTGGAAAGATAAAGGGGCAAAAAGACTGATGCCTCGGGAGAGGAGGAGCTTGTGTGACTGGCAAATGTGGTTGAAGAAAGACTTGTTATTCATTCTCCCAGTGAACCTTGTGCACCACATGCGTATACCTCCTGCAGTGACTTAATCTGGGGGGAAATACCATTTAGCATAAAAACTCGTTTCTCTGGACAGCTGCAGATAGGCTCAGAGGAGATCTGGCCTTAGAAAGGAAATGAATCCTTTACAGTAATCACTCCTAACCAGAAGAGAGAGAGTAAAAGCATAGCCTCTCAAAGATAGAAACAAGTGAATGCAGAAGTAGATTTAAAAATGTTGCTTTCAGAATTGTTGAAAGTTCAGCTGAAACTGGAATTTCTGAATTTTCAGGATGTGTTTCTCACCAGTGGTCTTATCTGCCAGTGGCTCTCACCAATGGTCTTATCTGTCAATGTCTTATGTGTGTCTAAGGCACCGAGTGTATACATTGGTTTGGCTAGACTCCATTTGCAGCAAGCTTTTTAATAGGGCCTTTATTTATTATTTTTCTTATTAACTTTCTCATTTTATTTTTTCCATCACCATTTATCTTAGAAACTCTTTAAGTAATTGTCAGGTGAAATTCTAAGATTCCAAAGTTGCATGCTTTTGGGACATTAATCAACATAGGAAAAATTCTGGAGGGAAAAAAATCTAGGAAGTATAACTGAAAATAGCAACTGTGCTTTAAATCTGTGAGCATAATTGTTTATAGCACATAAATCCTTCTAGAGTGATGTGATTCTAAAGCTTTTTACTTCGTGCTAGACACCACAGACACCAAGGAAAGTAAAAATACATAGGAAAAAATGTGCTACCGGTTTTGAAAAATAGGCAGAGGTAATTGGAAGCACTAAGTTCACATTTTTCTTTCTTAACCTTCTCATTATATGAATGTTAATGACTTAATTTTAGAGTTTACTGATAAAAGAGTGGTAATTTTGAACTTTTTCCTTCTAATATCTTTGGACACTCCTGTACTAAGGGAGTTTCTGGCAAAACTTTTGACAAAATATGTTCTAATATTACTTGTTTGGTGTGTGGCTCTTTGTGGGGAGAGAGAAACTGGATCTTTTGGATGAGATTCCCAGAGTTTAAAACTTTGCTAAAGAGGCACAATTAGCCGGGGCCGGTTTGGCTCAGTGGATAGAGCGTCGGCCTGCGGACTGAGGGGTCCCAGGTTCGATTCCGGTCAGGGGCATGTGCCTTGGTTGCACATTCCAGTAGGAGATGTGCAGAGGGCGGCTGATCGATGTTTCTCTCTCATCGATGTTTCTAACTCTCTATCTCTCTCCCTTCCTCTCTGTGAAAAATCAATAAAATATATATTTAAAAAAAAAAAAGAGGCACAATTAAAAATTCAGACCTGTTTACTTTCAGTAAGATAGATATCTTAAAAGTGGAGATAGTACCTTCAAAGTTGCATTACAAGGACATTGGGAATGGTTATTCTATCTGGGTTACCAAGTACACAAATGTATTGTCTTAGAAAAATGAATAGTCTTTGAATATGAAGGGAGAATTATATACTTTTTAAGGCCATTTACCTCCTTTCTGCATAAATAACCCACACCCATGTACACCCAGCAGTTGCTTGTGGATGGGACTTACATAATAAAACCTTTAACAGTTTTGACTCAAAGAAGTGTCCATCTGTGTTTGTCTTCTGCTAGGAATTTGATCCTGAAGAATTTTACTACCTACTGGAAGCAGCAGAGGGCCATGCAAAAGAAGGACAGGGTATTAAAACGGACATTCCCAGGTACATCATTAGCCAGCTGGGACTCAACAAGGACCCTCTGGAAGGTGAGTACCCTGGTGGGGCTGACCTTCCACTTGCTTATGCACTGCGAGCTCATGGAAGAACTTAGCGACAAATCTCTTCTTTTTCTTTTTTTTCTTAAGTTTTTGGCTCTGTCTATTGAAAAGTCCAAATTTGGGGACCAATGGTGATTGAAGGAAACAGGTACAAGTTGAGCCCTGAGGAGCAAGTGAGCACGCCCCATACCTTTGTGTTTACCTAGGGTACGGGGCCTGCCCTGAAATCCTAGTGGCCTATTGGCTTGACAGTGCCCGTGTCCCAGGAGGTTAGATTGCAGTCTTTCCAAGTATTTTTCTCTCGTGCAACGCTCAGTTGAGTTCTCCTCAGGGGTGCTTTTAATTTTGAAAATGTTGCTAAATAAATTAATTATAACTAATATAAAAGTGACAATTAAATTTAAAGTAATTTGGGGATAAGCTGATGATAGATTACTTCAAATCAGGAACAGTGGTGGTAGATATATATTGCTAAAAAAGACTTGAATAATCTATCTATCTATCTATCTATCTCTAAGCTAAGTGACCGGAACAACCAGAATGACCGGTCTCTACGACATGCACTGCAGCCAGCCAACCTCCCGTGGCCTCTCCCCCTGGCCGCCTGGCCCCATCAGCCCCGATCAGGGCAGGCCAGCTGGCCCCCACCCATGCACGAATCCGTACACTGGGCCTCTAGTGGTAATATAGAAGAGAGCCAGGGGGGTGTATCTTAAAGCTTACATAAGGATTTATGATTGCTTCAGATAAAAAATACAGGTCTACTGCTATTAAATACAAAGAAGAGGAAGCATTCTCTTTGTGATTTTTTGAAAATCAAATATTAGGCAATAATTCCTCCCCTACCTTTTCCTGCTCTTTATTGTTTGGGATTGTCATTGAAAACATTTAAGTTATATACTGTCTAAAAAGACTCAACAATCATAGACTCCTTCATTCAACATCACCTTCCAGGTTCATTACCTTGAATTTGCAAACTGTATGTCTTGCTAAATTGTCTGTAATGAAGGTAACTGTTAGCATAGGCGTCTGTCCATGTGCAGCCGGGGAACCTGCTGCTCTCCACCCTGCTACTCTGTGCGCCCCTGCTTTGTTTGCACTTACGGCCATCGGATCTTTGCTTCCAGGGAAAGGATGCATGCTTTCCTGGGAGATAAAGCCAGGAAAACGTATACTGTACTGAAAGCAGTGCCATGACAGACTCAGCAGTTATCAGAGACTGGTGGATGCTGCTCTGAAGCGTTCCCTGGGGAGAGATTTCCCCCATGGCTTTTAAATTACCATCGCTACCTTTTTGAATCATGAGTCTTCAGAAATGGTTTAAATCAATGAAATAAAAAGGGCAGATGTTTAATGGTATTTAGATGAGTTTTAAAAATCTCTTCAGGCATTACAAAATGATGCCTCAGGTTCCTGCTTCAAAAGCTGACTCTTGGTTCCATCCCATTACTACCCACTGCTTGCAAATAATATGTATTTCCCAGATAATAGTTATTTAGCAGAAATTCTATTTAAAACAGAACCATTTTTTAATTTGTTTTTTTATGAAAATAATTGGAGTGGGGGAGGCTGTCAAAGTAGATTATAGTGACTCTTCACGCTGGAGAAGTTGTCTGTGTCAGCCCTTGAATTGTAGACTCAGAGCTCTCAGTTTGCTTAGCTAAAGAGCAGTAAATATCACTGTAGGCTCAACTTTGGTGGATAAATAATCTCAGGCCCATTTACATACCTTCAGAAAGTCTAAAAAATTAATAGTGATAAGTTTTAAGTTCAGTAATACAAATTGATCACTAGGAATTGTTTTTTTAACTCTTGATTCATATCTGAGGATAGTTTTTAATCTATTTGTTATCACTCAAAATGTGATTATTACAAACTGATCCACATTTTCTTCCCCTTCTTGTCTCTGTCTACACTAATATATCTGAAGCCTGACCTTTGACGGTGAGGAATGAGGGTCTGGAGTGGGCCCACCCAGAACTGGGCCCTGGCAGCCAGCCTTGCAGGCTGTGTGACCTTGACCATGCTAAAGAGCCTGTTTGTGCCTTGGTGTTCTTTCCATAAAAATGGGGTCATAGTGTTGCCTATTCAAAGAATTGTTTTCAGGGTTTATGAGTTTATCTCTGGACCCAAGAGGTAGTAATGCTTAATAAATGTGAGCTGCTGTTACCATTTTATTTAAACCATATTACAATCACCTCTTTCCTTGAAAACCCCTCCATCTGAATACATTTTGGTTCACCTCCTTGTTCATAAATCTGAAATGCTAGTCACATAGGATGTTGACAGCATTTGAATGACATCAAGAAAGCATACCGTTTGTACTGAGCTCATTTTTATCCTTTATTCTCAGTTCCTACAGGGAAACTGAGAAAGTGAGTGTCAGTCTCCAGTTATTGTCAAATCTGGAGTTTATTTTTATCCAGAGGCAACATTTCACTGTTGTTTTGCTTCATATCTTTATGTGTAATCTTTCCCCCCAAAAGGATAATTATATTTATAAGAACATAAATACATGAAATAAGAGCCTAAGAAATAATTTTAGATGCATACAGAAATATCCATCTAAAAACTGTAACTTTTTATTATACATGTTCAAGTTTGAAAACATTAGAAAATGCAAATTACCTGTGATCCTACCACTCAGAGATAATCCCTACCAAAGTTCAGGAGAAAATTCTTTCATGTCCTTTTTTTAATAAAACATGTTTTTTAAGTATAAAAATCTAAATGAACAGTAAACTGAATTAGATTTGAGTCTTCAAGGTTGCATCCCAGTGTAGGTTGAATAATTTGACAACTTTGTCTCTTTTAACTAGACCACCATGGTAAGAAGCTGGTGTCAAGCATGTGGCATCCAGCCCAGGATTAAGTATATAATATACTCAGTAATATTAAATAACCATCAACAGTCAGTGAACACTTAATTTTTGTTACTCAACATTCTTAGAGCTTCACATGCATTATCATAAAAGTAATACTCATAAAGAGCTCATCTACTGATGGACATTTGGGGTGCTATTAAAAACAATGCTGCCATGAATGTAGGGGTCCATATATATAGTATTGTTGCCACCTTACAGAGAAAGACCCCAAGGTTAGAAGGTCACTAGTAAGTGTTGATAATGGTGATAACCCACATCTTTGCATCCCCAAGTCCCTCTTAACCACTTAGTATTACTTTTCTTTCTGACAAACTGCAAATTCTTAGTGTACTAGGTGATCTATCTCTTAGTGGACATGAAGGAATGCAAGAAGGTATACTAACTACAACTTGAGAATCACCTCTGAGCTGTAGTCAGTGCTTCTTTGATGCCTGTCAGAGCCTGGGAAGACTTGCCTCTCTTGGCTGTCTGATTGTAAATACGCACAGTCGTTGACCCCCGAACCGGTTCTAAGCTGTGGTGGTTGTGTTAGGCCAGCGGCTCTCAACCTGTGGGTCGCGACCTCTTTGGGGGTCGAACGACCCTTTCACAGGGGTCGCCTAAGACCATCGGGAAACACATATATAATTACATACTGTTTTTGTGATTAATCACTATGCTTTAATTATGTTCAATTTGTAACAATGAAATTGGGGGTCACCACACCATGAGGAACTGTATTAAAGGGTCGCGGCATTAGGAAGGTTGAGAACCGCTGTGTCAGGCAGTGAATCCTGCTAGCTAAAGCAGAGGCCCAGATCTAAAGCACCTACGTCTATAGGTGTTCATAAGAAATGAGGCTCCATGGGACTACATCAAACTAAAAAGTTTTTGCCAAGCAAAGGAAACCATCAAAAAATGAAAAGAGAACCCACTGAATGGGAGAATATATTCGCCAATGAAACATCTGATAAAGATTAACATCCCAAACTTATAAAGAACTTATAAAACTCAACACACACACACACACACACACACACACACACACACACACACACATCACACCAAACAATCCAATTAAAAAATGGGTGAAAGACCTGAAAAGACACTTCCCCAAAGAGGACATACAGATGGCCAATAGACATATGTAAAAAATGCAAATCAAAACGTCAATGAGATATCTCCTCACACCTGTCAGAATAGCTGTCATCAACAAATCAACAAACAACATGTGTTGGCAAGGATGTGGAGAAAAGGGAACCCTCGTGCACTGCTGGTGGGAATACAGGCTGGTGCAGCCACTGTGGAAAGTAGTATGGAATTTATTCAAAAAATTAAAAATGGAGCTGCTTTATGACCCAGTGATCCTACTTCTAGGAATATACCTGAAGAAACCCGAAACACTGATTTGAAAAACTACATGAAGCCCTATGTTCATAGCAGCATTGTTTTTAGTAGCACCCCAGGTGCCCATCAGTAGATGAGTGTATAAAATAGCCGTGGAACATTTACACAATGGAATACTAGCTGGCCAGAAAATAAAAGGAAAAAAGAAGGAAATCTTACACTTTGTGATAGCATGGGTGGACCTGGAGAGTGTTACGCCAAGTGAAATAAGGCAGTCAGAGAAAGACAAGTACCTATGATTTCACTCATATGTGGAATCTAATGAACAAAATAAACTAACAAAACAGAAACAGACACAGATACAGAGAACAGACTGGCAGTTGTCAGAGGAGGGGTTTGGGAGGCCGTTTGAAAAAGGTGAAGGGATTAAGAAAAAATAAAGCAAACAAAACTTAATGACACAGACAACAGTTGGTGATTGAAGGAGAGTTGACTTGGGATGGTGAACACACAATACAGTATACAGATGATAAAAAAAAAAAAAGAAAGAAAGAAATGAGGTTCCAGGGAAAGACTTGTAATGAATAATTTCCAAATGTCAGTTGTTGGCTCTTGCCATTTTGAAGATTTTTCTATGGGTTCATTACAACATAGAGTAAATTTTTCTTTTTTTCATATTGGAAAAATTATTTTTCTGTCGTGACAGCATGTATTCTTGTCTAAATGCAATTGTCCTATTTTTCTTAAACTTTGCTGTTTGTTTGTTTTACCTTAGAAATGGCTCAGTTGGGAAACTATAATAGCGGGACAGCAGAAACACCGGAAACAGATGAATCAGTGAGTGTAAGTATCTTTCTTGATGAAATATGATGTTAGTTTTTCTGTTTATGGCATCTGGAGATTTGGGCTGTGTTAATTACTTTATTTGTTCAACAAATATTTATTGTGCATTCCATGTGTAAGGCACTAGGCATAAAATTTTAGCCCCTCCCTTCAAAGAGAAAGGATCTTTGCTTCCAGTGAAGTGATGCATTCATTACTGGGAGATAATAAAATACAATTATGCAAAAACAGTTAAAATGATAAACTTGAATGAGATCTATGAAGAAAAAGGGCCATGTGCTACTAGAACATAACATGAAGAGATTTACCTTCGTCTTGAGAGTCCCAAAAGACACTTGCGCTTGAGATGTGAGGTGTTACTAGGATGAGAAAGGGCAGAGGGAACATGGCAGGCTGAGGGAAATCACAGGCAAAGACTGTGATGCAAGGGAGCAGAGTGCATCTGAGGACTAAGAGCAAGGGACACTGCAGAGACTGGAGAGGTTGGTTAAGAAGGGACTCAGAAGTCCTTGTTCATCTTTTGTCAATTTTTTTCTTTCAAAACAATGGGAAGTAATTGAGTTTTGGAGGAAATATATGGGTATGTGGGGTGGAGGGAGTCACAGGGAGATGACCCAATCTGAGTTCCAGCTTGAAAGAAATCACACGGATTACAAGGAGAAGGCAGGGGTGGCCATGGGAAGCCAGTGTAGAGGCTGATGCAGCGCCCAGGTGAGAGGTCCCAGATGCTCTGCGATTCTCCCTAATTTTGAGCACCAGAAGACGAATCAGGTGGAGCAGGCTGGGGGGATCAGGAAAGAGGAGCAGCCATGTAACCTAAGAATCAAGGCTCTGGAGTCAAACTGCTCGATTTGAAACCTGGCTCCACCTCTTACTAACTGTGGGTTCTCTTTGTGCATCAGCGGTTTTTTGTTTGTTTATCTGCAGAATAGATAGAAAAGTTTAAAGGAGATAGTTTGTGTAAAATGGTTAGGACAGCAGCACTAAGTCAATGTTAAATGAATGGTAGCTTTTTCTGTTTATTATAACTGTCATAATTTTGAATGTGTTGAGACTGAAGTCCCTCTGAGACATCCAAGAAGAGCCTTCAAACTAGCAGCTATGTACAGGGTGTAGTATCCTTTGGCACATGGAGGAGGGGTTTTAGGTAGAGGTTCGAATGACTTAGGAGCCATTCATTGGCATAAATGAGGTCACTCTCGGGTAGGGAAGAGTTAATGAGACAAGTTGGCCCCAGTCTTGAATTATATTTTCTGAAATGGGGCATTGGCAGGTGATGGCTAGATCTAGGTCCTGTGGCCAGAGGCCAAGGGAAGATAGAGAAGAGAGTTGGTTGTTTGAGTTGAGGAGGTCAAGTAGCCCAGAGGCCAGGATGCTATGTGAGTTGTCTGTGTAGACACTGAAGGCACCCAGATGGTGAGAGAATGTGGGCAGAAAGGTAGGTTGGAAGCTGAGTATCCAAGTCTTGCAAAGATGAGTGGATGACAGGGTCAGCGATGACAGCTCTGAATGGGGGAGGGTGGCGTTTCTTCTCAGATTGTAGGAAAGGAAGTCTGGGCTCTGCAGTAGCAGCAAAGAGGCTGGTAACACCCTCTCAATGCTAAGGATACATGGAGTATGTGAAAACAATTTTTTAGCAGCACTTTTTTTGTTCTTATCCTTTGAACTAAACTTTTAAAGAGCTCTCTTTTTGAACACTAAGATTAAACTATAGTAAGATTGATGGTATGGAATTAGAGAAAGGCAGACATCCTATGTTTGGGTGTCCCATTGGCTGCCGACTACCTTTTCCAAGCAAGAAAGGCTGCCACAGGAATGAAATAGCCGTGCTCTGGTCTGGAACAGAGAAGACACAGCATCCGAGGCCCAAGGAGAGCCACTCTAACCTGCTCTTTCTGGCCAACTGAAGCCAGAGGAACTTGAAATCTCAAACTTTAAAAGACTAGGATGAGGCTAACCTGAATAGTTAATAGCGGTGAATTAAAATTGGGAATTTTCAAACACTTGGTGCCTTCAGCTCCTGGAAATGTGGGTGCACTTAAGTGAAACTTAGACACTGCTCTAGAAAATTGATCTTGGAAGCTGTCCTTCAGGTTCCTGTGCTAGAATATGGCTCTTCGACATATTAAACAACAGAGCATGTAATTAAAATATTATTGATTTGGCTGTGGTGCTTGAATTCTCAACTATTTTTTAACTTCCATATTTTGTTTCCAAGAGCTCAAATGCTTCCCTGAAACTTCGAAGGAAACCTCGGGAAAGTGATTTTGAAACGATTAAGTTGATTAGCAATGGAGCCTATGGGTAAGTAATTAAAGAAAACTCTGTTGTATTTTAACACACTAAAGTACTGTATTCTTCACCTTTATCTTATGTCAAATAGCTGTTGTATAGGGACTTTAGTTTTTACATCTCTGCTCATTCATTGATGGGTATAACATGTAGCCAAAATCATTTTTCCCTGGATACTCCATCAGAAAACATATCAGGTGGCCTGAGAGTTATTTTAGAGGATCAGAGAGGATGAATTCAAAAGTAAAGATTTATAAAGTAAAAGAAATTTTGTATATATGCCTGTTTCTGCCTCCTTTACTCTGCCCTTTTGGGTTCAGAAGTAACTGTCTCTTGGTTGATATAGATATATGTATGAATATATGTTTAGATACTCACACACATACATACCCAGATATAGTATACTAGAGGCCCGGTGCACAAATTTGTGCACGGGTAGGGTCCAGCCAACCAGCCCCAGTCGGGGCTGATTGGGCCGGGCCGTCCAGGGGGAGGGGCTGCAGGTGGTTGGCAGGCCGGCCCCACCCCCTGGTTGAACTTCAGTCAAACTCCCGGTGGAGGGGACAATTTGCATATTACCCTTTTATTATACAGGAGGATATGTATCTGAACATATATATTAGCATCTGAACAAGAATAAATATGTTTGAATATGTATAAATTCACATATAGTATTCCTGCTTGAGAATTAGCCAGTACTTCCTCTCTGACCAGCTCTCAACCTAGTAGAGAAGTATTTAGATAAAAAGGTTGGTTGAAAATTAAGAGCAGTACATTTCTTTGAGTCTTTATATTACACCAGGATTGTTTTTCAGTTGAACACTGTGTTATATAATCTGATGACATTAGTGGTCCCTCTTCCTTAATCCATTTTTATAGACACGAGACTTTACTCTCATGGCAAAGGGCCAATAGTGACAGGATCCTTCTGAGTTTCTCATAAATAGTTTAAAAGGGTAATTAATACACAAACTATGTCCTGATCCATTTTAGATGGCCCAAGAACTCTAGTTTAATTAAGTATTAATCCCAGTTCCATCTGTATATGGAAAGCAATAAACAATCTCCTAGACATTTATTGCCATTTATCACACAGTGAGCAGATGAGATAAAAGTGATTTTTGTTGTGCCACAAGGGATGTTTCTCCTTACAATTTTTTTTTACCTCTAATATTTTCCACACCATTAATTTAGAGAAGAACTTAAATATTTGTGGTCTTTCCTATGCTTCACTGATTTGCTTTCAGGATATGTCAAGTGACATATTTCCTGATGTGGCTTATAAATGCTCTCTTGTGATGTTTGTTTGTTTGGGGGATACTTTATGTCCTTCAAGAATCTCATTGAAACTTTTCACTTAAGAAGATTATTTTAGCATGCACTTATTTGTGGGTTTTGTTTATTATTTGTATTTCTTTTTAGTTTTGGAGACCCTATGAGGATTTCTTACTTCATTGGAGAGAAGGCTGGACTTTGATTTAATGGGCCGATGGTTTGAGCACTGCTAGGTTTAATTGGCAGTGGAATTCTGGAATAAGATGATCTGTGAAGCACCGTTTTTATAAAACGTGGGCATAGATCTTAGCAGTATTTGGAGTTCTAATTGGTTGAGTAAACTCATTTGTAGTGCAGTTAAAGCACTGTATAGTAGATGAGGTATATCACACTTTGGGGAATGGCTGGGAATATACAAGAAGTTAAACAAGCTAGGAATCAGTAAACACCCAGGATGCAGGCCAAGTCGTTAATGGGCTCACAAGCTGCCTGCAGGAGCCTCTGCCAATCAACTGAAACTTTCTTTCCTCTTTGGCTCTTCTCAGATTTAATCTCTAATTACATTTTTGACAGATTTCCTTTAAGTAATAATTATTTCTCATTTGAATTTGAATGGAGCTATGCCCATTGGTCCACCCAATCAAAGTGCTGACTGCAGGCTTCCCTGGCTGCTGAACAAGTGGACCCTCTGTGGGAGGCTTTCGTAGGCAACTCTGTGACAGTGTCGCGTTCACGTCAGTGACTCGTGGTGACACTGATTTTGAGAACTGGTTGTGCTGAGAACTAATCCTCTCATTAGGACGAGCTTCTTCCTCCATGTCATGCTAAAGCACGTCGTGGTTTTCTCCGCATCCTGCTTACTGACAATTCATATCACAAAGCCAACTTGCTAATTTGATAAGCATCTGATTTCCTTCTCTATTTAATGTTTCGGATGCCTGACTGGAAATTAAACATCCCTTCATGCCAGTGTGGCACTTTGTAGAAAGCTAACACTCAGTGTGTGCCTCATCGTCCAGTTACCTGATCTGTGTTGTCTCCCACAGGAGCCTGTGGGCAGTTGATGTTACTTCCTCTTGGCTGGGGCGGGAGGGGCTCGGGCAAGGTCACGGGCACTGACCCCACACAGAGCTCTTTCCTGACAGGAGGTGTTCTTGTGCTATAACCTCTGGTCATCTTAATTGGGGTGTCGAGGTCTTCAGTTGAGCACTTGCACTTGGATTTTTAAATGACAACTTTGAATGTTTTTAAAGTGAAAGCATAAAGTGACTAAAAATTCTAAAGAGTAAAAAAACATTAAACTTGAAAGGCACAACGTTTCTCCCCCACTTTGCTTTCCTTCTAGCCTTGACGCAGTTGTTCTCTTTTAACCTCAAAGGTCAGGAGATGTGCCCTGTGACAGGTGCCCCGTTGCCGCACACTCTCTCCCCCAGCCTTTCCTCTCGGCTTCCCTCCAACACATGCACTCCCATTCCCATGTGCAGCTTTGTGCTGGGCTCTCGGATTCAGGCATAATTTTATACGCATCAGACATTCACACTCCCGATTGGACAGATTCATTCTGCTCCAGATCCTGTCAGCGTCTGATTCCACCCCCCACCCACCCCACACACACCTCTCAGTTCTACACGGTGGCACGGAGCTTGGCCCAGAGAGAACCCAAGCCCCAGGCGCCCCTGCTCCCTGCATCACCTCCCACCCTTGAATTTTTCTATTTCACAGGGTGGTCCGTGTAGGAAAAGAGAGAGAGAAGCAGCCTTTTCAAGGAAAACCACCCTGGGGGTCAGAAAGCAAAGAGGTGTGGGGCTGAATCACTCCACTCCAGTTTTATCATCTAGGGAGGTTTACAGCTCTGCTTAGCAGTGTTAGATGTCTGTCTATTGGCTGCTATCTGCCTCTCTTTGTTTCTCTTTTCAATCTCTCTCTCTCTCTCTCTCTCTCTCTCTCTCTCTCTCTCTCTCTCTCTCCTTACTTAAAGTAGACTTGGAACCTTGATTAACGAGAAAGGTGTATGTGGAAGACAGCAATTATTACTAAATAAACAAATGTCAGCACTAAGAAATAATATTCCTAAAGCGATACAAACATGCAAAAATGAAGAACGTAAGACAAAAGAAATTCTAATTAAGAAGTCTAGTTGACTTTTGCAACTTGATCAAGATACGTGTGTCCTGAGGCAGAGGTAGCTCTAGCTACCCAAAGGATTAGTTTCACTTGGTTTACGTCAGTTCCCTAAGGATTAGCTGATCATTTGAAGCACATCATAGCAAGGGGAAAGCAGAAAGTCAAATCAAACGTCATGAACTCAAAATCTGAGAAGAAAGGTTGCAGCAGTTTTTCACACAGTGCCACCAAAAACCTAGTCTGGATGGTGGTCAAGTAGGGCCTGAGGCAGCATTCTCTTCTGTTCTTTCATAAAGTTGTGTACAGCTCCATCCTTCTTCCCCTGCTTCCTGTTGCTCTCAGACATACTGCTGAACAGTTATTCATGTGAGAAATGGTGATGCTTGACAGAAAATCAAAATGGCAACCTTCTGAGAGGCCAGCAGTGGAGTTAGTGATGTCATATGTCTGGGTCCTCAGCACCAAGCCTGCTCAGTATTAAATATTGGAAGGAGACCTGGAAAGTAAGCGCTATTCCAGTCACTCTCCTGGATAGGCAAGTGATAATATAAGGATACTATCTTTCTTTTAACATTTTGAGTTCCAAATTTCAGTAACTATTTCAAAAACTCCTCTTCATGGCAATGTTTGTTTACCGGTGCTTGTCTTACATCGAGGGGAAGGCCAAGTTATTTCCTAGGCTCCCATGCATCTGCCTGTCCTGCTCCCAGCATCTGTGTAGGAGAAACTCAGGTTTTCTTTGGATTTTGATTTTATTCAATCAGTAGTTGAAAAAAGAAAAGCCTTTAATCTGATTTAGAAAGAATAAATAGTGGGTTGGTTAACTAAAAAGTTGGTCAAAGTAGGAAATCATTAATAAATGATATGTACTTTAAACATTTTAATTTAAACTAAATATATGCAAATTTACTAGTCTTTTGATGTAAGGCCTTTTTACGACAGCCACTATAAACACTTATACATTGTCTCTGTTTTCCAACTTAACTTCTTTAAAGATGAAGAACTTGAGCCATCTGAATGTAAGAATCTAGATTTTTATTGTTTTCTTAACTTTTGGAAATCTTTTCACCCATACTAAAACAATAGGAATTATATTTAGTAACTCACTTTCCAAAACATTCTATTTAATCTATATAATAAAAGCCTAAATGACCATTATGGCGGAACAACTGGAATAACTGGTCTCTATGATGCGCACTGACCACCAGGGGGCAGACGCTCAACACAGGAGCGTCTGCCCCCTGGTGGTCATTGTGAGTGCCACTCAGCCAGAAGCCGGGCTCACAGCTGGCAAGCGCACTACCGAGTGGTAGCAGCAGGCACAGCAGGTCAGGATGAGCATGAGCGGCACAGCACCCGGCCTTGACTCGGGCTCCTCCCTGGCCACCTGCTGGACTGCAAGGGGGATGTCCGACTGCCAGCTTAGGCCCGATCCCGGTGCCGTTCTCTGTAGAAGGCAGTCAGTCTGAACAACTCAGTGACTCAGGGAAGTGTAGGGAACTCAGGGTGAGCCTGCCTCCATGCTTGACTTACCCACTCGATGGTGTTCACAGGACAGACCATGGTGGCCCAGCCCGCCCATGCACGTGCAGCAGCTGCTGAAGCTCAAGCAGCAGGTCATGCAGCAGTAAAAGGTCATCCAGCCACAAACGGGCAGGCAGACATCCCCAAAGGGGCCCCAGACTGTGAGAGGACATAGGCCGGGGTGAGGGACCCCCCCCCACCACCACCATGTGCACGAATTTTGTGCACCGGCCTCTAATTTTCTTATAAACAGCAATGCTTTTCCTTCTCACCCTCATGTTTCATCTGTCTAAATATTTTTTTACATTAGTTAATCATGATATCAAGCCTAGACAGAAAAACAGGTGTGGAAATCAGCTCAGCTGGTGGGAGCCTGGGTTTGGAGGCATCCTGACATGGTCCTAGCCCA
Organism: Myotis myotis; assembly: GCF_014108235.1. Taxonomy (NCBI): domain Eukaryota; kingdom Metazoa; phylum Chordata; class Mammalia; order Chiroptera; family Vespertilionidae; genus Myotis; species Myotis myotis. The sequence goes on from NW_023416357.1 coordinate 35,673,501, forward strand.
TGCAGTAAGCATGAGCACCCAGTAGGTCAGCTTCCGTGTCAGGGTGTTATGCTATGGGAATAACAGCTCCAGGTTATGCCTTAACATAGTTATGTAGAGTGAGGTTAAGAGTGCTTTAAAGAAAGTAAAGGAAGAAGTAGAATACCAAAGAAATGATGAGAAAGAAAAAAAGGAGTAAAGAAAAAAAAGTAATGTTTAAACAGAGACCCAAAATATGGGATTTTGTGAATGAAAGGAAAAGTTGGATACAAAGAGAAGACAAAAATAGAGATACACATACTTGAAAGAAAAATGAATTCCTGGTTGAACAGTTAAGGGGAAAATGGGAGCTTTGATTAAACCTAAGTGGAATATACTTAAAATTTATGTCAGTGGACCATCCTGTTGTATGGGCTAAGCAGGAATATAGGGTGTCTTAGTCCCCCTATATTCATTTCTCGGACAGCGAAAATAACTAGTGGAAAATGCATCTCAGAACAGATGACCCCTAGTTTTAGGAGGTGGACCATTGGGTATATCTTACTGTGATTGATTGCTTTTAGGTAAATAACTGCTTATTTGATGATTGCATTTGTTGCAGGGTAGCCTCATATAACCTATTACACAATTCTAATGACTGATGGCTCTTTGGGTAAATTATTACTTATCTGAGCATTACCTAACCTGGGAGTTCAAATCTGTTCTCCCACAATAATGACAAGTGAGGAGAAGCTAATGAGAAAAGAAGTTAGTCCAAGGCATTTTCCTCGTTGCTCGCCATTTCCAGGTGGGATTTTAAGACTCCTCCTAATTATTCCTTTTCTCTACAACATTCACAGCCTCAGGGAGTTCAGTGCAAGGTCGTGGAATATGGGGAAGGTCATTCAGTCCCTCCTGTGGAGTATTTAAGTGAGGCTTTTGGCACAGATTCAACGCAGCCTACAAATTTTACCATTAAGTTGCCTGACACCTTGGCCAGAGGTTGGATGGGGCAGCAGTCAGTGTATTATGGCCTCCTTTTGTGTTGGGAAATGCATTTTCTGTTGAACCAGGCACAGGTGTTCCTCATGCCAAGAGTTGCAGTGAGGAAATATACTATTCTTTGCTGCCAAACAGCCTTAGTTGACCTATGATACACTCCTCATGTATCTGGAAATTTCATGGGAAGTAAATGTCTCTCAAGTTGGAAGGCAACTACTCTAAAAAGCGATGCTCCTTTTGCAGATTCCAAAGGTATCACATAGGAAATATTTGCTGTAGTCAGTGGAGGAAAATGCCTAACAGGTTTCTAATGTTAGGAAGGACCTTGCTCTCAAGGTCTGCATGCACTTCCGTTAATGCTCTCCTGTTCTGACTTCTGTATTGGATTTTGTTTTGCTTGTGGAACTGAAAACATCAGGTAGCTCTTGGAAAACAGCCCACTCTGGAGACATGTTCTTCCTTCAGCAGTGAAGATGGATTTGCTGTCTTATGTATGACCTGTGATCTTTATTGAAGGAATTTTCTTAAAAAATCAATCTAGCCAAAGGCTCTTGGCCTGGGCGGATGTTGGTAGCAGCCAGCATAGCTTGTGTGAGTTGAACTCCGCCTGGCACGTGAACTGAAACAGAGTACCCGATCACATGGTTACTGAACTCAGAAGCACCCCGTCTTCCTGTGAACCCCAACTCTCATGCTCCTTTTCAGGGCAGTCTACTTTGTCCGGCATAAGGAGTCCCGGCAGCGCTTCGCCATGAAGAAGATCAATAAACAGAACCTCCTTCTCCGGAACCAGGTCCAGCAGGCCTTCGTGGAGCGGGACATCCTGACGTTTGCGGAGAACCCCTTTGTGGTCAGCATGTACTGCTCCTTTGAAACGAGGCGCCACTTGTGCATGGTCATGGAATATGTGGAAGGTAAGGCAGTCTGACACGGAGAACGGACCCCTGGCCCAGAGACGCCTCGCTCATTGGTGTGCCTGAAGCTCTCTGTATTTGGGTGACATTATGGCTGTGTTCATCCAGGAACCGGAGCCAGGCAAGGAGATGGATGCGTCCCTGTCATTATCTTGTGATAATTGCTTTTAAGGAGCCTGCTCTACTATAACAGGGGAAATTAGTGCTACTAGTATTTGGAAAAAGATTGTTGTTCTTTTTTAATAGCTTTTAATTCTTATTATCTCCTCTCAATTGGTCATTAAATTTAGAATATAGGTGATGAGATTGTTTCTACTTATTTTTACCATATATCATAACAGCATTCATCACAATTGATCTCTTAAAAAATTAATTAGAAGTACATCCTTTCTACACTGTCCCTCCAGGGAGCATGCCCACACCTTTCCCTCCAGGCCTGCCCCCACAGGCCTGCATCTCCTAAACTCTAAGGGACCCCCAGAGACTTGCAACCAGGGAGCAATGAGCAGCGGCAGCTCATCCCAGATAACCCCTGGATCCTGTCTCCAAGCCCCCTTTTCTCTGACTTCCCAGAGAGCTGACAGAAGTGCAGCCTTGGATCACTTCTGTCACTGTGACCTTTTTAAAAATATATGTTTTTTATTGATTTTAGAGAGAGAGAGATAAAGTGAGGAGAGAGAGAAACAATTGACATGAGGGAAACATTGGTGTGAGAGAGAAACTTGGATCGGTTGCCTCATACACACCCCACCTGGGATTGAACCCGCAACCTAGGTATGCACCCTTACTGGGAATTGAACCAGCAACCCTTTGGTACATGGGAGGATGCTCAACGAACTGAGCCGCACCAGCCAGTGTTGTCACTGTGACTTTCATTTCTCAGTAACTTGTTGACATAAACAGTTAATAAAATGAATTGATCGACAAGGGTCAAAACGATTTTTAAAGCATCTAATTTAAGCTCTTATAATAGTTTGAACAGAATCCCAAAACTATGAAACTGGAAGAAACCTTAAATATATTTTAGTCCAACCATTTCCTTTTGCAGATGAATGAACTGAAACCCAAGAAGCGGGGAGACTTACTAGATACTCAGTGTAGATATAAGACAAAAATATAGCTTGTCTGATTACTACCCATCAGTGTTTTCACCATACCAGTACTTTGCTTTATTAACCTTTGTTTGTGGTTATTTTAACAACTAACATTTATCCTGTGTTCAGTGTGTGTTGGCAATATCCTCAAATCTTTACATAGATTGCTTCACCTAATCTCCACAATAATCCTAGGAGGAATGACACTGTTACTATCCTATTACTGATGAGAGAACCAAGATGGGTTTCCCTAAGATCTGCCCACCTGTAACACTCAGAGGCTAGGATTGAACTCAGGCAGCCAGATTCCAAAATCTGTGGTTTTCACGGGCATATTTTAAATTGTCACCATGTTCCTAAAGTTATGCTAGCAGTTTTTCAATTTTCAATTCCACATCAGAGCCAGACCTGCTCTCTTCGGAGTACTGCTTCTTGAATAAAAATCTATATTTTCTCCACACCACATCTTAATGAGAAGCATGATTCCTTAACACACGGTCTCCACGTATGAATATGATATGCTGTGCCTGTGGGTAAAGGCCATTCTGCTTTGAAAATCTGAAGACTAAACTGCTGGCCTTCTTTAATCCTAGCCAATGCTATACTGCTCAGTCTTTTCCTTGTGTTTCCTAGGGGGTGACTGTGCTACCTTAATGAAGAACATGGGTCCTCTCCCTGTTGATATGGCCCGGATGTACTTTGCTGAGACGGTCCTGGCCTTGGAATATCTGCACAATTATGGAATTGTCCACCGGGATTTGAAGCCAGACAAGTATGTGCACTGATGAAATATATCTTTTTTTTTTTACACAATATAAAAGCTTTCTTAGGTCTATAAAACTCTTTTCTTTTAACGCTGTTTTACACATTTTAAAATCTTCCCATAATGTGCCCAAAGGAGTTATTTTAAAGTATATATGGTAATCCTTTAAAGCTATGATGCTTATAATAATAGCTTATAGGGAACAAAAGAAAAGATGACTTTGAAGCCAGGGTTAGTTGTTCTTTAAAAGGCTTTATTCTATAAACTAGTGAACAGTTACATACACTGCTATTAGTTTTCTGGATAGTTTCTATCATACTTACATAATCTTTTCCTACTGAAAGGTGATATGCTTGATATTCGATTCTATTTTACTCATAATTTAATGTAAAAATTTTTAATCTATATAGAGTTCATTATGGTATCTGATTTGAGACACAGATAGACTATTTTTCTCCAAATGACTAGTTATTCATCTTGATGCCAGTTATTAAATGTTTCATGCTTTCTTCACATCTGAAAAGCTTCTAAATGCATTACCTGTTAGTATGTATAGCTTTTATGTACGCAGAGAATTGAATGATACATATAACTCATGTTCATTCCAGAAAATTTGGAAAGTGGAAAAAAACCATTTTTCTTTATATATTTTTAGTAATGCACAACATTACTGAGCAAAGACAAGTATTAGAATTTTAGCATATTTCCTTTTAGTACCTTATTTACCTCAACTCCTCTGTTCCTGTAATTGTTAATTAATTAACATTTTGATTTTCTTCTAAAATGAAAAATTTTAAAAATATAAACTCATAAAGCTGTCAAACGTGAATGTGTTGCATGTATAAGAAATGTAGGTTTTGTGCTAATGAGTAGAAATTTAAATTCAACCCAGAAGTTGAAATCTAAAACAATGCTACATTTTCGAGTCCACGTTCCTTATCTTGTGTCTCATTTGAGTCACAGATGGGTTGCTTATCTTAGTTCCTGATGTGTGACGTGGTATATTATTGTAGCCCTTTCTCTTCTGTTTTCTTATTCTGAAAATAGATGTCAGAGTTTCACACTGGAATTTTCTGAGAGTTTCAGGTTGTAGATGATAGTGTATGTGGCTGCTCCAGCAAAGATCAGCCAGGCTTGGTCTCTGGCCTTCCCTTGTGAATTACCCTCAGCTGCCAGATGCACGTATTTGACATCTTCCTGTGACTTTATCTCTTCCCGGGCTGGGTTTCTCATAAGGTTGACACCTATATACTAAAGAGTCTTACAGTTGACAAGAGAAGGGTGAGTGTTAAAAAAACAGAATGAGCTGCAAAGTGAGTGTTGTAATGTATGTCCTTCTGCCTCATAGTTTGTTGGTCACCTCCATGGGACACATCAAGCTGACAGATTTTGGATTATCCAAGGTGGGACTGATGAGCATGACTACCAATCTTTATGAGGGTCATATTGAGAAGGATGCTCGCGAGTTCCTAGACAAACAGGTAAGCGTGCGTGCTGTTCATGTCTACAGAGAAATACAAAGTGCGACATTGCCAGTGAATTTCGGATCAACATCAGTACCGAGGGTTTAGATGTCTATATAGGCCTTACATTTAATAAAGTGTAAATTGCCTCCATTTTTCTCCATGGGCCTCTTTGAACTCTCCATTCCTCCCCCAACATTATGGTCTATTAGCAAGATGAACGGCCTAATTGCACACAAGTAAGAGTGTGAGAGAGACAAATGGAAAACTGTTTTTGTAAGGAATTCAGGAGTCTCAGTAGAGTACTCGTGAAGCTCATGATGCATCGTGCAATCACGGGTGCTAAAATCCGAGCCATGGCCCATTTCCCTTTAAGCATGCCTCATTACCATGTGCCCACAATCTGTTCATTGTAAAGTTACTTACGGTAAACACATCTCAACTGTCATGCTTTTATAAAGTATCCAGGATGTGAATATATTTGGGCCATACAAATGCTAAAACTATCTCTGAGAGTGACAGATAAAAAAGGCATGATTTTAAATTTAAGGCTTACAGATGTTTTTAATACTGTAAAATAGGCAAAGCTACCAACAGGGTCAAGCGATTGGTTTGAAATGGCACGTTACAGATAGTTTGACATTAGGGTAGAATTGTAAACTTCCCTTCTTCGGTATTTACAGGATTTATTGCCTTTGGTATTAGGAATGCGAACTTATCAGTGCTGTTTTTACGTTCTTTGTCCATGTGGTTGAGCAGGTGCACTCTGGGCAAAATAATTGATGCTTGGCCCTGCTGCTCATTTTAATTTACGTCCAGTATTCCAATTATTCTAATATTGCAATCATCTTTTAGGTCTGCGGCACACCTGAATACATTGCCCCAGAAGTGATTCTGAGGCAGGGCTATGGGAAGCCTGTGGACTGGTGGGCCATGGGCATTATCCTCTATGAATTTCTGGTTGGATGCGTGCCATTCTTTGGGGACACTCCAGAAGAGCTATTTGGACAAGTCATCAGTGGTAAATATCATCAGGCATTATCTTTAAGCCCCTGTTGGGAAGCAGCCATTTAATGTAATTTTATGAAGTATCACTGAATTGACTACTAAAATGTTAACCTTTGTCAAACAATTTAGCCAACAGATTAAAAGAACTCACTCATCATCGCACATAACTGACTTTCATAATATCGAGAGAGCAATTTGGCTTGAAAATTGATCTGAGGAACTTTTGTTAACATGGAATTTGGAAATATACTGGCAATGTAACTGATTTTTATGGTGTGCTTTTTCCGCAAAAGAAATTGGTGTGGGACTTGCAAATGAGTTCATTGCTGTCCAGTCTTCCTTTCCATAATAGCAAAGTTGCGCCCGGGAAGAGAAGGTTAATGTGGGTAACATTTACATAAATGGGAAAAATGGCTAAAGGCACAACAAAGAAATTAACAAAAATGTAATAAATCCTAAAACAAATGTCTACCAAATAATAAATAATGAGAATGGGAAGGAAGCAAATTTAATCCACAGATTGTTAATGATTTCATTGGTAGTTATTATGGTGGAATGTTATTTCTGTAACAGCTGTTCATCTTTCATTTAAAATTCAATAACCTTTAGATCTTAACCTGCAAAGCTGACCCTAACTATTATGTGGCTCCTGGCAAAACTAAATGGTAATTAAATAGGCTCTATTACTACCCTACCTGCTGTGTTTATAAATTTACCCTAAGCATAGATCAAAAAAGCCTCTTTTCTCAAAGTTTGTCAGTCATTACTAATATCCCCATCACCTTCCTCTGGTTCATTCTGGACTGCATTTATGGGATCCAACCATGGGAATGGGAGGGGATTCATTTTGGAGCCTTTTAACCACAGCATTATTTTCTGTCATTGACTTTGCAAGTCAGGCGTATTTGTAAACTTTAACAAAGTAGATTTGTGAGTTGCCTGCAGTGAATAACCCTTTTATACAATATCTGAGCTGTTTATGGATTTATAACTAGGCTGTTTTCTGACATTCCAAGGCCTGAATGGCAAGAGGAATCAACTGTTTAATTAACACAAGCAGCAAATGCTGGCTTTGTTCTCCATGCCTTACGGCTCAGATGCATATTCATGTTTTATTTTCCAAATCAGATTTAAACTGCAGCAGAGGAAGCTAGAGGCAGGCACACACAGAAATAACTCATGTTTTTATTGCATTTCCATACACACAAGCATGCATACCTATCTTTAGGCAAACGCCTTTAGAATGTAGAACATAGTCTAATATTTATGACAGATTTTAAATACTTCCATTACTATGATTACTTTGAACTTTTTTTTTTTCTTCTTTGGCATTAGCATTTGGACCTTTCCTTTGTCTCTGCAAATAGTTACATTTACGAAATTACTTTCTGCTTCTTGGAGCTGCAGAACTCTATAGTTGAGGATAGTAGGAGAGCAAGCCTTACTCAGATGATCCCTGAATGGGTGACTACCTGAAATGCAGGTGTTTAGAGTTGCCCCTCTATGACGTCATTTTCATAACTAGAAAGAGCAATTTGTTGTGAGCCATTTTCACCAAAGAAATATGAATGAACAAGGTGAAGGAAAGATAGCGCTTATTGAGCAGTGTCTCCCTGCCTTGCTGAAAGCTGTGCTCTTTGTGTCTTATGAAACAGGCTTCTAAAACTTGCCTGAGCCTAAGAATCAACCGGAGAGCCTGTTAACATGCTCTCTCTGATTCAGTGGGTCTGGGGTGGGGCCTGAAAGCCTGCCTTTCTAACAAACTCCCAGGGCACGTCCATGTGTTGGGGCATGGACCACCATTTGAGCAATAAAGTTGTAAACGACTTCCCTTCCTTCTAGATGAGATCAACTGGCCCGAGAAGGATGAGGCACCACCGCCAGACGCCCAAGATCTGATCACCTTGCTGCTCAGGCAGAACCCCCTGGAGAGACTGGGAACAGGTTAGAGCACATGTGCTTTAATTTTGCTAATACGCAGGAAATAATGTCTGTGTGGAGCACTCAGAGGTTTGTGTTTGTCTCTCTCTCTCTCATTTTTTTTTTTTTGCATAGGAAACATCTGTTAGTTGATGTAGAACATGACCACAACACATTATAACAATAGTATTTTGGATTTTTTTTTTTTTCTGACTCAGAGCAGTACACACACTAGGAGCATGGGGTGATATTGTTCGTTCGTCTTTGTTGTTGTTGTTGCAAAGCAGAAATTATTCTTAATTTGTTTCAATGAATAAAATTTCTCTGGAAGAAAAATCTCAAAGTCCATGTCACTCTTCGATCCTGCAAAGCATGGGTCTTAAATAATTCAAAACAGAGGATTAGAGATGTCCAGCTTTTTTGTTTGGAGTTTTTTAAAAAAAATCTGTATCCCCAGAAAGATTGGACCCAGCGTGTTATTAACTACAGGCTTTGAACTGATTACTGGGAAGGAGTGCCTGGGGTTGGACCACGCTGTGCCATTGTGGTGATCAGTGCCAAGGCCAAAGAAAGAGGATAAACTCTGGACTTTCAGGATTAAGGCGATAATAGATTTGTTAGTTGCTGATTATTTTTCCTGACAGTTGTGCTACCAGTTTTTTATTTCTGCTTCCTCTTTTCCTTTTCTTCCTTATATTCTGATATTCTGAATAAATAGACTTAGAGATCCCAAGATAGAGTTCCAGCCCACCTCACTATGCAGATTTTTATAGATGAAACTAAATACTGAATATAAACACATACAACACACACACAGTAGAGAGTAGGCACAATTTCCAACAGTAGAAATTGGCTTGATGGGTTGTTTACTGAGCCATTTCATTCTACTGCATTTTAATAGGAATATCAGAAAACTTGGAAGAAATGAGTCTTTCCCTCCTTCTTTTCAGGACAAAAACCATTTGCAACAGCTCCAAATATTTATCTCACATCGTTCCCCACATTTGCCCATAGCTTCTCTAGCTGGAGAGTTCTGTTCTTGCTGAAGTAAGGAATGCTACACCTCCAGAGTTTATGATGATTCATTAAAACCCATGGGCCAAATCTTTATTTCGTAAATAAAGGTTTATTGAAACACAGTGATGCCATTCATTCACATTGTTTGTGGCTGCCTTCATGCTGTCGTGGCAAAGTTGAGTAGTCATGACAGACTGGACGGCCCATAAAGCCTAAAATATTTCCTATTTGGCTCTTTACAGAAAAGTCTTACAGACTGAGTTAGAGAATCAGAATTTAAAATCAGGGCTCAATTGGGAAAACCGTTTTGAGTTGAATCTCTCACTGGAGTCCCATGTGCTCCTTTGCTTTTTCTTAAAAAAAAAAAAAAAATGTTTTTATTGATTCTTAGAGAGGAAGGGAGAGGGATAGAAAGATAGAATCATCAATTGGCTGCCTCCTGCATGCCCCCTACTGAGGATTGAGTCTGCAACCCTGGCATGAGCCATGATTGGGAATTGAACATGACCTCCTGGTTCATGGGTCGACGCTCGTCCACTGAGCCACATCGGCCGGGCCCCTTTGCCTTTTTCAGTGGATGAGTGTGCCTTAAACTAGGGAAGGTAGCATCAGTGAAGGTAAGGGCACAAAGGCTGGAGTCAGATTGAGTTTAAATCTCAGCTGTGGTCCTGGTCGGGTAGTCAGTTGGTTAGAGCATCATCCCGATATGCCAAGGTTTCGGGTTCAGTTCCCAGTCAGGGTGCATACTAGAATCAGTCCATAAGTGCATAAACAAGGGGAACAACAAATCAATGTTTCTCTCTACAAAAAACAAAAAACAAAAACAACAACAACAAAAAACCCAATCAATCAATAAATAATTATAAATCTCAGCTGTGTGACCATGGGCCGTTTGTTTCCCTTTCTGTGCCTCATGTCCTCACCTATAAAATGAAGCAGGTAGTAGCACCTCCCAGGATCATTGCAAGGATAATAATAGAACCACAAGGACACTGCCACTGCTGGCACGTCGTCTTCATTTTCTGCGTGTGTCATCTCATGCTTTCCCCTGTGGACTCATGGGATAAAGAAATGGTGGCGCCCCTCCCCCACCTTGGAGATGATTGAACTCCGTGAACAAAGTCCTTTACCTTTCTTCTCTCTCTGTCTGGTTTTCCTCTTCTCCAAAGTGACTAGCAAACTTGTTATTTCCCTGTGTGACCTGTAGTCAGATGTGCTTTATGGTTCAAAAGATAAGAGCAGCTGTCAAAGAACTGGTGTCAGGGCTCCATGTGGGGCAGAGTTTTGAGGAGTGATTTTTACTCGCTGGAGAAGCAACGGCATTTTAACAGCGCCCTGCAACAATGCACATACCTATCTGTACGTCCCAAGCAAGTGTCCCAGAGAACCGTTGTCCTAGGTCTGACCAAAATCATATTATAATCAGCCCACCCTTTCTGAAGAGTCCCCTTCAGTGTTCATGTCAGGTTGGAGTTTTCCCCACTTTAATAGTTTGTCCATTTCCCTCTAAGCATACCTGGCTTCTTGATGGCCCTTGATTTAGCGAGACAGGGCCATCGTGATGGTCAGCACATCCATGTTTGTATATCACATGCTGCAAGTTCTCTCTCTGCACATTTTCCCCTTGACTGCTACTTTCGGTCTATTCAGTTTGACAATTTGGGAAACAAATCTCCCAGCACAAGCTCGAAGGAGACATTTGAAAGCCCCTGCCCAAGCTCTCAGCATGGTCAAGAAGTGCTTCCAGTTGGGTTCGGAGGGAGAGGCTGAGAATCCCTCGGGCCTGCCATGCTGCCTCCAGGGACAGCATTTTGGATTTAATGCATATTTAGCGGGCAAAATAATGCACTGTGAAAATGTGCAAATGCACACTTGCCCCAAGAGACTAGAAAGGCTGAGAAAAGGAGTGTGAAGACCATAATGGATGTTTAAGAAGCTTGCATGAAAGGAGAGAAGCGCTCAAGGGAGAACGTTAGTGCCAAGGCATAACCTGCAATTTGGGAACTTGTTGAACTTGACTTTTGAACTTGTAGAGTATTGAGTGGCAGCCTGGCCCATTGGATTTTAGAGCTGCTCAGATGTGACCAACTTCTACCCATGTACCATGGACTCCCACCATGTACTGGAGGTCTGGAGTGGTTTCTTCATTGCCCCAAATCTCAGTTTTCTAATCTATAAAAGGGGCATGTTATACACCTCACAGGGTTTTGTGAGGACTAAATGCAAACGTGTTTGTGAAGGTATCTAGTACATTAACCTAGTACAGCGGTTCTCAACCTGTGGGTCGCGACCCCTTTGGCGGTCGAGTGACCCTTTCACAGGGGTCGCCTAAGACCATCCTGCATATCAGATATTTACATTACGATTCATAACAGTAGCAACATTACAGTTACGAAGTAGCAACGAAAATAATTTTATGGTTGGGTCACAACATGAGGAACTGTATTTAAAGGGCCAGAAGGTTGAGAACCACTGACCTAGTACATAATAGGAGCTCAAGAAGTGATTGGTTTCACTTCTCTACCCGGCGAATTCTTATGAGAGCATCATTTGCGTGAGTCCTGTGTCTGATGATTGCATTTGGCTCATCATGCCATCACCCTTATTGTGCCAACAGTTTAGCCGAGAGATAATTTCCCCTGGTGTGTCCTTTTCACTGTTTTGTTCCCCATCTCTCCAAAAGTTCATGAGAAACAAGACCAGGGATAAGCACCCTTCACTCAGCGGGGCACAAAGGCCAGAGGGTGAGGAGTGTGAGCTGGGTCAGCAGTTGGCTGACTCGCTGGGGAACACCCGTTTGTCATACACTCTCACCAGCTAGTGCTCCAAAGGGTGGTAGGCAGGGGAGTGAAAAGCAGACACTCTGGACGTGGATCAGAAGTGCCCTTTGAGCCCTTGGCTCAGGGAACTGTGCTGTTCCGGGTAAATCAGAGCTGCCGTTTGGTGTGGCCATATGAGCAGCAGCTGAAATGATGGTCGTTGCAGCATGATGTGTGGTGACCATTAAGTAGGGCTTGACTCTGGGCCACACGATGAGGAAGTTGTCCTTGACACAGTGAGGAAGTTGGATAGATAAATATTTAAGCCCTTTAACTTCTCCGAGATGAGAGCACTAAAAGAAAATGTGGCTGGCAGCTGCGTTCGGGACGTTGATTGGATGACAGCCGGGGTGCATGGAGGACTGGAGTTGGACTGTGCAAAGGTGCCGTGACAGCAGCCTCAGGAATAGGCTCTTCGGCTCCATTCCCCAGGATCGGCAATTGTGAATCCATCTGCAAAGAAGACAAGAAAGATGGCAGGGCAGGATCTGAACTAAAACACACCTCCCTTCTATGACCTATGGCTTATGGCACAGAAGGTGGACGTGGGTGTTTTTAGTCAGACCTCATCCAGCCCTCTAAACCTTACTCTCAGGGTTTGTGGTCCAGTTTCTTGTTGCTTACTCTTAGTTCCCCTACCCAGAGATGGAGTTGGTAGTGCCTGCTGTGGGGGGTTACTTTCAGTGACGGGTTAAAGGAACCGCAGTGCCTCTGGTCTCCGGTGCAGTACTTGTCAGGCCTCTGGTGACGCTGCCAGTACTTCGCTGTTGTCATCAGCATCCGACTTCAGCGTTGTGCTGTGAGCACGGGGAAGGCCTGCATGCGACCTGGATAAAGACTCCACTTAAATGCTTTGTAAAGTAGAACCCATTTCCGCTTCTGGGGGTGATTTCCCACTCTGCTCTTTTCTCTCAGAAGACTAGTTTCCCTGGCTGGGTTTAGAGGTCTGACCTGCACTGTGGACTGGAGGGGACTGCTGGGGACAGAGCCCCATTCGAACCATGCAGACAGCCCCACCCCTCCACTCCAAGACCCATACCCATTATTTATCCATCTTGCATTTCTCATTCTGCTCCTCCTGTGGCCCCCTGAGGACAGGAGGAGAAGCGTGGGTGACAAGTGCATTAGCAAAGCATTTACATCACACCCAGAGAGCATCTCCTGGCAGGGAGGCTGACTAGACCTTGGTATCAGTCTTGGGAGAATCTCTCTCTTCTGGGTGATTTCTCAGGGTCCATTCTACCTTATGTCCCTTACCAACAGTGTGTGTGTGTTTGTGGCAAGGCAGCGGCCTCATTCTCATACTCTGACTTTATAGCACATGCACCTTCTCTTCACATGGGCACAGCCTGATATTTTGATGGGACCTGCCCTTCACAATCACTCTTTGAAATCATGAACTGAATTAAAAACATTATTTCACTGAATTGTACTATCATGCTGAGTTGGGAAAAAGAAGCCTAAAACTTAGGAATGGTGATTGATTTTCATTCAATGCACTATAAACCTATCAAATGGGTTTCCTGTTTCTTAGTTAAGAATTTGTAATCCACAGAATCTAATTCCTACCTATGTTAATGAGCAATCCAATAAAATTGAATGGTAACCATTATATACTATTTAGGGAAAAATGCATCTCTATTAACCCAACCTCCAGGGGAAATATTGCTGTGAACACATTTTGTGCCTTGTTAGAACTTTTGTGGGTTTGTAATGAACAAGTGTGCTTGCGGCCAACGTGCGTCCATTTCCCCAGGTTCGGCTTAATGTGATTTTAAGTGGCCACATCATTAACCTTTGAAAAATGGAAAAAGCCCTGGAAAAGTTAACAATGAAGAACCATGCCAGGGCAGCTGCTTTTAGCAACATCAAATCTGCTGATAAAGTATGGGGGGAATATGGAGGTGTTTTGGTTGAGGAATGAGAAAGTGAGATTTCCATGACATTTTTCTCTCTGTGTTGGTTTTGGGGTTGGAGGGGGATGAGTATTGTTCTTCAAAACACTTATTTCCCTTTACTTGGATGAGAATTTAACCCTTTTGCTTCTGTCCTTCCCCACGTCTCCCCACCCCAGGTGGCGCATATGAGGTCAAACAACATCGCTTCTTCCGGTCCTTAGACTGGAACAGTTTGCTGAGACAGAAGGCGGAATTTATTCCCCAACTGGAATCCGAAGATGACACGAGTTATTTTGATAGTACGTGCATTACCTGACATAAAACATGGCAGAAAATTATCTCTACTTTTCATAGGATCCTCCAAGTCTAGAACCCATGAGTTCTTAGACATACTGTTGCTTTGGTACAGAAAGGAATCATTAAAATACCGAAATTGAACCCTGAAATCCTGAGTAATTGGAATTGTTTCCAAACGTTTCTTGCAGCTCGGTCTGAGAAGTATCACCACATGGAGACGGAGGAAGAAGACGACACGAATGATGAAGACTTCAACGTGGAGATAAGGCAGTTTTCCTCGTGTTCACATAGGTTCTCAAAAGTAAGTGAAATATGGCACAAATACACAGGCTCTCTCTGAGGGACGCTGCCACTGGCCAGATGTGTGGTACCCCTAAACAGTTATCAAAACCACCCACAGTATTTTGGAGCTCGGGGTCTCCTATACTTAAAATTCCTTTTTATTTAGCAAAAGTGACCCCACCATCTTGATAATCCAGAGTCCGTACCCCTCAGGAGTATATTTCCTAGTTTCATTCTCCACAAATTTAGCTTTTTTCTCGGAGACACAGACTTGCCACTCATAGTCATCAGTGGGGTACAGTATAGCTATATGTGTGCTGATTTCGCCTTGCGTGCCCTGGTGTGGCTCGGTGCCAGGCTGTGGAGGCACCCACCCCTTTATTTTATGTTGTAATGAAGAACGTTGGACTAGTGCCGTGGTCGGCAAACCGCGGCTCGCGAGCCACATGCGGCTCTTTGGCCCTTTGAGTGTGGCTCTTCCACAAAATACCACGTGCGGGTGCGCACGTACAGTGAGATTGAAACTTCGTGGCCCATGCGCAGAAGTCGGTATTTTGTGGAAGAGCCACACTCAAAAGGCCAAAGAGCCACATGTGGCTTCCGAGCCGCGGTAGTTTGCCCACCACTGGGCTAGTGTATACAGAGCCTTCACTCTGTATGGATTACAACTCATAAGAGAAGGCTTAGTCCTTGACATAAGCTAAGACCCTTGGGGGTGGTTGATTGAAAGCCTGGTAACCAGTCATAGAAAATGTAAGTTATATTAAAGTGGCCGTTAAAAGTGAAGCTAGACTTTTGGAAATGATAAAACCGTGGTCGGCAAACTGCGGCTCACGAGCCACATGCAGCTTTTTGGCCCCTTGAGTGTGGCTCTTCCACAAAATACCACGTGCGGGCGCACGTACAGTGCGATTGAAACTTCGTGGCCCATGTGCAGAAGTCGGTTTTCAGCCTGGGCGAGTCTATTTTGAAGAAGTACTGTTGATATTTGGCTCTGTTGACTAATGAGTTTGCCGACCACTGTGATAGAAGATGATAAAATTGATGTTTGAGAAAGATGCTGCCTTTTTTCTGATAATGGTAAGATTAAAACAAGCAATCAAAACCAAGAAACCTGATATTTCCAACACAAGGCAGCGGGGCCCTGGGAAGATGGACAAGAGCCTAGAAGGCACCTGCCTCCCTTTGCTGTTTGCGGTAGCTGTGCCTTGGCCATGGCGTTGGCATTTTGCATGAATGCTGTTTAGCTCTTCTGTAGCATGTAGTGATTTTAGTGTCCTGCACCTTTTTCTGAGTGACTACCAAGACTGCACCGGCAAAGGGGCCAGCACAGCCCTCCCTGTTTGTCGGAAGGACGAGCAGAGGTGGGGATTTCCCTGGAGGGTATGGTGGCAGGTGTGCCCGAGCCAGGACCCGAGCGTTGACATCACTGAGTGCTGACTTTCCCCAGCACCTGTCCTCTGCCCATCAAAGCCAGCCCCTCCACTCTGTTTCCTTCCCGCGGTCTCCTGTTCTTGCCACTCTCCTCCTAACCCCAGTAAATGTAGATGATGTAAGAGCCATTCCCAGGAGAGTGGCGAAAGGCTGAGCTGGGCAGTAGGCAGTGCCTTCTGGGCTGGGCTCTCAGCTTCCTTGGTTACCTTCCATCTTCCCTGTGGGTCAGCAGAGGTCTCCGATTTCTCAGCTCTGATCCTCTGCAGAAATCCCAGTACCAACATAGGAAACTGCCTGACTGTGCATGTAATTTATAAGCCAAACTAGTATCTCTGACTCACAACCAAATATGGACTGAATCCGCCCCCCCTCCCGCTCCACCCCACACATACCTGAAACAAGTCATTTATCCTTCTCTTCACACGCAATTCCAATTCATTTTTCTTCTTCCCACCCCTACCTGGTGGTCATTAACTCTTTTTCTCTGGTTCTCTTTTGCCGATTGACTTCTTGGTTAAAAAGTAATCTAAGGTGTGCATCGATCTCCAGGCCTAGAAACCCCAATGCATCTATGGATTTTGTTTGCAGCTACAAAATTCATTCCGGATATGGTGAGAGATTGATCCATTCATAGCTCCCTTCTCCAAAAGAAAGAAAAAAAAAGTTACACATTGACCATTCATCTCAGGACCGAGTAAACAGCATTGGAAAGTACCTTCTGGATACAGTCCCAGTTCATGCTTTAGTCATGTTCTCAGGGTTTGCTCCCGAGATTTGGGTATTTTTTTCTGACAGACTCTTTCAAGACAATATTAATAAGCACTGACTCTTTGCCCTCCAGGTTTTCAGCAGCATAGATCGAATAACTCAGAATGCAGGAGAAGAGAAGGAAGACCCTGGGGACAAAACCAAAAGCACCACTTTGCCATCCACGGAAACGTTAAGCTGGAGTTCAGAATATTCTGAAATGTATGTGAAATGCCTGTTAAGAAACATAAGCCGCAGCTACTAGAGCTGTGGTTCTTAAACCTGAGTGTGCAACAGAGTCACCGGGAGGCCTGTGAAAACACAGGGTGCTGGGCCCGTCCTCCATATCTGATCCCCTAGACCATGAGGGTGAGGGAGAAGGATAGGGGGACCTGAGAGTGAATCTGTGACCCGTTCCCAGGTGATGTCGGTGCTGCAGGCCTAGAGGCCACACTTTGAGAACCACTGCACTAGACATGTCTTCGTTAGACTTATCTAACTTCCATGTGTACCTGGTTTCTTACAAATTCACCTTGAACAGTGTCCAGGTATGTATGCATGACTTTGTGTGTGTTTTTTTGTTTTTTTTCAATTAAGGCAACAGTTATCCACATCCACCTCTTCAGATACTGAAAGCAACAAACATAAGCTCAGTTCTGGCCTGCTTCCCAAACTGGCTATTTCAGCGGAGGCAGAACCAGATGAGGCCGCTCCCTGCCCCAGCGACCTCCGCGAGGAGCCAGAGAAGCCAGTCCTTCCTCCTGCTGAGTGTGCTCAGGAGGAGCCTGAGGTCACCACCCCAGCCAGCACCATCAGCAGCTCCACCCTGTCAGGTAAGCCCTGGGGTGGGGCCTGCCACCCAAACATCACCCCCTCATCCTGGGGCTGGCCTAGCCAGGTAGTGTTTCACGCTGCTCCACTCCAACTTCTTGGGCTTGGTGGATGAGCTCTAAGAACTAAGATCAGATGTGTCAGACCCTCCTGAGTGCATGGCCCTGCAGCAAACCATCCTTGCTTCAGCTTCACCGGAGAGCCCACCTCAGCTTCCACAGCTGGGTCAGTGGGATCCTGTGGTGACGGTCAGGACATACCAAGGAAGCATGACCTCTAGTGTTGGTGCAAAGGCAGGTCTTAGGGAGCTGCATCTAACTCACAGTTAGGATAAGGGACAATATCAGATAGTCAAATGGTCAAAATTACCCTAAAAGATGCTGTAAATCACCCGTAAGGCAGTAGAGCAGAAGCCACTTTTCCCCCTTGTGTTGCAGTAGTGGTTTTGTGACAGGGCCAAACCCAATACTTAGCTCTCTGCACTAGACTCTGAGCCAGCGCAGCAGGGCACCTACAGCTGGGAGGTGCAGGATGGCTTTACTGCTCCTGGGACCCAGCGGGGAGGGGGGTCAGAAATACCTACCAGATTGGTGCTTTATGTGCATAGGAAACAACCCCACTGCAGACAGAAGCTGCCTTCCCAGCCTGGTAACTGGAGTGAGGAACTCCTGAGGCAACTTGGACTGTGCGGGGGACGGCCCGAGGGCCTGGGCCTTGTCTGCGCACGTACTTGGCCACGTTGCTTTTGCGTGAAGTGAGCTCCCTGCCAACAGGAATGGCGGCTTCCTGTGTGTTTTTAATGTTTACTGTAGCATAGATACTTGCTGGCCCTTAAAAACGGAGGCGTTCTCATTAGATAATCAAGCGTTCACTTCCCTCAGAGCAAACCCTTAGGTGAATTTAAAATATTATTTGGTTTATAAAAATTTTATGCATAGCATATCCTTCCCCAGAGCAATGTGCATTTATTCTTTAAAAAAACACACACATGGATGTGGCTTAGGGTTGCTGTCATGTCATAAATGTTTTCATTAAGCCATATTCAATATGTTATGTTGCTAACCATAAATGATTCCAAGAGTTTCCATGAATATTTTTTTAAACTAACTAAATATTCATAGTGTAATTTTTTAAAAATCGCTTTAAGAAAACAAGTTTGTTTGGGTGGGTTTATTTTAGCCTCTTTAAAAAGTTTGGTTCTAGGAAGGAGACTTGACTTGGGGTGGAAAACACACAATACAATGTACAAATGATGTATTACAGAATTGTACAGTTGATACCTATATTATTTTATTAACCAATGTCACTCCAATAATATCAATAAGTAAGTAAGAAAAAAAGTTTAGTTCTATAGAGGAACTTCATATGTACTTATAGTTTATCGTGGGTGGAAATAATGTGGGGTTTTTTTTCTTTCCCCTGGTCACCTTAGTTCTGTTTCCATTAGAATAATTCCACTTGTCCAAATCCTATAAAGCCAAGAGAATAGCAGTGTATTAATAGTGTAGAAACAACATAGTAATCTAGGATCCCTGACCATTTTTAGTTCAACTTGGTAATCAAATCAGTATTTTATATTTCTAGTTACTAAGGTCTGTATTTGTTTCTAAGTTTATTTTCTTGCTCTGAATAGAGTATATTTACCTCCATTTAAAACTTATTCTTAATACGGTGAATTGCTGATGATCTCTTAGTCTCTTCAGCCTACTCACTATCAGAAAGGTAGGAGGTAAAGGGAGGGGAATGGTGTCTAAGCATTTGATAGATGACTTTCATAATTAAAAAAAAAAAAGACGGCCTAGGTCCTGCCATGCATTTTGATTAATAGATTCAAACCACCTTTCTCTCTGGCTCCCCCATACACTCACTAAAAATAATCAAAGACCTTGGGGGCTGCACAGAATAGAGAGATGAGCTGATTTGCTCATAGCCAAGGGTAATTAGGGAATCTGAAAGCCGTGACTGCAGGAAAATTAAATTTGTTGATTTTCATATTTCTCCACCATCAAGAAGAAAGAACCCTTGACATTTCTAGAACATTAAGGTGACATTATCCGCCATTGGCAGAGAGGAGGCACGTGCTCAGTGCAGTGCTGTGAAATGCGATGGCGAGGCGAGAGGAGAGCGGGTCAAGGGGACACTCTCTGTTCACACTCTGGCCTTTAGGGAAGGGTTTCTCTTTTTTCATGACCACATTGTATGTGGATCAGAAAAAAGTAAAAGTCCTGAAGTAGTGCTCCATTGCATCCAACGGAGTATTCATTGTCAGGAGATTCAGCTTTTCGGTTTATACTCGCCAGGGGTCAGTGATCTTATCCAAACAAATTAGAAAGGAGAAGGGAGTGTGTACCTTACCCCGAAGTAAGCTTGAGGTTGTTGAGGTGAGGTTTTGATTTGTGAAGCAGTTTTTTATCAAGTCCTTCAGCAATGGATTTCTTTATTTAGAATGAATGGAACTGGTATACTGTTAAGCAAGACTGAGTTTGGCATAAAGAAAGACTGTTGGAAGCAGCCTTAAGACTGTCTTCCTTTGTCGGTCAGAGGGGTGTTGCATACAAGTCCACGCGTCTTTTCCTGTACCCACGCAAGGAGGTGGCCACAGACAGGGCTGTGCCCTCGCCCACTCTCTCAAATCCCAGGCTTGCCTTAGCTTGCACCCCCTTCTGGAGTCTGTGCCACCCCCCGTAACCTAGGGCCAAACTTCAACTGTGCATTCGAGTGGTGTGTAGGTAGCATTGTGACAGGAGTGTTAGTTAAGTCTAATTAGGCACAGCACTTTTCAAGGCAAAGGATGTCCTATGGTCAGCACTTTAAAATGTGCTGGCTGGTCTTTCAAAAGATCATTTATAATGGTATTAAATTCTCTATATGGATTAGATATCTTAAGGTGATGATAGTTTGGATGATTTATTAAAGCACAGGCTCATAATTTAGCATTTAGAAGTAAAAATGAAATAAGCATTTATTTTTCTGGGAAAAAAAAACCCCACAAGATATAGCATCAGTAATTTTAAAAAGAAAAAATAAAACAACAACAAAAAAGCAAAAAGCACTGGTAGCCTGTGAAAGAAAGAGAAGTAGAGGCCAGGGTGGCCACTTAACTTCCCTCTGGGGGCCTCGGCACCTCACTCTGAGCAAGAACATTTTTACTTCTGGACTGTGCAGTCACCTGACCGACATCGGTGATTGTCCATCTCTGCGCCCTCCCATGAGGTTATAATCTCTGATCATCCTCTGCTGAAGGCACTTCTCAGTTTAACTAAAAATATCTCCTCCAGTTAATAAGAAAGGTTAATAAGATTTAAAAACAGGCATGGCTGGCGTAGAGGGGAAGGGAGCCTCTTCCCACTGGTCTATTAACTTGAGGGCAGATCAGCATGCAGCACACTGTCTAGTGCAGCAGTTCTCAACCTGTGGGTCGCAACCCCTTTGGGGGTCGAACGACCCTTTCTCAGGGGTCGCCTAAGACCATCGGAAAACACATATATAATTACATATTGTTTTTGTGATTAATCACTATGCTTTAATTATGTTCAGTTTGTAACAATGAAATTGGGGATCACCACAACATGAGGAACTGTATTAAAGGGTCGTGGCATTAGGAAGGTTGAGAACCACTGGTCTAGAGTAAAAGCCAGGAAGGAGTAGTGAGCCACTGAGTAGCGTAGCCAGTAATATCCTTTGTCTTGTCCTATGAAATTTACAAGGAGCTTAGAGAATGAAAGGGGTGAGGAGTCAAAGGAGACACTTAGGTACTTTTTGTAAGTTACATACCTAAGCCTAGTGTGAGGTGTGTACTAGGAAGATGGTGGGAGATCACATGGGCTTACGTCTACGTGACATGATTAAATGACATCAGATATCAAAAACCATCATGACCAGCATTCCTAGTGAGGATCATTGCTATCAGAGGACTGTATACAGTAGGAGGTCATGGTGTGCACAAAGGTGATGCTTGCTTCCTAGCATGGTGGAGGGGGGCAGACGAGGGTTGTAAAATATAGATTCTAGAAAGTAATTATTCTACTCAAACGTAGCCATTGATGTTAGCAGGCATATTCAAGTAGAATGAAACCCCTTTCATCTTTCCTCTCCACGTCACCTTTCTCAAACCAGTTGTGTTTTTGATGTTTGCTGACACCGTCCGGATCAAGAGTCACATGGGAGTATGTTTCCCAGTGTTTGTCCTTCCTTCTCTCTCTCTTTTCCCCTTTCCCCTCCTCCCCTACCCCAAATTTTTCTTGAACGTGTTTATCCCTTCTTCTTTGTGCAGTTGGCAGTTTTTCAGAGCACTTGGATCAGATAAATGGACGAAGCGAGTGTGTGGACAATACAGATAATCCCTCCAAGCCACCCAGTGAACCCGCTTCTCACATGGCTCGGCAGCGCTTAGAAAGCACAGAAAAAAAGAAAATCGCGGGGAAAGTCACCAAGTCCCTTTCCGCCAGTGCTCTGTCCCTCATGATCCCAGGAGGTAGCGCGGCGTCTGCTCGCATGAACTCGTGTGGTTTCTGCATGTACCCCCCCCCCCCCCCACCCAGTGTGGAATGCTGACTGAGGTACAGGACTGCTTAGAGCAATAAGCAAGGGGTCCCAGCCCAGCTCGATAGAGCTCCTCCTGGAGGCCCCCAAGCTCCCAGAGAGCAGTGGGCCTCACGTCTTCTCCCGTCTTCCTGCATCAGGAGACGAGGCAGCCTTCCCTCCCAACAAAGCCTTATTTCTTTTATTTGTTTTCTTTCCTTTTCTTTTCTTCCCCTTCCAGGTTAAGGGATAAATTTCCCTCCTGAATAATTTTTCTTCCCAACACTATGCCTCATTTATATACTTTACAGAGCTATTTACAGCATCTGTGTTGGAAAGCTGAGTCTAGTTTTTTCATCTAATTAATGAGGAAATAGACAGAGAAAACATACCTTTTTATTTCTGGGATGCAAAGAGTCACAGACAGCACTGAAATTATAAGTTTTCCCAGCCCTGTCTGTTGAGCTATGCTTCCTCCTACTGGTAGTCAAATCATTTTCCGCCCTATATTAGAAAACGGGGGTTAATTATGGTTTTATTGAATTGCAGTGTTTTTTCACAACTTGATTTTGCCTCTAATAGTCACTAAGTCGGTAGTAATTCCACTGGCAGAGATGAGATATGCACCCTGGTGGTTGGTTGTGGCTTATCATTCAAGCGACAGCGTGGTAGAGTGAAAGAGGCAATTGGACTCCATGGCAGATGGCTTGCACGCGGAAGAATCTAGACCATGTATAAAAGAGATTATTTACATTTTTGAAATGGGTGCAGAAAGAAACCGGATATAAACAAATGCTCATTTGGGGGTAGCGCTCACCTTACCATGTTCTGTTTGCTGGGAGGCATCCATTTGGCATCATAAAGCAAACCCGTACCCCTTTAGCTTACGTGACTGTCCGTACCCAAAGGCAGTGGCCCCAGTGCAGCTGCTGCCGGGAAGGTAAGTGTGGAGTGGCCCAGTCACTTCTGAAAGCTGGCGAGAAAGCCCGCATCTGGGTAAAGTAGGGCAACTATTTAACTTGGGGAGATAAGGGAAACCATCATGAGGTAAAGGACCCAAGGCAAGCATGTCAAACTCGTGGCCGGCGGGCCTTTTAAAGGAGGCGTGCGTCCCGCCGGCCGCAAGTTGACTTGATCCAAGTCCTGGCTTTCCATCAATTTGGATCGCATACCCACCCCGTCCTCTTCTCGCTTGCATGTTTTGAAGTCCCCCGCCCACCAGTGTATGTCTTTTGAAGGTCGCCAGCAAAAGAACGAGTGGCCGCATGAGGTCAGAGAGTGAAGGGGCATGGGCAGTGGCACATTTAGCTTACTGCTCTGCTTTGCACAGATGTCAGAATGGGAACGAGTGAGGGTACGGAAGCTCTCAGCCTCCTGTGGCCACACGGCGACTCGCCACCCTGCTGCGTCTTCCGCAGCGTGGCATTCTGTAGCCTCGCTCCCGCTGAGCTCACATTTCAACCGCAGCATCCTTTGTAGGTTATTCTTTTTCTCACATGCACAGTTTCACATGACCAGTGGAAATCTGTGTAGATTCACACGGCTGGAACAATGATAGGAACTATATATTACAAGGCGTTTGCTTATAAAACAAGGAAAGGGAGCAGAATCGGTGCTTTGGATTGTGAACCAAGTTCCTTTCAAATTTCTGTTTCACCTGCATTGTCCCCTCAGAAACCTTATTAGAAATGCAGGTGATACAGGAAGAGAATCATTTGTAACCATAGTAATAA
The DNA here is from genome assembly GCF_014108235.1 of Myotis myotis. Taxonomy (NCBI): domain Eukaryota; kingdom Metazoa; phylum Chordata; class Mammalia; order Chiroptera; family Vespertilionidae; genus Myotis; species Myotis myotis. The sequence continues at coordinate 35,697,202 of NW_023416357.1, forward strand.
GGAGTGATTCTTTTATAAAAAAAAAAAGTTACCATTTCAGTGCTTTCTTGATTCAATGTTTTAGTCAGTACTAATTCAATGATATGATGTAAAAACAGTGGGGAAATTACACCTTTCTTTCCTGGCCAGGGGTGTTTGAAAAGGACCACGTCAAAGTTGTTTAGGGCAAGAGTTGGAGCCTGAGAATCTTTCACTCTAGTCCACACAGTCTGCTCTGTGGGCGTGAACTTCAAATTCGTGCATCTATGAGTTGTTTCTTTAAGTGAAATAAAATGCATTAAATAGCATCACAGCTAGATAGTAGCTAAGTGTTGTGTGTGTTTTAATTAGCATAGAGAACTAAGAAATGATACCTTTAGTTTATGAAATGAAAGCTCATTAAAATACAGACACTTTCGAAGTTTCGTTGGCAGACCTCTGTTTTGAAATCCATACTGCTTACCCATAGGGATATTTTTATATTATTTCTCCTTTACTTTTCTGCTAGAATGAATGCATTTGTTTTGCAACCATGCTCCCAATCCCAGCAGGGCTGACGTGGTGAGGGCTGGCTGCATGCATGCGTGTGTGGCCAGCATGGGTGTTGATGACTGGCTTCTTTGTTGCAGATATGTTTGCCGTTTCCCCACTGGGGAGTCCAATGTCTCCCCACTCCCTGTCCTCGGACCCTTCTTCTTCACGGGATTCCTCTCCCAGCCGGGACTCGTCGGCAGCCTCTGCCAGTCCGCATCAGCCCGTGGTCATCCACAGTTCGGGGAAGAACTATGGGTTCACCATCCGAGCCATCCGGGTGTACGTGGGTGACAGTGACGTCTATACAGTGCACCACATCGTTTGGGTAAGACCAGCAGTCTCTCGTCCTTGTTGCTTTTTATTCCCAGCCAAACTGGGGAATGGGTGAGTTGGCTAAGACAGACATAACGGCGAATATATTTCCTGTGAAGCTGGTATTTGGGACCTGTTCCACTTTCCTTTCGTGCTTTTTCCCTTGATTTATAGGACACAATTGAATTTAGCAAAAAGAAATCCTTTCGCATAGTTCTATCCAGATTTTACATTTGATTGTCTACTCTTTGTACCAAGCTGGTTGAAAGGGCCAAAGACAATCCTATTTCCATCCTTCTTTATTCTCTTGTTCTTGTTTTTTTTCCCTGTGTGTTTGTTTGTTTTTTCTTGACCGCCTTTAAAAACAAAAACAAAAAAAAACCACAAAAACGACCTTCGTAATATCCTGAATTTTTTTAAGAAAACATAGAAATTACCCTGTTTTAGGATGATGACAGTAGAAGCAGGAAACATGCCTTTTTAATACTCTTAGGAGCTTAGGATCATTTGGTACTTAACTTGGAATAGTCTGGCACTAGAAGCAGTAGGCTTAGGGTTGTCATTGGTTTGCTTACTAATATGCCCTCTCCTCTTGGACTTCAGAACGTAGAAGAAGGAAGCCCAGCCTGCCAGGCGGGCCTGAAGGCCGGGGACCTGATCACACACATCAATGGAGAGCCGGTGCACGGACTCGTCCACACGGAAGTGATAGAGCTCTTGCTGAAGGTACTGTCTTTATGTCACGACCATGCAGATGGGCAGAGCCAGAAGGAACTGGTACCAAGAATTACATGCCTGGGTCCCAGGGTCCTTCTTCAGCGCACGCCACACATGCAGGCTCATTACTGAGGACTTAGTCAGTAGTCTGGGGTTTATTGTCAAAGACAAAGATAGGAATTCTCTGGGTTTATATCATGAATATCTGCATAATCACCTCCTAATTTAATTTTGCCTCTTATCCTAAATTATAAAGAAAAATTTGTTTTTTGTACTTCACATAGAAAAATCTGGTTGGAAGTCAAGTACAGGTGATTTTGCTCAGGAACATTCAAGAGGTTTTATTCTAGTGGAGTAAGACAGAGTGGTGTAAAGCTATGGGGTCTGATCTGAAAGTTGAGCCTGAGAGCTGGGTTTCCTCGGAAAGACAGAATTGTGAATGGAAACATGTCTACTACCAATTGTATACATAGGTGGTAATGGAAGAATGGGTTCTGGCAACCAGTAGCCATTTCCCTCCATGCAAATGACTTTGCATAGAGGTCACTTTCTACTTAAAGCTGAATAAAGCCCAGGGAGGAGGAAGACCACGGGAAGCATGAAAGGAGAGGAGAGTGAATATTACGTGGATTCCCTTCCTTTTTCTGAGTTCTTTGCTTTGCCACCTGCTGACACCAGAATATAAAGTTTTAGCTCCAATCATAGATTTGATTAAAACAAATAAAGATGAATTTGAGATTGATGTTACATTTTGTTAAGAAACAAGGCTAATTTTCCTGCAATTAGAGTGCAGTGTCTCTAGTTGTAGGATTGCTTTACAGTTCAACAGATTTTCAGATGACCTCCTCCTTGCTCCCTGAGCACCGTAAGGGGCTGCCAGGCACCTGGTGTGAGCCTGCGCCGCAGCTCACCTGGGGCCTATGGAGAGGAAGCTTGTGCACATACCTGCCATTTAGATAGCATGCACTCAGACCATTCCTAGAGCACCGGCCCTGAGCAGGTACCATAAGAAAGTAGCAGCACAGGAATTAAGGTATAATTCTTGCCCTCAAGGAGTATGGAAGATATGTAAATGGATAAAATTCAACTAAACCATTCAGGGCTATAGCAGAGGGAGGAATCTCATACTTTTGGAGAAAACATTCTGTGAGTGGAAGAGGCATCACAGAGAAATGATGTTTAACTAGAACTTGAAAGAAAATGAGGAACTTGGGAGGTATGACAGGGAAATGGGTGTGGAAAGCCTTTCAGAATAAGTTCAGTTCAGTGACCTTTTTCCTCCTTCTTTGTCATTCCCTGAGTCTGGCCCAGGTACCGAGAGTAGAATAGCGTGTATGTTCAAGGGTCCATTGTGAAGTAGCAGGTTGTAGAGAAGTTATTGCCATTGACTGATGCGCAGCATTAATGAGATACTCGTCTTGGGCTCAGGTGTCCCGTGGGCTGGGGGCTAGACTCGCTGGCATCCATGCTCACAGGGCATCCTCTAAGTCTAGATAGCTTTCTCACCTACACCAGGGAACAGGGCTGACTATGAGAGAGCATTGCAGAGCCCTGGGCAGTGTTAGAGATCAGCCGTGGGCGTGTTGAACACACAGCAGACCGGACAGCAGCCTGTAGGAGAGATGCTGAGACATAATTGATTATTTTCATCATCTATTTGATAAAGTATTCTAACAGGATCCTGTGTCTTAAAACCTCCCTTTATGCTTCGTTGAAACTTGGATGTCCATGTCTCTGGCAAGGTCTCTTGGCAGAGTCACACGGTTCCATCTATAGCATCTGGTTACAGAGTGCTTCCATTCCTGCACCTAGTCAGTGTGTTCTCTGAAGCTGCCTGCTGCCTGCATAGACACGCTGGAGTGGCGAGCCATTGGCACCCTTCGGAGCCACGCACGCTGTCACAGATCCAAGCAGAGGATCCTGCCTCTTGTTCATAAAGGAAGCACTCAAGAGGAGTAGCCAGTGTAATGAAACAAAGAGGATGCGAGGGATTTAATTATCTTCCCAGTGAACTGTGTAATCATGCAGCTTTTTTCCAAATTTACCCAGCAGTCTTCGACAGCGTGCAAAGTGCCTAGTGTCAGCATGGGCTCCTCCGCGCCATCGCTGGCGGGGCGTTGGTTTGAGAGCTGTGTTTCAGCGTGCTTGGATGCTGCTTACGTGGGGTATTATACTCACAGACTACTTTACAAAAGCTCATGCACTCTTAGCAAAAGGAGGAAGAGCCATCACACAGGGCTGCATGTGTGTATTTAGAAACACACTACTTATGTATCGTTCCGACTGTGAGCATGGTTAGTGTATTCCATGTTTGTTTCATGGCCTCGCTGTAGTGGCCAGTGGAGGCCGTATTAACCCAGTCTTATCTCCTGCTCACGTGATAACCTGCCTGGCTTAGCCTCTCTAATCCAGGAAACTCTCTTCTCAACCAGGCTGCCTTCTTAGGATAGCGCTAGTTTAAATCCCCAGTGCATAAGACAAGCCCTATAAAGCACAATTTTCATTTGCATGAACTCTGGGGAACCTCTGGATACTAAAGTGGGGACCATCAAATAGCCTCATTATTACCACCCTCACATAACTGCTGAGCCCCGAAATGTGCAGAGCATTGTGCTAAGGACTGCAAGGGTCCTCCAGCAAATGACACGCAAGCGTAATAGGAAATAGTGCTTTAGGTGACTAGGCTCAGGGAATCCTCATACCCTGGGAGGTAGGCACTTTGAATATAAATGCCCCCTGTACAGGGGAAGAGGTACAGCAGAGAGGTGTTAGCCAAGCAGCCCAAGCTTGTCTGCCAGGAAGGAGCAGAAGAGGATCTGCACCCGGCACTGCAGGCCTGAGCACTGTTCCAGAGTGCTCCTCCATTACGTTCTCTGATTGCCAGGAACTTAACGTCCGATGTTCCCAGGGGAGACAGTGGCAATTCCAGGCAACAGTCCAAGTGTTAAACATAAGCAACAGACTGTACCTATGGCCCGAGTTCTGAAGGAGTGACGGCCTTCCTCCAGGTGGACTGGTGTGAGGAGTTAGGGGTCATTGTGACGGGCTGTGAAGGCTGGTGTTTAGTATGTGGGAAGGGGAGGCAATACAAAGAGAGGGCATTAAATCACAAGGAGATTACATCACAGGAGAGCTCAAGTGCTAGAGATGCATGAGTACACCAATGTGGCTAGAGCCTGGGTTCAGAAAAGGGATGCAGTGGGCAGCTGGCTGGGGCCACGTTGTGGAGGGTGCGGATCAGGGCAAGGACACGGTTGTGCAGGAAGATGCTCTTCCCCATGTGCACTTTGCAAAGAAATAAATGGGAGAACAGTCTAGCTCAAGGTACCCAAGGCCAACAGCTAACTAATGTGGAGCCAGATGGAGAGAAGAGATTGGGTAGATGACTTCTGCTCTGTGTTCAGTTCCATCAGCTGAAATAATTTCCCTCCCACTGTGCCCTAATCACACAAATGGTTTGAAGTAAAAGAGGACTAACTGAACATTTAACAGTCTGCTGGCCCCGTTTTTGTTATTTTTAAACAAGTACCCCAGAATTTCTCTGATGAGAGGTTGCTCATTCGCCAACAGAACGTCCAGTCCGAGTTTAGGCAGCACTCGCTATAGCTGATGCATCCACCAGGTGGCAGGCTTCCTACTTGTCACCTATTCTCTGTGAAGCTATCTTCTAGTCATTTATCATTTCCACAATCATTAATGTTTCTAACTAGCTATTGGTATTCTGCATCTTTGTATCTGGGGACATTGTCTCTTATTGTATTTCCATAAGTTGGGTGAATTGTCCTCTGGAATAGCCACATGTAGAAACAAGAAAGAGAAAACTGGGTTTGGTTTTCGTAGGCAAAGGGGACATTTGTATAGTCTAGTGATGTGTTCTGGTTTAGCATTCCTGGTTATAACTGTATTTATTTTCTAAAGTGTTTTGATATATCTCCTTAATTCCTTCTTGACAGTCTGATTCTATGATTGTTCAGGGCCTGTTCCATCACCACCACTTTTTCTCAAGTACAAGCCGTGCACTCTGCTGGGAACACGACAGATGGGAGGGCCAGGGCCTGCCCTGCCCATAAGGAGCGGGCAGTGGAGATGAGGGTCAGGACAGCCAGCTCTGGGCTCTTGCACTGGTGCTGTGGCCCTGGGAAGGACGAATGTCTGTGAATCCGCCTTCCTTTCCTATAATGCAATAACCTTTCCTATAACCAATCTCTTCGCACCTCATAGGGTTGTAAAACAATAACCCTCGTGGCCTGGTAAAAGAACACATGTGAAAAATACTTCAATATCCATACGCGCTTTTAAAATACCAGGTGGCATCATTATCTTCTTCTAAACACATAGAAGTCGATGTTAATTATGATAGAAAAGTATAGACTGGATTCGGTAGCCCATAAGACAGAACACCACAGTGATCATTATGGCCCTGTGTGTCCACTCTGAGTGAGTGTGGAGAAAGATCGGAAAGCACTGCAATGAAAGATAAGCTCCAAACGCCACATTTTTGCCCTTATCCTTCACCTGAGGCATAGGAAAAAACAAAATTTTAGTACGCTTTCACTCAGTTTGTGAAGAGAAGGAATACCCCATCCCAAACAACCTTCATTGGTAGACCTTTCATATTTACAAGAATTTTCTATTTAAATATAAGTAGAATGCCAGTCTCTACTATCAGATAAAGGTTTATTTTTAAAGTTTTGTCATTTTGCATATAGAATATATAATTTATTCTCTCATAATGAAAAATAATTTTTTCTCTTTCAATTTCAAATCCATTTCCATAAAACATTTTTATAATTATGGCATTAGGTATGGGACTATATATTCTTAACTATATAAAGAACTCTAAAATCAATAACAAAATACTAAGACTCTCAGATACTAAATTAGATGTAAGATGTGAACAGAACATTTCCTAAAGAAACACAGATGACCAAAATCAGTGACACAACATTCAGCCTGTTAATTGTCAAGGAATGAAGATTAAAACTTGACATAACTTTTTCCTATAAAATTGGTAATTTGCTTAATGTCAATATTCAGTTCTGACAGGCCTGTGGTAAGATAGGTACCCGTGTGCTGCTGGCAAGAGTGTGAACTGACATAAACCCTCTGGGAAATAGTGTACCAGTCTGTACGGGGTCTTTAAGAAGTTCGGATAGGCCGCGTGATTCAGTGCCTGGAGTCTAATTGCCCAGTTTAAGGAAAATGTCAGAGGTTAGGACAGTGATATGTAGACAAGGACATTTATTTCAACTCTTATATAGATTGAAAAGTAGAAAGCAGTAGCAGTAGCGAGATAGTTAAATTTTGATCCACCCATCTCACAGAATATTATAATACAGCCAATTAAAATGCATTCTTAAAGAATATTCAGTGATGAAGGCAAAGTGTTTCAAAGTTTTATAATGTGAAATGAGAAGGACAACAACATAAAACTAGATGTTAGAATAATTTAAGATTTAGATTGTTTATGAACCCCCTGCCCAGGACTGCGTGAAAGTGCACGAGGCCCACGGGATGACCTCACCACAGGTGCCTGGGTGGGGAGAGGCTGCTGCGTGCTCACTGGCATAAACTTTCCAGCTCGGCAGGTTTTATGGTGATAGAAAAGGAACCTTTTAAAATAATGAAAAAATGAGTCTCTTTCAGTTTTGTTACTCTTTGATTTCTAGGTCAAAGGAAAAGCACAAACATGAGAAAAAAAGAAAAGTAAATCAACCACGGAGACAGCTCTGGGCACATTATTTATGCTCCATGCATGTGGGTGACGCTGCCTATTATTTATAGAGCCTTTCCGGGGGTCCCCGGGGGGCTGAGGGCTTCACCGACGCTGTCCTTCATGTGGTCCTCAGAGGAGCCCTGGAGAAGGCATGATTCAGCTGTGAGGTAGCACAGGAAGTGGAGGCGAGGGAGGAGGAGCAGCCGGCTCAGGTCTCAGAGCTCGGATTTGAACTCAGATCAGAGCCCACCCTCTTAAAGAAACCTTCCATTGTGTCTCCACCCAGTTTGCATTCTCCAGGACTTCCTAGTGTAAAGGGTTATTTAGAAATAGAGGTCCTTTTGTGTGTATGTCCTTATGTATCTTTGTGTTTGAGCCTCCTATCTCTGTTCTCATCTTGTTTTATTACAGCATTTCCCTTTAATACCATCTCTTTTTTTTTTCATAGAGTGGGAATAAGGTGTCAATCACTACGACCCCATTTGAAAACACATCAATCAAAACGGGACCAGCCAGGAGAAACAGCTATAAGAGCCGGATGGTGAGGCGGAGCAAGAAATCTAAGAAGAAAGAGAGTCTAGAACGGTTAGTTCAAGCAGTGTTATTCTTTGGGAGTTCAGTGGATACCCATGTGGGAGGAGAGTTAGTCCCTACCTAATTTAAATGCTATAGATGAGCGATTTTTATGCTGTGGTTCACATATAGTTATACATGGAAGTTCATATTCGTAATAGCATTATTTTTCATAGTGGAAAGGTTTATGTAGCTATGTTGTAAACCTCACCGTTGTGATTCAGGTTGCTTTATCTCACGTGTTAGAGCTGTGAAAAGCTCTTGGGTGTTTCCTAAGCCTCTAGACTTCATTCCATGTGAGTTGGATTTGAGGAACTGGACCCTCAAGCAATTCTTAACATTAAATCTACATTTAATAATGTCCTTTGCACTATCGAAAAACAGCTGGTATTTTTTAAATGCCAGGTATTCGGAAATAACTGCATCTTAAGAGCATCCAAATAAGCCTAGAAATAAAAGGGCTTTGTCTTACTGACTGGAAGTTTGGCCAGGCTATTGTGGGCTGTCTGGGAGGCATCGTGGGTACCCCTCTGCTGCATGCAAGATGCGGTAGACGTCCCTGGCGGGGCGTTTCTTGCCAGGCAGCTGTCGGAATGTGCTCCCTGCAGGATGCTGCAGCAGCTCTCCCTTCCCCTCTTGAATCTGATGTGTCTGATCATAGTCAGAGGGTTTTTTGTGACAGAAATGTAGGAGGAAAAGGCAAATGTAAAAGGGATGCTCATCAACTCCTGGAAAGACAAAGCTGTACAAGAAAGGAAATAGAATTAAGCTTCCCATGGCCCAGCTGTGAACAATACTTACAACAAAGAAAACACCAGCCTTTTTTTTTTTTTTAATATATTTTATTGATTTTTTACAGAGAGGAAGGGAGAGAGATAGTTAGAAACATCGATGAGAGAGAAACATCCATCAGCTGCCTCCTGCACATCTCCTACTGGGGATGTGCCCGAAACCAAGGTGCATGCCCTTGACCGGAATCAAACCCAGGACCCTTCAGTCCGCAGGCTGAAGCTCTATCCACTGAGCCAAACCGGTTTCGGCCCAGCCTTTTTTTTGTTTAACCAAAAATTTTTTTTATCTATTGAGAGGAATAAAAAAAAGGGGAAGTGTATTTGGTCAGAAGGTGGAAGGGGGTTGCAGAAGAGGTTAGTTCTCATCTTCTGTGGTAGGACAGCAGCAGATACTTTCTGAGACAGAAAAACTAAAAAGTAATGTAAACTCACTGCTTAGCAATGTGCAGACTGATGAGATGGGCGAAGACACACTCCTTGTCTCTGGAGAGGGGGCAAAAGAAGGCAGAGGATGGGGGTGGTGATTTTTCACTCTAAGCTTATAAAATGGTTTGGCTTTTTAACCCACGTGGCCGCATTACTTTTATTAAAATTACACACGCATGCAGCACAACACATACATTCTGAGATGCTCCCTTTTTTATGTGTGCCTTCTATTTCGTTTGTGCTGTAAGTCAGATAAAGCACGCTGTTCCCAGGGGTAGCAGTGTTTGCCCTTCTTGCTTATGCTCCCCGGGGTGGGTCGGGCTTGCGGGAGGGTGAAGGAGGCCTGCGCAGCCGCCTGCACCTCGGAGCCGCGGGAGGCTGCCCCTTCTGCTCGAGGCTGTGCTTGTTGGGCACTGAGTACACATTCGCTTCTGCTGCAGCGAGGCTGCTGCTGCCCTGCTGATAGGATAAGCTTCAGTTCACCTTTCCCGCGTGTCTATGGAAATGTGCAGCCTGCGCTGTCATTAGCATAGTCAGGAGCCCACAGCGGGATAAGCCCAGCAAACAGCCCCTCACAGATAAAGCCTCTGCCCAGTGTGTCACCACTAAAGAATCCTACATCCGAGGTGGTTTTTCCTCCAGAGGTTCCCTGGGTATTATCTCTTAGTGAAGGTGTGTCAGCATCTGGGGGCACGTACTCAGAAGCCTTCAGGCAAAAAACACCCTCCTCATAAACCTGACAGTAAATAAACGAATATATACTTAATGTATTTCCCCAGCTCCTCTTAAAGGGTTTGGAATTCAGCGAGCTCCCATAGTGTGCTATCTTCCTTTCTAAGTCATCCACACATTTTTAATAGAACAGTGGGAGCCTACTCGTCAATAGGATCTGCCATCATATCACGCCCCCGGCACAGGGGTGTGACTGGAACGCAGGAATTGTGCGGAGGCAGGAGCGGCTCTGGACAGGGAACCTGATCCGTTCTCTCCTGTTTTCACTCTAGGAGGAGATCCCTTTTCAAAAAACTAGCTAAGCAGCCTTCTCCTCTGCTCCACACCAGCCGAAGTTTCTCCTGCTTGAACCGATCGCTGTCGTCGGGGGAGAGCCTCCCGGGGTCCCCCACTCACAGCCTGTCTCCCCGATCTCCCACGCCCAGCTACCGCTCCACCCCCGACTTCCCATCCGGTGAGTGAGTCTCCTGGACAGGACAGCAAGGGGGAGTTGGGAGGAGGTCAAAGTCACCGTCTTAAATCCCGAAACCCCTGAGGATTATTCCTGCCTGGAGGTCATTAGATAGGGCTCTTCGGACCATTAAAATAAGACAGGAAGTGTTGGGTTAAAACTTAGTGTAGGGAGGTTTATCCAAAAAGCGTTCATTCTTTAGAGTTGGATGCTGACAGCTTGCTGACCTTGGCCTGACCTCTGCCTGAAGCAGTTTGGGCTGGAGGGTGGGAAGGGGAGGGAAGGTGGCCGTTGCTTACAGCATTCTGTTTTCTACCCCCAGGCACTAACTCCTCGCAGAGCAGCTCCCCAAGTTCTAGTGCCCCCAACTCCCCAGCGGGGTCAGGACACATCCGGCCCAGCACGCTCCACGGTCTGGCCCCCAAACTCAGCGGACAGCGCTACCGGTCGGGAAGGCGTAAGTCCGCTGGCAACATCCCGCTCTCCCCGCTGGCCCGGACCCCGTCTCCAACACCACAGCCCACCTCCCCGCAGCGGTCCCCGTCCCCTCTGCTGGGACCCCCCCTGGGCAATGCCAAGATCGTGCAAGCCTTTCCCAGCAAAATGCACTCCCCTCCCACCATCGTCAGACACATCGTGAGGCCCAAGAGCGCCGAGCCGCCGCGGTCCCCGCTGCTCAAGCGCGTGCAGTCCGAGGAGAAGCTCTCCCCCGCCTACGGCAGCGACAAGAAGCACCTGTGCTCCCGCAAGCACAGCCTGGAGGTGACCCAGGAGGAGGTGCAGCGGGAGCCCTCCCAGCGGGAAGTGACCCTGCAGAGCCTGGAGGAGACCGCGTGCGACACGCCCGCCCTCAGCCGGGCCAGGCCCGTGGAGCAGGGCTGCCTGAAGCGCCCCGCCTCCCGGAAGCTGGGCCGGCAGGAGTCCGTGGACGACCTGGACCGAGAGAAGCTGAAGGCCAAGGTGGTGGTGAAGAAACCAGACGGCTTCCCGGAGAAACCCGAACCCCATCTGAAGTCCCACGCACTCGGGAGCGACTCGGAAAACCACTCTGCGGTGAGGCGAGAGGAGCGGGAGAAGAAAATGTACCCGAAGACGTTGGAAAGGTCCAATCATTTTGAGAACAAAGCAGCCGGGCAGGAGGCCCCGGCCCCGGGCGGCCTGCTGAAGGGTGCGCTCCACAAGCCGGCCGGCGCCTCGGGCGGGACGGCAGCGGGCCGGGGCCAGGCCCCCGCGGACCACAGCCAGGGCACCTGCGACTGCAAACCAGCCTCTGTGCCCAGCACCTTTCAAGACGGCCCCTGTCCCTCCCCCGACAGGTCCGCCTCCGGGAGGGGGGACACTGTGGAGAAGGCTCCCCAGGCCAAGGAGTGTCTCCGATGTGAAAAGTTAGACAGCAAGCTGGCCAGCATGGACTACCTCCGCAAGAAAGTGTCCCTCGAAGACAAAGATGACAACCTCTGTCTCGTGCTCAAGCCCAAGATGACCTCCAGCGCCCATGAGTGCCTGCCCGGGAGCGCGGCCCGGCCCACGGGCGGGCAGCAGGAGGCGCCGGCCTCCGAGAGCCGGGCATTCAGCAGCAGCGCCCATGCAGCTCCGATGGGCGGCGTGGTGTTCGTCCCTCTCAAGGCCTTGGCCGGCCGGGTGGACGGTGGGGCAGAGAAGCCGGGCCCGGTGGCTCCCGAGCCCCCTGTCCGGAAAAGCCCCTCCGAGTACAAGCTGGAAGGTAGGTCTGTGTCCTGCCTGAAGCCCCTCGAGGGCACGTTGGACATTGCTCTCCTGTCTGGACCTCAGGCCTCCAAGATGGAGCTGCCTTCCCCCGAACCCACGCAGAGCCCCGGCCCCGGCCCGGGCGGTGCCCTGGGGCCCGCTGCGCCGCCCGCCCTTCCCAGCGATGGGAGGAAGGGAGATGCTGCTGGTCAGAGGGAGTCCTCCCCTGCTGTCTTCAAGGTGAACAAGTCGTACCTGCTCGAGCCTCGGTTCCTGCCACCCAGCCGGGGTCTCCAGAATTCACCATCGGCTCCCCAGCCTGACGCAGCGCTGAAGCAGGACAGGAACGTTTCCCAGGCCACCAGGAGCCCCACAACAGACACAGAAAATGATCCCCAGCGGAGAGAGGGTGGGCCCAGCAAACGCCAAGATCCCAGCTCCAACACCAAATGCCTGCCCGCGCTGGGGCAGACCCTGCGTGGTGCCGACCCATCCAGGGCCCCGGGCCCGCCCCCACCCGAAGGTGTCCCCTCACGGGAGAAGCCGAGTGGGAGGGAACCGGAGAGGGGCCCTTCCACAGCCAGAACAGAGCCGCAGGCTGCAAGGGCCGCTGTCCGCAGAGAGCCCTCCGTGGAGCCGAGCCCTCCACAAGCTGCTAAAACCAGTGACAACAGAAGTCTCCCGTCTGTGGGAGGAGCCCGCTCAGATGGCCACACACAGACCCTGGCCACGGAGAAAGCCCGGGGGCCTTGCGGGAAACCAAGCCACAGGGATGGCCGAGAGGAGCTGAGGCCGCCGGCCAGAGAGGACCCCTCTTTGCACACCGTGGGGACGGGGACGCCTTGTGAGCGGGAGCTGGGCAAGGGAAGCGGCCCGGAACCCACATCGCAAGCCCCTTCTGCCAGGCAGTCTCTGCAGCCTCCAGAGGGTGGGAAGAGTGACAGGCTCCGCAGTTTCCCTTCTTTGCAAAGAGACGATCCCCGGGAACCGGAGAGGAAAGAACAGCTCCAGCAGCGGCTCAGCAGCGGCTCTCAGCTCCCACCCATCACCAAGGACCTGCCCAGCCCGGCTCGGCAGCCCTGCGGTGCACCCAGCCCCTCCTCAGACAGAGAGCTGGGTAGCAAGCCCTGGGCTGCAGAGCCCAGCCTGGGCCTCCCAGACCCGCCCCGGCCCGCTGCTGTGCATGGTGAGAGCAGCCACAAGCCCGGGCCTGCCCCCGACCCGAGCCCTGCAAAGTCCAAGCACCCAGACCGGCCTCTCGCCTCCCAGAGGCTGGGTATGGGGGCTGCGGTGGCCAAAGAGCCTGGCACACAGCCTCCCAGCGGCCCCAGCTCCCCCAGCGGCCCCAGCCGAGACGGGAAGGGCAGCAGTAAGGGCGTGTCGAATGTGTACCCTGCCCTCCCAGGTTCCCAGCACACAGCCAGCCATGTGATCGGCCAGGGAGGAAGTGGGCCCTCAGGCTCACTGCCCCCCCGAGCGGGTCCCCTGGACACCAAGCTGAAGCCCACTGAAGGCGGGCGTGCCCCGGAGGCGCTGGAGAGGCCGGTGCATCCGCCACGGCAAGGACACCCCGGGGTCAGCGAATCTGTAGACCAGAAACTTCCCACTGTCAGTGAAAAGCTCAACCTGTCTCCAAAGCACCCCAAACCACCCACTGTGAGAGACGGCCCCCCGCCGTGCAGACAGACAGACAAGAGCCCTAGTCCCCTGGCCGCCACCGCAGACAGGAAGTCTGAAGGGAAGAAATGCATGGAAGCACTTTATGGTCCCACGGACGGCAGGAAGCTGGAGGCCAGCCTGCCCCTGGCACAGGGCGAGGCCAAGCTGAGGGGCACGGAGAGGCCGGCAGGGGCCGCGGGGAAGGGCCTGCCAGACGCCAAGGGGAGAGGGCTCAGTGCCCAGAAGCCACCGCCCGAGGCAGGCAAGCCCAGCGGCATGAAGCGGTCACCCTCGGCCATCGGGCAGAGTTCCTTCCGGCCCACTGCCCTCCCGGAGAAGTGTCTGAGCACCTCCTCCAGCTTTCCCGAGGCCAGGCCAGGTGCTCGCGAGGCTCCCACGACCAGCAGCGACCCCGCCTCGGCCAAGACCAGCGGGGCCACGGCCGAGCCCACAGCCCCCAGCAGCAGGGACCAGAGGAAACCCCCCTCTGGGGGCGATGGCGGGAGCCACATGACAAAGAGCGACTCCCTGCCCTCCTTCAGGAGCTCCTCCATCACGGTGGAGTTACAGCACCCCAACCCAACCACGGCGTGGGGCGCCGGGCCCCGGGACAGGGCCCTCTCAGTAACTGCCCCCCCAGGAGAAACCAAAGAGAGAGAGCCTGCCCCGGCCCAGCCTCAGACCAGGAAACAGAACGCGGGCAGAGAAGTGACCAAGCCGTCCCCCGCGCCCAGCACAGACCGCCCCGTCGCCCTTTCTTCCGAGAAGGACTCCGTGGTCCGGCAGAGGCGGGGGAAAGAGGGTTTGCGGAGCAGCCCTCACAAAAAGGCCTCCTAAGGGGGCAGGCCCTGGGGGACCCTCCCGGAACGTGTCACTGAGTCCTGACTACCTTTCGAAACCAGCACTGTGGGAGCATCGCAGGCCGAGCCTGGAGTCTCGCCGAAGGAGGGGAGAGGGAGAGAAGGTGGAAAGAAAGGAACCTTCTTCCAAATGCCTGCCCCGTGGTCACCGGTATAGCTGTTACCAGATAGTGTTTGTACAAGAAACAAGAAACACCTTCACAGCCGAGGGTTGTTGAGGAAAGGATTTTCTCTGTAAATATCTGGCCATGTGTTGGGTTTGGGATGTAGAGTCTGTACCTTGCTGCTGATTGTGTCATTTATGACAGCTTTTCTTTTAAAAAAAAGAAAAAAGAAGATTTTTGCTTTACCACTTACCATGATGTAGTACTGAAGCAAAAGGTTAAAACCAATGTATGTGAAAGTAGAGATCCACCCATGTTCGTGTATATACACGCATCCACCACATGTGTTTGTCTGTGGTTTGAGAGACTGTTTCAAGACTACACGTTCCTAAGTTAAAACACCCTAAGTAGAGGTAAAGATGCAAGAAAGCCCTACCCACCGTAGCTTGTGAGTTTTTATGTGCATTTGTAACCAGAGATGTTGATAGGACTGTGTCTGGCTGCCCGTGTTTCCAGATCCAAAGCAAGAGGTTCTCTAATTGCTGCATTTAGACCCCTCCTCCATCAGGAAGGGCCAGACCGTGGAGGTAGCCACGTTCGTTTCACGGTCATCCTACCTAGTGGGCATTTCGCGCCCGGGTCCGCCTGTCTGAAGGCCAGCCGTCCTCGTCTGTGGCTGTGTGTCTGTCGGGTCTTCACCCCAGGGGGAGCGGGGTCTATAAACACACATGATCTTGATGTCTGTTCTCCTGCATTTTCTCCTGCTCATGCTCTTAAACTCAGGCCTTTCTGCTGTGAGTCGCTAGTCTAAGAAGCACACGTTTTGTAGTCCTGCACCAGCTCTGCTCTCAGACAAAAAGGGACATTACTGGCTGCACGCAACTCTGCCAGGACCTAGGTTGAGTTTTACTCGGTTGAGCATCAGGCATTGGAAGAGGTTTTAAATTTGCTTTTGGACGGGAAAGGGGGCGGGGGTAGATTTTGGCATCACAGCATATATATTAAGAAATAATCAGGACATCAAGATACCTTTTAATACATAGCTGGGGCCTTATGTTGTAGATGAAGCTTGCTGTTTTTAGCAAGTTCCTGGGTTTCACATTCATTTCGGACGCATCGAGTAGCTCCATACATTTCATAACACGATCTCTTTATTTGTATGCAAAAAAAAAAAAGACTGTATTAATAAAGAGCAGCATTTTTGTAACAAAAAGACCTGTTGGAGCTATTTTGGTGCTTGAATGTGACTGTCCTTTTTACTTTTGCTAAGCCTTATTTAAATTTTGTATACCATGGAATATGTAGAAGTTGTCCAATCATTTTAGTGCTGAAGGGGTTTTTCTGTTTGTTTTCCGTTGCAGTTTTCCTGGTGGTTTGTATTGTATTGTAAGATGTCGCTTGCTGACATAAGTACTAAGGCACTAAGTACTAAGAGAAAATACGCACAGATAAGTATTTATAAGATGCTTGGGATCTATAGCAGGAATGTTTGTTTTGTTTTTATAAGAGGAAAAAAAATTGCCAATGAATACTAACTCAGCACCCAAGCCCCCTCGGGGATGTCTTAGTATCTTTAGGCTATAAAATTCTTCATCTAAGCACAGCATCATCCTATGGCCCTGTGGATTGTAAATCATTTATTGGGGCCGTAAACTCCACTCCAAAAACAAAGGCATAATTTAACTAACTTGGTTGTCCTTCACTGTAAAATGAGTTGGCAATGACAAAAGGGAAACAAAAAAAAAGAGTAGGAAAAGTCTTCTTGCCCCTATCTTTTCCCATGTAGTTTTAGCCATTCCCCGTCAGTTGTAGAAGAAACAAATATAAGAACTTAAGTGGGTTTCAAAAGTGGTCTCAACATTTATAATTCATATCTGTGTCTGTTGGTTGTCATAACCCAAGGCTTCTGCACTCAGACATCAAGACAGGGCTTTCGGGGAGGCAGTTCATGGTTTACAGCCGTTGCTTCTTAACTGTCCAGTTTCCTTTAAAGCACAGCTAGGTGCTTGTTTACAAACGACATATCTATGTATATTTTGTATAGTATATTATCATTTTTGCCAAATACGTTTTTGCATTTTGGATGAGTAAAGAGTACTAAGGTTGCGTTCACGTGATAACTGTCTGTTGTTGGTAACCTCTCCGGTCAGCTGGTAGAAACCCTCCTGTGTTCCCTCTGGTCCATCTCCTGTGATTGTAAGACGTGCCCCTCAGTAGTGCTCCCAACGATAGATTTACCAGCTTAACGTTTGTTAGGATCTGTGCAATAAAGTGTTTGCAGTCTTATTTTCTCTAAGAAATTCCCTATGGATGTCCTAATTGTTGTATATTGAAATATTTATACTTATGCGGTCGCATAACATTGAAATAAAAATTTAGCATGAAAAGATAATGGCTAATAAGGTGTGGTTTTTTTGCATAGACACACATACATACTATCTCTAAAATGTTAGTGAATATAACTATATTATGGAAATCATGGGTTTTTGCAGATTGCTCTGTTGAGCGGAAAGGTTTGCCAATTTTTTTTTTAACTTACACAAACATGTTCCATTCATTCTGCAAGATTAAGTCTCCTTTAACTCCTTCCTGTTTTCTAACAACCTTCTTCCTTGCCTGCAAAACTTTTCAGCTGCCACATTCACCATCTCCCTACGGTCTCAGGAAAAGTTGTCCTTTCTCAGTGACACCACCTCCCACTAGTCTCCCAGAGCCTTGCTCCATCAATCACCATTTGTCCTCTCATCTTTCCTTTTCTTCCCTCCTGTCTCCTCATAATTAAAAACCATTGAAGCCATAAGGAAGGAAAGAAGCAACCCAACACTTATTGTCTACCTATAATAGATAGATAGATGGTAGAATTATATATATTACAAGAGGCCCATTGCACAAAGATTCGTGCAAGAATAGGCCTTCCTTCCCCTGGCTGCTGGCACCGGTTTCCCTCCAGCACCCAGGACCTGGGCCTTCACTCTGGCCGCCACCTCCCGCCTTCGTTCCGGGCTGGCCGCCGCCATCTTTGTTGCATTAATTTGCATATTCCCTCCTTATTGGCTGTGGGCGCTGCCATCTTTGTTGTGAAGTGATGGTCAATTTGCATATTCCATCCTTATTACATAGGAAATATGAAATATCAGACATTTATATATATTATATATAATATATTATATATATTTATATATATTTAAATATATTATATATTTATATATATATTTAAATATATATATTTATATATAATATATATATCATATAATATATAAATATATAAATATATATATTGTCTAATATATATGTGCTTAGTCCTGGGCAAAATAATATATATGTGCTTAGTCCTGGGCAAGATAGATGCTTTTCATCAACCATCTCATTTGAGCCCAAACACAATCCTCAGACCAGATGATGGTGGCACCCCATTTTACAGGTGAGGAAACAGACCCAGACAGGCTATGTAATTTCTTAACGTACAGCCTGTAAAGAGGTTGGGTTAGAATCTAGATTTTTTCTGGTCCGAAAGCTCTTGACCTTTATAAGCATTACCAGATGTCATGTAATTTAATTCAGATCCAGGGACCTCTGGGAATGAGGTACGCCACTTCATCTTTTTTACATGCTGAAAAAAATTCAGCAACTGAATTTTTGGTGCAAAATTACTAATGTGATGATTGGTGGGAAATCATGAGCCAAGGAAGCTATTCGTTCTAGGTAATAGGCTCCTTTATTAATTCTAAATTAATCAGTAGGCAATTTCCCATCTAGGATTTTCAGTTCACAAATGTAACATAAAAAAGTGTCGCTGTATTAACTGCAGAAATATGCTTCCTTCAGTATAGACCTGCTATTAATGAACTTAGTGGTAAGACAGTTCTCAAATTTAACTTCCCTCCTGCCATATGTTTTTTTAATTGTTGACACTATTACAGATGTCTTTCATTTCCTCCCCCCCTTTTAATTCATTCCTCCACGCAGTCATTTTGTGCCTCTAACCCCAGTTAATACTGAACACACCGTCTATATTATGACCACAGCTTTGTTGAATCTCAGTTTCATTGCTGTTTGAATGTCAGTCAGTGTGGCCCAGGTTCAAGTTCTATGGCCCTTCAACTCTAGCCTGGAGTCATCAGCACCAGCCCTCAGAGGAAGACATCTCACGGATCCCGGCACCACATGTTCCGAAAGACAAGAGCGTTGTTTCCTAACGTCACGGGCTGGCGGCGGGCTGTCAATTCCAATATGTGGATGCAGGCAAGCACTTCCAAAAGGGGGTTTGCTCCCAAGACTGCAGTTCCCTGAACACTCCCTTACATGCCAGTCAAGGCTGCTCAGATGTGGGAAGAGAAAGATCTGTTGCATTTGGTTACTCTTTGTTGCCCCACACAGCTTTACAAAAAGTTGATTAATTGTAAAGCTGAAAGCCTTGAACAGATTTCATTAAGCGCTGCCTGGAGATGGCTGTCAGCAGCCGGGAGGCAAAGGACGAAGAGTCTGCATGGCCTGAAGCCGGCAGCTGCGGCTTCCAACTCTTCCTGTCAGGCTGGCTTCACCAGGGCCGCCAGCCCTGACCTGTCTAAATCTTTGCCTGGAAGCCATCCCTTCGGAACACACACACTGTGTAAACTGCTGTGCAGAAGTGGCTTTCCTGGCCTGGAAACAGATTTACTCCTGTTGGGACCAAGGGCAGTTCATGCGGACACCCGTCCACGTCCATCAGCGCAGCGCCATCCGTAATGCGAGTCCCAGCTCTCTGGACCGTTCAAGTGGGCAGCCTTAGAATAAGTGGGGCTCCCTCTGTCCTCGAGGAAAAGGAAAGAGCAACCCCTAAAACTGGGGTCTGACTGTGTACATTGGAAAACAAAGCCTTAGGAAGAAGTCACCTTTTAGTACCAGTAAATTCTCATAGCCAGTGACCTCTTTATTATTATACTTCTGTAAAAGCAAAAATATTCTTAAGCCCTGGCTGGTTTTGCCCAGTGGATAGAGCGTCGGCCTGCGGACTAAAGGGTCCCAGGTTCGATTCTGGTCAAGGGCACATGCCCGGGTTGCAGGTTCAATCCCCAGTGGGGGGCATTCAGGAGGCAGCCAGTCAGTGATTCTCTCTCATCATTGATGTTTCTATCTCTCCCTCTTCCTCTCTGAAATCAATAAAAGTATATAAAAAAAATTGCCTTTAAGAGAGAACCTCTTATTTCCTCTTTATTGCATGGTGCATAGCTATTGAAGGCAAATTAGCAATACAGAAAAGCAAGAAGAAAAATGTTTGAATCACTGAAATCCCATCAGCCCTGTCATTCCCCCACTTACAGAGAATTTTTTATTTTTCCAAAAAAATGAAATAATAGATGGCGTGTTTGGTAACCTGCTCTTTTGCTTAGTATTAAATCACAACTGTATTTCAATTTCTATAAATACAGGCCTGCAATATTACATGCAATGGCTGTATGGCATTTCATTTTATGGGTGTGCCATATTGGTGTTTTTCATGTGCACACATGCAGTAGAGACCCTCAGGGGCAAATGATTGAGGTCATCCTACTCCACAGTTCCTGGCACATCGACCTTGGCTTATACCAAGGTTCATTTAATTGATTCCTACACTCCCTCCCATCTCCTCCTCCCACTCCATAGGCAACCATGCTACATGGGTGATCTTTCTGTGTTCTCACAAAATAGGTGTTATTTTGTGTGCATGTACTTTAATTTATAGAACTATTCATGTTAACATGCCATTTTGGGTTTGTTTTTCCATCAAGCCCTGCATGTTGGTTTGCAAACTGGCCCCGTACTCGGAGGCCAAGGAGAGACCGAAGGACGAGGCAGACCACTCCAGCCTGGTAGGTAGCAGTTTTAATAAGCAAGAGAACGTACAAACAAGTCTGGTCTTGGGTGGCCACACAAGAGTAGATCTTCTCACCCGCCTGCCAGAATGTTAAAAGTTTATATAGAGGCCTTAATTGGGTTCAGTCATACATAGTGCCTAGATGACCTCAACAACACCTTCCTTTCTCAGGCTGTGTCCTTGAACATGGCTCCCACTGTGGGACCACTGGGCAGAGTATACATTCTAAGGACAGGGGAGGGGGTGAGGCTCCTCCAGTTGTCAGGGTACAGCTTGTGGGTCAACTGGCGGTCACATCCCCTCAATGACTTCCCCCAACACTGTGTGTTTAAGATTCCGTTACGCTGCTATAGCCATACTGAACCCATTGCTACTAACTACTCTTATACCCCATGGAGGGTGTCTTCCACATTCTACCTGTCCATTTTCCTAGTGATGAACACTCAAGTTGGAATTCCCCTCTCCATAAATAGTGCTGCACTGAATAGCATACTGGAAATGTGGAACTTTCTTGGGTATATGCCCTCAACAGAATTTGTGGATCATGAATTTAATTTGACTAATTATTGCTACGTGGTCTTAGTGGCTGCTCCAGTCTGTACCCAGAAGCAGTGCATGCAGTTCCTATACCCCCCACCACCCCCGCACTATTCCCCAGCTTTCTCTTTTTGCCAGGATAATAGATACAAAACTTTATCTCATTTTAACTTATATTTCCCTATTTTCTAGTAGAATCAACATGTTTATAATGTTATCCCACCTAAGAACATGGAATGTCTCCCCATTTGTTCAGAGTATCCCCTATTATCTAACCATTGATCTATTGTTGGATATCAGGTTGTTCCCAAGGACAAGAGAAAGAGGAAAAGGGAGACCCAAGCTGCTTAGAAAGCCCATGAACCAACGTGAAGGGAAAAGGAAAAGACGGATGGATGCTCCAGCAGCCCCTGCCCTCTGCTCACCTTTGTAGGATGTCTTGAACAGTCAAGTACTTAAGGAATATTACCTAGAGAACGGGGGAATCACAAGAGATATTCAATGAAGTTCACTATGTAATCTCAAATGGGAAATGATGGCTTTTGAAAATAATCTGTACATGAGTTCTTCCCTTTTTCAAGACCCACAGTATTTAATATATTATTTACAATTGTGATGAGCTGGGCCGAAGGGGGAAGTGTGTGTGGCAGAGCAGGCCAGTTCAGGAGCAGAGCCTGTGGCCTGGCAGTGAGGCCCAGGAGGTGAGCAAACTACCGGCCCAGCAGGTCTCACCTTTGGGTTCCAAGGCTCCTCAGTCCTCTTTTCCCTTTTGTTAGGACATTTCCTCTTAGAGAATGTGGATCTTCTTCAGCTCTTTTGACTCAGGTAAGCCTAACACATGCTTCTGCTTTTTTTTTGGATCAAATTCAGATTAGGGAAAGATATTACATGAAATCATTAGGCTGAGAGTCCCAGGCCAACCCCAGTCTAACGGAATCCCAAAATCTAGGGTGGGGCATGGGAATCTGTTTTGTAAAGGACCGGCCAGGTGATTCTGGTGATAAATCATTATCTGGGAGCCCCACTGTTTGGTCCATTCCCCTGCAGCCTTCCCAGTGATGGCGAACCTATGACACGCGTGTCAGAGGTGACACGCGAACTCATTTTTTGGGGTTGATTTTTCTTTGTTAAATGGCATTTAAATATATAAAATAAATATCAAAAATATACATCTTTGTTTTACTATGGTTGCAAATATCAAAAAATTTCTATATGTGACACGGCACCAGAGTTAAGTTAGGGTTTTTCAAAATGCTGACACACTGAGCTCAAAAGGTTCGCCATCGCTGAGTTAGACAGTCTAACTCTGAACTCATCAGGCACTTGTTTCCAGTTGACATCCAGCACCCCCAGCCATGTCTCGCTTAGAACTAATCACATCTTCTCTTGATGTAATTCAAGTTAATATTCCCTTCAGCATTCAGAGCAGATAGAAAACAGCATCAGCTACCCCTCCTGCATCGTATACTAATATATATAAAACATTAAAAAGCCATTTCTGACATACTTTTGTAAACTTGAAAATTGGAAACAGCACTTATGGGAGAATTGAACCAGAAGGAATGATGTGACCATTTCCTGTGTTGAAGTTTCACAGGTCATGCCTGTGTTGGGTCGGCGCTGTGTCCAGGTAGCAGCGATGGCTGCCAGCTTGGCAGGGGGGAAATTTGTGCCCAGATTGTGGGAGTCGCAGCCCACGCAGGGTCCTCTGTGATGGAGGCCAGTCAGTTTTTATGGACTTCAATGCTATTTGCTTCAGCACACTTTGAAATGCAGGGTCAGCTCACTGAGCTACAACATGCAATAATAACACATTTTTATAGGACTGCCTTGTCAGAGCAGCAACAACACGCGATACATAAAACCAATAAACACGCCGTGTCTACAGATTCTATCCAGTAACCAGGATAAAGCAATAAAACTGACTGCAGCCATCAAAAAGCTCCCTTCCTGACTTTGTCAGGTGAATTTACTGTTGCTTAAAACAGAGTGTCACGGAGCCTCAGATCAGTGTGCAGTGATGGAGCAGCAAGTTACACCACATGGAGGGGCGAGGGCCTGGTGAATGCAAGCAAGATGGGCAGGTGTGTTTGCTAGGGCTTGGGACCCTCTAGTCCAGTGGTTCTCAACCTTCCTAATGCTGTGACCCTTTAATACAGCGCCTCATGTTGTGGTGACCCCCAATTTCATTGTTACAAATTGAACCATTAAAGCATAGTGATTAATCACAAAACAATATGTAATTATATATGTGTTTTCTGATGGTCTTAGGCGACCCCTGTGAAAGGGTCGTTCGACCCCCCAGAGGGGTCGCGACCCACAGGTTGAGAACCGCTGCTCTAAGCTTTAAGGTGATGCAATTCACATTAAAGATAGTCTAAGGATGCTT
This sequence comes from Myotis myotis, assembly GCF_014108235.1. NCBI lineage: Eukaryota > Metazoa > Chordata > Mammalia > Chiroptera > Vespertilionidae > Myotis > Myotis myotis. The sequence goes on from NW_023416357.1 coordinate 35,720,522, forward strand.
TGGTTTTCCCAAGTTACTCATTACATATCATGTGTGACGGTGGGCTATGGGGTGGCAGGTTAGCCAAGAGTATTTCCTGGCTGCTGCTTATAGCCTTGAGGCAGGAAAGAGCTTACATTTGCTGGAATACACAGGGGATGCAGTGGGTTGGTGCAACCTTAGCCTGGATTCCTAGTGTGTGGACTTCTGTACTCTCTGATGGAAAGAAAGGAAATAACAAAGTAAGGAAGCACAGCGGGAGAGAAGGAAAAAAGGAAGGAAGGAGGGGAAGTGACATCAAGGAAAGAAAAACAAAGAAAAGAGAGGGAGGGAGCTGCCAGTGAGCGTACCGTTTGCATCTTCATGGTCACCACCAGAAATATTTCCCAGTTTCCAGAGCTCCTCATCTTACAAACAAATGAACATAACACAACGAAACAGCTATGAGTTGTACCACATTCCTGCCTAGATATGCCAAGGTGAATGTGTCCTGCAGGAGAGTGGCAGCCGGGTGTTGTGCCTATCAGGAGGCTCTCTCCCACTTTGGAGAGTGAGAGGCCTGAGCTTTCTAAACCAGTGCTGCCCCAGGGCCCAGAAGAAGAGACCTTCCCTGTGGCAGCAGCTGGGCAGCTGCCTGGAGGAGCCCCTGCTCTGCACACCTAGAGCCTGGCAGAGGCAGCCATGCCCACTTCCACATTAGGTCCCTCTGAGCCTGAAACTCAAGGACAACCTGCTTCAGGGGCTGCCAGACTTCAGACTCATACCAACCCGGATGTGGCTCTGATTGGCCCTCTCAGAAGGATGCCCCACCATCCTAGGCCCCTGAAGAAATAAAGACGGCTCAGGCGTGTGTCTCAATGTCCTCATATCTTCAGGCACATTCTCCTTTGACACCCGTCCTTAAATAATTGCCTCTCAAATGCTTCCTGGGGAAGCTGAGGAAACCTCCCCTCTTAGACACCTGTTCTCCCAAATGCTGATATTCAAGATCATTAAAGCAGTTAATTGTGTGATGATTCAATACATTGGCAGAGTATGCTGTGCTTGCCCACCCTCCTGGCATCTCCCCAGGCACCTGGGGCTCAGAGGGTTTGGTACCCATTTGTCTCTGCACCTGTCTTGGCTTTGATGGAGAGATGCCTTTGAACTCAGGAGTTAATGGAAGTTAACTAAAGATGGAGGAACACGATGGGAGATCTTGAACACTTCTCTCTGCTTCCAGGATGTAAGGGGAAGGAGATGCATCCTGAGAGAGTGTGCCAGCTAGGCCCTCAGGAAACTGCAGCCTGGAGTTCGAAGGGAATCCCACTTCTCACCAATCCTCAGGCAGGAGTGGGGAGGTGAGTGAGGCACCCACCTTGGGCACAAAATTTAAGGGGGGCACCAAAAACTCAGTAATGAGGATAAATAATGTTTTAATGCAACATTAAAGAAATAAAAACTAATGCAAAGTATCCACAGTGAACAAAACATCAACATTTGAAACAAAGGCAAGACTGGTATTACTAATTTTTTCCTTTTCTTTTCATGGTTCATCATGGCACTGTTATGGATCCTGTCTTTATTTAGTTTTTTTTAATTTTTATTTCTTGATTTTTTTAGAGAGAGGGAGGGAGAGAGACATTGATTCATTATTCCACTTATTTATGCATTCATTGGTTGATTCTTTTTCTTCTTTTTTTATATTTTATTTATTTTTGCAGAGAAGAAGGGAGAGGGATAGAGAGTTAGAAACATCGATGAGAGAGAAACATCAATCAGCTGCCTCCTGCACAACCCCTACTGGGGATGTGCCTGCAACCAAGGTACATGCCCTTGACCGGATTTGAACCTGGGACCCTTCAGTCTGCAGACAGATGCTCTATCCACTAAGCCAAACTGGTTAGGGCTGGTTGATTCTTTTGTGTGCCCTGACTGGGGACTGAACCTGCAACTTGGCACATCGGGACAAAGCTCTAACCAACTGAGTTACCCGGCCAGGGCTTGTTTAAAATTTTAATGTTTTACCATCAATTATTTTTGCATTAAAGTGTTTAAAATATTGTACTAATTTTTTTTGTCTTGATCACTGAGTTTTTTGGTTCTCCCTTATTTTTTTTTCCCTTTATTAGATGTCTCTATTTTTGCCCCTTTGCCTGTTCCACCCAGCCCCTAGCCCCCTTCCCTCTGGCTGTCACTACACTGTTGTCTGTGCCTGTGGGTTATACATATATGTTGTTTGGCTAATCCCTTCACCTTCCTTCATCTAGTCCTCCTCTCCCTGTCCCCTCTGACAGCATCAGTCTGTTCCACGTATCCATGACTCTGTTTTTATTTTGTTCATCAGTTTATTTTATTCATTAGATTGCACAAATGAGCGAGATCATATGGTACTTGTCTTTCTCTGACTGGCTTATTCCACTTAGCATAATAATCCCTAGGTCCATCCAGGCTGTTGCAAAAGGTAAGAGATCCTTCTTTTTTTACAGCCACGTGGTATTCCAGGGTATAAATGTTCTACAGCATTTTATCAGCTCATCTACTAATGGGCAGTTGGGCTGTTTCCAGATCCTGGCTATTCATGGTAAATAACTTGGTCCTCCCTTAAATTTTGCACCCAAGGCAAAGGCCTCACTCACCTTACCCTAGCTCCTGCCTTGTGTCCCTAACCAGGAACCAGTGGGAAAACTTGGCCTCCTCTCTAGTACAAAATACCCCCTAAGACTACTGAGGTTTTTCAGTGAAGATTTGTGACTTCACTTCACTATTCCCTTGTCTTTCCTGCTGTTTCTGGGCATATACAAGTGAAAAGGAGTTAGTTCCCAAGTTTCTACTCTGTTATTGTGTCTCACTACTATGCCCTCAGCCTAAGGGCCAAACAATTCAGATTAGATATCACTCAAATTTTCCTTTGATATCCAATCAGAATTTCATAACTATAAGTTACCATTGCAAGCCTACAACTGGTTATAGAACTTAATCAAGGTCCTGTAAATGCAGCACCGGAGTACAAGGGCTACCCTGTCCATCCATGCAGACTTCAGAGAGCGAGCCCTGAAGGAGGGTGACTCTTTGGGCCTTGGGGAGGCCCAGGTCATCACACTGGAGCTTCCATGTCCTCTTTCTCTATCATATTCAGTGGTCCTGTCCCCTCTGTGTCGCTGGTACTATCTTTACTGACACCCCAGCCTCAACAGAAACTACTCACTGAGCCAGCTTATTGTGCTCTTGACAGACAGCTGGCATACGGAGCTGCTTTCTCCCACTGGTCTTCATTGTAAATGTGTTATCTCAATTGCTGTCCCAGGTGAATCGGCATTTGAGAGCTGGCCTGGAAGGCAAACCACCATTTATCTCACGATTCCTGTGGGAAAGACTCTTTGAAGGACTGGCCTCCACATGAGAAGTGTACTTGCACCACAGCCCACCTGGGAGTTGGGCTCTGTAACCAAACAGTGAGGCACCTGGTTGGCTGCAGGGGCTTGCTTGCAGGTGAGCTGGCCAATGTAGCAAAAACCCTAAACCCTGGGGAAGGGAGGAGCCGGGGGAGGATGTCATTTTTTTTTCTGTAGCTATTTGCATCCTAGTGGCATTTGTAGAGACTGCAGACACCTAAGGATTAGGGAGATTAATGGAGTCCATTTGATGGTAAGGTTCAGTTCTCAGCCTCTTCTTCTAAATTCATTGTTTCCTCTTTTTCATTTAAAATGAACATTAAGACTTTATCCACAACAAGTTCCCCAAACAGCTACATTACTGGGAACTCAGACCCAAGCACAGTGCCCCAACGGTGCAAGAGAGAGTTGGGAGCTGGGGTCCTCAGAGCTGCCAGGTTGTGGGCGTTGGTGGTCTCCCTTTAGGGTCAAGGTGGGAGGTGCTCCGAAGGGTGTTCAGGAGTGGGAGGGAGGTGCCCCCCTAGTGGGTGACTGCCTGGGCCTTGCCCTGCCACAGGTCCTCCCTCTACTTCCACCCACTTCCATGTGAGGAGATGGCTGGGTGTTTCTCACAGCTGCATCTGTCCCTCATTTACTTTCCAGGGGGAGTGACATTAGTCCCGGGACTCAGAAAAACACAGAAAATCCCTGCCCGGCGCCAGGGACCAATCTGTCAAATCTGGCCCCTAACAGACAACAGTCTCTCTATTTGGGGCAATTCGGCCAAACACATTTATTTGCCATCTCTAGACATCTTCAGCACTAAATGTGCTGGTATTTCCACCTAAGAAGGAATTTAACTGCAAAAATGAGCAGGATGGTGAACAAGAATAAAAATACCACGAGAAAAAAAATGCCCACGGCCGTAATCCCACAGGACAGCTCGACCTCAGACAGCTTGACTCCCCTTAAAGATGGGGGGTTCGCACACACTGTCTCCTCCACGTCCTCGAGTTTGTGCAGGTTTTCTCTGTACCAGGTTATGAAACGAACATTTGAGCAAGTGCAGTCCAGAGGGTTGTGACTTAAATTAATGGTGCTCTGCTGGGACAAGATGGGGAGGAGACGGGGTGGGATGATTTGAATGCTGTTGGTGGCCAGGTTGAGGTAGAGCCCCTTCAGGTAGCCAAGAGCATCGATGCTGTTTTCTGTCAGGCTGTTGTGGCTTAAGTCTATGCGAGTCACATTCCCAAGGCTGTGGAAGGCCTGCTGTTCTATAGAGAGGAGCTCACAGGAGGATAAAATCAGCACCTCCAAGCCGGCTACTGTCTGAAGAAGGTTGGTCTTGGAGAGTCTCCCATCTTGAAATCTATTTCCCTGTAAATTCAGGTGCCGGAGACCCTCCAGGCCTTCCAGCAGGTGCTGATTGCTGGCGTCGAGGAGGCAGTGGGAGAGATTCAGGACCTGCAGGAGAGGGAGGTTTTGGAAAGGACTTTGTGACGCCATAACAGTCAGGTGAGTAAATGCCAAATCCAGGACTTCCAGCTTAGGACTCTCTTGGAATGCCTGACGCCGGAGACCAATGGACACAGCGTAGCTCAGGTTTAGGTACTGCAAGTGGTGCAGGCTTTTGAGCGGCAGATTGCAGCAGTCAGAAGCCTTTATGCCATTGTGGCTTAAATCAAGTCTCTGGAGATTTGCTAGTTTTTCCAAACACCCAGCACCGAGGTCAAGTACCCCCAGGTTGCCTTTGATAGAGAGGTCTGTGAGGGCCGGGAAACTGGCAGCATTGATTTGACACAATTGCTCAAAATGATTTACATTGAGAACTAATTTCCTGAGCGAGTTCATACCCTGAATCCCAGAGGGTAACTCTCTCAAGTGAGTTGCCGTCAGGTCCAATTCCCGGAGGGGCGTGAAGCACTGAAATGTGGTAGCTGACAAGTCAGAGAAATGGTACTTGCGCAGGCTGATGCTCTCCACAGACATTTCACAGAGTCCCTCGAGCATGGCTGGAGTCAGGTCCTGGCTCTCAGTGTCCTCGTATGTCCCCAGCCAGAGAGACCGAGTAGTAGAGTTCTGTAGACCTTTCAATATGACAGACACGTCAAGCATCCCTCCGAATCGCAGACTTTGGAAGACTTTTGCATGGAAAGCCCCAGGCTCCATGCCTTTAATGTCATTGCTATCAAGGTTGAGGCTGAGGTTGGTGGCCCCCAGAGTGTTCAGGTCTTCACGAGAGAGGAAGTGGAGAGCATTATTCTGAAAATCCAGAACCTTCAGATTCTGTGTTGGGAAGTTTCCTGGGAACTTCATGGAGGAAATATGGTTGCTTCCAAGATACAAACTTTCCAAGTTTTCCAGATTGTGCACTGGGATAAACTCGAGATTGGATATCCCCGTTTGGATTAAGAAAAGGTGCTTCAGTGCCCTGGGCCCAAGGAGGGATGTTTCGGCCATGAATATCAGGGGATTTCCAGTCAGCACAAGGGTGTCCAATTGGTGATGGCTTTGAAAAGTGTCTTCATGTATCCAATTGATCTGGCACCTTGTAAAGGTAATAGTATTTAACAATAACTAATTAGAAAAAAGCAGAAGACATTCTGTCACCGTGAGCTACATTTAAAAAGTCATGGTTTGTGTATAGTAAAAACAGTGTACATTGTCATTCAAAGTAAAACATGAAAAACATTCTTCAGTAGCTACAGGTGGCCTCTTGAATTAATGACTAGCCTCAATTCTAAACACACTAATTTAGATTCCCCGCCCTCCCCTAAATATCTTGCCCCTTTAGGTTAAACTGTAAGAAGTTTGTGTTTGGAACCTAGAGAACAATTAGTGGTTTGCTTGTTGAAAAAAAAATATCAAACTATTATTTACTATTTTAAGTAATAGAAAATGTTACATATAAAGCATAATATATATGATATATATGTGTGTGTGCGCGCGTGTGTGTTATATAGGATGCATAGTGATGATATTTACATAGGAATCTGTGTCATCCTGGTCAAGTTACAACTTTTTTCAACCTCTATTTTTTCATCTATAAAGTATAGAAATAATGATTACTTTGTAGAATGGTTGTGAGTGCATTTCTTCTCCATAGAAATATGCAACACTAGAGCTGAAAAGACACCCCTACTGGTACTGAACCTAATGATATTGGACAGTACACACACATATACAACACACCTACCCTCAAGGTCAAGGGGAATTCCTTAGAAATGAATTGTGGAAAGGAAGCCTGAATCCATAGCAGCAAGTGAGCCCTAGAGCTAGCTTTGCCACATCTGCCAATATCTGTAAGTCCCTAGTAGCCTAGAGCCTGGCTTTTAACGAGCCACATGTGTCAGTGGCAGAAGACAAAGCTTGGGGATAGGCTAGGAGGTCCTCTCAAAACCTGCTCATTACCATGACCCTCAAAAGGGATCCTTCAGTGGGTGACATTAAAAAAGAAGCTCACAGAGGGAGACCTCGGGATATGTGTTTGTCTTGGCCTTGGCTCTGAATGGAATAAGGACAACAATAACAAGGAAAGACTCTCCTCTGAGATCCCCTAACCATAAGCTTCTACTCAGGAGGATTGTGGCATGGTTTATGCCACCTCTGTAGACCTCCCCAAAGAAACCCAAGTGGAAAATTGGGTTTGAAAGTTTGAAGTTGTTCCAGGATGGCAGTAACTTCAGGTAACTGGCAGAAGGAAATAGAAAACTTTTCCAGATCGGTGTACTTACATTTTAATAAGGAAAACTTTCAACTTTACATAAAAGCAAAGAGAAAAATACAATAAACCTTCATACATCTATCACACAGATGCAGTAATTCTCAAGATTTTGCCACATATGCTCTCTGCTTCATCTAGTCCCAACTCTATCTCCTGAATTGTTTTAAAGCAAATTTTAGCTATCCCATACATATTTGAGTAGGCATCTGCAAAAAACATTGAGGCTTATTTTCAATAGCCAAAATGCCATTGTCACATATAGAAATATTAACAATTCATTGGTATTATTTAATTCCAGGAAAGCATTTTAAACAAAGATTTACACATATTTCCAAAAGATAAATGAGCTCAAAATAAAAATTCAATAAAGACATAAGGGAAACACATTAGCCAAAGTCAGCAAAAAATAATAATAATTTAAAAATCTATGGAATTAGGTTAAAAAAGCTGATATAAGAATTATCATGTATTTGATAATATATATGATATATAAAGAATATAGAAAATGAATTATATAGTATCAGAACATATGATAAATATATTTATATCAAACAAGTTTCACATATTTAAAGAAAATAGTAAAAATCAACAGTCTGATGAAAGAAAAAATATTAAAACTGATCTGCTATATTTGTAAGCTTTGTTTTCAGTTTTATCATCATTATTCCTTAGAACTTAAGCAGCATGACTGAGCCAGTCTAGTTCGACAATTTCCTTTCTACTCCATTGTTTGTTTGTTTGTTTGTTTGTTTAATTACATTGCACCTGCATAAAACTATTTCATGGGAGAGGTACACACACAGGATAAGCTGACGGTCCCTGTGCCCTCAAAGGTCCTGGATGCACTTGGAATGCAAGTTGTGCTTTTCCCTAAGTAAAACATCAGTGCATGTAGGGAACTCAGATACATACCTGGTTAAATCCAAAAAGATCAGATTTGTGAGTCTGCAGAAAGTTGTGCTCTGAATTGCAGGCAAGAAGTTAAAACTGAATTCCAAAAATTCTGTTGTGTTTGGTAGAGTGCCAGGAATCTCTCTGAGACCTAAATTTTCACAATTGTATATTTTGTTGGCTTCTTTCTGATGAGATAAACAATGTAAATTAATATCAGACTTCATAATTTGATTGCAAATTTATGAATGTGGTATTTTTTTGAGCATCAATCCCACTTCTAGGAGTCTTTACCAAGTATATATGACATGCATAAGATGATTCATTTAAGCATTTTTTATATTAGAAGATTGACAATACCCAGCTTATCCATCACTATGGGATTAATTGAACAAAACATGGTACAGTCACAAAAGGGAACCTTCAGCAGCTGAAAATGAAATGACTGAGATTTCCACACACTGATAGGGCGTGATATCCAGGTATATTGTGTGGTGAAAAAAGCAAGGTGTCAAATGTACATATGTAGTATAGACGGTAAATGGGATGTAGTATGTAATGTATTGTATACTATCTTTTCTGTAAGATAGGTATGTATGTATTTTATTATATTTGCAGAAAGAAAACATGGGGGAAAAACTCAAAACTGGCTGTCTTGAAGGGGAGAGATGAACCAGGTAGAGGAGCAAGAATGGAAGCAAGACTTCTTTGAATATACTTTGTTTCATAGGTTTCATTTTGGATGCCTGAAAATGTTTTAAATCACTCTAGATTAGCATCAGCAAAATTAGACAACCAGACATCCACACTTTCTGATGTGATGTAAGGACACAGTACCACCTATGAGGTATTCTTGCCCCCCTCTCCCCCAGTTAAAGCTTGAACCCAACCATGACTTTAGGCTTAACTTCCATAAGTGATGTGGGGGATTTAAGTTCAATAGCACCACAAGGTAGCAATTAGCCAAATGCAGGACATTCTGTAGAACAACTGACTTTGCTTTATGGGATGTGAATGCTGTGGGCAGAAATGGAGAGGGGAGGGCGTGGGAGGAGACAGAAAACTGTTCTTGTAAAAAAAGAGACATAAGTAAAAGCTATTTAAGAGACATAACCAACAAATAATAGAGTAGCCCTTGTTTAGATCCTGGTCCAAATAATGCACTTAGGAAAAGACTTTTATAGAGTATCGAGGAACTTTGAATGTAGACAGGATATTAGAACTACTAAAGAATTATAAATGTTAATGATAAGAGAAACGTTCTTAATTTTTGAGATGCATTTTGAATATTTAGGGATAAAATGATATAATGTTTGAGATTTGCTTTCAAATACTCTGTCAAAAGGGGAGGAGAGGAATAGGTAGATGAGATCAGCAGGTAAAATGTTGATGGTTGTTGAATGTTGAGTGATACATACATAGAGATCCCTTGTAAGTAACTAGTTATGTATATGTGGTTAGAAATTTTCTAGCCCTAGCCACTTTGGCTCAGTGGATAGAGCATCGGCCGGAGGATCCCTGGTTCAATTCTGGTCAAGGGCACATACCTTGGTTGCAGGCTCCTCCCCGTCCAGGACCCTGGTCAGGGCTCATGCAGGAGGCAACCAATCCATGTGTTTCTCTCACATCAGTGTTTCTCTCTGTCTTTCCCTCTCTCTTCCACACTCTCTAAAAATCAATGGAAAAATATCCTCAGATGAGGATTTAAAAAAAGTGAAAAAAAAAAGAAATTTTCTAAATATAACGTGTAAACGAGCTAGCAATGTGGCACAGACTTTAGGTCATGGGGCTGTGCAGCCTTGGAGTGTGAATTTATTTTGGATCTCAGGAGCCACAGACTACTGGTTTTTGGGGTACAGCCCTGCACATAAGTCCAGAGCACTGCCTGATCCTGCGTCCCAAGTGAGTCAAGTATTCAGAAATCTGCCATTAACTGCCTGTTAGGTTCCCCAACTCAAGTTATAAATCTTGGACCAACTGGGTAAAAATGGGAAGGGGTTGGTTAGACATCTATAGAATTACAGGGTCATGGTTTATTTGAATGATGCCTTAGGATAAAGCATAGTGGGCAGGTATAAAGACCTGATGGTGTCTATTATGAAATAATCTCCAAGGAAAATGCACTTGGGGGCCATTTTTCAGATCTTCTACGGCACCATGTGGTTTCACCCAACCTTTCAGACCCTGCCTTTCCCCCGACCATCCCGTGGTCTCACTAGAGGCCCCTCGGAGACCGCCCTGGTCTGGGGAAGACCTGCCCATCAAACTGGAGACCAGCAGCTTTCCTTACTGTGAGTTGCACACAGCCCTGCGTAGCTGGAAGCAGAAGAGTCCCCACATTCTCTTTGCTCTGAAGCGTGATGTTTTAGAGATGCCGCCACTTTAATTGCTTTTTGCTTTCTCGCTCCAGTCTCTGCTTGTGATGCACATTTTGTAGTTGCAGTGAGCGTGGTCACCTACTAGAAACCACCGTGTCTTCCATATTGTGACAATATTATGAAGGTCACAGATGAACATGCTGTATTCGTATTTCTTTGTAATTCATTTTTCGTTTTATAGGCCCAAAGCCCTCCAGGCACTGCCACGAATCCCCCTAATGTCCTTGAAATGCATACTTTGCGTTGATAACTTATATTTAGCTGACTAGTTATACATATGGGGAAAAGCACATGTTGCTAGACTCCTCTTTGGTGCCCATGAACATGGATGACTCAGAGAGGAGATGGATATGCAGCTTTTGCCCCAATAGCTGTTAAGATTCGATTAGCTTTGGGGGGGCATTTTTCTTTCCTGGTCTCCATTGGCCTAGCTGATGCCACATACACGTGGAGAAAGGGGCCTTTCCTCAATTCGTGCTGCTCTATTCTGGCCCCACAGCCAAAGGCTCCGCTCTGGCAATTCCCTCCTCCTGATTATAAACGTGCCTGCGACACCTAAACTGCTCCTCTTTGGAGCTTTACTAAGCACTTTATTGCATTAAAGCGATTGGAGAAGTTGAGGATTGAGTTGGAGCTCTATGAGCCGGTGGCCTGAGGGAGCTGCTAGCAAAAGGAGAGGCGCGTGGAGGAAGGAGCTCAGTTTGAACCCAGTGAGCGTCCAGGGACCAGTGAATCTCACACTGTGGAGGAGTATTGGGAAGCCACCAGGAGCGCGGGCCATAACATTCCTCTCTAGTTAGGGAGACACTGCCTTTGATTCCTGGGACAAAGAGGCAAATGGCAAGAACTGTAGCTTATACGAGAATTTAAAAGGCAAACACATTTCAAGAATGCACGGACCTCTCTTTGGCTTTCATGTTCACTCTCCTGCACAGTCAGAATTACCATTGCAGATATTACAGGTGGTGATGCCCAAACTCCTCCTGCTCTAAGGCAGTATACGCATGCACACACACGCACACTCATTCTTCTTTCTTTTTTTTAATCCTCACCAGAGGATATGTTTTTATTGATTTGAGAGAGAGAGGAAGGAAGAGAGAGAAAGAGTGAGAAACATCAATATGAGAGAGGAACATCGATCAGTTGCCTCCTGTGCATGCCCTGACCGGGGATGGGACCTTCAACCTAGGTATGAGTCCTGACTGGGAGTTGAGCCCGAAACCTTTTGGTGCATGGGATGATGCTCCAGCCTACTGAGCCACTTGGCCAGGGCTCATTATTTTTGTTTTTGAGCGTAATTTGCAGATGCCATGACCCTTTTCCCCTAAATCTTTTAAGGAAAAGGATATTCTTATACAACCACAGTACCATTACCAAAAATTCATAATATTTAACGTTCATGTATATTATTATCAACACAGTTTATAATATTCAAATTATCTTCAAATTTTTCCAATAATCCTAATATTGCCTATGATAGTAATTTTTGCTTTTCCAATTCAGGATCACACATTGCATTTATTTTTCTTGTCTCTTTAGTCTCCTCTAATCTGAGACTACTCTTCAGCCTTTCATTAGCTCTCATGGCATTGATTTTTTAAAGAAAAACGAACACAGGCTCATAGTTTATAGGATGTCCCACATTTAGGGTTTTTTTTGTTTTTGTTTTTGTTTTTACCTGTCCTCATAATTTGATTCAGGTTATACATTTTGGGCAGAAACACTACATCAGGGAAGTTATGTATTTCTGGCTGTCAGGATTCATATCAAAACTTTTTTTTAATCCTCATCTGAGGATATTTTTCCGATTGCTTTTCAGAGAGAATGGAAGGGAGGGACGGAGAGGGAAAGCAAGAGGGAGAGAGGGAATGGGGGGGGGGGGGAGAGAGAGAGAGAGAGAAAGAGAAAGAGAATCATGAAACATCAATGTGAGAGAGAGACATTGACTGGTTGCCTCCTGCACAGGCCCAGACTGGGGGTGGGGAGTGAATCCACAACCCTTCCATGTGCAGGCTGATGCTCTAACCATTGAATAACACCAGCCAGGGCTCATATTAAAACTTTTTGAGAGCGCACTCTGAAAGCAGAGCAGAGGATTTCAGGACAGCAGAATGATAATGCAACAGAGAAGTAAAGGACAGAGTGCGGAGAAGAAATTCAGTGTGGCCACTGTCATTTTGCTCAGGGCCAGGCTGGCTACCAGGGCCACGTGTTCAGTTGCTTTTCCAGACAGATACCCACCACCACTCCGGACATGACCACTTCCTCTAAACCCAGCCTAATTCTCCAGATCTCCATATGAGGTCAGCTTCCAAAGTCGCTTTCTCACCCTTCTGCTTTGGTTGGTTCCACCTCAGATAGCGCCCTTCTGGATGTGAATGCAGTTAGCAGGCCCATGCAAGGCTGCATGGTATTGAGGACAGCTGCCCCTGTCACCCCCATTCCACAACATGGGCATTTACTCAGGACCACTGTGCACTGGGACCTGCACCAACCACTTTGTCTCTAGCTTCATGTCAGAGCCGTGCCTTGTACACCGAGCAGGGCTCCCAAGTGTTGTATCCATGCTTGCAATCCCTTTTCCCTGCAGGCATTCATTTGCATTTTTTCAATCAGGATCTTATTTTGCTTCTTTCTGCTGTATCTCTAACTCCCTGCCGATCCCATTGTATTTTCTCTTCTCACAAGTGTTGAAATCATTTTCTAATTTAGATCCTTTGCGTTTCACTCTAGTGCCAATTCCCACCTTTACGGACGGCTCATCTGTGTACTTGGCACACACAGCAGCTAGGCCTCCCCCCAGCTCCCCCCATGCACAAGTCTGGGAGGCTGAACCCTGGCCCACCCCCGTTAACCACCCCTTTTCCCAGAGATAGTGATTTGGCTGAGCCAAATCCTAGAGTAACAATCACTCTCTGCAAATAAAAGAAAACATTCCCAAAAGGGCACCATCCTAAAACACTGTTGTCAATCTGAGTCCTCTGAGCAAAGGGCATTCCCATTGTGTGCAGTTCATTTTCTCTCTGTCTGCAGTCAGACTGCCTGGGTTCAAGTCCAAGCTGTGTTCTCTGAGCCTCCTTTCCCTCCAACTGTAAATGGAGGACAATAACCCTCTTTGCAGGCCAACTCTGAGGATTAATTGAATAATGTATGTCTAGCACTCCCAAGAGGAGTTAGTATTTCACTGGATCATCACAGCAGCATGCCATTGTCTAGAGCAGTGGTTCTCAACCTTCTGGCCCTTTAAATACAGTTCCTCATGTTGTGACCCAACCATAAAATTATTTTTGTTGCTACTTCATAACTGTAATGTTGCGACTTTTATGAATCATAACGTAAATATCTGATATGCAGGATGATCTTAGGCGACCCCTGTGAAAGGGTTGTTTGACCGCCAAAGGGGTCACGACCCACAGGTTGAGAATCGCTGATCTAGAGCTATTAGGAAGCCTTTGTCTCTCTGAACTTGGAGTTCTCCTAAAAAGAAGCTCTACTAAGCACACACCCCTCCTTCTCATACCTAGGATTGAAGGACTGTCTCCTACCATGGTTCTGAATGCACAGAACAGCTGAGATGAGCCCATTTGAAATGAGGAGGTATGCCCACACTCCCAAGCCTTTAGTCAAGAGCACACCTAAAATGTCACCAGAATCCAAGTCACAGAACACTGAATTCCAGCTACACCTCACATATTTGTCAGCCTCCAAAGACTTGGTCATGGTTCTAATTTTGTTACTCATGTTACACACACACTGACACACACACACACACACACACACACACACACACACACACACAGAAAGAACATATAGTATTTAGCAATGGAAGATTCTACATGGAGTGTTGATAGGTGTTTACTGTATTATTTCTAGAACTTGTCTAAATTTGAAATGTTTTCAAACAAAAAAATTTATTAAAACATTCACTTTGACTCCTCCCTCACTTCATATGTAAAAAATAATTTCAGATGGATCTTAGATCTAAATGTGAAACCTAGAAATAGAAGTAAATACAAAACAATAAAACTCCTAGAAAAAAATCATAGGATAATATCTTCATGGCCTTGAGTAGGCAAAAATTTTTTAAACAGGACAGAAAGGCACTGAAAGAACAGCACCAATAATAAATCCAGCTACATTAAAATTAAGGATTTCTGTTCATCACTAGGAACCTGAAACCTGTATAGTTTTATTAACCAATGTCACCACAATATATTCAGTTTTTTTAAAAAAAGAACTCTTGAAAAAGGAGAGTTTGATGAGCTTCCAAATCCCAGAGTAACAATTATTCTCTGCAAACAAGACAAAACATTCCCAAGAGGGCACAGTCCTCCCATACATTCATACGGCAGGAGGGTGGTGTACCTCAGTTCCATGGGGACAGAAGATCCTGCTGTCCAGACCCTTCTGGACCCAGCTCTATATGCCTCTTTATCTGTATCATTTATAATCCTATGCAATAAAGAGCTAATATGCAAATGGTGATCACGCCCTGGTGCCCTTGCGCCGGGGCCGGGGGACCTGAGGCCATGCCCCCTGCCCTGGCACCGGGACTGGGGGACCTGAGGCTGCACCCCCTGCCCAGTGCTGGGCCGGGGGACCTGATGCTGTGCCCCCCGCCCGGTGCCGGGCCAGGGGACCTGAGGCTGAGGAGGGTGGGGCTGGCTGGGTCTGGGTCTCGCACAATTTTGAGGCACATGCGGGTGGGCGGGGACTTGACTCTGGGTCCCTTGGCGTGCCCCAGACTCTGACAGGAGGGAGATTTTCATATACATTTTACTAATTTTCTTTCATCTCTGACACTTCTATTATAGAGAAAGGGCAAATAGCAATATTAAAATATTTCCTCTAATTAATTCCCTTTTAATGTGCACAAATTTTGTGCACCAGGCCACTAGTATATTTTATAATAAGCTGATAAACATAAAAAGAGAGAGATCACTAGGAAAGTGGAAAGGCAAGCCACAGAGTGGGAGAAGATATTTGCAATCTGATTAAGGACTTCTAGCCACAGTACATAAAAAACTCTTGCAACTCAATAAAAAAAGAGACACTCAAAAGAATATGGGCAAAAGACTTGAAAAGGTACTTCACACATATAAGGATATGCAAATGACCAACAAAAGCATGAAAATGGAATCAATTTAATTCTTTGTCAGGAAAATAAAAATTAAATTCCAGTGAAATACCACTATCTATCCAACAGAATGGGTTTTTAAAACAAACATTTGCAAATATTAGTGAGACTATGGAAAAAACAGAACTCATAGACATTGCTGATGAATATAAATGTGTCTCAACAATTTGGAAACTGGCAGTATCTGCTAAAGTTAAACATGTGTATACCCTATGAAGAAATGCATCCACTCCCTGGAATACACCTAATAAAGATTTGCATAGTTGCTTACTAAAGACAGATAAGAATTCCAAAGCAGCAGCATTCGTAATAGCCAAAGTAATTGACAACAATTAAAACTCCATTAAAAGTCAATCTGTGGTGATGGAAGTTAAAGAACTGGACATCCTTGGGTGCGAGTGACTAGGAGGAGGTTGGAAGGGGCTCCGAGGTGCTGAGAAAGTTTTGTTTCTTCATCTGTGTGCTGGTCACACCGATGTATGTACTGAGTGAAAACTCACTGAACTGTATACTTAGGACTAGTGAACTTTTCCACATATATGTTTTACTTTAATAGAAAGTTTACTAAACTCAAAACAAAACCTTGTTTTTAAAATAGAGCTTGATGAGCTAATGGTGGTCACATGAACATATATACACGGCATGGTTAGTTATGCTCACGCTGGAGGGGAAGAACTAAAGAGGAAAGGAAAGCAAGGCGGGGGGAGAGGCTAATCGGGATCATTTGCGCTCGAAGAAGGGCCAAACCCTAAGTCAAAGTTTCCTCTCCCACCATTCCCACTTTATCCCATATGCCTGCAGCCTAGAAGTGCCTCACCTTCTCCAGGCCTGACCTAACGCTGCAGCAAGCTCTCCTTTTGCTGCTCAACAACTCTCACCCATCTTTGTATCTCCCAACAACCTCCGCAGTACTCACACAGAGTGAGGGCTCAATACACAGCCTTTGAACCCTGCAGCCAAGAACTCATACATGATAAGGAGGTCCAGGAAAATGTAGATCCAATGTTAATTGTATAGGTAGGTCCCAGGGCATTTAAAACCCAAGTTATTTCAGAGGGAGGGCTGTACAGAGGTCGTTGTATTGGAAGGTTTCAATAGAAACTTGGCCAAAAAGGAAAGCTCGCTGCAGCACAGGGCCAGGCCTGGAGATCCTGGGACCCTCAGCATCACTCTTTCCACCTGACTATCTCAGAAGGCCCTGGAGCAGGCAGCAAAGGGACCAGGGTGCTCGCCTTGCCTCTTTCCCTTCCCTCTGCCAGGAAGGGGTCATTCGCAGAAAGGAACTGGCAGCTCTCGGCCTGATGTCCTCACTAGGAAGCTAGACTGGTCTAGTGTTTCCAAGGGCTTCCCAGATCTTCCGGGACTCCCTATGGGCTTCAGAAGGGCTGGTGAAGCTTTGCAGGAACGTGGGGATTTATGAGCTGAATGGGTCTTAAGAGTGGTGGTTAAACAAATCTGCTCCCCCATGAGCTGGAATGTAATGGTGATACTATCTTATGTGAGGATGTTGTCAGAGGTGGATGGCCTACCTCCCTGATCACTGAGGAGGTGGTGTCCCCACTCCCATCCTCCTACATGTCTGTGTGAACATGACCTTCCAACCGGAATGAGGAGGAGGCAGCTGGCAAGGCTTTTGGGGCTGATAAATCTTACTCCCTTCTGCTATGGGATGAATTGTGCACCTCCCTCCCCCAAGCAAATTTGTATGTTGAATCCCAACAAGGTCGCTCAGAATGTGACTTTATTTGGATATAGAATCTTGAAATAGGTAATTAAATTAAGATGAGATCACTAGTGTGGGCCCTAATCCAATGTGACTGCTGTTTTTAGAAGAATAAATGTGGAGACAGGCATGTACAGAGGGAAGACTAGGTGAAGACACAGGTAGAAGTCAGCCATCAACAAGCCAAGGAGAGAGATCTTGGAAGAAATCAATCCTGCCAACACCTTGATGTTGGATTATTAGCTTTCAGAACTGTGAGAAAATTAGATTCTTTTGTTTAAGCCTCCCAGTCTATGGTACTTACATGCTACAGCAGCCAGAACAGTCATCCACCTTCCCAGCCTTCATTTCCCCTGGGCATTGTGCCTCCTCTCAATCTTAGCGCATCCTGATTCCATCCTAATACCAGACTAACAGGGTTGTTCCTTTCTGTCCCAGTCTTGACTGGATTCTTCCTCTTGCCTGGCAGGTATGTACCCTGTTCTCCCTTATCATTCTCCTGCCCATGGCTCCCAACCACCTTTCTGCTTCTCCTACCTCCACTTCTGCTTCTAGCCCCAGCCCTTGTCCGACAGGCCATGTGGTGCTGTGCACTTGCTGGGGTCAGAGGCAGTGAGGCAGCCTGAAACATTTTAGAAGATGGCAGGAGACTGAGGCCTTTCTTGCTCTCTCTCACCACCTCTTCCAAGAATTTCCCACAGGTTGATAAATACTGTGATGGTCCAAAACAGAAGGTGCGATTTGGCTCTGTTCTCCGATGCCACTCTGGTGGGTTAGGAAAGCAGATGGAGGGCGGTCCAACTCGGGGAGAATGCCAGACTCACCCAGAGTGATCCTCATATGCTCCGAAACCTGGCACGGATTAACCCTACTAATCCCCACCCGAGAGCCAGGAAACTGAAGGACTGTTTGGAGTAATGGCCGTGTGCTGGGATGTTGGACAAATAGCTCCTCTGTGCTGGGAACAGGTTCGTAAGTCTTCTCTTTGCACTGGGTCCCTGTCAATATTTTATGTCCCAATTAGGGTTATTTTGGGGGCATTGTTTGCAGAGGAGGAAGACTCTAACCTCTTCCTGCTAAGGATCTGTGAGATCATCCCCTGGCTGAGCTCTTGGCTCCTTCTTCACAATAAAAATAATAATAATAACAAATAAAAAAAATTCTACACCCCTCATTGCCCTTACAAAACAGTGGATATTGGGATGCCAAGGCTCAGATGGGACTGCAGGCTGAATCTCAGAATTTCCAGGCCATTTAATCTGGATAAAGACAGAAAGTTTGGACTCACCTCCATGCACGTCTGATCCGAGGATGTGGTGGCTTTATAGCTGGCAGAAAACAGCACGGCCACCAGGAGGCAGCTGACAGGGGGTGCCATCACAGGACCAGTGCCACCGCAGCTGAGAAATCAGCCAGGCTGTGATGGCCTCAGTAAGCAGCAGCCAGAGAGGTGCTCAGAAGGGTGATCTGCGAACAAGAAATGCTCTGACTGCTCAGCGTTTGGTGGCTCTGTGCTGCAAAAAGGGAAGTCCCTTTACATACCACCCACCCTCGCCAAAAATAGCTGAGGACCCAGCCCCACTGTGGCCCAGTGCGCTTCCTGGCAGACGTGAATCACTCGTGCAGCCCTCTCGAGCTGGTCACGCTGGCTCTCAGTGGGGTGGTTTCTATGGACTTTAGGCTGCCTTCAAGGGTTTGGCTAACTCCAGTGTCTTTGGGTCCCTTTCCCCCAGAGAGGCTGTGGACACAGGCAGCTGTCCTCACGAAAGAGGCCACTGGGTTGGTTGCCCTAGGCGAGTGGCCAGGAGAGGTGCTATGGCATGCTGGATGAGTAAGGCACTCTGCAGGCCTGATGGAAGGACTGAGCCCAGGGGTGGTGCTGCTGGAGCTGGGACCTGGAGCAAGAGAGACAGGTCATCCTAGAAAGCGAGTGTAACACTGCATGGCCACCTCGCCAATACCCACCTCTGGTGTGATCAGAGGAGGACAAACCCATCCCTGACCTGGTGACTCAGGCCTGCTGTCGCAGCAGCAGTGGAGTCCCCTTGTGTTCCCTGCCAACCTGACGCAGCAGAGGACACTGCTGTGTGCCCAGCAGGCTGGCTAAGAGAGAGCAGAGCTGAGGATGTCAGCCTTGGCTCTGTTTCACCTTAGAAATTGCTTTGAAGCAGGATTGTAAAACCCCCTATTATGGTGCAATATGTGGTAGTGATTAAAGAAAGTGAAACTTCAAGCATTTCTCACTGGGCTGGATTTAGCTACCTCAAACCTTGTTTTTCTCCAACCTTCTGGCCTAGCCTATCTAATAAACAGGGAATATGCAAATTGACCGTCACATCATCACAAAGATGGTGGCACCCATATCCTCAAGATGGCAGTGCCCAGTCCCCTCAGTCCCGCTGGAGTCCCCCAGTTCTTTCAGCCCAGCTGGGGGGTGGGGAGGCAGCATGCACATGGTGCAGCAGGACCCACCCTCAGTCCCCCAGCTGCCCAGGGCCATCCCGAGGCACAGGCAAGCCTTGGATGTTGGCTGCCCAGCCACCTAGGGTCAGCCCAAGGCACAGGCAAGCCTCAGATGGCGGCTACTCAGCCACCCAGGGCCACCCGAGGCTCAGGTAACCAGGGCTGGCAGAGGCTTGTGCTGTTGGCAGTGGCAGCAGCAGAGGTGTGATGGGGGCGTCGCCATCCCCTGATCGCCGGGTTGCCTCTTGCCCCTGAGGGCTCCCGGACTGTGAGAGGGGGCAGGCCAGTCTGAGGGACCCCCCTCCAGTGCATGAATTTTCATGCACCAGGCCTCTAGTAGGAGATATTTAGCATTACTGTTCTCCCATTATATTTCTGAGAGCCCAATTTTAGCATCAGAGTCACAGTGACTTGAGATGCTACTACTAATACTACCAGTACTGTGTTACTACCACTAGTACAATAATTTATGTTAACTGCCATTTATTGAGCACTTACTATGTGTTAGTCACTGGGCTGGGGTATTGTTTTGTCCCCTTGTGTGTCTCTTTATCACATATTCTATCAAAGAGGTGTTTTTATGTATCCTATTATATAGATGCAGAAACAGATGCTTAGAGAAATGAAATGACATCTCCCAGCCCAACTAGAACATGGTGGATTAGGGCTTAGATCCAGTCTCACTGCAGAGAATGTGCTTTTACTCTCCAGAGTTTAAGAAAGCAAACGGTGCTTTTGGCAGAACGTGGTCTAAGCAAACCCAGACTGATGACAAACAGCCTTGCTTTAGGGAAGGCATGCATCGGGGTGTAATGGGAGGAGTCTGGACCAGAAGGAGACCCAGAGCCATCGCTTATCAATAGAATACTGTTCTATTTCCCACCTGAAAAATAGAACAGGAATTCCAACTCCTGTTCAGCTGACATCACAGGGTAATTATGAGACTCAAAAGAGAGTTTACATGACAATGCTTTCTTAACCTTAAAGTCCTACATAAATAAGAAGAATGTGAGGAAAAGACTCCTCTGAGTAACCACTTCCAATGTCATGTAAATATCACTCTCAGGAAATTGTCTCCTGCCCCAGAGACATTGAAGAGGTGTATTACTTTCCTTCTTAGAGAAAGGTTTGATAGCTCAGTTAAGGTTTTGTCACTTTCTGAGGCCACTGTATTTGCATATGATTTGCATGCGTTTGCATAATGAATTCAAAAGACTCACTGCAAGTCTATAAGAGTAAAAGAAAATAAATGAATACGAGTAACCTTCTGCCACAGCATTTAAATCAAATATTCAGGGCATAATACCCTGAAATAGGAAATAGATTAAAATTTAAACTATTGCAAACAGATAGGAAGATAGGTTTTAGAGTTCGGAGGCAAGAACGAAACCTTATTTGGTCCGAAGTTGTAAAGAATCACATACTCTTAAAGGTCACCCCATCCTAATGATTTTCATGCCTGAATTATCTCCTCCATACTCCTCACTCCACGCCTTCAAGTGGCCAAAAACACACACACTACATTACCTTCCAGTCTTTTCTGAAGTGCCTCAGGTGACAGAAAGCTTACTCTTCCCCCAACAAATTGTTTTGGCAAATCTTGACTGTTTAAAAAGTTTTATCTTATTCTGAACTGCTAGTCTTTCTAACTTTTCCAGGAGCTTTCCTGTTTCCTCAGACCAACAGAACAAGGTCAAGCCATTTTCTACTCGCTAGTCCTCCATGTATTTGAAACTAGTTACTATGTCCCTAAATCATCCTCTTTCTGGGTTAAAAAGCTCTAGTTTCTTCACATGTGTTGTGAGTTCATGCATTATGGTCCCTAGCAGTCTGTTCATCTGAATATTTTCGAAATCTCTCATGAAAAGCTGACTTGAATTCTGGTCCTGGCTTTGCCATTAACCAGTCGTGTGTGCTTGGGAAGGTTTCCCTGGTCTTCCTTTGCTTATCTATAAAATTAGAGGCCTTGTGCATGAAATTTGTGCACTTTTGGGGTGCCCTTGGCCCGGCCTGTGCCCTCTTGCAGTCTGGGAGCCCTCAGGGGATGTCCAACTGATGGCTTAGGCCTGGGAAGCAGGCCTAAGCTGGCAGCCAGACATCCTTAGTGCTGCCACAGAGGTGGTAGAGGCTCCCACCACTGCCGCTGAACTTGCCAGCTGTGAGCCTGGCTTTTGGCTGCGTGGCGCTCCCCCTGTGGGAGTACACTGACCACCAGGGGGCAGCTCGTGTGCTGAGCATCTGTCCCCTGGTGGTCAGTATGCGTCATAGCAACCGGTCGTTCTGCCGTTCGGTCAATTTGCATATTAGTCTTTTATTATATAGGATGATGGCATTGGACTAGCTCCATGGTCGGCAAACTGCGGCTCACGAGCCACATGTGGCTCTTTGGCCCCTTGAGTGTGGCTCTTCCACAAAATACACATGCGGGTGCGCACATACAGTGCGATTGAAACTTTGTGGCCCATGTGCAGAAGTTGGTTTTCGGCCTGGGCGAGTCTATTTTGAAGAAGTACTGTTGATATTTGGCTCTGTTGACTAATGAGTTTGGCGACCACTGGACTAGCTTATCTCAAAGGCACCTCTTCATTGAAAAACCCATTACTCTACTTCAGAACAATGATTTCCATTTTACTGATGTAACAGTCATTGGCTTGAGCCAATAAAATGGAGTTACATTAGCTTTTTGCTGACAATTGCTCTTTCTTTCCTACTCTGGATGGTCTTACCTCTTCTTGGGAAGCAAAAATAGAGAGGTTTGGCTGGAGCAAAGGGCATCATGATTGTTAACAGTCCTGATTTAGTCACAGTGCCTTTAAGGGATGGCACTGCCCACACCCATTCTAAAAACAGTTCTTGCAGAGATAAGTAGAGGGAAAGAGAAAGTGAGGCAAAGCACCAGAAACTCACTTATTTCTACTGACCAGTAACCATGCCAGTGGAGGAAAAAAAGATTTGTGGACCCAGGACATTTTCATAAAATTTAAGACTCATATATTACACTAGAGGCCCAATGCATGAATTCGTGCATGGGTGGGGTCCCTCGGGATGGCCTACAGGGATTGGGCCCCAGCTCGTGCCCCCAGCCTCGCAGCCCCGCCTGGTACCCCGCCTTGGCCTGGTGCCACCCCCTCACCTGCTCCACCATTCCACCTGCAGGGCAATCTATTGGGGCCGGGCTCCCGCATGGCTCCCTCAGTGCCTGGGAGCCTGTGGTTGCCCCACCCCCCACTGCTGCCACTGGTCACCATCTGCGGGGTGATCAGTGAGGTGATTGGGACCCTGCTCACACCTGCCTTGACCTGGCACTGCCCGCTCACCTGCTCCACCATTCCGCCATGGTCCCACTCTTGTCAGGGCCCATCGGGGCCAGCAGTGCCTCCACTGCCGCCTGCTGCTAAAGCCATGTCGTCGATGCCTGCCATGTTCCACAGCACCCCCTGGTGGTCAGTGCACCTCATAGCGAGCGGTCGAACTCCTGGTCAAACAACTGCCCGAGGGGACAATTTGCATATTAGGCTTTTATTATATAGGATACTTATACACATTCTACACCATTCTTTTTTGTTGCTGTTCTGCCTTTTAATCCACCAGGTTTCCATGCAACTCATCCCTTGGGGCAGCTGCCACCCATGAATGACTCCCTACAACTGCCCCCTTTTGGATCGGGGAGGCCTGTGCACTCACTTCCTTGTGTTTCTGGGTCATTGTGATCTGGGAGGGAGGTGGGGACCTGGGAGAGCTTGTTTGTTCTTCCAGCCCTTTCTTCACATTAACCTATGTCCTTTATTTCAAGGGTGAGCAAAACAAAATATGCTATTAGGATCTAATGTTAGCAAAGAACTAGATGTTTAATGTTCATTACAGCTGATGAGCACCTGTTGGCATTAAGCTGTTCTATCTTTTTTCCCTTCTGTACGTGTGGTTTTTGTTCTGCTTTTTGGTCATGCCTGCTTCCCCCTCCACCCCAGATGGGTTACATCTACTTGCATCTACATGTCTACTTTAACTTGAATGTTCTAATGCACTTTATTGTTACTTCTCTACATTTGTTTGTTGATTTTACCCAATTATTATGACACAAGATTCAGAGCCATAATGGCTGGAAGCAAAGCCCTCTCAAGGTGGTCCTGCCCCCTCTCTGAGGGGTTCTCCCGCTGTGCTGCCTCCTGGGCACCTGGGGAAAGAGCCCTCAGGCCTCGCACACTGCTACACTGCTGCCTCTGGGGTTGGTGGTTCTTGTGAAGTCACCAGGCTGGACGAGCAAGCGATGCTGTGCTCCATTCCCACTGGGGAGGGGACCTGGCTGTTCTCACATCCTGCATGAGTCCAGACTCAGTTTTATGGATGGCTTCACATCGTCACTCTTCATCCTGCCGCTCCAACACTGGCTACTTCTCTGGCCTGTTGTTGATGGCACCACCATCAACAAAGCAGATGCAGTGTCTTCATATAGCTTAGCCAGCTCCCCTCCACCACGAAAGTCACTCTGGCCTTGTCACATCTCAGAGCCCAAGCCTTCTGGGCTTCTGTCTGCGTTTCCTGCCCCAGGATTCATCTCTTCCCCTGATGACTGAACTGTCTGATTTTTCCCAAATCTAGGTTTCACTATTATCTGTGGTCATCTGGTTACATCTTAATATATATATATACACACACACACACACACACACACATACACACACACACACACACACACACACACTA
The DNA here is from genome assembly GCF_014108235.1 of Myotis myotis. Taxonomy (NCBI): domain Eukaryota; kingdom Metazoa; phylum Chordata; class Mammalia; order Chiroptera; family Vespertilionidae; genus Myotis; species Myotis myotis. The sequence continues at coordinate 35,744,874 of NW_023416357.1, forward strand.
GAGGCCCAGTGCATGAAATTAGTCCACGGATAGAGTCCCTAGGCCTGGCTAGTGATCAGGGCCAATCAGGGCCTCTGGCTGCCCGCTGGGGCCTTCCTTCATTCCGCACAGCCCCCTGGTGGTCAGTGCACATCATAGCAAGTGATCAAACCCCTGGTCTCCCGGTCTCCTGGTTGAACTCATGAGGGGACACTTTGCATATTAACTATATATATATGGTTCTTGAAATAAATTTAACTTGTTAGAATATTTGTCAAGCTTTAATTTCTACATATTTGTCAAGCTTTAATTTCTACTTAACCATTAGATCAGTGCCATTTACTAACTTCTCTTTCAAATGGTGTATTTCTATGTTAAAGGCACCCCTGGGGTTTTTTCTCCCAAGCTTTAAATGAATGTGATGTTAACAGGCAGTGGGATATGGGAACTAGAGAGCAGGGCTGGGGATTGAGATTCCCAAATAAACTCTCAACTCGGAAATAAAGTCATCCTAACAGCAATACATTAACATCAGAAATTTTAAAGCTAAAAATAAGATTCTAAATAATCTAATCCAACTCTGTCATTTTTTTATTTCTTAAAGAATGTACAAGAACAACCGTCTAACATTCCCTAGAGTTGAGATCCCTCATATTATTATCAAGCCGTTTACTTTTAGGCCCTCTGGGACCTTTTTCACATCCTGTTTCCTGCCCAGCTTTTTTCAGTGAGCACTGCATAGAGTAAATCTTGCAGCTCTTTGCAGTGAAGCGGGGAGGGAAGGATTTTCTGAACTAGCCAAGCGTAGGCGGCACCTTCTGTAAATGGCAACGTGACATCCTGTCCTCACCCAGGTGAACCCCAGACGCCCCGTGGGAGGACAGGACGCATCGGCGGGCTGGATGGTGGTGGTGTGAGGGGAGCCTATCCGTTCCTCTGCTCCATGCAGGGCGCTGACTTCCTGTGTGAGTGGGATTAGCAGCACACAGTCAAGCAACAGCCTCCACTGGTGTCCAACTTCAGACACAGATTCTACCGATGTCAGACAAGTCGTTAGCCTCTCAGCATCTTAACTTCCATAAATGAGATGTTCTGTCTGCCCTGAGCCCTTGTGGAACAAGGGTAACCCACAAAGGACTACGGAGGAAGATTCATTATTTCTAATTTAAAGCGTGTGCCAGTGGCCAAGCTGGTCCCTTGTCCTCGGTCAGGTTTGTATTTTTTTAAAATATTTTTTTATTTACTTCAGGGAGAAAGGGAGAGGGAGAGAGAGATAGAAACATCAATGATGAGAAAGAATCATTGATCGGTTGACTCCTGCACATCCCACACTGGGGATTGAGCCCGAAACCCGGGCATGTGCCCTGACCGGGAATCAAACCATGAGCTCCCGGTTCATGAGTCAACGCTCAACCACTGAGCACACTGGCCAGGTAGGTTTGTAATTTTAAGGAGCAGCTCCTCGGAAGACAAAGTAAAGCTCAGGACAAAAATAAGCGGACTCCTAAGGAACAGTGGCAGAGAACCCTCACCAAGTGCCATGCACCCATGTGAGCACCTGACATGCATTATCTTGTATAACCCTCAGAACAGCTTGTTGAGGTAGGTCCTATTCTTACCCCAAATCTGGAGGTGAATCACCTGAGCTCAGAGTGGTTCAGGGACATGCACAAGGTCACAGTTCACAAAGTGGAAGGGTAGGATGCCCAGCTGGATTTGTCTGATCCCAGAGTCTTACCCCTCACCACACTGCCTCTCCAGAAACTCCCCGGCTTGTAGTGGGAAGAATCGCAGAGCCCTCCATGGAGGGCAGGCTTTGCATGGCGAGAGTGCCCCAGGCACGCAGGTTTCCAGTTTGCTATCCTCTGCAGGGACCCTTCCTGGCACTTATTGGACAACCACATTTTCATAGGATGAAGAGATGTCAGCCTTAGAAATGTAGTCAGCTGGACCGAAAGCAATCAAGATGCCATCTGGACAAACTCTGACTTCCTGCCCAGAAGATAAAGACATCTGGACTTAGGAAATGCCAAGGACATGCTGTCTTGGTCCCTGGGCCTGTGGGCTGCTCCTCGCTTCACTCAGACACATTTTCTTAATTGTGCAGCATCGACTGCTCTGAGTGACTGCGGGGGCCGCTGAGTGCCTGATTCGGCCGGCCACTAAATGCTTCCCTGCTCATGACCAGTGACCACCGTGAGCCGCAGGGACTCTCCAGTGCTAAGGAGATGGACTGACTGCAAAGGCCACTGGAAATGGTCCTCGTTAATGATGGAGCAGGAGGTGGCCGTCCCAGGCCCAATTTATTGCTGTAATTAGGACACATCATGACTGCTGATCGTTAAGTAGGGATGAGAGGAAATATTTGTACATGCAAAGAAGCTAATTAAGGTGGCTCACCAGGTTTGCATAGCTGATCCGTGTTTACTGCTGCTCCTTCCTCCTGTGCGGGAGGCTCTCCAGCCACGTGAACTCTTGAGCACTCAGCCTGCGTGTGGGTTTCTGGCCGGAGAACCAAAGAGCTTGGAGAAGAGCTGAGGGACTAGAAGTTTAGGGTTAAAAGACCCTGCACAGAGGGCTTTTATTGTGGCCACATCTGAACGTGTTTTCTGCACCCAATCCTAGAGAAGGCTTGACTATCACACACCAACTTCTATTTTAAAGCAGATCTCGGGTCCCTCCAACGCCAAAGCCACTGAATTTGGCAGGGTTGGAACCAAACTCTTTTCCCCTTGACTCTCCCCCACCCAGAAAGAGGTACTATCAGCCCCAAGTAGACTCCTGAAATCCCAATCCCCATAAATGGCACTAATGAAACCTGATCCAAATACTCCTCTCAGCTCCTGCATAGTAGGAATAGATGGAAGGTGTTTGGTTTGGGGAAAGATTTGCTAGTCTGGGGCAATTTACATTTGAGAATCTTTTTATTTCAAAATCATGAAAACTATTGCATGTACAAGTGTTTTCCAAGTTACTATTATTTCTGACTTAAAAACGAAACCAAACCAATCTCAGTAGTGGGACTTCATCCGTTTAGGCAGAGCTGGATGGAGGGTGGCCAGACCTTGCCATCCCGCTGGCTCTGTGCTTAGAAAAGGCCTCTTGGTTCTTCTCCTTTGCCTCTCTCATAGTTTGCACTTCTTTTCTTGCCTGTCTTCCGTTTCACTTCCTTTTCTGAAAATCTTTTTCCTGTAAGGCCTATTGTGTTAGCATGTGGTTCTTGCTTCAGTTGTGTCTCTAATTTCCTTCCATCGGATTTTTATAATCCTTTTTATTTTTGAACCTCACTTTTAGACATGGCTTTTCATCATCTCATCAACCCATTTGTCCTTTACTCATCTGAACATTTTTTCTGTGGGATCATCATGCTTCTTTTTCTCGGGAAGGCCCAGGGAGGACCCATTTGTTTTCTCTTCTTAGAACTTTTGTTTTATAGGCTCCCAGTCTTCTGAGGTTGCCCAGATGGATGATCAGGTCAGCAGCCGAAGTTGGAGAGGGAGGACGCCTCAGATCTCAGCTCGGAGTCTCCTCCACCTCCCGGCCTGGAACCCAGTGGTCCTCTGAGCCTGACCAATGGCATGTGCCTGGTTGGAGGTAAGTCAGGGAATGGTAGCCTGAGACCCCCTGGGACACAGCCCTGACATTGACCAACACAATAGGCCGTTCACCTCTAAGATGGTAGAAATCTAATTCTTGGCATTTTTGTTTTTAAATGAGATGCAAGTATATGCAATATGTAGGAAAAAAATAGGAGGCAAATAACAGTATGTCTTGGGATCCTCAAAAAGGAGAGAAAATTCATTTGTATTGCTGAATAAACATCTATTGTGATAAAACTAGCCATAAGTAGACGTTAAGGTAAGAGCAAAAGTCTTAACACAGAGATTCCCACAGTGGTCACGTACGGGAAAACAGTAAGATTGTAGCTTCAACTCTAGCATAGTCTTCCTCTTTGGAACATGATTTGTTCCTGTTGTACTCTGTTATTAACAAACAAACAAAAAAAAAAGAAGAAGAAGAAGAAAGAGGAAATTCTAAGACTTCATCTTCTAAATATAGTTTAATTTGCTTTAAACAAATCTACATGGAAATTGAAATTTGTAGAACTGATAAAATACAATGCTCTATTTTATCAAAGGACTCTATGACTACATAGTATTGTAGGATTCCTTGAAACTGTAACCAAATCTACTGCAGTTTTTGATGACGCGATTTTTCAAAATTTAGCTACACATGTAATCTGTTGCGCAAAGTGAGGCTGACTTGTAGCTTTGAAATGTGCACATTAATATTCAAGAACCAATAAGAAACCAAACAGATGACCAAAAGTGTTTGCTTCGTGGGAGTCAGTAGTGTCAAAAGCGGACTTTGAGCTGGCTGTCCCAGTGTCCTGGCTGTGGCTTTCTGCGGCAAAGGACCTCTCCTCCCCCCGCAACAACCTGGATGGGGCAATGCAGCTGTATAGTGTCTAGAGAGGGGGCCTGTGATGTCAAAATGGGGTGCTACTCTGGGAATGACTGAACTACCACCACTATTGAGACCTGCGGCAGGTTATGGCACACGCTAACCCTGGGCTTCAGGCTGTTTTTCTGCAGGAAATAGAGTGGGCAGCTGGCCACCAGGGCAGGAGATGGCCCATCCCCCATCCAGGAAACCAGCCCGACCACAGGTCACAGTTCCAGAGCAGATGACCTTTTGTTGAGGTGTTACTTTTTTCTTTATAGTTTCATTGCAAAATTGGGATTGGGAGTCTTTTAAAAAAATGACTTAGAATGCCAACCATTTACCATTTTCATAAGAAAATTGGGAAAAAATAGTTACCATTTTTTTTCTCTTGAGAAAATAATCATAATACCTAGCACACAGTGCTTACTATGGCCAGGTACTGTTCTAAGTACTTTTTACAAATACTAACTCATTTAATCTGTATGAGTAGTCATTTCTGGGTAAAGAAACAGAAAGAAGCTAAACAGGTTGCTCAAGGTCCTTCAGCTGTGTGGCTCAGACAGGCTGAGCCTGGGAGTCCACCACCACAGATAAAACAGAGGTGACAGGGAAGAAGGGAAAAGGCCAGCGCAATGACTAGTTTGGCCTATGCTCTGAAGAAACCTTTGAACCCTGTTCTCCATCCCCACCCGTCTCTGAAACTGACCCCAGGACAGGGTCTGAAGGGGCCAGCACCTGAGAGAGAGAGAGAGGTCTGGCTTGAGAAGCAAGGCATCCGTTGCATATGGAGAAAGCTCTGGGTGAAATGCCAGAGACCTCCCAAGCCACACTATCTTCCTAGGACTTGGATCCACTTTCCCGTTGGGCTAGTAATGAATAATGCTCGTTTGGTCAGGGTCTCATGGTCAAGAACAGAACAATGTTTGGAGAATGCCAGCCCACTGCTCTGTGGCCTCCAGGCCAGCCTCATTCCCTAGTCTTTTTTTTTTTTTTTTGGTCCTACACCCAGTCTCCTGTTGTCTCATTAAAAGTCCCATTGCCTAGACTAGCTGTTCTCTGTGCTGGTCATGGTGACACAGGAAACGGCAGGGAAGCCAGGAAGTTTGTGTTTTGGACACTTAAATGGTACTAGTTTAGTTCCTAATAATATCCAGCTACTGGCAGTTATTTTGCAAATGTTAGCCCTGCCACCTAGTGACCACTTTCTGAATGTCACACGCAGATGACCGTGTGGAAAATTCTGGGTTGACTTCACTGTTGCCTGTTGCTGGCAGCTCTGAGATTTCCCCTGCTCAGCTGCTGCGATGTCACTGCCTTTTCAGTGTTAGCCAGGCCCATAGAATTATAGCTGAGTTGTATTTTCCCCACAAAGTAAGGTGCTCGGAGTCCAATGAACATGTCTCAAGAACATCCTATGTGCCAAGTACTATGATGGGAGGAGACTTTTGTCCCCTCAAGGGTAAGAGTCCCGCTACTCCTTTGCACTTGCTTCTAGTATAGCTCCTGAATCTTCTGTGTACTTGTGTGACGCCCTGCTCCATTGAATTGTGAGATCTGTGAGGACAAGTCTTGCTTATGTTTTATCACCACAGCCTCTTTATTGTCTGTCTGACAAATGTCGGTTGAAAGGGTGGATGGTATAGCTATAAATTCACAGCCCTTTCCAGAACTCTTGCCACATTTCTCCAGGTGGGGCATCGTCCCTTCTCTACTCTCAGCATGCACTGTCATCTTCTCTTCCTTTTCTTTAGCTCTCAGTCTCCCCTTCATCCCATTATATGCTCAGAACATGCTTAGCTCGTGACCTTGTCTTGAATTTTGGAAATACAAAGGCAACGTTGGGAACTCCCTAACTTACACCCATCAAACTTCCAAACCTACTTCCCTTTGCCTACACCTGCTCTCCCTTGGACCCAATGCCATGCCTTCCAGATGTGCTCTGCATCCCCCAGACCATTCAGTGGAACCCCCTGGGAAGCTTTAACAAGGATTGATGTCTGGGCCCCACCTCAGCAAATCTGACGTCATTGATCTTGGGTGCAGGCTGGGCATGGAGATTTTACAATTATCCCTGCGGATCTGAAACTACAGCCCGGATTGAGATCTGCTCTTCACGGCTCTCCTTTCAGCTTTCTCAGGCTTCAGCAGGCAATCCCACCCTCAGCTGCATTTCCAATTGTTTCCACTCTATTGGGTCATTTCCAAGTTATGCACAATGCCCTCACCTCTCCTGCCTGAAAATGGGAACTAAAAAGCCTCCCTCAGTCCAGTATCCCCCACAACTCTCTGCTCTTTATGTGTTTTCTAAGCCAAACAAACTCCAAGAATAAGTTGCCTGCACAGGCTGTCTCGGCTTCCTCATTATCCCTTTCCTCTGAAATCTGTTCCAGGCCAGGTCCTGGCCGCCCTGTCATTCCAAAACACTCACCTCCCCTGTCCTCCAGGAACCTGTGCTTCCCTGCTCTTTCTCAGGCGACCTTTCTGCCTGACCTGTCAGTGTTGAGAGTTGACCTTTCTGCCTGACCTCTCAGTGTTGAGAGTTCCTCAGGATGCATGCTTGGCCATCTTTCTGTCTCACTACACTTCTCACGCTTTCCAGTCTCTGGGACCCGAGGACTCAATGCCTGCAGAGACCATTTCGCCAGTCCCACATCTGCACATCTGGACCCCTGTTTTGCCTGCCTCGCTATGAGGTGTGTGACAGGCATCTTTGATTTCATGTCCAAACTGAATTTTGATGCCCCCCTCCCAGCAACCCCCCACCTTAGCTGCTCCTCTTGCAGTGACTCCCAATGCCTCAGTTTCCTGTGGCTTCTGCAACAAATTACAGCAACAGGTTGGCTTAAAACAGCACATGTTTATGCTTTCACAGTCCTGGAGGCCAGAAATCGAAAACCAGTTCCACCAGACTGAAATCAAGGTGTCAGCAGGACTACACTTCCTCTGGAGTCTTCCAGGTGAATCTGTTCCTTTATTCTCAGTTTTTAGTGGCTGTCAGCATTCCTGGGGTAGCAGTGAGGGTTTTCCAGGGACACAAAACCAAGGGTGTGTGTATGTGTAGCTCTATTATAAGGAACTGGTTTGTGCAACTATGGAAAGTAAGAAGTCACAAGATCTGCAGTTGGCAAGCTAGAGACTCAGAGGGCCGAGGGTGTAAATGCCAGTCTGAGGGCAGGAGAAGATGGTCTAGTTCCAGCAGCCAAGCAGGAGGGCTTCCCTCACACTCAGCCTTTCGATTCAGGTGCTCAGTTGATTGGATGAGGCTCGCCCACATCAGGAAGGGCAATCTGCTTTACTCAGTCTACCAATCCAGATGTAAATCTCACCCACAGCACCCTCACAGACACACCCAGCATGGTGTCTGGCCAAATGTCTGGGCACCCCATGGCCCAGTCCAGTTGACACATAAAATCAACCATCACACTTGGCTGTGCCGAATTACTCTAATCTTCAAATCTCTCTCTGTTCTATTTTACACTGACTTGTTGTGTTTGTGTTGTTGTTGTTGTTGTTGTTGTGTGTGTGTGTGTGTGTGTGTGTAACTTTTAACCTCTCTCTGCTTCTCTCTTATAATACACTAGAGGCCCAGTGCACAAATTTTGTGCACTGGGGGAGGGGGATGTCCCTCAGCCCAACCTGCACCCTCTCCAATCTGGGACCCCTCGGGGGATGTCCAACTGCCCGTTTAGGCTCGATCCCTCTCACAATAGGGACTGCTGGCTCCCAACTGTTCACCTGCCTGCCTGCCTGATTGCCCCTAACCGCTTCTGCCTGCCAGCCTGATCACCCCCTAATCACTCCTCTGCCAGCCTGATCGATGCCTAACTGCTCCCCTGCCAGCCCAATCGCCCCCAACTACCCTCCCCTGCTGGCCTGGTCACCCCCAATTGCCCTCCCCTGCAGGCCTGGTTGCCCCAAACTGCCCTCCCTTGCAGGCCTGGTCACCCCTAATTGCCCTCCCCTGCCAGCCATCTTGTGTCCACATGAGGGTGACCATCTTTGACCACATCGGGGCGGCCATCCTGTGTGTTGGAATGATGGTCAATTTGCATATCACCTCTTTATTATATAGAATGTATTTAGGGCCCACCCAGATAATCTCTGGATCTTTAAATTAATCACACCTGCAAATACACCTTTTCCAGGTAAGGCAGCATTTACAGATACCACCTATTAGGACATAAGATATCTTTTGAGGGGCCATTATTCATCCTACTAATTCATACAAAGGACACTTGAATCTACCCAGTTGCTTAAACCAAAATTTGAGACTCACCTTTGTCATAAAATTCTCCCCAACCCTATCTAATCCATTAATGATTTCTATATTTTCTATCTCTTAAATAATGGTGAATCTGCTCAGCTCTTTCCATCTCTGTCATCAACCCCACCCAAAACACAATGTCTTTCCTAGACTATTTACTAGTACACTTATGTCAGCGGTAATTATCTCCTTACCTGTGCAGTTATTTGTGAAGTATCTGTCTCCAGTCATTAAACTGTAAGTTCCATGATGCAGGGTCACTTATGTTTTGTTCACCATTATATTTTAGACCCCAGCACAGTGCTTGGTATCATGTAGGTGCTCAATAAACACTGACCATATGTATGAATGAATGGATGGCACATTTCCTGCCATTTGCTCATTTAAACTATGTGTATTGATAACTGCCTATAAGCCAGACATTCTAGTAGGCTCAAAGAATCCAGCAATGAACAAATTACATACAACTCCTTGCTCTCATGAAACTTTGCATTTTAGTGTGGGGAAAAACAGGGAGCATAATATATGATAAGTGCATTCCATATATGTATATGTGCTAACATGTACCAATAGAAAGTGATACATGAGCCCTAACCAGTTTGGCTCAGAAGATAGAGCGTCAGCCTGCGGACTCAAAGGTCCCAGGTTTGATTCTGGTCAAGGGCATGTACCTTGGTTGCGGGCACATCCTCATTAGGGGGTGTGCAGGAGGCAGCTGATCGATGTTTCTCTCTCATCGATGTTTCTAACTCTCTATCCCTCTCCCTTCCACTTTGTAAAAAAAAAAAAAAAAAAATCAATAAAATATATTAAAAATATAAAAATACTAAAAAAAGAAAGTGATACATGACATGGAAAAGAACAGAGCAGTCCCAAGGGAATTTGTATGCACTTGTGGATTTGGATGGGGTGGAGCTTTCTGAAATGGGGGCATTTGAGAGGAGGCCTGAAGGAGGTGAGGGGGGTGAACCATGACTGTATCTGGGGAAAGAGCTTCCAGGCCAAGGACAATGCATTTGAGGAGGTTCTGGGATAGGAGAGGTCCCGGGCAGTTCATGGGGGAGGAGGCCGGTGTGGCTGGAGTGAGTGAGGGCTGAGAGGATCCTGTGTAAGAGCCTGTGAGACAAGGAACGACCTTGGCTTTTCCTCCGAGTGAGATGGGGATCCTTCGGCGGGGTTCTGGCAGAGAACAGACACCGTCTGACTTATACTTTATACGTGTCCCTTGGCTGCTCTTTGGATTGTAGTGGAGCAATCAGGGAACAAGAACCTCTGGGAAGTTATTTCAGTAATCAAGGCAGAAGGGGGCAGCGGCTTGGACCAGGTGGTGAGAAATAGGCAGAATTTGGATATATTTTGAAGATAGGGTCCTGATGGATTGGATGTTGGCGGAAAGAGAGAGGGAAGGACAGCTATCAAGAGTGATGCCAAGGTTTTTGGCTTGAGCAACTGGAAGCCAGACTAAACTCAGAGTTTTGTCTGGAACGTCTACCCCAAACATCTTAATTCCCTAAAGTCACTGGAACGGCTCAACAGCCCTGGACTTCGCAGACAGCTGCACATAGCTGTCATCCATCCTTCCCTGGAGAGTGTCTGACCCTTTCCTAAGCCTATGCCCCACTCCCCGCTCACATCTGTGCACGGGGACTGGGTCAGGTCGCCTTCAGCACAATGCTCGGCCCACGGCCCACATTCCACCCGTGACTCCCAGCCACAGGGCATCCCTGGCCTTCGTCTCCAGGCCTGAGCCAGGACACCTGTGCAGGGTACCCTTCCCGCCAGCGGCGTTGCGCTCACACCCAGGGCTCTCGGAGGTCTGGGCCAGAACAAGTGTCTCCTGCTCTGGTCCAGTGTGGTTGAAGTCATTCAGTAGCCTCCAGTCTCCGCCGGCCCAGGTGCCTGGCCCCGTGCCACTGGAGGTAATGTGCCGTTGACTCGCTTCCCCCTGGAGTTTTAATATCCTCGCTGACAGGGCCTCGGGGCGGGCCTGTGAGTCAGGCTCCATGGACGGCCATTCGGTTAAGAAGCTGCAGCTGTTAGGAAAGAGGCTCGTTTTCCCTCCAAGTGCATTATGCGGAAGGTATCGGGTGCTGCAGGGCTTTGGGAAATGTTTGGATCGCCAGTGGCAGGAACAGTTGTCTGGGACAGGCCCTGTTTTGACCCAGGCCCTCACCCACCTAAGCCTCTCTGCGAGGTGCACACGAGGTCAAACAGCTCAAGTTCCTTCCCCCAGCGAGGCTGGGGGCACCGCTGTTTCCCCCAGTGCTCAGTGGCCAGGTGGGCCCTGCGTGTGAGCACAGATGTCTGTGAGCCCCAAACCCCTGTGTACGCGCAAAGAAAAGTCTCTAGGGCAGCGGTTCTCAACCTGTGGGTCGTGACCCCTTTGGGGGTCAAACGACCCTTTCATAGGGGTCGCCTAAGACCATCTGAAAACACATATATAATTACATATTGTTTTTGTGATTAATCACTATGCTTTAATTATGTTCATTTTGTAATAATGAAAATATATCCTGCATATCAGATATTTACATTACAATTCATAACAGTAGCAAAATTGCAGTTATGAAGTAGCAACGAAAAGAATTTTATGGTTGGGGGTCACCACAACATGAGGAGCTGTATTAAAGAGTCGCGACATTAGGAAGGTTGAGAACCACTGCTCTAGGGGGAATGATTTCAATAGACTCTACTATTTGTTCAGGAGCCCTCAGTGTTTGTTTATTTTTTTAGTTAAATATGTTTTTATTGATTTTTAGAGAGAGAGGACATCAGAGGGTTAGAGAAATAGAAACATGAATGAGAGAGAAATATCATCCATCAGCAGCCTCCTGCACGGGCCCCCTACTGGGTAGGGATCAAGCCCACAACCCCGGCATGTGCCCTGATGGGAATCAAACCAGTGACCTCCTGGTTCATGGGTTGATGCTCACCCACTGAGCCATACCTGCTGGGCGGCCAGTGTTTATTGAGGTCACCAGCTTCCTTCCTAAATGCAGGGGCAGGCTCTCCCAAATTCCACAGACCTCCCTCTCCCCCTCTAAAAAACGAACTCTAATCCAAAAGCTCTGAGCCTGCCCTGAGCCTCCCCTTCCCCCCACTCCCCTCCCCAAACCTGGTTGGTATCTGGCCTGGCGCATTCTGGGTCGATGGCTGTCAGCCTGGAAAGTGAAAGGCTCTGCAGGTCAGCAAACAACCCACAGTAAGTGCCGCAGCCCCCAGTTAGGGAACTGAGAATGGCGCACGCAGACAGAATATCTGAGCTGGAAGCTGATGGTGAGGGGGAACCGAGACTCCAGTGTCGCCCCACAAAGCCCTCGGAACACCCAGCCTTGCCCTTGCCCCAATCAGCTTCCTAATTCTCTCCTCCTGTGAGCTCAGAGGTGCGGGACCGGAGCCAAAGGTGAGGACTTCACCTTTCCTTCCAGAAACACCCTGTGGCCAGTGCAGAGCCGAGCCAGCCTCTGCGAAGCGGGTTGGGTGCTGACTCCACAGGGCGCCGTGTAATGGGGGGATCTAGCTTTCAGTACCTTGTGTCCAAAGTGTGAGGAGACATTTTTCTCCGTTTTCTGGAAGTGGCTGCAGCCAGACCCTTTATGGCACCTTTACCCGCCCACCTATTATTTAGACCCGGTGGGATGGGAAAGGGAGGTGGGGCTTCATTTAGGGGCGCTGTGGTGGCAGTGCTTCCTGCTAATGTCACACAAGGGGTGGGGGAGTGACAGCCACGTCTGCAGGCTGTCTCTGGGCATATGGGTGGGAAGGGGCATCTTTGCGCTCTGGTCCCGCAGAACCAGCATTTCCCTGAGTGCTCCTGGGTCCCCTGGGTGTACACGCCTGGATGCTGGGAGGTCCTCTGACAGACATGTGAAGAGCTGTCTATTTAGCATTTACTATGGGCCAGGCACCACCTTCCATGTGTTAACAGATTTACAAGGTACTGAATGGCATTGAGAACAAAAACCAAGTAGCACAAGAGTGTGCATTGCGTTCTTTGTTCCTATAAAAATAATTATATTATATATATGTATTTGCAAGGGAGGAAACAATTCTGAAAAGGTACCCCCAAATGGCATAGTGATTGTATTTCAAGGGGCTGAGAGAACCATGGTGCGGGAGGGAGGCTTTTCATTCAGTGCACTTTTATCTGCTTAACTTATTTTTAACCATGTGGGATGTGCTCCAGTTTCAATTAAAAAAACACACAGACACACAAACCCACTGCATTTATTTTTAAGGCGAACGAAAATAGTCCAAGGCAGCTGTGTGCATCCGAGGCCGTGGGCTGAATCCTGGAGGAGGCCAAGTCCAAGGTAATAAAGAGGCTAGAGTACCAGGGGACAGGATGGAGGGGCGAGTCTTTGAGAGAACAAAGGAGTTCAGCATTCTGGTGACTCGGCAGTATTTGCATCTCAAATTGGAAGAACAGGAAGTAGTAGTTAAAGTCAAGCTAAAATGAGAACTGTGAGCTTGCACCTGTAACTTGTCCACTACGTATATATCATTCTTTTTTTTTAGAAAAAAAGATATATGTATATATATATATATATATATATTTATTGATTTCAGAGGGGAAGGGAGAGAGGGATAGAAACATCAATGATGAGAGAGAATCATTGATTGGCTGTCTCCTGCATGTCCCTTACTGGGGATTGAGCCCACAACCTGTGCATGTGCCCTGACCTGGAATCGAACCATCACTTCCTGGTTCATAGTCCGACGCTCAACCACTGAGCCATGCCAGCTGGGCCATATATATCATTCTAATCCCAAGATCGCCTTGGCCTGAGAGACAAGCAGGCCTCACTTTCTCGTGCTACCAGACTCAGCTGGGGAACACCCATGACGCGATTATTATTACTATTACTGGCCCTGCCGTCTGGTCTTCAGATATGCGGATGGAAGTCACTGTGTGGGGTGATGAGGGGCCCAGGACAAATGCCTGCCACTCACAGAAACCCATTGTCTTACAGAAATAACACAGGCACCACAAGCTCCAACGAGGCTCCTCTGTGATAAGTCCCGCCAGAGCAAGAGATAGAAAAGGGTTACATTAGTCAGGGAGCAGTCGGGACATTTGAAAAGGGCTTTGCTTGCCATTTAGAATTTTAATAGAGGAAAGAGGATATTTCATGCAGGAGGCTGGCTTAAGCAAAGAGAAAGAGGTGTGTGCTCAGAAACAGGTAAGTAAGTTTGGTTGAAATGCAGGGGGTTGAGAAGGCAGTGGAAGGAGATCAGGCTGAAAGGCAGGAGGAGTCAGCCGACAGAGGGTCTTGAGATCCAATCTGAAGCCACTTAGCTGATCTGAGGACAGGAGGGCCAGGACTGGAGCCCTCCAGGACGATGCTTCTGGTGGCACAGTGGGGGTGAAGAAATGAAGGCCTGAGCCCGGGAGCGGGATCGGTAGGCTCTGTGAGTCATCTTCCAGCTGAGAGCTCCTGAGAGTCAAGGAGGAAGAAAGAGGAGGTGGAGCCATTCCTGACAGACCTCGAAGGGCACAGAGGAGAAGTGATGATGGATTGGGTGTTGGGAGAGAGGGAACAGTTGGTGATGTTTTGAGGCTGGTTGGTTAAGAGGAAGAGAAATGGGATAAGTGAGTTCGGTGGCAACATGCTAAGGGAAGAGATGAGTCAGCACGGGTTTTTTTTTTTGTGGGGGGGGGTAGGGAGCGGGGTTCTTGTGCTCAAATACACAGAAGTTTGAGACTGGTGTTGAGGAGAGAAGCTGCGAGTTTGGGGGAGTGAGCTCTGTAGTGGGGATAGTTGAAGCCCAGAGATTAGATGATTTCTGTAACTAGAGATTTTTGAAAGAGAAAGAAGAAAATGATCAAGTAAGATAAGCCTAAGAAAGAGGAGACAAGACAGAACAGTGAAGAGAGGGCGGTGTCCCAGAATTTGTCAGGACAGTTCAGCACTAGAGTTTGAGATAAAATATGCTCCCCCGCCCTCACGCTTGAGGAAAGTGAGTTGAGAAAGGCCATTGCTTGTGGTAGCGAAGAGGGCCCCAATGGCTTGGATGAGAACTGGTTTTGGAGACTGTTGGGTAAAGGAAGCCACAGGTTTAAAGCATACTTTGCAAATTTCAGGGCCATAGCTAAAATCAGAAGAGGTATTTAATCTTCAATATTTAAAAAATCAAATCAAGTGATAATTGTTAAATTTCACATTTAAAAATTGTTAAATTTAAAAATTGTTAAATTTCACATGAAACGCTCATATTCCAAATCAAAGTGATCTGGCTCCCTAGGGCAGTGATGGCGAACCTATGACACGCGTGTCAGAGGTGACATGCGAACTCATTTTATTGGTTGATTTTTCTTTGTTACATGGCATTTAAATATATAAAATAAATATCAAAAATATAAGTCTTTGTTTTACTATGGTTGCAAATATCAAAAAATTTCTATATGTGACACGGCACCAGAGTTAAGTTAGGGTTTTTCAAAATGCTGACACACCAAGCTCAAAAGGTTCGCCATCATTGTCCTAGGGGCTGGGTGTTGGCCAGAGCCCCTGTCAGCGGTGCCGTGGGAGGGAAATGGGAGTGGGGTCCCTCTGGGTTCCCTCCCTCCAGATTTCCTCCACGGCACCCAGCCTTCTCGCATTTCTACCACCTGTCTGTTTGCACTGTGGGTTAAGGCATGTGGGCATGGTGAAGAAATATAGGTCATTTACTCTTACAAGTAGATTTACTTGTTGAAAAGCTTGGAGATAATGTGCAGAAGAGAAAGAAGATGGTCAATCAGGGTGCCAGTGAAGAGGAGATGGGTGTGTCAGAGTAGAGGAGACTTGGGCTCCATTCAGTGTTGCCCAAGAGGAAGAATGTGAGTACGGAATAGGAGAGTAGAGAGGTGAGGGAGGAACTGGCCAATGAAACCAAACTTATATGTGGAAGCTAAGGAAGAAAGACATATGGAAAGGAAGGGAACCTCTCTGCTTCTGAAACAGGAGAGAGAAGCAACAGAAGGAGTAAGTGGGTGGACCAACTTTGCGATGGAGAGGAGGGAATGTGCCGGAAAAACTGGGATTGGTCTTACGTGGGGACATGCTAATAAAATGGGGCTAAGGTCACGGCGAGGCCTGGACATGTGGGTGGGATTCTGGGGCAAGGCAATAGTTGGCAGACTTCCAGTGGCTATTCTTTAAGGGTTTATTCAATGGTCATTTTGTGATGACAAGGAGAAGCCGACTTTCTCTGAAAAAAATTGCACACCTATATTTCTATTTAAAAATTACAGTTTCTTACATGCACTGATTATAACATAACATTCGGCCTTCAGTAAAATTGTCTTCCACCTCACATGTTTTCTGTAGTGATAAGTAACTCCTGTTTGCAAAGTGTAGGAAACGCTTTTTGTTCAAAAAGGTATTTAAACATTTTTATTTCTGACTTTTATGATAACAAAACGTTTCCCATTTTTCTTTAGTTCTCTCTCAAAATTTTTTTTTCCCCCCTGAACTAGTCAACTTCATAGAAATCTTAGGTGAGGGCTTCCAATTGAGATAATGTTGATCGCTTGTTACTGATAAATAATATTACATTCTGCGGTGTTATGCATTGTGTTGGCCCCTCGGCCTGACCTTGGCTGTTCTGTCAGCTGATGTTCAGATCTGTAACCGCCTTCGGGCCGTGCAGTCTGCTGGGTGCACACAGGGAGAAGGCAGTGCCATGCAGGGTGCTTTTAAAGACACACATTGGGAGCCAGGACTGGATTACCCGTGTCCAATGATGCCAAGTTTCATATGCAAAGCTGACTCCCTAGCAACATAGTGCACGTGTCTTCTCCTGTTGGCGCACTGTATCGTCCTGAAAATGGGTACCTGTGGCAGTGCTTGGATGGCCATGCCTGTGTGTGGACTGGCGAGGTTTCAGGCTGTCCTGTGGGATGAGTTTGCGGTTGGTATTCCAGAGAATGCGAAAATACATCTGCTCAAGGCAAACAGAAGGAGCACTAAGTCTCAGAGAGGGACGTGCGGGTTTGTGGCAGGTGGACAAAGGAAGAGACCAGAGTGATTTTCTCAAGAGGCCACCAAGGCGAGCATGGGAATGACAGATCCGGAGAGCTCACGGTGGGCAAGCGGGGCCAGTCCCAGTGTGGACTGGTGGGGGCTTGGAGGGTGAGGGGAAGGAGAAGAATTATCATCAGATTTCAGACTTCTAGTCATTTTAGTGAATTATTAATTTTAGTGAAATGTTTTTAAAGTTGCTTTTTAAATTTTACAGAGGAAAGAAGAGAGGGAGAGGAGAGGGAGAGGGAGAGGGAGAGGGAGAGGGAGAGAGAGAGAGAGAGAGAGAGAGAGAGAGAGAGAGAGAGAGATTGATTTGTTGTTCCACTAATTTATGCATTCATTGATTTATTCTTGTATTGCCCTAATGTGGTGGGGGGTGGGGTGGGGGAGGATCGAATCCACAACCTTAGTTAATTGGGCAGATGCTCTAAAAACAACTGAGTTACCCAGCCACGGCTGAAGTTGTCTTTTTTTTTTTTTTTTTAGTTCTCACCCGAGGATATATTTTTTAATTGCTATTTTATAGAGAGAGCAAGAGGAGGGGAAAGTGAGAGAGAAAGAAACATCGATCAGTTGCCTCTCATACCCATCCTGCCTGGGGGATTGAACTCAAAACTTGGGTATGTGCCCTGACTGGGAGGGGTTAGAACCCCTACCCTTTGGTGCATGGGATGATGCTCCAAACAACTGGGCCACACCGGCCAGGGCTAAAGTTACTTTTTAAAAAACAGCTCCGTATTAAAAAATCCTTCTCTGTGATGTGTGAATTGCTTGAAGGACTGTCACTATGAGCTTCATGCAACTAAAAACACTTCCTGTTTCCAAGTTGTCTTTGTCTGATATGAACATCCAAATTGTAATGCATCTGTGGCAATTTACAAAAAAATAGATTTCTCACATGACTGAACATGACACAGCACTTTAACTTTCACTGCTGTCTTCCTGTCACTCAGTATGAGTGATAGAGTGACTGAGTAGCATCTGTCACTCATATATGCTGGGAGGTGGCAACTTATATTAATATAGTTAAATTTTGTTAAAGTTTTTTGTTCACGTTCATGGAGGGATAGACATTATCATCACTATGTCCATTTCTCAACCTCCCTGAGTCTTAGTTCCTTATTTTAATCAGTGACGGGTGATAGTGTGGGGGGTGGCCGGGGAGGTGGCCCAGATGGTCTTTAAAACGTTTTACTTTTTAAATGCCAGAGAACATGACAATAAGCTAGGATGGTATTTAGGACCGAGTTTGAATGTGCTATAAGATAAACTGAGGCATATTAAAATGTTTAAGAGCTTATTTGCACAAAAATGGATTCTAATCAGGCAGAGACAGGCCAGAGGTAGTTAGAGTTTTATAGAGAAGACTCAAAGCAAGTGAGAAAATTATGTGATTGGCTATAGCTTACCGTATTTTCCCATGTATAAGATGCTATTTTTTTCTAAAATCGTTAGACTGAAAATCGAGGGGTGTCTTATACATGGAAGTCAGATGAGGAGGGAGCTGCGGGTGCGTAGCTGCCCAGACCTTGTCAAACAGGCTTCCTCCAATCACCAGCTGTAATTGGAGGTGGAGGTGGAGAGTGCACAGATGCAACACGGACTGGAGCATCCTAAAGCCAAAAATAAAAAAATAAAAAGATAAATACCGGTAAGCGATTGTCGTACTCTGCAAAATTCACTGCTGTGAATGTAATCAGCTATGCAGAAGAGCATGGGAATAGAGCTGCAGAGAGACAATTTGGACTTCCTCCCACTGAGTGTATGATCAGACAGTGGAGAAAACAGGAAGAACAACTTAAGATGCCAAAAAAGAAGAAGGCCTTAAAAGGAAAACCAGCAAAATGTTTAGAATATTGATTTCTTAATTTTGGGTTGGAAAAGTGGGGGTTGTCTTATACATGGGTGGGGGGTCTTATACACAGAAAAATACTGTAAGCAGTTGCTTGTTAGGAAATCCAGCTGGCTGCTTGTGATTGGATGTCCTTAGATTTTCTTTTCTTTTTTTAAAAATATATTTTATTGATTTTTTACAGAGAAGAAGGGAGAGAGAGAGAGAGTTAGAAACATCAATGAGAGAGAAACATTGATCAGCTGCCTCCTGCACACCTACTACTGGGGATGTGCCCGCAACCAAGGTACATGCTCTTGACCGGAATCGAACCTGGGACCTTTCAGTCCGAAAGCCGACGCTCTATCCACTGAGCCAAACCGGTTAGGGCAGATTTTAATTTCTTAACCTTGAGGCATTTACAGGATTAGGTTTGGTTTGCTTATGTGGGCTGCCAAGACATTACAGCGAGCCCGGTCTAATGACCTCCGTGTTTAATTAATTTAACAAATGTGACTGGAATAGGAGGCAGCAGCACAAACTTCTCGGGTTGGAGCTCGTATTTGTTTGGTTTATGTAAGGAGAGCTAGGCCATATATAGCATTACTTCAAAAAACTCTTCTGAATTCCAACAAGGCAATTTTTGTCAATTACACGGGGAAAGCTCCTTCTAGCTGGAATATCCATCATTAGTCTTACATGCAGTAAAACTGTTTAGAGAACAGAGGGAGGCCTTGTGTAATCAGTGCGTAAGACATGTTTACTCTTGTTTTGTAGGATTCAGCATGGTAGTCCTACTTTAAATGATGTTGGAGCTTATGGGTTTTTCTTCCTTGTTTCCTTTGTGTTGTGGCTGCTGCTGCTGACCAGGACCCACAGGCAGGCTGTCTTTCCTCAAATGCTCCAGCCCCTGCAGGACCTGAAACTCAGAGGGAAATTCTTAGGGCATGTCATGGGACACAGTCGTTGTGGTTTTGCCTGTTTTCTCTGTTTTGTTTTTGTTGTGTGTGTGTTTGTGTGTATTTTATTTTGTTTTTGTGTAGTATTTTTAGTGTTTTTTTTTCTTGGAGCAGTCAGCCTCTAAGCAATGTCCTTCCAGAACTGACCACTGTTGTACATGGGAAAACTCTGGGAGAAAGAAAAACCTCACAGACTACCTGGATACCACCTTCCAATGGCCTCAGTCCCACTTCCCAAATCAGCATTTAATCTTCTCCACAGAAAGGGTCTGGTGCTGTTCCATCAGGTACACATGAATTTCTTGATCGGATGTCTGCAATGCCGGTTTGGTAGCCCAGCTGTTTTTCTGTCCTGTTCCACCTGCGCCACTCCAGACTGGAGCCTCCTGAGGTGATAAGGTATAGCCAGTAAACTCTGGTTTCCCGATGTTTAGCTACCAGGTCCCCTCAAACTTCATATCTGTGGGCACCTCAAAACATTATCCATTGCCGGGAGCCGGTCCATGCTTGCTGTTTCAAGGGACCTGGCATATATGGCATACTGTTCTTAATATGTTTGCTCACCTTCTTGGCACTATGTGTTTTAACCAAGGTCTCCTCTCTGAGAAAGGTTGTTTCCCCAGGTAGGGATTTTCCCCTGAAGTTAGGGAGGGAATAAAACCCCTCAACTAAGTGCCTGGCAGGTAATTAATCACTTTAACTATGAACAATCATGCTTAAGCTACATAATCTTTACTCCCTGGAATGGAGATAAGAAACGCCCTAACCTTTGTAATAGAAATTGATAGGATTGAATCAACTGGTATAAATACAGATGTAACAAGACAGCAAGACACAGAACTTAGAAGACAGAACCTACACAGAACCTAGACTCAGAACCTAGACACAGAACCTACACAGAACCTAGAGACAGAAGAACTTCGCTGGAGAGAACATGGCAAAAGATCCTGGACAGAATCTGGCCACAGAACCTAGAGACAGAACCTAGAGACAGAACCTAGCGAGACAACCTGGCTGAAGACCCTAGAGACAGAACCTGGCTACAGAACCTGGATAGAACATGGCAAGAGAACCTGACTAGAACCTGGTGACTGAACCTGGCTGGAGAACCTGGACAGAACCTGGCTGGAGAACCTAGCAAGAGAACATGGACACAGAACCTGGCTGGAGATCCTAACCAGAACTTCGCTGGAGTTCCTGACCAGAACTTGGCTAGAGATCCTGGCTAGGCTGCTGATTAGCTGAACGCTGTCTCCATGTCATTCCTTCTTCGCCGACTCCGTCCACACCTTTGGGGACCCCTGGACCTGCTGGGGTTGGACCCCAGCTATCCATAATATTCCAATATTATCCTTTACATTTTCTTCTTGGTTGATCTTGCTAGGGCTCCCAAAAAGATTGTTTTGCTTGTGTATTGTCTGTTGTTTGTTTTCTAGCTCTCATTTCGGCTGGCTAGTTGGATAGTTCTAGCAGTTCTAGTTTGTTTTGTTAGGGACCTGCTTCACACAGGTGTTGGGGGTTACAGTAGCTATTTAGTAGATGTCCCTGTGGACAGGGTGTTGTGTCATGCACTTTACATAGATCATTGCTAATCTTCCATGTGAGGAATGTATTATTTTACCAGTGATGAGGTGGAGGTGTGGAAAGGTCATGGGCCTTGCTCAGGGTCACACAGCTTCTACTGCTGACCATGAACTTGGAAGCAGCTGGTTGCCAAACCCGTGAGGCCTCCACTCTCCCATGCTGTCTCCCCACAGGGCCTGCAGGATTTCCATTTGCATTGATGGATCGATTTCTCTTGTCCCCAGCCTTTTCCTGTCCTTCCAGTCTCACTCATTGCTGCTCATCAGAATGTCCTCTCCATCCCCTCGGTCAGAACACATCCCTCCTCACACCTCCATTAAACACAGCTTCCCTGCAAAGCTCGTGCTAAGTAAACCTCACCCGACTCATTTAAACTTCCCGTTGCAGGTGTTATCTGATTATCACCAGGCTCAAGATAAGGCCTGAGAGCGTGATTTCATCCTTAAAGATAGTACAATTAATAAACAATGATTAACTTTAAAAGCAGAGTTGTCATGGTTTTTAATGATTTAAACCCAATTCCCAAAATAATACTAGGTGGCTCAGAACAGCATATGTAAAACTGTGCTGTCCACTGTACGTACATTAACCCTTTTCCCCATTAAACACCCATGAGATAAAGGTTGTTATTCTTTTCCAGGTTCACATAATGAGAAAGTAGCAGGTTTAAATTTGCCTTTCTACCCCATCTACCTGCCTCTTTACTAAGTTATTATAATAATTACCAGATACCTCTGTTATATTAGTGTTTGGAGGTTAGCATTAGCATAGAAATTTGCTCTGAGTTTCCTGGTAGGAAAGAAAAATACACACACACACACACACACACACACACACAGAGATGTTAGTGAAATATATATATTCTTACACATTTAAATATAAGTTTAAAATGCTACATTTGATGAGGAATTTTTTACTATATTAAAAAGTCAGGTTGTAATTTAAAAGATTGGAAGTCACTGCAATTCAATTAAAAAATGTTTTGAAATGTTTTAAAGGTAGACGATTTAAAGCACAGATTCAAATCCCACCTGCCTCTGCCCCTTCTTGGACCCATCTGAAGATCATCTCTCCCATTTGCAGAAAAACCTGTTGACCAAAGGCCCCTAATATGTGTGTACAATACAGTGATCCTATATCTCCTAGACCCGTGTCGGCAAACTGCGGCTCGCGAGCCACATGCGGCTCTTTGGCCCCCTGAGTGTGGCTCTTCCACAAAATACCACGTGCGGGTGCGCATACAGTGCGACTAAAACTTCGTGGCCCATGCGCAGCAGTCGGTTTTCGGCCCGGGCAAGTCTATTTTGAAGAAGTACTGTTGATATTTGGCTCTGTTGACTAATGAGTTTGCCGACCACTGTCCTAGACCATTTTGCATGCTGTTATATTTTTGTCTCCGCCTCTGCATTATAAATTCCTCATGGGTGGGGACCCTTGTCTAGTCCTCTCCCCTCTTTCCTGGGAACTGATCGGGGTCAGGCCTATCTGCTCACTAATTAGTGGGGGGCCGTCGGCAGTGCTCGGAGGCCTGAGAGCAGGGTCCATGAGAAGATGGGAAAGAGTGAGGAGGTCAGATGCCTCTCAGGAGAGCGTGGTTGTGCAGGAGGGAAATGGCTCCGTGGCCTCACCACCTGCTCACAGGACCTCTGTGTAGGCTTTTTCCTGACCTCAGACGTGGAAGTCACAGCACTGCATGTCCTTGCCCCGGCCTCCACCTGGGCGGGGACACTTGCGGGGTCACAAGGCATCCGTGATCTGCCCTGACTCCAGGTTGGGGTGACTATTCAGGCAGATATTTGTTTTTTGAACAACCAGACAGGCTGTCTCCTGAGATCTGACCCAAACTGGAATCTGGAGGAGATTCATCTGGCTTCACACCAAACGGAAACAACACTCGCAGCCAGGGCAGGGAGTCTCAGGACCCCTCAAGAAATGCTGCCGTCACCCCTGAGTCTGCATGCTCTTAGCTGGGGCTCCTGTGCTCCCCCCTGCACCTCCCCCCCCGCAACACAGTACCATGAATTGTTCTGTTATGGCAACCACAGTGGCTGAAGATTTACAAATAAGGGCATTCAGTAACATTGCAGTCATGTGAACATGTCATAGGTAGAAATGACAGAAGCGCATTCACAATATAGACAATATTTAGGTTGTAGAAAATTAGTGCAAACTCATGGAAATCTTAAAGCTGCTGGTTATTGGGTGTTGGCAATGACAAGACTGCAAGAATGTGAGGCACCTCTAATCGCCTGGATTCAGGGGTGGTGGGGAGGTGGTGGTGAAAAAGATAATGTCACTAAGAGCGAAGTAAAATGAAGCAGAGATTTAGCAAGGATGTTGTCCATCTTTGTCAATACTTTGGAAACAGGTGGTCTGCTAAGGCTAGCTGCGACGCACCATGGCCTTTCAGACCTGATGCCTCATCCCTTGTGTGTTATACAGTCTTCATTTGGGGTCTGGGCATGTACGTTAGCTTGAAGCAGAGCAGCTTGGCTAATTTCTCTCTCCCTCTCCCTCTCCCTCTCCCTCTCCCTCTCCCTCTCCCTCTCCCTCTCCTCTCCCTCTCCCTCTCCTCTCCCTCTCCCTCTCCCTCTCCCTCTCCCTCTCCCTCTCCCTCTCCCTCTCCCTCTCCCTCTCCCTCTCCCTCTCCCTCTCCCTCTCCCTCTCCCTCTCCCTCTCCCTCTCCCTCTCCCTCTCCCTCTCCCTCTCCCTCTCCCTCTCCCTCTCCCCCCACTCCTCACACACACACACAGCACGCACACACACTCACATTTCTATGAGGGAGGGCAAGATGGAACATAGAATATAGTTTAACTTTCAGAGCTTTAAATGAGAGTCTCTTTGTTAGTAAAAAGCAAACTAAACCAACTGGCCACAAGGTCACCATTCTCTGGAATGCAGAGTTGTTTGTCGCCAGTCAAACTGCCGCCTGGCGCTGGGTTTACATAATGTTTCAGCAAAAGGAAACAATGAGAACATTTACCATTAACCCGGGGCCTGAGCCATAAAATCAGAATGAGGAAGATCAGGGTCGCTAACTCTGGTCCTTAGGCCCTCGATAGACAGCCCTGCCCAGGACAGAACAGTGACTTAGACCAAGTTGTCCACATGGGTTAGACGCCGAGTATGTTGCCAGAGACTTGATGGAGAGGAAGATGCAAGGACCCAAGCCCGTCACAGGGCGTGCCTCCCAGGACCAGGCTGAGGTCTAGCTGTCAGACAGGAGACAAGTCATTGCTAAAGTGTTCATTTCAGACACAGTGTCCTGTGTGAGTGTAGCAGATACAAGTGCCCAGAGGAGTTAGCATTTGAGGTGAAATGTGAGGAGGGTCGAAGGTTCCCAGGGCCACAAGTTGGAGGTGATGGGTGGACACAAGGAAAAGTAAGTGCAGGGCGCGAGGAGCATTGCTGTGCCAGGAATTGTTAAACATAACGTGAGGGGGTGGCAGGAGGTGGGGGTGGGAAGGGGGTGGGAGAGGGCATCGGGTTTGAGTGGCTGCTCTGACTGGGACCCACAGACAAGCTGTCAGGCCCAGGTGAGTTGTCAGAGACCCGCACAGGCATCTGGAGGATTCACTAGCGGCCGATGGGACAGGGGTGCCGTGTGTGGTCAGCCCAGCTCTTCAGCGGGCTGCTGAGGGCCATTTCCAGTGCTGGGCAGCCAGGCTGTCAGCTCCCAGGGGTGCACCGTGGCCTGCTGCTCTGCCAGTGTCTGCAGCACAGCAGGGGCTCTTACTAAATGTGTGCTGGATAGAGCTGGGCACTGATACAGGAGCTGGGTGCTGCAGTGAGCACATCACCCAGCACCCTGTCCTTGAGGAGCATGATTCCAGGGGAGAGACAAGCAATCAGCCAAAGAAATGAAAAGCGTGGAAAGCTCTATGTCGAAACACACTGTCAGGAAAAATAAGCTGGGGGTGGGGGGTGGGTGCAATTTTAAAGGAGATGGTCAAGGAAGGTTCACAGAGCAATGACCTGCAGGAGTGGAGGGTGCCCTTTAGGACACGTGGGAGAAAAGCATTCTGGGAAGAGGGAAGAGTCAGGGCAGAAAGGTCGAGCTGGGTGTGCTGTCAGCGTGAGGAGAGCAGCAGGAGGCCAGCGTGCGGCGGTGAGGTGTGGAAGGTGGAGAAATGGGGCGAGGGCAGGGGTGTAGGGCTGGGGCCTTCATCTTCACTCTGAGTGAGAGGGAAGGTCCTGTTTACTGCCCCTGCTACCCTGTGCCATGCACCTTTCCCTCTCCTGCCCCTTCCAATCACAACTCGCTGGGGCTCAATGTGAGCTGTTGTGTAGGCAGCTGGCCCAGATACACGCAAAGGCCAATGCCACTGAAAGAAGAGGTAGAGGACCACTCTATAGTAAAAGGTCCTCAAGAGCTAGTAGCCAGCAAACGCAATGCTTTAATTCTTAGCCTAGGAGGGAGATTGGAATGTGGACTAATATTAGATGACCTTACGGAATTATTCTCCAGTTGTGTAGGTGTGAGCATTCTATTAAGGTGACAGAGGAGACTGTCCTCATTCTGAGGACACGCTGAAATAGTGAGGGGTGCAGTGCATGATGCCAGCAACTTTCAAATGATTCTATGACCACCCCCCCCCCCACACACAATCAAACAGATACACACATACATACATAATGCTCAAATATGAGCAATTGCTGCCTCTAGATGTAGACACTGGTTATACTAATCTAGCAACTTTCATTTTGGCAAAATTTCACATTTAAAAGACTGGCCAAACCCTCTCTGTTCTGGTGCTTTTCTTTTGGCTCTGCTCTTGGCTGCTGTTATTTATTCTCTGAGATCCTGTCCAGCCCCCTAGGCAGTTCATTTTCTCTGGATCTGCAGTGTTTTCTTCTGGAGACTTAAAGGAGACAGAGAGCATAGGGGTCTGGGTGGGAAGCTGGGTGAAGGGCATTCCAAACCCCCTTTGGCTGGGGGCGGGGGTAGCGGGGGTAGGAGGGCACCATTGTGACTCGAAGTATGGTGGATACCTCAGAGTTTTAACAGACGCTTCTAGGGCAAGGGAGGGCAGAGGAGAAATGCATTCCTCTCTGGAGTGCGTGCTGTTCCCAGATGTGGAGGCTCTAAATTATTCCACTGTTCACCTGCGGCGGAGCTTGACAAAAGGGTGATGTGATTTAGAAACTCAGCAGTCACCCAGAAAGTCTATTTCCAGCCCGGCGGCTACCAGGCAGTGTCAGGGGATTGGGCTCTGGTGTGTTAAATCCCAGATTTAATCTCGGGGCCACTATGTCTGTGAATATTAGAAAAGCTCCACTGCCCTTCGCACGGGTCACACCGATTCCTTACGGTGTTTTCCACCAGGAAGCAAGAAATCGTGCATCTAGAAAGCCGGGCCTGGCACCTTTGGGTCTCCTGATGAAATTTCAGCTTATGGTTAGGGAGGGAGCATTTCTACACACCCCCGCTGCCAGCCACGAAAGACAGGAAACAGAAAAATAACCCTGGAAAAGTAACTCAGATCTAAGAGGAAAGAAGAGGTGGTGATAGATAAAGGACTTTCTGAAGAGAAAGTTGTTCCCAGACTCTTGTTTTCAAAAAATCTTTTGTTTTGTTGCAGGAATAACAATGGAAGATACCAATCATTTGAAAGTATTGGAGGAGATAGAAAAATCATCACTGTTTGTAGATTTTTGTTTATTCTCAATAGAGATAATAATCATAGCCAATACAGCAAGAGCTAGCATTTATTGAGCACTTACTATGTGTCAGGCATAGTAAGCACTTTTTGCATTTAAGTAATTTAATTCTCTATGAGGTAGTTACTATTATTATCTTCATTTCTAGGGAACCGTGGGGCAGGGAAATTAAATGACTTGTATGAGGTCACATGACCAGTCGTTAACAGACAGGGTCTTGAGGTAAGCTAAATAAAACTTGATTCTGTTTTCCTAGAGTCATAGTTTTGTTTTTCTCCTCTCCCGGTGGTAAGGCTGTCCTGGTCCCTCTGCAGGACTATAGTATGTTGAAAATGCTGGTCCCATGCCTTCCTAGCAAACCAGGTCTCCGAGTAGCCTCTTTGGAGGAGTGGTCCCCAATTTGTGACTCTGTAACTTGAACCCCAATGATTTGCTGTAGTTGCTAACAACAGCTTGCCTCTGCTATATACTTCACATGTTTGATTTCAGCATTTAAAAAACTTTTTCATGACTCACAATTTAAAAAGTAGTGCTGCAAAGCAGGACTAAGTTGAACATATATATTTGGAATAGAAGTTTCCCCAAACAACACTTACTTTTATTATGTATGGTACACTTTGCTGTTTTCCATTTTATTCTATTTCATTTAAAGAATGTGACATGTTAATGGATTTTATGTTCTGCTAAATGACTTATAACCCATTTTTTAGAAAAACACTTCTCTAGCTGATTTCAGTTTTTACAGTAATCTAATGAACTCAATATGACTTTAGTACCCATTTTACAGATTAGAAAACTGAGCTCATTTGTTCAAGTCCCACAAAGAAACTGAAATCTGTGGTTTATATTCGGAATTACATTTCTTTTTAAAATGGACATCAGTTATGTTAGAAACAACTTTCCAAATTCTTATGTGCTGAGTGCATTGTCTGTCATCTGAATAAATACAAGTTCTTGCACGAGTGGCTATATGGGCACTGATCTAAGTCTAATACATGTAGATGGGGTTTTGACTTATAAAATTTAAATATTTCTAAGTAACTCTAAATTCATGGTAGCTTTTAGTTATTCAGTGTGTTTTCAATCAATTGATTTCTAATAACTTCTATTATATGGAGATCTGAGGAATTCTTTGAATTGGAGTTGCTTTTTTTCCAGGAAGAGGATTGAAACATGGAGGCCACACCTTCAGAAATGTGACCTGCAGGCTTAAGTGGGGATTTGTGAATTACATATTTAGTTTCACAGGCTAATTGAACTTTAGCACATGTGTCAATTTTTAGCGGACAATAAACCATAGCAATATTCCCAGCACAAATGAGTTTGCCAAATAGAAATGACTGATATTTTCATGTCACCTCACAGTGTTGCAGATATTTAAGAATATCATTCATGTTCATCATGCCATCGAAATTGTGCCAGTTACCAGAGTCCCCATTAGATCTTGATATTGTCCACCAATAAAGGAGCACATGCATTAGTATATCACAAAATTTGTTCTGCAGTAGTTTGGTGATTATACTTCACTATAATTTTATTTTATGCACTTGAATACATTACTATTTAGAAAATAGAAATAGGAAAGGGGTCCCCGGGTCTGAGCAGACTGCCCAAATGGCCCATGGTTTGAAAATAGATGGTGGCCTTGTCTTCATGAGGTGGAGGGACTTCAACACAAGCGGAGGGACTCTGGATTGTCTTTCTAGAAATGGGTCACATTTCTAGCTGTCCAACATCAGCATCAATTATGAACAGTCTAGCAAAGGGAGAAATGGGGCGCTTGCTCATTCTTGGCAACGTGGAAACTGGGGGAAGGAGGTTCTTTGCTCCTTTAAATCTTTCTCTCATGTCAGTATCTGGCCCTTAATGATCAATTTCACATCTTTGCCTTCTTCTTCCTCCATTGATATGTCCATACCTCTTGTATTTGCCGCTTATATTCACCTAAGGAGCCTTAGAATGAATCTGTTTTGCCAAACTTAAGCTGAGAAAGTCAACTTGCTTTTGGATGCCCAATGTTCATGGTCGTAATAAAAAGCCCAAGTGACTTGATTTTTCTTCTCAACAGGGTAGGAAAAACCTACCCTTCTGGACTGAGCCCTGGCATTAATCTTTCTAAATTATCATTCTGTTTCTCAGAAGTAAAGGGCCAGGGAAAATGACCCGTGATTTAAAGTGTTTCTAGGCCTGAGTTGTAAACTGCTGTGAGCACTAAATAATAAATAGCAGACACACACTCTCACAAAACTCTCCCCTTTGATGAAGCCTCGAGATGGTTTTCATTTAGTCTTGTGTTAAATTTAGCCACACTGTTCTGTACATTTACAGAAAAACCAATTCCTGTGTACTCTATGAATTGAAATGTTTGACAGAACTAAATTATTTTAATCTTGGGATCATCAAGATACAAGGGTTTAATTTACCTCTGGAATGCCTTTGAGATGGTATAAACTCCCTTCGATGTTATTGGCGTTATCTTCCTTAAGAGCAAATTGAATGACTCCCTTCCTTTTTAATAATCTTTCCATGTTCCCCTATTTTCAGTAAAATGGAGTTCAAGGTGCTCAGGATGGGACCCAGGGTTTCCTGGTCTGGGCTCTGTGACCTTTTCCTGGCTGACCATTCCCCGCACGTTATCAACGTTTTAACCTTTTAAGAGTCCTGGTATTCCCCTGCATGTGTTTTGGCTTCCCCAACTTCCATGACAGCATAGGTGATCTATTTTACTTCCTGAAAAATTCCTGTCAGTCCTTTGAAACCCCTCAGGCACCATCCTCTTTCTGAAGATTTCCCTTATATTGACTTCCAATCATGACTACCCATCATACAGCAGCAGGAGAGCCTGTCTGCGTTCACATATGAACTGATAGTGCTGAGCTGCGTGGATTAAAGTAGTTTTTGTACAGAGTGGTGTCCTCCTTCAAACTGGAATTCTCTTTGCACCCAAGAAAAGTGTCTTTGTTCCTTTATTCCTGGTGTCTACCGTGAGGCAGCCATTCTGATGTGGGATGAAGGGATCATGTAATCCTGTGAACCTAACGGATGGTGTGTTGGGAGGATGGTAGTAAAATTTAAGCATCACACATTGGAGGGGTCACTTCTTGTGCCCTTTCTTATGTCCTCTTAGTCTGCCCTTTGCCTCCAGCCATAGCTGTGACAGCTATGTGCAGCTCTGACCCACTAGCTCTTGCTATCTGAGCTGGGGCTTCTCTGAGGCTGTTGCTTGCAGAGACCTGGCCAGCCATCCTGCCGCATGGATGCCCTGGAAGTGGGCGTGAACGAAAACCCGAGGGGGCAATGATGGGAGTTGGTGGATAAATCCTCTCCCTCCGGCAATTTTTAGGGAGACATGGGAGCCCATTCTACAAGGCCACTCACAGCATCCCAGGGCCGTGGAGCTGCAGGTGCCCACACCAGTGACTGACGAGTGCTTGCATCGGCTTCGGCTTCTCCTCCTTCCCTGTTTCAATCTGCCTAATTCTCTACTCCTATTGCTTAAAATCACTTCCCAACATAAATGATCTTATTTCAGACGGTGTGTTTGGAGAGAACCTAGACTAAGAAGCCTTGACTGAAAACCAGCCCCATTGTGTTATATTTTTTATTTGAGGAAGGCTTGGAAACTATTTGCAAGTCTCACCAAGAAGCCATTAAATAACAACGGTATAGGATACAGGTCAACACGATAGCATCCACTATGTTGTATATAAATGTGCTCTAAAGTACAACATGTTTTGGGAATTAGCCTCCTTTTTCAGTCAGGAGACAGACTCAGACAGTTGCTCACTTTTGAGAAACACTTCTCCATAATTCTACAGCTGTGTCCTAGGTGGTAACTGAATAGGGATGTTTTGATCACAGCTTTGCAGATGGTGAGGCCCTGGTCACAGCAGATTTCTCTGAGCAAGTGGTGAGGCCCTAGCATGCACGTCTTTCCCACGGGAGGTCAGTGCAGGAGCTTGCGCGTGAAATTCTATGCTGATACCAGAGGGCTGGACGGCTTGCTCTGGTGTACGCATATGTGGGTGTCTGTGTGCGTGTGTGCTTATTTTTAAAGAACTAGATATAGATACCAATCTAATGATTTAAAATATTACACTCCTTGGATTACACATAGAAAAATGACATTTTTTTTTTGAGACTGGAAAGTATTTGGCAGTAAAATTGGCATCTGAAACCCTGTGCATTACCAAGTACTGAAATCACGGAAGTTTTGTGTCTTTTGCAGCTAGGAGAGACATCGGAGGTCACTCAGAGCTAGAGACCAGGTGCTTTCTCCCAGGACCAGGGCTAGAACCCTGGCCTTTAGAGTCCCCTTCTCGTGGTCCTTCTGGTATACCACACCGCCTTCTCTGCATGGCCCTTCTTTAAACCAGGGGTTGGCAGTCTTTGTAAAAGGCCAGATAGTAAATAATTCAGGCTCTGCAGGCCCATGGTTGCTGTTGCAGCCACTCAGCTCTGCCATTGTTGTGTCAGAGCAGCCGTAGAGGATACTGACATGAATGAGGCTGGCTGGGTTCCAGGAAAACTTTGTTTATAGACACAGGTGGTAAGATTCAACCTGGGGGCTATAGCTTGTTGACCCATGTTTTATACCATTGGAGTCATGGTGATTTCTGCTTTGTGGTCACCAAGAGGCTGCTGGGTCCTAGAGAGTTAAAGCCACCACCCAGCTTGGTGGGCAGCAGGGCCATTGCATCATGGCCCACACATGGTTGGGCTTCCTTCCAGGTCTGTATATGGTCAGACTCTGAGCCGGCAGCCAAGAGAGCGAGCCTGACACCCACAACACTCCAGTTTCCAGAAGGAATCACAAATTCCTTCCTGCGAAGATAAAGGAACAATTGTACCCCGGGAGGACTTACTGGAAAGTAATGCAGGGTCACCAGGAAGGGAAGGCATTCACTGCCCGGTCACAGTCTCGGCCTGGGGGAGTCACTCAGACCTGGGAAGGTCAGCTGTCTGAATCGGGTAGGCCTCCAGGGCCCTGCGCTCATGGACAATGCATTGGGTTTGGGTGATTTCTGTGGCTTACTCGGAGCTTCCTGTGGCTGCTCCCGTCATCCCTTCCTCCTCAGAGTCAGGTATATAGTTCCCTCCACTATCTCACCCTCATTTGTCATCTGCTGATGCTAAGCTTTTGTTTCTGTTAACCAAAATCTCCAGTAGACAAAGGTTACTTCTCTGTCACTTTCATCTTGCACAGAAGTTGACAACTTGATTTTTGATTCCCCCATCCCATTCTGCCATTTTCGGGTCTTGGACCCAGGTCTGAGGTCTTAGATAGAAGGACCTTGGCTTAAACCCTATGCCTATGCCAATGAAATGGATGATTGTCCCAGTGTATATGTATTCATGCATGTGCATGTGTGCACATGTGTGCATGTGTGTGCCTATGTGTGCATATGTGTGTGTATCTGAACTTGACCTTTAAATCAGGAGGTCACTGTCCCCTTGGGCCTCACCATTAGAGAAGGTCCTTCAGCTGAGGACCTTGGTTTGACTCATGAGTGGATATTCTGTGGCCATTATTCATTTTTTTAAAAAAATATATATTTATTGATTTCAGAGAGGAAGGGAGAGGGAGAGAGAGATAGAAACATCAATGATGAGAGAGAATCATTGATTGGCTGCCTCCTGCATGCCATCTACTGGGGATTGAGCCCATAACCTGGGCATGTGCCCTTGACTAGAATGGAACCTGGGACCCTTCAGTCCGCAGGCCAATGCTCCATCCACTGAGCCAAACCAGCTAGGGTTCTGTGGCCATTATTCTTGAGTCTTCTCTCTAGTCTTCTATTCTCATTGTTCATTATATGAATCCACATCATCACCTATGTTTCAAAGCTGAAAAGGTCAAGGACTTTCAAAGGCTAAATGAAGTTTTCAATGGATTGAATGATCTCATCCTCAAAAAAGCCCATGCATTGCCTGCTTCTAATGAATGTGTAAACCCTTGCAGGTGTAGTGATTTAGGAAAAACAATTGTGTTATTATTATTTTCCCCAAGTAGCCCTCTGGCCTTTGGAGAAAGGGATCCTGGTAGTTATTTGAGAGGGAGCAGAAACGAGGAAGAAGGAAGGAATATTTGATTATTTGTTCATAAACAAGCAATTCCTTTAGCACCTGGCTATGTTCTCTGCTGCTGTGAGGAGAATATCAATGGCTTTAATATTCCATTGTTTGTGCTGAGAAGCATTTGCTGGCTGGTCTGAGCTGCCTGGCTCTCAGAGTGGCAGCTCAGCAGGAAATGTGGCGCTATAAGGGGGAAACTCTCACCAAGATGCTCTAAATCAGGTTAGCTTTCTTTTAAAACCGACCTCTCCTTTTGCTTCTCCTTAATAAGTTTGGTTCATTTTAAGCTACACTTCTTTCCCCTAAAGACAGACATTCATATACTATGTACAGGTTCTACTTGGGCTCACATTACTGCTTGTCTGTTAGGGTTTATTTTTTAATGGCCTCTTTGAGTTTTGATGAAGTCCTTATCTTCAGTAACACTAATATTGAGGAATGAGGAATGAATTCAAATGAGAAAAAAAAAAGCATAAAAAAGAAGCAAGGAAGGTGGGGCTTCTAGGTGATGGCGGATGGATGAATTTGAAATGGCTTACTACCACAAGGTGGCGCTGCTAAAACACCTCATTTTAAAGTCCTAAAAAAGGTTGCAAAATTAAAGAGCCTTTTACAGAGAAAATACTTTATATCAAGAAAGTGGAGTGTGTGTGTGTGATGCTTATGTGTGTGCGCCTGTGTCTTTTTATTGAGGATGCGATTATTTTTGGAAAAGTAAATGTTATGGGGAGAAGTGATAGAATTGCATTGTTAATTTTGAGAGGGGTGTTTCACGATTGATACTCTTGTCATCCAAATATTAAATAATCTCATCGAATATTAAATATATTTAATCCCAAGCAGATCTTTCCTGGAATCTTCTGAATGTGCCATTGCAGTCATGAGATGGTGGGTTAAGTTAACCATTCCCTAACCCATTTTCATTCTCCATAGAGAGCTTGCACACCAGGGGCATTTATTTGAAAACAATTAGTGCCCCATTAGGGGAAACATGAAGCCTGCAGGGTCTCCGATGTCCTTGGCCACGTTGGGAACTTGGTGTGTGGAAAGCTGGCAAATTAATACTTGCACAATAATTCCTAAATTTAAAACATGTCTGTTAAGCGACTTCCTTGATGTCGGTGCCACTGTTATTAAAAGTGAATGTTTTCATGTTTGTGCATTGTGCGTGTGCACAGGGCACCCATTTACTGAAGGGCAGAGAGATGAAGAGCTGATAGTTTGCAAGTTTGTACATGAAACGGGAGTGTTGATACAGTGGTTCCGATAAGCGTGCGCTTGAAGAAAGGCCAGGAGTGGAAAGTGATCTAATGCAAGTGAGGAGAGGCGCCCAGAACTTCACATGGAGGCTTCCTTATTTCACCCCCATAGCAACCCTCAGTCAGATGATGTGAATATCTCTGCTCTTCAGGAGAGACTCTGAGAAGCTAAGTAACCTGTCAGCTGTCACAAAGCTGCTGTGTGGCAGAATCAGGAAATTATTCAAGGGAGAAAAATACAAGGAAGTGAAAGGGAAACGTCTAGGCTGTCTTGTACTTTGTATTTAGATAAAAACCTGGTGAAATAATGCGGATCTCTTTGGAAAAAAAAAAAAGAGCTGCTCTCTTCCAATGCCTGCTTCCCCCACAGCCAGATGAGGGCTGCACATATAGTAACACCCATGGATAGACACACACACACACACACACACACACACACACACACACACACACACATTTTTGTCTATTTCTCTTGTGTAATTTCCTGTTAATTTCTATCTTAGCATAATATTGTTTTTCTATCATCCACAAAGTAGGAGGCCTGGGACCATGGCTGGATTTTTGCCGTAGTTAAGGAAAGCAGTACAAGTCAGTCATGAAAACTGTAGCTGTGCTATCTCTCAGGTAATTCATGCTGCAAGGACATTGATCCAGCTGAAAATATAACTCATGATATAGAAATCAAGTGGTTCCTGCTTCAGGAAAAATTATGTTGATGAAAATAGAGAACTCCAAGTACGGTGATACATACTAGATACTCAACATGTTGGCAGAATCTGAGCCTACAGCAAATGTTTTTAAAAGGTGCTTTTTGTTGTTTTGAAGTGTTTAAGAGGACTATACATCTAGTATTAGATTTTCTAATAGAATTCTATTTAGGGTAGTACGTTTTAGCCTATAATTAGCAGAGGTGCCTCTGTGTCATCTGGAAAGCCGTGTGGAGGGAACGATTGTGTGTGGGCCGGTGACTGTGTAGTGGGGTGAGGGGCTCTGGTTGCCAACCACCCTCGCCCCCCCCCCTTCCTCTGGAGCAGAAGGCCAGCTACCTCCCATACATATAGAACGTTTGTGTATGTGGGCTAGTCAATTCTGATGTCAAGCCATCAGAACTGGGGATCTAAATGATTTATTTAGGACATTTCATCACACAGCCATACTTAAAAAATATTCAGATATTTTGGTGATTTAAAAAAAAGTTAGAATAGATCCTATGGCAATTGGAATGCAATGTGGCACAATATAAGAGAAGAAAAGAAATATCCTTATAGATCTTAGAGAGCTGCATCACAAAAGAATTGAATTCCTAGTTTGCATAAAAATGGCATCTCATTCTATGATGAAAAACCTTGATGTAAAAGTAAGAGCAACTGAGAACCATTCTGACTGCGTTGGGAGACCCGAGGCTTACGCTGATGTTTCTGATTGCATCCTCTAGTGGTTCTGAGCCATTGGAGGAGTGGCATGCATGTCGCTGCTCCTTTGCTCATTTCTTCACTCACGTATATCAGGAAGGGGTCTCCAAGGCCCGTTGTAGAGAAGTAGATTGGAAGACCTGGGTCACTGACAGTTGCAGGACTGCTTTGCTTATGGGAAAAGTGTTGTTTACATGGTAGCCTATTAGTTGTATTTTCAGGACATCTTTAGTGGTAAAAAAATGCCCCTGCTTGTTGTTAAAATTGCACTATTGCCATTTGCCCCTTTTGCTCATGATTTACTACAGTTGAAACTTGGTGTGCCTTGGTCTAGTTCCTAGTGCTTGAGGACCACGGGAAGCAGACAGGTAGGTACCTGCTTGATTCTTGACGCTATCGACATTCCTTGACATGTGGCATGGTACACGCTGCACTTCCTGGGTGATGCCCCGTCTAGCTGTCAGGCCCTCACCCAGAGGGCTGGGGGAGATACTTGGGAGAATTTCATTGATTTGGGCTCAAGGTCAAACAATCTGTTCTAGACCTTAGGAAACTTTGTTTAAGGAATCCTTCAGGGGCTCATAAAAGAGGTTTGGAGACTTGGCCCAGAGTTGGTTTGTTAATGAGACTTGAGTCATACCTTATCTTGGTATTTAATCACTTAATAAATTATTTCAATATGATATTTTCTTTTTTCTTAAAGAGAAGTTTCTTCCTGACAGTAAAGTGTTGCCAAGAATATAGCAGAGTCTTAGGTAATTTCCTGTGGAATATGCCTCTTGCATTTATTTTTATGACATCCCACCCCTCCCCAGTATGAAGAAACAACAGAGGGGAAAGGAACATTTAGGGAAAATAACCAAATGCAGGGTCAGGAATCAAACTGAGATTCTGGGGTCCCAAGTTCAGTCCACCATTTTGGCAATATTCATAGCCGACCAAGTATTTAATAGCTGGTCAACAAAAGCTTTAGACAGTGGCTCCATTTTTGAGATTCACATACACTAAAAACCAACCATTAGGGAGCAACACCCAATGTGTGTAATAAATAATACATTTATTACTAATTTATTGACACAAAACCTCATCCCATAAAGGAAATGCAGTGGTCTGCAACAATATACATACAATAAAGTAATGGTAAACTCCAAAATGAAGAGCTGAGAGACAGCTCAGGACAAGAGGCTGACACAGAGCTAACCCAGGGACATGCTACATGAGGGCTCATAAGCTGTGATGATACAGCCTCTCACCTGGTAGTGAGCCCAACTGAATCCAAGTGTAAAAATTCCACAGACAGAAAGTAAGGAATTCAGACGCCTTTCCTGACAAAGATATCCTCTCTCAGTGTGTAAAACTCTCACTACTTATTTCACTACACGTTAGATACCAAGAAAGGTTCATCGGGTTAACTGCTCCCTACATTAAATCACTGTCTATTGTTAGCGAATGAGGAGGAAACAGGTATGTCTTGTTGCCGAAGGGGGTCAGGTCAGGAGCTTAGCAGCTGAGAAGCAGGTGGTCAATCCCAGGGCCTTGTCACAGGCAAGGGCTCTGGTGACAGGCGTGACCTACACCATAGATTTGTGTTTTCTCACATTAGTCCTAGTAGAACAAATAGATTACAACATAAAAGGCAGCAAAGGATTTATAGTCGTTTGTAGAGAAATATGTATGCTTCTTTTTATGAAAAGAGAGAAACCTGGCAAGGGATGCCATCTTCTTCTAAGAACACAGAATGCTTTATTTAACATTAGCTCAAAGGATCATTCCAGAAAGGCCAATTAAGACACAGGGAAGCAAAGAATGTAGGTTACCATGATTTTATTTCAGTGTTGTGTAAACTTTTATGGGTCATGTTGTGCTGCAAAGAACAGGTGTCTGCAAGTGACCTCAGGTGCCCTAAGCTCAGCTTTTCATGCAAAGGGCGGCCTTTCTCCCGAGCAGGGAGGCCTGCGATCCAGCGAGCCTCACGATTGCTAGATGCTGCGTGGCTGGCTGGCTTTCCTGGACAAGGTCTGAACGCAGCTGGCCTCTAAACCCAGCCTACCTATAGCAGGAGTCTGTCTGCAAGTCCGGCAACAAACCCATTTTCTCCTTCACGGCCTTTGCACACACAGAGAGAAGAGGGGCTTGGTTTCCTTCCCGTGAGCCACACGGCGTGTCCAGCAGTTGCCCTGGCTTCCGCTCTATGGGGACAGTAGATGGCCCAGCCCCTCTGCTCTTGCTGATCCTCGCTGTTCAGGCCTCCACTTTCTTCAATAAAGTTTTTTCCTTCAACCGTATCCTGTGACATTGGACTTCCCTCTAAGGTACACGCATGGCAGGGTGCAATCTATGAGACCCACCTTTAGAATAATTGTAAAGGCGACACGAGTGATGATAGTCTTACACAGCCCAGGTTTCAATTGTGAGATTTAATAATACAGAGCAAAATGGCATGTTCTTCATGTTAAAAAATCCTCCTGTTTTAGAGTTAGCTCTCAACCCAGAGCCAATTGGCTCTTCTTCGGTACCATTATAGCCTCACAGGGTAAAATGCTCCCTCTGACTTAAAGTCTCATCTCTTTTTTTTAAAAAATATACTTTATTGATTTTTTATAGAGAGGAAGGGAGAGGGATAGAGAGTTAGAAACATCGATGAGCGAGAAACATTGATCAGCTGCCTCCTGCACACCCCCTACTGGGGATGTGCCCACAACCAAGGTACATGCCCTTGGCCGGAATCGAACCCAGGACCCTTTGGTCCACAGGCCAACACTCTATCCATTGAGCCAAACTGGTCAGGGCAAAGTCTCATCTCTTTACTGTTAGTTGGTTGCTCTCTGTAGGTGAGTACAAGCAGGCCATAACATGAAGGGTGCACAGTCAGATTTGGTGCTGACTCCTGAGGGAACGAGCAGAACAGTGGATGGTCCGGTCAGCGCCGTCACTGTTACTAGGATCATTCATCCGGCTGCATGGCGCTCTGCTCCTCGGGCAGCCTGGTAACAAATTCGGGCTCTAACATCATGAAAAATTCGTTAAGCCTTACGCAAGGGTAAAGTCATCACTCAGTTCCTCCTCTTTTTATTGTTGTTATTGTTGTTGGGACATTGGTTAATTCAGTTCTGTCCTCAGAATTGAACTTTAACCATGATTAGTGTTTGTGACAACCAAGGACATTGCTCGTGAATGAGGGAACATAGCACTGAACTGGTTTTCACAAGTCTTCCTTTCAGGCCACGTGCATGAATACAGTGGAAGCCTGTTGTTTTTTGTTTTCTTTCTTTCTTTAAACATAGTTTATTATGTAGATGTGGATAGGTCACAAGTCCATAATGTCCCTAAAACAGAACGTCTCTTTGTAATCAAAGCCTTGTACACATCAATGTTCAGCTCACTTATGGATATTGAGAGCTGTCTATTGACCACTTTCCATATTAACAAAAGGTTTTATTAAACCTTAGACAAAATCTAAAGCAGTAACTGAAATTGAACCCTGGGTACTATTTAAGTTGAAGTGCTTTGCAAAGGTAGATAATTATAATAATAGGTTGAGAATTATATATTATGAGATTTGCTCTCTTTAGTTCACTTTTAATCTCTAGCTACACAGAATTTTTTGATTATTGATTACATTCTTTGGTTCAATATTTTTAGTAGAATAATGAACACCCATGAATCCACTGCCCAATCTCAGAACAAGGACATCATCAAAAATAACATCTCCTAGTACTATTACTCTTTATGGTAAATTAACCTGTAATGCCCCTTACTGGTTGTTTTGTTATCATTATTATCATCATTATTATTTCCTTGAGCTGAGCAACACTTGAGAAAATAAATTGTAAAGATACATTGGCTATTAAATTTTACCCCCACAGGCTATATAACTTGCATGCCATACCATAGAAGATTAAGCTAATATAGCCAATTCAGGATACCTCCATCAGGAATTCCTGTGCTCCTTTGGGAGTTCTCTATTCGAGATTGCAGCTTCAACTGTATATTTAATGAGAGTCATACTCCTAGCAGGTATCAACATTCCATGTTCCTGCGTCTCCCTGGCCGTTTCGTTGCAATCTGTGGTTGTTAATTTGCTCATCTATTCATTTACTCACAGAACATTTCCTGAGAGCCAGGCACTGAGCTGGGGCTAGGGTTTTAAAGGCTGAGGGGTGGGGGTGGGGGGAGGAGTTGCAGAGAGGTCATCGTCATGGGAAGTGATGCGTTTGAGACCATCTCTGTCCTGGGAGGTGGTTTGGGCAGGAGAAGGTGAGGGCAGTGCTCTCTGTTCTGGGAGAGCTAGGGAAGACCACCAGGGGAGGGGAGCTTTGACATGGGGATCTTCCTGATGAAGAAGAGGTGGAGGGTTAAGGCAACATTGAATAAAGTTCCTCTAATGGAGAACCGGGAGGGAGATTTGAGACTACATCTTGGCTGCTGCTTCCTCCTCTGAAAGCCTGCTGACTCATCTGAGCTGTTTACACCTGCCACGCGCCGGAGACTGAGAAAGTGCAAAACTATGATGAGACCCCAAGCCTCAGCAGGGGTTGGTGCTGCGCAGATACTATTGGAGCAAAATTTTGTGAACAAACAGAAAGATGTATTTATCCTGTCTCAGAATCTGCAATGGGCAGATAAAACGAGGAGAGAAGCACTCGATTGTGAGAAACCATTGCGGGTCTCACATCTTGATTAACTCCAAAGATAAAAAGTGTATTGCAACGTTAGTAATATTACAATGGTTTCCCAGAAGCTATTGTCTTTCTGTCTGTTGTACAGGCACTCATTTCTGGGTCTTCTCTACAAGGGAAATGCAAAAGGCACTTGGAAAACCCAAGAACCTAATAGAATGCCATGTCCCTTGAGGTGGCTCCTTCATCTGTGAGCTAGAGATGATGGGAGAGAAGGGCCTGTAAACGAAGATGAGAAAAGCATCGTCTGGGCATACAGTGCATGTAATGAGGCTGCAGCAGCAATTCTTCGTTTCTTACAGTAATTGAGTCACATGTTTCTAATATGATTCTGCAGCCAGAGCAGACAGCAGCTTTCTGCAGACCCGAGTCTCTCAATTAGATTTCTGGGGCTTAGTCACAGGAAGCTATAGGAGGTTAAAGACTTAATCTTTCTCAATGGTGTGTGTCCTAAGAAAAATGATCAGTATGCAGTTTTCCTAACTGCCTCTCCATCTTTTAACATTTTATTTTCTCTGCTTTCTTCTGCCATCGCCATTAGGCTATTCATTATTGCAATTGTGATGAATGGGTGGACACTGTCTTTGTTCTCACTTTCTAGAATCATCCTCTAGAATTATCCTCTCATTAGGAGAGTCTTCCCTGGGTGCTGAGAAATCCACAGCTCACCTGGACTAACCCGAAATCCATGAACAGCCCTCTTAGGGGGACACCCAGATTAGGGTCACAAAATCCCTCTTCCTTCTCACAAACCCTAGTTTTAAAAAATTGCCCCCATGTAGTGGTAAGGAAGGCCATTCAGAAGTTTCATTTAAATTTCCTCTCAGGAGATGGGCTGCTCTCAGGGGCTGTGCTGAAAGTTATTTTCCGATTTCAGAGAGATCACTCAGTACTCAGGGGCAAAGGTAAGACAGCGAGCAGCGATGGTGGGGCCCGGGACACAGCCAAATCGACACTGAAGAGTGTGAAGCGTTATTTCCTGTACGGAGGCTTTACATTCTCGGGAGCATTAGAGTGGTGCTGTCTTATTTACTTCTTTTGGAACCGTGGGCCCCTCTGCACATGGAGATTTTGAGATCTGCCCTTTGCCAAGCAAGTTCTCAGGGTCTGTGCTCTGAGAACAGGTCAGCGTTTGTAATGACACCTGTAGAAAGTGGCAGGCAGGACTGGAAACCCAAGGACCAGGGCTCAATTTATGCATTGTCCTTTGAATATTAAGGTGAGTTGGATTGGATTTTTATCCATTTCACTTGTGTCAGTTTCTTCACAACTCATATTTACCTCTTCCACCTGCGGGACGAGGTAGGCACAAGGTGCGGCCGGGTGAAGAGAGTCTCTGCCCATCATCCCATTCAGGGCAGGGTTTATCCCTTCCTTTCCCACTGAAGACACAAGGTCATGGAGCAAAACATTTTAAAAATCTCCCTTGAGTTAGAACTGAATTACATAAAAGCTTTAATCAGCTTTACTTAGTTCCCTACAAATTTTAACTCCCCATTGGGTCCTCATTCAAACCCTGCAATGTAGGAACCGCTATTATCGTTCCATTGTACAGACAAGAAGACTGGGGCACAGAAGAATGAAGTAACTTTGCTGAGGTCACCCAGCTAAAGATGTGAAACAGGAATTCAAACCCGGCAGCACCCTGGAGTGGGTGCTCTCAGTTCCCGTGCTGGGCTGGTGCTCCTGCCTGGTGCTGGCTGCATCCTCTCTCGCACCTCTTGGAAAAACACGTTGTGTGTTAAAACTAAAAACAAACAAACAAACAACAAGCTCATGCATTACCTCTTCATAATAGCACCTGTACTGTTGCTATTCGGTGACCCACTATTTTCCAGGTAATATTTCAACTAAAGTGAGCCCTGATCCTCAGTAGGGCTGCTCACGATTTGCAGGGTGCCACAGACTAAGATTGTTAGCCTTTTCGGTGACCTGCCTGCCCTTCCTAAGATTTAAGAAACTTGTACCCATGTGCTTACCCCTCAAAAATATAAATAAAAGGGAAACAAATTGAACTGGTTTCTCAATTATAAATTCCAAAGGAAGCAAAGAAAAATCAATGGTGGTGTTTTGATAGTCAAGGTCAAAGAATTCATTTCCTTTTTGAGAATGAACCACTTCTACTGTGTCAGACTTTATAGCCTTATGTAATTTATGTACTCCCCTGATGTTGGAGGCTCATGGAAACTCAGCGAAATTGCTTCAGGAAACCACCATCATCCATGTATTTGAAGTTTTAATAGTCCTCTGGGGATTATGGTTAATGCTACCTTTCATAATTCCAGTGTGCTATGTGACATCTGAGCAATGAGTATTTTTCCCTAGGGTAGTATTAAGATTAAGACCCAAATTGTGTTGATCTATAGCAAAATGAAGTTGTTTTGTTGTTGACTTGTTCGACTGTCCTTGTCTTTGACTCCATGTTCCAATTTAAGGTAGAAAATAATTTGCTGACATGCTTATTCTGAATTTCAGAAATAAATTGCAACAAGGAGCCATCCCAAATGGTAGCACTCCCTACTTTGTACTAATTTGAAAGTCTTACTTAATCTAATACCGAGGCTCTCTGAGCAATAAATTCCATAGCTCCCTAGTTGAAATTTAGGTAAAGATGCTAGTTGGTGAGTGAAATAGCTCAGGAATGAGCAAAAACTAACATATCTTGGTACCTATTCTATACCAGGAATTATGTTGGTGCTTTGTACATGTTTTCTCATGTAATTCTCCTATGAGGCAGTTACTACTCACCCCATTTTATGACTAAAGGAAGCAGTATTCCAAGGCTTTCAGTATTTTTCCTGAGGAATCAAATTAAATGAGGATTGAGACTGAGATGCAAACACAGGTCCTTCAGGTTGTAGAATATGACCTGCTTGCACCGACCAAGGTGTAAGCAGAAGACCTGACTTTATTCACTGAATTATTCATTTCATAGATGTTTACTGAGCATCTGCTCTGTGCCAGGTACTTACCTAGACCCTAGGGACTCAACAGTGTTCAAGACAGATTAAGACTGTTTCTGAGACCCTGCCTTCACGATGGAGATGGGAGAGAGCCAGGTTGAGGGGAAATGATACACAATACACGAATAAATTAAAATTTTGTGCTAAATGTTTTTATAAAAATAAAACAGGAGGATGTGATAAGAGAGTAACAGGGTCTACTTTACCTTGGAAGGTAGGAAGGACCTTGAGTAGGTGACACTTCAGATGAGCTTTGAAGGATCAGAAGGAGCAGCGGCCTGGACCAGCAAGAGCCCCGGGCAGAGGAAGAGCTTGCAGAAAGACCCCGAGGAAATGGTCATGTGTGGAGCACGCTGAGACGGGAGGGCAGGTAGGAGATATGGTTGGAAAGGTACCTGGAGCCCAGATCATGTAGTGTCCTGTGGGCTAGAGTAAGGCATTTGGATTTAAGAAGCCCATGGAAGGTTTTAAGCAAGGAAGTGATATAATTTGTTCATTTTTGAAATTCAAAGAATGGATTAAAAGAAGGAGTGTGGAATCAGGAGGACCATAGAGGGAGAGCAGGAAGATCATAATAATAATAGCCCAGGCATTGACCAGGGTGCTGGTGGTGGAGGCGGGGAGTGGATGTTGAGGGATGCATCCTAGAGGCAGAGTTGTCAGGACTAGCTGCCTCTACTTACTAAGTTGCGTGGCTGATGAAATGGGAGAGTTTTAAATGACAATTACTGTCTTTGGGCATCGAGTTTACCTTTGTAAGAATGAGGCCAGCTTGATTTTAGTTGTGTAAATCTAAGTTTCACAATAGCCAGTTGTAAAATATAACAGAGAGAAGATGATTTTATTTAAGTAATACTACACATTATAATACATATGAAGAAAGTTAATACATTAGTGAGAAAAATAAAAGAAAACTTGAATAAATAGATATGCCTTGCTTGTTCCTAGAAGGAACAAGATTGTAAGGTTATCGATTCTTCCCAAATTATTCTAGTTATGTAATCTAATTCTAACCATAATACCAGAATAATTCTTAAATGCATTTAAATGAATAAACTGTTGATAGTACTGAAGGGATCATTGCCCTCTGAGGCATTAATATGGCTTATAAAGCTGTAATAACTAAAACAGATAATAGGGGTGGAGGAGTCAGGAGAAAAATCTATGGAATAGAGCAATAATTTTAGAAATGAGCATAAGTATATACAAAGTTTTTGTATAAAATAAATATGTAATTACAAATGAGTTATGAATTCATAGATTATTTAGCAAATGGTGTTTGGACATTTGGCTTAATATATTATAAGCAATAAAGTACATCTTACACCAATAAATTAATTATTAGATAAATTAAACATTTATTTCTAGATAAATTCAACATTTCAATATAAAAAATACTTTGAAGTACAAAAAGAAAATTTAGGTATTTTTTAAAATATATTTTATTGGTTTTTTACAGAGAGGAAAGGAGAGGGA
This sequence comes from Myotis myotis, assembly GCF_014108235.1. NCBI lineage: Eukaryota > Metazoa > Chordata > Mammalia > Chiroptera > Vespertilionidae > Myotis > Myotis myotis. The sequence goes on from NW_023416357.1 coordinate 35,789,471, forward strand.
TAGAGAGTCAGAAACATCGATGAGGAGAAACATCGATCAGCTGCCTCCTGCACACTCCCTACTGGGGATGTGCCCGCAACCAAGGTACATGCCCTTGACCGGAATCAAACCTGGGACCCTTGAGTCTGCAGGCCGATGCTCTATCCACTGAGCCAAACCGGTTAGGGCAAATTTAGCTATTTTTATAGCCTTAAAGTTTTTTATAAGGATGATGTCAATGGCAGAAACCATAAAAAAGAGAAAAATACAAGGTTCTCTGCAATTAGAAGAACTCAGATTTATTTATGTGAATATTCTGTCCTCAAGGAGAGGGAGCATAAGTGCTTACTCCTAAATGTGGGTTTTTCATGGCGCCTCCCCCCATTCCCTCTGCCAAGAACACAGGGTAGAAAGGAGGGGAAATAAGAGTAAATGGAGAAACGACAAGCACTGCTTTGGCTGTTGATCAAGAGTCATGTTAATATATAGAATAAGCCATGTTAGCATACACTTGATACAATATGATGAAAATGGCACTTTACCTCTGGTCATCCACGCCAACCCCAAAATCTTTATCATGAGAAAAACATCAGATAAATCTCAATAGGGAATATTCTGCAAATTATCTGATTAGTACTCCACAAAACTGTCAAGATCAATAAAAGCAAGAAAAGTCTAAGACACGGCCACAGCCAAGAGGATTCAATAACGGTTCATTAACGGTAACGAACATACCACACTAAGTAAGGTAAGATGTAAATAAAAGGGGAAACTTGGTACAGGGTACATGGAACCTCTGTGCTATCTTTGTAATTTTTATATACATCTTAAACTGTTCTAAGAAATAAAATTTTAGTTTTAAAAACTTAAAGAGATAAAGCTCTTTGCAATTAAAAAAAAAAGAAAACAAATGAAAAATTAGAGAAATACACTTGACACATTGTTTTGGCAAATGATTACTGTGTAAGGAGCCCTTTCAGAAAAATGAGCTATGGACATGAGTAGAGAGTTCACAAAAAATGATACAAATACCAATAACCATATGAAAAATGTTCTACACCAGCACTAATTAAGGAAAAGCAAGTTAAACATCAAGAAGATCTTATTATTTCCCCTTTCAAATGGGCAAAGGTGATAAAACGCTAACACCCAATGTTGGTAATGGTGTGGGGAAGAGGATGCTGTTTACTATGCTGCTGACAGGAATGAAAATTCACACTTCCCAAGGCAATTTGGTAATATGTGAAAAATGAATATCTTGTTTCTAGGAATTTATCTTACAGATATAAAAATGTGTGTAAGAAGTTAGCTACTAGGATATTTATCACAGCACTCTCTAAAATGTCCAAAAAGAGGATGGATTATATACATTGTGGTGTAGGGATAACAATGGAAAAAGGCATCAAATATGATGGAGTAGAAGTGTACTTATTGATGTAGAAGACCTTCACGGTGCATTTCAAATGAAAACACAAAGCTTGTACAACAGCATGTTAAGCATGTCAAACCGTGAGTGTATATATAATGTGTCTTTGTTTGAGGAGGTTTCATCACATCTCTGAGTGAGTGTGATTACAATTGGTCTTGTTCCCCTTTTTACATAACTAATTAAAAACATTTTATTTTATCATGAGAATAACTTAAAGCATTGTAGCTAGGAGCATGGGCTCTGGGCTTAGAGGGACCGGTGTGTATTTACCAAGTGTCCTTGGACGCTGGTTAGCTAATGAAATCTCAGGTTTCTACCTACAAAACATTCATCATGACAACATCTATCTGACAGATAGTTGTGTTAAAATGCATAGAAAGTGCATAGCATATATTTGTCACAGCTGTTTGTTAATTATTTTATTTTTTACTGTTGATATTTTATCAGTTATAAAAAATACTTTTCTAAAACAATGGACTGACTCTATCATTTGATAAAAATTGGATAAAAGCATCAGCTTCTCTTCTTGGAGGGCCAAAACCAATAGCTTTTATTTCTTATTTCTCACATGTTCCCGATGTTATCTCTGCATTGCACAATGCAAGTTGCCGCCAGGCAGGGCAAGGCTGATACCACTCCTTGCTGGGATTATAAAATGACCTCGGCAATATTTCTGAGTGCAGTACCCCAAGGTTCCCACGTGCTCTACAGTTTCAGTTGGTCAGCTGTGAAAATACTTGGTTTGGGAGGAGAAAATAGGCCGAGTACAGTGGTACCAGAAAAACCCTAAGTGGCCTGTTTCCCTGAATGATGGATAAGCAAGATGGAGCATATTAAAGCAATAGTGAGGGCCTCTAAAAGTTTGGTTTGGTGCAAAGGGTTTGTGGTTCCTTCTGAAATATGCCCAGAAAGGGGCAGGGGGTCCAGTCTCTGGTTTATTTTATCACCAAAGATGTCTTTGTTTACACCTGTGGTCATGCCATACACGTTTCAAGAAGCAAAATTTCCAAAGTGCCTCTTAGGCTCTTGTTCAGTTACATATAGGGTTACCTGGGGTTTAAGAGGAGGAGGGAGGATTAATTATGCCTTAGATGAGTGTCTGGTTATTGTTGTTGGACTTTTTTTTTAAAAATTTATTTATTGCTTAAAGTATTACAAAGGGTATTACATATGTGACCATTTTACCCCCCCGCCCTAGACAGTCCCCTAGCCTCCCCTATCCCCTAGTGTCTTATGTCCATTGGTTATGCTTATATGCATGCATACAAGTCCTTTAGTTGATCTCTTACCCCCCTACCTCCTGCCCCCCAACCCTCCCCGGCCTTCCCGCTGTAGTTTGACAATCTGTTTGAGGCAGCTCTGCCTCTGTATCTATTATTGTTCAAAAGTTTATAATGGTCTCTATTATCCATGAATGAGTGAGATCATGTGGTATTTTTCCTTCATTGACTGGCTTATTTCACTTAGCATAATGCTCTCCAGTTCCATCCATGACGTTGCAAATGGTAAGAATTCCTTCCTTTTTAGAGCAGCATAGTATTCCATCGTGTAGATGTACCACAGTTTTCTAATCCATTCATCTACTGATGGGCACTTAGGCTGTTTCCAGATCTTAGCTATGGTGAATTGTGCTGCTATGAACATAGGGGTGCATATATCCTTTCTGATTGGTGTTTCTGGTTTCTTGGGATATATTCCTAGAAGTGGGATCACAGGGTCAAATGGGAGTTCCATTTTCAGTTTTTTAAGGAAACTCCATACTGTCTTCCATAGTGGCTGCACCAGTCTGCATTCCCACCAGCAGTGCACAAGTGTTCCTTTTTCTCCACATCCTCTCCAGCACTTGTCGTTTGTTGATTTGTTGATGATAGCCAGTCTGACAGGTGTGAGATGGTACCTCATTGTTGTTTTGATTTGCATCTCTTGGATGATTAGTGACTTTGAGCATGTTTTCATATGTCTCTTGGCTTTCTGAATGTCCTCTTTTGAAAGGTGTCTATTTAGGTCCTTTGCCCATTTTTTGATTGGATTGTTTATCTTCCTTTTGTTAAGTTGTATGAGTTCCCTATAAATTTTGGAGATTAGGCCCTTATCAGATATGACATTGGCAAATATGTTTTCCCACACAGTGGGTTTTCTTGTTGTTTTGTTGATGGTTTCTTTTGCTGTGCAGAAGCTTTTTATTTTGATGTAGTCCCCCACACGCCTTTTCTTCTCTTGCTCAATTACTTCTTCCTTCTTATCTGTGAAACACATCAACTGTTATAATTTCTTCATTCAGGAATGGGTAGATTTAACAGTTGTAAGAAGTTCTTTACCCATACTTATTTCATATTTTTGATATATTTAAACACATTGGCCCATCTGAAGACTGAAGGGAGTAGGTTGGTAATGAGTTACAGCACCTCTTTGCCTCGTTAAGGAATATCAACAGGCTTTTCATCTAGTCATTCAAGCTGTAAGTTAAGATAGTGAATAAATCCCTGGAACCAGGCGGTGGAATTGTTTTCCGCCAGGCATTCATTTGAGTCACAAAAGAAGAGCTGGATCCAATAAGATATATGCAGGCTGACAAGTGGCTTATTTAACTTAATATGGAAAAATATAAAATACTGGGAACTAGGTCAAAAATGGCAAAAAGGATTAGGGCTTAAATAGAGACAGGCTTCCAGACAATGAAGGGAAGAGAATCTGGCAGTAATAGCGTCTACAAAGCCCGACCCATCAGCTTCATGTCTGGCAGTAATTAGGAGGCCAAAGGAATACTGCGATGAATCAACTTGAGGAAGAATGAAAAAGAGAAAGGGTTGATGGGCTCTGTGGCGCTGGATGGCCTCACAGAGGAAGGGGAAGGCTCACAGGAGGCAGTCCCGGCATTAGGAGAAGATAGCAGGGAGCCTCCTCTCCGGCCTCTTTGTGGGTGGTCGGGTGATTGACACACGGGAGAGGAGTGGAGACAGAGGAGTAGATGGAACGCATGGTGAGAGTGGCAGGAGGTTTTCTATCACGGTGACCTGTTGGGAATTCAGGTGCTACCACCCTGACTTCTTGAGGTTCTCCGGTTTGCTCCCTATGGGTTTGTGGGCCACCTGTCCCTGCTAATTTCCATCCCTCTCCTTGAAACTAGACTCCAATGGGAGTCAGCTATTTGGAGTCCTTGTTAGGTAGGACCCCTCCATCTTTCTTAACATCCTGCCACTGAGTCTTTTTGCCCCCAGCCCCGTGTCTCCCAGGGAGGCCAAGCACTCTCAGACATGTCAGCCTTTTGGACCGGGTTTCCCAAGGCTTGCCAGTCGATTCCCTTATTCAACCAGGACATAGACCAGCTGGGTTTAGAGTGCAGCTGGATGCCTGTCAAGGCTCATCTGAGCTTCAGCTGCAGTGTATTTTTTTTTTTTTGCATTTTCCACATTAGGGATGCCAGTTCATGCTGGGAAGCCTAGCAGGGATCCCTTCTCTTCTATTTGCTCTGCAGAACACCATGTGCAAGGTGGTGTCTAGTCAACATGCTGCCGAAACAGGGGAATGAACTGTGCAGAAGGAGCTGTCAGTGCCAATGCACATGCTGAGCTCTGGAATCTGAATTCAGATGTGGCTCTTCTTTGTCATTTGAAACACACACACTCTCCCAGGAGGACTGGAAACGCAGAGTCCACCCGGTGCCTTTGTTGAGTCAATGCTCAGCAGGGGTGGGTGGAGACACTGAGGCATGATAGGAAGCATCAGACAGCCTAGCTTAGCAAGGTCCACACTGAGGGAGGGAAATTAACTCTCATATCCTCTCATATCCTCTTCTGACCGCTCCTTCCAACCTGGCTCCTCCTCCAGAGTCTTGAATCTTTGAGGATTCCTTAGACCTCCCCTTCCACTCCCCACATGTTTAGAAATCTGCCTGTTCTTCCGGTCTTTTATTCTAATTGCCTCTAGGCCAATTCAGGACTCATGAACTCTGAACAAATCCTATATAACAAAGAGGTGATATGCAAATTGACCATCACACCCTCGCACAAGATGGCCACCCGCATGTCGTCACAAGATAGCCACCCCCATGTCGTCACAAGATGGCCGCCACAAGATGGCCAGCAGGGGAGGGCAGTTAGGGGTAACCAGGCCAGCAGGGGAGGGCAGTTGGGGATGATCAGGCTGGCAGGAGGAGGGAAGTTGGGGGCAATCGGGCCTTCAGGGGAGCAGTTGTCAATCAAGCTGGCAGGGGAGTGGTTAGGGGTGATCAGGCAGGCAGGCAGAAGCGGTTGGGGTAATTAGGTAGGCAGGCAGGCGAGTGGTTGGGAGCCAGCAGTCCTGGATTGTGAGAGGGATGTCCAACTGCCGGTTTAGGCCCGATCCCAGAGGAATCGGGCCTAAATCGGCAGTCAGACATCCCCCAAGGAGTCCCAGATTTGAGAGGATGCAGGCTGGGCTGAGGGACACTCCCCCCTCCCAGTGCATGAATTTCATGCACTGGGCCTCTAGTGTGTGGATAATTGTGATGGTCTCCTCTCTGATGATCTCAAGTTCTATTTCAATATTTTTCACTTTTTCAGCCTCTCCACCTCTGTGGGCACAAACCTATGCTCTAACCGGACCAACTGAAAGTTCCTTGAAAGTTTCCATTCTCTGCGGTGTATTTATTGCCCCTCTCCCCTCCCCACCCACCCAGTCTTCAGTGACAAGACCCAGACCCTCTTCTTTTTGTCCTCTCTAAATTTGACTCATTCATCAAGTTCTTGCTCAAATGCAGACTCATCAAATATAGGGTGCCAGATAAAATACAGAATGCCCTATTAAATATAAATTTCAGATAAATGAATACTTTTTACTGTATATCTGGAATATTGCATGGGACATTTATATTAAAATATTTATTGTTTATCTAAAATTCAAATTTAACTGTGCATCTTGTACTCTAACTTGCTAAATCTGGAAACTATACTCCAAGAAGCCTTCACTGGTTTCTCTGACTTTTGTTCTTCCCAGAGCTAGATGTCTGTGGAAGACCTATAGCATTTATTCACAACCTTGAATTTTTTTACAAAAGGGTACATATAACTTTTTAGAAGAGGGTAGTCAATTAAAACCCAGCACTATTTGTACTCTTTAATTCAGTGATTACTGAACATTTAAGGCAGCTTGGGTACAAAGATAAAAATAGTGCTTGTTCACTTGTCCATTTTGATCTTTAGAGTCCACATATAAGTGAATCATATGGTATTTTTCCATGACTGACTTATTTCACTTAACATAATACCCTCTAGGTCCATCCATATCATTGCACATGGTAAGATTTCATTCTTTTTTATGGCCAAGTAATATTCCATTGTGTACTAGTTTATGTACCATAGGTTTTTTTTAATCCACTTGTTTACTGATGGGCACTTAGAATAGGTATGTACGGTGCTAGGTAGGTATAGTACTTATCAGGGGGATCACTTTGTAAATTATATAAATGTCTAACCTCTATGCTGTACACCTGAAGCTGATATAAATAATACTAAATGCCAAGTCTAATTGAAAAAAAATAGTGCTTGTTCTTCATGGTGCCTGGTTAGAGCAGCAGGCCCCACCAGCGCACAATGACAGTGCAGCATTCTGGTGGACGCAACAGACAGTTCACTGTTGGTTACAGGGTAACTTCTTGGAGGAGCTATGTCTTAAAGGAGTACTAGGTAAGTGGGAGGTGGAAAGAATCTCTTTTCTGGGCAGAGAGAGAAAGATTAAACAGAAGCCTGGGTGAGGGAGAGATGAGGGCGGGGCCAGGAAACTGGGAGAAGGTCATTGTTGTTTGAGGGGGAATTGTGGTATAAGATAGCACACCGTGCATCTGGAGGTTGGGTGGTTCAACATTTACCAGCACAGTGTGGAAGATGAGGTTCAGAACGAAGACAAAAACCAGATCGTATACATTTTGTACGTCATGCTCAGGAGGCTGAGCTTCATGCTGAAAGTTGCAGGAAGTCATTGGATCATTTAGAGAAGTGAAATGCTCAGTGTTAAATTTCATAAAGATAACTCAGAGAATGGGTTCATGCAACAAGTCCAATTCAAAGGTACTACAGTGATTCAGGCAAGAGATGCTGAGCTGGGTGGGATGGGGAGTTGGACATATTCAAGAGACTCAAAGGGCATAAAATCACCAGGACCTGGGGCCAAATGGGAAATGTGGGGTGACAGAGGGAGAGAAATAAACATTTCAGGTTTGGGCAGTGTCAGGGATGGCAGAGACATGCTTCAAGGTAGACATGCTTACAGGAAGGTAAGCAGGTTTTGGGCTGGGGATTAGGAGCACATCTGTCTGAATGTGTTTTATTTCACATGTGGCATCTATTATATCGAGTTGTATTTTGTTACTCATCTCTTCATGTGCTCTGTGCTCTCCCCAGGTGGACTCTGATCTTTCTGGGGTCCTGGGCCACATCATCCCCCCTGGGTGTGCCCCAGCGCCTTTAACTCATTTCCGCTCCTTGCACGCTCCCCTGGCCACACGCAAGTAGCGAAGCCCATGCTCAGCTCAGCCTGCTGGCAGCTGCGGCCGATCTGGGCTGCACAGCTGAGCATGGCAGGAGCTCTGAGCCAGGACACAATTTCACCCCAAAGATGTGTTTCTCCTCTGAAGGAAGCTGAACACCCGAGGCGACCTTGCCCCCTCTGGGAGGGAGGACCCGTCTCCTAGTGGCAGCAGGAGGCTGTGGGTCAGTGCGGGTGATGACCAGCCCTCAGAGACGCTGCCCTCTCTCTGCAGAAGCCCATAAATCCATTCATCGGGAGCAATTCCCTCTGGATCAAGAGCCCTCTTGCATTCCTGAAATCAGCGAAGGCAAAATGTACAAGGATTTCTGAGAAAAGGGAATGTGGTGTGAGCGTGATCCCTGGGTGTTACTCTGCACAGAGAAAGCCTTTTCTTCCCTCCCCTGAATGCTGTTCTCTGCTCTCAAGTTAACTCATGCACTGGACTGGGTCCAAGTACATTTTGTTTCTTGATTTCCAGCCAGGCTTCTCTCAGTTGTGGCACATTTCCCTTTTTGCACACCCCTCCTCCCCTGTCCTTTTTTTTTTTTTTTTTTAAATAATTATTTCGACTTTTCCACGTGACTGAACCGATACAGAGGACAACCCAGGGGCTTGGGTAGGGCTTTCCCGGGAGTGAGGCCCCAGGGGCAGAATATCCAGCCCCTCCCTCCCTCAGCAATGGCCTGCAGGGCAAGGTATGCCTGAAAGCAGCTGAAGCAGAAAACGTTTGAACTCTGCCCCCTGCAAATGACTTCCAGATGTGTCAACTCCAGCCTCCCCGTTGTCTGACTGTAGCCCTGCCAGCATACATCTGCAGAGTCCTAGTGCACAGGAAACATGAAAGGGTATCTTTTACCGCATCTGCTCTCTCTCCCCCGCTCTCCTGTCTCCTCTGACGTGGCCCTCCATTTCATCTCCCCTCCAACAAGTTCATTAAAGAGTCGCCACACACCTCTCCTCGGCCGACAGATGCCAGCTCACCTATCTCCTCCCAGAGCCTGCTCTTGGCTTTCTGGACAGCTGACCAAAGCCCTACAAGACTCACTAAAGATGCGTGTGGGACTTGCTGCCGGAGGAAAGAGCCGAGTTTCCTCTGCTGGGCTGGTGCCGGTTGGCAGGCTGCAAAGGGAGATTCTGGCCAGGAGGAGGGTGGGGCGAGCCCTGAAGGTGAAAACGCAGGCCTCTGTGAAGAGGTGCCTGCTGCTCAGCCGTGGGGGAGGGAGGTCTTTCAGGCACACCTCTTTCCATGGATATTCTGTTCTTGGGGAGGAATAAACAAGGCAGGTTTCTTTGAGACTGGGGGTGTTTAGGTGCAGTATGCGTTCCATCCCCACACCCGTTCTTCATGTAACTCAGGGGGAGGAAAGAGTCTGAGATCCTTTTAGCAAAATAGAGCCAGAGATTTTTACTGAGGCATCAGTCTCTGGAGGAAAAGGATTTCATTATTGTGGGAATAAATGCTTGACTTTCACTCTGCCCTTTATCCATATGGACCCTAAACTCTCTAGCTCAGCGGTTCTCAACCTGTGGGTCGCGACCCCTTTGGCGGTCGAACGACCCTTTCACAGGGGTCGCCTAAGACCATCCTGCATATCAGATATTTACATTACGATTCATAACAGTAGCAACATGACAGTTATGAAGTAGCAACGAAAATAATTTTATGGTTGGATCACAACATGAGGAACTGTATTTAAAGGGCCAGAAGGTTGAGAACCACTGCTCTAGCTCCAGACCAGGGCACATGGAATGGAGCCCAGGGACAGATCTGGGAGAGGGAGACAGAGGGTGCACCATCGAAGGACAGAGTTGAAAGAGCCTATGGGCTCAGGGGCTGAGAGAGGAAAGGTGAGAGGTCCCTGCTGACTCGGGACCCTGTCCAGCGTGCAGGCCCGCCTGGCAGGCAGCGAGCTCCCAGGGGTTAAGGAGAACTGCTTCTGATTATTCACCAGGCTTCTGGACCCTGGGTAGGACTGCCCTGCCTCTGACATGAAGGGCACAGTAGAGAGTGGTGACATTTACATTCTGCTTTCCTAGTCCCCAGCACCCAGTCTCTGGCTATCAGGTGAAGCCCTAAGATTTGGCTGGGTTGTTGCCATAGTAGCCTCCCTCTCACAAACAAACAAACAGACAGACAGACAGACAAACAAACAAACCAAAAAAAAACATGTCAGCCTCATGCTTCAAGCAGGGATTGCTCTAGAAAACAAGGGAGGAGGCCGAGCTGGCTCTGGAATTCCTCTCCTTTCACCCATATCTTTCCACGTGGCTCCCCCAAAGACATAGGAACAGTCGCTTCTTCCTAAAGAAGAACAGAATTTGTAGGTTCTTTCATATAACGATGGGTGGGTAAAGGGTAAACAAAATTTTCCTTCTGAATGAGAACTTGACTTTAGGTTAGCCGTATAGCTCTGTTACTGGCAACCTCTTAAGGGTAGGTTACAAGCTGTATTTCCAGGCCACATTGGTCCTCATACAAATGACCCCTGACTGGTAAATTGCATCAGGAAGGGGAGGAACTATATAGAGTCATGCTTTGTTAAGGACACCGTACTTTGGGCTTCCCTGAGTGTGGTGACTGTTGTAAGAGGTGCTCCTTGAGGGCCAAGCAAGCTACTTGGGAGTTGTTATTGGCTCCTTTGGGAAGTGAGGATTTTAAGCCAGGTTAGCTCCCACACCTGGCCAGTGTGGCTCTCCTCCCTATACCTCAGCTGTCCCTCGGGAGAAGTTAGTGATGGGCAGCCAATGTGGGCTGATCTAGTGATGTAGGACTTTCAGAGGTGACCTCTAGTCCTGCCCCCACAGCCTTCAGAGTAGACCAGCTGTGGCCTATAACTACCTTGATTGGGAGTGTCTAGTGGAGGCTACGTAGAACCGCTATAGAGGATATATAACTGACCTCCTGTTAATGCAGTGGTTCTCAACCTTGGCTGCACATTAGAATCACCTGGGAATCTTTTTAATCCGGAATGAGGCCCAGAAATCAGGATTTAAAAAGATTCCCAGGTGATTCTAATGTGCAGCCAAGGTTGAGAACCACTGGACTAGTGGGTGAAGGACAAACTCAGGAGTCCAGAAATCTACCCAGGGTGCCTCAAAACCACACTCACTGGGCACACACTGGCTTTAGGACTTTTAGTCTCACCTCAAATGCCCAGGAAGAAAATCAGTCGTATCTGATTTTGCTTTGCATGTACCTATCACCCAAAGCTGTTAGAGCTAAAAAAAATCACAATGGCCTTCCACTTAGGCCTTCTGACCATAAAGGCTCTAACTTCAGCATTCAGGGGACAAGTGTAAGGGATTTCCATCTTCTAAGTTTATGTATCCCAATTATAAACTCAGTTAGTGGAGAAATAACTATTAGTCCCACCCTAAGGTGGACTTGGGCCAGAATTTCATTTACCCATCCTCCACACTTTTCTAACCAGAGAACCATAGTAAATGACATTTTTAATATCTTGGTAGTGTTTAAGGTTTAGAACCCACATGCACCATTTCTTGAAACATCTCTCTATTCTCCTTTTCCCAATACACAGTTATTCTGGTAAGTGACCGTAGATTATTTGGGGAAGGACTGTGGGAATGCTTGTTGGATATACTTGTAATGGATTTACAGGGGTCTTCTTTAAGGAAACTCAGCCTCCCCTTCAATCAGTGGGGTTTGAGTCTAGGAACTCAATTGGGAACTCAGGCGAAGGCCATGATTTTTCCATTGTAGCATCTGACTTCAGCGTTCTACCCTCTAGCTCTGTTTATTTTTAATTGTTTTGTTTTTGTTTAAGAAATAAAAGTCAAGCAACACTCCACTCTTGTCCATCCCTGTTACTCCTCAGAATACTATCATCTACATTAGCCATCATCACAGGCTTGAAGCAAAGCCCTGTCAGTTGCACCTGTGTAAAGCTGCTCACGACCTGGGGTTCTGCTTCAGCAGTAGATAGGAGGAGACACGGAAGATCAGATTTGAAATGGAGCACAGGTGTGTCTGATATGCCTAAGCCGGGGGTCAGATTCTGTGTTGGACCCAGGCGATTTATCCCGCCTGGCATTGTGTAAACTCCACCTTCTAACCAATAGAGTGTGGCAATATTAACTAGCTTCTGACCAATAGAATAAGGCAATGTTGAAGGATGTCACGTCTGTGATTAGGTTACCAAAATTGTGAGTTCTGTCTTCCTAGGAAATTCTCTTTTTTTGTGTTGGCTTTGATTAAGCCAGCTGCCATGTTAGGGAGGGCCATATAGCAAGGAACTAAGTACAGCCTCCAGCCCACAGCCAGCAGAGCTTTCATTCCAATCGCCCGAGGAACACAATTCTGCCAATAACCAGGTAAGTGAGTTTGGAAGCAGATCCTCTCCTATTAAGCCTCAGATGGGACCCCCACCCTGTCTGACACTTCGGCTGCAGTCTTGTGGGAGACTGAAGCGAGGTCCAGCTAAGCCATTTCTGGGTTCCTGACTCACAGAAACTGTGAATTTTTTTAAAAAAAGTATATTGCTTTAAGCTGCTAAATTTTAGGGCAATTTGTTACTAGGATGACCGACAATTCCTATTTCCCTAGAAATGATGAGTGTCAGTAAACCCCACAAGCCCATATGTGTGATGCAGCAATAGGTAACTAATGCACTTATGCATATGTTATTTCTCACTTATGCAGGCGTATCTTCAAGATGTATTCCTAGAAGTGGGTTTTGGGGGATCTAAATGGTAAATTCATTTAGAATTTTATTAGATATTCCCAAATCCCCCCTTGTAGGGGTTGTACCGTTTTGTACTCATATTGAGAGTGCTTGTTTCTCCCTGCTCTCTTAACAGTTTGTTCCCATTATCTATTTATTTGACAATTAATTTAATATTTGATTGTAAGTGTAAGCTGGCTCAAATTATCTTAGAATAAGCAAATACATTTAAACAGCAATTAACAGTAATAGGATTAAAGTGCATGATTTATACTTCATTTATTCCTATGAACTATTTTTACTGAATTCACCAAGCAAAACAAATGAACCTAATTGAATAGAGTCAATCTATCATGGGTTGGGTTGGGGCATGTGTCTCTTTGACCTCCCTCCTCCATCACTTGGTTTCATGTAACTGGTTGACTAGACTTTCAGTTTCACATTCAATCTCTTGCTACATCATGAGTAGAGTTAGCCCAATGGCATGTTTATCTTGAGTATTGGACTGGGGCACCAAAGGAACATGTGATGCGGGAAAAAGAGATGGTGGTTTGAGTGGACCCCTTTGTGACTGCTAGCAGACTTGGCAGGTTACCAGGGAACAAGCACGGCTGTGTCAGGAAGCTGATGAGCTGGGTAACATCCGCCCTGTCTAAACAAGCAACACTAGCAGTCACGTGACCAAAGGCACGATGTTAGCATTGCAGTTTTGCAAGATAAACGGAAACTGCAGTTTTAGGAAAATATTTCGTTGTGGCTACTTAAAATACAGAACACATAATATTGTAGCAAAGCTATGTCTGTGGGCCAGCTTTGGCCTGCAGGCTGTCAGTGTGGGGCTATGGGAATGTGTAGAAGTGAAAAATGAGTCAGAATTTACTGGGCACCTATGGCCATTGCTTTCCACCTCATCCTGGGATAAATGTATTGCCAACTGAATTTACTGATAAGGACACTGAAGCGCAAGGAGCCTGAGGAGCTAGAACAGGATTGTGGCAGAAGCATGCTCAAGTCCTTGGCTGCCTAAACCTCTCTTTTCCACCCTCCCAAACGGAGGCCAGTGTGCCCTGTGGTGTGAGTGAGCTTTCAGTTTTGCTCAGAGAATGTTCCCGAGCTGAAATTAAAGTGCAATTGAAGTGACCTCCTGTTCCTCTCCATTTGGTGACCCAGTGGTGTGAGCGGGACAGACACGTTGTGTTTACGCTGGTCTGGCAGCATCCTGGGGGCGGGTCGCTGGGCAGTGCTCTGCAGAGCCCCTCCTTTGGGTGTGGACAGTGGCCTCCTTTCACCTGGAAGCGCACAGCAAAACCTCACCAGCTCGGGTGTCCCCTGGGCTGGTTTAACCCCCCTTTTCAGAAGCATTATTGGGGCTGAAGGAAACTCCAATGAGGGTAAATTAGATTAGGAGCCCAGGGTAGACGAACGGTCCTTCCCTCCGTCCTGTACCTGGCAGAGCCTGCAATCTTGCTGAACGTGCCCTGTGTGTATAGTCCTGGCACCCCCGATGATCACCCAGCACAGTCGGGGGGGGGGGGGGTGAATGGAGGTTTGTGACGGCTGTGAATGGGCTCTTGTCAACAGAAATGAGGCTGAGCTTCCGGCCCCCAGCAGCCAATCGTTGCAGTTGCTGGTCCTCTGAGGTTTTGAAACCTGCAGAGGCTCTTATTATTATTAATATTAATTATTATTATAATCATTCTTATGCCATTTTATGCATCTGCTTTTAGTCACTTGAATCATCACTTCTCCCTATTCTTTACCCTCATCTGGAACTTCACTTTTTAAATTTATTTTTATTTATTTTTATTGTCTAAAGTTTTACATATGTCTCCTTCTTCCCCAATTAACCCCCCACCCCCAGCCATTCCCACCCCGGGCAAGCCCCTACCGCTCCAGTGTCTGTGTCCATTGGTTATGCTAATATGCATGCATACAAGTCCTTTGGTTGCTCTCTAACCACCCTCCTTCCACTACCATTTGTCTCTGGATCTACTCTTGTTCATCAAATTATGTTGATCATTATATCCCACATTTGAGTGAGATCATGTGATATTTATTTTTCTCCGACTGGCTTATTTTGCTTAGCATAATGCTCTCCAGTGGAACTTCACTTTTTAAAAAAGATTTTTAGAGTTCACACCTCCATACCTGTTTTGTAGATTTAATTGTGTTTTCAATGATCAAGAGAAAATTATCTGAATTCTTTAGAGTAAAAATAAGTTGGCCTCTGAAAAATGCAAAAGTACTGAGTTTAGTAAGGAAGTATTTCAATGCTCTTTGAGCACATTGAGAAGTAATATAAGAGAATGGAGAAATGAGTCATTTGGCTGCTAAGGTGACTTTTTCCTGATTTTTAACAAGTAACAGGGCTGGGGGTTCTTTTCACGCAGTTCTGGAATGTAGAATGGTGTGATTTACAAGTTATACATTTCTATTCATTTTCACTTTAACTGAAAAAGGAAAGATTGGGGATTAGCAGATTAAAATAAGAGAAATCTTGTTCTGAGAAAGCTAAACCAGGGGAGAAATCAAGCTATCATTTTAGACTTTTCATGTTCAGCTCGCTCTTTCAAGTTTTTAGTATCATTTTGTTATTGGATGAAGTGTGTGTGGGGTGGTCCTTTTCCCCACTGGGTGCTGGGGGTGGAGTCCCTACAATATCTTGAGAAAAAGAATTTTCTGAGACTCACCAGGGCGAATGAGTGATTTTTATTTGTGTTGAATTACATCCCTAGGTTCCTAAAGTCCCATTTCCCTTAGTCCAGTCATAGGCGAAGTGTAGCTGGGTTTCAGTAAAGCTAGAAGCAAAGCCAGTGTCCAGAGTTGGATTTAGCATAGCATGAGGCTAGTTACAGTCCATTAGTCCATTGTATGTGGGGATCTGCGGATCTGCATGGCCCTGGGCCACACAGGAGAATGCAGGAGAGCATGCCCCAAGCAACAGGAGTCCCAAGAGTCCCCGAAAGCACAAGAGAGCGGATTGTTCGGGGGATTAAATGTCCCCAATCTTGGTGTGCGTGCAGTAGCCAAGCCCATTCTGGCCAATGACCTCTGTCCCCAGGTGTGCTTGACAGTATGCACCTTCCCTATATCACCCCAACTTTACAGGGCTTGCATCTATCTTCCCCTTTGTCCAGTCCCAGGGGACATTCCTATAATGTCTTCGCTTTTCTTTGGTCCTTTGTTGTTATTAATACCTAGGTTCCTTACAACAGTATCAATTCTATAAAGTTAATTAAGTCCTTCAATCAGGAATTGCTTTTTAAAAAATATATGTATACTAGAGGCCCGGTGTATGGGATGTGGGGTGTGGCCTGTGGGGATCGGCCCACTGTGGGAGCACCGCTCACCCCAGTCAAATGAGCAGCTGTGGAACATCAGAAAGAAGAAAAAGAGGTGGATTAGGGCACTTGAATACAAGTTGAATCAACTTTTAAAGGGCTTTCCCTGAAACGTTCCCCAGTAACTTCTGCTTAAATCTCGTTGGCCACCTGTGTCAGTAAAGGAGGCTTGGAAATGTGGTTTTTCAGCTGGCACGTTGCAGTGTCAAACTGTGTAGGAGTCTGTTGCTAGGGAAGAAAGGAGAATGGCTGCTGGGCGGGCAAGTAGCAGCCTCTGCGGCAGTCACTGTGTTTGACTTCCCTCTGGGCAGGCCTACCATGTGGGTGTGATGGTGAGGGCATGGGGAGCAATCCATGAAACAGGCTATGTTGGTCAGTATAATCCAAGAATCAGCCACACAGGGCCTACTTCTGCTGTGAAGTTAAGCACATCTACCCATATCCTTGTTTTACCGTATCATCATAATGTGGTGTATTGTTTTCCTATGGCTGCTGTAACATTATCATAAACTTAGTGGCTTAAGGCAACAGAAATTAATTTTTTTTTTACAATTCTGGAGGTCAGAAATCCAAGACCGATTTCACTGAGCTGAAATCAAGGTGTTGACAGGGCCGTGCTCCTTCTGAGGGTTCCAGGGGAGTATCCAATTCTTGCCTTCTCTAGCTTCTGTTGGTTGCCAGTAGTCTTTGGCTTGTGGCTGCATCACTCCAATCTCTGCCTCTATCTTTACATCTGTGTGTCTCAAAACTGCCTCCCTTATAAAGATACATGCGACTGAATTTAGGACAGACTACCCAGGATAAGGGTCTCTTCTCAAGATCCTTAACTTAATCACATCTTTTGCCATATAAGGTAACATTCATAGGTTCTGAGAATTAGAATGTGTACATATTTGGAGAAGAAATTGCCTTGTCTGGCACCTATTGAATTTTTTACTGGTTGATAACCCAGCTAAGACTAGTTGGTTTTCTCCCAAATATATGAAAAACATATTATATAAATATCAAAATCATAGAAAGAACCAGATATTTGCCTTCTCTTATACGTTGACATCGGCCAATGTTAAACTGACTTGTCACCTATTTGGCTCATACTTCTGGAGGTTTTTGTATGTTTTTCGAGGTGAAAGTCTTTTTTTCCCCCTCATTTTTAAAAAGTAAGGTTAATCTACACTAATAAAAGAGCAACATGGTAATTGGCGTACGACTGCTACCCTTCCCATTGGCTAATCAGGGTGATATGCAAATTAACTGTCAGCCAAGATGGCAGCCGGCAGCCAGGCAGCTTGAAACTAACATGAGGCTTGCTTGCTTCAGTGACGGAGGACTCCAATGTTCCCCGCCTGCCTTGCAGGCCTCTGAGCCTGCAGTTTCAAACATTGTAACAAATATAGATGCCCAGAAACCAGCTTTCAGCCTCTGGGATCTCAGAGCTGGAGTTGATACAGAGTTTCGAGAACCGAAACAAACCAGATACCTGCTTTCAGGAGTGGAGGCCTAAGAGCTGGAGCCTCAGGGCTAAAGGTGGCCCAGAATAAAAAAAAAAAAAAAAAAAGGAGCGGTTGGGAGCTTCAGTCCCAGCCTGAAAACAGCCCTCAGCCCCTCACCTAGACTGGCCAGGCACTCCAGTGGGGACCCCCACCCTGAAGGGTGTGTGACCAGCTGCAAACAGCCATCATCCCCTCACCCAGGCTGGCCAGGCACCCCAGTGGGGACCCCCACCCTGATCCAGGACACCCTTCAGGGCAAACCCGCCGGCACCCACCCGTGCACCAGGCTTCTACCCTATATAGTAAAAGGGTAATATGCCTCCCAGCACCGGGATCAGCGTGCCAGGGGGCAGCGCCCAAACCCCCTGATCGCCCTGCGGCTCTGTGTGTGACAGGGTGCGGGGCCACAACCTCCCTATCGGCCCTGCTCTGTTTGTGACAGGTGAAGGTGCCCCAACCCCCTGATCCTCCCTGCTCTGTGGGTGATAGAGGGCTGCGCCCCAACCCCCTGATCCGCCCTGCTCTGTGTGTGACAGGGGGCAGTGTGCCAACTCCCCTATTGGCCCTACTCTGTGCGTGACAGGGGGGAGCTCCTCAACCCCCTGATAGGCCCTGCTCTGTGCATGACAGGGGGGAGCTCTTCAACCCCCTGATGGGCCCTGCTCTGTGCGTGACAGGGGGGAGCTCCTCAACCCCCTGATGGGCCCTGCTCTGTGCATGACAGGGGGGAGCTCCCCAACCCCCTGATCGGCCCTGCTCTGTGCGTGACAGGGGGTGGCGCCACAACCTCCCCATCGACTCTGCCTTGAGTGTGACAGGGGGCGGTGCCCCAACCCCCCAATCGGCCCTACCCTGAGCGTGACTGAGGGTGGGATCACAACCTCCCAATCCGCCCTGCTCTGTGCATGACAGGGGGCGGCGCCCCAACTCCCCAATCGGCCCTGCTCTGAGCCCAACCAGGGGCTGCACCTAGGGATTGGGCCTGCCCTCTGCCACCCGGGAGCAGGCCTAAGCCAGCAGGGCATTATCTCCCGAGGGGTCCCAGACTGCGAGAGGGCACAGGCCGGGCTGAGGGATCCCCCCCCCCACCCCCCGAGTGCACAAATTTTTGTGCACCGGGCCTCTAGTTGAGATATAATTTACATGCTATAAAATTCATCCATTTTAGGTGTACAGTTCCATGACTTTTGACAAACATATATAGTTATGTAATCCCACCAAAGTCAAGTTATAGGAAATTTCTATAACCTCCAAATTTCTGCCAGGCCCTTTGGTAATTAATTCATTTCTGCCACCATACTCCCTAAAAGCAACTGATATGATTTTTCACTGCTTTAGATTTTGCCTTTTCAATAATGTCAGAAAAATAGAATCATATAGTATAGAGCCTTTTATGTATCACATATTTTACTTAAAATAATGCTTTTGAGACTTACTCATGTTGTTAAGTGTATCAGTAGTTTGTTCCTTTTTTACTGCAGAGTAGTATTTCAAAATATAGCTCTACCGCAATTTATCTCTCTCCCAGTTGATATTCACCTGGGTTGTTTCCAGGTTTTTATATATATATATATAATTATAAATACAGATGCTATAAACATTTGCCTATAGTTTTTTTGTGTGAATGTGTATTTTAATTTTTTTAAGATAAATACTGAGAAAAGAGTATTGCTGGGTTATATAGAAAATGTACATTGAATTTTCTAAGAAATGGCAGCATTTTCCAGCAGCTGCACCATTTTTTATGCCCACTTGACAATGCATAAGGGTTCCAGGGGCTTTTTCTTTTTTGCATCCTCATCAGCCCTAGGAATTGCCAGGTTTTTGTTTGTTTACATTCTGGTCGGTATATTGTGGTATCTTAACATACATTTCCCTAATGACTGATGGTGTTGAAAGTCCTTTAATGTGCTCATTTGCCACCTGTATCTCTTTTATGAAGTTTCTCTTTAAATCTTTTGCCCATTTTTAATTAAGGCTGTTTGTTTTCTTATTTTTTGTTTGTTTTCTTATTAAGTTATGAGAGGTTTTGTGTATTCTGGATACCAGTCCATTATCATATATACATCTGTGCATACTTTCTCACAATACACAGCTTCCCTTTTCATTTTCACCACTGCCTCTGATGCTGCTGAAACTTTTAATTTTTATGAAATCCTGTTTTATCAGTTTTCTCATACTTTTATTATCCAATCAAATAAATTTTTGTCTAACCCAATCTCTCAAAGATTTTCTCCATTGTTTTCTTCTACAAATTTTATAGATTTGGGATTTCGCACTTAGGTTTACGATCTATTTAAAGTCAGTTTTTGTGGGTAGTGTGAGTTGAGGTTCCTTTTTTTGCATATGGATGTCCAGATTTTCCAACACTACTTGTTGAAGATTCTCCTTACCTTAGCGCCTTTATCAAAAATCAATTGATAATTTATGTGTGGATCTATTTCTGGACTCTGTTCTATTCTCTTGTGTGTGTTTATCCTTTCTCTAGTACCCCACTGTCTTGATCATTGTAGTTTTATAGAGAGAGGGACAGAGAGAGAGAGAAACATCAAAATGAGAGAGAAACATCTATTGGTTGTCTCCTGTCCCAGTCCTGATGGGGGATGGAATCTGAAACCTGGGTATGTACCCTGACTGAGAATTGAACCCACCACCTTCGGTGTACAGGACGGTGCTCCAAACTGAGCCACACAACCCAGGGCCAGCCCCTTTTTCTATAACAACAAAATGGGGACCTTAACAGCACTTCCAATAAAGTGAGTACAGTCTTAATTGCTTCTTTGCTTTCATTTTAAGGTACTTTTGCTGATTAAGTGAAATAAAAAATGTAAAAATATTTTATAAATCATAAAGCACCATCCCAGCCTACCAAGCCTGTCACATGAACTGTAATCCTTCTTCCCTGGGGGAGGAAGGATGTAAGGAATGCATTGAAGATAATTCATAAAACTGAAGAAATTTAAAAATCGGTGCTATTTTACATGTGGCTCCATTACAGTTACCATGTGTCCTGAATTTCCTGAAACTACTCTCCCTCCCCCTTAAATTCCACGTGTCAGATTGTGCCCTGATTTTTGGTTCAGAAATATATTAATCACAGATATAATGCCTGTTTTATAGCAAAGTTCCTAAGCCTCATTGAAGCTAACAGGCTTCAGGATTATTTCTGTAATAATGTTAAGTTTTTTAGTTCTGAGAGATGTAGAAGGCTACTTGTGTGTATATATTACTTCTTTTGCTTTTGATGAGCCTGAAACACCGGTGTGTGTGTGTGTGTGTGTAAATATATATGATAGATATTTTTAATTGGTAAAAATGCTCTCCCTCTTTTTGGGAATAATATTCACATGATCAGTTTCATCTTTCCCTCCTTTGATATAAAATTGATTTTGACTCAACTAAACACAAAGGAGTGCCTTGTCTCAAATCTTTTCTTTCTCTCTTTTTTAGCTTTCCAGAAACTTGATCCAGCCATGTGACAATCTTCAATCTTGGCCAAAAGTTTGTTCCCAAATTGATATTATCCTATAGTCTAATCCCCAAAGAAATAGTTTTTGCTAAAGATTAAGGTTCTACTTTAAAAAGCAATTTCATAAAGGAAACATAAAAATATTGTCTCTGCAGTTACCTCTGAGCTGAGGAGCAAGCTTAACCCCACACAAGCAGGGACGCTGAACGAGACACACACATTATGCTCAGTGTTCACCACCTCGGCTGCCATCCTGTGCTTTCTCAGATGCAGAACCTTGGGGCTGATTTTGAAAGATTCTGTGTCTTCTCATACACAAGATTTTATTATTTTTAAAAATATATTTTTATTGATTTCAGAGAAGAAGGGAGAGGGAGAGATAGAAACATCAATGATGAGAGAGGATTACTGATCGGCTGCCTTCTGCATGCCCCCTGCTGGGGACCGAGCCCACAACCCAGGCATGTGCCCTGATCAGGAATCGAACTGTGACCTCTTGCTTCATAGGTCAATGCTCAACGACTGGCTAGGGCTCATACATAAGATTTTAAATTAGCGAGTCATTAACAATATACTACTTGTATGTCAGCTTCTTCCTGGCCATTTCTGAAGTCAACAATAAGCAGAAACTTCCCAAGTTACGTTTCCAAGGGCTTGTTGATCTGACTGCACTGACACAAACATAAAACCCAACAGGAGTTTCTAGCCTCAGGGACCACACCTGGATTTGGAGGCCTCCCTGGATGGGGATTCCGGATATTGGTGGGGAGGCTGAAAGAAATCAGTTCCTCCCCATCCCTGCCCACCCCTCTCTCTTCTTTCATCTCACTCCTCTTCGACCACTGAAGGGCCCTGCATCCTTCCCTAGGGAAACTGAGGAGCCCAGGATGGGCTGGTGTTGAAAGCCGGACACCCCAACCCACATGCAACCTGTCCCTTCCTCTGACTCTGCCCGAGGCCAGGTGGGCCCCAGGTGAAGTAAATACAGAGAAAAGGTTTTCAACAGATGTTTTACTGAACATATAACTCAAATCGTATGCAAACAATGACAAATGATGTCCTGGTTATGCCTGGTCATTTCTACGCAGGTGCTGGAAATGGGGGGAACAGAGAAAGGCTTATGTTGAATCAAGGTCTGGTGGTCTGACCACTGCATCATTGCCAGGCCTGACATTCTCCTACCTGGACACTCTTTTGGGTGAACAGGATATCAAGGAAAGAAATGAGACCTGTGTGCCCCTCCTCTGCCAGAGCCCCTTGGTTAGAGGGATGCTCAGGTGAGCTGTGGGAGGAGAGCAGAACCTCCCGGGGAGGCGGGGGGGAGGGGGGTGCTTCTGTCTTAGTGGGGAAAACAAGCCTCTTTCGTCTGGGTCTCAGGAAGAGACATCGAGAATGGTGCCTGTTCTTTACTCTTTCCCTGAGTGATCTTAGAGCGAGATGGGCAACTTTTCTGTCAAAAGCCAGATACTAAATATCTTAGGATTTGTGGGCCTAAGGTCTCTGTGGCAACTATTTAACCGTCCTTGTAACATAAAACTCAGCCACAGAGTACATGTAAATGAACAAATGGGGCTGTGTTCCAATACAACTTTATTTATAAAAAATGGACAAGCCATGCTGAGGTTGTAGGTCATACTAACACAGGCCGTAGGGGGGTGAACCTTGTCTTACAGCATCTTTGATGCCACTTGGGACTTGAAAGGGGAAGCACCTCTGTGGCTCCTTCCAGCCGCAAGAGCTTGGCTTTTGGTTAGAAGCCCTCGATCTGGCCAGCAATACCTCAGCCTCAGCTTTCCCACCCACTCTCGGGAGCCAGCCTCAGTTCCATAGCAGCCCAGTGTAGGAATGAGCGAATGATGGAAAAGTCCTCAAAAAACCACGAATTTAATTTCAAGTAGTTTTATTTCAACCTCCATTTTTCTCATCTTCATTGTGGTTTTAAAACATTTTCTTCTTTCTTAGCCACCTGTAACGAGAGTCTTACTGATTTGGAGAAATGCAGTGGTTTCAATGAGAGAAGCTTGTCACGTAGGTTTTGAAGTGAGAAGCCACTGAAAGGCAGCATGCTGAGGGAGCCCTTGGGCTCTGCTGGGGCTGCGTCAGCCGGCGGAGCGCTCTGTGAGTCCGCCTCCAAGCTCTGTCCGTCCGTTTCTCTGCTCTTGTCTCTGCACAGAAGAACACGTTTTCTCAGACGTCTTTTCACTTTTACTCTGATATATTGCTTTTGTGGAGCTTTAAATGGAAGAAATATTTTTGAACATCTATGTGTCAGACATGATTCTATACTTGAAAACATAATAAGCTCTTTAGACAACCTTCCTTGTGAGAATTGAACCACAACTTGTAACTTTTGTTTTCTTTTGGTCTGAACAATGTTTAACAGGCTTTTAATTTTGCTGCCTCTTCTTGGAGGAGTTCAGGCCCATGACCTCAAATAAAAGACCAATATGGAGGAGCAAGAAAAAATAAGAGTGGGTCACAAAGGACCCCTCTTTGCCTTTGTCTGCACTGATCCGTCCTTACAAAGGAGCTGACAGATAAGCTGACAACAGGCTCTCCTCCTCTGGCAGAGAATAGCACTACATCAGCACGGGCCCCACCCTGATTTTCTTTGGCAAAGGAAGGCAGTAGGCAATGGTTTTGCACTTTTAATGCATTGAGGTTTGAAAAGGATTTTGGAGTACCACTTAGAGGAAATTAGGTTGCAAATCATAGTGTCATTCTTCACTCAAAGGACACATGGCCTCTGAAAATTCTCAAAGGCTTTATCAGCCACATGCAAACCTTCAGCAAGCAAAGTCCTGTTCCTCAGCCTGCCCACTCAGGCACACGGCAGGGTCCAGGACCAGGCCGAGCTCCTGCAGATCAGAGGCATTCAGTGGGCCCAGAGAGGGTCAGCCCTCAGCCTGTCTACCTGGTAATGGTTGTTACCTATTCAGGGTCCGTCTCAACAAGGGAGCGGTTTTGGGCTGGGAAACTTTGTGCTTGAGTACAGCATAAATTGTTCCAGCCCAGAGGGAGGGAATATCAATGGGGTTCAGGATTTCATAACAGTGGCTAACAATTTGCTCTTTTTCAATTTCACTATCATCTGCAAATGTGGCATAATGCCTCCTGCCAACATTGCCTGCCACGGAGGGAGTCGGTGGCATAGGAATTGCAGCCCTAGGCCCACACTCCTGTTCTTTCTCACCACCTGCTGTCTCTACCTGCAAGAGTTAGTCATTATGTTTCTGCCTCTCCTCTCTCCAACACATGCACCCACACATGCATGAACACACACATGCACACACAAACACATGTGCATACACACACACACAATTTTGTAATTTCCCATACAAGACCCAGGGCAAGACATGGAGCTCATCCACAAATGACACAGAGGTCTTGACTACACCTAGATGTTCAGGTGACAGGAAAGACAACCTAGATATTAAGAAGATTGAGTACACCCTCAGAACCTTAAGCCCCAGGTAACTGTTCCTCTCATTTTCTGGCCAAACAAATACTAATAAAGGTAATTTGCATTTCTTTCCCTATCCCACCTCCTATCAAGAAATAGAATGATTGGTTCCATGTAAGATACAAAAAGAACTCATTTATTATATCAAATATGGATTGAGTGATTAGTACATGCTGGCCATGGAGCGAGAGATAAAGAATAGAGTGGTGAGGGGAAAAAATGATATTCCACTAGCTAGGTGTGTCACTAATTAGCTGTGTGACTGTGGGCAAGTCACCGAACCTCTCTGGGACTAGAGTGAATCTCTAGTATTGGCTTTCTCTCTGATAGTCTAAGAATTCAACAGAAATGGGAGAGGGAGAGGGAAAGGACAGCTTTGGTGTCAGTGACAGAATTGACTCCTGGAAGGATGTTCTGTTCAGCGGCAATACCCTCCAGAGGGAAGAATAAGGAAAGAGTAAATAAGGCAACATCTACCCTCACACAAGGAGGAATCAGCCCATTGGATGTGGAAGGCCCCTTCAAAAAAGGATCATTTGCTCCTTCAAAGGAAGGAACTCGTCTGCTGTGTAGATCATTCACAGAAGAAGGGGGAGGATGAAGGAGTTCTCTTCGGTTGGTTGCTGCCTTGGTCTTAGGCCCCTTCATCGAATAGACAAAGGGATCTATGTCCTTTTCAGCAAGTCCATGCTCCCTGAATTTTGAGGATTTAGAATGTAAGGTGTGAGGAGGAAAAACAAAGGTCTTGAAGTCACTAAGTGTAGCTGTGTGTCACACACTTTAATGTCTTAGTGTGTCTCTGTTTCCTCATTCTTAGAATTCTTCATGTTTGGGTTGTGCTTTATACTTATCCATGCCTATTTCACTCTACCATGGAGGTAGGTGGTAGGAAGGCAGGAGCTAATTGGCACCAATCCTTTGATAGTGGGCTATCCTATGACCAGCCCATCTATGAGGAGCAATGTACCAGGACCCTAGTCTATCTAGCATGACTTCTGAATTGATGTTTTAGGAGCCCTTCAACCTTGAGGTCCATCATAGTTATGATAGTTACAAAGGCAGTCATTACAAGTGCCATTGGTCATACTCAGTGCAAGGTTCCAACCCCACATATGACATGGGCTGGACTTATCTCTAGGAACGTATCACTCTGTTTCCCACTACTAGAAGAGCAAGCTCTTAGAATTCCCGAGGCATGCATGGCGGGTGGGTCCTAGATGCCTGGAGCTAGGACTTCCCAGGCGGTGGCTGTGTAGCTAGAGCACTGAGTGCAGAAGTCCTTGATTCTCCCATCTAGTTACCTGTAACCTTTCAGGATGGACTTAAGAATGAAACAGCAATTTTTCCTTCTCCCTCCCAATAGGATTTTGAAGGATCCTTGCTGTATTGTGCAATGAAAGCCCCCATTAGCAATGCAAGCACTTCAGAAGGCAGTGAGCGACTCTGACAAAGTCCAGAAATAGTGCTGAGGAAAATTGCTTTTATATCATTTTTGCTTAGAATGTCATGCTGTGAATAGTTATCATCTCAGCAGAAACATGGGGGAAAGATGGCATCTTTCTGGGCCTGTAGGGGCACTCTGCCTCCCGAAGTCACACCATGCCTGCCAGGCCTTCAGGAGCCACCAGCCACTCCAGGGCAGCTATTGGGGCACAACAGGGGAGTGAGCAAGTGACAGGAAGCCTGGAAAGGGACTTCTAGCTCAGTTTCAATAGTATCACAGTCAGCACATGTGCCCCAAGGAGGTGACACTGTTTTGTTTTTTCTTCCAAATAGACTCTTAAAACATTTTTAAATTGTGATGATATATATATATATATATATATATATATATATATATATATATAATATATCTCACAACATTTATCCTTTTAACCATTTCAAGTATATATTTTAAGGACATTGAATCCATTCAGTGTATACAACCATTACCACAATCCGTTTCCAGAACTCTCTCACCTTTTCAAACTGACACTGTACCCATTACACAATAACTCCCCATTGTCCCCTCCCCTGAGCTGCTGGGAGCCACCATTCTACTTTCCATCTCTGTGAATTTGACTACTCTAGGTTGAGTCATACAGTATTTCTTCTTTTGTGACTCGCTTATTGCAGTTAGCATGTCTTCAAGGTTCATCCATGTTGTGGCATATGTAGAATTTCCTTCCTTTTGATGACTGGATAATATTCCATCATATGTGTATACCACATTTTATTTATTCATTCATCTGTTGATGGGCACTTGGGTTGATTCTACCTTTTGACTATTCTGAATAATGCTGCTAGGAATTTGGTTGTATAAATATCTGTTCTAGTTTCTGCTTTCAGTTCTTTTGGGTACATATCCAGAAGTGGAATTGCCAAAAATAGACTTTAAAAATGAAAAGGGGAAGTCCTCAGGGGAGTTGGTTGTACAATGTATACTGTATCAGCAGATTGGAAGAGCAGGGACAGAGGCAAATGATTCAGGACTCTGCATCTAGAGGGACTGATGGAGGCAGTTGCCTCGGCAGCATGGGCAGGTGAGAGGGACAAGCTTCATCTTAATGGAGGTCAAGCTGGGAAAGTGGGGGATGGGACCCTGAGGTTCTCCTTGGCGAGGCTGTAGCCAGCTTTGAGGGAGCTCCAGAAAGCTAAGCCAGGGCTGCCAGCACTTCAGGAGCCATTCGAATGCCCACCACCAGGCGTTCAGGAAGAGAAACTGCACCTCATCTCCCCTTTGCTGCTGGTGAGGCCCTGCCATGGACAGCCTGCCCCTTGCCCAATGATGGCCCAGAGCCAGGATGACTGCTGGTTCTCCCGTGTAGAAATGAGGATGACTCTGTGCCAGGCTTAAAGCTGATCTGGGGCTGTGAGGGGATGGGCACATTTCTGTAGCTTCTTGGATTCATTTGGGAGCCAAATCGACTCCAGAGTTTAACACAGAACTCCTAGGGGGTCCCCCAAAGCTGGTTCACCTGTGTGCACCCTCCCAGCTGTAAGCCTTTGGGTAAGAGGGCAGATGAAGTGGACACAAGTTTGGGAGTCATGGCAAAGTCTTAGAATGGTTGCCCTGCTTGGCCTGAAATGATCTCATCTGATACCAGTACTTCCCCTCCTTGGGCCAGGCCCAGCCAGTGCCCCAGGGATCTGCATTTTTGTTCCTGCTGCCTCCCAACAGGCAATGACTAAAGCACCCAAGATAATGACCAATCTTGGAAAGACTTGCATTCTACATACTTGGTTAAAAATTTTTTTATGCAACTAGTGTTCTACTTTTTCCTAGAATCTTTGCCTCTCTAAGGACTAATTCTTGGTCTTGCAAAGTGAAGGAAGCAAGGGATCCAAAAACATATTGGTCCACAGTAACTTTCAATTAGCCCCCCCTAGCCAAGTGATAAAGATATATTGCATGTTCTAGGAGAGCCCACCCAAATCCTTGTTTGCTCTGTTGCCTAAAGGGGCCCCTAAAGGGGTTGTCCACTCCATAATAGCTTACACGTCAGGCCTGGATTTCAAGAGGATTCATTAGTCAGTGGCTGTGGTGGGGTGGGGAGGGGAGGGCTGGCCCCATGACAACTTGGATGGTTTGTTTGGAAAGAATGGCAGCCAGGTTCTGAATAGAGAGAGGGAATCGGGGACAGAGTTTTCAGTGAATGCTAAAGAGAATAAGATGAAATTGCTTCAGAAAGATGTCCAGCCAGCAGTAGACAAGCACATTTGTGCATGTGGTGGATGGTTCAGGCACAGTCACATCCAGGAGCGGACACACAGGGATAAATGGGAACTCACTTTACGAGTAGCCAGGCAGCTCTCATCAGGACGTTCTTTTCCCAGATTTAAAAAAAAAAAAAATCGATCTGTATATAAAACAGGATGCTCTTGTTTAGTATTCCAGATCCTTTACATTTTGCCCTTTGGCCCCTTTAGAGTGAGTGGCTTCAGAAGATAACCGATTTTTATGTCAGTTATCTTTGGGGCAAGATCTAAACAAAACAAAACAAAACCAAAAAAAAAAAAAAAAAAAAACAACAACAAAAAACAAAAAGAAAAGAAAGTTCTTTTAATGATTCACAAAGCACTGGAAAGAATCGTGCTTTAGGAATTGGGGGAATTGGAACTCGCTTTGGCTCTGCTGCTATGCTGGCTACTCAAAACTACAGATATTATTTAGCCATTGGGCACTCAGCTTCCTCAATTTATAATAGGGTAGGAGTGGGTGGGAGGCGGCTGGTTAGAGTCTTTTGCTCATGATCCACAGAGCTTCAGGGATCTTGTGAACCCTTCAAAACAGTTTGCAATGTTGTAGCTTTGTGCATATGAACATTTTTTCTTTTTTCTGGAGAGAAGGCTCATTGCTTTTGTCATATTCCAAAAAGTGGTCCATTGCTCCCCAAATGTCAAGAACTCCAGAACTGGGTCCCTAAATGTCTTAACTTTCTCTGCACATCTGTGATCCTAAGAATATTCTGGTTTGTTCTGAGAGGGGCTGTGAGGGTGTTTTCCCTACATCTGTTATGTTTTCATTGCAACATGAGAACAGATGCAGGTACAGGATCCTGCCCACTCTTGTTTCCTGGTCTTGGCAGGGCTCTCTGGGGGAAAAGCATTAAGAAGTAGGAAACAGGGGTCGTCACCCCTTTAATCTTCCCAGTTTCTGGCTGTGCCTGTTCATCCCACTCCTGCAAGGGGCTCAGACGGCTGTGGGAAGCCTGCGCAGGTTCCTGCTCTACACACTTCGCTGCTGGGTCCCTTGGATCTTTGCTCGAACCCTTCACCCAAATTGCCTATTGGACATCCCCTCCCTCATATAATTGACTTTAATTGAAAAGTGGGGAGTGAACTTTTATTACCCCCTCTGCCTCTGGTAAAGGAGCATCTATTGCTAAATGATTAACCTCTGGACATGCAGAAAGAGGTGAGGTTGGGGGGCTGTGTTGTTTCTGAAGGGAGAGTTCCGGGGCTGATTCTAGGCCAACTGGCTGGGAACACCCCCAGAAGGGGCACATCAGACCATTCTGCCCCGAGTGCTTTCAAAAAACAAAATCAAGTCAAGTGATCTTCTGTTCAACATACACAAAATCCACTGTTTCAAAACACTTTCAACGTGCAAAGGGGAGGAGACGGGGACATCTGCAATAGTGTCAACAATAAAAATAAAGGAAACTATAAACTTTCATCGTGACTTTTGTTCCCTTAGCTTTCTTGTTCCAAGGATTTTGCAGGGGATTACTGAGTGTTCTGCCTGTGTCTTCTGTCCCGAGTGTGACCCTCTCAGTGCAATGCCGTGACCAAAGCAGGATGGTCACAGGGGGAGCATGGGCCTCCTTACAGGAGTGGGCATGTGGGGGTGGGGAGATAATTTTGCCCGTATTTCCAACTGCTGCTCATCATGAATGGCTTTGCTTTCCTTGGACTGTGGGAAACTGTTCCCCAGAAGGGGCACCTGGCATTGTCTAACTCTGAGGCACAGGGCAAGGCAGTGGCTGGGCACTGCTGTCAAAGGCTCGCTGGTGTCTGCTTTGGGCCAGTGGCTAGTGCACCAGTGGGGGTGCAGTGATGAGATCTTCCTGGGTTTCCGGAGCTCTCTGATTTTGTTTGCAGAGGGAAAAAAATTCAATTTAAGCCACTTGGAATTCTGGAAACCATGGAATTTCTTTTTCCTTTCTTTTTCTTTTTTAAAGAAAGCTCTCCTTCATCTAAGACATATCAAGTACACTTTTTTTTTTAAGGAATTATTTTGTGGGTACAAATTCATGGATTTCATTTTACAGTTCTTACCTGTAATGTTTCAGGTGCAAAGCCACATGAATGAATGCCTCTCACCCCACACTTCAGGTTCCTATTTTTGTGCAAGATTCTTTTTCAGTGATTTTTGATAGCCAGGACGGTTCATCATTTCCCTTCCACTAGTGATTCTTTTTTCTTTTCTCCTTCTTCTCCTTCTTCTTCTTCTTCTTCTTCTTCTTCTTCTTCTTCTTCTTCTTCTTCTTCTTCTTCTTCTTCTCTCTCTCTCTCTCTCTCTCTCTCTCTCTCTCTCTCTCTCTCTCCCTCTCTCTCTCTCTCTCTCTCTCTCTCTCTCTCTCTCTCTCTCTCTCTCTCTCTCTTTAGCAGCTTTAGTATTTTCTCTAGAATATTTTAAGAAAGAACATGTATAGAAACATTTTATTCACATCACATGTTCTCCAAGCCCTCTTGTGGGATGAGGTTTAACTCCTGAACAGGGGCCCTTTGATAGCTAAAAATTTGGTGTTCAGCAATTATTGTTTTCTGAGAACTCCAAGTACACCAGCATTGCAGTTTTTGAAACAATCGCCTTTTCTCTGGTTTCTCATCTCACTTGGCTCCCACGGAGACACGAGACAGGCCCTCTGTTTCTGTTTAAGTAGAACATCTGACAGTTATGGCCCAGCTGGAAGCAGAGAGGTGGGATGGCTCAACCAGGAGCGAGCTAGCGCTCTCTCTCTCTCTCTCTCTCTTCCTTTCTTTCTTTTCAGCTTAAAATGTGATATGGGCTTGTTATATGTTTGTTTAATCTTAATTCAGGCTCCTGTATAAAAATCCTGATGGGAGAAAGAAAGCAAAACTTCAACATAAGTGTTGAACTTGGAATAAGAAACTTTAATCCTTGGAAAGATGATATTATGTAAATTGCAGATGGCAATGAATCACAGTCTATTCAGACAGTGGAGGAACATTGTATTTCCCACTCTAATATTCAGTTCACACAATCATACCTTAAAGTGACCTTCGAGTGCATATTTTTCCTAAATTTTCTTTAGGCCTATGTTTATTTGATTTGACTGAAACCCTAGCGGCCTGTATAAAGGGAACCAGATGTTTCCCTTTTACAGGAGGTGCACCTGATGGCCAGAGCCTGCGCAGGTTTGCTGGTGGCCAGCTGTTTGCTCGTGCTCTCAGCATCAGTATATATTTTAACTGCAGAGAACAAATAAAAGGCTCCATTTATTGGGCACTTTTGTGCTGGGCCCAGTGCTGGGTGCTTTCGGTTCATTGGCTGATTTATGACATCATCTCATGAGGTTGGTCTTACTGGCCCATTACTTTATTGAAGAGAAACCGAGGATCAGCAAAGAGGACTTTTCCAAGGTCACAGAAATAGAAATTAGAAAGCAAACCTGGGGTGTCTGCCAACAAATCATGACCATCTCAGATCACTTTGACCCAAATGTCAGTTGTACCCTCCTGCCACTTGGTGTGAATACATAAGATTGCTGTGAAACTCACTCCCATCCAAAAGGGGAGAAAGTTCAATGCACCTTGTGAGTTTCTGGGGACATATCCTCTGTGTAGGAGAGGTGGCTCATCTTAGCGATTAGGAGCATGAGCCCCGGGGGAGCGTGAGCAACCTGTCTGTGCCTTGCTGCCCTCATCTACAGCATGGAGATCAGAATGGTTTCTACTTCACAGGGCTGCTGTGAGGTTGGAACTAATTCATCCATGCTCAGCCCTAATGATTGCTATGGACGTTGCTTCTGGACCTGGGCTCCCGCTTCTGCTAAATGAATTCCCTTTACGAGGGTCTCTAGTTCTTGAATAGCTGGGCCCCACTCCCAGCATAGAATTCAGTCCTTTTGATTTCCATAAACTACCCATATTTCTCCAGATCTCTATGTGTGTCCTTAGTAGGTTTTACCAAGTGTTTGAGAGAATCAGAGAGGAATTACCTTTTCATTTCTCAGGAAAGCACATAGTTTCAGTTGAAAATCAGATGTTCTTATTTCTAAAGTCCATGTTATTCATGTCATAGCTTAATTGCCTTGTCTTCTGCTAATCCCTGTGCTCAAAGCCTCACACTCTACTTTATTAAGATGTTTCCATAAAGAAACAGTTTCCTAAAGAAAATTCAGGAGCTGGCTGTCAAGATAATTTCTTTTTAATTCTTGATACTGATTTCAAGAAAAGGAAACTATTTTTGTTGTTGGTCCTTCTTCCCTCCTTTTCTTTCCTTTTTCCTTCCTTCTTTCCTTCTTTCCTTCCTCCCTTCTTCCTTCCTTCCTTCCTTCCTTGTTTCAAAACATAAGAAAAATATAAAATTCACCTGATGGGTATTTTCTAATATCAAGAGAAATACGTGCCTTGAAGTATTGTTTTGTCCCTTTCCAGTGCTATTGAATTTTCAGAGAATCCTTTCTTTTCCTCCCAGTTGCCTCTTGGAGGAGTCTATGGGTGGAATTCACCTCCTAGTTCTTGTGCAGACTGAGCATGAAGCCCCTGGGGAGCCATTATCTGAGAGCAAGCTGTTCCCCTAAGCAGGACATGCTTAGAGTGCCCCTCACCTGGGGTGCCTCTCCCATCCTGGCTCTGTGGCCATGGGAGCAGGACCACTGGCTAGGCAAGGATGTCCTCTAAACTGCATCCCTCCCTTCAAGCTAGGAGCTCACTCCCTTGGGGAAGAGAAGCTGGTACAAGCAAAAATGTGGCAGGTGGCTAGAGGGAGGAGAGCCTGGATGAAAGAGGAGATGACTAAAGCTGGCTGACTCAGCAGGAGTAAGCTTAGTATACTGTGTGTGTGAGTGTGTGTGCACAAACACATACATGTTTACATACTTCTTTTTCTAATTATATAATTAATGCATATAAATAATTTTGGTTAGGAAATTTGGAAACTATGGAAAAACCCAAAGGAGATAATTATAAATAATCACAATTTCACCATGTAGAGAAATCCCTACTTAATATTGCCACATTTATTTCCAGTTATCTTTTTGTGACTACACATATGCATAAATAACACATATATTTCAGGTAAAAAATGACCTTACGCCTGCTCGTTATTGATAACTCTATTTAGGCCAAAATAGAATAAATATGGTTTTTGCCTGACACAGAGAACTTACTCATTGGCCTTTTCTGATTTTTCTAATATCCTTAGAGCTTCTAAACTCACCATTTAGTTTAATCTGCTCATCTCAATCATGTGCTTCTCAATGTTTGCATTCCTGCTCACCCTATTTCAGAATGCTTTCTGGACTCTAAAGTCAAGTCTGAGTAGCCTCAGTTCTCTGTACCCCAGCTGTCCCATCTTGAGTTTCACAAACAGGAGTGCCTCCTTCACAGTTGCCTGCGAAATAGATCATTTCAACATTCAAAAGCAAATTGGTGCAATATTAGACCTGGAGGTATAAGTCCACATTCAGATCCATTTCTTTAGACACAGTTATTTTTTTTAAATATATACTTATTTATTTCAGAGAGTAAGGGAGAGGGAGAGAGAGAGATAGAATCATCAATGATGAGAGAGAATCATTGATCAGTTGCCTCCTGCACACCCCCCATTGGGGATTGAGCCTGCAACCCAGGCATGTGCCCTTGACTGGAATTGAACTCAGGACCCTTCAGTCCCCAGGCTGACGCTCTATCCACTGAGCAAAACCAGCTAGGGAGACACAGTTTTATCATCTGCCAAATGGGATATTAAGAGTGAGTGGTGGGCCCAGGATTATTGTAAGGATTCAGTGAGATAACTTGGGCAATGTGCTCAGCACAATGGGCATGATATGGAGCACATTCAATTTATGAAAATCATGGTTCACCAACTGCGTGGCTGGAGAACAAGTAATATGCAGCATTCAAGTGATATTTTCCCAAGGTGAGCCATACAAGATGCAGCTCTTGGAAGGAGAGGTGAAATGGAAGTGATGGAACAGTACACTTCCTACCTGCTTGAGCATTTACTACCTTCCAAGCACTTCACAGGGGTTTGTTTAATTTTCACTGCAACCTTATGAAGTGGATACCACCACTCTATCAGTTAGAATATTTGAAATTGCCCGGGCAAAGCGGCTTAAACGATGAGAAAATTCATTCTCTCTCACAACAGCAAGTCCAGACTTAGAGCGGTCTGCAGAGTCGGATGATTAGCAATCCACATTGTCAAGTGCAGCTCTGTTTCTTTCCCTCTCATCTGTCATCCCTCCACTGGCTTCTCTCTCAAGCCAGAAGCACGATGGTGGCAGTAGTTCCAGACGTCAATGCCAGGCACAGCGAAGTCCAGAGTGAGGTCATCTCTCCGTGGGGCGCGCTCTTACAAGTGAGAAACATTCCCCCAGATGTCTGCAGCAGACTTTCCTTCACACTT
This sequence comes from Myotis myotis, assembly GCF_014108235.1. Taxonomy (NCBI): domain Eukaryota; kingdom Metazoa; phylum Chordata; class Mammalia; order Chiroptera; family Vespertilionidae; genus Myotis; species Myotis myotis. Next base: position 35,823,909 of record NW_023416357.1, read on the forward strand.
CCGTGTTCAGAATGCTGCCTATTTCTGAACCAGTCATTAGAAAAGCGAACATCGTTACCCTTAGATCAATGAGGTCCACTGGCCCGAGGCTTATGACACCATGAGAGGAAGTGGGTATCTAGCAAAACTGGGGTCTTGTTAAGAAAGAAGAATGGGTGCTGGGTTGGCACCCATTAGCAGCCGATTAAAGGATCAACCCTATTTTTCCAGAGGAGAAAATTGTCAATCAAAGAGCTTAATAAGTGAAGTGATGTCCTGTGGCTGGTGAGGGGCAGAGACAAAAATGTAACCCATGTTTCATCTAACTAATGATAACACATCTCTAAAAACAGATAACTGTAGAGCTGTCCTGTGTCATTTGCAAATACTCAGAGCATGAGAGTGCATTGGCAGCAAGATTCCTTTAGGAGCTTGTAAAGGCTTATGGACTGACTAAAGCTGAAGACTTGGCAATGTGGAAGGCAGAGAATGCTGCGTGGAGCCAGCATGACCTGGCAAGGAGCCAGAAGTGGGGTGGTGCCACTGAAGACACAGTGGGGGAAAGAGGCTAATCCTTCAACAGTGACAGGTCATAGTAAGAACATGTGTAGTCCCATGCGGTGCCCAAGCTGCTGAATAGATAGCGAGACAAAGTGGTGTCCCTGTCATACACCAATGCTATTTTCAGTGCCAGCTTCCAGGTTCTGCATTCTTTACAGATGTTTACTTAGCTGTTCATTGTGAGATCAAATAGAGGTAAGCTCTCTTCTCATCAGTGTACATGGTGGAAAGGAGAATTTGAGGAGTCTAAGTTTAGCCTGAGGCCCGAAAGTTAGAACCTGAGTTCTTCCATGACCAGGAGTCATGTTCCTCTCTTTTCAGCAGCTCTGTCACTTGCCCCACTTTATGTGCCCATGGGTTCCATCCTTGACTTTCCCCTCATGTTCCATGTTCCATTCAACCCTGTCTTCAAAGAAAGCCTGAAGGCCTGTGATGCTTAGGTCTAGGTGTCAAACTCCTGTCTTTTGCCTCCATTCCAGGACTTGGTCCCAAGTACCTATGGACACCTTCACCTAATCACCCGAGAGGCTCTTCCAACTCAGTATGTGCAAAACCCTCACGGAAACCAAAATAAGAGCATTTGTTTCTATCCCATAGCTTTTCCTTCAAATAGGGTACCACCATCCAGCTGACAATGCAAGATGGAGTCCTCCCCTCATCTTGACTCCTGACTCCTAACTGATGTTTAAGTATTGGCCATGTTCTGCTAGTTCTAGTTCTCCTATCCAGCCACCCATATCTCTTCATTCCTATCGACTCTGTCCTAGTTTGGGTTTGCATTGTTTCATGCTCAGGCTATTTCAGTAGTCCTTGCCTATTCTCCCTCACTGTATCTCTCCCTCCCTCAACCCATTCTCCACACTGCCACTGACAGTATCTTTCTGAAGCACACACTTCACCTAATGTTCACCAAGTAAGCTCTTAACGGGTCTCCCAGTGTCTACAGGATAAACGCCCTTACCAGTCTGTTCCAGTTGTCTCTAGAGGACATTCTTATCCCTTAGACCAGTGATTTGCAACCTTTGCCATCTCATGGCATGCATAAACTAATCCTAAAATTCTGATGCACACTAATATATGTTGTGTGTGTGTGTGTGTGTGTGTGTGTGTGTGTGTGTGTATATATATATTTTTATATATATATTTTTGTCATATATATATATATATATATATATATATATATATATACAGTCGATCTGACAAAAAATAGGAATAATTTAGACTCATTCACACCAAACAGCTATTGTGTTGGCTGTTGTCATTTTTTGATAATCTAAGGGAAAACAAATTAGTGCCCCTGACTAAATAGTGAGGTGTTGCATACTTTAAAAATTCTTGTCACACACTGGTTGAAAATCACTGCCTTAGACCACTAATGCATATCTTTTAAGACCCAGCACACATATGCCTCCTGGATTCCCCAGATGGAGCCAATAATTTCCTCTTCTTTGCCCTTCTGGCATTTTGTGCATCCCCTGAGACATGCGTGCAGCATTACATTGCAGTGCATCTTTTTTTATTAGGTGTGCCCTCTAAACTGTGAGGATCATGGCCTCTTTACACTGTATTTGTAGTTCTCATTTAGTTAGTAAGGCCTGGAAGATAAGTGTTGTTGGATATAAAATAACTTCTTTCAGCTATGTATCTATGTATGGCAAACATTTGTGGTTAAACACCAAACTAATCAATGCCTCTGATTCAGTTGTTAACTTAAAAAAAAAAAATTGATTTCAGAGAGGAAGGGAGAGGGAGAGAGAGAGATAGAAACATCAACGATGAGAGAGAATCATTGATTGGCTGCCTCCTGCGTCCTCCACACCGGGGATCGAGCTGAGGTCATAGTTGACGCTCAACTACTGAGCCACACCGGCCGGGCAGTTGATCTTAACTTTAAAATAAAAACCAAAAAACTTCATACTGCTCACATAGGCAACACATATCCCTTGTAAGAATTCTTCTTTTGAGTTGTGGGCCCTTTCCTTAAACAAATGGTGTTGCCCATTTGTCCTCCATGTTCCTGGGAAATCACTGTCCTATCCCAGGATAGATGTTTGATGACATGAGAGTATCCGTTTCAAGTCTATATTTAATGCCAGGCCTTGTTCCTCATGACTATACTTGTATTAAGTCATTTCTTTGAATTATTTCAATAAGTCAGGGATCTTGGTATTGCTGTGCTGTTTCTCTAATTTACAAATGAAGAAACTGAAGCGCAGAGAGGCTAAGTCACTTGCCCTCAGTGAGTGATGGGGCGGGGAGAGGACCCAGGCTGCCCTGTTCCAGAGCCAGTGCTCTTGGACACACATGGAGCCCCTAAGGAGGGCCTCGTTTTCATCTTTGAGTCACTGTTAATCATTTGTTTTTACAAAAGATCTTGCACCTCAATAAAAGCATGAGTGGGGAGGAGCAAATATGAATGTGTTTGAATGTCCTGCTCTGGCATCTGCTGGCTGGGACTCAATTCTAATCAACACGTTCTTCCACTGATGCTTGGAATCAAATATTTGATCTCACACTCACCTACATTAACAAACAATTACTCCTCATGAAGAGAGAGAACAGGAGATCTGAGCCCTTAATTTGCTGAAGTATTTTCCCGTTGTGCACGTTAGTTCATTGCCTCACTTGCCCTCTTAAGAACTCATGCATCCTTGTTCTATCTACCCTGCTAAATGGCATGGAATCTTGCTGCAGACTGGAAATTCATCCACTTGGACCTCGAGGAAGACAGTAAACAGAATACAACCCCCAACCAGCAGGTGTTAAAGGAGGAAGGCTTTAATTATTCTGCTAGAATTTGAACCTGGGGTGCCAGGGGGTCTGAGCATTTCAAACCCTTGGGCTAAAAATAAAATCGGGAAACTTTCTGCTCTGTGTGTGTATGGAGGGGAGGGGTGGAGGCAGGTAGTGTAGAAGGAAAGGAATAAAATCAAATCCGCTCTCAACATCAAGGTTAACCATCCCTCTGCTCACACTTTGGAGAGAAGCAAAAGGATTCTGTAACTTCAGATATAACATAAGTTGCCCTAGAGGTCATGTTATAGACATTAGTATTCCTATTCTTCTCCTTTTTCCCTCTCCCTCCCCTTCTTTTTATATGGAGTTAGCCCATTGTTCATTCCTCTTCAGTCCTATTGAACAGTTCGCTGTTCCTTTGTATTTGTTCTGGGATCTTTTTGTGCTTTTGTGTGATCTCTCCTCACTAAGAAGGCCCACCCCTGGCCTTGGCACCTGCATATTTTCTCTGCACAGGACCTACTTAGGATACAAGGTGTGGGGCTTGGGGGCAGGCTCCCTCTGTGGTTGGGGAAGTGCTGTTTCCCGGGTCAGCCCTCCATAGCTTTCGGTCTGTACAGGGTGACCCCGCTCTTTCCTATTTGTGGGTTTGCCCTTTATCCTTTAGTCAGGTGTCCCTGCTTGGAATCAGGGACACTAAGTCAGGGCTGCTCCGGAGAAGCAGGAGACACTGGATGGAAGGAGTCATGAATTGGTGGGGCTGGAGCGGCCTAGGCCTGATCTGTTCAGGTCACATAATCTGATTTGATAAGCCCCATGGAGCGCTTAGAAGAGAGTTTGGCATAGTTAGGCAGTAACCAGTGAGCTCTCCCTTGTTTAGTTGCCCTCCTCCCTCCCCAAACACTTAAAACCTTCTCAGGCTTCTCAGTGGAGGGATGGTGCAGGGAGAGAGCTAGAAGTGTCCACTCAAACTCATTAGAATCCACTTGGTGATAGAATATTGTTTGCTAGATTCTAAACTGGCATGTCCTCATTTTACTATGCATAATGACTGCTATTGGGATACTTAAGTCTCATTGTCTCTCTTTGTGTAAGGCAGAGGGGGACAGGGTCCCAACACACAAACACACACACACACACACACACACACACACACACACACACACCAGGCCCCCTGATGATTTTCTGTCCCTGGAATGTGAAGGGGATAAAGTCCCACCTTTTGAATTCCAAGCCCAGTGGACCTGTGTTCCTCCACGCTAAGTTGCACCAACCTGCCCTCGCCAGTCCAGGCCTTTTGTGTGATTCAGAGCGTGGGGAGGCCTTCCCGCTGCTGCAGGAGAGAGAAGCCCTGCTGCAGGCTAACTCCCCAAGGCCAGGCATGGAACTTCCCTGGCAACTCAAACAGGGAATGATTCATTTCCTGTCATTAGGGCAAAAAAGATGTCATTCACAGAGTTCTCTAAGCTGGAAAAGCACATTATGCTTTAGCTCCATTATATTTATACTCCATTTCCTGATGGATGGCATCAGCCCTCCTAATTTCCTTTCAGTGGTGGTTCTCTTTGGGCTGATTCCAGATCGGGAGGGAGGCTGATGGAGCACATGTCGAGCTATCCAGGTGCCCGTGTGCCATTTGGGGGGAGAGCGGAGATGACACTAACTCAGCCCCGGATTACAGCAGTGGCACCTGCTTTCTCCTCAATGGTGATGTGTTCATGGTTAATCCTTAAGTTGCTATAGAACCTTTCTAAATATTTAGGTATTGGGTTTCAGGTTAAAGCTGTCATGTTCAGGCTCACCTGGGTATATATCAGCTAAAACAAAAGACAAGACAAATAAAAACCCAGAACCCAACCGCCCACTTAAATTGCAGTGGGTATTGTTTGTAGATTATTCCTTTTTGGGAAATAAATCTTTCCCAAGAAAAACAAGTTTGCATCAAATAGTCTCTTTAGTTCACTTTTTGATATTGCAGAATTATGTAATCATAGGTTTGAATTTACGGAATGCTCCCTTTCAAGGAGCTCCAAGAACTTAATATTTTTTATTTGTTTGCAGAATGCACTCAGGAGAAACATGAAAGTACTAAATTGCCCTTCTTAGAGATGGCAAAGGGCCTAGAGTCACAGAGAGGTTTGATGACTTGCCTAGGGTCACACAGCTAGAGTTGGGATCTGGTGTAAAAAGCACATGCTCACTGGGCATTGAATGATGCCAGCGCTTGACATGGACACTGTATCTAGCAGGGGTGGGCAAACTTTTTGACTCGAGGGCCACAATGGGTTCTTAAACTGGACCGGAGGGCCGGAACAAAAGCATGAATGGAGTGTTTGTGTGAACTAATATAAATTCAAAGTAAACATCATTACATAAAAGGGTACGGTCTTTTTTTTTTTTTAGTTTTATTCATTTCAAACGGGCCGGATCCGGCCCGCGGGCCATAGTTTGCCCACGGCTGATCTAGAGTGACTAATGATCTCTGTGTATGGGGTATCTGGCAAGTACACCCCAGGCTGAAGACCGGAGGTCAGCCCTGTCAGTGCCAGGGCAGCCACACGACTCACCTCATTTCACCACCAGAAGCGCTTTATGAGGTTGGCTTTGGTACCACAAATGGGAAAATTGGGACTCTCAGGGTCACAGAGCTGGCAGAGAGAGGGACAGGGTTTGTACTCACATCTGTCTGGCCCCACTCTATTGGCTGCCAGTGGATCATAGAAAAGCAAAGTTCTCTGGACATGGAAGAGGTATGGCAGGCAGGAGGTTCATGACATCTGGGAGCCGATGCTAAGAGCAACTGAAGAGTAAACATTTCAGATAAAATTTGACTTGCTAGTTTCCATTTACATTAAAATTAGTGTGTCTTTCCCTTTGGTACCCCCTCCCCCATCCCACCCCTTCCCATTAAGGAAGTGAAAGTTATTACCAGGGTTTTGCTACAAGTGGGAAAGGGAAGGAGCAGAGCGGAAGGAGACTGGTTAAAGAAGACTGCCCCACAGTGTGGCTGTTTGGCGTTGGAGGCATATGATTTTGGGCAAGGACACTGGGCAGCGAGAGAGAAGGGTGTGAAAGGCAGCCATTAACAAGATGTAATTAGCCTTGAAGAGCCCAGCAACTTCCTCACTTCAGTCAGAGAGATAGCAAATATCACTTAATGCCAACATGAACATTTCAGAGAGGAACATAAACAGAGAGAGAGAGAGAGAGAGAGAGAGAGAGATAGGTATATTTATTCAATTGTTTAATAGCCATGTGCCATACTAGGCTATAAGTTCAGACTGTGTGTCAGAAGTGTCTAGAATGCTTACCAATCTTGTTTACTATTATGGGCACACAGGAAGACTACATTTCCCAGCGTCCCTTGCAGGTAGATTGGTCACATGACTGGGCCCTGGTCAATGTAATAGCATGGAAGTGAGGTAATCGTTGTTAAAGTCTGGGTCCTGACAGGTGTACTGCCAGCCTGTACAGGACGTTGAGGCATAACATTTTATTGTATTAAGCAATTAAGATTTTGGGGTCCTCTCTCACAGCAGCTTCTATTAATTTCTCTGGTTGATACAGAAGGTAAGTAAAAAGAGGACAAAGACCAGTTTAGTTTTTGCCCACAATTTTATCCAGGGGTGATATTCAAAATGTTAACAGATGCCAGAATACTGGGACCAGTCGGTCCACACAAATGCTTACTGCAGTACTGAGGAGGGTCCTGGAGGCCCTCTGCATAACCAGGTGTTAACCCTTTAGCTGATGGATTTTGGGAAACGCTAGGGATCCCAGAAGGGGAGACATTGGTAGTATGGAAGAACTTCAATACTTTAACAGCCCACACTGCAGTACCTGTGCATGCCAATTTTATCCCTAATGCTTAGCACAGTCCTGGCATAAATAGGTGTCCAGTACCAATTGTTTTGAATTGAAGCCAGATCATTTGAATATGTGTAAATAGTGTCCTGATTGAGGACTGAGGGTACAAATTGCAGACATCTGGTGGGAGTCCTTCCTGGTGATCATGCATGGAATCTGGAGATATCCATGTGGGTTCTATTTGACCTACAATTGACCCTGGAAGAACATGGGTTTGAATTGCATGATCCACTTATATGTGATCTTTAAATAAAAAAATAATATATACAACCGGCCCTTCACATCCATAGATTCAACAACCACAGATAAAAAACACACACAGTATTTCCCAATTCTCAATCATGATTTTCCAATGGTGGACCAAGAATACAATTTTTGATTTGCAGTCAGTTGAATTCCTGGATATAAAGGGCCGACTGTAGAATAAAGTTATACAAGTGGGGCCTTGACTTACGAGTTTAATTCGTTCCGAGACCGAGCTCATTAAGGAGCTCGTTAACTCAAATTCCTCTGTCAACTCAATGCAAAAAATCAGCCGATAGACAGCTGGTATCTCAAAAACTCGTTAGTCGGGACACTCGTAAGTCAAGGCCCCACTGTATTTGAATTGTCGATTGCAAGGGATTGCACCCCTCACCTGTGTTGTTCAAAGATCAACTGTAGTTTTTTACCTTGAAAGATGGATGAGGCCCTCCTATTACAATGGTGAGTCTTTAACCTTTGTTGGGTTTCTGAATCCTTTTGGAGCTTGGTGAAATGTATGCGTTCCCTTCCTAAAGGAATGCACATATACACATAAATACGAGGATGTAGATATTAGGGTGTAGGGGTTCATGTGTCCTTTGAACTCCACCTCCAGGAATGAAAAGTAACACAAGGAGGAAAGCAATTCCTGGAAGTGGCTCAGTGTGGGCCAGGACTGTTTGCTTGCCTTTGAGCAAAGAATACATGTGCCTCATAAACATAGAACTTGGGAGGTTTCTATGACACCTGTAACTTCACTTCCACAATATTTTATTTTTCTACATTTCCATCTTCTTGCCTCTAGTGAATAGCAGCATAATCTAAAAAAAAAAGGGGGGGGGGAGGTTTGCAGCTTTATATAGCAATGAGTATTAGCATTTATGTCATAATTTTAAAATTGAGTTTGACTTACACACTAGGGCAGTATAAAAACCTGCATGTTATGACCATGTACTTCCTTCTGTGTCTCAGCTGCTTCTTAGAGAAACAAGAGGTTCTTCATGCTGCCAGAGCCTGTTTATTTTAACACCCACCCTCGAGGGGCCCGCCTTCCTGTTCCCCACTGGATCTGAAAACTGTTGGATGGTGAATCCTGCAGATCTAAAGGGAGGAATTTCTGGCGGTTGGAAGATTGAGTGATTCACTTCCTGACGTGAGAAAAATCTCATTCATAAATGTTCTCTCACTTGTAGCAACTTTAGCTTTAGTGGGTTTTTATTACCAGATCATTCCAGACCCTGACAAGTCTTTGGCACAGTCTGCAGGGATGTGAGGACACTTGTCATGTCATTCCACAGTGGCCTGACTGTAGAGTGAGCTGGGGCCACTCCAGGGACTAAAGATAGTCAGTCATTTTGAAGCAGAGGTCAAGGTGATGCTGGACAAAATGAAGTGGTAGGTTTTTTGTTTTTTTTCCCCAAGGTACTGGGAACTAAAAAATAACTCCCACTATGGTTAAAAGAATGTGTCTGTCTAGTCCTTTTGCTGTCAAATGAACCCCTATTTTCTCAAGGCTGAGAATTGCATGTTTGGGGGCAAAGGCTTTAGATATCCTTTGCAATTAGCGGTGACCCTGATGTCCTGGAAGATGAGTCCTGGACAGGGGCAGGCAGTGCTTCTGGGTGGCCAGAGCAGGGTTTCTGTGGAGAGCAGTAGTGAGAATAGAGCCCAGGGTTGGTCAAAGGAAAGGGTGGGGTGGGATTGAAATGCCTCAGTGAGAACTTGTGCTTAAATTTGTGATCCATAAGATACTCCTCACAATCTTTTGTGTATGAGAGTGAGGGAATGAGTGTTGAGGAGAGGACAGACGAGGCACATTTGGTGGGCGTGCTGAAAAAAATCACCTACTTCATGATTTCACCTTCAACGAATTTGCTGCTCAAACACATGGCAGTCCTCACCCTTGTGCCTGGTGGAGCCCCCAATACAGGTGGTGGGCAGAGCCCCGAGGCAGGGTTGGATCAGATAAGGAGGACCTGGTCCGGAATAGAGAGGTGAAGTGGAGGTCAGGCGTGAGGTGATAAAAAAAATACCTGGAACCAGAGAGAATGTCAAAGGCCATAGAATCAGGATTTGTCTGCGGCTGAGGAGCCTGTGGGATTTGGGGATCTCTGCAATGCAGCTGCCTAAAGTCAGTGCGTCTCCAGAGAAAGAACCAAGTCTATTGGACCTGCATGATAGGTGTTGGGCCTCAGGCCACCCGATTCTGTGCAGGGCTGTGGCAGCCCCATCTCCATGTAATGAGTCTCAGAGAGCTTTGGGTATTGACTCACCTCCTATGTCCTGACTCTCAATGCAGGAATGAAGTCGGTCCTGATCTAGTCAGTGGCCTCCAGGCTAGTGCTGGCCAGGGAGAGGACCTGCTTTTCACCCTGTTATAGAGTAACTAGTGTCTCGGGTGGCAAGCCTACCTACATGCTAAATGGAGACCCCAACGTGTGCCAGAGGAGCCCATGGCTGTGCAAGCTGAGGGTGTGTCTGCCTTCCTTTCTCCCACATGGAGGCTGGAAATCTGATAACCAGACTATGTGTGGAACTGAGGCCTGTGTGCTGGGCTTGAGGCTGTGCCCCGGCTCCCTCACTGAGATCTCTGCCATTCCACAAGGTGAGGGTCTCCTCTGTTCTTCAGGAGAACAGAGAAGAGAGCAGAAAAGGGGTAGGAACAGGTCCTGAGAGCACACTGTGCTGGGGAAACACCTTTTATGTTTGTCTATGGGTTGCGTGGGGAGACTGCTAAGAGAATAAGCAGAGTCAGATGTCTGAGATCTTATCTGGGCTCGGCCACTAACTGACCTTGGGCAGGTTTTTGACTCTTCCTTGAACCTGTGTCCTCCTCTCTAAAATGGGGAGAGGAAGCTTTCCCCTCATGCATTTGTTTTTAGTATTGAATGACATGGTATAGAAGAGGAATAGGTTAGTGTCTGACATAGAGTAAGCCCTCAGAAATGGTAGCTGCAACCATGATGGTACAATGACCTTGTTGCCAATACCGGTAACCCACTGCTGCCTCTTTTCACATTAGCAAAGAATCATTTCTCATATTAACCTGGGAGGTGACACTGAGTAGGGATATTTTGGTTAAGTTACTGAAGAGAGAGGATTTTGGCAGGTTGCCTGGAGGAGTGAGGGTGTACCGCTCCTGAAAAATGACTTCTTAGCTGGTGAAACCAATGTTCTTGGATGACTCAGTGGAGGAAGTGAGCTAAACACTTGATGATGAGGGAGAATTTCCTCCCCAGCTGTGACTGGTGAAACTATAGATCCAATGCCAGTGGTGAAGGTGGTAAGGGGTGAGGTGGAGGGAGAAGAGGGGGTGGGTGGGAGAGATCACTATTGGCTAGAAGCCAACCAGAACCTCTACTCAAACTGGAGACAGCTCAGATCATGAATCAGCATTAAAAGTCCCTTGTAAATACCATGTGTGCGGCCCCATGAAAAAGTCTGTCCTTCAGATGTGACATTTTAATACGATTAAAACTAGCCTTGACAAAGTAGAGCCAGATGGGGGGTGGGGGTGGCAGTCTGTGAACTGCTGCAGACTCTTTGTGAGGTGCAGAAAATATACAGGAATTCTCTCAATGGTCTCAGCAGACCAGTAATTGCAGATTTCGTGTAGTTCGAATGAGAAAACATTTTAGTTTGGCAGACACATCGGTGCTGTGTGTCCCCAAAGCCCCGTGGTACTTGCCTGCTTGGCTTTTGACCTCTGCGAAGTGGCACAGCAATCTGCAGTAATCACAGGAGATTCCAAATTGCCTATGGCTTAGTACCAGAAACATCTTAGCGCAGGGCTTAAGAAAACCTCACACACGAATTATGTGCTGAAAAAGGTCATTGGGTGGAATTTCCTTAAGGAGGATTCCAGGGTCTTAGAGAGGCCAGCAGCCCAAGGCCATTTTGACATCCTGCGGGGAACCCAGATTTTTCTGCATAATTTCCATGGAAAAGTGGGGAAGAATTCTGTAGCCAGGAAGTCTATGTGATTTTGGATTGCTTCCCCTCCTGACAGGGGGGCTTTGGTCAAGGGGATTCTAAGAGAGTGATGTAGATGGAAAAAGTGGGCAGCTTTTGAGGATTTAAAAATAACCATCACATTCTTGGGGTTCATGTGACTGGAACTCTACTGTGCGGTTTCTTTGAAGTGCTGGGTCCTTGGCCTGAATTCTTAAATCCATCTCACTGTGGCCTTTGGGAACAGAGCACTCAACTTCTGCCCTGGACATTTATGGTGGAGCAAAAGAGAGAAGAAGAGAATTCCATCCCTCAGTATTCACACTGTGTTTATATTAGACAGGGGGAGCTCTCACGTGAGAGGGTGTGTGCATGTCTTTGAGTTTGTGACATTGTCCTGGGTGCAGCCATAGTGCCATACTCACAAGGATGCACAAGATCACTCAGGCCAGGAGAGGCAGAAGATGGGAATTCCAGGGGCCTTCAGGTGCCCAAGGCAGGCAGCAAATCTGCATGTGCCTATTTCTAAGGCAAGGTCGAGGTGGTATGCCACGTGACTGGGTCTTACTGGCAGGGAAATAGCCCTAGAAGGTTTGAGGTGAACAGATTCTGTCAGAGTCAAGACTCTTTCTGAGCCAGTTCACCATTGAAGATGTCTTCTAAAATAACATCAGGACTTCCTACTCACTGGGCATTAGGATACATTTTAGGGTATCAATTCCTAATAGGATAGAACTTCTTAGATCTAGGTTTTAGACTCCGAGAACCTAGGAACTGATATCCAGATGTTAGCATAGCATTCTCCCTCCTGAGCTGCCCCTCTCCACATTGACAGTAACAATGAATGATCAGTTATTAGGGATTTCTCTCATCATGTTTTCTGGTTACTTTATTCCTGGTAATGCCTCTACTTTTCTAGGATAGAAAATGAAGGCCTGTTCTTTGGTCCTGTGGAGGGTTTTACATTTGCTGGTACAACCTATAGAGTATAGAACTTACTGTTGGTCATAAGTATAATTTGCCAAATACTTCTAGTTCTTCTGTGTCCTTTGTGCACGTATAAGCTGCATATCCTAGCCCTCTTGTATTTGTGAGGGTCCATTTAAATAGCCCTGGCCAAGGAGTTGTGAGCGAAGTGGCATGCCTTACTTCTGAGCTGGAATATCTCTTTGTCCATGTGAGGCCCTCCAGAGCTCTCCCTTTCCTCTGGGGAATGCTCACAATAGTGACTTGACCATGATAAACAAACCCTTTATGCTGACCCAGGATAAGCAATCTACATTGCTTTTAAGTCACTAAGATTTTGGAATCATTTATTTTGGCAGCATAACCTGGCGTATCCTGACTAATTTAGGCAGTTACCTTTTATGAGAATTGGGTCTGCTTTCCCTGTGGTGGAGTAAACTGCTGTGATTGTAGAGTTTTCAGAAAGGCTATGCTACCTTAAAATATCCCCACCGCCTTATAACCCCCACCCCACCCCTGAACTTGCCACACCTACCTGAAACCATGTGACTTAGGGAAAACCTCTTTTGTCTTTCTGAGCCTTTGCTTTCTGACCTTAAAATAAGGGGCTGGATGAGATGACCTCCAGGGCCACAGCTGGCTCTCTGCCATATGTCTCCATGGTACACTGGTCTCCTAGACACCTCTCTGGTAAGGCTAACAGCCTGCGATGGCAGAGTCCATAAATCTCTCTCTAAGGCCTCAAATGCTGTGCCCTTTGCCCTATCTCCAAGGTCTCTGCAAGTTTTCATTTAACTTCATCATTCAGTCGTGAGGAGTTCAACTGTCATCTCCCCAGATGGGACTCTTTTGAAACCCCAAGGGAACACAAGTCACTCACTCTCATGTCATCCAATTTCATTTTTACTAAGGCCCGACCAGTGCTTGCAGTGGTCACATCTAATTATTATTTTATTGTTTATTGTCTGTTTCCCTTTCTAGAAAATACACTGCACTGGGGCATGAACCTTGCCTTTTCGTTCAGTGCTATAAACCCCGCACTTAAACCCGAGCCTGGCACGCGTAGCCTCTAAGTTAATCCTGGCTGAATTATTGCCTCCTTTGCTGGGGCTCTGGAAACAAAATGAAACAGCAGCCCCAGCCATTTGTGAGCGGCCCTGGGTGTCACAGTAAGCGAGCTGCCACCATAGCCTGCCCTTCCGGGCAGAGTATGCATACAAGAGCCAAGAGCTGGTTTGTGGGGAACCCAATGAAAACAGAGGCACTTCCCCTGGTGGTTCCTACAGCTGGGGAATGAAACCCATAGATGCATTCCTGTCAAGGTAAAGTCTGGGGACTTGCCAGCAGCAAATGCAGTCTGCCTGCTTGAGAGGAGCAGGGCCGCAAATGGGGACAGGGAGAGTGGCCAGGGACCCTGGGAGCACCGGGGGCTTTTGTAGCTCTCTGCCTCTGGATGCAGACAAGGTCTGGAGTTAATGCTGCTTTATTTATTTGCTCAGAATGATCATCACACGTTGGGAGAAGGGCTTTTAAAGCCATGTCTTCATTCCCAAGACTCCCACTGTATACATTTGGCAGTGAATTTCCAAGGGGGTGCATAAACATTGCTCTCATAAAATCTTGGTCTTCTTTTTGTGATCCACTATCTCATAAAGTGAAATAAAACCCTGACAACAGAAGCACATTTGGTTCTGTACGGGAGGACAGACTAGCCCTTTAAGTAGGATCCACATTTTCATGCAATGAGTTAGAAAGGGTCAATTTGGAAGCAGACATATCTGCCTTCTCTCACTTCCAGGTGATATGAAATAGAAAAGCCAGAATATTGGAGAACTTGTTTTTACAGTGTCTGACTTTATTTTTAAATATATTTTTATTGATTTCAGAGAGGAAGAGAGAGGGAGAGAGAGAAAGAAATAGAAACATCAAAGAGGGAGAATCATTGATTGGCTGTCTCCTGCACGCCCCCAACTGGGGATTGAGCCCACAGCCTGGGCAGGTGCCCTTGACTGGAATCCAACCCGGGACCCTTCAATCTGCAGGCCAATGCTCTATCCACTGAGCTAAACCAGCTAGGGTGGTGCCTGACTTTTTTAGAAAAATTAATTGCTAAAGATCTGGTCTGTTGAGTATCAATAACGTGGTCCTAAAACCTACATGGATGTTGGGCCAAAGCTGCCTGAGCAACTTGGAGGGCAATTAAGTTGATCTGGTGTTTTGATATTGTCTTTAAGTCTATGGAGAGGCAATACAGTCAAATTTCTAATTAAGAAACTAGGATTGATTTACTTAAAAAAATTAGCTTTAGGCATTGTGCATTTTTTATTTTCTTCTTCAAGAACATGGAGGGAATGACCAAGTCACTGGCACTCACTTTTATACCCAAGCCACCTCAGGCTGCAGGAGAGGACTTCCAACCGCCCAGGGCACTTGGCTTGCATATGATATGACTGGTGAGCTGGGGCTGCTCTCCGCTCAGTGCAGAGAATTGGGATCCAAGAACTCTCAGCATAGGGCCAGTCTATTCAGGGCCCACTGTTGGCAGAGTGGCAAACTGCTCTTTTGTGGGAAGTGGGGGAAGTCACAGTTGGTGGTCTGTTCCTTGATGGACACAATGAAGAGGCAAGATGGTCCCTTTTCACCAGCCCAGGGCAAGAATTTAGGCTTTGCCTCTTGCCTCCAGGTATTCCACTAACGGGCCCTAGCCTCCAAGTCAGCCTGCCAACCCTCTGTGACTCAGCTCTTTCCTTTGTCATAGGGGTGCTCAGATTAATTCAGGGGCTGTGAGGCATGTCTAAAGAGGCCTTTGAAAATGCTGGCTCATGTAGAATGGCTGGCTGTAGTCTGTGTTTTGGGAACTGGCACAAAGGTTGGGGAATTTCCCCTTCTTGGGTGGCGGTCTGTGGCTTTCTGTACAGAACGTAGGGCTGGCATAGCATAGAGTTTCCTGATCTTGTCCCCTTTCTTTTGGGACCTGGTCCCCATGGTTAGGATCCCTCCTCTCCCGCACTCCCTGGCAGCCATAGCACATAAGCCCTACCATGTCCCAAGTCTCTTCTTACCTCCTTCTATTTCTCACATAAAGTCACTTTTGCATGTGTCAAAGGATTTGAACAGATGGTTTACATCAAAGGAAATGCAGGAAGGAAAACATGTAGAATAAATACATGGCTTTGAAATAATTGAGGAAATGAGAATGAAAACAACTTGATTCAGCAGAATTAGCTTAACTGATCAAACCTAGTAGGCTAAGGGGACTCTTATACTTGAATTGCTCTGTAAGTGGTTCTCCATTGTTCTAGTCCTTCTGGGCAGTGATCTGGTATGGCACAGCAACAGTCACACACTCACCGTGAGGAATATACCCCCAAAGAAAGAGGATGATTTATTAGAAATGTCCATAGCTGTGAAGTGTGCCCATTACTCTACACCAAAGAGAACAATCACCCAAGTGATGATGAGTAAAGCAGCGTTTATGTAAACTCGGATTCTGCATTACTATGGAATGTTATGTATTGGTGAGTCTCAGAATAGGGGGCAGTAGTGAGAGGGGTACTTGACTACGACTCTACAAGATGTTGTCACTGGTAGAAGGTTGTCACTTTTGTTAGGTATCTTTGAACAGAAAGAAGGATAAAAATTACTGTTATATATAATTTTCTAAATGTTAACATTTAAGTTCATGCAAGGACATGATATATGTGACATGATGTTTATTTAAAAATACTTTGTAAGCAATGATTATAATTGTGTGAAAAGGCATTTATTGGTCCATATGACTCTCCAAAATGCACTTGGAGTGATGGACACTAATATGGATTTGTTTCCATATTTGTTTATTATGAAACATGAGGTTTTATAATAAAACTAGAGGCCTGGTGCACAAAAATTTGTGCATGTGGGGGGGGGGGGGAGGGGGTCCCTCAGCCCGGCCTGTGCCCTCTCACAGTCTGGGACCCCTTGGGAGATAACGACCTGCTGGCTTAGGCCTGCTCCCGGGTGGCAGAGGGCAGGCCCAATCCCTAGGTGCAGCCCCTGGTTGGGCTCAGAGCAGGGCCGATCAAGGGGTTGGGGCGCCGCCACTGTCACACTCAGGGCAGGGCCAATGGGGAGGTTATGGCTCTACCCCGTCACAGAGCAGGGCCCGTGGGTGGGGGCGGGGTTGGGGCGCTGCACCCTGTCACACACAGAGCAGGGCCGATCAGGAGGTTAGGGTGCTGCATCCTGTCACACACAGAGCCGCAGGGTGATCAGGGGGTTGGGGAGCTCCCCCCTATCAAGCACAGAGCAGGGCTGATCAGGGGGCTGGGGCGCCTTCCCCTGTCACAAACAGGGCAGGGCGGATAGGGAGGTTGTGGCCCCGCCCCCTGTCACACACAGAGCTGCAGGGCGATCAGGGGGTTTGGTCGCTGCCCCCTGTCACGCTGCTCCAGGGGCCAGGAGTCCTCGAAGCTCTGCTGATCCTGGTGCTGAGTGGCATATGACCCTTTTACTATATAGGATAGAGGCCTGGTGCATGGGTGGGGGCCAGCTGGTTTGCCCTGAAGGGTGTCCTGGATCAGGGTGGGGGTCCCCACTGGGGTGCCTGGCCAGCCTGGATGAGGGGATGATGGCTGTTTGCAGCTGGTCACACCCCCTTCAGGGTGGGGGTCCCCACTGGGGTGCCTGGCTAGTCTGGGTAAGGGGCTGAGGGCCGTTTTCAGGCTTGTGGGTGACTGAAGATCACAACCTGTCCTTTTTTTCTTTTTTTTTTTTTATTCTAGGCCAGCTTTTGCTCTGAGGCTTGGCTCCCGCTCTGAGGCCTCGGCTGCTGAAAGCAGGTATCTGGTTTGTTTGGGTTCTATAATTGTAACACTGTTGCGGTCCTGCTCATTCCAGCTCTGAGATTCCAGCTGGCTGAAAGCAGGGATCTGCATTTGTTCTATAATTGAAACAATGTTGTGGTCCTGCTGGCTGAAGCCCGGCTGGCTGAAAGCAGGTTTCTGGGGTTTTGTTTAGCTTCTATATTTGTAACAATGTTTCTTAAACTGCAAGCTCAGAGGCCGGCAAGGCAGGCGGGGAACGTTAGCTTCCTCTGTCACTGAAGCAAGCAAGCCTCCTGTTCACTTCAAGCTGCCTGGCTGCCGGCCGCCATCTTGGTTGGCAGTTAATTTGCATATCCTGCTGATTAGCCAATTGGAAGGGTAGCGGAGGTATGGCTAATTACCATGTTTCTCTATTATTAGATAGGATGATAATAACAACGCAAACAGAACAAGTCCCAACCATTTTGCAGTGTGTCTCTTCAGGGCAGAGAGAGGGAATTTGGTTCTTTTTTCCTAGCACCTGGCAAAATGCCTGGCACACATTATGTGCTCAGTTGGCTGAAAGTTGCAAGTGATATGCAATTGCATTAGAACCAGGCTTGCTGTCCATGGATCTGGGCAAATATATTGACTGGCTAATATATAACCATTCCTTGTCCTGTCTTTCCCACTTAATTTCTTAAAAAAGGAATTCATTGCCAGAAATTAAAATAACCTGTCAGTGAGGGAAGAAGGGACTAGATGATTTGGGGAGAAAGACCTTTATTTGCCATTAAAATGACAGAGTAAAGATAGCTGAATAAACCTCCTAGTAGGCCTGGTCCTGGCTGAACAGTAACGGGTCAGAATGCTATTTCTCTGCCATGATCCACCTTATGATGTCCTAGCGTGACCCACTAGGCCCATTATATGAGGCAGAGTGAGCCATACAAGGAGTCTGACTGAAGGGACTTCTGTATGGTCATGCTTTTATCATCGCCTCATATAATAAGCTGAGACTTTCCCTGAAACAAAATTCAGGAAATAGTGTGGCTCTTCAGGCTAGAAGAGGGAGATGCTTCCTCTTCTACTCTCAAAGGCAACACTAATGTCATGGGTTGGAGGGGAGTGAGTTTCTGAACACAGTACGGTTAAGGATAGAGGCTCCTTCTGTCCTAGCTTCTCTGGCACTGGGGTGGAGCTGTGATATTTTCTTATAAGCACCGCGCGCTAACCGATTGCGCCACTGGAGCTTCTGAGCTGTGATATTTTCATGGAGATGTGTGTGTGTGTGTGTGTGTGTGTGTGTGTGTGTGTGTGTGTACGTACTGCAAGTACACTGTAACTTACTGTAGTAGCATTCGGACCCAGCTACAATGATATAAATAGAGCTGCATGTAACATGTATGGAGGGAGATTTCCTCCATTTTCTGGGAACCTGAGATGTCTCAGTTTAATCAGCAGAGGTGGAGCCTTAGCTCAGACTTACTAGAAAATAGCCCGAGGGAGAAGCTTAGGTGCTTCCCTAGGTTTTATAGGGGGTATCATTCCAGGGAAGCAAGAGGCAGCAGAAAGAAGGATGTGAAGCAGGGAGGGAGGGAGGAAGGGAGGGAGAGAAAGTACAAGGGGATGTGTTACAGAGCAGACCACAGCTTTATGCACAGCTGACTTCTCTGTTATTTGGGGGATATCTTCACAGAGGCCTTATGAAGAGGTGTCTCAGAACTGCCCCCCAACCCCCGCACTCTGGGGTGTGTAACTGGCCATTCTGGGAAATGGTTGGGGAGCCAGGGCCTTTGTTAGTCCAGCCAGCCAGTGCACAGGTCTCTCCTTGTCATCTGTGGCATGGGGTCCTGTTGTCGTGGTGATGGCAATAGCACCAACAGCAGATGTTCGAACTGTGGGGACATCTTGAGCTATTGCAAGTGCTTCCATGTTTAGGAAGCAAGGAATGAGGCACCTGTTTAAGGCTTAAAGGCCCAAGCAGCACAAACTTGGTCCAGTGCAGGTGGGCCTCAAGGCCTTCATTCTGCATCAAGCTGAGGTGCTCACTAGGACTGTTTCTTGCTGAGTCAGCATTATTGGAGTCAAATAAGGGAAGACAAATAGTCACTCGTTCTTGATAAAGGAGCTTGAGGTCATTTAATTAGAATACTTAATAATAAGTGGCCTACTTTTTATATCCCATCTTAGTGAAAATGGAGCTATCCAAGAGCTGTAAGTATTCGCAAAACTTGATTAAGTTTCTAGTTATGAATGAATTCCTTTTCAGAGTAAAAAGAGGAAACACAGAAGGTAGAAGAATAAAAAAGGGTATTTATTATTAGAATGTTCCTTGGTAGTGATTTTGTTTAAGTCAGTGCCAATGTGATGGCACAAATAATGGTACAAGTTGGGAGGGCTCAGCACATGTATAGAGACATATGCATTCCAAGTTTCCAGCTTTGCGCAGCCCTGGAGTTAAGAGCACTGGGATCCATACCCTTCCCATCTGTAATGCCTTGCCTCATATGTGCCATGCTGTTCCGGGGAGTAAGTAATAATTGGTTGTGGAAAACCTGAATGCTGACATATATGATGTGGATGCTATTTGTATTCTCTCATTCAATGACCAATGAATATTTACTAAGTACTAAATTGGGTTTTAAATGATCTTTGGTTGAGGCTCAACCCATGGGTTTTATCTTGATATTATGTATTTTTAAACTTTGAGGTTAAATTCAATCAATGAACTTTCCATTTAGAATGTCTGGCATTTCTCCCATGAGTACCATCAGTTAAATATAAGATAGCAAGATTAAATTCTCATATGTCAAATATTTCCCATCTTGAAGATTTGGTTTGCCTTCTGGGCTTATGATGAACATCTCATTTGTAATCTGTTTAACTGGCCTCATCGTCTTTGTGAATGTATAGCCATGGCTATTTGAGAAGGTAATAGCATTAGGCCACAAAAGGAATAATTGGTTTGATATGTGAATTGATTAGGACGTAATCAATGAAGGCTAAGAAAATTTATGTTTCTGTGTGGGTAAAAGGAGTTTCATATTATTTGGAGATGAAATAGTAGATCTCTGGGTCTTTTTTATTTTCCCGGTGGTTTTATTTATTTTTATTTTTGTGGCTGGACAAGATTGGTATTTATTTTCTGCAGTATTCTGTGGCATTAACCCATTGTACACCATAAGCGTCTGTAGATGCAAGCGGCAGACCTTCCCCACACGCCACGCGTGTCTATAAAAAAATGTTTTCCCTAAGTGACAGCCCTGACCAACTTTAAAATCACTTTTCATGAGAATTTTCAGCTGAAAATATTCAAGAACACCTGAACTGTGAATAATATGTTTATTTTTATAATATTCATTGCAAATTCATTTTTTAATTAAATTCAAAATATCGTGGCGTGTGGGGATGGTTTCTGTTTTGGACGTGTGGTAGTTAACTGGTTAATCACATCCTGTTTCATTTTAGGGCTATTCATTTCACATTACTCACTTTCCACCTAGGTTTTAAGGTCCTACAAGGACCTTATCTTAATTTCTGTTGTGTCCCTCATAGGGTTTTTAATTTCATAATTCTTGCATCTTGATTGTATACGAACTGAAAATTCTAGTGAATAATCCAGAATTAGCTAAAGGTGTGTTTCAATCACTTCAGAACTCTACAACTTTTCAGAAGTATCCTTGATTCACACCTTAATAAAGATTCTTATAAATCATGTGTGAGGAACCATCTGAAAGTAGCAGTCACTCTGACTTCTCAGTGACACTAAAGATGCATTCCAAGGGTGCCTGATGACAGAGCCCATCAATTATGTCTGCTGATGTCCTTGACCTTCTAGAAACCATAACCATCTGCATACCTGCTTCCTCTGAGCAGATTCCTTTAATTGCTTGGCAAACACTGATTCATGGGATACCCTGAAAACCAGGCTGATCCCAGGAAACTGACAGACAGGATTCAGATGGGCTTTTGCAAAGAAAAGCAGGGTGTCTAAATTCCCATGGAGCCAAGTTTCCCGTGGAGAAGGATGACTATTCATTTGGTCCTGCATAGTCACACCTGAGTTTCTATGGGAGGATCATGGCAGAGGTCCTAGTAGTTGTGAACACCTGCAACCTTCCAAAGTCATGTCAAGAGACAAGGCTTAGCAGACAGTGCTCTGGAACTCACATGGAAGGCTTTTTGAGCAGTTTGTACATATTCTGGTCAGTCATCTTTGTGTCGGTCTTTTTTCCTGGTTGCTTTGAGCCACAAGGTTCCATCTACTCAGCTGAGCTTTGAAGGTTAGACTGGACACTGATAATCAACTCTCAGCCCAACGGGTCTTGAATGTAGAAGGCCAGGGAGCTGTATTTCCCCAACATACCCAGCCTTTAGGGCATGGCAGTGTAGGAATATATGCGACCACGTGAAACTGCTTTTCTTCTTTGAATTTTGAACCCCCCAAACCTTTCTGAAGGGTATCCCAATGAGTCTATGCTGCCTGATACCACTTCCTGGGACCTTCTCCAGGGTTTTGAGAAAAGTATCCCTGGGGAAATTATATACTCGTAACATCCGAATGGAGGAGAGAAGAATGGACCCTTCAGCCATGTCACGGGGTGTCATAAGCACTCAGAACAGCAGTATTTTCTGGGGGCTTACTTAGCGCTCTCCTTTAGAGGGACCTGCCTGTGCAGGTAGGCTCCTAAGGTGTGTGAGTTTCCCTCCTCCCCTCCCTGTCATGAATATGCATGAATTTGGCTATAATTAGGTCACAGAACAGATGCTATTAATCATGTCATTACCAGGGGAGATGGTATATGGCACCGCATAAGCAAAGGTACAAGGTTTTATCGACATGTGGAACTTCTTGCTTTCATTTATCATGAGTTTGTAAAGGAAGGCCTAGTATAAAACTGAAATACCTGCTATCTGTGTAAAATGGGGGCTCTCTCAAGAACAGCTGCTATCTGGCCTGGGAGGACTTGACTTCTTGGGCCCATCATGATTAAATAACAGCAACTCGAAAATAGCCTTGGTACTCAGTGCCCCTTGCCATTCCTCATTATTGTCTGAATGTCTTTGATTGCCCAAGGGTGCATTTTTCCTTGCTGTTATTGGTTTAGTTATGGCAATGCCATCCTATGGGAGAGAACTAATTAACCTGCTGTCAAGAAATCAACTCTGCCATATTGCCTGTGACATTAATGACTCTGTGTGTTTTGGGTAAGTTTTTAAAGGCACTTTTCTGTTTTGTTATTATTGTGGACACCTTGAGAGAAAACCAGCTTCTAGCAAATGCAGATGTGTGCAACCCTCTGAGGTTGATATGGGTATTGGACTGCTATTGATTATTATCCTATCTAATAAAGAGGGAATATGCTAAATGACCCTCATACCATCCTAAAGATGGCGGCGTCCACAGCCAATAAGGAAGGAATATGCTAATTGACTGCCCCACCCTCAAATATGGCAGCACCCACAGCCAATAAGGAGGGAATATACTAATTGACTGCTAAGCCCTCAAAGATAGCAGCGCCCACAGCCACAAGATAGGGGTGGCAGGAGCAGCAAGGCCAGGCCTGCCCCTAGATGGGCCTGGCCGCTCCCTGTGCCTGCCTTTGGAGACCCCCCAGTCCCCTCTGCAACCCCAGCTGCCCAGGGCTGCCTGAGGCTCAGGTAACCAGGGCCTGCTGAGGCTTGCACTGTTGGCAGTGGCAGCTGCAGAGGTGTAATGGGGCATCGCCTTCCCCTGATTGCTGGGTTGCCTCCTGCCCCTGAGGGCTGCGGGACTATGAGAGTGGGCAGGCCGGGCTGAGGGACTCCTGCCTCCAGTGCATGAATTTTCATGCACCGGGCCTCTAGTTATAAATAAAGTGATGATAAACAGAGGGCAGTTTAGTGAAATACAAAAACATTCTCACAGGAGGAGTGTTTGCTTTCTGAAGTAAGTGGAAAGGAGATATTAAAATCAGGAGGGAGAAGGAAGGAGAGGAAGGGGCAGGAAGCTAACATTCATTGAATGCCTACCATGTACAAGGCGATTCATACCTTCACAACCCTGCAAATTTGGATTTATTCTCCTTGCTGTACAGATGACAAAATTCGAGGTTCTGAGAGGTTGTAAAAGTAAAACACAGAGCCGGTGTGTTTTGCTCAGTGGTTACACTGAGATTGGCATGATTTTCACAAACAATTATATAGTGCTTGATTTCTGGATATTTTAGTTAATTGATCTAAAAATTTTTGATCAATTGATTTCTGTTAATTGCATCTGAAGTCATTGTAAAATTGAAGGGATGATTTTCAAAACAGGAAAGTTTGGATGAGGGGAGAAAAGGAGGGCAAAGCAAATCTTCAGAGCATGGCCAGATACATAGAAACTTAATTTGCTTCAAGATTCATCTACAGCCGACCCCTCTCTCTCTCTCCCTCTTTCTCTCTCCCTCTTTCTCATTATCTCTCTTTCCCTTTCCCTATCCCTTTCTCTTTCTCTTTTCCTTTCTCTGTCTCTGTCTTTCTATCTCTGTCTTCCATAGTATTTCAGTATGGGCTTCTAGCAATATCATTCACTTTGAGTTCAAATCCCTTTTGGTTATCTGACAAAGGAAGGTTTAACAATTAAGTCTTAGATGGATGTTGAAACATCTATTCAAAAGTAGTTAATCCTATGTAAATGGTACTTCTAAATTGCTGTTAAATGTTATAAGGCCTACAGTTTCATATAATTAATCACTTTTAAAACAACTACTCAGCAGCAAGAATCCCCATGAGAGGGAAAAATGTAGCTTTTTAAAGAGGTGCTAGTGAATTTCCTGATATTCTTTTCTCTATTGGAACAGATATGGTGCAGTTACATGATTTTACTCCCCTGAAACATAGTGGGGCTGATTTGAAGATACCTAAATTAATTAGAAAAGATATTATTCTTGCCTGGAGCAAATGTATAACTACAGAAAATACTTGCAGTTGCGTGTATTAGTCACTATCAAATGCTATATGCTTATGAGACTCTCCAAGTTTTCGCCTGGTTGTCTGAGTGAATGGAAGCTGGTGCATGGCCAGACCAAGGTCTTCTGCTACTTTCCCATGATAACCCAAATGCTTATCTTAAAAATAGCTGATCTATTGAGTTTAATGTGGACTCCCAGTGTCCCCTCTTTAACAATAGATGCAGGTGATGGCCTCTGTTTACAAATAATTTCATTCTGAGTCAGTTTTGTGGAGTGCCTACTGTGTGCTCGCTAAAAGGAGGTTTTAGAGTGGATCGCTGTTCCAGAGTGACATGGTCTCTGTGGTCTGTTTAATGATTCCTCCTCAAGTTTATTACCAGAGTTTTATATATGTCATTTGTTTCCTATTTTATGCTGTTCCAAATTGTAAACATGCCACAAGTAATTTCCCCTTCTCTTCTTCTTCTAAACCTTATTTATTTTCTTTGGCATGCTTACAGACACGTCTTGATGTTCTGAGGCTCTGTCACTTGTGTGCCCCTCTGGGATCAGACTGAGCTTGCCTGTGAAAATTGGCACCTTTGAGATCTCATGCAAAAGGTCTCCAAACCAGCATGCCAGACCTGGGAAATGCCATCCCATTGTTCCATCGAGTGAATGTGGGCCATGATGAGACAGAGTGATGGATAGACTGTGATTCTTTGATGCTGTGGATGAACATTTTTTAAAAAATAACTTTTAACTTGGGAATAATGTGAGATTTGTAGAAAAGTGACCAAGCCAATACAGAGAGTTTCCATACACTGTTCACCCAGTTGTCTCCATTGCTAATATCTTACGTTACCATAGTACATTTGTCAAAACTAACAAGCCAACATTGCTGCAGTATTATTAAGCAGACTCCACATTTTATTTGTATTTTGCAAGTTTCCACATGAATGTCTCTTTTCTGTGCCAGGATGCAGCCCAGGGTTCCACACTGCATTTTGTTTTCATGTCTCCGCAGTCTCTGCTGTCTGATAGTATCTCAGTTTTTCTTGTTTTGTTTTTGTCTTTTGTTTTGTTTTTAGGACTTTGACAGTCTTAAAAAGTCTGGCCAGGTATTTTGTAAATGTTCCTATTTTGGATGTGTCTGATGTTTCTCTCATGGTTAGACTGGGTTATAGGTTTTGGGGAAGAAAACCACAGAGTATGTCCCTCCTTATCAACATGAGATACAGTGGGGCCTTGACTTACGAGTGTCCTGACTAACGAGTTTTTTGAGATACCAGCTGTATCTCAGCTGATTTTTTGCATTGAGTTGATAGAGTAATTTGAGTTAACGAGCTCGGTCCCGGAACAAATTAAACTCGTAAGTCAAGGCCCCACTGTATTATTATTTGGGGGAGGGGTACACGATATCAACATGACTTTTCACTGATGAGGCTGACCTTGATCATTTGGTGAAGGTAGTATTTGCCTGGTTTCTTCACTGTCAAGTTATTATTTTTCATTTTCTATTCTCTCTTTCTATTCTCTCTCAGTGATGCAAATCACTGACTCTAGCCCATGTTCAAGAGAGAGTGGATTAGGCTCCACTTCCCAGAGCGGGGATATCTACTTAGAGTTTTTGGAATTCTTCTTTAAAAGGATTGGTCTTCTTTCTCCTGAATGATTTTTTTTACGATGCTGACGTAATGGAAACCTTCTGAATCGGTAACATATCCAGTGCTGTTTGTTTGGGAGAAGTATAAACTTTGATTTCCCCACCTGTTTCCTTGGGAGCATTAGGAGACATGAGAAAATTTCTGGGGCAGTCATTTCTGCCTCAAACCAGGAAAGATCTTTAGATCCTCTCTGGATTTGTCCAAGCATGTTTTCCCCATATGCCCACCTGGAGCCTGCACCAGTTCTTCAAGGTCATGCCCCTAGTCCCAGGACCCTGGAATTCTCTGCCCAATGGATCTCCATGGTCCTCTTCTCCAGGTCTGTTTTCAGAAGGCAGACTGGGCCACTGGTGTATGAACTTCATGGCCTTTGGGGTGGTCAAACGGCTTCTGTGGACAGAAGTCTGGGTGTCCACATAGGTGTAGGTAAAGGGGCAGGATAGAGCTGGTTTGGGAAGACAAGGCAGCAACAATTCACATGTCAGAGACTGAATATCATTCTCTGATATCACGTTTTGATTCAAATTCTGAGAATTCTATTTTGGAATCTGGCCTCCAGGTTGTAGAAAAATTATATCCATTAAGATAGGGGAATAGAATAAATTTTATTTAATAGTTTGTTTGGTTGGGTTATAATTTAGACACGAGGCATGTGGACCTCCATTTACACTCCTTCCCAAAGCTCTGAAATTATTTGAGTCAGGTCTGCTTATGTACAATGTTAAGTGGAGAAAATGTCCAGGCTATTGGCCATAATCTGCTCCCAGCTCCAGCAACCGGGGATGCACACCCCCCAGACAACAGCAGTCACTGTGGCTTGGGGACCTTCCCTTGGGACACAATTCCCTTGTGAAACATGGGGGGAGGGCTTCTCTGCTGTCATAATACAGGCTTGTCTTTGCTTTAGTCTAATCCCCTTTATCCACCTAAATCCCATTCTCACTCTTCTCCACCTATCCAACGCTCCACTATTTGAAATTCTTTTTTCATGAAGTTTTTCTTCATTTTACAAATCCCATTTTCAGAAATGTGATATTGTAACTCATTTGTAGCTGTGGGTTTTAATAGGTTACTGCCCTTTTCCCTTGGGTACTTTGAATGCAGTTCTGATATAAGCCACTAGGTAAACAGTGGCTCCTGGACTAGGGGGTCTTTGTGGTCCCCCAGTCTAGGTTCTCACAAAGCAGAGTTAACTGAGAACTCAGCATAGTTTCACACGCAATGTGGCTAAGTATAGCCATTTTATTCTAAAATCTATTTAAATAAGGTCTATCTATCTATCTATCTATCTATCTATCTATCTATCTATCTATCTATCAAAGGCCTGGTGCACTAGTGGGATCCCTCAGCCTGGCCTGTGGGATCAGGCCGAAACCAGCTCTCTGACATCCCCCAAGGGTCCTGGATTGCACAGGCCAGGCAGAGTGGCCCCACTGGTGCACGATTGGGGCCAGGGGGAGTGACATGGGAGGTTAGCTAGCTGGGGAGGGACCACAGGAGAGCTCCAGGGTGTGTCCGGCTCATCTTGCTCAGTCCCAATTGGCCAAACCCCAGCAGCAAGCTAACCTGCCAGTTGGAGCGTCTTCCCCCTGGTGGTCAGTGCACATCATAGCGAGCAGTTGAGCGACCTTAGCCTATCAATAGCATATTATGCTTTGATTGGTTGAATGGCCAACTGGTCAACTGGACACTTAGCATATTAGGCTTTTATTATATAGGATATATATATATGCCTGATAGAAATGTTATGAGTACGTACAAGATAGATGGTTAGTCACTGATCATTATTGACTCCCTGATAAAATCATGATTTTCTGTTAGGTTTATTAGTGTGGTTTCTCTAATTCATCTGCAATCACTTATCTGAATCAAAGGCTTTTTTGAGGGAATATGAAGAACTCTAGGATTTCAAGTAACCCTAGGAGGGGCTAAAATCCTGTAGTTGTATCCTAATCAAAGAGACTTATTGGCTTATAATGGCCATTTTCCCTTTCCAACCATGCATGGGGCCTCAGTTCTCCTCTCTCATGACCTCTTCTTCTCATTTTTGGGGCTGAGCCAAAATCCACAGGAGGTAAATTAACCAAAGAATGTCCAGGTTGGAAGGACTCTTTCCCCTTTCTTGGCCCTGCTAACACTGTCTTTTTTCAGTAAATTATTAAAGGTATATTGTTATTACTAGTTTTTTATAGGTTTGCTCTGAGGAATTAATGTCATCCATCTTTAAAGCTGCTACACATATATAAAAGTCAGAATCCATAACATCATCCATTTCCACTTACTAATAGTTTTCTGATTCAAATTGTTCCTTCAGCACCAACTGTCAAATTGAATAAACTCCGTGTGGATTACATTTAACATTGTTGCTGTTGATTAGTATTATAGGAGTATGGCTTCCTACTCTGGGGCTCCAGTCTGGCAACAGAAGGAATGGAAGGGATTTTGGGGGGATAATACACTAGAGGTTCCAATAAATGACTTTGAAATGGACTCTTGGGAAGCAACTTCTAAGCTGGTGACAGCATCTGCTTTTTATGATTGACTTATAACATAGAGTCGGCGCACAGAGGCAGGCAGTGAGCTCTGTTGAACTGAGGGTGTTCCAATGTGGCTTTAAAACAATTTTGTTTCTAGCTCATGAGATGGAGAATTGAGATGAACAGTGCTGAGAATGGTTCCTGGCATCACCCAGAAGCATCCATTATATTTTTTTAGAAGAGACAAGTTGCTGCCCTGACCAGTTTGGCTCAGTGGATAGAGCGTCGACCTGTGGACTGAAGGGTCTCAGGTTCGAATTCCAGTCAAGGGCATGTACCTTGGTTGTGGGCACATCCCCAGTAGAGGGTGTGCAGGAGGCAGCTGATCGATGTTTCTCTCTCATTGATGTTTCTAACTCTCTACCCCCCTCCCTTTCTCTCTGTAAAAAATCAGTAAAATATATTTTTAAAAAAGAGAGACAAATTGCTGAGAAAATAAATGCTATTTGGCTAGGTATTGCGAGGAGTTAAAAAGGCAGTCATGGTCCATAGGTAATGTTCTGTCTATAGAGGCAGGTAAGAAAAATAGAAAATGCAAACATGTATAACTGCATCTACATGTCCATCATCCTGAGAGCTAAATAATTGTTGCTGGTGGAAACAGAATGAATAACGAGGCCGAGTGGGGTCAGTCAATAACCACCCAGAATAAATTGCTAATCAGAAACGGAGTTAGCACAGGCTGATAAATAACAAGGTTAGTTGATCTGAAGAAGGAACCTGCTTCCCCTCATGTCGGTAATTATATCAATACAGAGAAAGACAACTTGGCTTTCACTTCGTTACAGCCAGATGATGTTGTAAATCAATTACAGTTCGCAGGCACCCTCTCCTGAAGTCGCCTGCCTGGCGGGGTATACGTGGCAGCTGATCCCAGCTTGCATTGCTGGAGCAGTTTAATTATCGTCTTGGTATCTAGCATGTATCCGCGCAAGGGAGCTTGAGCTCAAGTCTCCATACAGCTATGCTTTCAGACTTCACTGTGTACACTCATTACATGGGGATCTTGTTAAAATGCAGATACTGATTCAATAGGTTGGGGGAGGGGCTTACAATTGTTTCTAATAAGCTCTTAGGTGACACTGACATTGCTGGTCCATGGAACACACTTTAAACAGAAGAACACTGGGAGAAGGAGAGTCTATCAATGGGACCGAGAGGCCGTGGGATAGAAGGAAGAAATGCGTGTATGTACTCCTTCTTCGTAGTCCCTCTTGTTTTGAGTTTTTCTCTTCCCTCCCTTCAGGGCTGTCTACCTGTTCCCTTCCACCCCCCACCTCCTGTGCATACACTAGGCCCAGAGATTTGGGGTCAGCCACTGTGAGCTGGGTCTTGGCATTGGTGTTTTAAACTGCTTCGAGATGATTGTCACATGCAGGCCAATTGGAAAGACACTGATTTGTCATCTTTTAAAAATAACATTTATTTTTGAACCTGTCTTAATTCAACACATAGAATTGCTCTATGTAATCATCAATGCTACCTTTGTTGGTGGTAAACTATATCTAATATGTAACCGAGTTTATCTTTGCCCCACTTTGGATATTCCCAGAGAAGCGGAGTGGTATTGCTTGTTACCTGGACACCTGGGTGCTCCTCACGGCCGCCTAAGTGGACTCGCCTTCCTGTTGGTCCTCACACTGCACTGGTTCTCTAGCTTCGTCTGTCCTGTCACCAAGAGCTTGTTCCAGGTGCCCAACTCTAGGCCCCATCCTGGAATCTGCTTTCCAATAAGACCCCACTTTCACACTTGAGCGCGTTGCTCTCTGAGTAGCACCTTCGTCTGCTCCTGACTGTGCAGGGAGGGCCCCTCAGCTCAGGGCTCCCAAGTCTGCTGAGAGGGCGGAGCCTGCTTCCATTCACCGCTTCCTCCCTGTGCCCACAGGGCGCTTGCCGGTCAATCAGAGGCTGGTGCAGCATCTTTCATCTTGTGAAACCAGGCATTTGTTGTGTGGAAATGTTTCTTTTAAGAAGTCAAGTCTGGTTAAATGCATTTGCTTTTGGGTCCGCACTGCTTCCAGAATGCCAGGGTAGGTGTGTATGTGGGGCAGGGCTGCACTGACATTCCCCCTTGGCGGTTGGTTCCCTGTCTGGTGGAGCATCTCGCATTCTATTTGTAGGGCTTCTGCTCAAATTGCATAATGACAACACTCTGGGGCTCCTTTGCCTCTTTCTAGAATATCACGTTGACAGCCCAGGTTTCATAAATGTCCCCACTGATGAATGGAGATATCTTTACTCAAAAACGAACATGCCAAAGGCAGTCAGACTATTTTCCCCTGCAGCTTCCTGTCATTTGTGGTGTTCTCTCCATAAACCACAGGGTTCAGCACTGACTGGCGGCTGTTTACAGAGCTCCGGAGATAATTAAGTCGAATTGGATCTGCTCTCTTAGTATGGTGAGGAAATACACTGACATCCATTATGTACAAGCTGGAGGGGTGGAGGGTGTGTGATTCTTGTCAGTTTTGATACATGCTCAGGCCTGGGAGCTTGTGAAGGGGAAAATGTCTGTGGGTGAATACAGGCGCTAGGTCAGAAGCAGAACCGCTGCTGGACCCCCAGGCACTGAGGTTTGGAAGAGAGGAGAGTGGGGGCCCTAACTCTGTGGCTGGGCTGAGAGGAACTCACAGAGTGGAAGGGAGCACTGTCTGGAGAGTCCCGGCTGGGCGGGGAGTCAGTGGGGAGTACCAACACTCTGGTGTGAATGTGGCAAAAATATCCTCTCTACAAGGCCATGTTGCCCCACCTTCCACCACCACCTTCCCCCGATCCCGTCAGCTCTACCCATGACTCTGTTTTATTTTATTTTGCTTTTTCATAAAATCGATCACATTCTGAAGTAATCCTATTTATTTGGTTACTTGCTTATTATTTGTTTTCTCCCCTTGAATTTCAGGTTAATGAGAACGGGACTTTACCTGTCTGCTCATTGCTACACATTTAGTGCTTGGTACAGTGACTAGAAAATATTAGCAGTTGCATTAGTTTCCTGTGGCTGCCATAACAAATCATCACAAACTGAGTGGCTTAAAACAACAGAAATTTTCTCTCTCACATTCAGGCGTGCAGAAGTCAGAAATCTAGGCGCTGGCAGCGGCGGCTCTTCTGGAAGCTCCAGGCACAATCTGTCCCATGCCTCTCCGCCGCTGGTGGTTCCTGGAAGTCCTTGGAGTTAGTTCCTTGACTTGTATCTGCATCACTCTAATCTCTGTCTTCATCGTCACCTGGCCTTCTTCCCATGTTTATCTCTGCATGTCCTCTCCACTTCTCCTTTTTTTTTTTTTTAATTTTTATTGAATTTTAGAGAGAGAGAAAGGGAGAGGAAGAGAGAAACCTTGAGGGTGTTAATGCTCACGAAGACATAGTTCAGGGAAAAAGACAACAGCCCCAGCAACTAGTTGTGAGCCTTTAAGTAATGACCCACAGAAGAGACAAGTTGCTGAGAAAAAAGATGTCTGATTGAGGTGGTGGGTGGCAGTCTGGAGAGACTTTTGTGGTGTGTAAGTATCTCCATCAAGATTCAGCAATAGTTAAGGGAGGACAATTCCCCAAAGACTGGACTTCTTGAAGTTCTGCAGAATGGGTTTTCAGACCATGGCGTTAAAGGCAAGAATGACTCCAGGCAATTAGGGAGCCTGGCCCCTGAATTGCACTCTTATTCATATTCTTCCAGAGTCCCTGGCTTTTCACTTTTGATATATTCTGAGTCAAATTGTGTGCTGCTGTTGCACTTTTTATCACATCGTTATTCACTGACCACGGCTAATTTGCTTCTCCCATTGATCTGCTTGTTGCTTCTAAAGTGCCACATCAACACCCCCTGCCCCAGCGAAGTGCGGTTGCATGGCCAAGCCAAGGCCGAGGCCTGGCAGCCAGCTTGAGCAGCACTGTGTGTGGGACCGTGTGGGACTGGGGCTTTGCCAGGTCCTGAAAGGCAGTCAATCATGTTCACTCAAAAGGGCCGGCTGTGGTTAGGCATTGCATGGAAGAATAATTAGCATGTGATTTTAAAGTGTTCCTTAATTCAGAGTAGCTGTATTTGTTTTTATGTAAGTAACTGACAGTGTCCTGGTGAGCGGACTCTGGAAATGAATGTTTCAAAACAAGGGTCCTCTTAGAAAATGACTGGATATTTGCACATGTTTGCATTGTGTGATCATCACACTTGTGAGTAAAGAGAAACGTGGTCAACCGTATGACTGATCTGTACCCGCCCCTGACTGTGAGGAGGTTTGCTCTGCTCCAGAGTGAGGGAGGCCCAGGGTTGACTGAGGTGCTTGCACGTGCAAAGGCGCCCGCGGTCACCTAGTTCAGCCCAAGGACCCCTTCTGCTTCAGAGTCAATGACATCTTCTGCTACGCAGCAGAAGGCTGGATTTGAACTTTTTATGGGCTCTGATAACAGCTGGCAATTCATTTCCCCTTCCGTTTCCCTGCCACCCACAGCCTCCCAAGAGGCAGGATGAAAGAGAATGTCATTGCTCTTCCTTTCTTCTCTGGCTTTGATTTCCTCCTCTTCCTCTGTGTTTCTGAAACTTTAAAGCAAGAAAATAAATAAAAACACACTTCATCCTCATTCTAAGCCTTGCTCTCCTTTCTGGGACCCTCCCAACCCCCAACCCCAATTGTGCTACACGATCTCCCTGCTCACTCTCTTCTCAGTCCCTCCTTCTCTTTCTCTCTTTGTATTATTTAGGATTTGGTTTGGCTGCTTCCGAGTAGAACAAATAACAATGGCTCAAATTAGATAAATGTTTAACCCTCAGATGACAATGTATGCATGTGTGTGATCAGGGGGACTGGGCAAATCGGCTGTTTGGGCGTCTAGGGACCCAGGCTTCTTGTCCTGCCTTCCAAGGGTGTCCATCCTTATGCTTCTGGTCACTGTTGATACTCCATGGCCCCCAGCATCTGAGTTCTCTCCCAGAGGAAGGGAGGAGGAAGATGTGGAAGGAAAGCACAACCTGGTCGTTCCTGGAAATTGCCCTCGGCAGGTCCACTGACATCTTTTGGCCACATCTAGTTGCAAGACAGGCTGGAAGAGGACGTCTCTAGCTGACAGCCACGTGTTCAGTTACAACTAAGGGGCTTTATGGTCACAGGAAGAAAGTGGAGAATGATGTGAGGGGACAAATATCTGTCTGTGCCATACTCTCATGCCTTAAACTTTGTATTGAAAATGACTGAAGATTGGAGTAAAGCAGACTAGACGGAAGTTGCTGATGGGTAAGAATTAGGAAAAAGTGATAAACTGTGTCAGTAAGTCCAAATATTTTAACCACTCAACCATGTTCTATAAATATACAAACTCCAGAACTGCTACTCAGCAGGTTTTATGGGGATCATAAGGAATTCAACTTCATGGGCATTGATGCCAAGCTGACATGGGTTCCAACCCAGCTCTCCCTCTCACTTGCTCTGTTAGACTTTGGCACATGACCTAACTTCCCTAAACTTAGACTTCCACATCTGTGGGGTTAATAATGATACCTACTTTATTGTGATGGTTATAGATAGTAAGAGAATTGATTCTTATGATGCTTGGTAGAATGTGAGCTCTCAAGGGATCTTGGCTAGTATTGTTTCCCATAGGTAGACATTGTTTTGGAAGCTGTATATGCTATCCCTAAATTAGAAGTCCACAATGGAAATAGCACTCACAATAATGTCCAGGTGGAAGGGATGGGGATGCAGCTCTGTGATGAGCTGAGGGAGCAAAGGAAGGGCCTTTTTGGGTGTGGATGGTGGGTCTTTCTAGAAGGAGATCCTGAAGACAAGGATCTGGGAGGTGGTCCCAGGAAATACTAGTGGTAAAGGGGGAAGAGAGAGAGGGAAGGGAAGGAAGCTGACAGTGGCATTATTGAGCGGATAACCGCTATACTACGCAGCCAGGGCTCCACCCTGCTGGGAGTTCTAAGGGACAGTGTAGAAATGTCTCAGGTTATCCCACCCAGCTAGCAACTCACTAACTTCCACAAGTTATATGTAGAGGTCTGCTCCAGGGGATATTAACTCCCTAGCATTTCTGCCCTCCCACCATCCAGCTTAAGAGGGCCAAAGAAAGCCCTCAGGCAAAGAGACAGGGGCATGCAGGTGGCAGCCATTGGCTGGGTTGCTGCTAAGGGGGCATAGGTCAGGAACCCATAGGCTGGCCTCTGTTACCCTGGATGGCCTCACCCAGGGCATAGACTTTCCCCCGGTGGTCTGGGGGTGCTGCCTGTTAAGGTGGAAGAGAATGCCTGTGCGCTGTCATTTGCCAGCTATGCTGTGACTCTGTGTGTTTGAGGATAATTCGACCATTTGCAGTGTTTAATAGCAACCAGATTTTCTTGGTAAGTGCTATGAATCAATGCCCAAGACCTTCTATTTTTTTTTCCTGAAATACAGGTTGAGTGGTGAGTGGCCTTGTACCTCCTGGATCAAGATAATGTGGCAGTTTACCTTGCAGACTTAAGGTAACATTCCTACTCTGCTTAATCATAATGATGATCATGATTGATTGCGTGCTCTTGTGGTACCAGGAACTGTGCTAATCACATTGCGATGTGTCCTCATTTAGTGCTCATGACTTCCCCAGCATAGATGCATTATTCCCATTTTACAGAGGAAGAAATTGAGGTTTAAGGGTTAGGACAGTATGTCAGATGATTGTTTCTTTGCTTGTATGAGGCGATGAATGATTATGCCATGAATGTACTCAGGAGTCTAGGTGAGTTTTGTAAGCCTTAAACTCCCTGAAGAAAGATGTCACATCGACCCACATCGAGACCTTATCTTGTCCTGCTTACCCTCTAATTTTGTGTCATTACCTCTTTTCCTCCCCCCCCACCTCTCTCTCTCTCTCTCTCTCTCTCTCTCTCTCTCTCTCTCTCTCTCTCTCTCTCTCTTGCTTCTCAAATCTATGAAGCCTGTCAAAGGAAAGAAAAATCACTGGAGGTTAGCCTGTCAAATGCTTACATATGCTGTAAAAATGAGAGCAGAAAGAAACAGGCTATTTGTGAAGGATGCTTCAACGAAACCGTGCCCATCTTAGTGTGTGGCAGTCTTGAGACAAGCTCTGTAATTTACACACAGGATGCTCTGTGTAGAAGACCAGCCTTTCAATTTACTTTCAAAAATAAATCCAGTACTTCCGAAAGGTCTTCTTCCTGTTGAGAAGACTCAGAGTGCGCACATTCACAATGGCTTTCTGGTGGGTCTGCCTTAACACTGTCAGAGCTGGCCCACCTGGGAAGCTGCTAAGTAGATGCGATGTGTTTTACATTCCTGGCCCTTTTTCCAGGCTGCCATTCTGAGTGCCAGTGGGAAGAGCAAGTCGTGTTATGTGGACATATTTCCAATCTGTTAGCTCAACATTCACCTTTTTTTTTATATACAGACTAATAAATAGCCCTCAGATGGCAATGCGTTCTAATTGTCGCCGAGGAGGAGAAACAAATCTTGGAGCCAGTTACTTAGGTGCACAGAGCTCCACTCCCTGCGACCCCTGGGGGCACTCTGGTCCTTCTGATAAATACTTTTTCAACGAAAGGTCTGATTGAATTTGCGCTGGGCAGCTCCCGTGGTGAATATTGGTAAAAACTCTCGGATGGGAGATGCTTGTTAGCCACTGGATACCCCGTGAGGTTTCTCTCATAAATGTGCACAGCAGGCTGGTGTGAGGAGTGTAACCTTCTTTTGAGGTGTGAAAATGCATGAACTTGTGCTATTATTTTGAAGTCACGACTAACGCTGGAGTGAGCAATGTGGAATAAATACACACATGCCAGTCTGCACTATGAACAGCTTTTATAACCTCTTCTCTTTTCCCTGCTGTTGAAAGCACTCTTGCAATGGCTTCCTTTTACGCTTTAAAGAATAAGTTTATATGGCAATTTATATGTCAACACATATACATTTAAAAATAAAGCACCAACCTTCTGTTTTAATTACACCCATTTGTTCATTACCATTACCTGAGCAGTGACTGTGCTGGGCCCAGTGCTTGAGTCCGAGGTACATAAAGACAAAGATGACATAAACCCTGACCTCAAGAAACTCACAGCATTACTCATAAAGTAAATTAATGTTATTGTATTGCAGGACCTCTTGGGTGTAAATAAAGAGTGAAGAGACACCTTATAATTCATACAACTTATCCAGATTTAAATGATATCCCCTTCAAAAGCAGTAATTGTATATAAGGCCTTTTACTAGCACATGGGCTTGCTTTGCACAGTAATGATATTAAAGAGAGACCATGTTTTCATCATGAATGTCAGTATTCAAACTCTAAATCACTCTGCTATAGGCCTGCAGCATAGAATTTGATTATACTTTTTTTTTTTTTTTTTTGCATCGAGGGAAATTTCAAAAGCCTACGGTACTGGTGTGTGTTATTGATAGCAACCCTACAGATGGACCTGGATTGCCTTAACTCTTTCCTTTTCACATTCCTTTGCAGTGAGAGAGGTGCCTCGTTTGTCCCAGGTTAATTCCTGTATCTTTTCTCCGCTTCCAATCCCTTGCTACCCCTCTGAGAGGTCTATCTCAAGTCCCTGCCCCCCTTCCTGCTTGGAAATAAGGTGAATTCCATCAAGATGTCAAAGGGTTCTAAACTCTCCAGATTAAGACTTCCTGAACCCATGCCCTGTCAGGTAACTGTCCTATGGTTTCCTGTCTCTTTATCACCAACCTTCTAGAATGAGTTAGCCAGAGTTTTTCCATTTCAATGCACCATCATGACACTGAAAAGACTTCCATCAATGTGCTAATGACCTCTTTGTTGCAAAGCTAATGAATAGTTTTCATTTTTATTTACTTTATTTCTCTGCACCATTTACTCTTGGACTCATTAACTTTTTCATTAACTTAAAAAAATATGTACAAATGTAATACACATTTAATATTCCATCAATACTGGGTCACACTAAGTGGTAATTTACACTCCCCTTCTCCTCTCTATGATTCTCCAGTCTCACTTGTTAAGGCCCACTTTTTGACAGTCTCTTGCATATCCTAGAAATACTCAGTTCAGATTCAACATGAAAAAAAATGCAATGAGATCATACCACACATATTGTTCTTCAACCTGCTCTTTTTATGTAATGTGTGTTGAACATCTTTACACATTGGCATGTATACATTCAGTTTTTTATAACAGCAGCACATTATTGTGAAGTCCATCCCTTTGAAAAGACTGCCCTGCAGACCACAGCAGTGCTCCCCCTTTCTCTGTAGGCATCTTCTCAGCCTCTTCTGCAACAGTAGTTTCTGGACCCTGTTTTAGAGCTTCAGAGCCACAGCTCCAGCCTTCAAGGTAGATGTCACCTCTTCCCACTCACTGTCACATGCTGACATGCCATTTACTCTCTAAGCTGTACCTCCTATCCACATTTCCTTTCTAATTTTCATACTTAATTGCCCGCTGCATACTTCCACTTGAATACAAGAATTTAACACACCAGGAATTTAGCTTATTATCTCTCTTTGTTCCCATTCCCTAAACCTGCTTCTTCTCCCTAGTTTTCTATCATAGTCAATGCTATTCCCAGCAGACAAATCCCTAAGGTCAAATACTTGGGGTTATTTTATTTTTTTTTAAATCAAAAGGCTTATTTATTTATTTTTAATTTATTACATTTATCTTCATTGTTGAAAGTAATAGTTGTATCCCCCCCCATTGACCCCTTCTTGCCCACCCCATTGTTATTTTTTTAAAAGTCATTTTATATAATATTCACAGCTGTTTTAATAAGGGTATGTCCTGATACTCTCTATAAATAAACAACCAAGTCGAAATGTCCTGTTTTGGTAAAAATGATCCCAAGTACATGTTGTATTGCTTTCTATTGGCAATTGGAGAAGGACTGCGAAGTAGGGATGAGATAGGACAGAGAGTAGCAGCAGTTCTTTCAATTGTGGAATAGTCATTTCAGCTGCTGGTGGCCGTGTTTCAGGGCAGCGGAAGGAACTGAGTATCAGGCATTGTTTTGGGTGCTTCCTATGCACATATTAGAGTATAGATATTATTATCCTCATTTTGCCTGGGAAGGAATGAATGATCAGGGAAAATAACTGGTTCAAGGCTGTATTGTGTAGGTTGCAGACATTCACAACTCGTAAAGCCCCCAATGCAGGAAGATTTCTTAAGAAAAAGATGAGCCATACACATGATTTGGGGAACACAATGCCTTTATCATAGTGGGTTTTTTTTTTCCAGTGCCAATAATCACAATATTTTTCCAGCAAGATACTTATGTTTTGTCTTTTTTCTCCACTTGCTCAAATGAGCCAGAGACTTTTAAAAGCTTAAAAAGGTAATTGGATAAACTGTCCTTATAAAAGCGCACAGGGCTTAAGGAGGTTTGACTGTTCCAGCTCATGGTGAAGAGGAGAATTCTATTTTTAAGATGATTACATGTTACTTTTGATAAAGCAAAAACATTCACAAACACAGGCATAGATTGAGATTGGTCTGCTGAGCCGGCTGCTGCCTGAGATTAACTTGTAATGACTCTTGGGAGCAGTGAGTCCTGTAGGAAGTTAATGAGTGAAGAAAGAGCAGACTAGCTCAGTGGGTCCCCCTTCACATGTAACTCAACACTGCCTTAACCTAGAAGGCCTGCTTGAGTGATGACTATGTTGCTTATTGATGGTTAAGAAAGGTCATATAGGAGGCCCTGGGAAACATCAACTAAAGTTGTATAGCTACTTGCAATGTATTATTTCACTCTCTGAGTGCGTCCATAACTTGTATCGAATGGAAATTCATTGATTGCTCCTTCTCAGTGTTCTTTGCTGGTTTCTTCACATCTATATTCCAGACCTCTGCACTTCTCAGGGCCAGGACCCATCTGCATTCTCTCCATCTGCAGTCACTATCCATGTTATCCCAGCTCATTAAGTACCATCTGGAAGGTGATGACTTCCAACGTGAAATCCTCAGTCCAACCTCCAAATACATTTCTAATGGCCTCCTTGACATTTCCTCTTGATGTCTAATAGACTTTTTAAACTCATGTCCAAAGTGGACTAATCTGATCACCATTCTCCCACCTTCCATTAGCCCATCTTTTCCAGATCTGAAAAACCCCCCACAAAACAAAACAAAATAAAACAAAAAAAAACACAAACAACAACCAAAAAACCTTTCTTTCCAGTTGCTCAGGCTAGAGAATTTTTAAGTCATCTCTGATTCCTCTTTCTCTCACTCTCTACATCTAAACTACCAACATCAAATCCTGTTGGCTCTATCTCCAAAATATATCTTGAAGCCAACCACTTCTCATCATATGTATTTCTGTCATCCTGGCCCAAGCCACTGTCTCCTCTTATCACCATTGTTCCTCTTCTCAACACAGCAGTCACAGTGATTCTTTTCAATAGACTTAAAATGCTTTACGTTCTTCTGCTCAGAACCCTTTAATGGTTGTTGAACACAAGTTGAAATCCTTATAGTGGTCTTCTCCTCTCCGTGACCCACACCCCTCTGCCACCCCAGCTCCTCTTACCTCCTTTATGATTCTCTTTACTCCAGCCACACTGATCTCTCTGTTAGTCATTAGACATGCCAGGTACAACTCTGACTAAAAGGGTTTGTTAAAACATGGATTTCTGGACCCCCTCTCCAGAGTTTGTGATTCATCAGGGCTCAGGGCCAGAAATATGACTGGTAATTTGCATTACTAAAAGATTTCAAGTGCCCGTTGTTTCTGGGATTTCAGGGACCACACCTTGAGAACCACGGGTAGTTTGCTGATCAACCAGATCTCTGGGT
Source organism: Myotis myotis (assembly GCF_014108235.1). NCBI lineage: Eukaryota > Metazoa > Chordata > Mammalia > Chiroptera > Vespertilionidae > Myotis > Myotis myotis. Next base: position 35,863,877 of record NW_023416357.1, read on the forward strand.
GGGTGGGTGCAGGCCATGATTTATGATATGATTTAAATTCATATCATAATTTCTATGATATGAATACTCCCACCATGGCCAATTTCCGGTTCCCAGCATGCCATCAACTGGCTCACAAAATTTCTAAAACTTTATCAACTGGATCTCACTAGCACATACTGGAATGGAACCACTGGTCTAGAACAGCTCTCGGGCCTACTTGGGGGAGAGGGTTGAGGAGAAAGCTATTGCTTATTCTATACTTACTACATCCTAGCCACTGTTTTTTGGTCCTTGACATAAAATATTACATTTGGTCATCATGACAATTCTTTGAGATTACTTCTTGTTATTTCCATTTCTTAGACAAGGAAATTGAAAAGTCAAATTACATCTCTGAGTCCCTCTCCTTTCAAATAAAAAAATATAGTACCACCCTGAATTTTTGGGGTGGTACCATCGCATTGGGGCCATCATTGTAAGGCTAGGAGATGAAAAATGTGTGAAGCTAAAAGTAACCTATAAAAGATAGAGGTGTAGTTTGGCCTGAGATGACTAAATTCTCTTGAACTGGAGTTTTGGAAGGCAGCCCCAAACATGTACAGAGGGTAGGTTAACTACGTGGGGGCTGCAGCTCTCAGAGCTGATCATAGCCCATGGGCCAAGTGCAGCTAGAGAATATGTTTCTTCCCTTAGTTACTGCCTGATAATCCAGGAACTAGTAAATGCAGATCAAAGGAGACTGCAAAGCTCATATATTGAGAATTCTGGTGCCAGGTGCTAAAACAACCTTCCTTTGCGGGCAAGTGAATTCTCTCAATTGATGGAACAGAAGTTGCTCCAGGCAAAGGCCCCACTTTTTCCCCCTGCTTAATTGCCTCGCTATCCTCATTCTGGATTGAGCTTCAATCACTTTACTTTCTAAGCTTGGAACCCCTGGGACAGGTTTCCACTGGCATGCTTTGTAAGCAATGGGGGCGATTATCCAGGCATCAAAATTGCTTTTCTCAGGTCTTTTCTAGCCAAGCCCAGTCTCTGTTCCTTCAAATTGCCTGGAACACTGCACTCTACCTCACCATCCTGTGCCAGTGGAGACCTGAATGTTACAGACCTTATGCTGACCCCAAAGTTCAAGGCAATGCAAAGCAAAGTCCAGTGAGATGAAAATCAAGTTGCATATTCTAAGCTGCCTTGATCTTTTATTTTATTTAAAAATTTTTATTTTTCAATTATAGTCGACATACAATATTATATTGATTTTAGGTATATGACCTTATATATCTTGACATTATATATCTTATGAAGTGATCACCCCAATAAATCTAGTACCCACCTGACACCATATACAGTTGTTATACTAGATCTTCATACTTTTTTATTGGGCTATTAGATGGAGAGTTTCTGGACTCCTGCTGTTCTTGAGGCTTTTCAGTGGGGCTTAGAGTATCAGAGAAGTAACCCTGAAGAAGGTCGGAAGGGCTCCATCTTTTCCACAGATGGGAAAGCAAAGGATACCTCATTTTTAAGAATCATTACTCACTCATTTATTCATTCAAATGCCATCAGAGCAAGTACAGGGCAACTAGAGGAGGGAGATATCACTGAGGGAACACTTCTTGGAAAGCTTTAGGAAGGATTTTTGGAGATGTAGTTATGAGGTCATGGTATATGAAAGGAAGAGGGAGGCCCAAGGCCTTTATGTAACAAAAACACCCGAATGTCAGAATGTTGTTTTTTTTTTACCTATCCTATAGGACAAAATCAACTTAAAGCCATCAAAAAGCAGAGTTTTCCTAACTTGTTCTGCCCCATCTCAGGGCTTTCTGATACCCTGAAGGTGGATTAAGAAGTGTGCCGCCATTTCCTTTTCTCCCACTATACCTCAAGACCAAAGAACAGAATGCAACAAAATCACTACTTCTCATCTGCAGGGTCACTTGAGTGGATCTTAAATATCAGATAAAGAAATAAAATGTCACCTTTACTATGATAAAACCTTAGCTTGAATGGTGGCCGTCTGACTCTAGGTAAGATGGCCTAGTGATGCTGAACCCAATCTTGCCTACCCGAGCCCTGGCAAAGAGAAACAGTGGTGTTGTGGTCCACAGAGTGAAAGAAACAAGATGCTGGGAGAAGTGGGCTCAGTTTATTTTTCTCATTACCCCTTCTCTTCCCTAGATATAGTGAGAAAAGGAGGGGAGATAGACTAGGATTGTTACCCCAGGAGAGCCCCCTCTACCTGGGACATTAGGAGTGAGGAAGAAGCAGTTAGCTCTACTGTCAGAAAAGGAAAAGGCAGCCAGGGCATGTGGCTGTGCAGAATGTCCTCAGTAGAGACCAGGCAAGTCTTCCACAAAACAGAACCATTAGGACACATTTCCAGCGGGCATTTCTTCTTCCCCCTTGTATGAGGTGTTGAGAGGGGAAAAACTTACCTCACAGAAACTTTAGTCCCTGGCAGGCCACCCTCTGAGGGTTTCATTGACAGTCCTTTCTGGCAGTCATGAATAAGAAGAGGTAAAAGAAAAAGCTCCTGGCTCAGAGAGACAGGGTTCTGGGGCCTCTGAGGCTTTGGGGATAAAGCAGATTTTAACCTGCCTCCATCTCTCCAGGACTTTATTAAAAGAAGAAAGGATAATGGGGATTTTGTAGGGTGGGAGTAGAATAAGGCTGAGTTTGTGCTCTCTTATGCATTCAAGAGAGAGAGAGAGAGAGAGAGAGAGAGAGAGAGAGAAGGAAAGGAGGACCAAATATGGAATTGGACTTCATTTCCAAGCGTGAACCTTCATCACTTTCATCAGTAGCCATCTGGCATGCCGTGTTCCGTGGCATTTCTGTAAAATGACTGGCAACCTCCAACAGTTTCCTTGGCACTTCACTGAGAAGCCTTCGTTCTTAGCAGTGTGCTAGAAATAGTCCAAACACAACCCAGGCAGGTAATGATACTTATATAATCAGCACCTTATTCAATCCCAATACAATGAAACCCTCATCCCTGTGTGACGCTTCCAGATGCATATTTAGAACTTCTTTGTTTTGACTCTGTCTCATGAGACTTCTTAAAAGAGATGCCAATAATGGGGGAAAATAACTGCACACACACACACACACACACACACACACACACACACACACACACACACACACATCCTCCCCTCCTTTGGATTCTACATCACTGTATTCATATACCCTTAGAGAACTTATTATATGGTGCTATAACTATCTGTTTATATATCTTCCCATAGATTTTAGTGCTTAGAGGAGAGAAAACACACCCTTTTCATCTGTGTACCCTCATCATTGAGCACAGATGCTGAAGAAAGATTTGGATGGACAAATGTTTCAGCTTTATGCTCTGTATTCTTAGTACAATTGGCTCACAACAGGTTACTAATCACTCTTTTTCAGAATGTAAGTGAAACTTTGTTTCAAGATCATTCTGAAGAGGATTCTGGCCCCCTACCTCGACCCCAAGAAGTATGGGTCTTTCTCAAGGTGCTATGTGGGGAAACAAACCAACAGCCCAAATGGACCAATAACCCCAATACACATTCCACAAGCACAAATGTGTTATTCTGATGCTAAAGCCAGTATTTAGAACTGACAATTTGATTGGACTGACTTAATCCAAGAATTTATTCAGACTTTCAAGGGACCAAAATGAATCTCTCAGCATTTTGGAAGAGGAAAGAATGTACATTTGAACAAAATAGCACACACACACACAATTTGAAATGCCCATCAAAGTTTATGATAATAATGTCTAAGAAGTTTACTTTATGCTAGAGAGAAGAGGAAACACACAGGACCAAGATTTGGACAGAGCTAAGTTCTCTGAGGAAAGGAGCCTGTAGAGTGGTATGCCCCTCCGACATTCTATTAAAAATATTTCTGATTGAGCAGATAGTTTCCATTAATTTCATTTATATGTTAAAGAGAGCTCTATATACTTATTATATGGTAGACCTGGTTTCTAAATCCTCCATGTATGTATATATACCTGTGGGTACACATGCATACCATCTACTCACTAATATCCAATGATGTGGAATGCCATGCCAAATAAAATGAGAGCATGTGTAGACCCCAGGTAATGGCTAAATTATATATAACAATGTTTGATATAGTAACTTCCTGGGCAAGTGATGAACTTGAACTCCATTCTGGAGATTGTTATCATGGTTTTGACTTGTAATGGATTTTTTTTTTTTTTTTTTTGTAAGAGTGTTCAGAGCATTAATGCTCTGATGTAGAGTGGCTTATCTAGTAGGCAGTGCTTCCTAACACTGTGTTGATTTTGATAATATTTGTTTGTGTTGGCATTTGGATATCTTCTGCCAGGATCTACCTTGCAGAAATTTCACTATTCAAATGCACATGTAAATACCAAGAAAATCTGGAATATCTGTATAGAGCATGCATTTTCAGCATTATTGCCTCCAACAAGGATGTTTGGTTTGTTAAACTAGCTAGATATCACCTTTGCAAAGCAGCGATTTTCCCAAGCTTAAAAACCACACAGGCTCCTTTTAAAAGCAAGAGCAGATTCTTCAAGATTCCCTTGGAGGCACTTGGCACCCTACTTGATTGACTTTGTCTAAAAAAATTGGGGTTTTAACTCATAAAATATCTTTAATAAGGAAATATCAAAGGCCCATGCTTCTTCTGAAAGAAGGATATATAGCAATCATTTGGTAGATTTTTACAATCATGGTTATGAAGGAAGTTGAGAACAAAGAGTAAACCCATAAATGATTTCCATTGAACTCTACCCTCCAAAAATCTGGATATTTTGAATCTCAAGTAAACGATAAAAAATAAAGAATTAATAGTTTCTCACTTTAAAGATCTAAAGACCAAAGAGAAGTAAGTTTTTGCATTGTGTACAGACAGTTATATTAAACCTCACTTTAAAAATTGCAGCTCTTTGCCAGGTCTCAAGCCTGCCAGACTCCCCCATCAGATTTTGGACTCGCCCAATCTCCACAACCCATGAGCCAATTCTTTTACATATGGGATCTAGTTGTTGTCATTGGATGGGAGTATGTGGCAGATTCAAATTTAAAATATCACAAAATAACCTAAAGTAGAATTATTTTATTTAAGAGAAAAATACTAAGGAAATGTATAAAAATGCAAAAGAGAGTGGAAGGTAACCTTGAGGTTCATGGAGAAGAAACAGGTGTTTGAGAAGAACAGCAGGCAAAGACTGTATCCAGGGCCTGATCTAGAAATGTGCCAGCAGGTATCGATGGAACACACATAATCCAATCTTTAATTCTCTCAAGGAAGGTGGGGGGAAGGAGGAGAAGGATGGACCATGTCTCTATTTTGTAATGCATAACACATGAGATATGTTTTTTATCAACACTATGCCAAAAAGATTTTGACCCACCTGGTTGTTAAGATGAGTGGGTTTGTGAAACAATTAGCATATGGAATAGATTATGAAGAAGGTCATTTTAGCATCTGGCTTACGAAATTCCACATTTCCTATGACTCTAGAACATAAGAAGAGCAGTTCTCATAACAGATTAAAGCCAATAACATTTGAAGAATGACTAATTTCCACCCAGGGTCACCCTTGTATTTATTAACATGGTATCGATTTCCTGTTTGTTTTTTTTCTGAGCCAATGTGAAAAATGATCTTCAACCCCTATAAAAGTCATGAGGACTAACTAGACAGACAAGTGAATATTGACGAAAGAACCTAATTCTTTCTATTCTTTTCAACTTTTTTGTGTGCTATTTATATGGGTTGATGAATTTCTTAGAGACAGAATCACTGGTTAAGTTCGAAGTGCTGACAAGTAGTAAAGTTTAGCTTAAGAAGCTCAGAAGCTCCATTTTCTCCCCCTTTTATATACAGAAATTTTTGGAAAAAGGACACCATGCAAAATCCTTGGAAGTTTAAACTACATAAGATATTTTTAAATAAAAGGGATTAGATTGACATATTTTACTCTTCATAAAAATATAGTCAAATTGCTTAGCATTTTTAGGCTGCAGGATATGTTAGAGACCTATATATTATAAATTTATTTTTAAAAACTTTTGAAAGAGAATTATGAAAAAGCAATAAAAATTATAATTGCTATTGAACAAACAAATAATACCACCTTCCCAAACACAATAAATAACCATAGCTGAACCTTGAACAGTGCAAGTGTTAGGGGCACCAAGCCCCCACACAGCTAAAAATCTGTGTGTAACTTTTGACTCCCCTGAAACAGTGCCCCTTGGTATCCATGGGGAATTGGTTTTATGAAATCCCACAGAGAAAAAACTGCTAATGCTCAAGTCCCTTATATGAGATGATGTAGATCAATGCATACAGTTGGCTTTCTGCATCCAGAGACTCCCAACCACTGATGGAAAACAGCATAGCTATTTGCTGTAAAAAAAAAAAAAAAAAAAAAAATCAGCATGAACCCATGAAGTTCAAACCTGTGCTGTTCAAGGGTAAGCTATAGTTGTAAAGCATGAAGGCATTTAAAATTTTATCTGGTTCATGAGTCAGGTGAAAAATAAAATGCAATTAGCAAAAATGTTCTAGTCTAGGGGTTGATAAACTATGGCCTGTAGGCCAAATCCAGTCCAGCATGGAGCTAAGATTTTTATATTCTTAGAAGGTTGTAAGACATATAATAAAGAATATGCAACATAAGCCATATGTGGCCTAAAAAGCATAAAATACTTACAATCATTCTCTTTTCAGAAAAAGTGTGCTGACTCCAATATATTCTAAATAAGAAAGGGTTCCATCACCTCTGCGATCCCTAGAAAACTGCTCTGAGCCAGCTCCCTTATCTGTGACTTTGGAATCGTTAAACCTGATAATCTCACAAAAAAAAAAAAAAAATGGGAAGTTTGAAAACCATCACCTACAACTAGGCATTGTTAGGAAGTATCACCCAAAACTTGTAGCCTTTTTCCATTGAAAAAATATGCATTTTGATGGGACTGCTTTTAAATTGGAGGAGGGGGGAAAAAGTAGACTCCTATTTTGTAGTGACTTTATTTTGAGGGAAAAATTTTAAATTGTTAGCTTTGAGTACATGTTGGACATTGTCATTAAATCAGACCCTAGTCCTTTGAACCACGTCTGAGCTCTGGCTAACATTGTTGGGCACACAAAATCTACCTTCAAAGATTGTGTCAATCATCATGAACAGCAAAGGACTATGTTTCTGAGTGTAGGAAGGGGAGATTATTTAAAATATCGGAAATCAAACTCCTTTTGAGACCATCACTTTGGAAGTGTGAAGATGAAACAGGGTCCTTTCCAGTTGGGAAATTATAAGGCTGAGACACATGGGAAATACCAGTGTCTGGAACAGGGGATCAGTAGAAATTAAGATCAACTTCCTCCTGAGAACTGAGAAAGATGAGAGGAGACCCAAAGTCTATGCAAATATGCTGAGGGTATCTGTTGGCATGAGGGAGCAGAGTGAGGCAATTAAATGATCAACAAATCAAAGTAATTAAAATGATCATGTATTAAACATTTAGCACACTTCAGATCTGGGCTGGCTAACCATGTACTTACATAATCTCATTTAATCTCCTGAACCACATTATGAGAAGGACATAATTCTATAGGTGAAGAAATGAGCAAGATTACAGTGATGTTAAGTAACTTGTATAAGGTCAAGCCTGATGAGAGGAACCAGGAGGGCTTCAGGAGGAGATGAAACAGGGACAGAGCAGGCAGGTAAATAGATAACTGGCTGAAGTTCTGAAACCACAATCTTGATAATAAAACATCTGGATTTTATCATGTGGATTGCATCTGTCACCCTGGTGATATCCTAACTAAAGTGATTTAAATCAAGAAAACTGCTGGTGGTTTAGTAGTGAATTAGTAGGCGAGAGGAGGATGCAGAAGTTTAAAGCGTTGTTTTTTTTAATCCTCACAGAAGAATATGGGTTTTTGTTGTTGTTATTTTTAATTGATTTTGAGAGAGAGAGGAAGGGAGAGGGAGAGAGAGAAACATTGATTGGTTGCCTCCCATATGCACCCCAACAGAGGATGTATACTGGGTATGTGCCATGACCCCCTGACCAAGAATTGAACCCTCAACCTTTCAGTGTATGGGGAGATGCTCCAACCAACTGAGCCACACCAGCCAGGGTAAGAGGGTTATGTGTGTGTGTTTTAAACAATTGTCTCATGTGCAAATTAGTGAAATAATTAATAAGTTTTCCTTACTTGATTAAAGTAGATTCTTTAGCCTAGTTTACTTGAAAGTAATAAAGCCTCAAATATTTTACGATCTACTTTGTTGTGAATTCTGCCAATATAATTATCCACAGGAAATACTAATTTAAATAAATCAAGAATGGGCCCGCTGTGCATAGACTCAGAAGTTAGAAGAGCACCTCCACCTCTATTCAGGAAGATCTCAGACGCCCACTTCATAGTATTTCATAGTGTAGGACATGGGAGAAATTTTAGGGAATACTTAGTTCAGCTTCCCTTATTTATAAAAGCAGAGAGGCCCTGTGATTTGCTCAAGGTCAGACAGTGCATTTGGCAATGCAGACGGAGTGGTGGCTTTGAACTGTGCACCCTCAGATGTAGCTGCCTCTCAATGCTCTGTCTGCCAGAGAGCCAAGTCTGAGCCCATATAGATATTCCACAAGGAGTCCAACTGGCCCCTTGGTGGTAAAGTAGCAACATTGGGCCTGTCTTGAAAGGTCCAATGGCTCATCCTTACAGGCATAGATATATACTCTGTGTACATGTTTGTCTTTCCTGTCTGCTAAACATCCATTCAGAGACTCACAGGATGCCTGACCCACAGACATGGGACCCATCATGTCTCTGACTTTATAGCAAAGAAGGAGTGGGGTCATGACCACAGGACCCACTGATCTTATCACACACCGCACTGCCACCATCCAGAAGGAGCTGACCTCAAAAAACAGCCATCTGAAGGCATGGCTGAAGCACTAGCTTGGAGGCAACTCTATGAAAGAGTAGAGTGCTATCACTCAAGATGCAATATATATGCATTAATTCAAGACCTTTCTATGACACTGTGTCCACAATAGAAAAAATACATGAATCTGGGAAATGAAGGGTGGCTGCAGAAGTGGCTCCACTTACCATCACTCCCAGTGACCCCTGGAAATGCTGTCCCTAGGCTTGCAGGTTTGAAGCAAATAACCTTCTGCCAAAGGATACAGTCAGGTCCCTCTGAAGTCCAAGTTACCCCTGTTGCCAAAGCACTTTGAACATCTTGTGTTCACGGGCCAGTAGGCACAAAGAACAGTCATATTCTGGCAGGAAATGCTAACCAGCAGGGGTAGTAGGGCTGCATTTGCACAACATGGGGAGGGAGGAATGTGCGCGCAACCTTTCTGATCTGCTTTGGCATCTGCTGGCACTCCGTTACCCCATTAGAGCTGTGAACAGGTACGTGCAGGAACCTCGGGGTCAGAAGGGTATGATGTCTCAGAAACAGTGGAAGTTCGGGTCTCACTACCAGATAAGCCACTCAAATCTGCCGAGGTGGTAGCAGGGGTGAGGGGATTTCGAATGGATGGTATGAGAGCTTGTTAGAGCCCTCTGACCAACTGATTTCCTTCAGTAAGAGATGCCCCCCAGCAACCATGGAGGAGCTGCTCCTAAGCCTGTGTGCGGAGTAAGCCCATGCAGCACAAGTGTAATATGGTGGCCATGGACATGAATGCTCAGATCTCCTGCTGCAGGAGCATAATTGACGGACAGCCCAGCTCTGTACTTCAGGATCCACCACCAGGTTCCCACTGCAGCCACACTTCCCACAGGCTTCTCTCAGTCAATGACTGAGCACAGCGAGGGACTAATTCAGGCCCTTCCCTGTGATATGTGGGACCCCTCTGATGGGTAACTTTGGCTAGAGGACTTTCCATAGGTCTGGCCAAGACGTTCTTGGAATAGCACTGCAGTCTGGGACTCTCCTGCCCCAAATCCTTTCATCCCCCTCTCTTCCACAGGACTCAGACCCACATCACAGTCTCAAGGTTCTCCCCTACCTTCCCTGGCTCCTATCCCTGTACCCTTCACAAGTATTTCCTCCACCAAATCTCCTATATAGCCAATCCTATCTTGGTCTCTGCTTCTCAGAAGCCCTGAACTAACACAGTGGTGCTCATTACCTTCGTAACGAAGTTTCTGATTGCTGATACTGGATGTGACTACCTTCTGGGTTGTGTCTTCTTCCTCCCGCTCCCAACAGCAATTCTCAATTCTCCGAACCCCAAATTTATTCCCCGTGGAGTGGATACCTCTCAAAGGCCCTTTGGTTCCTCCTTCTGCTAAGTTTGTAATGTCTAAAACCTGGAGTTAAAGTCCATAAACCCTCTTCAGTAGACTATTTGCTACCCTCAGCCTCTTTTCTTAAAGTGCCTTATTCTAGAACTCTGCTTCATAGTGAATCCCGTCACTGAGGGTCATTCCCAAAGGGCAGTGACCAGGCCTGTCCTGCAGACATGTGAAGACCCAGACTTGTCATGGTCTCAAACTGTCCCTCCTAAGTTCAGCACTCTTTCCAGGTATTCAATTAATCCTTACAACAGTCTCTGATGTATGAACTCTTAGTCTCCACTTTTATAGATGAGAAAATAAGGGACAGATAATTTAAATAACTTGCCCATGAACCTAAGAACTAGTAAATTCTATGGAAGGGGGAATTGAACCAAGACAAATTGTGAAAAAGAGAAAGGAGTTGATAATTAGAGGAAGAGATTAGGTCTAAAGAAGGCCTATTTTTTTTTTTGCTTGTTTGTTTGTTTTAATAAAAGAGACGAGTTCCTCAGACCCCCCTCCCAATTCTGGACTTACTTTTTTAAATCAGTAAAATACATATGTTAGACCAAATGATTTTCTGTTTATTTGTGTGTGGGGTTTTTTCTTGCTTATTTGTTTGTGTGATAACAGCAAGATACCCCCTGAGCTGTAGAATTCTCTGTGACTCTCAGTCTTTCCTGCCTTGTCTACTTTCAGCTCTTCTTGGGTTGACACTTAGAGCACCACAGACATTCTTAGTTTGCATATATACCAGCCCCAAACTATAACCCCTGATGCTTCAAAATAACTGATTGCTTTCTCTCTCTTATTCTTTGTCTTTAAACAAAAAGAAAGAGAATATACAAACTCTTATAAGACCCTACATAATACAAAGCTGGAATAGATGGATAATTTTCTTATCTGAGTTTTTGGACACCATGTGTGAGCCCTCTGGCAATGTGTGCAGCGTAGGGATGGTGAGGGAACTTTCTCTGTAAAGTCCCTTCATGCCACCAGCCTGGGGCCCTCCTGACACCCGGCATCTTGCAGCAGAGTTAGAGGGAGCCTTGAGGATTTGTGCAGGTGGGACAGAACAAAAGGACAGAAACAGCTGATCAGCTTTTAATGTCTAGGTGGCTAAATCAGGATTAACCTTTTTCTGGCTTTTGTGCTGATAAGATTTACAGCCCTGCATGTCTCCCAGCTTAGAAGCAGTCTTTCTACTAAATAAGATTTGTACTGTTTCATAAATATTAGCCTAGCTACACATCACTAGTTAAAAACTAATAATGCCCTTGACTTGAAATCTATAGGTTAACTTCCAATTCTGTTTGAATTAATTGGATTGCTATTAGGAGGATACAAATCTTTGTCCATTTGTTTAAAGTCATACATTAATGGAAAAGGTAAAACACTGCAGACATATTCTCCAATCTCCTTTTCCAATGTACCTATGGATGATGTCATCTTTCTTCCCACACAATACTTAAGTACTTGATAGCACTTGTCTGCCCATTATTTAAACTGCAGCAAGAGCTTAAATGTATATGTCAAGGATGAATCGCTACAATCCTTCTAAATGTCTAAGGATCTTCATCTTGGGGGAAAGAAGATTTGTAAAGTTATACTACACTGCAGGCACTTTATGTAAACCTATTTAATTCTTAAAATAGCCTGTGTTAAAATGAGGACTGCCATTCAAAGATGGCAAGTAACTTGCCTACGGCAGGTGGAAGAGCCAGCTTTAGACTCATATTGTGACTCCATACCCAATACTTTATTCCCCCTATGTGTTAATGCATTTACTTTAAAGCCGCCATAGAAGAGCGTGAAGGACCCTGGACTCTTGAGGCAGAAATATCTGCCATCAAAAGATGTCTCTGCAGCTCCTGTAGTTGCATGACCCTTGGAAGTCATTGACTCTTAGCCTCTACTTCCTTATCTGTAACATGGTGATAATGTTCAACATACAGCTGTTTCAGTGATGGCATAAGCTAGTGCAGGTAAAACATTTAGCATGTTGTCTGGTGCATAGTTAGCTCTCATTCAGTGATACTGATGCCTAGGTCTCTTTTTGTTTCCTGTTTTAAGTCAGGCCAATTGGATGTTCTTGGCAGAGTAGCTCAAGGGGAATACATTTTTAAAAATATATTTTTTGTAGTATGTTTCAAACCTCCCTGATGTTATGTTTTTCCACATCTCCTCTTGTAACAGAGTTCTATTATACACAAACAAATTTTCACAAGAATAGAAATAAAGTTTCTGGACTAGTTGGATGCTGATCAATATCCACTAATTGCAGACACTGGCACTTGGTTAATGGCCTTGTATTATATCACCAGCTGGGTTCACCTAGTCATTGCTCATTTATTTAAGGATTCTTTTTGTTCCAGTTTTTCTGAAGACCAGACCAGGAGGCTTGAGTCAAAGTTGGAAACCCTGTAGTGTTATAATTTGGACATTTGGAGAGTTAAGATGTGGGATGAGATCTCAAGGATAAGTTAAAAGGACTGACTCCACCTCTGAGGACACACTCTGTGCTGTCAGAGAGAACCGCACCATCAGATAGGGCTTTGGGCCCTTCACTGACCCACACTCTAGATGGCACCCTGCATGGACGCGTCGAATTCCTATCTGTAGGAAAAAAGGATTAGAATTAGAGTTGTCCCACACTAAGGAAGCCATGTACAAGAAGAGTTGGTGAGTTTATAATTTGATGCATACCCTGCCTTTGATTATTGTTAACATCATTCTTTATTTTCTTCAGTTTTATCTTATTTTGATGGTTCTAGGTACCTATTGTCCTTGGATAAACTATAATTTTTATTTCCTGTAAAATAGTATTCCTTTTTACTTACATAATTTACTCTGTAGACGCATAAATAATGTGCATTGATTATGTAGAGAAAACGTGTGAATATATAACAACTATTTCCTGGCTTTGTAACATTGACATTTGATTTTAAGGGGAAAGTGTGCTTTAACGTCCTTTGTCCTCTGAATCAAGCCATATAATTTTCATCACTATCAATACTGCTCAGTTGTAGGTGGAGAAAGAAAAGACCACAATGTGCTGATTTGATTGCATAAACGTTTGTTTCTATTCACACTGTGCGCAGACTGTCATGTGAAATATATACAAAGGCTTAGGCCTTCATAGCCTGAGCATTTATTCCATGCATCCACTTGATTCATCTTTGTTTTACTGCTTGGAGGCTGGCATTTGTGCACAGATTGCTGTGAAACTGCCCATTAGCAGAGAGTCTGAGAAATGGCTTGGGCAGATGTAGGCAGATGATGGGTTAACAGCCTCTTTGTGTCAATGTCCACATTCTGGAGCTGAGAGAAAACAGGATTGCTCCACCACTCATAACTTATCAGTTATGTGCATATATATTTTTGTGTAAGTATATATGAACCTACAGAAAGATATAGACAGATACACAGTCAACTTTCAACATTGATTATCATAGGTGGTTAGGATGAAGTATTAACTTTTTACATATACTATTATATATCGTCTGAGTTGTTATATCAAACACATAGTACTTAAATACTCCAATCAAATGCAACAAAAGGCAAATCCCATCTAATAAAGAGGGAATATGCTAATTGACTGGCATGCTTTCAAAGATGGTGGTGCCCAGTCCCCTCAGCCCTGCCAGGGTGGCAGGTGTGTGGCATGGCTGGGCCCACCCCACGTGCCTGCCTCTGGAGTCCCTCAGTCCCCTCAGCCCCCCAGCTGCCCAGGGCCAGCCTGAAGTGCAGACAAGCCTCAGATGGCGGCTGCCCAGCTGACGCCCGAGGCACAGGCAAGCCTCGGATGGTAGCTGCCCAGCCGCCCAGGGCTGGCCTGAGGTGCAGTCAAGCCTTGGATGTTGACTGCCCAGCCACCAAGGGGCAGCCCAAGGCTCAGGTAACCAGGGCTGGCTGAGGCTTGTGCTGCTGGCAGTGGCAGCAGCAGAGGTGTGATGGGGGCATCGCCTTCCCCTGATCACCAGGTCGCCTCTTGTCCCTGAGGGCTCCCAGATTGTGAGAGGGGGCAGGCCGGGCTGAGGGACCCCCTGCTCCAGTGCATGAATTTTCATGCACGGGGCCTCTAGTATATAAAGAAAAAGAGTTGTGAACTAAATCACTGCTTAAAACTTAATGCACAAATAATGCATCTGTGGGTCTTATTAAGCTGCATGTTCTGATCCACTAAGTCTGGGGTGGAGCCTCTGTTGCTGTTGTGCTAACAGATTCCAGGTGATGCTAATGCCATGGACCACACCATGGACCACAAGGAATTAAGACTAGAAATAGTTAGCAGGACTTGTTGTTCATTGGGAAAATCAAGAAGGCAATAATGCTGTTGTTGATTTTTATTTCAGCATCAGTTCCTCCTACAAAACTAGAGAAGAGTCTAGTAATTACTCAACTCTAGATAAAATTTAAAATACTTCTTCAACTCAGGCCAGGGGGACAGCTTAACAGGCAGTTGATTCCTGCAGCACAGTTCTAGCATAGAGTAAGCATCCCATATAGACAGTTACATTTAAAACAACCCAGCATTCATTTGGTCTAAAAGAAATTGCTTTAGAAGAATTAGATGCAGCTTGTATCCTCAAAGAATTATCTTGTAGAAATAAGATCTAAAAATAATTTGTGCCCAGCAGAAAGTAGGTGTGGTTCATAGGAAAGTGAGAGACAGGGCAACTTGAAGACAAGTATAAGGTAAGTACAAGGGCATGCAAAGAGGGCTGGGTGACCAGGCAGGAGGCTGAACCTGGACTAAACTTACAGACCTAGAAGGGTTGGATGGTGTGAAGAGCATAGGTTACCTCTTAGATGAAGTCATTATTCCAGAGGGTAACTCTTGGGTGCCTAAAAGAAGCTTAGAGTTTTTCTAAGCTTCACGTTTCATGCAACCAAAGTGGGATTAGCTACTGATTAGCTAGGACTTGCTGACTAGGATCAGCTCTGTTCGGCAAAATCTCATTCTCCTCATCCCATCCTTATATTCAATTACTTTGACTAAAATAAGTATTTGGGTTGTGAGTGCCAGATGGTCAGCTTTCATTTCTCTTGAAGAGCTGTTCATTAAAGTGGATTAGGGAGAAAAATACTTGGTAGGAAATGTATAAATAAGTAAATTACTTATTATACCTTTGTGCTGTGATTTGAAGATTCCATAAGGGAAATAGAAAAATACAGAAATACTGCTTAACTCAAATTCCCACTGCTCTCAAAGCTGATTAGGCAGACGGTGGGCCAGACTGGCTGCCTCTTCAGATGCAGTGCTGCAAGCAGGTAATGACTTGTTTGGACTATGGACTTGTTAGTAATGTTTTGTCCCTTGTTCTAATTCAAATGGGTAGCTTTTAATAAATATTATCATTCTCATGGATTTTACAACATGCATTTTGTTTGCATATGACTATTTCATTTAGAAATCCAACCATTTTCTGATAAAGGACAAAATGAAATTTGAATGAAATCTAGTGAGAAGAAAAAATTTCCATGATGGAAATTGATCATTTTCGGTGATTGCTCATTAACTAAAAGGATCTCTGAGATTTTTCTGAACTTATAAGTTTCTCAACTCTAAATTTCCATGAAGATGATAATATAAGCAGGTTCTACGTATGCAACACAATGGGGAAAACTGTGTAATTTAGGCTGCTAACACATTTTTATTTGAAAAATGTTTATTTAAACTGACAAAGAGCATCTTTTTGCTTATTTTTGTAGTTAAAGATTTTTAATTTACAGTTGCGCATTTAACTGTAAAGAAAAAAAATAGACTCATGAAATATCTATTTTTAGCATATATGTTAACTCAAGTAGAAATTATTCAGTCTGCCAATGGTCTTTTAATGAAACCAGAGCAGGAATGCCTGAAATTAATCAATAGTGGTTCTTAGTCATAATAGAATGCAAACCATCTACTCTGAGGGGAAAAAAGTCATAATTTATTTGGTTGGCCTTTCTCTTTTCAATGTGAAGAATTTTAGAAAATAGCACAGGTAACTTTTAAAATGTTTGCCTAGAATTATGACACCTGTGCTTTGGATGAAAAACAGTGCATTTTTGCTATGCCACAGTTGTAAATAAACTTAGTTTTAAAACACCATTTTATTTAATTGCAAATACGTAGTGACAACAGTAACAAAACAACAAGAAACTATCTTTACCACCCAAATATCAACCAACAAAAATTCCTGTACCTTTCTTACACTGGTTTAGTTCTAATGTTTTCTAGAACTTCTCCGTGGGGAAAGGGAAGTCAATGCTGTCTTAATTTTTAGCCAATTTCTCATTTCTTTCCTCCATCCAACTCTTATATGCACATAGATAGCACTCAGTGAGAAAGGAACCTTCGGAAGACTACTGGACATATGTCTGCAAATGTGATTCATTATTTTTTCACTATGTGGAAATTTTAACTACTTCTGCAGGATGTGTGAATCTCATGAGATTACAGACAGTGAATTCCCACGTCTATATAGTGGATAGCACACATGGCCTTTTGTGTCATGTAATTGAGCAAATCCTCAGGAAATCCAGGCTATCTTAGTGCCCTGAGTTTACATTCAAAAGAGAGGAATCATGTGGTAGAATCATTTCTGTCCAAGAAACTGATGCCTGGGTTGTACCTCAATCCCTCCCCTGACACAATTTTTACTAAAGTTACCAATAACTTCCCAAATTGCTAAATCTAATAGACATTTTACTCATTTTATGTGACCTCTCAGTGGTTAACTCTTCCCTCTCCAAAAAAGTGTATCGTTTTCATGGTAACCCCCTTTTTAAATCCTTTTTTCTCTGATGGCTTTTCTCAGGCTCCTTTGAAGGTGTCTCCTTCCCTTATCAGTCAATAACTGTTGGAACTACAGGGCTCAGTCTTGGGTCCATTTCTAGTCTTACTTGACATCCTTCCTCTGGGCACTTTCATCTACATAATGGTTTCAATGCCAACTATATGACCAATTCCCAATTTCAATCTCAAGCTCACATGAAGACTAGAACCTAAAAGGATGTTCTAAAATTCACTTCAATGAACCATTGAAATCTCAGTCTTCATTGGTTTTCCTCCTCTCAGTAAATAGCACTTCTATCAATCCGCTTGTATGAGCCAGAAACTGGACTTCTATCTCTCCTCACTGCCCACATCCTGATGATACTTTCTTCTAGCATATCTTGAATCTCTGTTTCCCCATCTCTGCCTTCCCCTCCCTGGATGAATTCAAAATCACATTTCTTTCACAGCTTCCTGTTTTGAGCTTCCTAATTGTTCCTTATTATCTTAATAGCTCTTCAAATCTTACCTTTCTTCTTTTCCTAATGTTTGTATAAATACAGCGATTCTCTGATTGTGTACATCTCTTCTAAGCTGTCTGGTTAGTGAAATCATGTTGGTAGTTTGAAATCAGCCATGGTGAGAGTATTTACACCATAGAAATTAGTAAATAATCAGACACCTGTCTTCTCTGCTCATTGTTAAACATTTACTTCCAAACCACTGTATATTTACTGACCCATTGTGTTAGGCACCTTTTTGCTATCTGGTTTATGCTTTATCTCATTTGATATAATAATGTTGTAGATATTGTCATATCCTCATTTCAAAAGTAAGAAAGTAACTTTGGGATGGCTGAGTTCTCATCACCTGTAGCACATATGTAGCTTAGTTGGCACTTACATATTTTTATATGGTTAAAAAAATATCTTGGTGAAAATAGAACTAAAAAGAAACATTACCTTTTGTTAAGTTGTATGAGTTCCCTATAAATTGTGGAGGTTAAACCCTTATCAGAGGTAACATTGGCAAATATGTTCTCCCATGCAGTGGGCTTTCTTATTGTTTTGTTGATGGTTTCTTTTGCTGTGCAGAAGCTTTTTGTTTTGATGTAGTCCCATTTGTTTATTTTCTCCTAGTTTCTATTGTCCTAGGAGCTGTATTAGTAAAGATATTGCTATGACATTTGTCTGCTATTTGGCTGCCTATGGATTCTTCTAAGATTTTTATGGTTTCCCATCTTACATTTAAGTCCTTTATCCATTTTGAGTTTATTTTTGTGTATGGTGTAAGTTGCAACCCAATAAAAAATGGGCAAAGAACCTAAATAGACACTTTTCAGAAGAGGACATACAGAAGGCTAAGGGACATATGAAAACATGCTCAAAGTCACTAATCATCCAAGAGATGCAAATCAAAACAACGAGGTACCATCTCACACCTATCAGAATGGCTATCATCAACAAATCAACAAACAACAAGTGTTGGAGAGGATGCAGAAAAAAAAGGAACCCTTGTGCACTGCTGGTGGGAATGCAGACTGGTACAGCCATGGTGGAAAACAGTATGGGGTTTCCTCAAAAAATTAAAAATGGAACTTCCATTTGACCCAGTAATCCCACTTCTAGGAATATAACCCAAGAAAACAGAAACTCCAATCAGAAAGGACATATGCACCCCTATGTTCATAGCAGCACAATTTACAATAGCTAAGATTTGGAAACAGCCTAAGTGCCCATCAGCAGATGAGTGGATTAGAAAACTGTGGTACATCTACACAATGGAATACTGCACTGCTGTAAAAAAGAAGGAATTCTTACCATTTGCAACAGCATGGATGGAACTGGAGAGCATTATGCTAAGCAAAATAAACCAGTCAGAGAAAGATAAATATCACATGATCTCACTCATTTGTGGAATATAATGAACAACATAAACTGATGAATAAAAAATAGAACCAGTCATAGACACATCGAACAGACTGTCCAACCTATGAGGGAAGACGAAGGGTGAGGGGGTAAGAGATCAACCAAAGGACTTGTATGCATGCATATGAGCATAACCAATGGACACAGGTCGGCGGGGGCAGGGGGGAGGGTGAGGGCATGTGCTGGGGAGTGGGGGCCGCTGGTGAGAGGTCAATGGGGGGCGGGGAAGGAGACTTATGTAATACTTTAAAAAATAAAGAATTTAAATAAAAAAGAAAAAGAAAAATACTGGCGAGGCATCCCAAGGCATGTCCTTGGAAAGCAAATGATATGATGTCCCCTTTTAGCCACCTTTGACTAATTATGCTAATTATAAAAGAAGCTTCAGGGATCAAAATTGTTTACTTAACTTTTACCCTAAGACTTAGTTTTGATTTGCTAAACAGAGGCACAGTATGGATATTAAACCATTTCTGTATCTGTAATGGGTATCTATGCAAATAGAAGAGAAAAATTGGTTGGATGTTTATGGGACTTGATCCTAAGAGTGATTCCTTTTATCAAAAGACTTTAGAAATAAGGCCTAAAACCAGTGTAAACTTTAGTTATACTTAATATATATGTATTTAAATTTATCTTTGTTGTTGAAAGTATTACAAATATCCCCCATTTAACCCTAATTGACCCTCTCCCCTCCCCCCCAGGCCTACTACACTATTGAAAGTGGTATGCCAATACTTTAAAAAATATTGTCCTCATTAATTGATAAATGGTACAATGTATCTCATTTTGCTCCATTTCCCCACACCGTACCCCTGTACTATTTTCCCCTTTCTCCAGTGCAACTGGCATGTAAAATTTTTCTTGGCAAGGAGTTAAAAAAAAAGAAAATATTAATTTATTTGAACTGGTTAGATAAAAACTGTCTGTGTGCTGGTGTGAATTTTCAGCATGTTCTGATCCATAAAAAAACAAATAAAGAATTTTTGAGTGCTAGTGATCATGAAAAAGGTGGCATTTTAGGCTAGGATTGATCTTCTCTGGTTATAATGCTTTTAAAAAAAATATATTTTGATTTATTTCAGAGAGGAAAGAAGAGAGATAGAGACAGAAACATCAATTGATGAGAAAGAATCATTGATCAGCTGCCTCCCACATTCCCCACACTGAGGATTGAGCCCATAACCCAGGCATATGCCCTGACTGGGAATTGAACCATGACCTCCTTGTCTATAGGTTGACACTCAACCACTGAGCCATGCCAGCTGGGCTGGTTGTAATGCTTTTAATTGTGGAGGTGCTTCTTGCCCCAATGACTACTAAATGCTTTTACTTTTCAAGGGAAATTTGTTCTATAATATTCTTTAACAATTTTTAATTGAATTTATCATGGTGACATCTATAATAATAAAAGTATAATATGCAAATTGACCAAATGGCCAGACAGTGGAATGACTGTCCAGACTACCACACTATGATACCCATTGGCATCAGGACAGCCAAGGCAGGTGTGATTGATCGCAGATTCCCAGGATCAATTGCCCCACAGAGGGAGGCTCAGGCTACCTGGCCCGCAGCACTGCCGCGGGTGGGCGGGGCCTCCCTCTGTTGGGTGATTGATTGTGGAGCTCCCAGACTGTGAGAGGATGCAGGCTGGGCTGAGGGACTCCCTCCCTCCACTCCGAGTGCACAAATTTTGTGCACCAGGCCTCTAGTTCAGCCGTGGGCAAACTACGGCCCGCGGGCTGGATCCGGCCCGTTTGAGATGAATAAAACTAAAAAAAAAAAAGACCGTATCCTTTTATGTAATGATGTTTACTTTGAATTTATATTAGTTCACACAAACACTCCATCCATGTTTTTGTTCTGGCCCTCCGGTCTAGTTTAAGAACCCATTGAGGCCCTCGAGTCAAAAAGTTTGCCCACCCCTGCTCTAGTTGGTTAATAAATTTATATAGGTTTCAAGTGTACAATTCTATAATACATCATCTGTATGTTGTATTATGTATTTGCCATCCTAAGTCAAATCTCCTTCCATCACCATTTATCCCCCCTTTATCCTCTTCTGCCTCTCCCTACCCCTCCTTTCCCTCTGGTAATCACATGTTGTTGTGTCTATGAGTTTGTTGTGTGTTTTTGTTTTGTTTTGTTTTGTTTTTGAATAATCCCTTTATCTTTTTCACCTAACTCCCAACCCCCTCATCTCTGATAGCTGTCAGTCTGTTCTCTGTATCTATGAGTCTGTTTTTATTTTGTTAGTTTATTTTGTTCATTAGATTCCATAAATGAGTGAAATTATATTGTCTTGTCTTTCTCTGACTGGCTTATTTCACTTAGCATAATGCTCTAAATCAGAAGCTTCTAAAGTGACCATCTTGGCCTTCTTAGTGTGGTTTTTCACTGCTTTTTACTGTAAACTATATTAGCTGCATTATTTACTAAAGAATCTTTTGTGGACTATTCTAAAGACCTAACTATTATCTTTAACAATTATTTTAAGGGGAAAATTGACCCAACTTTCAAGTTTAAGTTTACAGATTAAATTTGGAACATAATATATTTAAAAGCTGTGGATTGCAAAAAAGGTAGAGTTGTTTATTTAATTTATGCTGAACACCTATTATTAGCAACGTTTATTCAGAGGAAACAAAATTCTGACCCTGGTAGGAATATATAATCTGTCAGGGAACTTGTAATTTTGTGAAACCATTAATAAGATCTAACGTGCATGTTTGAGTGCTAAATAGGTGGTATCAAATGTTATTGAAGGTCAGAACCTATAAAATGACTCAACTGAAAGAATGTATTGCATTCTGTCCAGACCTGCCTGTACTTGAACTACTTGCATTGTTTAAGAATTACAGAAATTCTTAATTGCTAGAGAATTGCTGGAAGATAGAGGTAGAGTCCAGCCAGTGTAGCTCAATGATTGAATGTCGACCCATGAAACAGGAGGTCAATGTTCAATTCCTGGGTTGTGGGCTGGATCCCCAGTAGGGGTTGTGCAGGAAGCAGATGATGGATGATTCTCTTTCATCATTGATGTTCTTCTCTCTCTCTCTCTCTCTCTCTCTCTCTCTCTCTCTCTCTCTCTCTCTCTCTCCCCCTCTCCCTTTCTCTCTTCAAAATCAATAAAAATATATATTTTTTAAAAAGATAGAGGTAAAGCAAGTATAAGCAACCTTTTTTCATGTTAAAAGCCAGTTAATAATTATTTTAGGCTTTGAGACCATATGATCTGTGGCACAACCACTCATGTCTCTTTTTGCAGCACAGAAGCAGCCACAGATATACATACAGGAATGGCCAAGGCTTTGTTTCAATAAAACTTTATTTACCAAAAAATAAGGGGAAAAAAAAGAAAAAAAAGAAAAAGCAGTAGGCCAGATTTGGCCTGTGGGTTGTAGTTCCAAATCTTGAACTAGAACCCAGGTTGGTATGTATTATGATCTGTTTCTATACACAGCACTTCTGACATCAAGCAAGTGGGAGCTTGTCCTCACAACAACCAAATTCTCCAGCTCTTCAGACACTAACTAGGTGTCCCAATTCAAGTCTGACACTATCTACCAAAAGTTAGCACAGACCACAGGTTAGGGACTCAGTCCCATAAGACTGCTTCTCCTTTCTATGTCAGTCACAAGTCCCAGACCACCAGTACTTCTGACTGACTGGCTATAATTCAGGGGTTCCCACAACCCCCTCCCAGGTTCAGTAATTTGCTAAAATGACTAACAGGATTCAGTAAAGTGCTCTACTTACTATTACAGATTTTCTATAAAGGGTACAATTCAGGAACAGACAAATGGAAGAGATGCATAGGCCCAGGTATGAGGGGAAGGGTTCATAGAGCTTCCTCCCCTTCCCAGGCATGCCATCTGAGTGTTGATGGGCTGCATTTTGAAGGGTTTACTTCGTAGCTGACAGGTAGGTTTCCCCCAAACTGATGACAAGAGAGAATGTAATGGAAACAATTCCAGGTCCCACTGTTACCAGAAAGGGGACCTGAGGGGGTCTGTCTAGGGCTGGCTGATAGTGTGTGGGTTCTTGACCTCCTTAAAACAGGGGGGTCCAGAATTCCAAGGGAACTCTCCCAGGTTCACTGGAAGCAAACTGAGGAGCTAGCAGGGTACAGTGGACCCCTGCTGGTACCTGGCAGGGCTCCAAGTCTGTGAGGTGGTCCTGGGTGGGCTTCTCTGGAATCCCACCACTCTATGCCACAATAGGACAATCCAGTTCACAGCAAGTGAGCCAGCTGGGCTGCATGGGCTCTGGAAGATCCCATTTTTGGTGCCAGAAGATGTTACCAGGCAGGGGACCTCTCCCTGAGTGGGTCTGCCCAGGGCCAGCTGGTAGTGTGTAGGTTCTTAACTTCATGCAGGAAAGATTTCACAACTCGAGTCTGCTGACCATTTTTGATGTGGATGCTCCTATTACCTTCTGTCATGGAAGATCTGAATATGACAGCTTGACCATTCCCATCAGGGTCACTCGTGAGCTTTCCAGCTTTTGAAAAAAAGTTAATGTTGAATGCTCCTCAGAAATGGCGAAGAAGGCTTCTGTGAGAGAGGACGAAAGTAGTTCCCCGAGGGAGAAGTAATTAAGATGCTCTGTGATTAAGCCTTTCCCGTCTTGGTCACTTCTTGCTTCTAGCCTTGGTGTAAATCTTCATAATGTAACTATGAAGTTTGTAATTAAATTATCCTGGCCACTTTGGAGTGTACCAGGAATGTTTTAATTACTTTTTATGGGTTATTGTCATGTATTTCCTCAGGGGGCTGTCTCCTTTGAGCAATTCCATTCTTTTGAATTATATGTTGCTATTCTTAAAATAGACTTATATTTCTCTCCCTCCCATATTATGTTTTAACTAAACTGAGTGCAGAATCTCTTTGAGGATCATTGTGTAGGAGGTCCCAGTACTGTTAATTCTTTTGAAAAGGATGAAAGCTGGAAGTAAGGAGAGAGGACACACAAGAAAGACAACTTAATGCGAGAGGCAATAAAAGAAAGCTGTTAAAGCTTTCAAAACTCAAAAAGCCTGCTTGAATGAACGGTCCGATGAACATACTAAGACCTCACCCAACAAATCTTAAGAGACAAGGTTAGCTCACTCAGCCCTTCTGTACTTGGGATTGGACCTTGCACTCTAATTGCCCTGATCTGCTTGTGTGATCTACCTTTGTCCCCTGGTATTCAGTTGAATTGTCTTTCTTGAATCCAGTAGGTCTCAGTTGATTAAAAACAGTAAGTGATGTTAGTATCTGTTTGTGGAGCACATCTCTATGATGATGATGCCATTTACCATGCCATCTCTTCTGTGGCCGTGAAATTGCAGCCAGCAGTTAGTTACTTCACAGCAGTCACAAGAGGAATTCCATGAGAACCACTAGTTTATCTTCTCATGAAAGGAAGTCCTTGTGGGAGTCCTAAATATACCCTTAGCAGTGAAATTTAGAATTTTCTGGACCATGTATCTGAAGTTTATTGTCTTCTCTGCTTGTACTCACCCTAGAAACCCGTAAATTTCTGAGCTGACCAGGTAGAAGGGATAGTTTGCAGTCCGGGGTGTGACTCACAAATACAGAAACAAAAGCAAAAATTCAAATGTTATCCAAAACTTGACTCCATCTTTTTTTTTTTTTTTTAAATCCTCACCAGAGAATATTTTTTCCATTGATTTTTTTTTTTTATTTAGAAAAAGTGGAAGGGAGGGAGGGGGGAGGGAGAGAGAGAGAAACATCAATGTGAGGGAGACATAGATGGTTGCCTCCCACACGGGGCTCAAGCCTGCAACCAAAGTACATACTCTTGACCCAGAACCAAACCCATGACCCTTTGGTCCGAGGGCTGATGCTCTAACCATTGAGAAAACTGGCCAGGGCTTGATGCCATCTTTATATTTGCAGGGTAGTCTACTTGATGAATTAGAGCTTAGTGAGTTTGAATTTGGTCTACATGTGGAAGGTGGGAAAGCATAAAGGATCAAGTTAAATGTCAGAGAGCAAGAAGCAGCTCTGTCTGACTGCAAACTGTTTCCCTCCCAAAGACAAAGTATTGTTGAGATGCTGTCTTACTTGTAGGAATATCCAAGAAAGGGTCCTTCTGCTGTTGCTCTTTATTTTATGTTCTACTAGTTTCTGATGCTTCCAGGCCTAAGAGGTTTGAATTCATTGTACTGAGTGAAGAATAAAGAGGTTTTGGCTCTTTGGATTTTTTTCTTAGAAATCAAAACATAAATTTTTGTCATTAGAGGCAGTGGTTATGTGAACAGTTTTGTTTTCTCTAAGCCCATGCAGCCGTGGAACTGGGGAGGGACAGGAAGGAGGTGGTGGTGGCCCAGCAGGTGTCCTTTACCAGAGGGACATAATCTCTCTCAGCTTGATCCACAAAGGACAGTTCTCAATTACCCCTACCGACCCTCCTTTTTCTTGGTAAGCACAGAAGAATTTGGAGTGGAAGATTCTTTTTTTAATTATCTTAAGGAGAAGTATAATACTTTTCCCCTATTAATTAAAATCTTATTTTAGTACCCTTTGATGAGAGCTACAGAAATATTTGCCAGGACAAGGAGGTTTGTCTTCTAAAATCCCTTCCATTCCTTCATCTCCCAGTTTTCTGCTATTTCTCTCACCAAACATAGCAAAATGGAGGTACATTGTGTACCAGGAAAAGAGCTAGGTATGTATATTGCATGGCACTTGATAATCTGATGAAATAGTTCTTGTTTGGATCCAAGACTGAGTTGAAATTATGTCCATTCCTGGGAGAAGTAAATCTCATTGTTGAAGATTTTCTCATGGGCCCTGGTTGGAAAATTCTGATTAGAGTGTAGGATGATAAAAAGAGGAGTGAGCCCCTCAGAGAACTGAGCCTGTTGCCCCTCCTTTAATATTGGTATTTTTCCATTTCCTCACTTCTTTCTTAATCGAAGGAGACTCCCTGGGCATTCTCACCCAATCCCATAGCCTAAGTTTTCTACTATATATACTTACAATTCCAAAATCTATACCTTCACCCAAGATCTCTTTCCTGAAGTCATTTCCTTTCTCCTTCAATCAGTTGTTCCTCCTATGTTCCTAAACACTGTTAATAGTAACACCATACACTGGCTGCCCAATTGCCCGCTCTACCTCAGAGGAACAGCTCACATCCATCTATTCTCTTCATTCCTAACGCCACCTCTCTGGCTCTGGTCTTCATCATTTCTTCCTGCATCTATCATCATTAGTAGATCGATCCCTGCCTCTCTGTATCTCAGTCCTGAACATCATTTTGTTTCCCAGGTTGACTGAGCTATAATTGATGTACAATATATTGCACACACGTAAAGTATGCAACTTGAGGAATTTCAAAACCATCACTATAATAGAGATAATGGACATAACCTGTGCTCCTGTGTAATCTCTCCCTCACTCCCCTCCCCAGAAACCTTCCATTCCTGGGCAGTCATGGATCTTCTTTATGCTATTACAGATCAGTTTGCATTTCCTAGAATGTGATATAAGTGGAATGTTCTCTCTCTTTCTGACTTCTTTCACTCAGCACAGTTATGTTTTCCCACCCCCTGCCCCAGCCTCTTTTATGATCTTTTTGCTTATCACTGGTTTCTAACCAATTGGATTATGATAAAACTTAGGTTCATTACATGCATGCCTCTTGCACTTGGGGTTCATTTAACTCCTTGAGTCTGTGGATTTGTAGTATATATTCCGTTTGGAAAACTTTGCTTTCAAAAATTATTTTTTCAAATATTTTTCTGTCCAACATCATTATTTCTTTCTCTCTAGGACTGAATGCATACATATCAGGAAGCTTGAAGTTATCCCACAGCTCACTAACACTTATTTCCATTCTTGTTGAGATAAGGGGGCTTTTTTTTTTTTTCTCTGTGTGTGTCATTTTGGATAGTTCATTACTATGTTTTCAGATGCATTGATGCTATTTTTCAGTAGTGTCAATTTTTTGTTAATCCTATCCAGTTTATTTTTCATCATAGACATTGTAGTATTATTTTTGTCTCTAGATGTTGAACTTAGGTGTTTTAAAAAATATCCTTTATATCTCTCCTTAACATGCTCAAACATTACTTTGACTTTTGCATGTTTGGAATATATATATATTTTATATATATATATAAAAGCATATATGCAAATTGACCAGGCAACAGAATGACCAGTTGCTATGATGTGCACTGAACACCACTGGGTAGATACTCAATGCAGGAGCTGCCCCCAGCCCGCAGGCCCTGATCACGTGATTGGGGCCTGCTGGCCAACCTCTTAGTCCCTCCCCCTGGCCAACAGGCTCCCATTGCCCAATGGGGAGTGGGGAACTGGGGATGGGTGTCGGCGGAGGCAGATGGCGCCAGGCCAAGGCTAGTGCGAGCGAGTGAGGCCCGATTATCCCCTCATTTTGCCCCCCCCCCCACAGGGTAACTGGCGAGGGGAGGGGGGGGCAGGGCCGGCTGCAGCCCTGATCACAGGCCAGGCCTAGAGACCATAGCCATGCTCAAATTCCATGTGCCGGGCATCTAGAATAGTTATAACTTTTAATGTACTTGCCTACCAATTCTGAAATCTTTGTCATTTCTCAAAGTCTGTTTCTATTGATTGATTTTTCTCCTTATTATGAAGCCTAGAACCTTTCTCCACACAGGAATCTGGGCAATTTATTTCCCCCTTCTCTCTGGAGTCATGGACACTACCTGTTGTCAATGACTGAAAACCTTGTTTCATATATTGTGTCTAGGGTATTTTTGTTGTTGTTTTTTAATGTGTTTCAGGCCGAAGGTTAAATCTGATTCCTATTATTTCATCTTGGCCCCAACCAAAGCTTTTCTGTAACTTATTTATTTTTGTACTGTTGTCTGAATTATGGTTCTAAATCTCTAGTCTAATTTTATCACACTACTACTTAAAAACCTTTGGTGATAACTTTTCATCTGGAAATCAAAGTCCTAACCTTTACTAGAGTTTCTAAGGCTCTTCACATTATGGCTCTTTCTACACTCATCTCTGACTATTAACTCCTCCCTTCCTCATGCCACATCCTACACAAGCAGGTGCCCTAGAATCAAGCCACGCTTGATGGAACCACAGTTCCTGGATTAAACCATCCTTGTGTTTTGGTCATTTTTTTTCTTTGTGCATCTTCCTATCCCTTCTCAGACTGATGTGATTTTACCTGCTCTGCAAATCTATATGTTCTAGTTCAAATACAATGTCTTCTGTAAATCTTTCTGTGATTTTCTCCCTACTGTTCTTGGCAAGATTAATAAATAGCCTGGGGTTTCCTCACCAGAACAATTCTGCTCCACGTGGTGCTCTCACCATAGTGCTCACTAGTTTCCCCTGCTAGACTGAAAGCTTCTCAGAGCAGGACTTAGAAAATTTATTCTGTGGAGGGACCGGTAGTAAATATTTTAGAGTTTGAGGGCTCTACAGGTCTTCGTTGTATATTATTATTATTTTTATAACTCTTTGAAATATACAATTGATTCTTAGCTTTGGGGCCAAGCAAAAACATGCTGCCGCAGGCTGCAGTCTGCTGACCTTGGCCTTAGAATAGAGAGGTTATATTTCATTCTTTCACTCAGTAGATTGCCTGACTCTGAGAAGAAGCTCAATAAAATTGTGCAGTTCTTTAATAATGAACATCAAGTAGCTTATAACATTTGAATATGTCATATGTGACAGTAATTCTTCCAAGAACTTCGTGTAGGTTATGTCATTTGGTTTGCACAAAATCAGGTCATATTGTCAGCACCATTTTATAGATGGAGCCGCCCCAGCATCCAGAAGCTGAGGGCCTTGCCAGAGACCATGCAGCTGCGTGTCTTTAAGAAGTTAGAAAAGAAGTAGGACTGGGATGAGGCAATTGTTTATGTTCTTCTTCTGCTGGGTTAGGCTCCCAAAGAGGACAGGATGTTCCTGCAATTGATGTATTCGGCATCCTTCTCTCTGAGGGAAAGCAAAGGTAGATCAGCATGGATCCATAGAGCCTTTAAACTAAGGATTGCATGAGGTTCAGGGATAGATAGCCACATCTGTTCACTTTTAGGTATACTGTATAGTTTGGGTAAAATGACAAAATTGGGTTTGTAAGATAGGTATTACTTTTTAAAATATGAAAAATATTGTATGTATTACACTCATCATATATTTTTAAATCTAGAGAACTCCTGCTCCTCTTTAAATAGGATAATATCCTTCAAACAAAATACTTTGCCCAAATTAGTTGTCTTCAAAGCATATCTGGTTGAGTTAGAAGCTGAAGAAACATCATTTGAAGCCACACACAAATGTTTTATTTTATTTTTTTAAATTTGTTCCTTTTCCAAAAAGGAAAAGATAATTACCTTTGTGTTTTATAAAGAAACGTTACCTCATGGCTGACAGTTGGCAACTGAGTGAACTAATATGAGCTGATATTAAGAATTTTGATGATGCCTTTTGGAAATCCCAACAGACTAAACTCTTTAGCACAGAGGAATCAGAGCTGCAATAATCAATCAAACCACCATCAGGAACAGAAATGTCCTTCGAACAGCTGCCATTTACAATGAAATGGTAATGATCTCTATAGGAAAAATTGCAGAGGCATAAAAAGCACCTGCTGTCAAAATCAACTTTTCAAAAAGCAGAAGCTGTTTCACTGCCATACTTTTAAGTAATAATAATTATTAGGACAATTGAAAGCAAATTAGCAGATGATTTGCAATTAAATATACAATATTTTTACATCAAGAGAAGTTTTGTGCAGACAGTTAATGTTCCCCCCTGGGAATTAATGTGCTTTATCAAATGGCAACTGTGTTCTTCTCTGTGCTGAATTCTGCCAGTTGGAAGACAGACGCCAGAGGGCCACCGGGGACCAGAGGCACTGGCCCCGAGGCTGCACCAAAGCAAGGGCCTCATCTTTGTAATTATGTAACTGGCATTTATTTTAGTTTCTAAATATGAATCTCTGACTTTTCATCACTGACATATCTCCTTCCTTCCAGCATTTTATGTCACTGATGTCATTGTATCCCTACATGCTGTTATTGACAGCCAAACAACCAAAAAGCAATAAAGAAAACAAAAAAATGGTATGGTAGCAGCATAAGATGGACTACAGATAGATTGCTATGGCGTGCTCACTGCCTATTCTCGTAAATGTCAGGGTTACCTCCAAGAAGCAGGGAGAATTGGAGCTGTAAATGTGCTTCTACATTCCTTTATAATTGACTCCTGCCCTCTGTCCTTCTATGAGAACACATGATTCCTAATCACTGGTTCAGTTTAAGTTGGGTCTTGTGGCCGAAAGCTGAGAGGACTGGTACTGAGTCAGCTTGACTGGCCAGGGGAGAGTTGGGCGGGGTCAACTATTGAGCCCACATCCTTGGTTTACCTGGAATAAAGCCACACACCTCCCAGGGTAAAGTGAGCTGTCACACAATGAGGACAGGGCTGAGAGCCCGTTTCCCTTACAGAATTTAATAATAAACTTCTTCTATTTCATCTGGGGAGCAACAGTGTATGAAATAGCAGGTGGGGCTGAGAGGTCACAGCATGCTTCTCTCGTAAGTGAGGTCATGGGATACTTATTTGGTCAATAGAGTTGATTATTTAGTAATGCATTTCTAAAGAATTAAGCATATGGTATAGGTAAGTTGGGGACATTTATTTCACTTATTACATATTTTCTTTACCTGCTTATTACTTTGCTTGTTACATATACAAGCAGAGCTTCCCTGAAAGAATCAGAATCTAGGTAATGATTTGCTCATTTGTCCTTCATTAGCATGTGTTACATTCAATTAGGGGTCAGATTTTCTCATGCCCTTGATGATAGGGTGAGCCCCTGGGGAAATGACACTGACACTACTTCTTTGTGGCTAGGGTGACATATCAAATTTGCATGGGGCTTTCCTGCATGGCTCTCTCCTCCCTGATTCCACTGACATCTTCATTTTCGCCTCTTGGAGCCAGTTCTTAGTTTCCACAGCATGTACTCTCCAATCTCATTCCCTTTCTACGTGGACAGGCTTTGTTTTTAACCCTTTCTAGTTCTTCTTCTTTTCCATTTCATTGTTCCACCAGGGCCTGACCTCACGCTCCCCTCACCCACTCTGCTTGGGAAATGCCATGGCACCAACTTTCACCCTAACAAGTCTGTGTCACTAGCCCCAAACACTCCCTCAAATACCTTTGTTCATGGGTTCCATTTCAAAGTAACAGGCCCTAAACTCATGATTTTTCTTCCAAACCTGCCCCACAATTTCCCTCCTCCATCCTTTGACAGTTGCCTCTGCATCTGCCTGGCAACCAGGCTTGGAGTCTCAGCATCCACTTTGACTCATCCTTCATCCTTGCTTCTCATCATTGGCTATGTCATGCCAATCTTATTTCTGAATGGTTAAGAAACAGGGTTCTGGAGCCAGAGGTTATGTCCCTTATTGGGTGACTTCAGGCAGTTTTTAACCTTTCTGTGCCTCAGTTTCTGCATATATAAAACTGAAAACTAGAACTTCTTTCATACCACTATTGTGAGGATTAAATGAGTTATTTACTTATTCTCTGAACCAGGGGGCACACTGAACAGTCAATAGATGTATTATTATAATTATTATTAGTTTTTACATGTGCTCCCCTTTCTCTATGCCTACTTGAATGATGCTAATCCAGGTACTTGTTAGTTGGATATTAAGGTAGTTCCTAATTGACCTTCCTAAGTATCTTCTTGGTCCAATGCACTGTATATGTTGCTGCCAGATTTATTGAAAAGACAGCAAAGATTTTTATTCTCCTGGTCAAAACGATTTACATCAGAAAACAAAGTCTTTAACTCCATTGTTTGGCACTGAAGATTCTGTACTATTTTCCATTGTCATTTACTTCTAGTCCTCTCCAAGGACCTTTCACTCCAGCCAGGGTGAGTGGTTTACATTTCTCCATATATGTTCTGCACCTGCCCACCTCCTTGTTGTTGCTCACAGTGGACCATCTACCAGGATCACCTTCCTTTTCACACTCTTCTATTATGTGACCAGGACATCCTTATTCTTGAGGGCCTGCTCACATGGCTCTGTCCTTGGAGACATCTTTTATCAGTTCCATGGCTCCATAAGAAGTACCATACCCTTCCTCTGACCTCCCCTAGCAACTTACCTGTATAATGTTTATTATTCTCTTTACTTTCTGCTATATGTTTTAGTTACCAAAGTGTCTTTATTATTCATAAGTTTATAGCAAATTTATACTTCATACAACTTTAGATTCTTCTCAAAACTACACAGTTTCTTATTTATAGTCAGTGGTCAGTAAACAATGGTTGAGTGAATGAGTGACCCTCCTTGGTCTCTGGGTCCTGCAAGGAGCTTACAGCTGGTAGATGGCCAATATGTCTTAAAATATCTGAAGTGATTTGACAAAAGAAACAAAGAAAAATTTATTCTTTATTCCCAGCCAACATTCTTTACTATTCATGGTAAAGCCTCTCTGACTCTTTCTAGTAAGAGTTGCACTTGAACTATTAGAAACCATAACATTTGGTAGTCAACAAAGATCTTAGAGGGACTGCCAACCCTGTGTCAAGAAAACGGAGACCCAGAGGGAAGGAGGGACTAATCAAGATGCAGATCAAGCCTGGCTAGTGTGCCTCAGTGGTTGAGCATTGATCCATGAACGAGGAGGTCACAGTTCAATTCTCCATTGGGCCACATGCCTGGGTTTTGGGCTCAATCATCAGTAGGGGACGTGCAGGCGGCAGCCTATGAATGGTTCTCTCCCATCATTGATGTTTCTCTCTCTCTCCCTCACCCTCTCTCTAAAATCAATGAAAATGTATTTTTTAAGAAAGATGCAGATCAAGTTATTGGTATCTGAGTATCTCTGAGTAGCTGAGACTGCTGATGAGTTCTGTATTCTTGGTCTAGTATGTTTTCCTTTTGATTGTTCTAAAATAATCTTTTCATGGTCTAGTACAGTGGTTCTCAACCTGTAGGTTGCGACCCCTTTCGGGGTCGAATGACCCTTTCACAGAGGTCGCCTTAGACCATCGGAAAACACATATATAATTACATATTGTTTTTGTGATTAATCACTATGCTTTAATTATGTTCAATTTGTAACAATGAAAATACATCCTGCATATCAGATATTTACATTACGATTCATAACAGTAGCAAAATTACAGTTATGAAGTAGCAACGAAAATAATTTTATGGTTGGGGGTCACCACAACATGAGTAACTGTATTAAAGGGTCACGGCATTAGGAAGGTTGAGAACCACTGGTCTAGGAGCAGTAATCAGAGAGCTTGAATCAAGTTTCTTTCAAACTCTAAAATAATTTCCAAAGAGAAAAATTATTCACCATTTATAAAGAAGATATAATTAGCATAACGGTACATCTTAAAGAATGAGACCATTTAGACTGATGAATATTTGTGATATTCAACTATAAGAAACATTAGGAACACTGGAAGCAATGGGAAAGGAAGACATTAATGAATATAGGTTCTTCTTGGATGACAACAGCTGACACACACTTTCCACATTAGGACTGGTAATCTGCACGTTGCCTTCCCTTCCCTCTCTCGCAAAGTCACGGTTTCTTCCCTCTTTCTCCCAGAGGATGATTTTCCTCATCTGTAAAATGTAGATTGTAATGTTAACCTCATTGGCTCCATGAGAAGTTAATAAGAGAATAGATATGAAGCACCTGATACAAAGTAAGCACATACGACTATTGGTCCCCATTTCTGCTTTGTCTTACAGCTAAAAGATGGCAAATGCATCACATGCATGTTACCATTCCCTAACTTATTCCCAAATTAGACATGTCAAAATCTTTCTAATGCTTTCTGGCTGAGCACAGGAGAGCCTTCAAATCCCTTCATAACAATACTCCAGGCAGCTGCTATCAATCAGATGTTCACACATGAGATGAGACTTGTCATCTTGTCCTGGGTAAATGGGAGATAATGTTTTCCCATTTCTAGATATAGTTCAGCCACATCTGTCTGCTTAGTCTACCCCTCCGCCCATCAGTCTAGCACTTTGCCTTCACTTTGTTTTAGCTCAGGTCTTAGCCATGTTCTTGCATGATTATTTCTTTCTCATATTCTAAAACTGTTCCAAGAAATCAAAGCTATGATTTGCTAGGGTTTGGATATATAAAGTTATATTGTGCTGAATTGATTGTAGTAACTTTATGACTTTGGTTATTCCTCTATTTTTTTTTTCAAAAGAAAGAGCATTTTCCTTTTATCAAAAAATATGAAAAATTTTAGTTCAAAGCACATTTTTTGAAAGTTTAAGACAAACCTGAAAAACAGAAAAATTAGATTCTGAAATTACATAGACACTTTCCTATAAGTCATAGAAACCTTACTTTGACAATTTTGAGGGTTTGGGAATTCCTTTATTAATTTCTAGTTCTTAACTGTATAATCTGTAAAACCAGTATAAACATTTCTGCTTGCTGTGAGGACTTACAGGAGATATTTCATGAAGCGTGTTTATTGAACTCAGAGCCTGTTCCTGATTTAGGATTTAAACAATCACAGGAATTATTAATTTATCCAAGTGTACTTTCAATGTAAAAAATGAGAAAAATAATTCCGTAAAATGCCCACTGGGAAAACAGCATCTCATTTTCTTTTTCTGAAGGAATTCATGACCTTTGATAAAAATCTAAAACTTAAGAAAATGTTGCTTAATGAGCTAGTGTGCCAGACTTGGAGATGTAATAAAAGGGTTTCTATATTTGAATCCCGTTTCTTTCTTTCTTTTTTTTTAAATAAAATAATTACCTTCTAATAGTCTACAGAAAGCTAAGACAATTTTTTGAAAAATAATTAACCCTAGTAAATGGTATAATGAAACTGATTGTAAAAGTTTTGGCTCAGTAAGCATTATAAGTATACTTTAAATTTAAATGTATCTCAATGGAAGGATATATACTAAACTAAAACTGATATATGGTTGATGGTGTTGAGGATAGAATTAGAGGTGAAGGGAAAGATTTTCTTTAATTACACATTAAAGAAATATAAATATATTTGTATTACTTGAAATATAGCAACAAGTATGTACTATTATTTTTGATAGTGAAACCTTAAAAGGCCATTAAATTTTTAATACCAGTCTCTTAGTTTTGGCCCTTGGTAAAATTGTGATGCAGCTGAAGTTTGTGGTCTGCCTATTCATTCTGTTAGATTTGATTCCATTTCTCTCTCCCATTATTGAAACGTCCATGTTATTTTTCTATCAAAATTTACTGCCAAAAAGGGTAAAGTCATAATCTCTTAAATATAATTTCTAATAGCATACACTTTTACCTTTCTAAAATATGTTTATTATTCAACAAAGATCAAAATAATAAGGTCAGGCATTAAGATCCCCTTGCTCAAATTTCTATTATCAGCAAGAGGAGGGGTTTTAAGTGAGAGAGTCTTTCCAGCTTCACAAATTCATTTCATTTAGATGTTACAAGTGGTCTGTTCTGCTTTGTGCATGAATCTGGACCTGGGTACTGGACCATATGGCAGGATAATTGATTGACTGACGCTGGTGGTTCTGCACCAGAATACAAGGTGGGGCAAAAGTAGGTTTACAGTTGTGAGTACACAAAAAAATTTATTCTTGTATTATTATTTATTAGTAACTGTATTATTTTTCATACAAACAAGTGTAAACCTACTTTTGCCCCACCCTGTATGTAGATCATATACGCCTTTACGAGGACTTTAATTTTTCTCCCCTAGTAAAGTGAAAAGCCATTGCAGCACTTCGAGAAGATCAGTGACGGTATCTGCCTTAGTTTTCAAACGGTTACTCTGTGTGTCAGAAGTAAGGATTGAAAACAGAAAGAGCAGTTAGAGACTATTGCAATACTATTACTCTAGTTGAGAGGTGACGGCAGCTTGAGTAGAGTAGGAGCACTGATGATAGTAAGAATTGGTCAGATTCTGGATATATTTGAAGGCAGAGCCAACAGGATTTCCTGGTGGATTGGCTATAAGATGCAAGAGTCTGTGCAAGTAGAAGGATGTTGTTGGCCAGGCAATCAGAAGGATAACGTTGTCATCATCTGTGATGCTAATTAGTATTTCATATCAATTCTTTTCAGCCAGGCACAGGTGAAAATTTCTCTGGTCCTAGTCTTGATCATCCCTCCTTGTCCACCTCCTACATTTGAAACTGCAGGCTTCCTGTTTCTTCTGATTTGTATCTGATTTCGGTCAAAGGAATAACCTTGTATCAGAAGTAAAAGACACTGAAAAGAGGGTTTTTTAAATCATTCTCTTCAATTGCTGAAAGTTCAAATATAAGCTCAGAATCTTCATAAACTGTCTAAATAAAACTAATATGATGTATGTTCTGATTAGTATTCACACACCCGTATAGTACTAGAATTAAGGAGACGCAGCGCTCTCATATCTGCACTGCACATACATGCCTGCTATAGAACTCTGGAGATTTTAGGAGTGCCTGTTTTTACCTCTGCAATGTGTCAGCACTGCTGTATTAAATGCTACCCTAGGCCCAAAAGACATCAGTGTTGTGTTTTATTTTCATGTAAATATCTCCTGTCTCCTACCCATTTATGCATGGATGGCATCAGACAAATCAAGCCACTGTGAGAACGCTGCTAGTCATACATCATCATTTATCTACATTTCCCATACCAAGAATATTACCTGTTTCTTATCCATCTAATTAAGAAGAAGACTAGAGAAGACATTTGTTCATTGCTCCTTTAAAAATATTTTCTATCTGGCCATGACTGTAGGACAAGTAAGGTTTCTGTTTTGTAAGAACATTATTATGTACTTTTTCTTTGATACCCCAATGGCATGAGAACATTTTGTAATCATATTTTCTGAGAACAGTTAAAGAAATCAATGGAAACCAGGCTGAATGGCTGTAAATGTTCTGGAACAACTGTTAAATAGAACCGAGGGACTAAAGAGAAGAGGGCTGGGGATGCTTTATGCTGCAGGCCTTTTTACAAAGGATATTGATAGAATATTTTTTCAAGGACTAGGATAAATCAGTTCCCTTTAACAAACTATTTTAGTCCTTGCATGATCATTCCTTCTTTTCTTCTTTGTCTGATTAGTATTCCCACTAATCACAATGAGGAACACAATCTTTAATAAAAAGATTCTTACTTTCATGCACCACACAATGCCCTTAATGAAGACAATACAACAAATAATGTAATTGGCCTGCATAGGACCTACACACCATTTTTCCAACTTTCCACAGAAAAAAAAGAGAAAGCAACTTAATGTGCCTATCAAGAAGAATGGCAACATGCATTTTCTCTTTATATATTTTCTCTCTCCCTCTCCTTATCCCCTCACACACTTGCACAGCATATACACAATGGCAGTTCCTGCAGTTAGAGTAAAGTGGTTTTTCAAAACATGACAGGAAATGTACTAAAGGAAAGGAAAGTGAGAACTGGCCACTTGAGACTAGTAGATCTGTAAACTTCTCAGACCTCTGTTTCCTCAGGAAGAAAAGTAAGTAACAGACTTTGCCATTTCATGCTGAGTGTAAGAGTTACAAGTAGTGTTAGAACCACCTTCCCTTCTTATCTCCACAGCTCCAGGCAGGAGACCATTCTGACTACCTCCTCATGAACACAATATAAGCAGCGTGACCATGTGTCCCAGTCATGGTGTATGACTCTGGTCCTTGCATATTTATTAAAACTGTCAGATTCCCAGTATGAACAATAAATAATCATTCTAGCTACAGAGAATCTGATCTCCAAAAGAAGTTGCGCTTTGACTCAATGAAGGGCCTAAATGTCACCTGAAAGGTTATCAGATGCGTAGAGATGATAATCATGCCCAAGAACAGATTTAGACTGGTCAGCAACCCAGGTGGTCAACTTCTGAGGTCCCATTCCCTATGAAGCCACCTTGCCAAGGTCTGGTTTGGTTTTATGCTTCTTCTAGTCTTCTTAAAACAAAAAAGAAATGTTGCCACCAGTAAATGCCTGTTTTGGGCTGGGGGGGGGGGGGGTATAATTTAATCAGGATTAGAAGTGTATAGGTTCCAAATTTCAGATACTGGAAAGTTTTAGATATTTAAGAGTTTCTGTTGGTGTGTGTGTGTGTGTGTGTGTGTGTGTGTGTGTGTGTGTGTGTATTTTCCTTCTACTTGGAAAAAGAAACCTCTAGTGATGGTCTTAGAGTTCCATCCATGACATAGGAATTATCATCACATTTATCTTTCCTCCATTAACAAATATAAAACTGGATGAAATATTTGAAGCAGCTTTTTTTAGGCATTGGCAAACAGCACGAGCCTGTGATCCTTGCGAGAAGAGAAATAAACAAGGTGAACTCCACATTTACCCTGGCTCTCTGAGTTGGGGTACTTGCCAAGTGACAACACATGGAAAAAGAGGCCACACAGAAAACAGCTCTCTTTCTGGACAAAGAAAATAGATTTCAAAGTTTGTGGGGTGTTGAACCTTGCAAGATAGGGCATCAGAATACAGGATAATGTACAGAGAAGGAATTTCAGAAATCTGAAGATAGGTTTCTCTGCGTCTATAGCCGATTATGCATGTGAGACTGCCAGTCCTGGCAAAAATAGTTACTCTTAGATGAATGAGGATTCTGAAAGTAGCCTAGGATTTGGAGATGTTGGAATTCCAACACTCAGAGGGGAGAGACCTCAATGAACATATTAAGTGTTTGGTTGAGATGCCAGAAGGCCATGCCTTAGGAGTGGGCTACGTTAGCCCTGCAATGAGGGTTACTCTAGCCCGTCCCAGCATTAGTTCTTTCATCCCTTTCATTATATACCCGGAAGAAATGAAAGCAACTTCCCCTAGAAATATTTCTTAAGGTATATTTAAGGCAGCTTTATTATTAACAGCCTCTAACTGAAAACAACCCAAATATTCATCAGCAGGATAATGAATAAACAATTGTGGTGTATTCATACAGTGTGATACTACTCAGCAGTAAAAAGGAATGACGTGCCAATACACCTACTAACATGGATGGCTCTCAAAAACATGCTGAGTGAAAGAAACCAGACCCACAGAAGAGTTTATATTGGAAGCCTCCATTTTTATGAAATTCTATTACAGGCAAAACTGTTTTATGGAGACAGAAATCAGTAGTGTTGTGGCCTCTTTTGGGGATAGACAGCAATTGACTGGAAGGGGCAATAGGAAAAATTCTCAGGTGATGAAAAAGTATATCTTGACAGGGGTAGTGGTTACACAGAATTATACATTTGTCAAAATTTATCAAACTGTACAATTAAGAATAAAACATAAATTAAAATGAACTAATAATAGAAAAAAAGAATGGCCACAAAAGAAGCATCTACTTTCTCCCCAGGGAGTATAGCAGAAGGAAGGGCACTTCCTCCATCTTGAGGGCTGGGAAGGGAGGGCTGAGGGAGTTTTCTGCTTCTCTACCTAGAAATTCATTGGTTTAGCATGAAAGACATAAGAACTATGAGATGTCTTGGACCTCAGTCACTCTAAGGTGGAGGGTGTAGTGGCACTGAATGGAGGTGTTTTGGGTCAGTTACAAGGTGACTCAGAGTTCATTTCCTTTCTGAATTATAGCTCATTTTCAAAAGTGTTGTCCAGAACTAGTTTGGAAATAGAATGGTGGATTGGGCACTGGGCCTTAAATCTAACTCTGTTTTCCCAAGTAAATGTATTTGTGTCAGATTTTTAACCACTGTAGGCTTCAGCTATGGAATAATAAAAATTTTATCAGATGATACTTGTCAAGGATATTGAGAGAAAGGGATAAAAATGCGCTGAGGAAAATATTGATCATTATTTTATAACTATAAAATGCTCCCTCCCTCTCTCTCCCAATGAAATTGGGCTAAAGTTTGCTAAAGTGACTGTGTAACTGTTGAAGCATTCACTAGACTCTGACCCTCCTTCCACATTTGTTTTTAGGATTTAGAGGTTTTTTTTCCTTTTTGGACAAGATGTACTTTTAATAAGCAATGCTTTTGTAAGCCTTGTAGTTCAGATTGAAGGATGATTTTATTTAGAGAGAAACACTTAAAGCCCATAGTTAATGTATTTTCAGATTCTTACAAGACTCTTAGGATAAAAAGTCTTATTAAATTAATATGTCATAAAAAATTGTAATTCAACCAAGGTCTAAACATTCAAATTCCTTCATTATGCTTCCATATACCTCTGGGCTTTTTCCTTCAGCTGTTATTTCTGCCTTGGCATGCCAATGGCCACCTTCAGGGCCCAGTAATGGCTGCTGTCTTCCTCTAAGACCCACCTCCACGGGGCTGTAGTTAAGCTTTGGTTGTTGATCACTTTCTCTTCGGTGCTTTGATAACTAGGTTGTAGACACCTTGAGGTCAGGGACTGTGCTTTATTTGTCTTTAACTCCAAGTGTAGTGTATAGCATGCCATGCCTAATGTGTGCTAAATACACAAACAAATGAGAGAATAAACTATGAATGAGTTTGCTTTTATATCTGGAATAAATGAATGACCAAGAATGGATATGAAATCTTTTGTTTATGTGACATAAAAGGAGTCACTTTCTTTTATCACTTGTCATCATGGGGTTGTGTCCCAGCTGAATTTCTCAGCTACCCAATGTAAGGCTAGTTTCACCATCAAGCTTTGGGGCTTGGTATAAAACATAATATGATTATCTAGCTTTTGTGAAGAGGATTATCATGTCTGATTGAGAAACATTGCCCAGTAATTAGTCTTAGGCTGCATTCTGGTTAGTTGAAGGACCAACATATGTTTGACTGCCCTAATTCTCACTAGAGACTGGGTCCTTTGGAGATTAAAAACACCAATATTGTCTGTGATCCATAAATGGATCTTTTGTATCATAGCTAGAAATTTTCAACCCCACAGTCACTTTCCTGGGCTTCCTGGCTGGGAAAGGGGAAGCACAAGGATATCTTGTGGGGGATGGGGAGGAGGAGGGAAGACTGTCTGGATATTGTAAAGTTTCAAGATCCAGCGCATTGTTTTGGCGATTCTCAGTGTTCTTGCAATTACTTATGTAGCATGCGCTTTCCTGATGAGATACTAAGCTACAAAGGGACTGGATTACTACATGTTTTGTCACTCTGTATTCCCCACATCCACTCAATTCAATTTGTGAGCAAGTATTAAGTAATAGTGAAATAAAGGAATGAATTGGGATATGCAATGCAGATAAAATGCTACTTAAGAGTAATCTTCGATCCTGATACTAATAAAGCTAAACATGTATTTTTTATCTGGACAGTTCTTACATCACTTATTTTCCACTTATATTGTATTTATTTAAGTACTACTAGATTGTCAAATCTTGGTCCAGAGGAAATACTTCCAACTTACCTTTACATTTCCTACATTGCCTATGCATGTTCAGCAGTAAATTAGATCACTTTCTGAATGAGTGAATGAATCCTAAGAAGCCCTGTGATGTTTACTGGTACCTTCCTGTTAATATTGAGAAAGCAAGGGATTTTACCTCTATCTGTATCAAATCAATCAAACATTTAGTCAATGGCCACTGCTTTTTTTCCTGGGCATGAGACATGTGGGGGCTCTGCGGGAGACATTGTTTAAGTAGGATACACTGTGGGCAAGCACATCCCTCAGTGAGTTCCTAATTCCATTATTCACAACTTCTAAAATTACATCGCCCTTCTATCAGAAAAGTGTGCTGATTCCCATGGAGCGCTGACAGGCCAAAGATGCTCTTAATTACATATCAGTTTAGCTTATGACTGATCAGCCACAGGATCACATTAAATGTGTGGCCCTTGAGCTATGGTCCTTGGCATTTGGCCTATAATGATGGGAGTAAAAAGGTTCACTATTTGCTCCCACCGTGGGGAAGGCTTTGGCAGAGAGGTCTTTGAGCTTTCACTGACTCCTTGGACAACCTCATTTATCCTGAG
The DNA here is from genome assembly GCF_014108235.1 of Myotis myotis. Lineage (NCBI taxonomy): Eukaryota > Metazoa > Chordata > Mammalia > Chiroptera > Vespertilionidae > Myotis > Myotis myotis. Next base: position 35,905,773 of record NW_023416357.1, read on the forward strand.
GTTATGTATGTCTCAACCCAAAGTCAACCCACCATGTCCCTGCCTTCTTGCAGAGTCTTTCCTGAGCTAAACTCTAAAAACATCTTATATTTTCAAGTAGGACCAAATGGCCTATTTCTCAGATTCACTGGGGGGGGGGGGGAGTGGGGGTGACACATAGGTTTTGAATCCTTTTTGTTTATTGGAGTGGTAAAATAGCAAACCAGAATGAGGGACAGAGATTAGCAGAACGTTCTCTAACGAGAACCAGAGAAGAAAAAGTACTAGGTGGAGAAACAGGGAAGAGCCAGAACTTGGTCTGTCTGAGAGGCCAAAGGCATGGAAAAGTTTTAAGAAGGGGAAATTAATAGGGTAAAGGGCCATGTAGAGAATGCAGACAACAGGGACTGAGTAAAGAAGCACTTGGCTTGCCAGGAAGGGGCTATTGGCGACTCTAAAGTGTGCCATTTCAGGAGAGTGGTAAGGAAAAAAGCTAATTAAAAAGAGAAGATGAAAAAAACAAGTGATGAAAAAAATTAAAGCCATGACCATAACCTGCTTATTCTAGAAATGTGGCCATGTTCTCTGGAAATCATTTTTCATGTCAGTTACCTTTACTTTTCCATTCTGTTGGCCCACTTTGAGTTATAAAAGCCTTTCATTGGAGTTAGGGAGGGAAAGGAATTTCCTGTAGCTGGGGAATTGGGCAGAGCTGGCAAGATCACCTCTTTGGCCATCTTCACACTCAACTTCTTCCTCTCTTTTAATAACATTGGATGATGATGAGTGGTTCTGTTTTGACATTAGAACTATCATGATTTCCACATGCAATAAAAGTAAGATGTGAGTTCCTAAAAGGGAGAATTTGTTGAAGTACCAAAGTGACAGAGGAGAGAGGGGAGAGAGGGGGAAGCTTGTGGGAGTTTGCTGAGAAGGCTAAGATTTGGGGGATGTGATGGTGGAGGCCAAGGGTAATGCATTTATTTTAGAGGCAGAGTTTAGGGGCATAGTGGTTGGCCTTGGCTTTGAGTTAGATGGATGGGTTTGTTTGTTGATACTCTCATAATGCAAGTCAAGAGAAAAGATTATTATGTTAGTGGTTTTGCTCCTCTGAGTTCCTGTGGCTGTGTGCAGCTCTGATTTAGCCTGGAATGGGCCCAGGGGAGTTTTTGTGGAAACTAGTGTTATGTGAAGGAAGGCCTGTTTACCATTTGCCTCTTATATTGATTCAAGAGATGGAATAGGGAAGGTCACTGGATGACCTGGAAGGTCAGGAAGCCTAGGTTCTGGTAACCATTCTGTCTGTTATTTCTATTATTTACTTATGATCCTCATCAAACAACCCAACATCTGTAAATCTTAGTTTTCTAGTCTATAAAATGGCATTAATAATACCTGCCTATATTTTAGGGTATTGTAAGCTCAGATGAAATATGTTAAAAATACTTTGAAACCGAAGAGTGCATTATAAATAAAATGTAATATTATCAATCAAGAAAAGAAGAGAAGTGGAAGACAATGAAGAACCAAGGCAGAGACAAACATCCCACCCCTTCCCCATTGCCCTCATCCCTATAAGAGTTGTTATGAACCTGCTTCCTTTGTGGGCCCCATAATTCACCTGAACTTATTTTACTCAGAGCCAGGAAGTAAAGGGGCGGGCTCTAAAGTAAGAAATTGAAGTTCTGGGATCAGGTAGAAGCTTTAGTTTGTACAAAATGCCTTTCATTAGACCTAGCATATATTTAGCACACAGCACATGTTTATATCATTCCGTTTTCTGACCTCCTCTCCTTCCATCTATACTCTGGCCTTATTAATGCTACTCAGCAATAGGTCCAGGTTTGTGGGACCAAAAGCATATACAACATTGGCCCATCTCTTTTTTAAAATATATTTTTTATTGATTTTTTACAGAGAGGAAGGGAGGGGGATAGAGAGTTAGAAACATTGATGAGAGAGAAACATCGATCAGCTGCCTCCTGCACACCCGCTACTGGGGATGTGCCCACAACCAAGGTACATGCCCTTGATCAGAATTGAACCTGGGACCCTTCAGTCCGCAGGCCGACGCTCTATCCACTGAGCCAAACCGGTCAGGGCTTGGCCCATCTCTTTAAGCAGAAAATTACAATATCTTCTTTCACGACCCTGATCAGAGCATGGTCCATTGAGAAGATCACTAGCAACAACTGAAGGCTTTGAAGGGGGTCTACACGAGTGAAGTTTCTTGAAGCTTAAATATTAGTCGCTTCATACAGAATCTGGCTCAGATGGTGGTGAAATGCTCATTGCTATGTTCAGCAACTCCTGTTCGTTTTGTATGTGTGTGCGTGCATGCTAATGCACACGTGTGTGAATTCACACATACCCAATCTCCCAAAAGAACTGCATGGTGTGTATATTTCTGACATTTAAAAAATTAAAGTAAGTTAAATATAATTTTGATTTGAGAATTTTGTGGCATCTCTTGCAATCATTTGGGAACCTTGAACTTCTAAACTAATGTGAGTGAGAGTCTCTGCCCATGTCATTTTGTACTTAAAATTGCCTGGAAATCCCAACTTATAAAATGTGTCACTTAGGTTACAAAATATTTTGCTATTTTTGCTACTTATTGTGATAAAACAGAAAATAAGTCATTTCGTGCAGCCCACTGCCTTCAGCAGAGCACATAGAAATCACCGCTGACAGGCAAGGACGACCCCAGAGAGGAGCACTCCTCACCCTGCTTTGAGAGCTACTCCATTAGGACTTTCCACTTCTGACTAACCCACAGTCCCCAGGATGTAACAACATTACATGAGCTGCCATTCAGAATGCACTGGTTTATGAAAGCCAAGAAGATGTCTACTGTTTGCTAACATTGCTGACAGTTTAGGAAAACTCCTTCGAATTTCTCTAATCTGTTTCCCCATTTTGTTTGTTTGTTTTGTTTTTAGTAAAATTGACAGATCCCTCCAGCCTGTGTCAGACCATTGCCAGTTTCTAGTTAGTGAAATCATTGTCTGTCATCTACCATGCACCACCTTTATGAGAAAGAGCCATAAAAAAGGCTGTTTTCCTGGAAATTAATGGCAGTGTTCTGGGTAATTGAAGAGAAAACTTAGTTTTTAGTTTGACTTTTATTTTTTATAATATATTTTTATAGATTCCAGAGAGGAAGGGAGAGAGAGAAAGAGAGAGAGAGAGGGTGAGAGAGAGAGAGAGAGAGAGAGAGAGAGAGAGAGAGAGGTCAACGATGAGAGAGAATCATTGATTGGCTGCCTCCTGCACACCCCACACATGGAATCGAGCCTGCAACCCGCGCATGTGCTCTGACCAGGAATCCAGCTGTTACCTCTTGGTTCATAGATGGATGCTCAGCCACTGAGCCACACGGCTGGGCAGTTTTCGGTTTGGCTTCAAAGTATATTTTTTACTGTTATTATAAAATATACAGAAAACTTAGAAAGGAAATGAATGTAGAAAGAAAACAGAAGTCATCAATATTTTACAACCCAAATATAACAACTATTAATATTTTGATGTTTCTTCTATTTTCCTGTTTAAATATATAACAGATATTTGCAGCAGAGAGAATATTTTACCCTCCCCTTTTTTCTACTTAGTAATATATAATGAACATTTTCCCATACCACTAAAATTCATTAAAAAACACGAATTTTAATAAACATATGATGCTTCATCTTAAGAATGTGCTTTTGTTCATTGCTATTTTTCTTCTACCTAGTTCTTATTTGTGTAGGGCTTGTAGAACATTAATAGTAGTTTTTATGTATTTTTTAAATTAATCAAGTAATACACCAATGTATTTTCATTTTAAAAGTCTCAAATAATTAGATTAAGTCCTTATCTTATCATCAGAAGCAACTGTTGTTATCAATTTTGCATGCACCTTTCCAGACGTTTTTCCATTCATTTGCTATAATATGTATGCATTTAGAAAATAGTTTTTCATGGTTTATGCTTCCTTATAATTTATTTAACAAGCCCTTTACTATTTATTATTTCTAATTTTTATTATCATAAATAATAACAAATAGATTTACATATGTTGAACACATCTCTGTTTATTTCTTTGAAATAAATTTATAGGATTGATGGGCCAAAGTGTGTAGTTTTATGGATATTATTTTCAGAAGATAGTATATATTGACATATGTCTTTCATAATTGCCAACCTGGAAGTTTTTTTAAAAAATATATTTTATTGATTTTTTACAGAGAGGAAGGGAAAGGGATAGGGAGTTAGAAACATTGATGAGAGAGAAACATCGATCAGCTGCCTCCTGCACACTCCCTACTGGGCATGTGCCCACAACCACGGCACATGCCCTTGATCAGAATCGAACCTGGGACCCTTCAGTCCACAGGCCAACGCTCTATCCACTGAGCCAAACCAGTCAGGGCCAACCTGGAAGTTGTTTGTAATGAATCAATGTACTCATCTGTCTAATAAACAAGAAAAAAAAGGGAAAAAAAGCAATTGAAAATTTGGAGAGAAGGTTATAGAATAAAACTAGGGCACTTCTAAAACATAGTGTTGTTCTGAGTTACTGATTGTGCGTCAAGCATTAGTTGATGAAATCACCAAGCTAAATCTTCACTAGGCAGGTAATTCAGGAGGAAAGATACAGACTGATAATCTGAATACATGAGTAATTTCTCTATATTGAGAATTGCTGTAATCACTCCTAGATTTGGCATCTCATATCGCTTTTTCATTTTATATACTGTTTTGCTTTTAGCTTAGCATTCCATTATTACTTTTTTCTTGAAAACTCATCCTCTCAGTAAGCTTGTTCTGTGCATGTAAAATATAGAATGGGATATTTGTGGTTATTTTATGAATTTAATTAGGCTCCTACTTTTTATCACTGAGTTGACTAAATTTTAGTACTTGAAAATTGAAATAGATGCTTGTTAATGGAAGCATATTAAAATACACATAGAGACATAATAAACCCAGTTCATAATATTTTACCTAATCTTTTTAATTTGGAAAATCCTCTTGAGAAATTATATTGCTTGCTACAAAGAAATGCTTACCTGATAGTCAGCAATTCCTGAAATTTAAAGACAGTTATATTGTTTTGCTAGTTTCAAGGAAAACAGAATTAAATACTTTTATTTTAAAATCATGTATAATGTAATTTATTTTTTAAATTATTTTTATCTGTTGATACGCATTTAAAAAAAACCTATAGTCTGAAATGTTTGCCATATATTAAGGGCTATTTCTGAGTAATACAATTTTTTTAAAATCCTCACCTGAGGTTATTTTTTTCATTGAGTTTTAGAGAGAGTGGAAGGGAAGGAGAGAGAGAGAGAGGAGAGAGAGCGAGAGGAAGAGAGAGAGAGAGAGAGAGAGAGAGAGAGAGCGAGAGAGAGAGAGAGAGATTAATGAGACACCCAGGTACGTGCCCTTGACCTGAAATCTAACCTTTGACCCTTTGTTTGGCAGTCTGACTCTCTAACCACTGAGTAAAATGGGCCAGGGCATGGATGATAGAATTTTAGATGATTCTTTGCATTCTTCTACTATCCTTATTTTTTGAATTTTAAATACCAAGCATGCATCATTTTTACAAAGCTATTAAGTGGCTTTAAAAGACTTATTGCATCAATTTATACTCCTAGTATCATTGTATGAAGCATAGGTCTTAATATACTTACCCATACCCTTTTGATTTTTATTAAATCTTTTTTTTAAAGGGAGAAAGCGATAGAGATAGAGAGAGACAGAAGAAGAAGCATTGATGTGAGAGAGAAGCATTGATTGGTTGCTTCCCATACTCCCCTGACAGGGAATCAAACCCACCACCTGGGTATGTGTCCTGACCATGAACTGAACCTGCCACCTTTTGGTGTATGGGATGATGCTTCAACTAATTGAGCCACGCCAGCCAGGGCTAATATTCACTCTTTCTTTTTTTTAATATATTTTATTGATTTTTTACAGAGAGGAAGGGAAAGGGATAGAGAGTTAGAAACATTGATGAGAGAGAAACATTGATCAGCCGCCTCCTGCACACCCCCTACTGAGGATGTGCCTGCAACCCAGGTACATGCCCTTGACCGGAATCGAACCTGGGACCCTTCAGTCCACAGGCCAACGCTCTATCCACTGAGCCAAACCGGTCAGGGCAATATTAACTCTTGATGGGTAAAAAAGATGTTTAACTATCATGGTTTGTATTTCTATAATTATTAGCTAAAATAATTTTTCATTGTTTTTTATTAAATATACCTCACTGGTAAAAATGCTTTGTCAACTTTTCTAGATTTGTCAGTATCAGTAGCACGAAGAACGCCTTAAAGTCTTTTCATTAATCACTTTTCTAAAATTAAATTTTTTATTTAGATAAGTTGTAAGAAAAAATACAGATTAATCCCCTGTACGTTTTGCCAAGTTTTCCCCAATGGTAATATTTTGCAAACGACAGTAACATATTATTACAACCAGGATACTGGCATTGATAGAATTCAGTAATCTTAATTCAGATTTTCCCAGTTTTACTCGCACCACTGTGTGTGTATTAAGTTCAATAAATTTTTTTTAAAGGGGGGGGGGGGAGAGAGAGAGAGAGAGAGAGAGAGAGAGAGAGAGAGAGAGAGAGAGAGAGAGAAACATCAATAATGAAAGAGAATCATTGATTGGCTGCCTTTTGCACACCCCCTACTGGGGATGGAGCCTGCAACCCAGGCATGTGCTCTTGGCTGGAATCGAACCTGGGACCTTTTGGTCCACAGGCTGACGCTCTATCCACTGAGCCAAACCAGCTAGGGCAAGTTCAATAAATTTTATCACCTGTATAAGTTGGCATATTCACCACCACAGTCAAAATACTCAGCAATGCCAACCAACAACACAAAGATTCCTTTTGTTGCCCTTTTATAATCACAACCACCTTCTTCTTGCACTTCCCCCACAAGCCTCTGCAACCACTAATCTGCCCTTCATTTCTAAAATGTATCCTTTCAAAGATGTTACAAAAATAGAGTTTTATAGTATGTAACCTGAACATTTTGTAAGGTTGAAAAAACTTGAATGTCACGTGTCGGAATGGGTTTTCTTTCTTTTCTTTTTTTTTTTTCTCCCCTCATAACTGAGAGCAATTACCCAGACTTCCTTGGCTTCGCTTTTCTCTTCTAAAACTCTTGGCTTCTAGAACCCTACCGCTTGTCAAAGACTCTCATTCTCATTTCAAGTGATTTCTGGCTGTTAGAAATTGGTTTTGAAGAGTAGTAAGAGCATGAAATGGCTGTGGCCAATGTTGAAAAGGAAATGAAATAAAACCTTGTCTCAAGTTATGAGAGAGAGAAAAATCCCACAGAGTAGTGAGGGCTAAAATGAATATTTCAAGACTGTCCTGACTCTTCTCCATCGTATGTGCCCACAGGGGACCTGTAACCGAGGTCCAGAATTCTGCCAGAGGCTCATTTTCAACAGGACATGGCAGTGTTGTCAGAAACTTGAAGGAAAGAAAAAGACTTCTTTTTCTCTGCTATCTTTCATCAAAGAAAGCCACACCAGGGACACACATGTAGATTTCCTCATTTTCCTAGTGTGCCATCATGTCCAGATGTCTGGTATCTCTTGGGCTATCCAAGTCCTACTCTGGACTGTTCCTGGGAAAAGGGTTCCCTGCCTGTACTGCCCACACTGTAGATGGTTTATTTCAATATGACTGTCATATGTTGATAAATTAAGCTATTTTTTCCCTGCTGGAGTTGGAGCTTTTGAAATATAACCAAGCTTAAGTAAATTCATAAGAAATATTTGCAAAATGCATTTCAAATATCTGTTTATAAGGAGGAAAAAAAGATAGATGGATATTAAACTACTAGAGTAGATATTAACATTAGAGTAGTATTTTTATTATAGTAAGTAGCATCTCATATTTCAACATTGTTCAGTGGGTGAAATACAGCTTATTTTTTTCAAGTGATATCATTTATCATTGCAGTCCTTATGTCTCTGGGAAATAAAAATATATACCAACCAATTCAGGTCCTTTGATGCCCCCATTTTCCCTTAACCGAATCCAAGTTCCAGGTTTTATCTTGTGCCATGGGTGTGTCAGTTCAGGTGATTAGGGGAGGTGGGGAGAAGTTAAGCATTGGGGAGACTTGATTAAGACCATAGGACCTGATTGTGGAATATCAGAGGGAAGGCAGGGGTGGTTGGGTGTGTAGGAAGAGATCAACCAAAGAACTTGTATGCGTATATGCATAACCCATGGACACATACAGTAACATGGTAAAGGCCTGGGGTGGAGGGGTGGGGTGGACTAGAAGGGGTCAGTGGGGAAAAAGGGGCCATCTGTAATACTTTCAACAATAAAGATTAAAAAAAAAAAGACCTTAAGACCTGATCAACATTTAAAAAAGGGTTTTCCCTCCTCTTGTAGGGTTATCAAGGCTGATCTTAAGTCAGACTAAGGTCAGCAAAGCACCCTTTGGAAACTGTGTAGTACACTTCCAGCAGGGGTCAGTTTTCTCTCAGAGCATGCATTTTAAAAACAAAAAATTCGCTTGTGTTATACTGCTGAGTGAAAATGAAAATTCAGCATTATGTATATAATCTAGTTGTAAATATAGAAAAATTATGACAGAAAAATAAAAATAGAAGGATATATACCTGCCAATTAAGAGTGACTGTTTTAGATGGTGGATCTAAGGCTTATTTTGATTATTGTTGTTTTTAGTCTTATGTGGTCAAATTTTATTCAAATGCACATTTTACTTTTAGAATAGAACATATAAAGCATACTTAACTAAAGTTGTATCCCTTCTTTTTTCTTTTTATTAATAACTTGAGTTGCAAAAAAGCTACTATAAATTACAGAGAGAGTTTATAAGCAGCATTCCTTTTTTATTTATTTTTATTTTTTTATTTTATTTTTTTAAAAATATATATTTTATTGATTTTTTACAGAGAGGAAGAGAGAGAGATAGAGAGTTAAAAACATCAACGAGAGAGAAACATTGATCAGCTGCCTCCTGCCCATCTCCTACTGGGGATGTGCCCGCAACCCAGGTACATGCCCTTGACTGGAATCGAACCTGGGACCTTTCAGTCCGCAAGCTGATGCTCTATCCACTGAGCCAAACCGGTTTCGGCAGCATTCCTTGATTCTTAGCTACTTTCATTTGAAAAGAAATATATACATTTAAGTAAAATACTATCTATTTAGGATGTAATTTCTCGTCTCTCTTAATACAAAGCACTATCGAGTACCGTATAAACAGTGTTAGACCAGAGCTGGGCAATGGAAACCTCAGCTGCACGTGTGCTCCAATCTTCTACGTGACCCTGGCGACAGCTCGCTCCCTGCTTCATTTGCCCACATGTGATACAGAAAAGACTGGGCCAGCTGATGCCTCTCGTCCTTTCTGCTTCTAAAATGCTCTTGTAGCCGAAACCGGTTTGGCTCAGTGGATAGAGCGTCGGCCTGCGGACTGAAAGGTCCCAGGTTCGATTCTGGTCAAGGGCATGTACCTGGGTTGCGGGCATATCCCCAGTAGGAGATGTGCAGGAGGCAGCTGATCGATGTTTCTCTCTCATCGATGTTTCTAATTCTCTATCTCTCTCCCTTCCTCTCTGTAAAAAATCAATAAAATATATTTTTTAAAAAATGCTCTTGCAGTGTCCTCTCTGCTTCTAAGGCTTTCTATCTTCTCTAGTGTCTCTCTGCCTCTCTCCTCTCTAATGATATAGATAGACAATGGTCCAAGATATTGTAGCCTTGGGATTTTAGCAGGCATGTGAGAAAATATTTTTAACATAAGCAACACTACATATGAGAGTTTTTGTGACATTTATGAGTCTGTGCTATGACTGTATTTTTGCTGATGCATCAGCACCATTTTAGTTCTGTTTTTTCAACTCTAAGAGCCAAAGATTTTAAAGTTCAGAAATATGTGTGTGTGTGTTTAAATCATTTTGAGGCCACCTACAAAGTGATTGGCCACGATCAGAAATGGTAGCATTTATACATTTACTGCTGCTTCCTGGGGGACATGTGATGGGATTCTATAGGAAGAGTCGTGCTGTTGGGGATGTGCTCTTAGCTAATCATCCAAATAGTGAATCTTCTAACTTGTTGAAAGAATGTTCTGATACATCCTTGATAAGGTCCTTTTGTGTTTTTGAGACTTACTCTCATGGTCTTATTTGTTCAGCCAGTTTGACCACTGCTGATATACTTGGAGTTCTGTTTGGCAATTGTTTTGAAGTTGAAGTATCTGAAACACCAGCATATTTATTGATAGGGACAATGCCATAAAGAGTAGTTAAATTTCCAGGCAAATCTATAGTCTATTTAAGTCATGAGATAACTAAATATGCTCACTGGCAATAAAATAAGAGAAAAAGAGTAATGCTGTCACAATATTGGTAAAAAGAGAGGGTGGGATGTTATTACAACTTACTCTTAGATGACTGTGCTTAAGGGATAGGAGGATAAGGAAGTAGATAAAAACTTTGGAGAAGATTTTAGATTTGTGAGTGCCTTTAAGGCAGTGGTTCTCAACCTTCCTAATGCCGCGACCCTTTAATACAGTTCCTCATGTTGTGGTGACCCCCAACTTCATTGTTACAAATTGAACATAATTAAAGCATAGTGATTAATCACAAAACAATATGTAATTATATATGTTTTTCCGATGATCCTAGGCGACCCCTATGAAAGGGTCGTTCGACCCTCAAAGGGGTCGCGACCCACAGGTTGAGAACCGCTACTTTAAGGGCTTTGCAGATGCATGTTTTATTATATCTATTTTTTTTAAAAAAATATTTTTATTGATTTCAGAGAGGACGGGAGAGGAAGAGAGAGATAGTAACATCAATGATGAGAGGAAATCATTGATTGGCTGCCTCCTGCACATTGGACCGAGCCCGCAACCCAGGCATGTGCCCTTGCCCGGAATTAAGCCTGGGACTCTTTGGTCCACAGGCCAACACTCTAGCCACTGAGCCAAACTGGCTAGGGCTATATCTAATTTTATTTAAAAGGTAAATGCTTCCCTTTTGTTTGATATGGTTGTGCTAATAAGAGTTTTTATACTTCTAGAATTCCAAAACAACATGAACATTTTTGTTGTTGTTTGTATATACAACCAAAAGAGATGAGAGATTTTGCTGAAGAAATTAGGTAAGAGTTAGAGCAAAAGTGAGAGAAAAAAAAAAAAAAAGGAGAAGAGGGAAATAAGCTATAGAGAAAATATATGTTTACTTTGTAAATAGAGATCACTTGACCTATAATTACTTTAAAAATGGGATATTAGTAGCATGTGAGGAAATTTTTTTAACATAAGCAACAGCCTTGCAAGTGGAAAAAACGATTGTGAGGAAAAGATTTTGAATGAGAGATTTTCTTCTGCCAGTCACCAGTGGCACCATTAACTCAGACCGACATGGTGTATGGGAGAAGGAAGAAACCATTTGACCAGCTACAAGCTAATGTGCCTGAAAGACACTGGGAATTTGACACATGCTTTGTATTCTTCTGATGTAAAGTCCATTTTTTTCAGGTGAAAAATGGCTTAGGCATGCTTTTGAGACAATGACGTTAGAATGCTTTTGCAGAACACAAAAGTGAATGCACCGTGTAATTATTATTAATTTTTTCACTCTCAGTGTTTCTCCTTTCCTGTTGTTTTCATGGCATTGCCAGTGTAACTCTGCAGGGCCTCTTCTCTTAGGTCTAGTTATTCCTGAAATCCCGTTATGCGGGGTGTAAGGAGCATTGCAAGAGTGGTTTTAAGTAACCCGCTGTTTACTATGGCTCGGACAGCTTGCCCATTTATTTAGGCTCTGCCCTATTGCTGTTCCACCTTTCCTGTATTTTGCTTCTTTGTTTCATGACACAGTCAGTCACTGGGGTGACATACATTTGTTAGCCACCATAACAGAAAGCTTGTTTCCTATTATCCATGGAGCTGGAATTTAAGTTCAACCTTGGCTGAAGTGAGGAGGAAGTCCTGGATTTGACACTGCTGAGGGACTTGGAAACATGGGTGTTTTCAAAATATGTCACCAGGTCATTAATTAAACACTAAAGCACTTCCACTTTGACTCATATAAAATACACATGATTTAAATCTTCTTGAAAACTTCTAAGGGCTCTAATCTCAATAGTTAGAATAACAGAAAATAATATGTATGTTTTTCCAGTCTGTGAAAGGAGGAATAATAGACCTGAGAAAACTTTCATTGCCCAGCTAATGATGCTGACATAATTGATTTAACATGCCCACTGATTGGAAGAGTTTGGCCGTATAAAGCTTTGTAAGTCCTGCCTATGGGATTCCCTTTGAATCACATTGGATTTGTTCTTAGTGGATGTTGAAGGAGCTCCAAAGTAGACATTCGTTCCCCAGAGGGGGTAAAATCTGACTTGTCTAAAGTTCTTGGAGAAGTGAGAAATACCATGGCATCCTACTTATTTTGTACTTTCTACTTGGAACTGCAGCTCTGAAACACTTCAATGAAATTGTTCCATTGCATCACCCAACTCAAATCAGTGTATGCAAAGCTTTTTCTCCTGATTTCTGAATTTATGACTCCCACGTGAACTGAAACTGGTGATTTCTTTCTGCCCAGTAGCAATTTGGAGAGGGTGCTTGTGAAATGTTGTCCAAGTAGAATTTTAGAGGTGTTCTTTTTCCTGGGATATAGCAAGCAGGGTGGGCAAACATGGCTAGCATCATAATCCCTTCGTTGGATGCACATTAAACTACCCTAATTCCACACTGATGTTTCTGAACGTCTTTATATAAGAACCTTGAAAAATACGATATATGCATACATGTCCTAATCCTTTTTAGCCTTGACACAGGATTGAACATGACCATGTATTTAAAGCTCATTAGTAAAGTATATTTTACTATTAAAAATTAATAAAGGCAATTTTTCTATTTTCTTTGTAATTTACCACCACCTTAGTGGCTATCAATGTAAAAAGGCAATATGAAGTCACACAAAATAAAGTTTGTTTTTAAAAGTCTCTTTAATAACAATAATTTAATTATACTATATTAATTTCCACTAACTATTCCATTAGTACTTACTAGAGAAGCCACTTAAAGAGTAAGCTGTACTCTGCCAGGACCTTCACCATAGAGTAAAAGTGGTTCTGATGGCTAATGTGTGTTTTGCTTGTATAGGGGTATATCCTGTGGCAGGTAATATGGATATATTTTGATGAGTGGTCCAGTAGGGGGGGGGGGGAGAGCATCTGGTTAGGAGCACCACATTAATTTTTTAAGAAAAAAAGTAGAAACAACATAATTCAAGTGTAAATTAGCAGAGATGGAAGTGTGTAGAGAAAAGAACTATAACTATACACTCAGATTCAGAATGGTTCCCTAAGCATGTGGTATAGAAATGCCTGAATTATCCAACATCTCTGAACCTGTTGTTTCAACTATAAAATGCAGACAATAACCATTTGCTGTAAAAATTAGATGAGGTATACTCTATGAAATGTTTGACAGACTGTAAGATCCTGTATAATTGCAATATGCCTAGCAACTATTCTTGAACTTTGGTCAGACTGATACTGATTTCTTTAAGAGACTTTATTTGATAAAAATTTGACTTCTAGCCTGGCTGGTGTTGCTCAGTGGTTGAGTGTCAACCTATGAACTAGGAAATCATAGTTCAATTCCTGGTCAGGGCACATGGCACAGGCCTGGATTGTGGGCTCGGTCCATAGTGTGGGGTGTGCAGGAGGCAGCTGATCAAATGATTCTCTCTCATCATTGATGTTTCTTTCTCTCCCTCCCTTCCTCTCTGAAATCAATAAAAAATATATTTTAAAAAAATTGACTTTTAAATGAATAATTATAAATTTGTAGAATTGAGGCCTAAAATGTGGGTCTATATTTGTAAGGATAACAAACACATAACAGTCATGTTGACTTGTACTCCACCACTCTCTCTAGATGGAACTATTGAAGACAGTTAGACCCACAGAGATTATACCAAAGCTTGATTGTGCCATTTATTATCTGTGTGATGTGAGGTTAATTCCTGGACTTCTCTGAGGCGCTTTTTTTTTTCCTGAATGGTCAACCACAGTTGACCATTGGTAACTAAAACAGCAGAAATTGAAATTCGGATAAGGGGGAAGTACTGTACATGGTTTTGGCAAACTTGCAAGTGCAATCTACATGCAAGGATTTTAATCTCAAGAGAGTTCCAGGATTTCATGTGATTGCTCATTAAAGTGCCTAGAGAGCTGGGATGTGAAATCCACATTTCATAATCCTTGGCCTTGGCCAGTCATCTGAGATATCACCCCATTGGGAGTACATAGGACTTTGACCACATTGCTTAACTGAGTGCCATGGGAGGTGTTGGCTCATCCAGCCAAATATTTCTATGAATCTGATAAGAGCTGGCCTAGTTGACTTCCATGGTCCCAATCCTGAGAATTTAGAATTCCAAAATTAAAACAAGAAAAGGTCTTCTGCAAATTAAATGAGCTTGAAGATAAAGTCTTCAAGGTTATTTAGTATTAGCATTTTATAATAGAGCAGTTGCAAAGAAAGTCAAACACAATCACCACCAGTGTTTAGAGCAGGCTCCAATGTCCCACAAGAAATGGAGAACTCTTTTTCATTTTAACCATAGGAATTGGAATTGATTATTTCTTCATCCATATGGTTTGTGTCTGGAAATATCCCAGGATCCTCAAGCCGAGCAGGTCATTCTTACCCCACCCTGTTATTCCCTTGAAGTTTACTCTCATTCTCCTCTTCTTTTTATCATTTCTACAGGCTCCCAACCATTCTCTTCCTCTTGGCATTCTTCCTCACATTCTCCTTGTCCCCATCTCCCAATACTCCCTGCTCTTTCTCATTTGCTGAGTATTAATTATGCACATCGAAAGTATTGAGAATTAGGGTCAGTAACTAATTCTTCCATATTATTTTCCAGCAGCAAACAAGTTTTACCTGGGAAGTGTGGGGAAAGGGGCCAGGAGGGCATGGTTCTGATGACAGCAGAGATCAACCATTTTGGATAGATTAAACAATTTTCTCTTTCGAACAGACTGCCTGCTCTTCATCTCTCTGGAAGAGCCTATCATGCTTTGGGGTTCCCTTCCCCCACCCTTTCCAGGCTGCCCTCTGGCTGTCCTTCAGCTGCCTTGCCTCCCTTCTCTTTAAGGCATCAGTGCTGGCTGCATAGCTCTCCCTGTGCCTTCCCAAATTCTTCACACTTCTGTTACCAGTTTGGGGATGATTCATGATGTCTGTATCCAAAAAATTAGTTCTAGAAAAAGATCTCCCTGATTTCCTTGTCTCGTTTGTTTGAGGTGTTCACTATCTTAACCATAGGATGGGTCAGGAGAAAAGTTAAGATTCTTGCTGGCCCTTCCCTTGCTTTACGCGTGCTTTGCCATGTTTGCTGAGATTTCCAAACCTGTTATGAAAGTCTTGGTCTAAAATATAAATATTCCCTCTGAGTTATTCTGTTCATTTCACATTCAAAATAAAACAAATGTGTGCTATTGTTTATTTTGCAGTGCTCTTGCTTTCAGCTAAAAATTGCATTAATGATATTTGAGGAATTAAAATTCTTCATTTGGCCTCATCAGATTATTTTGTGTCATTCCTTCACTTTTCTTTGGATAGTATCATAGTAGCTCTTGGTGTAGTTAGGAAAGTTGTTTTCTGCTCTCAGATTAAAGTCTGCCTTTCTTTCCCTTTGCTATGTCATTCTTAATTATGTCCCCTTCCTCCTTACAAGACCACCCAGAATAATTCTCCCTCTTGAGTGTTTACAACCTTCAAAATCTTGCACAACATAAATGAAAACCAGCTGAATATTTGAACTTTGCAAGTACAATCATTAAAGGACAGTCAATGCAGTGCATGGCTATGATGAAGAAAACTGTGGTTTTGACATGATTGTTCTGATAAATTTAGGTGGTTCTTGAGTCATTGGTTCTGCAGCCTGAACTCTCAGAAATCCCGTGAATGTCTGATACTGGTACAGGTTGAATTCTCTCACATTTTTCGTAGGACTTCACTAATGTCCGTGACAGTAACAATACCTGGAATCTTTTATTCAAATGTGTGATTTTTTCCTCTGCTTGGTTTTTGACAAATGGACAAGGTGCTTCTATTGATAACATTGTATGGCAGGATTTGAAAGTTCTTATTTAAGCAAAGAACTTGGGAAACATGTTTCACAGAATATCACAGTTTGTTCAGATGTAGTACAAGGTATGTAGGATGTATAATTTTACTTCAGTGAAGAAAATTAGTAAAGACAAGTTGGCGGAACTAGTGAATTATGTGACAGGGTGAGAATAATAAAACCCCATGTTAACATAAAACGTAAATAAATTTGTTTGTGTACTTTGGTATGTATTACCATTAGTTGTGTCAATAAACATTCTACATTTACTAGGTTTTATAAACATTTCTTAGTATCAGGGCTTCATGTGGAAAATAATAATAAAGCAACAGTGCTTTTCAAATGTTTACTACATATCTGGCACTGTATTTAGCACCTACACATGTTACCTTATTTTATTCTCAGGACAACTCAGTGCAGTATATGTTATCATTGTCATTCTCATTCTATGTATCTGGGGCTCTGGTTAGAGAGACTGATAACTTGCTTACGTTACCCAGTAGGTGAAGGCAGAGTTACAGCCCCTGTGCACAAGCATATTGCTAACCTGAAGGAAAACTCACCCTTGAATAAGCTAGGAGACTCCCACAGTGGGTGCCATGCTCACCTGTGGGAGGTGGATTCCTCTTCCTGTCAAAGCTATGAACCTGGCTCCTTTTAGGGAGGGATGGAATGTCCTTTATACTTCTTTTGAATATCTCTTTTCCCTGAGCAGACTGGAATTTACCCCCCCACACACACTTTTTTCATAGTCTTAAATGGTTTAATTGTTCTTACTTTATATCCCAGTGAGACCCAATCAAATATGCTCCCTGGCTGAGAGTGAGAGTAAAAGATGGGCAGAGGGTCCAGTTTGGGTTAGCAGCCAGCGTGAGAGTAACGAAAGTGATGATATAAATGTGGAGTGGTGAAGCTACAGTGCTGTGTCAACATTCTGTTTATTTCAACACTTGGGGCTTAAGGAAAGCCAAAATGTTGGTGGACCACTCTGCTTATGTTGCTTGTGGAGCAGCTCTATGTGTAATGCAATAATTCTAAAAAACCAGGCTTCTGTTCTATAAAACTTTAAAGATTATGTTCAGTTCTCACACAGAGTTTTACAGGGCTCCCCGGGTAAATGTTGGTGTCCCTGGAGGAGAGCAGCGGGGTCTTTAAGGAGAAGAGAATTATTGAGGCCAGATCAGCCAGCGATTTCAGAGTGATTCGGCTCAGGGCAGCCGTTATCGGTGTGATTGATTACAGCAACACGACCCACATTAGGAGCGTTTTTCTGGTTAACTGCCTGATGCTATTTTATTTTATCCTCAGGAAACGCAGTCTAGGATTACTTACACTGACAAAGAAAAGAGTTTTCACTTGCAAAAATTTTGGTAATTTACATATTTTCTGAACAGGACTAGTAATCATTTACTATGATTTGCAAAACCATGGGAAAGTAAAATGGTGTTTTGTTACATTGTGTACTATATGCAAAAATCATTATATTACTTTGCCGTCTATTAATGTACCATCGAATACTTTCTAATGTAGAAACTGTTGAAACCCATTTTGTTTCTTTGAAAAATACTCTTTGAACAGAGGGCATTAATGCAGCCACAAACTATAAGCTCAAAGTGTTGAAGAAAATTTCTTGCTAGTAAATGTCCTGCCCAGGTAACATTTTCTTGGATCAGCAGCATTAATAAATTCTGTTTGAGATTCATTTTCATTATATAAATGTTGACCTAAGATGTGTTATACGGGGATTAGTCCACTCTCTGTGGTGTTTTATTTTTAATCTCAAGGTGATGAAGGGAGGCACCCCCAAACTGATGAAATCTGAACCTCATGCAGCATGGGGCGTGGGGCATGGGCATGGGGCGTGGTGCATGGGCATGGGGCGTGGGGCGTGGGGTGTGGGGCGTGGGGCATGGGCATGCAGCATGGGGCGTGGGGCATGGGCATGGGGCGTGGGGCGTGGGGCATGGGCATGGGCATGGGGCGTGGGGCATGGGCATGGGGTGTGGGGTATGGGCGTGGGGCATGGGTTATGCAGCATGGGGCGTGGGGCATGGGCATGGGCATGGGGTGTGGGGTATGGGCGTGGGGCATGGGCATGGGCATGGGGTGTGGGGTATGGGGCATGGGCATGGGGCATGGGGCGTGGGGCATGGGCATGGGATGGGGCATGGGCATGGGCATGGGGCGTGGGGCATGGGCATGCAGCATGGGGTGTGGGGCATGGGCATGGGGCGTGGGGTATGGGCGTGGGGCATGGGCATGCAGCATGGGGCGTGGGGCATGGGCATGGGCATGGGGTGTGGGGTATGGGCGTGGGGCATGGGCATGCAGCATGGGGCGTAGGGCATGGGGCATGGGCATGGGGCATGGGGCGTGGGGCATGGGCATGGGTGTGGGGCATGGGCATGCAGCATGGGGTGTGGGGCATGGGCATGGGGCGTGGGGTATGGGCGTGGGGCATGGGCATGCAGCATGGGGCGTGGGGCATGGGGCATGGGCATGGGGCGTGGGGCATGGGCATGCAGCATAGGGCGTGGGACATGGGGCATGGGCATGGGGCATGGGGCATGGGCATGGGGTGTGGGGCGTGGGGCGTGGGGCGTGGGGCATGGGGCATGGGGCATGGGGCATGTAAGTCTCATCCAAGCAATTCTCAGGTGTGAGCTGCCTGCAGAGTGAACTGATGTCAGAAGAGTTAAAGGGTCAGGCATAGAGAAAAGGCACCGGTGAGCAGTGCCAGCCTCTCCGGCACTGCTCCAGGCCTGGTCCCATGTGCTTTGCTTCCCTGTGGTACTTCTCAGTGCCCCTCTCTGCTTCAGCTCCAAACTTTAGCTGGGGTTTTCATTTCACCTGTGGAGGCCTAACGCCCGACTCACTCTCAGAACCAACCTGGGAACAAATACCCTTCAATTTTACAAACTTGCCACTGGATGAGGAGGTCTTCTGCTCCTGCACCACTGCACCCCTGAGGGTCCTGCCTTGGCAGGCAGGAGAGATCAGAGTTCTGGCTGGAAGCAGCCCACAGAGTCTCTGGAACCATCTCCTCCTAAGGGTGCATTGCTTAATAATGAGCTGGAACACAGGATCTATCAGTCAGGAGCTGAAACTAACAGCCCCCACACGCTATTTTAGATGCCTAATATGGATGCTCTGGTTCAGGGTGGGCCCTTCTTTCAGAGTTGGGAAAACCTGCCATGTGGGTGGTCTTGGGGGTTCCGCTTGAGGATGGAAAACTTGTCCGTTTATATTTCTATCAGAAATGTCCTTTGTTTCTCACTCTTATTTGGTTAGAACTGCGACCTACATTTTTCTCTGATATTTCAGGCGTAGCCAGGCCTGAGACTCCAGAGCCATCTGAGATGTGAACATGTGTTTACTACCATCTAGGGCATACATAAAAAAGGACAAAGCTCCCTTTACTAACCTTTTTGTAAACTTTCCTTCCAAAAAGCCCATGAATATGGTTTCTGACAGCTCACGTGGAGCCATAATCCAACACAAATGATTTCAGTTCCTATTTGGTCCACAGGGTACACGTGATATTTTGCACTGTGCGTTTCAAATGTATGGGATTTATTTTCATGCTGCATAGGTGTAATCAAGTGAAACACATTTCAGTGGCGCAGGGAAGGTGACCCAACAGCTGTCTAAATTCATTCTCTCGCCTCCGTTTCCATCCTTCTGGGTGGTTTCACCATGAGTGTAATGAGCTAACCAGTTGCTTGATTGACTGGCAAGAGAGTTCCTAGTTATCAGAACTAGTAGCTTTATAACCCTTTATTGAAAGTCAGCAGAGCCCTGTGGCCATCCAAATAACTCTGAAATTGAACAAACTCTCACACAAAGCTGTGTTCCTGTAGAAAATTGCAAGAGCAATATAAGAGAGCTGAGGCTTTTCTTGAAAGAATGAGGGTAATTAGGAACTTAAGCTCATATTTTGGAGGGTGATCATGTGTCTCAGCCTATACTATTGCCCTGACATAATCATTTGAGGTTCTTCTTATGACTCTCAAAAGTGCCTGGGTTTGGGCAATTAATTTTATGGTCACCATAATAATATGGTCACATGGGAACTTGGAGCTGGAGCACTGCCTATGTAATCATAATATGAATATTAGAGTCTACATGCAAGATGTAAACCTGATAACACACATGACTTGCAGAATCATTAACATTCTCATAAGTTCTGTACTAATACATGTTCTTTCTCAGGTGTCTAGTATCTGAGTATTTAATTATGTCCTATGTACAGGCTTGAATTAATCACAGCTTAATGTTTATTATGTATGCCTATTCTCATTTTAAACAGAGTAGAGGTGTTTCCGAATAACAAGCCAAAAAGAAAAAAAACCTGAGGAAAATTTGTGAAAGAAAGAAATAAGGTTAATAAAAGTAAGATGAAACCTGGGGCATAGTTATTCCTCCAAATGTATGCTTTAAAGCCCAATTTTTGTTTTGGAGCTTCCCGGCAGCCAGTGAAAAGAAACATGACCAGTTGCATGATTCATAGGATCCACAGGGAAGAAAAAAGAATGGCATGGGTATGAGAGAGCTTTATGCTGTTCAGTACAGATACTAAGTACAGTGGACGCTTAAAGGTGCTTAGGAAACTCCAGCCCAGCCCCTTGTTGTTCTTCCTTTGGCAGCCCTACCATGGCAATTCCCCTCAACTTGTTCCCCAAACTCCACTCTCACGATATTTCCTTGCACCATTTCCCCCCTGACCACCAACTATACCGGAGTGCAATGGGAAACTTCCTATGTAAGCCTCAGCAGTCACTGACTTAACTTATCAACCAGAGGTCCATTTGCTTTTAAATTAATCTGACTCAGTATATGTCATCCTTAGCCACTTCCCAAAACACCAGCTTCTCCAGGAATCCATCCTATTACTAATGTCTTTTATTGCCTTGTGTATTCTGCTCCTCATCCTTTTTTCTTCTACTGCCCTTTACCCCAATTCCTCATACCAGGCTTCCCTTCACCAATCTCTCCAATATCGTCTTTTCTGAATCTTCCTCCAGTGTATTGCCATCATAGAAACCTGGCTGGTTTCTGAAAACACCACTTTGTTTTATATTGTGATGCTCTCTCTGCCACATGCCACATACCATTAGAACAGATTTGGATTGGATTCCCCTAAATTTCTATTTCTACTTCCAGGTCAATATATACCCATTCCTGTATAAAACAATGCTTATCCTTTACGGTCCATACCATTGGAATCATCCTTCTTTTGACCCAACTCATGCACACAAGTCACACTCTTGCTTATCACTCCAATGTCTAGATGGACCATACTCCTAGTGCCTTAGCTTCTACATTTCTTAATCTCCTAGTTTCTTTTGCCTCCACTTTAGCAATTTACTCCCCTGGCCACATTCCAGAAGAATTTATCCTCTGAAATCCTAGCTTTTATCTCATACTATTCATCTATCAATCTTACCTCTTTGCCTCCCTCAACCTTCCCGTCCAGTTCAGGGAGACTTCAGTGTTTTGAATCCTCTGTTATATACAGGTCTATTACCACTTTAGAGTCTGTTTCCTCCTCTCTTTCAATACCTCCTGGCCTCACAATACCTTACTTCCTAATTATTTCACCCCCTGGTCTTTCTACTGCATTCTACTCACAATATCCAATTCAGGATCCCTTTAAACATCTCTTCTACACTTAGACTTCTGGTCACAGCTAAAGAAAAGCTCACTCCATTCAAGTGTTCATATTGATATTAATGAAGCTCGGCCTGGTTGGGGTGATCCTTTAGTCTGCAACCAGTCAGCTTTTGCTCAAATCCTTCTGATGGCCTTTCTAGAACTTCCTCCTGCCGTGCATCTACGAGCACCTTGAATTCAATTTCTGGCCCTGGCTGGTACAATATAGTAAGTGTTGAACTAAGTATTGAGTAAATGTTGTTGAATGAATGAAACCTTCATACTAATCTTATTTTTTTAATCTCACCTCCTCATTCACTGCCAACTGATAACCATGCCTCCTTTTTCATGGAGAAGATAGAAGCCCATCCTAAGATCTCACTAAACTTTCTGCACCTCTCCTTTCCTTTATTTGTAACTCAATGAAAAAGCCAACCACTCACTTGTCCAGAGATAATCTCTTCAACTGTGCTCTGAACCCCTTTGTTGACTATACTTCCCAATTCCTCTGAACACACACTCATTCTGTGAACTCTACTTTATAAGTGGTTTCTCCTTATTACTAGATCTTCAGTTATTTCATTTTTAATGATCTTTCCTCTCAGCACATACTCTCTTTGTTCTCTTTTGAAACTACTCTTGCCAAGGTTCCCAAATTGTCAAATCTAGTGGATAATCCTCCATGTTATTCTCTCAATCTTCTCTCTTGATTATTTCCTTTGTTTACACTATCCTGTTTATATGACCCTTCGCTGCTGTGTCTTAATTGCCTCTTCTCAGATGCCGTTATTGATAGATAGATATCTCCCCACTAATTCATGCTTCTGGTGGACATATTTCCCAGAGTTCAATTCTCTTTCCTCTACTATACCCTCTCCTTCACTGACCTCAGCTACATTTACAGTTTTGATCATAGACACTGTGATGATCCCAAGAGCACATCTCCATTTGGGACCTCCCACTTGGAGTCTGATTACAAAGAAATCACTTATTTCCGGATGATCTATAGATACTTCACCATCAAACATGTCTAAAACCAAACTAAAACCTCTAAATTCTTGTCATATTTGTTACTTGTAATTGATGCTCATTAAACCTGGAAATACCTAAGTCCCTCCTTTCTCTCTCCCCGCAGCACCCAGTTCATCTTTAAATCCAGTTGATTCTGCCTCCTCATTACCTGTCATTTTCATGCTCTTCCTTCTATTTATATTGTCATTATCTTAGTTCAGGCTGTCATTATTTGTTATCTAAGTTACCATATCAGGTTCCTAACTGGTCTCATTGTCACTTAAATGCATCCATCATATAACTAACTGGTAGTGATTTTTCTGAAAGGAAAATCTGAACACATTATGCCCCTGCTTAAAATCCATCCACGTCTCCTATACCACTTGAGATCAAGTTCAAACTTCCTAATAGGATGCCCAAGACCCATATGATGTGACCACTCCCCACTTTATAGCATCATCACTCAGACGTAGCAAAATCACATAATTTCTCCCGGTGCTCTTACATTTTGACTTGGTATAAGCTGCTTATTTGTCCAACCTGCTCTGTTCCTACTTCTCCCCCTGGCCAGATCACCTTTTCCAGAAAGCCTTTCCTAAACTTTCCAGAATATGTCAGGCCCCATAGCATATATTTTCAGGTGCTGCCATTTCTCATCTGCTGTAAGACTGTGGGCACCGCCCTAACCGGTTTGGCTCAGTGAATAGAGCGTCGGCCTGCAGACTGAAAGGTCCCAGGTTCGATTCCGGTCAAGGGCATGTACCTTGATTGTGGGCACATCCCCAGTAGAAGGTGTGCAGGAGGCAGCTGATTGATGTTTCTAACTCTCTATCCCTCTCCCTTCCTCTCTGTAAAAAATCAATAAAATATATTAAAAAAAAAAAAAGACTCTGGGCACCTCAAATAGGAATTTTCTCTCTTATCATTATTTGTAAGCCAACCCTACCTCTTGCCTCACTTATCGGAGTTTTCACAAATATAATTTTTTACTCTGTAAATACATTCTAGAGACCAGTTTAAATAGTATCCGATGAAAGCACAATCTTAAGGCAATAGCTTGTCACTGCTACGATGCATAAATATACTCAGTGATGCCAGGAGGGTGAAAGGACCACGTCCATGTAGCTTTTTGCCACCAGGGCACTGTTGGAGTACCGGTGTCATCTGTGACCTTTTGCTGTACCCATTTGCAGCAACAGCTTAAAAGCAACGTTGGGCATACTGAAAGTGCATAAATTTAATGGTTCAATTATGCATTGCATATTGATAGGTAAAATATAACATTATGAATAGAGAGATACAGTGTGATAATTTACCACAAGTTTTCATTATTTCAGAAAATGTTCTCTACAGAAGCTTTGGTTAACTTTTCACACCATTACTGTACAACTCCTAGCAGTTTCATAATTCCCTGTATCATTAAATTCTGTTCAATTTCTCACTTCCTAAATGCATTTTGGCTCGTGTGAGATGATATTTCCAGCTCCTCAGCACTTCAGTATTTACTGGGCCTACCTGTCATGAGAGGATGTGACCCAGGCAGATTAAAATCTTATTTCTAGGTCTGCAACAGGGCACCCCCACGATGTTTAACTTTGGACTTATGACCTTCCCATCTGGGACTCCAGGACACCTGATTTGCATCAGCTATATACAATGTCAAGCTCTTTGGAAGCCCAGAATCACATACTTTTGAGGGAAGGAAATTTAGCAATATGCTAATTTTTCATTATGGATTATACCTATAGTGCGGAGTGTGCTCTAGCTTTCTCTTTCCTTTTTTCCTTTATTTGAAAAACGTTTCCTGTTTATATGAACTAGGGTGATCCAGGGGCCTCAACACACAATAAATCCTGCAGAGCAAAGGCAGACTAACATAGGAAAACATTTTCCCCCAGTGCAAGGAACCAGGCTGCTCTGAAGCCTGCAATATGGTTTTTATGTTTGTTTGTGGGGTTTTTTTGTTTGTTTGTTTTCAATTTTTTTCCAATTCCTTAGTGTGGGTTGTACACAAGGAAGCACCAAAAACTGCAGACCATTTTTTCTCCAATACTCAAAAAAGCTCTAGGAAGCAGATCAGAGATTATGGATAGGAATAGAATCAGACATGACTTAATGACAGGTTTAACTATGAAGAGAATCAAAGGGAAAGTTACTTCTGCAGTCGCTCCTTGCTTTCTATATCTGAGCTTTCCAAGATAAAATATAAGAAATTGTTTATGTTTGATCTATAAGATGAACTGCATTTGGAGAAGTGATTTTTTCTCTGCCTTTTTGATTATTTGTTTACTTTATTAGAATGGTCCAAATAATAGAATATTATTGTATTAGGCTTTCTACTCAAAACTTGTGTTTTATAGATGAAGAAACTGAGGCCGAGAGAGATGATAGGTCTTCTTTTTTTCTAATGTATTGTGGCTTTTTTCTTTCCCAATGATCTCTAATGCTTTTAAAGATACGTTCATACCCATTGCCTGCCACCCCACCCATCTCCCCAATCACACTTTCATGTAGCCCATCCTGGTTTTAGCAGTAGCAGACTGGGTGTAATGCTGAGGTTCCTGAAGTGCCCTCCAGTAGTAATTGTGCAACAACAAGTCAAATCTCTTTCTCTGCAGTCATTTCAGAAGAGGGTAAACTGCACAGGCTCATGCTCCTCAAGCTCTTCCTATGGTAGAAGGAGAAATTTACAAGAAAGCACATCTCAAATATGTGAGACCATCCGTGATGCTCAATGAAGGGTATACAAGATCCAATTTCTGAAGAAAAATCCAGGAATTTCTAAGAAGAGTTTGTTTTATAGCAAGTAAAAGGGCAAGAGGAGGTACAAAGATGGAGACAAGAAAAAGCAAGTGTCTACAGAGAAGGGTTAAAAGATAGGCAACTCCCTGAGGCGACCAGATGGCCCAGATCTGGGCAATAAATCTCTTGACAGTTTTTCAATGTCTAAGAAACCTGTGTTTATAAGTCACCAACAACACCTGCTCAAGTTTCACTTTTGGGTTACTTGGGTTCTGTAGAATTTAGCTTGAGTTTTAAAGGGTGATGAGTGACTAGTGAAGTTGACCCCAATCTCTACTGGATTTTTCAAATTAAGTGAATTGTATTTTGCACAGATAATGTGTGTGGGTAAAGTATCTGGCATCAGCTTATTTGAGAAGGAATAAACGATGAAATGAACTCTTAATCTGTCCATTAGCTTTTTATTTTGAACTAATTATAGACTCACAATGAGTTGCGAAAAAATAATACCTGAAGGTCCCATGTGCTCTTCATCCAGCTACCTTTCACCTCCCATTATGGTAACATTCTACAGAACTAGAGTTCATTATTACAACGAGGAAATTGACATTGGCATAATGCAATTACCTAGACTACAGATCTTACTCAAATTTCACCAGTTTTTATAAGTCCTCATTTTGTATGTGCGTAATACTAAGAAATTTTATCCCATGTATAGATTCATGCATAGATCCACCTCTACAACAAGATACAGACCATTCCATTCCATCGCTACAAAAGGACCCCTTCACACTGCTGCTCAGTAGTTATCTTTCTTTAACTTTTTATCGGATCGAATGAACCATGGAGCCTTTTTTTCTTTATTGTTCTTCATGAGCCAGTGAACATTTTTTTTCTTCCAGGGAAAAAGATAAAAATTGTTTTTTCTTTAAATAACATTGTAAAAAATTGAGATGAAACTTCCCATAAAATTATATGAAGTAGGTGATATAAACCATATGGTATATGGCATAGTTCAAACTCCTGATGTTATTCTTGAAATGCCAAAGAAACCCTTTGACAGGTAGGAAGCCCCACTTTTCACAGGTGTGAGTGACAGGTTTGTAGAGTAAAAAGGTGCTGTGTCAAATGTAGTGAAAGCTGCTCTGTCTGGTTTTCTTGAGTGAGGATTTTGACCAAACCATGCAACTTTTTTCTATTTATAGAGGTAAAATTGATGTCCCAAATTCTACCTTTTCTATTACATAGCTTGGATAGACTGAAGAGTGTCTTAAAGGTGCATACTTCCTTCAATACAGAAGGAAAAGACATTTTTGGAAGTTCTTAATCTAAAAGTTAAAAAGTTAAAACTCAGATGGTCTTTAGATTAAGTAGTTTAATGTAAATTTTTGTATTGAGTTGGCATCAGAAATGTTTCTATAAACCCCCAAGAAGCAATAGAGCAAGTCACTCTATCCTGTTAATTAACTAGATTAACTTCTAGTTGGTGGGGTTTGTATTTAGCTGAGACCACACACATTCTTATTATGTTTCCTGGGGAAAGCTGTTACAGGGATGGACTATAAACACAGCCAGGCCTTACTCTCTTCAAGATTAGGGTTTGGTAGATGTGACTCTGTTTACCACGGGGGACACCTCCCCACACTCACTGTGCCACACTGTACCGCAGAGGAAGGCTCCCCATTGCTCTGCCCAACAGTCTGAGGGGAAGTGTTGTATGAGGCAGAGTTGGGCCCACTGAGAACTTCTTCCTTAGAGAGGTTAGTTAAGAATGGCAAAGCTTGAATCACAGAAGTCCCTAAAATCAGAAGATCATCAATTATTGTAGGATCAGTGGTTTTCAAGCTTTATCATAGATCATTATGGCTGAGATGCCTATTAAAAATGTCTCAAGCTAAATATTTCTGCATAGGGAGGCCTTGCAGATGTTCTTGCCCATAGGCCATATTCAGGGAAATGTGCCCCATAATTGAGTAGTCTGCCATCCTCATTTTGATTGCAATGGAAACTAAAAGAGAGAAGTGATTAAATGCCATCTAAAAATCACAGTGTTTTGCAACTTGTCTCCTGCCTTCCAAATTAACTTGTATTGGAATGATGACCAAGAACCTCACTTTTTTAAAGAGAAGGAAAAAAAATGCATGATTACGGGCATAGGAAAATTTTCTCTTAAACGGAAAAAAGAAAAGTTGGTCTGGAAATTGTGAAATCTTGGAGCAGCATGTCAGACACTAAACAGAAAAAGCTGCCTATGTGGAAAGAATGCAGAGGCAACATGGCACTGGGAGCCACACGATTCCAAGGACAAGGTCTCCGAATTCAAATGATAAACTGTGTTTACACAGTTTCCCAGGAGTTCAAAGCATTTGGTAGACTATATTTTTATTGTGAATAATTCTTACACTAAACTCATTATTATTGATTCTATCTTGCTGCCATGGAGACTAAAACACAAAGAGACACGTCTGGTTTGCGGCAATGAAGACTACAGTGCACACAGCTAGTGGCCGGGTAACTACACCAGCCTTTCCTGGGTGGATACCCACCATAATTAGACAAATCCAATGCTTCTTCATGGACCCACTTGGCATCAGAGAGTAACTCTCAATGTGATCTGAGAATACACCTCACCAATATAGGCTTGAGATTCAGACTTTTTTTTTATTGTTTATAACTCCTTTTATTATTTATGGCGGCATGGTGGTCATTTGTGCATTTGGTGACTCTCGTAGCATAGAAAATAGTAGGAACTCCATTGGCAGGTTTACAAGGTGGACTGAAAGAGAATTGAGAAATTGGTGACATGTATAGACAACTATTTTGAGAAGTTTGACAGTGTAGAGAAGGGGTAATCAGAGAGGTGAATAGATGGGAAACATAGTTCCAGAGAGTAGTTTTCATTGTGATTGATCTTCTTGTCATGATTGTATTTATGGCAAAGAGCCAGATTATTTTAAAATGCTGATAAGAATAACTCATCATGGACTGAAAATTTTAAGATACAGAAGAGACAAGGAATGATCACAAGTATTTGATTGTTTCAAGATATTCCGACAATATTTTTAAAAGACATACTGTTTTAAGGATAGCTGTGAAACTGTCTGAGAACTCATGCAGATTGGCTATATCATAACAGTGCCCAGGGCTGGGAGTAGTGAAAGTAGAGCGGAGAAGGAGAAGTGAGTTAATTCACTTTTTAACTTTACCTAATGCTGCTAGTGTGTAAAGTACAATGCGGCTAGTGTTTAAAGTAACTACCTGTAGAACCATAGAAAAATGGTCTTGGATCCCTTATTTTCAGTATACAAATTCTTTCCTCTTTTTGTGAATTCATTCTCAGGTTTAAATTGAGCCCGAAAGTATGAGCCTTACTTTTCTTTTAGTTTTTGGTAGTTGGGGACAATAATAAAATCCCCAAAAAACTATCACATGATCTCACTCATTTATGGAATTTAATGAACAACATAAACTAATTAGCAAAAACAGATCCAGAGACAGAGAAGCATCGATCAGACTGTCAAACCCTGCCTAGAGGGAAGGTAGGGGAGGGTGGGGGTAAGGAGGAAAGATCAACCAAACGACGTGTATGCATGCATATAAGCCTAACTAATGGACACAGACAACAGGGGGGCGAGGGCATGAGTTGGAGAGGTCGGGGGGTTATGGTGGGATAAGGACACATATGTAATACCTTAATCAATAAAGAAATTTAAAAATACAACAACTATATAGTACTATGTAAGGCTAAAACAATCAATATGTTGCAGTACCCGAAAATAACTTTTTTTAATAAGATGCATGCTTTGCCAATGTGAGTTATAAATTTCTTGGATTTGTTTACTATTCTATACTCTTACAAGAAATTCCTACTATCCAATTATTTATTCAACCATTATTTATTGAACATCTACTATTATATGCTACCACTGTGCCAAGGGTCTAGGGAAACAACGGTGATATTGCTCAAAATGAATAACCTATTTCCCTGTTTTTAACAAAAAGTGTTATATGTTTACTTTTTCTATTTATATAAAATTAAGTGTTGCTTTACCTTATAACTTTTAAGCAAATAGTCTCATTAGAAGAATTGACTTACCCACTATAAAGAATCAAAGTCAAATAGAAATTGTTTGATGAACTAAAGATGTGAACAATATTTGCCCAAATATTTTCTTGGTCTAAGGAATGAATCTTTTTTTATTTTGCCATAAATATATTTCTTTAGTCATGTGTTTTTATATTCGTGATCTTCAGTATTAGACTCGATTATCTCTCTAAGTGCAGCTTCTCTGTGTAATTTTATTTCTGTTATATTAGCCATGTAGTTTTTACTTCCCTAGAAAGAAGTATAAAATTGAAAATGATAACTTCTATTTATCATTAAAATGGAAAGAATTAATGCCATATTTGCTCCTGTCTTCAGCCTGAACTTTTTAATATAGTTTCCATGGGGGGAAATTTGTGCAACAATATTTCCATATTACATTATAAAATTATTTTTCTTAAAATGTACATAGAATATTTGTTTCATCAGAACAACTTTCCCTTCTTTCATTCCACCAAGTTGTTTGGTAGTTTAGATAATCCAATTTAGAAATGGAGAAATTCACATATAGAAAGATATGAAATGATATTCTCAAGTGAATACATTTAATTTGTGACTCAGATGTTACAGAATTGGTGGTGGTTTTTTTTTCACCAAGTCACATAAGCATTTGACTTATGAAATAGAGCATATTTACAGTGCTGAAATGTCCCCTCAATTTTATAATAATGCATGAGATGTGTGAAGACTTTGCAAGTCATACCATATGGAGATGCTACTTCCAGCAGACCATGAATATTTGTATGCATCTGAAATTAATAATAAGATATCACTTGCAGTGCTACATTTAAATCTATCCTGAATATCTATTTGCAGATTTATTGACTGAAAAATATTTACTTGTTCATTGCAACACCTCTTCAATCTGTCCATGTCTTATTAAAATTGCACGTCTAAGTACAAAGTGGTATCATTAAGTATCACCATTGGGTTGGTGAGGCAAGTTTAATTGGGTAAAGTTTATGTTTGAAACATGTGACACTAACTATCTTTTTAGGTTGAATTTTACTCATTTCAATAACAGGGTTGTTTTGATAATAGCTATTGAGTGTTTGTGTTGAATGCTATCTGAACTTCACCCCACATATGTGGATTAATAGTGATATTAACTATTTGCATAGGACATTATTATTTTCAAAGGACTTTAACAGATGTCTCATAAACTGAGTGGACATATAATACTTATTAGGGAGGCAATAAGCACCAGGCATCCATACAGAGCTTAACTACTCAACTTAAGCAAATTCGAGCAGCTTTTTTTTTTTTTTTTTTTTTTTTAACCTAAGCCTTGATAGTGTCCCTATTGGCGGCAGCTGGAAGACCTGGAAGTTTCCTTCATAAGCCTGTCCTCATTTTTTTTCAGCTTATCTCAGTCCTAACACTTTTTTCAGGTTTGAATTCAAACCAACCTTTTAAAAATAAATATTCCTGATTTTTCCAGTCCAATTACCTCTCTTATTTCTGGTTTCCCAGATCATTTATAGTCAGCATTCCATTATTTTTTAAAATTTATCTTTATTGTTGAAAGTATTACAGATGTTCTCTTTGTTTATTTATTTGTTTGTTTTCCTATTGACCCCTCCACCCCCCACTTGCCCTTCCTAGGCCTTCACCACTCTATTGTCATTGTGCATGGGTTATGCATATATGCATATAAGTTCTCCAGTTAATCACTCCCCACCCCCACATTCCCTCTGAGATTTATTAGTCTATTTCAGGCTTCTATGTTTCTGAATCTATTTTATTCATCAGCTTATATTTTTCATTAGATTCCACATATAAATGAGATCATGTGATACTTGTCTTTCTCTGACTGGCTTATTTAACTTAGCATAATACTCTCCGGGTCCCTCCATGCTGTCTCAAAGGGTAAGAGATCATTTTTTACTGCTTCATAGTATTCCATGGTGTAAATGTACCACAGCTAAGTTTCTATGAAAATTGAGACTTTTGTTTTTGCAGCCACATAAACTTAAACCTTGTTATTTGGCCCATGTTAGCCTTGAGTTTGACATGCTTGATCTAGGATAAGTGTGCTTCTGGTCAAGGCAGTAATACACTTTCTCTTCTCCTGTAAACAAGTAGAAATCTGGAAAAAATACAAAGCACTCTGGTTTCGGACAATTGGAAAACAGGATTGTGTCCCATGAAAGAAGGGAACCAAGCAAGGTAAACTCTGACTCATCCTCTACCTGTAGGTGTTCAGTGGACCCTGGTCCAGAGAGAGGCTCCCGTAGAGCATTGGTGGTTTCACTGAATTGAAGTGACAGAGGCCAGAGTCTATATAAATGGAGGAAACTGATAGTGGTGGGGCAGAGTACCAGAGAGAGGAAGCTTCTCAGAGAGAGAGCCCCAGAACTCAGCAGGCGTGGGGGGGGGGGGGGGCAGAGGGGCCTCTTAAGTATTCTCATGAAAACTAAACTGTGTAGGTACAGGGTGATACTCCAAGAGGACAAAGAATGACCAAGAAGCTACAAGCCAAACAATATCAAGAGATCATATTGGTCTGGGAGACAATCTAGAATGGAGAGACTCAGGGGACACACAGGCATTGGGTAGAGATTCCCAAAAGGTCAAACTTCAGAACCCTGGCTGAATTAGTCCTGCACTCACAACACCTAAAAACAAAGCTTAAAAGGAAAAAGCTGATCTTTTCTATTCAACTGCCCAAAATCAAAAGAGAACATTCTTCAAAGGAAGATAGTACAGTTTAGATAACAACATAGCATTCATAAGGCAGCAGCCAATCTAAAAGTAATAGCAATAAAAAGAAGCAAAAAACATGTGAACAACAATCAAAAGACAATTCAGGCATAAAAAATAGACCCAGAAGTGATAGAGATGATGGAATTAGATAAAATCGGAATGTCTACTATATTAATGTAAGCACCTAACAAGTGTGAAAGAGAATGACTTGAAAAGAGCTCTTTTAAATATTCTATAATTTAAAGTAAAACATAAACATATTGAGGAGAAGAATAGAACATAGAAAACATACGTGTAGCTTCCAGAGCTGAAAAAATAAATATATGAGTTAAAAATTTCAAGGATAGGTTTATTATCTTAGACAATGAAGAAAAAATAGATCAGTGAACTTGAAGGAGCAATAATTGCTACTATCCAGAATGAAGTACTTGTATCTTATAAATACTCATGAAATGAGTTTTATAATTCAATAACAACAAGTTAAGCAAACCAATTGAAAATGGGCAAAATTTGAACAGACATTGCACAAAAGAAGATCTACAAATGGCCAATTAGACATGAAAAGATACTATTATTAGTCATCAGAAAAATGGAAGTTAAGATGACAGTGAAATACCACTCTATATCATTAGAAAGGCTATAACAAACTGACAGTGTTTCTGAGAATGTGCAGTAACTGGAAATCTCAGTCATCACTGGTGATAGTATAAAATGGAACAGCCACTTTCGAAAATAATCTGCCAGTTCCTGAAAAAGTTAAAATACACTTACTCGATGACTGAGATAAATGGCTTTTAAACCTTTTTTGAAAAGCTATTGAACAATGAGAAAAAAACACACACAACACACTCTTTCAGTCTATACCACTGTGCCTATCATGCTTTGTTGAACTCCCATTCTCCCATTTCTTCCCGATTCTCCATCACAGAAGTCTGTTCAATAAAAATACTAGACATTTTTAAGGGCTTATTTGAACAAAAATTTATTTGAATCAGGCAGCATCAAACCAAAAGTGATTAGAAGTGCTGTGCAGACAGGAGCGGGAGGAGAGGTTTTTATGGGGCAAACACAGAAGCGAAGTAAGGAAATTAGTGATTGGCAAGAATTTAAAGCCTAGATGGCTGACTGGGTTTGGTTCTCCTTGGGTTTGATTTTGTGACCTTGAGGCGTTTAGGTTTGGGTTTGCTCAGCACGCCATTACCATATAAGACACCCCATTCTAATGGCCTCCTGGGTTAATTTATTTAACAAATCCAAGCACTTAAGTGATTAAGCAGGAGCTTATTGCATTCGAGGAGGAGGCAAATCACAGGGTAGAACAAGCGGAAATCATGTCTAGCTATGAAAGAAGCAGAAAGCCAGGAAAACTCACGTGTCATCATTGCCTTTGTGCATAGTTGTAATGCTCCCATTGATTACTCAGGTTTTAAATTAGGCACAGTTTATCTCTGAAGGATTATTCAGTGTTATTAAGAAGGAAAAGTTGTATGGACAATGGCATCATAACAGTGTGTTATATGAGTTCATGTGTATTTCTGACAGAAGTGTTGACACTTTGATGTGCTCAGTCTTATTTCCCTAAGGTTTAAATCAGAGGGCAAGGATAACCTCTTCAGCATCTACTGTATTAATGTAAGCACCTCATCCAACGTGAAGGACAGAGATAGTGCTATTAATGTAAGCATCTCATCCAACGTGAAGGACAGAGATAGTGCTCTATCAGCTTAGATGATTGCTTGTTCAGTTTGTCAGTTAGGATTAGTCTTGGCAGAATTCCCTGAACAGAAAACCCAAAGGACTGTGGCATTAAATAGACACTGATTTCCCTTTTCTCTCCTGTAAGAAGTAGAAAGTTCAGAGCTGGCAGATCAGGGTCGTAGCTGTCAGCGACCAGCCTCCTCTTTCTTCTGCTTCATCATCCTTTGCATCTTTCATGCATCTGCAAAATGGTCCATAGTGACTGCTGGAGTGTTCCTGTCCATCACGTGTGTATCTCAGTCACAAAGAAGTGGTTGCAGTGGTGGCGAGGGCTGCAAACAAGCACCTGCCTGGGGAGGCGGGTGCCTTTAAAGAGCTTTCCCAGATATCCCACCCAATTGTTTCCACTTTAGTCTCACTGGTCACTACTAGTTTTAGAAAGACTAGGAAATACACTCTTTTATCTGGGCAAATTGCCCTCCAAAATAAAATCAGATTCTGTAAGTAAGGATGAGAGAGGGGAATGCAAACTGGGTGGTCAAATAG
Source organism: Myotis myotis (assembly GCF_014108235.1). Classification (NCBI taxonomy): domain Eukaryota; kingdom Metazoa; phylum Chordata; class Mammalia; order Chiroptera; family Vespertilionidae; genus Myotis; species Myotis myotis. Next base: position 35,940,370 of record NW_023416357.1, read on the forward strand.
CCACCTGTGCCAAGATCCATTTTTCAGAATCTCAGGTTTGTGAAGGCTGATGTGGCTATTGCCAGCCGGGTGACTGTGTTTTCCCTTATTTCTAATTTATGTGTGTGTGGGGGAAATTACTGAGTCAACCATTAGGCATAGAAAACCCTTGACCTCCCAAACTGGCCACATCAAAGAAGGACCCTTTTTCAATAAGACTGCCAAGTAAACAATGTTTCCCAAGAATGTGTCTTTTTGTAAAGTTCGTATGAATTCGATAATCTTCTGAACCGTCTTTTGGTTATATCAACTGGTTCTCTTCCCATGATAAAATATTCACAGTGGCAAGCCCTGGAGTTCTTGAGTTTCTGTGTGTACTTCTGTAGTGTTGCGATATTTTTCTTGGCATATAGGAGAAAGAGCTTCCCTTGTAAAGAAACATATTGAAACAGAGAAGCCTCCTTAATAAAGTCTCCTTAATAAAGATCTTATGGGTGATGCAAAGGTACATGATTACAAATCAGCCTCCGGGATCCTTATGCCAAATGGTCGGTGCTGAAGGAGAGTTAGGAGTGCTTTGAAGTGCCTGGGAGAAGTGCCTGTAAGTCAGATAAGCCAGACTGGTCCTCTTCCAAAAAGTTAGAATGGGCCAAATCGCCTACAAAACACAAATAGACAACTGCTCTTTATTTAATTTAGAAGTGCTAGTTATACTGATGCCCAAATGACTAGAGATAATAATTAGCATTAGCTGCCAAGCTCCCAGCAAAACTGAGGAAATTGAATTATTACTTTCTTCCTCTCTCAAATAAAATAATTGGCTATTTTTCTAGATTCTTTTGATCTGCAGCAGGAGAAATGTTCTATTTGTAAGCACTGCTATTATCAACAATAATGGAAAGGACAGTAAATGGCACCCAGGCATCAGCTCTGTGGCAGGTGCTATGCTGAATGAAGTTTAAGTATGGTTTCTGCCCTGTGGCCTAGATCAATTTTGCAGCCATTATTCTGTTTCATGTAGTTTCAGGACTAAATGGGCAGTTGTGTAGTTAGGGTCTTGCCAGTGCATTTGTCCACAGCAGCATCCACTTTTGTGATGATTCATAAGTACGAAATTGAATGGGAAGAGGAAAAATAAATGAATCACAAAGCCTGTTAGAGGCCCTTGAAAGTCCAGCCCAAATGCTAGTAAATGCTAAAGGGGAACATATTTACTATAGTAGAGATAGATTAAATGGACTAAATTGGTAGATAATTGGGAAAGGCATGTGGGAAAATTGAATGAGTGTAATGGGTAAATAGCATAGTACAAATGGACAAGTTTCTGAGGTCTAAATTGGGTACAGCTAAGGCCAGTGCTTACATCACCCAGATGAAGAGACTGCAGTTTGCTAGGGCCAGAATGTTTCTGCAAGCCAGGCACATCTGGTTTGAAGTGACTTTAACTTTTTGATGCCTTTCAGAGAAATGCTTTAATTAGGCACCGAGATGGGGGTGCATTGCCAGATAATGGGTCCATGAGATGCTAAGAGACCACAGACTCATCTGCTCATCCCAGAGGAAAGGTGCATGCCCTTAAACTGTGGCATGCTGGCTCTAATTAGCATCCCTTTTTACTGATTTTGTTCGCACTAAGTCATTGTTGCAGTCATTTCTTCATTAATTGATTTATTTAACAATTATTTAATAATTGCTATCTACAAAATGATAGAAAATAAATCAGATTTTAAATAAAAAGTCATTGTAACTGTCTGAAGGGTCAAGATATTTATATTATGTTTAGAAAGATAAAATATAAGGCACATTTATTATATAGGTCCTTCAAGAAAATTGGGGTGATAAATAACAGTTAGGTCACTGGTAGTATTAGCTATTTGAGTCATTTTTTCTAGGAGGTTTTTAACATTTTCTTTGAGGACTGTAACAAGGTATAGGATATTAAGATTAAGAATTGTACCCGGCTGGCATGACTCAGTAGTTGAGCATTGACCTATGAACCAGAAGGTCACAGTTCAATTCCCAGTCAGGGCACATGCCCAGGTTGTGGCTCAATCCCCATTGTTGAGCATGCAGGAGGCAGCCAGATAATCAATGATCCTCTCTCATCATTGCTGTTTCTATCTCTCTCTATCGCTCCCTTCCTCTCTGAAATCAATAAAAACGTATTTTTTTAAAAAAACAAACCAACCATCAGCCTACTTTCTTTGTGGTTCATAGATATCAATTAATTTTTTCTAATTATGTGGCTGACAAAGTAATGGTAACCGCATTGTATATTCTTTATGGTTTAGCACTAGTGGATTTGCCTCATTTTGCAAAAGGTTGTTTATCTCTAGTGAACTGACTTTTAGTTAAATTAATATTCTGATTAACTGAGCATTTTCATATATGAATTTGAATGTAATACAATACAGTTAGCAACAACACTATCCCAGAAATGATTTAATCGTATTTAAATATGTAGGTACCTCAATAATTTTCAAACTTAAGCACAAAAACAAAAAACACTAGAATCAACCCAGTTATTATTATGCAGGACTACACATATGGGAAGTGAAGCTGTGCCTATACTAAACCTAGGGCATCCAGTCTTACACAATTCCAGTGTTTGCATGTAGAAATGACTGTTTCCAAAACTAAATGCCATTTAACAGAAAGGGAGAGAATATATAGAAATAAGGGGAAAACATTCCTTCTTAGTGAGCCCTATCCCCTCTTGTAATTTCCAATATTTTGTTTCTAAACAACACTCAGTGAGATTTCTCCACTGAAGACTTGGGCTGCTCTGGGGACATCTCTCTAAGTTGATTCATGAAATCCCTTTAAAACTCTCTAATGTACACTAATAAGTGAGTGTAGCAAGATTGCAGGATATGAAGTCAATACACAAAAATAAATTGTATGTCTATATACAAGCCGTGAAAATTTAGAAACCAAAATTTAAATGCATTACCTTTTACAATAGAATTAAAATATGAAATACTTAAGTACACATCTTATACAATATGTACAAGGTCCCTATATTTAAAACTACAAAATATTGTGAAAAAAATTTTTCATAAAGACCTAAGTAGTGGAAAGGCATACCATGTTTATGGACTAGAAATTTTAACACAGTAGAGATGTCAACTATCCCCAAAATTATCTATAGATTTAATAAAAATTCTACCCAGTAGGATTATATGTACACATACACAAGTTGATTCTAGAACTTAAAGGGCAAAAAAATCTATAATAACTAAAACAATTTAGATGAAAAATTTGAAGCGTAAGAAGCTAATAACTTGCCCTTAGTCATTCAACTAGAAGAGCAGAATAGAAATTCAAGCCTATGTTCATGATCTGACTACTTAAGCATCAACCTTTTTACCAGCAAACCTTTCATGCTCTGTAAAAATAAAGCACAGAAATGCTTACTAAAACAGCACAAAGTGGATGTAAGAATGTCAGACATTGTGTAGGAGTTCAAAAGTTGTCATAATTAGTCTTCTAGAATCTTGGCATTTTTGTAATTCTTTCTTCATTAAATTTTACCTCATGACAGCCTTGTCCTTAGAAAGAAGCTAGTAATTTCTACAAACCATTCAGCTGCACTTTTGAGTGGAATGTTTATTGTCATTCTTTTCCCCTTTAATTTCCTCTTTGGCCAAGGTGTTATTCAGGAGAGCATTTTCTGTTTTCAAATATATTTATAAATTAACCTTTAATTATTGATTTCCATCTAAATCGCATTGTCTAGTATAGTCTTTGTTATACAGATCATGTAACACTTTGGAGACTTACTTTGTGGCCTGGTTTGTAGTCAACTTTTATAAAGTTTCCACATGATCTGAAAAAAATTATGTTAGTTGCATGATTGTTCTAAATATATATATATATTCTAAATATATATATATATATATATATATATATATATATATATATATGATATATATATATCTTACTGATTTTTTATTTAAATCTCATATAGTTCAGGTAGTTTCTTTGCCTGATAGAGGAGTATTAAAAAATCCTACTCTGGTATTTTGAATTGGTTAATTCTTCATTATTATTCTATCTGCTTTTATTCCATTTATATTGAGACTCTCTCTGTTACTTATAGTAAAAACTTCATACTTGGTAGAATTCCTTGATAGGGTAAGTCTTTTATTATAAGAAATTATTGTTCCTTTGATCCTTATCTCTAGTAACAGTGAACAATTTTACCTTAAATTCTACATTGTCTCCATTATTTTTGCCATAGCAGCTATTTGCCCAGTAGAACTTTTCCATGCCTTTTCTTTCAGCATTTCTGAATGCTTTGTGTGTGTGTGTGTGTGTGTGTGTTTTGTGTGTGTGTGTGTGTGTGTGTGTGTTTTAGAGAGAGAATTTAACTGCATTTTAATATGCCTATGGCTAACTTTCTGCACTATCTTGGCTGGAAGTCCTCTGCTGGGCTTTTGTTGGGAGTTGGAAGTGAAGGTCGGAATGCTGGTATTCCATGTTACTGATCCCTGTGAACACTGGTGACCCTGTGGTCTCATGGTGTGGTTGAACAGAAGGAAGATCGCCCTAACTCTTCTTGGCATTTGGTTAGTAGAGGGCTCTGCGGGTAAAGCCAGGACTCTCTTGAAAATTCAGGGGACTTCTTTTGTAAAGGGTGATTGAAAAAATGTAGCCAGTAAATTTTCTTCTGAATAAATATAAGGAAAACCAGTGACCTATAGTGAAAGAAAAACCCTCACTGAATATGCTACAACGAGTGATTTTTTAAATAATAAAGAATAATACAAACTGCAACAAGAGAGAGAACAAATAGATTATAGCCAGGAGTAACTTACCTCAGAAGACAATCTGAGATCATTTTAGGGACCTGTGCATTTTGTACTTTCCCTGGGAAGCACTGAAAGTAAATTTTAGTGGTTTCTCTAAGAGTTCTGCTTAATGGCTTGGCATCTTGGTAATTTACCCCAATGCCTGCTTGATAGAAGCTCTCCACACAGGTAATCATTTCTCTTTGACCTGCTTTGCCATGATTACATTTTTAATACTTAAGAACATCTTCCTTCTAATTATACCCTTCTGGCTTGACTGATGCAAGAGTTGCAGCAGTAAATTAAGTCAGCATGATAACTCAATCCAGTGCATGCGCAACTGAAACTACCTTGTGAAGGACACAGTGTTCTGTCTCGTGTGCAAAGGGTATGTGGAATGGGGCAACCACGGATGAGCTGAAAATGTCTTTATTAAATGAGTCTCATTTTAAATATGGAAACTGATCTGGGGGGTTTAGGTGTCCAATATTAATATCTTTTGTACATGTTTGTATGGGAGTATTTCTGGGTCAAATTAGTACATTCAGAGTAAAATAGACATTGTTTATGCTCTAAAAACCAGTGTAAATGTCTGTAAATAAAACAGCAGTGAAGAAAAGGCATAGCTTTATGATGGATGGTTCTCAGTTGTCCAGACTGCTGATGTTGGTTTCTCCTTCTAATATCTTTTTCATCAAAATCTTTAAAGAAACAAAGTCTACCCACACCGAACCTTCCTATCTCTGTGCTATTTCTTCTTTAGCAGAATTTTATTTTATCCACACAGCTGCTGGGCAAGAGATACTACTTATATTTTAATTCTTCTATCCCAGGAGGAACGTATTTTTAACTTTTTACTGTTGTCCTAAGAATGACAAGACAAGCAGGAGAGATTTCTTTTTCTTGGAGGGATGGGGGCAGGGGGAGGGGGAGATGGTAGTCCTAACACCCTATAATTGTTTCCCTACAGATGATAATAAAATATTGATTAGACAATTACCATTTGAAAGCACGTTAGGGTATCACAAGCATAAATTTAAGGAACAGGCTCTACAACATTAGGATGACCTCAAAGTATGTTTACACACTAAATTGTCTGAGCCTAGCCTATGATCGCTTTATGCTTTTAATACTCATGGAAGTTTTGCTAGGTACTGTATTCCCTTCTAGGAGGCTCATTGCAGAAGCTCCAAACCTTTGGGAAATAGTCACTGCTTAAACTCAGGAACTAGAAGTGTTTAGAGAAAGGCAGTTGATATCTGGTTGATAAGCGATAGCAATATGGTCATTCAATATGGTCACATTTGCTCTCTGCCTGCCTATGCCATAGCTAGTTATTTTTTTTAAATATATTTTATTGATTTTTTACAGAGAGGAAGGGAGAGGGATAGAGAGTTAGAAACATCTATGAGAGAGAAACATCGATCAGCTGCCTCCTGCACACCCCCCCACTGGGGATGTGCCCGCAACCAAGGTACATGCCCTTGACCGGAATCGAACCTGGGACCCTTCAGTCCGCAGGCCGACGCTCCATCCACTGAGCCAAACTGGTTAGGGCAATAGCTAGTTATTTTTGACAGCTTTCACTGTTCCACAGTTATAAATTAATGAAGCCAATGAAAACTCTTTAGTTTAAGATTCTTGTATTTCATCTCAAAGTCACCTAAACTTGAACTTTTTGAGCAAGATTCTTTCAGAGATACACTAAGAAGAACCTTCACACTATGACCTTGCTCATGCTCACCTCCATGGCCTAGTTGAGCTGAGAGTAGCTGCAATGCTAGGAGAATAGGTTCAGCATCCCAGGCACCCTGTAGTTAAATCCATGGGTTTGCCTGCAAGGAGAGTTTGGGTTTAAGTCTACCCAGAACAGAACACAGGAGAACACAAGGCCACACCAGGCATAGCACTTTCCCCAACGCCTATGGCTCAAACCTCAAAACATTTTCCTCAGTTTGCTTTTATAAACTTTCGTTTTGGTCACTGTGACCAATATTGACATCTCTTCATTAATGCTAGGTAATGAGGCAGAGACCAGATATGGTAAATCCTTTGGATTTGAGCACAGAGATTATAATGCCTGGAGAGCACCCTACTATTGCCCAAAGTCCGCTCCCTCTGTTGGAAGTTCACTTAATATGATGAATGTAGTAGGCTACTGGGAAGGGTCTGACTCACAGGAATGTTGCACCTTTTGTTTAAAAAGCCCTGTTTTTGTGAAAAGGGGAGAGGGGCTCTTTTATAAAAGCAAATGATGTTTTTGCCTCATAAAATATTGAGAGATGGAGGTATCTATACCTACTCATATGCACATACAAGTCTACTCGATAGATTGGTGAGCAAGTCAGAGAATACATCTTATGAGCTTGGGCATTTAGTGCTTTCAAGTTTATGGAGACTGATGAAAATAAAAGTAATCCCTAACTGAGAGACTTTTCATAATTGATGGTTTTTAGACTTCAGAGACAAGAATTAACTCTCTGATCTTTTGGGTGTTCAGGGAGAACAGGAAAATCAGGCTCTGCTTTTATCTGTCATGTGATACATTCTTTATTTATAGCCTAGCCCAGAGCATTGGGGACCCCGTGTCTTCCCATGTGTGCAAAGTATGTGCTCCTTGGAGGTTAAAATCAAAGATCTTGGCTTTATTTTACGAACAGCATGTGCTAGGCTACTTGTTTTAATGTTTCAGATTTTCCATATTGTAGTAATCAGAGAGAGAGAGAGAGAGAGAGAGAGAGAGAGAGAGAGAGAGAGAGAGAGAGAGAAACATCAGTGTGAGAGCAAAACATCAATTGGTTGCCTCCTGCATCAGATTGAATGTGCAACCTGAGTGTGCCCTGACCAGGAATCAAACCTGCAACCCTTCCCGCACAGGACAATGTTCCAACCAACTGAGCCACACCAGCCAGGGCTGTGGCTTTGCTTTTAATGAATAGTATGAAAGATTAAAGTACGATGGCTTAATTATCAAAGCCAATGTTCCTGTTAAAAAACTTATAAAAATGTTTTGATTAAATTTTGAATATTTTTTTGCAAGGCAACTGGGCTAGATAGAAGACAAATTTCCTTAACAACAGAAACTTGGGCAAAGACTTTCTTCCCATGGCTTCCTTGCATACTGTGATAAAGGAAGTATGCAATCCTGAGCAAGCAAATTAATTTTACAGAACACTTAGAAGCTGACTTTAAAGTATCAGTAGAAGCCATTGAAAAACTGTTGAGTGCTTTTAGTGAAAATTCTACTTACTGCCCAGCTGTAACTAACAGATGTAGTGTTACAACTGGCAAGGAGTCAGATTGTTAAGAGGAGGACAGCTAACAGAGTGTAACATGATGAATCCAGGGCAAACATGATTCTCATGTCTTGATTCCAGATTGGGACTATCTGTTTGGATGTAAAGTACATTATCCAGATCCCCTCTCTTAGAAATTATTCCAGAAATTTGTCCAGAGATCATAATACATCCCACAAACCCATAAGTTATTTTCTGAGCACTTTACTTATGAGTATGATGGCCACATAAGTTATTGTAGAAAATTCTGTTTGGGAAGACTGTGAAATCAAATGGAATGATGAGACTCTACTGGGCGCAGGAGAAGTATGCCCACTGTACTTGTGAAGATGTAACTCGCCCGATGGGCTAGGTATCTGAGATAGAGTGACTTGTGGTTCCTCCACCACCTCTCAGCACGAACAGAACAAGTTGCTTATTGATAATATTTCCATTTCTCATTCCTTTTATACATTCCTGTCCAGCCAGAAGCAAGCTACTGCAGGCGAATCTTCTTGAAAGACAGAAATAACTAAACTCAGGTTTTTGCATTCATTTGTTAATTTTGCAGACATTTGTTAAACTCTTTTAAAGCAGCATTTACCTTTAGCAGTGTCTAGGTGAGTGGCTTTTTATCTACATCTCGTTGTAACACAGTTGTGTGGTGTGTCAGAAGCAATAGGTGAGGTACCAAAATTTGTAAGATATTTTTGTCTAAAGTCAAGTGAATTCAGGGTTATTACTGTGATATAACTCCCACTTACTTGTATTTCAAAATGTTTTCTAGAGTAACAGAAGGAGTCAGAGCTTGAGAACCAGCCTATCTCTGATGCTATTGTGTCTCTTACCTGTGTTTAGCCAGTGAAAAAGTTGAGGATCCGTATTCCACTTATTGACTGCTGTATAACAAATCAGTCCAAACATAATGGCTTACAATAAAAACATTTATTTTGCTCATGAATCTGCAACTTAGGTAGGGCTCAGTGGGGTTAGCTTTCTTTTGCTATACTCAGAAAAGCTGGGTTGGCTCTAAGGCTAGAGGCTGGAAGCATCTGAGATCTTGCTCACTCTTATCTCTAGGGAAGAAATGTGAATTGTTATGGCCAGAGGACTGTGGCACACTGTATTTTTCAAAAGTGACCATAGCTATATTTCTGGTCCTACATTCTCTTCTAGAAATTTCACACTCATTCATCAATAAGTGCGAGTCTGTGTTCTTTTCCCTTGATTTTTGGGGAAGATGGTGAGTGCTCTGACATAGAGTACAGCAGACATCTTGCCAGCTTTGACTTTCGAGGCTGGGCTACAAAAGGTATATGGCTTTCCACCTGTCTCTCTCAGAATGCACACCCTTAGAAGCCCGGGCCAAACAGAAGGAAGACATGGGTAAGTCTTTGGCCAGCAATCCCAGCTGAGTCCTCAACCAACAACTAGGTTCAATCATGAGACATCTGAGTCAATGAGCCTTCACTCACTCTAGTTCTCAGGTTTCAAGCCATCCCAGCTGATGCTTTGTGGAGTAGAGACAAACTATCCCCCCATAGAGTCCTGTCCAAATTGCAGAAATAAATAGGTAACAGCAACAGATAGAAAAAACATTAAAGATGAAAGAAAGAAAGGATGTGTTCAACATTTTCGGAAGATCCCAGAGATTACCCTGAGACAAAAGTGGCTTTATTCATCATCCCTGCTGATATATTTTTCTTGTATGATTAGAAATGGACACGAATCTCTTGTCAAATCACACCCTTCCCCCAAAATGTATGTACTCTGACTCTCTTCTCTTTTCTAGAAAGTACTCTTGCTGTAGAGCATAGACTCAACACAGCTAAGCTGATAATTTGCAGACTTCGATTATTTTGAACAATGTGTGCCACAAATTCTTCACCTCTATCCTTTAATATATTTCTGAGTTGCTAAAAGAGATAATCTTAAACTCTATTTTTAAGATATATAGTAATGATAGGATAATATTCTTATTTTATCAATGTTGGTGGGTGCTGAGATTTCAGGGCTTTGTTTTAGTTTAATGAACACAAGGATATTATATGACAACATGTAACCTAGGTTCTTTCAGTAGGATCTGCTGTCTTCACCATATTCCATGTTAAGTAGGAACACATTGACATATGAATTTGCTTCTAAAATGTCACTATGTTTTTTATTCATCATAAGAATTCTGATGTCAGATTTTCACCTTTCAGAGATAATAAATGATAGATAATGCTGTACAATTTCAAAAAGATTCATCATGAAATCAAATTGTTCCTATAGAGGAAGCCATCATGCTTTTATCTTCTCTGTGAAGATTGCAAAGGACTTGCACAAAAGACCATCTAGAGCAATCATTCTCAAACTGTGTATGAATCACTGGATTCATTAGGTGACTTGTTCATAATTGATTATTGTGCCACAACACCTGAGTTTTTGATTCAGTAGTACAATGGAGCCCAAGAATTTGCATTTCTAACAGTGCTGCTACTCCAGGGACTGTGCAGTGAATACTTGAAAACTACTCATCTAAAGAAACAAGATAAAGTCCTATTGTGTACAGAGCTTTTTCTAACCACCACTTTGTGAAATATACTCTAAATTTAAAACAGCTTTCAACTCACCACATGACAAATAGTTTTCATTCATTGATGGGTTAGATAAGCCATTTCTCTTATCCACATTTCTTCTCATATTGGCATACAGTTAGAAAAGAAACAAATTGGTTCTTTCAGTTTGAATGTCATCCAGTTCTAAATGGGTCCTAAAATTGAGGATGTGCCATGAGAAATGTAGGCATTTTTCACTAGTGTACAACCAGAAAATTTGGTTAGTTTTGCCAATTTGGTTATAAAATAGCCAGAATTCTGTCTCAGATATTTTGGTAATAAAAGATACAATGGGCAAAGTTAAATTATCCCTGGGGGCTCAAAGAACAAACTAGTTCTGGTCTAGATCACTTGGATGAGTCTTTAAGAAAACATCAGTGTTCTCAGGAAAAGTATGAAAGGGCCCCTCTGCTTAACTGCTAAGATAAAAATAGATCTGAGGATTTTCTTTTCTTTCTAAATATTTCCAATTAACTTAACCTAATAGGATTATTCAAAGAAATGGCCTGGTCAGCAATAGAATCATTTAGGCCCTTCAGTTCATGGATTTTCCATGGACTTTTCCTCATTTTTGTCCTTGCTTTAGTTTTTTCATTCTAATTTAACTATTTCAAATATGAACAATTTTAATTAGCATTTTCCATGGTGGACTTCCTATTAGTACTTTTCTAAATTTCTCATTTACTTTAGAAATTTTTCTATATTATTTAAAAAGAAATATATGTATTTATTATAGAGAAACACTCAAAACTGTTAAGGAAAATTAATATCCCAAAGGCTATCATTGCAGTAAAAATTACAGTAAATATTGTGATAATTTCCTTTATATTCATTTTCTATATATATATATATATATATATATATATACTTACTTAAATATATTTATAATTTTCAAAAATGTAAATTAAGGATCATATAGATTTTTAAATAAGTCAAATTGTTTTTAAAAATTAAACATGCAAATAGAAAAACTGAAGAAAATGATAACTTACTTATAATGCCCCATCCCCAGATATTTATTTTTCTGAAAATAGAATTTTCTGCACATAATGCTTTGCTACCTTTTTTTTTACTCAATAAATTTACTATAGTAAACATTTGTGCGTATATTTTTTTCTTGGATATATTATAAATGAATTCATACATTAAAATGAACAATATTTTCAAAGCATTTGCAAATAAATATCCTTGTACCAATTTATTCTTTCACCAACAACATGTGAGAGAATTTTATTCCCTCACTTTTAAATATACTATTATCTCTTTAGAATCTTTAGCATTTTGATAAGCTAAAAATATTGTGGTGTTATGTATTGTAATGCTTTCCTTGTTTAATAAACACAATTTTCATAATATGTTGGTCATTTATATTTTTTTTCTCCAAATTTTCCGGCCATAGGTGATAACTATTTATTATTATATTTATTTGTAGGCAAATCATTATATCTTAAGCATAGTTGCAATTTTTGAAAAGCAGTGTATGTATGATTTGCCTTGTCAATTATCCAGAGTATTTTTTTTTCTACATAGAAGTTTAAATTTTTATGACATTAAATGCAAAAGTATTTTTTTAAATTTATGTTCTCTGAAGAGGGACAGAAGATTTTTGTTATTATTTTTTACCTATGAATAACACCATATGTCTTTTCATAGTTGATAGTCTTAATGAAACCATTCTCTTCCTTTTATGCATACATTTTTGTAATTAGATCAAGATATGCACAGTCCCAGCCTCTCCCAGAATCATCTCTATGCTTCTACTCAGGCATCTCCTCAATCCCAAAGGTAACCAGACTTTGATTTTTTATCAAAATAAACTAGTTTGCTTTTTTCCCCACTCCTTTTTTTATTATTGACACTATTTTTTTAAAGTATATTTTTATCGATTTCAGAGATGAAGGGAGAGGGAGAGAGAGAGATAGAAACCTCAAGGATGAGAGAGAATCATCAATTGGCTGCCTCCTGCACACCTCCCACTGGGGACAGAGCCTGCAACCCAGGCATGTGCCCTGACCAGGAATTGAACACGATCTCCTATGTCCTGTGTCTCCTATGTCTCAGATACCCCTTCTTCTACCCCCCTTCCTACCACCTCCCTCCCCGCGCCATTCTTCACCACACTGTTGTCTGTGTCCAAAATGATAAAGTTAATTTCAACTTTACCAATAATTAGATTTGGTATAAATGGTCTAACATTCCAATTAAAAGAAGTTAAACAGAATGTATTAAAACATACTTGTGCTCACACATGCATGACCCAAATATGCACCACTAACAGCAGACACTTCAAATATAAAGACATAGGTAGTTTGAAAGCAAAAGAATGGGAAACAATAGATCATGCAGACACTTCCTCTTGAGGGCTCCCATGACTACTGTACTTTCCTTACAAAGATGGGATTTTCTTATAGAGCTCAAAAAGGGGAAGGCAAAAAAGAAACTAAAGGAGAAAAGCAGAAAAGAAGAGATGGGAGAAAGAGCTAGGAAATAGTAGGAAGATAGGGAGAAAAGAAAATGGGAAGTAGAGGAAGGGAAAGAGAGGGTTTAGAAATTTAAAGGAGAAAATAAAGGCGACAGGAGAGGGGGCAGAGTAGGGAGCAGGAAAGAACCGCGGAGGACACGGTAAGATGGAGAAAGTTACTGCTGTAACTTCCTCAGTAATTTCTCTTCGGGCCTCACGTTTCTGTAAGACCCAACTCTCAATTGCTGACAATCTCTTCTAGAATAGACCACTGCCCAACCTGTACCTTTTCATTTTTTCTATACATTACTGAGGTTTTTTTAGGGCCTATAAAATGGGCCTTTGCTGGGTTAGGAGATACAGCAAAATGCTCCAAAATACAATTATCTCCATTGTCTTTAGCCACTTGTTGGAAATGTTAAATACTTAATTCCAGAACACAGGGCAACACTCAATCTGCGAAGGGAGAGATTTAATAGGTGATTTCTCCACTAGAGGGATTTGAAACCAACTTCATGAGCAGGTTTTATATTTAAAATGACTGAAACTAGTATTGCTGGCAGCACCAAGTGCAAATACGTGTGATAAGATTGGTAATATGAAGGGTCATGAAAGTTTGGAACCTACTGATTTTCAGCAAAAATATACTAGATAGAAGCAAAGAGAATTCAGTGATTGTTTTCTTTATGACAAGATTTTTTCATAATAAGAAATAGGTAAAATATCTGAAGTTCAATATTAAAGGTTAGTATTAAATATTAACGCCTAATATTAGTAGATACATTTTAGGTCTCTGTTGCCTTTAATCATTTTTTACCTTGTTTTTCTCTCATACTTTTATTAAAGGAGGCAGACCTTTCCTTTCCAAAGTTGTGGTCTTCTTAGTAGCAGCCAAAATCTTACTATGGGATGAACTTTGGGATTTTGGGGCATCCGGGACATGATAATAAAAAATTATATATATTCTAGTAAATGTTGACGTAAAGCTCTATATTCTTAAAAAATCTTTCTCTTTCTGGTCCTGGAAAGTGATTTCTATAGTGGGATTTCTGTATAGACTGGCAAGAAGTTGGATGCGACAAGCCCTGTACTGTGAGATCTTATCTGCAGAGCATAAACAGTCAAGCCTGGAAGATGTATCTGTGGTGATTGGGTTTGCATCTGACCTGGTCCTTTTTAAGAAAAATCTGGGGAATGGAGCCCCAGACCAACATGAGAGCCTGGGTCAGACCTGCTCTGATATCTTATTTCCTTTCCTTCTCTCATAAGGCAACACCTTCTGACTGTGAAGCTGGCCTTTAGCATCCATCGTTCAGATGCAAAATTTAACACATGGAGATAGAGGAGGCTGCGAAGCAAACTGAGAATATCTGACTATTAAGAAAGTTGTACCAAGCAGGGAAATATTTCTTTAAGGAAAAATAAATTCAGAAGGAAGACGTTTAGAAGAGGATATAATTCCGTATCCAAACAAGTCTTGTCAAGTTTAAAAAGTACAATTTAGAAAATTAATGGTTAGGAATTCAGTGGGGCATGCTCATCAGCAAAATGCTGTCACGTTTGAAACAATATCCGCGGCTGGAGCCAGGCAGGGGCCTATCATTACAGGCCTAGAAGGGGATATTTTCTTAGCTATATTAATTCTCATAAAACAAAAATAATTCATTTTCCACTTTTGTTTTTATTTTCCCCATTGAAACTGAAAAGCCAGTAAATGGAAAATGAGTGGATTAAATTAACTTTATCTAGGAGAAAAGTCATTAGATATTATACAGTTTATAGTCATAATAAATAGCATATGTGACATGAGGAATCTTATATAATTATTGGTATACCTCACTGTCTTCCAAGAGAACGCTGGCTCTTGAAATACAAAATATGTACAGTTAATAAGCCATTGGGGGAATTCTGCTGGAAGTATTTGCAGAGCTGACTGGAGTGACACTTATGGATCTGATTCATATACTGCACAGGGCAGGTAGCCTTGCCAAGTAAACCACAGTTGGCCACACCAAGGACATTTGCACGAGCCTGTTCCCTCTGTGCCAGCTCAGTCAATCCCCAGGGAGGCCCATTTGTAGATGGCAGCAGCTCCCTCAGCACACAGACCCCAGACTCACCATCTGGCTTACAGGATTCTGGAGCCAGTGCAGCATGATTCTCCGCAGACGCACCAGCCAGTGACACTGAGCATGCGGACACCGACAGCTGTCTCTGGTCAGAGACCCTGGAGAGGCAGAAGGAGGAAGGGCCATCCCTGGGACATGGGTTCTCCACTAGAGGAGCAGCTGTCTCCACCTGCACAAGTCCAAACCATCCCCTCCTGCTCAAGCAGGTGCCAATGCACCGTTTATTCCTACACTCATGGCCAGTCCCCACCCCCCACCCCCCCCACGGGGGCAGGGGGAGCATTTACTAAATTCTCTCACTTTCTACAGAGAATCTGAGACCTACCCTATAATAGAAGAAGGAGAAATAGGGTTTTTGTCAGTTCTGGTTCAACCTTTGCCTCCAGTGACATCCACCACACAGATCTGGAAATCCCCCTCCCCCCGGCACCCCAAGCTCCTCCCAGTTGGCTTTGCTTTTTGTCCCACTGCCCAAGGTTGCATGCCAGCTCTGAGTTCATTGCATCTGGGTCAGACACCTTGGCCTTGAACCTGTCTGGCTGACAAGGTGACCTAGGAGTGAAATTCAGTGTCAGGACCCACAGCGTCTGCCTGTGATTTGTGAGTGGAAGGAAGATGTCAAGCATGTGTGTAGGAAGTCTAATGAGTCATCCTTTTGTATTGTGCTGGTTGGGCCTTGTCTTGCCCAGCACCACTTAGAGCTTTTGTTGGTGGACCGCATTGCCTTCAATTGAACCACATGATGTGCTTAAGGATCACTTATCCCAGCAACATGGCCTCTCTTCAGGAGGCAGCCAAGCTTCCTACATTTCAGTAACTTTCCTACTGCTGAAAACCAAGCCCTTCTGCAGGACCCGGGTCCTTAGAGCAGCGAGCCTGCTCTGTAGGCTCGGTGGCTCTGAGAGACCATTGGGGGGGGGGGGGGGGATGAAAAGGATCGGGATGGTATTGTTTCTGGCCTTGGCACAGGCCCTGGCTGTAATGTGATAATCCCAGCAGGCCAGCCCATAGAGAGGAGGCTGCCAGCATGCTGTGCTCGGGGATAAACTCCTGACCTCCTAGCTTTTCTCCCTCCTCCCCCAAAACGACTTTGTTTAAAATGCTAGTTGTTCTGTCATAAATTTTTCTTTAGTGAAGAGTTTTGGCTCCCGTGTGAGTTAATGTGGTTTGAAATGAAATAGGGGGAAAAAATCAGAACATATTGGTTTAGCCAAGATCCAATGCCTAACCAAGGAGAAGTGGAAAAAGGCTGGAGAAGGCAAAGTACAGGGTTCGGTAGAAGAGTTTTATTCACACATTCTTTTTAGCTGGGTAGCGCATTACTTGTTGATAATATAGTGTTTTGGAAGTGTCTTTTTCTTTACCAGAATTTCTCCAGGTAGTGGGCTAGGAAGAATATGCATTTTGATGATAGTTAGCACTGTATTCTTTGGGTTTTCAAACCCATTTGTGAGATGCTTCTCGGACATCCCCCGGACAATCCTGAATGCGTCTGCATGGCACAGTAGCCACCGATTTTTAGTGTCTGATCTTTCAACTGTGCCTATAGGTCAAGGATAAGCTTCTGATGTGTCTCTGTTTCTGTCCTCAGCGTGGGGAGAGGTCCTCCTGTGCTCTGGGATGCCTTCGGTAGTTTTCCATGAAAGTTTAAGATGAATGTAAAAATAAATGACATGCGGATTTGTACACTTTGAAAGGGTGAATTATGTAAATAGCAATGTCATTTTTAAAAAGAAAGAAAAAGACAAGCAATCATTCACATGCAGTATATTTTTCTCATTAAAAAACAGGCATATCACACAAGCTTCTCTGAATCTTGATTTCCTTGCTGAACCATACACTAGAGAAAAGCCTCCAAATCAATTGGTGTCTGTCTAATGCAGCCGTGGGCAAACTACGGTCCGCGGGCCAGATCCGGCCCGTTTGAAATGAATAAAATTAAAAAAAAAAAAAAAAAAAAGACCGTACCCTTTTATGTAATGATGTTTACTTTGAATTTATATTAGTTCACACAAACACTCCATCCATGCTTTTGTTCCGGCCCTCCGGTCCAGTTTAAGAACCTATTGTGGCCCTTGAGTCAAAAAGTTTGCCCACCCCTGGTTTAATGCATTCTTTTTAATACTGCCAAATTCATTTTATGAATATAACGACATTTATTTAAGAATTCTTGCCTGGCTGGTGTGGCTCAGTGGTTGAGCATGACCTATGAACCAGGAGGTCATAGTTCGATTTCCAGTCAAGGCACATGCTCAGGTTGTGGTGTTGAACTGCAGTGTGGGGCTTGTAGGAGGCAGCCAATCAATGATTCTCTCTCATCATTGATATTTCTATTTCCGTCTCCCTCTCCCTTTCTGAAATAAATAAAAATATATTAAAAAAAAAAAAAGAATTCTGCCCTAGCCGGTTTGGGTCAGTGGATAGAGTGTCAGCCTGTGGACCGAAGGGTCCTGGGTTCAATTCTGGTCAAGGGAACATAACTTGGTTGGGGGCTCCTATCTGGCCCGGGCCCTGGTCGGAGCTCATGCAGAAGGTAACTAATCAATGTGTTTCTCTCACATTGACATTTCCCTCTGTCTTTCCCTCTCTCCCAGTCTCTTTAAAAATCAATGGAAAAATATCCTCAGAGCACCCAAATACATAAAAAAAAACTCCTGGAAGATATCAAGGGAGAGATTGACAACAATACAATCATAGTAAGGGACTTTAATTCACCACTGACATCACTGGATAAATCCTCTAGACCAGGGGTCCTCAAACTTTTTAAACAGGGGGCCAGTTCACTGTCCCTCAGACCATTGGAGGGCCGGACTATAGTTTAAAAAAAACTATGAACAAATTCCTATGCACACTGCACATATCTTATTTTGAAGTAAAAAAACAAAACGGGAACAAATACAATATTTGTATTTGCATGTGGCCCACGGGCCGTAGTTTGAGGACCCCTGCTCTAGACAGAAAATCAGCAAAGAAATAGAAATCCTAAATGACTGACTAGATCAGATGGACTTAATTGACATCTTCAGAACTTTTCACCCCAAAGACATCTTATACATTCTTCTCAAGTGCACATGGGACATTTTCAAAAACAGACCACATATTGGTCACAAGCAAAGTCTCCCCAAATTCAAGAAGATTGAAATCATACCAAGCATCTTCTCAGACCACAATGGCATAATATTAGAAATAAACTATAATAAAAACAATCCAAAACACTCAAACATTTGGAAGCTGAATAGCACGTTATTAAATATTGATTGGGTTACCAATGAGATCAAAGAATAAATTAAAAACATCCTGGAAACTAATGACAATGAAAACACAACAATCCAAAACCTATGGGACACAATGAACGCACTCCTTTGAGGGAAGTTTATAGCTTTACGGGCCTACCTCAAAAAATCTGAAAAAATGGTAGTAAATCATCTAACTCTACAACTCAAAGAATTAGAAAGAGATCAACAAGAAAAGCCCAGAGTGAGCAGAAGGAAGGAGATAATAAAGATTAGAGCAGAAATAAATGACATAGATAAAAAAAAAAATTACAAAAGATCAATGAAACCAAGAGCTGGTTCTTTGAAAGGATAAACAAGATTGATGAACTTCTAGCCAGGCTCACCAAGAAGCAAAGAGAGAGGACCCAAATAAACAAAATCAGAAATGATAGAGGCAAAATGACGACAGACCCCACAGAAATACAAATGATTGTTAAAAAATGCTATGAACAACTCTACTCCAACAAACTAGACAACCTGGAGGAAATGGACATATTCCTAGAAAAATATAACCTTCCAAAACTCAATCAGGAAGAATCTGAAAATCTCAATAGGCCAATAACTATGAAAGAAATTGAAGCAGTAATCAAAAAGCTTCCAGCAAACAAAAGCCCGAGGCCAGATGGCTTCACAGGGGAGTTTTACCAAACATTCAAGGAAGAACTAAAACCTATCCTCCTCAGATTATTCCAGAAAATTCAAGAGGAAGGAACACTTCCAAGCTCATTCTATGAAGCCAGCATCACCCTAATACCAAAACCAGGTAAAGACAACACAATGAAAGAGTATTACAGGCCAATATCCCTCATGAACATAGATGCCAAAATCCTCAACAAAATCTTAGCAAATTGGATCCAGCAGTACATCAGAAAGATCATACACCATGACCAAGTAGGATTTTTCCCAGGGATGCAAGGATGGTACAATATCTGCAAATCAGTAAATGTGATACATCACATAAACAAATTGAGAGGAAAAAAAACACATAGTCATATCAATTGGTGCAGAAAAAGCATTTGAAAATGCAACACCCATTTTTGATAAAAACTCTCAACAAGGTGGGAATAGAAGGATCATACCTCAACTTAATAAAAGCCATATATGACAAACCCACAGCAAACATCATACTCAATGTGCAAAAACTAAAACCATTTCCCTTAAGAACAGGAACAAGACAGAGGTGCCCACTCTCACCACTCCTGTTCGACATAGTACTGGAAGTATTAGCCATTGAGATTAGACAAGAAGAAGAAATAAAAGGCATCCAAATCGGAAAAGAAGTAAAACTGTCCTTATTTGCAGATGACATGATATTGTATATAAAAAACCCTAAAGACTCCATCAAAAAACTATTAGACTTAATAAATGAATTCGGCAATGTAGAAGGATACAAAATTAACGCCAAGAAATCTGTGGCGTTTCTATACACCAATAGTTAACTTACAGAAAGAGAGACTAAAAAAAACAATCCCATTTACCATCATACCAAAAAAATTTAAGATACCTAGGAATAAACTTAACTAAAGAAGTAAAAGACCTCTACTCAGAAAACTACAGGATGTTGAAAAAAGAGATAGAGGAAGACATAAACAGATGGAAGAACATACCATGTTCATGGATTGGTAGAATCAACATCATTAAAATGTCCATACTACCCAAAGCAATCTATAAATTCAACACACTCCCCATTAAAATACCAACGGCATATTTCACAGACCTAGAACAAAGTCTCCAAAAATTCATCTGGAATAACAAAAGACCCCGCATAGCTGCATTGATCCTGAGAAAGAAGAACAAAGTAGGTGGGATCTCAATACCAGATATCAAGCTGTATTACAAAGCCACTGTTCTCAAAACTGCCTGGTACTGGCACAAGAACAGACATATAGATCAATGGAATAGAATAGAGAATCCAGAAATTGACCCGAACCAATATGCTCAATTATTATTTGACAAAGGAGGCAAAAACATACATTGGAGTTAAGACAGTCTCTTCAATAAATGGTGTTGGGAAAATTGGACAGATACATGCAAAAAAATGAAACTAGACCACCAACTTACACCATACACAAAAATAAACTCAAAATGGATAAAGGACTTAAATGTAAGATGGGAAACCATAAAAATATTAGAGGAATCCAAAGGCAACAAAATCTCAGACATATGCCAAAGCAATTTCTTCACTGATATAGCTCCTAGGGCATTGGAAACTAAAGAGAAAATAAGCAAATGGGACTACATCGAAATAAAAAGCTTCAGCACAGCAAAAGAAACCATCAACAAAACAACAAGAAAGTCCACTGCATGGGAGAACATATTTGCCAATGCTATCACTGATAAGGGTTTAATCTCCAACATTTATAGGGAACTCATACAACTTAACAAAAGGAAGATAAACAATCCAATCAAAAAATGGGCAAAGGACCTAAATAGACACTTTTCAAAAGAGGACATTCAGAAAGCCAAGAGACATATGAAAACATGTTCAAAGTCACTAATCATCTGAGAGATGCAAATCAAACAACAATGAGGTACCATCTCACACCTGTCAGAATGGCTTTCATCAACAAATCAACAAACGACAAGTGCTAGAGAGGATGCAGAGAAAAAGGAACCCTCCTGCACTGCTGGTGGGAATGCAGACTGGTACAGCCACTATGAAAGACAGTATGGAGTTCCCTCAAAAAGTTAAAAATGGAACTTCCATTTGACCCAGTGATCCCACTTCTAGGAATATATCCCAAGAAACCAGAAACACCAATCAGAATAGGATATATGCATCCCTATATTCATAGCAGCACAATTTACCATAGTGAAGATCTGGAAACAGCTTAAGTGCCCATCAGCAGATGAATGGATTAGAAAACTGTGGTACATCTACACAATGGAATACTACACTGCTGTAAAAAAGAAGGAATTCTTACCATTTGCAACAGCATGGATGGAACTGGAGAGCATTATGCTAAGTGAAATAAGCCAGTCAATGAAAGAAAAATACCACATGATCTCACTCATTCATGGATAATAGAGACCATTATAAACTGATGAACAAAAATAGATACAGAGGCAGAGCAGCATCAAACAGACTGTCAAACTACAGTGGGAAGGCTGGGAAGGGTTGAGGGTAGGGTAAGAGATCAACCGAAGGACTTGTATGCATGCATATAAGCATAACTAATGGATACAAAACACTGGGGGGTAGGGGAGGCCGGGGAAAGGTCAAGGGGAAAAAAAAAGGAGACGTATGTAATACTCTTTGTAATACTTTAAGGCAAGCAATATAACAAAATTAAAAAAAAGAAAAATATCCTCAGGTGAGGATTAAAATAATAAATAAATAATAAAAAGAATTCCTCTTTTGATAAACATTCATTTTCTTTATATTTCTCATTAAATAATTCTCAATTTAAATGCTTTATAAATATATCCTTTTATAGATTAGTACTATTATTTCTATAAAATGTATTAATAGGAGTGGAATTGTGTGGATTATGGTATACATATTTTCAATTTAATAAATACTGTAGATTGCTTTCCAAAAAAGCTTTAGTAATTCACATTTCCACAAACAATATAGTAGAATTTTTCTTTAATCCCCCCTAAAATAGATATTATTATTTTTGACAATCTGATGGATGTAAATTATTCACTCTTGCTTCAATAGGGTTGAATTTTTTTTTGGTATTCTGCTTTAAATTGACTATATCTATTACTCCAACATTATAGGGTTGTTGCATTTTGTTGTTAATTTGTAAGAGCTATTTGTGTGCTAAAGATATTAATCATTTACCTGTCATGTGTGTTGTAAATATTTTTATCAATGTAGTCCCTTTTTCAAATAAAAATTTTAATTTTAAATATTTCTGTACATCTATATTTTCATTTTTGTGTGTCTGGTTCACAGAATTGGTAAAACAGTCTCCCTGTCTCTAGGATTGTACATATAGAAATTTTAAAGAATTATATTATTTTAATTTTTACACATAAATCTTTAATTCATTGTTGGGTCCAGCCCCAACAGGTTCAGGGGTTCCCAAAGGTGTGGACGGAGTCAGCGAAGAAGGAATGACATGGAGGCAGCGTTCAGTTGATCAGCATAGCGAGGTTCTCTCTCCTTTTTCCTGTTACATCTATATTTATACCAGTTGATTTTAATCCTATCCATTCTATTCCAAAGGTTAGGGCATTTGTTATCTCCATTCCAAAGTCACTACTCTATTGTTCTGTTAAGCTACAAGAAAGTAACTGAAGGAGATTATCCTAAGTAAAGATTATGTAGTTTAAGCATAATTGTTCATAGTTAAAGTGATTAATTACCTGCCTGGCACTTAGTTAAGGGGTTTTACTGATTTATTCCCTTCCTTAGTCCTGTTAATCCCTAACTCCAGGGAAAAATCCTTACCTGGGGAAACAACCTTTCTCGGAGAGGTGACCTTGGTTAAAACACATAGCGCTAAGAAGGGGAGCAAACATACTAAGAACAGTATGTCATATACCCCAGGTCCCTTGAAACATATGCTGTGCAGATGTTTCTTCCCTGCAGTGGCTGTGTCAAGCAGCAAGGATGGACCGGCTTCCGGCAAATTCCCCCTTTTTTATTTTTTAAATGATAGCACGTGTAAATCAGTGGCCACCTCTCAGATTGGGTTGTTTAAGACTTGGAAAACCTGTTTGTGACTTTGCCAACAGGTCAGTCCGAGGCTTAACCCTATATCGGCTCCCCACAATTCATCTGAAATTTATTTTTGCATTTGGTATGAATTAAGGGCTCAACTTCATTTTCCACCAGTTGTTCTAGCTCCATTTATGAAATAAACCATCTCTTCCCACTGATTTAAACATCACCTTCATCATGTATTATACTCCAGTTTATATTAAGTTTTATTTCTTTACACTTTCTTTTATTCCACTTACTTGTGGATTTCTATGCCAAGGCCATAGTCTTTTGTTAGCAGTAGCTTTCTAGAATGATTTAACTTTTGATAATGCAAGATCTCCCTTCAATATTTTAATGGCCAGGAAGAAACATAGGAAAAATACCCACTAGCTTATTTACATTAGCTCATGAGAGGCACCATTAGGAGGTATTGAAGTGGTTGTAAAGGGTAAAGATGGAGAGGGCAGAGAGAAGACAAGTTAAAAAAAAAAAAGACACAGGATAAAAGCTATCACATGGTAAAATAATCCTATATAATAAAAGAGTAATATGCAAATTAACCCTAACAGCAGAACGACTGGGAATGACTGGTCACTATGACACACATTGACCACCAGGGGGCAGATGCTCAATGCTGGAGATGCCCCCTGGTGGTCAGTGCGCTCCCACAGGGGGAGCTCTGCTCAGCCACAAGCCAGGCTGCCAGCTGCCAGCACAGTGGTGGTGGCAGCAGCCTCTCCCGCCTCCTCAGCAGCACTAAGGATGTCCAACTGCAGCTTAGGCCTGCTGCCCGCTGGCAAGTGGACATCACTCAAGGGCTCCCAGGCTGCCAGAGGGATGTCTGACTGTCAGGTTAGGCCCAATCACCTGGGGAGCAGGCCTAAGCCAGCAGGTGGACATCTCCCAAGGGGTCCCAGACTGTGAGAGGGCACAGGCTGGGCTGAGGGACCGCCCCCCCGAGTGCACAAATTTTTGTGCACTGGGCCTCTAGTATGTAAGATAAAATCTCACCCACCTCATGTTTTTCCCTTCTACTTCTTAGAGGATGATGGAATGAATATTAGCAGTGAGTACATTACCATCATCATGCTCATGTCCAAATGAGCATCGCTGCTGTGGTTTGTAAGGCCCATGAGAAAATGGCTAAAATCTCTGGCCTACTAGCTCGAAGCGAGTTTAAGCTCTGAATTCAGAGATGAATGCAGGTGGTAAAAAGTGGCCTTCTGAATGGAGAATCTTCTTTTCTCCAAAATAATCAATCATACTAAATTATTAACACAGACTTGGACATTGTTTTGAAAGGTTGAATATATTGGTAGACTCAACTTATTATTGCACATTTGTATTGCATTCTTTATTAAAATAGTTAAATGCACAATAAGAATACTGTTTGATGAAAAAGCTTGGATTTTCCCCTTGTGTGAAAGGATCCTTTTTGTCTCACAAGCTTTTATTTACACCAGCTCTCCCAAGGATCTCTCCATCTGCTTGTTCTTTCTCATGGTCTCAATCAGAAGTCTATGTTAAGAGTGCAAATTTACATAATTGGCTATTCCTAATTGGAATGGATGTATTTTAACTCCCGTTGGGAAGCATATAGTAAAACAACAACAACAAAACAAAGAACTCCACATTGTAGATTTTCAGAAGCCTTATTATTAATTTGTTCTTTCACATCCTCTCTTTTTTCTATTCCTGAAGCTTCTTTAGTCTTTATGATTATTTTTCTTGTTTAGTTAATTTGATTATATTCTCTAGGAACCCATTATGGATGTACCCTTTATGCTATTGTCAATGATAATATATAATGAGAGCCTTCATTTGATGTGTAGATTTTGTGTTAAAAAAATGGATGGAAAAATTTAATGAAGCAATTTTAGTGGAGCAATTAGTAATTGTTATTGTATGTGAATCTTAATATGGGAAATTGGGAGTGATTTGTAGAAATAAGAAGATGTGGAAAAGTCCAAATGCCTACTTTCTTTTTCTTTATGCTTCGCCTATTAATATATTTACATTCCTCCTACTAGGGTGGCATATATATATATATATATATATATATATATATATATATATATATATATCCTTGAACAAAAGTATATATCATAGACTGCATTTCTTTATATTGATTTTTTGAATGTTTGAGTCAGAATCATTGGGAAGATTTGCATGAACTGGAGCTCTAAATTGTTAATGTGAAAAAAATGTCAAGAATGATAAATGAGATGAAGGTTTCAAATGATAGATGTTCAGTTTTAAGTAGTGCTGCCATTGCCCTCTGAAACTACATCAAAAGAAATATTTCAAACCCCCTTGTCCAGCTCCTCTGAGGAGTTTTTACACAACAGACTCTTAATTGGCTGTCAGTGGGCAACACCTAGTTCTTTTCCATCCATTAGATGTGGGAGAAAAAAGAGAGGTATAAACTAAACAGTATAATATTGTTGGAAATTGTCTTATAAACATAAGCTTTGATTCCACATCTGTAGACTTGATACTAAGGAGAAGATTCTCCTCCCACTCCTTTCACCCGTTTTCTAAAGCTGGTTTCAATTCAAGATGAAAAGAAAGTTCTAAAATTTAAGATTATTTTAATATCAAAGGGAGACAATGAAAAATGCATTTTCATCAAAAGTGTAGTAAGGTTAGGTTTTCTTTTAAAATTAAGCTTAAAAGCCCTACCCCCAAATTTTAGCACAGAAACTCAGAAAAGATAGGGGCAACATTTTTTAACCCAGGAAATTGTGTTGTGTTAACCTGAAACTATTAATATTAATATGCAATATTAATATGCAAAAAGAATGTTACTATAAATAAAAAGGGGAAAATGTATTTCTAAAAATCTTAAAAATAAGAAATCAAAGAAAAAAGCAACCTTTTGAATTTAGTTCAAAATGTTTGGAGATGAGTAAGATAATGAGGAAGGGGAAAGACTATATAATAGGAACATATTTCTAAAATTATCCAACATTTTTCTCCAAATATTTTTCATTTCCTCTCCTGTCATTCAATTTGGTAGCCAAAGCTTATTGTTTCCTAGATGCTTTTTGGGTTGAATACGTTAAAGATCTAAGATTTAAGCGAAACAGGTGGCATGGATTTGAGGAGAGTGGAGCTCTCTCTGGACAATAGGAAGATTTCCTTGGGCTAAGAAAGAGAGAGGCTCTGCATCCTGGACAGTGGGGCCCTGGAGCCTGCTTCCCAGACAGTCCCATGAAGGTAATGAACACTAGATGGACCTGAGAGACACTAGAAACAGCTTGGTATCCATTATGGCAGCATTTCAACAAGATGCTAGGCTGCTACTTTCGCACAGATGCACCAGCACGGCCCCGGAGTCCTAGAGGAGAGACGTTTTAGAAGTAGTAGAGAAGACCCCGTCCTACAAGAGCCAAGCAGAGGGCCGAGGGCTCTCTAAAGTATTCCAGGGACCAAGTTGCTGACCAAACATGATAATGCATAGATTAGTACCTTCTCGTGTGGACAGAAGAAGAATGTCACTCACTCTGCCATGCCTTCAGGCTTGGTCAGGCCCCTAGAACTTAGACTTGAAGATGAGAGGAAGCGAGGTCATGGTATAGTAATGGAAATTAGCTTCTGTCATGTGACTTGATGGGGGTTTATGTTGAAATTCAGTTGAGTTATAGACTACTAAGTTATAGTATTTTATTTACCTAAGGGTGTGGATTGAGATTTAAAATCACTATATTTGGAAAAAAGAAAAAAAAAAAAGAGAATGAGTATTATAATGTGAGTTGACTTCTACTTTTTTACCTTTAGCTGAAGCTGTGAAGGAGGGTTCCCTTTTCTTCAACAGGAACAGAATGTCCTTTGATGGCTGTTTTAAAGCATAATCTGTAACAACAGAATGGTAAGAACTAGAAAGAGCTCCTAATGGCTGTCTCCATGGTCTGCAGTGAGATACTCTATAGCATGAAGCTTCCCTTCAGTGAGGCGGCACATTTTTTTCTTCTCCTTTTTTTTTGTTAATCGTCACCTGACAATATTTTTCCATTGATTTTTAGAGAATGGAAGGGAGGGGGAGAGAGAGAGAGAAAGAGAGAGAGAGAGAGAGAGAGAGAGAGAGAGAGAGAGAGAGAGAGACATCAATGTGAGAGAGACACATCCATTGATTGGTTGCCTCCCGCATACACCCTGACTGGGCCAGGATGGAACCTGCGACCTAGGCACATGCCTTTGACCAGAATCGAAGCTGTGACCCTTCAGTCCATGGACTGAGGCTCTATCCACTGAGCCAAACTGACAAGGGCTACATATTTTTTCCTTCTCTTTCACTTGATTTGTTCTGTTTGGTTATATATTAAGGGTGTCTTCTGTTTTATTGCAGAAAATAAGTAATATTTTATTTTATTTTATTATTTTTTAAATATATTTTTTATTGATTTTTTACAGAGAGGAAGGGAGAGAGATAGAGAGTTAGAAACATCGATGAGAGAGAAACATCAATCAGCCGCCTGCTGCACATCTACTGGGGATGTGCCTGCAACCCAGGTACATGCCCTTGACCGGAATCGAACCCAGGACCTTTCAGTCCTCAGGCCGAGGCTCTATCCACTGAGCCAAACCGGTTTCGGCATAAGTAATATTTTAATATGTATCTTTGCTCTGATATAGGCAAGTACTTTAAAACTTCTACTTTAGTTTACCTGCTTCTACAGCTTTAAATTTATTTTTATCTCTTTGTTTTATTCTCATTACCTTAACACTATTGCCATTTAAATTTTTACTTATTTTTTTTTCTGTTTTAAATTTGTTTTACTTTATTTGCTGCTGTTATCTTCTGTTATAACCCTTTTTTCCTTTCTGGCTTTGTGTTTTGAATATATTGTCATTCAAATATTTCCCCTTCAAGGAAGTGTGACTTATTTACTAATTATTGAACAAGAAGCAGGATAGAAGGATGGTGATAGCGGAGGTTATGGACAGAGAGGTTAAAGCTGAAAGAAGGTGATACTGTCTGGCCTAGTGCATGCTTGCTGATATTAACATCACATTTTTTTCAGGTTAAAATTATTTTAGCTTTGGCTTATGACTTAGAATTTTGAAAGTGCCCAGTTTTCTCTTTCTGAACTGGAGGACCCTCGAACTGACTTCTGAGAAAAATCTTTGGCTTGCTTATGGGTTGACCTTCCACTCACTTCCATTCTACCATGGGGAGCACTGTGTGCTTGTGGGGCTTTTCAACTCTCAGAGAAAAGTAGCGGGGCTCGGTGAAGAATATACACCATTCTCACAACATCTTTGAAGAGCAATTTGAAAGTTTATGCCAGAATTTGAAATAAAACAGAGCAATTCCACATTGAAGAATGTTAAAAAATGTGGAAATGCAAAAGTACACAAGAATATTATTAAACACTATAAGTCACAGCCATAAATTGAAAAGAGAAAATTTACATGCTCACTTGGTATGAGTTTCATTTTCTTTAAGTCCATACTAAAGTTTATTTTTATGAAGTAGATATTGCATTAAAGGCTAAGACAAGATTACACCAGAAAAGAAACAATAGCTTAATCTTATTTATAAATATTGATACAGAGGTCTTTTAAAAAGTGAAATGTTTATATACTTAATGATAAGCAGACTCCATTGGTACATTACAAAAGAAACATGTATAAGTGGAATTTATTTCAGTAATGCAAAGATGGTTTAATATTAAAAAATACATTAAAATGTACCATGCTATTAGTGTTACATTTCATATGATCATTTTCAAGGATGCAGAAAAGGCCTAGGAAAAAAATCAACAACAAACAATGTTTAAAACACTTAATAAAATGGAATAGATGACTTATTTCACTTAACATAATACTCTCAAGATCCATCCATGTGCTCTCAAATGGCAATATCTCATCATTTTTTATGGCTGAATAGTATTCCATTACATAAATATACCACATCTTCTTTATACACTCATCTATTAAAGAACCAGGTCTTGTTTTTGTGAATAAGGCTGCAATGAACATAGGGGAACATAGATCTTTATAAATAAGTGTTTCCAAAATGTTGGGAAGAAACCCAGAAGAAGAATTGCTGGGTTATATGATAGCTCTATGCTTACTTTTTTGAGGAACCGCTATACTATTTTTCACAGAGGCTGCACCAATTTACATTCCTAATAGCAGTATACAAGGGTTTCCTTTTCTCCACATCTTCTCCAACACTTGTTATTTCTTTTCTTCTTGATAATAGCCATTCTAACATGAATGAGGTGGTATTTCTTTGTGGTTTTGATTTGCATTTTCCTCATAGCTAGTGAAGTAGTCTTTTCATATACCTGTTGTTTATCTGTATGTCAGTTAAGGTCCTCTGCTCATCTTTAAATGGGATTTTTTTATTGTTATTGAGTTGTGTGAGTTCTTTATATATTTTGGATATTAGCCCCTTCGCAGAGATATTGTTTGAAAATATCTTCTCCCATTCAGTTGGTTGCCTATTTGTTTTGCTGATGGTTTCTTTTGCTGTGCAGAAGCTTTTTAGTTTGATAAGCGTCCCATTCATTAATTTTTGCTTTTGCTTCCTTTGCCTTTGGGGTCAACTTGACAAGAACCATATGCTTCCACTTGTTTGGGGGATGTAAAACAAAGCAACAAATGAGCAAAGCAAACTCAGACACAGACAGCAGTATGTGATTAGCAGAGGGGAAGGGGGTTGTAGGAGGATGGAGAGGGCTAAGGTGAACAAATATATGATGATGGAAGGAGACTAAACTTTGGGTGGTAAGCACAGAATACTTATGTTCAGATGATGTATTATCGACGTGTATACTTGGAACTTATCTGATGTTATTAACCAATGTTACCCCAATAAATTTAATTTTTTAAAAATCCACTTATACATTTACAGTACAGTGTTTCTGGGTAAATGGGTAACTTGTGGGAGATATCCATCATCTTTTATACTAAACTTAATATATTACAGAACACACTTCTGTTATATTGTAACAAAACTTACACAGGATTTATCTTATCTTTTTTTCCCAAACATATGACAAAATCATATTGCTAGAAAAATTTACCGTATTTAAATAATATTTAAAATATTGTAGCCTCACAATGTGATTTATAAGCCACTATGAACAAATAATTCTATTGATTAAATAAATAAATAAAATGAAATTAATTGATATTTCTTAATAAGGATAAAATACATTTATAACAAAGACCACTTTATGATTCAGGAATTCCACTATAACAAACTCTTGCACATTAGCAGCATTGTTTATAGCACCAAAGAGCTGGAAATAAGCTAAATAATCTTCAACAAGTACTGCGATGTATTCATTCAATAGGCTAGCATACAATAGTTGATATGAATTAACTAGAGCTAAACAGATTGGCCGTGTACCTCTCTGTTAATTTCTATCTGTGTGAACTTGGCAAATCTGCTTAATGCCCCTGGGCTATCGGTGTTCCTATCTGTAAAGTAGAGGTAATAATAACTGCCCTGCAGTGTTGTAGTCAGAATTAGAGGTGATATAGGTATAGAGTTCTTTGCACGGTGTGAAACATGGCAGGCACTCAAATGATGATTATCTCAGAAGTGCACCAACACTGCCAAGCTTACTTAACTAGGTTATAGCATGTGAAAGAAATAGAGCTTTAGTAATAAGACAAGAGATAC
This sequence comes from Myotis myotis, assembly GCF_014108235.1. Taxonomy (NCBI): domain Eukaryota; kingdom Metazoa; phylum Chordata; class Mammalia; order Chiroptera; family Vespertilionidae; genus Myotis; species Myotis myotis. Next base: position 35,971,181 of record NW_023416357.1, read on the forward strand.
CAGACCCTTTTCATTATATTGCCTTAGCTGAGGTCCACATCTCTTACTGTTTGAATTACAGCAACAACGTCCTATCTGATCTCCCTGATTCCAGTCTGTTTCTTTTTATCCAGGGGTTTTCAAACCATGGGTCACATCCCAATAGAGGGTTGTAAAATAAATTTAGTGGGCCAAGACCAGAATTTTAAAAACTGACACAGAGTAGAAAGTAACATTTAGTGCCACTTTATGTTGTTTTGTGAAATTATTCTTTAGTTCTCTTTCTGTGTTTAAGTGCACTAGGTTGCTATGTCAGAGCATTTACAATGGGTGACAAAGTTTGGGTATCTCTGCATGTGGTTCATTCTCTACACTTCAGCCGGAATCATCTGCTGTGATGCCAATTTGGTTATGTCACTTTCCCATCTATTCTTTTATGTCTCTCAATGGCTTTCATGAAAAAGCCTAAATTCCTTACACCCAAGACCCTTCAAGGTCTCATCTTTAGGTATTTCTCATCCTGTCTCATCTCCACAGCCTCCAGATTACCCCAGCTGGCACCATAGTGATCTCTTTGCAGCTCCTTTAGAGAGATTATCTGTGAATTTGATATAAATAAAATATGTTATTACTCTTCAAAGATGGATTTTATGGGTTTTATTTCACATTTTACCTGTCATTTCTTGTCTGTTGATCATCTTTTTTTTTTTTTTTTTTTTTTTTATGGCTAATGGCTTTGTTAATGGCTTTGTATAGTGAGAATGGGAAGACATCAAAACAAAATGATAGTGGCGTTCTATTCACCCCTCACTATCTGCCGAGCACTGTAAAAAGTGTTGTTACATGCACTATGCATCACCCCACTAAATCCTATACCAACTCTATGAGCCTTGATTGGGGAAATTGAAGTCTGACAAGGTAAAGCAAGCTGCCAGTTACATAATTAGAGGTAGTTTCTTATACTTTATATTTAAAAAATGGCAGAAATATGGTTGGAGAGAAGGTAGTAATGAGGAGCTAAAATGAGAATTTGAATTTATCTTTGTAGTTGATTTCTCCAAAGAAATACACTCTCTCTGTTCATGGATTATAGAGAGTATTTTGGACAATGGATGTCTTACTGTACTTCATAGAGCAGGGGTCCTCAAACTTTGGCCCGTGGGCCACATGCAAATACAAATATTGTATATGTTCCCGTTTTGTTTTTTTACTTCAAAATAAGATATGTGCAGTGAGCATAGGAATTTGTTCATAGTTTTTTTTTTTTTTTTTAAACTATAGTCCAGCCCTCCAACGGTCTGAGGGACAGTGAACTGGCCCCCTGTTTAAAAAGTTTGAGGACCCCTGTCATAGAGTTTTTGCTTGTTTGGTGCATTTTGCTGGACAATATATGAGTTACTAAAAATCAAGAAACTAATTTCATTCATTCATTTATTTATATTTTAGTGTCTGAAGACATAAACAAAAATAGGAAAATAACGATCAGTTAATCAAGGAGCTAGACATGTAAATAAAAGTTATAGCTTTGTAATCAGAGATATAATTGATATGAACATATGCAACAATAAAAAAAATAAAATGACTACTTAAGCATTTAACTCTTCCTGAAGGTATCTGGGAAGACATTATAAAGAGGTGGCACTTGAACTGAGTACTGAAGGATGTGTAAGAGATTGCCAGTTTCTTTTTTTTTTTAAAAAAATATAATTTTTATTGATTTCACAGAGGAAGAAAGAAGGAGAGAGAGATAGAAACATCAATGATGAGAGAGAATCATTGATCAGCTGCCTCCTGCACGCCCCACTCTGAGGGTCGAGCCTGCAACCTGAGCATGTGCCCTGACTGGAAATTGAACCCGTGACCTCCTGGTTCATAGGTCTACACTCAATCACTGAGCCACACCAGCCAGGCGCCAGTTTATTTCTTAAAAGCATGTTAAATAAATATGGAGCCTATGGCAGCAGTGGCTCAAGAAACTGCTGAAAAGAACAGATACCCAAAAAGTTGATAGAAGCAATAGCCAAGTGATCAGCATTACTGCAGAACATTACAACTTCCTGCACATAACATATTCCCTAGGCTTTAAAATCTGCTGAAATGACAAGTAAGAAATAAGCTTGTTTTATGAATTTTGATGGGAGTTGATGGTGGGGAATGATGGAAGTATTGGGAGTGAAGAAGTTTGAAACCACTATTCTGAAGTAGGAGGTGCGTCATGATTTTCTTTGTTTTCAGATTTTCTTTCATTTTATGTGGAGCGAGGCACAACCATAGCAGTGTTGTTGCCTTGATAAGGATTCTCATTCTTCTGTCCCTCACCCCCTCCTCACCTGCTCCAGAATCCTCCACAATAGCATTAGCCAGAAGACCCAAGGAATATCAGAAATAAACTGGGAACTTCTCAGAAGTACTAATTTGAGGGAAAGCCCCAATGGATCTCTCAGCTTTTGTTTTGGCACATGTGAAATAATAGAAAAAGAGTAAAATCAAGAATAGAATGTGTTTTGCTTTTCCAGATCTGCTTGGTACAAGTGCAGAAGAGTCTGCAGATGGAGGCTCACAGATGGAAGCCCGCTGATCATACAGCTGTTTCTTTGTTGGTATGAAAACCCCACTGTGGGTGGGAGCAATGGAGGAAGAGACAATATTAGAATGCATTGGCGTTTTAATTATACCTACCATAATTCCAATGTTCTGTTCTGTGGTGAATTGTTTGGGGAGTTGCCTTGAAATTAGAATCTAATTTTGCAAACTTGAATCAATTAAAGTAGTACTGTTTAGAAATACACAGAGAAGCATGTTTGCAAAAGATTTTCCAGTAATCTTGCTTTGTGATGTTTAGAGTTCCTCTGGTGACTCTTGGGTTGGAGAGGAGAAGGCCAAGATTGAAAGTGCCCCATTTCTGTTTCCTAGGGTGGTCCACTACAGAACATCCTTAACTCCTTGAACTATTGAAACTGTCTCTAAATACTTTTACCGGAAGCCAGGCTTGCCAGGCATGAATTCAAGTCGCCTGAAAGAGGTAATGTAACTCTAAGCTCATGCTACCATTTCTACTTTCCGGGAATGGAAACTTGACAGCCAAATAAGTATTCTACATACCAGCGCTCATACTTAATTTCATTTCACAAGTTATTATGAGCTTGCTGTGTTCCGGGCACAGGAGTGAGTGAGAGAGAGAGACACTGTTTTTGCCCTCCTAGAGCTTATGGTCTAGTAAAGGAAACATAGATTAAATGAATTAATTAAATATAGAGTGGTAAGTGTAGTAAATGCAAAATAAAGAGTAATATAAGCATATAGAAGTGTAGCCAGAAATAGATTAGGGTGTCAACAAGGGCTCTTCTGAGCAACCTAAGTTTTGCCTACTGAACAGTTATGTAGGTTAAGAAGGAGAGGGAAAGAGCTCCAATAGGGGGAACATAATGTGTGAGATTCTGTGGCTGAAAGAAGAGTGACTTGTTTGAGGAACAGAGAGAAGGCCGGTTTGGTTGGAGCACAGAGACTGAGGCCAGGAGACCTGGAAATGAGCAAGAAATTGAATGAAGAGAGCCTTGTAAGCAATACTAATGATATTTCCCTTTATTCTAAGAGCAATGGGAACCTAGAGATATTAAATAGGGGAGTGGCATGCTCCAATGTGAGCATATTTAAAAATCCATATGGTGACTGTGTGTTGGTTGATTTGGAAGGTGGCAAGTCTGGAAGCAGATTTAGTCAAGAGGTGCTGGTGCCAGTGGTGATAGAGAGACTCTCACAGAACCTATAGAGATTTAAGAATCACATCAGCAAAGTTAGATGACCAATTAGATATTAATTATTAAAGAGGAAGTGGTATTGGATATATTTGCCATAGGCATACATGTACAAAATGTGGTTATCTGTATAAAGTCAAGAGATCTAGCCATTGTTACTAACTCAACTTTGTATAACTAATTTTATAAGGAAAATAGAGCTACGAAAGGAGACATTAAATGGGCTATTTGATTGGATTCTTCTTCCTAGTAACTTAGAGTTGTGAGAAGTGGAAATTTTGCTCCTTCCATGTATATCTCATTATACCAATCATTAAAGAATAAAGTATACATGCTATTTTGCTCTATAAAATAAAGGTACTTTTTCATTATATTAAAAAAATAAGAGAAAGTGGTATTAAGGATAAACCCAAGTTTTCTCAATGAACAAATGGGTTATTGGGTTGTGTCTTTTGTTGACATTAAAACCCAAAAGAAGGGCCAGGCTTGGTGAGTGGGTACAAAGCAGGAAAATTGCAAGTTTAAGTTTGAAAGTTGAATTTGAGGTGCCTCTGAAGACACCAGGTGAAGTGACAGAATGAAAATGGAAGAGTGGAAGGGCTGAAGTGAGGTGAACCTGAATCTGTAATCCCTATTCTGCCACTTAGGAACCATGAGACCTTGGACAAGTTCTTAAATCTGGTTATGCATCAATTTCCTCATCAATAAAATGGAGAGGACAAGAACAGTACCTACAGTAAGTTGTTGTAAAGATTAAGTGAAAACACACATCAAACTAACAGTAGACACTTGGTGGGGTGGGGCCATAAGATGAGGTTGTATAGGAAGGAGAACAGTAGATAGCCTGAGATGACTCTTCATCTTTTATCATTTAATTTTTAAAAGAATGTATATGTTATTATATATATATATATGTATATATAAAAGAATTAAATATGAAAACATATGAAAGACCAAATTGAAAATATACATGCATACCTCTTTGGTACAGCAGTTGTTGACTAGTTAATAACTATTAGCTGTCTATAGACATAGGGATGGGACCTGGAGCTCAGAGAGAGTTCTAGTCTAGAGATGTGCCTTTAGCAGCCCTTGCATTGTGACAGTAACTAAAGCCATAGGAGTGGATGAAATCATTTGGAGAGAGATTGTTGGGTAAAAGAGGGCCAAGGGTTGAACTTTGAGGAATTCCAACTGTTAAAGATCAAGTAGAGGAAAAGGAATCAGCAAAGGAGCCTTTGAAGGGTCAGTCAGCAAAGCAGGAGAGAAACTGCTCATCTGAGCAAGGTGAGCTTGCATTCAAAGGAAGAGGTACACACTATGGCATGTTGTTACAAGCTGTAATGAAAGGAAAACTACAAAGTATACCTTGGATAAACTGAACTGGAGACTTGAGCAGGCTCTTTAGATAATCAGGCAATCACATTTTTGAGAAACTATCTGGTCCTTTAATTCAAATAAAATCTTGGCTTCTGTCCTAGAAACTGGGTCAGTTGGTTGGTCATCTGGAAGTTGGTTCCATATTTCTTATGAGATTCTCTGTCTCTAAAGAGGTGCTACTTAAAACTGAGTAAATGTATGTAAAATGAAAAATTATCACTGATGTCAGAGAGAAAATAAAAACGGTGCAAAGAAAGGAAATTTCATTCTGCTTATTCATAGTTCTGGCCAATGTATAACCTTTAATTTTTTAACAAAAATATATTTTATTTTCTTGAATCACAATTCCATAAACAAATATCTGTCATCCTAATTTTCTTTTTTATATAAGCTGGCAATTTCCCCCTTATATTTGGAAAGAATGATTGTCCTACCTCATAGAAAAGAGATACATCTTCTTTATAAGATATATATACTAGAGGCCCGGTGCATGAAATTCTTGTACTGGGGAGGGGTGGGATCCCTCATTCCAGCCTGTGCTCTCTCACAGTCCAGGAGCCCTCGGGGGATGTCTGAGGGGAGCGGGGCCAAGCCATCGGCTGGACATCCTTAGCACTGCCGCAGAAGCGGGAGAGGCTGCTGCCACCGCTGCTGCATTCACCAGCCGTGAGCCCACTTCAGGGCTTCTGGCTGAGTGGTGCTCCCCTTGTGGGAGCACACTGACCACCAGAGGGCAGCTTCTGCATTAAGCACCTGCCCCCTAGTTGTCAGTGCGCATCATAGCGATTGGTCATTCCACCATTCGGTTGATTTGCATATTAGCCTTTTATTATATAGGACTAGAGGCCCGGTACACAAAAATTTGTGCACTCGGGGGGGGGGGGGGGCGGTCCCTCAGCCCAGCCTGCGCCCATTTGCAGTCCAGGACCCCTTGCGGGATGTCCACCTGTTGACTTAGGCCCACTCCCCAGGGGATCAGGCCTAAGCTTGCAGTCAGACATCCTTCTGGCAGCCAGGGAGCCCTCGGGGGATGTCCGACTAAAGGCTTAGGCCCCAAAGGGATCGGTCCTAAACTGTTAGTTGGACATTCTTAGTGCTGCCACAGAGGTGGGAGAGGCTCCTGCTACCACCTCTGCACTGGCCAGCCATGAGCCAGCTTCTGGCTGAGTGGCACAACTCCTTGGTCTGACCTAAACCCTAGAGATTAGTACTTCATTTTACAACTTTTTCTCGGTTTATAGGCAGCAGCAAACTCAGACCACACAGTTGGGTATGCAAGAAATGTTGCTTTCTTTATTGTTTAGTAACCAAACCTAACTTCAACTTCAACCCCCATTCTGCCAAGTGAAAAAACAAAAGCAAAATATTATTTAACTTAGGTTCCCCACCCCCTTCTCTGGAGTTGTACTTCCATGTCAGACAGTTTATATCTCAGGCAGAGGTGCCAAAGAACCGAGCAGGGTCAAGGACATCTAGACCTCAGTCTTCTGTCTGGGCTGGCCCCCACCCAGCTGCCCTTGACCCTCACCTCAGAGCTCAAGTCCATGCTGATCCCTGGTATATTCTCCTCATCTGGGCCTTGAGGCCTCTTGAGTCCAATTCGCTCTCTCCCTCCCTCCCTGCCACCTTCTCTCTCTCACACAAAGAGCTATTGGGCTTTCTGGGGTGAGGTCCTCTGACACCTCCTCAGCCCCATTGCACGGACACCATCTTGGTGCCTGGGTCATGGCCACAAAGCTGTGTGGCTGCTCTCAGACCCTCTGTCTCCTGCTGCCTTAGGGAGTGACGCAGCAGGAGGGGAGGGTCAGTCCTTTATACATGGCCTCCAACCAACACTCAGTGTTCCTTCCCTCTAGTTCTCCTTCTCCTCCTCACCCCAGTCCAGGCACGTCTATGTGCAAGGCAGGGGAGGGTGGGAGGCAGGGGTGTCTGACCCAGCACACAGGCTTCCGGATCCACTGCTCCCCCAGGAGGTCTTCCACGCTCTGGACCTTGACACCCAGAACCTGTCCCCTCTCAGCTGCAGGTCTTTGCCTGCAGTGGTCAAGTCTGTTTAAAGCAGTGACTCTCAACCTTGGCTGCACATTAGAGTCACCTGGGAATCTTTTTAAAATTCTGATTTCTGGGCCTCATCCTCTGGAAATTCTGTTTCTTTGTTATGGGGTGAGGCCACAACATTAGTAACAAAGAAACAGAATTTCCAGAGGATGAGGCCCAGAAATTATGATTTTAAAAATATTTCCAGGTGATTCTAATGTGCAGCCAAGGTTGAGAACCACTGGTTTAGAGGCTTGAAGTCAAGAAGTGGCTCTTTGTTCTCTGCTTTCTGGAGGCGGTCAGCGTGGAACATTCCTGCCTGGACTGGGGAGGGTTCTCTGGGTGTTAAGAATACCAGGAGGGGGAGCACAGACTCCTCCAAGAGCTCCGAGAGGGGAAAGGCAGCAGCCCCTCACCTCTAACCCTGGGACGTTTCCTTAGAAGCAGAAGCCTCGTCCCATGCAGGGGCCTGTGCTGGCTGCCTCAGTTTCTCAGAGACAAAGAATTTGATGAACGTCTTTTCCCCACTGCAGTAGCTGCTTCATTTGTTCGCTCTCGCATTTTTCATTTTTCATTAGCTCCTAAATCGCCCCTGTGGCTGCAAACCTGTTGTGCCTGACTCAGCCAGCGGGGGGCTATGGGGGCGGTGCAGGGACAGGGGAAGGGGGAGGGGGGGGCCAGCCTGCAGGGAGGGTCAGTGGTGCCTGCCGGGCTGTCTCAGAGGATGTGGCTTAGGTTAGGTCCTGTCCTTTGGTGACTTTCGGAGGGGAGGCCATGTCCTCCGCTCCCCACTTTGACTCAGGGCTGAAAGTTCTCCTTGCTCTCTGGCCTCAACTCAGTGGATCATGGTGGGATGCGGCAGGCAGGCGGCTTCTGCGGCTGCACACGGGTACCGGCCTGCAGCCCAGGACCCGGATACCCGGATCCGGGTCCCGGATGGCAGGCAGGCGGCTTCTGGGGTCGCACACGGGGGCCTGGATGGCGGCTTGCACCAGCTCGTGCTGTCCTGCCCTGCCTGCAGTATGCAAATTGGCTGCTATCTTTGTTGGTGGTTAATTTGCATATCACGCTGATTAGCCCATGGGAGGTGTAGCAAAGGTACGGTCAATTACCATGTTTGTCTATTATTAGATAGGATACCACTTCATTTCAGATATGTGGAAATTTTCCAAAGAGAGAAATAGGTTTAATTCTATTTTTTCAAGTAGATAGTATTTTACTTTTTAAGGCATTAAAATGCTACTTTTATTGGGAAATAAAGTTATTAACCCTAGTCACACCATGGAGAGACTGGGAAATGAAAGAAGTAAATGGGTTGTGATGACTTTGTAGTTTCAGATGGTATTCTAAAGGGCAAGGGCCCTAGCTCCACGTTCTGCTTGGATTCGGAGCCAAGGCTGTTGAGAAAGTAAGAAGGGGACGCGTTAAAAAGCACCTCCTACTTTGCATCAGTTCTGCACATTCAGGGTGCAGCAGAGCACCAAGCTCATGGTCCTGTGTTTTGCAGCGTAACTTCCTACTAGCCTAGTTTTGAATCCCAGGCAAGTCATTTACTGTGTGAACACAACCCCTTCTGAATCTATGATTGGAAATAACAGTCCCACCTTCCTCCTAAGTTTGTTAGGAGGAGTGAATAAGTTAATGCAGGCAAAGCACTTGGCATACCGGAAACTCTCATATAGACCATGGCCAGTGTTCTGAAACATGAGAATTCCCTCAGTAGAACTGTTAATTTGTTCATTTTTACCTTTCCAAAATTTCTTTAGGAAATGTCTTTCTATTCTCTCTAATTTGCTTTCTCCCAAACTTCAAATTATCTTTATAAACATTATAACTGAGTTATGGGAAAAATAAATTTTCTATTTTTTTTAAAGCTCAACCTCATTTTTGAGACTTTATTCTGCTAGAGATAATGCCCATCATTTTGAGGATATCTCTCTGTCCTCGCCCCCATCCTTTCCTGAGAGTTATATGTAAATGTGTGACACATACATGATGCCAAAGTTTGGCAAGGAAGGACATTTGTTCTTTTTTTTTCTTCAAAGATTTGTATTGATTTTTTAGAGGGGGAGGGGGAGAGAGAGAGAGAGAGAGAGAGAGAGAGAGAGAGAGAGAGAGAGAGAAAGAAACATCAATGTGAGACTGAACAATGCAAGAACTGATTGCTACATTCATTTTCTACCTTGGTCCTGATCATCCATCATTACTAGTCCCACTGTGGTCCTGTGTGTGGCCCTATCATGTCTGATGTCTCCCCTAATTGCCTGGGTTCCAGGACTTGGGATTCCTTCTCTAGGACAGGGAAGCTATGCTTTCTTCCCAGGTTCACCCAGTTATTTGGTCTGTATCCCAAGCTACTAATTTCTCTTGCGGGTTATTTCCACTCTCCCACTTGTCACATCCCTCATCTGTAACAATGATCATAGCCAGTTACCTACTTGGTTAGGAATAAAGGAAAGAAACCACCCCAGAGGAAAGAACCAAAGGCCAGTATCTCAAATGCACTGCTCTGCCCCTTGGGTTTACAGATATATTATGCAAGTCAGTGCTTTCAACCATGGAGCACACTACGGTGATATGTAGAGAATGAAATGTCATGCAGAATTTATTGTGTATATTCCACTCAGCAGAAAGACATTTTAAAAGTGCAAGTTGCGTTTTTCTTAGAATGGACCATTACTGTATATAGTACTGACATTGAATTTTAAAATCTCTCATAAGTAATGCAAGAGGGCTCATTACACAACTTAGTGAGGGGAACCTTGAAGTCAAAATCATCACACCTATATCAAAGAGGCAGACAAGGCCTGAAACATTACACATGCTTTGAAAAATAAATCCATTCTCTCTGGTGTTTATGTTTTGACTAAAAGCCGATTTCATGCTTTTAGCTATTATAAGAACTTTTCTCGAATTTTTCTGAGCCCAATACTTCTGGAGAATTTAGCATGTGGAGGAAAAATGTCTACCTTTACTCACTATGGTCTACTAGTAAATGTGGCTTTCCTTTTGGCTATTTCCTGCATTAACAGTATTTGATAGGAAAATAATTCAAAATTTAGTTTTCAAAGGGGGACAAAGAGCTTGGGAGGCATTATTTACCTACTAGACTGAAGCAGACCTGGGTGGCCATCTGGTGCACCATGTTTTTTGAGTAATTAGCATGCATCCACACTTTTATTTTGTTTCCTTTCTGAAGTGAATCTGGAAATGTGTGCTAACAGACTTTAATAAAGGAGCCAATATTAAAAAATGATTACACTCTTCCCCTTGTGAAAAACAGTGGGGGGAAAAAAAAAACACAAAAAAACTTTGTTTTGCCACCAAAGGCAAAGCTGCCTTGATAGCTGCCAAATACTCTGGGTCCCAGACGGAATTGCTTATTCTCTTTAGTCACCACATTTGGTGAACAACGTCGTAGGCCCAATATTCCCCCTTCCTTTCCATCAGGCTTGTCATTCAGAGCCTTCAGAGCATTTGCGTGAGCCAGTGTTCATGGCCACAGTGGTACAGCCCCATTTGTGGACTGGGTTTTGATTCTGGGATTAGTTCTGACTGGTTAATAGTTTGGGTTTGTTTTTGCAAATGACTTTATCATAACTATAAATTCAAGTGAGTCAGCCTCCTGACTAGTGGCTCAGGGTGTCTGTGTGTTGGCAATATATATTCGATTTAATCTATAGGGAGAAGGAATTATTCTTCCTGGCATAAAGCCTTCCAGGGGAATTCAACAAATAGGTCACCTATGCAAGTTTAAACAATCTCTTTCTGGACGGTTTTACTTTATGATGTTAGTGCAGTTGCTTCATCCACAAAATATCTGGACATATTTTAAGTCAACCTGAACAAATAGCTGAGAGAAGTCAGGCTTTCTTGATGAGCATAAGTGAGTACATTCAGTATATAAATAAAGTTTGCAGCTGAAAAGAGTGGTTAAGGGGTGAGGGCGAGACTTAAATAAAATTTTATGGTAGCACATTAATCTCACAGCATGAAAATTTAAAACTAAATGGATTACTCTTAACAAATTCATATTTAATATTTACTTTGTAAAAACGTAGAAACATTGGCTACTTTGGGTGAACACAAATCCTTTCTTGATTTAAGAGCATTTCTAACAAGATATTATATAGAATTATATTCACTACACACATATTCTAAAGGCATTATTACATTCCACTTTTACAGATGAAAAAACTGAGGCTTAGAAACAAATTACTTGTCCATATTTACTTGGCTAGATAGGTTTTAAACTTAAATGGACCCAAGATTCATTTAGTTCCTCCTGCTCTTCCTTTCTCCTTGAATTGCTTATGCCTGCCATGATTCTGTCTGGGTACAAAGATGCATAAGGCATACAAAACCAAAATAGCCAAGCTAAAATGATTTTATTTAATGTGGGAAGAGTATAAGACAATACGAGTCATAGGGGTGTGGATATGGGGATGCCAAGAGTAGACTTCAAGTTTGTGTGTGATATGTGTGTCTGTGTATATACATATGTACATGTATGATGTATTGGAGGACTGGGGTCTAGGGAGTTCTAAAGAATCACAGGAATAGATAATTTTGTAAATCTTTTCCCTAACAAAAATAAGATGTGATGATTGCATTGTTGTTCCCCATGGGCTCTCTTCTATCAATTCCAATGGCACCAGAGAAAAGCCACAGCTGGGGCTAATTCTGAGATCAAGATGTCTGCAAATAGAACTAAGAGTAGACATGGGTGAGCAGGCTGCGATCATTCAGCCTGTGATGGAGGGTGAGAGAGATTCTTCAGGTCTCCTGCCCTTCTTATTCCTTCTTTTTTCTCTAATCTTATACAGAAGAAGGAAGGAAGGAATGGGGTGGAGTGAAAGGAACCCTTTCAAAAGTTTCCTGGCAAGGAGCCATTTGTGGGCAAGTTGAATTTTCCTAGACCAGTATGTTAATTTTTCTAGTTTGTTTCTTCCTAAATGCATTACTATAATGGAGTAAACCAGCTTTCTTCTTTCCTGTAACTGCATAACTTGGTCTCCTTAGGAAAAGAGAGAGCGCAAGCTGAAGTGATCAGAGCTTCTATGCCCTGCTGTGTCCTTTGGGTCCTCCGAGCACCAAGATAGGATTCAGGGTGTCAGAGATATATTGAGGGTAATGCTCATGAAAAAGAAAATGAAGAAGAAGCTAGAATAAACAAGAAAAAGCTTTAGATCAGGATGTAGGTATGCTGTCTATAAAAGGAGAAGAGAAGGTAAAGAGTTCTAGGTAGCAAATGCTTCAGACAGTAGTGCAGCTCTGCAGGCCAGTCCATTAGGTGCTGGGGCACAAATATTATCCATAGAGGCATTCCATATTGTCAGAAATGGTGCCCTAGTAGCTCTGCTGGGCTGAGGCGCTGGGTAGAAACTGCCCAGGAAGAGTGTAACCTTGGCTCAAACATTGCTGATCGCAGCTAAGGGGCAAGTTCTTTCTTGAAGGCAGATATGGACAGCACACCTCCTTGGCTGCCACACAAGGCTAGAAATAGGGTGAGGCTGACCCTGTGGCCACACCCCCAGGACAGCCTGAACCCTGTTGTCATGCATAAAATGCCACGGAAGAGTGTTTAGTCCTTCCAATTACTATAAAAATCCCACGGAGAGCTATCCTGTTTTACAAACTACCAGAGAAAATAATTTTAGAATGTTTTTTATTCTAAAGAGGTGATCATTTTACATCTACATTTAGCACTCATGGTCTGAGAAAATTCTTCTGAAAGATAATGTTTTAAATCTCTTGCTCTTCTCTGTTCAACCCATTTCATGTGGCTTGACTTAGTGGGAAAGAGGCACAGCCGATTTTCATCTTCCCTGTAATGAATGCTTCCTTTTGCTTGTTTTTTTTTTTTTTTTTTTTTTTTTTTTTAAATATATTTTATTGACTTTTTACAGAGAGGAAGGGAGAGAGATAGAGAGTCAGAAACATCGATGAGAGAGAAACATCAACCAGCCGCCTCCTGCACATCCCCCACCGGGGATGTGCCCGCAACCCAGGTACATGCCCTTGACCGGAATCGAACCTGGGACCTTTCAGTCCGCAGGCCGACGCTCTATCCACTGAGCCAAACCGGTTTCGGCTTGCTTGTTTTTTTTAATCAAGGTTAAAGTAGCCCAACTGATTTTAACTTTATATAGTGGTCTCATCTTTTTAGGATATATATATATATATATATATATATATATGTATATTATAATATATAGTTATTAGTATATCTCTAATATTGAGCAGGGGTCCTCAAACTACAGCCCGTGGGCCACATGCAAATACAAATATTGTATTTGTTCCCGTTTTGTTTTTTTACTTCAAAGTAAGATATGTGCAGTGTGCATAGGAATTTGTTCATAGTTTTTTTTAAACTATAGTCCGGCCCTCCAACGGTCTAAGGGACAGTGAACTGGCCCCCTGTTTAAAAAGTTTGAGGACCCTTGATATAGAGCATAGATATGTATTTATTAATACACACATATATTTATCCCCAGAGAATTTTTTGGCTATGCTTTGCTTTATTGCTAATGCATTGCTAATAGAGCTAATTGCCATAAAAAAAAAATTCTGGAAGACATATTAGAAACTACAGATGAGCGCTTCTCAATGCTACATTCATTGAAAAACTAAGCTGTGAAAATAAATACACTGCAAAAAATCAATCCTGGGTTTTAAGCCAACTCTGCCATTAACTAGCTGGATGACCTTGGATATGTCATAGAGCCTTCTCTGTAAGATGAGGAGCTTAAGTGAGGTGAAATCCAAGGTTTTTCCTGCTCCAACAGCCTCTAACAGTGGTTTCCAAACTGTTCATGCCTGGAGTTCCAGGATTTCATAAAAGTGTTACTGGATTGAGAGAAAGATGTCCAAGGGAGAGCTCTGAGTGAACCATGATCCAGGCCTCCCATCCCCCACTTCAAACAGAGCCCCTTAGGTTTGATCTGTTTTCCTTAGTTGAATTTCAGCATAAAATTCCCATTTTCAACAAAAACTTTAAATATTGCAAATGTCTCTCTCTGATAAGAGGCAGGATTAACTAAATCATGGGTAGATGTAATCTAATAGGGAAAAACAATGTGTTTGTTTACTGGTTAAAATACCCATATATATAAAAGAGTAATATGCAAATCAACTGAATCGCAGAATGACCAGAATGACCACTCGACCCGCCGCTATGAGGTGCACTGACCACCTCCCAGTTCCTCTCTCGGGGCTGGCAGGCTCCGATCGCCTGATGGCGAACAGGGAACCAGGTGTGGGTGGCGGTTGGGGGGGGGGGAGGTGCTGGCTACCAGCAGCCAGGGAAGATGGCCCTGATCACAGGCCAGGCCTAGGGACCGTACCTGTGCACGAATTTCATGTGCTGGGCCTCTAGTTTTTATTATAAAATGTGATATTCAGAAAATTGTTTAATTAATTGTAGGTACATTTTAATATTTGTCTGTAAAGCAAACACCCATATAACTCTGCCAAGTCATGAAATAGAACATTAAGGAATCACAGAATTTCTCATATATTCTTTACTATTCTGTCATCACTACATTATTATAAAGTAACTTAGGGCATCTAGGGCAACTCTGACCTTACTTTTCTAGCACTCATCTTATTCTTTAGATTTTATTTTTTACTGGTATATGCATCCTTAAAAATTAGATTAGTACTGCCTGTTCTTGAACTGTATGTAAATAGAGGACTGAAATTACTATTTTATGACTTTGTTTTTCCTGCACACACATTTATAAGTTTATCTACAGATCTGTAATTTATTCAAATCTATTTTAATGTAGTATCTCACTGTAAGAACATAAAACATTTTATATATTTGTTCTAATAGTGAGCATATGGATTCTTTCAAAAAGTTTGTAATTATGAGTAATATTGCTATGAATGTTTTAAAATGAGAATCTTGGTGCACATAAGCAAACATGTCTTTAAGGTACAATATGTACAGGAGTGGGATAGCTGGATTGTTGTGTTTGCATATATTTCATTTTACCAGATAATGACTCACAGTTTTCCAACATTGCCATAAAAATGTTCACTCCTACCAGTAGAGTAGATTCTAATACTTACATAATTGCCTACTTTAAGCATTGTCAGACTTTTATTTTTTCCCAATTTGATGGGTGAGTAGTGGCATCTCCTCATGACTGTACTTTTTGTTTTTCTAATGTACCACCCCTTTTCTTTGTGTGACTGGCTACTTGAGTTTCTTCTTTTGTGATGTGCCTATAAATTATTTGCTCATTTTTCTACTGAGTTGCAAGACACAAGATCAATATATAAAAATAATGTAAACATTATTAAAAACAATCTGAACATAAAATTAAGAAAATAATTCCACTCTCAATAGCACAAATATAAAAGTAAAATGTTGAGTAATAGAATTTTAAAAAGAACAAGACATACAACAACAAAACTTTATTTAAATAACTTAAGTAAGACATAAATAAATAGAAAAATATTCCATGTACCTGGATTGAAAGGCTTACTACTGTTAAGATGGCTATACTTTTCAAAATAATCTACATAGTGCAATCCCTATCAAAACCTAAGCTGCATTTTTAGCATTAATTGGTAAGCTTATTCTAAAATTCATATGGAGCCCTAGATGGTTTGGCTCAGTGGATAGAGCTTCAGCCTGCGGAGTGAAGTGTCTTGAGTTCGATTCCAGTCAAGGGCACATGCCCAGGTTGTGGGCTCAATCCCCAGTAGGGGGCATGCACGAGGCAGCCAATCAATGATTCTCTATCATCATTGATGTTTCTATCTCTCTCTCCCTCTCCTTTCCTCTCTGAAATCAATAAAAATATATTAAAAGAAAAATATTCATATGGAATTTCAAGGAACCCAGAATAGCCAAACAATCTTGAGACAAAAGAACATAGGTGGAGGTCTGACACTTTCCAGTTTCAAAACTTGTTACAAAGTTACAATAATTGAGACAGTATAGTACTGCCACAAGAATAGGTACATTGATCACTGGAATAAAGTTGAGAATGCAGAAATAAATTCTTACACTTATGGTCAATTGATTTTTAACAAGGGTGCCAAGACCAATAAATAGGGGAAAGAACAGTCTTTTCAACAAAGGGTGCCGGGAAGTTGAATATCCACATTCTAAATAAATAACAAAGTCTTGATGGAGGGATGTTTAGGGATGACACATTTTTATTTGTGTGTTTGTTTATTTTTAATATGTTTTTTATTGATGTTAGGGAGAGAGGAAGGGAGATGGAGAGAGAGATAGAAACATGGATAAGAAACAACAACATTGATCAGCTGCCTCCTGCACACTCCCTACTGGGGATTGAGCCAGCAACCTGGGCATGTGCCCTGACTGGGAATCCAGCCAGCAACCTCTTGGTGCATGGGTCAGTGCTCAACCACTGAGCCACACTGGCTGGGCAAGGCATAGCTTTTAATCTGGTGAACTATGTGGTGGAGAGGAAAGCAGCAGTAAGAGAAGTCCTCCAAAAAGGCCAGGATTAGCTCAAGGGTTTACATATTTAATCAGAAGAGATGGGAAACTATAATTTGCCCCACTGGGTACTTATAATCACTGAGAATTTTCCAGGCTTCTAATTCTCATCAAATTTAGAATATGGTTCAATCTCTGGAAATTAATAATTCATTACGATTTATCTTTAGAATCCTATTAAAGCTACAATGGTTTTAGTAAAAAAAATAAAATAAAATAAAGGAATGAATTTGAATTTCTACCTGAGACCGTACACAAAAAAGACTCAAGATAAATCGTACTAGTAGTTCTAAGTGTAAGAGCTAAAGCTATAAAAGTCTCAGAAGAAAGTTTGAGAGTAAATATTTGTAACCTTAGGTTAGGCAATGGTTTCTCAGATACAAAGCCAAAAGCACAGATGACACACACACAAAAAGATAAATTGGACTTCATCAAAATTAAAGACTTTTGTGCTTCAAAGGACACCATAATGAAAGTAGAAAGACAATACTGAGAATGGGAGAAAAATCTTTGCAAATTATGTATTTGACATGACACTTTTATCCAGATACATAAAAGACTCATAAGTCAACAATATAAAAAAGCCCAATTAAAAAATACCAGCAAAGGATTTTAATAAGACAGTTGTCTAGAGAAGATATAATAAACTAGGGGCCCGGTGCACGAAATTTGTGCACTGGGTGTGTGTGTGTGGGGGGGAGTGTCCCTCAGCCCAGCCTGCCCCCTCTCACATACTGGGAGCCCTCAGGCGTTGACCCCCATCACCCTCCAATCGCAGGATCGGCCCCTTGCCCAGGCCTGACGCCTCTGACAGAGGCGTCAGGCCTGGGCAGGGGACCCTCATTTCCCCCCATCACTGGTTCTGCCTCCAGCCCAGGCCTGATGCCTCTGGCCCAGGCGTCAGGCCTGGGCAGGGGACCCCCAGACCCCTCCGATTGCTGGCTCTGCCCCTTGCCCAGGCCTGATGCCTTGGCCAGAGGCGTTGACCCCCATCACCCTCCGATCGCCTGATCAGCCCCTTGCCCAGGCCTGACGCCTCCGCCAGAGGTGTCAGGCTTGGACAGGGGACCCCCACCTCCCCCCGATCACTGGCTCTGGAATCATGCCTGGGCAGGGAATCATGCCTGGGCAGGGGACCCCCATCTCCCTCTGATTGCTTGCTCCACCCCCCGCCCAAGCCTGACGCCTCTGACCCAGGCTTCAGGCCTGGGCAAGGGGACCATCATATCCCCCCAATCCCTGGCTCCGCCCCCCACCCAGGCATGATGCCTCGGTCAGAGGAGTTGATCCTCATCACCCTCCGATCACCAATCACCGGATTGGCCCCTTGACCAGGCCTGAGGCCTCCGGCAGAGGTGTCAGGATCCCCAGCTCGCGGTTGCAGGCTCCGCCCCTGCCCAGGCCTAACGCCTCTGGCCTAGGTGCCCGGCCCGGGCAGCTGGGACCCACAGTGGCAGCAGGGGGCGCCGCAATCGTGGGCTCCGCTTTAGGCCCAGGCAAGGGACCCCTAGCTCCTGGGACTGCCAGCTTCGACCGTGCCCAGCTCCCATCGCTGGCTCCACCCCTACTTCCTGCTATCACTTCCTGCCCCCCAGCTCTTAGCTCCCCCCTGGGTTTCCAATCACTGTCAGTGGCAGGGGGCTTCTTCCTGCTTTCCCTTTCGCCTCCCTGCGTTGTGCCTACATATGCAAATTAACTGCCATCTTGTTGGCAGTTAACTGCCAATCTTAGTTGGCAGTTAATTTGCATATAGCCCTGATTAGCCAATGAAAAGGGTAGCGTCGTACGCCAATTACCATTTTTCTCTTTTATTAGTGTAGATGGCCATTAAGCACTTGAAAATATGGTCAACATCATTAGTCATTACAAAAATGCAAATCTAAACCACCTTGGGAAACCACTTCACAATCACGAAGATGGCTAAAATAAAAAAAATTAAAAATTAAAAAAAATGGCAGGCAATAACAAGGGCTAAAAGGTTTGTGGAGAAATTGAAAACTTCATATATTGCTGGTGAGAATGTAAAATGATACAGCCGCTATGGAAAACAGTTTGTCAGTTCTTCCAAATGTTAAACATTGCATAGAAGTAGAGACAGCAGGGAACTTTGTCATATCCCTAACATCAAAAGGAAAATGCCCAACTTTTCACCATTATACATGATATTGGCTTTCCATAGCTACCCTTTAGGAGATCAAGGATGTTTCCCTCTGTAGCGTATAGAATCGTTGATTTTAATATTTCACTCCCTCCTTATTTTATAATCATACTTTAGATACTCTGTCATATGGAGTAAATTCAAAATAACACACAGGGGAGATAACAAAGCGTAAGATTATTCTAGGCTCCTGATATTTTCGGATAATGAAAATGGCGACACTGGGGCTTCTACTTTCTTTTTATTCCTGTCAGTGATATGCTCCACATTCCATTTTCTGATTCACCATGAGCTACAATATTAAAGATCCCTCCATTCCAAAGCAGACCCTCCTTTCCATTGGGAATATAGTACAGGCAGTAAAAGAACCATCCCATCCACTGTGATTCACTATGAGCATCCATTAGAACATCTAAGGACGTCTAGGTACTCATCTAGCTTTTTCTTTTCTGTTTTTTTTAATTTAAGTTGTTGACAATGACAGCAATCAGATCGTTCCAGAAAAAAATTGCTTAGGGCCACTGTGTAAAACAAAATACTGAGCTGAATAAATCTTGAGGCTCTCTGAGTATGCTATTTCTTATTAGAATCCAGCCAGGTAATTCCCACCACAGCTGTCACATCGTTCTTCAAATAAAGACATCTCTGCTTGTCCTCCTGGCTGTATCGTTTGGCTTCCTAGTCTGGCTGTCAATTTGTACTTTTCCTTTTCACAAAGGGCTCCTATATGCTCCTGCCCTCTGCTTGATAGAGGCTTTTCTCATGTCTATACAGAGGCGGCTGTGATATTTGTGGTACGTGGTTTAACATTAAGAAGAAAGTAAACTAGTTTAATAAGCAGAGCTCCTAATAGATTGTAGAACCTTGGGAATTTCTCCTTTCCCCCTCACCCCACAGTCATGCCTGGAGGCACCTCCAAATAGCGATGATTCTGACTGACGGCATGGCAGCGCCTAAGGGCCCATCTGTCACAGGCACTCATTTCCGGGCTGCTTGTCCTGTGCCAGATGTGGCCCCTGAGACTAGAGTTTGGCTGGGCTCCAAGTGCCCTTTCTAGTTTCTGTCCTGGGGATTTTATATATGATCTGCAGGTGTTGCTGATATAATTTGTCTGGGAATTGTATGTCATGTCATGCTTACTAACCTGGATTTTCTTGAGGTCAGTGTAGTACAAGGGAAAACCCTAGAAGTGGAATTACTGATGATTATATAATGAAATAGCATCCTAGAAATAGCTTTATGTGCCTATTACTGGGATGAAAGCATATGGTTATCTCTGATTTAGATTTGCTTTTGAAAATTAATTTAATTTGGAATGAGAGATCCAGGCCAACATTTAGAATCAAACATATGATTATAATTTTAGAATTATGAAGAGAGATGATCTGACCTCTTCTGCGGATTTTAGAGATAAAGGTTTGAAAGGAGGGAGGGGGTGCCCTAACTGGTTTTGCTCAGTGGATAGAGCATGGGCCTGCAGACTGAAGGGTCCCAGGATCAATTCCAGTCAAGGACACATGCCTGGTTGTGGGCTCAATCCCCAGGAGGGGGCGTGCAGGAGGCAGCTAATCAATGATTCTCATCATTGATGTTTCTATCTCTCTCTCCCTCTCCCTTCTTCTCTGAAATTAACAAAAGTATTTAAAAAAAAAAAAAAGAAAGGGGGGAGGGGGTGATCTTGACTTGAGATGGTCTGGTAGGAGCAGATGCTGGGACTGAAATTCAGGAGGAGTTTTAATCACACTGACTGAACGTACATTTCCCATGGCTATTGTGTTGACTTGTGCAGTTCATTTCAAGCGCTTGAACATCTGTTTCCACATTTTCTCCTAAAACCCACGAGGTGAATAGAATATAATAAACCACATATCAGTAAAGAAGAGTGATTTCTTCTTTAATATGACTATAAAATGACTTCATTTCAGGATTTCAATTTATCTAGGTTTATGATAAAAGAATGCCAATGAAAAATAGCACAGCTTATTCTAATAATGTAGAGTATTCCTTCATCTGTTCCCAGGAAACAAGGATGTCACTATCTCAGTTAAGTCAATGGCAATCCTTCCGACGGTGTTCTGTTTTATGGTGAGAAATTAAGAAACCAAAGTCCAGAGGATGGAGCGATGTGCCCAAGTTTACTTGACAGAAAGACATACCATTTGGACCTGAATGTAAATTATGGATCTTAATCCATCTTGCGTGTACTACTATACAAACTTAGCATAGCCGCAGGTTGGCAGGCAACTTTAGACATTAATGCAATCTCTAAGTAGTAAATGTCACTGTTCCTTCAAAAGAGATCAAAACAGTGAAAAGTATTACTTAACTGTTTCTTTGCAGTCAGGAGGATTTAAGTTTAATTTTTTGGCTCTAGTCAAGGAATCCCATTCATTGTCTGTTCAAGAAAGTCTTCCTAATGCCGCGACCCTGTAATACAGTTCCTCATGTTGTGGTGACCCCCGACCATGAAATTATTTTTGTTGCTACTTCATAACTGTAATTTTGCTACTGTTATGAATCATAATATAAATATCTGATATGCTATATGTATTTTCCGATGGTCGCGACCCACAGGTTGAGAACCGCTGGTAAATTCCTATAGCAATGAATTAGCAAAGAAGCAAACAAGAACATAGAAGAGTCCATGACACTAAAAAAAAAAAAAAAAAAAAGTTAAAAAGTCCTGGGATGCAGTATATAAAACCTGGAATAAATGCCTTTGAGTTTTGAAATTTAGCTTCTGAGAGAGATGGCATAACTACACAGGCTGTACCTGCAATGATTGGTATTTTGGGTTGAATAACAGTGGAGTGTGCAGTGAATGCTGTTCTACAGGATTCCTGCAGATGATCAGTACAGCCATAGATGTTTTATGGAGAATGAATGTTTATTATATGCCCAGGATTCTCTTAGTTCGATTATTGGTAATTGCGTGTAGGAAGACTGGGTGGAGAAAGAGAGAAAGAAAATGAACCGAGAGGAACTATGAATTGAAAAAGAGGAGAGCAAGACTTCTCAGAGGAGATTATATGCATTATTTGAGTTTACCTCCCATCCTTTCTCAACTTGTTGAAAATGCAAGGCCTTGTTAATGTACAAGCTGTCAAACTCAATCGCCACTTTGATTTCTCTGGAGCTTTTTTTAGAAAATATTTTTATTGATTTCAGAGAGGAAAGGAGGGAGCAGGAGAGAGACAAAAACATCAATGATGAGAGAGAAGAGAGAATCATTGATTGGCTGCTTCCTGCACACCCCCCACTGGGGATTGAGCCCTCAACCTGGGCATGTGCCCCAACCAGGAATCCAACTGTGACCTCCAGATTTATAGGTTGAGTAACACTGGCAGGGTCTCTCTGGAGCTTTTTGAGCTTGTTGACCATCTTTCATCTTTTGATAAAATGCTTTTTCTTTGGTTCCTTCATATCCTATTCCTTCATTTGTAATCCCCTATTCAGGCTACTTTAATCTACGTATTTCTTACCAGTAAATGTCCTAGTTTTCCCCCAAATAAATCAGCAATATAAAACACCCCTGCATCTTCATGATATAATATGTCCAAATGCTATTTGTCATAACAAATGTGCATGGAATGAACTCTCCTATTAAAAGTCAGATTCCCAAAATAAAATATAAAAAAAACGTTAAAAATAAAGGGAATAAAATAAATAAAAATAAACATTAACTATTAGAATTAGGAATTGCCATGCTAACATTAACAAAAAAATATTTAAGTATAAAGTATTATAAAAAACTAAAAAGATTATATTTCTTATATTGGTTGATGACAAAATTTATGTTGAAAATAAACACTGCTGACAAATACATTTTTGTGTATTTGCTTGTTTTATTGACTGGCAGCCTGATTGGAATGTAAGCTTCACAAAGGCAGGAACATTGTAGAGATTAAAGTGACATTGCCAAGCACAATGGCACGCAGCTGTAGTGAAAGATTTTAACTCAGTCTTAGATTACATAGCCAAAAATCAAACAAAATATAAAGAAATAGAGGATAAACTGATGACCAAAGTAGATCCAAAAACATGTATGCATAGAACAGACTGACAGATCTCAGAGGGAAGGGGCATGTGTGGGGTGGTGGGGGAGGAGAGATTAACGAAAGAATTTATATGCATATATGCATAGCCCATGGACACAGACCATCCTGTGGGGCAGGCCTGGGGTGGTGTGGGCGCTGGATGGAGGGGGGCAAAGGGGAAAAACGGGGGACATCTATAATACTGTCAATAATTAAAAATTTTAGAAAGGAGAAAGATGAACTAAATGATATAATTAACAAAGTTGGTTTATAGATGCCGGGGTCGAACCCCAGCAGGTCCAGGGGTCCCCAAAGGTGTAGACGGAGTCGGCGAAGAAGGAAGGACACGGAGACAGTGTTCAGTTGATCAGCAGCCTAGCCAGGATCTCCAGCCAGGATCTCCAGCCAAGTTCTGGTCTGGATCTCCAGCAAAGTTCTGCTTAGGATCTCCTGCCAGGTTCTGTCCAAGTTCTCCAGCCAGGTTCAGTCCAGGTTCTCCAGCCAGGTTCTGTAGCCATGTTCCCTCACTAGGTTCTCCAGCCAGGTTCTGTCCAAGTTCTCCAGCCAGGTTCAGTCCAGGTTCTCCAGCCAGGTTCAGTCACCAGGGTCTAGTCAGGTTCTCTTGCCAATTTCTGTAGTCAGGTTCAGTCCAGGATCTTTTGCCATGTTCTCTCAATCTAAGTTCTGTGTTCTAAGTTCTGTGTTCTAAGTTCTGGCTCTCTTGGTTCCGTATTCTAAGTTCTGTGTCTTGCTGTCTTATTACATCTGTATTTATACCAGTTGATTCAATCCTATCAATCTCTATTACAAAGGCTAGGGCGTTTCTTATCTCCATTCCAGGGAGTAAAGATTATGTAGCTTAAGCATGATTGTTCGTAGTTAAAGTGATTAATTACCCGCCTGGCACTTAGTTAAGAGGTTTTATTCCCTCCCTAACTTCAGGGGAAAATCCCTACTTGGGGAAACAACCTTTCTCAGAGAGGAGACCCTGGTTAAAACACATAGTGCCAAGAAGGTGAGAAAACATTTTAAGAACAGTATGCCATATATGCCAGGTCCTTTGAAACAGCAAGCATGGACCGGCTCCCGGCATATAGATATATCCTGGATTATGTCTCTAGCAGCAGAAAATTAACTAATTTAACGAAAGTTTAGTTAGCACCTGCTAGCACTCATGACTCTTAACATCATCAAATTTGTGGGTTGTGGAATATAATGCAATAAAAGTATTTCCTTTCTTACCACTGTCTCAGACCACACTCTCTTTTTTAAAAAATATATTTTTATTGATTTCAGAGAGGAAGGGAGAGGGAGAGAGATAGAAACATCAATGATGAAAGAGAAGCATTGATTGGCTGCCTCCTGCACACCCCACACTGGGGATAGAGCTGAGGTCATAGTCTACACTGAATCCACGGAGCCAAACCGGCTTGGGCACCACACACTCTCTTGAGGAAACTGAGTGTCTTAAAGGGTCCTCTGCACCCAGTCATAATCAGTCACTGCCAGAAGTGAGTTCTGACCACCACATTAACTGATCACTCGCTTCATATGTGAAAAATGGTAAAAATGAATAAACTTTAAAGTTTAGTAGCTGCATGCAGAAAATGTAAAGAAAAAAAAAAGTCTGAGACTTTACAAAATCTTAGAAAGGAGGGAGAGAAAAGAAACATTTTAAAATCAAACATTTAAAGGCTGTGGAAAAATGAGAAAACAGCATGAAATTATAAACCATTCACAAGAGAATAATTTCAGTAATCACTTCAGCACTTGACTGATTTGGCAAGATCCATTTTTTATAGAAATTTTAAGATTTTACATAATATGCACTTATATATATTCAAAACTATGCCGAGAAAGAAATATTTGGCTCATTGACTTGCATATTTTTGTAATGGCTATAGGATGAGTAAAATAGTTTCTAAATTAATTTGATTCAGTTTCATAATAAAATGTAGAAAGGAGAGATAAGGCAAACGTAAAGTAACAGTAAGCATTTGGTATAGACTTCTGTGATTCAAGTTAAACACTATTATGATACTAACCAATGAATTTTAGACCACAGAATGTCATTTTCATTGGCAATGTTAAGTACCAAGACATTTGTTGGATGATAAATACAATAAACATAGTTCACAAAAGCAGTTCTGAAATTATACAGAAGAGAAATTCATGACTCCAAAGAAACCACTTTACAGAGAAGGAACAATTTTACAAGGAATTTTTTTAATTCCCAAAAAAGTTGAGTTAGAAATGATTTCTCATCTAATAGAAAGTGAGTTCCTAATTTATAATTTGATACTCTAGTCCCCAATCTGACATGAAATTCATTCATATTTTTTAGTTATGCAGTAAATCTCTATGTATAACGAATAATCAAGTAAGTTTAAATGCAGTGTGAATTATCAATAACCGTTTCACTGTATGGTATATCTAAGATCCTTAAAAAATATGCTCCCCCCTCCCTCTTGGTCACAATTATTGTAGGAAATCTAAAACTATAGCCAATTAAGTAAAATAAATTTTTTTTTAAAAAAATAGCATATACCAAGGACCTAGTCTGCATTTAGATTTTATTTGAGAAAGTGACTTTTTAACATGAGATCTGAAGGATGAGTTAGAGCTTAAATGAAAAGTGAGATAAGATTCACAAATGGGGAATAGTGTACGCAAAGGCCCCAATATGGAAAGTAATTAGAGTATATTTTCATAAATTTAGGGGAAAGATAAAAAATGCTTCTTTATATCAAATTGTCAATACCAATCACCCTGGAGAAAGAGGTACTTTCATTTACTATTTTATATAATTGTTTAAGTGGTAAGATTATGGTGCATTTAGGCCTCATTCAAAGCAAAGAAAAACAAATTCCACTCAATACATATACACCTGTAAGAGTGAAGTTAAGGAAAGGTATCCATTTCAGAAGCTCTAATCTAGGGTGCTTCTCAAAAGTGGTTCTCCAAATGTAACAGACATGCAGATTTCCAGGAATTGTGTTAAAACATAGATTTGCAATCAGAAGGTCCAGACTGTGACTTGAATATATGCACTTTGAACAAGCTCCCAACTGATGCCAATGCTCAGCATCCTTGAGGAGCCAAGTCCAAATGATTAAAATGGACTGTCAGAAATGAGAATCACAGAGCTAGAGAGATCAGCTGTTAGGTCATCCTGTTCCCTGGTTCCTCTTCTCCACCAGTCTCATCACTTCTCCAATTCTCAGCCTAGGGAAGCCTTCCACAATCAGGTGTAGAGGTTCCTTTAATGTGTCTCAGTACCAGAGGTTCTCAGACTAGTATCAAACAGAATCCCCTGTGGGTGATATGCAGCTTCCTGAGCCCCACTTCAGAGGAGAAGTAGCACCTTGGTCTAAAGTGGTCTCTGGAAATCCATGGCTTCCCAGAAGATGTAGGAGGTTCTGGGATCCACTTGAGAAATGTGCTATAGCTCCTCTATCATCAAGCATGGCATTCCCCAAACGTTTGGCATACAAATGAGTAAATGAGTGTAGGTTTCCTTTCTCCCTTTTCATTTGTGATTATAAGAGTGTAAATGTTCAATTTAGAAGATAAGGAGATACTAAAAAATATAGAGAAGTAGGAGAAAATCATTGTCATCTTGCCACTGAAAGGCAAACATTTTTTACTTTTAGCATCTTTTTTTTCTGGTGCTCTTTTTTTTTTTTATACATTTGCTTCACTGGGCTCAGAATATATTGTATATATTCTACCCTAAAAGTTTTTGGACTAAGAGAAGGTAAGGATGTGTTCCATGGCAGTCATTGTTGAATTGAATGCATTCTTTCAAAAGGTTGGGAAGAACCTTTCAAATGTTTACATACCTAATTACTGACTCATTCTTTTTAAATATATATATATATATATATATATATATATATATATATATATATATATATTGATTCCAGAGAGGGAGAGAGAGATAGAAACATCAATGATGAGAGATAATCATTGATGGGCTGACTCCTGCACCACCCATACTGGGAATCGAGCTAGCTGGCAACCCAGGCATGTGCCCTGACTGGGAATCAAACCATGACCTCCTGGTTCATAGGTTGATGCTCAACCACTGAGCCACTTTGGCCAGGCCTGACTTATTCTTTGACAGCAGACTAATTTAACCTCCCCCCAAAAAATTATTATCAGAATTTTGGGATTCTGTAATTCATATCTACAGTTCATATTTCATCTCTGAAAAGACCAATCCAAGTACAAAAATAATTTATTTCTCAGAAATTTGCAACTGAAGTGTTTCTAGAAGTAGACATTTTATTCCTATAGTTAAACCATGATGACTTCTATTTGTTAGTTATGTTCTTCTTTTTTACTTCTAGCCCGAACACTGGGACTTAATTATTAGCTTTTTAGTGACCTGCCATTTATTGGAAGATGTTGACATTTGCACAGCAGTATTACAAGAAAGGGACTTGCATATTGAGCACCCTAGCTTACCTCTTTGTCCTTGAAAATCCCAGGCAAAGGCATCATCTTACTTTTAATTGTTCAAATCATGTGGTCTTCTCTCACTTGGCAAAACAGAGAAGATGGATGAGTGAGATGTGATTTTTTTGTGCCAGCAGTACTCTATTTATTCCTGTTGATTCTTTTCTAAAAAGTATATTAGATAGCTTATGTCTTTATCCCTCTTTTCCCCTTACAAATAAGCATAAGTTATTACTCTTCCTATTATATTCAGAGATAGATTTAAAACTATCAGTTTGTATTCTGTGTTGATGAACAAAAGCTGCTAATTTATAGAAAATACAAATTGGTTTTCTAAGAGACAATTTAACAATAATCTAGCCCTAAGTAGCCCAGAAGATTTCTATCAAATTTTTTATTGATTTGGATTTACTTCCAAGAAGTAATTTAGTCTTTAGAAGAAAAATGACTCAATGGAATATCAATATAACAAATAGAAAATACCTCTCCCCATTCTCAGGGAAATTGGTTCAACCTTGTAATCATAGGCATTTGTTGTTTTTAAGCTTTGATAAGAGTGAGGATGCATTCTTCTGCACAAGGACAATTTGTAGAAGAAGGAATAATAAAAGATAACATATATTTGGGCTTTGTAATGCTCAGTTAGAACTCTGAGTGCTCTGAAATACTGTCATTTGTACGTGGTCACAATAGCGTGGGGTAATCAATAAGTACAAACAAGACCTTGTGGGTGGTCGCTCTGGATGATTCATTCGGGCCAGGTGGGAGGGAATGAGCATAAATAGTGTTTACTGAGCTTTATTCATCTCCAGGTATCACTGTGCCTGAGGACCTGAAGTGACTTCTAACGCTACCCTAAACTCACCTCTCCACACTCAGAACTTTAATTTTCTTAACTTTATATGTCCAAACAGAGAGGAATGGAACATGATCATTGAAATCAGTTGTGAACTAAGGCACAGAACATTATCATTTGTTTACAATTGGTCTGCTCATGCAGATGAGCGTGTTTGGGATCATTAATTTATAATGTAGTAGCCAGATCGATCATCCCGATAATCATTTTAAAAAACATTATAGGTAGACAGATAGGTAATGTGCCTAAATACTTCTAGTAACTCTCAAGACAGAAACAAGCTAAAAAGTTACTTTTCATAGTTAAACTTTACATTTTGGAAAATTGCATTTTATAGACTTAGGACTGACTTTTTTCTAAGAGTTCAAGGCTCATAAGTATATTCAATTCCATAGCAAAAACTACATATTTCTCTAGGTTATACATTGCCTAGGAAAGTGTTTTCAAAAACTAAATATACTCGTCAACCTTCTCAATGTTTAGAAAATACTAGCAGAGGAAATGTGTTTTTAATTTTTGTTGTTTCTAAGAAGCAAAGACCCTTGAACTTCTCATTTCCAATTCCTTAGAAAGAGAATTTGGAGTCAATTCTTTCCAGAAACCAATGATCTCTATTTTTAGCTTCTGCTGATTAAGACCATGTTATCTAAACAGGAAGAGAGTAAACTGCGTGTACCCTCTATTCCTGCACAGTGCTTGAGGGGTTTCCATGATACAGACAGGATGTCATACTGGATAGATGCATGGACAGTAAATCACTCTTATTTGCGTTCACTGAGGAACATTATTGAGTCAGTTTGGGTCAACATTTCTTTGACTCGTGCTTTTATTTCGTGCTTTTTAAGGGGAAATATAGTTAAAGTCTTGTGTCATTAAGATTTCTTTTTGCTAGCATGGACCTTTAAAATTTATTTGAGTAGCAAGAGTGAGACAGAGATGGAAGTTCATTAAGGCTTTAAAAAGCCCCATGAAATCATAACCTACATTGGTAGATATTGACATTATGGCCTAAGAGATGGGATTCGGGGAGTGAGAAGTAGTAAATATGGCAGGTGGATGCTGAAGGGGGAGACAGAAGGAGAGTAATGGTTAGACTCAAAACCAGAGCTTTGTGGAAATAGGAAGCAGAAGAGATGGAAGCAGAGGAACCTCTCCTTATAGGGAAGGGATCAAAAGCATAAATGTGCCAAACACAAGAAATAAAGAAGTTACCGTTAGTAAAATGTTGATGTGTCATGATTTAGTAAGAGAGACTGGGAAGAATAAGGATTATCTGGTTGCAAATTCAGAAATAGGTTTGGCAATTTATGCTTAAAACAGTAGGAGAAAAATAAAGGAGAAACAGCTGTTGTTGTATCGAGTTAAAGGACAAGATAGACTCACTGGGAATGAGAAGACCCCAGGCTTCTCACAGACAAGGCAAAGCAGACTGTCACTTTCTCTGCATCAGGCAGGTGGTGCTCAGGGAGAAAGAACCACTTTAGGAGAGTGCAGCTGAGTCAGCAGGGAATGGGCAGGTAAGAGCCGAAGCACTTGGAGGGGACAGCACCTGGATTTCCCACAGCTGTTGGCTATCTTAAATCTTATTTCTTCCTGAGACCCCAATGCTCTCTACTCTCTCTGCAGGTTCTGTAAAGAATGACAACTTTAAAAAACTCCAGATGGCTTTGAAAAAATTTGAAAGTCATCCAAGGTGCACTATATGCCTTTGTAGATACTCCATGTGAAGCTCATTGGAAAACTATAGTTTCTCTGTTTGGATTATGTCTCAGGGATGAGCTGCAGTTGCCAGCACACACATACAATTTAAAAATTAAAAGGAAGCCAGCCATAGCCCATGTGTACTCAGAAGAAAGAAGTCAACGTAAGTTCTTGCAGCCTGGTTGGCCTTGGTTTGCATCACTTTACCCTGCCTGGCCTTGTGAGCAGAAGGCAGAGGACACAGAGATCAGCAGAATAACCCATTCTCTGCTTCTCAGATATCCATTTATAACGTATTCCTGCAGCAGACTTACTGTGCTTGCATAGGAAATTGAACGTAGCAGGGCCTCATTGGAATCTATTAGAAAGATTTATAGACTCAACCAATTTTGTCTAGTTTTTGGACAGTTATATAGAAATTCAATCTCAGGAGTGAACTATGTTGAAATGGCTGTAATGACAATCAACAAGTGAAGGCAGCTATGTACTTTTAGATAATGGAGAGATTGCGTAAAGCTAAATTATAAATTCTGTTTTTCAAGGAACAAAGTGATTAGGAATCAAAGACTATTGTGTGTATCATTTGTATTCCCTGGTTTCTTGGAAGGAAATAATCCAAAGTTTTAAATTATAATGCAAGAACTTTGAAGGATAAGATACATTCACATGAGGATTTATGTTGTGGAAAAAGCAAAGGGTATGTGTGTGTGAATGAGAGAGAGAGAGAGAAGGAATAAAATGTTCTCTTGATATGTTGACTGATTTAAAACAAGATGATTTGTGCTAAAAATATATTTTTCAGGCTGTCCAGCCCTCCTGTCAGCAGACAGGTTGGCAGGGAAGAACATGTGGGTGACTGTGGAGGGAAAGGGGGTGAATAGAAAAGTCCAGGTGTTACATGAGTGTTACTTTTGACCATGCTTAAACTTATGAGAAGATATTTTATTTTTAACACCATTGCCACATCGGTACATTCTGTATCCCATCTGTGGACATGAGGGATGGATGGGTACTTAGAGAAACTGGTTCAGTTGGCACAGTTGATCCAGCTGAAATATTCTTGCTTTGGGGGGGATTTTTATCTCCTTCCAGGATAATAATGACAGGTGTCAGGATTTTTATAATAATTCTAGCCATTTAGTGAAAAATTGCAATATCATCCTCCAGTCACCTGGGAGGCTCTTTGCACTCTAATTTCCGGTGTTGACAGAAATACTTGCAGCAGTCATCGGGTCATCAGGGAGGTACAGCGTGCTCATGATCATTTAGTTTTCCCCAAACCCACAGGCAAGAAGATTTTCAAGGGATTCAAAGAAGCTTATGGATTGGAAGAGGACTGAAATCACGCATTGGTTATTGATAGGACACTGTTATCATTAGGAAATTATTTAGACACGGGCAGAAATATGCAGCTAAAAATCCCCAGTAACTGGCTTTTTGAACTATCTAGTGATATGTAACTCTAAGAGCAAGAGGGAAATCCAGAAATTTGCTGTTGGCTTTTTTGAGGCAAGAATAGTGTTTTCCTAACTTCAGTCACTCATGTTCCATCTTCACAATTTTTGCAACATCTAAAAACACCTGGACTGCTACTTGCTAAATATTTTATTTAAATCGGCTCACTTTTGCTTAAATACATTTGCTTGAAGCAATGTTAAATACAATGAAAGTAAATCAATGTCATTAAGTTAGGGCTGCATATTGTTATTGTCTAGGGCTCTGCCTCAGTTCTGTGTTCTTCCTGTTAAAAAAAAAAAAAGAAAGCCAGTAGTGTTAGAGGAGAGTGTCAGGGATTGTTGCTGAGACTTCTCCTAGAAGGAATCAGAAATATTAGGAGAAAACAAAAAGAAAATAATATTTAAGGCACAATTTCTGAATTTTCTGCAAGCATTTGCATGGAGTCCAAATCACCTTCCATACCCCCAGATTGGCCTCTCACCTTCAGGCAACTCTAGAATGAGGGGGAGTGGGCATGTCAGTGTAATCTCAAGATATGTGTTCTGTTGAACCCCTGCCAAAGGCAGGCAGGTGACTCAGACTATGCAGCTGGACAGATGTCACCACAGAAGAATGGATAAAGGTAACTACTGGCAGAAGACTGCCACCCAAGACAGCCATCTTCCTCTGCTTTTCCAGCCTTCCTGCTTCCCAGAGAACTTTAGGGAATTACATTTAGGATGAGATGATGGTCAGAAGGTAAAGGAAACTTCTAGTTCTTTTACAAACATGTGATTGACAACTTTCCTACCACTAGCATTTAGGATCATATATATTTTACTACAAATGTACACATAATAATGATTTTATATGAGTTTATTTGTATGCTTATTGATTACTTGATTGATTGTTTCCACTACTAAAACCTAAGCCTTGCGTGTAGGTATCTTGGTCTGTTTTGTTCATAGCCATATAAAATATCTGGCATATAGTAGGTGCTAAATAAATATTTGTTTAGTGAATATAGATGAACAAAAGAACTTCCTTTCAGAAAGGAATTTGATCATAAAAATGGATTTTAATTCACCTATACACATTGATATTTAAGAGGGTCAGTTAAATTATGTTTGATATATGATCCAATGTGAAAAATGTGTGTTTGTTGCCTAAAACAAATTGGCATAGAGTTTGAGAAGATTTTATTTTCAGGGATGGAAATATGGATCTGATGTTTTACTCTGTCACAGCCTTGTAGCAGAAGCTTCCCAGCAAGTCTTACAATGTTGACTTTGTCATGTCACAGTAACAATATTCTGAACTCTCTACAATGAAGTGATGAAATCAATCCACCCCCAAGCAATAGAGCTTTGCTTACCTGTGCTTAAGCAGAGCATGGGCCCTTTCTGGAAAGCTAAACTGAGGCAATGAGGTGGGCAGGATTCCCAAGGTGCAATCCATTGAATGTAACTCTGTGGAATAATAATGGGCATATGGAAAGAATAAAGGAGAGGGGAAACTGGTCGAACTAGGTGGAGGTAATGCTGGGTCCAACAAAGTCAGGCAGCCTATTTACTGCACTGACAGGCTAATGTGCCCAAGTATATTTCATGACAGGATCCCACTCCACCTACCCACTCACCCCAGGATCCACCTACAGGACTGATGATGTAACAGGCTCACTCTGGAAGCCTTGGCGTGTCGCTGTGAGCTGCCAGGAAGTCCTTCCAGACAGCTTTCCTGGGATGAAGCACAGATTCATGGCTCTTTCTGAGCAAAGGCATAGAGTCAAAGAGGGAAGACAAGGTCTGTGTCTCCCTTCTCTGACAGGCTCAGCCAACACTACCTCCCTGCAGGGGCAGACGTCCTGTGTAAGAAGTGTAGTCTACTGCTGCTTGATACAATGACGGAGGGAGTGAGAAGAAAAACGAACCATGTCCCAAATCCTGCCTTTCCATGACCTTCAGTGGCTATGGATACTTTCTGGGTCCCAGGTTCCCTCTTTGTAAACAGAGGGAGTTAGATTAAGCCATCTTTGAAGTCCCTTCCCATCAACATTCAAAAGTTAAATGGCCTTTGGATGTCAGTGCCAGCTCTTATGGTTGTTTTATTCTAAAGGACAAACAGATAAGACCCAGATGAGGGAAGAATAGCTAATGATTTGAAGGTTGGAAGTTCCTGGCTGCATAATGATTTTCATACCTAGGGTGCAAAGCCTTTACAAAGCCACCTTCCCTAATGAGTCTGTCAATAGACATCTGCAGACAACATTCAAACACGAATCCTGTGCCCAGCAGGTAAGAGCAAAGCCCCATGATACTTATTTATAATGCTTTTTTTTTTGTGGTCATTTTTTGGTTCTGTAGCAAGGACAAAAGTTAACTTTTAATGTTTCTCAAGTTAATGTTACTTGACATGACGTCCTTGATCTAAAGCCAAGAGGATTCTTGAATTTTAAATTGAAGCTCCCAGTGACTCAAACTTTAATTTGACACACCTCTTGGCTCAGACTACTGATAATTAGTCCACTAAACATTAAGGAACTATATACCCTCAAGCCTTCAAAATAAATATTGCAGCAGTGAAGATGTAATTTATTATGATAATTGCCGAAAGTTTCCCAAATACAGGGACAAGTTACAATGCTTTGCTCTCTGTCATCTGCTTGTGGCTTTTTAACCTGAGTCTCCCTATGATCCAAACTATAAAATTCCAAGGAAGTGAGGTGGGATAGTAAGCAAACTAGAGGTAAAATTAGAGTTGGTTTTTCTGACTCAAACTAAAATGGAATTTGGAGCTCTTGGTGCTAGTTCTGCATTTACCACTAATTAACTGGATATTACTTGCCTGCACTTCAGTTTCTGGTATAAGGGGGGTGGAGGGGTAGGGAATTAACCAAAGAATTTATATTCATGTATGCATAACCCATGGACACAGACAATAGTGCAGTGAAGGCCCGGGGCAGGAGTGGGGTATAATGGGGTGTAGGAGTGGGGGGAAAAGGAGGGACATCTGTAATACTTTCAACAATAAAGATAAATTAAAATAATAAAGGTGCTAGAGGAGAAAAATCTGAGACATTCCTGTTTTCTTTTTTTTGGGTTTTTTTTTTTTAAAGCATTTATTTTTATGTTCAGGGGATGAGATTAGGATAGGAAGGGAGGGGTTGGGTAAATATTCACAGGGAAGCAGGGAGGGGGAAGAATGTGGGCTTAGCCTGGGCTCAGCGCTTTAAAGGTGATTTCTGAGCAGGAAGGCAAGGGCATGCCCCTGGGAGGGGCTTTCCAGGTGATAGTAACTTTCTTCTTCTTAAACCAGGTAAAGGAGCATTATTTGTTTTGTCATGATTTATAACTACTCCTATTTTTCATATTCTTTTTATCTAGTCACTACCCAGCATTCAGTACACATTAAAACCAAAGTAAAAATATGTAAATATGAATAATAAAAAGACTTTAAAAAAAAAAAGAATGCCTTACCTTTATGAGTAATGTGAATATATTTTAGTTTTTTTCAATAGCTTTTACCACCATTATGACTTTTTCTTCCTGATCCCTTACGAAGTGGCTTCATGCCCCACCTCTCTTCCCCCAGCCATCCTCATAGCAATATCAGATTCTCTGAAGGCTCTCACACTTTCTAACACACTTATTCTGCCTGGAGTGCCTCCCCTAGCCTGCTCAAAGCATCTCTACTTAGTCTTTCCATGTGTAGCTCTAGGGCTTCTGTGAAGCTTTCTCCATCTCGCCTGGCTGACTTAGGTGCTCCTTCGCCCCCATTGAATATGCATTGTGTGTCTGCACGGATGCAGGTGTATATTGTTCTGATTTACACACCTGGCTCCTGCTGGATTGTAAACTCCTTGAGGGCAGAGGTGAAATTTTTATTGTTCACAATCAACCTGATTTTCCATCTATCCACCTTCATCTAGCCTATTATTTATCCAGTCTCTCTCTTCTTTCTTCATGTATACTTCAGGTGTTTGTAAAACCTGGCTGGTAACTGAAAGTAGTCATAAAGACATAGACTATATCTTCATTAGTTCAAAGAGCAGGAATGGCATGGAGGAGCTGAGCAGTGGCTAGGAAGGGTGTTGAATAAACAGAGGTGAAAGAAATTTTTGTTTATTTTATTGATTTATTTGGGTGGCCTTGGTTAATAAAATTATAAAGGTTTTCAAGTGTACAATTCTAAAATGCATCATCTGTATATTGTATTGTGTGTTCACCACCCCAAGTCAAGTCTCCTTCCATCACCCTTTATCCCCCTTACACCCTCTCCTACCTCCCTCCACCACCTTTCCTTCTGGCAATCACACTATTGTTTGTGCCTATGAGGTGTTACGTGGGGCTTTTTTTTTTTTTTTTTGCTTATTCCCTTCACCTTTTTCACCAGCCCCCCGCCCCCTCGCTTCCATATCTTGGCCATTGAAAATAGCACTGCAGTGAACAGAGGGGTACATATATTCTTTCGAATTAGTATTTCAGGTTCCTTCGAATATATTTCTAGAAGTGGAATTACTGAGTCATAAGGTAGTTCCATTTTTAATTTTTGAAGAAACTCCAAACTGTTTTCCACAGTGACTGCATCAGTCTGCATTCCTGTTAACAGTGCATGAGGGTTCTCTTTTCTCCATATTTTCACCAATACTTGTTTGTTGATTTGTTGATGATAGCCATTTTGGCAGGAGTGAGGTGATATCTCATTGTGGTTTTAATTTGTATCTCTCTGATGGTTAGCGACTTGAGCATCTTTTCATTGTCTGTTGGCCAACTGCATGTCTTCTTTAGAGAAGTGTCTATTCACTTTCTTTTACTTGGATTTTGGTTTTGTTTGTGTTGTTACATATGTTATTCATAAATTTTGGATATTAACCCCTTATCAGATGTATCATTGATTAATGTGTTCTCCCATTCAGTGGGTTGTCTTTTCATTTTGTTTATGGTTTCCTTTGCTATGCAAAAACTTTTTAGTTCCATTTGTTTATTTTTCTTTTGTTTTCCTTGCTCACAGAGATACATCAGAAAAAACATTGCTATGAGAAATGTTCAAGACTTACAGCTTATTTTTTCTTCTAGGATTTTTATGGTTTTGAGACTTACAAATTAAGTCTTTAATCCATTTTGAGTTTATTTGTGTGTGAGGTGTAAGAAGGTGGTCTAGTTTTCTTTTTTTTTTTTTTTTTGCATGTATCTGTCCAATTTGCATGTAAATTCTGCCCAACAGAATTTATTGAATAGATTGTCTTTAACATATTGTATGCTTTTGCCTCCTTTGTCAAAATAGTAATTGGCCATAAAGGTGTGGGTTTAGTATTTCTGGGTACTCTATTCTGTTCCACTGATATTTATGTCTGCTTTTATTTCAGTACTGTAGTGTTTTGATTTCCACAGCCTTGCAATATAGTTTGATATTGAGTAGTGTGATTCCTTTAACTTTGTT
Organism: Myotis myotis; assembly: GCF_014108235.1. NCBI lineage: Eukaryota > Metazoa > Chordata > Mammalia > Chiroptera > Vespertilionidae > Myotis > Myotis myotis. The sequence goes on from NW_023416357.1 coordinate 36,007,905, forward strand.
CTTCTTTCTCAAGATTGCTATGGCTATAAGAGGTCTTTTATGGTTCCAAGTAAATTTTTGAATTATTTGTTTTAGTTCTGTGAACTATGGCATTGGTGTCTTAAAAGTAATTATGTTGTCTATAGATTGCTTTGTGTATTATGGACATTTTAATGATGATAATTCTTCCTATCCTTGAACATGGTATATGCTTCCACTTATTTGTATCTTCTTCAGTTTCTTTCTTCAGTGAAATTTTGTTAATTGGACCTGGGCTTGACATTAAGAATGTTATGGGGGATGGTGTGGGCAGCAAGCTTAGTCACCAGCATTACTTGCTTATGACTAAGGAGGTTCAGAAAGTTTCTAGAAGTTGTGACCTGGGCACTTGGGCTTTAACTCTCAACCTCTTTTTAAAAAATATATTTATTGATTTTTTTACAGAGGAAAAGAGAGGGATAGAGAGTTAGAAACATCGACGAGAGAGAAATATCAATCAGCTGCCTCCTGCACACCTCCTACTAGGGATGTGCCCGCAACCAAGGTACATGCCCTTCATCGGAATCGAACCTGGGACCTTTCAGTCCTCAGGCTGACGCTCTATCCACTGAGCCAAACTGGTTAGGGCTCAACCTCTTTTGATGCAGAAAACGCTTTTTATTGTTACTTTTTACAAATATGTTTTATTAATCTTTAGAGAGAGAGAGGAAGTGAGAGGGATAGAGAGATAGAAACATTGATGAGAGAGAAGCATCATGGATAGGCTGCCTCCTGCATGCCCCCTATAGGGAGATCAAGCCTGTAACCTGGGCATGTGCCCTGACTGAAAATTGAACCAGTGACCTCTTGGTTCATGTGTCAGTGCTCAACCATTGAGCGATACTGACCATGCTATTGTTACATTTTCTTACACTGAGTCAAGTAAGTATAAGATTATTCATAAAGAATATGTTTAAGTCTAAATTTATCTAGAATATATATTTAAAGCATTTCAAGTTTCAGGGGAAATGTCATGCACATATACACATATGCACCAAACCCAAAAATACACCTAATCATTTCTTTCCCAGAGGGTTTTATTCCTATTTTCTTTCCACACTGTGTGAAATGACTCTCTCTAATTACTTTTTACTGAGGTGTGACTTCTTGTCTTTGCTGGGGGACCCTGCACTTCTCTGGCTCTTGCATCTGACTACACCCCGTTCTCTGGCTGGCTTCTCTCGGATCCTACCCTTATGCGTCTGGATTAAATTTTGCTTGGTTAATCAAGACTGCAACCTTCCCATGTGGGTGGGAGCTGAAAATGGGTTTTCATCATAATGCATAAACTTGGATACCATAGCATTTACCCCTCCTGTGACTTCTTGGGACCTGGGACACATGTCTACTGTCATAATCTCTTTAGTACCTCCCTCATCCACAGACTAAAGTACAAAGGTTGTATTTTTTCTCATTTCCACCCAGCTCCTTGCTCAGTGAGTATAAAATTTAGTTAAATTATTTGTTGTTAAGCTGTTGTCAAACCATTGAAATATTTACTTAGCTATTTCTGCTCAGCATTTTGCCCTTTAATCGCTTCATCTCTCTCTTGTGAATTATATTTAAAAATATTAAATATTGTCACAGTGCCAGGAATGAATTTTGGTGTGAATGTATCTTGACCAAGGACTGCTGTTGCTGATCTACATATAGAAACCGTGTTTTCATATCTTTTATTCAGGAACATTGTGTGACCATACTTTTTTTCAATTAGCAAATTTATTTCTATAAATACACTTACAAAGATATGAAGATCAATTCAAATTTGGATTTCCATTTAATGAGTGTTCACAACTAATTAAATACAGATAATACCATTAGGATTATATCAATAAAGATATATCAATAAAATGGATACAATTATGCAGTGGCAATAAACAAGCAAAATTAGTGCTTTAAAACAATGGGCTTTATTTCTCACTCATGCTACATGTGTATATGGGTTTCCAGAGCTCTGTCCCACATCGTTTCACTTAGGTTTGCAGGATGGTGGAGCCTCTACCATCTGGAGCATCATGAATCTGTAAAGGGAGGCAGTAGTGCAGCACTCTAGTTACTAAAGGCTTCAATCAGGAAATGCAAAACGTTACTTCAGCTTATATTTTATTGCTCAAAGCAAGTCACTTGGTTTTCTGAACTCCAAAGGGACATTATAGTACAATTTCTATGCCAAAAAAGAGAAGAAATATTTGGTGAACAGAACTAATGTCTCCCTCAGTCTGTATTCTATGATCAAATATTCAGCTCACTTTCTGTCCCTTGGCCAAGTGACGTACGTAGTAGTACCAATTCCAGGGAAAGGAAGACTAGCCATGGAAGTACAGTAGGTCCTCGGGTTACGTCGGAGATCCGTTCCTATGGCGCGACATAACGCGATTTTCGCCGTAAGTCGGAGCCCACCTACATAAGCACCTACGTCACTCTCATGGAGCACATACACAGCAGGAATGAAGTGAAACAGTAAAAAAAAATTAAAAGAAAGATAACAATTCCTGACTTTTACTTGTGGGAAATAAACAATAAAAAACATAAAGCCCATATGTACATACGTTGAAATGATGGAACTTTTTTTAATAAATAAATGGGAGATGGCAACGTAACCACGAAACGACGTACGTCGAGCCCGACGTAACCCGAGGACTGTCTGTACTCATAATTTCACAAAGCAGGCATGAAAGCATGATAAATTAGAAAAAAAATTGATAAACTGGAACTCATGAAAATTTTTAAAAAATTTACGCTGCAAAATGCCCTGTTAAGAAAATGAGAAGACAAGCTACAGACAGGGAGAAAACATTTACAAACCACATGTTCAACAAAAGACTAGTGTCTAGAATACATGAAAGACTCTCAAAGTTTAACAATAGAAAAACAAAAATCTAAATGGGCAGAAGTCATGAAGAGGACGTATAGATGAAAAAATAAGCACAAGAAAAGGTATTTACGGTAAATAAAAGGTAATGACATCACCAAATGCTAAAAGAGGTGCAGAGAAACTCATCACGCATACATTGCCGGCAGGAATGGCATTGCAGCTCTGGAAAACAGTTTGGCAGTTTCTTATAAAACGAGCCACGTGCATTAGTTTGCTAGGGCTGCTGTAACAAATCACCACAGACTGGGTGGCTTAAACAACAGAAATATATTTTCTAGTAGTCCTGGAGTCTAGAAATCCAAGATCAAAGCGTTAGCCAGCCTTATTTTGAGGCCTCTCCCCTTGGCTTGCAGATGGCTGCCTTCTCAGTGTGTCTTCACATGGTAGCCTCTTGGTCTGTGAGTTGTCTGCATTTTAACCCCATCTTCTTATAAAGACAACAGCCATAGGGGATTAAGGCCCACTCATATGACATCATTTTACCGTAGTTACCTCCCTATTTCTGAAGGCTGGGGACTGAAGCTTTAAGACATGAATTTTGGGAAGACACAATTCATTCCGAGGCACCATGCCATGACCATATAACCTAACAATTGCATATAGTAAGCATTCATCCTAGAAAAAGTAAGATTTGTCTTTAAAAAATGACACACATAAATGTTCCAGTGTTTAGCTGTATTCCTACTAGCTAAACACTGGAAACAACCCAGGTGTCCTTTAAAGGGCAAATGGTTAAACAAACTGGTACAACCCATACCATCGAATACTATTCAGCAATAAAAAGAAATGATTTATTGATATACATGACAACTTGGATAAACCTCCAGGGTATTATATTGAGTGAAAAATCCTATATAATAAAAATCATACTATGTGATTTCTTGAAATCATACTATATATTATTCTTGAAAAGATAAAATAGAAGGGAGAACAGATTAGTGATTTCCAGGAATTAGGGTGTGAGGAGAGGGGGGTGGTTATAGCTATGAAAGGGCAATATAAGGGATACTTGTGGTGATAGAAATATTCTATATCTTGACTCTATCAACATCAAACATTTTTTTCTAAGTGTTTCATTTTGCTCTGTTTTTCTTCATGCGTTTTGCTAGGTGTTTATTAATGTTTTTGATCTTTTAAAGAACCAATTTTTGGTTTTTTGCTCTATTTTTTCCCATTGGTATCTGCTCTTCTTTATAACATTCTGTTGAAAGCCTGTCTCTGGAAGCAGACCCTGTGATGGAGTTTGGCACATAGTATATTTATTAAAGACTAGCTCCCATGGAAGAGAGGAGGCTGAAACCTCATTGTCTAGAGGGGAAAATTGTGACTGAGCCTGAAAAAGCTCAGAGCTTGAGGGGCATTTAGGGATGTCCTGCACTGGTCTGAAGTGTCCGGGACTATCCACTTCCAATGCAATCACTCACTGCATATGAGCTGCCCGAGAAGAGCATGCCCTTGGGTGAGGAAGTTCTCTGCAACTGAGGCAAACCTTGGTGGAGCTGGGCAGCCAGGGGCTATCCACTAGATAGCTAGACAGTGGATCTTCTTTGATATTGGTGGAGCATCTGAGTGCACATCCTTGGATTCACCACCATTTTCTTTCTAGTACTCTCATGCCTGTATTTTGCGTGGAATGTACTCCTTTCAAGGATGGTGACCCCCTAAGTCTCATCCAGCTAATGCATCCGGTTTGAAGGTCACTGTCTCTGGTAGAAGGCGGTTTTCTATATCATGTCTTGATTTAGCTTCTCAAGGTCAATTAATAAGCTAAAAGAAAAAGTTTTACTTCCTTCTGGCTTGCTGAGAGCACAAGCACAGTAACAGAGAAGACTGAAGGAGGTTCAGACCAGTTGCCATGGGCAGTGTTCTAGGGAGTTAATAAAAAATCAATAAAGACCAGTAGTTATATAGCTGCCCTAATCAACCTTAGAGATTCCTTTGATTAAAATACTCTTAGCTGGGAGCATATTTTATGTTAGCATAGGTCAGTGGTTCTCAACCTTCTGGCCCTTTAAATACAGTTCCTCATGTTGTGACCCAACCATAAAATTATTTTTGTTGCTACTTCATAACTGTCAGGTTGCTACTGTTATGAATCGTAATGTAAATGTCTGACATGCAGGATAGTCTTAGGCGACCCCTGTGAAAGGGTCGTTCGACCGCCAAAGGGGTCGCGACCCATAGGTTGAGAACCGCTGGCATAGGTGCTATTCCAAATTAGTTCTACATTTACATATGCTTTAACAGAAAAATACAACTTTAATTTTCAAATTAATCTCAATAGAGTTTAATGTTAGCTTGGTTCTAAAAAACCATTATTAATTCAAGCTCTTCCACCATGCAATTTATTGCAAACACCCTTCAAGTGTCCAAAGGCAGACCACCTTTGCTTTTTGTAGGATGTAAGTTGGAAAAGGTATACCATGGGTTCATAATAAATATTGTTTACTGATGGCCTTAATCACCTTGATTGTATGAAACACTGAAATGATACAGAGTTTGATCCAAAGTACAAGAACATTGAAATGGCTGACTAATGACTAAAGCAATTCTTACGTGCACAATTACTATGGGTTAGGGATGAGTCATATGGGTAGAATTATAGAGAAATGCACATGTTTTTCCTGTCCATTTTACACCTGATCTGGAAAGCATAATGATGTCTTTCATTGCTCCATGGTTTTCAAGCCAACACATTTTCAAATCACTCACTCTTACTCTCAAAGTAAGTTATTTTTTTTATGTGCCCCAGGCATGAAACAGCTCTGGCCACCAACCCAGGCATCAGGCTAGGATGAATTAGGGACTTTACATCTGCTTCACCCCTCACTGACATAAGAGCAACACCACCAATCAGGAGTCTCATTGCCCATTGCCAGGGGGTAAAGTAAAAATAAACAAACAAAAACTCAAATCTAAACAAGCTTAGTTCTATGGTGTGGGAGTGAAGTAAGAAGCTATTTCTACAGAGTATGCTGTCCGGGCTCATCTCGCGGCATTGGGGAACTTGAAGGGAGCTCAAGAAAATCTGAAAACTTGTGAACATGAATTGGAAGTAAAAGTCATTCAATTTGAACCTCAGGTCCCCATGTTTCCATACTATAGTCATTGCTCACATTTATTTGCTTAGTATTAAAATCAAATGAACATTGTTTTATTACAGCTGTTTAGGTTTTGATAAATGACAAACAGCATTTTTTCTTTCCAAACAGTGAAAGACATCAAATTCAGACATTAGAGGGGGGAAACAACAAAACAAAACAAAAAAACCTCCATGAGATTGAGAGAGACTAACAGGAAGTGGGTTGATTCACTTCAGAATTCTATTTATAAACAGACCAAATCAGATGGACCTTAAGCCAGAGGGTGGCCACATCTTGCTCCCATAAACACACAGGCTCTAATCACCTTCAAATGACATCTTCCTGGCCTTTGTTTGGTTTTATGCAGAGTAAAGTCCATCAGCTATTTATATTCCTGCCAGTTTAAAATGATGGGCCAGATTTCTGGGGCTTTTATTTTTAACAAAAATGTTGAAGTCAATTTATTTCACCCTGATCCTGCTGTCAAAAAGCTGTAACTACTGCAATGGCTAAGAGTATAAAGAGGTGACTGCCTTGGATTATTAGTGAGCCAGTGTCTTTGCTGCCTAAAAGTATATATAAAAAAAAAGAAAGAAAAGAAAAAAAAGTATTTTAATTCCTTTATTAAAAGAAGTTTACATAAACACAAAATTTTTCAAAAAGGCACAATAAAGTATCCAAACTTTTCATATTTCAGCTATTTGATTTTTGTTAAGAGGAACAAATACAATTTTTTTTTTCATTTATTATTGGAGAGGATGACACCTGTTTTCTAGTCATGTCAGGATCGCCACATCTTCTAGAAATGCCTCTTCTTCATACTAGTGAGTCATGTGTCCTCTCCTCTGCCCTGAGATCTGAGGTTTGAGCGGTTAAATTCCCTGCCCCTGTGCACGGATCTGAAACTGATAAACCAGAGACTTCTGGATTTCTTGAGAGTGAGAATAGATCAGCTCCTCTCAGGTGGTGGAGGTTGTCAACTGTACAGCTTGAGTGCAGTCGATGTCCATGTCTCCATTTCTTTGCAGAAAAGCAGGCTCTGGTAAGAGAGATTAAAGCCAACATGTGGTGACAGGCTGAGCCAATTCTTTATGTTTGGGACCAACTGTGTTTTTAATGGTGCACAGACAAACCACATTATGTCCAAATTTGGGGGCTAATATCTTACAGTTATGGAGTGTCAGATCCCACAAGAGTATTTTAAAATCATTTCCACTTACTGTTATTGGAAAATGACTGTGAGTCATTTATAGAGTCATAAGTATAGAAAACCTATAAAGGGTATTATTGTTCCTTTAGCAAACATTTATTGACCCATGATCAGTATTCAGGCTTTGTGGGAACAACAAACAACGCATAGGACAGTGTCAAGGAACTTACAATCTTAAAGGGGAGATAAGAAAAAAACAACTTTACACCATTTAAATATGTGTATGTGATAACTGTCAATCCTGATGGATAAAATGATACATTATAAAGATCAAAGCATTAGGACCTTTAAGCCTCCAGTCAAGATAGCATTATGAGTTCAGAGTATAAAACTCTCTTTTCCACTCATAAGCTTACACCGTGATAACCGGAGGTGCCCTACTAGACCCCGTAACCGCAATGAGGTGGAGGCAACTGGGAGATGAGAAGCAGAATCCTCACCCAGGTCTATCTTACGGTAGACCTATTGAATCCATAGAGCTACCTGGTGGTACTCCATTTCCCAAATGCATAATCAGGGTGGACATACTGAGCAACTGAAAAAACTTCACATTTATTATTTGACCTGTGGAAAAGAGTAGAAAAGACCATTTTCTTGGAAGCCCCTGAAAATGTTCCCCTTCCCAGCCAAGACTGTAAATTTAAAAAATTTTCTAAAAAGATGCATCCTTGATGAAACAGCAGAAATTATTCTCTCTCTCTCTTTCTCTCTCTCGTATATAAATGAGTTATGTATAATCCTTCAAAATATGTGGGATTAAGAGAGAAAGCAGTGTTTAAGAAAAAAAGAAAGATTTAAAAAATATGTTAGAAAAAAAGAAAGATTTAAAATCAATAATCTAACCTTTTGCCATAGGGAACTAGAAAAACAAGAGCAAATTAAATTTAATACAAGCAGTAGAAAAGAAACAATAAAAAGTAGAGAAGAGCTTTGCTGGTGGAGCTCAATGGGTAGAGCATCAGTATGCAAACCAAAGGGTTAGGGGCTCGACTCCTGGTTGAGGGCATGTACCTGGGTTGTAAGTTTGATTCCTAGCACTATCGGGGGGGTGTGCAGATGGCAACCAATCGATGTGTCTCTCTCACATCGATGTTTATCTTTCTCTCTCTGCCCTTCTCCTTCCTCCCTTCCACTCTCTCTAAAATTCAGTGGAGAAAATATCCTTGGGGTGAGAATTAACAACAACAAAATGCCCTCTTAATTTAAAACAACAAATAAAATACTCCCGTAAATTTTTTAAAAAATGAAAATGGAAAGGCCAATGTTACTAGACACTACAAATTAAATACAGAATTTAAAACCACAGTGAGAGACTATTATATATGTACCAGAATGGCTACATTTTAAAAAGCTAAAAATGCCTAGTGCTGACAAGGAGCTATCAAGACATAAATTATCTTATACATTCGTACTTTGCTGCTGGGAGTGCAAAAAGTACAGCTACTTTGAAAACCAGGTTCTTATAAAGGTCAACATATACTACCATATGGCACAATAATATGACTTCTATTTACCCAAGATAATTGAAAACATATGTACAAGAATGTTTATAGTAGTTTTATTCATAATTGCCCCAAACTGGAAACAACCCAGATGTTCATCATCTAGTGAATGGATAAATTATAGTCTATCAATACAATGGAATACTACTCAACAATAAACAGGAATGCAACAACCGGAAGGAACTTTCAAAGCCATATATATACATCCCACGTTCAAAGGCTGTTAAATTGCATTGTTTACCCATATCTTCAGAAAAAAATCACTTCTACTGTCGTGGTAAACAACCTGCTTCCCTATTTATAATGGTCTGGCCCTCTAGCAACTTCAGTGTGAAATTATAGCTAATTTGCCTACGAATGTCAGATGGTCATAATAATCTGGTCACTCAGTGTACTATATGAAAGAAGTCAGATAAAACGCTATTAAAAAGACAATCCAATTGAAATGTAAATGAATGGTGTGGCCACTTTGAAAAACTGTGTATCAATTGCTCAAGAAGGTAAAACATAGTTTCCATATGAGCCAGAAAGTCCACTTGTATGTATATAGACCCACAGAAATTTAAAACATATGTTCACACAAAAACTTTTACATAAACATTCATAGTAGCATTGTTCGTAATAGCCAAAAAGTAGAAACAACTCAAATGTTCATCAACTGATCAATGAATGAACAAATTGTGGTATATCCATACAGTGGAATGTTATTCAACTATGTAAAGGAATGGAGTACTGATACATCTTACCACATGGAGAAACCTTGAAAGCAGTGTGCTAAGTGAAAGAAGCCAATACAAAAGGCTTCTTTTGTTAAAAAAAAAAAAAAAGCCGATACACATTGTATGATTCCATGTGGGAATGAGAAGGAACCGTTAATGGGCATGTTTTTTTGTTGTTGTTTTGTTTTTAAACAGGTGAATTTGTTCTGGAGTCTGTCATTGCTGATAGTTGCACAACTTTCCATATGTACTAAACACCATAAATTATACACTTAAAAGGGATGAATCTTAGGGTATGTGAATTAGATAGGTATTAACTTTTTAAAAATGCAGTACGCTATGTGATTTTATTTATATGATGCTCTATAAAAGACAAAAATCTTTTCATAGTAACAGAAATCAAATCCTAAGGCCTGAGAGTTGCAGGAAGGGATTCACTAAAAAGGGGCATGGAGAGACTGGAGTAATGGCAAATTCTGTATTTTCATTGTGTTGTTGGTTGTAGGACTGAACTTAACCAAACCAAAATGAAAACAAGAGAGAGAGAATGAAGAGACTGTCTAAACCATATATCACAGATAAACTTCTGGGTTTTTTTGGAACCAGTAGAAAAAAACAGGAGCTTAGGCTTCCCATAGTCCTAAATGTATCTCCTCAGACCAATACTTGTAGATCTGTGACTTTGGTGTGACTCTTAATCTCGATGAGCTTCAGTGTCTTCATCTGTAAATTGCTAGAGAAAGGCATAAAAAAAGTGATTAATGATGATGAAATACCCACTACTTATCAGAGATTAAGCTGAACACTTTTTAATAATATTTAATTCTAAAAATATATATATAGGTAGGGCCAAAAAATAGGGCAGAACTTTTATAAAATGTTTAAGTTTAGAAAATGCAAGAATAGTTGATATACTAGTATGTACTCTATCCAAGCATTTGAAAGCATCATACAAAAAACATCTCAAAGGAGCCTGCTTGGGGTGAAGAGTAGTTAGTGACAAGTGTGGCTCTCAGAGAAACATTTTTCTGATGGAAAGATGACCTTTGCAAAGTTTCAGGAGGACTGTGAATAGTTAAGTAGGCTGACAACTGCTTATTTTCTGTTTTGACTGTGAAAGGCAAACAAAACTCATGCCGGGCAGGGCAGAACTGATAGCAACTTAACACCCAATACCTAGTCAATTAATGAGAGCTGAGCTCAATTAGCAGCAACTCACGGGAGTGACTCCTTGGGTTTGGGAGCTGACAGAGCAGCCTGGATCAGCTTCCTGAGCTCACAGCCTGGATCAGCTCTCCGCACAACATGAGAACAAGGTAGATTTCTCCTTGGGCAGGAATAGGAGACTAGGATTTGACTAGGCAGCAACTGGTTGAAATTTGGTCCGAAAAAACCCTTGCTCTCCTCCTTTTATTGAAATCCCAGTGAGTTTTACAGGCTCCTCTGAGTGTCCTCTTCATTGCTGAAACTGAAGCCACTGCTCTGGCCTCTTGCATTCTTTCTGTCTGCCACATGGTTTTTCAGTTTGTAAATACGCTGTCTTGACTGAGGTCTCTGATTCTTTTTATCCCAAGCTAATCGTGTCTAGTAGGTGAAATGTGTATTCCCGAGGGCAGGGGGATATCATCATGTACTTGCTCTTTATCCCTCTTGGCACCTGGCACATTGGCATCTAAACTAACTTCTGATGAGTTGACCAGATTTATTTGAACTCTTGAAATACATAAACTTGTCCGACCCCTCAGATATCTGTCCCTAGAACTCTTATCAGGGCTGAAGTTATGACCCTTTTCCCATTTTTGTTGAGACAAAACCTCTGGCTAAAGAGATAGGTGGGCTTTGGCCAGGCATAATTTCTCTGAGCCTCAGTTCCCCACTATAAAATGAGCTAAAACAGAGTTTCTTCCTGTATTGCTGTGAAAAGTGTTGATAATGTAGCACAGCACTGCACAGTGGGTGCTCAACAAAGGGTAGCGATGACTGGCATTTTCTCTCCCAGATATGATTATTCGCAACTGTAACAAAAAGGACACGGGAAGTAAGTGGAAGAGGGAAGGGTCCTCTTTTGTGAAACTGTTGCCATGAAAACTTTGCAGGTGATTGTGGGGAATAGCTTGAATGAAGCATTCTGCAGAAGTCTTAGCAAAACAGTATTAAGCCAGAGGAGCCATTGATGGAGTCAGGCCATGCAGTGAGATATGAAAGGAGAAAGAGTCTCCTGTGTGTGCGCCTAAACAGCTCATTTTGTTTGGCATTTCTTTGTAAGCAATTGAAGTGTTTCTTCAAAATATATTATAGCAAGGAAGAAGCTACTAATTAAAGATTCCTGCTTACAAAATTAGTTTAAAAGTACAATCAGTTTTCAGAGTTCTTTGCTTCGTGCATTACTTAATTTGCGAGTTTCAGGTTGGTATGGCCCCTGGAAGCAAAAGCAGGTGCTTTTCCTTCTGTGCCACCAAAGTGCTGGCATCATAAAGCACAGGAGGAAGCAGAACAATCGTACCATTGTTTTCAAACTCCTCAAAGAGGATTTCAGAGGACCATAAGCTGTGAATAAATTTCTAGAGGCAGGTGCAACACATGCAATTACTTTTCCATTCCCATCCCTTTTTATTGGTTGAGAGCACTTACAGATTATTCACTGATTTTTCCTGGCAGAGGCTTTTTGTGAGAAAGAAATATATGCACTGGTACTATCAGAAAACAGCAATTAAACATTATTTGAGATTTCTCTAATCGGAAGGGAAAGAAATACAGTGAAAAAATAACAATCTCTCCAATTTAAAGAATTTCAAGTAGTTCTCATTAAAAGTTTTAAATGGTCACTGTATTCATTTTATAAAGATGCTGGATTACCAGGACTCATGACTCAGACTCAATACGGTCTTTCTCCAAGGAAATCTTGTTTCACTCCTGAAAGCCCATCTTATTGATCTGAACCTTAGTTGGCATTGCTTTGCTTTCATCCATATTCCTTAGCCCTCCCACAGTCTTCCTAGAGTCCAGCTCCCTGGTACAGCACGTTTAGACCTTCACGGACAAGCATAGACTGGGTGTGAAGGGCAATACTGAGAGAACCTAAGACTTGAGAAACAGAATCTCCTTATTTCGTCTGGTTGCAGTAGAGGGCATTTGTACAAGATGGAAATGGCTGCTTCTCATGGGGTCTCCTAAACATCCACCCTACCCCCTCCCTTCTGCCACAATAACTACTTTTGCTTTAACATCTTGAAGAATTAAAGGATACCACTGTTTAATTATAACAGGCTGTAGAAATGCTTTTCTCGTGGTCACAGAATTATGGCTAAGGCCAAAAGTGGATACCAAAATCACCAACAACCCAATTTATGAAGTCTAGAGAGCTGCCGGTATTTACAGGCATTCCCCCAGCCCAAAAGGCTTATCAAGAGACCCCGAATCAGCTCTGTCAATCCAACCACATTCCTTCTCCCCACCTGATCATGACAGAAAGGGTAATGGGGTGGAGAGAGCCTGGCCACCCTTAGGAAGTGTAGTGTTCTTACAGAGAAGTGCTCTCTTTTACATTGTGCCAGTGACCTGGGGGCCTTGACTTCCCTGAAGCCCATGCAGGAAGGTCTCCAGAGAATCACCAGTTAAATTGGGGGTGCTGCCATTTCGTTAACCTATTAGGTAACTGCGTAAGTAGGGGAAGTGGAGAAAAGGAATTGGAGAGTAACTGTGGGCCAAGAGGAGAGATAGAGACCAAGCAGCCTATATTCCTACCTCATAGCATGGCAAGAATGTGTAAACTATTTTCAGATTGAGTGAACTGACAAAGGATAGGTTAGATGGGGAAACGAGGCTCAACAAAGCACATTTGGTGCACAGTTGTTTGAAAAAAAAAAAAAAAGATGTCATGTGTTGATATCCCAAGGAATTGAGACTGTTCAAAAAACTGTTTACTTCTTTTTATCAGCACATAGTCATGTAATGGGCACAGGGTAGATCCCAGAAGGAAGGAGGTTCCATTAGGAAGAATCGCATTAGCAAGGACAAGGTAGGGAATGAGGCAGTCAGGGAAGCAAGAGGATACAGGATCATTTCACAGTTTTCTCCGTAAGCTAATCTTGCCCTCGTTGCTGAGAAACCAAGTCAACTCTTAGGGATTGTAAAAGAAAACCCCCACCATTCATCCTTCATCCCACAGTGACCTAATGAATACCACCTGCATACAAGATGCTAACTGTGATGGAGGCACACACAACGGAGCTATGCAACTGCCCTGAGAGAGTCTGCTGGGAAAGATCTGCACATAAATTACAATGGCACGCTCTTGTATTTGCATAATGCTTTATAATTTACAAGGTGTTTTCACATGTTTGATTTCAGCACATTGCTCTCAGATAGGCCATTCTTTTTTAGATGAGGAAATTCAAATTCAGCAAGGTTAAGTAAAAAAGACTCACAGCCAGCAAGCAGAGACGTGAACCACGTCTTCTGAATTCCAAGTGTTATTTCCACGGCATTTCATTGCTTCCTAGCATTCATAAAATGCAGTGTGTGGTATGGAGTGAATATACAGTATTGTGCCAAAGAATGGGGGTTGTCAAAGTTTTTCTTAAAGGTCCAGATAGTATTTTAGGCTTTGCAGACTATAGGGTCTCTGTTGCAACTACTTTATTCTGTCCATAGTGTGAAGGAATCTGTCAGTGACACATCAATGAATGGGTGTGGCTGTGTGCCAACAATACTTTTTATACAAAAAATAGGCAGCAGTTCAGATTTGTCCCATACTTTGTCTAGCTTTGTTGGAGGATCATAGAAGGACAGTGGTGTACTGGTAAATATTTACCAACGATCTCTGGGGGGGATACAAGCCTGATATGTAATGTTTGCCAGTGTCTGTGATGTAAATACTCTCAACATGGCTGATTTCAAGCTACCAGCATGAAATCACTGAATGATGAGTTGGGAAGAGGTATGGATAAGCCATCCCCAACACATCACTGCCTAAGAGTGCCACTGAAGACTTTCAGGCTATGGGTAGGATATCAACCGGTGAAAATAGAATATGGGTGGAGGAGAAAGAACAAGAGACACATCAAAAGACTGGACAAGTGCCAAGCATGTTCTGGAAATGACGGCCAGCTCAGTTGGTCTTAAGCACAGAGTGTGCATGGCGGGTAAATTGTTGCACAGGTCTAGAATGCAGACAGCCTTAACTGCCAGCTAAGGAAGCTGGATTTGTTGAGTAGGGTCCCTGTGGCCTGTGAAGTTTTTTAACCTGAGGACAGGTACGGTCAGAGCTTTATTTGTTAATATGTCTCTAGCAGCCATCAGAAATTGGTACCAGGAAAACTGGAGGCACTGATGAAAGAAAGAACCTTTATTGAGATGCTATACAGGACAGTTAGAGATGATAAATTAAAACAATCAATCCAGTTTGGTCAGCAATCTAGGAGAAAGTAGGATAATTTCCCACCAAAGTAGTGCTGGTCTGGTATGTTCTTTTTCCTGTTTTCTCTCCTTTCCTCCAACCCTTTCTTCTTATTCATCATAGATTGGCTATAGTCTAGTGGGTTCTCACCTTGGGAGTGCATCAGAATCACCTGGAAGCCTTGTTAAAGGGGGCCCTGTGACTCAAACCCACATCTTCTGAATCCCAAGTCCTGTTATTTCCATGACATGTCACTGCATCCTAGTGCTCATAGGAAGCAGTGTGTGATAAGTAGTGAATTTTAAATAGAATGCTAAGATGCAGAGCAGGGGCCTCACCTCGAGAGTTGCTGCTTCAATAGGTCTGAGATAAAGCCTGAAAATGTGCAGTTCTAACAAATTCCTACATGATATTAAAACTGCTGTCTCTGTAACCACACTTTGAGAACCACTGTTATAACAAACTAGAGGCCCGGTGCACAAAAATTTGTGCACTAGGGGGGAGGTGGGGTCCCTCAGCCCGGCCTGTGCCCTCTCACAGTCTGGGACCCCTCGGGAGATAACGACCTGCTGGCTTAGGCCTGCTCCCAGGTGGCAGAGGGCAGGCCTAATCCCTAGGTGCAGCCCCTGGTCGTGCTCAGAGCAGGGCCTATTGGGGAGTTGGGGCGCCGCCCCCTGTCATGCACAGAGCAGGGCAGATTGGGAGGTTGTGATGCCACCTCAGTCATGCTCAGGGTAGGGCCAATTGGAGGGTTGGGGCACCGTCCCCTGTCACAATCAAGGCAGGGTCGATGGGGAGGTTGCGGCGCCACCCCCTGTCACGCACAGAGCAGGGCCAATCAGGGGGTTGGGGCGCTGCGCCCTGTCACACACAGAGCAGGGCCCATCAGGGGGTTGGGGCACCGCCCTCTATCACCCACAGAGCAGGGCCGATCAGGGGGTTGGGGCGCCGCCACTCTCACACTCAGGGCAGGGCTGATGGGGAGGTTATGGCTCTACCCCGTCACACACAGAGCAGGGCCCGTGGGGGGGGGGGTTTGGGGGAGCTCCCCCCTATCAGGCACAGAGCAGGGCTGCTCAGGGGGTTGGGTCCCTGCCCCCTGTCACACACAGAGCCACAGGGCAATCAGGGGGTTTGGGCGCTGCCCCCTGTCATGCTGATCCCGGTGCCAGGAGGCATATTACCCTTTTACTATATAGGGTAGAGCCTGGTGCATGGGTGGGGCCAGCTGGTTTGCCCTGAAGGGTGTCCTGGATCAGGGTGGGGGTCCCCACTGGGGTGCCTGGCCAGTCTGGGTGAGGGGCTTAGGGCTGTTTTCAGGCTGGGAGTGACTGAAATTCCCAACCGCTCCTTTTTTTCTTTTTTTTTCTTTTTTTATTCTGGGCCAGCTTTACCTTGAGGCTTGGCTCCAGCTCTTAGGCCTGCCTCCGCGGCTGAAAGTAGGTTTCTGGCCTTTGCTTACAATGTTGCGAATCTGCTGGCTGAAGTCCGGCGGTATTTGTTACAATGTTTCTTAAACTGCCCGCTCAGAGGCCTGCAGCCGCAGGCGGGGAACGTTGGTTTCCTCCAATGATCCTCCGTCACTGAAGCAAGCAAGCCTCATGTTAGTTTCAAGCTGCCTGGCTGCCGGCCGCCATCTTGGCTGACAGTTAATTTGCATATCTCGCTGATTAGCCAATGAAAAGGGTAGCGGTTGTACGCCAATTACCATGTTTCTCTTTTATTAGTGTAGATACTATGACTCTTCAATATCGGTATTTTAGTCATCTCAAAACCAAGTATGGAGCACTGAACTCATTATCCACTCCCTGCCAAACTCCCCCCCACCCCCACTATAATAAGTGGAAGCACATTTCACCTACTTTTTCTAGCAAAAAGCCTCAAATTCTTTCTTTTCTCTTCTCTTTTACTCTCCCTCCTTAGCTAGTTAAGTCATCAAGCCCTGCTGCTTTTATTTACTAAGTCTCTCTTCAATCCATCTACCATTCTTCAGTTGTTGCCTCCTTCACTTAGGCACCATCACCTTCTGTATGGGGTCCTAGATTCTATTCCCACTTGTCTTTCTCATTCTCTGCACCATGTGCCAGGTGATCTTATAAAACAAATATGATCATGTCTCTCCTCACTGAGAAGCACTTGTTTTCACTTGCCCTTGGAATAAAGCTCCAAATCGAACGTGGTCTGCAAGGCTGTGTCATGTGACTGTGTGTTTCTTTACACTCACTTCAGAGCACACCTTTCGCTGTCTACACTCCCATCACACCGATATCCTGTCAGCTTTTTGAGACCATCATTCTTTTTCTGGAGGCAAGACCTTTGGCATGCAGCCTAGAACACTCTTCTTCACACTTTTCTGTACAAGTAGCCATCTCTCAAATATCAACTTAGGTGTCCCTTCCTCAAGGAAGTGTTAACTTACCCTCTAGATTAGGTTACATGGGTTCACTATACTTGTTTAAGGCAACTATGCTTCTCATCATAATACCCTCTTCAAAATGAAATGGCTGCTCTGAGTTATGAATTCTCTGCTAGAATCCAAGATCTCTTAAGAGTGAGCCTGTCTGCCTGTATACCAGCCTTTCCCTAGTACTTAGCTCTATGCTCATTGCATTATAGGAACTCAGTATTTGTTGACTCATAGTCCTTCCTTCATTACTTTCTCCCTCTATGTTTTTTTCCATCTCTTGAAGTCTACAGAAAACATTAGTAGTTCCTTATCCAATATTTATTTCCTAATCCTCTGCTAATAAAGCCCTGATTTTGTTCAAGTTTATGCCTGTAATGTGGCCAGAGACAGTGAGGAGATTCGGTGTGGAGAAAGTTATTTTATTTCTAGTACTGATGTAGGATTAAAAACAAAACAAAAAGATACTAAAGTTAAAAGCAACAAAACTATTGATTCTTCAGTATGAAAAACTCATCCATTCATCTATTCACCCATCCAACAAATATTACTCTATATGAAACTGTACGAGGCTAATTAGATACCAATGGTGAGCAAAACAGATATGATTCCTTCCCTTTTGAACAAGTTGGAGTTGCCAGGTAGTGTGTATGTGTTGAGAGTGGGCAGTGGTGTTTCAGACAGGGGCAGTATCATGTGTAAAAACCTGAAATTGAGAGTCTGAATGACTTGTTGGGGGAACTGAAAACAGTTGAGTTGGTTAGAGCAGAGAATGAGGCAGAAGTGAGTTATGTCACCTAAAATGTACATAGAAGCAGATTGTGAAGGGCTTTATTAGCCACATTAAGGAATTTATTCTTAAAATAATGGGCAATTTTGGAAGGATTTGAACTAAAGCAGGGCATTTTATCAGGATCCACCTGGTAGTAGTGCAGAGATTAACCTGAAATGGTGAGAGAGAAAGCAGGGAAAATAAATCAATCCGGTTGTTCCAAATTTTCTCCCCATCGTGAAACACATGGGGGAAAAAAGATGATGTTTTTCTACATATTGTGTAAATTGGAGGAGTTTTGCAGCCCCTGACTAGGCTTTCAGCTGTTGGAGGGGACAGGCCTGGGGACCACTTCTTCCAGACCAGTAGGCTACTCCAAGGGCTGAAGAGAATCAATAGCTAGACATGTCAGCATACCTGTAAACCATTTTCTACACATCTGTCAGAAAGCTGTTATTTGATCCTATCTCTGGTGCTTACATTCTCTCTTTTAAGAACATCAATGGGAAATGCAAATAACCTCAAAGATAAGGAGGGCTTTTGGCTAAATTTCTATGGAGTCTCCCCCTTTCCAACTCCCTCCTAACACCCCCCCCCCACCCCACCCCCGCCTAGTTCTCTCCTTGTGGCTTCTAGATAACTCAAGGCTTCTAGGTAATTGGGGCTTCTAGATAGATACCTTTTTCTACCTCCTTTCAACTCTACACAGCCACCCTTCCATGCACGGTCTTGCAGGGCTCTACTTCAAGAACATGACAGTGAGTACAACAGTGATAAAGCCAATGACTTCAGGCACACCAATGTGTAAGTCAGCACAGGGTTATCCCACAAGAATAACACAAAAGTGTCAAGAAGGTCATTAATGTGAAATTACGCTAGTGGATTTTCTGATGGGAGCACACTAAACTGACTGAGGTGAAAAAGTGGAGAGGACTTGGAAGGAAGTAGCAAGGACACCCACAGAGCCCCTGCCTATAAAGCTTGCTGCTGGCTCAGTAATTTGCCAGGTAGATTAAGGTACTTCATTTGCATAAAAATGAGCTAGGCCTTGCTGGAGCCTGCAGTGCCTCCAGGATGCACCTCCATATTAAACAATACTTGGTAATTAAAGAGAGTTTGTTTCATCAAAAGGCTTCATGGAGAGCTTTAACAAGCATTTAGTAATTAAATTTCAAAACACCTCTCTGAAGCAAGAAGTGCCCTATTTTTCTGCCTTTTTCAGAAGGACACCTAGTGAGATATGAACAGGGCAAATGACTTGTGACAATGGACATCTTGGAAAAGCAAGTAAATTTCTGACTTTGGTGATATCAGATATGTCACCAGCACTCTTTCCATTTTGTTTGTTTGTTTCTTATACTTACAGTTGGGGCCCTAATACCTGGGCATTCTCATTCAGGGTTAGGACTTATCTTTACATAAGTGTTTCTGAGTGTGTCTTTATGTAGACTGCATTTGTTCCCGAAGGCTGCCATAACAGAATCCCACAGACTGGGTGGCTTAGACAATAGAATTTTATTTTCCCGCAGGTCTGGAGGCTAGAAGTTGGGGATCAAGGTGTTGGCAGGATTAGTTCCTCCTGAGGCTTCCTTCTCTCCTTGGCTTGTTGATGGCCATGTTTTCCTTGTGTCTTTACATGGTCTTCTTTCTGTACTTGTCTGTGTCCAGCATTCTTCTTTTTATAAGTACACCAGTCAGACTGGCTTAGGGTTCACCCTAGTAGCCTCATTTTAATTTAATCAAATCTATAAAGACTCTGTTTCCAAATATGGTCATGTACTGAGAGTTAGAACTTCAACAGGACTCTTCTTTGGGGAGGAGGGGTGGCATAATTCAGCTAATAGCATAGACCAAAAGTTTTGTTCCACTGCTCTAGACTGACTTACCAGTTGTGGATATTAAAGACTAGATGTTCCTGCCCTTTGTTTTATGATGAAAGAAGCCTAGTGACCAACAACTTTTGGAAGTAGAGTGGTGGTCAGCACCACACTTTCTCATTACAATGCAGTAGGGCAGGAGCATTCAGGTCTTATTCATTATCCATCCACAGAGCTGACAACAGTGCCAGGTGCTCAATCATTGTGGGTCAGATAAATGAATGAATGGATGGGTGGGAGAATGAGTGAATTCAGGCTTGTTTCCCCTCTGGCACTCTTTCTCACATTATCAGAAAAGGTTATTTTCAAGTTGTGAGAGGGAAAATGCAATGAGGATGCAGGAAATATACATGATCTTCCTGAGAGGCAGTTTGGATAAGCCTGGTGGAAGGTGAGAGGCATTTTCCCTCTGGAACAAATAGAGATAGTTTCCTCCATAAAAGTAGACAGGAAAACTACTCTTGGCTAGAATCATCAGATGAGGGGAGTTTTTGCTCTTCTCAATTTTCTTAATATATGTTTGCCAACTTATGCCACTCTCTTAATCAGCAATGCAGAATCAATCATATATCTACCTACACAGCATTTATGGCTTTGTCCAGGGCCTGGGAAAGGTTCCTAATCCTATTTTACAGGAATGGGCAAAAGTAGATTTACAGTTGTAATGTAAATAAATAACAAAATAATCTCTCTATATAAAAGCCTAAGTGACTGGCTGACCGGCTGACTGTTTGACCGTTCCACTGTCTGACTAGTAGCTATGATATGCACTAGAGAGCAGACACTCGATGCAGGAGCAGAAACCACAGGCATGGAAACATGGAATAGACTGATGAATCTCAGAGGGAAGGGGGGAGGAGGGAAGGCAGGAAGAGATTAACCAAAGAACTTACATGCATACTAGAGGCCCAGTGCATGGATTTGTGCACCGGTGGAGTCCCTCAGCCTGGCCTGCACCCTCTCGCAATCTGGGACCCCTTGGGGGATGTCAGAGAGCCAGTTTTGGCCTGATCCCAGCAGGCCAGGCCGAGGGATCCCACTGGTGCACAAATCCGTACACCAGGCCTCTAGTTAATAAATAAGATTAAACAAAAACTCTGTTTTGCATACTCACAGCTGTAAACCTATTTTTTCCCATCCCTGTATGTATTATTGAGATGGGGGAACTATTTGTAGCTTTGCTACTGAAGATGCCTAACTTGGAAGATGTGAGTGCCTCGTAGTTCTGCCACCATCATTGTGTAGCGGGGGACTAGAGATTAGGGGTAATTTGTATCCCTAAGCATCTACCTGTAAATGGTAAGCTTACTCTTCTTACCAGTTTGATTCAGAAGCAAGAGATTCTAGAATCTCTGGTTTATTTAACTCTGCCCATCTCTATCCTATAGAACTAACTTCCCTGAGAACATGAGACTAATCAGACTTGCCCATAGCCTGCCATATTTCCGGTGGCATTGGGGTTCTGAAGAGGCTATGAGGATCCACTGTATGCCAGGGTGGTCCCCCCTCTAGTCCATTCTGGTGAAGTTTTAGCAGTCAGTGGCTGCAATAATATATTATAAATGTCTCACAAGGTTTTTAAACCTAACAAATAGATTATGTCATTTTCCAAAAACTGAGGTGTGTCAACTACAAAGGGAGAGATGTTTTCCTGGTGGGATTTAGCCCCTCCCCCATCTTTTATACCGCTGTCTCAGTGTTTACACCAGTGTCCTGCACACACACATTCCCATTTTACCATATGGACTCACCTATTTGAGGTTTGAAGCCCTCTGGAATATGGGAGCAGCTTCCTCACGTTGATGCCTTCCACCAGTCTCCCTAACCCCGTGGTTCTCAACCAAGGGCAATTTTGCCCCAGTCTCCCCAGAAGACATCAGTAATGTCTGGAGACCGTTTGGTTGTCACATCTGGAGGTTTGGACTGGCATCCAGTGGGTAGAGGTCGGGGATGCTGCTAGACACCCTGCACAGGAACCACCATCCCCAACAGAGAATGACCTGACCAACATGGTAACAGTGCTGAGGTTGAGAAGCCTTGCTATAAGCAATGACTGCCTCTTTACTTTACCCCAAGTTCATGGTCTGGAATTCCGTCGTGCTGTTCCTTTACTTCAGCTCTTTAAAAAAGAGGCGATCCCCTCACTCTCTACCCACCTCCTGAGCCTTCCTTCTCCCTCCAGGACTCCACTCCAGCACACATCTCCTTCACTCCATCCCATGTAACCCCTCTTTCTCTGACACCCTTTATTGTTCCTCCTGTAATTTCTTCTTTGTCTATAAATATGGCTCAGGTTTTCCTAACTTAGTAGGCATCCCCAAAATAGATATTAAATGACTGATGACTCAAAAACTCTTCTATAAATGTTGAAATGCACACTTTTTTGTTCTTCTGCAAAATTTCTCATATGAATAGAATTGTTTTCTTCCACTTTCCTTCCCCACCGCCACTCTTTATTCTGGCCTCACTTTGACTTCAGGCTTCACTGGACATTTAGTATTTTGGTCATTTGCTTTTCCTAAGGCTCTCTTCTTCCTTGCCTGCCAGGTATGCAATTCCCTACCTCTGAAGCTGCTCTGCTGTCTCTCTTTAATAATTGTTAATTGGTAACATTCAGAAGTTGTTGTTTTCTTTCAACTGAATTTTCTTGCCACATGGTGTGGATAACACCTCTCCCAGCATCTGATGTGTGAATAGTGCATTGGCAACAGGTTTTGGGCAGCAATGGAAATCTCTTTCAACAACATCTTATAAATCACAAACTGCCATCTTTGCCTTTGAGCCCTGCCTCCAACAGGGACAGGTGAACGTTTACTGGGGTCCTCTCACTGTCCTCGATAGCCACGCTCCTTCTCCCCATGTGATTGGCTCATCTTATACTACACCTCACAGACTTCATTCACTAGGATGGGTTCAATTTTTACTGTTATGCACACAAACCTCTTATCTACATACCCAACAACATTTTCTCTTAGCATCATAGAACACTCCTATATTTTTCTCTGAACTTCTTAACATTATCTGGCCTAACTACGCATGTGGTGCAACGTTTGGATTTTTGCTGGCTTCTGCAGCAGGTGTGGCCAGACTGGTCTGCCCATTGGAACCATCCCTGCTAAGGTATGACTGGTTTTGTCTGACTATGAGGAGTCTTCTAATACACAAAGTCCACTCGCTGCCACCTTTAATTTCCTGCCCACAAAGGCATCTCCATCCTTCCCTGAGCCTTTGCTCAGGACCTTTGTGTCTCCTCATGAACAACAGAAGGATTTCTTGGGTTCCTTCACATTCCATGCAAAATGTAGTGGGCTGAAATGCTTGTGTATCCTCTTTCCTACTGCCGCTTTTCCCAATAATATCACTTATATATTACATTGGTCTTGCTGCCAAATTGTAGGCTTGGGTTCCTAAGGTGTTACAGGCTACTCTTCACGGTGACTAGGAGGTAGGCCACTACCTCTCAGTGTCACTCATCTAATACTCATCTAATGTTTCTAAAGTTTCTTTCCCCCTACCTCCCTGACACCTCCTCTCTCCCCACAAGATTGGGGCACAGACTGAAGATAGGAAGGATGAAATCCAAGTGTGGGTTCCATTTCTAATCTCACTCTCTCCTTTGCCCCACTATCCCTCAGATCAGAAGAACTGAACTTTAGGGTGTGTGTGTGTGTGTGTGTATGTATGTATGTTTTCCATCTGTCCCTAGCCTGGCATGGAGTAAGTATAATAACCTCCACACTCATTTTGGAGATTGGGTTGGCGCAGGCAATTCTAGCCCTTGGTGATTGAATCCTCTTTTATAAATGCCTGTACCACTTTTAGTCTATAACCCTCAAAGATGATGCATTATTGTATTGTTCATTATATTATTATGTTTATGTCTTACCTCTACAACTTGATTGCATGGCTCTCCAGGACTGTAGACCCTTAATGTGATATCATAGAAAGATATTTGGTCTTTGTTCCCAGAGAACTTTTAAAAACCTTGGCAAAGAATTTTTGAAAAACATTGGGATTTTCTAAGTGATAAGGCTGATGGGAGCATCTTTATTTTCTAAGGAGGTGACTCTTGGTAGACCTGTAGATGGTTTCAGGATGGGAGTTGGTCATCAGAAAAACAAAGCCTTGAACTTTAATCGAAGTTTGTAATTTTCAGCCCCACTCCCTAACCTATAGGGAGGAGAAAGGAGCTAGAGATCAAGTTAATCACCAATGGTCAATACTTTTATTAATCTTGCCTATGTAAGGAAACCTCTTAAAAACCCCTAAATGATTCAGGGAACTTCTGGGTTAGTGAACACATCGATGTGCTGGAGGGTGGCACACCCTCCAATGCCTTCTCCTATACATCTGTCCCATTTGGTGGTTCCTGAGTTGTGTTCTTTATAATAAACTGGCAAATCTAAGTAAAGTGTATTCCTGAGTTCTGTGAGCCATTCTAGAAAATTATCAAATCTGAGGTTGTGGGAAATCCCAGTGGATAGCCATTTGGTCAGAAGTGTGGAAGGCTGGGACTTGCAGCTGCCTTCTGAAGTCGGTGGGTCAGTCCCCTGGGACTGATCCCGAACCTGTCTGTGCTAACTCTGGGCAGTTGGTGTCAGAATTAAATTAAATTGTTGGACAACCAGTTAGTGTCTGGAGCATCTGAGAATCAGTTGCTATAAGTGGGGAAAACCCTCTTGTTTGGTGTCAGAAGTGTTATGAGTGAAAACAGCTCACATTTATCTTTGCCTTTCCAAGGCTGGAGTATACCATCTATTTCAGTAGTTTCGATAGACTCTCTCCTAGTGGCAGAGAAAATGCTTTGAACCACCGGGGGTTAGTCAGGTGGGAAAGACATTGTGGTCATTTTGAGTTGAAACTCAAGAAAAGAGTCAGAAACTAGTCAAACTTTATTCTCATAGGGTATTTAAAATTTTTTAAATTTGATTTTAGAGAGAGAGGGAGAGAAACAGCAACATGAGAGGGAAACATCAATTGGTTGCCACCCATGCTCATCCCTACCACAGCCTGACTGGGAATCGAACCCATGACCTTATGGTGCATGGAACAATGCTCCAACCAACTGAGCTACACTGGGCTTTCTTTTATAATCCATGAATGGAGAGCATTGCATTTTGTTTAAGTCCAGGTGCTTAGCTATTTCAATTCCTTTATAAATAGAGGTCATGGAGCCTCAGATGGTGATAGTATTCTCAGCTTTATATTTGGCTTATGCAGTAACCATGAGTGAGGTCCAGGATCTCCATTTTGGGAGCCCAGTACCCCATGCATATGGAGTAGAAGTAGTACAAATGGGGAGATAGGAGGCATCCTAATAAAGTGTAAGTAATGATCCCAAACCAAGATTTTGAGTGAAACTCAATCTGATTGGTAAATTAAAATGGAACACTTTGTTCAAAGACTGTTATTGCCTTCCACCAATTTTATTTGCCTCACTTATGATGAAAGACTTCCTAAAAGCTGTTGGCTGCTGATACATCAGGAAACACCCCCCCCCCCCATACACACACACATACACACACACACACACACACACACACACACACACACACACAAGTAAGTTGCAGTAAAGACACAATACTCAATGTCTGATGTGTGTCCAATGAACTAGCAATAAACTGAATGTCAATTGAAATCTTTCCTGTGGGAACCATATGAGGCACAAAT
The DNA here is from genome assembly GCF_014108235.1 of Myotis myotis. Taxonomy (NCBI): domain Eukaryota; kingdom Metazoa; phylum Chordata; class Mammalia; order Chiroptera; family Vespertilionidae; genus Myotis; species Myotis myotis. The sequence continues at coordinate 36,033,433 of NW_023416357.1, forward strand.
TACTTACCTCTGCCATTCATCTAACATTCAGATATTTTCCTTTAATTTTCCAAAGACTAAAGTGTGGAGATAAATAGTCCTATTCATTTACTGAGATGCAGAAAAACTAATATTCTACCTTTCCTTCTTCTTGCTTCTGCCATCCAGCTACATGCTCCTGTGAGGTCTCCTCAGGGAACTCTCCAATAATTCCATGCATGGAAGGAAGATGGACAAAGGTAACTGGATTTGGTATAAGTAATTGCATTTCATTTTCTCCTCTGAGTCCAACTCTACTGTTGGATTTGAATGGGATATAAACTCTTGAATTCATTAGAAATGCCACATGGTGGCCATCTGTTGCAGATATAGCTATTGGCTCACTCAACTTCTTTCCAACCCCCTTGAAGCATGCTTTGCATCAGGGGTGCTGTGGTCTTCAGAACAGCAGTTTCAGCATCACCTCAGAACTTGTTAGAAATTTAAATTCTCAGGCCCCACTCCAGAGCTACTGAATCAGAAATTCCAGAAGTGGGCCTTAGCAATCAGTGTTTTAACAAGCCCTCCAGGTGACTCTGATGCATGCTAAAATTTCAGAACCACCGCAGTACATCTCTGCTGCTCAAAGTGTCATCTGCATCTGCATCAGCACCACCTGAGAGCTTGTGACAACTGCAGAATCTTGCACCCCAACTCAGGCAAACTGAATTAGAATCTGCAGTTTTACACAATACCAGATTATTCCAATGTACAATGAAGTTTGAGAAGCCATGCCTTATGTCTGACTTAACACTGGCTTCATATAGGAATCACCTGTAGTGTTAAAAAAAAAAAGAAGAAGAAGAAGCCATAGAGCTTTAAATTAACTTATAGCCTGGGATTTGAATTCTATAATCTGCTGAAATGGTTTTAATATGCAGCAACATTTGAGAACCACAGGCCTAGGTCATGCTAGAGACTGGGAATCTAAACATTATATTTTCACATCTTTTATGTTCAAATGACCTAATATCCGTCAATAGACCCTTGAATAACATGGGTTTGAACTGCACAGATTCACTTAAACCCAGAGTTTGTACAATTGACCAATGCAGTTCAAACCTGCATTGTTCAAGGGCCAACTGGTGTTTGGGAGTCCATGTATGCTGAGGGCTGACTTCAATTATATGTGGATTTTTGAGTTTTGAGTAGTTGGCAACCTAACCCCATATTGTTCAAGGTAAATGTATCTGAGGATAATTTGCAAGGCATACCTGATGGTCATAAAATCTTGTGTTCTAACACTTGCCCCATTCAAGTCTTAAAAACCCTTCTCATTTGGAAAGGCAAAACTGATTTTTTTACCCCCTAGCTAAGAAATATGAAATGATTTTTTTTCCACTTACTTCAGGAGTCAAAACCAAGCTGGGTTTTATTCTATAAATTCATATATTTGCTTATATCTAGCTACCAAAGAAATAGAGCCAAATTTAGTAAGAAATATTATTTGATTTTTTAAATAATGTTTGTGATGACTACGGTCTTTTATATTAGGCATTTTTTTATTTTTCAAAAGCATTTTCTGCACATATTAGTAAAGCAGTGGTTCTCAACCTTCTGGCCCTTTAAATACAGTTCCTCATGTTGTGACCCAACCATAAAATTATTTTTGTTGCTACTTCATAACTTTCATGTTGCTACTGTTATGAATCGTAATGTAAATATCTGATATGCAGGATGGTCTTAGGCGACCCCTGTGAAAGGGTCGTTCGATCGCCAAAGGGGTCGCGACCCACAGGTTGGGAACCGCTGTAGTAAAGGGTAAGGATGGCTTTTGGTGTCTTGTAAATTGATGATCTAGCCAGAGGACGAATAGGAAGAGAGAAAACAGGAAAAGGGGAGGGTGACAGGCAGACTGAGGAAGAGGAAATGCCCAACATCACCCAGGTAACCACGGATTCCCTGTTTGTGTGAGATAGAAGATGCCTGCAGGCTCCCACTCTGCATTTTAAATACAATCTTTAATTTCCCTAAATGTGTTTTTGGATGTCCCCTTCCATGTTGGTGGCTAGAAGTTCTTAAAGCTTCCCCCAGAAGCTGTTTAGATGGAATCTCCTGCTCAGGGGTGAGTGACCCTTCTATACAGCATTTTCTCACAGTGACCATTTCCTAAAGAAACAGAGTAGCCAGAGTCAATGAGCCATCTTTTACAAGACCATCCCAAAAGCTTCTTGTAGATTATCTTAGTGTCTTTCCCAAACTGAGCTATGTTTACCGGCAAAGAAGGCAGGGTAAGTGATTGAAGACAATTTCTTATTTGGGCTCTCCCAAGTAAGGAGGTGCCCTTCCCCATTCCCTTTGATCTTTCTTTGAAATCATCTCAAAGAGTAGCCCCCCTTGTGCAACAGCTTTATTCCCAGATGGAGCTGGAGTATGTGCAGTTAGACTTGAACTTATATAGGAGGTGGAAGGAGAGACCTGGCAGCCTAGATTGGACCGAGACAAATGTGATCTTTCTGAAGTCAGGTTCTCCAAATACATGAGCATTAAATTGTCTTTATCTACAATGAGTCAGAGGTAAATCCCACGTGGAGGTTGACATGGACTTGGAGACACAAGTTTTACTTATACTCTCATACTGCATGTGTGTTTGCCATATTTAATTTGTTGTTGGTTTTATGCATTTTTATTTCACTAGTTGTGGAGGTTTGTGGCTTGTCTTTTAACTTCGGTACAAAGGAAATTTTAGAACACCAAAACATTTTCCAGATAATTTCTAAATGAACTGGGTCCCCAACTAATTTGATTTGTAGGAAATAAAGAACAAAGGCTTGTTAACAGAGGGCTTTAAATATAATTACTCACACGTGCAAACATGTTTTCAGCGTGAGCTCTCAATGAAGGCATATCGTGCAATACTTTCATGCTCTCACTGTTGCCCATTAAAAAAAAAAAAAGCCCTGTGCCATATGCAGGTGTGATTATACAGTCAACTGCCAATTCTGACTGGCTCAAGGATCCTTTTTAAAATGTCCAGATGGATATGAATGTCATATTTGGCAGTTAAATTATAGAGCCCAATATATCCCTTTTAAGTGCTAAGGCACTGAAGCAGAATATTGATATTTCCCCCCACCCCCCACCCCTGAATGGATTTCAAAGGGACAGTTTGGTTTTTAAGCTGGGAATTATATTTCCTTATTTCTTTTGAATCTCGGGATAAACTTTGTTCTGACTTTTATCTCTTATCTTCAGTCCAAATGTCTTATGAACCACATCAAAAAATAATTTTTTTGGTGGATAAGCAAATTTAAGTCAGAAATTGACTTTGAGGGTGACATGGTATCTTTAAACAACTGAAAGGGAGAGCGATGGCACTTAGCTTGCCTGGGTAGCCAGCCAGAGCCTGCCATCTGCCCTCCAGAGACGTGGTTTACAGGAGAAGGGCATTAAAACAGAACAGAGGGACAGAGAGACGTCTCCTTGATTCTTGATGTTAGGATCACATACACGCACATCTGTGCTCCCAAAAGAACAAGGCTCAGAGGCAACTTACTATCAGCACTGCTGTGGGAAAAGAATCATAAATATCATTGTTACTATTTCCTGTTGCCCAGATTTCAAGTCCTCGGTGGTAGTCAGGAAACTCGAGATGATCGGTCAACTTTTCCAACCACGTGCATAGCTGATAGAACATGGGTTTGCCTTATCTAATGTGTGATGCAGGGCTTCCGTCTGGCAGATAGAAGCATCTGCAACACATCCATAGAGCAATGCCCAGGGTGGGCCTCTCAACAAGATTGCTGAAGTGGGACCCTGTCCCCTATAGACCCGACATAGCATACGTAGGTCCTTCCGGTATGGGGAGGGGTAGAAGAGAGGAAATGTTGCTTTAAAATAGTGCCTAACACAGTCCCAGTGTAAGGCAACCATGTGATGGTATTTGTAGTGATGCCATGGGGGTGAGCTGTCAAGTGGTCCAAGATTCTCATTGTTCCCCAGTCAGATAATAGCCAAACCTCACTTATGCACCTATCATATTAGGAAATATGGTCAGAATAAACATTTTGATGAAATGTAATAGGAATAATAGAAAATATGTGAGTCCTGTGACTTCATATAATTTTTTAAAATATTTTTAAGTGTAAACAGAAAGGAAGCAGGTTGTAGGGATGAGATTCAAGCAGTGACCTTACATTGTCCGGCTTGAAGGTGAGTCCTCTGTAGGCAGCTGCTCTCTGAACCTTAGCATATCTGCTTCTTCCTTCCATAGGTACAGCTTAAGGACTCGTCCAGATAATACACTTTATTTCAGATGAGCATCACAAAAATGAGTAGGCATGATGCATAGACATCTCAAGTGTAACATGCCTCAAATCGAATTCCTGATCTGGCTGAAAGCCCATGTTCTGTCTCACTGAGAGCAAGTCCAGCCTTCTCATTACTCAGGCTGCAAACCTTAACATCGCCCCGATTCTTTACTTTCTCTTACACCTACATCCAGTCTGCCCCAAATCCTCCTGCTTCTATCTCCAAAATACTTTTCATCACTCCCACGATTACTGCCCTGGCTCTGAGTTAGTATCATCCACCCCTGAATTATTATAATAACATTTCTACTGACAACTTTGTGAACCCAGAGTTTGTTCTCAACCAGAGGAGCTTTTCAAACATAAATTGGATCAAGTCACTTTTCTTTTTTTCTTTTTTAAAATATATTTTATTGATATTTTACAGAGAGGAAGGGAGAGGGATAAAGAGTTAGAAATATCGATGAGAGAGAAACATCGATCAGCTTCCTCGTGCACACCCCCTACTGGGGATGTGCCCACAACCAAGGTACATGCCCTTGACCAGGATCGAACTTGGGACCCTTGAGTCCTCAGGCTGACGCTCTAGCCACTGAGCCAAACTGATTAGGGCTCAAGTCACTTTTCTATGCCAAACCCTCCAATGGTTTCCCATTTCATTCAGAGTAAAAGCCCAAGTCCTTGTCAGGGGTACCTTATCAGGGCCCATGACCTCATCCCTTACAAGTCTTTTACTCCAATGAATTCTTTGTTGCTCTTTACACATTCTAGGCATGCTGCTGCCTGACTACCTTGCATTGCTGTTCTCTCTGCCTAGAATGATCTTCCCTCAGATGTGACTGCCTTGCTCTCTCTCACTCTTTTCTTATATGTTACCTTCTCAATGAGGCCTGCACTGACCACCACATTTATTATGATAATCGAGCCTCTTCAGCACTCCTAACTCCCCCGTAATATCTTACTTCCTCTATGTCTTTTCTCCTGACTACGTATCACTTTAAATCATATTGTACCATTTACTCATTTATTATGTCCACTACCCCCAATAGACGATAGACACCGTGAAGGCAGGGATTTTACTGGTTTGTTCACCTCAGGTAAACTAAGTGCCTGGAACAGTGTTGGCACATAGTGGGTGCTCAACATATTTGTTGAGTGAATGACGTCACCTCAGCCATAAAGACATCAGATTATACTTTCATATCTAGGCCTATTTATAAGGGGTTCACACATTTGTGTGGCATAATTTAAGCCACACAAAACCCTGTGTGTCAGGCATTATAATCATCCCAAGGTAAAGAATGAGAAAGGTTGTAAAGAGCCTACTTTAACACAACAGGAAGTGGTAGGGCCAGAACTAAAACCCACCTCTCCTGCTGCAGAGCTCAGGTGCCTCACCCCTGTTCTGCTTCTCACTTACATGAATCTTCTAAACATGAGCCCTCCTACCTGCCACTTTCTCTCTTCTTTCCTTCCCCTCTGATTCCAGATGTTGCATGTTCTTTCCCACTGCTCGGGTCAGACTCTCTAGTTGCTGTACGGTTTTGAAAACGTCTTATATGAACCTAAAATAAAATCTTCTGATTTTTGATCGAGTGTTCTTCTATGGCACCAGGCTAACTTGACTACATCAATACAGACTGATGGTGTTTGAGCTTGCATGCAAAGAGATGCATATCATAAACTTCCAGTAAGGAGCATGAGACTGCCTATGTTTTGAGAACAGGTGTGATTTAGTTCCAATCAGAATTATTTTTAACTCAACTTGTTTTTCATGGGGTACAATTATACAAAACACTGGGAAAAACAAATCAGTAATCAAGCTATGTTGGCTAAGAAATAAGTTCATGCTGGACCTGGGGCTTGTCTATATTTGCTTCTTTCGGGTTACCTAATCCTGATGTGCTTTTACTTCTTGCTGATGTCCAAAGGTTAGGTCAGGTTCGAGGAACCTAGAGACTGCAACTAAGAATTTGAGGCATATTTTAAATCTCACTGGTAGATAAAAAATGATTACTGTGAGTGGCAAAATGTAGTCTTTAGCATTGTGATTCAGGAATGTATTGGAGGGAGAAATCCATGATCAGTAGAGGAGTCGGATTGTGCTCATTTTCTTCCAGCTTGCCTGCACTGGTGCCCAGGTATGGAAATGGCAAATGCTCTTTGCCTATATCAAATTCCCCCAAAGACTGGAACAATGCTGGACCTTTCCGTAGAATTGACTTATATCTTGCCCTCACCTGCTGGTTCTTCCCTTGCCCTAGTCATCTCCCCCTCTTAACTCTTTTGTTATTTTTTTTAATTTTTCAATTAACTTTACAGTCAATCTTATTTTGTATTAGTTTAGGTGTATAGCATAGTGGTTAGACAATCATATACTTTATGAAGTGATCCCCCAAATATTTTAAGTACTCACCTGGTGATTACATAGTTATTACAATATGAAAGAACACCTAAGTAAATATTTTCTATGCTGTGCTTCACATCCCCATGACTATTTTGTAACTATCAATTCTTAATTTCTTTAACTTTTTCACCCAGTCCCCCAAACCCCCACCTCTCTGGAAACTATCACCCCTCTTAACCCTTTACTTGAATGATACTGACCACTTCTTACATTTCTCTTCTTTCTTTTTTAAGAACTGCTTTTAAAATGATCTATAGGTGTAACATCAGAAAGATATTAAGAACATCTGCTCTCACCATTCTATTCAACATTGTACTGGAGGCTAGGCAGTGCAATTAGACCAATACTGAATGGATGAATGTATGTATGTATGTATGTATGTATGTATGTATGTATGTATGGTTGGATGGATGAATGAGTGGATGAATGAAAAAAAAGGCATCTAAGCTGAAAAGGAAAAAGCAGAACTATCATTATTCAACAGACAACATAATCAACTATGTATAAAATCTGATCGAATCTATAAGAAAAACTACTATAACTAACAAATAAATTTAGAAAGATTGCAGGATACAAAATCAATATAAAATATTCTATTGTATTTCTATATACTAGCATGGAACAACGAAAAATTAAATAGATAATATCCAAAACATTAAATGCTTAGGAATAAATCTGACAAAAGATGAAAAAGATTTGTACATTAAAAACTATAATACTATGCTGAGAGAAATTAAAGAACATCTAAGTAAATGGAGAGATATATTCATGAGCAAACTACTCAGTGTTGTTGAGATAACACCTTTTTTTCTAAATTTATCTATAGATTCAATGCAATTCCTATCAAACTCTCAGCAATTAGCAGGCTAACTCCAAAATTCACACGTAAATGCAAAGGATATAAGATAGCCAAAATAACTTTGACAAATGGAACAAAGTTGGAGGATTAACACAATCTACTTTATACACTATTATGAAACTAAGTAATCAAGACACTATGGAATTGGTATAAGATTAACAAATAGATCAATGGAACAGCATAGAGAGAATGGAACTAGACCCACATATACAGGGGTGATATGTAAAATAATGTAATAACTAATAAATAATATTATAATAATAAACTGTATTTCACAACTGTAAACCCACTTTTGCCCCACCCCACATATGACAACTGATTTTTGATAAAGTATAATGGCAATTTAGTGTAAGAAGAATAGCCTTTTCAACAATTAGATATTTATTCACATGCAAAAAAGCCCTTCAATTTACAACTCACACCATATGCAAACATAAATTCAAAATGGATTACAGATTTAACTAAAACCTAAAATTTTTAAACTTCTAATAGAAAACATAAGTGAAAACCTTTGTGACTTTGGGTTAGTCAAAGATTTTTAGCTATGACACCAAAACAGTCCATACAAAAATAAATTGATAAGTTGCATTTCATTCAAATGAAAAAGTTGTGCCCTTGTAAGACTATGTTAAAAAAAAATGAAAAACAAGCCACAGACTAAGGGAAAACATGTGCAAATCTATATCTGATGGAGGATTTATGTGCAAAATATTTAAAAAACACAAAACTCTGTAAAGAGAAAACAACCCAGCTAAACAATGGACAAGAGATATGAACAACACTTAGAGGTCAAGTAAGCACAAGAAAATATATTTAGTATTATTTGTCATTGGGAAAACATAAATTAAAAGCATAAGGCCCTTCCACTCTACAGCTATTAGAATGATTTAAATTAAAAAGACTAACAATACAAAGTGTTGACAAGGATGTGGAGCAACTGGAATCCTCAAATACCACTGGTGGGAATGTTAAATGGTACAACTACTTTAGAAAAATTTAATGGTTTCTTTAAAATTTAAACAAACATGTATCATATAGTCCACTGTTTACCCAAGAGAAATAAAATCATATGTTCTACAAAGATTTGAGCATGAGGAGTTATAACCAAAAACTGAATATGACAGGAATCCACTAATAGATAAATGGATAAATGAATGGTATATCTATATAATGAAATATTGTTCAGCAATAAAAAGATATGAAGCTACAGTATGAGTTATAATATGGATGCATCTCAAAATAATTATGCTGAGTGAAAGAAGCCAGACAAAAACTGTATGTTCCATTTGTAGGAAATTCTACAAAGTGCAAATTAGCCCATATGACGGTAGAGTGGTTGCCTAGGTTGGGAGTAGAGAATATCGGGAGGGAGGGATTACAGAGAGGCATGAATAGACTTTTGGTGGTGATGGATATGCTCATTATCTTGATTGCGGTGATGGTTTCATAGGTGAATACATCTGTCAGAACTTATCAGACTATGTACTTTACATATGTAAGTTTTACGGTATATCAATTATACTTCAATAAAACTGTTTAAAAGCAAAGGGTATTGAGGGAAAACCTCTTTCCACTTTCAGTCTCTTACTAACTCTTCATAATGTTTATAATGGCAACTGAGGATCTTACTTTCCCTATATGATAATCACTTCCTCTGAGAAATCTCATTTATGATTTTATAGTCTTCCAATTATTTCACCATTCTTACTTCTACCACAATGTTTTAATCTCCATCCTTTCTGTTTCCCTGGTAAGGATATCACTTTCTGCTCAATATGTTCATTCTGCTGGCTCCTTTCAGAAAGATAGTTGAATTTCCATGTAATTTTATAAATGTGAGAGGAATTGCCTTTTCACAAAGTCATGAAATTTTCCTTGGGGAGTCACAGGAAGAAACAAAATGAATCAGATCCTGCTCAGCACTGAGCATGCCAAGGACAAATCCTCTAGGTTTTCCCTTCTTCTCCACAAAACTACTGGATTCAACATGTTTTTTGTTTTGTTTTGTTTTTTGAACAGAGCAAACAAAGTCTTTATTCTCTTTGAGGTTACATTCTCCTGGCGATGGGGAAGGAGACTGCCCACAAGCAGTCTAAACGCATGTAATGTAATGCCAGTTAATTATATATGCTATGAGGAAAAAAGAAAAAGCAGGCCCTACAACAGGAATAAGTGATAGTATATTCCAGAAACAGAAAGAAAGCCACTGAACTAAATTGAAGAAGAGGAGAGACGATCAGGCAGATGTTAGATGTTTAGTCAAGAACAGATTATGAAGGGTTTTGCAGGCTGTGGTAAGGTCATAGGTACATAGGCTTTTATTTTTTAATTCAAATCATTTTTTATTTTTCAGTTATAGTTGACATACTTATATTAGTTTCAGGAGTACACCTGCAGTGATTGACATTACATAATTATATTCCTAAGTTATCATCCTGATAAATCTCATACCCACCTGGCACTGTACAGAGTTATTAGAATATTATTAACTACTAGAGGCCCGGTGCATGACATTCATGCACTGGAGGTGGGGGAGGTCCCTCAGCCCTGTCTGTGCCCTCTCACAGTCCAGGACCACTCAGGGGACAGCCTAAGCCAGCAGGCGGACATCCCCAGAGGGGTCCTTAGAGCTGCCACAGAAGCAGGAGAGGCTCCCGCCACTGCCACTGCATGTGAGCCAGACTTCTGGCTGAACAGTGCTCACTCCGCTGCACTTGCCAGCTGTGAGCCCAGCTGCTGGCTTAGTGGCACTCCCCCTGTGAGAGCACACTGACCACCAGGGGGCATCTCCTGCATTGAGTGTCTGCCCCCTGGTGATCAGTGAGCATCATAGCAACTGGTCGTTCCACCATTTGGTCAATTTGCATTTTAGGGTTTTATTATATAGGATATTTCCTATGCTGTATTTACATCCCCATGACAATTCTGTAATAACCAATTTTACTTTATTTTTTTACTTTTCTTGTGAATGTCACTCACACAGGTGGGCTGGTTTGGCTGGGGACCCTCATTCCAAGTGAGAAATTTTCCACTTATGAAATCTATTCTTGTTCTAGCTGAAGAGAAAATCCACTTATATCTCTATGTAGCAACCTTTCATTGTTTACCTCTGTGTGACAGGAAGATTAAACCAGATATAGAGATTAGCAAAATTACTTCAAAGGAAATTTCAGTTGACTGAATCTTTTCTCTCATTAAACTATGAAGCATGTTGAAGCTTCAAACATTCCTTTGACATTTTTACTCTTAGTGTTCATCAGTATTAGTGTATTGGAGTCCTGATTTCACATGGGAAGAGTGAAGGAAATTTTGGTAGGAACTCATTCTAAATATTTTCAGAACTTGGAAGACCACAGTTCTAAGCTCTGCCCAGTTTCTTATGGAAATGACCAAAGAGAGTCTCAAGGAAAAAAATCACTTACTACAAAAATTTTACACTTGAGCTTCTTTGAAATATTATCTCTGCTAGTAGAAAGTTTACCCTGGCTTTTTTCCCCCCTCTCTCAAAATAAAACAGCTTAAATATTACTATTGGCTGGAAGAATGAGAGAAATAAAAAGTGGCATTTGCCCGTTGGGTAACTTTGGCAAATTAATTGGTTTCTCTATACCTTAGTTTTCTCATCTTTAAATCAGGGATAAATGGTTTCTTGAAAAATTGTTTCATGTTGAAGACATTTGTATTCCACATCTGAGTTTTCACTTCTTCTACCATGGAACAATAGATAGAAAAGCTTCTAAATATAAAACTCATTCAAAACAAAATGGCGTTTAGTAATAAAATGTTGGCTACACGTTATATAATATTTGATTCATAGAGAAAAGTACATAACATATATGTACACCAGAAGCATAGCAAAAATTGACCATCTATGAACCCACTACTATCTGTCAAAGTTGCACATGTGCTCCCCAGTCCCATCATCCTGCCTATCCCATTGCCAAGAGGTAACTGCTGTCCTGAATTTGGGGCTTTCAGTCTTTCGTCTTTTTTCCCAATAATTTTACTCCATTTGTAAGATGAATAACACCTCCTGGTGCCTTCCTGCTCTTCGCACCTTCGGGCATGAAATGTTAATTTATCCTGTGGTGATAGCTCCCTGTCCATGTTTTTCCTGGTAGCTGGGGGGGGGGGGGGGGGGAGCAGTGAGCATCATGTGTCCTACACTTGGCTTCTTCTAGAATGATATGCTACCTGCACACATTCCTGCCCATTGTTTCTTCCTTTTTGCTTAAACTTTTCATTTCTTTTGATAATGTAGATACTTGTTATGTTTTATGATTCTTTGAGCAATAGTTTTACTAATATCAAATTTAATTAATTTATTTTGAATTTTATTTTTTAATGTACCTTTGTTGTTGAAAGTATTACTAATGTCCCCTTCTTTTTCCCCCATTGACCCTCTTCACCCTGCTACCACCCTCTCCCCAGACCTTCACCATACTATTGTCTGTGCCATGGGCTATGCATATATGCATATAAATTCTTCAGGTTAATCTCTTCCCAGCCTCCCCTCCCCCAAGTTCCCTGTGAAAGATGTCACTCTGTTGCATGCTTCAGTGCCTCTGGATCTATTTTGTTCATCAGTTTATTCTGAATGTAATTTTAATAATTACTTTTAATTTATATTTAACTTAATATTTATTTTTATGAAGTAACCCATAACCACATTATCTGATTAGTCATAAACAAAGACTTCCTGAATGTTTCCATGTGCAGGGTACTGAACTGGGTGCTGTGGCTACAAAGATAAACACAGCGATTAGTGGACAGATGATAACCAGGTGCCTCCATTATGGCACGATGCGTTCTATGTAGAGATGTGAGGAAACACAGGCGAGAAAGGAACGGTCTCTGGTTGGAAGAGTCGAGAAAGGGGCCACAGAGGTGTGGTAATGACTCAGCTACACTTCAACAGATGACATTGCCAGCTGGAGAAATGGAAGAAAGGCAGATAGGGAGAGCCCACTGCTAATCCCAGATGTGTTTTGGTGGGAATGTACTGGGCTGCAGGAACATTCCCCTCGGGAGCCACAAGTCATCTGGTAGGCTGCATAGAGGTATGATAGGATTGAGAAAAATCTGATTGGACAACCCCACCCCCTTCCCCCCTCCCTCCCTCCAACACACACACACTCTTCTACTTGTTTTCAGACAAGGAGGAATGTCCTACTCAGGAGACGCAAAAGCTGATTTGGCAGAAATTGTCTGGTGCTGTGGGTTGTCCTGACCTTGTGATTATAGAGCATGACCCAACTGAGTCGGTGTGTCCTGCTAGATAGAGCCCTTGCCCTTGGCTTTCTTATCCCCAGTGAGGCATGAGCTGAGGTCGGAGGCTGTTCTCTTAGGGGCCTTTGGAGCATGTAACTGCCAACCCAATTCTTCAGTGCTAACAGACAATTTGCATGTGTAGGAAATGGAAATACCCAAGCTAGGCTCTCGCCAGTACTTTGACTGCCATCACCAGGAAACAGTTAATGAGCACTTTCACCAAGTTGAGCTGATTGGTTGGAATTTTTCCCCTTCCATTTCCTGGAGGGAAAAGGACAGGTGAAATCAGCAAGAAAAGTAACAAGTTCCTTGCCTGGCTGCCAAAAGCTAGACTCTGTCTAGGAAAGACACGTCCTGGGAACATGTGACTTCCCTGCATGGTTGCCCCTCCTGTGAATTGAACCAGCTTGTCACCCTTGTCTGGTCACTGTTCTTAAAGCCTTGTATGTTTATGTCACCAATGGGTGAGGTAGTGTGACCAGGTGAGAATTAGCAATGTCTCCCATAGCAAATACAAAATGTCTCTGCAAAGTCCCCTGCCTCAGCTCACGGAGTGGTGAAGGAGTTAAGTGAAAGAGGTTTTGAAAGAGAAACTGACATTTAAAACCAAAGCCATGCTAAAGATGAAGACTAGGTTAGACTTTTATTTTAGGCACACGTTTTCCTTTCCTTCCCTATCTAGACTGGGAAGAAGCTAATCAGTTCACATAGGTGGTACCATATCACACTAAGGAAACACATCAAATATTTCAAAGTCTGTTTAATGTGAGAGCTATTAAATAACACCTAATGTCAACTTTGCATATAAAATTTTACTAGTTTTTTTTCCCAAATGGTTTTGTTTTATTTTTTGCTCCAGAGTTAAATTATTTCTAACTGTGTGTGTGTGGGGGGGGGGGGGGGGCAAATAGCTTGCAGTGGAATATTCTTTTATAGCTTAAGGAACCCAACAGTTATTATGTCTCATAATGTGTCTTAAAATAGTAGCACCATTTTTCACATCTCATCTTAGCTTGTAATATGCTATGTCACATGCATGACAAACTTTGGAGGAAGTTGGGGTCTTACTCCTTAAGTTCTGATTTGGAGAACTATAAAAAACATGGGCTAATAAGTAAGATAGACACATAATTATATCTTGACCCCACCCATAAGTAGCTGAGTGACACTGAGATATTCTTAAATGTCCTCAATCCTCATTTTCCTCATAGTTATCAAGCAAATCAGGAATTGGCAAATGTTGTCTGCACGGGTCCAAGTAATAGACAGTTCAGGCTTTGCAGGAAGAGTGGTCTCTGCTTAATGACTCACTCCTGCAGTTGTAGAAGGAAAGCAGCTCTAGACAATAAACAAACGAGCATGGCTGTGTCCCAATACCATTCTATTTAAAAAAAAAAAAAAAAGCTATAGGCTGCATCTGGTCCATGGACTGTAGTTTGCTGACCCCTGATATAAATAATGATGCCTTCCTCCAAGAGGGGTTATGAGGACGCATGCTATATGTCCAGTGATCAGGACAGTGTCTGGCATGCCACCAGTTCCCTTATCCCATGCCTCAGATTCCCTTCACTGCCCCTTCTGACCCAAGTTAGAATGTGCTTAGGTAATAGGATGTGTTTGTCAGCAGGGCACCAGACTGTTCTGGAGAAAATGTCTCTTTGCATTCTTCTTATTAAGTGTGAAAGTACTTTTAAAGCTCTGAGAAGAGAATGAATGCCAATTGTTGTATTTTTCCTTCCTGGTGTCAGGGCAAGGAAAGGAAAAAGCATTCCCAAAGGAAATGACCCCTTGGCCCAAGGCAGCCTCTTTATTAAATCTTGCTGCAGAGCTTGGAGAAAAAAGCAGAGCTGATTGGACAGTGTCCTTTTTCCCCTTCTGGATAAGTTTTCTGATTTTGTGATAAAGAAGGTCAGGGTACATGTAAAGATTTTAGCTTGAGAAAAATGTGGCATGGCTGAACAATTTCTGTTTCTAGGAAAATATCTGTTGCTGTTGAATTGATATCAAGAAATGAAAGCTACTCTCTCATTGGGATAGGGAATAGCTCTAAAATAACATTTATTAGGAGTATTTTACATTTACAAAGTAATACATTTCTACTCCAGAAAATTTGGAACAAGTAGGAAAGCCCTCCCTCTCCCAAGAAAGCAAAAACAAAACCCATAAATTTTAACTCTCCCCATCTAATGTGGACATTAGGTCTTTTACCCCTTCTTGTCTTTTATACTAGATGGAGCCTCTTTCTATCTTTTTGTTTAAAAAATTGGAATTATACCTGATATTCAAAAGGTAACATTTGTAAACTGCTCTTTTCACAGTAACAGAAGAGAGTGAACACATCCCCGTGTCTTTCAAAACCTTTTACGGCAACATTTTTAATGGCTGCAGAGGATTGTAAAGGTTGAGATAGCACACTTTGTCTTAATTAGAAAAGGAGAGAGAGAGAGAGAGAGAGAGAGAGAGAGAGAGAGAGAGAGAGAGAGAGATTGATTAAGACTTCAATCTGTTTGTCTCCTTTTTAAAGTGGTGAAAGGCTTGATGCTGGAGAATCATAAGATTGTCCTTTCCAGCCGGGTCAGGCTGAAGTTGAGACAACTGAGCCCGAGTCCGATGTGGCAATAGGAAAACAGGGTGCTCACCCTGGCAACCAACCTGTTCTAGCTGGGCCATTGCTCTGCCACAAGGCTGCATGGTGACAGTTCAGGGGTTGACGGCATCTGCTCATGTTGCATAGTCAACACATGCATGCCCTATCTTGATTAATTAGGTCGTTTCATCTTAGACATTCTCCTGCCACAGAACATTCCGTGCTTGTTACCCCAGGGATAACCTCTGAGGACTAGTCAATCTGTAACTCTTAGAGTACTGAACATGTCCGTCCTCTCTAAAGACACAAAGCCATGCATTAATAACATGTAATAGTCTAACATTGGTGTTTGGTTAGGCATGAAACATTTTAGGTTAGCACTTAATCCTTTTTTGTAGCATTAATGAATAGGATTAGAGTTGGATTTAAGGATTTGTGAAATGACAAAGTCCAGTGACCTTAATTACTCTAATCTTATCTGACCTAGATGAATGAAATCTATTTCCAGCACATAAAACGATAAGCATTGTTACCTTATAATGCGTAAACTGCTGGTCAGATCTTTGATGTTTAAAAAAAAAAAGAGAAGTAATAAAATACAAACTAACTTATGCATAAATCTCCAAAAGCAAAATTAAGGGCACCTCAAGCCTGGGCACATAACATCTTCCTCCCAGTACTTTTCTAATTTGGAATTACAGTCACTTTCTTGCCCCTAATTATAAAAGTTTTACCTAGCCATTGTGAAAACAGCAGGTAGTGAAGACAAAACCTATAAATAGAGACAGTATAACCATACAAATGTATGCAATGTTCACATTTTGACTTATATCCTTCCAGGGAATTTTCTTCTACGCATATATACATAGAAATATATATTTATTTTCCTAACATGTAGGAACGGGATCATGCGATACATACTACTTAATCGCATTCCTTTTTCATGATAAAAAATAAATATGTCTTGGGCTGATAGTGTCCTTCTTCCTCCCTTCAGACCATAAGGACTTAATTGCTTTTGATCCTCTCCCGAGCGGCCGTTACCGCCCCAGCTTCTTGAGGTCTCTCCCAAGATGGGAGATAATGCCGCCTCCCCCAGATGTGCTTTCCTCACTGTCAGGAAGCCCATGTACAGACCACTGTTAAGGATTTCACTGCTAATTGAGGAGGAAAACAGATGATAAAAAAATAACCACTATGGCAGATTCTAAAGATTTGACATAGTGGGACCTTCCTGGTTGCCTGGCCGGGTGGTCCCTGTACTGCCGGTCATCTTTAATCATGGGTAGAAAGCTCATCAAACTCCCCCTCTCCCTCTCCTCCCCCTTTTCTACCTGCAGCCTCAGAAGGTCAGTGATTCCCAAGCTATGTGTGGGCAAGATCCAGTTGCTGTTTTGTTTTTAAGTAATCTTCTTTTTGTGGTAAAATATATATATGCAAAATTCACCATTTTACCATTTGTAAGTGTAGACAGTTCAGAGGGATTAAGTGTGTTCACGTTATTGCGCAGCTATCACCACTGCCCATATCCTGAACTCGTTTCATTTTTCAAACTCTGTACTCACTAAACAATAACTCCCCATTTTCCTCTCCTTCCACCCCCTGACAGCCACCATTTTATTTTTGTTCTTATTTCATTTAATTTTTATTAAATGAATGCATTAGTCTTCAGGTAGCTTTCTTTTTCTTCTTTTTTCCCCATTAATCTCCATCCAAGGATACATTCATTGATTTTAAAGAGAGAGGAAGGGAGACAGGGAGAGAGAAAAACATCAATGTGAAAGAGACATATTGATCGGTTGCCTCCCATATGTGCCCCAACTGGGACTCAAACCTGCAACTAAGGTATATGCCCTGACCAGGAATTTAACTCGCAACCTTTTTGGCATATGGGACAATGCTCCAGCCAACTGAACCACCTGGCCAGGGCACCACTATTCTATTGTTTGACTATTTCAATTTCACTATTCTAGGTACCACATGTAAGCAAAATCATACAATATTTGTCTTTTTATGAGTATTGGCTTATTTTAGTTACATAATATCTTTAAGGTTCATTCATATTATAGCATGTCAGAATTTCCTTTCTTTTTAAGGCTAAATAATATTCCATTGTATAAAATACAACTTTTTAAAAATCCATTCATTTGTCCATAAACAGTTGAGTTGCTTCCACCTTTTGGCTATTGTGAATAGTACTGCTATGAATATCAGTGTACAAATGTCTGAGTCCCTGCTTTCAATATGTATCCAGAAGTGAAATTGGTGGGACATAAGATAATTCTGTTGGTAATTTTTTGAGGAACCACCATACTGTTTTCTATAGAGGCTGAACCACTTTTTTTTTTCCCCATTAGAGACCTGATGCATGAAATTTGTGCACTGGGGTGTGTGTGTGTGTGGGGGGGGGCCCTCAGCCCTGCCTGTGCCCTCTCATAGTCTAGAAGCCCCATGATCAACCCATGATCAATCGCCCAAAAGAGGCAGGCCCTACTCACCTGACCAGGGCTCTGTGATGGATTGCCCCCGCAGAGGGAGGCCGCACCCACCCACCACAGCCCTCCGGGTGGTGGCCTGGGCCTTCCTCTGCAGGATGATCATGGGGCAATGGCCGGGCCCCCGACCAATTGCATTGCACCCACCTTGGCTGGCCTGGCACCAGTGGGTGTCGTAGCGTGGTTGTCTGGACAGTTGTTCTGCTGTTCGGTTGCTTGGTCAATTTGCATATTATGCTTTTATTATTATAGATTAATGATTCACAAAGGTTCCATTTTATCCCTCACCAGAACTTATTTTCTGGGGCTTGTTGTTGTGTCTAAGAGCCATTCTAATGAGTATGAGGTGGCATCTTATTTTGGTTTTAATTTGCATTTCCCAAACGATTAGCTATTTAGAGCATGTTTTTATGCGCTTATTAGCCATTTGTATATTCTCTTTATTTAAGTCATTCTTCATTTTCTAATTGAGTTGTTTGGTTTTTGTTAATGTTTTGCTTTTTTTTTTTTTTTAAGCTTTTACTCTATTGTAGATTGATCCTTTTATAAAATATAGTAAAATTACTAGCAGTGAATTGCTGGACATCAAGATCAAGGATGTTAAGATAAAATCCTAGGATATCTGTTTCTAGCCAAAATGAAATAAAGGAGAGTGATTCACTCTTCCACATTAAGCGATTAAGAAACCAGAAAAATATGGCTTTCAGATATTGGACAAAAGTCCTTCTGGGAGATTGATCCCTTCAGAGAAGGGAAACAAACAAACAAAGTAAGTTCTACTATTGCCTTAGTTTACTGCTTGGCGGCAGCCTAAATGCACACCTTAGAGGATCACACTGATCCCTGGTAACGGAACTGTGTGCCAGAACCAAGCCCACTGCTATGTGAAGAAACAAGCAAAAGCCAGCACCCAACAGCGAGAATTTACACTCCCCACGATCCAATACAAAACATTACCAAGTATGAAAAGAAGAAAAAAAAATTGGAAAAAAAATAAACTGTTAGAAGATAAATTATAATAAAAATGAAACAGGAAAAAAAAATAAAAAAATATAAGACTCATTAAAAAAAATATATCAGATTTAGCCCTGGCCAATTTTT
This sequence comes from Myotis myotis, assembly GCF_014108235.1. NCBI lineage: Eukaryota > Metazoa > Chordata > Mammalia > Chiroptera > Vespertilionidae > Myotis > Myotis myotis. Next base: position 36,052,421 of record NW_023416357.1, read on the forward strand.
CTCAGTGGTTAGAGCATCAGTCCATGGACCAAAGGGGGTTGCAGGTTCAATCCCTGGCCCGGTTGGGGCTGGATCAGGAGGCAACCAATCGATGTGTCTCTCTCACATCGATATTTCTCTCTCTCTCTCTCTTTTTTCTCTCTCTCCTCCTTTCTCCCTCTCCTCTATTCCCTATATTCCACTCTGTCTGATAATCAATAGAAAAAATATCCTTGGGTGAGGATGAAAAAATATATCAGATTTAATGGACATAGAACTATTACTCTGTCAAATTGCTATAAAAGTTTCTAAATGCTCACTTCTGATCTCTGTACTTATCACTGCATGAACTGGTAACAAATCACAGGCCATGTCCTGGTCTGTAGACCACACTTGGTGTAGCCCTGCTTATACCTCTTCTATGAGCCCCAGCAGATTGACTTCAATATGTGGTTAGGGCAAAAAAAAAAAAAAATCACATTGGAATGTATGGCCATACAAGAGCCCTGTGTCCCTAAGTGAGTTACACGTTTCCAAGAATTTCGCACTGAGTGACTCCCACCTCAGTGGCATTTCAGCGCCATGCCAGAACCCGAGGGACACCTGAGGTGAAGACTGGAGCCCTCAGAGTGAAGTGCGGCAGGGAGATTCATGAGAAGCTAATTGGCACAGTCATTTTCGACAAGCAGACACAGAAGGTTTTAGGTAAAGCCCTTCTGAGCCTAATAATTTCCTCTTTAGCCAAGACTTCAAAAGAAACTGCACTAAATCATTTTGGAAATAGGTCCTCGGTCCCAAGATGCTGAGAACTATTTACTTAATGCACTGAATTACATACATATTGTAACCGCGAACTATGAAGACGTGATTGAAAGAGCCACCACAGAGCTGTGCACCAGCTAGCTACCCATCTGAGGCCAGTGTCCATGGACACAAGTTCCAGAGAGAATGGAGTGTGTTATGTCCTGTTCATTAGCAGCAGCTTTCCCTTGCAGTCCTGACGATTGCTGCTCAGCTATCCAAGTCAAAACTGTGTTGTGTGATGAAGCTTGGAGGAGATAGGAAACAAATACAAAATAAATTGATAGAAACTGGCTGATATGCAGATATCATTGAATATATTTACATACAAGGGGCCCAGTGCAGGAATTCATGCACCTTGAAAGGAATTGTGGGCCACGAGGCTGCAGTGGGCACAGGGGTGGGTCTCGGCCCATCCTCTGCACCCCTGCCCGGCCCCTCCCGCCATGGTCTCCGGTCCCCTCTCTGCTGGCAGCCCCGCTCCTGCTGCCGTAGCTCTCACACACTGACGGCGACAGCCCCGCTTGCACCCGCTGTTGGCGCCAGCCCCAATAGCTCCACGCCTTTAGCAGGTGCAAGGGGCAGCTGCTGCCCCAATCGCCCCTCGGGAGCAGGAAGAGGTGGAGAAGCCCTCAGGGGTGATCAGGGCTGGCAACTGCCCTTCGCACTCGCTGACGGTGCTGAGCGATTGGGGCCAGTGCTGGGTGCCAGCAGCGGTGCTGGCACCGGCAGAAGGTGCGAGCACCGGCAGGACTGCAGCATGTGGAGGCAAAGAATTTTCAGTAACCACCAGAGGCTCGCCCTGATGACAGCAACTGGTGCCCTGTTTGGTCTGATGCCCCTGCTCACCTGCTCCACCATCCCACTGCAGATGACGCCTGCCATGTTCCGTGCTCTGCCGCCTGCTGCTGATGCCCACCATGTTCCACGCGTGCCCCCTGGTGGTCAGCACACATCATAGCGACCGGTTGTTTGGTTGTTCTGCCATTCAGTCTATTTGCATATTAGGGTTTTATATAGAGAGATATTGGCACGTGGTAAGTGTTCAATAAATGTTAACTATATCTAGGCCTGTGCATCTATAGATGTTTACTTATCCTTTCAGTCATTCAAATCTCCAAAAATATATAGTGCCCTAGTGATCACTTTAAAATTACACAATTGAGCTTTTTTACATTAAAAGTTTTGATATAATTTTACAGAACGTAGCACTGTTGAACTCATGTTAGACAAGTTTCATTATTTTTTTTGTGGCAAAAGCCTATCTCCCCAAGAGCAAGGAGTTGAGTCCTTTGGGGTGGGCGCTACAATCAATGTGCAAGGTCAGGTTGCCTTACATCTACTTCATGATCTGCAGAGGCCCATCATGCCCTTTGGTCCCCCGACAGAATCCATGTCCTGTGACTGGGTAATTTTTGTCTCTTGGTGAGAAAAACAATTATGTGGCGGAGCACTGAGCAATGCCTGCCTTGGTGGGGTGTCACCACATGGACCTAGAGTGCTCAGAAGAATGACAGTGGTGATGCGTTAACGAGGTGAGATCGACCGCAACAGGTGGCAAATCATCTTTTCCTGTTTTAATTGCAAGTCCACGTCTCTTCATCTGCTGTGCAAAATAGAATCGCATGGTTATTATAATAAAGTCCTGGAGGATGTCTTGCTGAGATATGTGAAGAGGCGCCTCTGACTTGAGCATTCATATCTGAAACTCTTGGTGAGCACCTGGCCTGGTTACAGACAACTGTAGCCAGTCTGAGAAATAGCACCTTTCCTGTTTTCAGTGGGAGACTGCCCTGTGGGTGGCTGAGTGACTGTATGTATTTCAGTGGGTACTCCCTGTATGAATGTGGAAACTTCTCATAAGGTGACAAGTGGCCACTAGGGATGAATGCTTTAATTACTTTTGGTGACAGAAAGTAAAATTATCTTGAAATAGATCAGAGGTCTTGTCCATAGAGAAAGAACTCTTTTTGTTATCCTTATACTTGGCCAAATTGGTTTTCTGAAATAAGAACATAATATTCCTGAGAGACTGGGTATTCATATTGAATTTTTTTCATTTAAAAATAATCATTTAAGGGTAGAGGTGAGGTCTCGTGCTAAACTAGGAGTGATAAAAACATAGATAATAATAAATTTAATTTTTGTTTTTTTGCTTCCTAACTTACTTTCTTGACATTCCCTACATTTCTATTATTGGTCACTTTTTTTTGTGGTCTCTGTGTCCTCTTTTTGACACCCTCAGCCAGTATCTTGGTTTCAAATATCACCACTGCTTTGTAGAAAACAATTGAATCTCTCTGTAGCCATGGGATTTCTTGTGTGAGATAATCTCTATCATCTAAGCCATTTTGGTTTAATATTCTCTTACTTGCATCTTGACTCTTTTCCCTCTAAACAATAATAGGAAAATGAATCATTCTAAAGCCAAGTCATGATCCTGTTATTCCCATGCTCAGAAATCTCAGTAGTTTCCTACTGCCTACCAAAGAACTTCACTTTTGTGAGGCCTGTTTTCATTTAAGACTTTCCTAAATGTTGTCCCAACTTACCTTTCCAAGCTTATTTTTCAAGAGCTTCATTTACATGGTCCCTTCCAGTGATTAAAACAGTTGAAGAGCTGAAGCAAGGAAAGGGAAGATGAGGAGGTACCACCCAGCCTAGCAACTGGCTGGTCCTGGACCAAACCCTGCCCTGACTTCCCTGTCCCAGGAGAAGGTACACTTGGCCATCCCAACAACCCCCCTCAAAACTCAGCAGAGGTAGCATTCGCAAGGCTGGAGGCCCGAGGGGTTCAGACTCCTTCTCGGTGCTGGAAAATGCCATGCCTTCAGTGTTTATGGACGCAGAAGTGCCGGAGGTCATACCCGAGTTGGATCTGTTTTCTAGTCCTCCATTTGAGAAGCCCAGCCAAAGACTAGAACAGTTCCCATAAGGGGAAGTCACAGGCCATATAAGCCTTGGGTTCCCAGACAAACCAGCCCCCAGAATGGCATTAGCGTTGCTTGGCATTGGAAGTCCTGGGTCAGGGGAAACTCTGGACTTCCTTCCAGGTACAAGTCCACACAAGTCCATACTCCTCAGCCCAATGAGATCACTGGATTCTCTCAAGCAAGAGTGAAGTATTAATGATACATACTAAAGAGGGCAGGGGGACAGATAAAAGGGACTAACTTCAGCATAGGGTAGAGATAGCAAGGAGATCTTTTTTTTAAAAAATAAAGAAGTTTAGGACGTTTGCTTTTTTAGTTTAAGTGTTCCTCAGCTCTGTCTGTCTGTCTGTCTATACAAATCCATCTCCCTTACTTTTTGCCATTTCCTTTGTTTACTGTTTCCTTTCCCAATGTCCCTGTCCTCTCAGGCCCTGTTTCCCTCCCCTCATTTCCCCTCAGCTGCATTTTGGAGAGAGAAATCTAGGGAACCCTCAGCTTCCCTTCTGAGTGTCCTCCTTCTTTGGGGGAGGGTGAGTAAGTTCTGCTCTTGGGATACCCTGTGGCTCTTTTTCTTCACCAATATGCCCTCCTTCCCTCCTCCCCATTTCTGTTTTCTGTCCTTTTATTCAGAATTCCCAGGTGAATTTTATTACTTGGGGAGTGGAACAGATGCTAAAAGTTATCCAGGATTTTGTTTTCTTTTTCTTTTTTAAATTTGTGGTTACTTCCCTTTCTTTTTCTTCCCACGCAAATGGAGTTCTGTGGAACTTCCATTAAATCTGGTACAAAACCACTTGCTGGGGCTGTGACATCAAGAAAATGAAATCAACTTTCTTCCAATTTTTAAAAGAATACTTTAAAGCTTAACCCCAAAACGACTTCCACGAGACTCTTCCTGATCCCCAGGAAGACCAAATGCCATTTTCCTTGGAACTTGCGACTGACCCCTAACACTTTCTTCTTATAAGATTATTTTTTTATGTTTTATGTTTCCTTCACGTTGAAACTACGTGAGAGTTGGGTCTAAGTCTGATTCAACGTTGGATGCTCCACAGTGTTTTGCAAATAGATACTCACTGAACGTTAGGCAGATGCATATGTTTTTTTCTCTAACCACTTCAAATGATCCCTAGTGTGGGGAATGGTGAAGGAGCAATGAAAACAAGCCTCACAAGTTAGGACCTGCCACTCAATTTATGAAATTAGAAAAAAAGTAGACTCAAGTAGAACACAACCCCAGCTATAAATAGCTTCAGAGAAACTCAGCAACAGATGACAGAGGGGTTTGTGTGAGTTTACAAGGTGCTAAGGGTAAAATGCTGGGGTCCCTGAAAAAGAAAGGGAAGTTTATAAAGTTTGCTCCTTACCCGCAGAGGCAGGCAATATCAGGCCTTACTCTGTCTAAGTTCAGGCTGCTATGAAAAATCTCAGAATAGACTGAGTGGCTTCATCAACAAACACTTACTTCTCACGGTGCTGGAGGTTGGCAGTCCAATCATTTGGTGCCAGGTGAGGGCCCTCGTCCTGGTTCATAGAAGGCTGTCTCCTCACTTGTCCTCACATGGTGGACCCCAATGGGGCTCTATGAGGTCCCTTATAGGGGCACTAATCCCATTCATTAGGGCTCCACCCTCTTGACCTAAAGCCTCACCTCCAGATACCATGACATTGGAGAAGAAATGTCAACATGTGAGTTGTCGAGAGATGCAAGCAGTCTGTCTCACTGTGGTTCCACATTGGCTCTGGCCTCCCTCCTCCATCAGATAAGTGAAAGGCCGTGCTGGTGACAGACCGGCACTGCCAGCAGTGCCTCTCGAAGCTGTGGAAACTGGGCATCTTAATAAAAATCTTCCTCACAGTGGCCGTCAGGAACAGTTGGAGGTTAAAATGATCAGATTGGAGCCATTATAAAATAACTTTTATGTGGCATCCCCAAATAAGTTTCTTATTCAAAGACATTCCAGTCCCTGCATAATTAAATGAGGATTAGAAGTACAGAGTGAGTGTGGAGGAGAGAAAAAGGGCTGCAGTGTCTTTCCATTTCAGAAAATATTTTGAATATGTGTCAACATCTTAATTTGTTGCAGCCATCCTTTTTTTTTTTAAAAAAAAAAGAAATATTTTTATTGATTTCAGAGAGGAAGGGAAAGGGCGAAAGAGAGATAGAAACATAAATGATGAGAGAATCATTGAATGGCTGCCTCCTACACATCCCCTACTAGGGGTCGAGCCTGCCACCTGGGCATGTGCCCTGACCAGGAATCAAACCAGGACCTCTTGGTTCATAGGTAGACACTCAACCACTGAGCCATGCCAGCAGCCAGGCCAGCCATTCTTTTCTTTAGTTACTATTTACTATACTTTATTTAGATTCAAGAATGAATCTTCTGAAGACTCTTTATTTTAAAATTGTTTCTGTGAAATCTGCTCCGGTATGGCACCCTGGAAGCAGTCAGACAAACTAGGACAATGAATATGTGCTTTTAAGAAAAGCCATTTCTGAGATTCTTAGCTTCTAAATGCAATGACAAGGAAAAAACCCGTGGCATTGCTGCTAGGGGCACCCCATGCAAGCCCCAGCCAGTCCACCTGGAATTTTGTCACTCTGAAAGCGCTGTGTTTACTCACAGGCCTACTCACTTTAAAGGAACCCAACTTACAAAACTTTAGACTTCCCAGCTAGCAGAGTGGGCAGAGTGATTATCTGTGAAAGGGAAGGATTCTTTCTCATGCCAATACCTAAAAGAACAAGCTACTTCAGTACATTTTTGTTGTTGTTGTTGTTGTTGTTGTTGTTGTTAATCCTCACCCCAGGATATTTTTTCATTGATTTTTAGAGAGAGTGGAAGGGAGGGGGAGAGAGAAAAACATCCATTGGTTGGCTCCCACACACACCCTAACTGGGCCAGTGATGGAGCCTGCAACCTAGGTACTTGCCCTTGATCTGAATCTAACCCATGACCCTTCAGTCCTCAGGTTCTTGGGCCGAAGCTCTAATCACTGAGTAACTGGCTAGTACCCCTTAGCACGTTTTAAAGGTTGAAAACATTTATTTCCCAGAGCTCTGGTTTGCTGGAAATGTGGTACACATATCTTCTCTTCATTGTTCTAGCACAGACCTTGATAACTTCTGAAGCCAGTTTGAAGCAGGGTGAAGAGCTAATGGTCTGTGTGATGTACTGTGTGGCTCATGAGCCTAGAATAAGAGACCAAAGAACAAAATAACTATCTAGCATTGCTTTGCTACGAAGCTCAAAACAGTCATTTTGTTTTGCTCTCGGGGCAATTGTATTAAGCAGCCTGCTCCATGGAAAGTAGTTTGGGTTTCTGCGAAGAAAGAAATTATAGTTTGGCTTGACAGAATAGCATATTACATAGGGAGAACATCAGATCATGAGAGAATATCGAAGCTTAACTGGTCCTTGGCATTCTCTTAATCAGTCCAAATCCTTCCTACTGTAGATGCAAAAAGTATGGCAAGGCATCTTAATTTTACCTGCCCAGCATGTCTTCTCCTCTTCCCAAGTGAGCCTTGAAAATGGGTTCGCTTCCAACAAAGAGTTCCAAAGGGGATGGCTTCATTAGTGCAGGCCTCCCAGGTGGCTCCTCTGAGGGGTCCCAACCGAGGGCACCTTGGCTGCCTTCAATTTTCCATGTATGGTGGGTGCCAGGGAAAAGCGGTTTATCACTTAATTGAAAGAATGTCCCATATTTATTATTGTCATCAAATAGAGCAGGTTCGGGGCATTTGGGGTTTGGGTTTTTTGTCTTTGTGGGGGGTTTATTTTTTTGGTTTGGGTTTGGTTTGGTTTGGTTCATTTCCTTTGCTTTGGCCTGGGTAAGGTAGAACAGAGAATGGAATTAGAAATTGTGAAGCATAATCATGCAGTCACAGGCACACACATTTAACTGTAGCTTTGAGTTTTAACTTGTCTGAGTAGTGTCTAAGCCACCCAGTTCTTCTATCTGCAGTGCAACCTGAAAAATAAAGGGTGAAACGTCTCTGGGCTGAGCCCTCGCCCTGTACCCTGTCTGGTGCTCTAATCAGTGGGGATGGCGAATGTGCTGCAGTAGCATGTTATAGAGACGTGTTCTGTCTTGGAAATAAGTGAGATACTTCTGGTAAAAATAGATACAGAGATTAGTGGTGGATAAATCTCATTCAGTGTGGAATCTGGGTTGCCTACATCGGAGTGTTTCAGGAGTTCTGAAGATTAATCACAGATTATAGAACCATTTGAGGATTAAACAACTCATCAAATCCAGGAAAAAAAAACATGGTCTTTAAAGACTTTCCCTCCAACCCCCACCCCCGAATCCCAAATACAAATATATATCCCCTAAGGGCTCAGGCTACTCCTAATTCCCTCCAACAAATCTGAGACCAGAGTCAGCTTCCCTGAGCACATTAGGATGGTGAACGATGTAAAATCTGGGGACCTGCTAGGTGGTGCCGGTGAAATAGCTTCCACCTGAGAATAGATGTAAGATTTGTATGGTAGAGATGAACTTTAAATTTTCAATGACATAGCTTCTCCATTTCTTTGGGAGAAGAGAAGGCTCTTCACTTACCTTTTGCTCAGATATCTCACAAGTTCTTATTCATAGGCACATATTTATAGAACTCTAAAAGAAAGCTAAAAACCATCACATCTTAGTTCCTATAAACAGAATACATGGACATTGTTGTTAGTTGTCCCTTGTCCATTTCAGATTATTATATTAATAGAGGCCCAGTGCACAAAATTTGTGCATGGGTAGGATCCCTAGTGGCTGCCGGCTGCTGGCCAGGACCTCCCTTCCCCTGGCTGCAGGCCGCCAGAGCCTTCCTTCGTTCTGTGCCACCCCTGGTGGTCAGCGCATGTCATAGCAAGTGGTTGAATTCCTAGTCAGTCAAACTCTCAAGGGGACAATTTGCATATTATATAGGATCATCTTTAGACACAGGATAGATTGTCAGTAAGAAACGGTAGTTTGGATTCAAGCAGATAGAAGCTTATACCCTAGTTCAAGTACTTCCTAGATTTCTGACCTTAAGAATATTGCTTAGGCTTTTAAAACCAAGCCTTTTCTTTTAAAATCAAATATTTTGTATTGTACATAATTGTTTGTGCTACCCTTTTAAAAAATTTTACCCATCCACCCCCGTTTGGCAACCATCAGCTTGTTTCTGTTTTATTTTGTGTATTCATTTGTTGTTGGTTTTTTTTTTTTTTAAATTCCACATATAAGTGAAATCATATGGTATTTGTCTTTCTCTGTCTGACTTATTTCACTTGCTATAATACCCTCTAGGTCTACCCATGCTGCAAATGGCAGATTTAATTCTTTTTTTATTGCTGAGTAATATTTCATTATATAAATGTACCACATCTTCTTTGAACTACAGGTGGTTTTCTTTTAATTTGTAAAATGGAAATAATATCTAATGAGTTTGTGTGAGAATGAGAATGTTGTGAAATTGTACATACACACATACACAAACAGTATTTAGTATAATATCTGACATAAAGTAAATAATCCACAAATGATCTTAAAAAAAAAAATCCAACAGTTGAGGTGCCCTCTTTTCACCTATTACCCTCATGGATGTGATATTGAGAAACTGCTCACTGATGCGGTCCTTTCCCACCTCCTTACTGACACATTCACAAACATCAAACTCTATAGCAAAAACTTACAAAGTAAAAGTTACCCTTTGCAAAATTTATCCAAAGTGAATGGAAGTGAGAGCAAGAATGGAAGTAACAAGAATAAATATTTACAAGTCTTTACTGCATATAAAAGGCTTCCAAAACAATCTATTCACTCTTTGATAATAAGTCTATGGCCTTAATATTATTCATCCTCATATTACAGATAAAAAATATGACTCAGACGGGTTGAGTGATTTTTGGCTAAAACCATACAACTTATCCATGTCAAAGCCGGAACTCATGTCTCTGATTCCAAGTCCCTGGGGCTACATAGTTACGGAGGCCCAAGGAGTCCACGCAAGACTGGAAAAAACTTCCAAGTGATTAACCATGTTGGTTGCATTATGGGCTTCTCTCCTGTTTGTGGATTTAACTTTCTCACCAAGGATTATTAAAGAAAGTCACCTAAGCCTCTTCACAAAGCTTAAAAATTCCTGGTTATGTGACAGATGATGAAGTACACAAGGCTTTCTTTTGAATGGATTCCAAAGGTCTGGAACTTAAACAGCTGTGATGGAGAGCAAGGCTCTGTGTTATAAGGCTCATGTGAACACTTGTCTGGATCTCTGCAGGGACAGGGACCTTGTCTTCTGCATCTTTGCATCCCAGGGCTTGGCCCAGAGCCTGGCACACAGGGAGCACCAGTTGGGGTTTGAGCGTGAGGGCTGAGCACAGTTACCATCAGGTCCGCCTTTGTGGCAGTGAGTAGACCAGATAGCCAGTCATGAGAAAACATATCCCATGGCAATTTTTCAATTTTTACTTCTCAATCCAAGCCACTAACCCAGATAATGAGACGACAGAGCCCTCCAGCCTCTCTATCTCCCATCAGTTCTTTCTTCCTGGTTCCCTTCTGGTTTCTTTGCAGGAAGAGTTGCTTTTGTAGATATGCCTGAGCTAGAGCTGCAGGTCTTGTTTGTTTCAACAGGGAAAAGAATTTTAAAATGAGGACATTAAACCTCCTTCTCCTTTGAGTCACTTGAATAACAGTGTTGACTCAAAGCTTCGCCATTTAGAAGACCGGCACTGACCGGTGGAGCGGTGCGGTGGCCTTGGCACCAGCTGGGGAAGGAAGGAGTGACACCAGGCTGAAATCTCTGCCCTGTTATATAACCACGGCTGAACTTATTGACCAGTTAGTGTGCTGATCACTTTCCACACATTTAACTTTCAATGGAGGGTTCCTATTAGTACTCTCATTTTCCAGTTGAGGAACTTGGAGCATGCCCAAGGTCACAGGGAGTAAGGGGCAGATCTGCAGTGAAACAAAGAAACTGGACTTCACAGTGTGTGTTCTTAACTAAACTGCCTGACCTTGGGCAAGTGAAAGGCCCTCTCAGCACCTCCATTTCTTCATCAGGGAAATTGTATGAACAACTCCTTCCTTAGATTGATAAAAATAGACATTGAGATAATACACAAACAACACTTGACACTTAGTAGGTGTTTAGGGTATATCAGTTCTCTCCCCTCCCTCACATAATCTGAGGTTGAAGAGCATCACCTCTTGAGCAATCCTTTAAAAATGCAAAGCTCAAATTACTCCAAACCACACAGGAGCCAATGACAATAAAGATGATTTGTTCAAACTTATTATTTTATTTCAATAAAAGACACGTCTCCAGTTTCCTCAGCAGACCCACAGAGCCAACCCAAACTGAAAACACATGCAGTGATTGCAAGACACTTTGAGAACCAGGAAATACCTTCCCAAAATGACTTGCTTCTTAGCCAAAGCAGACATGGTTGAACAATACAGCAGTGCAGCTGTGGCCTGCAGGGCGCACAGTGGGGCTTCATGCTTCGGGAGCAAATGGAAACACTGGGCCTCGCTTGCCAGCTGGCACCCACACTCCAGGGACAAGATATGCGTGGCCTTGCCTTCCAAGTTGAGAGCAGTTGCTGGCAGTACACTGTGAGCTTGTCAAGTTAAGGGAATATTTTCTTTAAAGGCCCATCACTGTTTTTCTTTAAATGGTAGCCACCGAAAAGTTATGCAAACACTTCAGCTGTGGAATATTTAATCTGACATTTGGCATGGCTCCCTTGTTGATCCAAGACATGAAGTATGCAGTATATTCCTCACAGTTGTTTCATTACTTACTCTAAAAAGATAAACCAGATACAACAATTTAATTTTTCTTCTCCTTAATTTTAACTGGGTTTCTACCTGGATCCATTCTTGATTCCCAAGTAATGGGATGACAGTTATGAACCACAAGGCCATAAGATGGCTCATTTAATGGTGGTGGAGGGGGAGGGTGTGGGGGGGTGGATTTGATCCTTTTGGGGGCCTAATGAAAGCTTTGGAAGTCCCTGTGGTTGTGGTTTTCTCAAGTGTTCTGCAGTTCTCCTTGGGCCTGGGTTTCATGTGTTCTCATGGAAACATTGCCAGCACTGTCCCCTCCTCTTCTTGGTCACTGGGTTTTTAGCAAGAGGAGAACAAGCCCCTGCCTGAGTCTCCCACCCATTCACATTGGACACGCATCTGGTGCACGTGCTCTTTGCTCATCCCCGGAGCTTTGCTCACCCTGGTCCTCCTTTAACCATCTCACTCAGATGTGTTTTCCTAACCCTCCTGTGGGTTCTCTTTGAATATCAATCACATGGTTTCTCATCCTCTACAGGCAGAATACATTGCCACCCATCAAAAAACACGCCCATGCTAAAAGGCTGAGGTAGCGGGCAGTTCCCATTTCTTACCCTGTGGAGAAAGGATGCAGTCTTGGCCAACATTCCAAAGAGAAGGAGAACCTTGACTAATGTTCCTTCACCAAATAGGCCAGTTGCTTAATGTAAATAGACTTCATTCCTAACGTCCCATCCTTTTTGCAGGTGGGCCAGTAAGGCTAAAAAGCACTAGAAATCAGAGCGAAATGCAGACTACTTCTTCATCCTCCTCCTTCAATGCTCATTGTTATGACAACACTGATTCAAACGTCAGGTCGGTTGGCTCCAGGCAAGGGCATAATTCTGCTTCATAGAAATACTGAAACTGTTCATCCTTTAAAAAGTGGTGGGTGGTAGAGAGAAGAGAATCCAATGGACATGTTAAGAACAGAACCAAAGAAAAACAACAACAAAAAACAACCCTGAAACTGCTCAAGTGATCTCGAGACTGACAAATCTGGACGTTTTCTTAGCTCTGATTCAAGTTCCTTAGCTCTGATTCAAATAAAACAAATCATTTATTTCTTTCTCATGGAAAACTCAAAGGACACAAACCTGAGCATTAAGAGCCATGTCCCAGTTTGTTCTTTTATGGCTTTTTAGAGCTAGAGGGATTCAGGTAGGTAAGACATAATCTCCTCACCTCATAAAACTTTAGCCAACAGATGAAAATGTGCTTGAAGTCAGGGAAATGCTATAAGCATGGGCCTTTCTAGCAGGTATAAAATTGAGTAAATATGTTCCTATTGTCAATTTGTATTAAAAATACCTGTGGATATTATTAATAGCAGTTTTTCACAGATAATGGGATAACAGGGAATTTCTACTTTCTCTTTCTAATCCTCAGCCTCCTCTTTCTCTTTTATATTTTTTGACGTGAATATTTGTTTCTTATATAAAAGAAAAAATTGAAACTAAAGGTGCATTATCCATCCAAGGACCTAGTCGCAAATGAGGCCACTCTGACAGGCCTCCCTGGAATGTGGAATCCAGGTCAGGAGGCTTCTGTGGGAAGTTGCCAGCAGCCCTTCTACCCGGGGGCACCATCCTCCAGCTCTTCACCCACTCTCTCCAAGCCTTATCTGTGTAGGAAGGAATTCATCTCTTGTCCTCATCATGGACCAGTTGTAAGTGAAATCAGAGCTACCCTAAATCATAGGCCAAGACTATCTAATAGAAATCGCTTCCCCGAGTTTTCTCAAAGGGTTTTCAGTTGTGAATTGTCTTCAAGGAAGAGGCAGGGCATTTCTCAGACAATAAATGATGAGTGGTATAAGGTATTACATGTTTCCTTAGGCTCCGTAAACGGTAACCTACTATGGATATTGAGTAACTCTTTAGGATTTAGGATGGCAGAGTACTGGCATGTTGCATGCTGACCCTAGTTGACTGGGGAAAGTTTCTGGAATGCTCTGTGGAGAAGGAGTGGGAGGAGTGGGCTTGGTGGTAATGCTTGGACACGATGAGCAGTATCTGCCAAGTGTCTAATGCACCAATATTGAGGTACAATTGGTTTTACATGGTCAAGCCTAGTCTCGTATTTGACTAAGCAAGTTTCCAGGGATTTGTGTAGTGATCAAAGTATCTTTCCCACAATATTTGGTTGGACAATATCTAAGCATATCCTAGGAATGAAACTATTTCTATTTCTCTGCCTACTTGACTGCTTTCATGCATGTCCAGGAGCCTCAGGGTCACTGGCCAGAGCCGTGTGATGATTTCATGATCTGTGCTGGAGGCTGCGATGTCTGTTATGGTCTTGATGCACACTGTACCTTCCTTTAGAAAGCCAGAATCATGAGCCTCCATTCACAATTGATCTTAAAAGAAAGTGAAAGGGGATGGAAACAAGAGGTTTATAGATCATAAGAATGCTACTTTTAATAATTTTCCTTTATATTTGCATTTTCTCCAGCTTCATAACACTTTACCACATCAAAGGGAGTTTTAAACCAGGATAATTGTATGAGAGTAGCGTTAAAATATCTACATCATCTTTTGCCATTAGAGTTCAAAAGCTTTCTTATTTTTATATATAGATTGTGGTGTATTTAATACTCAGAGTGGAAAACTTAGAGAAATGAACTGAAATTATATTCCTATGGAAAAAAAAAATACTTTTCTTTCTGCCATATTGCTGCAACAGAAATTTATCTGGCAAAGTAAATCGCAATATTGCTCCCAGCAGAAGAATTCTGCATATGTGAAAAAGAGTGTAATTGCTTTTTCAAAATCAAAAAAGAAAAAGAAAAAAGAGAGCAAATTGGAAAGTGTGTTGCCATAACCACAGTTAAGCTCCATATGTATGAAACCTAACTTATGAAAAGTCACATTTTTTTAAACAGATGAAGAAAGTAGTGAACTGTCTCAAGGTATTAAACCCTAAAAGGGTTAGGTACATACAGGACTCACTAAAAAGTAAATAAACAAAAAATAATAATAAGATCCAGAACTTCTAATATTGAAAACACAGGGATTTAGGAGGATTACAGGTAGGGAAGAATATATAAGAAAATCATACCAACACTTAATCTTTGCAATACGGTCAATATGGCACTATAAAATTTCTGATATTTTCTATCAGAAAAAAAAAAAACAACCCAAAAAACCTTTGAATCAAAGTGAAGACAGATTCAGTGAACTACTGTACAACTGAGAGAATACTGGGGCAGCACGAGTTGTGACAAGTAAGAAGAAAACATTATGGAAAATTACTCTAAATATCCCTCAGTTTAAAAGGACAAGGACTGAAAGAGTTGGGAGACTATGGGAAAAACCACTACAATTAGGACTGGCCTCTGTGCTGCATTTATATGTCATAGACCCCTTGAGAAAAGCAAGGGATCCACCCCTCTATCTATTCTTTGTCTCTGAAGGTGATTAACAACGGTAATATGGAAAAGCAACGTCTAGAATTTGGATCGTTGAAGAGACAGGACTCAACTCATTTGGAACTATTTTTGTGGCTCCATGTTACAATTACAGGCTCATGGTAATACGGTGATATGTGAAGGGGAGAAGCTGGTGATGGAGAAAAAATATATATATTTTTCTTTATGAAATAGAAAGAACATAATAGTGGGAATTTCTTGATGTTGAATTTATATACAAGTATGACTGAGTAAAACAATGTACTCCCAAGTCAGTGGGACTAAAACTTGGTGAAATAATTTCATAAATATATAGAAAAACCTTTCATTCATAAAATTATTTAATTATTAAGGCTCAGAATCCTCAGCTACCTCCTCCACCAAAGGCTGCTGAGTGGCCTTAAATGGGTGACCAGATTCCATTGGCTTGTCCAGCCATGTATTTGGAGAGATCCAAAGAGGAGACAGGAAACTTACCCAAGTACATGAGGAAATGCAAGAAGGATCCATTTAGGCTATTTAGTGTTTGTTTGTTTATTTTAAAATGATAGTTAAAGATAGCCTTCTTTTTAACTGAAAAAGGGGAGAAATATGACTTGTGAAAAAAATATGTAATAAAAAAAGGAAAATAAATACTACATTTCAAAATAAAGCATAATTTTTGAAAATATGTATTCTGGGAAACAAAAAAAACCTAGGTAATAAATGATGCCTTTTAAAGGGATATCAGAAAAAAGAGAGAATCATGGATTCTAACAAAAAGGAGATAAAAGATGAAATGATAAGTAAATAGACTGAAATTTAAAAGTCTCAGCTTAGCTATAAAAAGGAGTTAATTCAAAAATTTGAATGGTATTACAAGTCAAAAGAGAAAAGATAGAAGGAAATCGACAATGCACAAAGACAGACCAGTAACATGAAAAATGAGCCATAGGAAATTCTAAGCATGCAGAAGGAAAGACAGAAAGCTAGAAATAATTAGAAGGTAATACATACAAAATGCTAAAGCAAATCCTGCATATGGATATAACTTTGATACCAAAATCACATGAGAAAAGTATAAGTAAAAACACTGAGTCCGATCACTCTATGATGGTAGACGTGAGATACTAAAAACATTAGATAATTGAATCCAGTATGTGCATGTGAGTACATGAGTGTTGTGGTTTGTCTAACAGGATCTATTTACTAAAGTACCGGGATACTTCTAAAAGGTACAAGGTCTCTATTATGTGGACACTAAAGCCATCTGTCTAAGCAAGATTCTGCCTTATATAAGAGTCTTCCAATCTTGGAATACACTTTTCCAGCATTCTCTCTAGCCATGGGTTTCTTGTTACAAGGGAAAGAGAATTAATGATACAAGATAAAATTATAAATATAATGTGTCTACTTTACTTCTAATGTAACCACTTTGATAAAAGATGCAGAAAAAGAAGTGTTTGGCCAAAAGAAGGCAGTCAGGATCCGATCCCCTTCAGCAGGAGGGAAGATTGGGAATCGGGTCTGTCCAGTTGATCCTTGGCCAGAAAACACATCAGCACTTTGGGGTGATGACTGCACTTCATGGTATAACTTCACATTTCATTAAATTACAAAATGTAATTCAATATGACTGAGGTAATGAGGCTTAATGTGTTGGCTTGGTACAAGTTAATAGATGCAAATCGCTAGTGGTGCTTAACCCAGCATTCTGGTCAGAGCCTACGTGACTGGGGAACCTTTTGGTTCTCATCTAAATTCCGAGATAGTGATTTTATTTCTTTAGACACATCATAAATTTCCAACTCTATATTTGCTGTGATAATTTATAATCATAAAAATAGCCAACTATTCTTCCATAGCCAGTCTTTTTTTAAAATCTTTATCAGATAGCTTGGTAGTTAAGAATGTGGTCTAGGGAACCCTAACAGCAGGATTCAAATTTTGCCCTTGCCATTTTAAGCTGTGTGACTGACCTCGGGCAAAGCAATTACTTTTGGGTGAGCCTTATTTTTCTCAACTATAATGTTTTCTCATTGAATTAATTAAATGAACTAATTTATGTGAAGTACATAGATCAATATCTGGAATTTGTTAGCTCTTACTAAATATTCATTCCTTTGGTAGCAGTCTCTGGAATAATCCTGTTTAGGGGCCAGGTCCCCTCAAAAAATACAACCTCATCTATACTAATAAAAGGGTAATATGCTAATTAGACTGGACATCTTCCGGACATCATTCTGGACATCCTTCCTGACAAAGCTGGGGCTGGAGGGAAGCCAGCTGGGTCCCGGGTGCCTGTGGGCAGCCGGGGGAGGGAAGCCACCCAGGGTCCCGGTGCCGGAGGAAAGCCAGTGCCAGCAGCCAGGGGAAGGAAGGCCTACTCTTGCACAAATTTTTGTGCATCAGGCCTCCAGTTTCTAAATAAATGGAAATAAGTAGACTTTAAATATAAACTGGCTGACAAAAGTCAATTATAATATAGGAGTTTAAATGTAGCTTCTAACATTTTTGTTAAAGTGTAAAAATGGAAAATCTTTTACCATTATTTTTTAATAATTGATGGGTGACATGCGTTAACAGCTGAGCCTGTGGATAGCTGACCTGAATGGTGCCACTGTGGTTGGGCTTGCTGAGACCTGCATGCCCGGGGAGTTACAGCTCCTTCCTGGACTGGACACAATAGGCCTTATGTCCTTGGGACCATGTAGGCTGACAAAAGAGCTCCACCCACCTCCTCAGCAAGCTCAGCAGCCCCATGCTGGCCTGAGGGGTGAAAGGGTCTGTGGGTGAACACTTGGTTGTGCAGAAAAAAGAACTCTGGGAACAAAAACTCCTGTTTAATTGAGCTGTTATATCATATGGATTTATTCAGATACATATTAAATATTTCATTACCAGACACTGTGTTAGATTTTAAATTCAATGATGGGCAGTACGTGATAGTGTTTCAAGGATACATAAGATGAAGTCCTGAACTAAAAAGAAGTTTTATTATTTATTCCCAGTTTCATTGCCATATAATTTACCCTGTTTAAGATGTACAATTTATTGATTTGATACACTTATATACTGCAAAACGATTACTATCATAGCTTAGCTAACATCTCCATCATGTCGCATAATTACCATTTCTGTTTTGTGTTAAGAACATTTAAGATGTACTCTTTTAGCCACTTTCAAGTATATAATATGAAGTATTGTTAACTGCCATCACCATGCTGTACCTTAGATCCCCAGAACTTAGTCTAAAAAGAATTTTTAATTTAAAAAAAAGGGGATAAGAGCTTTCCATTATAATTTTCATATAAAAATCTTTTAATTCAGTAAGTTCATGGATTGCTAATAAAGTTTTATATTATGTAATATATTTTTGCATTAAATATATCTCTATACCTATATATAGTTTCTGCCATTATAATGTATCTTTATTACTTTGCTAAGGAAAAACAGTATCTCATTTCATTTTGCATTCTTTGATTACGAGTGAAAGTGAATATTTCAATGTATTTCTTCTTTTGTTGAGAGTATTATAGATGTCTCCTTTTACCCCCCATTGCCCCTCTGTACCTGGTTCCTGCCTAGCACTAGGCCTTCGCCACCCTACTGTCTGTGTCGATAGGAAATGCATATATTCATATAAGTTATTTGGTTAATCTCTTCCCACCCCCCTTCTCTCTGAGATTCATCTGCCTGTTCCATGTTTCCATGTCTCTGGTTCTATTTTATTCATCAGTTTATTTTGTTCATTAGATTCTTTGTTCATTTATTTTGATTTTTAGATTCAATTGTTGATAGATATGTATTTATTGCCATTTTATTGTTCATATGTTTATCTTTTATTTTTCTTCTTCCTCTTTTTTTATTTTTATTTTTTTCTTCCTCTTCTTAAATAATACCCTTCAACATTTCACATAATACTGTCTTGATATATCATGAACTCCTTTAGCCTTTTCTTGTCTGTGAAGTTCTTTATCTGCCCTTCAATTCTACATGATAGCTTTGCTGGGTAGAGTAATCTTGGTTGTAGGTTCTTGCTATTCATCACTTTGAATATTTCTTGCCCTTCCCTCTGGCCTGAAAAATCCCTGTTGATAAATCAGCTGTGCATTTCTTATTTATGGTTTTGCCCATTGGTATTGGCATCTCTTTTTTAAGTTAAAAAAAACAACAACAACTGTATTTTATGTTATATGTTATTGATATGTATTTTGTTTTCTTTTTGTTTTTTTTATTGATGCTAAGATTGTTGTTTCACATATAAAAATATTTTTTATGTTGACCAATCTATTATTTTTCCTTTTATGGCTCTGCCTTTGATGTAAGGCTTATTAATACTTCTCTCATCTAGTACATAATAAGCAAGTGTTATTTTCTTTGACTGTACTTATAGGATTTTTTTAAACATATGCTTTTAATCTAAAATATATTTTGAGATATGGTAGCTTGGAGAGAAAATCATTATTTTTTTAATTAGCCAGTCAACCTGATACTATATATTGAATAATATAACATTACATGAATTACATAAACTAAAAGTAGTTATTTTAACTTTTTAAATAAGATAACCTAATACTTATATGTGAATTAAAAAGAATATAAAGAAGCAGTAGAAATTTTAAAAACTGTTAAACTTCAGCCAAATTTTCTTTAAAATTAGAGCTGTTGGTTGGATACTAAAAGTTCATCCTGAGTTAAAAGAGATTATGAAAATTATTAAGATATTGGGGTTATTTTATTTTTTAAGCTACATATTCTTTACATGAGAGTAAGTTTAAATTTCCCAAAGGTAAATTTTGATCAGTTGTCTCTGAAAAAAGTGTAGAAAAAAATGTCAGAAAATAACTTTTATGTAAACCCTTTTATTTTTTATAATAGAAAAACAATTTTTAAGATGCAAACACATTTTTAGATGATTTTTAAAATAAATAATTAAAAGGAAAAGACTGTTCTGTGAACAAATATGTTATCAAAATGTCAAATTACTGTCAGGAAAAGTACAAACCCATCACAAGGAAATGATTCCATTTTCTGTTATTGACCCAAAGCCATTCCGTATGAATTCTGAGTGACTGTTGATTGTTTGCTCTCTCAATCAGTAGAGGTGTAGCTTTGTGTTTTCTTAGACATTCTTTGCTAAAGATCATGCCATATTTGGGTAATAGTTTTTTGTATGTACTTTTTCTAATGACCGTGCTTTGTTCTTATTTATCAGAAGAGATATATGCCTTCATTTTACCAATATCACATTATACTTCTAAATCACATGATTTGTGTAATGATACCTATTTTCTTACTGAAGATGTTCTTCCTGTAGCCCTGTTCGTTCTAATATGTGCCAACATTGGTCAGCCTGCTGTGTAACTGTCACAGTGGACTTCTTGCATCACTTCTTGGTTGCATTGTACATTCTATCTTGTATCTTGAGTCTTTGTCTCTCTTCTGTCATGTTTTATAGTAGTTTCATTGAGACATAATTCACAACCCATACAATTCCCCCACTCAGTGGTTTTCAGTATAGTCAGAGATTATAACCATTGCTATAATAATTTTAAAACACTTTCATCACCCCAGAAGAAACTACATACTCATTAGCAGTCATTCCTCATTTCTTCTCACCCAACACCCACCCCAGCCCTAGGCAACCACTAATCTACTTTCTACCTCTATATGGTTGTCTGTTCTGGACGTTTCATTTAAACAGTCATATATGTGGTATTTTGCATCTGGCATCTTTCACTTAATGTTTTCAAGTTTCATCCACACAGAAGCATGTATCAATACTCATTCATTTTTATTGCTGGACAAGACAGTAATGCATCACTTAATGACAGGGATACCTCTGAAAAAGGCATCATTAGGTGATTGCGTCGTTGTGAGAACATCACAGACTGCACTTACACAAACCTGGATGACAGGGTCCGTCTAGTACATACCTACGCTATGTTGTACAGCCTATTGCTCCTAGACTACCAGCCTGTATGTCATATTACTAGACAAAACAACATGAGATTGAATTAAAAAAAAAAGAAAATGATGCAATTAAGATATGTGTTACACATGAGATGCATGAGGCTGCTGCCAGTGTAATACAGCATACTGTTTTTGTTTTGTAAATATATTTTTATTGATTTTAGAGAGCGAAGAAGGGAGAGGGGGGGGGGAGAGAGAGAGAGAGAGAGAGAGAGAGATAAACATTGATGTAAGAAACATTGATCAGCTGCCCCCTGCATACTCCCTACTGAGAATCATGCCCATAATCCAGGCATGTGCCCTGACCAGGAATCAAACCAGCAACATTTTGGTGCATGGGACAATGTTCAACCAACTGAGCCACACCATCCAGGACATGACATACTGTTTTTGTTTTTTAAAATATATTTTATTGATATTTTACAGAGAGGAAGGGAGAGGGATAGAGAGTTAGAAGCATCGATGAGAGAGAAACATCGATCAGCTGCCTCCTACACCCCTCCCTTCCCCCCCCGCCCCCGCCACTGGGGATGTGCCTGACCGGAATCAAACCTGGGACCTTTCAGTCCGCAGGCCGACGCTCTATCCACTGAGCCAAACTGGTTAGGGCATGACTTACTGTTTTATAGCAAACATTTTGTGTAAGTAGAAAGAGTACATTCTAAAATAATGATAAAAAGTATAGTATATACATAAGCCAGAAACAGTTGTTTATCATTATCAAATATTATGTACTGTACATTATTGTGTGTGCTGCACTTTTCTATGACTGGCAGTGCAGTAGATTTGTTTACCAGCATCATTTTAAAATCCCACCAGCAGTGTAGGAAGGTTCCAGTTTCTTTACTTCCTCACCGACACTTGTTATTATAGTCATCCTAGTGGGTATAAAGTGATATTTCATTGTCATTTTGATTTGCATTTCTGTTACTTTTTAATTTTGCTAGAGTACATCCCAAAGTAATTTGTTTCTAAGAAAAATATTTGTATGTGCAAAATGCCATTTGGGGGAGGGTTTATATTTTACTACTTATTCTTATCAAAGTCATATATTTAATCCACTTTAGCCATTTCTTCTTAATTAGTGAACATACTCCCTGCAGAGTATTTTCTATTTGTTATTTGCTCTTTTTCATTTCTCTATATAGTGTACTCACAAAGAAAATATTGATGGGTTTAGAGGGAAAGCATAGAGTGCATAAAACTGGCAGTACATTACAAATTTCTTTTTTCTGAAAAATTTAATTGTAATATTTTGGCAAAAAGGAAGACATGCTTACCAAAAAATGACTGGTGATTGAAGAAACAAATGTAGGTCCTGGAATATTCTACAAGCAGAAGAATAGCAACCGAAAATAACAACCCCAAAACGCCTAGTGGTTTAGTTTTATATAACGATTTTATTATGAGCTATATCAAAAAAAGATAGAATTTATAACTGAGCAGAATTTAAGTACTGCTTAAATTAAATTACTGACCCAGACTTTTCCTGTTTGTAGTCATTAAGTAGTGGGTATTTCTAACATGCTCAGTGTATCAAAGTCTGGGTGCACGAGGAGGCCTGCCTCATTTATGTTTCTGAGCTACTCACAGGCATGTTAGAGCAAGAAAAATTAAGAGGTTCTGATCTAGTCCAACCCCTTATTTTAGAGGTGAGGAAATCAAGGTCTAGAAAGACAAGTCTAAAAACATGTTAGCAAGAGGAAGCTGAAGGAAGGTCTCACAAGTCTTCGTTCAGGACTCTCAACTACCCAATGTTTCTTGAGGTAGTGAAACACATCCCTTTTAATATAGCCACACACAGGCATCCATGTAGCTCCACACAATCTCCCCTGAAATGCTGAGTCCCAGTTATTGACCCCAAGTTAGAACATCCTCCTCATCACCTCATCACACACTACTGAGAGTCCTGTGGTGCAGAGCAATAGAAGATCTTAGCACCACTTAATGTTGCTTTATCATCTCATTTTTGCTTCTAGTTATGCTATTTTAAAAACTAGCTCAAATGAGAAAAATGTGTATGTGTGGGGGGGCGGAGAGAGAGGTTGCCTCGCTGAATGTTTCAAACAGCTTTGTATCTGATTGGAGTCAGCCACCATTGTCTGGTATTTCCAAAATACTACATCTCTGTTAGGGCCCTTATTCTCTGCCTAGAACCCTGGCAGGCACTCTTCTGGGTGGATGCTCTCTGGGAAGTGTTAACAGCAAAGTATCGATCTTCACATTTTGTGCCTGCTCGCAGTCCATTCTCATGCTGTTTCTCTCTCCTCCTTTTCTTTGTCTTTCAATATTATTCCTTCCAGACCTCTGCCCACCCAGTGAAACCACTCACTGCTGCCCAAGAATCCACATCTACTTTTTCCTTCAACCACTTCTCCTTCCACACTGGGTGAATATGCAGATGCATCCCCTTAAACTCTGCCCATCAGCAGGGGTTTTCCTCAGTACCCTTTTTCTGGACCTTCCCTGAGTAAGAATGTAGTACAGTAACAGACCATTTTCAGCTTGTACCCACATTTGAATGGACTCATCTATGAACAACCTCCGTCTTTTAATTTCTTCTTCAGCTGGTCTGACGGACTCCCATGCAGTCATAGGTGTGATCTAAAGGAAAGAAGTCAGTGGCAAGGTGGTTGATGATGACATGGTAGCCTGAGCCTCTTGGTTACTTATGTAACCAGCTTACTTGTGTCTGGCCTTGATCATTTTTGATCCTGGATGCACCATTTCCATTTAGGATGGGTTGCTATTGAGACTGTATGACCGTGGCCTGGTGGGCAGAACCCAGTTATAACAGACAGCTGTGGCTTCATAGTCACTTCATAGTTAGGAGCCCAATCTCTGTCAGGGCTCAGTAGCACAGCAGTGATTGTATTTTAAATGCCGTATGTGATTCTGGACTTCAGATGGCCTGGCTTGCTCCAGATCTGCAGCAGTCTACATTGCGATGTTCCTGTAAGGGCTGGCTAGACTAGAACCTGCACTGAATGTCTCTCTTTGCCTCAGGCACCTGTAGTACCCGAGTGTTAGCTGGATTTATGGTCTGCAGTACAGGGCCGATGATTCCATGGCCTGCATTTGCTACACTGAGTTCCACTCAAAGCTCGTAGTCTTCGTGTTACTTAGCAAAAGGATCAGAACAATATTCCCAAGTGTGAAATATACTGCATCTAGAATCCATGCTTCCCACTCAGCGGCAGGAGGGACATGATGCAATCATCTGTCCTACTTTAGAGGAATGCCTAAGCATGTCTAGTCCTCTGGATTATTCAGAGCTTCACCAGCGTGGAAGAAACTCAGATCTTCATAGAGTTTATCTCCCACCATCAGGAGCAAAAGTGTTTTACAATGGCCTCCCAATCCGATGAAGATGTCATCAGTACAGTGGCCCCATGTGAGGTTCTGTGGAATGTCTGGATGGTTCTGGTCCCTTTACAGTGCATGTTGACACAGGGTTAGAGAACTGACAGAGCCCTGAGGCAAGATCTTAAATATTATCTTTCCTGCATGCATGGAATGGCTTTTGAGCCTCATTCTTGATAGGAATGGAAAGAAGGCATTTGCCAGATTATGTTCCTGAGGCCATGACCATCTGCTAGGGCAGAATTACCACATCTGATACAGCATCTACAATTGATTCTGGTGCTTGGCTGAGTTAGTGGTAGTCCACTCTCATCTAGCAGAATCCATGTAATTTTTGTAGGGGCCAGACTTGTGAATTAATTGGAGATAAGAAGGCGACTACCACCTTAGGTTTTAAGGTAACACTAACCGCAGACATTCTGCTCAGGATGTCAAAGTCTTTTTTGATTTGCTCTCTTGGACAGAGGAAGGGGCAATTTCATAAACTTCTGCTTTGCCTTAACCGCTATAATAGCTATTTTACCACAGGCCAAGGAACTAATGTAGAGTTCCTGGCAACTCCTAAGCATGACCCTTCAAAATGTATATTTGCCACATGGGGAAATGACCACCACTGGACCCTCGGTGAGCCAGACTTGGGACACGACTCCATTTATTACCTGGAATTCAGGTATCACAATTCTAACAAGGGCAATAATGATGCTTTAAGTCATCGATGTTAACATAAAACCTTTGCCAAAAGTCCTCAAGATGTCTGGCTATGGCTCTGTGTCTAGTATACGGTTATCCAAGGAAGTGGATGTTGTTCCTTGCTGATTGGGAACCCAATCCTGTTCACCCTCTTTGCTGTGTAGCAGGGTTCTTTCTGATCAGAACACGGCTTCTCTTTCTGTCAGTGAGTTGGATCTGAGATACAGGCTCAAGTTTAGAAGTTTAGAAACTGATCTTTGTGAAGCAAATTGGTTGGGGTTGAGAATTCAACCTTCTCTTCAGCTCTACTCCCCTTACAGTTAAATTTTTCTGGTTCTCAAATTTTTCTGCCCTTCAGTTGCTTGAGATGAATCTTTCTCTCTCTTATGCTGCCAGTAAACCCCTCTAACTTTCACATTGTGTCTCATGTTGGGCATTAATCTTCCTCAGCATTTTGCTGTCTATCCCATCTGGTGCTGTCAGCACCAGAGTAGCCATCCAATTTCATAATCACTATGATTCCTACTTTCCCCATACTGCTCAAATTCTCCTCAGATATTGCACCAGCCAGTGCATTCTTTTTAGCTGTTATGACAATCGCACCAATGCAGCACACCAGGGGCTGTTAGTTCTCTACTTACCACTAGTGACTGTGTTCTCATGGCCACCTGGCTGCATATCATTGAGTTCAAAGATTCCATTTTAGAGTCTGCCTCCTAGGACCACCCTTGGTATTAACTCTCTTTTGTCAGTCCCCCAGAAAATAATCTCTGGGGTAGAGATCTGTATGCAGAAAGCTTGCGGGGAAAGCAAGAGAATCAGGCTATGAGATGGAGACGTTGAACTACAATGTGGAAGCAACAGGCTTTAGCTGGTCCCATTGGGATCCGTGGTACCGCAATGATGCTCCTATAAAGGTTGCTGGCGAGTACTAGAGCTGTATTCAGGTAACTGTGTACTCACTGTTCTCCAGCAGAATTTTCAACTGTATTTGTCAAAATCAGAAATACTAGCACCACTGAGTTTGCCTATGTGGAGCATGGATTCACCATTTCTTTTCAGCCCTTTCCCACAAGCCATTCCATTCCATTGGGGAATTCCAACTTTCAAGCCTAGGAAAAAATATCAACATGGCTAACAAGAAAATTAGTAAATATAGGTTACAAGAGATTAAGTATGAACTATGTTGTTGTTTACCTAACCCTAAGGATGTGACCAAGAAAAATAAATAGTACCTTTGTTGTACAAGACCTCTTATGTAAAGCAATTAATTTGACTAATCACCCATACATGTGGTTAATAAATTAAACAATATATCAGCTAAAGAAAGACAATGCCCTCTAGATACCCATGTTGCAAGAGCTGCCACTTAATGACAAGTACTCTGTAGAACAAGTTGAAGAAGAAAACATCATTGGAGTTCTTTTCCAAGTAAAGAAAATAAGACAAAACACTCACAAACAATTATAAACAAATTTCTCTAAGTTGTGAGATTATTAGCAGGGGCCTATTAACCACAAGGAACTAGGGCAGCAATCACTTGGTAATTATACTAGGAACACTTTTATTAACTTAAAACCAATTCCCAGAACTAGTCATAAGAACAAGCATGATTAACATAAAACCAGAGAGCGATGCTTAGGAGGATGAACTCGGGAAACCCAAGCTCTGTTGGGTGGTGGAGACTTCGGAGAATTCGTGGTATCAGAACATTCCCAGGAGTTGCTTTTGAAGGCCTGAGTGCAGTTAAGCCGCTGGTGTTGTGTGTTGCAGACGTAGCATCAGGTCCCTGGCAGGCTGGACTGGAATGAAGGAAATGATTACCTTGAGACATTTGTCACACCATGTGGCAGGTGGAGATTTCTCAGGATGCCATCCAACTGCTCCTCAGCACGGGAACTCTTCTAGTGAGAGTCACTTGATACATGAAGCTTGTGAAGGAGTTCAAATTCTCGTAGATGACTATATTATCCAGATCAAAAGACGACAACCTGAGCACTTTGCAAGAGCCAAGCCAAGAAAAAAAAGTGCTACCTACAGTGAGGATAAACTAGGAATTTTATGTCCAACAAGAATCATAGAAACAATAGTCAATGGATTGATATTTACTGGCTAAAATGTAGGATCCAGGTTAGATTAGTATTGAATATTACTTCTGTCCCTGTTGTTATTTTCATCATAATTAGAACAAAATATTAATTGTGTTACTATGATAATGTGCTTATATGCCAGGGACTGTGTCTTCTGCTTTTCCTGCTTTAGGATGTTTAATGAACATTTGCTGAATGAAGGGGTGAGTTAATTCTCCCAGCCACCCTGCAAGGATTACAGATGAGAAGTTAAACATCTTGCTCAAGTTGCCACTGCCAATAGGCAAAAGAGCTAAAAATCAATTACATATCTACCTCGTTAAAATCCCATGAATTTTTCCACTCTGATGGTTTGCCTATGAAGCTGAAGAAAGAGTTAAGTTATAAGCCATCAGTAACCACTCCAACAATAGTATTGAAGTGGAATAAGAGAGAGAGTAGCTGAGAGGAGTTCACCAAGGAGAGTCTAAACAGTGGCTAGAGACATGGAAATGACAGGAGGGGGCAGGCAGACAGACGGAAGCCCAGTAAGATGGAATGTGCTGAACTTGACTTAGGTGCTCACTCTCTGACCTCAGACATCACACATCTGCCTGTCATGAGGCATGCATTGTCTCCCCTAGGTGCTGGCTTCGTATCTCTGGCTGCTGCTCTCTATAGGATATTCTATTTCTAGGGTTGAGAAGGTTGGGGAATGGATGAGAGGCTTGTGCAGTATGGCTGTGGTCCTGGGTGCAGGTCTTCCTTGACTCTGAATGCCTGTGCGGTAGTGGTTTGCATAAGGTCTTCTCTCACTTTATGCACGGAAAGGAGTGGTCTAAGCAGCCAGCACTTTTTACCTTTATGGACTTTCAATTATATCCAACTGTGGGAATAATGAGCTTGGCAAATGATGACCCCTTTGGCATTATGCCTACAACTCACCACCCCGACCCCCTTGCTTGAAGAACAATAGTCCAGCAAATGTTTATTCTCTAGGAGTGGGAGCTCTTTTTGTTCCAGCCAGATAGCATTTTGTCTCACCCCATGCCAGTAGACATCACTGCAGAGCTTCTAAGTTATTATATCAAGCAGCTATTCCGTTAGGCTATTAGGGTACAAGAATTAATCTGATGCCAATGCCATCTTGCTGATGCCACCCAGTGTCGCACATGTGCAGGGAGATTTTGAAGCTTAGCCAATGGACTTTGTTTTACAAATGCAGCTGATTCTCAGTTATCCTGGCTAATGAGGCACAGAAGCTGCCTGAGAATAATGATAGGTAAGTCTCAAGCTGCATTCAGCAAAGCATGTCACCTACAGGAGGGTTATAATAAGAGTATGTGTCTCTGGATATAAATGGACACCTAGGCTGCATTTTGAATGTACATTTCCAAATTCATGTTCAACACATTATAGCACAAGCAGATGGACTTAACTCCAGAAAGCCAAGGAGAGCTGCCAGAGAGCCCAACCTAACAGATTGCTATAGCCATCTAAGCAGGTCAAGTAGGACCTCCTGCAGGCTTCTGGGAAAGCGCTGAGATTTTATTATATAGTTTCACCAATCTCCAGTTCCGCACAAGTGTTGCTAGGGTTGTAGAGAAACAGTATGCTTTGACTCTAGAACACCAGAAAAGGAAAAGGCAACATGTTAAAACAATTCTGGGTAAAATTCCAACCATGGGCGCATTTCATGTACTTCATCATGGAAATCTGTTGCAATTATCACCAACAAAATCAAGTGTCTTCTATTAAGTATGTTCCAGAGAAACATACATTGTTTCCAAATTACCATGGCTTCCTCCAGTCTTGTAACCGACTATAATTTTTTCCACAAGGGTTATTAAGTAATTTTGTTTGTCTAAAGCTGCCCAGCAAATGTCCCTTCCAAATATTATTCTTTTATATATTTGTGTTTAGAGTAGAGTGTGTTGAATGACGTCTCATTGTTAGGCCAGCTTTCTTAATCCCATGAAATAATAGGGGATGGTTGGGGCAGGGGTGGGGATGGTTGGGGCAGGGGTGGGGATGGGTGGCCAGACCTATGAAGAAGATTTCCAGATATTCATAGTGGAAGTGGATCGTTATGGCCTCTCCCAGAGAGGCAGGATCACATGCTGATTGTTGCCTTGGCACTGCCCAAAGTGACTCTTGATAGGCATCTGGGGTGTGTCACAAATTCTTTGTCTCTAGACTTTAGACTCACCTCACTCATGCCATCATCCCTGCCTTGGCCTCTACTCCAGCCCCCAGGGAAGCCCATGCTGGTCCAAGTTCCATTTCAGATCCTTAATACTTAACCCCTCCGATGCCACAGAAAAATCTTTATTGAGGAAGACCTGCTGGCCCAAAGCCCCAGTCAAGTCTCTCATTCTGTGATTCTTCCCCTCCTCCCAGGTCTTTCATTGTTCTCATTTTATTATTCCAAACTTGCAATATAAAGGTGAGAGTTCTGGAAATCCAACCTGAAGAGCCTTCTGAAAGGTTATGTGCAATTGAGCAGGGTAAGTTGTCTCGCCATTGCTTATTATTTTCTGTGCTGTGGCTTTCTAGATGCCAAAGTAGTCAAGCCTATGAGGAGCTGGCCATGGGATAAGCATTATAGTAGGTTAAAGCTCGGTGTTTGGGAGGTGGTGTGGAAGAAGGGTGTCTCTTTGTTCTGTATGATGGGTGATTATTATTTAGTACACAATGAAAAACTGGCCTAGCTTAGCCTTTTTTCTGCATTCCAAAACTATAAATTTTTCCTTAAATTATAGTCTATAGACAATTATTATCTCATGAAATAAAATTAACTTATTGGACCATGACCAGAGTTTTTAAATAATGAAATAGATCTGTAGTAAGCATAGATTCTTTCACATACACATATAGGAAATGAGTTTGTACTGAATCAAGATGTAGAATGCATTTCTTACCTTAGATTGAGTTAAACAAAACAAAACATAACATAAAAACAAGAGTCAGTGTTCTACATCAATACTCACATACTCAGAGACCTACCGGGAATAAGCAAGTAACATAAATTTTTGCTCAGGCCAGGGCCCAGTCAGAACAAGGCTGTGAGCATTATAGATTACTGGGGAGTGCATGCCCCATCTAAAGGCAGGAACCATAAAATATTTTAAAACACAAAGTCCACTGTGCAGTCCTAAAAGAACACATCAGTATAGCAGCCCCTTACTTCCTACAGGGGTCTGCTTAGAAGGCATTTTTTTCAGGGAAACCTTCTACAAACTAGATAAGGATCCCCTGTTATTCGGTATTCTAGCACTATATACTTTCCATTGAACCAGTCATCACAATCTTATCTAATGATCCCTGAGACTATGTGTTTCATGATTGACAATCTATAAAATCAGAGCCTGTGTCTGCCCAGGTCACTTCTGTGGCCCCAGTGCCCTATGCATGGCCTGACACATAATAGGCACATAGAGAATATGTGTGGGGTGTCTGAATAGACTCTTTAGGAGGAATATTAAGGAGTACATGTTTAGTTCTGCAGAGTAAAAATGTTATTCTTTGAAATCATTTTTAAAATGCATTTACTTGGCAAACATGTATTGGACATCTACCAGTTTCTAAGTCTTGCACTATACGTTGAAGATTAAAAAAAAAAAAAAAATAGATGATGTGGTAGCCACTGGCCTCATGGAGATTCACAATCTAATTAGTCAATATATTTTTAAAATATTTTTAAACATTAAATATTACTGGATATTTAAACAATTATAATATTTTAACACTTAAATATTACAGAACTTATGAAGCTAATCAGAGTGCCTTTTTAAAATTAAAAAAAGCTTCCCAACAAATTTGTAAAATGCAGCATTTAGTTTGTTCTTATTCTGTTTATCATATTTACACGCACTACTATCATTAACATTTTATTTTCCATTGGCACAATCCCTTCTCCCCTCTGATGGGTTCATGAGAAGAGAAAACACACACACACACACACAATCAGAACCATGCTTGTGCAGTACCTGCCAAATCAAAAGCAAAGAAGGAGCTAATTTGGGATTATGAAAATAGCAATGTATTGGCATTAAGTATAACAGATCTGAATCTTTTTTACCGATCAGTGAGTTCACTTGGGAAGGAGCCAGTAAGCCTGTTGTACAACTATATGATGTAGTTGGCCTCTGGAATAGGAACAAAAGGTAAAAGTGGAAATGGAAAATGAGAGTTTATGGCTACCAAGAATAGTCTGACTGTGACTCTTGATGGGCCCTATGGTATTACAGAAGCAAGGGAAGATTAGAGGAAACCATAGTCTCTGAGGTATCATTTTTCCTTGGCTTTAGGGGAAGAAGGTAGAATAAGTTTTAGTCTTAATTCCAATATTTCCTCATTTTTTATTGGACAAGTTACTTAAAAACAGCCGAATAGACTGAACATGCTGCATGGGGTGACAAGACCAGCAGAGGGGTTAGTGAGGGATGACCAAATAACTGAGCAACAGGCTGCTTGGGGCAACCAGGCCGGAAGGGGGGCAGTTGGAGGCGACTAGGCTGGCGGGGGGGAGGGGGGGAGTTAGGGGAGACCAGGCCAGCAGGGAGGGCAGTAAGGGGCAACCATGCTGGTGGGGGAGGACAGTTAGGGGCAACCAGGCCGGCGGGGCAAGCAGTTGGGGGTGACTGGCTGGCAAAAGGGGTAGTTAGGGGTGATCAGGTCGGCAGGCAGAGGCGGTTAGGGGTGATCAGGATGGAAGGGGGGCCAGTTAGGGGCAATCAGGCAGGCAGGTAGGTGAGCAGTTAAGAGTCAGCAGTCCTAGATTGTGAGAGGGATGTCCGACTGCCAGTTTAGGCCTGATCCTGGCCTAAACCGGCAGTCGGACATCCCCTGAGGGGTCCCGGATTGGAAATGGTGCAGGCTGGGCTGAGGGGACCCCCCTTCCCCCATGCATGAATTTCGTACACCTGGCCTCTAGTATAAATATAATAAAAGTTGTTGACTTTTAAAATATTGCTAAAAATTACATGTAAAGCCTCAACAAATTTTTTAAAATTGAAATCATACAAAGTATGCCCCTTCCCAACCACAATAAAATAAAAAAAAATCAAAACAAGGAAATTTGGTAAATTCATAAAGATGTGGAAATTAAATAATATACTCCTAAATAATCAATGAATCAATGAGAAAATCAAAAAGATTAATATAAAACACATTGAGATGAATGAAAATGAAGACACAAAACACAAAAACTTATAAGATGCAGTTAAAGAAGTATTAGAGGGAAATTTATAGCTATGAAGACATATATTAAAAAAGAGGAAATAAGTCAATAACCTAAGCATACATCTGATGACACTGGAAAAATAAGAGCAAAGTAAATATAAAACAGGTGGAAGGAAGGAAATTCTAAGGATTAGAGTAGAAATTAATGAAATAAAGGATATATGAAAAATAGAGAAAATCAACAGTGTTCTAAAATTTATTGTGCTAATGACTACACAACTCAGAATATATGAAAACTATTTAATTGTATACTTTACATGGCGAATTAAATCTCAAAGAAGCTGTGACCAAAAGAAAATTTGTAAAAACCTGCATTTGTTTTTCTATTTCAAAATCTGGATATCTGTCCTATAGAAACACTTACATATGTTCACTATTGAGTGAGTAAAAGGATATTCATTAAAAATAATTTTAATTTTACCAATGGGAAGGATAAATAATTTGTGGTAAATCCATACTATGAAATACTACACTGTCATTAAAGAATGAGATAGATATTTTTGTATTAACCCAGGTAAATCTACATTATTAAGTCAGAAAAGCAAGTTGTCAAAAAATATGTAAAGTATGATCCCATTCATGAACAAAGCTTTCATATACACATTATGTATGTAAACACACAGAGGAAGGACTGATAAATGTATATCAAACTATTGAAGTAGTTTTTCCTGAGATAAGGGGATTAGTAGGTAGACGGGATGTTGAGCAGGGAAGTTGGACACAAAGGTGTACACTGGCCTCTGTAAGGAAAAGGTATCTTCAGACAAAAAGGTAAAGCAGACAACTCCGTAGAATATAACAGAATTTATTGTAGGGTTATTTACTTGTGGGAAGATTGGGTCATAGCAGAACAGTTTCACTTACTTATCCAATGCCCATCTCCTCATTCCCTCACTATTCATCACTGAGACTCACAAGAGGAGAAGCATGAAAGCAGAAATGGCATTTCCTTTTCTCCCTACTTGTAGTCAAGCTGAACCAATAATGGAATCACAAGTAAATCTGTAATTTAATTGGGAACATGAGAATTCAGGGATTTCAAAGCTTAACTTCTAGCTCATTAGAGCACTGATTGCCCATCAGAGTTTGGACTTCAGATTAACATGGCATTATCTCTATACAGTAGTAAGCTGATTTTTCTATCCACCTGTTCATGCTTCCTTCTTAGTGAGCTGTTTCTTGAATTCACATTTCTTTTTCCTTCACCGTTCATGGCAATATCTGAGCATGAAAGTGCTTCCTTCAATTTATAACTCCAACAAACCAAGATAAAGTATAGCAATGGGATGAATTCTTGGATCTTTCTTCATATGCAAGCATACTAAGCTTGAGGGCAGAAAAGGTTAAGCTGTTTTTGAAAGCACAATGCATTTTTAAATTTTATTTCTTTGCCCACAAGAGAACTATCTGGAAGACCAAACAGAGAACAAAGAGGCACCTAAAGAGGATTAGTAGCAAAAACACCTAAAGGAAGAGCACTATAGGTAGGATATGAGGTGTTCATTGGTTAAGAGTTGGGAAAATTACCATTTCCATGTTGCTCAGTGGTTAGAACATTGGCCCATGCACCAAGAGTCTTGGGTTCAATTCTAGTCAAGGACATGTACCTGGGTTGCAGGTTCGATCCTGCCTGTGGGAGGCAACCAATCAGTGTATCTCACATTAATGTTTCTCTCACTCCCCTTCCCTCTCTGCTCCCTCCCTTCCACTCTCTCTAAAAATCAATTATATATATATATATATATATATATATATATATATATATATATATATATATCTTCAGGTGAGGCTTAACAACAACAAAAAATTTAAAAAGAGTTGGAAAAACTAATTTCATCTTCATAAATCCAGAGGGATTTCGTAACAGAAAGGAACATAGACTCTAGTCCTAAATCTACGAGGCACCATTTAGTTTTATGCACTTTAATATCTTCCAAGGTGAACTGAATTTAGGTATTAAAATGGGTGAAAGATAATTCTAATTTGCCATTGTTTAATACTCCCCAAGGAGATGCTGAATTAAGGTAGACATAACATTCTTATCATTTCAGAGCCCTAAGGTCTTCTAATCTCGTCCACATCTTTCTTGCTTCCATTTAAATGTTATGCCTCCTTTGTGGCGCTTGGAGGAAAGTAGAGGCTGCCTCTGCTTGGGAAGATTGAGGCTTCTGCTGCCCCCCAGCTCTGCACTGGGCTGCGGCAGGGCCTCACAGTGTGCTTTACTATCAGGTGCAAAACACAGCGTTCTGTAAACACTTCTAAGGACTATTATAAAGTACTCAGGCTGCCCGGCTAATCAGATCCTAGACGAGCTGAACACTCCTCACCCTGTCATAACAGCATACATGTTGCCTGCGGGTCTAGCTGTTAAAATGACAGAGCAATGCTCCTCAGCAGGTTGGGTGGTGCACAGGGGCCCGTGACTCACCCGTCAGTTAGTTCTAACAGACAGGTTTGGGAAATGTGCTGGTGAGGCTCCGGCTAGGTGGATACCACATGCTGCTCTGTCCTGTCTGAATCACTCAGAAGCAGTCTTAAGCCCTGTGTGTCTACTTGGCATGGAGGTGGGGCGGATGAAGAACGTGGGGTCAGAATAGGGGTAGTGATTTCTAAAGTCCTTGTGTGGAACCGGGTATCTCAGTCAGTGCATGTAGTCTGAAGCCAAACTACCAGACCAAGTTGGGGAAGGTTACTTGTTGTTTGGGCAGGTTTTATTCTTTGGGTTTTATACAAATTCGAAGGCAACAAACAAGAAACCAGCATTTTTCTTTCATAGATTATCTCATCTCATTCCTGATTTCAGTAGATACCACTGTGTCAACTGAATGAAAGAAATATACTGTCTATCTGTCCATGTCCTGTATTTCCATAAACACATATTTTTAAAAATATATATTTATTATTGACAATACTGCAGATATCTCCCATCCCCCTCCTCCGACCTTTACCTTCCTCTTCCCAGCCCCTAAACATGTAATTTTACTTATCCTGCAAGGTAGTAATTATCCCAATAAAACAATGATGAAATATTAATACAGATGAAACTCTGAAACTGACTCTACCGAGGGCAATATAAAGCTTATTTTTTTCTATTCCTGAAGCGGTTTGCATTATGTTTCCTAGGCCTCGGGGATAATTAAAATTCTTTCACTACACAAGTGTCGCATGAAATGTGTTAATGAGATTGTTTTCTGAAATGCAGAAGTGTCCTGGCATGGAGTTTAAGTGCATGCTGCACACTCCCAACCAATTATCATACAAAATGCCACTATTTCTCTTTGTCACACAGCACCTGAAGAGACAACATTAGACTCAACCGCATAATTCTGGCTTCGTTTTCATGTCTGATACTAGAGTAATGTTGTGAGGCATTGACTTAGCAAGGAGGGTAAACGTTTGTTTTAAATGTGCTTTCTTTTCCGTGGCCCTTTGGAAATATACCTAAATTAAGAAGCGCTCCATCGGTCTCTTCGGGAGAGCGAGCATGTGTTTGCACACACACACACTTTGGCTTGTTCCCTCTTCCTCCCTGTGGTGATTTTGATGAGGTGAGGGTTTGTGCTGGCAGAATTCTGAAGTGTGGACAAATTGTGCTGCACTTTTATCAATGCAGCATGGAAGGCATGACTGGACTATTGTAGAGAATGTGATTTATGTCTGCTCAAGCTTTGTGTTAGTGTGCGAGGGCTGCCATAACAAAGCACCACCAATTGGCTGGCTTGAACAACAGAAGTTTACTGTCTCGCAGTTCTGGAGGCTGGAAGTCTGAGATCCAGGTGTTGGCAGAGCTGGCTCCTTCTGAGGGCTATGAAGAAAAACCTGCTCCAGGCCTCTCTCTTCACTTCAGGTGCTTTGCTGGCAACCTTGGGCGTACCTTGGCTTGTAGATCTCTGCCTTTATCTTTACCGAGCGTTGTGTCTGTGTGTGTGTGTGTGTGTGTGTGTGTGTGTGTGTGTGTGTGTGTGTGTCCAAACATCCCCTTTAAGACATCAGTCATATTGGATTAGGAGCCCACCCACCCTACTCCAGTATGACCACCTCATCTTAACTAATTTCATCTGCAATGATCATATTTCCAGATAAGGCCCCATTCTGAGATACCGTACTAGGGATTAGGATTTCACCAAATGAATTCTGGAGGGACACAATTCAACCCATAAAAGCGTCACATAAATAATAAAGTATGGAATTAAATGCATATATATCGTATTGTAAGCTCAAAATAATAGAGGAGTTGATTTTTTAAGAGTAGTGTACTGTTGTTGTTTTTTTAATTCCTAGTAACTCCTCCAAGACTCTTGTGTCTTCCTTTACCAAGCACTAGGAAAAAGAGTTATAACTAGCAGCAAAGGCCTTTCTGCCCACCAAACTTCGGCCCAATATTTCCCAGTATAGTATGTAAAAAAAGGACTCTGATTACCAAGTTCTCTTCACTCCAGTCACTGTTTCCTTCACCACTTCTGTTAATTTTATAAACATATGAGAGTATGCGCTTAACAGAAGAGCACAATCTTTATTGGTTATCTGACCCGGGTCAGGTATCTATTAAAATGAGCCCAGAGACTTCTTCAAATTCATATAGTGCATCGAGTCAGAGATTTAAAACTCAGAGCATGTAAGCTGTCTTTTTTCTGCCAAGGGCCATTTGGATATTTATAACATTATTTGTGGGCCACACACAAGTATCAACTTAAAAATTAGCCTGCTACACTTGGTCAAACATTGAATTAACTCACCCCCAATGCCCTGGCAGGGCCAGACCAAATGATTTTGCGGGCCTTATATGGCCCACAGGCCAGACACTCCCCAATCCTGTCTAGACCCTAAAGAATGCTGTAAAGAATAAAGGATAGTAAGTTGGAATTTTTGTAGTAAATGTCATATTGAAAGGTATGGCTGACCAGAACTTCATTCATTATTGCAAGACACATAGCTAAGAGCTGTGTGGTCAGCAAACTGCAGTTCGCGAGCCACATGTGGCTCTTTGGCCCCTTGAGTGTGGCTCTTCCTAAGCTTTAGGAGTACCCTAATTAAGTTAATAACAATGTACCTACCTATATAGTTTAAGTTTAAAAAATTTGGCTCTCAAAAGAAATTTTAATCATTGTACTGTTGATATTTGGCTCTGTTGACTAATGAGTTTGCCGAACACTGGTTAGAGAAATCAGGGATTAGGACTAAAATGCATAAGAGATGGTAGGAAAGGAATGCATTTATTTGTAGGTGTTAGAGATAGTTCAGTCTAGCAGGCAGAATAGAGTATCTGAAAGGCCAGGCAGTAGGTAGCAGGTGGCATGCCAGGCTGGCACAGCACTGGGGAGGCCCAACTTGAAGTCACAGGGATGGGTGGTGGAACTTGGCCTGAGGGAATCAAGAAGCAGGTGGTGAACAGAATCACAGGCAAGCAGTTGAAATTTGAGAAGTCAGACCCAAGCCACAATGCTTCTGGTAGGATTTTTCTCTCAAGCATGGTGGAAATTGACATTTTAACTTTTCACTCCATCTCTTTCTGGTGGAGTCCTGTCATTGTGGTATTGTTCTAATTCTCCCCAATTCTCCAGTTTGCTGTTCCTTCATTAAAACCCATTTGCCTTGCATTTCAAGAAAAGAATGGTGATCATACAGGGGCAGATTCAGTAGAGCAGTGGAACTAGAGGTCTAATGGAAGTGGGCTCAGGAGAGAATGGGAATAAGAAGTAGGGAATCTGAGAGGAGACAGACACATGAGTGGTCCCTAGAAGTGGACTGAACCATCCTCTGGACTCTGACTCTGCCACCCCCCTCTCTCTGGAAGTTAGCTCACCTAACTCCTTCCTTTCAATAGCATCCATACACCAATGACTCCTCGGGTGGTATCTTCTAGCCCCGTGGTCGGCAAACTCATTAGTCAACAGAGCCAAATATCAACAGTACAACGATTGAAATTTCTTTTGAGAGCCAAATGTTTTAAACTTAAACTATAGAGGTAGGTACATTGTTATTAACTTAATTAGGGTGCTCCTAAGCTGGCCTTTGCTAAAAACGTCCTCAATCTGATTGAGGTACGTTCTCTGAGGTCGACCCCTTCCAACTCTCCCATCCACACTGGTCTTGTATACTTGTTTCAGATAGACAAGTCTGGATGGGAGAGTTGGAAGGGGTCGACCTCAGAGAACGTACCTCAAAACAATGTACCTCCCCCGTGGTGCGTATCCTGCGGCCCACCTCCACCGCGTCTCCAGTCGCCCGACTGACACCCCCCACTTCTTCTAAAGCCACTTCTTCAAAGTAGACTTGCCCAGGCCGAAAAATGACTTCTGCGCACGGGCCACGAAGTTTCAATCACCCTGTACGTACGCGCCCACACATGGTATTTTGTGGAAGAGCCACACTCAAGGGACCAAAGAGCCCCATGTGGCTCACGAGCCGTGGTTTGCCGACCACTGTTCTATCCTGACTCGCTCCTGAGCTTCAGGCTCATATTTGCAACTGTTCATGAGCTATTCCCGCGTCTATCCACAACAGAATCGATCCTCTACACATTCGCCAGTGGGATTTTCTAAAACTGTGAAGTACCTGGTAGACCACGCCATTCCCTTATTTAAAGGTTCCCAGTGGCTTTGTAAGCTACTTGGAGTAAAATGCAAATTCCTTATGATGGACTTCAAGGTCCTGCACAATCTTCCTCCCTGACCTCACTGCCTACCACCTTCCACTTCTCACCCTGTGCTCCAGCCACATTGCTGGACTTATCTGTGTGTTGAGCCAGCTCCCGAATGATGAACTTGCTGTTTATTCTATCTGGAATAATCACCCACCAGATCTGCACTTGGCTGCCTCCTTCTCATCATTCACGTCCAAGTCGATAGGTCCATTCTTCCTCAGAGTGGCCTTTCCTGGACACACAATCTAAAGCAGCAGAGTCCCTCCACCCAGGAACTCTCACAGAACTCTGGTTAACTTGTTTCGTAATATCTTGCTTCCTTGTTTATGACAATATTGCCTGTTTCTACTCCCACCCTCCCACCTCAAATTTTATCGTAACTCAAGAATAG
The DNA here is from genome assembly GCF_014108235.1 of Myotis myotis. Taxonomy (NCBI): domain Eukaryota; kingdom Metazoa; phylum Chordata; class Mammalia; order Chiroptera; family Vespertilionidae; genus Myotis; species Myotis myotis. The sequence continues at coordinate 36,091,725 of NW_023416357.1, forward strand.
AGACCAGGGTGGTTTGGTCTTTTTCTCTGGGAGAGAGGGGCTTTGTTTGGTTTTGATTCTTTGTAAGGCTTGGCACAGCATGGCCAGTATTCAAAATAGGACCAGATTTAGTAAACATTTGTTGAATAAGTGACTGAAAATATGTCTAGCACAGGGGTGGGCAAACTTTTTGACTCGAGGGCCACAATGGGTTCTTAAACTGGACCGGAGGGCTGGAACAAAAGCATGGATGGAGTGTTTGTGTGAACTAATATAAATTCAAAGTAAACATCATTACATAAAAGGGTACGGTCTTTTTTTTTTTTTTAGTTTTATTCATTTCAAACGGGCCAGATCCAGCCCGCGGGCCGTAGTTTGCCCACGGCTGGCTAGCATCTAATCAGTTCTTACCACCTCCCTGCTTCTGTGCTGGTATAAGCTACCATCTTCTTGTCCCTCAGTTACTGAAATAGCCTTCTAATTTGTTTCCCTTCTTTTGAGTTTGCCTGCCTCAGTCTGATCTCAACACAGCAGTCAGAGTGAACTCATTAAAAAGGAAATAAACACTTCTCTGTTCAAAATCCTCCAATGACTTCTCATCTCAGAGTAAAAGGCAAAGTTCTTACTGTAGCTTGATCCTTTGCTACCTCAAATTTCATCACCTATTACTCTCTCCCTTCCTTAGTGCATTCCATTTATAGTGACCTCCTCAATGTTCCCCAAGGGCACCCAGCTTGTTTCTGCTTCAGAAATGTTGCACTTGCTTTTTTTTTTTTTTTTTTTCAGAATGGAAAGTTCTTTTCCCAGGTGGCTTGCTCTTTCACCTCCTTTAAGTCTTAGGTAAAATGTCACTTTAACATTAAGACTAGAGGCCCGGTGCATGAAATTTGTGCACACGAGGTGGGGTCCCTCAGCCCAGTCTGTGCCCTCTTGCGGTCCGAGAGCCCTCAGGAGATGTCTGACTGATGGCTTAGCCTTCAGTCAGACATCCTTATCGCTGTCGAGGAGGCAGGAGAGGCTCCTGGACCACTGCTGGACTCACAGCCATGAGCCTGGCTTCTGGCTGAACAGTGCTCCCCCTATGGGAGAGCACTCACCAGCAGGGGAAAGCTCCTGTGTTGAGTAGGATTGGGTCAAATCTGGCTCTCCGACATCCTCCACTCCACGGGGTCCCGGATTGCAAGAGGGTTCAGGCCAGGCCGAGAGACCCCACTGGTGTGCACAGTTGGGGCTGGGGAGGGACTCAGAAAGCTGGGCAGTCAGGGAGGGACCATGGGAGGGCTCCAGAGCATGTCTGGCTTATCTTGCTTAGTCCCCATTGGCCGGACTACAGCAGCAAGCTAACCTACCAGTCGGAATATCTGGCCCCTGGTGGTCAGTGCACATCATAGCAAGTGGTTGAGCAAACTTAGCATATCATTAGCATATTACCCTTTGATGGGTTGAACGGACAACCAGACACTTAGCATATTAGGTTTTTATTATATAGGATATGTATAGGCTGCCATAACATAAAGATTCAAAACCAGCCCCATCTTTAAAAAATACAGTATTGGTCAAGATTCAAACATTTAGCTCAATTTGATCTTTATGAGAAATTCTGATATTATTTACGTTGCATTAAATATTACGCTATTTCAGCCCTAGCTGGTTTGGCTCAGTGGATAGAGCGTCGGCCTATGGATTGAGGTGTCCTGGGTTTGATTCAAATGAAGGCACATGTCTGGGTTGCAGGCTCAATCCCCAGTAGGGGGTATGCAGGAGGCAGCCAATCAATGATTCTTCCTCATCATTGATGTTTCTCTCTCTCTCTCTCCTTCTCCCTTCCTCTCTGAAATCAATAAAAATGTATATATTTTTAAATTATGTTATTTCAGCTCACAAGTAATGAGTCCAGTCTATTGACTACAGTCTGAGATATGTCTCTTGAGCATTAATTCTTTTTTAAATTATTTTTATCGATTTGTTAGACACAAAGATAACGTTACTCCACTGTAGATTTGCTTCATGATTCTCATAGATAAAGTGCCTCCCAAGGTGAGCTTTCATAAGTAAATGATGTAACATGGGTGAGAAACTAATGACACACAGGTAGCAACATTAGAAAATCAATATTTTTACATTATAGCATATTCTAATAGAGAATATAAAATTGTGTTCAAATAATTAGGTAATAAATCAAATCTATAAGAAATTTATAAGAAACAAATAAATAAAATCCAAGCAGATTAACACAAGTTAAACAGAACTTTTAAAGTTAAAGCAACAAACACTATCTTATGGGATATGTTAGAAACAGCTAAAGTAACAATATTGAACTAGAAGATAGATCTGAGGAAATTAATTAAAATGCAATTAAGGAGGATAAAAAAATAATAATAAACATGAAAAAGAGTTAGGGACATGAAGGAGAGAATGAGAAGGGATAATATATGGCTACTAAAAGTTCAAAAGTATAAAGAACAACAATGATGAGGAGTCAAATATTAACAAGATGATGGCTGAGAATATTGTAAAACTGATGAAAAACATAAATCCTTAGATCCAAGAATAAAAAGTTTTAAATAAGACAAATAAAGGAAAAATATTGACAATAGATTTCTCATGGTAACAATAGAGGCCATAGTACAATTAAATTATATCTTCAAATTGCTGAGAGAATATAACTGTCAAGCTAGAATTATAAACTAGACAAACTATCAATCAAGAGTGAAAACATAATAAGAACAATTTTAGACAAAAGGGACATAGGGACTTTGCCACCCATGTATCCTTACTAAAGCAATTATTAAAGGATTTATCCCAGAAAGAAGAAAATTGAACCCAGAAGGAAGAAGAGGGTTTCCAAAATCAATAGTGGGCAAAACAATTGGCAAACAAAGGGTAAACAAAACGCATATTAGCAATATACAAAATAAAGTTAATTATGACAATATGAGGTTCATATAAAGAGAGTTGAAGTAAAAAATGTGACGTTAAAGAAGGAAGAGTGGGTAATCAGAGTTAATGTTTCTAAAGTCCTTGAACTGTTTAGAAATGTGGTAACATTATGGATTCAATTTTGACTTCGTTCAGACAGGCATGCATGTTCCAAATTAAAGGGTAAACCATAAAGATTAAATGTATAATTCCTTAACCAATGAAAGAAAGAATTAAGGAAAATAAGTAAGTCTAATATTAGTTCTGAAAGGGGAAAAAGAAAAATATGTGATTTAGAAAGCATAAAATAAAGTGTTAGCAATGAATACTATCAGGAATACAATAACTTCCAATGAATTAACTTCAACAGTTAAAAGACAAGGATTGTCAGATTGGAGTAAGGAAAATCCTATTTGATATTTACAAAAGTTATACTTAGTCTTATTCTAGTCTAAGAATAGACTAGTCTGCTTGGGCTACCATAACAAAATGCCAGACTTGGTGGCTTAACCAACAGAAATGTGTTTTCTCACAGTTCTGGAGGCTAGAGTCCAAGATTAAGATGCTGTCAGGGTTAGTTTCTGGTGAGATCTCTCTTCTTAGCCTGTAGATGTTCACTTTCCTACTATTTGCTCATATGGCCTTTCATCAGTAAATACACAGAGACAGAAAGGAGGAGAGGAGGAAAGGGGGGCAGAGAAAGGGAGAGGAAAGTTTCTGGTGTCTGTTCTTAAAAGGACACTGATTCTATTGGACCAAAGCCTCACCCATATGACCTCATTTAAACTTAGTTACTTTCTTAAAGACCCATCTCCAAATACAGGCACATTGTAGGGTTTTAACATATGAATTTGGGGGGGGGGGGCGGCCACAAATATTCAGTACATAACATTGGTCTTCCAGAAGACAGAACACAAGGCAAGGATTTCAACACTGACACTTTATTTGGTAGTGTAAGCAGGAGGGTGAGTGGGGGAGGGAAAACAAGTAAAGCACTAAAGACGAAGAACATAGTTAGAGGACTCCCAATACCTAAGTTCAAGATGTACTATAAAGCTACTGTAATCAAGGCAATGTGGTATTGGTGAAACAATAAACAGATTATTGAAACAAAATAGAGAGCCCAGAAAGAGACCCACACAAGTATAATCAATTGATCTTTGACCAAAGAGAAAAGGCAATTCAGTAGAGAAAGGCTAGTCTTTTTAGCAGATAGTGCTGGATGGCAATAACTGGATGACCATACACACAAAATGAATCTAGGTACAGACCTTACTCCTGCCACAAAAATTAATTCAAAATGGGCCATAGAGCTAAATGTCAAATGAAAATTATAAAGCTTCTAGAAGGAAACATGGGAGGAAACCCTGTGAAATTGGGTTTGGAGATAGCTACAACACTGTAAATACAACCCAAAAATAAAATTCAGTAAAACATAATTAAAATTTGAAACCTACTGCTCTGCAAAAGAGATGAATTGAAAACTCTTACTTGAAAAGCAAAACTTTAAATGTATAAGAAGAAAAGGTAATAGCATTATGAATTATTAAGGAATTATTTCTCAACTAAGATAGAGAAAAACAAACTAAAATGTGAAGAATGACAACTTTGACTACAATATCATTAATAATAAATAAAAACTCTTTTAATAATAATAAAAGCTTCTTTGTGACAGAAATACTTGTCACACATTGGGGGGAAAGTATTTGTAACTTACTTATCAGAAAAAGAATAAAGTTCTAGAGTACATTTTAAAACCTGAAAATCAGTAAGGAACATGCAATCAACCCACTAGAAAAAGGGTCAACTTTTATCATGCAGATCACAAAGGGGGAAAAATAATGCACAGTAAACATGTGGAAAATCTGTTCACCCTCCCCAGTATTCAGGAAAACACAAAATAAAGCAACTTTAAACACTCCCAACATATAAAATGAAACTACCTTGATAACACCAACTCCTGGCAAGAATGTGGAGAAACAGGCACTTTTGCACATTGCTTGTGGGAGTTTCATTATGACAACCAACTGTAGAGTAAATAATTTGACAATATATAGTCAAGTTGAAGATGTGTTTGCCCCACTGTCTGCCTTTTCCTTTCTGGATTTCTTCTGTAGGGGAGTCTCAAACATGAGAACAAAGAGATAGGTACAGTGACGTTCTCTGTAGTAATGTTTTTAATAGCAAAAATTGTGGAGACCATTTACCTGTCCTTCAGTAGGGGAATGGTTACTCAATTGGCTGTTCACACACTGAAGCTATATGTAGGAGTCTAAAGAAATAAATTTCATCTATACATTTCAACATGGAAAGATCTAATAAAATATGGAGTGATATATATAAATTGCAGAAGATAAATAGTGATATTCTATATGAAATTTAAAACCCAAAATATTAGACCAAATTTTTTACAAATGTTTACTATAAATATAGTAAAAGTACAAGTATATGCATAGAAGTGGTTCACCAACTTTAAGATGCTGTATGCTCTAAGAATGGGGGGAACACAGAGGGGGTAGATCTCTGACTACCTCTAAAATATTTTATTTCTTATAAAAATAGAGAAATACAAAGTAATTTTTTAAATGACAAAATTCTCTTCATCTTGGGTTCATAGGTGTTTGTTATATTATTTTCTATATAGTTTCATTTATTTCAAACATACTTCTTTATATTAAAGTATAACATGCTTTCTGAAATGACACAAATTTTGACCTTATATCGCTTAATGGATTATCACAGGAAGTGTGCCTGCAGCCGTGGGCAAACTACAGCCCGCAGGCCGGATTCGGCCCGTTTGAAATGAATAAAACTATTGGAAAAAAAGACCGTACCCTTTTATGTAATGATGTTTACTTTGAATTTTTATTAGTTCACACAAACACTCCATCCATGCTTCTGTTCCGGCCCTCCGGTCCAGTTTAAGAACCCATTGTGGCCCTCGAGTCAAAAAGTTTGCCCACCCGAGGAGAGGGTACACTGCTTAGCTTCTCTTCAGAATCTACAGATGCCCTTAGGAGCAAAGCAAACCAAAATGTCTCAGCTTCCTTCTTCTCTTAGATACAGCCTCAGTATTTTTCACTGGCTTCTTTTCTGTGATAACTTCAAATATTTGAAATTTTTGGTCTAGCTTTTCTAATTGTTCTTCTAAATTACCAAGCCCATTCCCACCCCCAATAAAACAAAACTTTTATAAACTTTTACACACACACACACACACACACACACACACACACACACACACACTAATAGCAAATCCAAGGGACTGAGTAGCATGCTAAATGTTGCAACAAGCAAAAATGACATAAAAGTTTAGCCTAACATCAGGGAGGAACTGACAAGGATGGACAACTAGTACCATTAGTTCAAGGTGCTTGTCTTTGGTGATTGATAAATAGACGGGAAGCATCCTGAACTTTACCAACACACATAAAGTGGTATCTGGAAGGAAGTTTTGTCCCTAAAATAATACGACCGTTGACTGCCAGGTGAATCAGTAAGAGAATTAGGCATTAAAAATAAGAGAAGACCCATCAAGTTTTACCATGAGCACATAGCTTCCAGTTCAAAGACTACATTTCCAGCCTCCCTTTCAGCAGGGTATGGTCAAGTGACCAAGCTCAGCCCAAATGCATGTGAATCAAAGTGATGTGTAAAGATTCTGAAACCTGAAACCAGCCCTTAAAGAAAAGGGACAGGCCCTTTCTCACCTGAAGGCCGAGCTGCAGTAGCTATTATGGAGAACAAATACAAGATAAGGATTGAGATGGGCAGATCAAAAAACTGAGAGTCTGGGTCCCTGTCACCCTCGCCACAATTATATGAAAGAGGATTTCCCTTCTGTTGAGCCATTGTTATTTTTGTATCTTTGTTACAGAATCCAAGCTTGTAAGCTAACTATTACACCATCTGAAACACGATTCCCAAATGTCTTTTAGAGTCAAAATCCATTAGACCTTCTCCTTAGTGTTCTGTCATTTCACACTGATGCTCTGAGGACCCTGTTCCTGTCCAGTGCTTATTTGCACTGCTGGTATAATTATTTCCATATTAATGAAGACACTGGAAATCTGCTTCCAAATGTTTTCATTTTTTACAGGCTATCTCTTCTTTTCCTTGTCTAGTCTATAATACAATGAAGAAACTACAATCTATTTTTGCCCCAAGGTACTGGATATTATGACTTAGCTTTGGATCAGTTTAATGGTATTTTTTTTCCTTTTTCCCCCAGATATGTCTTTAAATATTAATCAGAAAAATCATTACAGTGATTTTTTCACTGTGTATAGAAATAAGAAATCCTTTCTGCAGAAAGTTATCTGTAACTGTCTGTGTGATTCAGAGCCTGAATAGTGGTTTCATTAACTATAATTTGCAAATCCCATGGTCTGTCATTGGCTCCTGTTTTTCATTTTTCAGTTTATCCAGATTGACCAAGAGCTAATCATAACTTTTTTTGCTAATAGTCTTGGATTACTTCAGCCACTTGTCTGACAAGTTGAGGATGTGGAAAATACTATGTATTTCAAATCTGGCTAGACTCCCCCAGGGGAAAAAGAATCAAAAGGTCAGTCCACCCTGGCTGGGTGGCTCAGTTGGTTGGCACAATGTCTGGTACACCAAATGGCTAGAGGGTTCGCTTCCAGGTCAGGGCACATACCCAGGTTTCAGGTTCCATTCCTGGCCTTGGTGCCCACGGGTGAAGATTTACCAGTAAAAAAAAAGAAAGAAAGAAATGGTCACCCCAGTGTAAAGAACACTTATTGTCATGAATGATGCTTTCTACTTAGTTGAATTCATTCCTTTTCAATACCCAGCACCTACAAATTATCTGGGCGTTAGGAGAATCAAGATATTTGTAAAATTCATCTGGGTTGACATGACATGTTCACCAAATGTATGAAGTTTTTCACGCTAAGATATTTTTACAATATGATCCTTTCCTCTAATATGTGTATTCAAGCCAAAAACTATATTATTCTTATAAACAAATTAAAAGAAATGATTAGAAATTTGAGAAAATACTCATGTTTAAAAGCGACTGCCATTTAAATGTCCATGATTCCTTTTTTAATCTTCATTGAAGTACATGTCTAAACATCCTCAGTTGGAATAGTGCTTAACGACTCTAATGACTTTATAATTGTATGGAAACCATTAAAAAAACATACATGTGTTTGCTTTACTAGGGAAGAACACCAGAGTTCAAGAATATAAAATTCTGAGATGCGGGTTTTGTGGTAAGAGGAAACTGTGCTTGGGTTATGTATTACACAAACCCTAATCATTTCATTCCCAAGCAGCACTGCTAGATTTGGGGGGAAAGAATTAAAGCTTATTCTCTCATTAGCACAGGCTTTACTGTCCTATGATGTCTTCTTTTATTTATTTTTTCATTATTTTTTTACCCTCAACCAAAGATATGTTTCCATTGATTTTTAAAGAGAGAGGAAAGGAGTGAAACAGAGACACAGAGAAACATCAATATGAGAGAGACACATTGATCTATTGCTTCCTGGACCCACCCCAACCAGGGATTGAACCCTCAACCTACATAGGTACACTGACTGGGAATCAAACCTGCAACCTTTTGGTGTATGGGGCAATGTTCCAATGAAATGAGCCACCCAGGGCTCTTTTCTTATTTCTTTACTTCTTTTTGTTAAATGAGTCTCTAATTTACTGGAACAGCATGAAATCCCATCCTTGTTTAATTTTTCCGTATTAATGGTTGGTATGAAAAAAATATTACCTCCCCAGATTTGAGTTGTGCTGCCAGTGTTGTTTGAACATTTACATTTTCATTGCTAAAATGAAGACAAATACTGTCACAAAAAAATATTCTCTTTCCTTCAGTTGCTGGTAAAAAAAAAAAAAAAATGCAAAAGCAGCTATGAGCTGAGATGAAGTTTTGAAAGGAAAATAGCATTCAAGAGCCCAAGCATTCCAGAATTTTAATTTTCCCTTAGTCAAAAGCAACATTGCAGAACAAACAGAAACACCCCCTCTTTAGATGCAATTAATCATTTTCTTAGACTTTAATTTTCATTGCTACCCTGACAGAGGATGGGCGCACATGTGTTTGCAGTCATACACATTTTCTTTTCTTGTCCATAGAACACTGAAACCACAACATGAGACCAAGAGTCTTCCTGTGAATTAGGAAGGATATATTTGCCACAGAATTATCCATGCAAAAGAACATTAGAGTTTCTGAAATAACCCTAGTGTCTTTAAAATCAATCAAGTAATCAGTGGGAATTTACTACGTGCCGTGAGCCACGCTCATCTCTGTAGAGGAAAACACACAATCCTTTGTTCATGAAGGAAGTGAGGAGGAAATGGGGCACATATTAAAAATAAGAGAATAATGACAAGTCAAAGAGTCAAAGAGCTGTGGACCCAGAGAGCATTGTTTTGACCCAAATTACTTTCCTTGAATTAGATTCTGGAATGATGCCATTGGTGTGCTTTGAGGGATTTCTAAAAAACAACCTGAATGAAACTTGCTACAGTATTTATTGAAAGTTGTTGAGACTGTCGTATGCCTTAAATAGACAAATAAGCTAAAATTTCTGAAATAACAAGGAGTTGTGAGATAGAGATAAAAGCGTTAAAGGTATGAGAGAAAAACAGGGATACTCAGGAGCGTCCTCTTGGAGGAGGTAAGACCTGAGCTGAGCCTTGAAAATATAGCCGAGTTATGACTCTGAAAAAGGCACTAAAAGAGTCAAGGCTGGAATATCGTTCATTAACTCAATAGATATTTCATACACATGCCATACTGTGGACCAAACTCTGAAAAGACCACAACAAAATCAGGCAACTTTCTGCCCTTGGGGAGGTTATATTCTAGTGAAGAAGAGGCAAGATAAGGTCATAAAATATTTAACTTGGCCATTCCTTTTTTTCCTGCATTTCCTGATCATAACAACATCAGGCAGAACAATACAGAAAACCAGTTTTGTTATGGCATGGAGAGAAGAAAATAAACAGAAAAGATTCCCTGTTCTTTTTCTTTTTTTATTTCTCCCAAACCAGGAAAATCAGGATAGATCCTGAGGGGAGGAGTATAGGAGCTTATGACATGAACAATGTATACCACACACACACACACACACACACACACACACACACACGCACGCACATACACACACACACGCACACACACACAAAAGAGAATAGAATATTGATGAGATGTATCTGTGCTATAAAGAGAAAGATAGGTTGTGAAGTGGTATCTTGGAGGAGGTACTCAGGAAATTGGGGGAGTCAAGGAGAGAGGAAGCTTTAACAAAAAGAGAATTCCAGTAACTGCTCTGCAGTGGTCAGAAGCGGGGACCACGTGGAAGCTGAGCGAGTGCCCACATACCTGTGGCCTTGGCCTGGAAGTGCCTGTTGGCTCTGCAGAGGAGGCACCTGCTCTCATCATAGTGCCTAAAGGCCATCCCTCAGGCAGCTGCTTACCTGTCATGATCATACAACTAAAGGATGCCTGACTCTCACTTGAAAGTAGCTGAGACTCTGTGAACTACTCAGGACACTAACTTCTTGCCACACACAGAAGAAGGTGTGAGTTCTGGAAACTGGAGGAGGGGTGGTGATAAGGAAGGGAAGAGCCATCACTAGTTCTTGGGTTGGCCGAATGTTAGACAACCTCTCCTTGTTACATGCTCCTACACGTGCATGAGCATGGGCACACACACATGTGCAAGTACATACAGCTGCAGAAAGGGTTGTTCAGGTCAAATAAAACATAACTGTGAGAATTTTTTTGACACCTTAAAACCTGGGAGTGTATATGGGAGAAAGAATGGCTGCCCTCAGTGTTTTCCAAACTTACCTAATTGTGAAAATCACCTGAAGCCATTGTTGAAATGCCAGTTTCCAGGCACCTGTCCTTGCAGGTTCAGTAGCTTGGCCCTAGACCTGGGAATCTGTGCTTTGGGCCAGAGTCCCCTATGAGGCATAAGGTTTGGGAAACACTGCTTCATCCAGTGTGGCCAAAGGCTACACACTCTCCCCAGTCTAGCACTCACCAGGGACCTCACTAGTTGACCTTGGGGTTCCCTCCAGTTGAACCTTCATGTTGCCTCTGGATTCTCTGCAACAGCGTTCAAGGCGGTCACTACCAAGCTCTCATAGTCACTATATGAGAGACGACAGAAACAATCTAGCGCTCCATTGTAATGAATGGGTGAACGGCTCCTGATGTGAATTCATATTTTTTAACTGCTCATGGAAAGGATTGAATGAGTTACCGCATGCCTGGTCTATGGGAAAAGACACACTCTTGCTTGTGCAGGCTCTAGTTTTCAAGATCTAGTGGGTCTCTGGCATTGACCTTATACATTCCCTCATGAATATGTTGAAAATAATAGCCTAAGATATGATGTGTCTGAGGCTATAAACAAAGTTTTACAATATGCTTGCCTACAAGACCACAGGGAACTTGTCTATAGCGCCAGGGGCTCCAGCTGATTCCTTAGTGAAACCACATTGTTTAAAAAGGGGGCTTATTAGCTAGCTAGCCAGCCTTGTAGCTAAAGAGGATAATTAGCTAGGACCCCACTGGATTTAAGCTGCCATAGTCTGTATTCCCTTTCCAGGAAGAGTTTTCACATAAGTGGGTGCTGCCTTTCCAGGTAGCCTGGCAAACTGGTTATGATGGCTCAGCTTGGAAGTCACACAGATTTACATTCAATCCCATTCAACTGATTTGCATCTCAGTGACCTTGGGCAAATGTCTTAACCTCCTGCCTCCTATTTTCCTTTCTGCAAAGTTGGGATAAAGATAGTACCTAGCTCATGGGTTGTTTGTTAGGACCTATCCAGATAATAAATATAGAGCATCTAATCTGGTTCCTACATATTGTGTCACCATATAGAAATTTCTATCAGTATTCCTAGTCATAAAATTCCCCTTGCTGTCAAAACCTGACCAGGGAGTGTGTGTGTGTGTGTGTGTGTGTGTGTGTGTGTGTGTGTGTGTGTGTGTGTGAGAGAGAGAGAGAGAGAGAGAGAGAGAGAGAGAGAGAGAGAGAGAGAGCTATATAAAGATTGGACTGTAGAATATTCCCTAGTTTACCCAATCTTAATATTATCTCCTTTCCTCTGATTCACTATTTAAAGGCTTTTCATTGGGTTTTTTCGGACTTTGGGAATTACTTCAGGACACCTGAAAGTATGTAAATTGCTTTTACCTAGCACAAACACTAACAACTACAATGTGGTTTTTCTTCATGTGGCCAGGAAACCAAATTGCTACATATTGAGTCATTTCCTTCAAAAAACATTTGTTGAACATAAGACTAAGTCAAGTCCCTCTAATAAATGTTCTCATAACATTTTTTTCAAAGTATTTATAGTTGTAATGTTCTATTCATTTGTGTGAATATTGGCTTATGAGTCTTTTTTTTTTCATCACCAGTTTAAACCTAACTGGAATGGGCAATAGATCTACTTGCCACCAACTTATCCCCAGCACAGAGCAGGCGCCCAATGAATGTTTAGAGGCAGAACACTGCTGGTGCTAACCACATGCCCTAGGGCCCATTTACTGTTTCTGTCTGTCCCTTCCCTGGCTTCTGTGGGCTTTTGCGTTTTTTGGTTTTTGTTTTAATCTTTATTGTTGAGAATATTACAAATGTTTTTCCTTTTTCCCCCTTGTCCATCACCACCTGGTTCCCACCACCACCCTATTGTCTTGTTCATGGGCAATATAAATATACATATAAGTTCTTTAGTTAATCTCTTCCCTGCCCCCTTCCCCCTTTCCTCTGAGATTCGTCAGTCTGTTCCATGTTTCCATGCCTCTGGTTCTATTTTATTCATCAGTTTATTGTGTTCATTAGATTCCACATATAAGTGACAATTGTCTTTCTCTGACTGGCTTATTTCACTCAGAATAATCATCTCCAGGTACCTGTATGCTGTCTCAAAGGATAATAGATCCTTCTTTTTTATAGCTGCATAGGATTCCATGGTGTAAATGTACTGCTTTTTTATCATCCACTCATCTAATGATGGGCATCTGGGCTGTTTCTAGATCTTAGCTGTTATAAATTATGCTGCTATGAACATAAGGGTGCATATATTTTTTCTGATTGGTGTTTCGTGATTCTTAGGTTAGATTCCTAGAAGTACGATCACTGTTGACCCAGCTTTTGCTTGTAATGGCCTGCACTTTGATTTGCTTTGAGGTAGTCCCTTGGGGACATCTAGAGCCTCATTGACAGAATATTTAGAGAGCTGGAAGTGCCTAGGGTTTTATATCTTCCCAACCCATCCTTAGCCAATGGCCCAGCCCCTGACCTCAAAGGTGAAAAACTTTGAGGTGTAAGTCATAATCCCAGGTTTTTGTACAGAATGAACTTGAAGCCTTCATGAAACTTTTCCTGAAGTCATACCCCTCTCCTGCTCTGCTGTCTGAATCCCCTTGTGAGTTTCTCCTGCATAGTTTCAATAAATCACTTGCGTACAAATCCTCAACTCATATTTTGCTTGTGAAGATCCCAATTTAAGACATTAAGTAAACTCTTTTTTTAGTAACAAAGTGTCCCTGAAAAGTAGGAAGTTTTTTATTCACTTACTAGGTTTTTCCAGGGCTTATAAAGAATATTGGTACAGGGTTAAGGTTTGCATTGTGTATGTTCTATCAGACACTAGATATGCATCAGAGATTCATCAATAGGATAGGGAAGCTGGAATAGCTCTCTCTACAGGTAACAAATAACTGTGGGCAATAAGGGCAGAAGAAAGTGTGATGCTGATATGGGCTTTTGAATCTGTATCAAGAGCATCTTTGATTTGCTGATACATGGCACACTTGAGAGCACTGTTTTCTTGGTAAATGGGGATTAAAAAACCTTGGCTGCTAGCCAAGTCATGAAAAGAAATGCATATTTTTCTTAGGTGTGTCTAAGCCATTTTTAAAAAACCCTTTGAAAAGCTGAGCTATATAAACATGGAAGGAAATAGCCAAAGAAATTTCAGCTTTGTAACTGTGAAGGCCGCATGAAAAGGCAATAGAGATTTTTGCAAGCTGTCAGAAAAGACCTGGGGTGTGCATGAGTGTGATTACAAGTGTGAATGTTTGCAGGGGATTGGGCCCATGTTAGAGCAGTTTATTTTTGACAGCAAAGAAAAAAGAGAATTCTTTAATGTGACGACATTTCAAATAAGATCATGGAATATTTCAGAGGGATAAAGCATGAACTAAATTATAATAGAGCTATTCCCATTTCCAGAACCACAATAAGCAATAAGATGCCTACACATTCGTTTATAGATGGATAGGTATATACACATTCACTTAGTAAAAATTCCAAAAGCAACCCACTCCCGTAGGCATAACTAAAAGTACTCACTTTAACCCTTGAATCAGAAAACAAATTCTCCTGGCTTAAAACACTTCTTTACAAATCCTAAAGAGTTTGGCACCATTCCAAATTTTAGTCAAGCAATAAAATATTCTGTGAGAATGTAACTTTCTGGATTGTCATGTCAAGATTGGTTTGATGCTAGCCCAGCTGTGGAATTAAGAAAGCTTGACTATAATATAGCCTCCTGTGACTTTGAGGATTTGTATTCTTCTGTAGACTTAGTGCCATATAAATGTCAGTGTGATTATCTGCTGTGCAGATAAACTTTTATTTAGTTACATAATTTTGGTTTTTAATGCTATAAAATATATAAATAACTTTAAAACACTGGGGAGGGGGAGGGGAGAGGATGAAATAAAGGCAAATATCCACAAACATTTTATCTAAAGAATTCTATTGGAACTACCAAGAAACTAGAGACTTATACTTGGGGCTCATACCTTGAGTTCTGTACTTCAGAGGCCAGAAGTAGGCTATTGGTGTCTTATTCCTTTTGGAGTAAAAGTCCTTTTCTAGTCATATTTGATCACTTTTATTCCATCACTGGCACAAACACTCCAGAATAGCCAATCAAACAGTAAGAAACTGAAGAGAATCCACTATCCATTATCCTTTTTATAAGATCCTCTGCCTTACTTTCTTTAGTTGTGTGTATGTGTTTTCTGAGAAAGGGAATTCAAAACCTTTTAGAGTAAAAATACATATTTCTGCTTTATTGAATAAATGAGGTCCAGGAAAGTGAACTTGTTTATCTGATTTCACAGACAGTGGTAGAGTGAGGACCACAATTCAAAACTTGTGATTCTCAGTCCTAGCTCCTTTTACCAACCAGCATTACCTCTTTCCAGGGCTTTGATATAGTGCTCTATCCTATCACTCGATCACTATTTGTTTATTTATTACCTGTTGATGAACATTTGATTTATTTCCAGTTTTGGGGCTATGAACATTTCTATACAAGTCTTTGTATGACTCATGCTTTTATTTTATCTTGTAACTACTGAGTAGTGAACTAGCATGTATTTAACTTTAAAAGAAATTGCCAAACTATATTCCCACTTGACTGTGCCATTTTACATTCCCATCAGTACTGTAAGAGAGCTCCCAGTTTTTTGAAGTTCTTTCCATGCTTGGTATGGCCAGACATTTTAATTTTAGCCATTATATTAGGTGTGTAGTAGTATCTTATTGGTGTTTTAATTTGTGTTTTCCTATGGCTAATAATGCTGAACATGTTCTCGTGTTCTTAATGGCCATCTATATATCTTCTTTGCCATCTAGATATCAAATTTTTGCCTATTTTTTAAAAAACTAGATAATTTTTTTCTTATTACCTTTTGAGACTTCTTTATATAATCTAGATACAAATTCTTTGTCTAATACATGATTTGAAATATTTTCTTTACATCTATCTTATTTTTAATTTTCTAAGAGTATCTATCAAAAATATCAAAGTTTTAAATTCCCTAAAGTCTAATTTATAAATTTTTAATATTATGGATAACACTTTTGATGTCATATCTAAGAAATCATCAACCAACCCAAGGTCACAAAGACATTTCCCTGTTTTCTTTCAAATGATGCTTTTTTATTATTTTATTTTACTTTAAGTCTATGATTCAATTGAGTTAATTTTTGTATATGATGCAAGGTATGGTTAAAAATTTATTCATTGTATTTGAATTAGCAACTTTTCCAGCACTACTGGTTGAAAAGATAACCATTCATCATTGCATTACCTTTGTTGAAAATCAGTTTTCCATCTATGTGTGTGTCTATTTCTGTATTCAATTCTGTTCAATTTATATATTTGTATATATAACTTTGTATATATTCTGTAGATTTAGTGCCATATAAATGTCAGTGTGATTATCTGCTGTGCAGATAAACTTTTATTTAGTTACATAATTTTGGTTCTTACTGCTATAAAATATATAAATAACTTTGAAACACTGGGAAGGGGGAGGAATGAAATAAAGGCAAATATCCAGTCAGCGCCACCCTGTCATGACTAATGAAGTTTTATAATAATCTTAAAATCGGGTAGTGTTATTCTCCAACTTTGTTCTTCTTTTTCAGAATCATTTTGGCTACAGTAGGTTCTTTACATTTCCATATGAATGTCAGTATCAGCTTGCCAATTTCTATTAAAAGAAGCCTAAAAATATTTGGGCCTTATTTTTATGTTCAATCTGACAATTACTCCCTTGTAATTAGGGTGTTTAGAGCATTCCCATTTAATGTGATTATTGATGTGATTAGGTATAATTCCATTATCATGTCATTTATTTTATCTTTACTCCATTTAGTCTTTGTTCTTTTCCTCTTTTTCTTCTTTTCTAGGATCAGCGGAATATTTCTCAATTCCACTTTATCTCCTTTGTTGGCTAATTAGCTCTAAATCTTCATTTTGTTTTTTTAGAAGCTGCTTTAGGGTTTATAGTATACATTGCTAACTTATCACACTCCACATTTAAGTGATATTGTGCCACTTCATGTATATTTTAAGAAGTTTATAATAGTACACTTCAAATTTCCCAGACTTAATTTTGGCACCATTTGTGTGTTTCAATATTGTTTATCTGTTACAAACCCCATACTACATTGAAATAGCCAATTATCTATTAAAATTATTTAAGTCACAAGAAAACAATATTATATACTTACTCATATTGTTCCCATTCTGGTGCTCTGCATTCCTTTGTGTAGATCCATAGTCCAGATGATAACATTGTTTTTGTGCTTTGAGAATTTCCCTCCACATTTCTTGTAGTGTGTTTCTGTTGGTGATGAAGTCTTCCAGCTCTTGTATGATTGAATATGTCTTTTTTTCCCTTTGTGTTTGAAAAATATTTAACTGGGGAATAAAATTTTAGGTTGACATTTTTTCTTTTGAATGTTGCTCACTATGTTTTTCCAGTTTCTTATTAAAAAAGAAAATCTGCTGTATTCTTTGTCTTTATTTCTCTGTATATAACACACCTATTTTTTAATTGTTTTTAATATTTTCTTTTATCACTGTTTTTTTTAAAATATATTTTATTGATTTTTTACAGAGAGTAAGGGAGAGGGATAGAGAGTTAGAAACATTGATTACAGAGAAACATCTATCAGCTGCCTCCTGCACAGTCCCTGCTGGGGATGTGCCTGCAACCAAGGTACATGCCCTTGACTGGAATTGAACCTGGGACCCTTGAGTCCGCAGGCCGACACTCTATCCACTGAGCCAAACCGGTTTGGGCTTTATCACTGTTTTTGAGAAATTTTATAATGTGCCTTAGTATAATCTTTTTTTCTCACGTTTTTGTGGGTATATGTGTGTGTTTGTGCTGCGTTTTATGTAGCATTTTGGTTCTATGGGTTTATAGTTTTATCAAATCTTGGGGAAAATACTGTTATTTATTCAAATATTTTTCTATCACCCCCTGTTTTTCAGAGACTTCAATTACACATCTATTAATCCACTTGAAATTGTTCCACAAGTCACTAATATTCATTTTACGTTGGGGGATTATTTTATCTCTTTGTGCTTAATTTTGAACGGTTTTCATGGCTATAACTTTAAGTCTACTGTTCTCTACTTCTGCCATGTCTAATCTGAAGTTTATTTTTTCACTGAAGATATTGTAGTTTTCCTCTTTAAAATCTAGATCTGAGCTTTTTTTATGTTTTCATGTCTCAACTTCTTGAATATATGGAATACCGTTATAATAACTGTTTGAAATCTTTGCTAATTCTAACATCTGTGTCAGTTGTGGGTCAGTTATGATTAAGTTTTCTTCTCATTATGAGTCATGTTTTCCTTCCTTTTTTAATACCTGGCAATATTGTATTGGATGTTAGGGATTATACATTTTTCTTTGCTAGCTATGGGATATTTTTGTCTGTCTATAAATATCCTTATGTTTTATTCTGGGACACACTTATTTGGAAACCATTTGATTTTTTCAAGTCTTCCTTTGAAGTTCTATTATGCAGTATTAGAGCTGTGTCCAGTTTAGATGTAATTATTCTCTGCTACTGAGGCAGACCCTTCTCAGTACTCTCCCAAGTTCATGTGACTTACAGTGTTTTCCACTCCGGCTGTTACGAACGGGAACTTTCTGACTCTGTGCGTGGCAGGTACTGTTCTTTCCAGTCCTGTGGCTGAATTTTCCCCAATCTCAATTACTTTCATCACATGTGTAGGCTATCAATACTCTGTTGAACTTGAGGGGGACCCTCTGTAGTTCCCTGAAGTTCTCTTCCTATGTGACTCTCTTTTCTCTGTACTTTGTCTTATGAACTCCAGCTGCCTCAGTGTCCCCAGACACTCAGCCCTATCTCTTCAATGCAGGGATTTTGCTGGACCTTCCCTGTTACCCCTCTCTGTTCCATAACCAAAAACCTGTCTCCAGGCAGTTAGCTGGGGCAGTCAGAGGACTCACCACATTCATTGCTCAGACGCCAGGAGTCACCAGCCATTGTCTAATACCCAGTATCTTAGAAGCCAATGCTTTATATATTTTATATTTTTATTTATGTGGGACAAGAGAGAAAACTCCATTTTGGCCTGAAGTGACAGTCCTAGCATGACATTTAATCCCGTTTTACTCCATGTTCCAGATACAAAAATTCAGGCTTGATGAGGGTAGATAACGTAATCAACATCGCACACCTGGTAAGGGCGGTGGCCAGCATGTGGAATCAGGCATGCTGTGGAGATCACAATGGAGATTTTGAATCTAGGCATGATGTGGAGATCACAATGGAGACTTCACTGCAACATATTTTTAAACAGAGGATGTAATTCTCTAACCATTCCAGCTAACAGAGTACTTACTGTAGCTACTTGAGTGACTTTTTAGTACTGAGCCCCCTGCAGGAGTTCATGACTTTAACTCATTTTCATATGTATTACTCTACAATGCATGATATCCTTTCCTAACTGACCTTTCAAAAGTAAAGAATCCACTATTCCTGTTATAAAAGCATTTTTTATCAAATCATTCCGCACTTCTCTTTGCTTTTCCATTGTACTGTGCATGAATGTGGCCAGAGGAAATTGTCCATCTGCCACATAACACATGGTTCCTTTCTCTACAGTGACTGGGGGACCACAGCTCTATCTCCAGATTTTAGAGAAAACAATGCTTCTATGCAGACATTCAGAACCATGTGCTAAAGCATATTGGTTGCAAAATAGTATTGGTCCCTCAGCCTCTGCCAGCAAAGGCAAAAGCAAAGTTTCACCAAACAGTCTCACTTTTTTTTCAAACCCGAGGGTTTTATTATTTTACTGAAATTCATAAAAGTTTATTTTTTCCTGAAAATCCTAGCATTATATTTAACACAGATTAATTCAAAAGTTTGAATACCTTTAGGAGTATTTCTGATAGATACTGTATATAAATTATCTGCTGATTACATAGCTGAATTAAAATGAAGCAGCGAGTGAGCCAGTGGCCTTTCTATTGTTGATTAGTCCAGTTGGCAGGCTTGAGTGTCTATGAGAAATGAGCAAGACCTAGGAGAAGTGCAGCTGGGAAACACAGAGGCTGCACATAACGAATAGAGTTGTGAACCGTCAGCATATTTATGAGGTTACCCTCGACGTGGCTGCTTTTAAAAAGGCAGCATTGAAAGATTTTCTTATGCATCTGAAAAGAGCTGGATGTGTATTTCACACTCTGTGGAGGAGGAACTAGATCCCTCTTTGGGAAAGGGCTGGATGAGGCTCCTTTCTTGCCCTGTGACTTCTTAAACATCTTCATTTACATATGCAAAGGGTTCGGAGGCTTGCTGTCTGGGGAGTATACCTGTGAAGCTGTTTATCTCCTTGACAAGCTGAGAAATTTCTACTTGGTTTGGCTTAATTGTGTGTTCTTTTATTTTATACATTATCCTCATTTTGAAAGACACTGAGCTGCTCTTGAATGCATTGATTGGGAGGATTCATTTTCATCACTTTCTAAAAGAGAGATACATGTACCTGCTAGACTTTCTGGTACAGGGAAGATAATTCAATTTGAAATTCACTGAAGTAGACCCCGGAGTTCCCATCAACACTCAGTATCATCTTATGAAGCGTGCTGCATATCACTTGGGATTGTTCTGTGTACTGAATTAATTTCAGGGACTTAACTGCATAGGTCAGTGAACACATAGAAAGCTCTTCATGTTCAAAAATAATCTGGTGTTATAAATTTGAAAATATAAGTCTACATTCCTAAAGGAGTTTACAATCCAGCTGGGGAAACAAAACAAAAATATATAGATCAATTAAGTGCTGAACTGTATGGTGCTCATTTTATAGGCAATAAGAAATTAGGAGGAAAATTTATACTGTCTAGAGTAGTAGAAGGTAGCTTTATGTAAGAGATAAAAAATGCTGGGTAGACTGAGAAGAGAGAAGTTCTTACAAATGATGAAAAGCAGCAGAGGCAGAGGCAAGAAGCTGGAAATAAGAGCAGAATGTATGAAAGGAAGTGAATGGTTAAGGAATCCTGGTGGGGAGTGCTGGGAAATAAAATTGCTATCATATGATGAATAGCTAAGAAAGCCAAACAAAGAATTTATAACTAATGCCAAAGATAACAGGAAGCCACTGTAGATTTTTGAACAGATGACAACTATAAGTACAGTTTTATGAAGATTAGCCTGGCAGTGATGTGCAAGGTGAATGAGGGAGAAGATGAATGAGAGAGACCAACGTAAGGCTAAGTGGAGTTATTCAATTTAGGACTATATCAGGGATTTGAGAAAAGATGAAAAAGGTGGAAAGGACCAGTTAATACTCTGAAGGAATAAATACACTGAAGGAGGCTTGAGTCCAGCTGCCATGGCTCAGTAGCTGAACACTGACCTATGAACCAGGAGGTCATGGTTCAATTCCTGGTCAGGGCACATTGCCCTGGCTCAATCCCCAGTGTGGGGCATGCAGGAGACAGCCGATCAATAGTTCTCTCTCATCACTGATATTTCTAACTCTCTCTCCCTTCTTCTCTGAAATCAATAAAAATATTTAAAAAAAAAAAAAAAAGAAGAAGGCTTCAGTGTTCCACCTTTCATTGTTCTCCATAACCCTAAGTGGAGGTTTCAGAAGCAGGGCAAGTAGTGCCCAGTTCTCTCAGATCATCTTATGTAGATGTTTGGCGACTCACTGTCTTTGGGTGCCATCTCTGTGATAACTGAACTTTCCCCCAGAAGTGATAGAGTCTGGCATGCTCTTTAAATTCATGAGGATTAGAACATTGATTCATTTTTCTTTCCTTCTGAGAATAGGATAAAAATTTTAAAAGGTAAAAGTGAGAAACTAGAAGCAATAATGACAAAATAAAGGAAAAAGAATTTTCAGGAAGGAAAAGAAAGCAATGGGGAGTCATAGAGGAAATGAAGGAAAAGAAAAAAAGAAGAGAGAGGATAAGAAGCAAATTACCCAGCTCTTGGAAGTTTGAATTACCTTGGCGAAGTTGTAGTCCCAGAGTAACATCTGTGTTCTGCCAGAAGAATGATAGCATTGTAGAGCTCAGAAATCTCTCCTTTCCCTTCTTGATTCTTGAAAAAACCACAAACACATCTAAACACACATTTTTAACTTCTAAGTATCTAAAAACATATAAAACTAATAAAGCAAAACATTTTTAAAAACCAAAAATATTCCTTCTTAATGGTTAATACCTTCAATATTTAAAATACTTCCCAAATATATATCATGCTTACAGAATTTGAGACTGGATATTATAAAAATATCCATTCTTCATAAGTTAATGCATAAGTTTAATAAAACATAAACATAAAAAATATATAATTCCAGAAGAATTTTCGAACTTAATAAAATGATTCTACAGTTCATCTGCAAACTTATGTGGGGTTGTGAATGATTTTGTCATTTAGGAGTTTTATTTTCCAAATTGTATCTAATGAGTGTATATCACATCTGAAAAAATACTCAATAATAATATAAATGCTTAATGCCTGTTTAATAAGTGCAGAATATGGTGTTTAGAATATGTGTAATCTTTTGTATATGTGGCTGTTTTGATGAGGAAAATACTAGAGGAATAAAACAAGTGTCACAGATCTCAAAGAAAGAGATTCCTCTAACGGGGCCTGGGAGTCAGGACAGTCACTGCTATCCATATGTGAAGTTCCACCTCAGTAACGCACTACAATCAGGATTATAATATGTTCACTTGAAATTGAGATGGTGCGCCTTCTGCCCTCTGGGAGACCTTTACCATTATTTATTATTAGAAGCTAATTGGAAACACCCCAAATTCATTGAGGCTTCATAGATCCCACTCTTCTGGAAACTGTTGCCTTTGGTGTCTAGCTTTGCACTCTCTCAGGGAAACCTCTGTTTTCAGCTTTGGGAGGCTGAAAAATAAAATGCCGGATAATAAATCATGAGAGCGGTTCCTAGTCATGAGGGTGGTGACAGTGCCTGAGGATTCCTGTCTAGATTCATTTATTTTTTCCTAGAATAAACATTGAAACAGAATGTAGGTTTTGTAATAGAGAAAACCTTGTGTACAGGAAACAGCATGAGATTTGAAATCCAAAGACCTGGTTTGGGTCACACCTCCCCCTCTGCCGAATGGAGTGATATGGAGTGAATCAGTTTATTACACAGGTTCTTCTTATCATTCACTGAGTGGGCCAATATTTATTGCTTTCCTACCATGTATCAAGCACTGTCTTCATGTTAAAAATCAGTAAAGAAGAAAGAAAAAGCCCATGCCTCTATAGATCTTACATTCTAGTTACAGACACAGAGAGCAACATCAAAATAACCAAATAAGGAGTAATATAATTTTAAAATAGTTAAAATTGCTCGCAGAAAGATAAGACAGGATAAGTGACAAAAAGTATAGGGAAGGAGGGGAGTGGATTAGAGGTTTGATGAGATGGTTGGAGAAAGAAAGCCTTTCTGAGGTTGGAATGTTCAAGCAGCATGAACGCAGGGAGTCAGCCCTGCAAAGGTGAGGAGGAGATGTTTGAGGCAGGAAGTAATTGCAAGGGCCCAGGGCTTTGGAAAGAACATCAAAAAGGCCAGTGTAGCTAGTGCGAATGAGCAAAGGGAGAAGGTGCTAGGAGTTGAGATCAACGTGGTAACACCAACCTCACCACCAGAGATCTATCATGGAGATGAAATGAGGTGTGAGGACAGCCACAGGGTTCCTAACAACTCTCTACAAATGTTAGAGGGTAGCAAGGAAATGGAGCCCTGGTGTCCTTGTCATTGTCCATAGCCATCTGTTTCAAGCACGTAGTAGAGGTTTTGTGTTTGGATAGAGGGAATTTGGCAGCTGAGATTTTCCTTTGGAGGTTTTACCAGCACCAGTCCACTTGGGGCTCAGCAGAGGCCACACTGGGTTCTGTACAAGGTGTTTATTTCCTGTGTAGAGCCGTCTCAGTCAGCAGCTGGCCAGCACCAACAGCTGGTTTCTTCATGCATTAGGCATTTGGCACATAAGTATGCACGTCTGCCATTCACACTTGGGGTGTTATGTACAAGAACAAGAAATTCTTCTGGTAACACAAGAAATTATTAGCAACTCTTTGGTAATGCACGGCTTGGTCTAAGGACAATGTCTGCAAGGAAAGTTTCATTTCCAAATATATGCAGTTATGCTAGGGCAACACTTACCATTTTACCTTTATCATGCCCTTTCCATCTGGGCTCAACTGCATGTGCAATCTTTCATCTGCTTACCATTTGGAGAGGTATGATCACTAGAGAATGATATGGGAAACCAGGCTCAGTCATAATCACCCTTTCCCACAGTCTGAAAGGGAGTAACACTCACTTGGTTTAGCATTTGACAACATAATACAGGGTTGTCAGACTGGTGTCTCTTTCCAGATCATCACCTCCCTTCTGCTACTCTGCTATTAGTCTTGACCTCTTTACTCTTTCTCCTGTCACTGCAACTCTGCCTACCCCTTCCTGCCGTCCCAGCTCACACTGTACTTTTCTGGGACCAGGAGTGTGGGAAAAGGCGGGAGAAACTGCTGTGCTCATTTTCCAAGGTGTTCATTGTCTCAGTGTCTTGGTATGGAAACACCTGCCTGTCCTCAGGCCTCTAGGAAGGCACTACAGTTCACCAATAGTCTCTCTCATCAACCTTGGGCTCACAGAGTGCATGTGAAACCCATCCAAGTTCAAGTGGGCTTGAGAGCTTTTCAAATATGCTTTCCCATTGTTAATCTGCACATTCATCTGCACATCTGGTTTGGAAAATCTCAAGCTACAAGATCAGCTCTTCTTAGGCTGGCTAGTGTGCCACTGTCATAAAGGCGAGTGCAAATATGGGAGAAGGGGCTGTAAGGGGCAACTCCCCTTCCCACTCACTGCCCTCTGGACAGGAGCTCTTCATTATGGGGGTTTGTTGAGTTTCAGTCACTTAGATAACATTGAAAGTGGTATATCAGGAAAGTGATGAGATAAAACGTTAGTCACAATCCCTAGTCACTTAAAGCACGCACTGCCTAGTGTGTGTAACTGAACTTAAAAGAAAGCCAACTTCGCCATTAGCCACTCATCTAGGCAAAGCCTTTGGTGCCGAGCCAGAAGCTAAGACTGCCAATTTGATCTTCCAGGTCCCACTGATCTTCCCAGATAGAAATGGACAGCTATCACACCGCGGGCCACAGGCATTGGTTGCCAATTGGGAATATCATCAGAACACTTTCTTAAAAGGGTCATTGGGTAAGTCATTTGGATGTTGCTTGCAACTCCGTCTGTTCTTCATCCCGAGAGTTCATGTGTTGGCTTCCTGAGGGCTGGCCCTTAAATCTACCAGATCTTGAACATATGAACATAATCAGATTTGTTTGAACTTTGGAAAATTATACTTCCAAACCCACAGTTGTTTTTATACAGGTGAAATCTGATAAAACAAAATTTTAAGGGTAGAATGAAATGTTCAGAGATGGAAAATATTCTAACAAGCCCACTGCTTCCTCTGGGGTAGGAGCAGAAGAGTAAAGGGCCCAGATTTCAACCTAATAATGTGGCCTCCCCAAGTTTTCACTGATTATGTAAGTCCCTCCCTTGAGGATTATTATTTATTTTATTTTTTGGGTCCACAGCTTGTGACTACTTTCTCCTCTTCCTCGCTTTCAGCCACTATGTTATTTTATTACTTTCTTTCCATTTCAGTCCCCTGGTTAACAGCGAGAGCACCAGGAGTCTAAGTTCTGACTTTAAACTTGTAGAGGTTCCATCCCCAATCCTTTATACACTTTCCCTTGATGAATTCATTCCAACAAATATTTACCAAAAGTCAGTTAATATTAGCAGTGAGATTACAAAGATGAGTATGTTCTGGTCCCCACTTTAGTGGATCTTAGAATCTAGCAGAAGAGACAGACATTGAGGAGATAATTTTAGTAATTTCAATATAACATAAATTTCTAGCACTGAACTAGAAATTTGCCTCCTGTGCTATGGGAACACAGAATAGAGTGCCCCATGTAGCTCAGCCTAAAAGCCCAGGAAAGACTTTCTGTGAGAGATAATAACTAAATTGGGTCTTAAAGGAAGGGTGATAATAAGAGATGGAGGGATGAATAGAAACAAAAGCAGAAAGTCATAAAACAGTATAGTGTCTACATAAAACAGTAGGTATTAGTTAATCATAAAGTGTGAGTCAAGAAGTAGCAAGCAATGGAGTTGTTGAGGTTGGTGGGTAAGTGCTAGGCACTAAAAACCTGTAGGCCAGGCACAAGAACCTAAATTCTATAGGTGATGTGCAGTTCTTGAATGTATTTAAATGGGGAATAATGTGGTATGATTTAAATTTTAGATAGATAGCTTTTGAAAGGTTTGAAGTATGAATTCCAAAAGGATAATATAGAAGACTGGAAGAGATGAGGTATGTGGCAATTGGAATTAGTATAGAGATGATGAATGGGGATGGAAAGAAAGGATAAAACTGAGAGATTCTGGATATGGTGATTGATTGGGTGTCGGGGAGGTAAGGAAGAATGATAAGTTAAAGTTAATTCACATTTCTACGTCGTGTTGGGGTGAATAATGAAGCTATCAATTAGATCAAGCACTGAGAGTGAATGTGAATGCCATGTGAGCAGCAGTGGAGCACAGGGCATCCAAGGTGGCAGAATTCATGATGCCACATCCAGTAGTGACTGGCAGGGCTGCTCTTAGAGATGTCATGTCTAAGACACAAACACAGCTCATTCTGGAGCTCTGCTAAGTCTTCTAAAAAAAGTGAAAATATCCAAAGACAAATTTCTGACTTGGAAATGTTATGAGTGGTATTCTCTCTCTGACCCCCACTCTCCCACCCCCAAACCTTGACATCCTGTAATTACCATATCATTAGAAATGTGTTTCCTTAAGTCCAAAGTTCCATTGACAGTACCATGAAAATTTATTCTTGAAGCATCCTTCTCCCATTTCTAATTATTCCCATACAGTGTGATGGAAACCTGGTTAGAATGAAATTCCCTTCCCACCTTTGTTGTAAAGTCCACATCTTTAAATATCTCTGATATATATATATATATATATATATATATATATCTCCAGAATTAGAACTTACAAATTTTGAGACTGCAGTAAAAAGCAGTTGCGTTTGCTTGTTCATGGAGGAAGCTCATTGGTGATAGCCTTTTGTCTCTTGGCTTCTCTTCCTTCCTGACCCCAATTTCCTTTTGAAGATTTCAGTAATTCCATTTGAAAACAAAAAGCATGTTTTACAAAGAGATATTAAAGTTTACTTGCCAAAGGTATGATTAGGCAGGTGGATGAACTACAATAGTTTGATTTCAGTCAAAACTGCCCTTTGGACCAGCACTATCAAATGAAAATACAATGGGAGCCATAATATTTAATCTTAAATTTTCTAGTAGTCCCATTGAAAAAGTAAAAAGAAATAAGTGAAATTAATTTTAATAATATATTTTATTCAACCCAATATATCCACAATATTATCATTTTCATAGTATTTAACCAATGCGAATATATATTAGCAAAGGCTGTGTTTTTCTTTCCTGTGAAATGTTAAGAATCTGGTGTGTTTTATGCTTAGAGTACATCTCAATTCAGATACTAAACTTTCATCAGAAATCCTTGATCTGTATTTAGAGTTCATAAAATTAAAGTTTAAATAGTATGTACCCATGTTGTTCCAAACCTTTGTCGCACGGTCTGCATTTTAAGTACTCATAGGCACCTGTAGCATTGTGTTGGCCAGAGCAGCTCTAGACCTTCTGTCCTTCCTCTCTCCAACTCTCCCAATGCTGTAAATGAACTTGAGGCAACTAAATATCTGGGAGATATTTATGAACGTTTTGCCAATCACCCCCGCCTTTGAGATCAAACCTGTAAGCTCTAGTTAATGGAGATATCAAAGGAGCTCAGTCAGGTTCCTGAGCATCTTTGAAGGAAGGAGGAAAGGTCTTGAGATAGTGAAATAACAGAAAACAAAAACACTTGATCAAGACAAGCAGAGGTATCTGGTAGGTCTCCTATAAAATGACTTTGTGTTAAATTTAAAACATTGATTGTGTTGTGAAATCTTTTTATAATGTGAAAGGAGCCTCAAAGGTAAGTTTTTGCTGTTGTTGCTTGGTTGGTTGATTGATTGTTTTACCTTGTATTCAAACGCATGATCTTAGAAATTTTACAAATTCCCATTTGAACTAAGAAAAATGCTCCAGTATAAACCTAGTTACTCTCAGAAGTTAAGAATTCTTATTATTACAATGAATCTGGATTCCACTACCAGCGAAAGTGTATGGACCATAGTGTATGCTATACCTAGGTTTAGTAGTCAGAAAGATTGTTTCTTTGCCATCAAATATTTTTTTAATTTTGGCAGTGGTGAAGGAGTGAGTGGTGAAAAAGCAAGGAGTCATTCTTTGCTCCTTCTCACTCAGTGAACTTTCCAGTGGGATGAGCCTGACAAAACTTTAAGCTTGTCCCCTCACTGCCCTGTGAGTCAGCATACAGGGTGTGGAATGGGAGCCAAGGAGGAGAAGATGATGGTGGGCAATTTCAAGCCCCCGTAGGCACCTCCTGGTCTACTTCTTTCTTCTCTGTCTTTTGTGGCAAGGTTCTCCTCCTCTTAGCGATTATTTAACAAACTCTTGTCATATGACTCTTATGACATGTCCAGGAAACACTGGCCTTTCATTTGTTTTCCTTTTGAAATGTTTTGGACCAGTTCTCAGGAGTTTGCTATCTGCTGTCCTCTCTCCCATCCTCTAACTCATCATTTTCTAATCCCCTTTTTTGAGAGTTTGAGCTCACATTGTGTTTACCATTCACATTTAGACAAAGGAAAACATTTCAGCTTTTTGACTGTGGTTTTTCTGGTTCTGAGTACCAGTCCGTTAAACTTAGTTAATAATCATTTATAGAACATCTGCTCTGTGCTAGGAGCCTTGCTGGCACTTTGATTTCAAACATACAATATAACACTCAGGTGAGGAGAAAACAAAAATGCTGGGCTTTCTTCCATGCACAAACCAGAGTCATGTGAATACTGAATTGGCCAGATAACCCTAAAAGACAAATTGGGTGCAGTGTATATAAATATGCCTTTGTTCTCAAAAGGTACGTTGGTGATCTGGTTATTTGCACTCTGATCTTGTGACACACCAAGCGGACATTTTATGAGAACAAAGTCAAGAATGAATGGAAATTTTTTAAAAAAAAGGTCTTGCCGGCTCGTTGCTTTGGACTTCTGACTGCTTAGTCTTATCATGATATCATGACAGCTGGCGTGAAGGCTTCATTTAAAGGCATTTCATTAAATGAATTCACTTATTTCTATCCAGTTGGAAACATGGATCCTGGGATTTAATATATCTTACTCCTAGAATGTATTTTTCCATTAAATACCTAGAAACAACCTAAGTGGGGAAAATGGAATGCGTTGAAAATGCTACTATGTATGGTGGGAACTAGAATTGCCTGGGCATCACTTCATACATTTTATAATTATCTGAACACTATGCTGTAGACCTCAAACTATTATAAAATAATATTGAATGTCAACTGTCATTGAAAAAATTTTTTAAAAGAAACTTATAAGAACAAAATGTAACTTGAGCGCGATGTCACATTAAATCAGAGACGGATTTTGGTAGGTAGGTTGGGAAGTGGGAGTGGCTGACTGGCGCCTAAGGCAGAAAAGGGGAGAAGGAGCAAGAAGAAGGGCCCGCCTGACTGGAGAAATCAACCCTAGAGAGGAAAACAGCCTCTGGAGGGACACACATCCATTTCCCCAGCCTCTGCGCCTGGCATCTCTACCCCCCTGTTCTAAATTCCCCTCTCCCACGTATTCACGCCTCCGTCTGGTGTGAGGCTTCTGTGAGCGTGTTATTTTTACCTTCCTATTTTTACCCTCTGTGAGAACATTGTTTTACCTTGGGTGCCTCACACAACAGCTGTCAGTCCTTTGAAGGGGAAAGACACCTTCCATGGCAACATAAGTGCCCATCACCTCTGGCCACAGTTCTTTCCTGACCAAAAAGTAAAAAATAATCACTGAGAGCTAACAAAGCAATCAGGGTAGAAGTCAAACAAAAGTGCGCACAAATTGGAGGAAGTGTAGAGAGTGAGATTGCCTTGCAAGACTTAAAGATAAGAAAAGGGGGAGTATCTTTTGTGATGGAGAATAGACATCAGCTGGATTTCATCAGGACCTATCTTGCTCCTGAGAGCAATGTGCAGCTGATGAAGAAAAAATTATGTATGTGATGGTGTGAATCAGCCCTGCACATCAGCACTGAGAGAAGGAAAGGAATTGCAGCTGCATTGAGGGAAAATACGGGATTCCAAAACAGGAGCGCAGGTCCTAATGCGACTCCTTTCCCAGCGGAGTGATCCTGGGAACATCACTGAGCTCTCTGAGCTTCGCTGTCTTCATGCATAAAATATTCTCAGGTTAGGTTTTTGACCTGTTAGGTTTTTTCAGCTCTAAAACTTTTCTCTGTTCTTACCTATTATGTTCCTAAAACCTTAAAAAGAAGAGTTAGGAAATTATTCACTAAAACCTAAAATAAAAGGCTTGGATTTTCACCATTTATATGGTTGGGGTGGGCAAAAGGGAGGTGAATCTATGGAATTAGTTTTGTTGATGCAGCGAACATTGGTGTGGGGGTAGGTAACCTATCAAGATCTTCAAAAATAGTCACATTGCCTTGTATTTATATTCCAGGTTGTTCTTTACAAAATCATCGCAAATCTATTGCCTTGTTTGATATTTATTGTAGTTGGGAGAAATAGACAGGAAATTGTAAATCTGTTACCTTGTTTGATATTTACAGCAATTAGTAGAAATGGGTTGGAAAGTTATTCTTACCAGCAACATTAAACTCAGAAAGTTTAAATGATTTTCTGAGTCACAGGGCTGGTTAATGATAAGGCTGGGACTAGATTTCATTTCAGACCCTCCACAGGCACTGGCCTGTGTTTTTTGCAAGGCCTTCCCAGCAGTATGCTGCAACAGGGGGAAACTGCCTGAGTTGTCACATCCCTGAATGATGTCCAAAGGCGGGTACAGCTTCTTACATAGGAATGCACTTTTCTCTGGTCAACTCATGGCTGTCTTTTATTCAGGAACCTCCAGAATAGGGTGCAAACACCCTAGGGAGTGCACAAGGTGATGCATTAGGGTGCAGGGGGAACTATTAAGGCAAATTCTATTTATTTTGCATCACTCTTTTAATTTCTATTTTTGTATGTTTTTAAAGAACATAATATGCTAGCACAAAATATCAACACAAGTAGTACAAGAATCCTATATAATAAAATACTAATACACTAAGTGTCCAACCATTTGTTTGACTGTTTGACCAGTCACTATGATGTGCACTGACCACCAGGGGGGAGACACTCCGACTGGTAGATTAGCTTGCTGCTGAGATCCAGCTGATCGGGACTGGACGAGATGGGCCAGACACACCTGGAGCTCTCCCACGGTCCCTCCCCAGCCCTATCGTGCACCGGTGGAGCCCCTCAGTCTGGCCTGCACCCTCTCACAATCCGGGACCCCGTAGGGGATGTCGGAGAGCCAGTTTCAGCTTGATCCCCACAGGCCAGGCCGAGGAACCCCTCCATTGCATGAATCCATGCACTGGGCCTCTACTATAATTTATAAGCAGGACCATATGCTTTACTGATTAAATCCATGACCAAAAATTTTGGACACTATGTTTTAGAAAAGTGCCGGAAAAGAGGATTAAATAAGCCATATTGCTATTCATAGGAGATCCTCCTTTTCTTATCTCTGACAATTACTGGGGGATAGTGGGAAAGGTGGCAGCAAAGACCAGGTTCAATCAGCATCTTGAAGAAAATCCAGAAAAGAAGACTCACAAATGGAGCTGCTCTGGCCGACCTGGGGCAGCTGGTCACATGCTTCCCAGCAACACAAAGGTCTCTCTGTTTCTCCCTCACACACTGCAGCTCATTGTCCATCATAATCAACAATGCCTTTCAGCTGTTCTTGCCGCCACTTTCTCCTGTCTTTCTAGTCTACTAGGCAATAAATATAAGGTAAAAATTCACAAGCCTTTAAAAGATAAGATTGAAAGAGAGAAAAATACGTTCTGATCAAGGAACCTATAGGTCCTTTCTAACAGAAAGAAAAAAAATCTAGGCTACCCAGAGAAAATAACTGGACAATTTTTATATTATTCATAACTTAAAAAGTAATTGCCAACTGGTTGTTATTGTTTTTTAAAGATCCTTATACTATAAGGATCCTTATACTATAAGTTTATAAAATAGGCAAGGAAGGTGCTTAGGAGGAGGTCAATTATTTCCTCTCCCCTTTGGGCTCCAGGAAGGTAGTGCACCCAGAATTATTGAATTACTAACACAGAAACTAAAAAGGAGTGGCCTGTGGTATGAAATAAATAAATACACTTATAATGGCAAGTTGAAGGTCATCTCTAAGGGTCCATATGTGGGACTATTTCAAGGGAAAATAGCTGTAGACGGGATGAAATGTTTCCTTTACATATTATAATAGTGCAGCACAAAGGGAGTCCATCTAGGGATCATGGTCACAGTACACCTGTGTCATTAAACTGCTTTCTTCCCCTGTAATTGTAGGTAGATATTAAAGACACCAGATCATTGTTATGGTATTTTATAGTCAGCAGAGGCCATAGATATCATCTTGTGCCAGCCTGGTTGGTGTAACAGGGCCTTGCCAGGAACGCACCTGAGTATGTCTGCTGTGTAGTTAGAGGGTGTGGTGCTCTGGGTGGGGGAGGACAATGTCTTTGGTATCTCCTTCTACTTCTGTGTCTAAACTCCTTGCATAGACTTCTTAATTTCACTCTATAGAGAAAATGTATTGTCCCCTTTAGCACTTATTAATTAAGCAAACATTATTGTATTTACTAGATGCCCGCACTACTTTAAGTGCTAGAGATCTAAGATTAATAAAATACTATCCCTCAAAGGGTGTACAGTCTGATTAAGATGAGACACTTAGAGTTAATGTTAATTATCAGTATTAAGCAACAGATGAACTAAGACAAGTGAGTGGTAACTTCAATAAGTGCTATTATGTTCCTTGGAGGGAAAGAAAAAGCTCTCTTGTCTTGCAAAAAAACAAACAAACAAACAAAGGCATTATGGTTTCTCTGTGGTATCCATGTCTACTTTCCTTTAATCTGGATGCCCTCTGAGTATGGACGTATGACCCAGGAGGTCACTGTTCAATTCCTGGTCAGGATACTTGCTGGGTTGTAGGAATTATCCCCCACAGGCGGCGTGGAAGAGAAAGCCGATGGATGATTCTCTCTCATCGTGGATGTTTCTATCTCTCTCCCTCTCCCTTTCTCTCTGAAATCAATAAAAGTATATTTTTAAAAAACAGTGGGATAGAGTATACAGCTTAAAAGCACAGAGTTGTGACTTCTGTGTGTCTTCCCACCTCAGAGCTTGCAGCCATGCTTTCATTAGTGCACCTATAGAATCACACAGGGAGGGACTGAGATGCGGAGAACAAGGGTAAACACAAAAATTGGGAAAATGTGTTGTTGGCAAACCAAACTGAATACTGACGCTGACACATGATAACCACTTGGGTGTGTGTTGTTTAAATGAGAAGAAGGTAGTTTAAACAAAACTGAAACTCTGTACCGTTAAAGAACAACTCCCCACTTCCTCTCCTGCAGCCCCTGGCAACCACCATCCTACTTTTTGTATCTATGTTTTTGACTAGTCTAGGTACCTCATATAATTGGAATCATAAAAGTATTTGTCTTTCTGTGACTGGCTTATTTCAGTTAATATATTATTCTCAAGTTTTACCTACGTATGTTGTGACACATGTCAGGATTTCCTTTAAACGATGGAATTGTATGTATATATCACATTTTGTTTATCCAGTGGACACTTAGATTGCTTCCACATTTTAGATATTATAAATAATGCTATGAACATAGATGTATAATATCTCTTTGAAACTTTTAAAAAATTATTTTAAGTACATACACAATGTTAATTCTATTTTTTATTTTTTTTCTGAAACTACTGTTCTATTCTCTACAGAAACTATACCATTTTACATTCCCACCAAGAGTGGGAAGGATTCCACCGGAAGTTGAAAGCCTTCAACAGACTCCAGACTTCCGAATAGTTGAATAGACAACTTCTGCCAGTACAATTGTTGTCTATGTGGGGAGACAGATTTATGGTGCTTCCTAATCTACCATCGTCCCAGAACCCTCCTTTCCCATAGCTTTTTAACCTGCTTTCCTTCTAATTGTCATCTTTTCTATCTGGTAGCTTATAATTAATTTTTATTTTTTAAAATATATTTTTTTTATTGATTTCAGAGAGGAAATGAGAGGGAGAGAGAGAAAGAAACATCAATGATGAGAGAGAATCACTGATCGGCTGCCTCCTCACTCCCCCCAACGGGGGATGGAGCCTGCAACCCGGGCATGTGCCCTGACTGGGGATTGAACTGTGATTTACTGGTTCATAGGTCAACACTCAACCACTGAGCAATACTGGCCAGGCTTAATTTTTTTAAAAAAACTTGATGTATAAAATAATTTAATTTCTAAGTCTGGATTTATTTATTTGACTAAGTGCTGTGTGTGCACTTTAAATCTGAAAAATCAAGTGTTTCTTTAATTCTGGACCATACATTTTGCCATTCTTCCGTTGAATAGTGCTCTTCTCTCATTTCCCCTATTTTCCTTTCCTGGTTGCCCCTGTTGGAAATATTTTATCTTCCATCTTTATCAAATGTCCTTTTACATTTTAAAATCTATTTTTATCTCTGTACATGTTTTTGGATCAATTCCTTAGAACTGTCTTTTAATATACTAATTCTCTGCTTAATTGATTTTGTTTAGTATTTTAAGGAGGAGGTGCTCTTTGTTTATCAACTTGAGTATCCCCAAAACACTAATTTTAAATTAGTGTTCAGATTGCTGTATTGTTTCTGTCTTTGGGTAAACTCATCATCAGTTTGCTGATTTTATTGGTGTTTGTATTTCTCTTCTGTGTGGAACTTTTATTTGAAGGTTTATCTTGAGTAGCAGTGTTATTTTTCTTCTTCTCTTTTGAAAACCAACTACCAGCTCCATCTACCAATTTTGTGGTTGCTTCCACCCTTTTCCACAGGACTAATAATTCAGACTCAGGCCTTCTATTGGATATTCAGGGTATCTATGCTGAAGAATATTGAACATATTATACAATCAAACCCTAAGATAATAAACAGCTTGGCTAAACTGGCATTGAGATGATATTTCTCCCTCCTGTCTCCCAATCCACATAGCTTTACAGAAATTTTGTAGCCCAAGGTAATGGAAGCAAATAGTTTTTTCCAGCTTCTTTTACAGGGCAGGAATAAGCCAGTCTCTAGGCTTGTGTTCCTCAGCCTTACAACAGGCAGTTTTAGTCCCTATTCTCCCACAGGCATCAATATCCTCAGCATCCACTGCCAGACCTAGAGCCCCCAAGGTCCCCAGCCCAATATCTCTCAGCTTCAGCCTATATTTTTGCTAGACAGTTCATACTCCTCTCTGGTCCATGAAAATGTCTATCTTATTTTTATCATATCTGGGGTGTTTTTTTTCTTATTTTTAAAATACATCATTGTTATATGTTTGTAACATTTGGAGTGTCTAAGATTACGAATTCTCAATGCTATTATTAGGAATACAAGTTGATCTTCAATGCTCTGTTTTAATTCATTATGTAACACCAAAGATAATACAAGTACATATCCAAGCAAACGAGAAGAGATGAAGGTCATGGAAGCAGTGCAAAGGCCAACATCTCAGTTATTTTTATTCTATCTATACTGTCTCATAATAGCTGAAGTAGAAAAGAATTGCACAACATTCTTTAATTGATTATAGAATTCATTTGTCATACTAAATGCCCAGGAGAGCCCAATGACATAATGAGAGTCCATGTCTAACTGGTTCTCCTTCAGGCAAGGATTCTCTTTGGTACTAAGTACTCTCTTTTATTACAAATGCTTTTAATCCTTATACTCTATTTAGGGATTTTCTAAGTCCTTTCTGTTACAAATTACATAAGTAGAATAGGAGAGAAAAAATGGCAGAGACTGTGTAAATTCTTTAGGTACTAACAGGCTTAGTTTTCTCAATGTAAGAGATACTAAATATTTAGGTTTCTTCTCTATTTTTTCTAAACTAAATGGAAAACTAGTATTATACATTTATTGCTTAGTATAAAAATGAGTTTCTGTGTGTTTTTTTTTCTATTTTTTAAGCAATAGATGAATGGGATTTTTTTTTTAATTATTAGTTAAGGTATTACAAATGTGTCCTCATCCCCCCCATTAACCCCCAACCTCCCCCCCCCCACCCCGCACACTCATGCTCCCATCCCCCTGTTGTCCATGTCCATTGGTTTGGCTTATATACATGTATACAAGTCCTTCGATTGATCTCTTCCCCTTACCCCCGCCCTCCCCTACTTTCCTTCTGGGGATTGATAGCCTGATCACTGTTTCTTAGTCTTTGGATCTGTCCCTTTTCATCAGTCTATGTTGTTCTCTATAATCCACAAATGAGTGAGATCATGTGGTATTTATCTTTCTCTGACTGGCTTATTTCACTTAGCATAATGCTCTCCAGTTCCATCCATGCTGTTGCAAAAGGCAAGAGTTCCTTTTTTTTTTTTTTTTTTACCGCAGCATAGTATTCCATTGTGTATATGTACCACAGTTTTCTAATCCATTCATCTACTGATGGGCACTTAGGCTGTTTCCAAATCTTAGCTATGGTGAATTGTGCTGCTATGAACATAGGGGTGCATATATCCTTTCTGATTGGCGTTTCTGGTTTCTTGGGATATATTCCTAGTAGTGGGATCACTGGGTCAAATGGGAGTTCCATTTTTAGTCTTCTGAGGTAGCTCCATACTGTTCTCCACAGTGGCTGCACCAGTCTGCATTCCCACCAGCAGTGCAGAAGGGTTCCTTTTTCTCCACATCCTCTCCAACACTTGTTGTTGTTGATTTG
Source organism: Myotis myotis (assembly GCF_014108235.1). Classification (NCBI taxonomy): domain Eukaryota; kingdom Metazoa; phylum Chordata; class Mammalia; order Chiroptera; family Vespertilionidae; genus Myotis; species Myotis myotis. The sequence goes on from NW_023416357.1 coordinate 36,128,501, forward strand.
TTGATGATAGCCATTCTGACAGGTGTGAGATGGTAACGCATTGTCGTTTTGATTTGCATCTCTCGTATAATTAGTGACTTTGAGCATGTTTTCATATGTCTTTCGGCCTTCTGTATGTCCTCTTTCGAAAAGTGTCTATCTAGATCCGTTGCCATTTTTTTATTGGATTGTTTATCTTCCTTTTGTTACGTTTCATGAGATCCCTGTAAATGTTGGAAATTAAACCCTTATCGGTGGTATCATTGGCAAATATGTTCTCCCATGTAGTGGGTCTTCTTGTTGTTTTCTTGAAGGTTTCCTTTGCTGTGAAAAAGCTCTTTATTTTGATGTAGTCCCATTTGTTTATTTTCTCTTTAGTTTCCATTGCCCTAGGAGCATTATCAGAGAAGAAATTCCTTCGGCATATGTTTGCGATTTCGCTGCCTGTGGATTCCTCTAGTATTTTTATGATTTCCTGTCTTACGTTTAAGTCTTTTATCCATTTTGAGTTTATTTTTGTGTATGGTGTGAGTTGGTGGTCTAGTTTCATCTTTTTGCATATATCTGTCCAATTTTCCCTACACCATTTATTGAAGAGACTGTCTTGACTCCATTGTATGCTCTTGCCTCCTTTGTCGAATATTAATTGGGCATAGTGGTTTGGGTCGATTTCTGGGGTCTCTATTCTATTCCATTGATCTATATGTCTGTTCTTGTGCCAGTACCAAGCTGTTTTAAGAACAGTGGCTTTGTAATACAGTTTGATATCTGGTATTGAGATTTTTTAAGCAACGGGTGAATGGGATTTTTGAAAAATCAAACAGAAAAAATAGCTCATAGTTTGAAAAGCAAGTCACTCTCCCACCTCAGACAGCTATTTCTCTCCTTGGAGGTCACTTTTTTTCCCACATAAATAAGTATATGACATCCATATTTTGACACATTACTTTCCCATTTAATGTACTTGGAGATTTTTTTCAATATTAACATATATAGATTGGCTTTCTTTTTAATAGCTGCAGAGCATTCTGTTTTAAGGGTATCTATAATTTATATAATCTGTCTCTTATTTATAGTTATTCAGGTTATTTCTAGACTCTTGCAACTATAAACCAGTATACAGTGAAAATCCTTATAAATACAATTTTTTTTAATATATTTTATTGATTTTTTACAGAGAAGAAGGGAGAGAGATAGAGAGTTAGAAACATCGATCAGCTGCCTCCTGCACACCTCCCACTGGGGATGTGCCCACAACCCAGGTACATGCCCTTTACTGGAATCGAACCTGGAACCCTTCAGTCCGCAGACGGATGCTCTATCCACTGAGCCAAACCGGTTTCGGCTTGTAAATACAATTTTGCTCACATATACATGTATCTTATGTCCCATTGGCTCTACTAGGGTAGAAAAGAGAATTGTAAAGACAGAGTTTGTTCCTGAAAATCTAGGAGAATTCTCATAATTAAGATAACGAGTTCTTGTAACAGCCTCTACTTCCCCGCATTGTACTCTACTCACTTAATTGTGTGTGGCCTCATCGTCCATGTCCTATGAGAACTACATGAAGACAAGGCCCAAGTCTTGTCTGCATTTTGTTCAGCATGTTTATAGGTATTTGGTGGTGCTGAATGAGTGAGTTGGTGAATCAATGAATAAATGAATGAATGAAACCTGAGGATCTGGCCCTTAGTCGGTTCTTTCCTTGAACAACACAGGTACTCTAACCTCAACCTGTCTTAATAACAAAAAAAAACTTTTTAGGCTGTTGGTTCCACATCTGATTTCCTGCATATTTTATCACTAATCTGAGCTTCCCTTTTATTTAATTACTCTACTCTTTTCTGCCTACACTGTGGTAGACATCCATGTAGGATAGACATCCACATGGAATTGTTTGTGAAATTTTCGTGTTAAAATAGGAGAGAGAGTTTGCTCTGAGGAACTTTTCAGGGTAAATTCTATTGTTGTTTATGTATTGGGAAGGCGGAAGGTAGCACTCTACTTGTGATGCTATAAAAGGCTTTATAGAGTATTCAATTTGCTTCATTGTTGATATGAAACCATTATGTCCTATCTATTTGGGGACCAGATATCATGTTTAAAAATGCTTCCCACAGAGCAATTCAGAGAAAAGTACACTGTACCATTGAAGTGCTAAATGTTGACTATTTCTATAATGAAAAAGTACAGAGAGTTCCATTTATGTTTATCCTTTTATTGCAAATTACCACAACCTGGTCAAAAAATTCTCTCTGTGGTGGCAGAATATCTGCCAGAAAGTGAGTCTGTTGAAAGGGCCACACCAAATCCAACATCATGGGCCAGCCCTGACCACAGCCGGGTAGTGTGAAGAGGGCTGACAGCCACACGGTCACCACCCAGGCTGGAGAGGAAGGCAGCGTGAGGTGCTAATGGAAAAATCCAACTTCCCTCTCTTCCAAAGATGATGAGCAAAACCAAAATGGAGTTTTCCCTGGTAAGTTTTAAATAACTCTCATTTTCAGAATTGGAGCTATTTACTAGGCTTTTGCATCTTTGAGTCTTTTTACATATTTCTTTCTGTACAATAAATCCCTTTTAAAAGGCTTGTGTTTGCCTAGTAATAATGACTTGATTCTATTATTTTATGTGAGGGGTTTAGTTAGTGCTGTGTTAGTTTCCTATGGCTGCTATAACAATAGACCACACACTTCATGGCTCAAACAATAGAGATCTATTGTCTCACAGTTCTGGAGGCTAGAAGTCTGAGATCAAGGTATTGGCAGAGTTGGTTCCTTCTGAGGACTGTGTGGGAGAGTATGTTCCATGCTCTTGCCCAGCTTCCGGTGGTTTGCTGGTGATCATTGGTATTGCCTGGATTGTAGAAGCATAACCCTGATCTCTGCCTTCATCTTCACATGGCATTTTCCTTGTCCTTGTTTTAGGTTCTAAATTTCCCCTATTTATCAGGACACCAGTCATATTGGGTTAGGGCTCACCCTAAAGACCTCATCTTAATGACATCTGCATTGATACTATTTCCAAATAAGGTCACATTCAGAGGTACTGAAGGCTAAGATTTCAACACAACAATGTGGATGAAACATAGTTCGACCCTTAACAGTCACCAATACTACACTGCACCATTCTGAAGGGCTGTATCTGTGTCATATGATTCCTGGGGTCATGCATAGGGAATGCATTGAACTTAGTAAGCATTCAATAAATTATGGCAGAATTCCTTAGAATTATGGCATAGAATCCCTCAACAGAGATCCCTGTGACCTAGAGCCAAAAAGTACTGTGAGGGTCAGTACTATGGGAAATATTTGTTGCAACTAAATTTCCTTTGTGAAGCCAAGGCCTTCTACTCGTGCAACTCTTGGTTGATCTTAAAGTTCTTAGATTCCAAATAAGTCTTTGTTTTCTTATAGAAATAAAGTAGGACTAAATAACTCCAAAGGAAAATGTAGGGGGAGGGAGGTGAAGAACAGGAAAAAGTAGGTAAGTATCTGCAAGGAAAATCTTTTAGAGCTTATGGGCACCTAAGACATCTCTACTTCATGCTAGCTTTAACTTAACACAAAACAGTCACAAGAAATTGGTAGAAGAAATGAAAAGGAAAATTAAGATAGGCAAAATGGATAAGCCAAACAAACAAAGTCAGCTTTGTTAATGGGCAAACAGTTAGCAACTATTAGGGATGTCCAGTAAGAATCAACTAGAAATTATGCCTTGACTTTAAGTCAAGGCAATGTCTCTTAATCTCCCTTTGCACATGGGGAGGCTGGTGCTGCTGAGAAGAATCCATTAAGATGGGGATTGCAGACTCACTTTTGCCAGGTCAACAACTGGAAAAGGAGTTCGAGGGCTTGGCCACTGAGCCGCACATGACTTTCAAGAACCTTAGGTCTTCTGTCTGTGTAGGCCCCTTCCTCTAAACCAGTGGTTGGCAAACTGTGACTCGCAAGCCACATGCGGCTCTTTGGCCCCTTGAGTGTGACTCTTTCACAAAATACCACTTGCGAGCGTGCACGTACAGTGCAATTGAAACTTTGTGGCCCATGTGCAGAAGTAGGTATTTTGTGGAAGAGCCACACTCAAGGGGCCAAAGAGCTGCATGTGGCTCGCAAGCCGCAGTTTGCCGACCACTACTCTAAACAAACACAAAAATCAAGAATTATATTGATTGATAGTGTTGGTATAAAGATTAATAGTAATAATAATATAATCAAAGTATATATTAAAACATTATTTTTGACCTAAGTGTTTATTTTTTTTCTTCTGATTTTAAAAGCAATTAGAACATTTTCATGGGTCCCTGAGAGTATCTTGAGCCATAGGCACTGTGCCTAATGAATGAGCCAATCCTGCCTGCCCAGACCAGGCCTGCCTCTGGCCTTGGACGTCAACCCAGGTGTATGATTTACATGGTGGCAGAAAATAGAAGAATGTCCATGACCTTTCATACCTGCTTCCGTGAGGTAGTCAGAGAAGACATAGGAATCATCTATGTCCTGCTTATGGGGGAAAGTAATTCCTCCCCTAGTGAGTGAGGCCCAGTGTAAGCCCTGTACTCTACCCAGTTCCATGAGAGTGGAGGAGGGGCGCCATTCCCACCACTTCTGTTGAATTCAGGCTGCATCCTTCTTCCCCCTAATCTGTTCTCTTCATTCCTACACACCACATATACAAGTCAAGCAAAGATGCAGCAGAGGTGGCCTGAGTAGGTCAGATGGATTTCAGAAGTAGGGAGAAGCAGAGCAGTGGGAAAGGATGAGTTTAGAGGGAGATTTTCCTAGGATCCTGCAAAAGAAAGTCTCAGTTGGGGGATAGAAAGTGAAAGGGAAGAGGAATCACATCTTTGAAGGGGGTTTAGTCTGTTCTGAGCATTTTGCTACCCATTTTTCATTTGTTATCATGTTTAATTCTATGAACAATATGGTCCAGAACATCATCACCTTCTCTCAAAGATGAAGGAGAAGGGGGCTGTTAAGTAGCAGAGTCCAGATCAAGGTTAGGCTTTTCTAGCTCTCACAATGAGATGTGGGATTTTACTATAATTTGGTTGAGATTTCAGTTCAAACAATTTGTAAAGAAGGCAAGACTGTGAAAAGGAGAAGTGAAAAAATATTCCCATGCAGGAGAGATTTGCCTTTGCAGAGAGAGCCTTAGAAGATTCAACTATTACTCTATGTATCTCTGCAGGTTCATTTACCCACAGGCTGCCATTGATGTCTCATAGAAATCCGGAACCTCAGGTCAATATGATGATTATCATAACTTTTTCTGCACTAAATAGCTGGATTAAGAAAAAGCCGTTTTTCCACCACTGAACCATGGTTCTCTTTAAATTTTTTATTTTTATTTAAATAACTTTGCTTCAAAAAATCTTCTTTGAGACTTAATTTAACTTTTATAGTAACAAACACATAAACATTTTGTCTGGCTTTATGAATTAAATTAAGGACTCCTGAGTGCATTACTGCCTTTGTTAAAACAAAATAAAACAAAGCAAAACCACTTGACAAGCTCCCTTTTCTCCAATATTCTATTTGTCTGCTATTTAGGCCTCAGAAAGCCCAGTGCTAGGCAGGCTCCTCTGGATGTCATGATTAACTAGTTATTCAGCACACAGTTACTGGATGTAATTTAGACAGTTTTTCATTATTTGTTTTTGTTATGGAAATGGCTTTACTAATTTTAAAGAATTTCTTCCTAACTCTTTTTCCTCCTTTAAAAACATAACTTTGGCCCTGGCCAGCGTGGTTCAGGTTCAGTCCCCAGGCAGCCAATGATATTCTCTCTCGCATCAATGTATCTCCCTCTCTCTCCTTTCCCCTCTCTCTAAAATCAATGAACATATCCTTGGGTGAGAACTAAAAAAGAAAATCAAACATAAGTTTGATGATTCACCTCTGTGTAAACTGTGGGTTTCAGATACCTTCCTTTATCATAAACACAATATACTTACTCTATGTTAGCAGTGGAAGTACCCATAAGAGTTTTGTAAGAGTTTATATTTTCCTTAAAAGTGAGACACTTCATGATTAGAAGATATTTGCAAACATAGGCCTCAACAGGAAAGAATGTTTAAAAATTCACCTATGAAACAGGTAGGAAGACTACATAGAAGAGAGAGATTTATCATAGCATTACATACGTGTGTTTTCTTCCTTCTGGCTTTAGGGAACCAACATGTGCACCACTGCGTCTCAGTAGATGCTTGTAACTTAAAAGCCCGATTCAGCTGTATAGATATTTCTGCGAGTATGGTTAACTGCTACCCATTAAATTGTGGTGCTTTATATCATTTTGACTTAAAAGATTGATTACCTTTAGTTGAATAAACAAAGAACTTAAATGCATATATGTATAACCCGTGGACATAGATAATAGTGCAGTGAAGGCCTGGGAGCTTGTGGGATGGGGAGTGGAGGAGGTCATTGGGGTAAAGAGGGGGAGATCTGTAATATTTTCAACAATAACAATAAATTTTTAAAAATAAATATTAAATGTATAATATTAACATAACATAATATAATATTGTGATATTGTAATATATAATAAATATGTATTTGATCTTCATCCTATTTCTAGCACAGAGCTCCTAAAACTCTTATAGTTTCCTAAGCATAAGAGTAATGGGAGTGACTTTGTCTTTTGTCCTCAGTTCCAGAAATCACTTCAGACCATAAAGGTGAAAGGAGTATCTTGTTATTCATAACAAGCCACTTCAACCACATCTGAATTTATGTTAATGAGGTGACTTTTAGAAAGGCCCTAAGAATGCGGGCTGGTTGCCAGGGGAACAAACCATGAGTAGAGGGTTGTTACTTACCCACCGTTCAACCTCCAGGGAGGGGAGGATTGGAGATCAAATCAAACAGTGGCAATGATTTAATCATGCCTGTATAATGCAGGCCCCCTAGACCCAGAAGGTCAGGGTTGAGAGAGCTTCTTCATTGGTGGACACACGGAGGTCCTAGGAGAGTAGTGGGCTCAGAGAGGGCATGGAAGCTCCGCGCCCCTTCCCACAGATCTTGCCCTATGGATCTCTTCCATCTGGCTGCTCCCGAGTTGCATTTTTTTATAATAATGAACATATGACATACCCACTAAATCCATAAATATTCTCAATTACTTCCTGGATTAGCTTTGGTCTTTCTTTATTGACTGGCCCTAAGTGGCCTGGGCATTCTTGGGACTTTGGGCCAAGTTGGAACAAAGCTGACCACCCAAGCCTCCATGGGCAGATACACCATTACCATTCTAGTCACAGATGAAGGTTCTGGAAACAGCATTCATAGCTAAATCCCTGGCTAGTTACATTAATCCTATTTAAAGTCTTGTAACTCAACCTATTTTTGGTTTGACTTTTTGACACTATCCTGACCTCTCCCCTTCACCTCATACAATATGTGGTAGGGCCTCTTTTATTGAAATGAATTAAAATTGTGTCTTGAGAGTGTTATGAATTATTGCTTAAGGTCATTAATCGTCTATTACATTTCTCTAACTCTCAGAGTCTTAGTCAGTGTCTATCTGGTATTTACCTATGGTGGCAGCAGTGTATGAAAGCTTACATTAGCTCAAAGGATGAGTCATCAACACATCCAAATGGTTAGTTAGAAATAGTTGACTGGCAGCAAGTCAGAGCTGAGTACTAGATTTGTACCACTACTCACATATGGAATTCACCTGCTTCCTCTCATGCCTCCCTCCTCAGCTCCACCCCTAGGGCTTTCTATTGCACATGGAAAAAAGGATGTGTTGTGTTTAGGAGTGTGTGGTGCCAACATCCTAGTGGATCACCTATTTTAACCAATCCCTTCCATCTCCTCACTGTTTTGTTCCTCACTCTTTTTAGAAGGGGTGCCTAATTGGGTAATCATTATTGTAGGTATGTAGATTTCTTGAAAGTGTTTTGTGTTTGGAATGGAGATGAACATTTATGGAGAAAATATATTTTTAAAATCAGGCAAACCTGAGACACCGAAGAGAAACCACCTGTTTATCTGAATCCCTCAATTGAGAACCTTGAAAATAAGAAAAGAGAGTTCGTTATTTGCCTGCGGCAAAAGAAGGACTGAAAAAAAAAAAAAAAAAGGACTGAATTTTCCCAAAGACAATGATTTTTATGAAAAGCAGGCCTTGCAGAAAATGATGTGTGACTCCTGATTTCCATTTAATCCTAATCTTTTTGTTCTGTTATGCCTGGACATTTAGGTTTAAATTATTTCCATGACTAAATTAATAGCTATTTAAACACTTTAAGTTGATTCTCTTCAGAGATTGTTTACTCTCACAGCCTGTTTACATGTGGTAAGTCATTACTTCATTGTGTTCTTTTAATTTTTTGAGGACTGTTTTTTGACTAGGGTTACTTTTTTTAAACAAAGAAACAAAATCAAAAGTTTGAGCTTCTCTAGAAAAGAGCAGTGTAAATAGGGGCCTCCTCGCTAGAATGTGGTGGTGGGAGGTTAAATGTTAGGCTCTCTGTCAATGTCAAAGCTGCAACTGGGCATCATGATAAGATGGCATCTCACCTGGGGTCCTCTCTACCCAGAGAGGCTTGAAGTGCAGTTAACAAGAATCAAACTAATGGAAAACAGAATTTTGGTGTTGCTGGAATATGTAGAAAAATGTGGAGTCTAAAGAAATATTTCTCCCACTAAGACAGCACTGAGGAAAATTATTATTTTCCATCTGCCTATTTCTTAGTCTCAGTGTGAAGTGAAAGCAAAGTTTTAAAACCTTTTCTTCACTCAAAATAAATATATTTCAAAAAATCCCTATGTAGAAAATAAAGCAATTAAGAACTGTCTGACTGTGAGGATCTGGCCCCACTCAGCTTTAAAGCAACAACTTCCTTACTTTGCATCAAGATATGCATAAGCATCGGGCTCTGATCAGCCAACTTGCTGAGTGACTTGACATTTTTATAAATAAATATATAAATATTTAAGCCGGCATAAAATATCCTTTGTAATTATAAACACGGGAAACTGTATGAGATGAAAGTGAGTGTTCTGCAAAGCAAGGCTTGAGCAGTTGGTATGCTTTGAAACTGGGAGACCTTAGGAAAATTAAATCTACTAAAACACCGTAACTAGTTTTTTCAAAGGCCTGGTGTTTCTTAAATTTCTTCAGCTTCCTAGTTTAGAAATACAAAGAGGCTTGAATTCATTGTATACAAGCAGCATGTGTATCATCTAATATTATGGCACCTTTAAAAAAGTTTTTGAGCAAAAACAACTGATTAGAAAGTTTAACTTTTACTTTAAAAGGATATGTGAAAGTTCTTGATACCTATGTTAATGTGTGACACACAAGAAATTACTAATCACTAGTTAGTTTAATTTAACTAATTAGATATTTACTCAGCAGCTATAGATGCCTAGTCCCAGGCTATGAACTATTAGAAAAGTTAACACTGGGAAGCAAGATTTTGGAAATAATTTGATATGAAAACACTTTTTTGAAAGCATTAGACAGCATGTATTGAAGCCTCAAATTAATTTTATCAAATTCTAAATGTGATACAGATTAAGCAATAGAGATATTAGAAATTGAGATGTTCATGTTGTAAGAAAACATCAGTATAGGCAATATAGATGATTTAAGAATATTTATAGACCCCCTCAAAATTGGTAGAATTTTGGCAGGTAAAGGAAGATAGCTATAGCAGAGCGAGTTCATAGCAGAGAAGAACCACAGTGAATTCATGAATTATATCCCTGGTTATTCTTTTAAGAGCATAGTTAATATCTCTCAATGCTTTGTAAATAGTAGACGATTCTTTTTTTGATGCGTGTGTTATCCCAGTTGTTGGTTTGTTTAGTAAGCAGCTGTTTTTCTCACTGAGAGCTCTCAGCACATGCAGGTGATATTAGATGCTATTTCTTTACACTAGCTCTGTCTGTATTTTGGACAGGATTAGCTACATAATTTGCAGGGTGAAGTGCAAAATGAAAATGAGGTCTTCCTGTTCAAAAATTGTGAAGAGTTTCAAGATGAGGACAGCAGAACACTAAACTAAGCATGAGGCTTTCTAAGGAAGCGGCCCTGTACAACTATGCAAGCCTCACACACATGAAGCTAGTATGTATGTGTGTGTGTGTGTGTATATATCTGACCCAGGGGGTCAACCTAAAGAAAAATTCCCTAGCTCATGCCATACCAGCAGCATCAAAAGCTAAGCTGAAGGGTGTGTCCACTAAAGCGTGTGTCCACTAAAGCCCAAGGACTTTGAGATGGCAGTGGCCAAGGTCATGCGGAAGGATAGTGAGAAAAACATGTCCAATAGGACGCTAAGGAAGTGAGTTGGATGTCCCTCATGTGGATCTCTTAAATAAGCTCTGCAGGACAACCCAAAAATAAATTAATATATATGTATCTATATTTATAAAGTTACAACATATGTATAAATTTGTACAATATTTAGCCAGCATAATTGCACAGACACATATATGACTTAATATGGGAAACAGAATTCTGAAACCTTTTGGAATGATAGTCTTGGGCAAATGAACAGGTAAAAGATCGGTTGCCACTACCCATAAATTAGATCATACAGCATGTTATGTATCATTCAACATATATCCTCTGAGCATCTAGGCCAGGCAGATACTTTTTGTGCTGCGGAGATACAACAGAGAACAAGGTAAACAGAGTCCCTGCTCTCAGAGAGCTTTTGTGCTATTGAATTTCTGAAATCTTCACAAATTTGCTTAGCCTTCACTTTGCTTTCTTTGCTTTCATGTTGAAACCCCTGGCTCAGAAGCAAAACTTCGTATTCTCGACACTGTTTAGAACTGAGTAGAACCAGCACTCTCTGGAAAAGAATGTGCTGAAAGTCTGTCCTGCAGAGGTTTCCAAGCTGAAGACACTCCTCGGAGCACTTTCCATGAGGTCAGATGGCTCCTTCCCTGAGAGAGTTTAATGGGGAAGGAAGACAGCTCCCTTATCTTTGGTCAGAGGGCAACTACCACAACCCTAAGGGACACAAATGTGCCCTAAAAGTCAAGAGCATCCATCTTACAAAAATTAACAACCTTGCTTTTCACCCTCCCAAAGAATGTCCTGGTCTGGTTTGGCCTTTCTGTGCCGAATTCCATTCCAGAACCCCAGTTAAAATGTTCTCAAGGGCCGACCAGAGATTCCTCCTCCTTTCTCCGGGCTGGTACAACTTGACCGCTGCTTGACATCAAGGTCAACTGGAGACTGGGAACAGTTATGTAAGTGCGTTGTAAATTGAATTAGGGCTGTTCATGAGCCCAGACCAAGTAACCAGGGCAGCTCCAGGCCAGAGCAGCAACGTGTCCCCAGGAGACAGCATTGGAAGAACCGCTTACTGGTGAAAGGAAATAATGTATCACAGGCGAAGAAAAGCACAACCCATCTCTCCCCAGTCCCTGTGAAGTCTGGGCTTTTGCCTACCCTGTCCTGTGGAAAGGAAGGAAGAGGCATTCAGAGGGAGATGGTGTCAGTGTGGCAGGCGGGCATCGAAGAAACAGCAGCATGCAGTGTATACACACACAGAGAATGAGAATGAGAAAAAGAAATTATTTTTAAAATCAGAAAGACACCACCCATAGAAGAGAAATACGCAGGCTTACTCATGGGAAAAGGACTCCTCTGGCAGTCTTCTGGGCATTGGAGAATGGGCGAGAGAGTCCACTGCAAGACCACACCCTTCTCCAATGACCAGTTGTTCTGGAGAGAATACATGCACACAGGTCTTAAGTGGGGGGGGGGGGGGGGCGCTGAAACATCTGTTGACACCTCTGATGACCCAGAACATTCTTTCCCAAAGTAAGATGCTATGCTACAGAGAGGGGGAAAATAGAATGTGGATTTTCTTCACAGGCAAATGAAGACAGAGGTAACTTTTGGATAGAAAAAAAAGGTAACAAAACCATATCATGACCTTGGTCTATGCTGACATGACCATCTTTTTGTTTTCATTTATTTTTTTTCAATTACATAACATGACCATCCTTAGAAGCAGATGAGAGGCAGAATAATGTAAAGCCGAAAGCTTAGACTCTGGTCCACTGGGACCTAACCATAACTCCGTCTCTTACTAAGTGCTTGACGTGTGGCCAGGTTCTTAAACTCCTTCTGAGCTCTAGCTTTCTCATCTGTCAAAGGGGATCATTACAGTAGCTACCTGAAAAGGGCTCTTATGAGATTCAGTGAAGTCAATGGAAATAGTGTTTGAAAATTAGATACATAAAGACTTGCAAATACTAGTGCTAACAGCTAAAAGTTATTGGAGTTCAGACACTGGTCATCCACACAATGAAAAAGATGAACATAATTCACCTACAAACAGCCTGAGCTTCTTCTCCTGGCAAACACAATTTAAAGATATTGACACATCATTCTCAACCTCTCCTCTTTCTGCTCCTTTTCAAATCAGAATACTGTGCTGACCACTAGACATGATATAACAAGGTGAGCTCAGAGCTGGAGATTAGGAGAGTCAGGCTTTTGTACATGGCCTTCAGAAATGACAGAAAGTCCAGGATGTGTTATTTCACCCAAAGCAGCTTACAATCTAATATGTTCATAGTTCGGAGGCCTATTGAAGCCAACTCCTTGTGATGGGCTGTCCAGAGGTAAATAGCAGTCTAATGGGGCCACATCACTCTCAGAGTTGGTTTTCTCATCTGTGAACTCATCAGGTCCTCAACTGAACTGAATCAATGAATTAATAATCATTTCTTACAGTACTGCCTCCCCTTCTGCCCCTGGTTTGGTATTTTTCCAAGTCTGTAGGCCCTTCCTGGCTCCAGACCGATAACCTTCTCTAAACCCCAGGAACGCCCCCAATACGCTGTCTAAATTCTACAGATCTCAGCTCTGAAGCCAAGTAAGAAAAGCCAGGGACACATGTTAAAAGTTGCACTGCCACCTGAGACCTTTCTTGTTGTTGTTGTTATAAATTTTCAACAGGGATTAAATGCACACTCAGAGCTTGATTGGACAACAACCTTTTTTCCCCCTGAAGGACCCTGCCAGTGTTTTGAGCAATGAGAAGGCAGGTCATTGCCGGGTTTGTGCAGTGCATTTGGGGGGGAATGGGAAAAGGGGAAGAAAGGTCAGCTTTTGTAAGGTGTGATTTAATTTTTAAAATGCTTATGCTGCTCTTTATAAAATATCCATTTAGCTGGATTGCTTTCTTGCTGACAAAAGAAGCAATTGCTGCATATAAAGTAAATCAGATTAAAACTCTCTCTCTCTGTTCCTGTCAAGGTAAAGGATGCAGACCCCAGGAACAGCACACATTTTGATTCCTAGTGTGTGCAAATGATTGTTTATGTGCTATCTGGTGCCAAGACCCACAGAAGGCTCTTGTGCTGCCCTGTAAAAGCAGAGAGAATGGAAAGCTTTTCTGTAGGCACAAAAAGTTATTTTTTTTTATTTCTTATTCTCTTTCACAGTGGTAGCTATTACATTGTAATTTTCTTGACATTTTGTTGGCAGCCAAAAATGACAGAAATAATATCCCTTGCTTACAGTGTGCAGTTCCGATTCATTTTGTTTAGCTCAAGTCGCCTTGTGTAATAAAGGCAGCAGCTGCTAGACCTTATGCAGAGATATAAACTTGCAAGTTCTTTTAAGCAAGTCCTTAATCAGAAAGGTAGAGCAAGTTCAAACCTTCTCTTCCCTTTTTTTCCTAGCAGGGTTTCTTGTACACAGCGAATAGCAAGAAATGAACACAGCTTTAGTAGTTATCATTGACATATCTTCTCTTCAGTGTATAATTGAGTAAACAACCTCCTTTGGGCCAGTCAAATACTCTTATCTGGACAAGAGATCATGAGTCCTAAACACAGGTCAAGGTATGGGGCCTGAGATGGCCACATACCTGAGAATAGATGGTTTCTGAGGATCTGGAATGGGTGTGAGGAGCTGCCAGGAGCCAGGGACCATTAAGTCAATGGTTTCCAGTGGTCAGCAAGCTCATTAGTCAACAGAGCCAAATATCCACAGTACAACGATTAAAATTTCTTTTGAGAGCCAAATTTTTTAAACTTAAACTATATAGGTAGGTACATTGTTATTAACTTAATTAGGGTACTCCTAAGGCTTAGGAAGAGCCACACTCAAGGGGCCAAAGAGCCGCATGTGGCTCGTGAGCCGCAGTTTGTCGACCACGGGTTTAGTCAAAGCATGAAGTCAAAGAGCCAGGCAGGCACACTAAGGTCTGGGCATGTGCAGACCCCAGTCTTCAAGGGAAGTGGTCACCTTGAGACCCCAACAGATAAGGTGGTTCAGGTTGCTATATGTCCGAACAGATGGACAGGAATCAGGGGGCACGTTGTAGCCAAAAGATAGAGCACAAGAAAGGCAAGGTGAGAGGGCTTGGTTTCTGTATCATTTTCACTTGGTGGGAAGCCAGAGTGAGCAATTCCAATCATTGCCAACGTCCTCATTCCTACAAATCGGAGCACCTTGTAAGTACTCAGAGGCCTGGTAAAAAGCCTGGCCTGCCCAGAGGGTCCAAGAGTTGTGCTCAGTTCCAGATGTCGCGGGTGCTCCAGTAGTAGAGCAAGTGATAGGAATTGCCCCAGACACAGCATGTGCTGCCTGGACAACAGAGAGTAATAACAGATCAAGTTCCGTCATTGAGTTCAGGGATTATGATTTTGCAAGATAGGCAGTTACAAGCATCTAAAGTGCATTAGAGATCATTTGTGGGGGATACTGAATGATAAAATAATATTAATAGTGATGATGATATGATCATGACTATAAGAGTGGTAGTTTTAATTAGAGAAAGGAGGAGGAGAACGGGAGGCATGCAGTAGCTCATTTATTTGTAATGGGCTAAATGAGCTCAAATTCATTTTGGCAAAGGAATGGATTAATTCATGAGGGCAGAGACCATGTCTATCTTTTTCCTTACTTCATGCTCAGTGTCTTGAATAGCACTGCCCCCAACCTTAGATGTGCTCTTAACATGATAGAATTGACTGATAGTGACCATGACCTATGACCGTGCCAGGGATGATGTGGATTGGTGTGAAGTGTGTCTCACTGGGTGACAACATCCATAGCACAGACTTGAGATAAATGGTGGTTTGGCCCTTATCCATTCATACCTCATTTATTTTTTGAGGCAGGACATTTTGCCTCATTGATTTTCCCTGCTCATCGAGTTCCATTAGCCTATTCATTAGTGATGGCTTCATTCCCTTCCCATATCATCTGCCTCCTGAATGACACTTCTTTGTGTCATTAGCGCTGACCATGCTTGCTGGTTATCAGTGAAATGTGGTATTACCAACAGGGCCTGCTGGCTGGCAAGTAGCCCTTCTCTGTCACGTTGGCATCCACAGTAAGGAAACAGCAATTTCAATTACAAAGAACTAAGAGCATTGGATTGTCTCACTGACATTATAGCATTATAGCTCTAGTCTCTCTCTCTCGCTCTTGCTCTCTCTCTCTCTCGCTCGCTCGCTCTCGCTCTCTCTTATTATGGGCTGGCACCTTTGAGTTACCTCAGGTATGTCAAACTCAGTTGCCTAAATATGAACAAATTATCATAACCCCAAGCCTGCTCTTGCTCCTGACTTCATTTTCCCACTGGAACCACTACCAACCATCAACCCAAGTAGAATCATCTTGGACTCTTTGTTTTGCCCTTCCCCACATCTGATCAGGCCCCAAGGTTTAACCCTGCTTCCGGAGGAACAACTCTTGCACCCTCCCTTGTCTCCTTTGCTCTTGGCATTGCTTCAGTATTGCTCCTTGTTATCTCCCACCTGGGCTGAGCCCCTGCTATTTCTGGACTCCAGATATTTCCATCCTTCCAACTCCTCTTCTCCAGGGCACAGCGAGGGTGCAGAGTGCCTGTGGAAAGGTTAAGGGAAGACAGACTCTCAGCATGCAAGAGAGTAATAATAGCAAACAGTTAGTGGGAACATGGATTGAGCACTTTCTATGTGCCAGACACTGATTTATTCATATTTCATTACCTTTATTAATGCTCACAGAAACCCAAAGGTTGGTACCATTATCTTCATTTTATAGTAAGTATGAGTCACGTAGCTAGGAAGTGTCAAAACTGGGACTCCAACCCAGGTTTGTCTCATTCTAAAGTTCATGTCTTTTCGCTATACCATTCTACTTTTCTAGTTGCTCTAGACCAGTGGTGCTCAACCTGTGGGTCACAACCCCTTTAGGTGTCGAACAACCCTTTCACAGGGGTCACCTAAGACCATCAGAAAACACATATATAATTACATATTGTTTTTGTGATTAATCACTATGCTTTAATTATGTTCAATTTGTAACAATGAAAATACATCTTGCATATCAGATATTTACATTACGATTCATAACAGTAGCAAAATTACAGTTATGAAGTAGCAGCGAAAATAATTTTATGGTTGGGGGTCACCACAACATGAGGAACTGTGTTAAAAGGTCGCAGCATTAGGTTGAGAACCACTGCTCTAGACCAAGCATGTCAAACTCACGGCCTGTGGACCGCATGCAGCCCACAATGAATATTTTTGTGGCCCAGCCAATATAACAGTATGAAGAAACGTTTTAATAAAAATTTCGCAACTTAATTTTTACAACATCTTGTTATATATAATTATTAATAACTAGAGGCCCAGTGCACAAATTCATGCATAGGTGGAGTCCAGCTGGCCCGACTCCACTCGGTGGATTGGGGCCAGGCCTGTCGGGAGGAGGAGATGGTGGGAGGTTGGCCGGCCAGCCCGCCCTGATCAGGGCCTGATCAGGGCCAGACCAGCTGTGGGGAGGGGCTGCAGGTGATTGGCCAGCCGGCCCTGCCCCCATTGGGGTGGGGGGGGGCTGATTGGTGGTGGGGCCAGCCATGGAGAGGGGCTGTGGGCAATGGGCCAGTCACCCCACTCCCGAATGGGGCGGGAGGGACTGATCGGGGCCATCAGCCTAAGGGAGGGGCCATGGGTGGTTGGCTGGTCAGCCCTGCCCCTGATCAGAGTTGGGGGGCCGATCCAGGGTGGAGTTGGCTAGGGGGATAGGCTGCAGTTGATCAGGATGGTGGGGGCCCATTGGGGACGGGGCCAGCTTGGGGGGGAGCTGCAGGCAGTTGGCCAGCTGGCTGTGCCCCTGATCAGGATGAGGGGCCAATCTGGGGTGGGGCTGGGCAGAGGGAGGGGCTACAGGTTGGCCAGCCAGCCCTGCCCCCTATCAGGGTAGAGGGGGCAATCAGGGGCGGGCCCGGCTTGGGGGAGGGGCTGTGGGAGGTTGGCCGGCCAGTCCCACCCCCTGATCATGCCAGTTCGCTGGCCACAGTGGGCATCATAGTGACCAGTCGTTCCAGTCATTAAGGTGTTCCAGTTGCTGGCTTTTTATATATATAGATGGACTACAACATTCGCTAATGACTGATTACTATAATCATGTTGCATTCATTTCCTTTAGCACCTTATGCGTAGGCATACCGTTTCTCTCCACTAATACTAGTAGTGAATATTTTAGCAGCCAATTGCCACATCATTAGTCTTGGACTGACTTGTTTGGTGTGTGCAACAGGAAATATTTCACTTTCAGAGAACAAGAAAAATAGGTTTATTTGCATTATGCTTGTTAATTTGTGCAGTTATTCAGTGTCTGGTAAGTTAATGTTCAAGAAAAAATATTAATTTTTATTAAAATGTTCTATTATTTTATGTTAATGATTACTCATTTATTTCAGCCCTTTGTATTCAGCATGTCTCTATCAGAATAAACCTAGGTTTCTATGAAAATTGAGGCTTTTGGTTTTTTTGCGGCCCACATAAGCTTAAACCTTGTTTATTTGGCCCGTGTTAGCCTTTGAGCTTGATATGCTTGCTCTAGACCAGAAGTTCCAAATCTCCCAGAGAGCTTGTTAAAACACTGATTGCTATCCCTCTCTCTTCCCCGAGTTTCTGATTTAGCAGGTCTAGTGCAGTGATGGTGAACCTATGACACGCGTGTCAGAGGTGACACGCGAACTCATTTTTTGTTTGATTTTTCTTTGTTAAATGGCATTTAAATATATAAAATAAATATCAAAAATATAAATCTTTGTTTTACTATGGTTGCAAATATCAAAAAATTTCTATATGTGACACGGCACCAGAGTTAAGTTAGGGTTTTTCAAAATGCTGACACGCCGAGCTCAAAAGGTTCACCATCACTGGTCTAGTGTGAAGAATTTGCATTTCTCACAAGTTCCCAGGAGATGCTGCTGCCCCTGACCCAGGGGCCACACTTGCACAGCCATCGCTCCAGGTGCCATTTGTTTACATCACTTTCTCCTTAGACACAGCACACCTGTTTCCGAACTCAGACATAGATTCAGACTGGTTTCAAATCCTGCATCTGCCACTCACTTGCTCTGTGTCTGTGGGCGATAAGATTTAACCTCACTAAACCTCAGTCCCGGCTTCCATAAAATGGGGATGTCTGAGGACTCAAAATCATGTATATAAAGCTCTAGGCTTTGCAACTCGCGAAAAGTAGAACTTAATAAATGCCCACTGTTTACAAGTATCTGAAATGACCCATTTTAGTTATTTATGCCTTTTTGCTGTTTCTCTCCCTGCCACCCCCTCTCTCACCATCATAATCACTTTGCACTCAATATTTTTTAGATTTGAACTGATGTTCTCCAGATCTTTGACAACTCACGCCTCACCACTCAGATTTCAATTGAAATCAACCACCTCAGAGAGACTTGGAGCCTAGAGGCGGGAGCCCCTGGGCACAGGAGCATTAAGTACTGATCTAATATCAGGACTGATTATAGATCTAATCAAGTTTTATTTTCTTTTTTTTTTTCTACATTCTATTGTAACTTTTGGCTTTGAAGATAATTATCCACTGTCCCTAAGTTTTCACATTTATTGGCATAAACAAATTTATGGTATGTTATTAATATACTAGAGGCCCAATGCACGAAAATTCATGCAAGAGTAGGCCTTCCTCACCCCAGCTGCCAGCACTGGCTTCCCTCAGGCACTCAGGACCTGGGCTTCCCTCCTCTCCAGGACCCCAGCCAGCTTCCCTCGGGCCCTGTCCCCTGACAGGAAGGACATACGGACATTTGGAAAGTCATTCAGCTGTCTGGTCTAATTACCATATTACCCTTTTATTATTATAGATTTTTAATCTTCTGCTATTAGTATTGTACCCCTTCACTCTAATACTTTTTATAACTTCTCTCTTTTTTTGTTGATCATTCTTGTCGAGATTTGTCTAATTAGTCCTTTAAAAGTCAACTTTCTGGTAATATCTTTGTTTTTCATTGATTTGTATGATTTATTTCATTTCTTCCTTCCTTGCTTCTTTCCTTCTCCCCCTAACTCCTTAAGTTGGATACTCAGATCTTTATTCATAATTTTTTCTGCATTTCTTCTAAAAGCGTTTAAAGGTGTACATGTCCCTTGAATTTCACTTACCTCACTCTCATGGTAGTGTGTTTCCTATATGTCTCCCAATATTTTCGAACAATTTGAACAACCTAAATCTGTGGGAATTCAGGGGGCCTGTTTCAGACTCAGCAGAGGGCTATCCTTGGCTTTGGCCAGGAGCCCAGGGCACTGGACATTGTGTGTTAATTTCTCGGTTTGGGGTTTCCCAGGTCACACGGGTGGGATAGATTTAAACCTCAAACCCACACAAGGGCAGGGCTATGGCAAAGCATTCTCAGGAGAGACCCTTGTTTGCTTCCTCCTGGACATACGACAGAAGTTCTCTGTGTTCCCCTTCCAAGGGTAGGTGGAAGGATTTCTATCTCACCCTTCCACTCAGTGGGTAGCAGTTCAGAAGCCCAGAATTTGTGGGGCTTTTCAGTTCTCATGCTCCTCCCTGCAAGGGCTCTGCCGTCTTTGTCTCCTCTACCTTGTGAAGCCATGAAAGCGCCATATTGGGTTATGTCCTCAGGGAGATGCTGGGCTCAGAATGATTTTAAATGATTGCATACATGGTACTTCTTGTATTTGCTCTCTAGAAGTTTTCCTCACTCTCTTGCTAGTTTAGCTATGCATCCGAAAAGAAAAAAAAATATCTGTATTCTTTCCAAACTATGTGCCATATGTGGTTGGGGCATAAAAGAGAGGCTATTTATGGATCAGTTTAATATATCACCAGAAATTGAAGTAGCTCTTTAGGATATCATTGCCTTTTATCTTCTCCATATTACTCATCAGTACCTGAATGTACTTTATTTGCCTATGTGTTTATTTCCTGTTCCTCATCTCCCAGTTAAATGCAAGAAATTTGATGACAAGGACTCTGTTTTGTCCGCTGGCCTGTCAGTGTGAGAGTAGTCGCTGCAGGTGGCAGGTGGCAGAGTGCTCTAAGGTGCTAGACGCAGCCTCTGTTTCCTTATACAAAACAGTTGCTGTCATTGAGTAAGACTCAATCAAAACTTCTTGATTGATTGACCTACAAGTAATTTATGTATTAAAAATGCATAAATCTGTAAGTTTAAGTATTCACATAGTGGACTGTATTCCATGAAAACTTTTCATCTAATTATTTGTATACATAGTCATTAATATGAAAAAATATCTATGAGATATTAAGATAGAAAATCAGATTATAAAATAGCATGTGTACCCCCATTATAAAATACACACATGCACACATGTTTATTGTATGTGTGTGTGAAAGATAGACACACAAAAATTAACTGTTCCTCACAGGTTAGTAGGATTTTACATAAAATAATAAAAGCGTAATGTGCTAATTAGACCAGACGTCCTTCTGGACATCCTTCCAGATGACTTTCCAGATGAAGCCAGGGCTGAGAGGGAAGCCATGGTCCCGGGTGCCAGAGGGAAGCCCTTGCCAGCAACCAGGGGAAAGAAGGCCTACTCTTGCATGAATTTCATGCATCAGGCCTCTAGTATTTTTATAATAAGAGGAGTGTAAAAAACACTTATTAGTGTCTAGGCTATTTGTTTCCTTATTTTGAGGTGCATATTACAGGAAAAGTTTTATTTTTTTCTTTCTTCCTGAGGACTCAGCTTTATATTATGTGCATTTATTTCTCCTTTTCGTCAAAGCAAAAATAAGCCATTTTCAGGCTTCATCCCTAATATTATTCTGCTCAGTATGTTTTCTTTAACAACATTAGCATCTTTTAACTTAGCACTACACACACAAGATTTATGTAAAGATCTGCTGAAACTCAGCTCAAGTCTGTTCTAGATTTGGTACTTTGTCAACTTTAATTTTGTTACCCTTGTTTTGTGGGAAGACAGGACAGCACAATCTGTTCCAACTGACCTCATGGGAGGAAAGGGATACCATCAACCCTTTTTCTCCTCTGCCACGACAGCTTTTGTCAGCATAAATGTTCACTCTATTACATGGTTATGCTGGATATCGCCTATCTTTAAGAATAGCCAGAAATACTGTTAAGAATCCTCTTCCTTCTCAACTGCCTACCATGCACATCAGTGGTAGAGTCAGGAGCTGGGGACACGAAGTGAGTAAAAATCACCTCCTGCCCTTCACGCCCACAGAGATGTTAAAAAATATACTAACAAAATGGTGTCACCCATGCTATGTGTGAAATGCTTTAGGAATTCAGAGAAGGTGCTTGTGAGATGGATGAAGGTGAAGCAATCATCTGCCTACTGTTTATATTTCAGCCTTATTCACCACCATTACCACTTTTACTCTAGCAGCATTCTATTTCTCATAGTTTTTCACAGACACTAGGCTATGTTTATGTTATTATTTATACTGTACCCTCTGCCTGGAGTCTCTTTTTTTCTCTTTTCTAGTCAAATTCCTACTTATCCTTTGTAATTTTCCTTCATGAAACTCTTCCTAACCACCCATCCCCAGGCACATTGGTTCTATACATTCACTCATTCATTTAATAAGCATTTATTGAGTACCTGCTATCTGCCAGTCACTGTGCTAGATCTAGAGAGACAGTGGTGAAAAGAAATGCTGTGTCTTGTCCTCGGTGTTCTTATATCCAAATGAGGGAGACAGGTGGTAGACAAAAGCAAACAAGTCAACAAAAGAGACAGTTGGTCATCATTGGTATGAAGAAAATAAGCATGAGAGAACACTTGATACTGGAGGTAGAGGGAAGCACAGTCATGCAAGTGTGTTCCTAGGGGAGGGAGAAGTCTATACAAAGTCCTCTTCTTGCTCTTGTAGTGCCCAATATTTCTCCTTAGTTTTTCCTTTATCTGTTGTAAGTATTGGCTGATAGGTCTCTCCTCTCAAACTGGACTCTGTGGTCCCTATGGAGAGAAGACATCATTCATCTTTGCATCTCTATTGCGTGGGGCCTGACACATTGTCATGCTCAGTAAATACTCGCTGAATGAAGGGCTAGGTGGATAAATGGATGGATGAGGAAAATGCAAAAGATTGAGGAGATATTTAAGTGGCTTCATAAGTGAAGTGGCATTTAAATTGTTTCTTGAGGGAGGAGATGGATTGTTTTCTTTCAGAATAGCTAGGCTAAGGAAAGGCACCCCAGGTAGAGGCAAAAAAAAATTTTGCAAAGGTTAAAAAAATTTTAAATACATATTGAGTTTAGGAAACAACAAATACTTGCCTGATGGCCAAAACCGGTTTAGCTCGGTGGATAGAGCGTCGGCCTGCGGACTGAAGGGTCCCAGGTTCGATTCCGGTCAAGGGCATGTACCTTGGTTGCGGGCACATCCCCAGTAGGAGGTGTGCAGGAGGCAGCTGGTCGATGTTTCTCTCTCATCGATGTTTCTAACTCTCTATCCCTCTCCCTTCCTCTCTGTAAAAAATCAATAAAAATATATTTTTTAAAAAATGCTTGCCTAATGAAGAGGAAGTGTAAGTGGTAGGAGAGAGTTGAAGATAGTCAAGGTTGGCCCCACAAGGACTGACTAGTATAATTTCTATGGCAGATAATGCTGAACCGCCCAGGTACTGAGAAAAAACACACACATCTGTTACTTGAATTGTTATACAAGTTAAGGTGACCCAACCTGCTAAACCCTCAACATCTTAGTCGCTTTAGACAACTTAAGTTCATTTCTAGATGATGAATACATGTATTTAAAAGACAGTCTTTAAGTTATTTGAAGAGTCGGTATCCTTCCATCTTATGGCTCCTCCAAGCCACACAAATTCCATCCAGCCAACTGGGAAAGAGAAAAAGAGAAGACGTATATTTGGGCCAATCCTGAATGTGGTCTGCATCACTTTTGCCCACATTCTGTTAGTATGAATTCTGTTGGCATGAATTCAGTCACAAGGTCACACCTAGCTGCAAGGAAGGCTGGGATATGTAGTCTAGCTATGTGCCCAGGAGAAAGAGGAAATGGGCTTGATGAATGCTTTGTCAGTCTCT
Source organism: Myotis myotis (assembly GCF_014108235.1). Taxonomy (NCBI): domain Eukaryota; kingdom Metazoa; phylum Chordata; class Mammalia; order Chiroptera; family Vespertilionidae; genus Myotis; species Myotis myotis. Next base: position 36,151,803 of record NW_023416357.1, read on the forward strand.
GCCACATTTGTCAAAGGGAAAATATGTTAACCTGGACCCACATGTAAGAAATAAAGTAAGTCTTAGGGCACATGGTAGCAGCAATTACAGGTGACTAATGCCTCAGCTTTCTCCTCTTCAGCCCACTACTGAGGATAGTTATGTCATTTAAGAAATCAGCTCCTGTTTGACATATATTTCCTTGGGGACGATTCGCATACTTAATTTGGTATTGTCACTCCTATATTGTGCATTCTTTTTGTATATGACCACATGGTTCCATTAACACCAACAGGGAGTTGGGAGTATAAACTCTGAAGTATTGGCAATCACTATAATCCTTATTATAATAATACTAGAGGCCCGGTGCATGGATTTGTGTACCAGTGGCGTCCCTTGGCCTGGCCTGCACCCTCTCTCAATCTGGGATCCCTCGGGGGATATTGGACTGCTGGTTTCTGCCCAATCCCCACAGGCCAGGCTGAGGAACCCCACCAAGCAATGAATCCATGCACCAGGCCTCTAGTATGCATATAGGATCTTTGGTTAATCTCTTCCCGCCTCCTCCCCTTACCCCTGCCCCCTTTCCTTTGAGATTCATCAGTCTGTTCCATGTTTCCATGCCTGTGAGTTGAGTGTTTGCCCCCTGGTGGTTGTGCGCATCATAGCTACTGGCTGAATGGTTGAATCATTGCTTAGGCTTTTATATAGATAGATATAGATATAGATATAGATATAGATATAGATATAGATATAGATATAGATATAGATATAGATATAGATATAGATGATATAGATATAAATACAGACATAGATATATAGATATAGATATAGATATAGATATAGATATAGATATAGATATAGATATAGATATAGATATAGATATAGATATAGATATAATTATAGCAATGTCAATAATCCTTAGGTGTATGTGCTTCTTTCTAACACATTTTACCACATAGGCAGAAATAACTACATATTTCATCAAACAACTATGGGGGTTTTATTTATTTTGTTATTATTTTTAAATTATTTTAAATTTTAACTAGATTTTAGAGGAACTATAACTTCTATTAGGAATCAGAGAGCCAATAAAAGAGAAAAGAAGTACAAAAATACTAGATGGTGGTAATATTCCTGGACTCATAATTTATCAGTGTGAAACCAAGTTTTCACTACATCATAATTTGATCATCTGATGTTGTGTGGAGCATACCCTTTGTGTAATGAAATTTCCTAGCAAGGTAGAAATTTTTGTTTGTGTCATGTTCACCTAATATCTCCATACCCACAACCGTACCCATATGGTCTCCCTTCTCTACCATTTCTTCTGCTATAATCTCATCTGCTAGCTCCATCATAAGATAAAAACAATTAAATGGGTGAGGGGAAAGAATAAATAAAATTAGAACACCAATTTTACCCTGGCCAGTGTGGCCCAGTTGGTTGAGTGTCAACCTTTGCACCAAGAGGTCGCCGATTCGATTCCTGGTCAGGGCGCATGCCCGGGTTGCAGGTTTGGTCCCCAGTCAGGGTGCATACAGAAATTGGTGTTTCTCTCTTCCTCTCTCTTTCTCTCTACGATCAATAAAACAGAAAGAAAATCAATTTTATTGTGGCTGTTGTGTCCCAACTCTACCTTCAACCCTTTTGTGAATATTTATCTCTTTGTAAACTCCGCCTGAGCAGGACTGTGTTATTCTCACTAGTGCTGTGGGTGCTGAGCGTGGTTCTTGACTGGAACTCTGTGACACAGGAGGACAGAAAAAGGACAAGCGGGAAAGGAAATATTGAAAGGTCACATAGTGCAGTATGCCTAAATTGGCAGTGACTTCTAGATCTTAGAAAGTCAACTATAAGAAAACTAATGAATTCTAGAAGTAAGGATATTTTATCTTTGATATTAAAACCACTTCTGCTGCATTATATACAGCTTGGACCTTCTTTTAATAAAATATGTATAAATACATATTAGTTCTATGTAATTATATGTAAGTATAGAGAAATATTTAAAATAATATATAAACTAAATGTTAACAATGGTTTCATTTGGGTGATGGATTTAAGGCTGATATGCATTCTGTTCTTTATAATTTTCTACGTCTTCAAAAGGGATTTTACAATGAATATTTTCATCATCGCTATAAAAATGTAAATGTCATTAAGGAAAGAAGTAGGAAATAAGGAAAAATAAAGGAATTCTCCTTCAAGTCTTCTTCAACTCTTTTTAAAACATGATCCTGATTTCTCTCTCCATACCTGAAGCAGCACTAACTCAACCCGACAATGTGTCTACCATGCCCATGTCTAGCCCTTTTTGGACCAACAAACTGGGTCCAATAAGTATTCTTTTGGAACTGGGATGTATATTCCAGAGTTTATCAGTAGAATCTAAATTACCTGATATTTTGCAGTCATAATTAGCATACTTAATCATTTAACGCCATTTTTGTGGCTTGTTCTAAACTCCATAGGTCATTTCTGAATTCTGGCAAGCTCCTCTGCATAGAGGTAGACATCTAAGCTGGGTCTGAAAGTGACAGGTCTTGGTGAGAGTGAGGTGTCCAGGTAGCATCCCACGATGTTGTTTGCATAACTGAATAGGCAGTGTTGTCCTTCACTGAGATGTGGAACTCTGGAAGAAGACTAATTTTAAGCAGGATTGCTGGAGGTGGAGGTCGTAAGTCTAAGTTTATGCATCTTAGAGTTAAAATGTCTCTGGAAATTGGAGAGAGGATGTCAAATAGACAGATGGATATATGAGCTGAAGTATCTAGCCTGGATATACAAACTTGTGCTTCATTTGCCAATGGGGATAACTGAAGTTGTTAGCATAGATGATATCTGAGAGGAAGAAAATATTAAAGAATAGTGGAGGGCCTGGTACCAACCTAGAGAATCCCAATGTTTAATGGCAGGTTAGTAGGAAACAAGCCAGCAAAGGATACTGAAAAGAAGCACCCCGAGAAGTAGGACAAAAAAGCTATGAGAGCATTAGGTCCCGGGAGCCAACGTGAGAAAAATATATCAAGGAGTGTGTTGTTAAAACTTCAGAAGCCACTGACAAGCCAGCTAAGATAAGGAATAAAAAATAGTCTTTGGGTCTAGAAACAAGTAGTCACTGGTAACCAGAGCAAAACAAGAAAAAAAAGGAAGACAGAAAAATGATGTGGCCAGAATTTATATTGGAGTGGACTGAAATAAATGGAGGGGGAGGAAATAGAATGAATGAGAAACTAGACAACTTACTTTGGCTGTGAAAGGGAGTGAGGGATCTGGGGAAGAGATGGATAGAGGAGAGGAATTCAGCAAGAAAAAAAAGTAATTTGGGAGGGCTGGGGGTTCTGAGAGACTCAAGATTTTGTCTGAGAAATTATTCAGTGTTTGAAAAGGATATAACTGAGTATACTTTCAGTAGCATGCTGGGCTGTACTTTTTCCATTTTATTTTTTCCCAATTTACAGTTCTGTAGTGGCAGAGGTTAACATGGAGATCTTGATCTAGTAAAGATGCAAATATTACTGCCTGGAGTGAATAGATTACTAATGGAAACCAGGTTTATGGAGCCATTGGACATTAACTACTATTGTATCTGACCCAGAAATCCTATACTAATATTTCTTTGTTAAATTGACTCTATAGAAACATTTCAAGTGCTCTTTGCATTGGCCTAACATCTTATTTGCTCCTCCATTAGTTGCTGCGTTAAATAGAATCCTTGTTAGGTGTTTGTTTTATGTGTGCCGGAGAATCATGATCTTCACCTTTTGGAAAATTATACTTTAACAATTGTCAAGCCAATTAAAAGAGGAAACTTGGGAGAGCAGATCTGGCACCAGCTTTGTGAAGGCGGAGGAGTAGATTCAGGACAGGGTAGGGCGCAGAGCCGTATGAAGGCGGGAGAAGTCTGTGCAATCCTAGCTGAGAAAAATCCTAGGAGGAATGTGAACTTCCCAAACACAAAGCCATAACTATTTAGGGTTTTCCGTTTGAAGCATATGGAATTTGCATTATGAATTCATGAAGAAAGGTTGGGCAATACTTATTTTAACTGCTAGAGTGAAAAGGTGAGAGGGCAAAGACTGAGCAAAGTAAGGGGCATTCAAACACATGTGTGAATGGGAATCCAAATGCCATAGATTGCTTGAACTCATAAAGTCTTTCAATTTCCAAATTGATCTGTTGATTTCTGGGCAGAGTTCAGCAAGCTTCACTGGAGCATCTCGCTAAGTTCAGAGCCTCGCCACCTCCTAATGACCCAGCACTAATGTGGGCCATGTTCCACGCAGCCCAGGAATGAAGTGGTCATGATGGAAATAGAGCAGATGTGGCTACAGGCAGCAGCACAGCATACCCCGAGCTCCCAAAATAAACTTGCTTACATAACATGTGAAAACCTCCCAATCACTCCCTCGGCTTCTTTTGGCAGAACAGCTGATTTCCACCAGGAGGAAATATTCCACTCTCCAAGATAAGGGGCTCCGCTCACTAGCATTTCTGTCCCTCCCACAATCATTCCCTTTATGAACCTCCATCACGAAGGTGTTTTTTGGCTCCTTTTGCTACATGGAGATGGTAATTGTGGGGGTCAAATTAGTCAGCAAAAGCTGCTCAGCTAACTCCCTGGCCGGCCTTTTCCCACCCAGGGTCTCATTATCTTGCAGAGTTCCTTCTAAGGAGCCACTGTAAGCTGCTTCTTGGGAATATGGTTTATTCACACAGGCCTACCTCTTGCTGTGATCTTTATGTTGTAAATTTATTCAAGGCAGGGATCTGACCACAAATTTTTTTCTACTGCAGTGCTCTTTCAAACAGAAAGCAAAATTGTTTTGGGGGAACAAGACTAATAATGATGATAAAGACAAGAAGGCACATAAATATGGGGGGGAATGTCCTGCTGCCACCCAGGGGAGGAAGGCTGTAGACAATCCTGGCTAATGGCCTGACACCGTGTGGAAGCAGCACCAGATACAGTGCGTGGATTTGGGGTCCACTAACACTAGAAGACAAGCTCTTCCGGGCTTCGAATTTCTGTGCATTGCAAATGACTAGTTAGGCTAGACATCTGGTTACAATGTCTGACTTTTTTTTTTTTTAAAGAGCATACTTTCTTATTGGCCTTTCTCTTTCTCTGTATAAAATCCAGATTCCCTATCCTACTTTATCACTTGCGATTTGCAATAAATATAAGGAGGTCAAACAGTTGCATGTGTTGCTACATAAAACCAAGCGGGCGGGGCGCGGGGGGATGGTTAGCGGCAGCAGAATTAGACAGTTACCCAACATGTGCAGCTCAGGGAGAGGGAGGAGGAAACACTTAGTGGGAAGCCCAAATATTTTTACTTGCTGCAGAGGAAATGGATCATCCTCAGGCCATCATCTTTTGTGAAGTGGAGGAGGGAGCCAGGGAAGGGAGGTAAAGAGGTGGCTGGAGGGCCCACTCTCACACATCCCACTGCCCTTGGTAATAACAATAACCACCATGTATAAACGATCGTGGTGTGCCAGCCTCGAGCTAAGTGCTTTCTGTACAGTGACAGTCTAATTTAATCAGCCCCTTATGAGGTAGGTCTCAGTAACTTATTTTTTTTTAAATCATTTATTGGTTGATTTTGTCTCTGCAAAGCACATTAGTCATTCATAATTTAAATATTGGACTCCATTAGGTACCATTTTTACACTTTTCCTCCCTCTTGCAGTAAAAATATAGTAAGTAATTTGCTTGGAAAAAAAAAAACGATGAACAAGTGTTCTGGTTTCCTCTCCTTTGGTTAATAAGTGTACCTCAGTGGTAGCAGTTTATAAATCCATAGGTTGCCTGGCCAGCATGGCTTAGTGGTTGAGCACTGACCTATGAACCAGGAGGTCCTGGTTCGATTCCCAGTCAGGTCACATGCCAGGTTGCAGGCTATATCCCCAGGCTGGGGCGTGCCAGAGGCAGCTGGTCAATGATTCTCTCTCATCATTAATGTCTCTATCTCTTTTTCTCCCTCTTCCTTTCTCTCTGAAATCAATAAAAATATATTTTTTAAATATTAAAAAATCCATAGACAGTAGGCCGAAGACTGAGTTTCAATGGGTCTTCCATTGAAAAGTGCAAATAAGCTATGGAACCTACTCTCTCTATACCTCTCCTCTCTATATCCTAACCTATGTGTCAAACTTTCTACTGGTTAAAAACTGAGACTTAGAGAAGTTAAGTAACTTGCCTCAAATCACCCAGCTGGCAGGAAGTGGAGTCCACATTCAAATCCCAGGCTTGACTCCATCACCTTACCCTTAATCATTAGGTTATTAGTGCCATAGAAAATTGGCAGTTATTCAGCCTCCTTTAGTCCAACTTGGGGTGGAAGCACAAATCCCCTTGATAACGGACCACATCCAGGGCCACCTGTGACTATAACCTCCAGAAAGGGAGTCCCACTGGGTAGCTTGGTATTTCTCAAACCGGACACCTGTACCCAGAGCATGTTCATCCTAACAGCCCTGCGTACCCAGGAGACAGTCAACACCATCGTCTAAACAGGCCTCCTCTTCCAGACAATTATACTTAAAGGGTTGGAAGAGAAGTTATATTTTTATATTAAAGTAAACAAATACAGCATAAGGTTAATTGCAACATTGTGATTCATTTTTTAAGGTAAAGCACAAGACCTTATTAATTAGCACTTGCATCACACAGCCTTATGCTGCAACACCATCCCTTGCCCAACTGCCTTCACCACCAGGGTCCTGTCCTTAGAAGGACTTCAAAGCAAAAGAGCTGGTTTAGCGGACTACGCATATTCTTTGGAACTCGAGTTCAAGGCTTATTCCCTATTGCTACTACTAATCTGTGACCAATCCCATCTCGAGCAAGTTACTTAGCCTCTCCGCACCTCATTTCCTCTTCCGTAAAATAAGGCCAGGCCAACGTCTCAGTTGGGAAGAGGATGCAATGAAACAAGTGTCCAGCACAGTTCCTGACATCATAGTCAGAACACTTTCCTTCCCACCTTCCCTGAAACCCTTCTCCTTAAGCAGAAACAATCTCCTGGCGTCACAAAGAGGCCCCCATTTGGTACTGAAGCTTCTTGAACCTCCACTTACGGCGCCCTTAACAGGCTCATTAATGACCTCACTAGAGAACAGGGAGTATGAGGTTCAGCTCTGTCTGTTTCCTCCATGCCCCTGTCCCCACCCAGGTTTGCTCCTGGAGAGCTGGAATTCCTCCCACCTGTGAAACCTGCCTGCTGGCTGTGCACTACAAATGGCTTATCTGCTCGTTCAGTCCACTCTTACAGTTGGTAGGAATCCCAAAGCAAAAGGCCTCTTAGGTGCCTCAGGAGGAACACAGGAGACCTAAAGCGGCCAGGGATTGGGGTTTCTCTCGGAAGAGGACCTTACCATCTTAGTGGTAACTAACTTGTAAGTGTGTTCCAGTTGGAAGAAAGAGGTAGCTCCTGGATCCTAGAAACACTACCTTTATTTGGGGCTGTTGCAATTGATCACTGATTTAGGGTAGGAGCAGTCCATTGGTCAGTGTCAGAAATAGGAAACTGAGATTTGCAAACGAAGAGCCATACCTCCTCAGCAGGTGCCTCTAATGGACACTGCATCCGTATGCTGTGCGCTCTCCTTGGCTCTCCTTGCACGGACGGACGGAAGTGGCAACGGAAACAAAGGGCCCAGGTGGACCCCAGGCTGTACCCCTGTCACACAGCTGACGGCTCATGTCTCCGAATCCCAGGGGATGGCCAGTTGGAGTGGAGTTACAGGGTTGGTGAGTTTAAAAAAAAAGATTTTATTATGATAACAGAATGTTTTTGTTTTTGTTTTTTAAAAAGAGGAGGTGAATGGCAGGTGCCCCCTTGGAAGCCACTTGACTGCATTGTTAGAGAAAGCATGTCCCTTTGCTCAAGAAACAGCCAGCTCCCCAGGTGGCGCATGGGTAAGGTTTCCCAGCGGGCACCTTTCTGACCTGCTGAGGAAGTCAGAACAATGTAGGTCTCTTTGTTTCTTCTAACAACCACATAGCTCACACCCGATCCAACTACCTCCCCTGGTGCCTTTCTCTGGAGTGCAGGGTCAGCATCCTTTGGACTCAGCTTCCCAGACTAAAAGGAGGAGGCCCAGCCAGGCTGCCACGGGGAGTCCTCGCCTGCTGCAGAGTCCACAGGGGCTTTTTCCTCGCCTCTTTGAGGATGAGGGCAGAGAGACAGTGAGCTGTGTGCCCAGGAGGGTCAGGGGAACAGCTCCTCATCCCTCAACGTCACCACAGGTAGTTCAGTAAACTGGATGCCCGGATGTCTCTCTCATCTAAGCCCCTCACTCAGACCCCTATGAGATAGCAGATAAAACCCTCTCTCTCTATGACAAGGCTGGTGGTTCCTTCAGCCAGTGGATGGTTTGTAAACTCTTTTGAGGGGTAAAAATCTCAAGTCCTGAATATACACAGGTGGAGTTCATATGCCTTTAAAATTCTCTTATATGTGGATTTTACTCTTCAGCACATTATAGTAGGATAAACTCTTTGAAAACTATGCCTAAGTCCATGAATGCTGGGGAACAAAGGAAGGGATCTGCTGCTGGCCAAGGCTGTTGTTATATGGTCGGTGCTTCCAAAATACTCTTCCCTCTGTTTAATGAGCAAAAGCTCTGGATAACCCTGTGGAAGGGACTGGTGCAACAGTGGTCATTATCTTCATTTTATCCATAAAGTGTCAAGAGATAAAGCAGTGTGCTGAAGTTCCTGGGGCCTCTGCTTGGACATGGGCCTTGCACCTTTCGACCTCCAAGCAGGAGGGTGGACCTATCCCCCTAAGCTTCGACCTCTAACCCAGTTACTCATCTGCTGAAGTGGGTTCTTCCCTTGACTGTGTCTGCCCACATTAACCATCTCTAATTTACACCTTTGTTTATTAAATCCTGTTTTAGAAGAGATGAGATGCAGAGAGAGAGAACTTAAGAAGAGAAAATATTCATATCATCAGTCATTATGTCCTCACCAGATGGAATGAAAATAAAGAAACATTTAGAAGTTCTTTCTTGCTCGGATGAGTTGAAGGAATGTCCCTATGTGGCTTGCATGGCCAGAGAAGGAAAATATTCCTCTTTCAAGGGGTACTTCCTCCCCTTTAAGCTGGCACGAAATGCTTCAATAACAGGTTGTACTGAATGTTACTTCAAAGACCTGGGGTTGGCACATTGGATACTCTTGCCACAAACTGTATCCAAAAATGATTTAACTTCCCCAGTTAGTGATGTGTACAAATGACACACACACCGCTAACCACACATGCACACAATGTATGAACTCCCACATTCCTGACTTCTTATTCCAGCCAGAGACTTTTTTTTTTTCAGAGCTGAAGAGAAATGAATCAAGTTTGCAAAAGGGTATGTGTAAAAATGCCAAAGGAAAAATGAGAATCAGATGCTTTTAAAGCCAGGGCCTGGAGTCCTTTGCTGAGATGGTCTGTGTTCTTCCAGGCCTTCTCTCATTAGAGGTGATCAGGAAGCCGCCATCCAGTCCTGTAGACTGAGGGTGTATAGGTTGTGGTAGGAGAAGAAGAGTTGCTGGGAATTCTTGAGAATGGTTATGAAATCGCTAAACCTTCCGAAGGAAAGGCATTCCAGGCTAATTCTTATGGGTGTAGCATCTAAGCAGCACAAAATATTATTCTGTATCATCGCTGTTCACTTCCCGCCAGTGAGATTCTTGAAAAAAGAAGCCATTCCCCACCCAAATGAATCCCCTGTTAGCATGACTGAGACTAGGGGAAAATATATATCTTCTCAGCCTCATGCCTTAATAGACTCACAAAAAGATTTACTGGGGACATGGAATGGTGGGAAGGTAATAGTTTGCACTGGGGTTTTTATTTTGATAAATCCCTGATGTGAATTTCTGTGTTCCGAGCCAGCTTCTCACCAGCAGAGTTAACACGCTCTCTGCTGTTGCTGTCACAGCACAGTATGGATCACAGTGCAGAGCAAACTCAGCTGCCTTCTCTGGAAATCACTGCAGTGGGGCAACGTGGGTTCACTGACAAGATAGCCGGCCTTAGGAGTGTTCTGTCGATGGTGACTTGGCATGTTTTATATGTGCCACTGTTTATAAGTCCACGTATTGGATAACATTTAGAAAATCTATTATGGACTAGTGGGATATTAAAAACCTGGACCAAGTATTCATCACTATAGAGTCCTTATACTTTTCTTTAAACCTTGATTTGAATGCTAAATACTTAACTAGGACCATGTGGGCTATTGTCATTTTTTTATTTGAATGGGACATTGTGATTATTCAAGGGAGAAACAGTTCTGAGTAGTACCGTGGAGTAGGAAATGTGATAAGTAGCTAGAGAAATATGTCAGCCCCATAGGTACACAGTGCTCCCCATCTTTTCTAAGGAATGGCAGTGTTGACAGGTAGTAAGCCATGCTCTTTCCATGATATGCATGGCAATAATCTCTGCTTGACTGTGATTAATTAAAGCAGAAATCACAACTTAGATAAATATGGGAACACAGGATTAAAAACACCTGATACCACACAAAAGGCTATCACTCCTGTCCTGGTGTCCCCAGAATCACAATACCAAATGTTGACAAGTCTAGTCCTGGTCAATAAAATACTCTTGTAGTGTGATTTCTGAGAGAAATATTGGGTTTGCAATGCATCATCGCTTTCAGTTATTTCAAATTGTTCTTGGAACTGCCTTTACCCACCATTATTCTTTAAAAAAAATAATACTGAGGGATTCCTAAAGCAACCATGATCCTCCCTGCTTTTCAAACAATCCCCTTTCTATCACATCTGGCATGAGAGAGCAGAATGTGGCCCACTCTGAAGTTTGACATTACAAACGGTGTTAGGAATGAGAACGGTGAAATGGTTAGTCATGGTGTAGACCAGTGGTTCTCAACCTTCCTAATGCCTCGACCCTTTAATACAGTTCCTCATGTTGTGGTGACCCCCGATTTCATTGTTACAAATTGAACGTAATTAAAGCATAGTGACTAATCACAAAAACAATATGTAATTATATATGTGTTTTCCGATGGTCTTAGGCGACCCCTGTGAAAGGGGTCGCGACCCACAGGTTGAGAACCGCTGGTGTAGACAATTGAGAAACATCAATCATCAGTATTGGACCAAACATGAAGATCTGGGTTTTGTGGGGTGTTTTTTTTTTAAAGAAATGTTAACTGTCTAAATTTTCGAGTAATGTCTAACTCCTTGCCATTGAGTTTGAGATTGAGGCAATAACAGGAGGCCCCTTGTGGTCTTTAGAGAGTTGCTATAATGTCTTCATTTTGCAGATGAGAGCTCAATGTCCGAGAAGTGACTTGCTCAAGGAGTTGTAGAGGAGAGCTGGCCTCCTTCCTAGAGCCTTAACTCTCTGCTCCTTGCTCTATCCCTTTCTGACATCTGGCCTGAGTTTTTGCCATCATCCTTTTTGTTGTCTAGGGAATTCTCATTAAGTGGGAGATTTTAAGCAGGATGCCCAACATATATTTTTCTGTAGAATTTGGGTAAACAAGTATACAAAACATACACATTATCTACAAACGAAAAGTGCTTCACAAGGCGATAATATATAAGGTGTTATAATCACCACATATCTTAATTTGTAAGATGCCATCAAATACAGAACACATCACTGATTAAATAACTTTTCAGGGTGGGGGAAAGAAATTCTATATAAAGGCACATATCCCTTCTCAGATGCATTCCACTGTAGGAAATGTGAAAATATGAAGCTTATATATGTTAGAATAAAAGAAAAAAAGGAATTGCCATTATATTTCCCCTACTAAAACATGTATTCTTTTCAAGCTATTCCATTTTCAGAGCAAAATATAATCTATAGCAGATGATTCATCATGTCTGTGTCTAGCACCCTTGCATTTCTGTAAAAGCCTTTGAAAATAAATTGAAATGAAATGTAAGGGGTGATGCCTCTGGGAGTTTGAGTCCCTCAGAAGTGGTGTCTTCCTGCCTTTAAAAGTACAAATGCAAAATTGGGTTCATCACCTTTCAGCAGGAAGGCAGAGATAAATTATGATTTCTTCCTACTCAAAAACTCTATTTTTTATTAAAATTAAGAAGAAAGTGAAAATGCTCCAATTGACATAACTGCTCAATAGTAGTAACAATAAAGCACTCCTGGGACCAGGACTCTTCCTCAAGAAATAAAGCAATGCACTCAATAATCAAGTGAAATGAGTCTGGGAGAGAGGAGTGGATAGTAACTAAACCACCGTCTCCTGACTCATTATATTTAGTTCAATCACATTATATAACCAACAGACTTTTTTGCTTAGTAATCCCATAAGAATTTTAAGGGCTTGCCTCGAATGGACAGAGGTCAAATCATAAGTCACCAATGATCAGTTCTGTGATAAAGAAATTTTGGCCTTGAAGCTACCAGGATTTTATTCATGTAAATGTATTCATGTAAATTGTCTGTAAAATCAGATCCACGCTTAACATAGAGACAAAAATAACAACAGCAACAACAATAATTATTATAATAATGAAAATGGGCACTAGAGAACAGACATGTTGCTGAACTGGGAGAGCAATCTGGAGATGAACTTGTGGAAGAGCTCAACATCCCTCTCACCTGAAAGGCTTCAGCATGGAAATGAGGGGAGCAGGCTTGCTGCAGGCCTGTGAGGGAAAAATACAGGTGCTCCCCTCCCCCTCTGGGGGGATTGGGGTGGGTGCTCAGGCCTCCTGAAATGGCAAATTCTTTGCTTGCTGTGGAGATGTTAACTCTGACCTCACAATACCCGCCTGGGGCTCTGGCTTACTATTGGCCATGTTTCCTGGATGAAAATGAAAGAGTCATTTGCTTCTAGTTTGGAGCTTAATAGCATGCTGAAAAGATCAGATCTCCTTGGCTATTGGGGAAGATCCTTGAGGGTGGACCGGGAGAGAAGTGAAAAGAGAAAGAAAGAAGGCAACTCTGCCCCATCCAGTGCCTATCTGATCTGTAACTCTATGCCAGGGGTCCTCACACTGGGGTGCTGAAAGGATGTTCTCATTACCTAATGCAGGAGACCTGGCCATTGTCCTTGCTTCTGTAGCTGAAGCTTCCAGGTGCAAGCCAGAGAGCTGTCAGGTAGAGAGAGTGCCTTGTGGAACAGCGGAAGGCACTATGGAAATGAAGGTAACCTGGGCCTGTCAACTCCAATTACAGAGAGCACACACAAAAGTCACATCACATGGTATGTTTCCCTGCCACTGCCGCGTACTCCCAGGCATATGGAAAGCTTGAGTTCTCACTAGCCAGAAAACAAGAAGGAAGAAAGATGTGCTCCCATCAGGATCAACTTGATCTTCTTGGAGTAATAGTAGAAAATGCCCCCCACCTTTTTTTTTCTTTTTTCTTTTTTTCCAAAAAGTTGTTAAAGAGAACCTGGAGCATCTTTGTTAATAACCAGCCAGAGAAATCTTGTTCAAAATAGACTGGTAGCTTTTGGCTTAAAATGTTTGGAAAAATCTAGGTGTTACCAGAGCTTCAGAGCCATTTCGTGAGGAGACTGATGGGGGAATGCAGAAGTCTGTCTTGTGCCGGCTGATTCATCTCTTACTCACTGGGAACTGTGCACCGTTTTCGTAATCTTCTCGGGCCTGTGTTTGTATTTTTCCTGTTGAATTACTTGCTGTGGCTCCTAGAAGGGGAAAGAAGGGGTGAATTCAGTATGTACAACCAGGCTCATATTGACTCCAAGTGCAGATTTGGTTCATTTTGAATGAAATAGATAGAGAAGGAAAATAATTGGCATTATATTAGTATTAAGAGTCCTGAGGTCCTTCCCATTTCTGTCATGGCCTTTATGTACCTCACTGACTGACACTTTCTGAGCCTCCATCCATCATAAGACACAGGAGGGATCAGAAATCGCAACATTTAAGCTTCTTTGTTGTTCTAAGTCTCTGATTATTGGATTTATTAGCCTTCACCTTAATTGCCTCGTTGCTAGCACCTTTACCTTCTTTTGTAGAGACTATTGTGTTGAGTTTCCCCCTCCTCCTCTAGCACTGTACTCCAAATTCTCCTGCCTGTCTGCCCCAAACCATTTCTCTCTTTCAATGACTTTCTCTGCTTTTCTTTGCACTTTCCCAGTTCCATCCCAGGGTAGAGAGCAACACTGCGGAGTGGGCTCAAAGGAAAGCCTGACTGGGGCTGAGGTGGGAGAAGCACCCAGGGCATCCATCTCCATGTTGGACAAACCCAAGCATTGGATGCCAGGTTAAGCTGACTGCCTAAGGCAGTGGTCGGCAAACTCATTAGTGAACAGAGCCAAATAGCAACAGTACAACGACTGAAATTTCTTTTGAGAGTCAAATTTTAAAACTTAAACTATATAGGTAGGTACACTGTTATTAACTTAATTAGGGTACTCCTAGGGCTGAGGAAGAGCCACACTCAAGGGGCCAAAGAGCCACATGTGGTTCGCAAGCCGCAGTTTGCCGACCACTGGACTGGGGGAGGGAGCCCAGCCTGTCTTGGCCAGGCCACCGGGGTCAGTGCCTTTGCTCCAGCAATGTCCTTCACCTCAGCACCTTCCTAGCTAAAAAAAAAAAAAAAAAGAAAAAAGAAAGAACGAACTGGATCCACTGGCTGAGTGCTAGGTCAGCTGCAGGATAAATTCTTCTGAGAGGATCACATCCTTTAGGGCCGTGCTTGCTCCAGGCAATTCTGACTGCATTTCACACTTGGGCAGTTTGTTTTTATTCCGTCCTTTCATACAATACAAAGAAGCCTCTCCTTTCAGAGTCCATCTGAGGGGCCCTGCTCCATTTAAAAACGTTTAACTTTGTATGTAAGTCTTACTCTCCAGTGGGGAGCCACTCGCGCCCAGTTGGCTTGTCCGGCTCCCTCTTCCATTAGCAGATCATTAATAGACCAGTTAATAAGTAACATCAGGCTAACACTGACTTCGTAGAATTCAGTATGTACAGCCAGGCTCATATTGACTCATTGATAAGTGCAGATTTGGTTTATTTTGAGTAAAATAGATTCAAAGGGAGGGAATTAGTATTATTGTGTGGTGAGAACTGGCCAGGTTGAATCAGTGAAAAATCTGAATGAAGAAAGGTTTTTTCAATATTGATTTTTATTTCATGGATTAATAATTATTGTAATTATCATTATTGAGTATCTGTTCTGTGTCAGACACTAATCTAGGTTTTATATATATATTTCATATGTCTTTTAACAGTGGATAAGTTAGAACAGGTGGCTAAAAAAAATACCAAGTAAGAGGACTCCTTAACTATATTCCAATAAACAGATGGATTCTGTGACCTCTCCTGGAATACTTAGTCTTTGACAGGGATTAAAAGCACACAGGCCTCCAGGATCAGGGCCATTCACATACATGAGTGAAGAGAGGTGGGTGTGAGGCAATAGTGAGTGAAAGCGACTGTGGTGAACTGGAGAGTGCACACTCCAGCTGGTGGTTACCTTGCTGAAGTGTAGTTGTTTTCCCTGATCTTCTGATGTTTTCTTCAGAAATGTCAATAGGTTTGTGGTATCCCCGTCTTTTCTAAAAAATATATTTTATTGATTTTTTACAGAGAGGAAGGGAGAGGGATAGAGAGTTAGAAACATCGATGAGAGAGAAACATCAAACAGCTGCCTCCTGCACACCCCCTACTGGGGATATGCCCGCAACCAAGGTACATGTCCTTGACCGGAATCAAACCTGGGACCCTTCAGTCTGCAGGCCAATGCTCTATCCCCTGAGCCAAACCGGTTAGGGCTGGTATCCCCTCTTGTTTCTGAAACACTGAACAGGCCAAACAAGAAACATCTGAGAGACAGATGTGTCTTCCTGGTCTCTAGTTCATGACCTTTGCCCTCTACTACTTATTTGACACATCACATACCACCGTTTTGTCACAGGTAATCTCCTAGACCAGTGGTTCTCAACCTGTGGGTCAAGACCCCTTTAGGGATCAAACGACCCTTTCACAGGGATTGCCTAAGACAGCCGTGGGCAAACTACGGCCCACAGGCCGGATCCGGCCGGTTTGAAATGAATAAAACTAAAAAAAAAAAAAAGACCATACCCTTTTATGTAATGATGTTTACTTTGAATTTATATTAGTTCACACAAACACTCCATCCATGCTTTTGTTCCGGCCCTCCAGTCCAGTTTAAGAACCCATTGTGGCCCTCGAGTCAAAAAGTTTGCCCACCCCTGGCCTAAGACCATCGGAAAACACATATTGAATATATAATTACATATTGTTTTTGTGATTAATCACTATGCTTTAATTATGTTCAATTTGTAACAATGAAAATACATCCTGCATATCAGATATTTACGTTACGGTTCATAACAGTAGCAAAATTACAGTTATAAAGTAGCAACGAAAATAATTTTATGGTTGGGAGTCACCACAACATGAGGAACTGTATTAAAGGGTGGTGGCATTAGGAAGGTTGAGAACCACTGTCCTAGACTGTGTTCAGGGAGTCACCAGCTTTAGAGCACATGCTATCACTTCTTAACAAATGACCACTCTGACAAGGGACTCATTTCCCTTCTCTGTGACTCTTCTCCTTCACGCCACCAGAACCTTCCATTATCAAGCATTCAGCTCTTCCATCTTCCTTGAGATGGTTTCCCTCCTTTCTATTTTTCTCGAATTGCCCCATGACCAGTAATGACAGAGATTTGACAGGCTGTTCTTGAAGCTGCAGGTCCTTCATCCCTGGTTGAAAATGGAATAATGCAATGCATAGTCTTTTAAGTCTGGCTTATTTTACCTGCATAATATTTTTGAGGTTCATTGATGGTGTAGCAGGTATCAGTTTTATTTCTTTTTGTTCATGAAGAGTATTATATTGTTTCCACATTTTGTTTATTGATTTGGATTATTTCCAGTTTGGGGCTACTATAATAAAGCTCTGATAAACATTTATGCACAAGTTTTTAGGAGGACATATGATTTTATGTAGATACTTTGGAGTGGAATTCCTGGGTTGTATGGTTTTTAAGAAACTGATTTTTAAAAAGTGGCTATGCCAGTTTATATTTTCACCAGGAATGTATAGCTGTCTCTCGATATCCTATCCAAGAGGATTGGTTATAGGACTCCCATAGGTGCCAAAATCCAAAAATGCTCAGTTCTCTTAAATAAAACTAGAGGCCCAGTGAATGGATCCCTCAGCCTGGCATGCACCCTCTCACAATCTGGGACACCCCAGGGGATGTCAGACTGCCGGTTTCGGCCCGATCCCCACAGGCCAGACTGAGGGACCCCATCGGTGCATGGATGGGCCTCCAATATGCATATAAGATCTTTGGTAAATCTCTTCCTACCTTCCCTCCTCCCCCCTTCCCTCTGGGATTCATCAGTCTGTTCCATGTTTTCATGCCTGTGCATTGAGCGTCTGTCCCCTGGTGGTCAATGAGCATCATAGCTACTGGTCATATGGTCAAACAGTTGCTTAGGCTTATATATATACTAGAGGCCCGGTGCACAAAAATTTGTGCACTCGGGGGGGGGGGGGGTGTCCCTCAGCCCTGCCTGTGCCCTCTCGCAGTCTGGGACCCCTCGGGAAATAACGACCTGCTGGCTTAGGCCTGCTCCCAGGTGGCAGAGGGCAGGCCTAATCCCTAGGTGCAGCCCCTGGTCAGGCTCAGAGCAGGGCAGATTGGGGAGTTGGGACGCCGCCCCCTGTCATGCACAGAGCAGGGCGGATCAGGAGGTTGCGATGCCACCCTCAGTCACGCTCATGGTAGGGCCGATTGGGGGGTTGGGGCAC
The DNA here is from genome assembly GCF_014108235.1 of Myotis myotis. Lineage (NCBI taxonomy): Eukaryota > Metazoa > Chordata > Mammalia > Chiroptera > Vespertilionidae > Myotis > Myotis myotis. Next base: position 36,169,562 of record NW_023416357.1, read on the forward strand.
CACCCCCTGTCACACTCAAGGCAGGGTCAATGGGGAGGTTGCGGCGCCACCCCCTGTCACGCACAGAGCAGGGCCAATCCGGGGGTTGAGGAGCTCTCCCCTGTCACTCACAGAATAGGGCCGATAGGGGAGTTGGGGCACCGCCCCCTGTCACACACAGAGCAGGGTGGATCAGGGGGTTGGGGCGCCGCCCTCTATCACCCACAGAGCAGGGCTGATCAGGAGGTTGGGGCGCTGCCACTGTCACACTCAGGGCAGGGCCAATGGGGAGGTTATGGCTCTACCCCATCACACACAGAGTAGGGCCCGTGGGGGGGGGAGGGGTTGGGGCGCCGCCTTCTATCAGCCACAGAGCAGGGCCGATTAGGGGGTTGGGGCACCGCCACTGTCACACTCAAGGCAGGGCTGATGGGGAGGTTATGGCTCTACCCCGTCACACACAGAGCAAGGCCCGTGAGGGAGGGGGGTTGGGGCGCCGCACCCTGTCACACACAGAGCCACAGGGCGATCAGGGGGTTGGGGAGCTCCACTGTATCAGGCACAGAGCAGGGCCGATAGGGAGGTTGTGGCCCCACCCCCTGTCACACACAGAGCCGCAGGGCGATCAGGGGATTTGGGTGCTACTCCCTGTCACGCTGATCCCGGTGCCGGGAGGCCTCGCGGCTCCACTGATCCCGGTGCTGGGAGGCATATTACCCTTTTACTATATAGGATAGAGGCCTGGTGCATGTGTGGGGGCCGGCTGGTTTGCCTTGAAGGGTGTCCTGCATCAGGGTGGGGGTCCCCACTGGGATGCCTGGCCAGCCTGGGTGAGGGGCTGAGGGCTGTTTGCAGCTGGTCACACACCCTTCAGGGTGGGGGTCCCCACTGGGGTTCCTGGCCAGCCTGGGTGAGGGGATGATGGCTGTTTGCAGCTGGTCACACACCCCATTGGGGTGCCTGGCCAGTCTGGGTGAGGGGCTGAGGGCTTTGTTCAGGCTGGCGGGTGACGGAAGCTCCCAACCGCTCCTTTTTTTCTTTTTCTTTTTTTATTCTGGGCCAGCTTTAGCTCTGAGGCTCCAGCTCTTAGGCCTCCGCTCCTGAAAGCAGGTATCTGGTTTGTTTCGGTTCTATAATTGAAACTCTGTATCAACTCCAGCTCTGAGATCCTGGGCTCGCTGAAAGCAGGTTTCTGGGGTTTTGTTTAGCTTCTATATTCATTACAATGTTTCTTAAACTGCAGGCTCAGAGGCCGGCAAGGCAGGCGGGGAACGTTGGAGTCCTCAGTCACTAAAGCAAGCAAGCCTCATGTTAGTTTCAAGCTGCCTGGCTGCCGGACGCCATCTTGGCTGGCAGTTAATTTGCATATCTTGCTGATTAGCCAATGGGATTGGTAGCGGTCGTACGCCAATTACCATGTTTCTCTTTTTTTAGATAGGATTAGTCATACAGACCAACCCTGAGACTGCATGGAAAAAGATTACACAGGGTGTGAGTAAATGAGGTAGGGATTGTTGAGAGCCATCTTAAAGGATAGCTACCTTAGCATAAACTTAACAAATATGCTAACTTAACAAATATAGTTACTAAATTCACTTCATAGTTGTTAGCAGGCCATTTTTGTTTCTTTTGTACATTCCTTAGGATTTCTACCTGTACAACCATATTGTCTATGATAAAACATTTTATTTCTTTACTAGTCTTTACCAATGCAGGTGTTTTTTTCTTGTGTTATGGACTTTTCACAACCTTTACTACAATGATGAATACAAATAACGGGAGACTTTATTACTGTCTTATTCCCAATCTTGGGGGTGGGGGAAAATGTTTTAAGTATGCATTAAGATACTTTTGTGGATTACTTTATTGTCTTGTAAAGTTTTCTTTTCTATATTTAGTTTAATGACTTAAAATATATAAATGAATAGTGAATTTAGATCTATTGAGATGACCACATTTTATTCTTTTTCTTTAAAATTGTTGAGTGGGCCCAGCCAGCATGGCTCAGTGGTTGAGCATTGACCTATGAACCAGGAGGTCATGGTTTGATTCCTGATCAGGGCACATTCATTCATCTTTTCTTCAGTAGTGTTCAATCTGCTGTTACACCCATTCAGGAAATTTTTCATTTCAGTTTTTATATTTCTTATAATTTTTATTTAATTCTTTTCGCTACTTTCCTTTTATTGGCTGAGATTTTTCCATCTGTATAAATGTTTAAAAACCCTTGTACCAGTTTCAACATCTGTGTTATATCTGAGTCTGTTTCTATTCATTGCCTTTTCTCCTGATTATGGTGACATTTTCCTGCTCTTATTTATGCTTAGTAATTTTGATTGCCTGCTGGACATTGTGGGTGCCATTGTTAAGAGTCTAGATTTTGTTGTTTCTCTAAAGAATTTTTCTGGAAGGCAGCTAGTCTTTCATTGGATCTTAGTGAGGCTTGTTTTTAAGGCTATTTTGGGCTGAGTCTAGATAGCCTTACTCTGAGGCATGGTTGTTTTGTTATTACAACTGAAAGACCAGGGTATTTAGTGAGGTCTCCACATTGGCTGAAATTCCAGTCTTACCCAGGCTAGTGTGATCTTTGGAGTCTCTGTTCAACTAACAGTTCCCTAGTAGCTTCCTTCTCAGGATTCATGGAACCTCATCCTGTGCATACCTGCCTTAGTATTCATCCAAAGACCCAGTCATCTCTATGGGCAGATTGTTTCTCTGTGTAGCTCCCTCACCTCCAATATCTTGTCCCAGAAATTGTAGGTGTCTTGTCTGTTACAAATGTTAATTTCTGTGTAGTGTTTTTTGTTTTGTTTTGTTTTTTAACTGATGATCTGAAGCTGAATGAGATCATTGTTCTTTGTTCAAGTTCCACTTCCTTGTGTCACAGTTCGAAAAGGACCTTCAGATGAGAAGCCCAAGTAAACATTTAGGTTATCTTGTGTGTTTCCCTTCTCTCAATATTACAGCTCTGTACCATGTGTTAATCAATGCCTGAAAATAGTTGCTATGTATAACCAGGTTTATAATTCTTTACAATTAAGGAGTAACATTAATACATGTTGTACCCTATCATGGTTGGAACTAAAAGTTTTACATTTCTGTCTTTCTGTTTGTTGTTTTTCATTTTTGTCATGAACTTCCTATGTACCCTTTTAATATTTTTCTCTTAAGGTTTTCATAGTTTTCCTAATATGATATTAAGCAGTAATAATTTTCTTGAAATAACATTTTATAGTTTGCTATTGTTTTTTTAATTTTGCTTATCTGAGAAAAGACATAGTTTTTAAATGTTTATGTAGTCAAATCTATCAATCCTTTCTTCTATGGTTTCTGCTGGAGTTATGTAAAAAAGTCCTTCTTCAGCACCAAATTATTTAAACTCCTCTATTTCTCACAGCGCCTATGTAACCTTTAAAACCTTTAAATACTTAATTCAGCTGGAATTTATATGGGCGAAAAATATGAGGTAAGGATTTAACTTCATTTTTGTTCACAAAGAGTTAGGTAACTTTTCTAACAATTTTTGAACTAATCTATCCTTTCTATCATTGATTATAGATGTCAACTTTCCTACATGTTAATTTTTTTAATGTGAAGGTATCTATTTCGACTCTGTCTATTCCAGTCTATTAATCTGTCTGCTTATTTTTACACTACTATCACAATAAATGTAGTTGCATGATGGTATAATTCCTCCTCATATTTTTTGGTGTATATTTACCTAACTATCTGAACATAGTTTACTAAATTTGGATTGTACTGTTTATGTAATGTGTTAGCCTTCATTTTTTTTAAGAAGTCATATTTCCAAAAATTAAATTATTTACACACATGAATTTAAGTGACTGAATATTCCATTATATACTAGTATGTTCAATACTTTAGCCCAGTGGTTCTCAACCTGTGGGTTGCGACCCCTTTGGCGGGGGTCCCGAATGACCCTTTCATAGGGGTCGCCTAAGACCATCCTGCATATCAGATATTTACATTACCATTCATAACAGTAACAACATTACGGTTATGAAGTAGCAACAAAAATAATTTTATGGTTGGGTCACAACATGAGAAACTGTATTTAAAGGGCCATAAGGTTGAGAACCACTGCTTTAGCCAATTCTTTATTTCCTTGTATTTACTTTACATCTCCTTACGATATTTTAAAGGTTCTTGAAACATACATTCTGATTGCTTTCTAGAAGGTCTGTTTTATCTATGTATCTATCTATCTATCTATCTATCTATCTATCTATCTATCTATCTATCATCTATCTATCTATCTATCTATCTATCTATCTATCTATCTATCTATCTATAAAGCCAGTGTCTGTGAAGACCAGGATGACCAAACAACCGGTCACCATGAGGTGCATTGAGCACCTCTCGGTCCCTCCCCCACAGCCCACAGGCTCCAATCACAGCAAGGCGGGCGGCGGGCAGGTGGGTGGGGCTGCAAGCAGCAGTGGGCTACCACATGCGATTTTGCATGCTGGGCCTCTAGTTTTAAAATATTACCAGATAGTATGAGGGTGGTTAAAAGATTAGAGTTGGGGAATTGCATTCATTTTATTAAATTACTTAAACTTCTCCTATGTGCCTAGGTCTGGGTTCATATATAAAATAAGTGTGTGACAGACACCATTATTGCCTTTAAAAGGCTTTTAAGGAAATAAAGTATGATTCTAACTAAGCCTTTAGTGTAGGTAAGCAGAGCCTTGTGAAAGTCTCCATCCCAACATCTGCTTTCTTGAGATAACAGAAACAGAGAACAAAGACTAAAACAAAAGTTTTAAAAGTGTTATTGTTCTCAGAAATCACTTCACTTTACAAAAGTGCTTGCCAAAAAATCATTTCAGAATATTTTTGCTTTCAAATAAATATTTTATATCTTATGCTATTGCTTAATGCAGTAATAGCGTGCTTCAAAATCCATGAGACAATGTATTACCAGTAATACATTATTAAAATACATGAATACTTATATACTCATAAAATATAATTATAGATATATTAAAATGCAATTTATTTTAATAATATCATTATTAAATTTAATAAGCAATATTCTAAGATGTAAATACTATTTAATAAATTAATATTGTGAAACCTGAGAAAGAAGACACCTACTAAGAAGGGCTCCTGGTGGCTAACAGGGTTAAAAAAATTTTAAAAACAGAACCTAGCAGTCATTTCTACACTTGGGCCTGTCATGCAAACTGAATGTGCAGCGGAGACCTGCATTGAGCTGCCTTCCTCTGCAGTGAACTGCCTGCCTGCACTATTTCTGCCATCTGAGCCAGTCCTTATAAAAGAGTTCCTATTTCAACCAATAGAACTGAGGCTCTCCCTATCTAATGCAGCTACAACCAATCAGAATGGTTCTATTTTGACCAATCAGGACAGTACCTTTTGTACCAATCAAACTGTGAGGATTGAGTCTTCATTTGCATGAGGATGGGCCAGTAAGGGACCAAGAGTGGGGACTTCTGTCATATGAGCCAGCTCTCCTCTGGCTTGAAGAGACTACTTTCCCTTTCCACTGGAGGCTGAAGACCGTCCCCCTGGCTGAGCTGAAACACTGAAAATGTCTCAGCAGAGCAGAGCCGACCATCAAGGACCAAAGTAGAGCTGTGGAGGCAGAAAGGGGCCTGGCCCCGAGCTGTTTTATAGCTGAGCTGTCTTTATAGCCATGTTGTATCACAATTGAGCTGTTTTGCACTAAAGAGTTTCCTTCTTCACTGTACTCCAATTTGCAGATTCCTATTGGCATTGAATTGGTTGACAGAATATAATACAATTAAATAGTATTCAATAAAATGTTTGTTAAAATATGGAAGTATAATAAGTTATCAAATATTTGATACCATTATAACAACCTGTGTCTTGTTGAGTTTTCAGTCTGACTGTTATCTGAAGCATTGCTTCTTTCACTCAGTATATAGTTTCAAGATTCATTTGTGTTGTAGCATATATCAGAACTTGATTTCTTTTTATTGCTGAGTAACATTTTATTTTATTGATATATAGTCTTTTATTTATTCATTCATCAATTGGTGGTCTAATGACCTTTTTTTCAAAAAGTAGTATAGGGGTCACTCTAATAAAAATTACAGTGTAGTGAACAATTGACACATTTGAACATGTTATATGTTTGGGGGAATTTCTCTGCTTTTCTGTACTTGTATTCATATGTGTACAAGCAGGCAAATAGCCTTGGACTCGCTAGTGTAGCACTATGAATTGTCTATTCGTAAGCCAGTAACCCTGAAGAAGCAAGAGCCACAGAAAGACATTTGGCAATTGTACCAGACCCAGTTTCTATGCTCTCCCCACATTTATTCAGCTGTGCTGTAATATACTTTGCCCTGGTAGACACGTGACTACTCCGAGAGTTCCGGTTTTTTTGGCCTAGATCTTCAAAAACCCTTGGAATTTCCTGAGTGATAAAATGGACATTTTTGTTCATAATGAACCCTTTTGGACCACATCTGAGTTTATATTAGCAAGGTGACTCATGGCAAGCTGGGCCCTGAGATATGTTCAGGATGGGGGCTAGTTTCTTGAAAAATGAATGACATGATTAGAGGGTTGGAATTTCAGCCCTGCCCCCTACCCCTCAGAGAGGGAAGGATGACTAGAAATTAAGTTCAATCATAGGAACTCAATGATGGAATCAGGCATGCCTACACAATGAAACCTAGGTTAAAAACTGAACAACATGCAGAGGGAAACTCCTGGTTAGTGGATATATTAAAGTACTGGGAGGGTGGCATACCCTGATGCCACAGGGACAATGCTTCCCCCAAACCTTGGGTTATATGCCTCTTCTGTTTGGTTGCTCTTAAGGCGTATCCTTGGTAATGAAACTATCATTGTAAGTATGGCACTTTCAGTGAGTCCTGCTAGAGAATTATCCAATCTCAAGGGGAATCATGGAAGCACTCAATTTACAGATGGACGGTCAGAGTGTTGGGTGGGCCCTGGATAGTCTGTCTGATGTCTCATATGAGGACAGTCCTGTAGGTCTGAGCCCCTTAACCTCTGGGATATGATGCTAATTCCCTGGAGGCTAGTGTTAGAATTGATACTTTGCCCTTAGCCTGTGGGATTTGCGCTAACTCTAGGTAGCTAGAATCAGACTTGAATTGAGCTGTGGCATATCCAGTTGGGGTTAGAAAATTGCTCTTGGAAAGTACATGCTTCCTCCGGGGTTCAGATTCTCGCCTTGCTTCCTGGCTGGAGCAGCGCCAGTGAAGACATATTGTTCCTGCTTTATCTAGTAACACTGCTCGCTATCTCTGCTTTCCCAGTGGAGTATGGGCTCCAGCATGGCCTGTATTACCCGCACTTGGGTGAGGCTACAGCAGCTCTGGGACCCAGGTCCAAACCTACCAGACCCATAAAAACTTTGATTTCCTCAGTGGCTGCCTGGGAGATCCAGGTAGCACTACCCTAGTGTCCCGTAGGATGACCTTTCACCAAAGAAGAAAGTGCAAATCAGTCACTCATATTCCCTGCCACCAAGGAATTTTCCAAGACATGTTGTTTACAATCTTTCCAGAGATATCCCATGTGCCTGAATAGCCACTGAGTTTTGTTGAGTTTTGTTTGTGTGTTTGATTGTTTGTTTGTTTTTTGATGAATTGTAGCCATCTCAGTAATGCACTACTTTTCTGTTTTGCGTTGTCTTGGGGTCTGTTTTCTAGGGAAGCTGGAATAGAACAGAAGTGTAGTTAGCAAAATCCTGTTGTTAAAAGAATCTGTGGCTGATGGCTCAGTGGCAGCGTCCCATGTTCGCTGTGTACAATGTAAACTGAAACACCTGTGCCGACCTCAGAGGCAGGTTGGCTTCTGACAGTATATTTGGGCACTGTCCCCTGTTCTATAATCCACAAAGATGTTTTTAGTCCCCTCCTATAGATGTATTTGTAGCTAAAACCCCTGTCTTATATAGAAAAAGAAAAATTACAATCATGATTAGCAATCAAAACCTTCCTATTCTAGAGGTATTGATATCTTTCCTTCTACTAATGATAGTGATTGCTGATGACCAGTATATTTGCTTTTAAAAATGTCTTTATCTGTCCAGCTGGTGTGGCTCAGTGGTTGAGTGTCAACCTATGAACCATAGGTCACAGTTTGATACCCATTCAGGTCACATGCCCAGGTTGTGGGCTTGATCCTTAGTCGGGGGTATGCAGGAGGCAGCCAATCAATGATTGTCTCTTCTCATTGATGTTTCTATCTCTTTCTCCCTCTCCCTTCCTCTCTGAAATCAATAAAAATATATGTTTTTAAATGTCTTTATTTTGGAAAGTAAAAATTACCTCAATGCTCTAAAATAAAACAAAATAAACAAACAAAAGCAAAAATAAAAGACATGTTTACGAAATTCAAAACTCTTGGAACCACTGGGATTTCCCCACTAGAGGACAGGATCCAAGCTATCCATTCTGTGGCTTTTATTTGGCCCAGCTATAAAACCTATTGAGGCTGTTCTTTTCTACAACTATGAAAAGAAGTAATTAATTGGGAGCGCAGGGATTATTGGTGAACCAGGGAGGTGAACAAGTTTCTCTTGTTAGATGCTCATCCAGGATACAATGGGAATATTGCTCACTAGATCGAGACTCTGAAAAAAATATATATAGAAACCATTTCTCTCACACAGTTTTAATCTCTTTTCCATGTAAAAGTCACTCACACTGCAATACATCAGGCAGTCAGGTCACCTGTATCTAGTGTGAGTCGGACAGTCATTACTGAATCCATATCCTCTGCTAACTGGGACTATAATTGTTGTGTGTTTTTAAAGGAAGTATTGGGAAACCAAATCAGAGATGACAGATTTAGGGCTATCATAAAATGACGATTTAAGCTAATACTCTACCCCACTAAAAACATTAATCTGAACAAAATCTACAAAAAGACAACCATTTCAGTCATTGGAAATTGACTAAAGCATCAACCTATGAACCAAAAGATCACTGGATGGATTCCCAGTCAGGCACATGCCTTGGTTGTGGACTCAGTCCCAGGTAGGGGGTGTGTTTTTCTCTCATTGATGTTTCTATCTCTCTCTCCCTCCCTCTCTCACTCAAATCAATAAAAACATATTTAAAAAAAATAAAATAGGATCAAAAGAAGAAGGAGGAGGAATAACATTTATTGAGAATTCACTAAGACTTTTATAAAAATTTAAAAAGGAAAGATACACTAGAAAATGTCAATTATTTTTTTAATGTCAATCAGTTTCACAAATGTTTAAATATGAAATAAAAGCAAATATTAGAATAGTAAACAAAGTACATGTCATATACTCTTCAGAGTGATTTGAATTAGTTAACCCATTTAATCTTTTTCACTACCCTATGAGAAATCTTGATATTAGATGGCAGAAGAACTACTAGATTTGAGTCCTTGGTTCATTCCAGATTATGATGTCCTTGAAAAGCCAAATCCCCCAGGTATAATGATGGACCCTTTGGTAATCCTGGTAGAAACTGTTTCTGAAATAGCATAAGGATAGAGCTGATTAAAAGGACTTAAGAAAGAATAAATGGTCGTGAGCCTAAAGACCATATTTTAGAAATCTAAATGGGGAACAATAAACAAGTGGATGTCTCATTCAAAAGTATTTCACAATGTTAATATAACCCACACATTGTGAGGCAGGAAACAGTTAAAACATTTTAAAGTTTTAAATTTTAAAGGTTTAAATTTAAAGCCACACCCAGTGTGGCTCAGTGGTTGAGCATTGACCTATGAATCAGGAGGTCACGGTTCAATTCCAGGTCAGGGCACTTGCCTAGGTTGTGGGCTCAATCCCCTGTGTGGGGCATGCAGGAGGCAGCCAATCAATGATTCTCTTTCATCATTGATGTTTCTGTTTCTCTTACTTTCCTTTCCTCTCTGAAATAAATAAAAATATATTTTTAAAAAAAAACACATTTTAAGGTACAGAAAAGGCCTTCTGCACCAAGTCAGTGGTTTGAATGTGTGCCATACTATTTGAACACTAAGCAAGACCACTTTCCCTTTGCTCTACAGCTGTGCACAGAGGAGAGGGGCATTTCTACAGGGAGGGGCGCGACGTGGGGAGAAGCATAGAGAAAGAGTTTGTTGTTTCTGAGAGGACAGGCATCTCAGCATGAAGTCTTTCCTTCCCTCCCCACCTCCACCTTACCCCAAGAGAGCTTGGGAACATCATGCTGAAAGGGGAGCCAACATGACAAAGAAGATTGTGGAGATGCAAGAGAGAAAGCAGACTAGGGCGATGTGACCATCTGAGTGAGGAAACTGAGCGGATTGATTATGCGTGTGGACTCTGTAGCATGGCGGCTTGTATTTGAAACCTGGCTCCATCGGTTCACCAGTTATAACTTGGGCTGCTACTTTGCCTCTCCAAGCCTCAGTCTTCTGATCTGTGAAGCATGGATGATAATCCTATCTACTTCATTGGGATGATTGTAAGGATTGTTAACCTAGTGAAAGGCACAAAGTGCAAGGTAAGCATAAATTATCGTTATTCTGAGACTTAAAAATTACCATGCTTCTCGATAGCTAGCTAGCTAGCTATTATATAATTATATATATAATTCTGTGTATGGCTGAGCAGTGGTCCATATAATCAAAGAAGGAAGATAGGTAGCTAGGTGCAAGAGAAGATATGAATAGGAAGTTATTGGCATATGACCAAGAAGCCAGGGAAAGTCCCCTCGTTCAAAGTTCTCACCCCTGTGACAGGACCCAATGGCATGGCATGGATAGCAAGGGGCAGAATTACAACTGGCTCCTCACACAATTGCTTGTAACCTGCAACAAGTGGCTATTACTTATAGGAATGCACTGCAAATACAAACATTATTCTTCAGTGTGTATCCACCAACAGAATTATCTGGGGTGTATTTAAAAATGTACAGAATTCTAGACCCCGCTTCAGACCAAACTGAATTAGAATCTCTGGGAGATGCAGGTCACCCAGGACTGGGAGCTATTGCCTAAAAGCACTGATTTTCAAACTGAACTGTGTGTCATAATCACGAGAGCCTATTGAAATACAGGTTGTTGGACAACACTCCCTCTCGAGTTTGTGATTCAGTAGTTCTGAGATGGGGCCCTAGTCAATGTTCAATGTTCTTCAGCCAAAGACCACCAAGAATGCACCTGAAGTTGAACAAGTTGGTTTATTCTCTGCAACGAGGGGGGGCACCCACCTTGGGGAACCCTGAATGTGTCAGCATGCTAGGAACATCCTACTATGGGCTTTGGTTGAGTGATCTGAAAGAAGGTTGAAGCAAGTGGGAGTTTGCTCTATATTTGATGCTTCCAGGGAAGGGGAGCAAGTCTATGATTGGATATCTTAATATATTTTATCTTTAGGGAGGGGAGACCAGCAAGGAGATAAGCTATAATTGGTAGAGAAGTAGCAGCCACTCATTTTGGCCAAGAGGGGGTGTGTTCAGGAATCTGTGGGCTGCACGATGACCTCGTTTTTGTCTGTGTTTAGATAAAATATGAAGTGGCCTTGTTTTGTCTCATTTTATCATGGTCTCAGAATAACCTTGCGTGGGCTTGGTGTTCTGTGGAACTGTTTATGTTCAATAGGAGAATAACATGGCCAACTGTGAATGCCATGCCAGCTTTCAAGTGTCAGGTATTGCCCCCTACCCTATTTTTCCCTTCTCGCCAATTCCAGGTGATGCTGGTAATACTGGTGCAGAGACCACCAGACTTTGAGAACCACTGTCTAAGATCGTGAAGAGACCTGAGACCTATATTTGGAACAGGGGCAATAGAAAATATACATAAATACGGCTTTGGAAAGCAAGGGCACAGAGCTTCAAGGAGAGAAAAAAAAAACAACCCACACACATTAAGATTCACATAGCCTGGCAGATAATGTAGCTTGAGGAAACTGAGTCCAGCACTGATTAATGCAATACAGCAGCTGTAAAGATGGATAAGCTAGCATCATCTGGTTGTTCCTCCCCGGCTGCCTTCTTTAACCAGTTTCTAACTTAGAGCCTTCATGTCTACCATTTCTTTTGCCTGGTAACTGGCCCATTTCTCACCTCATTCTTACTTAGTCTTTATGTATCCTCTTAGAATGTCCCTTCTTCAGAGAGGCCTTTTCAGACACCGCCCCCCTTGACCCCTCGCCACACACACACACACACACACACACACACACACACACAAAGTTAACTTCCCTCTTCAACACTCTTCTATCACCCTCTTCTTTTTCTTCAATATGCCAATCATGATTTATAATCAGATATTTGTTACTCTTGGAGTTTTATTTTTCTGTCTCCCTCACTAAACGGTGCATTGCCTATGAATAGAGACTATGCCTAACTTGTCCATTGTCTCTTTCACATCTGGAAGAGTACTGGAAGGGAAGGACCCCCCTCCTTCTCCAGCCTGCACTGAAACACAGATGAGTCCCCATTTCCCTGTATCCAGTCCAATCCACACTGTAGCTTTAAAAATATTTATTGCTTTGGCTTGACAACGACACTCTTCTCTGGTTTTCATTGCTTATATAGATCCCGTAAAACACTTTATATCTTTATATGATTACTTCAATGAACAATATAAAGTGTTTGATGGAATATGCATGAGCAAAGAAACTTGAGCTCTCCATCCAAACAAATCATGATCTGTTATCACACTTGCCCTGTCTTGATTCAGTCTGATGGTTACTCTTTTCGTGTCCATTTTATAAGACCTATCAGGGACTAACTTTAAAATGAAATTTTTCCTTCGGACGTTTTATTTGTTTGAGACATTTCTTGGGTTTGTTGTTTCAGTTAGATGTTCTGACACACTTCCTTTAAACCTTCATCTGGGGCTGGGCTTGCTACAGCAGCTTCTTGGCTGTGGACGTGGCCAGGGAGAAGAGATTTTGCCAAGAATGAGATCCAGCAGAGCCTCAAGAGTTTTACATTTCAAGCCAAACTGGGTCCTGTTCAGGTCTGGTTTAGCTGGCTCCTGGACTCTGAATGAAAACACTTCAAAATGCTTATAAAATGGTAACAGAAGACTGCGGACATCACATGGCACTTACTGAACATCACTTTGAAGAGTTAAATGTAAATGAAACAGGAACATATGGATTCCATTGTCCTAAAAATACACAGGGGTTTAAAATAAAGGCAAATAAAGAAGTTCCTTGGTGACATGTGTTTTGGGGTTTGCTAAACCAAAGATGTTGGAAAGTTCTCCAAGACATTTATCAAGTCTAAAATGCATCTGGCTTCACCCACTCCCTCATGTGTGGTCAATGGGTTTGGTATGCCCACTCTTCCCTTGTGCTCTCCAAGCCATTTGCTCTTCTCCTCAGATGGAGCCAAGCTCACTGTCATTAGTATACACACATGTGAACAAAGCCCCGTGCTCCCCGAGCCTCGGGGAACATGTGTTCCCCAAGCAGAGCGAGGAGAGGCACTTCCTTTTCTCTCTGCCCCAATCCATCCCTCCGTCCTTTGTCCTACATGTTCTTTTAGAGCCTTGCCTTTTCCCTCTTCAGGAGCAGAGGAGCCATCCAGGACGGGCCTGCCAGTCTCAAAACGTGAACTGGGTTGATTGTGCTGATTCCTACTTGGCACAGTAGAATACAGACCCCTAGGTGTTCCTTAACTTTAGACCCTTCCAGCCAACTACACACACTGCTGCCACCAGAGCCCCTCCTGCGTGCTTCTGCCTGCTGGGACCCAGACTTGGAAATGAGAGAAGGGCTTCCTTCTATAATCACTCATGGGCTCAGAGGCTTCCTGAGTGGGAGAAGTCGCTAAACTCTCACGTTGCCTTTGACGCTGCTCTTCTTTTAAGCTGTTTGTGTCCGCATGGGCTTTGTTTTCCTGTGGTATGGAAGAAATACACTTTACCACAACAATAAAAAACGGTTCTGCAGCCTTGGTCTCAGGCACTTTGTCCATATTCTGTTGGCGGTGAAAATCACTGGCCTCCAAGGACCTTCAGGAAAACCATAGCCACCTCTTTTCAAAAGCTAAAGTGGACATTTGGGTATCCCTGGAGCAGTGGCTCTCAACCTTCCTAATGCCGCGACCCTTCGATACAGTTCCTCATGTTGTGGTGACCCCCAACCATAAAATTATTTTCGTTGCTACCTCATAACTGTAATTTTGCTACTGTTATGAATCGTAATGTAAATATCTGATATGCAGGATGTATTTAGGCGACCCGGTTCAACCCCCAAAGGGGTCGTGACCCACAGGTTGAGAACCGCTGCCCTAGAGGCTTCTAAGAACCTGCTTCCTCTTGACTCTTCAGCTCCTCCCAACTCCAGCAAACACCTGTGCACAGTGTGGCCCCATAGGAGCCTCAGGGTCGAGGGTCACCTGCTTTGCTTTCTTCCAGGTGAATGACCCAAACAAGCCAGGGAGCTTCCCTTACTTCGGTGAAGTGACTGTGTTGAGGCATTTAATGAGCATTGGGATGTCATGTACAATTTGTTTTGCTCATCTGATGGGAAAGAAGTGGCTTAGAATCCTGTTTTGTTTGGTTCTGGCTTTTCCTGCTCTAATGGTTTCTTCTTCTGCGCAACTATTTCTTGTTTCCGAGTGCTTTGTGGCTCATTTTAAGAAACCTGTCAGGATTTTCTTGGGTTAAGGGAATGCGGGTATGGAGGAAAGAATATCAAAGTGTGGGATAAGCAATAAAATGTCAGTTCAGATGGACAAGAAAAAGCCAGTTTCCACTCAAGGGAAAGTCAAGAATGAATCGTTGGTGCTAGAGACCTGACCAGCGAGTGGAATGAGACTCTTGCTCTGTTCTTGTCAGAAAGGATTATAAAATGGATCAAGAATGCATAAAACGCAGAATATGTTTTCCTTACTGTTCCCTGGAGCTTCCTTGTTCCAGTGTCAGTTCTTGTTCAGCAAGTAGGAGGGATTTGAATGCTGGGAGTAAAAGGGAAGCCTGCTCCTGTCTATCTGATATATTGGAAGAAAGAGTCAAGGACATCTTCCTTGATAGAACATGATCCCTATCAGGCTCCTAGTCAGCAAGATGGGGTGAGATCTCCTGGTGCGAAGTCCTACCACACGCAGAACTGTGTCCAGAGGCTCCGTCCATCGTCTCCATGCACTTCCATGCTTTCTGAGATTCCTGAAGATTTCAGAGGGACATTTGCATTGTCTACACCTTCTTGCTATTTGCAGTCATTTGCTGGTGTGTACAACCACAGCAACTCCCTCCCTTTCTCCCTCATCTCCAGTTGTGTATTATGCTCATGGCCATTACCAAATTCAATTATTGTGAAAAATGAGGGGAAAACTGAAATTAAATTAATCCAGACAAATGATTGGATTTAAGACTACAAAAAGCAGGCAACCTTGTGCACAGCCCTGTGTACAATCTGAGAAAGCTCTAAAATGTCATTTTCATTCCTATTCAAAGAATGACCAGACAAGATTAACCAAGGAACATTTGGGGGAGAGTTCTTTCCTGGTTGGCAGAAGGAAGGGGGAACGACCTCATAAATTTCTTCTATGACTGATTTTTTACAATTCTGTATGAGAACATTGGCTGTGTAGGCTTTGCCCCATGGTAAGCTGGTGTTCTTTAAGGGGAAATTCTTTACATACCCATGTAGCCTGGTGGCTTAGTTGATTCAGCCACGCTGTATATGTGGTGAGTGAAAAAAACTGACTCATTTTCTCACAGTTGCCTTCACAATGCGTCCTATTGCCTTAGCTCTGCAATTGCAGAAAGTAGGATGGAAGGGTAGTCTTTATCTTTTTGTTTCTCATTGCCACCCCTGCCCCTTCCCTAGATAAAATGAACTAGGTTTCACCAGCTGAAATCTATGAAAACATCTAGTCTGCTCCTAGCACCCTGCTACAACATTGAGTATCTGGCTTAGTGTTTTTGGTGCATAGCATCAACATGTGTGTGGCAAGAACATAAACTCTCCAATCCAAAGAACACTGTGATAAAACAGAAATGTTACTGCTTCACCTTGATGCACCTGCCATCAAATCTTATCAAGCACTTCCTAGAATTTTCTCTACATAGTTTATCCCTAGATGACCGTCATTTCTTCCTGTTTTGTCTACTTTGTCTATCTTTTGTAAGTCCTCTTATCTATCTTATTTCTCTGCAGTAAATGCCTAGGTTTGTCTGACCAACCTAACCCATTCTGATGGCTGATTTAGGGGAACTGCTGTGGTTTCTCCAACAGCACAGTCATTCTCACAACAGGTGCAACTGGTCCGTGACCTTCCTCCAAACTCACCTCATCCCCTACTCCCACTAGTAGACACTGCTGATTGGTCAGTGGTGGGCACCTGATTCAATCTGAGCCCATCAAAAGCTCTCTCCTAAGAATTTACATTCAACCCTCTGTCATACTGGTCTCCTAGACAAAGGAGATATGGCATTGAAAACCGTTGGCTATTGAATTTTGCAGGGAGGAATAGAATTTCTCACTATGTTGGGAAGAAGACAATGCTAATCTGTGAGTAAAAAATCAAGCATATAGACTGGGAGAAATATAAATGAGGTGAAAGTTAGAGATTTTCAAGTTCCCAGCTCTGGTCCCAGTGCCTTTCGAAGCCTGGCTGCATAAATGCCTTGAGGTCCAATAAGTTAATCCTGTATTATAATAATAATTTTCCTTTTTCTGATTACATTTCCTAGGGTTAGTTTCCATTATTGACAGCCCAAAGAATTCTAACCAATCCAATTTCCAAATAGCCTCTTAAAGCATACCTCCAGCTGCTTGAGCTAACCTGCCATTGCTCTGCCTGCGATGCCCACCTGCCCTTCTCTGATGAGCTAGTGCTCATTATCCTCCATAGATGCAGATGTTATCTGATGAACTTGGTAGCTCCTTGACTGTGGTCACTGTGTCTCATCCCTGGGACCTGGCACAGCAGGATTTTGCTAGAAGAGCACAATAAAATGTTGATTGGGTAGAATTATTCTGTGGTCGACTCTGCTGCCTAATTTTCAACTGCTGATCCATCCTCCTTTTGTGTGCTTCTCCTGTGTTTCTTCCCATTCAAGCACAGCCACTTTCCCAAAGCTAAGAAGAATCTATACTAAAAACCTGTGGCTTTCATTAGTCATTGCACTTTCTTCTGCCCCCACCCCACTTTTTTAACATCAGGTGAGCTCAATTCCAGTTAGCGTCTATTAGGCATTCATTTTTGGTTCTCTGAGCAATCCTGTGCTAATCTTCTCACTACATTGAGGCACTCCTGTGCTTGGAGTTACAGCTCAGAAAGAAAGAACACACACACTGCTTGTGGACAGCATAAATAGACAGGGGTATGCGGGATGCAAAGAAATGTCCCTGCACACATAGAAATTGATTTTCAGCATTGAGACTCTGAGAGTTCACTTACGGTATCTTTCATTGGGTCACAGTTAATCAGTTTTTGTGACATAACCTGTCAGTGAATTCTTACTAATCTTGAAGAAAAGTCTTATTTGTCTTTGTGGTTATTAATGGGTTTGTAAAATTGGATGGCAGGGTAAAATGAAGCCTGGAAACCTTACTTCTCCACGCTAGAGCAAAAAACAAAAACCACCTTGTCCCATACCATGGCTCATGGCTTGATCTATGGTTTTAGGATCTGTACACTTTAGGTGAGCAAGAAACCTGGTTTGTGAGGGGCCACCTTTCTCATCAGAGGGCTGGCCACTTACCATAAAAATGGAAATGCTCAGTGATTAAAAAGGGACAAAAAAACCATGCAGAATATACTCATATTTCTGAGCTTGTACGAGGCTGTGAGAATGTGACTTCTAAACACAAGTTCTCGTTTTCTCTGGCTACAAAGTGCCATTCAGTGTGTGAGAGTTCCATTCTCAGGGGTGAGTTCACCTTTTATTACCTTTTATCAGCGCAAAATTATGGGGCACCAGGTACTTTACTTCTTTATAACAGGGGGGGTCAAGTAGATAATTAATGAGAATTAATCTGTAAAAAGGAATACAATCTCCAATTCAAATCCTGGTTTATGATTTGGTTTATTATGCAAGTGTGAAACTTCAAAGGGAGCTAACGCAACATAGCACTTTAATTACATTTATTATATTTAAGAGCTCTATGGAAATTTTGCTTGCTGCCAAGAAATGGTTCTTGAGAACACTCTCCTCAGCAGGCTGCTGGGCCCCTGCTCCAGAGCACCTTCCCAGAGGAGCAGCTTGCACCTCCTTCATATCTGAGAAAGGTGCCAACAGCTGCAGTGGAACACTGGCTTGGGGAGTGGCCAGGGATATTTTCTCTTAACGAGGGTAAAAGCACAGCACCCAACAACCCCCCCCCACCCCCACCCCATGCCTCTGAATCCACACATTCCCAAGGGCAAACTGGAAAGCTTGCGTTTAGGGACAGGCTTTTGAGGAACCCACACCACAAGGTGTTGATTCTATGGTAACCTCAAAACTGGTCGCTTCCAGCACTTGGAAAACAAAACTAAACAGATAGAACACATGCATATATCTCCTTTTGTTGTAACTTCATTCAGAACTTTTTAAATTGTGCCAGGTTTGGCAGTAAGGATAGAGACCCTTTTTGAAGTAGCTGTATTGTTTCCCCACACTCTTATCTCCCTTAAAGCATGAAACTAAGGAAGAAGGATTCTTAGGTTAACATGACCTCGTGTCTGAATCCAGGGCTGAGGGCCAGGGTTCCTCCCATCTGATTTGAGCTCTGGTACCAACTTGTTCTATGGCCTTGGGCAAAGCTCCTCAGTCTCTGTGCTGGGTCTGTCCGCTCCTTTCATGACAAGGATGATGCCATCACGCTGACCTCATTGGGACATTGTGAGGACAAGTTGAAAGCTCTTTTTCTTTCTTTCTTTCTTCCTTCCTTTCTTTCTTTCTTTCTTTCTCTTTCTTTTTTTTTTTTTGTGTGTGTGTGTAAAAAAAAGTTTTGTGTTTCTGATGAAGGCAAGCTGAAGAAATGCTTAAAAAGGGGAAAGGTTAGAAAATTGGTTTATTTGTCTGGCATTGTAAGGGACAGAACAATATGTCCAAAGGTGTTCCTGCAAAAGGAAATAAAGTAGTGATATTTAAAAGTGGCTTTGTTAGGAGAGGAAATTGCCCTCCAGCTTGAATAGTTTGCCTTTTTATTTTACTCTTACCAATGGATTAGCATCATCTTTTTATAAGCCAGTGGTTCTCAACCTTCCTAATGCTGCGACCCTTTAATACAGTTCCTCATGTTGTGGTGACGCCCGATTTCATTGTTACAAATTGAACATAATTAAAGCATAGTGATTAATCACAAAAAATGATATGTAATTATATATGTGTTTTCCGATGGTCTTAGGCGACCCCAGTGAAAGGGTCGTTCGACCCCCAAAGGGGTCGCGACCCACAGGTTGAGAACCGCTGTTATAAGCGGTAAAATCTAGAGGTCATTGGACTAAGTTTACTTTACTTGGAATGAAGGGAAGAAAAAATATATGCCATTTCCTAAAGGGTATAGTCAGCATTGTGGAAAACAATAAAATATGGAGATTTAGATAAGACTGGGAAGTTGAGGGAATATTATAATTTTCTAAGTGTTATTAACAATTTTATTTATAGCATTGAAATTTGAGAGAGGAGAATCAACCTCATATCTAGTTCTGTGAGAGGAGGGTGAGCATTATTGCTCATTTAATAATTCAATAAACATGCATTGAACACGTTTATTGGGACATAGTTCTTGCCTTCAAAGAGCTTCGAGTTTATGAGAAAACATACAGATACACAAAATTGTTGCAAAGTAAATAATTTTGATGAGCACCATAGAGGCAGGTAATGGTACTATATGGGATAAGTAAGAGGAACATGTGGAAAACTCTTTGGAAGTCAGAATGTGTGGTACCTATTGAGATGATGAAACAATCACAGAATGCTTCTCAGATAAAGAGATGCGTAACAGTTTCCTGGGATTCAGAGGAGATTCAGAGAGGAAACGCAGAGGAACCCACACGTGCAAAGGTATCAGGCATGAAGCGGTAATAAATTCAGAAAGTGGTGCTATGGAGATGGAATTTCAGCTGCAACAAAGATGATGACACCAGAAAAGTTAGCAAGGGCCACCAGGGAGGGAGAAGAACTCTAATCACCCTGTGTTTTCATTCTTACTCCATCACTCAGGGCACTCGGGTGCAAGTGCTTCAGTTCCTTCATAAGTCAAAGGGGAATGATAAGAGGGTTGTTGTGAGAACCAAATGAGATAATCTATAATAATGAAAGGGTAATATGCTAATTAGATGAGGTGTCATTCCGGACAAAGCTGGGCCGTAGGGAAGCCCGGGTCCCAGATGCCAGAGGGAAGCCAGTGCCGGCAACCAGGGGAAGGAAGGCCTACTCTTGCATGAATTCCATGCATTGAGCCTCTAGTAAATAAATAAATAACCACAGAATGTATGGTACGGTATTTGATAATAAGGTCCAAGCAAAAATTTTGCAAACATATATTGGAATTGTAATCAAGTATGCTTATCCAATTTTAAGAGTAATTAAAAACCCAGAACCAGTAAAGAAAAAAGACTATACATTTATCCATATTGATTTTTTAAAAAATTCATCATGAAAGCAAACACCATAAGAAGTAAAATCAAAACTTAGAAAAGTATTTACAATTTGTGTCACAGATGAAGAGTTGATCTCTCTAGTTATGCAAAGGGTATCTGGAAATCAAGGTAAAAAATTCCAGTGATAAAAATAAATGGGCATGCACAGTTCATACACACATAATAAAAACGTAAATTAAAACTGATATCATTTCACACTTATAACTTTAGGGGAAAACACCCCAATAATACATTATATCTGTGAGACTGTTAGGAAATAAGCACTCTAATGCACTGCAGGTAAAAGTACAAAATTGAAATAACCTGAATAACCTTGAAGCTGGGAGATTTATCACAATTACAGATGCCTTTTTTCTTTGTTTCAGAAAACTCACTAAGAATCTTGCCCCCAGATCCTCTTTAGAAGTGCAAAATGACATATAGAGAAAGTTATTCTTTGTGACATTGTTTGTAATAGCAAAGGGTTCCTATTACAAGACAAGTGACAGCATTAGGGTATTTGGTTGAGTAAAATATGGTAGTAACATGCAACCAATAAAAAGGGTAAAGGAAGAAGCAGATAAGGTTGCTATATCCTAAGATGGAGATATCTCTAAGGCATAGTATGTTAAAAAAATATGACAGAATGGTTATGTAGCTTGCTACTGTTTATGTAAGAAAGTGTGATGATCAGAATATATACATGTAATTGCTTATAATTACAAAAATTATCTTAGAATACAGCCCTCTCTGGTTGAATCCTTTATACTTTGGGAGTACAAACAAATACCTATGGGGGGGGTGGAATAAAATAGGGTAGAGGGTATATTTTTAATAGGATATATTCTGTATACAAAGGGTACAAATGAATTTTCAACTACATTCAGTAGTTTTATTTTATAATTTATTTTACATTTATTTTGTAATAATACTGGTATTGCTATTTTGAAATGATTTTCTTTAAATAAAGCAAATACTAACTTATTTTAATGTTAGAAGTAAAATTTTCTAATGGGAAAGAAAATTTCAGTTATATAACCAAAGTTAAATAAAAACAATATAATATTTAAAAGGGATTTGAAATATCAGTATGAACCAGTAATTTAAAAAGCATGTTATTTATTATCTTGCACTGAAACTGCCTAGAAAGAAGGTCACCTTGGGAGCATCCACAGCCCTCATGCCCAGAGTAGTGTTTATACCATTTCCCCATAAAGGAGCCAGGATTCTTTAAGAAATATCTGGCTTCTGTTTTAGGACAGGAAGGGTACAAAATGAGGAGCCAAAAAGCTTTTGCACATTGATGTGATTCTATCAAATCGTATATAATCCAGCTTGTTATTATCCAACTGGCAAGAAATACCCAATTTGGGCATCAGAAAGAACACTGTTTATAACTGATATCGAATCTCTGAAAATCTGTAAGTCTACAAGAAGGCTCAAAGAGAAAGGCAGGAAAAATACACTGGTCACTATTTGAAGGGTCTGCTGAATCAAATTAATTTTAACAACTGGTCATTTAAAAGGAGGAAAAGAAGCATGTATTCTGTCTTTCTGGGAGAATTTGTATTTTGAGTTTGCCAAATAGTTTCAGTTGATAAGGGAGAGCTATTGATGTATATGAAAAGAACAATAGATTTAGAAAGTCATCATTATGCAACCACAAGTGATTTTTTTTTTTATCCAGACAGAACAATAATTGCTAATCAGTTAGGACAGGTTTTCTCCCTTATCATCTTGAGGTGAGTGGTTGATGAGACCTAGGCGTTGGTATGGTGGCCCATTACTCAAGGGAGAGAACCTCGCAATGAAAGGATGAGGCCGTCACTGATCCTCAATCTAGTATCGTTAATCGTGGGGCAATGCATGGAGTGCTATATGAAGTAAATTATGCCACATGGGATGTACTGTGTCCTTAATTTTAATCTATTAAAGCTCTTCTTGTTTATAGGAAATAAGGAGATAGAACGATAAACTAAATGATGTCTTCAGAAAGTGGTCAGACAAGTCATGGAAAGGAAAGACAACTGGTCAGGTGGGAGCAAAGATAGAGTGGAGTCATCCCCTCTATTTATTTTTTTTTCATACAGCCATGTAAATTACCTACTAAAAATGTGAGAACTAAATCAATTACTTAATAAAGAGTGATTAGATATTTTTATTATGTCTGCCACTTATGAAAAGGTTTGCTAATGAGTCAGAATGTGGTTTTTCCACTTTCCACTGTATCTCAAAGTCATGTTTACATAATTTAGCTCTAGCACTGGGCTGCTAAGAGTGACCTATTGCATAAAAACCTAACCCTGCCAGATAGGCAGGCTCAAGAGAAAGGAGAATAAGAAATTCCATTCTGGATGCCTAAAGAGAACATCAGCGAGCATAGGGACTGGATACTGATACTTCAGTTTCAATTTCTCATAAGGATCCGTAGCTCTCCTCTGCAGTTTAGGTTGGCCTGACCTGCTCTTGCAGCAGCAGAGGCCTGGTAGGTCAGCTTTCTCTTTGCTGCTTACTGATATTAAACAACAATCATTAAGAAGGCTCTTAGAAAGGTAGATTATCCAAATACAGAACTTAGGGCAAGTTGCAAAGGGAAGATGCACATGCAGATCAGATGGCTCTGCCCTTTCCAACGGGGTTTGGGCTCTGACTGGCAATTCTCAGTGTTTCTGCTTCTGTGCACATGTCAGGGGAATTAGATGGACCCAACCATCTGGTTGCCTACTTGCGCATGGCACAGATTTAATTTTTAAGTCATTAAGTAGAAGTGACTATTTAATCAATTTAAGTGAGATCCCAGTGATGGTTTGAGAAGACTTTTTCCAGGGAAGCTAGTTTGAAATTCTTCCATCTCTTTGTCTGTCTCTGTGTTGTTCCTGTGGTCATTACTAGTCTTTATTTGGTTTACAAGAATCATTAAAAATAAAATTCACTCACTGCCTTTTCCCCAGGACTCTAAGACTCAGGGAACAGAAGTTGCTGGTATTTGCAGGGATCAGAATTAAGAAAAAAAAAAATTCAAAGCCTGATATTTAACCTGGACAATCTCTTCTAGACAAAAACACCATTTCCTGAAGCAAATACAAAAAGAAAGTCAGGAAGCCAGAGAACATTTGGGTAAAGAGCTTTGAAGGAACCCCAAGTGAAATGTTCACAGACGTGAACAGTAGCAAAGAAGAGGGTGGATGTTGAAAGACAATATCTGGGGAGATTCTCAAGGGTGTCAAGACAACAACAAGGTAGATAGTTTCATGGGGAGCCTCATGAAGTCATTCATTCAACAAGTATTTTAATACCTTCTAAGTGTCAGGCACCATGCTAGTGCTAGGAATGCATGGTGAGATAAAGCAGACACAATCAGGGAGCTACTGGAGGAAAAGTGCATACATCACATAATAGCCCAAACATCGGGATCACAAGTGTGCTAATTGCTACAGAGGAGAGTTGTTTAGTGCTCTGAGCGTGTTGTATAGTAAGGAGAATTGTCAAAAAGGTCAGTGAAGGTTTCTCCAGAAGTGACATTCAAAATGAATCTTGAAGTGAAGGTGGGATGAAATTCAAGGCAGCAGAAAGGCATATGCAAAACTCCAGAGGTAAGAAGAGTATGGCTCAAGGGACAGAAAGAAGGCCAGAATGTGAGAGGACCTGGTACAAGATAAGAGTGATCATTCCCCATTGTTCTTTGCTAGGCATTGATGCTAACTATGTTCCAAACATTTTCTCCCTTTATGTTAATTCAGGGACTACATTACAGTGACTGTATGCCAGCTCAGTATGTTCATGGTCCAAAGCTAACAAATCAGGGGTGTGCTTGTCAGTCATTCATCAAAGATTAACTGTTACTTTATGCTAGGTTCTGAGCTAAGAGCTAGTGCTTTAAGCTACTCATATTCCTTCGAGTCTCAAAGTTTTGATTGGCCAATATTAGTGAAATATATCATTTGCTGTATATTCTGATAACTTAATGTTGAGACGGGATCCACCAGAAAAAGGAAGCTCTCTTGTAACCAGAATTATCATATGTTATCATGAGTTGTGGAATACAGTTATAGCATGATGTTTTCCAGTTCGTTGAGATTCCTTGACATACACTCGTAGTAAAGTACAATCCTACTGAAAAAGAGACCCAGCTTCTTCCTCCTTATATTACTCATCCGTTCATCTGTAGGACAGTCCTTTAACTCTCAAGCCCAGCTTATTTTTCCACAAATAGTAAACACTGGACCTTTAAATCTAGAACCCCCAGTAGGAATAAACAGATTTTCAGGTGAAAATGTTCCCCAATTAATGAGAGTTGTTTCATCCTTCTGAGGATAGTATTAAGAACAAGGTCCTTCAGCCCAATTTGGCTCAGTAGATAGAGTGTCAGCCTGCAGATTGAAGGGTCCCAGGTTCATTTCCAGTCAAGGGTATGTACCTAGGTTGCAGGCTCAATCCCTGGCCCTGGTCAGGAAGAGAGTGAAAGGCAACTAATCGATGTGTGTCTCACTTATATCGAAATTTCTCTCTGTGTGTCTCTCCCCACTCCCTTCTACTCTTTCTGAAAAAATCAATGGAAAAATATCCTCAGGTAAGGTTTAACAAAAATAAATAAATACATACATACATAAATAAATACATAAATAAATAGTGAGGAATAATTAAAAAAAAATAACAAGGTCTTTCAGTGTTTTTTTGCCCTCTAGTCAGCCTTTTCTTTCCAGACAGAAAGAGTCTGGGCCCCAAAATGTTCGATCTTGAGGGAAACTCCAACTTGGTAATGGATTATCAATATCGCAAGCGGTACCATAATGAGTAAAACAGGTTTATGACAGATGCAATTTCAATTCTAAAGTGATAAACCGTGATTGTGCCCTGTTTCTATTTCACTTCTAATTGGTTAATTTTTTAGATAAATTGGATTGGTACTGCTGCCTGCCTTCACAAATCAAAAGACAAACATCCTTAGGTAGTTTGGCTTTGCTAAGCAGTTATACTCCTGCCTGCCAACCTCCCATGCCTACATCATAGAATATTGACATAGAGTTTCTAGAAAACCCTGTAGTCTTTAGAACCTCCTTGTAAATCAATTAAAGGTGACCTAGTTGGTTGCATGGCAAAACCAGTCTACTTTTTCCCTCTACTTTATTTTGGGCTATACCTTTTCAAATTGTTGCCTGACATTAGTTTATAGACTCTGCATATGAATGGTGGTTCCCTCTTAGTTTGCCTGCATTGATCTGGTATGTTAATCTGGTGTATTAATACCACTATCGCTTGATTTCTAATTGTACAGTGTAATTCAACAAGGACTGGGAGCACCATTTTGTTCTAAGTCTGTAAAAGAGACAGAATATGATATAAAAAAGACCTGTTCAAGCATCTTAAAGTCTGTTGAAAAAGAAAATTAATGCACACAAACCAAGTAGAGGACTGCACTTTTGTTGTTTAGGACCTTCCTGTTCTTAAAGGTTTTCACTGTACTTGCCGTGAGGCTACCAAATGAACATTCTCTCCTTATCCTTGTCTCTGTCTCTGCATTCCTCCAGCTTTGGTTGGTTTTGTCCCTGCACCATCACGAGGCATAAAGTATGCCCCCCCAGAGTCTGAAATTGACTCACATCTCTGGAGTTTAGTAACTTCCCAGAAGATTTCAGGAGTCATAGAGGAGTGGCATCATTTTGCCTTCATGTTTTGACCTCGTACTGCTACCCCCTCCTTCCTTCCCCCTTCCTTCCCCTTCTGTCTTTTTACCTCAGCCTCTGGAGTAACCACTCTTTCCCCTTTCACACAAAATGGTTCACTGAACACTGCTAACTTTCTAGGAGGAAAAGTCATGGAGGTGGAGTCTATCACTTCAGAAAAGCAGGGGCTAGGATTTAACTTGTCTTGGACCCATCCCCTTCTCCCCCCAGAAGATCCTGAGGCAAAGAACTATTTCTTTATATAATCCCAGGAAATTAGATAAGAGAATGAGAAAGTGCGATAAGAAAGGGAAGGAAAGCGACCAGAGCTCAGAGTGCTGGGAAGCTCTGGGTGGAAAGGGTATTGAAGAAAATGTTTCTAAAGGCAGAATCATGCTTCTTGTACAAACATAAAATGAACACATGGCAAAGCCTTTTTTTTTTTAGCTTGTCAATTATAAGGGAACGAGTAAGATGTTACAACAAGGTCAAATGAAAATTTGACTTATTCTCCGCTGGACAAAATCCATTGACTTTATCGGGAGCTGAAAACATTTACTTTGCCATCAATGCTGTATAACTTAGGTTCTCTCTCTACAGATTGGTAGGATACCTAGTCAAAGACAATCAAAGTTTTACCTTTTTATAGAGCAGATTATGGCTCAAGAGTCACCAGACCAGAACTAGCATTTGCTTGAAAGAACAGCCAACTATCTCTATTGCCCATTCCAAAATATTTCACAATTTTTTATTTTTATTTTTATTTTTATTGGACAGCAATGCAAAGCTTGCCTCAGAGTTGTCCCACCTGAATGGTCAGGAAGCTGGAGAATTTATGCATTGATTCCAATCTGTTATTGAGTAGCCCTTCCAGCTGGCTCTGTGCATGGGCCAGCAATGGTCTCCTGACCATGAAAAAAGCCCTCAGGCAGTCACAGTGTTGGCAGGAATCAGCTCTCTGTGTGTAGAGGTGACTACCAAGGGGAACTGGGGGGAAGGGGAAGGGGAAAAAAGGAGAAAAGGAGCACCAATAGGCCAGTTATAGTCTTTTTCATTTACTGGTTGTTTTGTTGTTTTGTTTGTTTTACATTTTCCCTCAGAATGTAAGTTCCCTGAGGACCAGAAAATTTTCTGTCTTATTTTTCCCTGTCTCCCCAACACTTAGTCTAATGTCCATCCATGGTAGGTGACCAATAATTATCTGATGAATGTTGTTGAATACATATAGGCCTCAAACTGGGCCTTGAAAGCAGGTTGCAGTTCAGCCTTAGAGGAAGGGAGGATCTCTAAGAGGCTCATAAAGCCGGGGTTTGTGTAGTGTCCTTGGAACCAGTTACTTGCTCCATAGCCAGCCTCCACCCCACCCCAAGTCTTGTTCACATTAAGAACAGTGGAACACAAAGTACAGACTCTGCTTTCAACATACTTGAAAATGACCAGTAACACAATATTATACCTTCCACCCACTGTTAATGACTATGCACTTGATATGTTTATGCTCATACACACTAAGGCCCTTATATATACTTTCTAAGCCTCAGAGCAAAGAAAGTATAAAATAGCAGAAGGGCATTGTCTGTGGAGCACACAATGTGCATGTCAGGGCAGATAAAAGTCTGTGAAAAAACTAAACTGCATGTAGGCATCACTGAACAGACCCAAGGGACGTACTGGTTTATTAAGTAGCCAGATGGCCTTCCAGAGTAGCCAGAAGAGCAGACAGGCCCCAGATGACAAATGATGAAGGACCCTCCCTATGGGCATTTTTTGGAAACAACGTGTTGACATTAGGTAAGGAGCAAATCCATAACCTGAACTGTTCATGCAAATTCTTCAGAAAAGCAGGTGCTATTCACTGACCTTACCCCAATGAAATTTTGCCAGAGAAAATAGCCCAACTCTCTTTTAAATTCAATAGTAGACTTCGCTCCCCCGAAAAAATAACCACTTCAAAATAAAATTCCAAACGAAAAACAAAGTTGCAGAAAAAAAATAACTTGAAAATTGCCCTCCATTTGAAATGGCTGACAGATGTCTTACAGAAATTTGGAGTATTGTCTGGCTGCTTAGAATCTACTCATTTTAAATGGAGTGCTCATGAACACATCACCATTGTCAAATTATAAAATATCATTTTTTAAAGAACTATCAAATGGATATGTGGACCTTAAATAAACAAAAAGCCAGATATTTCTTTAGCAAAATGGCATTGTTTGGGAACAAAAAAGAATTGTTCAGGATAAGAAGTCCAAAAACAAACCGCATGCAGGTCCAGAGAAATGAAAGAGAGGTAGCTCTTTTATTAATTTGAGAGGTGTTGAATGGGACGAGTCCCTTGAAGGAGACTGAAAGTTGGAAGTATGGTGACTTTTCATTGGCTGAATTATGGCAGTCTCCCATTGGCTGAGCTATTACTGGGCAAAGATGAATCTTTTCTTCATCTAGAGGTAGTAATGTAGCATCTCTTCATGTAGGAAATGTAAGGTACATCTCTTTCTCTTGGGATCAATAATGTGCATTGAGTGGCATAAGCATGAAAGTTCTCTCTTCTAGTCTCCTGACTCCATCTTAAATGTGGTTTCTGTTCAATCATTTGCACAGATACATGAATTTATCTTGCTGTCAATCCTATGTACCAGTGACATTAAGTGATTTAAAAATTCAGAGAGAACACTGTAGATTACATAGTACTTATTTCTCAGAAGAAATTTTGGAGTGTATCCCTGATGATGTAAATGTTCTTCGTGTGTGTGTGTGTGTGTGTGTGTGTGTGTGTGTGTGTGTGTGTTCTGTTTTAATAGACATAGCTGGGTTCTTCAGGAAGAAATGGCTCTGAGAACGTGAACACTCTTTCTCCAGCTGAGTAACCCTTAGAAGGCCACCAGATACCCATAGAAAAAGTGGCAATGGGTAGTAGGCTGTACAATCTCCTCTTACAGGTCAAGAGTTTACACTTTGGGATTTCTTAGAAATTATCCAATCATTCACTCAGAAGAATTTTTTAAATTACTACTGTGTAACAGGCACTGATAAATGTTTTTAGAGAAGTGTGCTGCTTGTTTGTTTTTTTCATGGAACTTACCTATTTACTATGGAAAATAGTAGCAGAGGGATTAAAGACATACTTTACAAATCTCTAAGCAATGAATATACAAAATTTCCGAGCAAGGTTTTTACTGGGATATATGCTAGGAAAATAGAGAAATATATGAAGTAACTATGAAAATAGAATATGGGAACATGGTGAAGGGGATTGAAAAAAAAAATTATGGGCATTTCAAGGAAGCCAGCAATCTATCACTTGTCAACAAGAGCTTCCAGGGCATCTTCAATGCTCGGGGAAGGAAAGAAGTTTTAAGTGTAATGTTTCCCAGTGGGACCCCAGATTAAAGTAAGGATGCAATCCTGCAGAGATATCAGAATTAGTGAACTCCTATATGCAATGAAGAAGAGAAAAGTTAGGATAGAGCAGGAAGGTTTCCCAGAAAAAGAGTGTACTTGAGGGAATCTGGAATAGAAAGCAGGAAGCTGGGTTTTACTCTGGTTTCTTCTACCCAAGAGGTCACTCAGATGTAGAGCCAGATCAGATTGCTTCAGGGCCTTGCAGGCTGTAAAAATCAAGCTTCTTTACCACTAAGAGTGATTGCAGTGGGAATAATACAGTGCGTAGCAGTGTCCAGCGTTTAGTGTGAAAATAGGGATGTATGTGGCAAATAGAAAGTGGTGTTGAAATGTTCTATGACAATCAATTTCAGGAGGAGAAGCAGGAAATTGAGATTCTATCACCATGCCCTCTCTCTGAGTTATCACTGCCTGTCAGCAGATGTGAGGAATCTCTTCCTTAAAGCCCCACTTAGCAGACTGTTTTATTCCCTGCTGTTTACACTTGACGTCATGACATGTTCACCAGCTGCATCTGTTCAGGACCCAAATGTCCAGGAAGTGGATATTTTTTTTCTTCAGGTCCAGGTCAGCAAAAGCCTAATCTGGCAATTTGAGAACAAGGCCCACTCCACAATTATTCTCATTTCAGGGACATCTACATTGACAGAAATGACCCTGGACCCATGGTAAATGTGAAGCACATGCAGAATCCAGATAGCACGCACGGGTTGGGGGAGACATGGCAGATACACTGCAAGCTTTCCTGGGACCATAGGAATCCAGTACAGAAGAATTAGTGCCTGTTAATGTGCAGCTTCCAGGCTTGACAGTTGCAGCATCATGAGGAGCTTATGGGAAGGACAGACTCCGTGTCATCCAGGAGCAGGGGATGGCAGTATGGAAATGAGTGGCCAACACCTGGCTTCTATTTCCGACTCTGCCACAGACATCCTGGCAGTTTCTCCAGAAACTTTCAAGCTGTGGGTTTTAAATGGTTGGGGCACGTTAGCATTGTGGCTTTCTTTGCCCGTGGGAACAGAGAGATAGTTTCACTACTTTTTCCCCCCTTCTTTCCGAAATTCTCATCACCATCTTCTCTTCTCGTTTAGAATTTGATCAGGTGCTTTTGGGACAATCTGGAACTTAGTAAAGAGGACTCCCACTTTGATGTTGTGACACCAAGCTCTTCCTTCTGTGCTCAAAATCAGGTTAGAACAATGGTTACAAAGCACGATGCTACAGCTAAAGATTTCATGAGTTCTTTCTGCTTGGGGTGTGGACGCTTGTCTAACAGAAAATGTCCCCTTTGAGAACAGACATCCTCTCCAATGATAATAGGAGAATTTAACTCTATAGAGAATTCATAGAGTTCTAGAAATGTAGATGATTCATAGTTAATATACCCAGTATCGGTCATTCAAGATATGTGAATACACAGAAAAGAATTCCAGCATAAGTAAAACTATTACCGTATAGGACTCTGTTCAGCATACATATTTTTAAAAAAATAATACAGTTGGGAGTAAGCCCTACCAATCTTTTAAAGTTCACTACCTATGTAAATAAGCTGGCCAGACTCTATGAGACTTCACAGAGGCTCTCTGGCACAGAAGACTTCTCTAGGTAAACTGCCTGGAGAAAAATGGGAACAGAGAGTCTAGCTTGCAGAAATTAACTCCTTCTGGGCACAGTCATGATGTTTTCAAAGGGAGTAACGGATTAGGTTTGGAGGGCAGCTCAGTAGAGAGGAAGGAGCAAGGGACTATGAGCAAGAAGTCCTGGTTCCAATTTACTTACACCCTCGGAGACTCATTTTCCTCATCTGTAAATGGGGTGAATAATATTCCTGCTTGCACATCTCCCAGGACCAGTGTGGGGTAAGTACTAGTGAGGTCAAGAACTTCAATACTTTGAAAGACATTATGTCTTAATATATAACATTGTTATTGAGGTAGAAGAGAACGACTGTGGAAGAATTGGTTATTAGAGTGGGGTAGAAGCTTGAAGACCCAGGAAAAGAACACCAGTGTTACCCCAGGGCAAAGTACAGTTAAGGACATTTCAGCGCAAGAATCCGGGATCTGCCCTGGCTATTCTCAACCTTGTGTGACTGTGCAGTGGTGACTCTCAGCGTTCTTGGCACAGCAACCCCATGACGAAGATTAGCCAGGTGTTGGCTCTGCCTATATGCTGTGTCCAGCAATCCTGTTTACTACAAGGTCACCATATACACTATTTGAACCTCTCTTCTCTCCTGCCACTCCTGAGCTGAAGGCGGCAAATGGGACTAAAATGTCACCATTGCCATCCCATGCACATACTAGTAGTTGGGCCAGCAGAGCATCCACTTGCCACTGCTGAGCCCACTCCTGACTGCTCCAATTATAGCTTCTCCGTGGTTCCCTGTGTGTGTAGAAGGCATGAGAAGGAGTAGCTCACAAGGGGGAGATCCTGAGGAAGGCCTGGACTAGGCTGGTTGTACAGCTTCGTTTCTCAGCTTCCTGAGGCTGTGGCTCCTCAAACCATGGACAGTCCTCCTTTGCCACCTGGCTCTATGTTAGGCTCTGCTGGTAGGGGTCTGGAAGAAGGCTGCAAGGGACCTGCTCTTTCTCCTTTGTTACTTGTTCTTGTCTGTGTCTTTGCAGCATTTCTTCTTCCCCCAGTAGCAGCAGTTGAATTAAATGCATGGCCACTCTTCAAAAGACTGAGTTCAGTTTCCATGGGCTCCTCTTCCAAGTCTCTAACTTATTTTATTTTTTTAAAGCTACTTATGTATTTACTAGAAGCCTGGTGCACAGATTCATGCACTGGTGGGGTCTCTCGGCCTGGCCTCTGGAAATTGGGTCAAAACCAACTCTCTGACATCCTCCAAGGGGTCCTGGATTGCAAGGGGGCACAAGCCAGGCCGAGAGTCCCCACTGGTGCACAATTGGGGCCGGGGAGGGACCGTGAGAGGGATCCAGGGCACATCCAGACCATCTTGCCCAGTCCTAATCAGCTGGACCCCAGCAGCAAGCTAACCTACCGGTCAGAGCACCTGCCCCCTGGTGGTCAGTGTTCATGATAGCGACTGGCTGATTGGTCCAATGAATGGTCAGACACTTAGCATAATAGGCTTTTATTATATAGGATTTTATTTATTTATTTATTTATTTATTTATTTATTTATTTATTCATTTATTTATAGAGGGAGCTGTGATGTGAGAGCAAAACATTGATCAGCTGGCTCCTGCAGATGCCCTACTGGGGATTGAGCACACAATCCAAGCATGTTCCTTGACTGGGAATCCAACTGGTGACTTCTCGGTTCATGGAACAATGCCCAAACAACTGAGCCTCACCAGTCAGGGCTAAACTTTAAAAGTACCAAAATATCCCTTTATTCCTCATCTCTAGATGTAATAGCTGCCCCTGAAGTTACTGTCTGTGTGATATCCCAATACCCAATTCTTGCCTCTTCTAACACAGGCAGAACTTGCTTTGCACAATTTCAATATGCATGAATTTGTTACCACAATTTACTTAAATAACACTAGTTCCCCCACAACACAGTCAAATTTTAGTTGCCATGGTAGCTCATCTGTGAGTATAATTGCATAAAGCACAAACTTTGTTGCTAGCTCGTTAGTCCTCATTGGTGACCAATCACATCATCCTTTCTTGTTAAATCCAGCTCATTGGTTACTGTGCATCTGTCGTCCAATTCAGACACACAAACAAAGCATGTGGTTGCATTTTCTACTTGTCTTCCAATAATAAACCCACAAGTAATTGAAAGAGGAAATTGGCCAGTGAAGATGAAAATGCAGCAAAGAAATGAAAAGTGATATCACTAGAAGTGAAATTCAAATTGAACATAAATGGAGTTTTAGAAGAAATAGCTGAGCAGGGGAACATTAATATTTTGTTATGGTTTGAGAAATTGGATATTCAGAGGAACTTACTGGGGGTGGGGGCACGAACTTGTCAGTATAAATGGCGTAAAGGGTGAAGATGTCCCAGAGGAAAGGACACTGGCAAGACATTCACATTAAAGAACTTTAGAAGATGTTTTATGGCATTGAGAGCATGACAAATAAAATGTTAGAAACAAATATGACAATTTTCCAAGTCACAGAAAAGATCCTTCCTCAGTTTGGTAAATTATAAGACAAGAAGACAAGTCCTGTTCAAATAATTATTGAAAGATTTTTTTTATGAAGACATAAAATACTTTAAATCTCCATGTTTCTAATGTTTTAAATTATATGTACTAAATAAATGTTAGTTTTATTATTTCCTTATAGTAAAAGAAATGTTAGTTTTTCATTTCCTTATACATTCATGACTGACAGAAAGAAGAGACTTTTTAAAGTTTTGACCAAAAGATGTTATAGCTTATAGGACAATTATAGTTTTTGTTATTGACTATCAAGATTTCTTTGTATGGTTACAGCTTATGCAATCATTTTTTAAAATTATGTATTTTTATTGATTTCAAAGAGGAAGGGAGAGGGGGAGAGAGAGAAACATCAATTATGAAAATCATTGATTAGCTGCCTCCTGCATGCTACCGGTGATCAAGCCCGCAACCCGGCATGTGCCCTGACCAGGAATTGAACTGTGACCTCCTGGTTCATATATAGACACTCAACCACTGAGCCACACTGGCAAGGCCACAATCATTTTTACAGTCCTATATTGCCAGGTAAAGCAAAGGCTGCCTGTATCTGGTTAATAATAATCTATAGCAATCCTTTCTGTTTAAGGTATGGATTCTGTTCCTGGTCTGGATCTGGATCGATATGCCAGCCTATTGGGAATCCCTGCTTCTCATAACATTTTCTTGGCTTTTTACTGTTAGTAGGAAAGAGCAGTGAATGAAGAGGTGATAATACACTTAGATTGGAATCTAAGTTCTATTAATTTCCTGAACATACGTCACTTAACCTCTCTGAGTTCCTATTTCATCACATAAAAATGAAGTTCATAATAAAATCAGCTACTGTAAAAGTTACTCAGGGTCACAGACATGTGAAAGACATGTGAAAGACATGTATCAGTGAGCTACTAGGGTAGGCTGAATAATGGCCTCCAAAGAAATTCACATCCTAATGCCAAGAACCTGTGACTATTACCCTATATGGCAAAAGGGACTTCACAGATGTAATTAAGTTAAAGATATCAATATGGGAATATTATTCCGGATTATCTAGGTGAGTCCTAAATATATTTTTTTAATTTTGGGGGTGAGTCCTAAATATAGTCACAAGTATCTTTTTTTAAAAATATATTTCTTTATTGATTTCAGAGAGGAAGGGAGGAGAGAGAGATAGAATCAATGATGAGAGAGAATCATTGATCAGCTGCCTCCCGCACACCCCCCACTGGGGATTGAGCCCGCAACCCAGGCATGTGCCCTTGGCCGGAATCGAACCTGGGACCATTCAGTCCACAGGCTGACACTCTATCCACTGACCCAAGCCGGCCAGGGCACAAGTATAAGAGCGAGCTTGAGGGGTATTTGACTACAGAAGAGAAGATGAGGTAATGAAGGAAGCAGACACAGAATGATGCACTTTGAATGGAGGAAGTGCCCACAAGCCAACAAATACAAATGGCCATTATAAATGGAAAAAAGCAAGGAAATGGATTTTCCCCCATCCCCGGGGCTCCAGGAGGAACCAGCCCTGCGACACCTTAGCTTTAGCTCAATAAAACTGATTTTGGAATTATGACCTCCAGATCTGTAAGATAACATATCTTATTTTAAGCAACTGAATGTGCGATAATTTGTTACAGCAGCAATGGGAACTAATACAACTACAAAGTACAGATATTACTACTACAATCAGTGAAAGTGCTAATGCCGCCCTTTCTCACTTGTCTTTCCCTTGGATCCATCCTACTCAAAATTGAGACTTTTAGGAATTACTGGAAATGCTAAGTTGGAGGAAGACAGACAGCTGTGTATGTTCACCATTTGTCAAGGAGAACCAAGGAGGGTAAAACCCCATCTTCTGTTGCATACGTTCACATGTCCTGAGAATCATACTTTGTCCTAGTGAATTCTCTCCAGTGGAATGAAATCTTCTGTTCTTTACATCTTTTGCCAAGACGATGGAAGTAGCCCAGTTGAACCTTTCCTCTCGGCTTCCATTTCAATGTATTGTGCATAGTGAGAAGAACCTCTCTAGGCCTGCTCTCCTGGGTGACTTCATTGGAACTGTCTCCAGAGAAAAGAGTGTTTTGGCAAAGTTTTATGCAGGCTGAGATTTGATGCCCATAAAACAAGCTTCTAGAACTCCCAGCTAAGAAGTTGGAATGGCATGTTTGCATCACTGGCAGTAAATGGGTTATATGTGTGCCTAGGGGGTCCATAGAATGTCAACTCCAACCATTGTCTATCGTTTTGATCTCTGCCATTTAGTCATCTGGCTGCTTTAATTGTTGATTGACATATAAATGTTTTTAAAGAACAAAAACAAACAGTAATAACACTACAGTGGGTATGTCATTACCCACCTAGCCATGTCCAAAACAGGGCACTAGCCAGTACATAGCCTGCCATCTTTACAGGAAGAATCTAATATTATAGGGATGTTTTAGCATGTGCCATTCTGCTGGGTGGATCAGCTCAATCTGTCATTATGTACAAACTGGTGGCTCCAAAGGGAAGTTTCTCCAGCATCACCCCAACTGATCATTCCTCGTGGCCTCAACTGTTCCCCAGTGTTGTCAACTGGTTATGGCTCAGTGGAGAGCTGTAGCAGGGCAGTGTGCTAAAAGGAATGGACAAAAGTGTTAGTGCGAATGCTCCCTAGAGTATTCTCTAAAATTGCTCAGCAAAATCCAATCTTACACTTATCATAGTTGCAAAGGGAGAGACAACCTAACATTTGATGCCGCTCATATGAAGCAGTGAATCATACCCACCTTATGTCGTTTTTTTCTAAACATGTTGAAAACTAGTGTAATTATGAGAGGTTAATCAAGGAAATGCAGACTATGGGAAACTCTATAAGACAGCTCTTGGACTCTTCAAAAAAGCTAATATCATGAAAAAAAATAGCAGGAGTAGACGAGAATTTTCTAAGTTAAAAGGAAATAAAGAAACATAACAACCAAATATAGTGTGATAGCTTGCTTGGATTATTGGTTTTTAAAAACTCCTTTAAAATATGTCTAGGGGAAGATTGGGGAAATTTAAATGTGGAGAGCACATTAGAAAATATAGAAATACAGAATAAATGTTAATTTTCCCTGGGTGAGATAATATTCAGTTAGAAAAATATCCATATTCTTAAGAGATATATGCTGAAATATTTAGAAGTGAGGTATCATGATAACAGCCGTCTACTTTCATATATATCAATAACAAATAAATATCAGTAAAAGAGAGACAGAGAGAGCACAAATGTGGTAATACGTAAATTGCAGAATCCTGGTAAAGAGTAAATAGGTGTTCATTATACTGTTTTTCATCTTTTCTATAGATGTGATATTTTTCAAAATAATTGGGGGATTTAAAATATTTTTTATAAAAGTATTCAGAAGACTGTAGTAAATTATTCCTTCATTCTGAAAGCATATAGACACAACCTTTGAATCATATTGCAAATTCTCTTGTCTACCCGTTTTCAGTAAAATAATAATATTAACCATTAAGATAGATTTGATAGCCCCTTATGATATGCAGCTTTCTAGTGTTCAAAGTATGTTAATGCATTTATCTCATTTTATATGACTTGGCCACTGAACACAAAGGTCTTCATTATAGATGAAAACAAGTTGCCTGGCAAGTCCAGTTCTCTCCCCATTCCAAACTTGGCCCTGGTGATACCTGGCTTTCCTACGCAAACAGCCATCTATCATGGGAGCCCAGCCCTGGCTCAGTAAAGATCTGACTGTCCTGATTTAGCTCTGCTCCCCAGGTCCTAGGAGTTCTTATTCACAGATAATTTATGGATTATACCTGATGGGAAGGGGGCAACACTTTATCTGCTCAAATGAGACTGTTCTCCCAAACTAATTAAATCAGCAAAAAGTATGCAGAGTAGGTACTACATTAATTGCAAAGCTGACTTTTTGTTGTCACATACCATTGAGTCAGCTCTGACTTTTGATGTCCCTATGATTGAGTTGATGCCCAATGTCCTGTCCTCAACAGCCCTCCTCAATTCCTGTAGACCAGGGGTGGGCAAACTTTTTGACTCGAAGGCCACAACGGGTTCTTAAACTGGACTGGAGGGCCGGAACAAAAGCATGGATGGAGTGTTTGTGTGAACTAATATAAATTCAAAGTAAACATCATTACATAAAAGGGTACGGTCTTTTTTTTTTTTTTTTTTTTTTTTTAGTTTTATTCATTTCAAACGGGCCGAATCCGGCCCGTGGGCCGTAGTTTGCCCACGGCTGCTGTAGACTCATACCTATGACTTCTCTTTTGTAGTCAATCAATCTCATATTTTGTCCTCCTCTTTTCCTGCTGCCTTCTATTTTTCTCAGCACTATTGTCTTTTCCAAAGAACCCTGCCTTCTCATCATGTGCCCAAAGTAGGGCAGCTTCAGTTTCGTTATTTTTACCTCCAAGGATGTTTCAGGCTTAACTTGCTCTAGGACTCACTTGTTTGTCTTTTGGATGGTCCAGTGTATCTGTAGACCTCTCCTCCAAAACCATATTTCAAATGAATCAAATATTTTCCTGTCAGCCTTCTTCACTGGTCAGCTTTCTCATCCATGCATAGTAATTGGGAATAAGGGTATGGATCATCTTAGCATTGGTCTCTAATAACACATCTTTGTTCTTGGTGATTTTTCCTAATTCTTCTATTGCTGCCCTTCCGAATCTCAGCCTTCTCTTGATTTTTTGGCTGCAGTCTCCATTTGAATTGATGATTGAACCAAGGTAAACAAAGTCTTTAACAATTTCAATGTCTTCTTTGTCTTCATTAAAGTTATGTGTTTCTCTGTGGATTTTTAGGGACTGGAAAAGAATATAACTTAAAAAAAAAGTAATAAGCTCTTTTAAGGATCTTT
The DNA here is from genome assembly GCF_014108235.1 of Myotis myotis. NCBI lineage: Eukaryota > Metazoa > Chordata > Mammalia > Chiroptera > Vespertilionidae > Myotis > Myotis myotis. The sequence continues at coordinate 36,208,146 of NW_023416357.1, forward strand.
TTATTTTTACAATTGGAAAAATTAATGATCTAAGTTACAGAACTATGAAATCCTACAGTGTATAGAACTCCTTTAAAGTCAGAGAGAATTTCACCTGATTTTTCCTAATATTTGCAGAGCTTGGAGAGACATAAATGAGGGTTAGGACAAAGGAATGTCATAGTTGAATGGTGACTAGAGTCATGGCTTATTGGCAGCAGACTTAATGTAAAACATGCACAATAGGGGGATTGTTTTAACAAGGAACAACAACAACAAAAAAAATCAGAAAACACTCAGTTCTCAAGCTTGCCATCAAAGGCTTGTGTTAATTTGTGTGGAGAAATTCTATACAGTGTACATACTAATGTAAAAAAAAAAATAGCAGCTCACTAAACTGTTAATTAGGTAATAATTATCCAAGGCAAAGTGTGGAATCCATAAAACACTCCAGAGACCTGTAGGTCAGCCCAAGAGTCTGATAACTCCTCCGAGTAGACTCTGACCCAAGATCTAAAATAATGGCATCAAATACGGTGTGATGTTAGAACAATGACACTAATCACTGTAACACTTCTGCAGGAACTTGTTACCATCCTGGGAATTTCAGTCAGCCTCAACCCTCCCATTAAAGCGGACAGACCCGCCACGCTTAGAGAAAGCCCTGTCTGAGCAGCCCGGGCTTCAGCCTCCAGAAAGCCTGGCAGTTTTTCTTACAACAGGAACCTGAGAAGGCCGATCAAATATTAATCAGTGATATTAATTGAGCACTTACTTCCTATGCACCAGGCCCTGTGTTAAGAGATTTATATGCAGACCTTCTCTAACACTGACAACAAACCAGTGGGATAGGTGCTATTATTTTTATTTATTTTGTAAGAGGAGGCTGAGTATTCAAAAAATCAGGCCACTTGCTCAAGTTTACACAAAGAGAGCAAGTAGCAAAGCCAGGGCTGGAACCTACTTCATCTGCTTCCAAGGCTTTTAAATATGCATGTTTACTCTTTCAAGCAGGAGATATAGCACACTAATTCTGTAATTTATAATAACCCCCTTTTTTATAGCTCTTCAGAGTTTATAAAAGTCATTGAAAATAGCATTTCGAATGTCCATCACAAGAATACAGTGGAATTGTCTGCATCTATAAAAAGAAGAACCTCACTGTGGGCAGGACCTTCCGGAGTAGCATGCAGGTCCAGGCTATCCAAGGCCACTGTCCCCCGTGACCCCACCCTGCGGCTGGCGCCAGCTCTTGCACAATTCTCACAAGTGCCCCGTGTTCTCCTTCGGCCTGTTCCTCCGGAATACAAATGAAAATGCAGGACTGGCCATCTCTTGGGAAGTTGCCTCATTTGCCATCTGTCTCTGACCTGCCCCTGCCCTAAAGCTCTTTGCCACACTCTGTTTTTCTGATCATCTTCCCTCTTTCTATTGATCCTCTTGGTGATTTCAGTTCGGTGGGATCATTGGCTCTTTGATTTCAGGAAATCTCTCTCCGCTTTAGCATTTATCAGCCCCCCCTCCCCTAATTAGAACAGTGTAGACAGCAAAACATCCACAAAGCCTGTAGTGCAATACAAATGATCTGCAGCTTTCAAATGTTTATTTTACTAATTATCTGCCAAAAAGGGATTTCTTTTGCTGCCTGGCGGAAGGTTTTTGAATCCACTTTGGCAGACAAAATTGCTTGGTTAGGTTGATCGATGTCAGCAGATCAGGGAGACTGGCCTTTGCTAAAACTTCATGGTCTTCTAGCAGGTATAGCAGAAGTCAAGCAGAAGTCAAGCAAAGGCTCAAGGGGAGGGGACCCAACAAAGCCTTGTGCAGTGAAAAGAGAGCAGGATTTTATGACAGTGCTCAGCAGCCACAGACACATTCCGAAAGACATCATAACTCACTACAGAATGAACTGCCATGGACAAGGTGATAATTGGGTTGTGTTTATAGGGTTCAGCAATAACTGAATGGGTGAGTGAACAAATGCGGAGACAAATATTAACAATGATGAGTGCTTTTTCATGTATATAAATTCGACCCATGGCTCTGTGGGGTGATAACTGTTATTTCAGTTTCATAGACAAGGAAACTCGGGCTCAATGGTTGAGATACCTGCCTAAGATGATCTGGCCAGAAGCTAGAGACTTCTGAATACAAATGTCTCTTACTTTGGATTGTTTAAAAATATACCTGTGATTGTTTTTATTCATATATAGGGAGGCCAACAGATCAGGAGACAGTTGCCATTGGAAAGATAGTTTGTTACATGGTGTTTTCAAGAGGAGGGTGCATGCCAGGCCTCGCAGGCCACCGGGAGAAGCGCCAGAGTAGGTCAGGAGGCAGAAGGAGAAAGCTCAGGCACAAGACTTCATTGTGGGGGTTGCAGGAAGGAATGAGCAAGGCAAGGTAAGTAGCAGAGTGGGCTTAGGACTGGATAGTTAGAATCTTTTTGGCAGGCTCTGGGCTACTGGGGTGGTCTCTAGTTGTCCTATACCTGACCCTGGAGTGATGCAACCCTAGGTCTGTCTGGTATCCATGCTAATGCTTTTTGCTATTAGTTATCCTGCCTTTTCAGTCGTCAATGTACATTTTCCTGCTAGGGCAAGGTACCACTTGTTTATAGCTGACATTGATGACTCAACAAATCCCCAAACCAAATGTGCTCTTTATTGAAGGGGTGGAATTCAGGGATAGAGCCTTAGGCTCTAAGAGAATGGGAAGGGAGGAAAGCTGAAGTGGGTGGAAGGAAGTGAGACGAGACCCTGGAGGAGCTAGAATATCTAGCAGAGAGGATCTGAGTTCATCATGGAGACAGCAAACAAGGACTCAGTTTCTAAAAGTGAGAGGCCGGGTGGAACTTGATAATAGAAGAACAAAGCAAAAGGCCAGCGCTGGAAGCTAGAATAAGGCCAGAGCAGGGTCAGCTGCTAGACCAGCGGGATGCAGAGCCTGGGAGCCCCTGAGGTGGAGTGTCTTCTGTTGGCTCATAAACCCAAAATGTTTCTGGGTCCTGGTTAAATCTATACCTCCGGGCAGGACCTAAGTATTCCACCCTCAGGAGTATATGCAGAGGCATAGCATCAGGGAAACCTCCAGAACATGCATTACAAATACTTGGTCACTAGTCTTCCAAGTCTACCATTAGGTCACCATTGACGTCAGAGCACCAACACCAAGGCTCAGCCCTGTGTGTTGAAGTAGGAGGAAGCCACCTGTATATGTGCTTTGCAGAGTGAATACCAAAAAAAAGATCCCATACGCATACACACATATTCTTAAATTAACACTCTGCTTTTCCTGGATGCCCCTCCATTATAGGCATTTCTTTGAATGAAGACACCATTTTTCTGAATGTTCTAGGTAAAATATTATGCTTACTGGGGTGGAATAAGAAGTTAACCCATTGATAGCCATTTTTATGATCTGTGAGGATATACAGTGGAGAATTTTGGTTGGCCTACCTGCCAGAGATAGGGATCTAAAGACACAATCAAATCACAGTGCAGGTACATTTTAATTTTGAAGTACAGCTAAGTAAGGCCCAGGAAGCTGCTGTAAGGAGAGACCCCAGTAGCTGAGGAGAATGAGGGTAAGAAACGATACCCATTGTGAGCCTTTCACGTACTAGTAATGTTACATACTCCATATATTATTTAACACAAAAAGAAATTGCAAAGTAGGTATCACAATTCCTTCTGTTAGCTCTGAAGAAATCAACGTTTAGGGGGTTAAAATAATTGCCCAAGATCCCTCAGCTAATTAATGGTGAAGCTAGAGTGAAAATCCAGATCGGCCTAACTCCAAAGCCCATGCTCTGTTCTTGTGCCACTGTACAGGAAATGCCAAAGATAAATCCGTCTTCCCTCATTTTCCCCAGAGTCACCCTAATGATAAACAGAATCGATGCACATCTGCAAAGTGGGTCTTTTAACATATGCCATGTCCACGGACTCTGACTCCCAGTCCCTGTAGACCAAGGGTATTTGATAATGTTCCACGGGGCCAATACTCAGGGTCACTGTTTTGGAATGCTAAATGCTTTCCTTCATTTTCAAATTGCTTTTCTGTTTAAGAAGCAACATGAAAAGCTTTTGAAGTCTCAAAAGTGACCGCAGGGAGACTTGTACATGGCATTTTGAACTGTGACTGTTGAGAAACAAATGTCTGTTTTTATTTTTAAATGTTCTTCAACTCATGAAGACATTTAAGAAACAAGAATGGGGCTTTTTAAAACATCCTACTTATCCCTGGAGTGATCTGTTCTCTGGAGAGCAAGAGCCAAAGGGTAGGCAAAGAGCTGCTTGGACTGGGTTCCATGGCCCATGGAGGGATCTCAGGATTAGGAGGCACTTCTCAGGGTCTGCCTTTGGCATGAATCTACTGAGACCTTCAAATGAAGAGTGCTGGCCTCAGGACTAGCCCAGGTAATAAGTCCACATTATTATAGCCATGTATTGAGGGCTTACATTACAGTTCCACTGCTCCACACCCCAGAACTACTACTAGAAAAGTAGTTCTGATTATGTCTAGACTTTGAGATAATATTGTGTTCCCTTTTCATCTGTTTTATATGGGAGCCACTGGAGAAATGATGACAGATGAATCTAAGAGGCAGTGAAAGATGCAAAGTAGGGTTGTAAGGTTGAAGATGACAGCACTATGCAAGGATTGAATCAGAAAACTGTTCGTAATCTGAACACTGCTTCTTAGTCAGGAAGAATTCTGAGTCATGAAGAATCTAAATGAAGCTTTTAAGCCAGTTGTTAACAAGTATTTGGTAAACCTAATGGGATAGCTGTTTTTGTTTTGTTTCACAGCTTAAGTGAAATCCTTTCAGCCACTTTTGAACCCAAGATATTGGGGGGGATAAGATTTTCTTTGTTTACCATTAGGGCAAATAAGAAGTCATGTTTCCTGTACCGTGTAACTGTAGAAAATGAAACTTCAGTCCTGAAGTATTAACAAAAAGTACATTTTTTAAATCATGAGATTAAAGTTTAAAAGAAGAGTTGACTACTTCAAAAAATACATAGAGGTTAAAATTACAAGAATCAGTTTTTATAGCCTCAGATTCATTCAGGGTGCCAAACTCAAGCTGTCTGCCACTTTCATTTGTGTTTCATGGTGACCTTGAACACATCAGTGCCTCTATTTTTCTTTCTGCAAATATTTGTAAAAAGCTAAACTTCAGATTGAGGGATTTGATTATTTCAACAATACTGTTACAGGACAAAACCCCTCAAATGAAAAATGTCAATAGGACAGAAAATTAGAAAACAAATAACAAAAACCATGTTAGTCTGGATATTTTTTTCCTGTCTCACTCTTTTCTCCCTTTAACTATTTAACTTATTCGGGTCTGTTTGCCTCTTGCAAACTCAGGGATACTGTCACAGGCAGGTGGGGATAGATTAGCTTAGTAGCAACAGAAGGGAGGAAAAAGGGGAAGCAAGTGGACCCAGCTACAAAATGTCTTGGACTTTCAGCTAATAAAGAATGTTCTTGAGGGACAGATGAATGGCAAACACAAACAGAAGTGAATGAAGCTCTGAGGACTAGTGCGGCAAATAATACTGCCTACCCTATTCAGTTGGTAGAGCTGCCCACAGCTGTACCTTGAGACAGATTCTTTGTTTGCTCTGTGCTCCCTGTGGAAGTGTGCTGTGCTGAATTAGTGATGCCTGACACAGACTTGGACAGGAGAGATGCTTCAAAAGAACTCTCTTAATTAAATATTATTCTCAAAACAACCCTGCGAGATAGATTCTATTAATCCCACTTTGTAGAAGATGAAAATGAGATTTAAAGAATTTAAGAAGATTTTCTAAGGAAATAATTGATGAGTGACAGGGCTGGGATTTGAACTTCCCTGTCTTTCTGCAAAGCTCATGTATTTCACACCAATTGAGATGACAGTCCCAGCATTGGCTACCTCATAGGGTTATAATAAGAAGGCTTTTGTGAGATGCTGTCTGGTAATATTCACAAAATATTATACTACAGAGAGTACTTATATGGCACCCATATACAGTGGGGCCTTGACTTACGAGTTTTTTTTTGTTTGTTTGTTTGTTTTGTTTTTTTTTTAATATATTTTATTGATTTTTTTACAGAGAGGAAGGGAGAGAGACAGAGAGTTAGAAACATCGATGAGAGAGAAACATCGATCAGCTGCCTCCTGCACATCTCCCACTGGGGATATGCCCGCAACCCAGGTACATGCCCTTGATCGGAATCGAACCTGGGACCCCTTAGTCCGCAGGCCGACGCTCTATCCACTGAGCCAAACCGGTCTCGGCGGCTTACGAGTTTAATTCATTCCGTGATGGAGCTTGTAACTCAAATTACTCGTATGTCAAATCAAAAAGTGAATGAGTGAGACACGTGATGCTGGGCTGATGTTGTGGCATTCACTGTGACATTCTCTGCGCCAACTAGTGGTGGGGTATCTGAAGCTGGTTCGTAACCCGAATTTTAGCTCGCAACTCAAAGCAAAAAATCGGCCGAGAGACCTCGAAAAACTTGTTAGTCAGGACACTCGTAAGTCAAGGCCCCACTGTATAATGTAAGGTTGGTCATCTTTCCATGTCTTGTCTCATGGGAATACTGCTGTCTGCCAATGACTCATTTTGGAACAGAGGCCAAGTTCCTATAAATCAATCAGTTCTGAGTATTTGCCTTCAAAGAGTTCTGTAAAATCACTTTTATAAAATTCCTCCTATTGAATGCTTCCCTCAGTTAAGTCTGTGAGAGAGCAATCGTTCTCCGTCGGCTGCTCTATAAAGTGCTGGAGTGGCCCGCTGGAACTAATGTTCCTCTAGAGGCCTTAATAGATTGCTGAAATTCTGAACTTTAATACTGCAATAACATTGGTTTTGCCTTAATATGCTATTTAAAAAGTTTTATAAAAATAAGCAACATTTCTATGCATACTTTCACATCCACAGCATATGTAGTTTTCTGTGAGCATTTTTCCATCCTTGAAATCATAAAAATGCAAAAATATGGAACTAATTTCATTGGAGACCATTACTAGAATGGTCTGGATTCCGACATTTGTCAATTAAATATGTTTTCAGAAGCGCCAGTGGACTGAATTGTGAAGGCTATTAACTCAAAGGAAATTGCTGAATGTCAGGTCATGAAAATATTATCATTCTCCCCCCCACACTACTTTCGACTTCTGTATTATATCTTAACTTTTTTCAAAACTATACCTAGGCTGAGGACAGAGGTTTGCAAATAACAATAAATTTCTAATTTTTCACAGTTGAAGCATATCAATTTAATAGTCAAATTTTATTCTCAAAGTTGAAAATATAACAAAAACCTAAATTTCATGCTATGAAAATACCACTGATTCACACCCATTAGGATGGCTATTATTAAAAACAAACAGTAACTAGTGCAGAATTTGGAACCCTTATATATTGCTGCTGTGGAAACAGTTTGTTATTTCCTCAAAAAGTTAACAGATTTCCTTATGATACAGCTATTCCACTTCAGGGATATGTCCAAAAGAATTGAAAGCACGGACTCAAAGACTTGTACACCAGTCTTCATAGCAGCATTATTCATGATAGCCAAAAGGTGGAAACAACCCAAATATCTATTAATAGAAGATTAGAGCCCGGTTGGCATGGCTCAATGGATGAGCGTCAACCTATGAACCAATAGATGAGGTTCGATTTCTGGTAAGTACACTTGCCCAGGTTGCAGACTCTCCAGTAGGGGATGTGCAGGAGGCAGCTAATCAATGATTCTCTCTCATCATTGATGTTTCTATCTCTCTCTCTCCCTGCCTCTCTGAAATCAATAAAAATATATTTTAAAAAATAGATGGATAGGCAAAATGTGGTATGTCCATACAATGGAATATTATTCAATCTTAAAAAGGAATGAAATTCTGATACATGCTATAACATGTATGAATCTTGAAAACATTATGCTAAGTGTAATAAGGCATTTACAAACTTTATACAAGGTACCTAGAATAGGCACAATTGTAGAAATTAGAAAAAAAGAGGGGTTGCTGGGGGGGGGGGCAGGACAAAATAGAGAGTTATTGTTTAATGGGTATAGTATTTCTATTTGGGATGATGAAAAAGTTCTGGAAATGGAAATGGTGATGGTTGCACAGTTTTGTAAAGATATTTTATATCACTGAATTGTATACTCAAAATAGCTAAGATTGTAAATTTCATGTTAATATATACTTGACCACAACAAAAAAATAAAAGGAGATTAATGATTTCTGAAGGTAGACAGTGTACCAGGCAGCACTTAATAAGTGAAACTTGCAATAACCATCAACACAATTTCTAATAACATCAAGATTTATAAGCCAAAATAAATATGTGATTTAAAAAAAAAAATAATGGCACTAATTCCACAGTCCCCTTTTCAGTGTTCCTGACATGAAATATTTACCAGGTGTTGATTTTGCAGCAAACAGACTATCTGGTGCTAGGGACACAAAAGTGACTAAGTGATAGTACCTAAAGGTAATTATAAGGAACACAGTAGCAGGGAACACAGACATACAAATCCACCATCCCAATATATTATAAAATGTTGGTAGAATCATTTATGTAGAATTATGTGCCAAAATGAATGACCCAAATTTGGGGTGAGTCTAAGAAGACTTCCCAGAAGTAGTGACATTCTTTCTTAGTCTTGAAAGACAAGTAAGAGTTTTCCAAGAGAAGGGAGTTCTGGAGAAAATGTCCTGGGCAGAAAGGATGCATTAGCTAGGACAGCCGCAGTCCTGGTGCAGAAGGCACAAGGCTATGGCAGGTGAACCTGGAGACATGAGCAGGTGCCAGATCACACCGGCCCTTGAATAGCTTATTAAAGGATAAAGACTTTCTCCTGGACTGCTTGCATCCTTTGAAACATTTGAAAAGGAAAGTACTGTCATCAAGATTTGTTTTAGAAAGATTATCTTCAGAGTTGAAGGTACATTGCATACAAGTAAGATACGAGGCAGGGAGAGTGATTAGATAATATTGCAAGTCTAATCCATCATTTCACTAAATACTTATTGCATGTCTGTGATGTGTCAGGCACTATTTCTAGCCTCTGGTAATACGGTAGTGAACAGAACAGAAAAAAATATCTTCCCTTATAGAGCTAGTAGAAAAAGAGAGAAAATAAAGTAAATCTAATGAGGCTATTAGACCTTTCTCTTAATTGGCTTGTGCTGCTTCCCAGACGATGACATGTATTGCTCCTTTTAATCTGAATTTCCTCTTCCTCGTGCATGTCTTTCTCACACGGGGAATCACCAGAAGCTTTTCCTGCTCTTAGATTTCAAACCTGATTTTCTTTAGAGCTATTGGAAAGTCCCACCTTCAGCTAGAAGTTGTCCTGAGTAAAGGGAACTGAGTGAAGGACACCTCATCTGCATTCCAAGCAAACCCGTTGCCCTCTCTCCTCAGAATGTGTGCGTTTAATCATGAAATGATGCGTATAGAACTCTCATTTCTATAAATCGACTAGTTAGGCTGATTGATGTCAATACACAATCATGTGTATTGCTCATCCCTTTCCCTGCCCTTAATCAGCTTCTTCTCAGGCTCACCTCTGTGACTGCTTTCCTCAAAACAATCCGGGCCTGGATTCTTTTGGGTTGGAGATAGAGTTTTTTAAAATTAATAATGCCATGTATTTAATAATTATTGATTTATAAACTATTCTATTAATTTTGAGTAATTTTATATTTTTCTACTAAGCTATTTTATGTGCTTTCAAATGTACTACTATAAAATTATTTATTTTATTCATTTACCATTTTAATTTCTAATGTGTCTTATCATTATACATATGAATATTTTTACTGCTAGCATATTACTTATGTGATTCTCTTTATTTCATGATCAGTTTGCCAGAGGTTTATCTATTTTATTATTTCCAGATCTTAAATAAGTTTTTGTTGGCATACTGTTCTTTTTTAATTAAGGAATAATTGACCTTTAATAAACTGCACATATTTAAAATATACAATTTGATAAGTTGTATCATATGTATATACCCAGGAAATCATTACCACAATCAACATAATGAAATGATCTATTACTTCTGAACATTTCACATTACCAGGAAATGTTTGGAGCTAATATATATTTGTAGCTACATGGAATATTAGAGCTTACTTTAGATTTCTTCACATTTGATTTAGTGAAGTGTCTAGGGAATATCCATGATTAGAGCTTATAAGTGTGAGATATTTAAAGAGAAGAAACCAGTGTGGATTTTGGAACCATCACACCTGCCCATTAAATGTCACTGACATAAATGACAGGTGGAGGAGAGGTCAATGGGAGGACACATTGTACAGAATTGCCTTCCAACTTCCGTGTCATTAGCATCAGAGCTTTGCCAGGAACTGGGATGAGAAATGCTACTTCTAGAGATATTGAGTAACCTCTCTCTGGGCACCTAAAAAAGGACCCACACACCGCCCTGGCCGGTTTTGCTCAGGTGTTAGAGCGCCAGCCCACACACCAAAGAGTGTCAGGTTCCATTCCTGCTCAAGAGCACATATCTGGGTTGTAGGTTTGAGCCCCAGCCCTGTCAGGCTGTGTGAGGTGGGCAACCAGTCAATGTGTCTGTCACATTGATGTTTCTCTTTCTCCCTTTCTCTCTTTCTCTGTCCATCTCTCTCCACCATCCCGCCCTCCCTTCTACTCTTTCTAAAAATCAATGGGAAAAATAACCTAGGGTGAGAATTAACGAAAAGAATAACAAATAAAAAGTACACACACACACATACACACACACATGCATGCGCGCGCACGCACGTACACATACCACCTGCCACCTTGGCTTCTGATTAAGGGCACCATATGAAACTTACTCCAAATGAGAGTGAGAATTGGGGATTCACAATAATACTGCTATTATGATTACTCAAAATACCTTTATTCAAGGCCACCCAGAAAGAACCTGACCCAGTTGTTCTCATATGCTCTTGTGGTTGAGTATATGGCTCCTATAATTTTTCATCACCTCAGATATTAGAATCAGGTAGCTTTGAAACAAATCTTGGAGCACACACATATTTGCACACATGGCTGAGGCCCTGAGGCCCATACTGGAGGGGAATGCCTGGGACTGGCACAGAATAGGACAGATGGCAAGAAGCATGCTCAGCCAAAATGATTGCTGCTCAGAGAGAAGTTGGCAACTCTTCAAGGACTGTCACCAGAGTCCTCAGCCAATCTGGGCCAGGATCATCAAGTTATAGAATATTGGCCTTAGAAAGGACTGTATAGAGAGCCATTGAATCCAACCCTCTCATTTTATGATGAAGAGACTGAAGCCTGAGTAATGTGACTTATCCCAAATCTCCCAGCTGATTCACACTTAGAGCCAAAACAAGAACTCAGGTCTCTGACCAACAGTCAAATGCTCTTCCTACAACACCATATTCTTTCCTATAATTATTTTCATATCTGCCACCACCTGCCCAAATGCTGTCTTGTTGAATATTAAAGTAAGTGAGTAAAAAACATGAGTCGACCTAAATTGCCTGAATAATTGTGACTGCTTATGCAGGCATGGTCCCATATGACATCTGAGAGTCCACACATGTTCAAGATACTAGTACTTTCAAATCATAAATCCATGTGAAAGTGAGTAAAGTGAATACCAAACAAAATACTTTCCTCCTCAGGACCTTCACATGCCTCACCATTTCTTCTAGATGTTCTTCACCCTCCCTGTACGTACTATCACTACAGTGCGAGCTGACCATGTCATGAGGAAGCACATTCTCTATTTGTGAAAGAAAATCAATGTATAGGTTCGTGATCTCTGGCCCAGGTTCTTAGGTTCACACTATAAAGTAACCAATAGCCAGCTCCATAAAAACAAAAGCACCAGTCTGGGCTATTGAGTCAGAAAAACGTGTGCTGAGAGACAACTTTGTTGTTGTTGTTGTTGCTCTATCACTTACAGAAAATTGCTAACCCCCAATTTCCTTGCTCAAAGAAAGGAAATTGTAACATCTTCCTTTCAGGACTCTTTAAGCTAACATGCAATGTTTCTGTATTTTAAGATATTTAATAAACACAAGTAGCTTTCTTTTCCCTGTCTCCTACTCCCCTGCCCAAAGAAGGGTTTAATGTTTTCGCAAAGATTATTCTTCAGATAAGATCCTATTTACTCTGGCCAGTTAGCAAAGAGCTTGCCTTGATCAGAACTATTTCCTAACTTCAGCTCAGCATCCGGGCCACTGATGGTTTTGGTTATTAACATCAAGAGAAGTTCCATACCTCTGAGGACGTGAGACAAATCTGGGCTGTAGGGTCAAGATAGGAGACTTTCAAGCAAGAGACAGCCAGCTTCTCCCACTGCTGAACTTGTCTATGGCATGCCTGCAGTGAGAAATCTGAAAGACACATTCTCATGGCTTCCTTGCACACTATAAACTAAGCAACATGAATGTTATTGAACATACAAAGCACACGAGTAGCAAGGTAAGTAGCTAACTGACACAAGTAAGGCAGCAAATCATCATCATGTTGGCACTCAAGTTCTCTTATTTAGCCCTAAGGAAAAAATAGCGACAGGTAGAACAAGAATCTAAAATGTTTGCGTTCATCCTGTGACTTCTCAGTTTATGCCCCAGTAATATTCACAGCCTGGTGAGCACTAATCACAGCAAGAAGCTGTACAAAACATTACGTACACATGATCTCACTTTATCATCTTATCAGACTCTGTTGAGGAAGTATTATCTCCAGTTTACTGATGAGGAGAATGAAGATCAGCCAGGTTAAGGAACTTGTCCAAGGTTATACAACTAGCAGTTGACACAGCTGAGATTAAAAAAAATAGACTGATTCTAAAATGCACTCCCAAGCCACTGAACTATTCTTCTTCCTTTGTGAAAGTTTGAAAAGCCAGGAAAAAAAACAAAAACAACAAAAAACAAACAGCAATCTAAGTGACTTTACAACTCAGTGAGGTCTACTTGATTCTAGCTCAGACACAGTCAAAATTAATTGCTGTATTAATTCACCAATCTATTTTTCCTGTTGTGGGTAAGAAATTATGAGCACTTATCCTCATTTTTTCCAAAGTATACAAAACACACCAGTGGTCTATTTCCAAGCCATCTCAAAGCTGGAAATTTTTCTAAAGCATTATGAAATCAATAGATCCATGCAGCTGTTTACCCAAACCATGTCTCCAAGTTACACAGCAGAATATGTTGTCTATAGATTAGAAACCTTACCTTTGTCCTCTGTGGCTAACCCAAAGTTTTCCAAGCCTTCATATATCTTAGATTCCATTTTCTGTCTGTCAGTCCATAAATAACTTGCTGAACACTTACTAAAATCCCACTGGGAATAGTAGGTAAGGTTCAAAGAAAATAGAGGTTTATGCTCCCATCCCCAAGAACATTCATTACAATCAATTTTGAGAAATAGACAATACGCTCAAGATAGAAATGTAAGATCACTTGAAATAATGTACAAACATATTCAAGTGCACTTGGTCATCATGACCCCATAAGAAGAAAAGTCATGTAACTTTTTACAGGGAACAACATAGTTGACTGTGGGAGGGGATGAGTGGAGTTTGATCTGAGCCAGGAGTTCTAGCCTTGATTTTGCTATAACTGACAGTGTGAGCTAGAGCTTACCAGTGAATCCTTCCAGAATTGGATTTCTTCTCCATAAAATGAAGCAGTTAGTTAAGAGCAGTGACTCTCAAACTATGCAAGGCCAAGAACCACTTCTTTCCCTCTCCTTCCAATAATCACAACATATGCTTGAATTGGATTTAAGCTGGAGGTGGAAGGAGGTGAAGATTCCCTCTATGGACCCTGAGAAATCTCTCAAGCTGTTCATGGGACTATGTGGTTCCCAAGGGCACAATTTGAAAACCTCTGGTCTAGATAGTATCTAAGGTACCTTCTTGCATTAATGTATGATGACTCTGTGGGCCATGGAACTATGTGGTTCCCAAGGTATGATATAGGTATGTTTTAGCCTGTGTTTCCCAAAGTTTGAGATAGACACTCCTGTGCTAGTGGTATCTTTGAGAATGTGATCCTTTAGAACAGAGGTGCATGATATAGGAGTAAAACATGGAAGGAAGGAAAACCTGTGTAAAAAATATGTTGTAGAGTTGGCTTCTGCTGTAGGCAACTGGTGGTCCACTCTACTGGGACCTTTGGAGGAATCTTATAAAATATGTCAAAGAACTGATCACATAGGGCAGCCAGGAAAGCATGTATGCTCCCATCTTCCAATGCTAAAGGATGGCCTCAGGCATCATCACCCTTCTGTTTCTGGTTCTGAATGTATAAGTGGGTCTCCAGCAATTCTGCAGAGTAGAGAAGAAGCAAGAGGTATCTGACTGGGACAGAGACAATGTGCTGGGAAGTCCTGACCCCTGAAAGCTGTGCTGACCTGATCAAAGTCTGCAGGGAACAAATCACCCACTGCAACGGTGGCCAGAGTAAAGATCAAGGCCAAGAGGATTCTGGAGAGGAATGTTACAGGTGTCCAGTAGAATATTCTTGTAACTTGAAAATAAACAAGTGTTAGATAAAACCATTTTCCACAGAGATATAATATCTGTGACAGGGGATAGGGAATATAGCTAAGGAAATATCAGAAGGAGCAGCAGAGAAAGTATTGCAAATATTATTATATATATTAATCCTTACCCAAGGATATTTTTTATTGATTTTAAAGAAAGGAGAAAGAGAGAGAAACATTTATCAGTTGCCGCCCATATGTACCCCATTGAATCCACAACCTAGGTATGTGCCCTGACCAGGAATCAAAACCATCAAAGCTGCAACCTTTTGGCTATGGGACAATGTTCCAACCAACTGAGCCACTCAGCCAGGGCTATCCACTTATATATATTTTTTTAAAGTCTCAGAATTCTTCAAATACAATCAACAATATCTGAAATCCCAGCCAGAATATAGAATGATCTAGTTTTCATTCTAGTATGTGCTTAATATTATTGCATTATTCTAGAATTAATCTGATTTTTGCAATATGGACAATAGCCAATCACTGCCTAGACATCATCTGTACTTAATAAACAACACATTTCCACCACTTATGTTTGAGATAATTTTAGTCATTTATTCAGAGCTGGAAGGAACCTTAGAAAATGATGGGTCAAACCAATGCCACTAAGTAACATAAGACTTCCCTCAAGAGCCTTCACTAGAAATAGTCATTCAGCATGTGCTGTCACCAGAGAATCAAGGTGAAATACCTGGCTTAGTTTTGAGCAACTCTTTTTGCCAGAGTGCTTACAGTTGTCATAAAGCTAGGCTGCTAATTTACCCTCCACCAGTAAGTGCTATCTAAGGCAAAACACACTTTAGCCTAAAAATTGTTAAGTTCAAGGATACTAGGTTTGAAAAACACTTTTTACCAATTCTCTACTACAAAAATCATATGATCCTGACTTGCTACTCCACTATAGCAGATAAATCATTGTCAATGTGAGCTTTCTGTGCCTTGAAGTATCTGTGATGGCTATAAAAAGAACTCTGTTTATGAATACTGCACACAATGGGTTCTCATTTTCTTTATACATCAAAGGCTGATGCCTATTAACTGAATAAAAATACTCGTGCACCAGGACAAAAATGATTAATCTAAAATTATGTACAGACTCTGATACTCATCTAACATGCCAAGACAATTTTGCATTCTAACCCAATTTCTCTTCTCTACACTCTCCCTAAAGGGAAAAGATAATTGGTACTTGGAAAGAAATTAAATTTATCTACACAATAAAGGGCTGAGAGGAATCTATGGAGGAGGAGAAGGAGGGAAAGGCTTTTTGGGTTTGTGCTGGAATTATGGATGAAGATCAGGAGAATCTGAATTGCTAGGATGAGTGAAGGAAATGAAGAGATGAGACAGATTTCAACATTTTTGTGGACTGGGAGTAATATTCTTAAATATTCTTTGCAGGAAATTATAGAGAAAGAAATTTCTTTATAATTTATGTTGCGCATTGAACTGTTTTTGTTAATTGATATGTGTGTTTTTTTGTGTTTATAGCAGTTATACTACTCTCCTCCAAGTAAAACCCAAGTTCAATAAGATCCAGCACTCACTTATGAAAAAAAATCTCAGCAAAGTGGAAATAAGGGAAATCAGACCTCAACATAATAAAGGCCATATATGACAAACCCACAGCCAACATCATACTCAATGGGATCATACTCAATCGGGCAAAAACTAAAAGTGTTTCCTTTAAGATTAGGGACAAGACAGAGATGTCTGCTTTCACCACTCTTATTCAACATAGTACTGGAAGTCCTAGCCACAGCAATCAGACAAGAAGGAGAAATAAAAGGCATCCGAATTGGAAAGAAGGAAATAAAACTGTCATTATTTGCAGATGATATGGAATTGTATATAGAAAACCCTATAGACCCCACTAAAAAACTACCAGATCTAATATTTGGATTTGGCAAAGAGCAGGATACAAAATTAGTATTCAGAAATCAGTTGCATTTTTATATAATAATGAATTATCAGAAAGATAAATTAAGAAAACAATCTTGTTTACTCTTATAACAACAACAAATATAAGGTGCCCAGGAATATATTTAACCAAAGAGGTAAAAGACGTGTACTTAGAAAATTATAAGATACTAAAGGAAGAAAATGAGGAAAATACGAATAAATAGAAGTACATATTGTGTTCATAGAAAGGAAAATTTAACATCATTAAAATGTCCCAAAGCAATCTATAGATTCCATGAAATTCCTATTAAAATACTAATGGCATACTTCACGGATCTAGAACAATATTCCAAAAATTTACATAGAACCCCAAAATGCCCTGAATAACCATAGCAATCTGGAGGAAGAAGAACAAAGTTGGCGATATCACACTACCTGATATCGAACTATACTATAAGTCCATAGTAATCAAAACAGCATAGTATTGGTACAAGAACAGGCATACAGATCAATGGAACAGAATTTAGAACACAAAAATAAACTCACACCTTTACAGTCAATTAAATTTGGCAAAGGAAGCAGGAGCATTCAATGGGGTAAAGACAGTCTCTTCAATAAATGGTGTTGGGAAAACTGGACAAATACATGCAGAAAAATGAAACTAGACCACCAACTTACACCATACACAAGAATAAACTCAGAATTTATAAAATACTTAACTATGTCATGAAAACATAAAATTCTTTAGCAGAAAACATAGGCAGCAGTATCTTTGCTGATCTATCTTCTGAGGCAAGGGAAACCAAGGGAAAAATAAACATATGGGGCTATATCAAACTAAAAAGCTTTTGCACAGCAAAAGAAACCATCAAAAATGAAATGAAAAGGGAGCCCACTGAAAAGAAGAACATATTTGCCAATGATACATCTGATAAGAGGTTAATTTCCAAAATATATAAAGAACTCATGCAACTCAACACCAAGACAAAAAAAATTAATAAATGGGCAAAGGACCTGCATAGACACTTCTTCAAAGAGAACATAGAGATGACCAA
Organism: Myotis myotis; assembly: GCF_014108235.1. NCBI lineage: Eukaryota > Metazoa > Chordata > Mammalia > Chiroptera > Vespertilionidae > Myotis > Myotis myotis. The sequence goes on from NW_023416357.1 coordinate 36,225,643, forward strand.
TAGACATATGAAAAAAAATGTTCAACATCACTAATCCTCAGAGAGACACAAGTTAAAACCACAATGAAATATCACCTCACACCTGTCAACAAACAAGTGTTGGCAAGGATGTGGAGTGAAGGGAATCCTCCTGCACTGCTGGTGCAAATGCAGACTGGTGTGGCCACTGTGGAAAACAGTATGGAGTCTCCTTAAAAAATTAAAAATAGAATGCATTTTGACCCAGCAATCCCACTTCTGGGAATAGACATATGAAAAAACCTGAAACACTAATTCAAGAGAATATATGCACCCCTATGTTCATTGCAGCATTATTTATAATAGCAACAATCTGGAAACAACCCAAGTGCCATTCGTAGATGAGTGGATAAAAAAAAGCTGTGGTACATTTACACAATGTACCAACATGGATAGGCCTGGATATTTTTATGCTAAGTGAAATAAGCTTTAGCATAAAAAGAGAAAGACAAATACCATATGATCTCACTTATATGTGGAGCCTAATGAGTAAAATAAGCTGATGAACAAAATAGAAACAGACATGGATACATGGAGCGGACTGACAGCAGTTGGGGGGGGGAGGGTGTTGGGGAGCTGGGTGAAAAAGAAGGTGAAGGGATCAAGCAAAAAAACATATGTTTAACATACAGACACAGACAACAGTGTGGTGATAGCCAGAAAGGAAAGGGGTGGGGATAGGTAGACGTGGGCAAAGGGGAGACAAAAAAAAAAAGAAAGAAAGAAAGAAAGAAAGAAAGAAAGAAAGAAAGAAAGAAAGAAAGAAAGAAAGAAAGAAAGAAAGAAAGATACTGCCCAGCTGGTGTGATTCAGTGGTTGAGTGTTGACCTATGAACCAGGGGGTCATGGTTCGATTCCAGGTCAGGGCACATGCCTGCTCGATCTCCAGGGGGGATGTGCAAGAGGCAGCCAGTCAATGATTCTCTCTAATCACTGATGTTTCTCTCTCTCTCTCTCTCCCTTCCTCTCTGAAATCAATTAAAATACATAGATAGATATAGATATAGATATAGATATAGATATAGATATAGATATAGATATAGAGATATAGATATAGATATAGATATAGATATAGATATAGATATAGATATAGATATAGATATAGATATAGATATAGATATAGATTCTTATTTTCAAAACAAAAAGATACTAACCAGGTATGTGAAAATAGCCCAGTTGCTGATTTACTTGGCTTTATTTCTTGTTTTTTATATTTGTATTAGCTCCTTTTTTTTCACCATTACATATTTAAAACTCTTTCTTGGCTTAGCTTTTGAAATACTTCTTCTGAGTGTAACAGCCATTGTGGTTAAGTTTCCACTGCATTGTTAGTCATTTCATTTCATTCACCAAACACATATTGAGTGCCAACCATATGGCAGGGTTGACACTGAGAAACAGGGGTTGGAGATGAACAATGATCAGGCCTTGCTCTGAAAGCTCAAGAACTGCCAGTGGTGGTCCTGGCATCTTCTCCAGGGCACCTGAGCGGGAGTTTTTACAAATCCATATGTGGCAATATTGGTATTCACAGTATTACAGGCCATGGTTTTAGGAAGCTTATTATGCCTTTGATTGTCAAGTCAGGGCACCCACCAAGATAACTTCAACTTTGGATATATACTAGGGTGGGTGAAAAGTGAAAAATGTAGTCATTCATCCAGATACATTGCCAATATCTGGAAATTTCTGGGCAACTGTCTAATTTTCTTCACTTTCATCTTGATGTTTAGCCTCATAAAGCCATATGCTGAGTGTAAGCACTTGCAGAAATGCATATCCTTGGTTTCAAGGGCATTTGCATTTGATTGGAGGTGATAACACAACTGGAACTGAGTCGTGGCATTTGACGTATTCCTCCCATTCCAGTAAAAAAGGTTGGAGGATGTTCAACACCTGAAAGTAGCCAGAACTTCAAGTCGAACATTTCAGCAATAAATTTATCACTTCAGAACCTGAATTTTGTTGACATGTAAACTTTTTTAAAATAAATTCTTCAAGCTGGGAAGGTGCCCAGCATATTAAGCCTTGAACTATACAAAGAGAATCATATTGTAAATGGAAATAAGTTCTTTAATATAAACTGGGTGACCATTCAATCACTAAGCCTGGCTTTGCAGTATCCTATTTAATCCACTGAGTGTTCTGTTCTTTTCCGTTCATCTAACTTGAGCCATAAATATGTTGCTTCTCATTTTGCTCTCTGAGGATATTTCTTTTCCTTATCATGACTTAGAGACAGCCAGAAGAATAGTATTCATGCCTGTAAATGAATTATGAATCATTCAGTAGTTTTAGAATCCAAAGGGATAAGAAAAGCAATAATCCCAAATATTTCAATCATCCTGTTTTATGCCCCCTCCCCCCCCTTTTTTTTTTCAAGAAAATGCTATAATTTAAAAGCTTGCTACAAGCTTTTCTTAGTAAAGTCATGAACAGACATCCTGGAGAGACTAGGTAAGGATAAAAAAAGTGAGGCAAATGAACAAGAAAACCTGTTTAAATGCACCTTCATCAGATAAAATTTTGATGATCAATGTATGGGCCAGGATGGGAAGACAGGAAAGAATGGATTGTAGCTTTGTCTTCAAGGTGTAGCTTGCTGTTTCCACCAAATAGGAAGGCAGAGTGTCTCTTTTCTGTTTTGAGTCAGACCTAGCCAGGATGTCTGAAGGCCCATTCAAGAACCAAGGCTGGTCCAGTTGGAAATGACCTTGTGATCTGACAGAAAAGAGCATCTGTATTTGGGAAGCTCAGCCTGTGCCAAAAATAAAACTAGTGGAACTTGGGCACTGCTCTCCTATTCCAAGATAAACTAAATGAGTTAAGTAAGTAGTAAGTCTGAATTAACATTCAAAATCTTTGTTAGCTAAAAAGGGATCATTTACAAAAGAAAATGGTCACACCTTAGGTCAGACTTAAAGAGGAGAAACTGACTTATTATATATAAGTAACAATGTGGGGTTTTTTTAACCTACAGAGTTGTAAAAGCAATATACAAAGATCTTTTTTATGGTCAGTAGCTTCCTATTGTATATGCCAAAAATCATGTAAAGTATCTACAGTCTCATTAATAAATACTAGAGGTTATGTATTTTATGTGATGGTCCCACACATAGACTTTATTAGTAAAGATTTATTGATATAGATTTATTAGAAAGATAGTAAAGATTATCTCAGGAGGTCTGGTTCCCAGTCTTCCTATCTCCTGTCTCAAAGCCTATTTTTTAATCCCATAGCCATGTAACATTTAATTGCATCAGGTCCTTTCCAGTAGCTGTGCCAGAGACCATTGTTTATCTGCCAGTATCCATTTGCTTCTTCCTTCTTCTACAACTGTGATTTATTCCTAGGGTTTCCAGATTTAACAAACAAAAATACACATTGCCAAAATAAGCTTGACTTTTAGAAAAACAACAAAATTTTAGTATATGTCCCAAATATTGTATACTTATACAAAAATGTTTATCTGAAAATCTAATTTAATTGGCTATTCTCTATTTTATCATGCAACCTAACTAATTGCTTATATTTCTTCCCAGCTAAGACCACATTTCCAAGGCTCAGACTATGATGTGACCAAGTTCCAGTAATGAGGTGGAAGCTTATGTTGAGTGATGGTTCTACCATCTCCTTAAAAGAAAGAGCCATACTCTTCTCCTCCCTCCCCCATCCTCCACACTGTTGTCTGAGAAGCATAAGCTAGAAGAAGGAGAGAGGGGCTGTCTTGGCAATACCATAGCTCTAGTAGAGATGGAAGAAACCATGGTCCCCAGCAACATCATGTGGCTGACATGCCAGCCCTAAGCTGCCTTTCTGCAAACGTCCCTTAAGAGACAGGGGAGGGCAATGAAGAGAGCAAGACCAAATTCTGTCGTACTTAAACCACCATTATTTGGGGTTTTCTCTTATATTCCTTTGAATCCAATCCTAACTGATATACAGACTTTCCTCCTTAGAGGTTTGGGGACACACCCAAACCAAAATCTGTGGAAAGTAGAGTATTTGAAAGGCTCTGAATGGTCACAAGTCACATAGATCTTATTCTCTTTCTGACTTTCTCTCACACACATAGAGATTCACTTTCTTTTCTGAAACCTTGGGACTTCTAACTTCTGCTCTATCTTCTTCTTGACAGTACTCTGATTTAATTCTAAGAATCTAGAAAAAAAGAGTGCCCATGCCTAGAGAACTTGAATTTAAAGCTAAATTGTACTTAGGAATTTCATGTAAGAGGTTGCATGGTCATTTTGACAGAAATAGTTTGCTGATAGTTTTTAGTATGATGTCAGGTAGCAGGAGAAAAATAATTGATTAAAATAATTGAATATTTGGGATATTCAGATATGTAAAAATGAATTTCTGACAATAATGATACCTTGTATAAAGAGGAAGAGACCAATATATCATTCCTTGACATTTTCCCAGGTCAAAATACTTATATATAAATTAGTAGTCCAAATGGGCAATGTTGATTTTTTAATTCAGTGCTTGAAATTTGCCAATTCCAACATTTTTCTTGGTGCCATGAAAGATGTTGCCACTGGCAGGCATTCCCCAGTAAGTAGGAAGGCAAAAATAGTATCAAATGATGGAAGTAGGAGAACAGGAGTCTCTACATTTTCATTAATGGATCATTCAGTATCCTTGATTAAGAGACTAATTTTTCATACCTTAAAAGAGATATAGAAATGAGAAGAATCAAAGAAATATGACCTTCAAATGAAATAAGTAAAAGTAGAAGCATGGCAAGGATAAGATATTCAAAAGATTGTATATTACTTGAGTTGTTATAATAAAACACAACTGCCACTGGTAGACTTTTGAAAGGCTGAAAGTTTCAGAAACTGGTTAGGAAGTTAAAGTTATCTGTGGTGGGAATGCGTTGCATTCTCCCAAAATCCATGCCCACCCAGAACCTTAGAATGTGACCTATTTGGAAATAGTGTCTTTGCAAAAATAATTAGTTAAGTTGAGGTCATACTGGATTAAATGGGCTTTAAATTTAGTGCCTGATGTCTTTATAAGAAGAGAAGAGTTCATACAGAGGGACACACAGGAAAGGCCATGTGGCAACGGAGGCAGATGGTGGAGTGATGCAGGAATAAGCCAAGGAATGCCAAGGGCTGCTGGCAGTCACCAGAAGCTGGGAGAGAGTATGAATCAGATTCTCCCTCCGAGACTCCAGAAGGAATCAGTCCTGCTGACACCTTGATTTTGAACTTTTCACCTCCAGAACAGTGAGAGAATAAATTTTTGTTATATGAAGCCACCCAGTTTATGGTGCTTTATTACGGTAGCCCTAGGAAACTAATATATCATCTAATACCCCCATCTTTGAAAGCAAGATACTATACATATCTTGAAAAGATACCGCTAGACAATGGGGCAATCAGAAAATTCCAGTGCTTATTTTTCCACTTCTCTGGACACTAACCAATGGATGCTATTGAAAACCAATGTTTGCAGGCTCTTTGTTTATTTGAAGAGCTTTTATTCTGTCTGCCAAGTTGGAAGGACTCTTAAATTATGTCTTTTGTTGAAAGTCCAGTTGCTTTTATTTGCATTTTGTGGCTCCATTGCCTGTTGTTTTAGTTTTAAAGGAAAGGAAAGCAAAATGTTTTTTAAAAAATGAAGCAAAGCAAAGTTTCATCAGCATTTCAAGGTCTCTGAGATTCTCCAAACATAATAGCATAATCAGTGTCTCTTACATCCCAAGTGTGGGGGATCAGATATACATATATTAAAAGATAAAATACAAAATGTTAGAGAAGGTATTAAATACTGATCACATGAACTCTTAGTAATTGTTTTTCAAAATGTTGAAAGTAACCTGATGGAGTCAGATAAATATTACTTTATTATAATTTAGATATTGTACATTTTAAATATTCTTAAAAATTTGTTTAAATTTTTTTAACATTAAGAATTACTTTAGCTGTGGCTGTTGTCACTCAGTTGGTAGGCATCGTTCTGTGCTCCAGGAGGTCACTGGTCTGATTCCCAGTCAGGGCACATGCTTGGGCTGTGGACTTGATCCCTAGTAGGCAGCAGACCAATGTTACACTCTCACATCAATGTTTCTCTCTCCCTCTCCTTTCCTCTTTCTCAAAAATCAATAAACTATTCTAAAAAAAATACTTTAAAACAATATTTTGAGAGGTTATTCTAGGCAGTTAGTGGCAGCAGCAGGCAATTTTTTATATCTTCTGAATCCCCACATAAAAACAGATTAATTAGATCACAGAACCAATAACTCATGGTTGACCTTTACAGCAAAACTATGTGATAAGGAATCATCATAAACTCCCAAATATAAGCAGGCATAACAATACAAACTGATAGTCAGAAGACCAGCATGATCTCCATAACAGGGCAGGAGAAAGCAGAAGGGACAAGGGTGTGACTGCAAGACTTGAGAACTGGAGCGTTCCAAATGTTCTGATTATCACAGCACCACCTCTAGCAACTGTGCCTCTATGTGCTATCAAGCCCATGATATGGATTTAATCCCCCTACTGAGTGTTGCCAAAGGAATGGACTTGTGTTTGATCAAACCTCTGGATCCAGCTACCAATTTGCAGGAAATTTAGAAAATAGAGGAACATGTTGTATGAAACCAAAAATATATAGTCAACAAAAAATCCTGAGAGTGGAAAACTGTACAAATCAAATGCCCTAGTCACAGAAAAGCTGAAGGACAAGAAAGAGAGGGAAAGAAGCTGTGTAGATTTAAAGATTTAAAAAACATGCAGTTTTTTAAATGGGCAAAAAAAAAAGCTTTATGTCAATACATTTCAAAACCTTAAGATAAAAGAAAACATTAATAGCCATTTGACAATAGTTCAAAATTTAAACAGTAGTTTAAAATTTCCCTAATAAGAAAAAAAAAATCAGGTTTAGATAGTTTTATCAGAAAGATCTGTCAACTTGTGGATAAAAGTTTACCCCAATCTTATACAAGCAGGTCTACATAACTCAGCCTCCTTTGCTGTAGGTGTGGTCACGTGATTCAGTTTTTGAGAGTGGAATGTGGGTGGCTGTGATATGCTGTGCCATTACCAGACAACCCTGCACCTTGGAAACTTCCCATGTAATTCATGGCACTGTCTTTCTGTTTCCATTTCTGGCAGCTGGATGCCCAGTAAGTAGCAGAGGACTCCAAGGCCTTAAAGTACGGTAGAGACAGAAGGAGGAGTTTGTTCCCAATGACCATATGAAATACTGCCTGTGAATAAAGGAAACCCGATTAGACTTGCAAAAGTGATAAATACATTTTATTAGTTTCAGCCACTATGTTACAGCAGTTAGTGTTACTTATTGTAGCTTGTATGATACCAAACTCGACAAGCATGAGATTATAGAAAATTATATGCTAATCTCACTCAGGATCATAAGTACAAAAGACTGAAATAAAAAAAAAAGCAATCAACTCTTTTAGAATCTATTTGATACCTTAGTTCAGCTATCCTGAGTTTATATAGACAGTTTAAATACTATATTATCTATATCAGATGTGTTTCAAATAGAAGAAGTTTAGGGAGTGAGTACACAAAAAATAACTATGAGAATTCACAGACAAATATTAATATGATAAGTCAGTAAAACCATTGAGTATAAAAGTTAATGACACTTTTAATCAACAATATTCATATAGTGGGATATAATTTAAATATATATAACATACAATTGATATAATGTTCCTAGAACAAGGACATTATAAAAGTTAATGACACTTTTAATCAACAATATTCATCTAGTGGGATATAATTTAAATATATATAACATACAATTGATATAATGTTCCTAGAACAAGGAAATTTTTAAAATATGCATGAATTTCATAGGTTGTATTATCATTCAGCAAATATTCACTCTCTTCTCCCTGTCCATGAGAGGGGTATACTTGTTGTATCATTTATGACCATGTGAGTTGTGTCAGTTTTTAGCACACAAACAGAAATTGCTGATAGGCTTATGAGGGTTCCCTGGTAAATGACAAGCTTCTGTTCTGTTGCTTTTAAGATTTTCTCTTTGTCCTTACTTTTGACAGTTTCATTATAATGTGTCTTGGAGAACATCCCTTTGAGTTGAATTTGTTTGGAGACCTATGAGCTTCATGAACTTCGATCTCCAAATTTCTCTCCAGATTTGAAAAGTTCTCGGCCGTTATTTCTTTAAATTAGCTTTCTGTCCCTTTCTTCCTCCCCCATAATGTGTAGCTTGTCTCTTTTAATGGTATCCCCTATGTCCTGTAGGGTTTCTTTAATTCCTTTTTATTCTTTTTGCTCCTCTGACTTGATAATTTTAAATAATCTATTTTTGAGTCACTGATCCCTTCTTTCTGCTCGGTTGAGTGTGCTGCTAAAACCCTCTATTGAATTTTTTACTTTAGTCATTGTATTCTTCAGCTCCAAATGTGTTATATTCTTTTTTATGTTTCCATTTATTTGTTGAATTTCTCATTTTGTTCTTGCATTTTTTTTCCTGCTTTCATTAAATTGTTTATCTGTGTTCTCTTATAATTCTCTCTGAGCATTTCTAGGACACGTACTTTGAATTCTTTGTCAGCAATTAACGGATCTCAATTTCTTTAAATCAGTTACTGAAAGTTTGCTGTGTTCCCTTGGTGGTATCATTTTTTCCTGATTCTTCATGATCCCTGTAGCCTTGCATAGGTGTCTCGGCACATGATGAAGCAATCATCCCTTCCAGACTTTCTGGACTGACTTCAGTAAGGAAAGGCTTTCAGCTGTGATGAGGGCACACTGCTGTATGCGGTGACTCTGGGCCTGGTGGTGTGGGGCACCATGTGTAGGGGCATGTGGAGACTTTGGGCCCAGGGGCTCTGGTGTTGTGTCGACTTAAGCAGCTGGGCCCATGACTTCAACAACCTGTGTGGTCCTTGGTGAGAGCGGCGGGTGGAGGCATCCATAGTGGCTGCAGGTCATGCGCAGGAGCAGAGGCCCTGGCTGTCCTCGGGTGCTTGCATGACAGCAGGAGCTAGCCACAGCTGTGTGCGCAGCAGTGGAGGCTGCTAATGGGAGTTGGGGCTGGTGGCATGCAGAGGCAAAGCTACTGGGAAGAGCTGCAAGCCTGCATGGCAGTGCAGGCCGGTGGCAGGAGTTGTGGCTGGATCCAGGCCCACAAGCAGCTCTGAGGACCTTGATTGTTGGTATGCATTTTTACAGCCGCAGGGGCTCACCATGTGCATGTGTGTAGCAGTGGGGGTCAGTGGCAGGATGCAGGGCCAGTGCTGTGCAGGTGCTCAGCTGCAGGGACGACCTGCATGGGTCCTCTGCCGAGCAGGCCACTGCTGTCACTCATGTTCGTGACTGATACCGGTGTCCTCTGCCCTTGTTCCTTGTTCTTAGCCTTCTCTATATATCTAAGCTTTGCCGTTTCTGGGTGGGGTGAAACTGAGGTGGGCTCTTCATGTGGTGCCCTGAGAGATTGGGGAAGCTGGTTGCTCATACTGCTCTCCTTTTCCCAGCAAGAGGAAGTCTCTTGGGTTGGGCGTTCCCTCTTGGCTCTGGGCAGCGGTGGCCTGCGCAATGGCATGATGCATGAAAAATGAAATTCTTCCCCCTACCCTTTTTGTGGGGGTTTTCTCAGGTTTTTGGCTCCACTGTGTTCCTGAAGCTTTTTAAGTGGAGTCCTGAGCTATCCCGGAACGATTTTCAGTTGTGGATAGCTGCAGAATTGTTCTTTGGGTGGAGATGAAGGCTAGGGCCTCCTCCTCCACCATCTTGGCATGGTCACTTTATTTCTTTAAAAAATGTGACCAAGAGCTCATATTTGGCTGTTTTCATCTGTACAGATCCTGAAAGGCCTAAGCCAGTGATGGCGAACCTATGACACGCGTGTCAGAGGTGACACGCAAACTCATTTTTTTGGTTGATTTTTCTTTGTTAAAATGGCATTTAAATATATAAAATAAATATCAAAAATATAAGTCTTTGTTTTACTATGGTTGCAAATATCAAAAAATTTCTGTATGTGACACAGCACCAGAGTTACGTTAGGGTTTTTCAAAATGCTGACACGCCGAGCTCAAAAGGTTCGCCATCACTGGCCTAAGCTGAGGTGCATTCCTCCACAGAAGATTTGAGTTAGTTTTTCCAGGCACCCTGGACTATCCCTGATCCAGAAGTAATTTAATTTAATTTATTGACTTGAACTTCCCTGGACCATGCAAATGATATCAATTCAAATCCTTAATCTGTGTGTGAGCAGGCTTATGGTGACGACTTTCCGGAGGGTTGTTTTGTGTGTGTGTTTTCCCAAGCCAATACCTTAAACAGACAAGTTTTCTTGCCAGCTCCCTTTTTCAGGAGCAGGGCTTTCAGCCCACCCATCACTTGGCTGTGACCCTTCATAAATACAGGGTCTCAGTTCCATCTCCACACTTTATGTGGGCGGGACACAGCCTTCGTCTCTCATTCCTCCACCTGGATGCTAAACCCAGATCCTGAGTGCCTAGTGTTGGTGGATCCCGTCAATGTAGCTCTTGTCTCTGTTCTCTAGTCCACACTTATCACTCTGGTTTTGGTCCCCATATCTATCTATCTATCTATCTATCTATCTATCTATCTATCTTCCTCTCTCTCTCTCTCCCTCTCCCTCTCCCTGCCTATATTTATGAAAGGTTATTAGTAACCCTTAAATAGCATTGCTAGATGTTTGTAATAAAAAGGCTTTCCAGAATTCTTATTCATAATACTGCTGAAGTGGTAATAGCATTGAAAGCCATGGAACATTTGAAAGCTGTTTGAATATAATAATGCTTATATTAGTTATTATGCATCAAAACACACACAATAACTTAATGTTTCAGGTACACAATTACAGGACATTTTAGGATAGTGCTATTGCAGCTTCATTAACATCTGGCATTATATCAATTTTACAACCTGCCAATGTAGATTAACAGAGTGTTCAGATTTTGTCAACAAGTACTTAAGCCTCAACTGAGCAATTGGGGTCAAGAAAATCATGAGAAATTTTAAAGGAATTAAATCAGTTATTCTTGGATTCTTGGATTTCTAAAGCTGTCTTTGAGGTCACTGTCTTATTTCTATCACTAGCCACAGATTTCAAACCTGTTGACAATTTTTATCTTCGACAAGAAAACTTTTCTTGAATCTAGAAGTTTGTGTGCCATAATGACATAGATTTTAACTTTTCGCTCCAGGGGTAAAGGGGCTTAGTATTCACTGTCTCCCCAGATCCTCCCTCTGTCACAAGGAAGGGACAGTCACGTGCATTCTCTTAGAATCTGTGTTCGAATTGCATGGGCCCGAGAGCTCCAAGCACCCACCCTCCGAAACAGCAGAGCCACGGGCTTTCTGTGAACCCCATAGCATCCCTGGGGTTGGGTTCAGATCATGATATTCTGCTCCTCCCCCCCCCCCCCCCCCCCCGTGCCTGGCTCTCTCCCATGTGTGCCAGAGCCAAGTAGGAGCCTCAGACTATGGTGTAAGGCAGCGTGAACTTCCCACCCCTTGGCCCCCCAGACATCAGGCCTCTCTCTGCTTGGGGACAAGTTTGGGAGCAGAAGGTGGATTTTCCTTTTAGGCTCTTGGCCTTGGAGGCACTCATGTTCCTAGTGGGAAGTAATGCTGCCCTTGTCACAAGCTGACTGCACATGGGGCAGAGGAGATCTGCTCTCTCTTGCTCTGTGGAAGTGGCAAGCACACAGCTACCAAGTGGCACCTCTACCGGAGCCTCTCTGTTGGCAGCCCTGACTGGTCCTCACCCTGCCATGTCCTGGCCAGGAAGCTTTCTAGGCTGGGTGCACCTGTTGACAGAGGGGCTATGCCCATAGTCCTGGCCGCTGATCGTCCTGCCACAGGAGAGTGCGAGCATTGTTAAACCCCCATATGCCCAAATCTCCCTGGGTGGGGCAGAAGGAGGCAGAGGGGCTTCTAGAAACATGTGAATGCCTGCTGTGAATGAACCTCGTGCCAGTTAAGGCTTTCTACATGGGAAGGCAAAGAACTGTAAAGACTTCCTTCCTCCCTCAGAACATATAACCCACTGCACTGAAATCTGTTTAGCTGGACAGCTGGTCAGGGAAGCAGGTGTCAGGCTTATAGCAAACCCTCAAAGTCTGTTCACAGTCTTCCCTTCTCTTCCCTTAGGTGTCTCTATTCTGAGGTTGTATTTTGAACATACATTTCAAGAACAAGAAAGTAGATGTTTCTTATCCAAAGGTATATACACTGAGTGGCCAGATTATTATGACCACCCCATCAGTACTTCATTGACACTTCCAAAAATACTGAATATTGAAAACTTTCTAAGCAAATACTCTCAAGGTTTTATTATTATTATTATTATTATTATTATTATTATTTGCATAACTAATTCACTTCATTGTACTTAAGGGGGGGGGTCATAATAATCTGGCTGGTCATAATAACCTGGCCACTCAGTGTATATTATCTAAATATATGCCCTCTACCATTATAAAATAATATAGATACATGCCTCCTGTAATTTTAAATTTCAGCTTATAGTTCACAGCGATTCCAGCTTTCAAAAGTTTTTAAGTAATACTATGCATTAAATCGGCCATGGTCATTGACTTCCTCAGTGAACAACTAAATTCCACAAAAACAAACTAATTCAGTCATTCAACTAATATTGGTGAGCACTTACTACTACCAGGCACTGGGCTGGGTGTCAGGTATACAAGAGTGGAAACATCAGACAAGATTCCTCTCCATACAGAGTTTATATATTTTTTTAATTTATTGATTTTAGATAGGGGGAGAGGGAAAAAGCAGAGAGAGAGAAAAAAAGAGAGAGAGAAATATGGATTTGTTGTTCCACTTATTTATGCATTTATTGGTTGATTCTTGTAGAGCCCTGACCAGAGATTGAACCCGCAACCTTGGCATATTGGAATGATGGTCTAAACAACTGAGTTGCCCAGCCAGGGCCTAAAAATTATATTTTAATTGGAGAGACAGAGAAAGTAGCTACATATACAAATTAACTATGAACTGGGACAGGGACCATGAAAGGAAATACAAGGGGTGAGCTGGAGACCAATCTGTTTCTCATCACATTTATCATAACTGTCTGTTTGTTCTGTGTTCTCATTGGGCTACAAGAGGCTTCAGAGCCAACTAAGACTTCATCTCGACTCCCTTATGCTTAGGAGAATCCCTGATACACTGGTACTGAGAAACTGCAGAGTAAATGTACGAATGTTTGTGTTGGTCAATGAATTAACAAAGGATTGGGGCTTTGTTAAGAAACGGCTACACTTGGTACAAAATACAAAAAGTGCCAAGTACCGTCTACACTCTGTTTTCTTACTTACATTTTACATTTAATATTCAAGTTCTATGTTTTCATCCTAAATTCATTCAATTCATAAGCACATGTAGGTTTCCTGGCTGAACACACAATCCAGTTTTCCTAATTCTCTTCCGGTCAGACACAGAGAAGCACAGCAGGGGAGGAGTAAGTGTTAAGTGTGTAATCAGGGCTGGAAGGAAACGTGAGCCGGTCTGAGGAGCCTCTGGAAGCTTCAGTGGTAACTACGTTCCCTGTTCTCAGGTTTCCTGTCACCTTCCTCATAGCTGCCGGCACAGCGTGTTTCGGTCCCCACCTGCTGAAGGGCTAAGTGAGCAGCTGTGTTCTGTCCCTGTCCCTTCCCCAGGCCCCGCCCATCTCCACTCCCTTCCTTGAATTTCCTGTCCCATTGCAACTTCCCCAGAGGCCCCGGGGTGAACAGAGCTGGTATTTCTAAGTCCATCCCACAGTCTCCATGGTGACATTGGTCCCATGTGACTATGAGGCTCTTGACTGCAGGAAAATAGGTAGGCTGGACAGGGCCTGGGAAGATGAGTTTGCCCAAGACTAGATTGTGCTGTTTGGGGGAAACTGAAATGAGAGTGGTGATTGCCTTCTACTGACCAGCTTTACAAATGGAGAGGCTGAGGCCAGAAAGGTTAACGCCTGAGGGAGGTGGGAATGGTGGCCCAGGACTGGAACCACGCCACCTGGCAATGGCCTCAGTGCCCTGCCTCCTCCTCACACACCTTCACAGCACCTTTTCTCCAAGCCATATTGTAGCACTGAACAGACAAAACCTTGCAAGTGAGAATCGGAAGTTCATTTTTCCTTGGTCACAATCAAAATTGTACAGATACAACTGGAGCACTTTCAAGCACAGATGCTATTTCAACAATTAATGAAAGACGGGGCTCCTGCCCTAGAAATTCTCACAGTATAGTGGGGAAGCTATTGTAAAATTGTGAAACTAGGATGCTATTATTCAACAGAGGAAGAAAGAATGATACGGGAGGAAATATGATTTACGCCCATTGAATAGCTAATTGGAGGAAGAGCTAAGACTAAAAGCCAGGTCTCCTGACTCCCAGGCTGCTGTGTGTTCCATAGTATCCAACCCAACCGGCGCTATGTAACTACAATTGCAACAAGGAGAGACTGTCTATAGGGAAACATGGGTAGGGGCTTTGTGATGCTCCACCTCTGCTATCCCTAAAAGAAAAAGGGATCTAAAATAAGGCAAGCATCAGTGCAGATCCCAGGAGGAGGCAAGTCCTGAGCAAGGATTTATAGGTAGGTTACATTCGGGGAGGGGAGAAGAGAGAGAAAGAGAGAGAGAGAGAGAGAGAGAGACTGAGAATGAAAAGACCTTAAGGGGCTGCTAAGGAGACTCACAAACCAGAAGTGGAAAAGCTTTGGAAGAGCAGACAAGTTGCCAAGAACTGTTGAGATCATCTCAGTAGTTCAACATGCACAACTGAAAACCCACTGCCAGGCACTGTGCTAGTCATACTGCAGTATTCTTCCCACTCTGGCCACTAGATTCTTGATTCTAGAAACCAAATAAAGTTTGTCAAGTCTATTCATAGAAATAAAACCCAATGGGAACTTTAACTAGGAATTTTATGAAGACAGGAGGGTGTGATGAAAATAGCCGAAACCATATTTTGTTTTAAAAAATGAGATACTTCTTGATCCATACATGGGAACATGGACCTCTTAAATATGTACTCTGATGCTGATGTTAGGTAGTGGCTCCTCCTAACCTAAGAGGAGGCAATCGTCCTCAGCCCATAGAATTCAGGGAACATCAGAGCTAGCCATTAACAGCCTCTGTTCTGGGTCCCCTTGGCTCTGATCAGATCTGAGTGGAGATATTTGCTTCTTGTTTCAGAAACATTATTTCTAAGAGTTATTTTGCCCTTTAAAAATATGCATAACCCATGGACACAGACAATAATGTGGTGAAGGCCTCGGGGGGAGGGGAAGGTGACTACGGGGTAGATAGGATCAATGGGGAAAAGTGGGACATTTGTAATACTTTCAACAATAAAGATAAAAAATGTTTTAAATGCATTTAAATGTTTATCAGTTAAATCTCTTCTCCCCAGATAGTCTGCACACTCTGGTTGTGTGCGTAGTATTGTAGTCATCCAACAGTATGTCTGTGCTCCTTCCATAAGATACACCTTTTGTCCTGGCAGCCAGGGACTTCGTGAAGGAGTCTTGTGACTATCTGCTTCCTAGTAGGAGGGTTTTTGTTTGTTGATATTCTTTTTTAAATTTTAAATTCACTTCCTATCAGAGGATGAGATGGAAATGAATGCCATCATAGCCTTTTGCATCACCATTTAGCACCCACTTATGCCCAATAATATGTGGTGGACATTAGAAAACTCAGTTGAACCAGATAATTTGTTGGGTGTGAGTGAGGGAGAAGGGATTGAAGTGATGGAAGAACTAAAAGTATATCTCCTGCTAGGTCCCCACACCGTGGATATACTGAGTAGCATGACTTTCCTCTCCTCTTGCAAACTCCACTTTCAAAAGCATTGGGCATGTGCTACCTGAAGCCTGTCTGTAGCCACTTTGCACTCCCTTAGAAAGTGGCTGCCTTTGAGCTTATAAAGGTGCCCTCCTCAGGAACTCAAAGCAGATGTTTTAGGTGATTATCTGAGCTCTCTACTTTCAAGTTAGAAAACTAAGGGTGCACCATAAGACAATCTATAAGGAGCAGAAACAGAAAATGTTTATTTTTAATATTTTTCTTTCCCTTTCTTTTTTATTATAGAAAAATTCAAATATACAAAAAATTAACAGACTGGTCAAATGAACCCCATGTATACAAATATATTTTATTTTTATTTCACCATTTTGGTTCTATTTCATGAATTTTTATAATATAAATAATACATTGAGTAGCCCATGTATATAATATATAATAATGAATATAAACATAAATGTGAACATAAAACATAAATTTTGGGGAAGCATGCTTAAAAATGTTTTACAAGTAAGGATAGTACATCAAAAATGTTTGGAGATACTTCTGTTAATGATAGTCACAAGCCACTCCTAGGAATAATAATGAGAATTAATATGGACTAATGCTTACCTGCTTCAGGCACAGTGCTAATGGCTACCCTATAAGAAATTTCCACAGGGCCCATATTATACACTCTTCCTGTAATAACCATAACTGGAGTAGAAAATCTAAAACTGATGGACCTCAAATCACACATTTGATTCTACCTCCAAAAACAAAAAAAAAGGATCTTTCTAAAAACAAGTACCAAACCTTCCCGATATATTTTTAAATTTATGTTTATGTAGCATCTATTTTAAATAAGTACATATGCCCTTGGGGAAGTTGATATATTTTTTAGAAACTTTTATCATCTATAAATGAAGAAGTTAGAGGTTTGTGATCTCTAATATTCCTTCTAGCCCGAACATTTTATGAGCCCTTTCTATGAGGCTATAAATTGCTAAAATCAAAATCCAATCCAATTCATTATTTATGTGATATCTGTTTTGATAGCTAGAGGGACACACGTTCAGCAGACTGTTATCTTTATCACAATCATCAACATTTATCGAGGACCTCTGCTCTGTGACAAATGTCATGGAGCGTTACAAGAAATGAATGTGAAGGAGGCCCACATTTTGCAGATTCCATTCATAACTCCATGACAATCTCAGATCTCACACAGTCTGCCAGTGCCTGATCATGTCACTGTCCTTCTGTCACCCTCTCCCCTTAGGAGATATCGCCTTGGTGTCTGGGAGTTGGCACCCAGCTCAGCTGGCCGCAGGGATACTTGTAGCCTTGCAGGGATGGGCGTGTGGAATTCCTTTCAGGAAAGTGATAGGCACGTCACATGCTGGTGTTCAGGCTCTGACATGCCACAGATTAGCAGGCATGCCTCTGTTAAAACGCATGTGGCCGGCCTTTCACTCTGTGTCCTCAAACCTTCGGATGCTCTCCTACATTCTGTACAAGTCGTTTCCACCCTGTTAGAGCCTCTCTAGCTATTTTATTTTTAAAGATTCAAGTGCAAAAGAATGAAGCAGCAGTGAGTATGGCTTGCTTATTTTTATGACTCACTGTTTTTCCACTTTTCTGTCAAAGATGGCTTGGAGAAGAGAAGCTACAGGGACTAGGAACCCTTAAGAAAATGAAAGGGTTCAACATGCTCACCTTAGAAGATATTAGAGTATAGTGATTTTTTTTTTTTAAATGGGCTTTGGTATCAGACAGACATGGACTTAATTCTCTTGTTTCTAACACCCCACTGGCCATATAACACAGGGCAAGCTTATTTATCATAAAATTAGATAAATACTTATGTTATAAGGATAATGACAGAATAATACATGTAAGTTGCTTGGGAGAGTATCTGGTATCTAGTAACACTAAAGAATTAGAATCAATCACTACTTCATTGGTAATGTCTTTACTGAGTTATAAAGCTAAAGAGCCCCCTGAATTTTTCAGTGGCCAGTTCATCTTCAAAACTAATTGATACGGGCCAGTCGGTGTGGTTCAGTTGGTTGAGTGTCATCCCAGGCACCAAGAGATGGCCGGTTGATTCCCGGTCAAGTCACATGCCTGGGTTGCAGGCTCGATCTCCTAGTAGGGGGCGTGCAGGAGACCCCCAATCTGTCATCAATGTTTCTATCTCTCTCCCTCTCCCTTACTCTCTCTCTAAAAAAGTCATTTTAAAAAAGCTTAAAAAAACACTAATTGATATAACCAAGAATTGCAGATTGAAGGGTTGGGTGCCAGATGCCTATGGCTTGTCCTGTTCAACTCTGAGCATGTCAGCAAAGAAGAACCACACTACCTACTCCAAATTAGATTGACAATTTCTGAAGTTCCTATCCATCCCATTGATCTATATATTCCACAGAAATTTAATTAATTGGTATGATAATTCATTTAATATGTGATTCTTGTGGATTACTTGGAAATACTGTAATCATAACTTATCACTCCAATACAAGGAAAACTAGTTACCCTTTTAATGTGACATCATTTTGATTTTGTGAAGTTCACCATTTTCTGTGTGTGTGTGTTTTACCATGAGGCACAGTCACTTCTGGCTTCCTTGGAGTTTCTCTTCAGAATAATTCCTACAGCATTTATTACTTTATGTGCTTCTATCATCATAAGGCACTCCGTTCTTAATCTTATGTCTAAAAACTGGTTCCCTAACTTGAATATGATCTAGTTATCACCATCTCGTATATATAAACAAATTCAATTTCTATTCTGTACTTTAAAGGAAGTATGAACGAAAGTAATTAGACATCACATGAGGTCACTGCACATTCATGGAACAATGAAAATCACCAGCCTTTGTCTTTGACAAATGTTCTCTCATTCTGAGCCTTTCCCCTGACACCTTCCTCTTGCTCTCACATACTACTTGCAATCTCACCTTAAATGTCACTTATTCATAGAGCTAATAGGTCCCCTGCTCTATGTTCTCATTATGTCTAATAGTTTTAATTATATAATTATTAGCTTAATGTTGATCTCTTTTGCTAGATTCTAAGTTCTATGATGATGGTGACCATATTTGCTTTGCTCATTCCAGTATCCACAGGACTAGCATATAGTAAAAGCTCCATAAATCTTGGTTGACTAAACAACAGTTATTGGTATCTCCAACAAGGGAGGTTGCATAACATCAAGTTATGAGCTTGATTTAAAGTCAGAATGCCTCAGTCTAAATCTATCCATACCACTTATTATCTGTATGACCTTGGGCACAAAAATAAATTTGTCAGTGCCTCAGTTTATTTATCTATAACATGGGGAGAACAGCATCTTATAGCATAAGCTTTTGCAAGGATTAAGGATACAATGTGGTCACAAGAACTCAATGAATGTCAACTGTTATCATCATGATTACCATTGGAGAGGAAGGTGCTTGAAATGAAATAAAGATAAGGCATTGAAAATGTTAAAAATCTCACTTCCTATCAAGTTCTTTCTTAGATTCTTTTAAGTGACTACAAAAAAAAATATCTTTTAACCCTAAACAAAAAAGGAAACTTGAAGGAAATCATGTTTGACAACAATTCCTAATAGCATCAACTCTCCAGAAGAAGAAGTAGACACACACCCCCTTCCTTTTAAATACATGGACTGTTTATTCCTTTAGTCAAAAGTGCTTCCATTGAGAAAAAAAGTTACACAATCACAAATGAACTTCTAACAATGCCAGCAAACTTTCTGACATAGCAGCTCATTTCTGGCAAAGAATTATAGGTAGGATGAGTAGGAAAATAATGGGGGTGGAGAGGACAGTGGCTAACAGGAGCCTTGCATTTGCATACAAACCACTGGCCAGCAATGGCAGTCACCAGTCCTGACTCCACACCAAACGCCACGACCTGAGAAGTACCATCATCTTTGTCGCCATCATCAGCATCTTTACCACTTATATTTAACAGTAGTTGAGTGCCTGTCAGTTTAAACCTTACAATGAGTTTAGCCCTTGACTTGCAAGCTGTTCTCTACCTGAAGGTATGCCTAATTGATATACCTGTGCTTGATACTGCAGTATTTCTGTGGGAAAGAAAAACTAACCAAAAACACACTCTTCAACCATTAAAGGAGATGAGCCCCAGGATAAGCAACATTTAGTTAAAAACAAAACAAAACAAAACAAAAAACTACCTCTTCTTTCACTTACCCTTTCATGACATCAAAATTCTTCAAAAACTAAAAATTAAAAATCTCTTGCTATATGCCTGAGAAGTCCTATCTCTCCCTTGTTCTCAAGATACTTCCAGAAGCCTGACCTGATCCTGGAAGGAAGTCAGAGTGACTCAAACCCAGCACATACTCAGGAGACCCAGTGTTCCGTGTTGGCCTTGGTGCCTTACGCATTTCTTATAATCAATAGCTTCCGCATTCTAAAGTACAGGCAGCCAGGCCTCAAGCATCATTCTGCAACCAGGAAGGGTGCTACAACAAGCACAAATACACATGCAGCACCACAGAAGGGGGGGGGGGGGGGCGGGAAGAGAGGCAGGCATTAGAAGAAGCTCCTGGCAAAACAGAAAGCTTCTTCAGAATAACAAGTACCCTGCCTTTGCTTAAAAGCGGGGAAAGCAGTTGGAATCATGGTGCAGCCAGGGAATAGGAAGCAGGACCTCCCTGCTGTTGTATTACCTTTTTTTGCACTTGGATTTGTATTTCAGCAGAATTCAAAATGGCTGGTGGCAAAGCTGAGGAGGCCTCCAGGTCAAGACAAAGGTGGTTTCTAGTTTAGGGCCCCTCGTTGAGTTCCCCCAGATGAAGTACTCACTGACCTCTGAAAACCAGACTTGAGGGGTGACTCTCTCTCTACAAAGCAGCCATCCCGAGGTACCTCAAAGCAGGTACTTGAACTGGCAGCAACCACATCTATATAAATTAGGTGACAAGCATCAGCTTCCTCACTTGCAATCTGCTATTCCTGGAGATACTGATTTGGAGTCTCTCTAAGGCAACAATTGCTGCCAATGGTGTAAGATGGTGTAAATCCACATATCAACAGTACTCTAATGGGGAGGAAAGGCGAACATAAGAAACTCTGATGCCTGGATTTCTTATTATCTCAGAACTCTAAGTATTTGAATGACTATCCAGAATCAATGATTTCAGTGAATTGCTTCATTATGAAGAAAAACCACAATTTTTACATTTCTTTAATTTTATCAAAGCAAGTTAGAGGTTGAATAACCTTTTTACAAACCAATTTCTGCAGGTGGTGTTAATAGGTGTCACTGCAGCTTTGAAGAAGCTAGTGATTGATTCTGAAGTAGTGGGTTTTCATTGAGTTGACTGTTTTGCATTGTGCAAAAGTTGTAGCAACAGACAAGTGGCTTTTACAGATTTATTTCCACTTTAGTGGATAGCAAGCTCACATCCAAAACTTAGAGGAGGAGGAGAGGGAAGAAAAGATAGAAAAGAGGAAGGGAGACCAGTGACGAAGGGGAGTCTATTTGAGAACAAGCTCCTGGGCATATCTTTTGGAAGGTAGGTGAAGGAAGTAATACTGTTGAGAAGGACAGAGACATTTCCAGGCGAGCTGGTGAGGACCATGAAGCTTCTGGAAGAGGAGTGGGTGGATTGATATGCATCTACTCCAAATATTAGAGCGAGCGTTCCTTTGGTCGCCTGTGGGCAGAGGAACTGCTGAAGACCAGAGCCTGATGAAAAGCCCCCGCCAATAGCAATCCCAGTCAAGATGGTGATGTCTCTGGGCAAGAAGCTTTGCTTAATGTACTGAAACATCACCAGCACTCACTAAATGTTAAAGAACACAAATACTGGAATCACTTTTAAAACGTTTATCTAGCTGTTTCTCTTCAAATTTGGGTTGAATTTCCTTTCGCAATACGAATTATGTTTCTGCCAGTTTTAAAGTTTGCAGCTCCAGCTGTTGGGGAGTTGTGTAAGAGCAAAAGTGATAGAGAGTGGAAAATGCATTTTCCCCTTGGTTGCATAACTCCCTGAATGGAATGGGCGATGGGGTTGAAGTATCATCTGCCCACTCCTCCTGCCCCACACTGCTACTGCTATAAGCAAAAGGAATTTTTAAAAGGACATGAGAATGTTGTTGGACTCAAATTTAGTATGCCCAGGCACTTTTCAAAAGAAAGTTGCAAGTCACTAAAATAGGTTAAAGTAGAAAACAAATTCCCCTTAACTCAGGGGCTTTTCCTAAAAAAGATAAACTCAATACATTAAAAATATTGCTCATTATGGCTAGCATGATATTCTAATCTCATAATGTTCTGAGTATCTCTCTTCCTATTGGTCTTTAGTCCTTTCAGGACATAAAATTTATCTTTTTGTCTTTTTTCCCCACAGCAGGCATACAATAAAATCCAACAAATATTAAAAGCATGAATAAGGATTATAGGAAATGCACCTTTAGCTTGATATCTGCAGAAGCCTAGACATGATGCAATGACAGCTTTGGAGAGTAAGATTCAGAGGCTTGATTAAGACCAAACAGGTGTCATTTGCCCAATTTCCCTTTTTCCTTGTGACTCCAATTTCAAAAAGAATAGTAATAAAAACTAGGCAAGATCAGGTGATAGAAGTGGGCAAAGGTAGCAGTCTCAGTGAGCCCTTAGCAGCAACTTCAGAATGTCTTTGGGGTTTCAGATGCCAGTGGCCTGCCCTATCCATTTCTGGAAATGTCAGCTACCAGGCTGTATTAACGCTTCCCTAGAGCGCCCAGTGGCAATGACCATGATGAGCCTGGGCCCAACTGACCCCATATTCACCTAAGAATGGCCCCATCACCACTTGACAAAGTATATTCTGAGATCTAGGATATATTCAGTTGACAGTATGTTGTACCTATTTCAGAAATCTAAGAGATCCACCGTCAGGTAATAGATTCTACTCCAGTGGGGGGAAGGGGAAGCTAGAGAGAAATTCCAAAGAGTTAGCAAAAGGTGCTGGGAAGATGAGAGAGCAAGGACAGTCCTTGCTAACTTTAAAAAGGCACTTGTCTCTTCTTTGTGGTGAGACTAGCACTCATGGCATTCTTGGTGTTTCCTCTCCACCATCCCCATGTGGCCCTTCCATTTTTTCTGGTCTCCATCATCTATCAAAGAGAGCAAAGGAAGATTCATGCACTGAAAAAATGTTGAGTTAGAGGGCCACTAAGACCCTTTTAGCCCTCTGACTTCTGGTCTATACATATTTTAATAACCTTCTCATGAGTCTCTACTCATACTTTTTCTCTTAAGAATATTCCCCACTGTATCGAAGCATCAGTTTGCTTTACTGTCTGCTCAAAGGCTGAAAATGTCCTCCCATCTTTCCTTAGCCTACTGAATGAAGGTCTGCAGGACTGAGCCTGACTTTCATCACCCATCCAACTGTGGTCTAAACCTTCCTCTTCTGCCTTATCTGTTCTCTTGCCTGGAAACACTGTCCCCTTCTCAATCAGTCCCATTTTTGACATCCAGTCAAAGTACTTTTTATCTAATTTCTCCAAGCCATGATAATGCCTCACTACTCTGAAGTCCTGAAGAATGTAAGGAGGCTCATGTACTCTCAGCTTTCCAAGCCTTGCTGGAACCCTGGGTTAACTATGTGTAGGACAGAGTAGCTCCTACGTGTCACAGAAGTTGAAGGGAGCTCTTGTGGCAAGAAGAATACTGAGATAGAGTCAAAGGCCCATGGCGGAGGGCCAATGTGGCCAGTTGATGGCTCTGTGGTCTTGCCCAAGTGATTAACAACCTGATGTGGGAAAGGGTGGGAACACAACTCTGTAAGACATGCCAGAACCCTGGGATTGCAAATTGTTTTAACCATGTATTCAATATTTTAACTTTATGTTTTGGAGCACAAATTATTTTTGTAACAACAATTATAGAAACTAAGGTTTAACCAAATCTTGGCTGAAGAGTGCCCATAGAAATTAATTCTATTTTATTAAGTATTGATCCTTTTTAAATCCTCACTGAGGCTATGTTTTTATTGATTTTTTTTAGAGCGAGCAAGAGAGAGAGAGACAGAGAAAGAGAGAGAGAGACAGAGAAAGAAAGAGAAAGAGACAGAGAGAAACATTGATCAATTGCTTCCCGTACACACTCTGACTGGGAATCAAACCCGCAACCTTTAAGTACAGGATAATGCTCCAACCAACCAAGCCACTCAACCAGGACAGGTATTGATGATTCTTAATTGAAGGTGAAAGGTTGCCTCCCACACACACACAAACAGGGGATGTGGTAGGTTAGAATTTCTGAGAGACATGAAATTTTTGTGGTAAACATGGTGAAAGGTTACGAAAACTAGCAACTTGTTCTATCATAAATATTATTTTACGTAATATAGAGAAAACAAATTAATGATGGGGTTCTTGTGAAAGTTAAATGAGACAAGATCTGTGAAAGTGTTTGCAAACAGTAAAGTGCTGTTCAAATATAACATGTTTGAGTTTGTATATGAGAGTCTCATTATCTGAGATTAATCAGTATTTTTTTATTAAAAAAAAAAAAGCTTAAGTTGAATCCATTTAAAACAGGGACCAAAGAGAACATAGGAAATGGTGGGTAGAGGAGGGCACATAAAAAGTTTGATTTTAACTTGTCTTAGAAAATTAAAACTAAGAATTATGAACACAACTCATTTACCTTACATTTAATAAGCTTTATTTCTTCAAAGAAGTCTTCTGCCCCTTTCTCTTCTCCTTAGGAGACCCCTATAATGTGAAAGATATTCTACTTAATGTTATCCCTTACATATCTTAAGCTATCTTCATTTTTTTTTTAGTTCTTTTTTTTCTATTTCTTTCTGCTGCTCTGTTTAGGTGCGTTCCACTGCCCTTGTCTTGCAGGTTGCTGATCTGTTGTTCTGCTTCATCTAGTCTGTGTTGAATCTGGATATATTTTTCTAGTTCAGTTTTTATATTTTTCAGCTCTGTGACTTGTGTTTGGTATTTTCTTATATTTTCTATCTCTTCATTGAAGTTCTCATTGTGTTCATCTGTATCTTATCTTGAGTTTGGTGAGCATCTTTATGATTATTACTTTGAGCTCTTTTTTTTTTTTTTTTGATTGGATCATATTCCTTTATTTTCGCATTTTGCTTGACTCTCTGTGTTTGTTTCTCTGTATTAGGGGTGAAAGCTATCTCTCCCAATCTTGAAGGAGTGGGCTTGTGTAGGAGATGAATCATATAGTTCAACCTGGCCCTAATTTATTCTTGCTAGGTCCCAGTTGCAGAGTATGTGCCAAGAACTGTCAGTATTCCAAAGGGAGGTATCTGAGCACCTACTTTCAGGCTAATTGGAAGCAAGACCTCCAAGCAGAAACTTCTAAAGTATGAAATTATATATTGTCAATATATATATATATAGTCCCGTGGGATGACAATTGCAAGACTTGCTGACCTCCAGACCAAAAGATCTGGAGGTATCCCCTGGGTGACAATTATAAAAACCGGAGCTCTGGAGGAGTGTGCAAGCTCCTTTCTGGTGGGTACCAATGAGCTGTGGTAAGGCCATGGCGGGGAGGGGCGCATAAATAAGGTATCTCTTTGCCTCCATTCCCTGAGAGTGGCCTCTGCAGCCTCCAGACCTGTGGTAAACCTAAAGTCTATCCTCAGGTTTAAGCTCCAGAACAATTAAGTGTGCCATTTTCACTAGCAGAGTGGGAGTGTGTTTCAGTTTGCTGTCTCTGCAGTGCCCTGGGGGTGGTAGGTAGCTTGCCCAGACTCTTTCCCATTGATATGGTCACATGGGGCTGGCCTGGGGATATAAGGCCACTGGCCAGCAGGGCATGTGATCAAAGGTGTTCCCTCCATAGACTGCCCTTGACTAGTGGCTTCAGCCAGGCTGCAGGAGAGCACTGAAGGCCAGGCAAGTCTGAAGCTGTATGGATGCAGGGGAAGAGTGCTGGAGCAGACACCTGCCTGAATCTCTAACAAGACTGGAAAGTGCGGGGGAGGGCTCCCACAGAAATAATCTCAGTGAAGTAGAATCAATACAACACCAGAAATGAAAGGAGGATTGAGACTTAGACCCAATTTCTCCATCTACAAAACAGAACTAATTTGTCCAAAGTTCATGATGAAAATGTTTATATTCTCATAAGACCTGTCTCTAGGAAGAGCTATACTAGTAAATATACTAAGAATATTTATTAAATGAATAATAATTGTAATAAAAACTGGCACCTACCCAGTATTGAACAATTTTGTACTAAAGGCCTGGTGAATATTATGCTCAAGATTCTCACATCAGGGAGTCCCAAGGGATCTACAAAACTATAGGCTAAACATAGCTAATCATCTCATGACAAAATATGACTAAAATATGTGGAGAGAAGAATCATATTTTTGAGTAGAATACAAACCTGCCATACATTTTTAGAAAACTTGAGTTTTCCAAAAATCTTTACTTTTGCAGAAGGCCTTGAGGTGATGTCTACAGTAAGCACCCTGTCGCCCTTGCTTCATGTGCTCCCCACTTCAGTGGACAATTTTAGAAAGCTCTCCATCATTTTGCGTCATCCTCTCAACAACTCTAGGACACATGAATTATTATCTTTGTTTTGCACATGAAGAACTGAGCTACAGAGAAGCTATGAGTGAAAGCTTGCAAACCTGTTGACAGAATCCTGCTCTCCTCTAAGTACACCGTATGCAAGATGACCCTTCCTGGCCCCATGACTTTCTCCTCTTTGTACTTTTCTTTCCCTTTGACTGTGTCCTCTCTTCAGATGTTAGTCTGTACAAGGACTCATTACCTAGATTCCTAGGGAAAAACTCTCCAAGGATTTGTCTTCACATTTCAGGATTCTAACAGGGTTAGGTAATTCAGAGCAGTTGCATTTAAAAGAGAACTGCTTAGGGTAGAGCAGTGCTTACCCAGAGAACTAAATTGTTCCTAGAGGAACTTCCCATCTGTCTCAGACCAATTAAAACAATACATTCGGTGTCAGTGCCTTTTCCTGTGCTCCTCAAATGATACTAAATGAGTGATTTCAGACATGCCAGGCCAGTTCTTTGTTAGGGGAAGTGGCCAAAAAGATTTCCATGAAGTATTGTCACAGCTCACCTTCCCAACGTTCCAGGTAGGAGTGGTGGGCGGGGAGTGACAACAGGTGAGGAGTCTTCTAGCAGCATAGAGAGTGGAATCTTGCTTCCTGCCTTATTCAAATAACAAATCTTGAGGTCCACTGGACAACAAACAAACACTCCTTTAACCACAGAGTGAAAAAGAGTGAATATGCAAAAGGATGAAGAATATTCTTAAATAGCTCTAAGGAAGATCTTATCCCTGAGGGGGAACTGAGATCCATTTCAGGAACTGGTAGTGGTCTGTTGTCACAATGTCCTACAAAACTAAAAATAGAGTTCTGTTCAGCATCTCTGCAGCACAGAAAACGAAGCCATTATCTTAAGATGTTGGTCTGTCTGTTAACATTTTAAAAGAATCTTTTGGCTCCTCAAAAGCACATGAATTTATGGGTTGAAAACAGGCTTAGAACCTCCAGGATTGGCCCAGCACTCCAACTTGTGGATAAACCACAACAGGACATAATATTCTGTCCTGTGAAGCTCCTATATAATTCTGGTTTGAATATGTCCATGCTTGTGGTTTCTATCTCTGCCCTAGTTTTGCTTCCTAATCTTCAGAAAATGTGTTTCTCAACATCTCTCTCTCTCTCTCTCTCTCTCTCTCTCTCTCTCTCTCTCTCTCTCTCTCTCTCTCTTTCTCTCCCACATTATATTTTTGTATTGGGATTTCGTTTTACATGACAATTAGAGGATTGCCAGAACTAGAAGCTAGAGGGCTAGAGGCCTTACCTAGTTAACCAGAGCCAGCTAAGGAAAATATAATGGAATTTTGTTATCAGGATGGAGTTTGTCAAGATAATGGGATATGCAGGGACCTAGACAGATGCTATTAGATGAAGAACAAATTACAGTTTGTAAGAGGAACTTTGAGGAGAGGGCAAATTGATAAATAGCAATCATTTATACAGGGGTCCTCAAACTACGGCCCGCAGGCCACATGCGGCCCTCCGAAAACATTTATCCGGCCTGCCGGGTGTTTTTGCCACCGCTGTGTGCATAGGAATTTGTTCATAGTTTTTTTTTTTAAACTATAGTCTGGCCCTCCAACGGTCTGAGGGACAGTGAACTGGCCCCCTGTTTAAAAAGTTTGAGGACCCCTGATTTATGAGGTTCTGACTCAGTGGTTCTCAACCTTCCTAATGCCACAACCCTTTAATACAGTTCCTCATGCTGTGGTGACCCCCAACCATAAAATTATTTTCGTTGCTACTTCATAACTGTAATTTTGCTACTGTTATGAATCGTAATGTAAATATCTGATATGCAGGATGTATTTTCATTGTTTGCGACCCACAGGTTGAGAACTGCTGGAGATGATAGGCAAATTTAGATAACCCTCCCAACAAGCTCATTGTATGTGGAACTATTATCTTCCCTGTTGTAAAAAATGAAAAAGTTGAGACACAGAGAAGTTAAGTAATTTGCTTAACACACAGCTAATTAATGTAGAGGCAGAACTTGCACCCAGACATTTAGGCTGCCAAGTTTATGCTTGTACTGCTCTACAGGGCTGCCCTTCTAATAACTGGTGAGACTCATCCAGCCTAAACCTCTGATTCTATTTTATTTTTCCTTTTCCCCTAATTCTTTTTCTTTCTTTCTCTCTATACCCCTAAATGAAACTAGCCCTTTTTAAAGGCATTTGCCATGCTAAGATGACTTTGCAAATTGTTTCTCATTCATTCAGCAGATAAGAGAACACGTCCATTGATGATACTTGAAATAGAAATAGGAATTGCTTACTTAAAGCATGCACAGAAAATAAACATTTCTTTTTCTTCATGTGTCTCAAAAGGGAACTTTTCTCCTGAGAATTAATTACAACATCCTTACTTTGCTTTTACTCTCTGGGTTGTAACAACACCCTTAAGATTTGGTCATTATCAGTCTTCTTTAACATTTTAAGGGCTTAAGTCCAATTCATATACATTGATTTGTGCCTATACTCAATCCAGGAGAAATACTGAAACCCACATATCACCCACTGAACTAAAACTATTGCTGGTTCTTTATTTCTGACCTGTAGTCATTTCTATGTTAATTTTCTTATTTCCATAATATGATTTTTTGAGATTGTTTTTTAGTTTCTTATCAAACCAAAAACAGATTTATTATTTCCATTCTAGCCCATTTTTTTCTTTTAAGGTGAAAGTCAACTATGAGATGAGGCTATTTTCCATCCCCTAGTAGATTATCAGCTATTGGAAGGAAGGCTGGAACCAATAATAGCATCTTTTCATCCTGGTGCCTAACAATGCTGGCATGTAATAGGTGCTTAGTAAACAAATGAAACAATGAATACAGGAGTCCTTTTCTATGTTGGCCATCTTCCTATTTCAAACTTACTCAATTACCCTCTAATTTTTTTAAATATATTTCTATTGATTTCAGAGGGGAATGGAGAGGGAAAGAGAGAGAGAAACATCAATAATGAGAGAGAATAATTGATTCGCTGCCTCCTGCATGCTTCACATTGGGGATCGAGCACACAACCTGGGCAGATGCCCTGACTGTGGCCTCCTGGTTCATAGGTCAACACTCAACTGCTGAGCCATGACAAGAGGGCTACCCTCTAATTTTGTCAAGAATTCTTTTCCAAAGTATATTCCATTATTAAATTAGAAAATCCTGAACTGGGTAGCTGATGTAAGCCAAACAACCTTCTTATACTTTAACATATCCTCCGAAACTATTAGATCAAAACCCTGTCCTAAAATGTTGCTAACTGCTGAAGTTGGTGATGGGTACCTGGAGGTGTATTACATTATTTTCTCACTTTGTGTATGTTTGAAATTTTCCATAACTTTAAAAAATCTGCTTACATAAAATAGTGTGGTTAAATTAGGATAATAGTGATTTTTTAGAGAAGTGGTTAGTCTGAGGGAGTCCACTCATTTTCTAGGTATAATTGGCAAAGAAGCTATTTACATTTCTTTCATCAATATTGGAATACTGATTTAAGAGCAATTTACTTAAAGACAGCTTATGGAAGCATTTTAATTTAAAACTGGATTACTTCTTTGGAAACAATACTTATTCTTTATCTCTCTTATGGATTGCTTGTCTGGGAGACTCTCTTACCACAGAGTGATCTATCAGTTTTAAGATGCTAAAGGAATTTAGGTTGTAATGTGATGACATTGTCTAAGGACTTAAATAACAAATGGTACCAGTGAGACAATAAACTGGACACTTGAAACATATATGATAATTCCCTGAGTGTGCATGTACATGGATATCTACTCTATATATAAAAGGCTAATATGCAAAGTGTCCCCTCAGGAGTTCGACTAGGAGTTTGATCAATCGCTATGATGTGTGCTGACCACCAGGGGCAACATGGAACATGGCAGGCAACCAGCAGCGGTGGTGGAGTGCTGAGGGAGTGAGGGAAGGAGAAGGCAAGGAGGTGGGGGGAGGGAGGGGAAACCATATGGTGGCTGCGCACGGGTGGTGAGGGAAGGAGGAGGCCAAGGCCTGGAGTCAGGGAGGTGGGGAACCTGATTGGCCCTGATAGCCAGCCAGTCCTAGGGACCCTACCCATGCATGAATTTCATGCAACAGGCCTCTAGTATGTTAGATAAATATTTAGAGTAAAAGATCTTTCCACTTAAGGGAAACAGAAAAATGTTGGCTATAGGCATTAAAATTCCCAATACTGATGGTTCAGAAATGTTGAAAGAGTGGGTTCCTGTTTCCAGCCCTGCAATTAAACTTTTCTACTATACAATTGCGTTAATTGAATCAAAACATTAAGATATTCTTATCTTTGCTGATATATCCACTTTAAACAAACTGGACAATGACTTTTTATTTTTTTTTTTATTGCTTAAAGTATTACAAAGGGTATTACATATGTGTCCATTTTATCCCCCCGCCCTAGACAGTCCCCTAGCCTCCCCTATCCCCCAATGTCTTATGTCCACTGGTTATGCTTATATGCATGCATACAAGTCCTTTAGTTGATCTCTTACCCCCCTACCTCCTGCCCCGCAACCCTCCCCGGCCTTCCTGCTGCAGTTTGACAATCTGTTTGAGGCAGCTCTGCCTCTGTATCTATTATTGTTCAAAAGTTTATAATGGTCTCTATTATCCATGAATGAGTGAGATCATGTGGTATTTTTCCTTCATTGACTGGCTTATTTCACTTAGCATAATGCTCTCCAGTTCCATCCATAACGTTGCAAATGGTAAGAGTTCCTTCCTTTTTAGAGCAGCATAGTATTCCATCGTGTAGATGTACCACAGTTTTCTAATCCATTCATCTACTGATGGGCACTTAGGCTGTTTCCAGATCTTAGCTATGGTGAATTGTGCTGCTATGAACATAGGGGTGCATATATCCTTTCTGATTGGTGTTTCTGGTTTCTTGGGATATATTCCTAGAAGTGGGATCACAGGGTCAAATGGGAGTTCCATTTTCAGTTTTTTAAGGAAACTCCATACTGTCTTCCATAGTGGCTGCACCAGTCTGCATTCCCACCAGCAGTGCACAAGTGTTCCTTTTTCTCCACATCCTCTCCAGCACTTGTCGTTTGTTGATTTGTTGATGATAGCCAGTCTGACAGGTGTGAGATGGTACCTCATTGTTGTTTTGATTTGCATCTCTCGGATGATTAGTGACTTTGAGTATGTTTTCATATGTCTCTTGGCTTTCTGAATATCCTCTTTTGAAAGGTGTCTATTGGACAATGACTTTTTATGGTGGCATCCATCCTCAGTTTTATTGGAATTTTTTTAAAAATTTAAATAATTTATATGAAGAAAGAAAGCAAACTTAAGCTAAAGTTGCTTGGTATTGGTGATTTTTAGAGGAAAGTGGGATCCATGGTACATACGCTGCGTTAGAACCTGTCTCAGTTTACACTACTTGCTCCCACGGTACACACTTCTGAAGTTCTCTGGTGTTGCAGTTTCCCACTCTGTTTAACGTGCAGAGATCATTAAATTTTGCATCAAAACCCATCAATTTAGAATTACAAATATTGTTCTTACATTTCCCTTTGGGGCTTTTCCTCAACTATGCACCATCTGAAGAAATTAGTCCATATCCCTTGAGGAAAACAACAATAATACTTATTCCTACTTCAAATTTAATTTATTCTCTTTTGTTAAGAAGGCTGGTCTGTGTTTGATAGCTTTCTGTTGCCATATGGATTTCTTGGGTATTGTGAAGGCTTCAGAGCTACTGGGATTCACTATTAGCAGGATGCGTGTAGACCTACATACATAGGAAAACAGTGGCGTCAGAGGAGGGGAAATGGCAGAGTCTCAGGATTGTAACGGCCAGCAGGAATGCTGGTAAGATCAGCGGCCACTGCATGTAGCATCCATCCCTAACAAAGTATGCACATGAGGAGCCCATGGCCGCCTTAAAGGACAAAGAACGTTAATCCTCTCCAGAATGGGAGAGCTGCAAGGTTTTGGACCAGGCATCTGGCAATATGAATAGCTCATTTTCAGACACAGTACACATCTTATCTGATTTGAATCAATTCAGTATGGTTTCTCCAGAAGAATTTAAAACTGAGTAAATATTAAGCTGATCTCACTGCATGAGCCAAACCCAATTAATTTTGGTCAGTATAACCCTAACAAACTAAGATGCTGCAAATGGAACATTCTGAAGTCCGCTGCCACACTTTAGATGACAGCGTATGCAGCTGGAGCCAATGCGTGACTTGTCGGGCACAGTGAGAATTATTTGTTTTAACGTTACTTTACTACTTGTCTCCATGTAAGCCTATGCCCGGCTGTCTTTGGTCAATAAGTCTGAAGCTGTAATTCGCTCAAGCACAGAGCATTCAACTGTTAGCCCTTGGAGGAGTACAACCTTTGATCACAAATCCCTTTGGCCATCCACTCTCTGTTCCCAGATCAAAAATAAGGATATTTATTTCCTTTGGCATGGATCAGAAAATTATATCAACACATCACCCAGCACCAGGCCCAGAAGATGGGGCTCGGACAAGGATCCTCGTGCAGTCCCGGAGAAACAACTTTTATGGCACATAAAGTTTTTATTATGCATAAACCCTGAATTTATTTTTAATTTTCTTCAAGGCTGTCAGTGGGAGGATTGCTGGGCTATAGCAAACTGCAGATTGTAAAAATCTTTCCACCATGAGGCAACATCTTTTCCACAGGGACTGCAGTCCAGGTTCTCACAGCAGAATTCTTACCACAGTGGGTCACGGCCCGGTACCTTGGAGGTTAGACAAATACATCGAGCAGAGGCATTCCTCAATGATACTTGTGTCACGGTGTCCTCACCCATCTCCTTCCTGGGCCCCTCACCATTGGCTCCTTTGCGACCTGGCCGGTGCGCTTCCTTCCCTTCTGCCCCACTTTCACGCACAATGGCCAGCATTCTGCGCTGCTCTTGGCCCACGGTTTGGCCCATGCTTCCAGGGCCTTGGAATTGATGTAGCAGTGAGGCTCTCATAACTCAAACTTCCTGTACAGACTTCAAACACACACACCAGGCCCAGGACCGGCTCTCATGGAGAGAAAACAACACAAAATACACAAGCCCTGTCCTCAAACCTGCCAGCAGCCTCCTAATAAATCCTCCCTGCTGCTCTGGGTGGAAGAAACACCTAAGGGATCACTTCTGTCCTTGTGGGATGAAGAATTCTCCAAACCCCAAAAATGTAGCCGAGATTCCTTGTACACAGCCTCTTTGGTGAGCTCCAGGTAGTAGCTTTCTGAAGATACGAACAAGATTCATTTTTTGTAAACACTCAGTGCTAGTTCTCCCCAGATTTGTTTGCTTCCTGCAAAAGCTTATACTGTGGTAGAGGAAATATACATAACACAAATAATCACACTGCGGACATACATAGTTGTATTGCACTGCACTTGATTGTGCCTCGGGTGTTGCATTTTTTACAAATTGAAGGCAAGAGCCTCCACCAGCAAAAAGATTACAACTCACTTTGTTGTGATACTCACCTTATTATGGTGGTCTGGAACTAAACCTCAATATCTCTGAGGTGTGTCTGTGTAAGACTTCTATGCATTTGATAATGAATAGATAGGACTCAGCTTTCTTCCAGCAAAGAGTTTGTGCAATTGCAATTGGATTTTCTGCTTGAGGGATGGAAAAGCTTCCTGGAGGAACTGACATTTAAATTCAACCCAAAAAGGGTGGATTCAGCCAGGATTGCTTCAGGAAAGCTCTTCCTCTCCCCTCTCAAACCTCCCAAGGGGAAAGGATGAACTTTGCAGACATTGTAGGAATCTGTAGCTGAAAGTCAGCCACTGGAAGAGGAGGGTAAACTCAGATCAGCAGACTTTGTAAAGCTAGTGCTTGCCTGACCAAGACTTGACTATGCTCACTCACCTCTCTCCTTCCCCACATACTTTTCAGCAGCAGCTCTGAGTTCCTTAACAGAAGCTCTGGTGAGTAGACCTAGACCAGGCTTCAGGCAAGGGAGGCCAAACAGAAGTCTTCGTTTTCAGTTGTCCTACTCTTGGTTCTGTTCATGGTGACTGGTATGTCAAGTCAAAGTAAATGTTATATGATTTTCCGTTGGCCCCTAGGGTCAAAAGATTCCTTCACTTTGTCCTTGGGTAGCAGGACCTCAAAACAGTACAGTATGCCACAGACCATCATGAGTCATATTTTCCATCAACAAAAAGTTCTTACAACTCAGTCTGTAAGGTAATTGGACAAAGATCATACAGAGCCAGACAATTAGAAGAGCACTGGCTCCCAGACACCGAGGATAACTGTAATAATTTGAATGCGTTTGAGCAAGTTTCTTAGCAGAATGCTGACCCAAGCACAGCTAGCACCTCGTTGGTGCCTTTAAGGCAATACAGAGTGTGTGTGTGTGTGTGTGTGTGTGTGTGTGTGTGTGTGTGTGTGTGTGTCTTGCTCAGGCCCAGAGGCCTCTCAGGAGTCTTCTAGGTAATATGATTTGGGAAGACCTGATTAAAAAAGCCCTTTAGTGCTTCTACCAAGATGGATAAAATTCATGCCATCAGAGATTATTTGGGGGTTAGGATTTTGGTTATCCATCCATCTTTTTAAAATAAAATGAAAATAGTCCCAGAAGACAGTATGACATTAACATTAACAACTAATTGAAATGGCAAATCAGGAACTTCCCTAGGGACTAAAGGAATGAGTCAGAGGTTATACATTTGGATGGAAGATTGTTTTGCACTGTGTCGGGTCAGATGGAGAGGAATCCTGGATAACCCAAATTTTAACACAAGTAATAAATCTCTAATGGCATGATTTCTTCTTCCCCTGAAATTCTAATACCAAGGACTCAGATCTCCTCCAGCAAAGACTTTAGGTCATTTCAATTAGATTTTTTAAATTACATTTTATATACATGTTTTCATGATATGCAAGCCTGTAGTCTTCCCCCTTAAAAAAGATGTTTCCATCCTAGGACATCTGCCAGCTGTGCTGGAGGCACCCCGGCCATTACAGGCCTGTTCACAACAACTGCCCCAAACCCTTCATTTCACTGCTGGTTGAGCTCCTGTTCCTGC
The DNA here is from genome assembly GCF_014108235.1 of Myotis myotis. Lineage (NCBI taxonomy): Eukaryota > Metazoa > Chordata > Mammalia > Chiroptera > Vespertilionidae > Myotis > Myotis myotis. The sequence goes on from NW_023416357.1 coordinate 36,261,092, forward strand.
TTTCTTCCAATTCTGCTCACCCCTAACCCTCTGGCCATGTGATACTTTGCCTGTGGATTTTAAAAGCGAATTTTGTTTTTCTGACTATATTTCAGACCTGGCTTAAGTTCACCTTTTGACAATTTTGCTTCCTGAGCACTGGGTGAAATCTCCACGAAATGCAATTACCTCCCGTTGCCTTGTGGTAGGGGGAGTGTGTGTGAAGCATTCTTGGGAGGCAGGTTTTAGGACTTCCTAGTACAGTGATGGCGAACCTTCTGAGCTCGGCCTGTCAGCATTTTGAAAAACCCTAACTTAACTCTGGTGCCATGTCACATATAGAAATTTTTTGATATTTGCAACCATAGTAAAACAAAGACTTATATTTTTGATATTTATTTTATATATTTAAATGCCATTTAACAAAGAAAAATCAACCAAAAAAATGAGTTTGCGTGTCACCTCTGACACGCGTGTCATAGGTTCGCCTTCACTGTCCTAGTAGATGCCCTGCATTGTATGCTCATCACAGCTTCTCCCCGAGAAAGAATGATAGAAATCTTGGCTCCTGGCTAATGTGAGCCCTAAGAAGCTTAGAGGATTTTGTAGCAAAGGAGGCTATAATAACATTGTAATGGCGTTTATTTGTCTTTCTTTACCCTAACTATAAAAGTAACATTTTATTTTGGGAAATTTGGGGGGAAATATAAGCAAAAGAGAATTTAAAATTATCCATAATCCCATGACCCAACCATAATCTGTGTTAACATTTTGGTTTATAATCTTCCAATAATATCTCTTATACAGTACACATTTACATACCAAAATTAGAGTCACACTAGTCATTCTATTTTTTTCACCTAATTTCCTTTAATATATATATTGAACATTTTCTATGTATTTAAATGATTATATTAAATTTGAAAAATCTTTGATAAAGGCAAAATCCATGAATTCAATATAATGGGAAGCTGGCTATGGCTTATTATGATAGATATAAATAAAAAGTGGGTCTGCTAGAGATAATTATAAAGTACAATCTAAGCATGACTCGTTGGTTCAGACTTACTCTTTTGACACAGTATCATTTCGGGGTAGTGATCCTCAACAGACTAACTCAGACCATCAGACAGACAGAACTTTATGCTAGAGCATTGGACTTGGAGTCAAATACCCTAATTCAAGATGAAATCAATGGTACATTCTTCAACTTATCCCTTGGCCTTTCTTAGTCTGTTTCCCAAACTATAAAACAAAATTCATAATCATACTATCTGGGGTTGTTGTGAGGATAAATGAGATAATGCTTTGTGAACTGCAAAGTACTAAGCAAGTAAAATGGTCCCTTGTTGTTGGACTGCAAGGTCAGCTACGAGTGCTGCCATTTTGTTTCCATTATGTTCACCTCATTGCTTTATGGGGCTGTAGAGAAAGTTTCCCAAGAAAATCTCCAGGACTCTGAATTTTTTTTTTCCTAAAAGCAGCATGGTAGACTTTTCCTAGCCTTGCTTTCCTTCCTCAAGGACACCCTTCTAAAAAAAACAAAAATAAAAACAGAACAAACTCCCTATTTGAAATTTTTTATGTGGATTTTAAATACAACTCTCTATCTGAAAACCTAAAATAAATTTTATTGCAAGACAGACTTTAGAAAATAACCTGCAAGTCAGTGACCCCTCCCCCATTAATGTCAAACACTAGCCTCTTAATTGCCAATTATGTGTATTGGGAGGAGGGTATAAGAAATATTCAAAAATGAAAAGAGCTGTGACACTCCACTCAACCTAAAAGATCAAAAAACAAATCTAAGTGGGACTTTAGACTGTATCTCATAAACTAAAATGAATGCATTTACAATGACCAATCACCTGTGGTCTAGGGCTCTTCTCAGTTTCATGTGTTAATTTTACTCAGATTCTCAACTAGGTGATAAGTCTAGTGAGGACAGGATATACTTGGTACACTCTCTGGCCCCAAGACTTGTCACCGCAGAAGGAGCTCCTTAAAACTTACTGATACAAAATATACAAAGATTTTTTAAGTCAACAGTACAAAACAACCCAATTAAAAAATGGGCAAGTGTTTGAGCGGGAAGATGGCTGAGCAGGTGCCTAAATCCCTGCTGTTTGTGTGTTTGGGTAACATCTGTCGTTCAACTCATTGCAGAGGCAGTTTTTAGAAAATTTGTAACTGATTCAAACGTTTCAAACAAGTGGGCCATTGACAGCGCCCTGAGGGAACGTGGGCCGGTCACCAGTTCCACGAGCTGTGAGCTACCTAAGAAATCATGGCATTGACACAGCCCACAAGCAAGACAGGTTGTTATAGAAAATGTTGCCACATCTGATTACATACTATGTATGGATGAAAGCAACCTGAGAGATTTGACGAGGAAAAGTAATCAAGTTAAGAACAACATAGCTAAAGTTGAACTACTTGGGAGCTGTGATACCCAGAGACAGCTTATTATTAAAGAACCTACTATGGGAATGAGTCCAACTTCGAGGCCATGGACCAGCCATGTGAGGTACTATAGGGTCTTCCAGGAGAGGGCGGGCTAGCCGTGTCCATCAGCTGTGGCCCAGCTGGTACCTGACTCTGTGTCCCAACCAATTGTCATGTCCATAGCGCAAGGCCAGAGCTGGTACTTCCATTCACCTACTGTTTCTTACCTTAGAAAATGATTGCAGATGGAAATCAGTGATTAGCAAAAGAATAAATAAGTAGAAATAAATAAAAGCATGTCTGTGCCTTTCCCTTTCCTTTTGCCCTCTCCCTCACCCCTTACCCCCAGGGTTGTTACCATTAGCTTCCCCACTCCCAAGCTCCAAGGGCCCTTCCTTTACCTTCATAACTTGTTTCTGAAGCCCATTTATTAGGAATTACTTATTCTACCTCCAAAAAAGCAGAAGAAGAGGGAGGAGGGAAGGCGGAGGGGGGGGGGGAGGAGGAGGAGGAGGAGGAGAAGGAGAAGGAGAAGGAGAAGGAGAAGGAGAAGGAGAAGGAGAAGGAGAAGGAGAAGGAGAAGGAGAAGGAGAAGGAGAAGGAGAAGGAGAAGGAGAAGGAGAAGGAGAAGGAGAAATAAATATCTCTGATTCAGACAAAAAGATGGGCAAAATATCTGAACAAACACCTCACCAGAAAGATATACAGATGTCAAATAAGCACATGAAGAGATGCTCAATATCATATATCATTAGGGCATTACATATTAAAACAACGAGATACCACTGCACACCTACTAGAATTACTTAAATCTAAACCCCTGACCACAGCAAAAGCTGGTGAGAGTGTGGAGTAACAGGCACTCTTATTCATTGCTGGTGAAAATGTAAAATGGTGCAACCACTTTAAAAAAATTGTTTGGCTAGTCCTTACAAAGTTAAACATATCCTTACCATATAATCCAGCAATTGCACTCCTTGATATTTACTCAAATAAGTGAAAAACTTAGGTCCACACAAAAACCAGCACACAAATGTTTACAGAAGCTCCATTCATAATTGCCAGAACTTAGAAGCAAACAAGATGTCCTTCAGTAGGTGAATGGATGAAGAAACTGGTACATCCATAAAGGAACATTATTTGGGTATAAAAAACAATGATCTAGCAAGATATAAAAGGCCTGGAAGAATTTGAATGCATACAAATAAGTGAAAGAAGCCAGTTTAAAATACTATGTGCTGTATACTTTCAACTGTATAACATTCTGAAAAAGGCAAATCTAGAGAGAGAGTAAAAACATCAGTGGTTGCCAGGGGGCTTGGGAAAGGAGGGAGGGAAAGGGGGGGGAATAGAAGAGCACAGGGGATATTTAGGGCAGTGAAACTATTTTGTATGATACCAGAATAGTGGATACATTTATTATACATTTGTTCTAACCCATAGAGCTATACAACATAAAGAGTGAATCCTCATTTAAGTTATGGACATTAGGTAATATATCACTATTCATTATTTAATTATAAGAAATATACTGTACTACTGCAGATATTAATAATAGAAAAATGGGGAGGGGGAAGGAGGGAATACACAGAGATCTCTGTACTTTCTGCTCAATCTTTCTGTAAACCTGCTCTAAATATTAGTCTACTAATTAATAATTTTTAGGATCCCTATTGATTGATTGGTTTCCGTTGATGGTGAGAAATGAATCCTCTAAGGATCTAGCTACTTTGTTCCTAACAGGAAATGCTACTGACAGAACTGTGAAGAGTCTTCCCACTGAATACTAAGTGTGAATACAATATGGAATATGAATTTATGGGGCCGTCTGCCAATTGAGCCTCTTTCTTCTTCAGAGCCTTGATCTTTTCTAAAATAAAATCTGCCAGAAATTTCACACGCTATGAAAGCACAATGGCTCCTCCCACAATCTCACGAGGGAAGTGCCCTTGTGGCCTTGAGCATAAACCCAGACAGGGAAAAGCAGATGAAATGGATCCCTTTCTCTTCTCCTGGGAGTCTGAGTTGCACAGAATTCTGAGTAACTTCCCAGAAAGCTGAAAAGGCCTTTCTACTAAGCTAAGGGCATTTTAATGTATTTGCTTTATTTATTAATCTTTGAATCCTCATTAAATGGCCCAGAGTTAAAGAAGAATATACTGGTCTATAAGGAGGGAAAGAGAGAGAGAGAGAGAGAGAGAGAGAGAGAGAGAGAGAGAGAGAGAGAGAGAGAGAGAGATTGGGGAGAACAGAGAAAGAGATTACAGAGATAGAGGGAGAGAGAGAGAGGCAGAGAGAGAGAAAATAACAATATTTTCCCCAAAATTCTATACCATAATTGTTTAAATGTATCCACACGACTTGAACTCTGAGTTTGCATGTGGACATATAGAGTCATCTGCTTACATGGGAAAAGACAGTTCATGAGAAGAACTGGTGCGTTTATCCCATTGTCTCATGCCCACTATCTTGATTTTGCTCTTTTTCTCCCATCTCCTCTAAGCTAGTATGCTTTCTAATACTTTTCCCTGTAATCTCTGAAAACCTGTCTAATTAATTAGGGACCACCTTCCCTCCCCTGATCCCTTTCTCAGAGCTCACATCTTCCATAAAACCTTTCCAAAGAAGGACAGGACAGATTTCTATTTGATTCATTGTGACATTCAGGGTATCTAGCTAGTTGGCACTGGGCATCCAAAGCAGACACAGGGAATCAAAAATAAATCAGAATATTAAGGCCGGGAAGGAATTTATAGCTTCCTCAGTGTCACATGGTGGCCGATTTAGGATGAGAACCCCAGTTTCTCAGAATCTGTGTTCTCTTATGTTTATGGAAGTATCCTTAAACTGAGCACAGATTTGTTTCAACCTTTTTCTAGTTTTAAAAAAAACACATTATTTTATTACAAAGCAGCATTTATTTATTCATTCATTTATTCACTCTATAAATATGTTTGAAGGCACACTCTGTCCCAGCACTGGATTGACAGAAATCAGTGGGATAGACAGGAATGCTGTGCTAACAGACAATGTCTTTATTAAAAAAATAAATGGGGGTGGGGGGGCAGTGGACCAAGACATAAATTGCACTCACAGATCTTCTTCTCACAGGATTCAGATCAATCAGAGAGTATGTAAAGGGTGCTGAGGAAAGAGAATGAAAGGTAGGAAAGAGGGGTTGGAACCAGACACTGAGAGTCTTAATTGCCCCATTCACAAAGGGTGGGTTTTATTCTGTCCATAGCCAGGAATCACTGGAGGGTTTCTTGGCATAAGGATCTGAAGCCAGAGAGGCAAAGGGACTTTCCCAAGGTCCTGGCCCAGGTGTTCAAGTTATGCATGAGTTGCACAAGTTGATGGGCAGCCTGTTCAGAGTTTATCCCTCTGTGTAACCACCCTCCCATACACATGTTCTGACTTCCTTTTCCTTGATTTGTTTGACTTCATTTTGAAAAATAAAATAATATTATTCTTCAAAGCACCAAAGAAGCACATCCTGATAGCAGCCTCCCAAGCAGACACACCCAGGTATCAGCAGGAGGCTGAGCATCCCTGAAGGGCCCCTCTGGCAGGAGCTTGACCAGCTGTGATATGCAGAAATACACATTTGTATTAATTTGTTCAGAAGCATCCATGCTGCTCTCCTACAACTGTCAGGATTAATTTGTCTATTACATTAAAATCTCATTCTTCAGATAGGATTTCCAATACCATCCAAGCTAACTGAACTCTTATGTTTGCAGTAGAAACACCAATAAATTGTCCAAGCAACTATTAGGCCATGTTAATATCTGCTGGAATGAGGTGAAAACCAAACACTAGGGGAGCAATGCCAGGAACAGGAATATTCCCAATGACACCATTTCCTTTCTTCCACTTCCGTCTTTTCTTGAGGATTCCCATATTGCAACAAGGCCCCGGTGAGAATGAATAGGAATGCCATATGCTAGTCTTGAATTTGGATGTTCCAAATGAACTATGTAGCCTTGCATTGAACATTTCCCTTGAATGCAAGTCATAAAAATAAATTACACAGTGTCCATAAGGACTCATTCAGCAATGGTTCCCAGAGAGGTCAGATTAATGTTCTAACACTTAGCGTTATGTCCACTTGGCATCTTTGCATTTTAAATATTCTAAATTATTTTTTCTCATGTATATTGTGTTACATCGTATAAAAAGATCATGAACACTTCATTAGTCGTTTCTGTCTGTTTCTATTATACTTCATATTTTTCTTGCTCTTCCTTTATCAGAATTAAGTCATCCACACAGCTGATCCAGGTTAGCATCAACTCTGTCCCAGAGGACTGGGCAATGCCAAAGGGTAAGCTCTCTTCTGGGCAAGAGATAGATGGTTTCAAAGGCCTATGGACTAGGGAAGGGCCCTGGGTTTCTACTGCCTCACTTTGCTTGCTAGATGCCAGGCACTGCACTAAATTCTTTGTGTGAATGATCTCATTTAATCCTCCAAACTCTATGAGATAACCATATAATTAATTCTATTTTATAGAAAGGGGTATTAAGACTTAGAGAGGTTAAATCAATAGCTCAAGTTGTCCAACTAGTAAATGGTGGCACCAAGGATTCCAGCTCATTTTGTCAGACAACAGAACTCACACTAAAACAGTATGCAAATCTTCCAATTTCCCAAATGACCCCAGTACAATATATTCCAAAATGAAAATCAGATTCAATTATTCTTTTGCTCTGAACCCTTCAATGGCTTTCCATGTCTACAGGACTTTATTCAAAATGTACTTTCATAGAAGCGCATTTAAAAGTCTCGGCCCTCCCCACTTTCTTACCTTACATTTTCCCACCCATTGTCCTCCTGGTTTATACCTTATTTACCAAGCTGCTTTCTTACAAATATGATGCCTTACTTCATTCACATTGTTTTGCTTGTACAGTGCTCTCTACTTAAAGAACCCCCTCTCCCAATCTGCTTGGGAGATACCTACTCATTAGCATTTGGTGCATAGCCTTCTTCTCTTAAGACTTTTAAATAAACTTCCTCCCAGTTTCCTTCCTTCAACCCCAGTTCTACCTTTTGCAGATATTTGTAATGGTGACTAGAACACATCATTGTACTTCTTGGTTTATAAACAAGTCTAAACGCCTCTCTAAAGCAGAGCCAATTCTTATTTCCCTTTAGTGCCTATTGCATGCACATAGTAGGTGCTTAATCATAGCAACAACAAAGAGCTACCATTTGCTAAGCATCTTCCATGTGCCCAGTTTGCATATGTTTACTAATCATCTATGTCAGTATGTATGCCTGTGCATATGTATGTATATGTGTATGCATGTGTGTGTATGGTCATGGTATGTATTATTACTCCCTCATTGATCAGGAAGCTATTGAAACTTGATTGTAATTTGGAGAGGTTACAAAAGTGACAGAGCTAGAATTTGAACCCAAGTTTGACTGACTTCAAAGAGAAAAGAATGGAGGGGAGGAAGATAGAAGGAAGCAATACATAATTTCAAATGAATAAATACTGTACAAGAGAAAGAACGGTTAAATTGCCCCCATCAAAAGATAAGCAGCATATTTTGAAAATGAGGATAGCAGGATGGGGGGAATCTTTCTTGGAAGCTCAACTGGTGGTAAACTTCATGGGGGAAAAGTCAAAGCAAACATGCCTGCTGCCCCAGAACCATTTGTACAATCCCACTTCCAAGAATAAGGTGGAGAGGAGAAGGAAAGGACCTTTAAAAATCACAGTCCTTGCTCTGGAAATGACTGTCACCCTCTCAAAAAAATAAACAAAAACCCTTTATAGCAAATTAGAACTACTAAAGAAGTTTCTTAACTATTAAAAAAACCAACTTGCCCTCAACTTGGTAAACAATTCCTTTAAATTATTATAATTTAAGTGTGCCATCTGTTTTCTGTCAGGATCTGCCTGATACAGATAGGAATATATAATTCCCAGGAGAAGAAATCTGCATGGACAAAAAATATATGAATGTGTAAATACACATTAACACAACAAAGGGATAACGTGTCATAACGATCAGAATGGGAGCAATTTCCAAGTTTGATAGTACAGAGTTTAATAAGAATCTGGGAAAAGAGAAGTTGGCAGCTTTTGTTAGGAGTATTATTTGGCACACCTGCTTTGAAGAACAATTTGGCAATATAGAGTGAAGTTGAAACTGCTCCTCCTCTCCACTCAAGAAACTCCACCTCTGCAGGTATGCCTCAGGGAAGTTCTTGCACAGGTGCACAGGAAACATGCACAAAGTGTTTACAGCAGTATTATTTGTTATAATTTAAATGAAAACAATTTAAATGCCTAGCAGACAGGTAAATAACTAAATAAATTGTAAGATATCTATACTATGAACTTCTATATGACAGTTGAAATGAATATGTTAGAGCTATTACATGGATACCAGAATAGTAGTATGGATAAGTCTCAAAATTATAAATGTAAGATCAAGAAGCAAGTTCAGACTGATATAAACAGTTTGATACTATTTGTGTAAATTCTTAAAACACTTTTGCTGATGGATACATCTGCAGATAGATAGCGCATTATAACATGTACAGGTAGTAGTTACCTCTGAGGAGGGAGTAAGAAAACTATAATACTTTTTATTTTTAAAAACTCTGAAACAGATACTGCAAAATGTTAATATTTGTTAATTTGGAGTGATAAGTCCCTGGAGTTTTGCTATCCTATCTAATAAAAGACAAAAAGGGCAATTGACCGTACCTTCACTACGCTTCCCATTGGCTAATCAGGGTGATATGCAACAAAGATGGCGGTTAATTTGCATACATAGGCTCCAAGCGGTGGAGCGAAGCCAAAGGGCCCCGAAGCCAGCCGAGCAGCGAGGCCTCACGGCCCCGAGATCAGCGGAGCCTCAAGGCCTCATGGCCCCAGGATCAGCGGAGCCACCAGGCCTCCCGGCCTGGGATCAGCAGGTCCGCGAGGCCTCACAGCCCCGGGATCAGCGGAGCAGCGAAGCCTGATGGCTGGGGGCGGGGGGATGGGGAGAGGGTCTCTGGCCGGAGCCCAGCCAGAGCGAAGGCCTGGGTCCCGGGTGCCAGAGGAAAGCTGGCGCCAGCAGCCAAGGGAAGGGAAGGCCTAATGCACGAATCTCTTCGTGCAACAGGCCTCTAGTATTCAAATGTTTTATGTTCAATACACTTTAAAATTTTCAAAATGAAATTTTATTTAAATCTAATACATGAACTTAGCCCTCTAGGAAATCATATCAACGTGTGTGCTACTAGCTGCAAAATGGGGTACAGTGCATTACAAACACAGGCTAGAGGAGTTCAAGGCTGCAGTAGGTATCCCACACTCACTGGCCAGGAACAGTAGAATCAGCCTTGGTTTATCTGTCTACCCTCACATCCTGATAATGAGCAGATGAAGGCCACCAAAGGTGATAAACTGCTAGTTTATGATTGAGTGGGGACCTAAGTCATATTAAATTAATTAAACAAGGAGGCCATAGACTGAGGTGCCTATAATGCCTCAGTCTTACAAAATTGGAACCTAAGAATAGCCAATCCCAAACAGCCAACTAGATGTTAAGCTATAGCCAATCAATAATTCTCTTGCTTTGTTTTTGCCTTTTCTCTATAAAAGTCTCTCCCGGAGCTCCTGCCAATGGAACGTTCCTACCACTTCTCATTTGGCTCTCTCCCCCATTCTAATCTACTTTTGCTCAGTAGACACAACATTTTTAATGTGACTCAGTTTAGCTTTTAATAGTCATATAATCTTGTGCCCCTTCTCATAATCAAAATCAGGGAAGGTAAAATACTTCGTGCTTGCCCAGTGAGAGCTCCTGGTATGTTCCTCCTATCTCCTTATAAATATTACATTACTAGAGGCCCGGTGCACAAAATTCCTGCAAGAGTCGGCCTTCCTTCCCCCAGCTGCCAGCACTGGCTTCCCTCCGGCACCAGGGACCCAGGCTTCCCTAGCAGAGGGAGGCCCCGCCCACCCACTGCAGCCCGCCAGTCAGTGGCCTGGGCCTCCCTCTCCAGGGTGATCAGCGGTGATAGCCAGGCCCCGACCAATCGCACTGCACCTACCTTGGCTTGCCTGGCACCAGTGGGTGTCATAGCATGGTCCTGGGTGGTCGTCCAGATGGTCATCCAGATAGTGTTTTCGCTGTTCAGCCGTAAGGTCAATTTGCATGTTATGCTTTTATTACATAGGATTGTTTATTTATTACTTTGTAATATTTGTATCAAAAAAAGTTGGGAAGGAATACATTGAAATGAAACATTATTCCTGTTATCTGAAAGTGAAAAGAAGAAATTGGTATTTTTCAGAAAGCACTTCTGAACTGAACAACAAATCCCATTTCCCAAATCACCTTTCCCTTATGTTTCTTTCTAACTGATTTTGGAGGAGAAAAAAATGGTTTGTAAAGCAACTAGGCCACTAAAAGGCATTTTCCATCATTTTTTCTTACTGGTTTTCATATGCTAAAGTGTCAGGCCAACATTTCCAGTTTCTCCCCACCACACACAGGTAAGCCACACCTGAGAGGACCAGGGTTACAGCCACAACTGTGACCATTCCCCTTCTACCCCCAGTATCTGCTCTGTGGTCTCTTCTCCCTGCATTGCCTCTTACTGGATGGCATTGGTTCTCTCCCACGCCCCTCTGTGTCCACATCTTAATTACCATCACAAAGTGGGATTCTTTGCCAGCATGTAAGTGGAAGAGGGGCAACCAAAGTCAGCTGTTGGTAGTGGTCATTGCCCCATCTGAGAGTGACCCAGAAGGCCATCTAAAAAGGTTTCATGTCTCTGCTGTGGGAGGGATGCTGTGAGTCATGCTGAGTCTTGGAAGAAAGCCAAGAAATGTGGCCCTCTAGGTGAGGAGGTCAGTGTGCAAAGGAGATTGTGAATGTTTGATGTGATCAGGGTGAGTGATGCCTAGGGAGTTGGTCAGAGATGGAAGGGGCAGTGTCATGAGTCTAGATGGTCCATCCACTTTGAAGCAGGACACCAGCCAGTGGCTGGAATATTGGGGACAAGTCTAGTCTCTCAGTGGATGAAAGAGCAAAAAGCTTATCGGGTGCCAAGCTGGCTTGGATTAACAACACTACTAAACCTCAAGAAGAAAAAGACTGGTTGCATCAGGAAACCAAGGTAGCTGTATGTACTAGGACATGGCTTGCACTAAGAAGGTGCATTACAGAGTGATGGCTGTGGCCTGCCCAGAGGTCACCCCTGGTACATGGATTCTGGGCTCAGAGAAGGCAGACTATGTGCAGAGTCCAACCAGGGAAAGACGGAGAGAACTGATAATCCGCCACCTGGGTCAGGAACTGCTCAGCCACTGAGCAGGGCTGCACTTCCAGGGCAAAGCTTCCTGGAGCGGCAGCCTGAGAGCAGAGGAAGGGAACTACTGACCATTATGGTTCTGAGCATGAGAGACTGGGCTTCCTCCCTAGAATTGAAAAATAAACCTATCCTACTTTAGGTAAAACCGGGTATGACTATTCTAAATAAATATAAAACAACCCCAGACACCTTATGTTATAAAAGGTAGAAAGGACAGCCTGCTGCCACAATAATTTTTAGATGGACCTGTGAAACTGCCATTTTTGTGTGTAAGAAATTTGCCATGTATCTGCAATTTCATATGATTCAACCTTAGTCAACATCTTCCCGGCCTTGCACAATGTGAACTCGTTTCATGGGAAACATGGTGACCTTTTCAGTTGTCACTGAGTGAACTTCCCTGGCTGACTCATTTCCTTCACTGTAAAGTGGAGATAGTGATCCACACTGCTCAGCCTTAAGCAGAATTGCTTTAAAACATAATAATTATCGTTGCCATTATCATCATCAGTCACTGAAAGAGAACATGAAATCAGGTTCTTCTCAAGTCACATATTGTAACACTTGCGGGTGTCATCAGGGTTGATATTAGTGTTAATGGAGGCAAGCCACCATAGCCATGTCACTCCAACCCCTTCCCCAAATGTTCACCACCCAAATACCAAGGTGCCCTCCCTGCCAGGCGCACTTTTGGACAAGGGTTATTCAGAGCCAAAACTCTTTCCCTAGGGCCCCCTGTTTCTTGTATCTAGCCATCCTGGGCACGTGGCAGCCTTATGTAAAATTTCTGTATCAAAAGGACATGGGTACCAAAGGGGGAGTGACGTTTGAAAAAAGCCCCTTGAGCTTATTAGGCCTAGAATGAATCTCCCTTCCATGAAAGAGGGAACTTCTGTCCTTGTCTGCTTCCTTCCCTGCTTAGGATTCTCTAGGATCCAGGAAGGCCTTAGTCTGTGGCCCTGTGGGGGTTATGATCCCCAATTACATTATCCGTCTTCCAGAGGAGGAAGAGCCAGCAGGACAGCAGACAGTCCCTTCGCTGCCCTTGCCTTTTCCGCTTTCCATGGGAAAACCGGTGACTGTTAGGGCTGCTATAAGCTTTCAGTTAAGTGGCAGCTCTGTTAAAATAACAGCAAAACTACATTATTCGAATGCAGATTTATCGTGTAGATATCTCCTCAGGAATAGCCGTGCTTCATGCACAGACCCACCTGGAGTCCCTCAGGCAGCAACCCAGAACGTTCTGGGCAGCCCTTCCCCATCCTCTCCCTGAGTCGCTGCCACACTCAGGAGCAGGATCTCAGCCCAGGCTGGTAGGAAAGGTGGAGGTTCAGGCCAGAGGAGCAGGAAGACATTTTGATAAAGAAAAGGACTAGGCAATGCAACATCCCACGCCCCCAGACCCACAGACTCACACTCATACATACACTTGTCATCTGCCCTCATTGCAGGGCAATTAAAGACATCCCCAGATTCGAACAAGCAAGTCCTGAGAGGAATTAGGATTAATCTGGAACAAACAGAATTCCCAAACTGAATTCCCAACATCTATAAAGCAAATCCAAATTCCCCAAACCAGCACCAAGCTTCTTTTCCCTATACCCCTGCTCCATTTTCCTATTTTAACAACCTCCTCTGGCCAGCTGCATAGGGTTTGAAATATATCAGCTCCATTTCTTTCTCCCAACTTGTACTTTGCCACTCCTCCCAACCTTCTACAAAATATTCAGCCTCCCTCTCCAAATTTATTCAATATTGTTTTAGGAGTCCTAGCCACAACAATTAGGCAAGAAAAAAAATAGAGGCTTTCAAATTGAATAGGAAGAAGTAAAATTATCACTCTTTGCCAATGGCATGGCACTATATATATAGAAAATCCTAAAGCCTCCACCAAAAACTATTGGAAGTAAAAAATTAACTCAGTGAAGTCACAGGACACAAAATTAACATACAGAAATCAGTTGCATTTCTATACACTAACAAGCTATCAGAAAGAGAAATAAAAAATCCCATTTACAATTGCATTTGGAAGAATAAAATACCTAATAAATTTAAGGAAGTAAAAGACCTATACTCTGAAAACTATGGAATAGTGATGAAAGAAATTGAAGATGACATAAACAAATGGGAAAATAAACCATGCTTATTGATTGGAAGAATTATTATTATTAAAATGTCTATATTCCCAAAGGAACCTACAGATAAACAAACAACTCAATTTAAAAAATGGGCAGAGGACTTGAATAGACATTTTTCCAAAAAGACATAAGATGGCCAACAGGCACATGAAAATATGCTTGATATCACTAATAATCAGAGAACTGTAAATCAAACCACAATGAGATATCACCTCATACCTGTCAGAATGGCTATTATCAAAAAGACAACAAAAAACAAATATTGACAAGGATGTGTAGAAAAGGGTACCCCTGTACACTGTTGGAGGGAATGCAAAATGGTGCACCCACAAGGAAGACAGAGTGGAGGCACCTCAAAAAATTAAAAATGGAACTACCAAATGACCGAACAAGTCCACTTCTGGCTACAAGCATACATCAGAAATATTGTGGGTTCAGTTCCAGACCACCACAATAAAGCAGATATCATAATAAACTGAGTCACACAAACTTTTTGGTTTCCCAGTACAAATAAAATGTATGTTTATACTGCACTGTAATCTATTAAGTATGCAAAAGCATTATGTGTAAACAGTGTACATACGAAAGTATTATGTGTAAACAATGTACATACCTTAATTAAAAAACACTTTATTACTAAAAAATGCTAGCCACCATCTGAACCATCAGCCTTTTGTTGGCAAGGGTCTGGCCCTGATATTGATAAAACACAATATCTGTGCAGTGCAATAAAGCAAGGCGCAGTAAAAAGAGATATGCCTACATTTATCTGAAAAAGAAACAAAAACACTAACTCAAAGAGATATGTGAACCCTTATTTATATTCATTGCAGCCTCACAATAGTCAAGATATGGAATCAACTGAAGTGTCTATTGATACATAAATGGATAAAGAAGATACAGCATATATGGCTATATATAGACATATACATACACAGTGAAATATTACTCATCATAGAAAGAATGAAATGTTGCCATTTCAGAAAATACATATAGACAGACCTAGCGGATATTATGCTAAGTAAAATAAGTCAGACAGAGAAAGACTGATACTGTCTGATTTTACTTATATGTGGGATCTAAAAAATAAAACAAATGAGCAAACAAAAATAAAACAGAAACAGACTCATAGATACAAGAAAAACCTTGGAGAATTTCTTTAAAATTCAACAGCTATAAACCAGTAAAGCCCTCAAGACAACCCCCAGGGATAGTTGGTGCCTGCTTATCTAACTAAGGGTAGCTGGAATTCATGGTGAAATTCCCAATGTCCACATCCTCCTTGCAGTTCAGAGTTCCCAGTCCCTATTCCCGTGTGGCTGCAGTGTTGTAGCCTCCTCTCCACGTAGACCAGGACCCAGAAGTCAAAGGAATTTCACCTTTTCCTTTCTTGTGGGTGTGCCAGAGAGCAACATCCCAGAACAGGCTGAGGTTGAATATCAGCTTCTGAACGATGGCCTATGGAATGGGCCTTAAGAATCATTCCTAGCCCGACCAGCTTGACTCAGTGGTTGAGTGTCAACTTATGAACCAGGAGGTCAGGGTTCAATTCACAGTCAGGGCACATGCCTGGGTTGCAGGCTCAATCCCCAGTTGGGGGTGAGCAGGCGACAGCCAATCGATGATTCTCTCTCATCATTGATGTTTCTCTCTCTCTCCCTCCCTCCCTCCCTCCCTCTCTGAAATCAATAAAAATACTTTTAAAAAAAAAAGAATCATTCTTAAAATAAGATCTAATAGTACAGAGCATATCTGTCCCTGGCATCCACCATGTTGTAGAAATAATGACTTCCTTGTGTATATATTTTTTTAAAAGTGAGAATGAACTAACAGTTGATTTGGATCTAGAAACATATACTTACCATTCTATTAGGAAGTGCTTGGGTTCATGAGGAAGTATAGATGGAGGACTTGGTTGTAAGCTCCCTGAAGGCAAGGAGCCACCAAATCTGACCCCTTAAATATCTCCAGCTCTTGCACAGTGGTTAGCATGTAGATGTCATGTCCAATAAACATCTGCTGATTAGTAACTTCAATAAAATATTTTTCTTTGATATTTGGTTTAACTTTGAGGTGGGATATAATAAAAATAAATTTATATTATAATTTAGAAATTATAATGTATTTTATAATATAAAATAGTATATTTATATTATAATCTTAATTTATATAATAAAATGTTCATAAATTAAATTTGTATTTAATCATATAATTTAATATAAAGGGAAGAAATCAACACCGAGCATCACTATATGTCAAGAACTCTAAGTTCTTTCTCTTATTTTATGTAGTTTAGATTTCTGTATATGTTCCCTATTAAATCCTAAAGATACATAAGAATAGCTATTGTTTACACCAAAAGAACAGCACAGTGAGTCAAAAAATCAGAGATTGACTTATTTATTCAGTATCTATTCTTTAATTTATTCATTTAAAAAATTTGACAATTGAATGCTTATCTAGCAGATATTCTCTATTAGCCTTTTTTTTTTTTAAGATCTAGGGATACAATAAAGAATAAGACACAGCCCCTACCTTAAGAAGCTTGAAGTCTAGTGTCAAAGATAGAAACCTAAGCAGATCATTAGAATACATCGTGGTAAGCAACATGGATCTGTACAAAGTGTTACAGATGGCTAGAGCAAGGTACCTAAATGAGCCAGGCACAGGAGAGACGATGTCAGGGCAGGTTAATGGTAGGAAAGGCAACTGAGTTGAGTCATTACAGTACAAAGAAAATTCACCGAAGAAAGGGAATGAGAGTGAGGAGAGTGTATGGTTTTCGGGCTGATGTGACTGCTAAATATAAAGGCATGGACTCTGGAGTAGAGGGGAGGGGTGGAGGAGGTGGGAAGAGATTAACCAAAGGACTTCTATATATATATATGCATAGCCCTTGGTAAAGCCTGAGGTAGGAAGGGGTCAGAGGTGGGGGAAAATAAGGGACATCTATAATAATGTCAACAATTTTTTAAAAAGTTAAAAAAAAAACTTAAAGGCAAGGACTCAAAACATATGTGCAGGAGATTGCAAAAAGTTTGGAACTTCTGTGGCATTAGGTATCAGTCAGGATATGAGGAAAGGTGAGATGGAGAAGTAGAGATAAGGCCCAGACCTTGGGGGCATCTGGACTTTGTCCTGTGAGTGGAGGAGAAGCCAGGAGGGACAGGCTAGGTCTGTGTTTCCCAGTTCCCTTTGGCTGCAGTGTGGAAGGGAAGGGTCAGGCCTACCTAGGACAGAAGATCCGTGAGGAGGCCGGGGTGGGAGTCAAGTAAGAGGTGAGGAAGCCTGTAAACAGGCAGGTTTGGTAAAGATGGGGCGGAAGCCGTGGAGTCACAGAGACACTTGATATCGGGGTTAGTATTCTAGTCTATAAAGGCCCATGAAATTGCTTCTAGGAATCCATGAACACCCTGACATTGAAGCATGTGTGTGTGTTTTTCTGGGGAGGGAGACCATCGCTTCAACAGAGTCTCAAAATTTTGATTTCTAGGGAGAGTCTGGAACATGATTTGACCTCTGATACAAAGCTCCTGATTCTAGTCATCAAAATGGCATCTTCATTCTGACAAGCCACCTGTGTCTGCTGATAGATAGTGTTTAAGATTCTGCCAATCCCAGAAATTTGCTTTTAATGTTGCCAAGGAAAATAGCCCTCTTCAGTGATACAGCAAAGCCTGATAACTGAGATTAGGATTCGTGAGCCAAATAATGGTCACTGCCCCTGGGCTCATTTCTCCTGTCTTTATAATGGGCAGACATGATTTTCATCAAAGAAAAAATTCTGGGCACGTATGCCACTAATGCCACCTGCATTGTCAGACCCAAATTAGAAATGTTATCTGCTGTTTGTTCTTGTGGTCTTTCATCCAGACACCCCATCTCTAGTGAGAAATGCTCATCTGTTTATTTTGAATTATTTCAGTGAGTCTAGTCCAATGGTTCTCAACCTGTGGGTCGCGACCCCTTTGGCAATCGAACGACCCTTTCACAGGGGTCGCCTAAGACCATCCTGCATATCAAATATTTACATTACGATTCATAATAGTAGCAACATTACAGCTATGAAGTAGCAACGAAAATAATTTTATGGTTGGGTCACAACATGAGGAACTGTATTTAAAGGGCTAGAAGGTTGAGAACCACTGGTCAGTTAACAGAGTTACTTATATGGCCCAATCCATTAGCGCTACCTTCTGTGATGTTCACCATGCAGATACAGACAAGGGCCATGAGGAGTAATAAAAGGCGCTGTTTGGGAAAAAATGTTAGGGTATAACTTTCGGCTAATCTGGCAAGAATAATCTAATCAATCTGATTTCTTCTCTAAGGGGATATTGTATATTTTTCTTTCTACCTGTTTTCCATGAATGTTTTCTATACCACTTACACTAATGAATGCCAAACTGTGATAATGTGCCCAGGTCAATAAACACACAGCCTTATAGCACCACTTCATTCTAATGGAAAGAGCCCACCCACTCTTGACGAAGCCCTCTGCTAACTGAGGCAGAGCATTCCTCTGCACCATCTGGAAGAGAGGGAGACTCGAAAGGCAAACGGTGCTCCAGTCCATGTCTGGGAACAAGATGATACATCAGTAAGTCCCTTTTATTTGTTTTTAGTGAGAAATATATACAGCCCAGGCAAGTATATTTACATGAAAATCAAAGGCTATAAAATATAGACTGAAGGGATTTTGCTAACTGTTCCCTATGTAATCTCCGGTAGACTGTTGTATGTCACAGGAAGGAAATATGAGCCAGCACCAAGAGCCAAGGATACAGTTTGTTATTGCCACCACGTCATGCTGCATGACCTTTGGCAGGGGGTATGACGAGGGTGGAAAAACTTGTTTAGAAAGTAACTCTATGACCTTCTTTATGCCCGGGACCTGCGTTACGCTGCGCTCAGTCTTACCCTAAGTGTTGGCTCAGGTTATCCCGTCCTGGGCTTTCCCTGTTGACATCACCTGCAAAGTAATGGGAAATGACCACGTCCAACCTGATGTCTTCTGCACATGATAACAAATGTCTTACAAGCCATGAGTGGCTTGAAAATCCCAAGTGTAGAGACAGAGAAAGGTTCTGTGGGCGATTTTCAACGTTTTGTAGAATCATCTTTCATTTATCACAACATTTGTAATGACTCCACTTCCAGGTTCAGAGTCTTATGAAAATATTTTTAGAATAGTTATTCCATGTAGTTATTATTTCATATCATACTGAGAATGTGTATGCTTATATACAATACTAGAGGCCTGGTGCACAAAATTTGAGCATGGGGGCGGGGTCCCCTCAGCCCAGCCTGCACCCTCTCCAATCCGGGACCCCTGTGGGATCGGACCTAAACCGGCAGTCAGACATTCCTCTCACAATCCAAGACCACTGGCTCCTAACTGCTCACCTGTATGCCTGCTTGAGGGGGGTGGGGGGGGGAGGGGGGGGAGGAATATATGCCATAAAAGCAAGGAGAAACTTGTAGAGATCTCAGTAATGTTTCCAACCAGTCCATAAATAAAAATATTTATTTCTACACAATGCAAATTAACCGAATAATTGACAACACCCCCATCTATGGAGGCAATATTTTATTTACAAAGAATTAGATACTTTGCTGAATTGGGGGGAGAAATGAGACACAGTGTAATTTATGACCATGACAATGATCTTAATCTTTTTTTCTATTGACTCTGGGAGCCAAACCCAGCTCAAGTGGGAAGGCCTGTCATTTAGAGTGTAACCTTTCAGAGTGACTTGTGTATTCCTACATGTCTGAGAGTAAACCTGTTTGACATGGTACCTGGACCTGGAGTGCCTTGAAATTTAACTCTAAAGTTTGCATACTAAATGATACTATTTTTTTATGGTAGGGATTGTCTTTGTGTAAAAATAGCAGTTCCCTATTAGAAAGATCTTCAGATGATGTCATTGCCATATATTGCACTGCAATTTGAGAGGATCAGGTTCAAGTCTCAAATTCTCAGACGCTGGGTAAAGAGAGGCTAAGAATGTGACAGAAATGATAAGCTTGGTCTGCCCATCTTACTTTTAAGCACCTTTTGTTGGTGGATTTTATCCCCTTAATATCAGAATCAAAAAAGCTATCTACCTCTCAAAGACTGAGGGTGGTAAATAAAAAGGAAATCCTAAGTATCTGAAAATGGTAATTGGCTGATCCATAAATACTATTGCACAATCCATTTCGAGGAAGAAGTGTGCATTTATTCTCTTTGCATAGGATACATGCAGCGGGGAACTGACTGTGCTAGTAAGAGGATTCAGTAGTTGAGTACTTCAATCTTGGTGAAATGGATATTGGTCTAAAGCACAATATTTCAGCACTGATTAGACAGTAGGAAAACAAAGTGTGACGGAGAGGGCAAGAGATTCAAGAACAATACTTTGAAAGGCTTGACAGGAGAAGCCACCAATTTCTTATTTTTATCTTTATGAAGCAGAATTCCTCACAGGGGCTCCACATTCCTCAGGCTCAGACATGATTAAACACCATACCTTTTAAAATGTTTTACTATTCCAAGATGAGGAATATATAAATAACCCCTTTCCAGCTACCACTCCTCAGCCTGGAATTTAAGCCAAGTGCCTTCTGGGCTTCAGTCTGCTCTGACCAGACTCCACAAAAGAACAACAACAAATAAAGCTGCCTCGTGAGCAGACTGGGAGTCTGGATGTAGAAGAAATGAAGTAGGCATTGAACAGCAATGCAGGTGCTGGGAGGAGCAGTCAGCAAAATGCCGTCCATGCTGTTTCTTGCCTTGGCTGTTTCAAGAAGCAATGATGAAGTTGTAGCCATGTGGTGACCTAATGGAAGTTTGAACCTACTCAGATCTAGGACAAAAGTTCTAAAAGTCCTCCGAGTACTGAGAAGGGCCTGGGGCTTTTCTGAGCAAAGCCTTGTGTGTCTGCTAAGTTGGAGTGGTTCAGAATTAACATCTAAAATGATAACCCCCACCCAAACTGTGTTCCCTATGGAGAAGTTCATATGCCAAGGTGCTGTGATTGGGGAGGCTGGGCTGGGACCTGGCTTGCATGAACTAGCCCCAAACTGCCTCTCTATCTTGCCTCTCACTACCCTTTATATACATATATATAAATGGCATCTAGATTCCTACTTCTATTTTCTTGCAGTAAAAGTGCCCAATTGCGCTACCATTCTCTCTCTCTTTCCTCCTCTCCCTCTTCTCCCTCTCTCAATCTCTCGCTCTCATTTAAGTATTGCTCTCCCCTCAAATCCCAGTTCAAGTGTCACTCCCTTCCAAAACCATTTCCCTGTAAACCATGGACAATATTTTTTGAAATACATTCTTTAAACTGTCTGCCTCCCAGTAAAATACCAACTTCTGAGCCCCCACCTCAGACTCATAGAATAAAGAATTTGGGGTGATGAAGCGGATAACCTGCATTTCAACAAGGTCCCCAGGTGAGTCCAAAGTTTGAGAACCTCTTCCGCAGCCACATGGCACACCTCTGTAGCAGACACTGTCACTATCCCAATAGTATCTTACAGCAATGGGCAAGTCTCGGTGCTTTTTGAACTATAGGTTGTTACCGGAGGTGATGGACATAGTGGTGATACTGTTTGATTCACTTTATGTCCTTAAGCTTCTGGGATTTTAATTCTCTTTTGGGGCCAGCTTCATGGGTAAGCATCCTGGGCAGTAGCACGGGGCCCCATGAATTTGGTTTAATGCTCCCCTGTCGTATAACTGAACTTTTTACTAATTTTTGGACAATAGGCCCACATTTTCATTTTGCACTATGCCTGGCAAATTAGGTAGCCGGTCTGATCTTACAGATTCACTCATTTCAGATGTGTCCTTTTCTCCATCTTCTGCCAGTATCCACTCTGGCCCCAAATGTTATATCAGACCCAGGCGACTACATCATTCTTTGCCTTTCCTCTAATTGTTCCTCTCTACAGTGTGCTCAGCATCCCAACTAGTTGCCCTGAAACAAGTGATTAATTTTCATGTGCTATGAAACGTAATAGAGGACATGGGTAGTGGGACTATATAAATCAAGACAGCCTCTCCTTCTATGCAGACAACTGGCAATTTGTGTAAAGTTTTTAAATTCATATATTGTTATGGACTAAATGGTTGCATGCTCCCAAAATTTATATGCTGAAACCCTAGGCTCCAATGCAGTGGTGATAGGAGGTGAGGCCTTTGGGAAATCATTAGGATTATATGAGGTCATGGGGGTATAGCTTTCATGAATGGGATTAATGCCTTTATAAGAGTTACAGGAGAGCTTGCCTCCTGTCTGCTCTCTGCCATGAGAGAATACAACCAGAGGTCAGCAGTCTACCACCTGGAAAAGGGTCCTCACCAGAATCGGACCAGGCTGGCACCCTGCTCTCAGACTGTCAGCCTCCAGAACTATAAGAAATGCATTTCTGTTGTTTATAGGCAACCTAATCCAGACTAGGAATTCATCCTGTAGAAGCAAATTGCTTAAGGCTGTGAATACAAAGATGTTCCTTGCATTGTCTATAATAGCACAAGAATACAAGCAAATTAAATGTCCATAAATTAAAAATTGATTACATACATACATACATGTAAATATGCTCTCAATATGCATAGAACACTTCTAGAATTCCATAATTCTGTTCACAATAGTCCCAACCTGGAAATTACCAAATGCCCATCAATAATAGAATGGATAAATATATCGGGGTGAATCCACACAAAGGAAAACTATACACCAATGACAATGAATTCTCTACTACCAAACTGCATAAATATCTATTAATTTTTATTTCATCTCCTTTATATAGAGGCAGTGTATAATTTTTTTTGCATTATATATTACTTTTTTAATCACAAAA
The DNA here is from genome assembly GCF_014108235.1 of Myotis myotis. Lineage (NCBI taxonomy): Eukaryota > Metazoa > Chordata > Mammalia > Chiroptera > Vespertilionidae > Myotis > Myotis myotis. Next base: position 36,283,841 of record NW_023416357.1, read on the forward strand.
TTAAATTATATTTTAAAGATGTATTAGGTCTTGATTGTTTTCAGAAACATGAAAGAAGTCAGACATAAAAGAATATATAACATGTGACTCCACTTATATAAAAGGTAAAATAACAGCCAAGTCTATATGCTGTTAAAAGACTAAATAGCTATTACCCTGGAGGGGAGAGCGTAACTTGAGGAAACATGAAGGGGATTTCAGGGGAGATAGTGTTGACTTGTTCCTTTGTCTGGATACTGATTACAGAGGTGTGTTCAGTACGTGAAAATTCAGGCTGTACACTTATATGTGTAATTCTCTGTATATACTACATGAAATTTTTGAAAGACCCAAGATGAAAGACACAGGTATGTGTATGTAAGAATGTGTGTGTTCCATCAGAGGTTGAGCATCAACCTATGAACCAGGAGGTCACGGTTGGATTCCCTGTCAGAGCACATGCCTGGGTTGCAGGCTGTATCCCAGTAGGGGACGTACAGGAGGTACCCAATCAATGATTCTCTCTCATCATCGATGTTTCAATCTCTCTCTCCCTCTCCCTTCCGCTCTCTCTAAAAAAAGTCAATAAAAACATTTTTTAAAAAGTATGTGTGTGTCCCTATATATCACACAAGCACAGAACGCTGTTCTTATGGAAGGCTTCGTTCGCTTTCAGCAGAAACATTTTAAAGCTGAGCACTGAAATTCCTGCGTTCCTTGTGCTGACTTGTCCTTTCTTACAATTTTATTTGAAGTCGCACAAAGTTTGGTATTTAGGCATTTCAGCAGATTTCTCTTCTCCCAGTGAAGGAAAAAATGGAAATGTCTCATGACTTATATACCTCAGATGCAGTTCTGCAAAATGTTCTTAATCATTCCATTTTCATCTCTAAGCCAGTCTTTTGGACTTAGAGGGCTTATTTTTAGATAGCTGTGCAGTTGATAGTTTAGAATCCAGCCACTCCACCCACCTCCTCCCCTTTCTCTGCCAAACCCTGTTCAGTTGAAAACTTACGTTTGCAGCGGTCCCAGAGGGTTGTAATGGTGTTGGGAATGAGCCCATGTGGAAAGCACAGCCATAGAATTGGACAAAAACTGGTGTTTGCGATGGAACATTGAAAAACTAATGACCATTTAATTTAAAACCGAGGCATCAAGAATTAGAAATGAGCTATGAAACTTTTATGTCCAGATCCCTGGGTCAAAATATAATTCTAACCCCTAAAAGATATTAGCCCCAAAAGTAAAGAAATGGAGCGAGAATGGAATGTGCAGAACAGAAGTCAAACCAGCGACTCAAACACCATCTGGATTCTCTCTCTCTCTCTCTCTCTCTCTCTCTCTCTCTCTCTCTCTCTCTCTCTCTCTCTCGTCTCTGCTTCTGTTTTTGTTAGCAGCACCCCTCCTCCACCCCCCCCTCTTTCTCTCTCAACTTTTTTCGTGAGTTCTCATTCATGGATCTATCTCCATTCTGCTGTACTTCATTTTTTCCTTGGGGCTCTATCACCACCACTATCATTGTCCTGAGATGTTAACAGTCCACTTTAAACTCCTGGTTAAGCTCAGACAAAACCTTTAACAAAGATGAGGTGCCAACCTGTTGGAGAACAACATGAAAATAAGTAAAATTAGCAGAAATGACATTGATTCTGAGGCTCATCAAAAGGGTTCTCTTCCTTCCTATTTGTGGGACCCTAAAAAAAGCCACCTATGCTCTTTTAGCCTCTTTATCCACTTCTAGAAAATGAAATTGACAATACCTATATCATAGGCTTATACTGGGGGTTAAATAAGACTTATTAACTCAACAAGTATCTCCTGAATGCCTGTTAGGTGTCAGACACACAAAATCATACCCTCACAGAACTTACATTTTACTAGGAGAAGACAAGCAATAAGCAAATCAGTAAGAAGGTATGGGCTGTATACATTATATATAATGAGATAATATATGTGTAGCCAAGTCTAAAAAGGAAAAAAAATAAATAAAATTACCATCTGAAAGTTACCTACTATACAGTTTGTACCTGTTGCTCAAGAATGTACTTGTTGCCCTACCTGGTTTGGCTCAGTGGATAGAGCACCGGCCTGTGGACTGAAGGGTCCCAGATTCCATTCCGGTCAAGGGCATGTACTTTGGTTGCAGGCACATCCCCAGTGGTGGTGGGGGGGGTGGGGGGGGGAGGGTGAGCAGGAGGCAGCTGATTGATGTTTGTCTCTCATCAATGTTTCTTTTTCTTTCTTTTTTATTAAGGTATTACATATATGTCCTTATCCCACCATAACCCTCCCTGACCTCCCCCTCATCAATGTTTCTAACTCTCTATCCCTCTCCCTTGCTCTCTATAAAAATCAATAAAATATATATTTTTAAAAAAGAATGTACTCGTAGAGGAGGTTGGCTCGTTTGTCTTGAAACGCTATTTCAAGGGGACATTTAGCTATCCAAAGGAAAAGCCAAATCTCATTTCACAATTAATTCTGGAGATTAAACAGCTCCAGAGAAATAGGGGCTAGACATCTATGCATGATAAAATGGAAGGCCAGCCTGGGACAATGAGACAGGTTGAACGAAACTAAGGTGAGTGAGTACAGAGTCAGAGGGGAAGGTGTGGGCTGGCCCTTACCTGGGTAGCAGCCTGGGCCTCAGAAGGAAACAACCAAACTGGTTTCTGTGAAGAAGCTCAGGTCACAGTTTCCAGGAGCAGGAAGATCTGGTATCTGGTCTGAATTTTGCACCTTGGTATTGCAATTTCCTTCTATTATTTTCAAGCCGTTGGTAAAGTTTTGTCCTACACTAAAACTAGGTGATAATTGTGCTTTCTGGGCAAAAGAGAAGGGCCCTTGTACCACTTGGAAAGAAGACAGCAGGGGTTGACAAAAGGCAAGAAGCATGTAGAAAAATGCCTGAAGAACAGGCCAGGGTGAGGAGTGATGAGAGTCAGATTAGAGGATGGAGGGTGCACTCTGGCACGTCTCAGAATTATCAAGAAAGAAGAAACTCATGAAGATTAGATCGTTAGGGATGCAGTCTCAGGTTACACTTGTTGAGCATTCAAGGGTAGCCTCCAAGGCAGGAGATTTGGAAGCTGTTGAGCACATGTAATATTCTGGACACATGGTAGACACTCTACATGTCCATTTCCTTGTCGTTTCTTTTCATAATAAAATGATAGGAAAAAAAATAAAAATAAATGTGAGAACCTGCTCACCCAACAAGGAATATTTTGTGGTACTTCCAGAGTTAATTTGCCTACCAGGCAATATTGTTCCAAAATGCTTATACAACTTTTCAAAGCTCCTTGCTTTCAGTTTTCTGACCTGTTGCCACATGACGGATCCCATATTGGTACCCAGATCACCTGTTTGCATTCCTATTGAGGCTTAAGGGACTTTTCCCTGAACAACCACTTTAAGACCCAGGTCAGTCCCGGTTCCTGGTTATAAGTGTATCCTCCCCACCCCCCCACTCCCCCCATCCCCCCTCACCCCCCACTCCCCCTCACCCCCCACCCCTCCCCCGCCCTGCCATATAATTGAGGAAAGTGTTATACTTGATGACATGCATAGTCTCATCTCTAAACACAGTCTTATTCTCCAAATACAGGGTGGCCTGGCCATATGTCTCCATCCAAAGAACACTTCAGTAGACACAGCTAAGATGCCAAAAACACTGTGTTGTTCTATTTTCAGTGTAGTGATGATTATATTTCCTTTCCTGGTGCCTCTCTTTGCTCTTTATTCCTTGTTTAAATGCTTCTCATGAAAGCAGCATGTAGTTTGTTTGTCTCTCTTCTCCAGTATTTCTTTTTCTGATCCCTTTGCTTGAGAGTTACTGTTTACAGGTAAGCTTGGAAAGAGAGTTTGGTTGTAGCTACACAATTTCATCTGCTTAGCCTCCTCATGAGTCATGCTGGAAAGATCTTGAGGCTGGTGAACCTTTTGTAGGCTAGTAAATATCTTGTGGGCACTTTAATTTACTTTATAGCTTTTTTCCAAGGCTGGTCTGCAGTGGAAGAGTCAGCTCTTCCCTTAAGTGACAGAAGTAAGCCGTTTTCAAAGAGAAGGAACACATATTTAAATTTATGATAGCTGAGCTTGGCTGCAACAGCCACATTCTTGTTCTACTTTGAGTGTGGCAGGCCATTCTAATATTTCTGCTTGGTCTGTAAATGTGAGATCTCTTTTATTTTCATTTGTTGGGATCTTCAAAAGCTCATGAATTTTTTTTTTATTTGAGACTTTTATAAAATACAGAACGATTATGTGAACAGTCGAGCTTTGCCCAGACTGACGAACCACTAGCCAGTGTATTTCCAGCATGTTTTCGTTTCACTGCCATGTACTGCGATGTGTGGCTGGCCACTTTCTTTATGCAGAGGTGAACTTTCCATCAGATCCTCATAGCACATCATTCTATTCTCAACTACCTGCTCAATTTAGCAACCTCTCTAAGTCTCAGTTTTCGTATCTGTGAAGTGGGGAAATAATAAGGCCTGCCCCACAGGTAATTGTCACAGTCAATGATCAAAAGTAAAGTGCCTAACACAAATCCTAGCACAAAGTAGCATAATAATAAATGTTAGTCTTTATTTTTAGTATTCATAAATCATGAATGGATCCCAGGTTATTAAACGCTTTTAGGAAATGGGAACTTTTAAATATTTAAGCCCCTTGATATTTTCCCCTGAAAAAATACACATACACAAAATTTTTGCATCTAATTTTAGAGGAACCACGGAAGCCCTGTAGTCCTTCCTCCATCTCAGGTTAAAATGCCCCAGTAGAGCAAGTATCTCAGCCTGCAAAGAGTAAATAAGCTTTTGAGGGACGAAATCATGTCTTCCAGTTTCTCTACTCCCCATAACACCTACAATGATTCCTATGACTTGGAAAAACTCCACACATATTTGAAGATTTGTTGATGCCAAATTTTAATTCTCCACTAAATGTTGAAATCAAGTGCTAGAATTTTGGATTAATTCTTTTTTAATGGAGGAAGAAATGAATTTTGCTTTCATGCTCTTAAGAGAACTTGATGAAAGTACTACTTTTGTCCAAATTGGACTCTCAGTTTCCAAAGTTCTGTGGTCAGTTGCAAGGATGGACATTCATGCCCCTAAGCCAAGTCAGACTAGCTGGGAAGAGAGCATGTTCTCAGCCAGCACCTGCACCGGAAGTTCCTCACATCTGTGCTGACAGCCAGGTGTCATGGTGGCCTGTTGCAGTGGCTTCCATTCGGTCAAGTTTGCAGCGTGTCAATTTAGAGCAAGCCTAACTTTTGTTACATGGGCTAGACATTGAGCCAAAAATTTAATAATAAACTCTGACAATAATTAACTCATATTCCCGAACACCTTTGTTAATGTCGGCACACTGTGTTCCTTTATCCAAAAGAATTGATAAAAGGGATGTTTGTCAAGGTGCAAATGCACAGGACATGGCCTACCCTTTACGTTCCTCCTTCCCTCTTGCCCATCCTTTCAGGATTTGGTTGTTTCTCTTCCCCTTTGCTCACCTCCACAGACTAGTTGTAGCACGTTTAGGGGAAAGAAGATACTGACTACAAATAGCCTATCATTTTTAGTTCTGTTATTGAAATTGGTTTCTACATGTCTTGAAGTCATCTATTAATTGTGCATCCTAACACTTAATAATACTGCTAATTGAAAATGCAGTAATATAATACGTAAAGAAAATAAAAAGAAAAAGTAAAGTATTGCTGTAGATGCTGTCAGAATGAAAGCTCAGGCTTCAACATTCTTTTTCCCTTTTGTTTTCCCAATACATGTGACAGGTCCTAAGTAGGTTCTGTTTTTCATACCTTCGTGTTCTTCAGACTCTGGCACCCTGCACACAAGAATGCAAAGCGAGCTAGTGAGCAAGCGCTGACTTGTTTCAAACGTTACTGAGCACATTAGGAGGGGCGAGATGAGGAGCCATGAGCAGACTTTGGTAATTTTGACTTTCTGTTCTGCACCATCTTCTAGCTTAGGGGAAAATGAAGTACAAAGTCGTGTTTTATGGCCTTGCATGGAAAGGGGGAAATAACTAGCTAGTAGACTTTCAGTACAGACTCCTTACAATGACCTTAAAACACAGAAATTAATACAAGTCAAACCTCTAGTCTTCCACAGGGCATCATGTACACATGCACTGTCACACACACACATGCATACACACATGTGCAGGTGTGCACACATGCACAGACTTCAGTATATGAAAGAAAGTTTTACATATCCAGTGTATATAAAAACATACTTTAATTTTTAAAATTCTTGCTCTCCAATGCTTGGTTTCTGCACTCCCACCAATAGGCTAATTCCCTCTATCTTAGTTCCTTAAGGCTCTTGTCTGTGAGCAGAAGTCAAGAAGCCCCTCAGGATTCCAGCTTCCTCTGAACAACAGAAGTGTTCAGGCCAGCCATCCAGCTGCCCTGAATCTTTCTTCCCGAGCCCCTGTGCATGCCCATCCTCCTTGAATGCCAGCAAGAACACCAGTGCTTTCTCCAGGTGGTTCCTTTCCTCCTGACTTGTAGTGACCCCTGAGGCCTGCTCTAGCCTCTGGTGACTTTCTGCCTTCTTATCCAGCCCCACCCCTTAATAATCTTGCTAACATATAACTTATCTTTGGAGAGAGAGATAAGAAAACCCAATCAGTAAAAACTTGTGTTTAGAACAAAGCTTTGACTTAACTACAACCAGGAGCATGTTAGATGAAATGAGAATTTGACTTAGACCAAAGTCTCCAGCCCCTATTGGGGCAAAGTGAGTGGATTCAATGTGGTGGAGTCAGGGTAGGCGAATGGAGGAAATCAACCCTGACCTCATTCCCACTAGGATAGTTGAACTCTCCACTATGCATTCCTTGAATAGCACTAACAAGCAACCTGAAGCTTGGCCAGAGCCTTCCAGACCTGGAGCACTCACTCAGCAAATCAAGGTACCATTTTTTTTCCTGGTTCACAGTATCTCCATGTTTCTAAATATAAACTTCCCTTCTTCAAAACCAATGGGAATCAAATTATCTAATTCAGTGGGTCAGATGTTTAATACCTTAACAGGCCAGGATAGTTTTGTTTTTTGATATCCCCAATGATGGTACCTTTTTATCCTTTGAAGGTGGATTTGTGTCTGAAGGCAACCAAAAGTCATTATGATTCAAATCTGAAGACTACACTTGATCATCAAGTTGGTTATCTATAGGCAACCAAATGGCCCCTGGTAATCCCTGTCTCCTGGTATTCACATCCTATGTAAAAGGTGAACTCATTTTTAAGAACTAGAATATAGCTCATTTCCAAGATTAGGTTACAGGAAGTCTGTGACTTCCATCTTGCTCACACTGCTTTCCTATCTATTACCCTTTGTTCGCTCTCTGTGGGAAGCTCTGCCATGCTGAGAGCTGCCCTCTGACAGGCAGGAAACTGATGTGTTCAGCCAACAGCCAGAAATGACCAAAAGTCGCTAACAGCCACTGAGTGAGCTTGGAGCAGATCTTCACTCATTCAAACCTTGAGACATTGATACCCCAGCCAGCACTATGGTTGCAGTTTTGTGAGAGATCCTGGGCCAGAGGACCCATAGAAAGAGCATACAGATTTCTGACTCACAGAAATTATGAGATAATAAGAGCTTGTTAGTTTTAAGCTGCTATGTTTTGGGGTCAACCTGTTATATAGCAGTAGATACTAATACAGATTTGTTAGAATTAAACAAGAATGTGTCTGTTGAGCAAGAAGAATGGTTTCTATTAGCATCTCAGAATTGACCACTCCAAATTAATTGTCACCTTGTCTCAACAGGGGTGAAGGTGTGACTCCACCCACCCCCTGTCTGCCTCAGGTCTCCCAGATGGTTTTCTGTGGCCTTTTCACTGCTTGTGTCTTTGTTTGACTTGTCTTTGGTGTGTAGAGCAGTGTGATATAGCTGTCTCCAAGGCAGATTCGAGTAGAAGGCTACCCAGTAGGGTACTTAGGGGATGCCCAGTTATGTCCTTCTATTCTTCTCCTCAGATTTCTACCTTATCCTCCTATCCTGCTGAGGAGAGGAAAGCAGTGTTTCAGGTACCAGAGAGTTAAAACTGCTCAGCACTGTTATCACAGTATATCCTCATTTTGACTTGTATCATCTAGATCCTCTACAGAACTCTGGGTGGCCTACTTTTAAGTGTCTCTACTTTTCTTTGAGTGGGGGAAAAACACTTCTTTAAAATCTGGAATCATTATTCTATAATCTCAATAAAATGCTGTTTCAAAAACACAGACTGTAATTTCCATGGTAACCCCTCTGGCCAAGGGGTCAATTCTAACTTTCTATCATAGATGTTGAGATTATATTGCTGATTTTCTAATAATATAAATGACTTCTAGGCTCAGATTTTAGTGCAATAAATTGAAGTTTGGGTCCTTTTTAATGATATTTGTATACCTATACAAAAAAGTGCATAAAATCTTTTAATATGATGATTTTTTTGCCTAATTTAAAGACTACTGGTCCAACTTTCTCTTCCTTTTGATACCACCAGCATACCTCTCATCTGGAACCTTTCTTTTGCATACTGGCATCAGGGGCCTGAACAGTGTTTGCTAAGCTGCCACCCAGCTGAAAGGACAGTTGGGAGAACCAACAAGGTGTTCTCCCTGGGCTGAGGGAAGCAGTTCTTATAGAGGTAAACAATAAAAATAAATTTGAGGTGCCCCTGAAGCTAAGGGTTTCCCTTCTTCCTGGCCCCAGAGAATGCATGGTTCTTTCCAGTGAAAATTAGGGACGTTGAGTCTACGTGTTTCTCTCCCGTGGTGATGAGTAAATTCTAAATGGAAATGAAACTTCCCTGATTTCATTTTTGTCTCTTTTCATCATTCTTCTGAATCAGCAATCCCACACCTATAACGGGAAATCATGTATTTAAGATTTGTTTTGAACGTATGAATTGTGAAGAGGAGGTAGATTTTGAGAACTCATTGTATGTATTGGAGGCTTGCTCGGGTGTCTGCCTGGGGCATACCTATCAGCCTACCAGCAAGGTGTAGGAATGGTATGTGGGAAGCCAGCATCAGGCCCAGAGAGAGAGATTTAATGGCAAAGATCCTTCAAATCCCATCACCTTTCTACTTCTAACCCCATTAGCAGCACTTCCCATCTGGTTTTCTGAGGCAGCACAGGCTGGATGACACTTGCATAACCCCTGTCTTGGGTATTCAGGACACTAACAAGCAAAGGCTCTATGCTGTGATTCCCTTCATCAAGAAAGCATTGTGTTGGTGAGTTAGGATGATGTTATTAAGAGGTTAACATTAAATCTGCTACTATATATGCTATATAATAAAAGCCTAATATGCAAATAGACTGAACAACTGGTCGCTATGATGTGCACTGACCACCAGGGGGCAGATACTCAGCCAGAAACCGGGCTCATGGCTGGTGACCGCAGCAGTGGTGGCAGGAGCTTCTCCCACCTCCACAGCAGCTCTAAGGAGCAGTGAGTTGAGTAGTATGAAGCAGTGAGCAGGCGGGTGGTAAGAAGCGAGGGCTCCAGGACTGTAAGAGGCATGTCCGACTGGCAGCTTACGTCCGCTCCCCATGGACATCCCCAAGGGGTCCTGGACTGCGAGAGGGCATAGGCTGGGATGAGGGACCCTCTCACCAGTGCATGAATTTTGTGCACTGGGCCTCTAGTATATGTGTATATGTGTGATATATAGTTGTCACCCAAGGATTTTTTTCCATTGATTTTAGAGAGAGTACTAGTAGAAGGTGGAGGGAGAGAGAGAAACATTGATATGAGAGAAACACATTGGTTGGTTGCCTCCTGCACACACCCTGACCAGGGCCAGGGATCAAACTTACAACCAGGTACATACCCTTGACTGTCGGGTGCATGGACAGACACTCTAACCGCTGAGAAGTACTGGCCAGGGGTATCATTTATATTATAAAAATATATATAAACAACATTTTATTTACTTAAAAAGTAAAATATATAAACCATTTACACATGTCAGTTTTTCCAAATGCTAGTAGCCACTTGCTTGCCCCACCTCTCATCAAATGATGGAATAAAGCAGTGGTCAGCAAACTGAGGCTCGGCAAACCGCGGCTCGCAAGCCACATGCGGCTCTTTGGCCCCTTGAGTGTGGCTCTTCCACAAAATACCGGCTCTTCCACAAAATACCAACTTCTGCACATGGGCCACGAAGTTTCAATCGCACTGTATGTGTGTACCCGCACGTGGTATTTTGTGAAAGAGCCACACTTGAGGGGCCAAAGAGCTGCATGTGGCTCGCGAGCCACAGTTTGCCAGCCACTGTCTTAGACAATCTCCCTGTAAACTAAGATTAAGCACATGTGCCTAGCTCAGAGGTTGACAAACTATAGCCCATGGACCAAATTCAACCCACCTGTCTTTGCAAATAAAGTCTACAGAACTCACTACCTTACATTTTGTCTCTAGCTGCTTTCAAGCTATAGCAGCACAGTTGAGTACTCGTGGCAAGAGACTGTATGGTCTGCAAAACCCTAAAATACTTACGCTCTAGTGCTTTGCAGGAGAAGTTTTCCAACCATTGGTCTAGTCTGCTGTGAGACACTAATGATATCCCAGCAGGGCTTGTATGGATACACTTTTGTCAACTACATAATTTGTGGGACCCATTGCAAAATGAAAATGCAGTCCACCCTGTTTCAACATGACTAAGGAATTCCAGAGAGTGGCAGCACACCAGTAAATGAAGCACAGAGCCCTCCCGAGTGTGGCGCCCTGTGACTGCAGAGGCGGCGCACCACGAAGGCAGCCCTGCCTCCCTTTCTCAGGACTTCACTCTCTAGTCTAAACCCCTTTTTATTTTCAACCCCAAAGGACTTCTGAAGCAAAGTCTAGAACAAGAAAGGGAAGCATTACCAAGTTATGTCATAAAATAGTTCCAGGTAAATGGGGCTTAGAGTTATTATTAAAGGCATAACTGTTCATTTGAAACTCCCTTTCTTCACATGGCACAACATTTTTCCTCTCTGTTCTTTGTATTAAATTATTGACCTGGATTTGCTCTAGTTTTTTTAATGTTATTTAACTAACCATGATACTATTACTCTATCAATCTTGGTTAGTCGACCCAAGGAGAGGTGTCATATTTGATGTTTGGAGTCTGACAATTATTAATGCATTGTTCCTTGAACAAAAAAGAAACTAGAAAATGTGCCCTAAAGGCCAGAATAGCAACTATGAGCTTGTTAGATACAAAAAATTCAAAACAGAGTAAAAATATTCAAGATGTCTTTTTCTCATCTTTTCTATAAATTATTACCTCCCCAGGTTGCTAATTTACAATCTTTTAAAAATAAAAATAGCCTGGCCGGTATTGCTCAGCATCAACCTATGAACCAAGAGGTCACGGTTGGATTCCTGATCAGGGCACATGCAGCTCAGCAAACCGCGGCTCGCGAGCCACATGCGGCTCTTTGGCCCCTTGAGTGTGGCTCTTCCACAAAATACCGGCTCTTCCACAAAATACCAACTTCTGCACATGGGCCACGAAGTTTCAATCGCACTGTATGTGCGTGCCCGCACGTGGTTGCAGATTTGATCCCCAGTTTGGGGGGCGTGCAGGAAGCAGCCAATCAATGATTCTCTCTCATCATTGTTGTTTGTATCTCTATCTCCCTCTCCCTCCCTCTCTGAAATCAATAAAACTATGTTTAAAAAAATAATGGAAATTTTATAGGTTTTTAAAAAATGATTGTACATAAAGCACTTAAAGATTTGTTTCTTCAAAGTCAAGATTTAAAAAGGCTCAGTGATTCAGGATCAGCTAGGAAATAATTTTGTCTCCTTTAGTTGTTGATCATACTGATGGAGGAGGATCAGACCATCTCCCTCTTCTTTGTGTCATTTATACTATAACATGGGAGATAAGACACAGGAGAAAAGAAAGAAAATAAAGTTGAACAGACCCTCATTAGATCAGCACCCTTTCTAGACTCATGTTTTGTCTCTGGGATAAGCAGAGATAACAAAACCAATGGTGGAGCAAAGAGTAGATTTCTTTGGGGGGCAATCCTTCCTATGTCATAAGCTTTCCAAGGCCAAAAACAGGAACAGTTTATCTGAATATTAACTAAGAGACAAGACCTATTGTCCCAGCCCCTCCTCTGTTTTGTATCTCTCTAGACCCCCACTCTCAAATGGGTTGTTTTCAGCCCTTTGAAGTCAGGGAATTTTATGTGAATTTACCAAAGTCAGTAACGCTTTCATATTATCATCTCCACATCTCAGAATGACCCTCCAGCTTCCATAGATAAATGGTCTACTCTCGGCAAATCAGATCATCAGACCTTGTAAAGACAGTGGCCTTAAGATGCAGAAGGAGTAATGCACTTGAGACCAGCAGTGTCCTGGCCACACCTGGCCATGGTGGTGTCCATGAGACATTCTCCCACAGCCCTGTCTTGAGGACATCTTTGCTCTGGCTTCATGGAGTCCAGCTCATTCTCCTTTTTCTCTAGCCTTCCCATCCATTTCGAGAGATCCCTGGTATCCTTCTAGTCAATAACTTTGCAGCTTCAGTTCACTAGAATTGGCTTCTGTGTTTTGTAACCAGGAGTTCTGACTGATACAGCTGCTCTTTAAGAAGCTGGGTGGAGAGGAAAGGAAAGTGGTAGCCCAATAGTTTAAATGGGGTCACACCCCTATTGGAGTTGAGAGGCATCTGTGCTGGCTTGGCATCCCATCACATTACCTGCTTCTCTGGCCTGTAGAGGGTCCTGGGCTCAGTGCTATGAGGCAAACAGGCCGGTCCCCTCCTTCTGTCAGGCTCTCAGGCCTAGCAGGCAGGACTCAGCTATCTTAAACTAGAGATCAGAGTGAAGGAGGGTTTAAGATGGAGGGGAATTGTCTGATCACACCCTACTGAGCCTTCACACAGCTTCACTCTCCCCTTCTCACAATAGTCACTACCACATGCAAAATGAATTCAGAATCAAGAAGAAAATGTTTCTGGGGTAAAAATAATCATTCCTTTTCATCTTTCCTTCTTCGGGGTAGGAATCTGTAGTAGTTACAAGGAAGGCTTTAAAGATACATGGCCTGGGTTCAAAGCCCAGCTCCACTATTCACTGCCCTGTGATTCTCCCCAAGCTCCCTTTCCTCACCAGTGAAGTGAGAGTAAAAATGGCACCTACCTCATACGTGTTGTGAGAATTCAAAGAGCTCCATGTCAAGCCTTCAGAGCAGTGACTGGTACATAATGACGCTCATCAAATGCTAATTGTTGTTATTATTGGTATTATTACATGATTTCAACCTCGGCACAGTGCTTGCTACTTAGTATTTTCCTGTTGGGGTGGGTTACATGAGAGGGAAAAGCAACAGGTGTTTTTTTTTAATGTGCAGATGAAATACACTTTTAATACCATAACAGGATTTCACTTTGCTCAGAAGCCCCAAGAGAACATAACTAACTGTTCTGGAAAGTGGTTTGGGTAGTTTTAACCCAGTCTCATCAGCAACATGAAGCAAGGCCTTCATTTCAATGGGCTCACTAGGCATGTCATATGCTGCTGTGGCCTCCTGGTTCCAAGTGCAGTTTAATCTGCCATTTTGGGATCAAATAGAGATCGCTGACTTATCTAAATAGACATACTCTTTGTTTTAAACAGATTTTAGTGCATTTTTGGTAAAAGCAAGGGAGGTTTTAGGGACATGTGCTTTCTGGGAGCGAGATGGACAGTTTCTAGAACTGTTGGTTTTGAGACTGAAATCTGTTGAGAAATCACCGCAGTCAGGGGAACTCTATGACCACTGCAAGGAGAAGTGACTTAGAAATGAAGTTTTGTTCTAAGAAGAAATGTAGATCACCTGGCTCTTTCTGTCATATGAACAATCCTATATCACATGACGACCCCGCCATTCTGGAAGTGAGGTTTTCCTCTGGAAAATACAGACTTGGGGTCGCAGCCCTGTGGTCAAGGAAGCATGTGGCCCTGTGTGTGCCCTGGGAAATGTACACGGGTTTTCTGGCAGATTTCCCCTGTGAACAAAAGCAGAAATCCACCAAGAGGACAAGGAAGTTAGATTCAGGGCCTGCATGGAGAAGACTGACCCTAAGATGTGTGCATGTGAAAAGGATGATGTCACACAAGTGGAAAAAAAAGGTCAGATGCCGGGAAGGCCAGAGTCAAGGGTGAGATGGGACCGTGGGGTTAGACTGCCAGGGTTTGAATCCTGGCTTCGATATTTATAAGTGTGTGACCTCAAGGAAATTAGTTGAATTATCTCTGCTTTATTTACCTCAATTGCAAAATGTTAATGAAGATAATACCTATCTTATAAGGATGTTGTGTGGATTAAACAGTTAATATATGTAAAGTGCTTAGAAAAATGCCTAAGCACTTTACATATATATAATTCAATATGTGTTAGCTGTGATTATCAGGACTTGCTATTATAACCATGTTGAAAAGCTTTGCCATGTATGAAGCAATATACAAATGTAAGGCATTGTGCGGCATGGATCCGTGTATTAGTTTGCTAGGTCTACCATAACAAAGTACCACAGACTGGGTGGCTTAAATGACTGAAATGTGTTTTCTCACAGTTCTAAAAGCTGGAAGTCTGAGATCAAAGTGTTGGCAAGGTAGATTTCTTCTGGGATCTCTCTCCTTGGCTTGTAGAAGGCTATCTTCTCCTCCCTTCACGTGGTCTTTCCTCTGTGCCTCTCTGTATCCCAACTTCCTCTTCTCATACAAATACCAGTTACATTGGATTGAGCCCAACCTAGTGACTTCATTTAACCTTAATTACTTCTTTGAAGACCCTGTCTCCAAAGACAGTCACATTCTCAGGTGTTGTGGTCTAGGGCTTGAACATATAAATTTGTTGGGGGAAGGGTGACAGACATAATTCTGTCCATAATAATCAGTTATCAATTGGATTAAGCTGGAGGACAGGATAGTTGGTAGAAGTGACAGACGGATGCAGAGATGCCAGGGAGACCCAGCTTATCCTGGCTCTCCTCTGCTCCCCAACATTTTTCCAGATTGCTGGTCCTACAGACCAACAGTGAGTCCAAGTCATGCCACGTACAAAGCTGAAGACCCATAGGCTTTGCCCATTCCCTTCATGACATTACTTCAGTGGCTGAACATGCTTGGCTTTGAGGCTGACTAGCTGGTAAATCCTCTGATCTTTCACAATTGTGTAAAATCTAATTACAAAGTAAATCTTTTTGCCTATTACACTCATAGTGACCCTGCTTGCATGACTGAACCCTGATATAATAATAATAACAATGATGTTATTTTTATTATTTCTTCTGGACATACTGTCACTAACTAGGAAAAGAGCTTATGTCTCACTCATTAGCATGCATTTGAAATTCTAATAATCTCAAGCCTGAGCTCACTCAAAAGTCCGCTGAATTAGTCTTCTCACTTCCATCCCTCCTGGCTCCAATATGTCCCACAAAAGGCCGCCAGATAAAATTTCTTGACCCACACTTATGTCATCAAGTGATAGTCAAAGGAAGTCCCCAGATGACAGCTGAGTGCAGGGCTTGAGAACAACAGGTTCAGATTAGAGCAAAAGGATAGAAGTTTCCCAGAGGGAGGCCTCCAGGGGGAAAAAAATGAAATGGATGCAAAGTATGGGAAATATTAAGAGGGCAGTTTATAATACCATTGGGTCACTGGGACAAAAATAATAATGGGGCACAGAAAATAAAGCAAATTTAAAAAATTAATTATTAATTCCAGAACATACAAAAAAATCTTACAAGAAAAAATAAATACTCAAATTACACTACTATATTCAAGGGAGGAAACTTTGTAGGCACCATAATGTAATATAAGTACATGTAATATCATGATGATTGGTATAACATTAGGTTGTGAAGTAAGCATATGGAAAGAATAAGAAAGAAATGACATGGTGGGTCAGGAGCCACACTGGAGCATGTTGAAGGGTGTGCCAAGATAATTCCTTACAGAGTTCAGCCTGTGATGGTGAGCTGAGAAATGGAGCCAGAGCTAGAGGGGTATAGGGGCAAAGGAAGAATTTAGGGAGATACAAGAGGGTATTTGTATGCTTTGGGAGTGACCCAAGAGAAAAGAGAGATGATAGCAGAAGAGGAGATAACAGAGAAGAATATTTGAGAGGTGAAAAGGGATGGATTCAGAGCCCAGATGGAGGAGATCTGAGCTTTGCTAAGAGCAGGGATACACCCTGCACTGTTTTCGGTGGGAAGAAGACACATTCTAATGCAAGAGGGTTTGTATAGCTGGGTCAAGAAGATGAGGATGTCTTCCTTCTTTTGCCTTCTCTCCACCTTCACTTCTTCGGCTGTGAAGTCTCAGTGCACTTTCCTAGAGCTGCCTCCTGTCCCTACATATTGAGAGAAAGCTGCCCAGAGAGGAGGGGGTTGTAACCCAAGATAGAGATGAGCAAACTTGTTGGAGTTACACAGCTAATTAGTGAGAAAGCCACGACTAGAATCAAACTGGCTCCTCGCCTAGTTCTCTTTCACTACGAAATTACCATGTAATATTGAACATATGGAAGTGATTAAGGTTTAGGACCATTATAAAGGCTAACAACCCTAGAGTTACATGAAATAAGGAACCCAGTAGATATACAGTGGAGGGATTGAAACCTCACTTCACAGGAAGGGGTAATTTTACCCACTGTGAGGCCATGATTGAAGTAAATTGTAAACTTTTAAAAAGTACTGCCTTCAGCAATCTCTAACCCAGCTGGGCTGGGAGAAGCCCTGGCTCCGTGAGGTGGATTCAGCAAAAGGACTGAGATAAATGTCAGCCAATACTATTTGTCAGCTTGAACCCAAATTGGCTCTTTCAATTATACTGATCCTCTAACAATCTTTGCTCTACTCCATTCAGAAGCACTTATTAAATATGCTGAAAGGTAGAAAGTGCTAAAAAAATAACAGATATGGGGGCCCTGGCATTCATAACTTTAATTATAAGAGGTTCTTTCTCAAAATATTCTCTCCTAAACTTCTTCATCCATTCATGTGGCTCTTGTTCCATATGCCTTTGTTGTCCTGTATTTAAAGTTCCAACCTATCTTGGACCCTGGTGTTTATTTTTATTGACATTGGGTTATTCATCATGCCATATTATTTCTCCCTCAACATCACTTAATGTGATGAATGTTGAATTATGAATGCTGGCATTGGTCAGGCAAGTTGATCTTGCTATTACATAAGTCTATGTGTGTCAATGCCCATTTTGACAAGTCACCATCAAATTATGCTAACTCATAGACCCCTTTGTTTAAAGTTCTTCTGATTTTATATTTAGAGTTTAGACTCAATAGTGATTTCTAAGGATTCCATCAATATCTCCTATTTCCCCTAATATTGAACCCCAGTGCCCTAACTTCCAGCCCAGTGTTCTTTTATGCCCCAAGCCCAAGGCCAAACTCTTGAACTAGGGGAGACCTGGAAGAATTCTATTGGTTGCCAGATTGCCACAGGCAACAGATATATATTTCCTATTAAAACTCCAAGTGCCAGAAACTATGCCTTGCTGAGGGTAGGTCCTAAATAAATACTAATTGGATTGATGGATGGATGGATGAAAAGCAACATGCTCTCTTCTCTAGGCACTCTGGACTCCCTGCTGCTCATCAATTATGCCAAGCATGCTCCCACAACCTTAGCACCTGCTGTTCCACTGCCTTGGTGTTTTCCCCCAGACCTCCATGTGGCCTCTTCCCTCATCTCTTTCAGGGTTTTACTGAAATGCCATCTTCTAAGAAAGGCCCTCTCTGACCACTTTATTTTAAATCACACCAACTCCTCTTCTACCATTTTCCATTCCTCTCCTCTGCTCTAATTTTTTCTCCACAGCACTATTACCACCTATTTTTATTTTTTGTTATATTGACTGTCTCCCCACATTATTGTGCAAACTCCATTAGGACAGGAAGTTTTGTCTTTTTTGTTTGTTTCCAGCATCACAAACAATGCCTACCACATGGCAGGCAATCAATGAATATTCGCTGACTCAAAGAAAAAGCCATCCTGCACCAATTTGTTAATTATTTCTAGTATCCTAATAGAAGCAGCCTAGAATCACCTCATTCTCCCAAACACAGTTGTCTAAGCCAAAGGAATAACTCTAACGGAGACTTATCAGAGGGCTTTGTGGTACCCCTCAAATTACACTGCATTGTGGGCTGCTGTATTAAAATAACCTGGAAGTGATAGGCCACATGCTCCATGTGAGTCACATAAAAGATGCAATTGTTGACTTCATTGATGAATATGTTTTAATGGCTATCATAGTCCCATTGTTTTCTGATCTAGTCAGACCACATTGGAAATATTGGGAGTAATTTTTAATAGGTATTTTGTTCAGAGAAAATCAGCCAAGATAGTGAAGTATCTCACATGGTATATACAAAAATTGAAGGGACCAAGAATGCTCAATAATTGCATTACATTTAAGGACAAATTCTAACAATGTGCACCATCTGTGCAAACACTCCCTCTTCCTTGGAGCATGGCAGATATTAGTAATCAATTATGATTCTCTTTCCTACAGCATGTGCCATCTCATAGCCCTGCAGGCAGCCACAATCTAATCTATATTATTTATTCTGACTGTATAGAAGGTATGATTTTTTCTCTGAGATATATTTGAAGATCTGTGATATGAAAAACAAAACTAACTACATTAGTCCCATCTACTTCCAGAGGATAAAACTAGAATTTATGAGCAATAAAAATTCAGGGTAGAGAAGAACATTCTAATGGTAATAATTATCCAAATGTGAGGTCTTGGAAGATAGAGTCTGGAGGACCACCTGCCAAGGGTTAGTGGAGGCAATCTCCTTGTTGGGTGGGAGATTAGGCTGAATAACCTCTAAATTTCATCCATCCCTAAAGTTCCCGACCTTTTCTACTTGGCTCTGCTAGGCAGAGCCAGGGAGGGAGGTTGGTAAAGAAAATTTGCAAAGCAAAACCATTCACCTTTAAATTGAAGCCATTTCAATGAGAAAAATAACAGAAAACAGAACCAAAAAAATAATAATAATAAAAGGCAATGGGTTAAGCACAAAGAAATAAGGTGATTATTTCTAAGCTTAATAATAATAGCAAAAATATTTTTAAAAAACTTTTGGACACCCTTCAACTTCCATTTATCTTAGTTGTTCTTGGTTCCCACATACTTTAACCCTATCTTTTTGCTTAGAAGCCAATTAACTTTGTTAAAAACAGTTGATGCCAGAAGCGACCCTTGCTGTGTTCCAAGACTTGGAAATTCCTCCCCTAATGACATAGTAGAAACTCTGTCGCCACAGTAAGAGCAGGCTAGAGACAATTACTATATTTAAGTCATGCTTTGCAGGTTATCATACCCACATCTGCAAACTATTCCCTTTTGTAAAGCATTTGGAGTTATTTGCCACAAAAAAAAAGAACAACTCATTGGAAAGTGCCAGCAACTGCATGAGGACCTACGACTGAGATGATTCCACATGGCACCAGCAGACAGACACATAACTTTCTTTTCAGCAGCTCCACGCCCACCCCTTGGAGCCAGGCTCTTCTTATCAAGACAGGAAATCTATACTTGGGGTGGAATGAAGGGTTGTTAAGGAACAAATCTTCCAGCAGCCACCCACCCACTGGCCTGTGAAAAGAGAGGGGCCAATCCAGAGACTCGGTCAGCCTGAGTGCTACCCTCTGAACAATCGCCCTGGCATTTATAAGGGAAAGAAAATGAAAGGGTAGGACTTCTGCACAGGATGGTACTTTCTAACAGAAATCAGCAACATTCTGGGTCCCACTGAACACTGGACTGCTAGCATCTGTGGCCTTGAGCACGTGACAACTGCTCTGAGCCTTGGCTCCTACACCTATATAAAAGGGACCACAGTACCTAACTTTCATGCCCTGGGGACCGGAAAGGTTAAAGTAAATAGTACAGGAGAAAGGCTTTGCAAAGGGTTTTTAAGCATTATCCTAATGTCAGGATTATTATTCTGAGCATTCTTTTGAGTCTGTGATGATAATTACCTATGAGATTTCCTACACTGATGATTATCCTCATGCTTAGATGAAATTAAGACTAGTGTGGCTCTAATGTCCTGGCCTGGGACCTTTCATTGAGTCCATCTTTTCTGGGTTCATCCCTTTCTGAGTTTATCCAGAATGTTTAGCCCTTGAGTGGAGCTCTTGAGCTCTTCCAATTGTCACCTAAAATCTGAGGGTCAGTTACTGTTTGAAGGCCTCTGCCAGTCATGTGGGCTGTGCGCTCATGCACAGTCCTCTTAGAAAAATCACACTTTTGTCTGTTGGCCAGGGGGCACCCCTTTAAATTCTGCCCCATCCTGACTCGTGTCTCATCCCACTCACCCCATCTTGCCTCCCCAGTAAGTTAGACTTAATTGGATCTATCCATGTCCTGTCACTGCTACCAAACATGTACATTTGCAAGGTATATAGACAACTCTGTTTTTTATGGGCTAATTATTCTGGCAGTTCATTTTATCTTTTTTAAAATATATTTTTATTGATTTCAGAGAGAAAGGGAGAGGGAAAGAGACATAGAAACATCAGTGAGAGAGAATCATTGATGGGCTGCCTCCTACACACCCCACACTGGGGATCGAGCCCTCAACCCAGGCATGTGCCCTGACCGGAATTGAACCGTAACTTCCAGATTCATAGGTCTATGTTCAACCACTGAGCCACTCTGGCCGGGCTCATTTTTTCTTTTAATCTGTGTCCTTTACATCTCATTTGCTTCTATCTGGCTGACTTTTAAAATTGTACCCCAAAGACAGAACCAAAAGAGAGAGAGAGAGAGAGAGAAAGAAATTAGCTTTCTTAAAAACTATCTAACAACTACTTAGAAAAAAATAGGGGGTAGTATGTAGGGAAGGGAAAAGGAGTGAATAGGTAGGATTGCATCACTGGTTAAAATGAGGTTTTCAGATACCATTTTGTGTAGTATTGATGTCTCCAGTTACCACCCATATGCTGCCTAAATCTGTGGCAAGGCAACTGGTCTCAGAAATTTTCCACTTATCAATAAGATTACATAACTAATTTAGAGCATGATTGGTGTGATGCCCATAAGATAGAGGCCTGCAATAGTTGTTAAGCACCAAGCCCTGTAAATGTTATATTCACCATGTTCATGAAATTCTAAGACCAAATAAAACTAATCGCCAGCACATTTCCTAAATTAGCTTAACAACTAACAAATGACAAAATGTGGCATTATCTTCAGTCACATAAGCTCACTCTAGATTCCACTCCATAGAACCAAGTATAGTATATAATTCTAATCTGTGTTGGATTGAATGTATCATAAGAATATATATATGCTAATATATTTTATTACAATAAGTCAGAAGACAAAAACTTGAATCAGACCCAGCCAGTAGACAAATAAATTCACCACATCAAATCTAAATGTCACTTTAAACCTACTTTTACTTCCCTTTGCAAATATGGTTGGCATGTACTTTGCTTTGACAATGTAAGGTTATGACAAATGTATCTTGTGCCTTCATATTGATTACTCTATGTAACAAATAAATCACACAGCATTAACCCAGAAGAGACAAAACCTTAGAAGTACAGACTGAGATGCATATGTATTAAAGGGTTGTGACTCCAGCAACCACTCAATAAATATACATGGTTTCTTTTCATGTTCTTGCGTACCCCTTCTGATCCCTCATTCAGGAGCTTAAAACTTATGGGAATTCTATAAATAGCTAGTCTCAGGTCCACTGAAGTCCATAAATGTGGCAATAGAGACACAAACTATTTTTAAGATTTCAAAAATCCTAATAGATCTCATCCATTTCTTGTGCTAAATAAAATGCCAATTTTCTTTCTGTCGGTTACGATTAGCTTAATTTGGTTAGCCTATGCTGATTAGATCTAAGTGGCAATTGTACATGTCTTTTGTGAATAAAATATGCAAAACAAGCAATTACTTCTCAGGAAATGCAGTTAGATAAATGTGTGAAAAGATAGAGTCTATATACATGGAAATGCAATAGCAAAGGAAAATATTCCTAAAACAGTTTTGGGTTGGTGGTGAAAATTTTGGACATCCGCCAGTAGTAACTTCTTGGAAGTAAGTTGTGGAGCAAAACAGATACAAGAATTATTTCAGGCTGATATGACCTCTTCATATGACAAGGAATTTCTATTTTCCTGATAAGGTTATTAATGTACTTCCTTAATTCTTTCTTATTCTCATCCAGGAGCATACTCAATGGTAGTAACCATTATAAATAAAATGATAGTCTCCACATTAAAAAAGCACACACAGAGACACACACGAGCTGTAAATTTCAGGGGAAATCTAAAGAATGTGGAAATGAGAATGATCATATCTTGCCTGATATGAAACATGAGCCTTTGGTATGTGGTACACAGAACAGACTGAAAATCTTAGCAATAAACCATTACTGAAGTGATGGTTCCGAGGAGCAGGTCCTTGAAGAGCTCTGTTAAAAGTTACGTGCCCCTTATCATATTTGAAGGATCCAGGATGTTCTTTGCAAAGGAAAAAAAATAGCAGGCCAAGGTCGCTGAGGAAAAAGTGAGAGACAGGCCCTAAAAGCAAACCAAAGACGCTACCAGTTCAGACTTATAATTGAGGCCCAGACGAATTCACTTGATGGACATTGATACCCATTTCTGGTGTTAATAGCCTACCCTTATTTTCTTCATTTGTTTACTTACTCTTTTATTTATTGACTTATTTTCTTTTTTATATAATAGATAGCAAGTATTTTGGAGCACCAATCATGTTCTGATAGCAGTTACAGAACTATAAAGATGAATATGGTGTAGTCCATACAGCCAAAGAGCTTTCAGTGTAACAGAGGATTCGGTAAAATAAATACGGTTGACCAACCAACTATTCTGGGTGCTGGGACACAGCAGGTCTAAGGAGATGCAAACACAAGCTCTGGTGCAGCTTGTCTTATGGTATGGAAATTGCTATGGCAAAGATATGCCCAGGGTGCTATGGGAATAAACGGTTCAACAAACCAAGCCGAGTTTGGAGCCTGGCACTAGAGTAGATGGATTTTGTGATATCTGTTGCTTCTAAAGCACAATGCTACCTCAGCATAAAGCTCCAACCTGTGGAAACACCATAGAGACTTTTAGAAAAATAGTTATGGTGAATAACATTTATGTGTTGTGAATATTACAACATACGTTGAAGTAATGGATAACATTAGGTTGAGAAATCATTATTTACCTTTGCTGCCTCAGCAGATACTATTTCATCCACCCAAGCAAAGTAATCTTTTCCCAAGTGTCTAGAAAACCAAGATATGAAAATTCATTAATTCTCACCGATCTAATCTTCCTAGATGAAAAAGATGACCTCAGATGTGTCATTAAGCCATAATTTCCTATAAAATCAGAGATATTGGAAAGACGATGGCTTGATTGTTTCAAGGTCATACATCTTGACCTGTTCATGGACTGTTTATGTTTAAATTAGATTTCAAAGGGCATATAGCATAATCTGTTTATATGTCCAAAAATTTGTGTGTACATTTTATATACATATTCATGTAAATTAATTAAATATAATTGGGGAGATACATATATGATATCATTAGCAGTGGTTGGCTCTGGCATATGGAAAAAAAGATTGGGAGAGGCAGGAGAGAAACATTCTGTAATGTTTAAATTCAAAAATAATTACATCGTTATATGTTATTTGTATAATTTTTAAACATATAATATGCATTTAAAGGGAATTATCTCTGTAAAAATAATATTATCTAGTAGTTAATTTATTTACCCAAACCTCTAAATTTTGGTTTAATTATTTAATGGCTTTTTTATTTTCAACTGAGAAAAATGTGCCATCTATTATCATTTACTCAGAGATTTTTCTGATGACAAAATACAAAAACATTTCTAGGAGCTTTGGGCTCTGAGTTTTGTTAGAGGTAGTGAAGGTGGGAGGTGGGAGAGTAGGGGTTGATGACAGGATCTCTTTTTCACCCATTCAAGTTTGCTCTGTATTTTCTAGTTTGAATAGTCATATGCAAAGGACGTCAGAAAAAAATATTTTTAAAAATTAAAATTATAGAGCTAGAAGAAACTTCGTAGGTATTTTTTTTTTTTATCTCTAAGGAAAATTAGGCCTAAAAAGGTTAAGTGACTTATGTGTCAGCCATTGGCTAAGTGATAGGGTGACATTGGAAGCCAGGTCTTTTTTGTGACATGTTCTTTCTATTGAACCTTTTTGTCTTTTAATATCCAAGAGTCCCTTGAAGTCTAATTTAAACAGCTTTAAAATGCAAGGTTTACTAAACACAACTGCAGCTTTTTATGAGATGGACACCAAGTCATGAGATGGTCTGCCCCTCATCACTAACATTTCACCCCAGATTCACCAAAAAATAGCTTTTTTAACATTTCTCTGGAGGTCCAGGTAACATTTCAAATCCAGGCAGTTCTCTTTCCTGAAGAGCCCACTTTAGCATGTCAATGTCTATCTTTCAGTCCTACGCAACTTGAGGACAGCCAGGTCTGCACCTGCATACCTTCCTGCCACAGTAGGCTTTGGCCTGAAGAAGTCAATGCCCTCCTCTCTTTTCCTTCCTTCTACCTTCTCTCCAAAATGCAGAAGGGACAAACACAAAACTTTAATCCCATGACCTTAGAGAACCGTTTTAGATTACTTTGACCCCTAGCCCAATTATTTAAGGGTTGAATTCTACAACTGTGCTCCAAAAGTGAGAGCTAGAGACAAAAACATGTAGTAAATTAAATTCAGAAGTAACAACAGAAAGGAGACCAAATGTTTTTATAGAAGATGTTTGTCAGTGTAGGGAGTGGTAAAAGAGACTAGGATTATTCAAGATCCTTTGCCACGGGCCGATTTGGGGAACCGACATTTAGTAATAAATTTGGTGTTGCAAAGAACAGTAAGATGCACCCAGTTTTCATCAGGCGCTCTGGCTCAGCACTGCATATATTTTCTACTGTCATTTGTCAGCGCCCTTAAAGCCGACGCTGTTAACAGCAGGAGGGTCTCTGAGTCACAGCTTGGGTCTGCAGCAGAATGCCACGTACATTACAAGCTACAGAGACCTAACTGAACTGAAATTCAGAAGCTACGCGTTGACCTCTGAAGCTAGTTCATTGGTTGTCTTTTTGGAGTTGACTCTCAGTTAACAAAGATATGAATCTGGACTAATTCACATGCTCATTTCTTTGAGTTCACTCAGGCAAAGACTTTTTTAATGGTCATGAACAACACCCATTGAGGAATGTCCTGAGATCAGCTGGGAGGCCTGAGGGGCTATTTTCTAAAGTCCTCTCAGTGTCACTCATTCTTTATATCTAGTCAACCAAACATAATTTCCCTGAGCCCTCTGGGGATCTTAGGGTTGATGCTTAATTGTTTGCCATACTTGCATCCTGCAGATGGTTGCAAGATGGAAGATCTGGATACATCTATTCCCCAAATGGAATTTATTTTAATACCAAGTGAAAACATTTAAAAACTGAAGAAGGCTGCAAAAATGGCATATTCAGTTATACCATTCTCCAAGAGGTATTTCATACTTAGAGCTTTTGTCTATGCATCTGTAATGAAGTGAATACTAGTTATGTGGAGAAGCTAAAACTTACCATCTACAGCTTCATCTACTTAAAAATGAACAAAGTCTAAACACAAAGAATTTATTTACAGTACAATTGTCACATTTAGTTTTCTATTTCATTCTCTTTCTCTAACAATTTTGTAAATCTATATAAATGGCAAGATCTCCAAATTTCAGGTTAAGAAATATTTAAGTGTATGATGCGCTTTTGCTACATACTATTGTGTTCACAATAAATGCTGAAAAAAATAGCCTACATTACTTCTAGTTGCATTAAATTTGCCTAGGAGTTTAAAGCTAGCGAGGATTTAAAATAAACTTAGACCAGAAAGGGGTGTTACCTTTGTTAATCCAGAGCTTTAGTAGAACCAGCTAAATCTGGATGCCAGATCCAGCAATGTTTTTCACAAAGATGTTTGGGTCAATGTAGCCTGTGTAACTATGTTCTGGTTATTATTTGGAAAACTGGAAGCCGGTTGCATTCTCATTCTAGAATTCATAAATACCCTTGAAATTATTAAAATCTCATTGCACCGATCTATGCACAGAGGTGAAAATACCTTCCGGGGCAGTATAAATCCAATCTGCCTTCCAAAGTGTGACACACTAGGACGTGGGAATAAATGAAATGGTGACCAGTCAATGGAGCATTTTGGTTCCCCCAATAGACACTGATGTTCTCCAAGGTGCCCATCAGCTGAGTCTCCCTATTCTAATGTTATTTTTGCTTTAATTTTCAACTCTCCACCGTGCTAATTATTTTCAGTTTATGGTCCTGGCAAAGCTGCCAATCAACTTCCATTTTCTGTTTTTCTTTTTCAACATGTTGTAAGAAGTGGATCAAAATGGAAAGCTTTTGAAGTTCCAAAATTCTGGCTTTCATTCTACCCTGTGGCGCATCCAGCACATGCCTTTGAAAACTTAATATGGCACTCATACATTTCCCTTGAGGCTCTCTGAGAGAACTGTCCCTTAGCTTGGCTTTCCCTGGCTCACATGGTTGGTTCGGAGGTTACTATAAAGCTCCATCTGCTCCGTAGCAATAAAAAAGGAGGTGGTATGAATGAGCACGTGTTTGTCCACACATATCCTTCTCCAGAGACCTTCCCTTCAGAGGACAGTTGAACCAAAAATTTTTAAGATCTGATGTAACAGAACCGAATATTGGGATTTTTTTAAATGAATACTAAAATTGTGACTCAATATGGTACCACAAGCCAAGATGACAGAAGGTGACTAGTATGACTACAACTCATGATACAAACAACTGAATGAAACTTCTTTTCACCAAAGAACATTCAAAATATGGTTCATGTGCACTATTTAGAAAAATCTTCATTAACTAAAGAGTGACATTGTATTTTTTAATATACTTACAGATCCACACCCTCATGTATCCAGCAAAATTTTCAGTTAACTACACAGATGGATTTATAACAACCGCTAATGGGTGTAACTTAAGATGGAACAGATGATTCTACCAGTGGATTAATCAACTTCTTCCAAACTGCAAATTAAAAAAGAAACAAATCAAACATTGCATTTTCCTTGCAGATGTTAAGCAAAACATATTCAGTCTAACTCCCATAATTACAGCATTAGGAGAGATTTGCCAACATCAAAGTAAATAAAAACATACCAAATGAAACCTGATGAAAAACTAACAAGAGACTGAATAATAATTTTTTAAAATCTCACAGCCATAGAATTTCTTATTGATTTCAATTATATATTCATTACTTTCAAACGGAGAGGACTGGAGTTAGAATTAAACAGCTCTTGGGCCTCCACTATGTTCTAACCACATAGTGTCCAACTAAATTTATCTCCATCATCTGTGGTTGATTTTTTAAATAAAATAAAAAAATTTGTTTGTTTTTTGTTTTGATCAAACTTCATTTGAGCTATTTTAGCACCAGAAAAAAATATATATCCATGGGGATGCCCTGAATCTGGAATTTTCAAAGCAAACGTCACAATTTGGCCTTCACCATAAGTGTTGTATTGAGTACTGACAGCACATTTTCACAGTGATTTCTTATCAGTGACACTCCTACAGGTCTTCCTGGAACAAATAAGGGTCAAAGAGAACTAATCTCTCAACAGATTTATTAGCAAAGGTCCCATTCCTCCATCTCCTAATGGCCATGTGCCTTTACCACACTAAGTCATGGCAGTATTGCCTACACACTGACCTAGGTAAGACACCGCTTGTGCTTCCTCAGTCTCTAGACAGAAGCCAATCAGTGTGCCTTGAAATCACTGCTCCAGACTCAGTAGGATGGAATGATAGAGCAACATAAATCAAAACCCTTACTACAGCTCCCTCCAGTCTGTCTCCACTCGAAGTGTCCATTTAGTGGGGAAGCAAGCAAAATTTATAGCCTGGACTTTTATTGTGAGACGCTCTAACATTGCAAAGAACCCTGCACTCATGCCTGAAATCCTGTAAGAAGGGCAGACCCTCAATTTGTTTTAACCTATAGGCAAGTTCAGTAGCCCAGGCTATAGTAGGCTTGAAATTAATCATTTTGACATTCACAAATCTCTTCAACTATTACTTTGCATTTTACTTCTGAAAATGCCACAGGTTTTTAAAAAAATTATTGTAGCAACAATCCCATTTTTTATTCATTTCCTTTTTGTACAACACATTTGTAAAAATTCTAGATAATGAATGTTGTTTGGTGAACACTTTTAGAATGTCAATGTATCTTTCTCTATCTCTATCTATCTCTATTTCTCTTTTAGTTTTCTGAGTACAGTATTTTGTTGATCTGGCTGATGACAAGACCCATGAAAAAACCCTAACTTCTCTTTACTCAGACTCTCTGGAATCCTGCATTGGCACACCATATAAAATGTCAATTACCCCCATCCCTAACCCCAAAACACACATATATATCATATACTTGATTTCCCTGCTTTATGTTTTATCCTTAGCAATTATCACTATCCAACAAATACATCTACATCCACACACACACACACACACACACACACACACACACACACACCTTTCACTATGTCTGTGTTACTCAATGTAATGTAAGCTGCATGAGGACAGGAATTATGTCTGTTTTGTTTATGGCTGTATCTCCAGCACCTAGAGCAGGACCTGGAACATAGTATCTATAGGTGCTCAATGAATACATGTTAAAGGACTGCATTGCCATCATCCTAAATTATTGATGTCAGGCAATGATTACTCTAGTTCATCTCTTCACTCTTAATGGGTTTTCTTCCCAGACTCTCTTAAAACATCAAACCCAGCCTAGACCTTTGTCATTATCCCTGCCCCCATTCCAGTCATCAGATCTCACCTAAATTAGTCCTGTGGCTAATTTGATCAATAAAGCTGCAGGAAAAAAAAATTGAAAGCGTTAGTCAATACAATAAACAATCACTTTGTGACTTAAAGCCTTAGCCTCAAGTAGAGACTACTGCAGCCAATCAAGTCATAAGGGCCCTTCCATTATCCAGCCTCCACCAAGAAAACAATGGGGGGCAGGATGGTCAGTCAAGATAGAAGGGGTTATTGAGGCTTCTAATTCAATCTAAAAAGGTCATCGGGCTGGGAATAGGGCCAGGGGATAGTCAGAAGGCAGTATTGCCCTTGTCTAGGGGTCAGCAAACTTTTTTAAAAAAAGGATCAGAAAGTAAATATTTTAGGCTTTGCTGGCCATACTCAAATCTGCTGTTATATGAAAGTAGCCATACACACTAGAATCCTGGTTGCGTTCCAATCACACTGTATTCACAAAAACAGGCTGTGGTCACATTATATCCATGGCCATACAGTCAAACCTCTTGTTTCTGGAACATCTCCCATCTGGAACAATTCAGTTCTCCACCAAGTTGCTCACAGAAAAAAATTTCTCAGTTTGACTTGACAGCCCTTTCATGTGGATACCTCAGCTTTACAGAAAGTTCTCTCAGGCAGCAACCAAAGGAGAGAATGCTTTTGTTGCTGGCTATGTCAATGATCAGCACAATTTTAAAACATAAAGAGGCCATCAAGAGTGCTAATGTTGCTAAGGATGTGAAAGAAACAAGGATCACAGGCAATTGAAGAAGTAGAGAAACTGTTGTTAATTGGGATGAAGGAAAAACAGCCAGTGACAGCATTTCAGAGGCAGAGATATATGAACAAGTGAAGATGCTGCATACTGAAAGACATCCCTGGACTGAATGCTAAAAGGGATTCGTTTAAGGATAGTAGGGGGTGTCCAATAAATATGAAAATATGAGGAAATAGGACTAGGGAAAGGACTAGAAGGAGGATAGGAGGAGGGAGAGGAAAAGGAGGAGACCATTTAAAGTGCAATGCAAAACCAATTAAAAGATAAGATTGTTGTTCAAGGCACTTGTAATTAATTAATCATTGCAATTGATTACTAACTTCTGAGCTTACTGACCATCTGTGGTTTAGAAGAAAGCCAACAATTCAGATGAGGCAAACTCTTTGTAGTCCCACAGCTCTGGGAATCCATTCAAGAGAAGTATAGCCAAGTCATTTAATCAACCTGAGACTAGTCTCCTTATCTCAATAAAAATGGGGCTTGTATCCCATGTATCCTAGGGTCCCCATCACAGCTACATTCTGTGATTGAGTAGGGCACGGAAAAGCAAGCCAATTCCCCAGGGTTTATCAATTCATTCTCCTCCTTGCATTCCTATAACCAATAAGAGGCTTTAGAGGCCAGTCCTGGAACTGGAATGTCTACTTCCTCCCACATACTACTGCCCAGAATTCAGTAATATCCTCCCCTCATCTGCCAGAGTTCAGTTGTGTACCCAAGAAGAGAGAGACAATTTGGTAAGCACCCAGCCAGCCCCTAGCAACTCTGCTTCAGCATCTAGCAAGGAAAACTAACCATTCTCTCCTCTGAGGCTCGCTCCATTGCTTCATTCATATTTCTGTCATTATGCATCTAATAAGAGATTGCACTTACCTGTCTCCCTATCTGTCTCCTCTTATTGACTATAAGAACTTAGAAGATCAAGTTCATTACTTAATTTATATCTGAGCCCCAGTGTCTAGCACAGAGCCTAGTACATAGTAATTATTCAATAAATATTGGTTTTAAAGTAAGTAAATAAATTTGGAGAATTTTCAAAGTAACAGCAAAGTGTACCTCTTTACTAAAAAATCTTCAATAGCTACCATTGCCCAGATCAGTAAACCCAAATTCCTCATTATGACACTTAAGATAATCCTTTCTTACCTCCCCAGTCTTAAATCCCATTACTCAACTTTAGCAAACTGCTCATTTTTCTCTTGCCTTCCCTTTTTCTTTTTTCTTTCTCTCCCTCCCTCTCTTTCCCCTCTTCTCCTTCCCCTTGTTTTGTTTTCTTACTTGTATCTATTGAACTAACACTTGAGCACCACTATGTGTCAGGGACCAGGCCAGGTACAGGAGCTAGACAGATGGACTGCCCTCCCAGTCCGCTGTAGGAGATGAACTGGTAAATGGGCAGTTGCAGTGGGGGATGAAAGTGCCCAGTGTTTAGCAGCTCCCGGCAGGGAGGAGAATGGGGGCGGAGGGGGGGGCGGGTGGGGATTCTACACAGACTGGAACAAAGGGGTTACTCAGGCAATGAAATTTCCAGCAAAGAGAAGTATGTGTCCAAGTAAGAAGGCATGAGAGAACACAGCAGGCGTGAAAACATCAAGTATCTCTCTCTCTGCGGAATGAAAGCAGATTTTGAGAGATGGGGCTGTTCAGGAACGAGGTTATGAAGGTAATGTTACGCTGAGAATTTTTGAGTTTAGCCCAAATGTTCACGCAGATTTCTGCTTTAGACGCATCAGTGATGGCAGTGACAAGGCCAGGTCAATGAGAGGCAAGGAGGCCAGTCCAGAAGGAACAAGACCACAGAGGCAAGATGTAGGCCTGCCCTGAGGAGGGGCTCTAGGAAAGCAGCAGCAGGGAAGGGGACCGAACCAAAAGATATTTAGGAGTAAAAGTGGCCAGATTTTGTGGCAAACAGTGTGAGAGAGAGACAGATTATGGAAGGAAGAAAGGAAAGGAGGCAAAGATGGTAGGTTAGCTCCAGGGCTTTGTCCTTGGATGGTCGGGTGGACAATGGCTCTCTCACTGGGACAGAGGGTACAGGAAGAAGGGTAAACTGTAGAAGCAAGATGGTGAGGTCAGTACTGGATCTCCTGAGACTGAGCTATAGGGAGGACTTCTAGGCAGAGATGCCCAGTAGATTTTCAGAGGTGCTCTTCTGTCAAACATGGGACTGTATGGCCTGAGAGGTTACATGAACCAGTCAAGGAGTCAAGGCCCCGGTGCACCAATTCCTAATCCAAAGCTTTTTCCACTGCACTTTCTGCCTTTGAACTTTGTAGCAACAACAAGACAAGGTCTCTCCTATTCACCCGCTAGTCCATTGCTCATTAGTTTCTGTGGTTATTATTTAAACATATGGGGAGGATAAGCCTCCAGAAACCTCATCAGAAAGTCAAAATTTATTTTAGATTGTGGGCATTTAAACTAATTTTTAATTGATTTAGACTAACGTTCAGTAATTGGATAGACAGATTTGTTTCATTGGAAGTATGCAGACCCAGTTTATTTAGAAACTGCTTGTTTCTAACTTCTCAATGTCTGAGTTTATTGAAAATATTCTCAGTGTGACTCAAAATACCAATTTCAAAAAGATGTGATAATAAGAAAATGTTATCATAGCTCTTCCTGAATATCCTCCTTTTCTCCATCCCTAGTTCAATCCCAAGTACAAAACACACATGGATGGATGACCTTCTCCCGAGAGAGGTCCTTGCTTGCTCTGATCTCGGGAAAGTTGACGTTTGGGGTGTTGTCAGGTTTCACTTTATCGGAATTTATTGATCCTCAGATTTTCCTCATGGCTAAGGCAGAGACAGCAGATGTCATAAAAGTAGTCACATTTTCCAATGTTTTCCCACTATGTCTCGCTCAGTAACCATCCTCATAAAATGACTTTCTCTCTGGACTCCTCAGAGCATGGTGCCCCACGTGTGAACTTTTAGAGTAGTCGCCTAAAAATTAAAAGCTTCGTCAAATGTGATTTTCTTTTCCAGCCTACATTTTCCAGGGCTAGCTGTGAGATCATCACTCATTAAATGGTTAAATAGCAACGAAAACTGTAAGAAGGACACTTGCAAAAATTTCTCAACCTATCTTGCAAAAGGCCAAATTTGCAGTATGTTCTCCCCATGCCTTTTCTTTTTTTTTTTTTTTAAGTGCTCTTTCTGGAGAGGTGTCTAGAGAAATAGAAGCATTGTGACCTTCACCAAGGATTAAAAACTTGGGAGGAGGGGGAAAAACACTCTTCCAACCCTTTGCTGAGAAGAGCCTGAAAAAGCTGCAGGAGGAGTTTACACTCAGAGTAGAAAGTATTAGCAAATACTGAAAATAATTTGCTGTGTGTGAACCTTAATAAAAAAGACAGCCTAATATTTACACAGCTCCTTCCACTCAGAGAACTCCAAACATGACCTCCCCTTTCAGCAGGCAGCCTTGGACTCATTGACTCATCCCTTTCCTGCCCAGGGAGGGGCGGGTGGCGTTCAGGGCTTCAGTCACTGCTGGTCTCCTGACTTCCTCTTCCCCTCAGAGGTGCACAGACGTGGCCCCCGGGTTGAGAGTTCATTCCGGCAGAACTGGTCCTTAGTCAACTGCTTTGCAGACTCTTCCAGAGACAATCTCTATTCCGTCCATCAAGAATCCAATGAATTCTCCACAAGCTCCCTAAAGGTCTTTTCTCTTAACTATGTTCAACTTAAACCCCTATAGTTTGAATTTCATCCTACTTTTATTTTTATCTTTTTCTATTACATGAGCTGGAGAAGAGCCAGTCACCAGTGTCTTATCATCTCCTCTTGCAGAGCAGTTAATAGAAATAATTCTTATTCTTTCATTTTACCCCTCTAAGCAAAATAATTTTGTTTTTTTTAATCCCTTTTCATGCTCTTATATGATGCCATTTCCTACCATTTTTGCCAAGCCTTGCATTCCCTCCTCACTTGAATCTTGTTGTTCACTGAATGAAGTCCTCTCCAAAGGTTCTGACCATCACCAATATGTCAGAAGTTGTCTCCTGGCTGCCTCACTTACTTATGCTCCAGCCTTGAACTGGCCTTTTGGAAACCACTTTTGGTTTCTGACTCATGTTTAATTTTGGATACCCAATTCCTTGAACACATACAAAACCAATATTGCACTCGGTCAGTCACTTTTTCTCCTTGCTCTGCCACTACCCTAACCTTCCGCCATTTGTTTGGCTTCCTTAGCAGTTTGGCAAATTGGATTTGAGATATAATGCTACCTTTCCCTGGTTTGAGGATATGAATCTGGTTACAGAGAAACTCTGCCATGAAGTCACCATAATTATCAGGCTTTTCTCTGTGTCAGCGGCATCCTTTAGCTACCAATATTGTCCACTTCCCCAAAGGTTACTCAGAAATTTAGAGAAATACATAGAGCTATATAATCAAGACCAGGTTCTCAAACCTTAGGAATGGACATTGTTTCCGGGAAAAAATTAATAAGGTAAAGATGTTAACCTAAGTATTTAATTGAAATGTTACTTAAATATCTACAAGCATAAATCCAGGTATAAACTCCTTATATCTATAGCTCTTCTATAACTATTAAATAAAAATGAAATTATAAAGTAGGTATAAACCAAAAAGGTACATTAAAATAAAGTAATTTAATATAGACGATGAGGTTGCTGGTTGGAATAAAATTATCTCACTCCGTGGGAAAAGGATACTAACTGTAATGGCAAAGGTTCTCTTGAGCTCTGCACACCTATATTATTGTTTGTGATGTGACTCCATTTTCCAGCACATTTATCCATCTAAATTTCTGCAAAGACTTTGACCATGGAATGTCTTTTGGCCTTCACTTGGCCAGAACTCATTATGTAGGGTTTAAATTTACCTCTCTTCCTTCCACCAGCCCTCTGCAGCAATATGTCATTTCCATGGTGTCCCATCAAATTATTAATGCATTAGTTCACTTAAAAGATTAAAGCCTTACTTTATGATTATGTCTTTTAGTTGAAAATTATTGATATAAAAGTGAAGTTTTGTCATTAATTCAGATGAAATAATTCAACATGAATTCAGTGGTAGACACAGAACATTGGTGGTCAGTTTGAAAACAGAACTAACCATCATAGATAGCTAAGAGAAGCTTTCTAAAATTTTTTAAGTTTCTTGGAATTTTGGTAGGAATCAAAAGCCAACCTAGATGTACATTTTCAAATATATAAATAAATGCAGATGCTAAAAACTGCAGACACGGGTTCATTATCGAAACAATAAAAGAAAATTTTGCTTATTTTGTCATTAAAATGGAAATATGGAAGTTAGAGTTTTTCATTGGGAATTCACAGACACAGAGACTATGCCTTTGGACTCAGAGAAATTTATCTTGAAAAATAACTAAGATTTTTGGAGTAGAAAATGTCTGTAGGAACTAGATCATCTTGGTTAATCCCCTCTACTTAGACATAAGGAAGTTAAATTGTTGGTTAGTGAAGGATTCAGGTCTCCAGATTCCAATTTCAAAACTAACATTTACCAAGTTGTTTTACATTTTTTGATGCCACCTCCCATTGATAACTTGCACATTCAAAGCCTCCTAACTCTCAAAAAATGTTCTTATAAGCCAACACATATATCCTTGACAACAAATCCTATAAAATGTTAGCACTTCAATCCACTTAAGTGATTCTTAATAAATGTCTTATTTATGGAAACTTCCCTCTTAAAGCTCTCCCATGGCTTTTCCAGTGTTTCTCTCTCTTTCGTCTGTCTGCTCTTCTGGTTGCACTTGCTTTGTCTTCCCTGGTTTTTCTTTCCAACTTTGAAAGTATTAACACTCCTTAGGATTTTATCATTGTTCTTGTTCTTTCCTTGTGATACATAATCTTTATGATGATTTCATGTGGATCTGTGTGCAAATGATGCCCAAATATGTCTCTGTAACCCATCTCTTTTCTGGGGTCCAGATAAGTATTTCTGGGAAACTTTAACATTTGAGAGATAAGCATACAAAAAGCCAGACATGTAATAATAATATTTTCTATAAGGAGGAAAAAGAAAAAGGAAATGAAGAAGAAGAGTTCAAGGAGGGAATAGTCAGCT
Source organism: Myotis myotis (assembly GCF_014108235.1). Lineage (NCBI taxonomy): Eukaryota > Metazoa > Chordata > Mammalia > Chiroptera > Vespertilionidae > Myotis > Myotis myotis. Next base: position 36,319,599 of record NW_023416357.1, read on the forward strand.
GGGTCAGATGCCACAGGAGTGTCAAATAAAATAAGAACAGAAGTATTCTTTAGACTTAGCTAGTTGGAGGTCACTGGAACCTTGGCAAGAGCAATTTGGGATCATATGAAGACAAATGGGTTGATGAGTGAGTTAAAGGAAGAAATGCAGCTTGTCAATGTAAAGAAAGCTCTAGCCATTTAACTATAGAAAAAAGGAGAGAGAGAAAAGTGACTAAAAAGGAATCTGGGGTCTGAAGAAGGGCAAGATTTATTAGCAAAGAAGGAAGAGTAGAGATGGAGAAGGGGCAAAGGATACGAGAGAGGAAGCCACATGCCCAACCAAATATGGTAGGCTAATAAGCTGTAGGCAGGAGAAGAGCTGCCTCTTGCATTGACTAGAAGCCATGAATGTGATGGTGGCTGTGGTATAGTTCCTGTTGAACTCTACAGGGTGGGACAAAAGTAGGTTTACAGTTGTTCATATGGAAAATAATATAATAAATAATGAAATAAAAATGAACTAACTGTTTTGCTTACAATTGTAGACTTACATTTGCCCCTCCCTGACAAGTTGCCTAAAAAGAAATGGCTGTGATCATTGTACAGGACTTTTTTAAATTGAAAAGGAAAAGTTCTGCTTTCTCCTTTCCAGGTAGTCCTTGCACATCACCATTTAGTGCTCAATCTGGCATGACTCCTGCTTTATATATTTGGGCTGCTGAAGAGGATAGTCCCTGTTATCTGTTTAATTTGAAGTCATGATTTTTCTGTGAACTATTCTAATCTCAGCTTTACCAGCAGATGGGTTTTCACCTAAAATAAGACTGGCTTCACACCTACTGGTTTTCCATTTAAATTCTGTTTTATAGGAAGATGAAAGGCTAAGGGTTGGATTTTTCACTTTTTTGTGATTACTTGTTGCAGAAGTTTCCAGACTTGAAGGATGCATCTGTAAAACACCTAACTGCAAAGGCTGCGGCACCCAGTCCCACTCCACATCACTGCTCTCTATGTTCTGCCAAGCCCTGGCAATGTTCACATAGGGCCTGGGGGTCTCAGGCACCCTGTGTCTCTCTTAGCACACCTGCTCATGATGGTTCTAAACACCATTTTTTAAAGGGGGAGTGATACTCCTGCAATCAAGCCTTCTCTTTCTGACTAGCCATGTCTTTCAGGTCATGTACACATTCTCCTTTCCTCCTAAGACCACTTTTCAGCAACAAGGCAACTGTTCTTATAATAGAATTCCCTCCTTACCAAACAGGAGTACATTTGGAAAACCAGTATTTCTTGGAGGGAGAAAATGAGAGTCCAAGACTCATGTCAGAGTCATAGACAGTCACTAGGGAGGGTGGGTTCCAGCAGCCGAAATTGTTTCTTCCCTGAAGCAGATATGCAGCTTTAGGGTTGAACTGAATTTTTCAGGGCAATGGGAAAGAAGTTGAGCTATGATGTTCTCAGCTCTTTCTCCAGGCCTTTCTTCTAAATAAATGTTGATCAAATATTTTAATAGCACTGCTTGAAGAGATGCCAAATTAGTAGCCTATCCAGAAAACCCAGGGTCTTGGTTCCCTTGCTGCGTGGTGACAGATAGCTCAGAATTCATCACCTCCTAAAACTAGCTTGTATTGCTTTTTCTCTAACGCATTTCCTTATCATTGCCAGCATTCAGACTCATCAGTCACTTCTCTGATGACATGTATCCTCCCAAGGTCTTCCTGAGTTTTCCCTCTTTTGACCTGGCATTCTACTGGTGAGAAATATTTCATTGTAAACTCTCTCTTCCAAAACATGCTAAATAAAACTGAGCTGTACACCTTTTGGGGGGTCCCTCTATGTCACCTCCCCATTCAGAGAAAGGCCGGTTTTCTTTGGGCGGAAGGTTGTAAACATATGGAATTCGTTACCAGAGAGTTGGTTCAGGCTGTTTCCGATCCCTCAGCCAGTTCCCTAACCATGACAAAACATTCCCCACAATCTCATCATGACTCATTTTTATTTTTAAATAACCCCTGGTGTAGAATTTTGTCAAGGCTTTTCAAAAGGTTAAAGAAATTATGTTCACATGCTTATTGACCCCCTCAATAAGTGAAGTTTTGAAGAGAGTTTTAGTAGATTAAGCACATTTTCTCCTAACAGAAATCTCTGGCTATGTTTGCTGAATAACTTATGACTGCCCTGTAATGCATGACCATGAATTTATCTAAATCTTCATGTGGACTCATCATGGTATTCAGTCCTATGAGGGGATAGAAAGAAGTAGAAAGGCGTAGTCTTTGGTATTAAACAGCTTCAAATCAAGTTAGAGAAACGAAAGGAAGTCATAACATCATTAGGGAGCAAAAAGATATGCAAGTGTGGTAGTGACTAAATTATAAAGGGAGATCAGAAAATAAAGAAACAAGTCTGTTTGAAGGAAGATAGAAAATTTTCAGAGAGGAGAGCCCTTGGCTTTAGTCTCAAAAGCTAAGTAGGCTTGATAGAGATGGGGAATGAGGGTTATGTGGGGCTTCAAGCATTCCAGAAATAAAGACAGGGAAACAGCATGAGCAGACACTTCAAGGTAGGATCCTGGTTAGAGTGGAGGAAATACATGAGGGAGTCTAATAAGTTGGGAGAAACCACATTAAGAAAGGCATGGCACAACCAGCTATAAGAGTTAATACCTGATAAGATAGGTGATAGTTATTAAAGACTTTGGAGCATAGTTGAGAGTTTAATGTTGCCAAGAAAGGAAACAGAAAGTTTAATGAAAGGCTATTAGAGCAAACCAAAACTGAGAATTCTTTTTTAAAAAGTATATGTCAAAATAGGACACATAAATATGAATGAAGATAGGAATGAAAGAGCTCAAGAAGGAGAATGGGAGATGCAAGGAATGGTAATAAAGGACCTGAAGTTCTAAAGGAATTTCTCCTGGCACCAAAATCTACCTGTTTCCTAGGGCTGTCATAGCTAAGTACCACGAAATAGGTGGCTTAAAAGAACAGAAATTTATTTTCTCACAGTTCTGGAGGCTACAAACTCCAAATCAAGGTGTTGGCAGGCCCATACTTCCTCCAAAGGCTCTCAGAAGAATCCTTCCTGCCTCTTCAAGCTTTGGGTGATAAGCCATGCCATTCCTCAGTTCATAGCAGTGCAACTCCAGTCTCTGCCTCCTTCTTCACATGGGCTTCTTTCCTGTGTGCCTGTGTCTCCACGTGGTCTCTCCTTATAAGGGCAACAATCATTGGATGGAGGGCCCACTTTAATCTAGTATGACTTCATCTTAACTAATTACATCAGTGAAAACCCTGTTTACAAATAAAATTGTATTCTAAGTGGACATGAATTTGGGGCCAATGCAGTGCACAGAGTGAAATCCAGAAAGCACATGGAGGGGTTAAACTTACAGCACCCAAGCAGAGGAAAGCACAGGAGAGGAAAATTTCTTTCTACCTTAGCTCTGTGGTGGGGCCTAAGAATTAAACTGACATAAAACAGATTAACAGGAGAAAAGCATACAGATTTTATTTAATACTAGAGGCCCGGTACACAAAAATTTGTGCACTTGGTGGGGGGAGGGGTACCTCAGCCCAGCCTGTGCCCTCTTGCAGTCTGAGACCCCTTAGGGGATGCCCAGCTGCTGTCTTAGGTCCGCTCCCCAGGGGATCAGACCTAAGCTGGCAGTCAGACATCCCTCTGGCAGCCCGGGAGCCCTCGGGGGATGTCCACTTGCCAGCGGGGAGCAGGCCTAAGCTGCAGTTGGACATCCTTAGCACTGCTGAGGTGGTGGGAGAGGCACCTGCCACGACCGCTGTGCTGGCAGCCGTCAGCTTGGCTTGTGGCTGAACAGAGCGTCTGCCCCCTGGTGGTCAGAGTGTGTCATAGTGACCAGTCATTCCCAGTCGTTCTGCTGTTAGGGTCAATTCGCATATTATCCTTTTATTATATAGGATAGAGGCCTGGTACATGGGTGGGGGCCAGCTGGTTTGCCCTGAAAGGTGTCGCGGATCCAGGTGGGGGTCCTGCTGGCGTGCCTGGCCAGCCTGGGTGAGGGTCTGAGGGCTGTTTGCAGGCTGGTCAAGCCCCCCAGTGGGGACCCTCATCCCATGAGGGTTTGGCCAGCCTGGGTGAGGGGCTGAGGGCCATTTTCAGGCTGGCCACGCCCCCTGGCAACCCAAGCTTCCAGCCCCTCCTTGAGCGAAGGCCTCCGGCTGGAAGCAGGTATCTGGGATTTATTTATCTTCTATAATTGAAACTTTGTAGCCTTGAGTGGAGCCGAGGGGTGGCCAGGGCAGGCGGGAAG